>NC_134090.1:145030038-147530038 GCF_000715075.1 Nicotiana tabacum
TCGTGGAGACCATGTGCCGTCATGATAGTTCACAGAGGGAAAACTTGGGTCGTGACAGATGCCAGACTGATGGAGTCACATGTGTAATTATAGGTGGGCAAGTGACTTTTAGGCAATTATTTTAGCCCTAGGGACTTCTTCAAAAATTATAATTGCCTTAGGAACTCCTAATAACAACTTATTTCCTTTCATCAAAGAAACTACCATATATGTATAACTACAGAATATTATCTGATATATAATATCCTTTGGAAGATAAGGTAAATAATTTATTACCTTATATGTGGACTACACTAAAAGTCTCTAGAAGAGACGGTAAATTTCTAACATCTAAGACTCAACTATTTTAGATAGTACAATATATTATCAGTTAACACATAGATCAGATGATTCTTCTCTATTTTCTGTTAAGCTTAGGTGATCATTTTTACACGACTAACAAATTGTCTAACTATAACCTTTTTAAAATTTGCTCTTGATTGGTTATCATTCTCGGATCAAAAATAGATATTGATAGACACAATTGAGAATGACTATATATTTGGTAATGACAATTACTTTTGTTATCCTATTAGGCACCAAGTGCAACCGTGGTTGAGCGGGAGGTAAGATGGCGAATATATAGGTAAAAGCGCAACAATAAGCCCGCCCTCAGATTAGCTCATTTTTCGTTACTTTTCGATCTTCTGAAGTTAATCTTTCCTAATATGATTGGAAAATTGTCACAATACAAAATCTACTATTCGTGATGGCACCTAACCCAACCCGCTAGGTAAGCCAACTAACAACTAACCAATTCTAATAATTTTATTAATAAAATAATTAAATAGAGAAGTTAACTGAATCTTATACATTTCCCAAGGACTGGTAGTACAAATCATGAGCTTCTAAGATAGAATTTACAAAGTTGATATGAAGTAAATACATCTTATATTTGAAAAGTACATAAACAGAGTTCTTATAATCTAAGGCTACCATGAACAAAAGGCAGCTACAACAGGGACGCAACTACATCTTCAATCCAGTTCCCCTTAAGCACAGCAACAACATCAGCCAAAATCTGCACGCAAGGTGTAGAAGTGTAGTATGAGTATAACCGGACTCATGTACTCAAATAAGTAACAAATCTGACCTTAGGTTGAAAGTAGTGACGAGCTGGAACATGGTCGGATCCAACACTAGTAGCCAACAATAATTCACAACAACATAGAGTATATAAATAAATAAGTGGCTTAGAGATAAAACGCTCAACTTTTTTATAGTTTTCCGAAAATAGTTTCGCTTTTCAAGAATATCAGTGAAAACCCAAATCCTTTATCAAAATCGTCGAAAATTATGAGATAGTTTTAAAACTATAATTTTTCCAAAAAAAATTTCCACAATAAGTAGATGTTTCTTTTTCTTTACAGATATCAAGTATGAAATACCACTCTATGCCACATATCAATGTGTGTAAAAAAATCATAAATGACGCGATACCGTACACCATGAGAAAATGCATCTCTATGCCTGTATGTCATGTGTGCATGCCAGTGCCATGTATCTCAGTGATGAATCATATACTCACACTCTCATAGTACTCGAACTCCCTGCCTCACACTTTTTACTTATAATGCGCAATCACTCAGAACTGTATATAGCCCATACGGCTCAGGGAAGATCCATCCCGGAATGTATACATCAACTGACCATCAGTCTCTCAGTACCGAGGAAGGCCGATCCGGCCCCATGAAAAAGATCCATCTCCAGGTATATAAATGCTTCGGACATGATCCATGTCCAGGGAAGATCCATCCCTCAATATAATCAACCACGCTCACTAGGGTGTGTACAGACTCCATAAGGGATCCTACAGCCCAATCGTTATAATCTACACGGACAACTCACGTTCTATAGTATCAATATCAGAATCTGCATGGACAACTCATGTGCTATAGTATCAATATCCTCATAATTAACAGGGTGCCCGTCTACACGCCCGTCACCTAGCATGTACGTCACCACAATACCAATCACACAACATGTAATTCGGGGTTTCATGCCCTCAGCCCTAAGATTAGAAGAGTTACTTACCTCGAAAAAGCCAACTCCAATACCGACCAAGCCAATCTATGTTAAAAAAATGCCATCACGCACATTCCGACCTCCGAACGGCTAGAAACTAACCAAAAATGACTCAAATATATCAAACAATGCTAAAGGAACCAATCCCAATCGAAAAAGGTCGAATCTTTAATCAAAAACCCAAAATTGGCCAAAAAACCCAATCCGAGCCCACACCTCGGAACCCAAAAAAACTCACAAAATTCGTCAACTCATTCGGTTACGAGTCCAACAATACTAGTTTCACTCAAATCCGACTCTAAATCGGTGTTCAAAACTCAAAAATTCATATTATAAAACTTTAGGCCAAAACTCCCAATTTCCTCTTTAAAAATTCACCAATCAAAGCTAAAATCAAAATAGTTTCATGAAATATAACCAAAACCAAGTAGAGAACACTTATCCCAATTTATATGGTGAAAATTGCTTCAAGAATCGCCTCAATCCGAGCTCCATAGCTCCAAAAATGATAAATTGGCTGAAAACCTCGAAATTCAGCACTTTGTAATCACTGGGCAAATCAATGAATCACGATCGTGAAAATAAACTCGCGATAGCGAAGAAGAAAAATGAAATTCCCCTAAATTACCCTATGCGATCACAGTGGTAGACTCGCGAACGCGATACACAAGCTAACAGAACTACGCGATCGCGGTACGCGAACGCGAAAAGGAAACCTGCCTCCTGACCAGCTCAACCCGTAACACTACGCGAATGCGTCCCTCTAATCGCGACTTGGATGAAGAAACTTCCAAGTTCCAGTTTTCCCTCTACGTGATCGCATCACCTACTTCGCGATCACAAAGACCAAACGAGGCATCAGAAAACCAGATTGCACCAGAAATCAAACATGAAGGAACAATGATTCAAACTCAATTCGAAAGATGACCGAGCCACTCTGGACCCCGTCCAAACTTACCTACAAGTTCCATAACATAAAACGGACCTACGCGAGGCCTCAAATCACATCTCATGACATCAAAATGATGAATCACACCTCAATTCAATAATCAATGAACTTTGAATTCAAACTTTCACAACCGACACCGAAACCTATCAAATCATGTTGCAATTCAAACTTTTACAACTTTCGGAATTGGAATCCGACCCCGATATCAAAAAGTCAACTCTCGGTCAAACTTGTAAACTTTCCAAACCTTCAAATTTTCAATTTTTGCAATTCATGCTGAAACCTTCTAGAAACATCCAAATGCAAATTCGGGCATACGCCCGAGTCTAAAATCACCATCCGGAGCTAGTGGAACCATCAAAACTCCGTTCTGGGGTAAAATTCACAAAAGTCAAACTTTGTTGACATTTTCCAATAAAAGCTTAAACAATGAAATTCTTTCTTTCAAATGTATTCCGAATAACCTGAAAATAAAAACCAACGATTTAGATAAGTAATAATATATCGTACAGGGAAACTTATGCCCGTATATTACCAAGCGAAATGCAAATGCTCAAAACGATCGGTCGGGTCGTTACATCCTCCCCCATTTAAACATATGTTCATCCTCGAACGTGCCCAAGGTTGTTCTCAAAGCCATAAACCATGGTGTAACCTTACCATGCATATACCCGGGGGTGATCCCACGGCACCCTATCCCATATAGGTCTGATAACACAACATAACTGAAATTTTCTTAATTCAACTTAGCCCATAAGCCTTAGAATCCAATTCCCACATCCAGAATTTTCTATAATATCAGAATCTCGCATCTATACACTGTATAAGTCTGAACATGTTGTATCAAGCCATATACATAACCTAAGATGTAATCACATGATATACCGCATAACTAAAATACTCATAGCAATATTTTCTAATCGTAGTAGCTGCTCAAAATAACCCAATACCGATAATAAACCTCCTATCAAACAAAACTCCATTCTAAAACTTTCATACACTGCCAATGATGTAAAAACATACAAAACTCATAATCATTCATCAGATTAACAAGTGATGGAGCTCCCTCTCTTTCGACAAGAAAAATAGCCAATATCTATGCCGACTTCCGATATTATCCTTCCAAGTATACCACAATCAAATCCGACAATATTTATTCTAGGCCCAATGACCTCACCTCATCCAACATGACCACTCCAATGATATGACACGTTAATACAATCTAAAGCCACAACCCGTGCAATCCGTGCACTAATAAGCAATATTCCAAATGTACTCAAACATGGAAAATGACTCAAACAAGAGAACCGTCCCGCAAGCTCGACGGGTATCACCAAAACACAATGCTAAGAACCTATCACACGCCGCTGAACCAAAACACACACGAATCTAACACAAATGATCATACCTCAATACAACTCCGCTACAATCGTAACTCCTTACAAATGATGGTCCATATTATACCTCGAGCCACCCTAGTCAAAATCAATAACCTCGCAAAATTTTATATCAAGTACCCAAAGTGCATTACCATAACCATGGTGAAGCAAATGACACAATGCCATACAAAACTCGAGAAACATAACCAATACGCCATCAATCATGCAATACCCAAATACTCATCTCGCTCAAATTCCGTTATGAAGCCCAAATAGAACTGCACCGTATGTGCATAGACCCAACGAATCGCAACCCCTCGAAGCATAGAAGAGTAACTCACCAATCATTTCAGAACATGAATAAGCTCAATAAAAACTAAATGGCACATCCCTCAACAATAGCAGTATGGAGCCAGCCAATCCGACTCGGTATAGAATACACATCCTAAATGGGCCTACCAATGGGCCCCAAATAAACTTTAATCATCCAAAAATAGATAAATAACCCTCCGAAGGTTCACAATGACCTAACCATAACATAAACTATCATCTGGCTAGCTTTGGAAACATTTTCACAGTCCACAACCACGAAACAATCTATTTCTGAGAACTCCCGGTCTTCAAATTCATAGAACACACGAATCACCATATCTGATCCCGACTCCACCGCCCGAATGTTTAACACATCTCTCATACACGATCATCCCCATGAGGAATACTTCTATAATTCTTCCGTGCCATATCACACAAAATCTGAATATCGAAAGTCGATCAACTAGACGAGTACCACAATACCAATGAAGTATCCATATATCAAAACACAATGCACCTTCTAAAATGACACCCTCATCAGCAATACCAAATAGTAATATCATTCACTTAGTCTTCTGAAACCGTCCATGCTGCCTAAGGATACACCGTGACCTTGCTCATACGAATCTGAATTCCACACAACCCGCTGCATATACTATGCCATCATATGAAAAGTACGAAAACCTCATAATCCACTTTGAGTCATAGTAAACTACATACTCAACTAGTTAGAACCCTTCCATTTGATCTCATCCAGGAGAAAATCCCTATTCTCAACATGTTCCACATACCAAAAGGAAATATACACATCGAATCATGGTAGCAACCATTGAAAACTCTTCGAAAACCATTAGCACATAATTAAGCCATCAGGAATAAATCTCTCTAACTCAACCAAGCCAGCAGGCTTGCAAAACCTAAGAGCATTGCCACGAAGCACCTGTACGAACCCACCACAGCATAAGCTCCTAGAGAACTGATCATATTCATTACCGTGCTGGTCCAACCTGCTATCAAGTTGTCCTACTTCTTCGAGTTCTTCCCGAATTGCCTTTAATTGATACTCCTCCTTGCTAGAATAATATGATCCTCAACCAAAACTCACCATAGGAGGTCCTAACATAAAACCACATGCATCAAAGCCCATAAGCCGCTCAATGCTCTCTTAAGCACCCCAAAAGTACCACAGTCGATATATCCACTCCGAAGAGACCTTCTGTGAATTTAAAGCTGTTTATTTTACCTTCCTAATATTGAAATATAGAATCCATAAGGATATAAGAATGCCACAAGTCTCGACACCATCAAATGAAAATCTTAGTTTCTAGCCATATACCAATCCTGAAAATTCTCAATTGCCGCATATAAATCTTGAATTCATTAGAACCATTCTCAAGACTCATTCACTCTACTCAAATCTCAATTAAACCGACCAAATGGATCGAACGACCTGTGCCCCATTTTCACACCAACACCCTAACAAGTAATTCACACCTCTTAGCAACCGAGTAGACCCTTACTCCTAGTACACTACATTTGTCATTAATAACAAACTCGATTCATTCCATGATTACCATATACCCATTGAGCGTAATACAACCCGTACCCAGAAATATCCTTACTCGAGTCGTTCTCAAACTCAACCTCTGCAAGTCATAACTGATTCACAAGTATACCTTAAACCGAAACCAATATAACACATAACCATGCAATAAAATTATCAATAGCAGACTCCACCACTTGGCTCAAAGCCATAAATCAAAATACACAATGCCCATACTCTATTACAGCCATAATACCATAGTGATATTCAACTAAATCCTTCACTAGTTCATGTAACACAACTCATCTAGTATTTCAAATCATCTGCAAATCCTGCATTCACCCTTGTAACAGTCAAGACAACTTCCATAAGTGGTCCCAACTCAAATTGCAACACATAAATCAAGCACCCAATAGTCTTTTTTACATCTCAACCAATCTTTTCTCGTCACATTCAAATAATCTCAACACGTCTCGTATTCGCATCATACTCATCACATAGTCATCCAATCACAAATTCCACTAATAGGGACATTACCGAACATATAAGTCCAAAAGCACGTGTTCACACAATCAAAATCTTCGTGCTTAAGATACAGTCGAAACCCAGACTCTAGTCCTCCAAACTAGCCCTTCGTCATCACACAGAAATCACATCTCGCACCTCATCCATGGAATCATAAGTCGTCGATACACGACCTATACCGAGCGCTCACACGCGCATACAAATGCATAGAAGGAATTCAAAAAGCTATGCTTTAAGCTGAATCAATGCCGCACGATTAGGAAAGAAAGATGGGAAGTATATCCTAGATGTCATGTAGCCTCTCGAAGATAGGTATGGACGTCATCATACTGATCTGCAAGACTCTACTAGACACTTGCTCATGACTTGTATAACCTTGAACATAGAGCTCTGATACCGATCTGTCACAACCAAAAATCCACTAGTCATGATGACGCCTAACCCAACCCGCTAGGTAAGCCAACTAACAACTATCCAATTCTATAATATTATTAATAAAACAAAATAAATAGAGAACTTAACTGAATCTTATACATTTTTCAAGGACTGGTAGTACAAATCATGAGCTTCTAAGAATAGAATTTACAAAGTTGATATGAAGTAAATACATCTTCTGTTTGAAATGTACATAAACAGAGTTTTTATAATCAAAGGCTACCATGAACAAAAGGCAGCTAGAACATGGACACAGGTACATCTTCAATCTAGCTCCCATCGAGCACAGCAACAACAACAGCCAACATTTGCACGCAAGGTGTAGAAGTACAGTATGAGTACAACCGACCCCATGTACTCAATAAGTAACAAACCTATCCTTAGGTTGAAAGTAGTGGCGAGTTGGAACATGGTCGTGTCCAACACCAGTAGCCAACAATAATTCATAACAATGTAGAGCATATAAATAAAGAAGTAACTTATAGATAAAATGCTCAATTTTTCACAGGTTTTCGAAAATAGTTCCGCTTTTCAAGAATATCAGTGAAAACCCAAATCTTTTACCGAAATTGTCGAAAATTATGAGATAGTTTGAAAACTATAATTTTTCCAAAAATCCTTTCCATAATAAATAGATGTTTCTTTTTCTTTCCATATAGCAGGTATGAAATACCACTCTATGCTACATATCAATGTGTGTAAAAATAATCCTAATGACGTGGTACCATACAGCATGAGAAAAATGCATCTCTATGTCTGTACGTCATGTGTGCATGCCAATGCCATGTATCTCAGAGATGAATCATGTACTCACACTCTTGGAGTACTCGATCTCCCTGTCTCACACTTTCCACTCATCATGCTTAACCACTCGGTACTATATATGGCCCATACGGCTCAAGGAAGATCCATCCTGAAATACATACTTCAACTGACCATCAGTCCCTCAGTACCGAGCAAGGCCGATCCGGCCCTATGGAGAAGATCCATCTCAAGGTATATAAATGCTTCGAGCAAAATATGTCCAGGGAAGATCCATCCCTCAATATAATCAACTGCACTCACTAGGGGTGTGTATAGACTCCAGAGGGACTTCTAAAGCCCAAGCGCTAAAATCTGCACGGACAACTCACGTGCCATAATATCAATATCATAATTCGCATGGGCAACTCACGTGTTATAGTATCAATATCAAAATCCGGACGGACAACAAGTGTTTCAGTAGCAATATCCTCACAACCAGGCCCTCGGTCTCCCTCAGTCATCAATCTCTCCACCTCTCTCGATCTCACAATATCATAAATCTAGCCCATAAATGATGATATGATGTATCATTAAATAATAACAAAGACTAAGATATGATATGAATGCATGAATATGACTAAGTACAAAATATCAATGAAATCGGTGAGATGACAGTAAGAAACGACCACTATGGTCTCAACAATATCGGCATAAAGCCTAAACATGATATCTAGCATGATTAACAGCTCAATTACTTTATCACATGGTTAAAACACAGATATCAACCAAATAGGACCATTATACAGTGCCAGGGAAACAACGGAGTCACAATTCACAAGGTGCCTCCCACACGCCCCTAATCTAGCATATATGTCACCTCAATATCAATCACACAACATATAATTCGGGGTTTCATACCCTCAGAACTAAGTTTAGAAGAGCTACATACATCGAACAACCCAATTCCAATACCGAGCAAGCCAAGCGATGCTCAAAAAATACCATCACGTGCGTTCCGACCTACTAACAGCTTGAAACTAACCAAAAACAACTCAAATACATCAAACAATGCTAAAAGGAACCAATCCCAATCAAAAAAGGTCAAATCTTTAATCAAAAGCCCAAAATCGGCCAAAAATCCCAACTCTGGCACACACCTCAAAACCCGAAAAAACTCACAAAATCCATCAACCCATTCAATTATGAGTCCAACCATACTAGTTTCACTCAAATTCGGCTCCAATTCGGTATTCAATTCTCAAAAATTCGTATTATGAAAGTTTAGGCCAAAACTCCCAATTTCCTCTTTAAAAATTCATCAATCAAAGCTAAAATCGAAGATAGATTCTTGAAATATAACTAAAACCGAGTAGAGAACACTTACCCAAATTTATATGGGGAAAATTACTTCAAGAATCGCCTCAATCCGGGCTTTATATCTCCAAAAATGATAAAATGGCTGAAACCCTCGAAATTGAATACTTTATAATCACTGGGCAAATCAACAAATCACGATCGTGGAAATAACCTCGCGATCACGAATAAGAAATATACACTGCCCCTGAATTACCCTATGCGATCTCAGTTGTAGACTCGTGATCGTGATACATAAGTTAACAGAACTACGCGATCGCAGGAACAACATCACAAATGCGAAGAGGAAACCTGCCTCCTGACCAACTCAGCCCATAACACTACGCGAATGCGTCCCTCTAATCGCGACCGCGATGAAGAAACTTCCAAGTTCCAATTCTCCCTCTATGCGATCACATCACCTACTTCGCGATCGCGAAGACCAAACGAGGCATCAGAAAATGAGATTGCACCAGCAATCAAACATGAAGGAAAAATGATTTGAACTCAATCGGAAACACGCCCGAGCCCCTTGGGGCCCCGTCCAAACATACCAACAAGTCCCATAACATAACACAGAAATACTCAAGGCCTCAAATCGCACATCACGACATCTAAATGACGAATAACACCTCAATTCAAAATCAATGAAATTTGAAACTTCAAACTTCCACAATGTATGCCGAAACCTATCAAATCACGTCCGATTGACCGTAAATTTTGCACACAAGTGACATTTGGCATTACGGACATGTTCTAACTTTCGGAATCAGAATCTAACCCTGATATCAAAAAGTCAACTCTCGGTCAAACTTGGAACTTTCCAAACCTTCAAATTTTTAAAATTCGCCAATTTATGTCGAAACCTTCTAAAAATATCCAAATGCAAATCCGGACATACGCCTTAGTCCAAAATCACCATCCGGACCAAACTACAACATCAAAACTTCATTTCAAGGTCAAATTCACAAAATGTTAAACTTGGGTGACCCTTTCCAATTAAAGCTTCAATAATGAAATTCTTTCTTCCAAATCAATTCCAAATAACCTGAAAACTAAAACTGACGATTTAGGTAAGTCATAATACATCATACAGAGATACTCATGCCCGTATACTACCGAACGAAGTGCAACTGCTCAAAACGACCGGTCGAGTCGTTACAAAAATCATGTAAGCTTCCATAGGGAAATAAGAAAAAATTAGGTGAATCAAACCATATAATATCAAAATAATCAATGTGTAATTCATTATATCCCGTATTGGCTAAAAATTACTACTATGAATGTTTTCAGCATACTGGCTCTCTGTATTATAGAAACTAGTACAGCACCCGAGTGATGCGCGATGAATTTAAATCATATTGCATGGTTTGATTTGTTTGACCATATTATATCTTAAATTAAATTTTAATTATATATATATATATATTCTTTTTTTTCTTACTCTTAAATTTTTTCTTGAAACGTTTTTTGCACTATACATTTTCATTTGAATTCATCAAAAATATAAGCCAGTTTCTTCTTTATTAGTTATAAATCTACCAAAGATTTAAGTTATGTGATATTTTAGATATGTACGATTTTTGTCATTATAACTCAAAAACGCTTTCTGATTTGAAATTCTAATACATATTATCATTTTATATTTTATACCATTTTTTCTTCTTTTGTTTCTTTATTGTTATTGATTTATTTGTTGCATTATCATGTGAATTTTTATTAGTTTGTTTTTAGATTTAATGTCCTTGCTATGTAGTGAGATAAATTTTAGATCAAATTCTAAGCTTTTAGAATTATTATTATTATTATTATTATTATTATTTGTTATTATTGTCAATTAATCTTGATTAGAGAAAAATAAATAAAAATAAAATAAGTGATAAACATTCAAATTTTAATTTGAATAGAGTTGAAATCTAGTTTAATCTTAACAAATTTTTACCTTGCATTCAAAAATAACAAAACTATAAATTTTTCTAATTTAAACTTTAGTAATATTTTATTAAGTATGAAACTTTAAGTATCCAGTATTGATTTTTTATTTGAAAGAAACTACTCCTCAATTAGAATTGATATATATATTTTTTAGTTTTTTATTTTTGTTTTTTATTTTATAATAATTTAAGAGCTATATTTTATTTTATTGTGCACAATAATTAAATTTTCTAAATTTATCAATAATATCTTTGTGTATTATTTATTTAGTTTATTTTATTTTTATAAATTAATTCAAAGTTAAAATATCCTAATATTATCTGTATTTGCGTTTTTGTAAATTTTTCCTACTGTAATATTACATTTTTTTTACGTTGAATTTTACATATAATCTAAATACTATCATATTTAAATTATAATTTTGAATATTTTAAAAATATAATAGATAAGTAATTTTACTATTTTTTCATAAATATATCGATATTTGTAATAATTGTTATTTTTGCATTATTTGCCATAATCAAATGTAATTTTATTCTACCTCAACTCAAATATTTCTATCTATAAATTTGAAATAATTTTTTATATTTAAATTTGAAATCATATTATTTTCTATATCAAAAAATATATTTGTAGTATTTTACAGATATAGACAACCATATTAGGAAGAAACTACTCCTCAATTTGAATTGGCAGTTTTTTTCTTCTTATGTAATGACCCGACCGATCGTTTTACTCTTAGAACTCCGCTTCCCTAAATAAGACTCCCTGTATGTGCTTTTATGTTGTATGACTCGCGGGGAAGGTTAGTTCGTGTTTGGGTTGAAATAGAAACACTTAGTTCCTTAATATTGGCTTTAAAAGATAAAGTTTGACTTGGGTCAATATTTCTAGTATACAACATCGAAATCGGGATTTGAGGTGCCAATAGGTTTGTATGATGATTTTGGACTTGGGCGTATGTTCGGATCGAGTTTTGGATGACCCGGGAGCGTTTTAGTGCATAAAGGTAAAAGTTGGTACATAGAAGGTTTTAAAGTTCTTTAAATTTGGTTTGGAGTAGGTTTTTCTGTTATCCAGAGTCCGGGAATAATTCCGTATGGTGATTTAAGACTTGCACGTAAAATTTGGTGTCATTCCGAGTAGTCTAACTCCGATTCGGCGCGTTCGAAGTAAGTTGGAAAAACTTGAAATTCATAAGTCGATTCTATATGGTTTTGGGTTGAGATCCTTAGTTTTAATGTTATTTTCTGCGTTACAGGGGTGCTAGTGAGTCAGTTTTATGTTTATGAACTTGTTGGTATGTTTGGTCGAGGGCTCGGGGCCCTCGTATAGGATTCAGACGGATCGATAGAACTTGATTGCTCTATGGAAAAGAGCTGAAGATGGCTGGCATTTTGTGTGCTCGCACCTGCGGTGGGAATGGCCGCAGGAGAGGCATCGCAGGTGCGGTGTCTCGTTCACAGAAGTGGAAAGGGAGGGAGTTAGCGAGGTACGCAGAAGCGAAGGACTTCCGCAGAAGCGTGATTTGGCCACAGGTGCGATTGGGCGTGGCTCATGCGTGTTCCACGTATGCAGATTGTCGACCACAGGAGCAGTCCCGCAGAAGCGGAGATTCTTCCGAAGTGCAGAGACCGCTGGGCAGAAGGGGTGCATTTATATCAGGACTTAGGCTATTTTGGCTCATTTCATTCACTTATTTGGCAATTTTTGGAGCTTCTTAGAGAAATGGTTTGACCTAACTATTGAAGGCAAGTAATTTCTATATAATGTAGGTTAAATACATAGATTATGCATAGATTTTAAAATGAACAATTGTGAAAATTATGGGTTTAGTTGAAAAACCTAGGTTTTGATAAAAATGGGATTTAACCACGAAAATAATTATGGAATTGGGTGAAAATTATATATTTGAGTTCTTAAGGTTATGGGTAAGATTTATCTTCAAAACTTTCCGAAATCCGGGCACGCGGGTGTGATGACCCGGCCGGTCATCTTAAGAATTTATGCCTCGATCCCCTATTACTTGTTTTCCTGTGTTTATTTCTGCTATTTTGATTTGTCGGGATGTTCGGTTTTGAGTTTTGGAGAGTTTGGGACACTTAGTCCCTAAAATCTTAAGTGTTGGAAAGTTGACCGTAGTCGGAACAGTGTGAAGACGGCCTCAGAATGGAAATTCGATGGTTCTGTTAGCTCCGTTGGGTTATTTCGGTCTTAGGGGCGTGTTCGGATTGTGTTCTGGAGGTCCGTAGCTATTTTAGGCTTGAAATGCCGAGAGGTCAAATTTTGAAGTTTCCGGTTCGAAAGTTAGATTTTGATCCGAGGGTCAGAATGGAAATCCGGAAGTTGGAGTAGCTGCTTAGTGTTGAATGTGATGTGTGTGCAAAATTTCAGGTTATTCGGATGAGGTTTGATAAACTCTTTGATCGAAAGCGTATTTTTAGAGTTTTTGGATTTTTAGGCTTGAATCCATGGTTAATTCGTCGTTTTGATGTTGTTTTAGGTGTTTTAAGGATTGATATAAGTTTGGACAATGATATTAGACTTATTGGTGCCTTTGGTTGAGGTTCCGGAGGCATCGGGATGATTTCGGATGGTTGATAAAAGGATTTTGGAGTTTGGAGTTGTAGCTTCAGCTGGTTTTCTGTCATAACCGCACCTACGAGTGTGGGACCGCAGGTGCGGAGCCGCAAAAGCGGCATTTGGCATCGCAGAAGCGGAAAATGGGGAGGTTCAGTAGGAGCCACAGAAGCGGTGGAATTTCCGCATGAACGGTACCACATCTGCGGATGGAGAGTCGCAGATGCAAAAATTAGGCTGAGTTAGTGATTGTCATAGATGTGACCATTGGTCCGCAAATGCAGGACCGCAGCTGCGGTCCCAGGGCCGTAGATGCGGAAATCGCTGGGCAGAAACATATAAATACTTGCCTTCGCGAAATTTAGCTATTTTTCACCATATTTCAAATGGGAATAAGCTTGGGAAGCACTTTTGAAGAGGGATTTAAAGAGGAGTTCATTGGGGTAAGGTCTTTGGTCGCTAAACTCGTTATTGGAATGATTTTTATTAATTTAAGCATGAAAAATTAAGGAAAATCAGTTGTAATTTGTGGGTTAGTGCTTGACTAAGTAGAGACCTTTGAGTGATGGTTTGAGGGACTAATTGAGGTCCAATTTTGGTACTTTTGGTATGACTGAGCTCGTGAGAGGGTGAGGATTCTGGAAAAATAAATTTTACCTGATTCCGAGACGTGGGCCTGAGGGGCGTTTTGGTCATTCTACCTAATTTCGTGTATTAGCTTAGAATTTAGTTGTAGAATCAGTTACTTGAAGTGTTATTTACATTATGAAATTGAATTGAATAAATTTGGGTCATTTGGAGTCGAGTACTCGTGGCAAGAGCGTGGTTTCAAATTTGATTTGAGCTGGTTCGAGAGAAGTGACTTGCTTAACCTTGTGTAGGGGACCCTCCCCTTAGGATTTGATATTATTGTTAATTGAAATGCCTTGTACATGAGGTGACGAGTGCGTACTTGTGCTAATTGTTGAAAATTTAGTTTTTTATTTAGTAATTACTAGTATGTCTTCTTTCCTGTTTTGATTACTTGCACTATTAAGCCTGTTGATAGCTTAGGAAAGCATGTCTAAGTGATTTAATTGCCTTATTTGCTCAAACTGCTTTACCTGAATTCTGTGTAGCATGCTAGGCTAGACTTACTTGTTGGCCTTAATATAGAATTTGATATTTCTAAGTATTTTCCTGTTGCTGCTGTGTATTTACATTCAGACTACGGATGTGGGATTCCGGTAGCTCCCCCTTGTATGTTTACATTTAGGACTATGGATGTGGGATTCCGGTAGATCCCCCTACACAGTTATATGGAACTACAGGACTACACCCGGTAGATTCCCCCGGTACTGGGTATTTACATTTGGGACTATAGAACGGGATTCCTGTTGATCTCCGCGCACTATGAGGTTGACTATGGGACGGTATCCCGGGAGATCCTATTTGATATGTATATTTGGGACTACAGGATGGTACCCTAGGAGTTCATAGATTGTTATGATTTGGTGTTGAGCTCTATTTCCTTCTGTGCTTACTTTGCCTTTGTATAGTTGTTGTTGTCCTAAACATCCTGTGTTACTTTTACTGTTGTACTTATTTATACTGCTCTGTTCTACACTATCAAACTTTATATTTTATTTAACCTCAGTAGGGCCCTGGCCTTCCTCGTCACTACCCGGCCGAGGTTAGGCTTGGCACTTACTGAGTACTGTTGTGGTGTACCCATGCCCTTTCTGCGCATGTTTTTCATGTATAGATCCAGGTACTTCGACTCAGACTTACCATCCATGAGGCGAGGCGACCCTTCGGAGACTTCGATGTATATTTGCCGCGTCCGCAGACCAAGGAGTCTTACTTCATTCTCTCTTGTAGTTACAGCCCTTTTGTATTTACTTTGTTTTAGACTATTCTGGAGTTAGAGCACTATGTAGTATCCTTAGCTTGTGATTTATGGGTTTCCGAGTTTTGGGCATATTTATTAGCTTTTGAGAGTTAAATATTGTGTATGCCGAGTGGTACTTTTAAACGTTGTTTTATTACTATATTTCTGTTTTAAATTGTTTTCTTCTGCGAATTTGTTTATTCTTCCGTATTTTAGGCTTACCTAGTCGTAGAGACTAGGTGTCGTCACGATGGTTCACGGAGGATGAACCGGGGTCATGACAAGTTGGTATCAGAGCTCTAGGTTCATAGGAGTCATGGATCACAAGCCGGTTTATTAGAGTCTCGCTGATCGGTATGGAGACGTCTGTATTTATCTACGACAGGCTATATAATTGTTAGGAAAATTTCACTTCATTTGATTTCCTTGTCGTGCGAGTTTGGACATCTCAATTTTTAACTTCTGTCTCTATTCTCTCACAGATGGTAAGGGCACGCGCTACCCGAGATGATCAGGCAGCCGCGGCCCCTACTGCAGCCGTTAGAGGCCAGGTCCAGGATAGAGGTCGAGGATGCGCACGTGGTGCAGCTAGAGCACCAATGCGAGCTACTGCCGAGGTACCACCAGTAGTTCCAGCCGGGGTCCAGGCACCTGATACGCCTACTACTACTATAACTCCGGCTCTTTAGGAGACTATGGCATATTTCATGATCATGTACATCACTTTGGCTCATATAGGGTTGTTTCCCCTTGCTGTAGCTACGTCTCAGGTCGAGGGAGGATCATAGACTCCCACTGCCTGCACTCCTAAGCAGCGAGTGCATATTGAGCAGGTCCCTGAGATTATTCCCATACAGCCTGCAGTCCGAGATCAGCCCGAGGACAGGGCAGCGACTTCCGAGGATGAGCAGCTGAGGCTTGAGAGGTTCAAGAAATACAAGCCTCATGTATTCAGCGGTCTAGCATCGAATGATGCTCTGGGATTTCTAGATGAGTGTTACCGCATTTTCTGTACCATGGGTATATCAGGATCGAGCGGGGTTTCCTTCACTACTTTCCAGCTTTGAGGGACCGCTTATGAGTGGTGGCGTACCTATGAGTTAGACAGTCCGGAAGAGGCTGATTCATTGACTTGGATTCAGTATTTGTTCCTAACGGAGTATGTTCCTCAGAGCCTAAGGGACGCGTGGCGCACAAAGTTTGAGCATTTGCGCCAGGGTACTATAATTGTCTCAGAGTATGCAGTCTGTTACACTAGTTTGGCTAGGCATGCACCAGCTTTGGTTTCTACTATTCGCGAGAGGGTTTGCCAGTTTATTGAGGGCCTTATTCCCAACATCAGGTCTAGAATGGCTCGTGAGTTGGAGATGGATATTTCTTATCAGCAGGTGGTGAGCATTGCTAGGAGGATTGAGGGTATGCATGCTAGGGAGAGAGAGGAGAGGGGGACCAAGAGGTCTCGAGAGGCGGGCCATTATTCCGATGCCCGTGACCCAGTTATAGGACGTCATGGTAGGGGTTGAATGAGTCGCCCTACTCATTCAGCTCTTCTAGCAGCTAGTGGTATTCCAGCTCCTCCTAGGCCTTAGGAGACTTATTATGCACCTCTAGTTTCTAGCACGCCTCCTGTGCGGGGTGCTTTCAGAGGTCAGTCCAGCAGACCTGGCCCGAGCCAGTCACAACAACCACATCCTCCCAAAGATTGTTTTGAGTGTGGTGACACATGCCATGTGGTGAGGGATTGCCCCAGACTTGGGAGGGGTGCACCTCCACAGACTTCTCAGTCACAGCGTACCCCGCAGAGTTCTCAGGCTATGGTTACAGCTCCAGTTGCTACCCCATCTGCTCAACCAGCTAGAGGTGGAGGTTAGGGAGGTAGAGGTCGCCCTAGAGGGGTAGGCCAGGCCAGATACTATGCCTTTCCTGCCCGTACTGATGTTGTTGCCTATGATTCTATCATCATTGGTATTATACTGGTTTGTTATAGAGATGCATCAGTTCTATTCGATCCAGGCTCCACTTACTCTTATGTGTCTTCTTCTTTTGCTCTGCATTTGGGTGTACCTTGGGATTCTTTGAGTTTCCCTATTTATGTTTCTACTCCTGTGGAAATTTCTCTTGTTGTGGACCGCATTTATCGATCGTGCTCGGTTACTCTTAGTGGTTTTGAGACCAGAGCCGATTTATTGTTGCTCAGCATGGTAGACTTTGATATTATCTTGGGCATGGACTGGTTGTCGCCTCATTATGCTATTCTTAATTGTCACACCAAAACCCTGATGCTGGTTATGCCAGGTGTGCCGCGTGTTGAGTTGAGGGGTACTTTAGATCACACTTCCAGTAGAGTTATTTCTTTCCTTAAGTCTCAGCGTATGGTTGAGAAGGGGTGTGACGTGTATCTAGCTTATGTGAGAGATGTCAGTATCGATACCCCTTCGGTTGATTCAGTCCCTGTAGTACGGGATTTTCCCGATGTGTTTCCAGCTGATCTTCCAAGCATGCCTCCTGATAGAGATATTGATTTTGGCATTGATCTGTTGCCGAGCCCTCAGCCCATTTCTATCCCTCCGTATCGTATGGCTCCTCTTGAGTTAAAGGAGTTGAAAGATCAGTTACAAGAATTGCTTGATAAGGGTTTTATTCGGCCTAATGTATCACCTTGGGGTGCTCCTGTCTTGTTTCTGAAAAAAAAGGATGATTTTATGCATATGTGTATTGATTATTGCCAGTTGAACAAGGTTACAATGAAGAACTGCTATCCTTTGCCTCGTATCAATGATCTGTTCGACCAGCTCCATGGCGCACGGGTGTTCTCTAAGATTGACTTGCACTCGGGTTACCATCACTTGAAGATTTGTAAGCCAGATATCTCGAAGACTGCTTTCAGGACTCGGTAAGGTCATTACGAGTTCCTTGTTATGTCATTTGGGATGACCAATGCCCCAATAGCCTTTATGCATTTGATGCATAGTGTGTTCCGACCGTATCTTGACTCGTTCATCATCGTCTTTATTGATGATATTCTAGTGTATTCCCAGAGTCGGGAAGATCATGAGCATCACCTGAGGACTGTGCTTCAGACTTTGAGAGAGAAGAAATTATATGCTAAATTCTCGAATGTGAGTTTTGGTTGGATTCTGTGGCATTCCTAGGCCACGTGGTATCGAGTGAGGGTATTCAGGTGGATCCGAATAAAATAGAGGTCGTGCAGAGTGGGCCCAAACCATCCTCAGCTATAGAGATCCACAGTTTCCTTGGCTTGGCGGGTTACTACCGTCATTTTGTGGAGGGATTTTCATCGATTGCAGCCCCTATGACCAGGTTGACTTAGAAGGGTGCTCCGTTCCAGTGAATGGGGGAGTGTGAGGCGAGCTTTTAAAAGCTCAAGACAGCTTTGACTATAGCCCCAATTTTGATACTGCCAACAGGTTCGGGGTTTTATACGGTTTATTGTGATGCCTCAAGGATTGGCCTCGGAGCGGTGTTGATGTAGGATGGTAGGGTGATTGCCTACGCATCACACCAGTTAAATCCCCGTCATAATAACTAATCTAGTGCATGATTTGTAGTTAGCTACCATTGCTCATGCCTTGAAGATCTGGCACCATTATTTATACGGTGTGCCTTGTGAGATTTATACTGACCATCAGAGCTTGCAACACTTGTTCAAGCAAAAGGATCTAAATTTACGACAGAGGAGGTGGTTAGAGTTTCTGAAGGACTATGATATCACTATTTTATATCACTCGGGCAAGGACAATGTGGTGGCCGATGCTTTGAGTTTTCGGGTAGAGAGTTTAGGGTGTTTGTCTTATTTACCAGCATCGAAGAGGCCTATGGCGATGGATATTCAGGCCTTAGCCAGCCAGTTTGTGAGATTGCATCTTTCGGAGCCCAGTTGGGTTCTAGCTTGCGTGGTTTCTCGGTCTTCCTTATTTGATCGTATCAGGGAGCGTCAATATGATGACCCTCATTTTCTTGTCTTCAAGGACAAGGTCCAGCATGGTGATGCCAGAGATGTGACTATTGGCGATGACGGTGTATTGAGGATGCAGGGTCTGATTTATGTACCCAATGTTGATAGGTTTTGGGAGTTAATTCTGAAGGAGGGCCATAGCTCGCGGTCCATTCATCCGGGTGCCGCGAAGATGTATCAAGATTTGAGGCATCACTACTGGTGGAGATGGATGAAGAAATATATAGTTGGATTTGTAGATTGGTGCCTCAACTGTCAGTAGGTAAAGTATGAGCACTAGAGACCGGGTGGGTTGCTTCAGCAAATAGAGATTCCGGAGTGGAAGTGGGAGCGGATCAACATGGACTTTGTAGTTGGGCTCCTACGGACTCTAAGAAAGTTCGGTGCTATTTGGGTGATTGTGAATCGGCTAACCAAGTCCGCTCGCTTTGTTCCTGTGTGTACTACTTATTTTTCGGAGCGGTTGGCAGAGATCTATATCCGGGAGATTTTTCATCTGCATGGTATACCAGTTTCCATCATTTCAGATAGAGGTACTTAGTTCACATCACAGTTTTGGAGAGCCATTCAGCACGAGTTGGGTACTAGGGTAGAGTTGAGTATAGCATTTCACCCTCAAACGGACGGATAGTCTGATCGCACTATTTAGATTCTTGACTATATGCTCTGTGCGTTGT
Source organism: Nicotiana tabacum (assembly GCF_000715075.1). NCBI lineage: Eukaryota > Viridiplantae > Streptophyta > Magnoliopsida > Solanales > Solanaceae > Nicotiana > Nicotiana tabacum. The sequence goes on from NC_134090.1 coordinate 145,050,381, forward strand.
CACACCTCCTTTTTGCGCGCCCCGCCCCGAAGGGTTAAAATGCGCGGGTGGAGTTTTTCCAATTTAAGTGACAATATCCGAAATGGGATTATTTATTTAATTCAGAGTCGCCACTTGGGAAAGGTTTGGCTTTTGGTGTCCCAAGTCACCGGTTTATTTTGAATCCCGAATCGAGGAAATTTTAGACTTTTCCAAATGAAGTCTGCGAACCAGAAATTCTAAGTAAGGAATTTTGTTGACCCGAGGGAAGGTGTTAGGCACCCTCGAATCTCGTGGTTCTAGCACGGTCGCTTAAATTGTTATAATGGCTAAATATCTGATTTAAATACATGTTGTGTCTTATGTACTTTTGTTAAGTTTTAAACCGCTTTTATTATTATAATTTATTTTTATAGAATTGCAACGTCGTGAAAATGCATCTCAAACCACGTCACAGTCAATGCACCCGTAGTTGTTAACACATTTTGACTCCGTTGAGACTTGGATTTGGGTCACATCAATGCGCACCCGAATTTAAGAATATGATTTAATTAAACCGCGCCTAAAGAATCTAACGCGTTATTATTTTTTGAGAAGGCCATGAGATTCACTAAACGGCCTAGCCTGAATTCTAAATATTATGATTAGTTGTTGAGGGCCCCGCAGTTGGCATTTTTATTTGGCGAGGCTCGTCTCATTATTTTTAAAGGATAAACCTAAAGTGACTATGTTTTCTATTAAGTTCATCTCTAAAATTAAAAGAAAAGGGACGTGCTAATATAAACTATATGCTTTTGCCTAATCCGGATTCTTATCAATTACTGATTAATTATTTACAAAGTGGAGGGATGTCATAACTTGTGAAACATACTTCAATTGGACAAAAGAAATTACGTTCGAGATTGACCCAATGTTATACTTGCGTCTTAACGTTCCTTGAATTGAATTTAACTAGACTTATTGGGGCGGAATTAAAGGAATTAGCTACTAGGCATTGTCACTAATGGGATTTGAATATAATATTATGTACTGCCTAATGAGTTATGATAAAATAAAACTAAAATGAACAAGGCACATTTGTGTAAGGTGGAAATATTCTATTCTATGCATGTCGTTCAGTTAAAAGGGAATCCAGTCAAAATCTATACTAATTCTCCATACCCTCTATGTATTGTATCGTTACATTTTGTACTAGCAAACAACTATAAACTAAGATGCTAGAGGCTAAACTTGATTGAGTATTATCTAACTAATCTTTCATTACTGAATCACACTAATCAATTTATACAATCTGAAGTCAGTATATCACAAGCATTACAAAACAGATATCTAAATCTTCTTCAAGAAACTCCTTTCATTTCATGCTTTTGAATTGTTACAGTTAACACCAAAGTTGGATTTGAAATGTGTACCTGGAAACACTGAAAATGCAAAGGAGAAGAAGAAAAGGATGGGGGAATCAGCAGCAGCAAGAAACAAAATAGCAGCAGCAGCAGGGTAGGATAGCAGCAGACAAAGCAATACAGTAAGAACAGGCTCGAGTGCAGAAATGCTACTATGGCCAATAGAAAGTAGCAGCCAAATGACAGCCACACCCAGTGGAGTAGACTCAGGACTCCAGATAGACCAAACCAGTAGTAAACCAAAAACACTCGACTAGCAGACACAACTGGAATTTCAAAGAATCAGAATTGATTTTGAACAAATTGAACAGCTGAAAATCAAACAATAACAGGAGGAAATAGTTTCTGATTGTTGATTGTACAGCTTCTATCCCTTAACCTCTCTCTATCTGTGTTTGTGTTTTTCTTTTTTTTTTCAACTCTTAAGGTTCAGTCTCTATCCCCCTCTGTGTATCTATTTGTATTTCAGCTCTCTCTTTCAGAAATTCCTCACAGTCTCTGTATTTTCTTTCTCCCCTCTAATTCTGTATATCTCTATGCTCCTAATTCTGTATATTTCTCTCTTCTCTTAGTCAGATGTCCCCCTTTTATATATCCTGCTTACCCCTTTTAACAGCCTGTTTTAAACTATCACCATACCCCTCCCATGTGCCTTCCATTTTCAGTTTCACTTTAGCTAATTAAGTATTAACCCCATCATTCCCTCGGCATGCTTAAAATTTAAGAGGTTTAACATTTCTTAAACTAAAGCAAAGTATGGGGCAGTAGAATATGTTGACAGCATATGCTGTCAGGCCATTTTAAAATTAAACAAGGACCTTTATGCAGGCCACAGGCTGTGCACAAAGCACATGAGGTGCACCAATGCACATGAGGTGCACCAGTGCAAATGCTGTGCAAGAGTGCACATGCCCTCCAATTCAGCATTTAAAACAAACATCCCTTTTACATTATTGATCCAAATCAACAGCTATAAGTAAACAAAATTGGTTTTGAATTGATTCAACAAATGTTCAACAGAAGCAAATCGATTTACTATGCTCAGTCAGTTGAAATTAATTGACGACACATGTCGACTCGACTATATTAGTATTAACATACACAAACGTAGCCAAATCAGACATTCAAAGCATGGGACACATGACTCGACTTATACTGATTAAGCAGGAATATACTTTGAGGAATCAGTTAGTCAGTACAGATTTGGAATACAACCAATACCCACGTCTTATCAGAATAGGAGGGGAGGGATTCAGACAAACACAGAGGTTTAAGCATAGTGGACAAACAAAATTGATAAAATCAAAACAAATATGAACAGACTTTTAAAAACAAATCACACGGAAATAAAACAAAAATAAAGAAAAGAAAACAAGACTCACCTCAAATCTTGAAAAGTTTAACAGTTTGAACTCGGATTTGGACAAACTTTTCTTAAGGCTGAATGGACTTTAATCGAAGTGTTTCTCAGATGAGAAACACTTTGATTGAAGTCCATTAGACCTTAACCTCTTCGGTTGAACCAGTGACGGAACATGCACAGGGAAAACTAGAGTTCAAAAACTTAGATCTGGGATTCGTGTTTCCCTGGTTAGATTCGGACCAAACCAAGTATGGTTTGGTCACGAGGAGGGTCCGGGGAGTGTCTGGTATGAAACTGGGGTTGGTTGGGTTAGATCGAGTTTTGACTCGAATCTTCAAATGAAGATTCGAGGACCTAGGGGATGATTCGAACCAAACTGTTAACAGGTCTATGTTCAGGGTGGTGAGGGGGTTCTATGGTGTTCAAGTGGAGGTCACCGGCGTTCAGGCCGCCGGGTTTCTGGTGAAGGTGTGCAGGGGCGGCTAGGGTTTGAAGGGGATGGGTTTGGTGAAGACGAAGGCGGGGGTGTTGGCTAGGGGGGCAGGGTATGGTGAATGGTTTATATAGTTAGTGGGTGGGTGAACCTCGACCGTTAGATCAATCTAGATCTACGGTCTGGATCTGAAGGCTTAAATGGAACGGTGTCGTTTTGAGGGTTGAGGGTTTGGGTTGGTCCGGGTGAAAACGGGTCGGGGCCATTGGTGGGTTATGGAAATGTGATCTTGGCCGTTGATCAATCTGAGATCAACGGCCCAGACCACACTGGGTTAAAACGGTGTCGTTTAGACACCCTCGGTATCAAACTGGACTAGACTGGGCAGGCCTGGGTTTTGGGCATTGTTTTGTTTGGGCCAATTTTAATAAATTGGCCCAAGTCCGGAAAGGCAGGGCCCTTTTTCTTCTTTTTCTTTTTTTTCTTTTTCTTTTATTATTAAAAAAAAATACAAAACTAAATAAAATCAAATTAAAATAAACACCCAATACAATTATTCACACACACGTTAAAATAATTCAAGACAAGTAAAATTAAACAAAACAAAATCACGGGCAAAGATGCATGTTTATGCTTTTCTATTTAAACCATGTTACGGTTCAGATTATGCATGATACGTACACATTTTTTGAATTTTGTTTTAATAAAGTAAATAAATAAAATGGGCCAAAGTCACAAATAAATCAACAAAGTGCCGCACAGAAATCCAAAAATTGTACAGCAGGGCCAATTATTATTTTTTATTTCTTTTTGGAGCGATTGTTGTGCGAAACAAAAATCACGTGCTCACATGCGTGTGTGATTGTGTTTGGAGGGTCTTGGGATCAGTTCTTTCCATTGGCGGAGTTTGCCTACAACAATAGCTATCATTCCAGTATTCAGATGGCACCGTATAAGACTCTATATGGTAGGAAGTGTAGATCCTTGGTGGGTTGGTTTAGGCCGGGTGAGGCTAGATTATAGGGCACAGATTTGGTTCAGGATGCTTTGGAGAATGTCAAGGTGATTCAGGATAGACTCCGTACATCCCAGTCTAGACAGAAGAGCTATGCGGACCGGAAGGTTCGTGATGTTTCCTATATGGTTGAGAGAGGTTCTGCTTCGGGTATCTCCTATGAAGGGCGTTATGAGATTTAGGAAGAAAGGGAAGTTGAGTCTGAGGTTTATTGGTCCTTTAGTGATATTGCGGTGTGTTGGGGAGGTTGCTTATGAGCTTGCCTTACCTCCCAGCTTGGCAAAAGTTCATCCGTTATTATGTTTCGATGCTCCGAAGGTATCACAACGATCCATCGCACGTGTTAGGTTTCAGTTAAGTCCAGTTGGACAAGGATCTATCCTTTGTTGAGGAGCCAGTGGCAATATTGGACATGCAGGTTAAAAAGCTGAGGTCAAAGAACATTGCATCAGTAAAGGTTCAGTGGCGGGTCAACCGATCGAGAAGGTGACCCGGGAGACCGAGCAGGATATGCGCAGCCATTGCCCCATCTTTTCACTACTTCAGGCATGTCTTTATGCTCGTTGGAGGATGAACTAATGTTTAAGTGTATGAGGATGTGACGACCTGGCCGGTCGTCTTAAGAATTTACGCCCCGATCCCCTATTAACTGCTTTCCCCTTGTTTATTCCTGCTATTTTGATATGTCGAGATGTTCGGTTTTGAGTTTCAGAGAGTTTTGGGACACTTAATCCCTAAATGAGAGATTAAGTGCTGGAAAGTTAACCGTAGTCAAAACAGTGTGAAGACGGCCTCGAAATGGAAATGAGATGGTTCCGTTAGCTCCGTTGGGTGATTTTGGGCTTAGGGGCATGTTCGTATTGTGTTTTGGAGGTCCGTAGCTAATTTAGGCTTGAAATGCCGAGAGGTTGAATTTTGAAGTTTCCGGTTCGATAGTGAGATTTTGATCCGAGGGTCGGAATGGAATTCCAGTTGAATGTGACGTGTGTGCAAAATTTCAGGTCATTCAGATGAGGTTTGATAGACTTTTTGATCGAAAGTGTATTTTTAGAGTTTTGGGATTTTTAGGCTTGTATCCGTGGTTGATTCATCGTTTCGATGTTGTTTAAGGTGTTTTAAGGATTGGTATAAGTTTGGACAATGGTATTAGACTTGTTGGTGCCTTTGGTTGAGGTCCCGGAGGCCTCGGGATGATTTCGGATGGTTGACGGAGTATTTTGGAGTTTGGAGTTGCAGCTTCAGCTGGTTTTCTGTCATAACCGCACCTGCGAGTGTGGGACCGCAGGTGTAGAGCCGCAGAAGCGACATTTGGCAACGTAGAAATGGAAATGGGGAGGTTCAACAGGAGTCGCAGAAGCGGTGGAATTTCTGCAGGAGCGATACCGCATCTACGGATGGGGAGTCGCAGATGCGGAAATCAGGCTGAGTTAGTGATTGTCACAGATGCGACCATTGGTCCGCAAAAGCAGGACCGCAGATGCGGAAATCATTGGGCAGAAACATATAAATACTTGCCTTCGCGAAATTTAGCTATTTTTTACCATATTTCAAACGGGAAGGAGCTTGGGAAGCACTTTTCAAGAGGGATTTTTAGAGGAGTTCATTGGGATAAGGTATTTGGTCCCAAAACTCGTTATTGGAATGATCTTTATTAATTTAAGCATGAAAAATTAAAGAAAATCAGTGGTAATTTGTGGGTTAGGGCTTGACTAAGTAGAGTCCTTGGAGTGATTATTTGATGGACCAATTGAGGTCCGATTTTGGTACTTTTGGTATGAATGAACTCGTGAGAAGTTGAGGATTCTGGAAATGTAAACTTTACCGAATTCTGAGACGTGGACCCGAGGGGCATTTTGGTCATTTTACCTAATTTCGCGTATTAGCTTAGAATTTAATTGTAGAATCAGTTACTTGAAGTGTTATTTATATTATGAAATTGAATTGAATAGATTTGGGCCATTTGGAGTCGAGTACTCGTGGCAAGAGCGTGGTTTCAGATTTGATTTGAGTTGGTTCGTGGTAAGTGACATGCCTAACCTTGTGTAGGGGATCCTCCCCTTAGGATTTGGTATTATTGTTTATTAAAATGCCTTGTATGTGAGGTGACGAGTGTGTACTTGTGCTAATTATTGAAAATCCAATTTTTCATTTAGTAATTACTAGTATGTCTTCTTTCCTATTTTTATTACTTGCACTATTAAGCATGTTTATAGTTTAAGAAAGCATGTCTAAGTGATTTAATTGCCTTATTTGCTCAAACTGCTTTACCTAAATTCAGTGCAGCATGCTAGGCTAGACTTACTTGTTGGCCTTAATATGGAATTTGATATTTCTGAGTATTTTCTTGTTGCTACTGTGTATTTACATTGAGACTACGGATGTGGGATTCCGGTAGCTCCCCCTTGTCTGTTTACATTTGGGACTACAGATGTGGGATTCCGGTAGATCCCCTTGCCCAATTATATGGAACTATGGGACTGTACCAGGTAGATTCCCCAGTACTAGGTATTTACATTTGGGACTACAGAATGGGATTCTGGTAGATCCTGCGCACTATGTGTTGGACTACGGGACAGTATCCCTGGAGATCCTATTGGATATATATAATTGGGACTACAGGATGGTATCCTGGGAGATCCCCGATTGTTATGATTTGGTGCTGAGCTGTATTTCCTTCTGTACTTACTTTGCCTCTATATAGTGGTTGTTGTCCTTTACATCCTGTGTTACTTTTATTGTCGTACTTATTTATACTGCTCTGTTCTACACTATCGAGCTTTATATTTTATTTAACCTTAGTTGGGCCCTGACCTTTCTCGTTACTACCTTACCGAGGCTTAGTTTGGCACTTACTAAGTCCCGCTGTGGTGTACTCATACCGTTTCTGTGCATGTTTTTCATGTGCAAATCCAGGTACTTCGACTCAGACTTACCATCCTTGAGGCGGGGTGACCCTTCGGACACTTCGAGGTATATCTGCCGCATCCGCAGACCGAGGAGTCTCTCTCCATTCTCTCTTGTAGTTACAGCACTTCTGTATTTACTTTGTTTTAGACTATTCTGGAGTTAGAGCACCGTGTAGTATCCATACCTTGTGATTCATGGGTTTCCGGGTTTTGGTCATATGTATTAGATTTTGAGAGTTAAATATTGTGTATGTCGAGCGACACTTTTAAACGTCGTTGTTTTATTATACTATCTGTTTTAAATTGTTTTCTTCCGCAAATTTGGTTTATCTTCCGCATTTTAGGCTTACCTAGTCATAGAGACTAGGTGTCATCACGATGGTTCACGGAGGGGGAACCGGGGTCGTGACAGTGGGCCCGGGGGTGAATTTTAGGAATCTTCCAATTTGAGTTGGGTAATTACTCTAATAGTTAAATTATGAACTTTTGAACATGTATTGATTAATTTAAATAAAATTTGACTAATTTTGGATTTTTCGGCACTGAGTTGAGACTTTAGAACGAATTATTGGGCTGAAAAGTGAGCTTTGAGACGAGGTAAGTCTCTTGCCTAACTTTGTAAGAGGGAATTTGCCCCATAGGTCATTTAAATTACTATTTGATACTAATATTTGGGGCTACATAGCACGAGGTGACGAGAGTCCGTGCGTAGCTACTAATTATGCTTATATGTCACACCCCCCTTTTTCTCTCTTATGCAATCGGGAGATCGGGTTTATGACATTTCGGGTGTAGGACAACTCATTCCTTTTGGGAATTGGGTTTTGCATTTGAAGAGTCGCCACCTAATGATTTAAGGCGCATTAGAACACCTATAATGGTTCACTTCTAAGTTCATTTGATAACCAGAGATAGCGTAAGAGCTTGAAATTATCGTAAGAGGAAGGTGTTAGGCACCCCTCAGGATCCACTGGTGTGGTTCCTGGTTAGACAGTTTTGTGAATTTGTGCAATTTAGCAAATAGATAAGTATAGGCTCAATTAGTAGGGGATTTAAATTTAAACACATAAGAGAACAATTAAAAGAGGAGTTTTGAAAAGAAGTTTGCAAATAAAGGGCAAGGGAGTCCTAGGTTTATATTTAATATGGATCACATCAATGCGGTACCCGGTATGACACTCCTTAGAGAGGAGATATACATGATATTAGTGCACCGGTCATCATTTCCATATCTAACCTCCCCACCCTATTAAGGTATTGAAGCGTGGATTGGTCTCGACCACTATTGCATGCTATTACCCGTCCCATTCCTATCAATCCCGGAGGAACATATGGCTATTATTCCTAAAGGGTAGGTATATTAGGCTAACATTTGGGTTTCAAAAGGTGAAAAAGCTAAGGCGACATACAAAAAAAACACATAGGAATGCATATTAGGGGAAACATGTTAACAACTTAAAGGCTCATGTATACCTTCGCAAACAAAGCACATAAATAGCATGACTTAAACACAATTAAGTTCTGAATTTAAAATACTAAGGCAAGGAGAATTTTAATCATTGAGGCATACCAGTTTATTACATAACTCAGAGAAGAAGTCCGAATCAGGCCTGCCTGTTGGTTGTAACAATTACTACTTAACAAAGGCGACTTCCATTTTTATTGTTATTATCACCTAAGGCTTGCCTAAGTATTTGGGTGAGGTCCTATAGACATGATATCTAGTTGGTTCAGAATATGGCAAAGCAGTTCAATTTTAAAACAAATAATTTGAGATCCTACAGGCATGCTCTCTAAACTGTATTAGCAGGAAACGAGAGAGTTGTTTAATAACTAGTTAAGATGAGTATGAATTGGACTGATGTTAGGCTAAAATTAATTCAGATCCTATAGGCATGATATCTATTATTGATGATTTAATTCCTATAGACATGATACCTAGTTGAATGTGTAATGAAGCAGGCAGAATATACTCACAATATAGGCATGATTTCTAAAAAATATACTAATTTTAAACTACTGGTCATGAAGCCAGATTATAACTAGTTAGATCCTAAGAACATGGTGTCCAAATATGGTAATGCAGAATTTAAGAAAAAAGTACTATAGATAGGTTCTCTAGATGCAGATTTAAGTATGCAGAATTTAAATCCTATAGGCATATTTTCTAGATGTAGAATATACAAAATTTTAGTGAAAACAAATCTTATAGACATGGTATCTAAATGCAGAGTTAAACATGCATAATTTAAAACAACAGATCTTATAGACATGATATCTAAATGCAGAGTTAAACATGCATAATTTAAAACAACAGATCTTATAGGCATGATTTCTAAATGAAGAGTTAAACATGCAGAATTTAAAGCAACAATCTTATAGACATGATTTCTACCCTTAAGCATGCATAATTACCCAGCCCTTTTCACTAGGCGGCCCCAGTGTTTATTACAAATTATTATAGACCAAATAATGAATTACATCAAAAAAAAAGTGTAGAAGTAGAAGTTACAACCAGAGGAAGCCTGATTCTTGACTTCCTCTCTGAGTTATGGAATAAACCACCTCAAATTCCATTGTTTTAAAGCCTTTTTCAGACTTGAGTGAGTCAAAGTTCCCTAAGGGTCTCAAGGGGACCCCGGGTAGTGCTCACACCCAAGTTTGCTTAACCAGATAGAGATGCGTGCAGTGTTGAAGGGCCAACCCTTATATGTCCAAGTTCAGAGGGAGCTCATGGGTCCCAAGGCAAGGCTCACATAAGAGGGGCAGAACCTAAGTGTAAGAGTATAGTGGAAGTGCAGGAGCAGAGAGTTGTTTAAGAACTAGGTTGAAAATAGTAAGGGGTAAGGGTAGTTTAGAAAATAGTAGTAGTAAAACTAAAATTATATAGCATCAGTAATTGCACAAAGGGGCAGGGGTTTGAGAATACATTGCAGGTTGTATATGACCCTAGGAGGGCTCAAAATTTAGACATGCACAGCAATAAGTGATGCTGGCATGCCCATAAACCAGCCAGAGGACACACACATAAAGAGGATATGAAGTATATGATCAGGGAGGGTCAGGTTTGGGTCATGCACAACAATGTCTAATGTTGACATGCCCTCAAACCATCCAAAGAATACAAGCACATAGGGGATATGGGGTTTGGGGTTCATAGAGTTCATACATAAGGGAAACATGAATTTAGAATAAGGAAGGGGAAAATTACAACATGTTTAATAATGCAACTTGATTAAAACACAAACAGAAATAGGCAAGAGTGAAGGAAGTAGCAAAGAAAACATGTTGTTGTTGATGCTGGAAAATTAATTAGAACATACCAGTAAAGAAGCAAATGCAGAAAGAAAAAGAAAGCAAGTTTCCCACAGCCTAGCCTTGGCTTTCAGCTGGCTAGATAAGGCAGCAACACAAGCAGCAACAGAGAAAAAGAGAGAGAGTGTTTGAGTGAAGGGTGTGTTCTGAACTCAAGTGGTTCCTCTCTTTGAAATAAGAGGGGTGCAGGGTATTTGTAGTTTTGAAAACATGTAAGAAATAAGGTAATGAGTAGAGTTTCAATACAAATAAGGAAACAATATAATCAATTTACCAAGGGATTCCCCTTTAATTAGGGAATCCCTGTTTAACGGTAGTGACAGGTTTAAAATAAGGAAAGAAAATCAGTTTGTAAGTAGGCTGATTGTTGCCATAAAAGGAGCAGTAAAACCACTGAGTAAGTAATCAAGTCTAAGTACAAAAATATACTTTTTTCTGGAAAAAGATTCAGTAAGGCAAAATAAGGAAAGGAATCAATTAACTTTAACATGAGAGTGCAATTAGAGCTCACAAAATAAAAGTTTTGAATTTAGTCACAAGATTTAAGGTCAATCAAAGAAAGAACCTCAACATATAAATAGAGTGAACAAGCCACACATGCGAGGCCAAACCCATTGGCAAAAGAAACAGCATACAGAAATAGGCATAAGGTTCAGTAGTAAAGCAGACATTCGAAGCATAGTAGTCAAGTAGGTCAAGTCACATTGAATCGATAGTGGAGAAAACAAAGTATCAGAAACATGCGAAGGTCTCATAGGAGCGGACGAGAAAACGTTTTGAAAAGTTAGGTTTTCAAGCATAGTCGAGTTTTAAAGATAATAAAAACCCAGAATCAGAGGAATCACATAAAGAAAAAGGGGTTCTGAAACTAAGAACGTTAAATCGAGTCAGGTATTCAAACGAACAGTTTCAGACCCAAAGACATAGATCCTTCAACAATAGTCGAGCTTAAAAGATGATAAACAAATAAATCAAACAAAATGTAACCAAACAAGCACTCATCTAACAAACAACCAAAAGAAAATAGGGTTTTCAACATGCAAAATCAGATAAAAGAACAACATAAGCAACACATAGCAAAATCGGAAGCATGTTAAAGCCAGAGAAGATATTTTGAAATAAATTAAGTGAAAAACCCTAATCGGAAAAAATAAAGAGTCGTTTTGAAAGCAATGTTAAAGAAACTTCGAGAAAATGCTTAAAAGTTCAAAGCAAGCACATATCTAAAGTACATCTGAAAGAAATCGAAAGATCTTAGAGATTAAGGTTTTAGAAAACCCAGAAAAGGTGAGAAAGGCCCCTTAAAGTTACCGATCTAACCTGGAGAGTCAAGGATCTGACTCGAGCGGCCATGGCTGGCCGGAGAAAGGTCAAGGACGACCGGAAAAAAGCCAAGAACTGAAATCGGATAAGGACTGGAAAGGTCTGGCCTTGAAACCCTAAGAATGAACACATGGGAGCCATGAAAGGCTGGTATAGGTCTCAAATGACCACAGAGGGCCATGGATTAGGTAGATATCAAGGTGGGGTGAGAGGGCGACGACTAGGATTCATGAGAGTTTCAGAGAGAATTTGAGAGAGAAGAGGAGTTCAAGGGCGGTGAATTGTATTAAATGATATGGTTTTGGGGGTCGTTTGGGATTGATTAAGGTACATGCAGTCGGTGGCCGTTGATCTAAATGATCAACGACTGAGATTTAAAAGGTCAGGTGGGGATCCGGGTATGGGTCGGTTTAATTGGGTTGGGGGTCGGGTATGAGTAGGAATTGGTCCGGGGTAATTGGGTTTAAATTGGGGTAGAATTAGGCTACAATTGAAATGAAATCTGGCTAGATTTTAAATAGCCATTTTCCCCATTTATTTTATAAAAAATAGTAAATTAATTCCTAAAAATAAATTAAAAGTACTAAAATGATTTGTAACACATAATTATCAATTTAAAAATACTGGACTTAATTTTTATAAATATAAACGCAATTAGATCTTAAAAGGGGCTAATATTGCAATTATATGCAATTTAGCTTTGAAAATACTAAATGAATTTGTAAAAATATGAAAAACTTATATTAGCTATATATTAGTATAAATATGATAATCCAATAAATGAATCACCAAAAATGATAATTTTGGAAATTATTATTGGGTTTTTATGAATAAAATAGGGGAATAAATTGGTTTAAAAATCTTTAAAAATTAAGGAAAAATAATAAAACATTTGGACATACTTATATATGCATGCATATGATATTTTGAAAGTATTTTACATATTAAAAATATATAGGAAAAATATTGGGTATCAACAGCTGCTCCTCTTTACCCGGGAAGGATGAAAGAGTTGTCGAGTAAAGATATGATGGCCAATTTTGACCGAGCAGAACGGTTCGAAGAGGTTTAGGCCATGACCTGGCTTCTGAGCTGCCTACATATCCCTGGTTTTATAGGAATCAGGCCATATGTAGTTCAGAATCCGTCGGTGGAAGATGACGATGGGGACTTTTCGAGAATGGACGCAATATTTAGGGTCGGGTGTGTGGTAGACTTGTGGGAATGTTTAGGTTTGATATGGCTGCGAGAGCTGGAGCGGGATTGCTCCTGCCAAGATGGTCGTTGCTCGCCGGTGTACTGCAATTAGAAATAATACAAGCGTGTATCGCGCGTAAATTTAAACATGATGAAAATTCCCGTTGGACCATGAAGGTTGTCTTTGGACGATTAGGATGACGTCCTTAGACCATGATGTCCTGGGTCATGAAGTGTTCAATAAAAGATTCGCAGGCCATTAAATGATGCTCTTGGGCTATGAGGATGGTGCCTCCGAACCATGATGCCTTTGAATAACGATATGCAAAAGATTAAAAGGGATCCTCAGGCCATGACATGGTGTTCTCGGGCTATGAAGATGGTGCCTCTGATCGATGACGCCTTTGGATAATTTGGCTATCTTTTAGCCCATGAGATGCAGTTTTTGGCGATCTTTCAGCCCATAAGATGCGATTTCTGGCGATCTTTCTGCCCATGAGATGCAGTTTGTGGCAATCTTTCAGCCCATGAGATACAGTTTGTGGCGATCTTTCAGCCATGCAGATGCAGATGGAGGTAGAGCTTAACTTTGGAAGGCAGAATGGTAGCCTTATACAATGCAGAAATGCATATAGAGACATCATTTAGTCTCGGAAGGCAGAGTGGTAGCTTTATGCAATGCAGAAATGTAGATTGAGACATCGTTTAGTCTCGAAAGGCAGAATGGTAGCCTTATGCGATGCAAAAATGCAGATGGAGATATCGTTTAGTCTCGGAAGGCAGAATGGTAGCCTTATGCAATGCAGAATGCAGATGGAGACATCGTTTAGTCTCGGAAGGCAGAATGGTAGCCTTATGCAATGCAGAATGCAGATGGAGACATCGTTTAGTATCGGAAGGCAGAATGGTAGTCTTATGCAATGAAATAAAATGGCAAATGGTAATAGAGTTTTCTTAGCTGATAACAGATTGTGATATTGTGTGTGCTGGGGAAATTGTGACACACGGAATGTCATTGGCGTGGGTGGATAGCAAATGTTGGTAAGTGCAACGGTTTTTAGAGTTGTATTCCTGAACAATGTTTTTCTCGTGAGTATATGGTATGTTGGATGATTTTGCAATCCAAGTGCCTACACCCAAAGAAAAGTCATGAGTTTTGTAAAAGGGGAGGTTAGTTCGTATCCCCATTGGCTCTGCTTGACCTACTCGGCTTTGATCTTGTGATATTGTATGTATCCTTGGGGTAGCGTTGCTAAACGAGGCAATTTCAATAATAAACATGCATGATTTAGCAAAAATATGACATAAGTATATATTTAAGAATAACTTTTAGATGAACCGATGACTGCGACGTGGTTCAGGACATTGCAACCTTTCTTGTTACGGAATTTTGAGGGTCCTCCTCAAAATTCTGCCCTAGTTTGATGGATTGATGCTTCTGACTGTGTTTGCGATGATCGGCTGAAATTACTTTGGAATTTTGAGGGTCCTTCTCAAAATTCTGCCCCAGTTTCCAATTGTGGGGGAAATGAAAAGTTTATTGAATTATGACCGAACTCATAGGGCTAGCTATGTATCCCCTCTTAAACGGGCTTCAGGTCAGGCGTAGTTCAATTACATCATATAAGGAAAGCGTAAAGATTACACATAGTAACGCTTGACTGTATCTGAATTGATCGACTTTGGCCAAACTTCTCCATCCATTTCTGCAAGTATGAGGGCTCCTCCCGTCAGAACCCGATGGACCATATATGGACCCTTCCAGTTGGTAGAGAATTTCCCATTGGCTTCATCTTGATGCAGAAAAATTTTCTTTAACACCAGCTGCCCCGGTGTGAACTGTCTCGGCTTGACTTTTTTGTTGAAGGCTCTGCACATTCTATTCTGATAGAGTTGACCATGGTAGACTGCATTCATTCTCTTTCCGTCTATTGGGCTAGTTGCTCATACTGACGTTTTACCCATTCTGCGTCGTCGAGCTCAACTTCTTGTATGATCCTTAGGGAAGGAATTTCTACCTCGGTGGGCCTTTGTACCATAAACCAGCATATAGGGGGTTGCCCCGGTTGATGTGTGGACTGTGGTGCGATACCCCAATAGAGAAAATGATAACTTCTTGTGCCACTGTTTATGCTTCTCTATAATTTTCCTCAATATCTTCTTGATATTCTTGTTGGCGGCCTCTATAGCTCCATTCATATACGGCCTATAGGCTGTAAAATTCTTGTGTTTGATCTTGAAGGTTTCACACATAGCTTTCATCAAGTCATTGTTAAGGTTGGAGCCATTATCAGTGATGATTAACTCTGGAATCTCGAATCGACAAACAATGCGGTCGCAGACAAAGTCTGCCACGACTTTCTTAGTCATTGCTCTATAAGATGCTGCTTCGACCCATTTGGTGAAATAGTCGATTGGAAGCGACGGGCTCGATTGGTCCAATAACATACATTCCCCAGGCGGCGAATGGCCATGGCGATCTTGTGGCATTAAGCTCATTCGGAGGTACCTTTATCATGTCTACATGTATCTGACAGTGGTGGCATTTCTGGACATACTGGATGTAGTCCGTTTCTATAGTCATCCAAAAGTAACCAGCCCTGAGTATCTTCTTTTCTAAGACAAAACCATTCATATGTGGACCGTAGGTCCCAGCATGAATTTCCTCTTATAGCCTGGATGCTTCCCTCGCGTCGACACATCTTAATAATCCCAAATCAGGAGTCCTCCTATACAGGATTCCTCCGCTGTGAAAGAAATTGTTGGACAACCTCCGAAGTGTGCGTTTCTAAGTAGGATTTGCAAGTTCTGGGTACTCGCCTTTTGCTAAATATTCCTTGATATCATGAAACCAAGGCTTTCCATATGCCTTTTCTTCAACATGGGCTCAATGAGCTGGATGATCATGGATCTCTACTGGAATGGGATCAATGAAATTCCTGTCTGGATGATGTATCATAGATGAGAGGGTATCCAATGCATCGGCGAACTCATTCTGGACTCTAGGAATATGTTGGAACTCCGTCTTTGTGAGCCTCTTTCTCAATTCCTGTATATGATGCAGATACGAGAGTATGTTAGAGTTCTTGGTCGCCCATTCTTCTCGGACCTGATGTATGAGTAGGTTCGAG
The DNA here is from genome assembly GCF_000715075.1 of Nicotiana tabacum. NCBI lineage: Eukaryota > Viridiplantae > Streptophyta > Magnoliopsida > Solanales > Solanaceae > Nicotiana > Nicotiana tabacum. Next base: position 145,066,446 of record NC_134090.1, read on the forward strand.
TCTCCAATCACTAGAAACTCTTGAATGTTCATGTCAATGGCCATTTTGAGCCCTAAGATGCAAGCTTCATATTCAGCCATATTGTTGGTGCACGAGAACCTGAGTTTGGCAGACACTAGATAATGTTGATCGGTTTCTGATACTAGGACAGCTCCTGTGCCGACTCCTTTGAAATTTGCTGCTCTATCAAAAAATATTCTCCAACTGTCATATGATTCTGTAATGTCTTCTCCTATGAATGATACCTCTTCGTTAGGAAAATACATTTTTAGGGGTTTGTATTCTCCATCCATTAGATTTTCAGCAAGGTGATCTGCTAGTGCATGTCCCTTGATTGCTTTTTGAGTAACGTAGACAATGTCGAACTCACTCAACTGGATCTGCCACTTGGCTAGCTTGCCATTGGGCATGGGCTTATGAAAGATGTACTTCAAAGGATCCATCCTTGATATGAGATATGTTGTGTAGGCACAGAAGTAATGTCTCAGCTTCTAGGCCACCCAAGTCAAGGCACAACAAGTGCCCTCTAATAGAGAATACCGAGCCTCGTACGTGGTGAACTTTTTACTGAGGTAATAAATGGCCTGCTCCTTCCTCCCTATTTCATCATGCTTCCCTAGAACGCAACCAAAAGCTCTATCCAATACTGCAAGGTAGAGTAACAAAGATCTACCTGGCTCAAGCGGGACCAAGACTGGTGGTGTTGACAAGTAATCCTTGATTCTGTCAAAGTCCTTTTGGCAGTCATCAGTCCATTTGGTAGCGGCGTCCTTCTTCAACATCTTAAATACTGGCTCACAAATGACTGTAGACTGTGCTATGAACCGGCTGATGTAGTTGAGTCTCCCCAAGAAACTAATCACATCCTTCTTGTTCCTCGGCAGTGGCAATTCTTGAATAGCTTTGACTTTTGATGGATCCAATTCTACTCCTCGGCGACTCACAATAAACCCAAGTAATGTTCAAGCAGGAAACCCAAATGCGCACTTCACGGGATTTAGTTTCAGGTTGTACCTCCACAATCTATTGAAGAACTTCCTCAAACTCCCATGTGATCAGTAGCTTTCTTGTACTTGATGATAACATTATCCACATATACCTCTATCTCCTTGTGTATCATATCATGGAAAATGATGGTCATGGCCCTCATGTAGGTGGCCCCTATATTCTTCAGCCCAAACGACATCATCTTGTAATAGTACATTCCTCATGGCATAATAAAAGCTGTTTTCTCAGCATCTTCTTCATCCATCCAGATCTGATGATAACCAGCGAAACAATCTACAAATGATTGTAACTCATGCTTGGCACAATTGTCAATCAAAATGTGTATGTTCGGCAAAGGGAAGTCATTTTTCGGACTGGCCCGGTTGAGATCCAGGTAGTAAACACAGATTCTAACCTTCCCATCCTTTTTTGGTACTGGCACGATGTTGACTAACCATGTTGGGTATTCTACTACCCTGAGAACCTTATCTTTGACCTGCTTGACGACTTTTTCTTTGATTCAAACTCATGTCAGGCTTAAACTTTCTGAGCTTTTTCTTTACCGACAGACATGCTGGATCTGCTGGTAATTTGTAAACCACAATAGATGTACTCAGACCAGTCATGTCATCGCACGCCTAGGCGAATATTTCCTCATATTCCCTTACAAATTCTGTATATTCCTTCTTTTTTGATGGCGATAAGTGAACGCTAATTCACGTTTCCTGACGTTTTCTGCATCTCCCAAGTTAACAATCTCGGTCTCGTCTTGGTTGGATTCCGGTCTGCTTTCAAAATTCTCAACTTTTTTAACAATCTCTTCTGCTATGTTGTCTTCATCTGAATCTAGCTCTGATTGTTGCGTTGTCTCATTGCATGTCACAGTCATTGGTTCATCAAGATAAGTAATAGTAATGCTGTATAAGTAAAGTAATGAGAGAGAAAAATAATAATGAGTGTTGATTCATAAGAAAAGTCGAAAGGCTTTGATAAATTTCATAACTATTTTGAACATTGAAGATCTTATTGCAGGAATCAAAATGCGTAAGGAAAATCATTTAGTAAATAAAACAGTGCTTGTTTTAGCCTTGCTACCCCGAGGCTTATCGGGCTCTAGTTGTCATGATGGTTCAGTTATTGAGGCATGCCCCTTTTCTTACAGCCTGTATGAAAGGGCCTTTCTCCCTCTCTTCCTCAAGAACAACACAACAGTCCATGTCATTGTCTTCCAGGAACAAATTCTTTACCGCTACAAGTGCTTCTTCTTCTTATGACCCATAAACAATGTAAGCCTGCGGGAAAGTCTGCTCCAAATGTGGTATTGGCTGCTCCAGCGGATAGTAAGAACCGCGCCATGGTGGCGACCAGTTGTTGAATTCTTCCCAGGTGTACTCATATGCCAGACCGAAAGTGGTGCCATGTTTCTTGAGTTTTATGGGGTTAGCGATTCCTTGGAGGTTCTTTCCGAGTCCCTTACCAGGTTCATACCCACTCCAACTCAGTATGCTCTCAATTTTGTTATCCCGCCATTTTGCTTTGTCAACAACATTCACCCGTTCAATATGGTGGTAAGTCTCTCCACCTAGCTTCCTTCTTCTTTCGATTGACAAAATGGTCTGGAGGCTGTATATAGGGTTGTTACCGTCACCATGAATGATCACCTCCTGGTGGTTCCATTTGAACCTTACTGCCGGATGCAGTGTTGATGCTACGACCCCAGCAACATGAATCCATGGTCGTCCCAATAGCAGATTGTAAGATGTTGGCACATAAATTACCTGGAAATCAATGTCAAACCAGGTTGGTCCCATTTGCAAACATAGGCTGATCTCCCCAATGGTTGACCTTTGGGAGCCGTCGAAGGCTTTCACATTGATGGCTCCATCCTTTATCTTGTGTAGTACTTTACCCAGCTTCTTGAGTGTTAGTATTGGACAAATGTTGAGACTGGAACCCTTGTCGATCAAGATCCTGGTGATGAAATATTCCTCGAATTGCACCGTGATATGCAGTGCTTTGTTGTGTCCCAACCCTTCTGGTGGTAGCTCGTCCTCATGAAATGTGATCTTATGGCTTTCCAACACATGTCCTACCATGTTTGCCATTTCTCTTCCAGTGATATTGCTTGGTACGTATGCTTCACTTAGCAACTTCAACAGAGCATTCTTGTGTGCCTCGGAATTTTGTAGCAAAGCAAGAATGGACATTTGCGCCGGTGTTTTGTTCAACTAGTCGATGACTGAGTATTCCTTGGCCTGTATCTTTCTCCAAAGATCGTCTGGACGTATCTCAACAATGGGTGACCGATTAGAAGCCTGCTTGCTTGACTCAGCCAGATGTTTCGGGGTATAAACTCTACCAGCTCTTGTCATACCCTGTGCTGCAATAGTCTCTTCAAATCTAACCTTGCCTTTCCTTCTTGCCTTGGCTGTATAGTCCCATGGTATATCCTTTATATGGAATGGTGTCATGGCCGCCATCACCGTTGGGATTGGCATGGCCGTCCTTACTCTGAACGGAGCATGTGCCTTGGGTGGTAAAACTGTGACTTCAAATAGTGTGAGTGCATTTGCTGGAGGCACGAATTTGACCTCAATTGGCGCTGGTGTCTTTGTGGATGACGTTGCTCCAAAACTCAAGTGGCACAGACATATTTACCTCAACGTCTCCAGACGGCTAAATCTGGACTATGATTGGATTAAGAGTAACTATTGGCTTCTTTGGGTCATCACCTTCTGCGATCAATCCGATTGATCCCTCCAGATCCCAATCATCCTCTATTTCAATCATATGGATACCTTCACCCTTACGGTCTAGCAAAGGGTTATTGCGGACATTTGGAGTGGGTTCCTTTACCACAATAATCTTGTTATCAATTAAAGTCTAGATCTTGTCTTTCAAGGAACGACATTCATTGATGGTGTGCCCTTTCATGCCGGAGTGGTATGCACAGGATTTGTTTGGGTTAACCCACTGAGAAGGTTTCTCAAGAGTTGCAGTAGGGATGGCGGTGACATAACCAGCAGCTTTGAGTCTCTCGTACAACTACTCAATAGGTTCAGCAATGGCTGTATATTGTTTCGGAGGTTTGCGGTCGAAATTTGGTCGAGGTCTGTGGAAGTTTTGGCGTGCAAGAGGTGATTGATAATGGGATGGTTGAGAATTGTAGGTTTGGTAGACATGTGCGGGTTGGGAATATCTGGGCGAAGTAAGCTGATATATGGGAGGTGGAGGTGATTGATAAGTGGGTGACGGAGCTTGATAAGGTGGTGATGGTTCTTGGTAGTTCAGAGTCGGTTGATATGTGAGTGGAGGTGCTGGGTAAGTTTGGTATTTGATGGGAGACTTGGTTCTCTATGCAACCATTACGGCCCCCACGTCCCTTTTCTTGGACACACCACCGGACTTTAAGGCCTTATTTGTAGCTTGCAAGGTCTCTAAGTTTGTAACCATACCACTTTTGATACCCTCTTCAATCCTTTCACCCAGATTGATAATGTCGGAAAATTTGTGGCTATCAATCATCATCATTCGTTTATAATACTGTTGTAATGACCCGACCGGTCGTTTTGAGCTCCGACGCGTCATTCAGCAGTTTGAGGCCATGAGTGGTTTCATCTCAGGTATATTGACTTGTGTGTATGGTCAGAATTAAAATTCAAGAAGTTTGGAGTCAAATCTAAATAGAAATTCTCATTTTGAAAGCTTAAAATTGAAGAAATGAACTAGGATTGGAATTTTGAGTAAACGACCTCGGAATTGGGATCCGAAGATTCCATCAGGTTCATATGATGATTTCGGACTTGGGCGTATGCCCGGATAAGGTTTTGGATAACCCAGGAGCGTTTTGGCCCCTATTGTGGAAGATAACATTTTAGAAAAAATTGCATCAGTTTGGTTTAAAATGCATTTCAGTGTTATTGATGTCCGTTTGGGATTCCGAGACAAGGAGTAGCTCCGTATGGTGATTCTAGATTTGGGAGCGCGATCGAAGTGAATTCGGAGGTCCGTAGGTCATTTTGGAGCCGTTCGGCTAAAGATGGAAAATTGAAGGTTTTTGAGAAAATTTTATGGTTTGGATAGCTTCGTTAGGTTATTTGGGACTTAGGAGTGTGTCCGGAATATCTTTGTGTTGAAATATATGAATTATGGGAAAAATTTGAAAATTTTTGATATTTAATGTTGTTAAAGTTGACTTTGGTCAACATTTTTGGTAAACAGACCCGGACCCGTGATTTTTCGGTCTCGAAAAGTCCATATAAAAATATGGGAGTTGAACGTGTTTCCGGAATCGAATTCTGAGGTCCCAGGCCCGAGATATGAATTTTTTCGTGAAAGTGTTTTCTGAAAATGTTTAATGAAAATGAAATTTGATCAGAAAGTAATGGTATCAGGCTCGTATTTCTGTTCCGACGCCCGGTACAGGTCATATATGTTGGTTAAGCACTTTCTGTAAAGTTTGGTTACAAACGGACGTTTTTTGACGGGTTTCGACCTTAAATTGGAAAATTTGAAAGCTTATGAAATTTGAAAGAATTCTTGGATTTAAGGCTCAAATCATTGATTTTGATGTTATTTTGGCGATTTGATTACTCGAGCAAGTTCGTGTGATGTTTTAGAGTCAGTGTTCATATTTGGTTTGGAGCCCCGAGGGCTTGGAAGTGTTTTGGAGGTGTCTCGGAGTGATTTCGGACTTAGGAAAAATTGCAGAAAATTCTACTGTGCCCAGAAAATTTTAGGTGCGAGTAGTCCAGTTTGGAAGCTCATATCTTGTGCAAAACATGAAAGTTGTAGCCCATACATTCTAGTTTTCGGAAAGTTAAACCATTCGCGATTTGGATATCATCTCAGAAAGTTACGATGGATCGAAAAGGGCTGCTGGAGCAATTTTGGCAAAATTTACGATGCACTTTAGAAGCTCATATCTCGGGATATATAAAGAGTTATATGGTGTACAACCTATCAAATTAAAGATCTTTAAGTCTAGTTTCTAAATCTTCAAACCGTTTGTCATTTGGATATTTATACAAGACGTTATGGGTGTTTAAACAGAAGGTGTCCGACAAGGAACAATATTAATAGGATGTACAACTTGTATAGCACAAGTGCAAGGTACAACCCGACGAAGCACAGGCAGATTCTTCTATACACGGATTTAGCTCACTTTTCTTCATTTCTTCAAAGTATGGACGATTTTTGGGGAGCTTCAAGAGGGGATTTTCATCATCAATGTGAAGGTAAGTTATCCCCACCTATTTTGAGTTAAGTACATCAATTATGTATGGATTTGAGCATGAAAATTGTAGAAAAATTGAGGATTTAGGCCTAGGGATTTGAAAATAAGATTTGGTGATTTGAGCGGTCAAATGAACTCCGATTTTGGTAAATTTTATATGTACGGACTCGTGGCGAGACGAGGAATCCGGTGATGTGACTTTCGTAATTTTTCGAGAAGTGGGCCCAGGGCTCGGGTTTTGCAAATTTCGTGATTTTCGATATTTTTCGAGTCTTTTCGAGTCTTTTCGATTGGGGTTATATTCCCTTACCCTATTGTAATATATTCCTTGTGGTTTTGGCAAGATTCGACGCGCGAGGAGGTCGATTCAAAAGGAAAGGGCATCGCGGAGTAGACTTTTGGCCATCTTGAGGCGAGTAATAGATGTAAATATTGTTCTGAGGGTTTGAAACCCCGGACTTTCACATCATAACGCTATATTGAGGCGTGACACGCACTCCATGGCGAGTGCGGGGTCGGATACTATTGGGGATTGTGACTTAGTCCATCCCGTGTGATGTTTATACTATACTGGTGATTGATACACATACTTCATTGATATTACTGGGCTTGATGCCATGTTTGGGGCCTTGTGCTGATTTGTAAAATCCTTCAAGGATTGATATTACTGCTTAGCATGATTTGCATATCATTTAATTTCAGTCCAAGGTTTTAAATGCTGTTTTGCAAACTCAGCCATAATTCTAAGTGTTGAAAACTTAAATGATATTTTTAAATGTATTCCGGGTTGGGAACTTCTGTTTTGTAAATGCCCAAGGGTCTTATTATATTATTTTCTGGACTTATTATAAAGTGACTTGAAACAGTGGTAACAATGACACTGTGTGATATACTTGAAACAGTGGTAACAATGACACTGTGTGATATACTTGAAACAGTGGTAACAGTGATACTGTGTGATATACTTGAAACAGTGGTAACAATGACACTATGTGATATACTTGAAATAGTGGTAACAATGACACTGGATGATATACTTGAAAAGTGGTAACAATGGCACTGTATGATATAAATTGGTCAGGTAACAATGGCTGACCGGTCAGGTAACAATGACTGACCAAGATATTGCGCTTGGGCTGTAGGAGCCCCTCCGGAGTCTATACACACCCCCAGTGAGCGCCGTCGACGATAAATAAATATGGATGGCTCGGGCTGCACGCCACAGTGGGTACTGGAATGTACCATCATATACATTGCATTGCATTCATGTATTTGTATTTATACTGGTGTTTAGCTGCTCAGTTCCATATGTTGCTGTATATTCGGATTGTAGCTTACTTTGTGTATTTACTGGATTTTCTTATCTTCGGACTGTAGTTACTTTTATTACTCACTGGATCAGAGTACTCACTTTACTCCCTACACCTTGTGTGCAGATCCAGGGTAGTCTCAGGCTCAGTAGATCTAGTTGATCAGCAGATCCAGCCTCTAGGAGTATCGAGGTAGCTGCATGGCGTTCGCAACCATTGATCGTCTCCCTTCTATCCTATCTCTTTATTTCTGCATTATCGGACTTTGGATATACCGTGTATTAGGATGATATTCTGTATTTTAGAGGCTCAGATTCGTGACACCGGGTCCTAGTGAAATTATATTGTGTATTTTGTTAATATCTTCATTACTTTAATCTTGCTTAATTGATACTTCTTTCCGCTATTTTTGATAAATTGGGTTAAGTGTTGAATAATGGTCGGGCTTGCCTAGTAGTGTGTTGGGCGCCATCACGACCGGGATTTGGGCCGCGACAAGTTGGTATCAGAGCCTAGGTTACTTGGTCTCGCGAGTTATGAGTAGTTTAGTAGAGTCTCGCGGATCGGTATGGAGACGTCTGTACTTATCCTCGAGAGGCTGCCGAACCTTTAGGAAAACTTCACATTCTTGAATTCTTATCGTGCATCCTTGATTCATCTTGAAAAGAAACTTTTGAAATTCCTTCCGCCTGATCGTATGCACCAACGGGCGCTCAGTATCAGATGTGTCTCGATGGCTTTTGATTCCCTGTTCGAGGGGCGAAGTGTAATCTCTGTGAGTTTGAAGTTAGACCAGTCTGGAGGACTTGAGGCCAAATCTTTGCCAATGGCTTGAGCACCGAGGTGCTGATTTTGTGAGCAAGTGTTTTGAACTCATATGTTCATTATTGTCCTTGTTAGCCAAAATGGCGGTTGGATATCCACGTGATGAGTATGTTAGTATTGCGAGGTGTATTTGTATGACTTGGTAGCGGCGAAGAAGCCTACTGGATAGTAGATGAACTGTTAAGTGATTCGTTTCTTATTGTGATTTGTTGAGTAGCCTGAGTTATGGGCGTGTGAAGAATATTTTTTGTGTCTCCTAGTTAGATAAGTCTGGGAGCTGAGATCGCTTCCGTAAATGTATTATGACGAAATCGTTGAGTCAAGGAGACCACCTTGAAGGTCGAAAATATTAAAGGAAGAATATGTTCCTACTTGGTTGAATAGCCCAATAATGGAGGGTTGAAGGGTATTTCTTATGTGTTATGATTCAAATAGGTGCAACGCATGTCCATGTATCAATTTAGATTTATGTAATTGATATGCATTGTGATGCTTTGTCAAGTTGTGGATGTGTTGTTAGGATGGTTTTGGTGATTCTCTAGCAGGTGGATAGGACCAATTACAAAGGAGGCTCTGCCGAAATTTTTGAAAAATTTAGGACTTAAAAAAAAAAAAAAAAAAAATTGGTCCCATAGAGAGTGGGTTAACTGTTGTGTGAGTAAATGCAAGAATTGCAGAAGAGTTAAAATTCCAGATGATTCGTATTTCCATGAGCTTATGATGGAGTGAGTTTAATCTCACCATGATATTACGACAGCAATAGAGTATATGTGTTGTGATCTATGGCTTCGAGCCAAGTTGGGGAGCTTGCTGTTGATTAGCTGATTGCACGGTTTATTACCTGCGTGAATTCTGGTTATTGGCATATTGGTGGGTTATTGCAACTACGGAAAAGGACCATGAGTGGTACTTTGAGTAAATGAATTGTTGGATAAATGTTATGGTTAGCCTTATTGGCTCATGTTCAGACTTGAGGGAAGATTCATGATTTATGCCTCGTATAGGTGCAGGCTTCGAGGGAAGTGATCCCTCTAGGTGCTTTATCTAGAGAGTACTCATATGTTATAAAATTCAGTAGAGTTGGTTGCATTCGGGGACAAGTCAGAGCTGGGCGGCTCTCAATAGCGGTCCTAGTTAATTCAAGAGGTAAAGTGTGGTGCCTAATGATTTTGAGTCTATAAGTACGGTTAAGAGTCAAGATTTTGAAGTAACTTATGAAAAAGGAACAGAATGTTCTATGATATTTTGACTTGCAGTGTAGCATTTGAGAGACATGAAATGGTCATGGTATTTGAGACAGCATGGTCTCGTGATTTAAGGTCACTCGGGGTGAGTTTGGTTGAAATAAGTTAGGTGTTAAAGGGAGATATTATTATTTCTAAGGCAATCAAGGATAAATTGGAAGGAAGTAGATTGATTATCCATAGTTGAGTTGGTATACTGGTGTCAGTGATCGGTTCGTTCAGCGTGATCGAGTTATGCATGTGAGGCTTGTCGGTCGCAGTGATTGATGTTATTCTGAAGCATTCTTTTGTTAGGGCCTATTATGAGTAAGCGGATCCCAGAAAGTGTTATGTTGGCTTGGACAACTACTTAGAGATTGGCATATTCGACGATTATGAGGATTCGCCTGTATGTTGCTATAGTTCTCCTGAAGTGAGTTAAATGGAAAGTCTTATGTGATGAAGTATTAGACTATCGGCGGTTCCAAAGTTGTGATGGAAATCACGTCTATCGTATATTGGCACGTGAGATGAAGTGAGTGGTATGGGATTTGAAGTAAGGACCATGGTTGCAGTTTAGTCAATGACTGTGATGTCACGATCTCGGATGAGCAGTATATGAGTTTCAGTGTTTTGAGTAAGATGGGTATTGACGTCAGTATCACCTGAGGTCGGTGTTCTGTGAGAAAGGGTTTGCATCCTAGTTAGGGATTCTTGATCGCTTTTCAGCATTAGTGCAGCCGGTGGTTTGGATGTGCAGACCCGTTAATTATTTTGGAAGATGGTGGGAGCTTGTCCCACAGGAATATTGTATAAGTGTGACATGTAGTCACTTGATTAATTAGAAATTTAAACCAAGTATGAGGATTTTGGTAATATCATCCATTTGAGAATTTATGCCTGGAGGGCACTCTATTTATTGGGTTATGGACCTGTGAAAGATTATTGTCCAAGCTTGGCACGGTCAGGATCGACTTGAGGTCGGTGGATAGATTTAAATGTGGAAGTGAGCCTTACGTCAGGCCAGTTGTGTTTATTTCAGCAATTCGCTCTTTATGGAAGGATAGTCGCGGTCTTATTTCGTGGTTAGTTAATTCATGTAAAGATATATTGCACCGTATGAGTTGTGAGACGGCTTGGTAAATTCCTTATGTGTTGAGGTTCCGCTCAGCGGTGATGTTATATGAGCAGGATGAAACTTAGATCATGTATCGCACCTCAGTTGTGCTTGAGTTTGTAGCCTATATCGCTATATGTTTCCTTGGAAATGATATTATGCACCTTAGTGTGTTTATGACCGATATTCAATATTTTGATGTGTTGAGCTATTCAGCTCAACGTATATCTCCTTATGTGAGTTCTATATGTGGATCTGGTGGCACACCGCCATGGGTATGTTGTTTGGATCGGGTTGCACGCTGCAACAGTGTGATGTTCAGTTCAGTGCCCATATTTGCTTTTGTGTGTTCTATTTCCCTGTTTTTTGAGGAAGTCTATGTTAGTGTGCGAGTTGAGTAGTTCCTTCTAGAGTTCGCCTTCCTTTTGTATCGCGTTCGAATTGATAGCATACTGGCACATTGTGGCGTCTTATGAGATTTTTGATTATGTCTGAGGTGGCTTATTGCCTGAGCAGTTCGTACTGGGTGAGACGAGGTTACTAGATTTGGGGTCAGTGCAAACTGATTATATGAAGTATATTATAGAGCAAAGATCATTCTTTGGTTTGGGACAAGGTAATGGAACTTGTCAGAAGTGTAGATCCAATGAATTGTTGATTCAGCAGTTGGTTGTGAATTTCGGCACATCTCTTCAGTCGTATCGGTGTTGGAAAAAAAAAACTAGAGCAAGACCTGTGTAGATCATGAGATGCAATGGGAGCATCAGATTCGTGAAATTTCGACTATTATGTTTAAAGAATGTTATTGTGGTTATATGAGTAAAGTGATGCAAAGTGTGAATTTAGCAAAGTTATGCAGTCATGTTTGGGTACAACGTGTGGAGATTGATATGGTGGTCGTATGATGGAAATAGGCTTGGCAGGGATATTCAGGATGTTGGAATTGGGCCTAATGGCTTATTTGCTTGAATAAATAAGTATATCTATAGAATTATCGAGCTAATATGCTCAACGGAGTAGTGGTAGCATGGGAAGGTGCATGATGTGTTAAACAAGTGATTTCAGACTACTTCAGTGTAGTTCTCAGTACGTTCGAGGACGAACATATGTTTAAGTGGGGGAGATTGTAACGACCCGACCGGTCGTTTTGAGCTCCGGCGCGTCATTCAACAGTTTGAGGCCATGAACGACTTCATCTCAGGTATATTGACTTGTGTGAATGGTCCGAATTGAAATTCAGGAAGTTTGGAGTCAAATCTAAATGGAAATTCTCATTTTGAAAGATTAAAATTGAAGAAATGAACTAGGATTGGAATTTCGAGTAAGAGACCTCGGAATTGGGATCCGAAGGTTCCAGCAGATTCGTATGATGATTTCGGACTTGGGCGTATGCCCGGATCGGGTTTTGGATAACCCGGGAGCGTTTTGGCCCCTATTGTGGAAGATAGCATTTTAGAAAAAATTGCATCAGTTTGGTTTAAAATGCATTTCAGTCTTATTGATGTCCGTTTGGGATTCTGAGACTGGGAATAGCTCCGTATGATGATTCTCGATTTGGGAGCATGATCGGAAGTGAATTCGGAGGTCCGTAGGTCATTTTGGAGCCGTTCGGCAAAAGATGGAAAATTGAAGGTTTTTGAGAAAATTTGGCCGGAAGTGGAAATTTTGATATCGGATTCGAAATGCGAATTTTATGGTTTGGATAGCTTCGTAGGTTATTTGGGACTTAGGAGTGTGTCCGGAATATCTTTATGTTGAAATATATGAATTATGGGAAAAATTTGAAAATTTTTGATATTTAATATTGTTAAATTTGACTTTGGTCAACATTTTTGGTAAACGGACCCGGACCCGTGATTTTTCGATCTCGAAAGGTCCATAGAAAAATATGGGAGTTGAACGTGTTTCCGGAATCAAATTTCGAGGTCCCAGGCCCGAGAAATGATTTTTTTTTTGTGATGTTTTCTGAAAATGTTTATGGAAAATGAAAATGAAATTTGATCAGAAAGTAATGGTATCGGGATCATATTTTGGTTCCGACGCCCGGTACAGGTCATATTTGTTGGTTAAGCGCTTCCTGTAAAGTTTGGTTACAAACGGACGTTGTTTGACGGGTTTCGGCCTTAAATTGGAAAATTTGAAGTTTATGAAATTTGAAAGAATTCTTGGATTTAAGGCTCAAATCATTGATTTTGATGTTATTTTGGTGATTTTATCACTCGAGCAAGTTCGTGTGATGTTTTAGAGTCAATGTTCATATTTGGTTTGGAGCCCCGAGGGCTCGGGAGTGTTTCGGAGGTGTCTCGGAGTGATTTCGGACTTGGGAAAAATTGCAGAAAATTCTGTTGTGCCCAGAAAATATTAGGTGCGAGTAGTCCAGTTTGAAAGCTCATATCTTGTAATATATAAGAAATCAGAAAAAGTACAAAACATGAAAGGTGTAGCCCATACATTCTAGTTTTCTTAAAGTTAAACCATTTGCGATTTAGATATCATCTCAGAAAGTTACGATGGATCGAAAAGGGCTGCTGGAGCAATTTTGGCAAAATTTACGATGCACTTTAGAAGCTCATATCTCGGGATATATAAAGAGTTATATGGTGTACAACCTATCAAATTAACGATCTTTGAGTCTAGTTTCTAAATCTTCAAACCGTTTGTCATTTGGCTATTTATACAAGACGTTATGGGTGTTTAAACAGAAGGTGTCCGACAAGGAACAATTTTAATAGGATATACAACCTGTATAGCACAAGTGCAAGGTATAACTCGACGAAGCACAGGTAGATTCTTTTATACACGGATTTAGCTCACTTTTCTTCATTTCTTCAAAGTATGTACGATTTTTGGGGAGCTTCAAGAGGGGATTTTCATCATCAATGTGAAGGTAAGTTATCCCCACCTATTTTGAGTTAAGTACATCAATTATGTATGTATTTGAGCATGAAAATTGTAGAAAAATTGAGGATTTAGGCCTAGGGATTTGAAAATAAGATTTGGTGATTTGAGGGGTCAAATGAACTCCAATTTTGGTAAATTTTATATGTACGGACTTGTAGCGAGACGAATACGGTGATGTGACTTTCGTAATTTTTCGAGAAGTGGGCTCGGGGCTCGGGTTTTGCAAATTTCGTGATTTTCGAGTCTTTTCGATTGGGTTATATTCCCTTAGCCTATTGTAATATATTCCTTGTGGTTTTGGCAAGATTCGACGCGCGAGGAGTTCGATTCAAAAGGAAAGGGCATCGCGGAGTAGACTTTTGGCCATCTCGAGGTGAGTAATAGATGTAAATATTGTTCTGAGGGTTTGAAACCTCGGACTTTCACATCGTAACGCTATATTGAGGCGTGACACGCACTCCATGGCGAGTGCGGGGTCAGATACTATTGGGGATTGTGACTTGGTCCATCCCGTGTGATGTTTATACTATACTGGTGATTGATACACATACTTCATTGATATTACTGGGCTTGATGCCATGTTTGGGGCCTTGTGCCGATTTGTAAAATCCTTCGAGGATTGATATTATTGCTTAGCATGATTTGCATATCATTTAATTTCAGTCCAAGGTTTTAAATGCTGTTTTGCAAACTCAGCCATAATTCTAAGTGTTAAAAACTTAAATGATATTTTTAAATGTATTCCGGGCTGCGAACTTCTGTTTTGTAAATGCCCAAGGGGCTTATTATATTATTTTCTGGACTGATTATAAAGTTACATGAAACAATGGTAACAATGACACTGTGTGATATACTTGAAACAGTGGTAACAATGACACTGTGTGATATACTTGAAACAGTGGTAACAATGACACTGGATGATATACTTGAACAGTGGTAACAATGGCACTGTATGATATAATTTGGTCAGGTAACAATGGCTGACCGGTCAGGTAACAATGACTGACCAAGATATTGCGCTTGGGCTGTAGGAGCCCCTCCGGAGTCTATACACACCCCCAGTGAGCGCCGTCGAAGATAAATAAATATGGATGGCTCGGGCTGCACGCCGCAATGGGTACTGGAATGTACCATCATATGCATTGCATTGCATTCATGTATTTGTATTTATACTGGTGTTTAGCTGCTCAGTTCCATATGTTGCTGTATATTCGAATTGTAGCTTACTTTGTGTATTTACTGGATTTTCTTATCTTCGGATTGTAGTTACTTTTATTACTCACTAGGTCGGAGTACTCACTTTACTCCCTGCACCTTGTGTGTAGATCCAGGGTAGTCTCAGGCTCAGTAGATCTAGTTGATCAGCAGATCCAGCCTCTGGGAGTATCGAGGTAGCTGCACGACGTTCGCATCCAATCCTGTGCATTTTCTGTGTTAAAACTGAACCTCTCCATAAAGTCGGACGTCATGCTTACCCAGCTTGACCACTTCTTCGGGTATTGGCTGATGTACCAGGACAAAGCATATCCTTTCAAACTCTTCATGAAAATCTTCATGTGGATTCTCTTGTCTTTCCCTACTCCAACCAGCTTGTCACAGTACATTCTTAACTGGACCCTTGGATCCCCTATTCCATAAAACATTTCAAACATCAGAGGTTTGTACTCCTCAAGCAGTTCGACATCGGGTTGTATGCAAAGATATTTGTAGTTCAGCCCCTCAATTCCCTTGCTTCCGTCAACAACTTGAATCCAGCTAGTCAATTTCTTAAGTTCCTCAGCTAGGTTCCTGATGAGCAAGTCTTTATCATCAGACTCGGGTGTGCTCGGGATAGGTCGGGTGGAGTGTTGTATGGTCTCCACGTAGATAGGGGTGTTATAGTGGGTGTAGAAGTGGTCATTTGTGGAGTTTTGGGGTTCTGGGATGAGTAGGGGAGTATTGTTTAAGGTATGGCAGGTATTGTATTGGGCCTTTGGTGGAACAGTGTGATGGTGAGGAGCAGGATAATTTTGTTGCTTTGGGATGTTTTGAGGCGGTGTAGGGATTTGAGTGTCTGAAAAAAGTGATATTCGGGGTGCTAAGGGAAAATGACAAGCTTTCCAGATTCCGAACCTGATCGAGCTCTTCTTGGAATTTCAACAGCTTTTGTTCAAGTTGGGATACATTCTCCTTAGGAACCTGAGTACCATGGCCATTAGTGGCCTCTATCTATTAAGTTGAATTCTCCTTTCTAACATTGTTCAAATCTTCCATCTTGCCTTTGTTCTTGTTTTTGACAGGACTAAGAGGAGGAGTGGGTGGAGGGCCCCTGGATCTCATGGAATAGGATGATGTTGCCAGCGTGCATGAACTAACCTTTGGGGAGGGGAATAATAAAAACAAAAACAAAAATAAAAATAAAAGGTAACCAAGTTAGTGAGGATTATAGGAAGTATTGCAATATTTAAACACATAGTGTGGGAATGTAAATCGTGTCCTAATTTGGGGACCTCTTTGTGCCCGAGGTAGGCCTAGCGACAAATTGATTTGGAGAACTTAGGATGCTAAATGTCTCATTTTATTGATAAAAAGTAGACGAATCCCAAATTGACACTAAATAAACAGGAAATGAAAATCATTAATGGCCATTAGCCTTATTACATTTTATAAAGAGAAAAGAAAAACTCCTATCTACTTGGTCCCAGAAGGACCTTCCCCAGATTTGGCATCTTTGGTTCCGTCAAACTGCTTCCCTAACTCGCAAAGTCCCAGCAATAGGTAGGCTCTGGCTAGATGTCCGCCTTTGTTTCCTCAAGCATTTTAGCAGTCTTCGACCCTCTTGAGAAACTTTCTTTCCAACTCCACTATGCCGCGCTCCAAGTATCCCAGTCGTTTGTTGGCACTGACAGCCATATCCTTCCATTCCTCAATTAGCTTCTGGTTGGACTCTTGTATCTTGCGGTGTTCGCTTTCGTACTCCCGGATCCTTTTGCGCAGTTGGTTGTATTTGACCTACGCATCGGCCCTTTCATCTATGATCCTGTGACCTCGAGCAAACCCTAACTGGCCCAGACCATCGTGATTGTCTTCCAACCAACCTGAGTAGAAAGGAGCGCAACCAACATGATATTTGTCTGGCTCGATGGTATCTCTCCCCATTATGATCTTGTAGTGCCACATATGTTGAGCTTGGCACTTGTAAGGGTTGTCATCATTCTGGAAGTCAGCCTGGAAATGACTCATCATATCGACCTTGGGTATAACCTGCTTCCTACCAGCTTGTCTCATAACTCGGAGATGGACGTAAGGATAGGTTCCCCTCAGACCAATCAATATCAAGAAAGGTGCATCTCTCGATCGGGCGATGAACTCCTTGGTTGGAAACCATTCAAACATCTATTGAACCTGTTCTTCAGTCAGATTATCAAATAGCTCCAACTATCCCTTGGCATCCTCATGCTGAGCGAACATATCGGGGACGTAATTCATTTGCTTTGGATGATGGAAAGCGATATGATCATCCTAATCCCTTCGCTGAATCTCTTATCGGTATTCACCCTTTTGGAGATGTTCCATGAGCCAGAGTTGAAGTAATAAATTGTAGCCTTCGAAGTGTTTTTCTCCTCGTCGACACTTCTCCAAGGCTTGATATATGTCGGTAATGATCATGGGAACGATGCTGAATAGATGCCCACCGATCCCTTCCATTAGGGTTTTAGTTACCATAGCCAGCCTGGTGTGGATTCTTGCTTTCTTCGTCGGAAACACGATCAGCCCCAGGAAAAAAAACATGAATACAAAGACCCTTCGATGGATGTGCCCCAATGATGTTATGGAAAACACATATCGTAGGATTTGTTGTGACCATGCCTTACATACAAATAGTCAAAAGGGGTGTAGGACTCCTTCAGACACATCAATTCAGGATTCTTCTTTAAACCCATAATTTTGAGGAAACCACTGCCTTTACGGTTCTCGGGCATCAACAAACCCGAAGTTTCCCATACTAGCCCTGCCAATCCTCCTATATCCTCTATCAAGGGTGTCATTTCAATACCACCCAAGCGGAATACAACCCTTTCACAATCCTAGAACGAAGTAGCAGATTCTATGATCTTGTTGTTAGGTTGGATTTCCAGGAAGGAAGGTAGATTCCCCAAATATTTTCGGACAAGGGATTGATCACTAGAGTGAAGATATTTCCACTAGCTTAGCAGTCTTGGGTGGATGTTGGTGACCATGCCGAATCTAGGGACTCCATGCCTCATATTTCTGTAAGACAAATAAGGTTATGCCCTTAACCCCACCAAACTCGACTATTTAATACCAACAATTAGCATGAAGCATTTAGTACTCCAAATAAATGCACAAAACGTGGTGATGTCCGTTTGGGTTTAGGGAACCCAGTGGACTTTGGACAAGGCTATCTTAAAGGATCATTATGTGGACAACATAACTGACCCGGCTAGGTTTGACCATGATGCATGCACAATCTGAACAGAGTAAGGTTTCTTTAGGGTTCTAGACTTGTACCCTTGAGCGGAAAGCTCAAGGGGGAAGGCACGGAACCGTCGACTGCACCGCAAATCGACTAGTTTTACCGCAAATATGCCTTTCCGAATATAGGGGTGATAATATAGGAAATGCGCAACCACTCATTATAAGTGTTGCTATGGTATTTGTTTGGCATGAGTGGAGTATGATGCTAACCAAGGTTATGCAATAATTAAAAGCATGTTGGCACGTATTTCCACATTAAGAAAGCAGCAGATATAGCAGTTTCATAATTTAAAGTAGTAGTAAAGGAAAGAAACAAAGAAGACAAGTTAGTTTTGTAGTTGAAAAGGGAACTGAATGCTTTAAATAATTGCACATAAAGAGGTATAAATTCACAATAATAGTCTGAAATAGTAAAAGCCTAAATATCCCTAGCAGAGTCGCCATGCTATCTCGCCCCCTTTTTCCCTCTTAGGCAATTGGGAGATCAGGTTTATGATATTTTGGGTGTAGGATAACTCGTTCCTTATAGGATCTGGGTTTTGCATTTGAAGAGTCATCACCTAATGATTTAAGGCGCATTAGGACACCTATAAGGGTTCCCTTATAAGTTCATTTGATAACCATAGATAGGGTAAGGGCTTGAAATTATCCCAAGGGAAAGGTGTTAGGCACCACTCAAGATCCACTAGTGTGGTTTCCAGCCAGGGAGTTTTGTGAATTTGTGCAATTTAGCAAATAGACAAGTATATGCTCAAATAGTAGGGGATTTAAATTTAGACACATAAGAGAAAAATTAAAAGACGAGTTTTGAAAATAAGTTTGCAAATAAAGGGCAAGGGAGTCCTAGGTTTATATTTAATATGGATCACATCAATGCGGTACCCGGTATGACACTCCTCAGAGAGGAGATATACATGATATTAGTGCACCGGTCATCATTTCCATATCTAACCTCCCCACCCTATTAAGGTATTAAAGCGCGGATTGGTCTCGACCAATATTGCATGCTATTACCCGTCCCATTCCTATCAGTCCCGCAGGAACTTAGGACTACTATTCCTAAAGGGGTGAGATATTTGGCTGACTTTTGGGTTTAAAAAGGTGAAAAAGCTAAGGCGACATACAAACAAAATACATAGGACTGCATATTAGGGGAAACATGTAAACAACCAAAAGGCTCATGTATACCTCCTCAAACAAAGAACATAAATAACATGACTTAAACACAATTAAGGTCTAAATTTAAAATACTAAGGCAAGGAGAATTTTAATCGTTGAGGCAGACCAGTTTATTACATAACTCAGATAAGAAGTCTGAATCAGGCCTGCCTGCTGGTTGTAACAATTACTACTTAACAAAGGCGACTTCCATTTTTACTGTTATTATCACCTAAGGCTTGCCTAAGTGTTTAGGTGAGGTCCTATAGACATGATATCTAGTTGGTTCAGAATATGGAAAAGCAGTTCAATTTTAAAACAAATAATTTTGAGATCCTACAGGCATGCTCTATAAACTATATTAGCAGGAAACGAGAGAGTTGTTTAAAAATTAGTTAAGAACAATATGAATTGGACTGATGTTAGGCTAAATTTAATTCAGATCCTGTAGGCATAATATCTATTATTGATGATTTAATTCCTATAGACATGATACCTAGTTGAACGTGTAATGAAGCAGGCAGAATTTACTCACAATTCTTATAGGCATGATTTCTATAAAAGATACTAATTTTAAACTACTGGACATGAAGCCAGATTATAACTAGTTAGATCCTAAGAACATGGTGTCCAAATATGGTAATGCAGAATTTAAGAGAAAGTACTATAGATAGATTCTCTAGATGCAGATTTAAGTATGCAGAATTTAAATCCTATAGGCATATTTTCTAGATGTAGAATATGCAGAATTTTAGTGAAAACAGATCGTATAGACATGGTATCTAAATGTAGAGTTAAACATGTATAATTTAAAACAACAGATCTTATAGACATGGTATCTAAATGTAGAGTTAAACATGCATAATTTAAAACAATAGATCTTATAGGCATGATTTCTAAATGCAGAGTTAAACATGCAGAATTTAAAGCAACAATCTTATAGATATGATTTCTACCCTTAATCATGCATAATTATCCAGCCCTTTTCACTAGCCAGCCCTAGTGTTTATTACAAATTATTACAGAACAAATAATGAATTACATCAGAAAAAAAAAGTGTAGAAGAAGAAGTTATAACCAGAGGAAGCCTGATTCCTGACTTCCTCTGTGAGTTATGGAATAAACCACCTCAAATGCCATTGTTTTAAAGCCTTTTTCAGACTTGAGTGTGTCAAAGTTCCCTAAGGGTTCCAAGGGGACCCCGGGAAATGCTCACTCCCAAGTTTGCCTAACCAGATAGAGATGCATGCAGTGTGGAAGGGCCAGCTCTTATGTGTCCAAGTTTAGAGGGAGCTCATGGGTCCCAAGGCAAGGCTCACATAAGAGGGTCAGAACCTAAGTCTAAAAGTATAGTGGAAGTGCAGAAGCAAAGAGTTGTTTAAGAACTGAGTTGAGAATAGTAAGGGGTAAGGGTACTGTAGAAAATAGTAGTAGTAAAACTAAAATTATATAGCATCAGTAATTGCACAAAGGGGGAAGGGGTTTGGGAATACATTGCATGTGGTATATGACCGTTGGAGGGGTCAAAATCTGGATATGCACAGCAATAAGTGATGCTGGCATGCCCATAAACTAGCCAGAGGACAAACACATAAAAGGATTTGAAGTATATGATCAGGGAGGGTCAGGTTTGGGTCATGAACATCAATGTCTAATGCTGACATGCCCTCAAACCAACCAAGGAATACAAGCACATAGGGGATATAGGGTTTGGGGTTCATAGAGTTCATACATATAGGAACCACGAATTCAGAGAAAGGAAGGGGCAAATTACAACATGCTTAATAATGCAACTTGATTAAAACACAAACAGAAATAGGAAAGAGTGAAGGAAGTAGCAAAGAAAACGTGTTGTTGTTGATGCTGGAAAATTAATTAGAATATACCAGTAAAGAAGCAAATGTAGAAAGAAAAAACAAGCAAGTTTCCCACAGCCTAGCCTTGGCTTTCAGCCGGCTAGATAAGGTAGCAATACAAGCAGCAACAGAGAAACAGAGAGAGTGTGTGTTTGAGTGAAGTGTTATGAATTCAAGTGGTTCTTCTCTTTGAAAGAAGAGGGGTGCAGGGAATTTATAGTTTTGAAAACATGTGAGAAATAAGGTAATAAGTAAAGTTTCAATACAACTATGGAAACAATCAACAGTCATAATCAATTAACCAAGTGATTCCCCTTTAATTAGGGAATCCTTGTTTAACGGTAGTAATAGGTTTAAAATAAGGAAAGAAAATCAGTTTGTAAGCAGGCTGATTGTTGCTATAAAAGGAGCAGTAAAACCACTGAGTGAGTAATCAAGTCTATGTGCAGAAATAAACTTTTTCTGGAAAAAGATTCAGTACGGCAAAATAAGGAAAGGAATCAATTAACTTTAACAAGCGAGTGCAATTAGAGCTCACAAAATAAAAGTTTTGAATTCAGTCACAAGATTGAAGGTCAATCAAAGAAGGAACCTCAACATATAAATAGAGTGAACAAACCAGATGCGAGGCCAAACCCATTGGCGAAAGAAATAGCATACAGAAATAGGCATAAGGTTCAGTAGTAAAGTAGGCATTCGAAGCATAGTAGTCAAGTCACATTAAATCAATAGTGGAGAAAACAAAGCATCAGAAATATGCGAAGGTCTCACAGTAGCAGACGAGAAAAACCTTTTGAAAAGTTAGGGTTTCAAGCATAGTTGAGTTTTAAAGATAATAAAAACCTAGAATCAGAGGAATCACATCAAGAAAAAGGGGTTCTGAAACAAAGAACTTTAAATCGAGTCAGGTATTCAAATGAACCGCTTCAGACCCAAAGACATAGATCCTTCAACAATAGTCGAGCTTAAAAGATGATAAACAAATAAATCAAACAAAACGTAACCAAACAAGCACTCATCAAACAAACAACCAAAAGAAAATAGGGTTTTCAACATGCTAAATAAGATAAAAGAACAAAATGAGCAACATATAGCAAAATCGGAAGCATTTTAAAGTCAGAGAAGATATTTTGAAATAACTTAAGAGAAAAACCCTAATCGGAAAAAATAAAGAGTCGTTTTGAAAGCAAAGTTAAAAAAATTTCGAGAAAATGCTTAAAAGTTCAAAGCAAGCACAGATCTAAAGTAGATTTGAAAGAAATCTAAAGATCTTAGAGATTAGGGTTTCAGAAAACCCAGAAAAGGTGAGAAAGGCCCCTGAAAGTTACTGATCTAACCAGGAGAGTCAAGGATCTGACTCGAGCGGCCATGGCTGGCCGGAGAAAGGTCGAGGACGACCGGAGAAGAGCCAAGAACTGAAATCGGACAAGGACTGGACCAAGCTCCTTCAACGTCTGGCCTTGAAACCCTAAGAACGAACACATAGGAGCCATGGAAGGCTGCTACAGGTCTCAAATGACCACGGAGGGCCATGGATTAGGTAGATATCAAGGTGGGGTGAGAGGGCGGCGGCTAGGGTTCATGAGAGTTTCAGAGAGAATTTGAGAGAGAAGAGGAGTTCAAGGGCGGCGAATTGTATTAAATGATTTGATTTTGGGGGTCATTTGGGATTGATTAAGGCAAGGGCAGCCGGTGGCCGTTGATCTAAATGATCAACGGCTGAGATTTAAAAGGTTAGGTGGGGATCCGGGTATGGGTAAGTTTAATTGAGTTGGGGGTCGGGTATGAGTAAGAATTGGGCCGGGGTAATTGGGTTTATATTGGGGTAGAATTAGGCTACAATTGAAATGAAATCTGGCTAAATTTTAAATAGCCATTTTCCTCATTTATTTTATAAAAAATAGTAAATTAATTCCTGAAAATAAATTAAAAGTACTAACATGATTTGTAACACATAATTATCAATTTAAAAATACTGGACTTAATTTTTATAAACATAAACACAATTAAATCTTAAAAGGAGCTAATATTGCAATTATATGCAATTTAGCTTTGAAAATACTAAATGAATTTGTAAAAATATGCAAAACTTATATTAGCTATATTTTAGTATAAATATAAGAATCCAATAAATGAATCACCAAAAATGATAATTTTGGGTATTATTATTGGGTTTTATGACTAAAATAGGGGAATAAATAGGTTTAAAAATTAAGGAAAAATAATAAAACATCTGGACATACTTATATATGCATACATATGCTATTTTTAAAGTATTTTGCGTATTGAAAATATATAGGAAAAAAATTTGGTATCAACATTATGTCCAGTTCGTTACTTGTTAGTTAAAGTGCCTAAATTATATTGGAACTTGATTAAGGAAATGTAAAAGATCGAATGTCTCATAGTTGAGTTTTGGCGGGTTACTTGACCGTTAATAGAAATTGTGCTTCTTTGTGTATTCGCCTTGTAATCGCTTTTCAATTGGATGTTCCTAAAGTATCCTCTCTTCCTGTGGAGCGGGCCGAACGCCTCAGCAGTAGAATAGATGTATCTATGGTTCGTGGCGCTTGACCCTCGATGGTGTACACATTATTCTGGATCGGGCCGTACGATCTCGGATAAATTGACCGTTATAATACTAGGAGAACAATTATACTTGATATTATTTTATGGCTTGAGAGATTATAATTATTAAAGACAGAAATTCACTTGGAATTTACTATTAGTGAAAGAGTTATTTATTCACTGCTTGTTATTGAGTTATTATTATTATTATTATTATTATTAGTTAACCCATGCTTATTTAGAATTTTTATATTTTATTGTTAGCCCATAGTATGTGTCGATGTCGACACCTCGTCACTACTTCTTCGAGGTTAGACTGAATACTTACTGGGTACATGTTGTTTATATACTCACGCTATACTTATGCTCTAATCATGCAGGATCTGAGGCAGGTGCATCTGGCGGTCATATCGGCACGTACCCTCGTTACCCCGAAGCCTTGCGGTGAGCTTCCTGAGTATTCTGCAGCACCTAGAGTCTCTCTTTTGCATCTATTTTCTATCTACTTTATTTCAAAGAGTAGTTAGAGTTTTGAATAATCTACTAGTTGCTCATACACTTGTGATACCAAGTCGTGGAACACCTACTAGTACCTTTATGGTTTTGGAGTTTTTATTTCACTGCATTTTCTCACTCTTTTGCCTTCGTTTTATTTCATTAAATTTTCTACTCCTTAATTTCTTAATAAATGAAATCTAATTACTTTGAAACTTATTAAAAAGAGCAACGACATGGTTAGTTCACCGTTGGCTTGCATATCGGCAACGTTGGGTGCCATCATGGCCTGTAAGAGAAATTGGGTCGTGAAAATATGGTATCAAAGAACTAGGTTCACGTAGGTCTCACAAATTATGAGCATGCCTAATAGAGTCTTACAGATTTGTGCAGAGACATCCGTACTTATCTTCGAGAGGTTATAGGGTATTAGGAAACTACTCTTTCTTCATCTCCTATCGTGTAGTTGATGTTATGTTAAGTATCTTTCTCTTATTCTCTCACAGATGGGAAGGACGCGCGTGACAGATGTACCCGACCATGGAGATGCTGCTTCCCTTGTTGCTAGAGGCCGAGGCAAAGGCGATGGAGTGCTCCTGCCTATGGTAGAGGGTGAGGGCATCCCAGAGTTGCTCTAATTATGCCACCAACAGATCAAGTAGACGATCCTATTATTGAGGAGCAGGGCGAGGTGCCTACAGTGGAGCCAGCCCCCGCGGATTTCATATTCGCGCCAAGATTCCAGGAGGTCGTGGGCCGTATACTGCTGTTCATGGATTCCATGACTCAGGCTGGTTTATTTCCAGCGGACCTAGCCACATCTCAGGGGGGGGGATCATAGACCCCTGCTGCTCAGGATCTATGGCATGCAGCTGCCGCATATCAGACTCCGGGCGCACTACCCGTGGGTGGAGCCCAGCCAGTTGCAGCAGCTATACCTGAGCCCAGACCGGCTGCGGCTGGTGAGCCCCAGAAGCTATTAGACAGATGGATCTGGCTATGTCCTCCTGTCTTTGGAGATGAGAGGTATGAGGACCCCCATGACTTTATTGATTGGTGTAGGGACAGACTTCACAACATGAGGATATTGGAGTCCCACGGGGTGGACTTTACCACCTTTCAGCTGGAGGGCAGGGCCCATAGATGGTGGCAGCCATATCTTCTTGGTAGACCAGCAGGTTCTACTACCATGACTTGGGATCGATTCACATGCTTCTTCCTGGATAGATATATTCCACCCTCTCAGATGGAAGAGTTGCGATTTAAATTCGAGCAGCTCTAGCAAGATCAGATGTTGGTGATCGACTATGAGGCGAGATTCTCTGAGTTATGATACTTCCTACCGATGCAGAGAGAGTGCAGAGGTTTGTTGCAGGTTTTCATGTGGGTATCCAGGCAACTATGGTCTGAGAGGTTGAGGTGGTAACTTAGTATGTTCTAGTTGTAGAGATAGCTCGGAGGATCAAGGGTGTTCGTCAGCGGAGCCGAGAGCAGGTGACGATGGATAAGCGGTTTCGATATTCTGGAGGATTTAGTAGTGTCTCAGCTGGGGGCAGAGGTCAGTTTGTGAGGGGTAAGTCGAGCAGGACCACGTATACAGTACCACCGCCTCCTCGGGGTGCTCCAGTGCAGCCCTATTTTAGCTCCATGCCAGGGAGTTTGTATGTCCACCAACTATTCAGTATTCCTCTGGAACCAAAGTGTGGTTCTTTATGACACAAAGAACCATAATGTGTGGAAAAAAATTGGGGACCATAATATGTATAGAGCGGTATTTCACCGTACTATACCTTAGCGACACTTTCTCTGTTAAGGTATGGCGTGGTGAAATACCACGCTATACTTAAGTATTGGGCCCACCAATAAATCATTTGGGCTTAACAGACACTTCAATAATTTAACTGGCTATACCGCGCATATTTAAGGAGCTATACCTCAAATAATTTTATCCCACCGACTGGTTTTTTCCTTATTTAAAGAGTTATATGATTTGGTAAAAATCCATTCAGGATACTTCAAGTCTTCTGAAATATTTGTTCTTTAAATATTTGTTCGTTAAGTTGTTTTGCATTTTGTCATAATTTCTAAAGAGCGAAGAATTAGGGTTTTATTATATTGGGGGGAGGGGTGAGGTTGTGGTGGATGCCGCGCCCCCTTTTTCCTCGCGGAATCGGGTTCGTGACATTTTGTTGGGACAACTCTTTCCTTTTGGAAATGGGTTTTGCAATTTTGAAGAGTCGTCACCTAACGATTTTAAGGTGCGTTAGGGCACCTATAGGGTTCATCTACAGCTATGTTTGGTAACCAGAGATAGGGTAAGGGCTTGAAGTTATCCTAAAGGGAAGGTGTTAGGCACCCCTCAGGATCCACTAGTGTGGTTCCTGGCTAGGCAGTTTTTGTGAATTTGTGCAATTAGCAAATAAACAAGTATGGCTAAAATAGTAGTGGATTTGAGTTTAAATTTACAAGTGTTTGAAAACAATTAGCGAAAGGCAAAATTTTTAAAAGAATTACAATCTAAAGTATGCTTATGAATGTAAAGGGGGTGTCCTAGGTTTGTTTGTAATATGGATCACATTAATGCAATACCTGGTATGACACTACACAGAGAGGGGCTACACGTGGTATTAACGCACCGGTCATCATATCCATATCTACCCTTTCCCGCCCCATGAAGGTAATTAAAGCGAAGGTTGGTTTTGACCCCTACTGCATGCTATTACCCGTCCTTTCCTATCAGTCCCGGAGGAATTTAGGACTTCTGTCATATAAGAAGGGGGGTTCTAGGTAGACTCTCAGGTTTAAAGGCAAAATATTAAGCGACACACAAGAACCTATAGGATTGTATTTAGGGGGGAAAGGAAGAAGCAACTAGAAGGCTCAGGTATACCTCCACAAATAATGCACATAGACAGCATGACTTATACACAATTAAGGTCTGAATTTAAATGCATGTTATCTAAGTAATAACAGCAGAATCAGATTTATTACATGACTCAGAAAAGAGGTCTGAATCAAGCTTGCATACTGATTTTGACATACTAGCAGTTAAACGAGGACAATTCTATTTTTATTTAGGCAATTACCTAAGGCTTGCCTAGGCGTAAAGTAGTGTGAATCAGTTATTCTGAGTTATTAAAAGATTGTTTGGAAGTTATTTTACCCTAAGAGCATGCTGTTCTAGTTGATACGAATGTAGAGATTATTACCAGTTATTTTAAATAGGATAATCAAGTGTGAAGTTGTTTTTACCTCTTTTATAATCAGCAGTGTACACTAAGTGTGAATGCAAGTACGAATGAGATCCTAAAACATGGTATCTAAGATGCATGTATAAAACTAATGATGCATAATTTCATAAGAGCAGGATTTCTAAATGCACCTGGCAGCTTAGAACATAATAGTAAAGTATTAATTATTAGAAGATTTTAACACATGATTTTTGTAAAGGTGCACATGCTGAAACAATAAACATGAGACATAAGAGCATGATTTCTAATGCATGTATTAACCCTAAGCATGGTTTCTATTGTGCAATTAGGAATATAAATCTAATAACATGTTTTCAACCATTAACAACTATAGCATGCATATTTACCCCATCCCTGTTCACTAGCCAACCCCAATACTCGTTTACAACAAGTTATTACAGACCAACATTGAAACAAATTACATAATGAAAATAAGAAGTTACACTATAAGAAGATTGATTAGGACTTCCACTCTGAGTTATGTAATCAATCACCCCAGGTGCCAAAATTGTTCAATAGCCTTTCTCATACCTGTGTGTGTCAGAGTTCCCTAAGGACCTCAAGGGATCCCGGGTAGTGCTCACACCTAGATTTTCATAGTCAAGATAGAGTAGGTGCAGTGTGGAAAGGCCAGCTCTTATGTGTCCAAGTTCAGATAGAGATCTAGGGTCCTAAGCTAAGGCTTACACAAAGGGGCAAAACCTAGTAGTCTAAGAGTATATGTGAGAGTGCTTGACATAGATTTAAAAGAGTTGAGTTGGAAAACAGTTTTGAACAACATGTTTGAAATAAGTTTGCAAAACAAGTGAAGAGTTTGCCTTAGTGAAAACCAATTTTAAAGGAGGAGGGAATAAGAGTAACAACAACTTAGGACAAACCAGCACACCCAAGTCAAATTCAAAGAATAGGATCGTTTCAACATTCACAAGTAGGGAAGTAAGGGGGTTGGGGACATATAGGTTTGAAACCACATAGATAGGGTAAACATTTGACCCAACAACCATACAGAACAACTTTGAGTCTACTGAGCAAATCAGTCATGATAACAGATATTAAAACATGGGGAAGAATGCAGCAGGATCATGTTGAAGATAAGAGTTTTGTTGAACAAAATTTGACATACTATTAGGGCCAATATAATGCACCAGAAGGCTAAGTGACTACATGGTTATACCAGTTAAGGGAAAGGGTAAGGGAACTAAGTGAACATGCTATACAAGTATCAAAAACTAAGCAAAGTCTGATATGATGATTACACATAAGGCTAGAATTTAGACATGCTTAGTAACAACAAAACATAAGAACAAATTGAAGAACTAGTACAGTAACAAGAAAGGGTGTAAAGGCATGGAACACATGACGTTGAGTTTCAGAATTGAACTAGGAACATAACAATTAAGGAAAACAAAGTGCAAAAAGGTGAAGCCAGTAGAGTTCCACAATCTAGCCTTGGCTTTCAGCCGGCTAGACAAGCAGTAACACAAGTAGTAGAGAAAGAAGAGAGAGTTTCAGTGTGTGTATGTATACTCTGAACTGTATTCGTGCTGAGAGGTAAAACAAGAGTGTATATATAGCACATTAGGAGTATAGCTAATAAGGTAAAGAGAATTAGAGTTCAATCAATTAAGGATCAATCAACCAATCACAGAACCAATTAACATAAGGGAGTCGAGAATAGACCCATTAATTAGGGGTAATTGACTAACTGTAGTAACAAGAGAGTTTAATTAAGGCAAGAATCCCAATCATACAAAGTAAAGGATCAGTAAAAATAACAAAATCATGCTGACAGACAGTTAAGGCAAGTGTGATCAATTAAGATTACAAATAAGGAAACAAATAAAGTTCATGCATATAAATCTTTAACAGAACAAACCAGGCAACCAAAATTTCAAAAATAATACTGATTTCTGGAAAGAAATATCAACTCCATAAATAGGAAATGGGATAAGAAAACTTCACAGAAATATAGAAATTAGCTGGAAAACCGAGGCGAACCCTATTAGAGATTAATTAGGGCAAAAAATCGTAGAATAAGGGATTTGACAAAGAAAATATTTAAGTCCCAGAAATAGGGCAAAGTAATATGACTGGTATTATAGAAAGTACCCAGAATCGACGCAAAGGTTAGGAACAATCGAAAAATCAACTAAGGTTTGAACACTCTGGTAAAAGTCAGTCACGAAGAGAGTCAGAAAACCTTTTGAAAATCAACTCGTAATGAACCCTAGTTTAAAAAGTCGAAATAATCGGTTAAAACATGAGGTTTTTGAAGGAAAACACCTAACAATACCCGAATCACCTCAGATCTAAAAAAGATCTGAGAAGAATCGAACAATAGCAACTTTAGGGTTTCGTAAAATAGTAAAGATGGAGAAAGATCGTTTAAAAACTCATGGATATACTAAG
Organism: Nicotiana tabacum; assembly: GCF_000715075.1. Classification (NCBI taxonomy): domain Eukaryota; kingdom Viridiplantae; phylum Streptophyta; class Magnoliopsida; order Solanales; family Solanaceae; genus Nicotiana; species Nicotiana tabacum. Next base: position 145,096,261 of record NC_134090.1, read on the forward strand.
ATCTAAGACAGATCTAAAGAAGAGTGAAAAATCTCAAGGGTTAGGGTTTCAGAGAACCCAAAAAAAGATGAGAAAGCATTAGATCGTTACCGATTTTAGCCGGAAAGACCATGGATCTTACTCGAACAACCATGGATGGCCGGAAAGTAGCATAAATAACCATGGCTAGAAGTTGAACAAGATATAGGCTAGATCGCTATGAGATCTTTCCACGAAATCACAAAAAATAGGCAATCAAGAGACGTAGGAGACAAGTATAAGTCTCAAACAACCATGTGAATACATGGATTGAGTGAGGATCGAAGGGGATTAGGGCTGGTTTGGGTGGCGGTGGCTAAGGTTAGATTTAGGTCTCAGAGAGAATTGGAGAGGAAAGGGGATTCTAGGGCGGCGGTTTGGTAACAAATGAATTAGGTTAGGGGGTCGTTCAGGTTAAAAAAGGTAAGAGGAAATAGGGTCGTTGATCTTAGAGATCAACGGCCAGGATGAGAAGGGGGTCTGGGTCGGGTAGGATTTAAATTGGATTAGGGTCAGTTTTATATTGAAATTGGGCTGGGGAATTGGGGTTTGATTTGGGCTACAATTGAAAGTCAATTTGACTATATTTTAAATAGCCATTTCCCCATTTAATTTATAAAAATAGTAAATAGTTTCTGAAAACTAATTTAAATTGCTAAAATGATTTATAATACATAACTAACAAACTAAAAATACAGGATCCAATTTTGTGCATATAAAACATAATTAAATCTAAAAAGGGCTAGTATTGCAATTATGTGCAATTTAGTTTTAAAATATAAATATAATTATAAAAAAATGTAAAAATTACTTTAGCCATATTTTAGCATAAGTATAGAAATCCAATAGAAGAATTACCAAAATAATAATTTTGAAAATAATTATTGGGATTTTATGGATAAAAAGAGAGGAAATAAATCAATTTAAAACCTTTAAAATTATGGAAAAATAATAAAACCCTTGGTCATGCTTATATATGCATACATATGCTATTTTGAAGGTATTTTGTATATTGAAAACATATATGGAAAAATTAGGAATCAACACTCTTTACCCAGGAAGGATGAAAGAGTTGTCGGGTAGAGATATGATGGCCAATTTTGACCAAGCGAAACGGTTTGAGAGTTTTAGACCGTACCCTAGCTTCTAAGCTACCTACATATCCTTGGTTTCACAGGAATCAGGCCATATGTAGTTCGAGATCCACCGGTGGAGTATACCGATGAAGTGATTCCAAGAACGAACACAACGTCTAGGGCCGGGTAGGTGAACTGTTTACGGGAATGGTTGGGTTTGATATGGCTGAGGGAACTGGAGCGGAATTGCTCCTGCTGGGGTAGTTGTTTCTTGCCGGTTTACCTACAATCAGAAACAATACAAGAGTATATTGTGCATCAATTTAAACATGATGCAAATTCCCGCTGGACCATGAATGTTGTCTTTGGACGGTTTGGAATGGCGTCCTCAGACCATGATGCCCTGGGCCATGAAGCATATGATAAAGGATTTGCAGGCCATGAAATGATGTTCTCGGGCTATGAGGATGGTACCTCCGAACCATGACGACTTTGAATAATGATATACAAAAGATTAAAAGAGATCCTCAGGCCATGACATGGTGTTCTCGGGCTATGAAGATGGTGCCTCCGAACAATGATGCCTTTGGATAAGTTGGCGATATTTTAGCCCATGAAAGATGCAGTAGCATGATGTGGAGAAGACAGAGCTTAGTCCTGCGAATTGAAGGGCAGGGCTTAGCCCGTGAGAGAAGCGAGATAAATAGTGCTTCAGATAGCGCTTAGTTTCGAAGAAAACGGGAGGTAGAGCTTAGCCTCAGAAGGCAAAATGATAGCCTTATGCAAATATACGAATGTAGATGGAGGTATAGCTTAACCTCGGAAGGCAGAATGGTAGCCTTATGTAATACAAATGCAGATGGAGGTAGAGCTTAACCTCGGAAGGTAGAATGGTAGCCTTATGCAGATTGGAAGGCAGAATAGTAGCCTTATGCAATGCAGAATGCAGATGAAGACAACGTTTAATCTCAGAAGGTAGAATGGTAGCCTTATGCAAGTTGAAAGGTAGAATAGTAGCCTTATGCAATGCAGATGCAGATGGAGGTAGAGATTAACCTCGGAAGGCAGAATGGTAGAGTTATGCAGATTGGAAGGCAAAATAGTAGCCTTATGCAATGAAGAATGTAGATGGAGACAACGTTTTAGTTTCGGAAGGAAGAATGGTTGCCTTATGCAAGTTGGAAGGCAGAATGGTAGCCTTATGTAGATTGGAAGGTAGAATAGTAGCCTTATGCAATGCGAATGCAGATGGAGACAACGTTTAGTCTCGGAAGGCAGAATGGTAGCCTTATGCAAGAAATAAAATAACAAATGACTGTAGAGTTTTCTTAGCTGATAGCAGACTACAACGTTGTGATTAATGGGAGTATTGTGACATAAGGAACATCACTAGTGTGTGCTGATAGCAAATGTTGGCAAGTGCAACGGTTCTGAGAATCGTATTCTTGAACAATGTTTGTCCCATGGGCGTATAGTATGTTTAATGATTTCGCAATCCTAGTGCCTGCATCCAAAGAAAAATCGTGAGTTTTATAAGAGGGAAGGTTAGTTCGTATCCCCGTTGGCTTTTGCTTGACTCGTTCAGCTTTGATCTGGTGATATTGTCTGTATCATTGGGGTAGCTTTGCTTAACAAAGCATTTTCAATAATAAACATGCATGATTTTGTAAAAGCATGACATAAATGTATAATTAAAGATAGCTTTCAGATAAATTAGCGATTGTGAAGCAATTCAGAACATTGCAACCTCTCCTGCTACGGAATTTTGAGGGTCCTCCTCAAAATTCTGCCCAAGTTTGATGGGTTGACATTTATGACTGTTGCTCATGCGGCGATCGGCTGATATTATTTTGGAATTTTGAGGGTCCTTCTCAAAATTCTTCCCTAATTTCCAATTGCAGGGGGAAATGAAATTTTTATTGCATTGTGACCGAACCCATAGGGCTGCCTACGTATCCCCTCTTAAATGGGAATCAGGTCAGGCGTAGTTCAATTTACATCATATAAGGAAAGCATAGAGATTGAACATAGTAACGCTTGACTGCATCTGAATTGATCGCCTTTGGCCAAACTTCTCCGTCCATTTCTGCAAGTATGAGGGCTCTTCCTGTCAAAAACCGGTGAAATCCATGTATGGACCCTGCCAGTTGGGAGAGAACTTCTCTTTGGCTTCGTCTTGATGCGGAAAAATTTTCTTTAACACCAACTGCCCCTATGTGAACTATCTTGGATTGACTCTTTTGTTGAAGGCTCTGGACATTCTGTTATGGTAGAGTTGACCATGGCAAACTGTGTTCATTCTCTTTCCGTCTATAAGGGCTAGTTGCTCACAACTACTTTTTACCCACTCTACATCGTCAAGCTCAGCTTCTTGTATGATCCTTAGGGAAGGAATTTCTACCTCAGTGGGAATGACGACCTCTGTACCATAAACCAGCATATAGGGGGTTGCCCCGGTTGATGTGCGGACTGTGGTGCGATACTCCATAATAGCAAATGATAACTTCTCGTGCCACTGTTTATGCTTCTCTATCATTTTACTCAATATCTTCTTGATATTCTTGTTGGCGGCTTCTACAGCTCCATTCATCTGAGGCCCGTAGGCTATGGAATTCTTGTGATTGATCTTGAAAGTTTCGCACATAGCTTTCATCAAGTCACTATTGAGGTTGGAGCCATTGTAAGTAATGATTGACTCTGGAATCCCGAATCGACAAACAATGCGGTCGTGGACAAAGTCTGTCTCGACTTTCTTAGTCACTGCTCTATAATATGTTGCTTCGACCCATTTGGTGAAGTAGTCAATGGCCACTAGGATAAATCTGTGTCCGTTAGAAGAAGCAGGCTCGACTGGTCCAATAACGTCCATTCCCCAGGCGGCGAACAACCACGGTGAGCTTGTTGTGTGAAGCTCGCTTGGAGGTACCTTTATCATGTCTGCATGTATTTGATAGCAGTGGCATTTCTAGACATACTGGATGCAGTCCGTTTCCTTAGTCATCCAAAAGTAACCAACCCGGAGTATCCTTTTTGCTAAGACAAAACCGTTCATATGTGGACCGTAGGTCCTAGCATGAATTTCCTCTAGCAGCTTGGATGCTTCCTTTGCGTCGACACATCTTAGTAATCCCAAATCAGGAGTCTTCCTATACAGGATTCCTCTGCTATGAAAGAAGTTGTTGGACAACTTCCGAAGTGTGCGTTTTTAGTAGGATTTGCAAGCTTCGGGTACTCTCTTTTTGCCAAATATTCCTTGATATCATGAAACCAAGGTTATCCGTCTGCTTCCTCTTTGACATGGGCACAGTAAGCTGGTTGATTATGGTTTTTCACTGGAATGGGATCAATGAAATTCTTATCGGGATGTTGTATCATAGATGATAGGGTAGCTAATGCATCGGCGAACTCATTCTGGATTCTAGGAACATGATGGAATTCCGTCTTTGTGAACCTCTTTCTCAATTCCTATACGTGATGTAAATACGGGAGTATCTTGAAGTTCTTGGTTGTCCATTCTCCTCGTACCTAATGTACAAGTAAGTATGAATCTCCAATCACTACAGCTCTTGAACGTTCATGTCCATGGCCATTTTAAGCCCCAAGATGCAGGCTTCATACTCGGCCATATTGTCGGTACAGGGGAACCTGAGTTTGGTAGACACCGGATAATGCTGACTAGTTTCTGATATTAGGACTGCTCCTATGCCAACTCCTTTGAAGTTTGCTGCTCCATCGAAGAACATTCTCCAACCGTCATAGGATTCTGCAATGTCTTCTCCTAAGAATGATACCTCTTCATCAGAAAAAAACATTTTCAGGGGTTCGTATCCTCCATCCACGGGGTTTTCAGCAAGGTGATCTGCCAGTGCCTGTCCCTTGACCGCTTTTTGAGTTATGTAAACGATGTCGAACTCACTCAACAGGATTTGCCACTTGGCTAGCTTGCCGGTGGGCATGGGCTTCTGAAAGATGTACTTTAAGGGATCCATTCTCGATATGAGATATGTAGTATAGGAATAAAAGTAATGTCTCAGCTTCTGAGCTACCCAAGTCAAAGCACAACAGGTGCGCTCCAATAGAGAATACCGAGCCTCGTACGGGGTGAACTTCTTACTGAGATAATAAATGGCTTGTTCCTTCCTCCCTATTTCATCGTGCTGCCCTAGAATGCTGCCGAAAGCTCTGTCTAACACTGTGAGGTAGAGTAATAAGGGTCTACCTAGCTCGGGCGGGACTAAAACTAGTGGTGTTAACAGGTACTCCTTGATTTTGTCGAAGGCCTTTTGGCAGTCATCAGTCCATTTGGTAGCGGCGTCCTTCTTTAACATCTTAAAGATTAGCTCACAGATAACTGTAGAGTGCGCTATGAATCGGCTGATATAGTTAAGCCTCCCGAAGAAACTCATCACATCCTTTGTGTTCTTTGGTGGTGGTAGTTCTTGAACGGCTTTGACTTTCGATAGATCCAGTTCTATTCCTCGGCAGCTCACAATAAACCCAAGCAATTTCCCAGCAGGAACCCCAAATGCACACTTTGCAGGGTTTAGTTTCAGTTTGTACCTCTGCAGTCTATTGAAGAATTTCGTCAGATCTTCCATATGGTCAGTGGCCTTCTTGGATTTGATAATAACATCGTCCACATATACCTCTATCTCCTTGTGTATCATATCATGGAAAATGGTATTCGTGGCCCTCATGTAGGTGGCTCCTGCATTCTTCAGGCCGAACAACATCATTGTAATAGTACACTCCCCACGGCGTAATGAAAGCCATTTTCTCAGCGTTTTCCTCATCCATCCAGATCTGATGGTAACCAGTGAAGTAATCTACACATGACTGTAGTACATTTTAGGCACAATTGTCAATCAGGATGTGTATATTTGGAAAGGGAAGTCATCTTTCGGACTGGCCCGGTTGAGATCCTGGTAGTCGACACAAACTCTGACCTTCCCATCCTTCATTGGTACTGGCATAATGTTGGCTAACCATGTCGGGGTATTCTACTACCCTGAGAACCTTAGATTTGATCTGCTTATTGACTTCCTCCTAGATTTTTAGACTCATATCAGGCTTGAACTTTCTGAGCTTTTAGTGGACACATTGGATCGGTTGGCAGCTTCTGAGCCACAAAGGATGTACTTAGACCAGTCATGTCATCATACGACTAGGCGAATATGTCATCATACTCTTTCATTAATCTGGTGTATTCTTTCTTCTCTGATGGTGATAGGTGAATACTGATTCGTGTTTCCTTGACATTTTCTGCATCTCCCAGGTTGACAAATTCGGTCTTGTCTAGGTTGGACTTAGGTTTGTTCTCAAAATGCTCAACTTCCTTGACAATCTCGTTAGGTATGCCATCTTCTTCTGAATCCATGTCTGTTTGTTGCATTGTCTCATTACATGTCACAGTAATTGGTTCATCAAGATAAGTAATAGTAATGATGTATAGGTAAAGTAAGGAGAGCTAACAATAAATATTAATTCATAAGAAAATCAAACATGCTTTTGATAAATTAAATAACTATTTTTGATCATCGAAGATCTTATTGCTGAAATTGAAAAATGCGAGAAGAAAATCATTTAGCAAATAAAACAGTGAATAATGCTTGATTTAGCCTTGCTACCCCGAGGCTCGTCGGGCTTTGGTTGTCCTGATGGTCCAATCCTTAAGATATGCCCCTCTGCTTACAGCCTTGATGGAAGGGCCTTCCTCCCCTCCTCCTTGAGAATAACATAATAATCCATATCACTGTCCTCTAAAAACAAGTTCTTTACTACTGCAAGTTCTTTTTCTTCATCTGACCCATAAATAATGTCAGCATGTTGGAAGGTCTATTCCAAATGCAATATTGGCTGCTCTAGTAGGTAGTAAGGACCGCGCTATGGTGGCGACTAGTTATTGAATTCTTCCTAGGTGTAATCATATCCCAGACTGAAAGTGGTGCCAAGTTTCTTGAGTTTTATGGGTTTAGATATTCCTTGGAGGTTCTTGCCGAGCCCTTTGCCAGGTTCGTACCCACTCCAACTTAGTATACTTTCGATTTTGCCATCCCACCATTTGTCTTTGTCGATAGCATTGACCTAGTCAATGTGGTTGTAATTTTATCCTCCCAGCTTCCCTTTTCCCTCAATCGCCGGAATGGTCTGGCGACTGTATATAGGGTTGCTACCGTCGCTGTGAATGATTACTTTCTAGTGATTCCATTTGAACTTTACTGCCTGATGCAGCATTGATGCTATAGCCCCAACAGCATCAATCCATGGCCGTCCCAGCAACAAGTTGTAAGATGATGGTACATCTATTACCTGGAAATCGACCTCGAACTAGGTTGGCCCCATCTACAAGTATAGAATAATCTCACCAATGGTGGACCTCTGAGAACCATCAAAGGCTTTCATATTGTTGCTCCATCCTTTATCTCATGCAATCCTTTACCTAAATTTTTGAGTGTTACCAATGGACAGATGTTAAGACTGGAACCTCCATCGATCAAGATTCTGGTGATGAAATAATCTTCGTATTGTACGGTGATGTGCACTGCCTTGTTATGCCCCAGCCCTTCAGGTGGTAGGTCGTCCTCATTAAAGGTGATCTTGTGGCTTTCCAGCACTTGTCCTACCAGATTAGCCATTTACCCGCTAGTGATGTTACTTGGTATGTATGCTTCATTTAGTACCTTTAACAGAGCATTCTTGTGTGCTTCAGAATTTTGTAGCAAAGAGAGAATGGATATTTGTGCTAGCGTATTTTTTAACTGGTCGATGACCAAATATTCCTTGGCCTGTATCTTCCTCCAAAGGTTGTCCGGACCTGTCTCAATGAGAGGTGGCCGATTGGAGTCCTGCTGGCTCAATTTAGATAGATGTTCAGGGGTATAGACTCTACCAGTTCTTTTCATACCCTGTGCTGCGTTAGTTTCTCCAATCCTAACCTTGCCCTTCCTTCTCGCCTCGGCTGCATAGTCCCAGGGTACAACATTTGTATGGAATGGTGACATGGTTGACGTTGCCACTGGGATCGGCGCGGCTATCCTTACTTCGAATGGAACATGTGCCTTGGATGGTAAGACTGCAACCTTAAATGGTGTGGGTGCATTTTTCGGAGACACGAATTCAACCTCAATAGATGCTGGTGTCTTTGCGGATGGTGCGGCTTCAAACTCAAGGCGTATATATATATTCACCTCAGCGTCCTCGGACGGTTGGATCTGGACTATGATCGGATTGAGGGTAATTGTTGGTTTCTTCGGATCATCACCTTCTACGACCAACCCAATCAATCCCTTGGGATCCTAGTCATCTTTTACTTCAATCATGTGGATACCTCCACCCTTATGGTCTGACAGAGGGTTGTTGCGTACATTTGGAGCGCGCTCCTTGCCACAATAATCTTGTTATCAATCAAAGACTATATCTTGTCTTTCAAGGAACGACATTCATCGATGGTGTGCCCTTTCATGCCGGAGTGGTATGCACAGGACTTGTTAGGGTTAACCCATTGAGAAGGATTCTTAGGGGTTGCAACAAGGATGGAGGTGACATAACCAGTAGCTTTGAGCCTCTCATACAGCTGGTCGATGGGTTCAGTGATGGCTGTATATTGTTTTGGAGGTCTGCGATCAAAATTTGGTCGGGGTCTAGGGAATTTTTGGCGTGCAGAGGGTGATTGATAATGGGAGGGTTCAGAATTGTAATTTTGGTAGACATGAGCAGGTTGGGAGTATCTGGGTGAGGTAGGTTGATATGTAGGAGGTGGAGATGACTGATAAGTGGGTGACAGAGCTTGGTATGAAGGTGAGAGTGCTTGGTAATTTGGGGTTGGCTGGTGTGTGAGTAGAGGTGTTGGATAAGTTTGGTGTTTGAGGGGAGATTTGATCCTAAGTGCAACCATCACAGCCCCTGCGTCCCTTTCTTTGGACACACCACCGGACTGTAAAGCCTTATTTGTAGCTTGCAAGGCCTCGAAGTTTGTAACCATACCACTTTTAATACCTTCTTCAATTCTTTCACGCAGTTTGATAATTTCGGAAAACTTGTGGTAATCAATCATCATCAGTCGTTCATAGTATTGCGGGTCCTGAGCCCGGATAAAGAACTTGTTAATTTTCTCCTCTTCTAAAGTGGGTCTGACCTTAGCAGCTTCGGAGCTCCAGCTAGTAGCATACTCGCGAAATGTCTCTGTGGTCTTCTTCTTCAAGTTCTAGATAAAGAACATGTCTGGTGCGTTCTCTGTATTAAACCTGAATCTATCCAAAAAGTCGGATTCCATGCATGCACAACTTGACAACTTCTTGGGATCTTGGTTGATGTACCAAGATAATGCATCTCCCTTCAAACTCCTCATGAACAGCTTCATGTGAATCCTTTCATCCTTCCCTACTCCAACCAGCTTGTCGCAATATGTCCTCAGATAGACCCTTGGATCACCCATACCATCAAACATTTCAAACTTAGGAGGTTTGAACCCCTAAGGCAGTTCGACATTGGGCTATATGCAAAGATTCTCATAGTTCAGCTCCTCGATTCCTTTGCTTCCTGAATCCGGCTAGTTAGCTTCTTAAGTTCTTCGGCCAAGTTCCTGATAAGCATATCGTTTTCCTTAGGCTCAGGTGTGCATAAGATAGGTTGGGTGGAGTGTGGTATGGTCCCCACATAGATAGGAGTGTTATGGTGGCCTTGTGTATGGGTGTGGAAATGGTTATTTGTGGAGTTCTGAGGTTCTGGGATGAGTAGTGGAGTGTTGTTTTGGGTATGACAAGTGTTACATTGGTTCTTTGGTGGAGCAATGTGATGGTGAGAAGTGGGATGATTCTGTTGTTTTGGGATATTTTGAGAAGGTGTAGGGTTTTGAGTATAGGGGAAATTGCTATCTGGGGTGTTAAGGGAAAATGACAGGTTTTCCAGATTCCGAACCTGATCGAGCTCTTCCTGGAACTTCAACAATTTCGTTTCAAGTTGTGACACATTCTCTCTATGAACGCAAATATCCTAGCCATCGGTGGCCTCAACCCGTTCAGCCGTGTCTCTTTCCTGATGTTGTTTAAATCTTCCATTTTGACTTTGTTCTTGCTTTTGATAGGACTAAGAGGAGGAGTGGGTGGAGGGCCCCTGGATCTTGTGAAATAAGATGATGATGCTAGAGTGCACGAACTAACCTTTGGGTAGGGGAATAATAAAAACAAAAATAAAAACAAAAGGTAACCAATTTATTGAAGATTATGAAAAGTATTGCAATATTTAAACACATAGTGCGGGAATGTAAAGCGTGTCCTAATTTGGGAACCTCTTTGCACCCGAGGTAGGCCTAGCAACAAATAGATTTGGAGAACTTCGAATGCCAATAAATGCTTCATTTCATAATATAAAACTAGACAAATCCCAAAATGATACTAAGATAATAATAAGTCACTACTGGAACTTGGCCTTATTATATTTGAAAAGCGAGTAAACCTAATCTATTTGGCCTCAGAAGGACCTTCCTCAGGTTGAATGCTCTCATTAATCAAATCCTCCAGTTCGCATAGGTTCACTAGTAAAAATGCCTTTTCAAAGTGTTCTCCTTCGTTTCCCTCAGTGTTCTGGTAGTTGGTGACTCTCTTCCTCACTTTTCATTTCAACTCCAGTAGACTGTATTCCAGATATTCCAACTTTTTGCTAGCTTTGGTGGCCCTCTCTTTCCACTCATTCATTTGGTCATTTGATGGGAGGCTCCTCCACCAGTGTAGCAAGAGTGGGGGTGTGCTAACCATACCGAAACTGCACCACTAATCGACTAGTTTTACCGCAAATAAGCCTTTCCGAATTTAGGGGGTAATGCTATAGGAAGGGCGCAACCACTCATCAAGCGTTGCTATAGTATTTGTTTGGCACAAGTGAAATATGATTTTGAGCATGATAATGCAATAGTTAAAGAATGTTGACATGTATTTGCATGTTAAGAAAGCAATAAATATAGCAGTTTAATAATTTAAAGCAGTTATAAAAGAAGGAAACAAGAAAGATATGTCAGTTTTACTTTTGAAAAAGAAATGAAATGCTTAAAGGAATTAAACAAGTAATTGCACATAGGAGGGGTACAAATTCACCAAAACGGTATGAAATGGTAAAAGCCTAAATATCTCCAGCAGAGTCTCCATGCTGTCGCGCTCCCTTTTTCCTCGCGAAATCGGGTTTGGGACATTTTGTTGGGAAAACTCTTTCCTTTTGGAAAGGGGTTTTGCAATTTTGAAGAGTCGCCACCTAATGATTTTAAGGTGCGTTAGGTCAACTATAGGGTTCATTTACAACTATGTTTGGTAACCAGAGTTAGGGTAAGGGCTTGAAATTATCCTAAGGGGAAGGTGTTAGGCACCCCTCAGGATCCACTAGTGTGGTTCCCGGCCAGACAATTTTTATGAATTTGTGCAATTAGCAAGTAAACAAGTATGACTCAAATAGTAGTGGATTTGAGTTAAATACACAAGTGTTTGAAAACAATTAGCGAAAGGCGAAATTTTGAAAATAATTACAATCTAAAGTATGCTTATGAATGTAAAGGGGGTGTCCTAGGTTTGTTTGTAATATGGATCACATCAATGCAATACCTGGTATGGCACTCCTCAGAAAAGGGCTACACGTGGTATTAACGCACCGGTAATCATATCTATATATACCCTTTCCCGCCCTATGAAGGTAATTAAAGCGAAGGTTGGTCTTGACCCCTATTGCATGTTGTTACCCGTCATTTCCTATCAGTCCCGGATGAATTTATGACTCCTATCGTATAAGAGAGGGGTTCTAGGTAGACTCTCAGGTTTAAAGGCAAAATACTAAGCGACAAATAAGAACATATAGGACTGTATTTAGGGGAAAAGGCAGAAGCAAGTAGAAGGCTCAGGTATACCTCCACAAATAATGCACATAGACAACATAACTTATACACATCAAGGTATGAATTTAAATGCATTTTACTAAGTGATAACAGCAAAACCAGATTTACTACATGACTCAGAAAAGAAGTCTGAATCGGGCTTGCCTACTAATTTTGACATACTGGCAGTTAAACAAGGACAATTCTGTTTTTTATTTATGCAATTACCTAAGGCTTGCCTAGGCGTAAAGTAATGTGCAGCAGTTATTCCGAGTTATTAAAAGACTGTTTGGATATTATTTTACCCTAAGAGCATGATGTTCTAGTTGATACGAATGCAGAGATTAATACCAGTTATTTTAAATAGGATAATCAAGTGTGAAGCTATTTTTACCTCTTTTATAAACAGCAATTTACACTAAGTGTGAATGCAAGTACAAATGATATCCTAAAACATGGTATCTAAGATGCATGTATAAAACTCATGATGCAAAATTTCCTAAGAGCACGATTTCTAAATGCACCTGGCAGCATAGAACATAATAGTAAAGTGTTAATTATTAGCAGATTTTAACACGTGATTTTTGTGAAGGTGCACATGCTGAAACAATAAATATGAGACCTAAGAGCATGATTTCTAATGCATGTATGAACCTTAAGAATGCTTTCTATTGCGCAATTAGGAACATAAACCTAATAACATGCTTTCTACCCTTAACAACTACAGTATGCATATTTATCCCATCCCTGTTCACTAGCCCAACCCAATACTCGTTTACAACAAGTTTTACAGACCTACATTGAAATGAATTATATAATGAAAAAAAGAAGTTACGCTATAAGAAGCCTGATTAGGACTTCCTCTCTGAGTTATGCAATCAATCACCCCAGGTGCCAAGATTATTCCATAGCCTTTCTCATATCAGGGTGTGTCAGAGTTCCCTAAGGACCTCAAGGTATCCCGGGCAGTGCTCACACCAAGATTTTCATAGTCAAGATGGAGTAGGCACAGTTTGGAAAGGACAGCTCTTATGTGTCAAAGTTCAGAGGGAGCTTTAGGGTCCCAAGGCAAGGCTCACACAAAAGGGGCAGAACCTAGCAGTCTAAGAGTATATGTGAGAGTACTTGACATAGATTTAAAAGAGTTGAGTTGGAAAATAGTTTTGAACAGCATGTTTGAAATAAGTTTGCAAAACAACTGAAAAGTTTGCCTTAGTGAAAACCAGTTTTGAAAGGAGGAGGGAATAGGAGTAACAACAACTTAGGACAAACCAGCACACCCAAGTCAAATTCAAAGAATAGGATCATTTCAACATTCACAGGCAGGGAAGTAAGGGGGTTAGGGACATATAAGTTTGAAACCACATAGATAGGGAAAACATTTGACACAACAAGCATACAGAATAACTTTGAGTCTACTGAGCAAATCAGTCATGATAACAGATATTAAAACATGGGGAAGAATGAAGCAGGATCATGTTGAAGACAAGAGTTTTGTTGAAAAAAATTTGACATACTATTAGGGCCAATAGAATGCACCAAAAAACTAAGTGACTACATGGTTATACCAGTTAAGGGAAGGGGTAAGGGAACTATGTGAACATGCTGGACAAGTATCAAAAACTAAGCAAAGTTTGATATGATGATTACACATAAGGACAGAATTTAGACATGCTTAGTAACATCAAAACATAGCAACAAATTGAAGAACTAGTACAGTAACAAGCAAGGGTGTATAGGCATGGAACACATGAAGTTGAGTTTCAGAATTGAACTAGGAACATACCGGTTAAGGAAAACAAAGTGCAGAAAGATGAAGCCAGTAGAGTTCCATAGTCTAGCCTTGGCTTTCAGCCGGCTAGACAAGCAGTAGCACAAGTAGTAGTGAAAGAAGAGAGAGTTTGAGTGTGTGTGTGTATATTCTGAATTATGTTCGTGCTGGGAGGTAAAACAAGAGTGTATATATAGCACTTTTGGAGTAGGGCTAATAAGGTAAAGAGAATCAGAGTTCAATCAATTAAGCATCAATCAACCAATTAACATAAGGGAGTCGGGAATAGACCCCTTAATTAGGGGTAATTGATTAACGGTAATAACAAGAGAGTTTAACTAAGGCAAGAATCCCAATCATACAAAGTAAAGGATCGGTAAAAATCAGAAAATCATGCTGACGGATAGTTAAGGCAATTGTGATTAATTAAGATTACAAATAAGGAAACAAATAAAGTTCATGCATATATATCTTTAACAGAACAAACCAGACAACCAAAATTTCAAAAATAATACTGATTTCTGGAAAGAAATATCAACTCCCATAAATAGGAAATAGGCTAAGCAAACTTCACAGAAATACAGAATTTAGCTGGAAAATCGAGGCGAACCCTAATAAAGATTAATTAGGGCAAAAAATCGTAGAATAAGGGATTTGACAAAGATAATTTTTAAGTCCAAGAAATAGGGCAAAGTAATATGACTGGTAACATAGAAAGTACCCAGAATCGAGGCAACGGTTAGCAAAAATCGAAATATCAACTAAGATTTGAACACTCTGGTAAAAAACAGTCACGAAGATAAAAGGAGAGTCGATTAAGTACTTAAAAGTCAGAAAACCTTTTGAAAAACAACTCGTAATGAACCTTAGTTTAAAAAATTCGAAATAGTCGGTTAAAATTGGAGGTTTTTGAAGGGAAACGCCTAACAATAATTGAATCACCTCAGATCTAGAAAGATCTGAGAAGAATCGAACAATAGCGACTTTACGGTTTCGTAAAATAGTAAAGATGGAGAAAGATCGGTTAAAAACTCATGGATATACTTATATCTAAGACAGATCTAAAGAAAAGTGAAAAATCTCAAGTGTTAGGGTTTCAGAGAACCCAAAAAACACGAGAAAGCACTAGATCGTTACCGGTTTTAGCCGGAAAGGCCATGGATCTTACTCGAACAACCATGGATGGACGGAAAGTAGCATAAAAGACCATGGATAGAAGTTGAGCAAGATCTGGACTAGATCACTTCGAGATATTTTTACGAAATTACAAAAACAGGCAACTAGGAGACAAGTATACGTCTCAAACAGCCATGAGAATGTATGGAATGAGTGAGGATCGAAAGGGATTAGGGCTGGTTTGGGTGGCGGCGGCTAGGGTTAGATTTAGGTCTCAGAGAGAATTGGAGAGGAAAGGGGATTCTAGGGCGGCGGTTTGGTAACAAATGAATTAGGTTAGGGGGTCGTTCAGGTTAAAAAATAGGTAAGTGGAAATAGGGGCCGTTGATCTTAGAGATCAACTGCCAGGATGAGAAGGGGGTCTGGGTCGGGTAGGTTTTAAATTGGGGTAGGGTCGGTTTTAAATTGAAATTGGGCTGGGGAATTGGGGTTTGATTTGGGCTACAATTGAAACCAATTTGACTATATTTTAGATATCCATTTTCTCTATTTAATTTATAAAAATAGTAAATAGTTTCTGAAAACTAATTTATAGGGCTAAAATGATTTATAATACATAACTAACAAATTAAAAATACAGGATCCAATTTTATGCGTATAAAACATAATTAAATCTAAAAAGGGCTAGTATTGCAATTATGTGGAATTTAGCTTTAAAATACTAAATATAATTATAAAAATACGTAAAAATTACTTTTAGCCATATTTTAGCATAGGTATAAAAATCCAATAGAAGAATTACCAAAATAATAATTTTAGAAATAATTATTGGGGATTTTATGGATAAAAAAGGAGGAAATAAATCAATTTAAAATCTTTAAAATTATGGAAAAATAATAAAACCCTTGGACATGCTTATATATGCATTCTGTCACTTTAGCCATGTTTTGTATATTGAAAATATATAGGGAAAATTGTGTATCAACAGTGGTGAATAACTCAGTACGCTATAGTTGTTCTCCACAGTGTCATGTTAAGTTGTCACTTACAATGGAGTACGATAGATTGGTATCAATGTTATTTAAAAAAATGAGTGTGAGAAAACGTTTGATGAATATTAAAGTAACCGAAAGATATCTGTATTCTATCACTCCGTAAGGGGTTGCTTGTTATGCTAAGTTTAACATCGAAGACGATGAAACTTTGAGAGATTTTTTGAGGACTCCGGATGAATACTGGGAATTTCTTGTGATTAAAATGCTGGAAACTTACTCCAAGGCTGAAGACACTCGCAATAATGAGGTTCCTCAAAGTACATATATCTCTCAATCATCGGGTAGTTATTTGGAGTAGTTTTAGTCGAATAAGTTCCGGGTGAAAGAGTTTGGCCTGATCTAAACTTATCTCCAACGACGAATGAGGAGTGAGGAAATAATTTCTCCCCTAGTTTACATAATACACAATCCAAGTGGTCAACTTCAATTGTTCTTTGTATTACGATATTTATTTTTATGTATTGAATTCGTATTAGCACTCATGTATTCTACAGGGGATACCGGCCAAATATGAATTTTACAAGTTATGAACCAACGCCCAGTTGGAATATGCCTAGTTTTGGTGTGTTGGATCATGGTCGTCCATCCGGGAGTCATCATCAACGGGATAATATCCATCATGGGATATCAACACATTATGATTTTTAAATGAAGTCATAAATCTATATGTAATGTTTGGATCAATTTGAGAAACTCATTATTTTATTGGTTGTGCAGTGAAAACGAGCAACTTGAAGGTCATGTCTTTACTAAATTGCCCGAAGACAACATATTTAATCAGGATCTGGTAGATGCGCAGTGTCAGGAAGAGAATAGTCATTATGACAACAATGCTGATGAGTCTGGATATGACACACCCTTCCCTGATGAGGGTGATGGTGAGGAGGAAGAGAATGTTGAACCTGATTTAACGAGGGAGCATGCTCCACCTCCCGTTAGACCAAGAGTGTACGAGTCCCATGTGGAATTTCATTTAAAGTAGATTCCCTACCTTTATCATTTGCCAAGTATGCCGGATGCGAATGCCCTCATAAGGGATCTTGATGAAATTCGGACAACAATGTGGGATGAATCTAGAGCAACGGTGATGTCAAAGGGCATGCTTTTTGTTGATAAAGCGCACTTAAGAAGGGCGATGTGAAGGTACAACATAAAAGAGTGTCGTGAGATCTTGGTACATGGTTCAACTCCGGATGTATATAAGGTTATTTGTCGTAGATGGTTTACGGGTTGTAATTGGATGCTACATGCGAGGAAGCTGAAAACAAATATGTGGGTTTTGGGTAAATACATTGGCACCCACAATTGTGAAATGGACATATTTAGTAGGAATCATTTTTACTTGAATGTTGACTTGATTTCTCTTTTCTTGATTTCACACATTGAAGCTTCCATAAGGCATCTGTCCACCAGGTATATGGGTGTACCATTACCAAAAGAAAGGCATTTCTCGGGCGCAAATATGCATTTGAAATTGTTTATGGTAACTGGGATAAGTCATTTGCATCTCTACCCAGGTACATGGCCGCATTGCAACACTTTAACCCCTGGACTGTTGTTGAATGAAAGCATGAGCGGAGTCCAAGAATACCAGAACACATATTCAAATATGTGTTATAGGCTTTTAAACCAGGCATTAATGGTTTTGTGCATTACCGGCCGGTAATATCCATAGATGCACTCATGTCTATGGAAGTATGATATTAAGTTGTTAATCGTTGTTGCAGTAGATGATAATGGAAGTATATTTCCCCTAGAATTTGCTATTTGTGCCGATGAAAACCAAGAGACATGGACATTATTTTTTAACCACTTGAAGGAGCACGCTATCAGACATCGTTCAGGTATTTGACTAATATCTGATCGGCATGGCGGTATTTTAAGTTTTGTATAGAATTTGTGTGCATGACAGGAATCGTATGCCTACCACCGTTACTATGTGACGCACCTGAAGGACAATTTCCAAAGGGCTCATCCTAACGAGGGCTTGCATGAGTTAATGTGGATGGTTGCAATAGATCACTAATAGTGTAATTTCAGGAGGTAGATGGAATTGATTAGGAGGGAAGACCAAGGAGCCTATACTTGGTTGATGTGACATGAGCTTGACAAGTGGACTTTACATGTGGATGGTTACCGAAGATGGGGAATTCTTACTACAAATGTGTCAGAGTCTTTTAACTAGTTATTGAAGTCGACACGTGGATTTTCTGTCACTGCCATGGTGCAGATGTCCTTCAAGCAGATGGCGAAGAGGTTTGTTGAAAGGGATAGAGTTGCATCGTCATTGATGGAAAGGGGTGTTGAATTTATGCCAAACCAATGAAAAGATTCGAGAAATACAGGAAGCGAGCACAGTGGCATTAATTTTTTGTAGTATTGCAATGAGCAAAATATTTTTGAAGTTCACACCGCTATCCATCACAACCAGGGGAATAGTACAATACCATCAATGAAACCATAAGGTTATGCTCTTATCTGAAATGGTCCATCTATCACATGTCGTGCTCACATGCCATGAAGTATTTTCAACATACATGTTTTGTGGCAACGAGGTACATTTATAAAGAATGTAGTGTTGCTGCATACTTATACATCTATAATAGACGGTTGCAACCAGTGGGTACGGAAACCATTTAAAATGGTGTGTAACAAGGAGTATGTGTGTCAATGACAAATGCAAAAAAGAATGCGTATATGGAACCAAATAGATGTTGGTGATACCGTTTACGCCCGAAAATGTAGCATAAGTTTGCAAACAGGACATGACTATCGTAAATGTCCTTCAGCTAGTTTGGGTGGTGGTGGTAATTCAGCTAATGGTGGAAGTTCATCCAATTTGCTCAATTATCAAGGATACACGTAGTGTTTTGTTTTAGTAATTTGTTGTAATAAGTTTATGTACATGTTCACCTTGCTGAATGTATGAAATAAAATTTGTTTTCATTGGTGTAAGTCTAATTGATATTTAGCATTATTACTTCAGTACAAAAATTTAACATACACCCCAAGAAAAAAACAATTGTCATTCGCCAGTATCATTGATGTCTGGCACTATTTCATTGTCACTCTCTTCATCTTCTTCGTCAATATCGTGTACATACCCTTCAGGACCGAGGGCATCGTAATCTAGGCCCCAGTTGACACACATTTCTTGTATTTCATCACTTTCATCAATAAGACCACTTGCTGGATTTCTAAAACAATATAGGACTCCTACATTCAACGTCTGTGGTAGAAACATAGGTAGTCCCTCCCACTCGACATCTATTGGGAAAACAGGATAATCATTGTGTCTATGAAACTTTTTATTTTCTAATAAATCCCAGTACTGATCCTCCATTTCTCCCAGGAAGTTAAGATCATCCATTGCATGATGAACAACCAGTGCCTTTTTCATCTCAAGAATCTCCTTTATCAAATGCCGAATCACTTCTGGTTCATCTTTGTGTGTGTTTGTTTAGAAGTTTGTAGACAGTGTTTGTGGCACAACAAGCCCATGCCAGCGACATAGTACTTCATAATCACACTGTTTTGAGTAAAGGGGAACCCATTGTAGTTTTTCTCCCCAAATTCGCATACCTTCAGGCTTTGAAGAATGTGATTTCCCCCTCAATAATGTGCCCTGCAACTTTGAGATCAGTGTGTATATTGATAGGCTTATTTTCTAGGGGACGCAGAACACCATACCACTTGTCATCAACCAAATCAGTATAGCAACCTAGAATATTTTTTTCAAGGCAGGGATCAATGGTGTTAAGACGTGTTCCATGGGGATCTATTGAAGAACCTTCACCATTCTGCCTCTTTGTGAACCACTTATTAAATGTTAGTGGCATTTTTTAAATCGATGTTGTAATGTTTCTTCAAATGGTCTTTGGATACATATCTCTTAGTTAAATTTAAGAAGTTGTCTTATACCTTAAAGAATCATAGCGCGCCACCAATATGTGTTATGTGTAATGTTATGTCGACCTGAAAAACCTGCCATTCTGAAAAAGCTGTCGTTCTGGAAAAGTTGTCTTGTACCCTAAAGAATCATTATCATGAAAAACATAGTGTGGCACTAATATGCGTCATGTGTATTGTCTTGTCGAGCTGAAAAAGTTGTCTTGTACCCTAAAGAATCATTATCACGCGAAACATAGTACGCCACCAAACTAGTGAAGGACTTGCTAGGTGGCATGATGCTTGACAATATAGAGACATATCAATGGGACGGAAGATCTCCACATAACTCGGTCGCTTGAGCAATAATCGGGCAAACCAGACCCTCATATGAACTATTAAGTAAAAACATGAATAGTGAGTAAATGCAACACATATAAAGCCATGCCAAGTAAACTTAAGCATACATGAACCTGCGTGCCCTCAAGCAATTCCAACAAATCCTTGTAATAGGGGAGATTACGTTGAGCCTCGACCTCGTGTCTATAGCCTCACCTATCAACCCACCTCCTAGCTAAAGGGAGAAACGGTGGAGGTGGTGCATCCTGAGCAATGGGTGGTAGAGGTGTCTAGAACTGCAGGAACCGCTCCCAGGCCCAAACCTAATATACATTGTGGATGTAAATTTTGAGGTATATTCTTACTATATATGTTATAATCATGAAAATAATTGACTATGTTTTCACCTGTAGCAGCGGCAAAAATCCGGCAACGTCTCGCTGGGTGACATGCTCGCTCGGAACATTTGCCTATACAAGTAACCTAGAACAGCTGCACGCCAGCTGTAACTAGGTAAATCATCTAGCCACTCAAGATGATGAAGAAATATCAAGCTGACTAGGTTTCCCGAAGTGTTCGGGAACAATACCCTACCAAACATAAGCAGCATCACCAATCATGTGTACCGGTAGGTAAGAAGATCCGGTGTATCATCCGTTATGTCCGCAACCATCGCCTCTAGATGCAGCCGGATAGGCGTCAACTGCAAACGACTAGCCCCACTCAACGCATCCTCCTCCGCTGACTGGAAACCGGTGAGCCGCTGCAACATCTGTAGGTACTTCAATCCCATATATTCGTTGAGAGCATATCGGTAAGCTACAGGATATCCATCAAACGGCAGCCCAAAAAGAACCTCCACGTCTTGAAGCGTGATGGTAGCCTTGCCAATGGGTAAATGAAACGTGTGCATCTTCGGTTGCCACCGATCTATCATAGTCGTGAACAACGACCAGTCCAACTACAATAGGCCCATCTCTATGATCCAATAGAAACCCGTATCCTGAAGGCGTATAACTATACGAGGATGGAGTGTGTGGGCTTAATAAAGTCCCACATATCGTCTACCTGTCTAGCGCGGAATGTCTGGGCAAAAAACTGCTCCTCGTATAAGTACGAAAACCTATGCTCGGCCTGTAGCAATAGTAGCTCTAGCAATGCAGGTCCGAGATGCGCAGGCGGAACCTCTATGATGACTACTATAAATTGAATAATATTTTTCTTTTTCATTGCTAAACATCTTTAAATATATTGCAATATTTTAATATTAAATTTTATTCGATATTTTTACTATATTGTTAATTAGGTTGATACATTTTCTATATTATAATTTAATATTTTATATGTTACTTTATTATTTTATATGTTAGTTTAGTATTTTATATGTTTGTTTATTATTTAATATGTTTGTTTCTTATTTTATATGTTAGTTTATTATTTTATATGGTTGTTTGTTACTCACCTATTTTTTATTATGATGAAATTAAATAATTAATTTTCATAAATATACAAGATTTAATTATTAAAAATTCATATAACAATAATTAATTTGACAATATTGTTGTTTTCTAATATTATTTTCTTACGTTTGTTGACTAGAATTCGAGATAATTTGTGTTTGAACTATCAGCTTTTTCAGATATTTTTTAGTTTAATAATTAAATAATTAATTTCATTAACTACAAAGATACTACGCTAAAGGGTACTACATTTTATTACGCTAAAAGGGCACTAATATCGATTTCTATATCGATTTGGCTCTTTGGTACCCAACCTATCTCTATTTCAGCGTACCGCATGGCTCCGAAAGAGTTGAAGGAATTGAAAGAACAACTTGAGGAGTTACTTGCAAAGGGTTTCGTTACACCGAGTATGTCGCCTTGGGGTGCACCAGTGTTATTCGTAAAGAAGAAAGATGGGACTATACAGATGTTCATTGATTACCGCTAGTTGAACAAAGTTACCATTAAGAACAAGTACCCTTGCCACGTATTGATGATTTGTTTGACCAGCTGCAGGGTGCCAGGGTGTTCTCTAAGATTGACTTGAGATCAGGGTACCATCAGTTGAAGATTTGGGATTCGGATGTTCCGAAGACGGCTTTCCTAACTAGATATGGCCATTATGAGTTTCTAGTGATGTCCTTCGATTTGACTAACACCCCCGCAGTGTTTATGGATTTGATGAACTAGGTGTTTAGACCATATATTGATTTGTTTGTCATTGTCTTCATTGATGACATTTTGATCTACTCGCGTAGCATGGAGGAGCACGAGCAACATTTGAGAGTGGTGCTTCAGACCTTGCGGGAACAGAATCCATATGTTAAGTTCTCCAAGTGTGAGTTCTGGTTAGGTTTTATGGCATTCATGGGGAATGTTGTATCAGGCGAGGGTATCAAGGTAGATACCAAGAAAATCGAGGCAATTTGGGGTTAGCCTCGTCCTACCACGGTGACTGAGATCAGGAGCTTTTTGGGGTTAGCAGGTTATTATCGTCAGTTTGTGGAGGGCTTCTCATCTATTGTAGCACCTTTGACTAGATTTACCCAGAAGGGTGCTCCATTCCGAGGGTCCGATGATTGTGAGGTGAGCTTTCAGAAGCTAAAGACCACATTGATTCAGCACTGATGTAAGTGTTGCCTTCCCGTTCAAGGATGTATACTCTGTATTGCGATGATTCACGTGTTGGTTTGGGTTATGTATTGATGCAGGAGGGGCGAGTTATTGCATATGCTTCACGTCAACTGAAGCCCCACAAGAAGAATTATCCTATACATGATTTGGAGTTGGCCACGATTGTTCATGCTTTTACGATCTAAAGGCATTATCTTTATGGGGTGTCCTGTGAGGTTTACACTAATTATCACAGCTTGCAGCATTTGTTAAAAAAGAGGGATCTCAATATGAGGCAGCGCATGTTGCTTGAGTTACTAAAATATTATGATATTACTATCGTTTATCATCGGGGCAAGGTGAACATAGTTCCAGATGCCTTGAGCAAAAAGGCAGAGAGTTTGTGTAGTTTGGCATTCATTTCAGTAGAGGAGAGGCCATTAGCTTTGGACATTCAGTCCTCAGCTAACAGACTTATAAGGATGGATATTTCAGAGTCCATCCGATTCCTTGCATACGCCATTGCCCAGTCTTCACTATTCGAGCAGATCAAGGCTCGCCAATACGACGATCCACACTTATAGGTTCTTAGAGAGATGGTACTACAAGGTGGTGCCAAGGAGGTTACCATCGGTGAGGATGATGTTCTACGACTCCAGGGTCGTCTATGTGTCCATAATGTTGATGGATTGAGGGAAACGATTCTAGAAGAGCGACACAGTTCTCGGTATTCTATTCATCCAAGTTCTACAAAGATGTATCGCGACCTGAGGAAGCATTATTGGTGGCGGCGAATGAAGAAGGACATAGTTGAGTATGTCGCGAGGCATCTAAATTGCCAGCAGGTTAAGTATAAGCATCAGAGGCAAGGTGTCCTAGTCTAGCAGATGGTTATAATTGAGTGGAAATGGGAGCGCATTATTATGGACTTCGTAGTTGGGTTGGCGTAGACCTTGTAGAAGTTTGATGCAGTTTGGGTCATTGTCGATAGGTTGACCAAGTTGTCACACTTCACTTCGGGTGTGACCACGCATTCTTAAGAGAGATTGGCCAAGATTTACATTCAGGAGATCATTTGGTCGCATGGTTTGCCTATTTCCATCATATAAGATAGAGGCCCTCAGTTTACTTTGCATTTCTAGAGGGTAGTACAGAGTGAGTTGGGGACCTAGTGTAGAGCTCAGCACAGCCTTTCATCCACAGACTGATGGGCAGTCAGAGCGGATAATTCAGATCTTGAAGGATATTCTTAGAGCATGTGTGATTGACTTTGGAGGGCAGTGGGATCGATTCTTGCCTTTGGCCGAGTTTGCTTACAAGAACAGTTATCAGTCCATTATCGAGATGGCTCCATTTGAGGCTCTATATGGTCGGCGATGTCATTCGCCCATCGAATGGTTTGAGCCCGGCGAGGCTAAGTTATATGGTACTAATTTGTTGAAGGATGCCTTGGAAAAGATAAAGTTGATTCAGGAGCGACTTCACACATCACAGTCCAGATAAAAGAGTTTTGCGGATTAGAAGGTGCATGATTTATCATTTATTGTGGGCGACAAGGTTCTCTTGAAGGTCTTGCCGATGAAGGGAATCATGAGGTTCGGGAAGAAGGGAAAGTTGAGCCCAAGGTTTTTAGGTCCATTTGAGGTGTTGAGATGAGTTGGATAAGTTGCTTATGAGCTTGCTTTGCCTCCCAATATATCGGGAGTTCATTTTGTCTTCCACATGTGTATGCTCTGGAAGTATCATGCCAACAGGTCGCATGTGTTAGACTACAACAAGGTTCATCTAGATAAGAGTCTGGGTTATGAGGAGGAGCCAGTTTCCATTGTTGACAGACAGGTCCGCCAGTTGAGGTCCAAGAAGATTTCTATGGTAAAATTTTAGTGGAGGGGTCAACCATTCGAGGAGGTGACTTGGGAGACTGAGGAAGACATATGGAGCATATATCCATGCTTATTCGACACTCCAGGTACGAATCTAAACCCATTATAGGACCAATATTTGTTTAAAAAGTGGAGAAATAACGACCCAACCGGTCATGTTACTTTGTAGAACCCCGTTCCCCTAAATAATATGCCTTGTATGTGCTTTTGCTATTTTATGACTCGCGGAGATGGTTAGTTAAGGTTTGGAATAGTTCGGGTTGAAAATCAAAACAGTTAGTTCCTTAATATTGTCTTTAAAAGGTTAAGTTTGACTTGGGTCAACATTTCTAATAAACAACCTCGGAATCAGGATTTGACGGTCCCAATATGTTAGTGTGATGATTTTGGACTTGGGCGTATGTTTGTATCGGGTTTTGGATGACCCGTGAGCGTTTCGACGCATAAAGTTAAGAGATGGCGCATGGAAGGTTTTAAAGTTCTTTAAATTTGGTTTGGAGTAGGTTTTCATGTTATCGAGGTTCGTTTGGGATTCCAAGTCCGGGAATAGTTTCGTATGGTGATTTAAGACTTGCACAGAAAATATGGTGTCATTCCGAGTAGTCTAAGTACGATTCGGCGTGTTCGGAGTAAGTTGGAAAAACATGAAATTCATAAGTTGATTCTATATTGTTTTGGGTTATGATCCTTAGTTTTAATGTTGTTTTCCATGTTTTGGGGGTGAGAGCGAGCCTGTGTTATGTTTATGAACTTGTTGATATGTTTGGTCAAGGCCTCGGGGCCACCTTATAGGATTCGGAGGGGTCGACAGAGCCTGATTGCTTTTTGGAGAAGAGCTGAAGGTGGTTGGCATCTGGTGCGTTCACACCTGCGATGGGAATGGCTGCAGGAGCGGAACCGCAAGTGCGGTGTCTCTTCGTAGATGTGGAAAGGAAGGGAGTCAGTGAGGTCCGCAGAAGCGAAGGATTTTCGTAGAAGCAAGAGTCGCAGGCATGGAATGAGGCAGCCTGGCATTGGTTACAGGTGCACGAGGCGAGTCGTAGAAGTAGGCTCGCAGATGTGGGATTTGGCCGCAGGTGCAGCTGGGTGTGGCTCGTCCATGTTCCGCATATGCAGACTGTCGACCGTGAGAGCGGCCTCGTAGAAACGGAGATTCTTCCGTAGGTGCGGAGATCGTTGGGCAAAAGGGACGCATTTATATTAAGATTTAGGTTTTTTGGCTCATTTCTTTCACTTCTTGGGAGAGTTTTAGAGCTTCTTAGAGAGGGGTTTTTACCTAGCTATTAAAGGTAAGTAATTTCTACCCAATTTAAGATAAGTTCATAGATTATGGGTAGATTTTAACATAAAAAATTATGAAAATAATGGGTTTCGTTGAAAAATCTTGGTTTTGATAAAAATGGAATTTAACCACGAAAATGATTATGGAATTAGATGATAATTTTATATTTGAGTTCGTGAGTTTATGGATAACATTTATCTTCAAAAAAATTCAGAATCCGGGCACGTGAGCCGAGGGTAAATTTTAGGAATCTTCCAGTTTGAGTTGGGTAATTACTCTAATAGTTAAATTATGAATTTTTGAACATGTACTGACTAATTATACAACATTTGACTAGTGTTGGGTAGTTCGGCACCGAGTTAGGTTTTATAATGAATCTGTGTGGCGGAAAGTGATCTTTGAGACGAGGTAAGTCTCTTGACTAACATTCTAAGAGGAAATTTACCTCATAGGTGATTTACATTACTATTTGCTACTAATTGTAGGATCTACGTACGCACGAGGTGATGAGAGTCCGTGGGTAGCTACTAATTATTCTTATATCCGGGTAGTTTAGGACCCAAATTATGAAATACTTGTAATATTTGCACCATACTTGATAGTAAAGTGCCTAAATTATATTGGAACTTGATAAAAAATTGTAAAAGACTGAATTTCACATACTTGAGTTTTGGAGGGTTACTTGACCGTCAACAGAAATTTTGCTTCTTTATGTATTAGCCTTGTAATAGCTTTTCAATCCGGTGTTCATAAAGTATCCTCTCTTCTTGTGGAGCAGGCCGAAATCCTCAAAAGTAGAATAGATGCATCTACGGTTCGCGTCGCTCGACCCTCAACAATGTACACATTATTCTAGATCGGGTCGTATGACCTTGGCATAAATCGTGCGTGATAATACTCGGAGCCTAATTATACTTGATATTATTTTATGGCTTGAGAGGTTATAATTATTAATGACAGAAATTGACTTGAAATTTACTATTAGTGAAAGAATTATTTATTTACTGCTTGTTATTGAGTTATTATTATTATTATTATTTACATAACCCATGCTTATTTAGAATTTTTGTATTTTATTGTTAGCCCATAGTAAGCGTCGATGTCGACCCCTCGTCACTATTTTTTCGAGCATAGACTAGATACTTAGTGGGTACATATTATTTATGTACTCATGCTATACTTCTGCACTAATCATGCAGGATCTGAGGCAGGTGCATCTAGCGGTCATATTGGCGCGCACCCCCGTTACCCTGAGGCCTAGTGGCGAGCTACTTCCTAAGCCATTCTGCAGCACCTAGAGTCTCTCTTTTGTATTTATTTTTTGTCTACTTTATTTCAGACAGTAGTTAGAGTTTTTTTATATTCGATTAGTTACTCATCCACTTGTGACACTAGGCCTTGGAACACCTACTAGTAGACTATGGTTTTGGAGTTTTTATTTCACTACATTTGCTTACACTTTTGATTTTGTTTTATTTCATTTAATTTATGTACTCCTTAATTTCTTAATAAATGGAGTTTTATTACTTGTAAACTTATTTAAAAGAGCAACCACATAGTCACTTCACTTTGGCTTGCATAGCGGCGACGTTGGACGCCATCACGGCCTATATGAGAAATTGGGTCGTGACATCTTATTGTTTTCATTTTTAATTTGGAATAATTTTAATACTCCAAATATATTAACTCAAAGAGAGTAACTAATTATTAATAACATATAATGCATAAAAATTAAAATTAAAATTAAAAAAAAAACTAATTATTACCTGACCTAACTAAATTTATGCTAAATTGTCAAGTGGCATATCGTGAAGTTGCCACTTGGCTTAATGTGGTTGCTTTTTATCTCCTTTTAATAATATACAGATGTGTAGCTACTCCAACATGGATGCATAATATGAAATCTGACATTAGCAAACTCCTACAGAGAGTTGTGTGGACATCGCATAGCGATGGAAATAAGGAAAGAAGGAAGAGTCTGAGACATATAGTAAAGAACAATGCAATTTGTGTATATACCAAATACACTTGCTAAAGGATGTGATAGAAAATATGGTGAATTAATTGTTGACCAAAGGTTTTATTTAACAGAGTTACAGCCTTTTTGCATCTCCTACGATTTTGATGGGAAAGAAGGATGGAAGATGGAGGATGTGTGTGGATTACAGGGCTTTGAATCAAATCACTATTAAAGATAAGTTTCTCATACCTATTATCGAAGAATTACTAGATGAATTGGGTGGTTCTCAAGTATATTCTAAGATTGACATGAGGTTTGAATACCATCAAATCCGAATGGCCCCTGCTGATGTCCATAAAACAACTTTTAGGACACATTCTGGCCATTTTGAGTACTTAGTCATGCTATTTGGGCTGACTAATGTACCTTCGAGCTTTCAGAGCCTAATGAATCACATATTTAAGGATCAACTCAAAAAAATTATTTTGGTGTTTTTTGATGATATCTTGATATACTGTAAGAGATTGGAGAAACATGTCCAGCATCTCAAAATAACCTCTGCAATACTCAAGCAATATCAGATATATGCACAAAAGACTAAATGTGTTTTTTCTGCAGAAAGAGTAGAATATTTGGGCCACTACATCTCAGTAGAAGGGGTATCTACAAACCCAAAGAAGATACAAGTTGTGGCAAACTGGCCAATTCCTAGTAATGTCAAGAAATTGAGAGGTTTTTTCGGGTTGGTTGGCTATTACATGCGATTCATCAAAGGATATGGCATTATAAGCAAGACATTTACTGACCTACGTAGGAAAGACAACTTCAACTGGAGTGAGAAGACAACTTTAGCTTTTGAAGAAATGAAGAAAGCTTTGACCACAACACCCTTGCTGGCTATGCTAGACTTCTCTATTCCTTTTATTGTCAAGACTGATACATGTGATCTAGGGATTAAGGTTGTCCTGATGCAAAATGGGAAACCAATTGCCTATTTGAGCAAGGGTCTTTTAGTGAGGCACCAATATTTGTTAGTTTATGACAAGGAACTATTGGCTATAGTTCTTGCAGTCACAAACTAGAGTTAGTACTTGGTATGCAGGCACTTCATAGTTCAAATAGATCAAAAGGCAATAAAATTCTTTCTAGAACAAAAATTGCATATTGGTTCCCAATTGAAATGGGTGACTAAACTAATGCAATTTGACTTTGAAATAAAGTGTAAGAAGAGCAAAGAGAATAAAGTTGCTGATGATTTATCTAGATTTCATGTTATTGAGTTATCTGCTATGACCCTATCTACCGTTAGAGCTGATTTGCTGCAGGATATTGGGAGAAGTTGGGTAGAAGATCCTGCCATTCAGGAGCTGATCAAACAGTTACAAATAGGAAGTGAGGTCAAGGGGTACATTTATGTACATCAACAACTCATAAGATATGGTAAATTGGTAATTGGAGCCAATGTGGCTCTCAGGAAGGAGATCCTCCAATTATGTCACGACTCACCCTTAGGAGGGCATTCAGGAGTAGAAAACACTTGTAGAAGACTATTTGCACTATTATACTGGAAGAGCATGAGGGAATATTTAACAACTCATGTCAAAGCTTATGATGTTTGTCGGAGGAAAAAGTATGAAACCATTGCCTACCCAGGTCTCCTTCAACCTTTGCAGATTCCTTTAGTGGCATGGGTTAGTATTAGTATGGATTTCATCGAGGGATTGCCTAAATCTAAGGGCAAATCAGTAGTTTGGGTGGTAGTGAATAGGATAACAAAGTATTCCCATTTCATAGAATTGTCACACCCTTATTCAGCTGGTGACATAACTAAGTTGTTCATGGAAAACATTTTCAGGTTACATGGTATGCCTGCAGAGATAATCAGTGACAGGGACCCTATATTTACAAGTAAAATTTGGAAGGAAGTGTTTGCAATACCGGGAGTGACATTAAACTCATCCACTGCCCACCATTCATAATACGATGGTCAAACAGAGGTTGTCAAT
Source organism: Nicotiana tabacum (assembly GCF_000715075.1). Classification (NCBI taxonomy): domain Eukaryota; kingdom Viridiplantae; phylum Streptophyta; class Magnoliopsida; order Solanales; family Solanaceae; genus Nicotiana; species Nicotiana tabacum. The sequence goes on from NC_134090.1 coordinate 145,126,122, forward strand.
CGATGCCTTGAAACTTATCTGAGGTGTTATAGTTCTGATTCACCAGCTGATTGGGCATAGTTTCTAGTTTTTGTTGAGTGGTGGTATAATACTAACTTTCACTCCTCTATTCACACTACCCCTTATGAGGCTTTATATGGGCAGCCTCTCCCTTTGCATATTCCTTACATGGCTAGAGATTCTGAGGTGGAAGAGGTAGATAAGAGCTTGATTACTATGGAATTCAAGTTCTGGTTGATTAAGTATCATTTAACCAAAGCACAACAACGAATGATAGACCAGGCTAACAAGCATAGGACTGACAAGCAATTGAAAGAGGGAGATTGGGTTTATATCAAGATTCAACTGTAGAGACAGCTTACTGTAAGGCCTCGTAAAATGTTTACTCAAAAACCAGAAATCTCGTAGTGCCAAATTAGGAATATGTGTTAGAAAGTTTGGACTTTTGGATTGATCTGTGCATTACAAAGTTAAGGAAAAATGTTTTTTAGAAGAGCGAGTTTCTGCGGCCCATTATGCGGCCGCATAATAACAATGCACACCGCATAATAAAAATGTGGACCGCATAGTTGCCATAGAGTGAGGCATAATGTTGGCTAATTTTTAGGACAACTATGCAGCCAATTATGTGATTGCATAATTGATATGCGGGTCGTATAGTCGTCGCATAACCTCCTTGGGATTTTTGCGAAAGGCAGTTCTACGGTGCATTATGCGACCGCAGAACAGGTATGCGGACCGCATATTGGTCGCATACTCGGCCATAATATTCAAGCCTTGATGGCTACTTTTACAGTTTTTTTTGCGGGTCGCATATTCAGTTATGCGGTCGCATATTCGGGGCTTCTATTTTCTAACTTTTAAAACCCGACCCTATTCCATTAAAACACCCCATTAGACCCTCTTGTGCTATTTTTTACTACATTTAGAGTGAGGGAAGGACTTCTATAGGGAGAAAGTGATCCTCACTAAGTCACTATTCAATCCTTGCCCAAATATTTAAAGATTATCAAGTAAAGTTACTAAGCTTTCATCCTAAGAGGTAAGAACTTATGCCCTAACCTTATATTTCGAAATTCCCAATAAAATGAGTAATTAACAAGCGGCTTCATGGGTATAAGGATTGATTATCTTGCATGCATGTATGATAAAATGGTATGGGGAGATTGTGAGCTAAAAATGTAACGAATGGGGTGTAGGATGATAGAATCTTTCACAAAAAGGTCTTAAAATCATAATGCACACTTAGTACTTGATAATGTGCTAAATGAGCTAGAATCTTAGTCATCTCTCTAATTTTTGGTTCAAGTTGTAATTCTCATAAAATAGATCGAAGTTGCTAAGAGTTCCGGAATTTTTGTAAGAATTTAAGGAGAGCTCTATTGAGGTATGCATGGAACCCCTCTTCTTTGAAATTGACTCCCTTGGTGTCCATGCAAATGTTGTAAGTTCCGAAATTTGATTGATGTAGTGCTTGCTATTTCAAATGAATTGGTGTTGCAAGAATATGTGAAAGGTGTGTCTCAATGTTTTCGATATGCTAGTTTTGGTAAATTAAGGATATGTGAAGAATGTGAACCATGTGCTAAAATGCCTAGATTTCGAGTCAAGTTTGAATTGAGATTGTTATGCCAAACTATGTGAAATCCTCCCCATGCTTACAAATTGAAATGCTCTCGTATGTGCCTATTATCTTAAATTGCAAGGTTAATGTTGAAAGTGGAAATGGTGTGAAATGTGGGGGAAAAGAGTTTGAGTTATGAAAAGTGGCCTAGTTCCAAATATGATGTGATAATTGTGGCCCCAAGTGCCGATGAACTGATATATGTTAAATAAAAATTGAAATGAGATGATTAATGGAAAAGGAAAAATGTCTTGTTAAGATGGCCTAGCCGATCGGACCGTGATCGGACGCCATGTAGCACACATGGTGGTATTGTGCTGATATTGAAACCGAAAGTGATAATAAAATTGTGATTGAGGTACATGTCTCAAATGAGGCAACCTAGTTGTCACGACCCTAAACCCGTACCCGGTCGTGATGGCGCCTCTCATGAATACAAGGTCAGCCGACACAACACCCAATTCATTTTTAAACAATTAAAATAGTACAATTAAGCCATTAACATGATTAAATCTCAATAGAAACAGTGAAATTGTACAATCTGCAGAAAAACCAACACAACCTGACATCGGGGTGTCACCAGTCATGAGCATCTATCATAAGTCTATAATTATGGAATGAGTTTACACATGCTATTACATAACTAGTACACGGGAAATAAAATAGGAGGGAAAAATACTGGGCTACGAACACTGAGCAACTACCTAGTGGACTCCGAATACCCTGCTGAAAAATCAACCCTCACTGGCAGGATCTGAAATGCCTGAATCTGCACACGGGGTGCAAGGAGTAAAGTGAGTACTCCAACTCAGTGAGTAATAATAATAAATGCAAACTAAGCAATACGAAATCAAGTAAAGACACATCAGCAGGCTATAAAGAAGCAGTAAAAGCCATTAAAAGCAATGAAACAGTGAAAATATGTAAAGTCACTTAAGTTCAGTTTAAGCTTCTTAAAGTTTGCCTTTTTAAATAGTTAAGAAAGTAAAAGACAAGCAACTAGAAAAGGTAAACACATAAAGAATCGCCCCTCGGGCACAATACCAACAGAATCGGCCCCTCGGGCTCTATATCATATCACAATGGGTACTCGCGCTCATTGGGGGTGTGCAGACTCCTAGAGGGCCCCTTACGGCCCAAGCGCAATATCAAGCCATCTCGTGGCATCATCAATAGGCTCTCGGCCTCATAATCACAATCAGTGTATCACTGCTGCGGCGTGCAACCCGACCCAAAAGTATCCTCACAACGCAGGCCCTCGGCCTTACTCAGTCAGAATCTCATAAGCCACTCGGGCAACACTAAAACATGATGCTCAGCCTAAAATATTATATAAAATATCATTTAATATGTTAAGACAGAGTAAACATGGAGGAGTTATGAACAGTATAATATAGCATGACTGAGTACAAGTTTAAAGTCAAAACAATGAGGAAATATCAGCAAAAAATCCCATAAGGGTCCAAATAATTGGTACGAGACCCAAATATGGCATTCCGACCAAAACATGACGATCGCATATAGTTTTCAATCAAATACACAATAAAACCATCATTCGTGATGGACTAAGTCTCAATCCCCAATGGTGCATGACCCCACGCTCGTCATCTAGCGTGTGCGTCACCTCAATATAGCACAACGATGTGCAATCCGGAGTTTCATACCCTCAGGACAATATTTAAAATCATTACTCACCTCGATCCGGTTCAAACTCTAGCCCGCGATGCCTTTTTCCCTCTAATCAGCCTCAACTCGCGTCGAATCTATCCAAAATCAAAATCACGACGTCAAAATATGTTAAGGGAATGAAGCCCATGCAAAAATAATCAATTTACAACATCAATCCCGAAATTAACCAAAACCCGGCCCCCAGGCCCATGTCTCTGAAGTCGATAAAATTTACATCAATAGATTCCTTATCTCCCCACGAGTTCGTACATATCAAAAGTACCAAAATCCGACCACAAATGGTCCCTCAAATCCTCAAGTCAAGTTCTCCAATATCAAGCCCTACTTTTCCAAATTTTAAGCCTAATATTCCATAATTACAGCTCTAATCCGTGAAATAATACCATATAAACGAGGTTTAAGTTCAACAATCTTACCTCCTAACATTATTCCTTGAATTCCTCTTCAAAATGGCTTCCCCAAGCTCAAACCCGAATAAAAATGGTGAAGCAATAGCTCAAAATTGCGAAGGAAACCTTTTATACTTTCTGACCCAGGCTTTTCCCGTCTGCGGTCCTGCTTCTGCGGCCTAATACACCGCATCTGCAATTTTCACTTAAATGGCCATTTTCGCATCTACGGTTATAAACTCGCACCTACGCTACCGCAGGTGCGCCCACTTCACCGCTTTTGCGGTTCCTGAAAAATTTCCTCTTAGCCGCATCTGCGGCTGCCTTCCGCTTCTGCGAGCATCGCACTTGCGGCCTCCCAACCACAGGTGCGGTTATGACAGCAACAATATGCTTCAACTGTCCCAACTCAACTTCAAACCTTCCGCCAACCATCTGAAATCACCCCGAAGCCCTCGGGACCTCAACCAAAAGCAAAAACCAGTCATATACCACTACACAAATTTATACCAATCTTTGAAACACGTCAAACAACATCGAATCCATCAAATAACATCGAATTCAAGCCTAAGGTTCCAAAATCTTCCGAATTCCGCTTTTGATCAAAAAATCTACCAAACTACGTCTGAATGACCTGAAATTTTGCACATACATCCTAAATGACACAACGAACCTACTGAAACTCTCGGAATTCCATTCTGACCACTATATCAAAACCTCACCTATCAACCGGAAAACGTCAAAATTCCAATTTCGCCAATTCAAGCCTAAACCTTCCACGGACCTCCAAAACACATTTCGATCACGTTCCTAAGTCCCAAATTACCTAACAGAGCTAATCAAATTATAAAAATTCGGATCCGAGATCATACACCAAAAAGTCAAATCTTAAGCTTCAAATTGAGAACTGTTTCGTCAAAATTCATTCCAGTTATCCTGAAAACCAAAACTGATGATTTACATAAGTCATAATACATCACGAGGGGCTAGTCATGCCCGAGAACTGGCTAGCAAAGTGCAAAAGCCCAAAACGACCAGTTAAGTCATTACATTATCCCCCACTGAAACATACGTTCATCCTCGAACATGGCCATGGTTGTTCTAGAAGTGGACAAGTCATTGTATAACCTTACCATGCAGATACCCGGGGGTGATCTCACATCACCCTATCTCATATAGGTCCGATAACACTATGCAACTGAAATTTCACCATCCAACCTAGCCCATAAACCTTAGAACCACATTCTCACTTCTGAATTCATCCACAAGACCAGAATCTCACATCTATACTCTGAATAAGCCCGAACAAGCTGTAATAAATCATACTTGCATCCTCATATGCAATTACATGAAATACCATATAAGTCAAACACTCGTAGCGATAACTTCTAATCACAGCAGTTGCTCAAAACATCCGAATCTCGATAATAAGCCTTTTATCACATAAAACCTCATTCCAACACTTCCGTATACTACCAACGATAAATGAAACACATAGCAAGTCATAACCACTCCTCAAATTAATCATTCATGAAACCACGTCTCCTTTAGCAAGGATCATAGCAAATTTCTGAGCCGAACATCGATATTATCCCTCCAACACGCTGAAACCGAATCCGTTTGTATTCATTCTAGCTCCCCACAATCTCATATAATACCTACACAACTACTCTGGTGACATGACACATCAATACAATCTAAAGCCTCTAGTCGTGCAATCCGTGCACCAATAGGCAACAATCTGAACGTACTCAAATCGTGAGAATGACTAAAATGAGAGAGCTATACCGCAAGCTCACCAGTTCCACCACACACAATGCTGAGAACCCGTCACACATCGTAGAATTAGAATACACAAATTTAACCCAAAGGGTCACACCTCCACATAACATTGCTGCAATACGCGACACTATCCAAACACAGGTCCACATGAAACACATCCAGTCGCTATGCTCAAACCAACAACGACTCGCAATTAGATGTCTAGAACCAAAGAAAATCATCATAACCACTGCGAAGCAATTGACATAACATTACAAAAACCCGAAAGGACACAATCGATATGCCATCCGCCGAGCAATACCCAATACTCCTCCCGGTCGAATTCCACTAAGAGACCCTAAATAAAACCACACCACATGTGCCTATAACCAACAATTCCCAATGTCTCGCAACACGGAAAGGTAACTCATAAATCTCCTAGGTCATTATTAAGCTCAATAACAATTGAATCAATACATCCCTCAACAATACAACTCGGAGTCAACCAAGCTGACTCGATGCCGAACTTACATCCATATAGGTCTACCAATGAACTCCTTATCAAGGAGTTCTTGAAGCTGCTCCTTCAACTCCTCTAACTCCGCTGGTGCCATACGATATGGTGCCTAGTACCAAATCCATACCAAAATCAACAACCCTATCTGGCGACATGTCTGGCAGCAGGAAACACATCAGGAAAAACCCCTCATCAACGGAACTGAATCAATGGTAGGAGCATCTGCATTGACATCCATCATGAAGGCTAAATAAGAAAGATAACCCTTTACAGCCATCCGTTGGGTCTTCAAAAATGAAACCACCCTACTGAGAACTTAATCTGTCGAACCTCGCCACTCAATCCGTGGCACTCCCGGCATAGCCAACATTGTTGCCTTAGTGCAATAGTCCAGAATAACACGACACAGAGAAAACCACTCTATACCCAATATTACATTAAAATCTAACATGCAAAGCAGCAAAAGATCCACTTGGGTCTCCAAAACCTGATAGTCATTACACTGTGCCGATATACACGATCCACAACCACAACATAACTTGTCTATGAGAACTCCAGTCTCCAAATCCATTTAGCACGCGAATCACCATATATGATTCCAACTCCACTGTTCGAATATATAACACACCTCTAATACCCAATCATCCCATGAGAGGTACTCCTATAACTCTTCGGTGCCACCAATCAAACTTGAATATCAGTAGTCGATCCAACCAGGGAGTGCCGCAATACTAATGAAGTATCATCAACTCAAACACTTCCCCTTTTTCTAAAAATGCATACTCTCATCAATCCATACCAGTCAGTGATCTTATTTATCTAGTCATCTGAAACTGTCCATGCTACCCAAGAATTGTGACCTTCCTTTTAAAATTGAACCGTGACCTTACACATGCAAATCTCAATACTACACAACATACCGCACATACCATATCATCCTAGGATAAACATGAGAACTTCATATCCCTCCCGGGCCACAAGCAGCTACGTACTCAACTAGCCAAGAGCTTTCCATTGATCCCATCTAGAAGAAAAACACTACACATCCCATGCTCCTCACACTCGCAGAAAATACGCATCTCTATCCGTGGTAGAACCCATCAAGAACTCTCTGAATTCCATTTGAACAAAACTAAACTATCAAGACTGAATCCTTCTAACTCAACTAAGCTACGCAGGTCACTAAAACCCAAGAGAATTTCTGCGAAACACCTGTAGAAACTCATTACCTCATAAGCATCCCAAGAACTAATCGTATCCTTACCATACTAATTTGTCCTACTACCAAGCTATCCCATCTATCCGAGTTTCCTTCTGGTTTACCTTCAACTTGATACTCCTTCTTGCTATAACACCACAATTCCTCAACCCAGACTCACCACACGAGACCTAAACATATAACCACACCGTTTAAAGCTCATAAGCCACTGAATACTCTCTTAAATGTCCCAAAAGCACCACATTCGAAATACTTTACTCTTAAGAGACTTTTTACGAATCTACATCTGTTACCTTCACCTTCCTGATGCTGATGTGTAGAATCTATAATAATATAGAAATACCACAAGTCTAGACACCCTCCAACACCACCTCAGATTCTATCCAAATATACAACCCGAAAAACTCCAATTATTATACGTAAAATCTTAAGCAGAATAGAAGCATTCTCAAAAATCATCCACTCTACTCAAACTGAAATTAGTCTGATCAAATAAACCGAACAACCTGTGCCTCATTAGCGCTCTGACACCGCAGAATGTAACTTCACCTTAATGTAACCAAGCAGCTTCTTGTCCTATGCACCGAGCATCATTTACCAATAACAACTCCAGACATTTTGTGATTCTCATACACCTATTAAGCATAATGTAACCTTTGTCAAAATTTTCCTCCACTCAAGCCATCCTCGGCCTCAATCTTCGTAAGCCATAACTGATTCACCCGTACGCCTCAAACTAGAACCAACATAGCACACGAACGTGCAATAACCTAATCAATAGCAGACTCCCCCACTTGGCTCAAAGCCATAGGTCAACTCACACAATAACTCATAATGCGCATACTCTATTACTACCATAATACCATAGTGAGATTAAACTCAATCCTTCATAAGCTAGTGAAACCCAAACCATCTAATATTTCAAATCTTCTGCAAATCTCGCATTCACTCTCGTAGCAGTCAAGCCCACTCCCTTAAGCGACCCAAACTCAAATTGCAGCACATACATTTCGCCGGTAAAAGAGACATTCTAAAAAACCATATAAGGATCACACAACATTCAGAACACTTCGTAGGAGATAACCCACCTGCTTCGCCTCAACTACCATCCCTTTATACCCTTCCACAATCATAGACATTACACATTCAGTTAATCTTCCTAAGACTGAACTCATATAACGCCGTGAAATCCACTTCACTCCCCCAACTAGAAAACATGAAAAGATTCTTCACACAACCATAACTTGGGGCTATACCTCAAGTTAAGATGGAAATCAAGCACCTAATAGTTCTTCTATCCTCCAGCAGACCCTTCTCGTCACTTCCAAATTGTATGAATACATCTCGCAGGCAAGTCATACTCATCACACAGCTATCCAGTCATCACTCGCACCAATAGGGATACTATCATCAATACAAATCCAAAAGCAAGTGCTCACACAATCAACTTCTTAATGCTCAAGCCATAGGCAAAAACCCGACCTCAAGTCCTCCAGACAGGCCCAACATCAACACACAGAGATCACATCTCGCCCCACGATCAGGAAATCACAAGTCATCGATGCATATTTGATACTAAGCGCTCATGTGTGCATACGAATGCGTGGAAGGAATTCAAAGAGTTTCATTTTAAGCTAAATCAAGGATACACGACAAGAATTCAAGAATGTGAAGTTTTTCTTAAAGGTTCTACAGCCTCCCGAGAATAAGTACAAACATCTCCGTATCGATCCGCGAGACTCTACTAAATATGCTCATGACTCGTGAGACCTATGTAACCTAGGCTCTAATATCAACTTGTCATGACCCTAAACCCGGGCCCGGTTGTGATGGCGTCTCTCGTGAAGACAAGGCCAGCCGACACAACTCCCATTTCATTTTTAAGCAATTAATATAGTCCAATTAAGTCATTAACATGATTAAATCTCAATAGAAATAGTGAAATAGTATAATCTACGGAAAAACCAACACAGCTTGACATCGGGGTGTCACCAGTCATGAGCATCTATCATAAATCTACAAGTCTGACAAGAGTTTACAAATGCTATTACATAACTAGTACACGAGAACTAAAATAGGAAGGAGAGCAAAGTGAGTACTCTAACTCAGTGAGTAATAATAACGATACCCTTCACATCATCCATCACGAAGGCTAAATAGGAAAGATAACCCTTCACAGTTATCCGATGGGTCTTCAAAAATGACACCACCCAACTGGGAACTTAATTTGTCGAACCTCGCCACTCAATCTGTGGCACTCCTGGCAAAGCCAACATTGTCGCCTTAGCACAATAGTCCAGAATAACACGACACAGAGAAACCCACTCTATACCCAATATTACATTAAAATCTAACATGCAAAGCAGCAAAAGATCCACTCGGGTCTCCAAACCCTGATAGTCATTACACTGTGCCGATATACACGATCCACAACCACAACATAACTTGTCTATGAGAACTCCAGTCTCCAAATCCATTTAGCACGCGAATCACCATATCCGATTCCAACTCCACTGTTCGAATACATAACTCACCTCTAATACCCAATCATCCCATGAGAGGTACTCATATAACTCTTCGGTGCTACCAAGCAAACTCGAATATCAGTAGTCGATCCAACCAGGGAGTGCTGCAATACTAATGAAGTATCATTAACTCAAAAACTTCCCTTTTTTCTAAAAATGCATACTCTCATCAATCCATACCAGTCAGTGATCTTAATTATCTAGTCATCTGAAACTGTCCATGCTACCCAAGAATTGTGATCTTCCTTTTAAAACTGAACTGTGATCTTACACATGCAAATCTCAATACTACACAACATACCGCACATATCATATCATCCTAGGATAAACATGAGAACTTCATATCCCTCCCGGGCCACAAGCAGCTATGTACTCAACTAGCCAAGAGCTTTCCATTGATCTCATCTAGAAGAAAAACACTACACATCCCATGCTCCTCACACTCGCAGAAAATATGCGTCTCTATCCGTCGTAGAACCCATCAAGAACTCTCTGAATTCCATTTGCACAAAACAAAAACTGTCAGGACTGAATCCTTCTAACTCAACTAAGTTACGCAGGTCACTAAAACCCAAGAGAATTTCTGCGAAACACCTGTAGAAACTCATTACCTCGTAAGCATCCCAAGAACTAATCGTATCCTTACCATACTGATTCGGCCTACTACCAAGCTATCCCATCTATCCGAGTTTCCTTCTGATTTACCTTCAACTTGATACTCCTTCTTGCTATAACACCACAATTCCTCAACCCAGACTCACCACACGAGACCTAAACATATAACCACATCGTTTAAAGCTCATAAGCCACTGAATACTCTCTTAAATGTCCCAAAAGCACCACATTCGAAATACTTTACTCTTAAGAGACTTTTTACGAATCTACATTTGTTACCTTCACCTTCCTGATGTTGATGTGTAGAATCTATAATAATATAGAAATACCACAAGTCTAGACACCCTCCAATGCCACCTCAGATTCTATCCAAATATACAACCCGAAAAACTCCAATTGTTATACGTAAAATCTTAAGCAGAATAGAAGCATTCTCAAAAATCATCCACTCTACTCAAACTGAAATTAGTCTGATCAAATAAACCGAACAACCTGTGCCTCATTAGCGCTCCGACACCGCAGAATGTAACTTCACCTTAATGTAACCAAGCAGCTTCTTGTCCTATGCACCGAGCATCATTTACCAATAACAACTCCAGACATTCTGTGATTCTCATACACCTATTAAGCATAATGTAACCTTTGTCAAAATTTTCCTCCACTCAAGCCATCCTCGGCCTCAATCTTCGTAAGCCATAACTGATTCACCCGTACACCTCAAACTAGAACCAACATAGCACACGAACGTGCAATAACCTAATCAATAGCAGACTCCCCCACTTGGCTCAAAGCCATAGGTCAACTCACACAATAAATCATAATGCGCATACTCTATTACTACCATAATACCATAGTGAGATTAAACTCAATCCTTCATAAGCTAGTGAAACCCAAACCATCTAATATTTCAAATCTTCTGCAAATCTCGCATTCACTCTCGTAGCAGTCAAGCCCACTCCCTTAAGCGACCCAAACTCAAATTGCAGCACATACATTTCGCCGGTAAAAGAGACATTCCAACAAACCATATAAGGATCACACAACATTCAGAACACTTCGTAGGAGATAACCCACCTGCTTCGCCTCAACTACCATCCCTTTATACCCTTCCACAATCATAGACATTACACATTCAGTTAATCTTCCTAAGACTGAACTCATATAACGCCGTGAAATCCACTTCACTCCCCCAACTAGAAAACATGAAAAGATTCTTCACACAACCATAACTTGGGGCTATACCTCAAGTTAAGATGGAAATCAAGCACCTAATAGTTCTTCTATCCTCCAGCAGACCCTTCTCGTCACTTCCAAATTGTATGAATACATCTCGCAGGCAAGTCATACTCATCACACAGCTATCCAGTCATCACTCGCACCAATAGGGATACTATCATCAATACAAATCCAAAAGCAAGTGCTCACACAATCAACTTCTTAATGCTCAAGCCATAGGCAAAAACCCGACCTCAAGTCCTCCAGACAGGCCCAACATCAACACACAGAGATCACATCTCGCCCCACGATCAGGAAATCACAAGTCATCGATGCATATTTGATACTAAGCGCTCATGTGTGCATACGAATGCGTGGAAAGAATTCAAAGAGTTACATTTTAAGCTAAATCAAGGATACACGACAAGAATTCAAGAATGTGAAGTTTTTCTTAAAGGTTCTACAGCCTCCCGAGAATAAGTACAAACATCTCCGTATCGATCCGCGAGACTCTACTAAATATGCTCATGACTCGTGAGACCTATGTAACCTAGGCTCTAATATCAACTTGTCATGACCCTAAACCCGGGCCCGGTTGTGATGGCGTCTCTCGTGAAGACAAGGCCAGCCGACACAACTCCCATTTCATTTTTAAGCAATTAATATAGTCCAATTAAGTCATTAACATGATTAAATCTCAATAGAAATAGTGAAATAGTATAATCTACGGAAAAACCAACACAGCTTGACATCGGGGTGTCACCAGTCATGAGCATCTATCATAAATCTACAAGTCTGACAAGAGTTTACAAATGCTATTACATAACTAGTACACGAGAACTAAAATAGGAAGGAGAGCAAAGTGAGTACTCTAACTCAGTGAGTAATAATAACGATACCCTTCACATCATCCATCACGAAGGCTAAATAGGAAAGATAACCCTTCACAGTTATCCGATGGGTCTTCAAAAATGACACCACCCAACTGGGAACTTAATTTGTCGAACCTCGCCACTCAATCTGTGGCACTCCTGGCAAAGCCAACATTGTCGCCTTAGCACAATAGTCCAGAATAACACGACACAGAGAAACCCACTCTATACCCAATATTACATTAAAATCTAACATGCAAAGCAGCAAAAGATCCACTCGGGTCTCCAAACCCTGATAGTCATTACACTGTGCCGATATACACGATCCACAACCACAACATAACTTGTCTATGAGAACTCCAGTCTCCAAATCCATTTAGCACGCGAATCACCATATCCGATTCCAACTCCACTGTTCGAATACATAACTCACCTCTAATACCCAATCATCCCATGAGAGGTACTCATATAACTCTTCGGTGCTACCAAGCAAACTCGAATATCAGTAGTCGATCCAACCAGGGAGTGCTGCAATACTAATGAAGTATCATTAACTCAAAAACTTCCCTTTTTTCTAAAAATGCATACTCTCATCAATCCATACCAGTCAGTGATCTTAATTATCTAGTCATCTGAAACTGTCCATGCTACCCAAGAATTGTGATCTTCCTTTTAAAACTGAACTGTGATCTTACACATGCAAATCTCAATACTACACAACATACCGCACATATCATATCATCCTAGGATAAACATGAGAACTTCATATCCCTCCCGGGCCACAAGCAGCTATGTACTCAACTAGCCAAGAGCTTTCCATTGATCTCATCTAGAAGAAAAACACTACACATCCCATGCTCCTCACACTCGCAGAAAATATGCGTCTCTATCCGTCGTAGAACCCATCAAGAACTCTCTGAATTCCATTTGCACAAAACAAAAACTGTCAGGACTGAATCCTTCTAACTCAACTAAGTTACGCAGGTCACTAAAACCCAAGAGAATTTCTGCGAAACACCTGTAGAAACTCATTACCTCGTAAGCATCCCAAGAACTAATCGTATCCTTACCATACTGATTCGGCCTACTACCAAGCTATCCCATCTATCCGAGTTTCCTTCTGATTTACCTTCAACTTGATACTCCTTCTTGCTATAACACCACAATTCCTCAACCCAGACTCACCACACGAGACCTAAACATATAACCACATCGTTTAAAGCTCATAAGCCACTGAATACTCTCTTAAATGTCCCAAAAGCACCACATTCGAAATACTTTACTCTTAAGAGACTTTTTACGAATCTACATTTGTTACCTTCACCTTCCTGATGTTGATGTGTAGAATCTATAATAATATAGAAATACCACAAGTCTAGACACCCTCCAATGCCACCTCAGATTCTATCCAAATATACAACCCGAAAAACTCCAATTGTTATACGTAAAATCTTAAGCAGAATAGAAGCATTCTCAAAAATCATCCACTCTACTCAAACTGAAATTAGTCTGATCAAATAAACCGAACAACCTGTGCCTCATTAGCGCTCCGACACCGCAGAATGTAACTTCACCTTAATGTAACCAAGCAGCTTCTTGTCCTATGCACCGAGCATCATTTACCAATAACAACTCCAGACATTCTGTGATTCTCATACACCTATTAAGCATAATGTAACCTTTGTCAAAATTTTCCTCCACTCAAGCCATCCTCGGCCTCAATCTTCGTAAGCCATAACTGATTCACCCGTACACCTCAAACTAGAACCAACATAGCACACGAACGTGCAATAACCTAATCAATAGCAGACTCCCCCACTTGGCTCAAAGCCATAGGTCAACTCACACAATAAATCATAATGCGCATACTCTATTACTACCATAATACCATAGTGAGATTAAACTCAATCCTTCATAAGCTAGTGAAACCCAAACCATCTAATATTTCAAATCTTCTGCAAATCTCGCATTCACTCTCGTAGCAGTCAAGCCCACTCCCTTAAGCGACCCAAACTCAAATTGCAGCACATACATTTCGCCGGTAAAAGAGACATTCCAACAAACCATATAAGGATCACACAACATTCAGAACACTTCGTAGGAGATAACCCACCTGCTTCGCCTCAACTACCATCCCTTTATACCCTTCCACAATCATAGACATTACACATTCAGTTAATCTTCCTAAGACTGAACTCATATAACGCCGTGAAATCCACTTCACTCTCCCAACTAGAAAACATGAAAAGATTCTTCACACAACCATAACTTGGGGCTATACCTCAAATTAAGATGGAAATCAAGCACCTAATAGTTCTTCTATCCTCCAGCAGACCCTTCTCGTCACTTCCAAATTGTATGAATACATCTCGCAGGCAAGTCATACTCATCACACAGCTATCCAGTCATCACTCGCACCAATAGGGATACTATCATCAATACAAATCCAAAAGCAAGTGCGCACACAATCAACTTCTCAATGCTCAAGCCATAGGCAAAAACCCGACCTCAAGTCCTCCAGACAGGCCCAACATCAACACACAGAGATCACATCTCGCCCCACGATCAGGAAATCACAAGTCATCGATGCATATTTGATACTAAGCGCTCATGTGTGCATACGAATGCGTGGAAAGAATTCAAAGAGTTACATTTTAAGCTAAATCAAGGATACACGACAAGAATTCAAGAATGTGAAGTTTTTCTTAAAGGTTCTACAGCCTCCCAAGAATAAGTACAGACATCTCCGTATCGATTCGCGAGACTCTACTAAATCTGCTCATGACTCGTGAGACCTATGTAACCTAGGCTCTAATATCAACTTGTCATGACCCTAAACCCGGGCCCGGTTGTGATGGCGTCTCTCGTGAAGACAAGGCCAGCCGACACAACTCCCATTTCATTTTTAAGCAATTAATAGTCCAATTAAGTCATTAACATGATTAAATCTCAGTAGAAATAGTGAAATAGTATAATCTACGGAAAAACCAACACATCTTGACATCGGGGTGTCACAAGTCATGAGCATCTATCATAAGTCTACAAGTCTGACAAGAGTTTACAAATGCTATTACATAACTAGTACACGAGAAATAAAATAGGAAGGAGAGCAAAGTGAGTACTCTAACTCAGTGAGTAATAATAACGATACCCATCACATCATCCATCACGAAGGCTAAATAGGAAAGATAACCCTTCACAGCTATCCGCTGGGTCTTCAAAAATGACACCACCCAACTGGGAACTTAATTTGTCGAACTTCGCCACTCAATCTGTGGCACTCCTGGCAAAGCCAACATTGTCGCCTTAGCACAATAGTCCATAATAACACGACACAGAGAAACCCACTCTATACCCAATATTACATTAAAATCTAACATGCAAAGCAGCAAAAGATCCACTCGGGTCTCCAAACCCCGATAGTCATTACACTCTGCTGATATACACGATCCACAACCACAACATAACTTGTCTATGAGAACTCCAGTCTCCAAATTCATTTAGCACGCGAATCACCATATCCGGTTCCAACTCCACTGTTCGAATACATAACTCACCTCTAATACCCAATCATCCTATTAGAGGTACTCATATAACTCTTCGGTGCCACCAAGCAAACTCGAATATCAGTAGTCGATCCAACCAGGGAGTGCTGCAATACTAATGAAGTATCATTAACTCAAAAACTTCCCTTTTTTTCTAAAAATGCATACTCTCATCAATCCATACCAGTCAGTGATCTTAATTATCTAGTCATCTGAAACTGTCCATGCTACCCAAGAATTGTGATCTTCCTTTTAAAACTGAACTGTGATCTTACACATGCAAATCTCAATACTACACAACATACCGCACATATCATATCATCCTAGGATAAACATGAGAACTTCATATCCCTCCCGGGCCACAAGCAGCTATGTACTCAACTAGCCAAGAGCTTTCCATTGATCTCATCTAGAAGAAAAACACTACACATCCCATGCTCCTCACACTCGCAGAAAATATGCGTCTCTATCCGTCGTAGAACCCATCAAGAACTCTCTGAATTCCATTTGCACAAAACAAAAACTGTCAGGACTGAATCCTTCTAACTCAACTAAGTTACGCAGGTCACTAAAACCCAAGAGAATTTCTGCGAAACACCTGTAGAAACTCATTACCTCGTAAGCATCCCAAGAACTAATCGTATCCTTACCATACTGATTCGGCCTACTACCAAGCTATCCCATCTATCCGAGTTTCCTTCTGATTTACCTTCAACTTGATACTCCTTCTTGCTATAACACCACAATTCCTCAACCCAGACTCACCACACGAGACCTAAACATATAACCACATCGTTTAAAGCTCATAAGCCACTGAATACTCTCTTAAATGTCCCAAAAGCACCACATTCGAAATACTTTACTCTTAAGAGACTTTTTACGAATCTACATCTGTTACCTTCACCTTCCTGATGCTGATGTGTAGAATCTATAATAATATAGAAATACCACAAGTCTAGACACCCTCCAATGCCACCTCAGATTCTATCCAAATATACAACCCGAAAAACTCCAATTGTTATACGTAAAATCTTAAGCAGAATAGAAGCATTCTCAAAAATCATCCACTCTACTCAAACTGAAATTAGTCTGATCAAATAAACCGAACAACCTGTGCCTCATTAGCGCTCCGACACCACAGAATGTAACTTCACCTTAATGTAACCAAGCAGCTTCTTGTCCTATGCACCGAGCATCATTTACCAATAACAACTCCAGACATTCTGTGATTCTCATACACCTATTAAGCATAATGTAACCTTTGTCAAAAATTTCCTCCACTCAAGCCATCCTCGGCCTCAATCTTCGTAAGCCATAACTGATTCACCCGTACGCCTCAAACTAGAACCAACATAGCACACGAACGTGCAATAACCTAATCAATAGCAGACTCCCCCACTTGGCTCAAATCCATAGGTCAACTCACACAATAACTCATAATGCGCATACTCTATTACTACCATAATACCATAGTGAGATTAAACTCAATCCTTCATAAGCTAGTGAAACCTAAACCATCTAATATTTCAAATCTTCTGCAAATCTCGCATTCACTCTCGTAGCAGTCAAGCCCACTCCCTTAAGTGACCCAAACTCAAATTGCAGCACATACATTTCGCCGGTAAAAGAGACATTCCAACAAACCATATAAGGATGACACAACATTCAGAACACTTTGTAGGAGATAACCCACCTGCTTCGCCTCAACTACCATCCCTTTATACCCTTCCACAATCATAGACATTACACATTCAGTTAATCTTCCTAAGACTGAACTCATGTAACGCCGTGAAATCCACTTCACTCCCCCAACTAGAAAACATGAAAATATTCTTCACACAACCATAACTTGGGGCTATACCTCAAATTAAGATGGAAATCAAGCACCTAATAGTTCTTCTATCCTCCAGTAGACCCTTCTCGTCACTTCCAAATTGTATGAATACATCTCGCAGGCAAGTCATACTCATCACACAGCTATCCAGTCATCACTCCCACCAATAGGGATACTATCATCAATACAAATCCAAAAGCAAGTGCTCACACAATCAACTTCTCAATGCTCAAGCCATAGGCAAAAACCCGACCTCAAGTCCTCCAGACAGGCCCAACATCAACACACAGAGATCACGTCTCGCCCCACGATCAGGAAATCACAAGTCATCGATGCATATTTGATACTAAGCGCTCATGTGTGCATACAAATGCGTGGAAGGAATTCAAAGAGTTACATTTTAAGCTAAATCAAGGATACACGACAAGAATTCAAGAATGTGAAGTTTTTCTTAAAGGTTCTACAGCCTCCCGAGAATAAGTACAGACATCTCCGTATCGATCCGCGAGACTCTACTAAATCTGCTCATGACTCGTGATACCTATGTAACCTAGGCTCTAATATCAACTTGTCATGACCCTAAACCCGGGCCCGGTTGTGATGGCGTCTCTCGTGAAGACAAGGCCAGCCGACACAACTCCCATTTCATTTTTAAGCAATTAATATAGTCCAATTAAGTCATTAACATGATTAAATCTCAATAGAAATAGTGAAATAGTATAATCTACGGAAAAACCAACACAGCTTGACATCAGTGTGTCACCAGTCATGAGCATCTATCATAAGTCTACAAGTCTGACAAGAGTTTACAAATGCTATTACATAACTAGTACACGAGAAATAAAATAGGAAGGAGAGCAAAGTGAGTACTCTAACTCAGTGAGTAATAATAACGATACCCTTCACATCATCCATCACGAAGGCTAAATAGGAAAGATAACCCTTCACAGCTATCCGCTGGGTCTTCAAAAATGACACCACCCAACTGGGAACTTAATTTGTCGAACCTCGCCACTCAATCTGTGGCACTCCTGGCAAAGCCAACATTGTCGCCTTAGCACAATAGTCCAGAATAACACGACACAGAGAAACCCACTCTATACCCAATATTACATTAAAATCTAACATGCAAAGCAGCAAAAGATCCACTCGGGTCTCCAAACCCCGATAGTCATTACACTGTGCCAATATACACGATCCACAACCACAACATAACTTGTCTATGAGAACTCCAGTCTCCAAATCCATTTAGCACGCGAATCACCATATCCGATTCCAACTCCACTGTTCGAATACATAACTCACCTCTAATACCCAATCATCCCATGAGAGGTACTCATATAACTCTTCGGTGCCACCAAGCAAACTCGAATATCAGTAGTCGATCCAACCAGGGAGTGCTGCAATACTAATGAAGTATCATTAACTCAAAAACTTCCTTTTTTTCTAAAAATGCATACTCTCATCAATCCATACCAGTCAGTGATCTTAATTATCTAGTCATCTGAAACTGTCCATGCTACCCAAGAATTGTGATCTTCCTTTTAAAACTGAACTGTGATCTTACACATGCAAATCTCAATACTACACAACATACCGCACATATCATATCATCCTAGGATAAACATGAGAACTTCATATCCCTCCCGGGCCACAAGCAGCTATGTACTCAACTAGCCAAGAGCTTTCCATTGATCTCATCTAGAAGAAAAACACTACACATCCCATGCTCCTCACACTCGCAGAAAATATGCGTCTCTATCCGTCGTAGAACCCATCAAGAACTCTCTGAATTCCATTTGCACAAAACTAAACTGTTAGGACTGAATTCTTCTAACTCAACTAAGTTACGCAGGTCACTAAAACCCAAGAGAATTTCTGCGAAACACCTGTAGAAACTCATTACCTCGTAAGCATCCCAAGAACTAATCGTATCCTTACCATACTGATTCGGCTACTACCAAGCTATCCCATCTATCCGAGTTTCCTTCTGATTTACCTTCAACTTGATACTCCTTCTTGCTATAACACCACAATTCCTCAACCCAGACTCACCACACGAGACCTAAACATATAACCACACCGTCTAAGGCTCATAAGCCACCGAATACTCTCTTAAATATCCCAAAAGCACCACATTCGAAATACTTTACTCTCAAGAGACTTCTTACGAATCTAAATTTGTTACATTCACCTTCCTGATGCTAATGTGTAGAATCTATAATAATATAGAAATACCACAAGTCTAGGCACCCTCCAATGCCACGTCAGATTCTAGCCAAATATACAACCCGAAAATCTCCAATTATTATACGCAAAATCTTAAACACAATAGAACCATTCTCGAAAATCATCCACTCTACTCCAACTGAAATTAGTCAGATCAAATAAACCAAACAACCTGTGCCTCATTAGCACTCCGACACTACAGAATGTAACGTCACCTTAATGCAACCAAGCAGCTTCCTGTCCTATGCACCGAGCATCATTTACCAATAACAACTCCAAATATTCTATGATTCTCATACACCTATTAAGCATAATGTAACCTTTGTAAAAAATTTCCTCCACTCAAGCCATCCTCGGCCTCAATCTTCGTAAGCCATAACTAGTACACGAGAAATAAAATAGGAAGCCTATTGATGATGCCACCAGTCTAAATACCCTGCTGAGAAATCAACCCTCACTGGCAGCACCTGAAGCGCCTGAATCTGCACACGGGGTGCAGGGAGTAAAGTGAGTACTCCAACTCAGTGAGTAATAATAATAAATGCAGACTGAGTAATAAGAAATCAAGTAAAGACACATCAGCAGGCTATAAAGAAGCAGTAAAAGCCATTAAAAGCAATGAAACAGTGAAAATATGTAAAGTCACTTAAGTTCAATTTAAGCTTCTTAAAGTTTGCCTTTTTAAACAGTTAAGCAAGTAAAAGACAGGCAACTAGAAAAGGTAAACACATAAAGAATTGCCCCTCGGGCACAATACCAACAGAATCAGCCCCTCGGGCAACACATGGAACAATACTAGCCCCTCGGGCTCTATCTCATATCACAATAGGTACCCGCGCTTACTAGGGGTATGCGGACTCCTAGAGGGGCCCCTTACGGCCCAAGCGCAATATCAAGCCATCTCGTGGCATCATCAATAGGCTCCCGGCCTCATAATCATAATCAGTGTATCACTGTTGTAGCGTGCAGCGCGACCCAAAAGTATGCTCTCAACGCCGGCCCTCGACCTTACTCAATCAGAATCTCATAAGCAACTCGGACAACAATAAAACATGATGCTCAGCCCAAAATATAATTTAAAATATCATTTAATGTGTTAAAACAGAGCAAACATGGTTGAGTTATAAACAGTAGAATATAGCATGACCGAGTACAAGTTTAAAGTCAAAACAATGAGGAAATATCTGCAAAAAATCCAATAAGGGTCCAAATAATTGGTACGAGACCCAAATATCGCATTCCGACCAAAACATGATGATCACAAATAGTTTTCAATCAAATACGCAGTAAAACCGTCACTCAGGATGGACTAAGTCACAATCCCCAACGATGCATGACCCCATGCTCGTCATCTAGCGTGTGCATCACCTCAATATAGCACAACAATGTGCAATCCGGGGTTTCATACCCTCAGGACAACATTTAAAATCATTACTCACCTCGATCCGATTCAAACTCTAGCCCGTGATGCCTTTGCCCCTCGAATCAGCCTCAACTCACGTCGAATCTATTCAAAATCAGAATCACGACGTCAAAATATGCTAAGGGAACGAAGCCCGTACGAAATTAATCAATTTACAACATCAATCCTGAAATTGAGTAAAAGCCGACCCCCAGGCTCACGTCTCGGAATTCGATAAAATTTACATCAATAGATTCCTTATCTCCCCACGAGTTCATACATATCAAAAGTACCAAAATCCGACCACAAATGGTCACTCAAATCCTCAAGTCAAGGTCTCTAATCTCAAGCCCTAGTTTTCAAAATTTTAACCCTAACTTTCCAAAATTACAGCTCTAATCCGTGAAATAATACCATAGAAACGCGTTTTAAGTTCAACAATCTTACCTCCAGACGTTATCCCTTGAATTCCTCTTCAAAATGGCTTCCCTAAGCTCAAACTCGAATAAAAAGGGTGAAGAAATAGCTCAAAATCATGAAGGAATCCTTTTATATTTTCTGACCCAGGCTTTTCGCACCTACGGTCCTTTTCCCGCTTCTACGGTCCCGCTTCTACGGCCTAATCCACTACATTTGCGGTTTTTACTTAAATGACGATTTTCGCATCTGCGGTTATAAACTCGCACCTACGCTACCGCAGGTGCGCCCACTTCACCGCTTCTGCGGTTCCTGAAGAATTTCCTCTAGGCCACATCTGTGGCTGCCTTCCGCTTCTGCGAGCATTGCACCTGCGGCTTTCCAACCGCAGGTGCGGTCATTGTTGATACCTAATTTTTTCATATATATCTTTCTAATATGCAAAATACTTTCAAAATATCATATGTATGCATATATAATTATTTCCAAATGCTTTATTATTTTTCCTTAATTTTTAAAGATTTTTCAACCAATTTATTTCCCTGTTTTGTTCATAAAAATCCAATAATAATTCCAAAAATTATCATTTTGGTGATTCATTTATTGGATTCTCATAGTTATGCCAAAATATAGCTAATATAAGTTTTGCATATTTTTACAAATTTATTTAGTATTTTTAAAGCCAAATTGCATATAATTGCAATATTAGCCTCTTTTAAGATTTAGTTGCGTTTACATTTATAAAAATTAAGTCTAGTATTTTTAATTTGATAATTATGTACTATAAATCATTTTAGTACCTTTAATTTATTTACAAAAATTATTTTATTATTTTTTTATAAATCAAATAGGAAAAATTGGCTATTTAAATGTTAGCCCCATTTTATTTCAATTATAGCCCGATTTTGAACCCCAATTATCCTAACCCAATTCCCATTCAAACCAACCCACAACCTATTTAAATGACCCACCCGTACTCCCATCTAATCCCAATCGTTGATCGTTTAGATCAACGGCTCCCATTAATCCTTTCCTAATTAAACCCAAAGACCCCCAAACCCTTTTTATTCTTCATAATCCGCCGCCTCTGAAACCCCTTCTCTCCCAAATCCTCTCTACAACCACATCAAACCCTAGCCGCTACCACCCTAATCCGCTCTAATCCATGGCCTTCTAAGGTCATCGGTGACCTGTATCAACCTCTCATGGCCCATACATGTTTGTTCATGTGGTCTCATGACTAGATCCTAAAAGGGTTTTGTGCAGTCTTTGCTCGATGATTGTTCTCCGGTCGTCCCTGACCTTTCTCGGGCTAGCCATGGATATTTGAGTCAGACATTTGACTCACCTGCTTAGATTGATGGTTTTCAGGCCTTTCTCATCACTTGGGGTTCTTCTGAAACCCTAACCTCTAAGGTTCTTTCGATTTCTCTTAGATCTGCTTTAGATCTATGTTTGCTTTGGACTTCTAAGCATTTTTCTCGAAGTTTCTTTTTAAAACTCTACTTTCAAAACCCCTTATCTTTTCCGATTAGGGTTCTTGTTAAGTTATTTCAAAACTTTCCTCTGATTTTTGACATGTTTTGCTATGTTTGCTCATATCGTTCTTCTACCTGAGTTTGCATGTTAAAAGCCCTATTTTCTTTTGACTGTTTATTAGACGAATGGTTGTTTGCTTGAGTCTGAACTGTTCGTTTAAGTGCATGACTCGATTTGAAGTTCTTTATTTCAAAACCTTTTATTCCTTTGTGTGATTCTTCGGACTCTGGTTTTCTATCATCTCTAAAACTCGATTATGCTCGAAACCCTAATTTTTAAAAGGGGTTTTCCTCACCTGCTACTGTGAGATCTTCGCATGCCTTTGATATTCTATGTTTTCTTCACTACTAGTTCAACGTGACTTGACCTACTAGACTATCATACTTCGAGTGTTGCTATCTATTGAATTTTGTGCTACTATTGTATGCTATTTCCTTTTGCCAACAGGCTTGGCCTCACATGTATAGCGTTTATGCACCTTATTTATATGTTAAGTTTCCTTCTTTGACTGATTTTCAAACTTGTGAATGATTTCAAACTTTTCCTTTGTGAATATCTAATTTCACTCGCCTGTTAAGGTTAACTGATATCTTTTCCTATTTTGCTTTACTGAATCCTTTCCAAAATTAGAGTATTTTTGTACCTAGACTCGATTTCTTACTTAATATTTTACTACTTCTTTTATGGCAACTGTCAGCCTGCTGACAAATTGATTTCCTTCTTTATTTTGAACCTGTCACTGCTTGTTAAGCAAGTGATCCCTTAATTAAAGGCAATCACTTATATAATTGATTTTGAATCATGATTGTTTCCATGTTTGTAGCTTATTACCTCTCTCTTACTTGTTTTAAAAAAACTATAAATACCATGTACTTCTTTTATTTCAAGGACACGAACACAAGGAATAAACACTTGAATTCAAACACACACTCCACTAAATCTTTCTCTCTTTTTTTCTCGGTTACTACTATATTGCTGCCTTACCTAGACTGCTGAAAGCCAAGGCTAGGCTGTGGGAAACTTGTTTATTTTTCTCTGCATTTGCATTTCTTACTGGTATGTTCTAATTAAGCTTCTGCACCAACAACAACATGCTTATTTACTGTTTCTTACATCCTTGCGTGTCTACTGTTTGTATTTAACCTAGTACCATTATTAAAGCATGTTGTAACTTCCCTTTTTTCCTATTCTAAATTAATGTATCATGACTTGTGAATCCTAAATCCCTACCCCAATGTGTTTAATACCTGTGGTTGTTTGGGAGATGATATCATTGGGCATTACTGTGCATGACCCAAACCTGATTCCCTTTGGATCATAACCTCCATGTTTATCTCATATGTTGTGATTGGAGTACAGGCATGTCAGCACTTCCCATTGTTTTGCATACCTAATGCTAACCCATACCTAAGTGTATAGGCTCATTGCAATAGACTCCCAATCCCCTGACCCCTTTGTATGAAATTGTTAACTCTGTAAAATGCTAATGGTTGTCTCCCTATCATCCTTTCCCCTCCTCTATTCCCTCAGTTCTTGAAACTCTGTTTCTGCACTTTCACCATCTTCTTAGACTTAAGCTCTGCCCACCTTATGTGAGCCCTGCCTTAGGAACCATGAGCTCCATCTGAACTTGGACACATAAGGGTTGGCATTTCCACACTGCACTCATCCCTATTCTGGTTATGTAACTTAGGTATGAGCACTGCCCGGGGTCCTATTGAGACCCTTAGGGAACTCTGACACACTCAAGTTTGAGAAAGGCTTTGGATCAATGGCATATTTGAGGTGGTTTATTCCATAACTCAGAGAGGAAGTCAAGAATCAGGCTTCCTCTAGTTGTAACTTTTCTTTGTACTTTTCTGATGTAATTCATTATTTCTGGTTTGTAATAATTCATAATAAACATTTGGGGGCTGGCTAGTGAAAAGGGTTGGGTAACTATGTATGCTCAAGGGTAGAAAGCATGCATATAGGGCTACTTTAAATTCTTTGTGTTCAATTCTGCATTTTTTAGACACCATGTCTGTAGGGTTTATCTCAATTTCTTCATGGTCAATGTCACACCTAGATAACCAGCCTATAGGACTTATTTACATACTGCATGCCACTTAGATATCATGCTTTAGGTTCTAAATGGATATAAATAAGCGTCATGTTCGTATTATCGAAATCATTAACATATAAAAATCATGCCTATAGGCATTCCCAAGTAAATCTGGTTCGTTTCCATTCATATTCAATATTATATATCATGTCCATAGGGTTTAAAATCAGCAATAGTAGATACCATCGCCTGCAGAATCTGAAACTAGTTTTATTTAAGATCAGTCTATTCTGAAACAGTTTTAAATAACCTAATACCCTTTTTAACGAGGTTTAGCAAGCATGCCTATATGATTTCAAACAATTCATTTTGAGTTATTACTTTTTCGCTACATTCTGAATCAATTAGATATCATGCCTATAGGATCCCATCTAAACACTTAGGCAAGTCTTAGTAATAACCATAAAAAAAACTGAATCCGCCTTTGTTAACTGCTACAACCAGCAGGCAAGCCTGATTCGGACTTCTTATCTGAGTTATGTAATAAATAGATTTGCTTCAATAATCAAACTATCCTCGTATTTAGTATTTTAATCATACCTAAAAAAGTATGTGCAAGTCATGCTAGCTATGTGCTTTTTTGTTTAAGGAGGTGTATATGGAACTTTATCTATTTTTATGCTTTCCACAACATGCAATATGTGTTTTGTATGTCGCCTTAGATTTTTACCCTTTGAAACCAATCAGCCTAATATCCCTCCCCTTTAGGAATAATAGTCCTAAGCTCCTCCAGTACTGATAGGAATGGGACGGGTAATAACATCCAATAGTAATCGAGACCAATCCACGCTTTAATACCTTAACGGGGTGGGAAGGATAGATATGAATATGATAACCGGTGCGCTAATACCATGTGTATCCCCTCTTTTGAGGAGTGTCATATGGGGTATCGCATTGATGTGATCCATATTAAATATAAACCTATGACCCCCTTTCCTTTTATTTGCAAATTCCTTTTTTTAAAACTCTTCTTTTAATTGTTCTTTCTTTTTATGCGTTTAAATCCCCTAATATTTGAGCCCATACTTGTCTATTTGCTAAATTCACAATAAACTGTTTGGTCGGGAACCACACTAGTGGATCCCAAGGGATGCCTAACACCTTCCCCTTGGGATAATTTCAAGCTCTTACCCTATCTCTGGTTATTCAAATGAAACTTAGAATTGAACCCCATTGGTGTCCTAATGCACCTTAAATCATTAGGTGGCGACTCTTTAAAATTGTAAAAACTCAACTCCCAAAAGGAACGAGTTGTCCCATAACAAATATCATAAGCCCGATTTCACGAGAAAAAGGGGGCGCGACAGCATGGCGACTCTGATGCGAACTTTAGGCTTTTATCATTTCAGACTGTTATTGTGAATTTGTACCTCTTTAGGTGGTAATTACTTGTTTAATTTCTTTAAGCATTCAATTCCCTTTTCAATTGCAAAACTGACTTGTCTTCTTTGTTTTTTCCTTTACTACTGCTTTAAATTATGAAACTGCTGTATTTACTGCTTTCTTAATGTGGAAATACGTGCCAACATTCTTTTAATTATTGCATAATCATGCTCAACATCATATTCCACTCGTGCCCAAACAAATACCATAGCAACGCTTATAATGAGTGGTTGTGCTCTTCCTATATTATTACCCCCTAAATCTGGAAAAGGCATATTTGCGGTAAAACCAATCGATCAACGTTGTAGTCGACGGTCCCATGCCTTTCCCCCCTAAGTTGTCCGCTCAAGAGTACCAGTCTAAAACCCCATAAAAACCTTACTCCATTTGAACTGTGCATGCATTATTGTCAAACTTAGCCGGATCAGTTATACTATCCACATAATGATCCTTTACGATAGCCTTGTCCAATGTCCACTGGGTTTCCCTAAACCCAAATGGACATCCCCACGTTCTGTGCAATTATTTGGAGAACTAAATGCTTCATGCTAATTGCTGGTATTAAATAGTCGAGTCTGGTGGGGGTAAGGGCCTAACCTTATTTGTCTTACAGAAATGAGGCACGAAGTCCCTAGACTCGGCATGGTCACCAACATCCACCCAAGACAGCTAAGCTGGTGGAATGATCTTCACTCCAGTGATCAAACTCTTGTTCAAAAATATTTGGGAAATCTGCCTTTTCTCCTAGAGATCCAACCCAACAACAAGATCATAGAAGCTGCTACTTTGTTTTGGGATTGTGAGAGAGCTGTATTCCGCTTTGGGGACATTGAGATGACACCCTTGCTAGAGGATATAGGAGGATTGGCTGGTATAGCATGGGAAACTCCGGGTTTGTTAATGACTGAGAACCGCAAGGACAGGGGCTTCCTCAAAATGATGGGTTTGAAGAAGAACCCAGAACTGACATGTTTGAAAGAATCCTACATCCTTTTTGACTATTTGTATGAGAGGTACGGGCACAACAAATCCTACCGTACATATCCTAACGAGTTCGCCATCACATCATTAGGGCATACTCACCTAAGAGTCTTTGTATTCATGTTTTGTTTCCTGGGGTTGATCGTGTTTCCAATGAAGAAAGCAAGAATCCACACCAGGCAGGCTATGGTAACTAAGACTCTAATGGAAGGAATTGGTGGGCAACCCTTCAGCATTGTTCCCATGATCATTGTGGAAATATACCGAGCCTTGGAAAAGTGTCAACGAGGACCAAACACTTCGAAGGCTGCAATTTACTACTTCAACTCTGGCTCATGGAGCATCTCCAAATGGGTGAATACCTACAAGAGACTCAGCAAAGGGACTGGGATGATCATATCACATTCCATCATCCGAGGCGAATGAATTACATGCCCAATATGTTCGCTCAGCCAGAAGATGTCAAAGGATCGGTAGAGCTATTTGACAATCTAACTGAGGACCAGGTACAATGGATGCTCGAGTGGTTTCCTACCAAGGAATTCATCACCCGATCTAGAGATGCACCTTTCCTGATATTGATTGGCCTGAGAGGAACATACACTTACGTCCCTCTCTAGGTTATGAGGCAAGCTGGTAGGAAGTAGGTTATACCAAGGGTCGACAAGATGAGTCATTTCCGGGCTAACTTCTAGAATGAGGATAGTCCTTATAAGTGCCAAGCTCAGTATTTGTGGCACTGCAAGATCGTCATAGGGAGAGATACCATCGAGCTAGACAGATATCAGGTTGGTTGCGCTCCCTACTATTCAGGTTGGTTGGAAGATAATCACGATACTCTGGGCCAGTCAGGGTTTACTAATGGCCATAGGATCATAGATGAAAGGGCCAAGGCACAGGTCAAATACAACCAACTGCGCAAGAAGATCGGGGAGTGCGAAAGCGAGCACCGTGAGATACAAGAAGACAACCATAAACTGATTGAGGAATGGAAGTATATGGCTGTCAGTGCCAACAGGCGACTGGGATACCTGGAGCGAGGCATAGTGGAATTAGAAAGAAAGTTTCTCAAAAGGGTCGAAGACTGCCAAAATGCTGAAAGAAACGAAGGCAGACGTCTAGCCAGAGCCTACCTATTGCTGGGACTTCGTGAGCTGGCAAAGTTGTTCGACGGAGCTAAAGCTGCTGAATCTGGGGAAGGTCCTTCTGGGACCAAATAGATAGGAGTTTGTCTTTTCGCTTTATAAAATGTAATAAGGCCAATGGCCATTAGTGCTATTTATTTCCTGTTTGTTTAGTGTCGATTTGGGATTCGACTTATTTTATATCAATAAATGAGGCATTTGGCATTCTAAGTTCTCTAAATTAATTTGTCCCTAGGCCTACCTCGGGCACAAAGAGGTTCCCAAATTAGGACATGTTTTACATTCTGCACTATGTGTTTAAATATCGCAACATTTTTATGATCCTCACTAACTTGTTACCTTTTTATTTTTATTTTTTATTTTATTATTCCCCTTCCCAAAGGTTAGTTCGTGCACTCTGGAAACATCATCTTATTCCACAAGATCCAGGGCCATCCATCCACTCGTCCTCTTAATCCTGTCAAAAACAAGAACAAAGGGAAGATGGAAGATTTGAATAATGTCAGAAAGGAGAACTCAGCTGAGCGGGTAGATGTCAATCATGGTCATGGTACTCAGGTTTCCAAACAAAATGCATCACAACTCGAACAAAAGCTGCTGAAATTCCAAGAAGAACTTGATCAGGTTCAGAATCTAGCCAATCTATCATTTTCCCTCACCACTCCAGATATCAATTTCCCAAATGCTCAGAACCCCACACCTCCACAGAATATCCCAAAGCAACAAAACCATCCTGCGCCTCACCATCACTGCAACACCTGCCATACCTCAAACAACACCCCGTTACTCATCCCAGAACTCCAAAACCCCACAAATGACCACTTTCACACCCACCATAGCACCCCTATCTACATGGAGACTATGACACAGTCTACCCAACCCATCTCAAGCACACCCGAGTCTAATGACAAGGATTTGCTCATCAGGAATTTGGCTGAAGAACTTAAGAAATTGACTAGCCAAATTCAAGGCATTTAAGGGCTGAATTATGAGGATCTTTGCATACAGTCCGTTGTCGAACTTCCTGAGGGGTACAAACCTCCGAAGTTCGAAATGTTTGACGATACAAGGGATCCAAGGGTCCATTTGAAAATGTACTGTGACAAGCTGGTTGGAGTAGGGAAAGACAAGAGAATCCGCATGAAGCTTTTTATGAGGAGCATAAAGGGAGATGTTTTGTCTTGGTACATCAGCCAGGATACAAAGAAATGGTCAAGCTGGGTAAGCATGTCATCCGACTTTATGGACAGGTTCAGGTTTAACACAGAAAATGCGCCGGATGTGTTCTATATCCAGAATCTAAAGAAGAAGCCTACAAAAACATTTCACAAGTATGATACTCACTGGAGGTCCGAAGCTGCTAAGTTTAGACCCCCCTTAGAGGAGGAACAGATGAACAAATTCTTTGTCCGGGCTCAGGACCCGCTGTTGCGACCAAAACACTCACGCAAGTGTACTCAATCTTCAAGTAATATAGTAATAAGTAGAGTATCGTTCCTACGAGGACTTATGATTAACTTAACGACTGATGCAAACTCAAACAATTATCGATTCAAGCTAATTCATCTGAAAATACATAAATAACCAATTTACAATTTAACTAGTAGACAAACAATAATACAATGCAAAGTTACTACGCCACTTATGAATTTTTCTTTTAACAATTAATAAAGGAGATATCCCGGGGTTATGGGCTTGCTAGAGATCATGCTACGTTTTTAGTTTAAAAATGATTTATTGAATTATCTGGGTTATTGATTATAGGGTTAATAATACACATAAGAATCTATCGATTTCGTATGCGCCTATTCAAGTTAAATTAATACCTATATGGTATTAATATTAACTCAAATGCATTTACAAATCCTATTTCTCAACCAAACAAGGCAATTAAGTATAGTTCTATCTTAATTGCGAATCTTTCACTCGATGCCCAGGATCCAGATCTTGCTCTATAGATTCTATATGCAATCAAGAATTTACTTTTTCAAGTTTAACTCAAGATTCATAAATATTATTTCACTGTTAGCTTCGCAATAACATAATTAACAGCAGAATCAAATAAACAACCCTTAACGATAATTTCGAGATCATCAATCTACGCTTCAAATAACATAATCATCTAACACCCATAACCCCAGAATATTTGGGTTTTTAGTCACTCATAATTATACAAACATCAACAATATAAGTCATAAACATCAAATAAATAGATACTAGAAGAAAGTTTTGAAAAACTCTTTTAATCCTTGCTCCAAAGTATTGTCTCCTATTGATTTTGATCCTCCAAGATGGATCTCCTCGTCTCTTTCTCTCTCAAAACAGGTCTGGTCTGTCAATAATGGATGCTTTTCTCTTTTTAATCGTGTGTGAAGGGGTTTTGACAATTATGCCCTTTTTAGACCAAAATAGAGTAATTCTGCGATTTTTACACATCCGCGGCGCCCCCCCGCGGCGCGTACATGGATTGGACAGAGGCAGAATGCATTTTAATGGAGAAAAACAATGCAGCGCAGATTGTTGCTCTGCCGCGGTGCCCCTGCGGCGCGGCAGTGCAAAATTTTGGCGTTGCTTCTTTTTTTTAATTGTTTTGCTATCCGGGCTTGCTTTGCGACCCCCGAACACGATCCCGAATTGATTTATTTAGCTTTTACTCAGACTTCAAAGCCCCAAATCAATCAAATTTATTTCTTAAGTCAGATTAGCTTCCTGCAAGGCGTAAAACATGAATTTAGTACAATTCATTAACATTTAAGCTCAAACTTTTGTAAAATGCAATAATTAAAGTGTTGTTACAACGACTAAAATACGAGTTTTTAGCCTATGATCACCCGTAGTATTATGAATAACTATTGATGACCGAGAGCCACAAATTTTCTGACGTTATCAAGTTGGGTGAAAGGATTCAATAGGGCATCAAAAGCATTATGGTTACAAACTTCGAGGCCTTGCAAGCTACAAATAAGGCCTTGCAGTCAGGTGGTGTGTCCAAGAAAAGGGACGTAGGAGCCATAATGGTTGCACAGAGAACCAAATCTCCTATCAAATACCAAATCTACCCAACACTTTCACTCACATATCAACCAACTCCGAAATACCAAGCACCCTCACCCTCCTACCAAACTCCACCACCCATTTATCAATCACTTCCACCTCCCGCATATCAGCCTACTTCACCCAGATATTCCCAACTCGCACATGTTTACCAAACCTACAATGCTCAACTATCCCACTATCAATCACGTCCTACATGCCAAAACTTCCCCAGACCTCAAGCAAATTTTGATCGCAGACCTCCAAAATAATATACAGCCATTGCTGAAACTATTGACCAATTGTATGAGAGACTCAAAGCTGTTAGTTATGTCACCCCCATCCGTGCTGCAACTATTGAGAACCCTTCTCAGTGGGTTAATCCGAACAAATCCTGTGCATACCATTCCGGCAAGAAGAGACACACCACCGACGAATGTCGTTCTCTGAAAGACAAGATCCAGTCTCTAATTCATAGTAAGATTATTGTGGCAAAGGAACCCGCTCCAAATGTCCGCAACAACCCTCTACCAAACCATAAGGGTGGAGGCATCGACATGATTTAAATAGAGGATGATTGGGATCCCGAGGGATCGATCAGATTGATAGCAGAAGGTGATGACCCAAAGAAGCCAATAGTTACTCTTAATCCGATCATGGTCCAGACTCAGCCCTCTAGGGATGCCAATGTAAATATGTCTGTGCCACTTGAGTTTGAACCAATGTCATCTACAAAGACACCAGCACCAATTGAGGTTGAATTCGTGTCTCTAGCAAATGCACCCGCACCATTTGAAGTTGTAGTTTTACCACCCAAGGCACATGCTCCATTCGGAGTAAAGATATCCACGCTGATTCAAGTGGCGATGTCAACCATGATGTCATTCCATACAAAGGCTATACCATGGGAATTATACATCCGAGGCAAGGAGGAAAGGCAAGGTTAGGTTCGAAGAGACTATTGCAACACAGTGTATGACAAGAACTGGTATAGTTTATACCCCTGAACACTTAGCTGAGTCAAGCAAGCAGGCCTCCAATCGGCCACCCATTATTGAGACAGGGCCGGATGATCTTTGGAGAAAGATACAGGCCAAGGAACTTATAACTTCTAAAGAACTTACTTACTTTAGAATCAAGAACTTAGATTTGAACATCACAAATAAGGTACATATAACTTCTAAAGCATGTGCATTTGAGGAGATTAACTCTGTAAGTTAGGAACTTTTTATTCAATTGAAATAAAAAATTACACTATACCCGGTTCAAATACACCTTTGGAAAAGAACCGTTGTGTAAAGAAAAACCAGGGGGAAATTTTTAATTTAAACCAAATCTAGCATACACTAAACTGAAAATAAAACAAAACAAAAATTGCAAACTCAAAAATTTAGAATTTTTCTGATGGATTTTTTTTTTGAATTTCGACTTTATTTTTCAACAAGAAAATCCAGGAGGGATCTATACCGAAATTAGTATTACTTACTATCTATCAACACTATATTCTAACAAAACAAACTAAAAGAAACTTTAACAAACTAAACAAAATAACTAAACTCAATCAAACAAAATACGAAAAATATAAAAGTAAGTACATTACAATAGGGGCCAACCACCCCACACTGAAAAACTTGCATTGTCCCTAATGCAAAAAGATCAAAAATAGATTAGAAAAGACTCCCTAAGGCCATTGGCCTAAGCATCGTCATCCTTAAAGGTGCGCAAATATTCCTCGTCATCTGAGGGAATAGAGTTCACATCTTCATCCGGTAGGATTTGTCCATGCTGAGCCATTCCTAACCACTGTTGCGTGAAAGGAGATAAACGGTGATTTTGTTGAAACTCTTCCAAGTTCACTTCCCCTCTAGAAGCACGAAGGCGCAGGTCAGCAAATAATATCTGCAAAGTCTCTTTCACCCGAACAAACCTTTGATCGGGGTTAAGTGCGGCTGCAAACGGATCTATCACAGTCGTGGCATCAAGCACCCTGAAAGGATATGTTACTTCTATCCGCCGATCATAGTGATACTCTTCTTCAATGAAGTGCGTCTGCAATAACCGAGTAATCATACTCGGATAGTGTAGGCGACGTCCCTAAAAAGGTCTTACCTTTGACATGTGTTCCAGCATAAATTTCCCGAGATCCACCTGCATTCCTGTTAAAAATGCATAAATCAAGCAAATCTTTAGTTTTGATACGTCTGTATCACTTTGTGTTGGCATGATTTTGGCATTTATTATCTTCAAAATGACTCTTGCTGGACGCTGGAATGTTCCTTTTTTCATTTCCTTGTGACACTCATTTGTATCTCTAGTCCACAAGGCAAAGGAATCTTCACCACATAGTTGTCTGCGGATGTCTAGGTAATCTGGTCTACGCACGAACCTCTGGAACAGCTTATGTGAATGTTCAGTGAAACCCATTATTTGATTGATGACCTTTGAAGAAAATGGGATTACTCTGTTTCTGACTCTGACTTGATAGCTTGCATCTAAATCACCTCCTGGTTGCCAATTGGCATAAATTTTTTGACCAAGTTAATGTTCACACTATCACCTTGGCGAAACAACCCTTCAAAACCCAAAGCTCGAATGTTAGTATATATGGCATTATACTTATGGGCAAGCTTTGCTTCATCTATGGCAACTTCTAGGGTTGGTGGCACAGCAGGGACAAAGGATTGGAACCATTGTATTGTATGGGCTAGAATAACCCTGATGCCATATTTGCATTCTGGCACCTCTTCTGCATCAGTGTCAAGGTGTTCTTCTATCTCCTCGAGTGGTGCCGGAGATGGTTCCCTTCTACCTCCACGTCGGCTAGTAGATGCAGCCTTAGATAGGCCAGTGTTTGATCTTTTGCTTGGGCGCTGAGACATTATACCTACACAATATGATATATTAGTTAAAGATACACAAAATTATTTTAAGAGCAAGTAGAGTAAATACCCACACTTATGATATCATCATGTTGACACTTAACATGTAACATGGATTCAGACTACCCTATTCTTCAATTAGAATGGTATAATGCTTATCGACCTACCCAATATCAAAGACAATTGCAACAATTAAAAATAAAATAAAAATCAAAAACTAAGCTAGATTTTTCAACTAGATTAATACTAAGCATAAACATAAATATTAAACAAAATTAAGCTAGATTATTATTAAACATAAACATAAAAAGAAATTAGTCTATTTTACAAAATTCAAAACTATTGTAAAAAAAAATACTACATAGGCACATTAGCATGAATCTTACATTTCATTTTTACATAAAGAAAGCGAAAAATCATGGCTTGGCCTAATGTTATAGCTGTTATCAATAATAACATCTCACAATGCAATTTATTTCTCAATTTGCAACATTACTCAATTTTATGTCACTTAGACATTTTAACAAACACATTGTAAGCATGTCTTTTATTCTTAAAATTTCAACTTCAAAAGAGGCATAATCATCATATCAACAACACCAATATGCCTCTCATCACAACTATAACATCACCACATCTTCACAATAATATTCAATACACAATTTTTAACTTTTTTATATGCATTTTCAGATTAGTACACTTGTTAACAATCTTCAACAAGAAACTCAACTCATTTCACCTCAACACACCTTCAAATCCTCCATAACCACAAAAAGAATATACATTCTAAGTTTCTAATACTATTTTTAACAATATTAACAAAAGAAACTAAAAGAAAATTATGAACACAATTCTTGCTAGGGTTTATGCAAATATACTTGAAAATAGAAGGAAATAAACAAATAAAATACTACTAGTTTGAAGGAAAAGAGAGAAGAGACTACTTACCTTGCAAGAAGAAGAAGGATTTGTGGATGAATGTTTGAGTGAATTTGTTTGGTTGGGATTTTTGAGTTTGGTGTTTGAAAAGAAGAGAGTTTGGGGAGTGAAATAATGAAATAAGGTGAGGGGGATTCGGATTTAAGGAAATAATTTTTTTTATACGAGAATGGCCTGTCGCGGCGCGGTAGGCCATTTTTTCTAGCTGCTTTAAAAAATTTGTATTCTGCCTTGTCTGTGCAATTTTGCCTGGCGCGGTGTGTGGTACGATGCCCCGTGCAATGTGGTAGGCCAAGTTTTCACAGAGTTAGCCCATTTTTTGATTTTTTTAGCTCACAATTTACCCCCTCTATCATTATAAATTGATTTTATGCCAAATTTATGCTTGCACATGACTAAAAACATTATACATCTAAAATCTAATATTTATAAACTACAATTAAAAGTTAGTGATGTTAGTCATTGGGTTGCCTCCCAACAAGCACCTAATTTAACGTCGCAACACGACTCAACACGTCATTATGCATCAACCAAATCTATCGAGGTCTTGTGACATTTGATATCACTACCCCAATAGTGTTTTACTCGCTGCCCATTCACCAAGAATGTACCACTTGAATTTATGTCCCGCAATTCAACTATTTCATGAGGAGTCACACTTACCACAACGAAAGGGCCTACCCAACGGGACTTAAGCTTTCCAGGAAAAAGTTTTAGCCTTGAATTAAACAAGAGAACTTCTTGACCTGGCTCAAACTCACGATGTTGGATGTGCTTGTCATGCCACCTCTTGGTCTTTTCTTTATATAACTGGCATTTTCACAAGCATGAAACCAAAATTCATCAAGTTCACTGAGTTGTAGCAGTCTTTTTTCACCGGCTAAGTCCATATCTATATTTAGCTTTTTGATTGCCTAATAAGCTTTGTGTTCTAGCTCAACAGGAAAATGACATGCCTTTCCATAAACCAAACTGTATGGAGAACTACCTATTGGGGTCTTGTATGCAGTTCGGTAAGCCCACAATGCATCTTCTAACTTACCGGACCAATCTTTTAAATTTGCACTCACTGTTTTCTCCAAAATCTATTTTACCTCCCTGTTTGACACTTCAACTTGACCACTCGTTTGAGGGTGGTATGCAGTAGCAACCTTGTGTCTTACCCCATATTTTGCTAGAACATGTTTCAACAATTTGTTGCAAAAGTGTGTTCCTCCATCACTTATCAACACCCTTGGAGTTCCAAAGCGTGTAAAAATGTGCTTCTTTATGAAACCTACCACTACTTTTGCATCATTAGTAGGAAGAGCAATGGCTTCAACCCACTTAGACACATAATCGACTGCAACCAAAATGTATCTGTGCCTATTAGAATATGGAAATGGTCCCGTGAAATCAATTCCCCAGACATCAAAGAGCTCTACTGCCAATATTTTGCAAAGGCATTTCGTTCCTCTTCATGATTGTACCTGTTCTTTGACACCAGTCACATTTTTTAACAAAAGCATATGCATTTTTAAATAATGTTGGCCAGTAAAAACTTGATTGCAGAACCTTTTGTGCAGTTCTTTCTCCACCATGATGACCTCCATAAAGAGAAGAATTACAATCATGCAATATTGCATTCATCTCCTCCTCAGGGACACACGTTCTTACTAATTGATCTGCGCATTGCTTGTATAGAAAAGGCTCGTCCCACATGTAGAATCTCACGTCATGTAAGAATCTTCTTCTATGATCAGCTGTGAATTCTGGTGGAGTCACCCCACTTGCAATGAAATTCACATAATCAGCATACCACGGGGTTTCATCTGAAGTGATGGCTAGCAAATTTTCGTCAGAAAATGTTTCTTTGATTGATTCTCCTTCAGTGATATGGCCTCGATTTTCTAGCCTGGATAAGTGATCTGCAACTTGATTCTCTGTTCCTTTTTGATCTTAAATCTCCAAATCAAATTCTTGCAAAAGAAGAACCCATCGGATTAACCTTGGCTTGGCATATTTCTTTGCAAATAAATACTTGATAACTGAGTGATTTGTGTAACCATGACTTTGGTTCCTACTAGATAGGACCTGAACTTATCAAATGTCCATACTACTACGAGCAACTCTTTTTCAGTAACAGTGTAATTCATTTGAGCTAGATTAAGAGTTTTGCTCGCATAATGAATGGAGTAAAAGTTTTTTTCTTCCGCTGCCCCAAAATAGCTCCAATGTCTATATCACTTGCATCACACATCAACTCAAATGGAAGTTTCCAATATGGAGCAATGATAATTGGTGCAGTAACTAATCTTCTTTTCAGCTCATCAAATGCTTTCAGACAAGCATCATCAAACTTGAAGGATGTATCTTTCTCAAGAAGCCTGCACAAAGGAGATGAAATTCTTGAAAAATCTTTAATGAAACGACGATAAAAACCTGCATGGCCCAAGAAACTGCGAATGCCTCTAACTGATGTCGGTGGAGGTAATTTTTCAATTGCTTCCACCTTTTCTTTATCTACCTGCAATCCATTATTGAACACATTATGCCCTAGGACTATGCCTTCTCTTACCATGAAATAACATTTTCCCAATTTAGTACCAAATTTGTTTCTTCGCACCTAGCAAGTACCTTGTCAAGATTCATTAAACATTCATCAAAAGAACATCCAAATACAAAAAAATCATCCATAAATACTTCCACAAATCTTTCAAACATATCAGTAAAAATAGTCATCATACACCTTTGAAAAGTCGCAGGTGCATTGCAAAAACCAAATGGCATTCTTTTAAATGCATATGTCCCATAGGGACATGTAAATGTGGTCTTCTCTTGGTCCTCTGGGGCTATAACAATTTGATTATATCCCGAGTAACCATCCAACAAATAGTAGTATTCTTGCCCAGCTAATCTATCAAGCATTTGGTCAATAAACGGGAGAGGAAAATGGTCTTTTCGGGTGGCATTATTCAATTTTCTATAATCTATGCAAATCCTCCACCCAATAACAGTTCTAATGGGAATCAGATCATTGTTTTCATTTGCCACTACGGTCATTCCTCCTTTATTTGGAACATATTGGACTGGACTTACCCATTTGCTATCAGAGATTGGAAATACAATACCTGCATCAAGCCATTTAATCACTTCTTTTCTTACCACCTCTTTCATGTTGGGATTTAGGCAGTGTTGTTTTTCTATGCTCGGCTTGTGTCCTTCCCCAATGAGAATTTTATGCATGCAAAGAGATGGACTAATACCTCTTATGTCAGACATTATCCACCCAATTGCTCTTTTATGCTCACGCAGTACTCTCAGCAACTTTTCTTCCTGCAATTCAGATAAGTCAGAAGAAATAATAACATGTAACGTATCAGAACTACCCAAATAAGCATAATGAAGGTGAGAAGGTAAAGGCTTTAGTTCCAATTTTGGAGCTTCTTCAATTGATGGCTTCGGAGGAGGACCATTTGGTCTGTTCAAAGGTACAAAGGGATTTAAACCTTTCATATATTCACATGATGCATTCAAAATATGCTTCATCTCTTCAACCTCATCATTAATCTCCAAACTCTCGAACAATGCAATTGCTTTCTCTAAATAATCCTTCAAATATGCACTTGGGGCAATAAGTTGCTCATCCATCTCCATGACAGATATCATAGACAATTCTTCATAATGTCAAGGAAGTTGAATTGCTTTGTATATATTAAAAACAGTTTCCTCGTTGTCAACTCTCATGATCATTTTTCCCTCTCTTACTTTAATTATAGCATCACATGTAGCCAAGAGAGGTCTTCCCAATATAATAGGAACTTTTTCATCTGCTTCAAAATATAAGATAATGAAATCAGCAGGGAAAATGAATTTCCCAATTTTCAGCAGCACATCTTCAATCACCCCTTCCGGGTAAGCTATGGATATGTCTGCTAGTTGCAACATCACAGTGGTGGGTTTTGGAGCTCCCAAAACCAATTTTTTGTACAAGAAAAATGGCATCAAATTTATGTTTGCTCCCAAATCACAAAGTACATAGCCTACATCAACATTGCCTATTCTCACGGGGATAGTAAAGCTGCCAGGATCCTTAAGCTTTTGAGGAAGCTTATTTTGGACCCTTTAAGTGCACCCATCAGTAAGTGCAACTGTTTCAAATTCAGTCAATCTCCTCTTGTTAGCCACAATATCTTTTATGTACTTGGCATACTTTGGAATATCACGAATCGCATCTACCAACGGAATATTCAATTGAATCTGACTCAACATAGAGAGAAATTTGTTGAACATGCGATCATCATTCTTTTTCTGCAATCTTTGTGGAAAAGGTGGTAGTGGCCTTGGAACATTCACAGGCGCTGAAACTGTATCATCTTTCTTTGCTTCATGTGTTGCTTTGGGAATCAATTCACCCTCAGGTATAGGCTTGTCTTTTCTCTTCTTTGGAACTTCTTCTAATTCCCTTCCAGTTCTAAGTGTAATTGCACTAACTTCCGGATTTTTCTCTGTATCACTTGGAAGAGCACCTGCAGGTCTAGTGCTTTGATTTGCAGCTAGCTGTCCCATTTGCCTTTCAAGATTTCTGAAATCAATTCTGAGTTGTTGATTGTCATGCAACAATTTCTTCAAAAAATTATTTGTACTTTCTTCTACCTGCTGGGGTGGCCTTTCATGTTTATTAAAATTTCCTTGGGGTCTATATTGATTCTGATTTGATTGATTTCCACCCCAAGAGAAATTAGGATGATTTCTCCAATTTGCATTGTAAGTGTTCCCATATTGTGCTTGTTGGTTCATCGGACCTCTGCTTTGTTGTCCCACATAATAAATAGATTCAGGATTCATTGGGCACATATCACTTGTGTGATTGTCACCACACATTTCACAACAAATCGACATTTGTTGAACATGTTGCAATTGTTGTGTCTGGTTCATTGTCATTCTATTCATTGATTTTCCAATTTTGCTATATCTGCTCTCATGGCTGAAAAATCATCAAGTTCAAGTACCTCTGCTGCTTTCCGTTTCATTGCTCTCCTTGGTTATCCCTCACCTTGCCAATTATGATCATTAGCAGTGAAGTTGTTTAGCATAAGTTGTATTTCACTATATGGTCTCTCCATGCAACTACCTCCACAAGCTGAATCAAGATTCATCTTTGAAGTCTCATCTAATCCATCAACAAAAGTATGGCCCAATACCTCATCAGTTTGATAATGATGTGGACAGTCTCGGAGTAGTTTCTTGTATCTTTCCCAAGCTTGGCGAAGAGTCTCACCATCCCGTTCTTGAAACCCAAGAATCTGGCTCCGCAAAGACTTTGTCTTTTTAGTGGGGAAAAACTTGATTAAAATTTCTTTGCTAAATCATCCCAAGTATGGATTGAATTAGCAGGCTCCTTCTGCAACCATTCTTTAGCTTCCCCCAACAATGAAAAAGGAAATAAGGTTAGCCTGACATAGTCCTTGGAAACATTTGGATAGTTGTAAGTATCCGTGATTTCCAAAAATTCTGAATGTGCCTATGCGGGTCTTCATGAGATAGACCTACATATTGCCCAATGGACTGAATCAGCTGTACCATGTACTGTTTAAGCTCAAAGTGACCAGTGATATCAGGCTTCACAATAGCCTGAGTCATATTAGCAAGATTTGGCCTTACAGCTTCTATCACCGGACGCCCTCCATTACCTGCCGTCACTGTTAGGTGTGGTTGAACTAAAATGTCCAACTCTCTTTCTATTTTGTATCTAGCTTCCAACTCCTTCCTCGCTCTATGAAGTGTTCTTTCAATTTCAGAATCAAGAGGGAAGAGATTGTTTGTGCTTCTACTCCTCCGCATTCAAGAGAAGAGCCTGCGTGACACAAACAAAGTGAACTGAAAATTAATACTTAAACCAATAGCTGATAAAAGCTTAACTTAGTCAAGTAGCTAATTTCCAAGTCCCCGACAACGGCGCCAAAAACTTGTTGCGACCAAAACACTCACGCAAATGTACGCGATCTTCAAGTAATATAGTAATAAGTAGAGTATCGCTCCCACGAGGACTTATGATTAACTTAACGGCTGATGCAAACTCAAACAATTATCGATTCAAGCTAATTCATCACAAAATACATAAATTACCAATTTACAATTTAACTAGTAGACAAACAATAATACAACGCAAAGTTACTATGCCACTTATGAATTTTTCTTTTAACAATTAATAAAGGAGATATCCCGGGGTTATGGGACTGCTAGAGATCATGCTATATTTTTAGCTTAAAATGATTTATTGAATTATCTGGGTTATTGATTATAGGGTTAATAATACCCATAAGAATCTATCGATTTCTTCTGCGCCTATTCAAGTTAAATTAATACCTATATGGTATTAATATTAACTCAAATGCATTTACAAATCCTATTTCTCAACCAAACAAGGCAATTAAGTATAGTTCTATCTTAATTGCGAATTTTCACCCGATGCCCAGGATCCAGATCTTGCTCTATTTGATTCTATATACAATCAAGAATTTCCTTTTTCAAGTTTAACTCAAGATTCATAAATATTATTTCACTGTTAGCTACGCAGTAAAATAATTAATAGCATAATCAAATAAACAAACCCTTAACGATAATTTCAAGATCATCAATCTAAGCTTCAAATAACATAATTATCTAACACCCATAACCCCAGAATATTTGGGATTTTAGCCACTCATAATTATACAAACATCAACAATATAAGTCATAAACATCAAATAAATAGATACTAGAAGAAAGTTTAGAAAAACTCTTTTAATCCTTGCTCCAAAGTGTTATCTCCTCTTGATTTTGATCTTCCAAGATGGATCTCCTCGTCTCTTTCTCTCCCAAAACAGGTCAGGTCCGTCAATAATGGATGCTTTTCTCTTTTTAATCGTGTGTGAAGGGGTTTTGACAATTATGCCCTTTTTAGATCGAAATAGAGTAATTCTGCGATTTTTACACGTCCGCGGCGCCCCCCGCGGTGCGTACATGGATTGGACAGAGGCAGAATGCATTTTAACAGAGCAAAACAATGTAGCGCAGAATTTTACACTGTCGTGGCGCCCCCCGCGGCGCAGCAGTGCAAAATTTTGCGCTGCTTCATTTTTTCATTTGTTTTGCTATCCGGGCTTGCTTTGCGACCCCCGAACACGATCCCGACTTGATTTATTTAGCTTTTACTCAGACTTCAAAGCCCTAAATCAATCAAACT
Source organism: Nicotiana tabacum (assembly GCF_000715075.1). Taxonomy (NCBI): domain Eukaryota; kingdom Viridiplantae; phylum Streptophyta; class Magnoliopsida; order Solanales; family Solanaceae; genus Nicotiana; species Nicotiana tabacum. Next base: position 145,169,185 of record NC_134090.1, read on the forward strand.
TATCCCAAATTTATTTCTTAAGTCGGATTAGCTTCCTGCAAGGCATAAACATGAATTTAGTACAACTCATTATCATTTAAGCTCAAACTTTTGTAAAATACAATAATTAAAGTGTTGTTACAACGACTAAAATACGAGTTTTTAGCCTATGATCACCTGCAGTATTATGAATGACTAATGATGACCGAGAGCCACAAATTTTCTGACGTTATCAAGTTGGGTGAAAGGATTCAAGAGGGCATCAAAAACGGTATGGTTACAAACTTCGAGGTCTTGCAAGCTATAAATAAGGCCTTGCAGTCAGGTGGTGTGTCCAAGAAAACGGACGTAGGAACCATAATGGTTGCACAGAGAACCAAATCTCCTATCAAATACCAAATTTACTCAACACCTCCACTCACATATCAACCAACTCCGAACTACCAAGCACCCTCACCCTTCTACCAAACTCCACCACCTATTTATCAATCACCTCCACCTCACGCATATCAGCCTACTTCACCCAAATATTCCCAACTAGTACATGTTTACCAAACCTACAATGTTCAACCATCCCACTATCAATCACCTCCTACATGCCAACACTTCCCCAGACCTCGACCAAATTTTGATTGCAGACCTCCAAAACAATATACAACATTGTTGAACCTATTGACCAATTGTACGAGAGACACAAATCTGTTAGTTATGTCACCCCCATCCCTGCTGCAACTCTTGAGAACCCTTCTCAATGGGTTAATCCGAATAAATCCTGTACATACCATTCCGGCATGAAGGACACACCATCGACGAATGTCATTCTCTGAAAGACAAGATCCTGTCTCTGATTGATAGAGATATTATTGTGGAAAAGGAACCCGCTCCAAATGTCCGCAACAACCCTCTGCCGGACCATAAGGCTAGAGGCATCCACATGATTGAAATAGAGGATGATTGGGATCCCGAGAGATCAATCAGATTGATAGCATAAGGTGATGACCCAAAGAAGCCAATAGTTACTCTTAATCCGATCATGGTCCAGACTCAGCCCTCTGGGATGCCTAGGTAAATATGTTCGTTCCACTTGAGTTTGAACCAACGTCATCTACAAAGACACAATCACTAATTGAGGTCGAATTCATGTCTCCACCAAATGCACCTGCACTATTTGAAGTTGCAGTTTTACCACCCAAGGCACATGCTCTATTCGGAGTAAAGATATCCACGCCGATTCAGTGGCGATGTCAACCATGACACCATTCAATACAAAGGCTATACCATGGGACTATACAGCCGAGTCAAGGAGGAAAGGCAAGGTTAGGTTCGAAGAAACTATTGCGGCACAGGGCATGACAAGAATTGGAAGAGTTTATACCCCTGAACACTTAGCTGTGTCAAGCAAGCAGGCCTCCAATCGGCCACCCATTATTGAGATAGGGCCGGATGATCTTTGGAGAAATATACAAGCCAAGGAATATTTGGTCTTCAACCAGTTGAACAAAACACCGGCACAAATCTCCATCCTTCATCTGCTACAAAATTCTGAGGCACACAAGAATGCTCTGTTGGGGTGCTGAGTGAAGTATACGTGCCAAGCAACGTCACTGGTGAGGAAATGGCTAACATGGTAGGACAGGTATTGGAAAGTCATAAAATTACTTTTCATGAGGATGAGCTGCCACCTGAAGGGTTGGGTCATAACAAGGCGCTGCACATCACCATGCAATGCGAAGACTATTTTATCACCAGAATCCTGATCGATGGAGGGTCCAGTCTCAACATTTGTCCGCTGGTAACGCTCACGAAGTTGGGTAAGGGACTGCATGAAATAAAGGATGGAGATATCAATGTGAAAGCTTTCAACGGCTCCCAAAGGTCCACCATTAGGGAGATTAGCCTGTGTTTGCAAATGGGTCCAACTTGGTTCGATGTTGATTTCCAAGTGATAGATGTGCCAACATCTTATAATATGTTGTTGGGACGGCCGTGGATTCATGCTACTGGGTCCGTAGCATCAACACAACATCAGGCGGTAAAGTTTGAATGGAATCACCAGGAGGTGATCATTAACGGCGACGGTAGCAACCATATATACAGTCGCCAGACCATTCCGTTAATCGAAGGAAGAAAAAAACTAGGTTGAGAGATTTACCATCACATCGAACGGGTAAATGTTGTTGACAAATGGTAGGATAACAAGATCGAGAGTATACTGAATTGGAGTTGATACGAACCTGGCAAAGGGCTCGGGAAGAACCTCCAAGGAATCACTAAGCCCATAAAACTCAAGAAGCATGAAACCACTTTCGGTCTGGGATATGAGTACACCTGGGAAGAATTCAACAACTGGTCGCCACCATGGTGCGGTCCTTACTATCCACTAGAGCAGCCGATACCACATCTGGAGCAGACTTTCCAAATGGCCGATATTATTTATGGGTCAGATGATGATGAAGCACTAGCAGCGATGAAGAACTTGTTCTTAGAAGACAATAACATGGACTGTTATGTTGTTCTCAAGGAGGAGGGGGAGGAAGGCCCTTCCATAAAGGCTATAAGCAGAGGAGCACGCCTCAATAACTGGACCATCAGGACAACGAGAGCCCGACGAGCCTCGGGGTAGCAAGGCTAAAACAAATATCATGCACTGTTTTATTTAATAAATGATTTTCTTGTGCATTTTAATTCCCGCAATAAGAGCTCCAATGTTCCAAAACAATTATTCAACTTATCCAAGAATTTTAACTTTTCTTATAATTTGACGCTTATTATTATTTTTCTCTCATTACTTTACTTATACAGCGTTACTATTACTTACCTTGATGAGCTAATGGTTGTGACATGCAATGAGACAATGCAACAAACGAACATAGATTTAGAGGAAGATGACATACAAGAAGAGATTGTTAAGGAAGTTGCGAATTTTGAGAATATACCTAAGTCTAACCTGGACGAGACAGAAGTTGTTAACCTAGGAAATGCAGAAAACGTCAAAGAAACACGAATCAGCGTTCACTTATCGCCGTCAGAAAAGAAGGAATACATAGAATTTCTAAGAGAATATGAGGACATATTTGCCTGGTTGTATAATGACATGACTGGTCTGAGTACATCTATTGTGGCTCACAAACTGCTAACCCATCCAACATGTCCGCTAGTAAAGCAAAAGCTCAGAAAGTTCAAGCCTGATATGACTTTGAAAGTCAAGGAAGAAGTCACTAAGTAGGTCAAAGCTAAGGTTCTCAGGGTAGTAGAATACCCAACATGGTTAGCCAACATTGTACCGATGCCTAAGAAAGACGGGAAGGTCAGAGTTTGTGTCGACTATCGGGATCTCAACCGGGCCAGTCCGAAAGACGACTTTCCTTTGCCAAACACACATATCCTGATCGACAATTACACCAAGCATGAGTTGCAATCGTTTGTAGATTGTTTCGTTGGTTATCATTAGATCTGGATGGATGAAGAAGATGCTGAGAAAACGGCTTTCATTACGCCGTGGGGAATGTATTATTACAAAATGATGTTGTTTGGGTTAAGAATGCAGGGGCCACCTACATGAGGGCCATGACAACCATTTTCCATGATATTATACACAAGGAGATTGAGGTATATGTAGATGATATCATCATCAAGTCCAATAAAGCCACTGATCACATGGGAGATTTGAGGAAGTTCTTCAGGATACTGCGAAGGTACAACCTAAAATTGAATCCTGCAAAGTGTGTATTTGGGGTTCCTGCTAGAAAATTACTTAGGTTCATTGTGAGTAACCTAGGAATAGAACGGGATCCATAAAAAGTCAAAGCTATTCAAGAATTGCCAACGCCAAAGAACAAGAAGGATGTGATGAGTTTCTTGGGAAGGCTTAGCTATATCAGCCAGTTCATAGCGCAATCTACATTTATCTGTGAGCCAATCTTTAAGATGTTGAAGAAGGACGCCGCTACCAAATGGACTGATGACTACCAGAAAGCTTTCGACAGAATCAAGAAATACCTGTCAATACCACCAGTCTTGGTCCCGCCGAAGCCAGGTAGACCTCTATTACTCTACCTTGCAGTATTGGATGAATTGTTCGGTTGTGTTCTTGGGCAGCATGATGAAACAGGGAGGACAGAGCAGGCCATCTATTACCTCAGTAAGAAGTTCACCCTGCACGAGGCCCGTACTCTCTGTTAGAGCGCACCTATTGTGCTTTGACTTGGGTAGCTTAGAAGCTGAGGCACTATTTCTGTGCCTATACCATATATCTCATATCAAGGATGGAAAGCTAGCCAAGTGGCAAATCCTGTTGAGTGAGTTCGACATTGTTTACGTAACTCAGAAAATGGTCAAGGGACAAGCATTGGCAGACCACCTTGCTGAGAATCCCGTGGATGGAGAACACGAACCCCTAAAAACGTATTTTCCTGACGAAGAGGTATCATTCATAGGAGAAGATATTGCAGAATCCTATGACGGTTGGAGAATGTTTTTCGATGGAGCGGAAAATTTCAAAGGAGTTGGCATAGGAGCAGTCCTAGTATCAGAAACCGGTCAGCATTATCCGGTGTCTGCCAAACGCAGGTTCTCGTGCACCAACAACATGGCCGAGTATGAAGCTTGCATCCTAGGGCTCAAAATGGCCATTGACATGAACATTCAAGAATTGCTAGTGATTAGAGATTCGGACCGACTCGTACATCAGGTGCGTGAAGAATGGGCAACAAAGAACTCCAAGATACTCCCGTACCTGCTTCATGTACAGGAATTGAGGAAAAGGTTCACAAAGACGGAATTCCAGCATGTTCCCAAAGTCTAGAATGAGTTCGTCGATGCATTAGCCACCCTATCATCCATGATACAGCATCCAGACAAAAACTTCATTGATCCCATTCAAATAAGATCCATGATCAGCTAGCTTATTGTGCCCACATCGAAGAAGAAGCGGATGGAAAGCCTTGGTTTCATGATATCAAGGAATATTTGGCAAAATGCGAGTACCCAGAATTTGCAAACCCCACTCAGAAACGCATACTTTGGAGATTGTCCAACAATTTCTTTCATAGAATAGGAATCCTATAAAGGAGGACTCCCGATTTGGGACTACTAAGGTGTGTCGACTCAAAGGAAGCATCCAAGCTACTACAAGGAATTCATGTCGGGACTTGCGGTCTACATATGAATGGTTTTGTCTTAGCCAAGAAGATACTTCGGGCTGGTTACTTTTGGATGACTATGGAAACGGACTGCATCTAGTATGTCCAAAAATTCCATCGTTGTCAGATACATGTAGACATGATAAAGGTACCTCCAAATGAGCTTAATGCAACAAGTTCACCTTGGTCGTTCGCCGCCTGGGGGATGGACGTTATTGGACCAATTGAGCCTACTGCTTCCAATGGACACAGATTTATCCTGGTAGCAATCGACTATTTTACCAAATGGGTCGAAGCAGCATCTTACAGAGTGATAACCAAGAAAGTCGTGGCAGACTTTGTCCGCGACCATATTGTTTGTCGATTCGGGATTCCAGAGTCGATCATTATTGATAATTGCTCGAACATCAACATCGACTTGATGAAAGCTATGTGTGAAAACTTCAAGATCAAACATAAGAATTCCACAACCTACAGACCTCAGATGAATGGTGCCGTAAAAGCCGCTAACAAGAATATCAAGAAGCTATCGACGAAAATGATAGAGAAACATAAACAGTGGCACAAGAAGTTATCGTTTGCTTTACTGGGATATCGCACCACAGTCCGCACATCAATCGGGGCAACCCCCTATATGCTAGTTTACGGTACAGAGGCCGTCATTCCCGCTGAGGTAGAAATTCCCTCCCTAAGGATCATACAGGAAGCTGAGCTCGACGATGCAGAGTGGGTGAAAAGTCGTTATGAGCAACTAGCCCTTATAGACGGAAAAAGAATGAATGCAGTTTGCCATGGTCAACTTTATCATAACAGAATGTCCAGAGCCTTCAATAAAAGAGTCAAGCCGAGACAGTTCACACCGGGACAACTGGTGTTAAAGAAAATTTTTTCGCATCAGGATGAAGCCAAAGGGAAGTTCTCCCCCAACTGGCAGGGTCTATACATGGTTCACCGGGTTCTGACAGGAGGAGCCCTCATACTCGCAGAAATGGACGGAGAAGTCTGGCAAAAGCTGATCAATTTAGATGAAGTCAAGCATTACTATGTGTAATCTTTATGTTTTCCTTATATGATGTAATTTGAAATATGCCTAACCTAATTCCCATTTAATAGGGGATACATAGGAAGCCATATGGGTTCGGTCACAATTTAATATAATTTGCATTTCCCCCGCAATTGGAAACTGGGCAGACTTTTGAGGAGGACCCTCAAAATTCCGAAGTAATTTCAGGCGATCATCGCAAGTAATAGTCAGAAGCATCGACCCATTAAACTGGGGCAGAATTTTGAGGAGGACCCTCAAAATTCCGTAGCAAGAAAGGTTACAATGTCCTGAACCACGTCACAGTCATCAATTCATCTAAAAAATTATTATTATTATGTCATATTTTTACAAAATCATGCATGTTTACTACTGAAATTGCTTTGTTTAGCAACGCTACCCCAATGATACATACAGTATCACCAGATCAAAGCTAAGTAGGTCAAGTAGAGCCAGCGGGGATACGAACTAACCTCCCCTCTTACAAAACACATGATTTTTCTTTGGATGCAGGCACTTGGATTGCACAATCATCAAACATACCATACACTCACGAGACGAACATTGTTTAGGAATACAACTCTTAGAACCATTGCACTTACCCACATTTGCTATCCATACACACCAATGACATTCCGTGTGTCACAATGTCCCCAGCATTCACATCGCAAACTTATGCCAGCTAAGAAAGCTCTATTACCACTTGCCATTTTATTTCTTGCATAAGGCTACTATTCTGCCTTCCGAGACTAAACACTGTCTCCATCTGCATTTCTGCATTGAATAAGGCTACCATTCTGCCTTCCGAGACTAAAAGTTGTCTCCATCTACATTTTCTACATTGCATAAGGCTACCATTCTGCCTTCCGAGACTAAATGTTGTCTCCATCTGCATTTTCTGCATTGCCTAAGGCTACCATTCTGCCTTTCAAGGTTTATCTCTACCTCCATCTGCATCTGCATAGCTGAAAGATCACCACCTACTACAGTTGCATGGCTAAAAGATTGCCACATCATCACATTTGCATGGCTAAAAGATCGCCACCTCATCTACATTTACATGGCTAAAAGATCACCACCTACTACATTGCATGGGCTGAAAAATCGCCTCATACTGCATCCGCATGGCTGAAAGATCGCCTCATACTACATCTCATAGGCGGAAAGATCGCATCATACTGCATTTCATGGGCTAAAAGATCGCCACATACTGCATCTCATGGGCTGAAAGATCACCGAATTATCCAAAGGCATCATCGTTCGGAGGCACCATTTTCATAGCCCGAGAATGCCATGTCATGGCCTGAGGACCCCTTTTAATCTTTTGCATATCATTATTCAAAGGCATCATGGTTCGGAGGCACCATCCTCATAGCTGGAGAGCAATCATTTCATGGCCTACGAATCCTTTATTATACACTTCATGGCCCAGGACGTCATGATCTAAGGACATAATTCTAACCATCCGAAGACATTCTTCATGGTCCGACGGGAAATTGCATCATGTTTAAATTTATGCACAATATATGCTTGTATTACTTATTTGCTAGTAAACTGGCGAGCAATGTCCATCCCGGCAGGAGCAAGCCCGCTCCAATTCCTACAACCATATCAAACCTTAACCATTCCCACAAGCCGTCCACTCACCCCGTCCAGGATATTGCGTCTGTTCCTAAAGAGTCTCTATTGGCATACGCCGCCGATAGATCCAGAACTACATATGGCCAGATTCCTGTAAGACCAGGGATATGTAGGCAACTCAGAAGCCAGGGTGCGGCCTAAACCTCTTCAAACCATTTCGCTCGGTCAAAATTGGTCATCATATCTTTACCCGACAACTCTTTCATCCTTCCCGGGTAAAGAGGGCAGCTGTTGATACCCAATTTTTCCTTGTATTTTTTGTATATATGGAATATACTTTCAAAATATCATATGTGTGCATATATAAGTATTTCCAAATGCTTAATTATTTTTCCTTAATTTTTAAAGATTTTTTAACCAATTTATTTCCCTATTTTGTTCATAAAAAATCGATAATAATTCCCAAAATTATCATTTTGGTGATTTATTTATTGTATTGTCAATATATTTGCTAAATTATAGCTAAAATAATTTTTGCAAACTTTTGCAAATTTATTTAGTATTTTTAAAGCCAAATTGCATATAATTACAATATTAACCTCTTTTAAGATTTAGTTGCGTTTACATTTATAAAAATTAATTCCAGCCTTTTTAATTTGATAATTATGTACTATAAATCATTTTAGTACCTTTAATTTATTTACAAAAATTATTTACTATTTTTTTATAAATCAAATAGGAAAAATTGGCTATTTAAATGTTAGCCCCATTTTATTTCAATTATAGCCCGATTTTGAACCCCAATTGAACCCAATTTGAAGCCCAATTACCCTAACCCAATTCTCATTCAAACTGACCCACAACCCATTTAAATGACCAATCCGGACTCCCATCTAATCCCAGTCGTTGATCGTTTAGATCAACGGCTCCCATTAATTATTTCCTAATTAAACCCAAAGACCCCCAAACCCTTTTCATTCTTCATAATCCGCCGCCTCTGAAACCCCTCCTCTCCCAAATCCTCTCTACAACCACTCTAATCTGTGGCCTTCCAAGGTCATCAGAGACCTGTATCAACCTCCCATGGCCCCTACGTGATCGTTCCTGTGGTCTCATGACTAGATCCTAAACGGGTTTTGTCTAATCTTTGCTCGATGATTGTTCTCCGGTCGTCTCTGACCTTTTTCCGACCAGCCATGGCTATTTGAGTCAGACTTTTGGCTCTCCTACTTAGATCGACGGTTTTCAAGGCCTTTCTTATCACTTGGGGTTCTTCTGAAACCCTAACCTATAAGGTTCTTTCGATTTCTCTTAGATCTGCTTCAGATCTATGTTTGCTTTGGACTTCTAAGCATTTTTCTCGAAGTTTCTTTTTTAAAACTCTGCTTTCAAAACCCCTTATCTTTTCCGATTAGGGTTCTTGTTAAGTTATTTCAAAACTTTCCTCTGATTTTTGACATGTTTTGCTATGTTTGCTCATATCGATCTTCTACCTGAGTTTGCATGTTAAAAGCCCTATTTTCTTTTGACTGTTTATTAGACGAATGTTTGTTTTGCTTGAGTTTTGTCCGATTTATTTGTTTATCCTCTTTTAAAACTCTATTGTTGTTGAAAATGTTATGGCTTTGAGTCTAAGACTGTTCGTTTAAGTGCATGACTCGATTTGAAGTTCTTTATTTCAAAACCTTTTATTCCTTTGTGTGATTCTTCTGAATCTGGTTTTCTATCATCTCTAAAACTCGATTATTCTTGAAACCCTAATTTTTAAAAGGGGTTTTCCTCACCTACTACTGTGAGATCTTCGCATGCCTTTGATATTCTATGTTTTCTTCACTGCTGGTTCAATGTGACTTGACCTACTAGACTATCATGCTTCTAATATTGCTATCTACTGAATTTTGTGCTACTATTGTATGTTATTTCCTTTTGCCAACAGGCTTGGCCTCGCATGTATAGTGTTTATGCACCTTATTTATATGATGAGTTTCCTTCTTTGACTGATCTTCAAACTTGTGACTGATTTCAAACTTTTCCTTTGCGAAATTCTGATTTCACTCGCCTGTTAAGGTTAACTGATTTCTTTTCCTATTTTTCCTTACTGAATCCTTTTCAAAATTAGAGTATTTCAATACCTAGACTCGATTGCTTATTTAATGTTTTACTACTTCTTTTATGGCAACTGGCAGCCTGCTGACAAATTGATTTCCTTCCTTATTTTGAACCTGTCACTGCCCGTTAAGCAAGTGATCCCTTAATTAATGGCAATCACTTGTATAATTGATTTTGAATCATGATTGTTTCCATGTTTGTAGCCTATTACCTCTCTCTTACTCATTTTCAAAAAATTATAAATACCCTGTACTTCTTTTCTTTCAAGGACACGAACACAAGGCATAAACATTTGAGTTCAAACGCACACTCCACTAAATCTCTCCTTTTTTTTCTCTGTTACTACTATATTGCTGCCTTACCTAGCCGGTTGAAAGCTAAGTCTAGGCTTTGAGAAACGTGCTTATTTTTCTCTGCATTTGCATTTCTTACTAGTACGTTCTAATTAAGCTTCTGCACCAACAACAACATGCTTATTTACTATTTCTTGCATCCTTGCTTGTCTACTGTTTGTATTTAACCAAGTACCATTATTAAAGCATGTTGTAACTTCCCTTTTTTCCTATTCTGAATTAATGTATCATGACTTGTGAATCCTAAATCCCTACCCCAATGTGTTTAATACTTGTTGTTGGTTTGGGACATGACAGCATTGGACATTGTTGTGCATGACCCAAACCTGATTCCCTTGGGGTCATAACCTCCATGTTTATCTCATATGTTGTGATTGGATTACAGGCATGTCAGCACTTCCCATTGCTGTGCATGCCAATGCTAACTCATACCTAAGTGTATAGGCTCATTGCAATGGACTCCCAATCCCCTGACCCCTTTGTATGAAATTGTTAACTCTGTAAAATGCTAATAGCTGTCTCCCTATCATCCTTTCCCCTCCTCTATTCCCTCAGTTCTTGAAACTCTGTTTCTGCACTTTCACCATCTTGTTAGACTTATGTTCTTCCCCCCTTATGTGAGCCTTGCCTTGGGACCCATGAGCTCCCTCTGAACTTGGACACATAAGGGCTGGTATTTCCACACTGCACTCATCCCTATTCTGGTTATGTAACTTGGATGTGAGCACTAACAGGGCTCCTATTGAGACCCTTAGGGAACTCTAACACACTCAAGTTCGAGAAAGGCTTTGGATCAATGGCATCTTTGAGGTGGTTTATTCCATAATTCAGAGAGGAAGTAAAGAATCAGGCTTCCCCTCATTGTAACTTTTCTTTCTACTTTTCTGATGTAATTCATTATTTCTGGTTTGTAATAATTCGTAATAAATATTTGGGGGATGGCTAGTGAAAAGGGTTGGGTAACTATGTATGCTCAAGGGTAGAAAGCATGCCTATAATACTATTTTAAATTCTTTGTGTTCAATTCTGCATTTTTTAGACACCATTTCTCTAGGGTTTATCTCAATTTCTTCATGGTCAATGTCACACCTAGATAACCTGCCTATAGGACTTATTTACATACTACATGCCACTTAGATATCATGCTTTAGATTCTAAACGGCTATAAATAAGTGTCATGTTCATAATATCGAAATTAGTAACATATAGAAATCATGCCTATAGGTATTCCCAAGTAAATCTGGTTCGTTTCCATATTAATAGTAAATACCATTGTCGGTAGAATCTGAAACTAGTTCTATTTAAGATCGGTCTACTCTGAATCAGGTTTAAATAACCTAATTCCCCTGAAAAAGGAGGCTCAACAATTATGACAGCAACAATATGCTTCAGCTGTCCCAACTCAACTTCAAACCTTCCGCCAACCATTCGAAATCACCCCAAGGCCCTCGGGACCTCAACCAAAGGCACAAACCAGTCATATACCACTACCCAAATTTATACCAATCTTCAAAACACCTCTAACAACATCGAATCCATCAAATCACATCGAATTCAATCCTAAGGTTCCAAAATCTTCCGAATTCCGCTTTTGATCGAAAAGTCTACCAAACCACGTCTGAATGACCTGAAATTTTGCACACACATCCCAAATAATACAACGAACCTGTTGAAACTCCTGGAATTCCATTCCGACTACTATATCAAAATCTCACCTATCAACCGGAAAACGTCAAAATTCCAATTTCGCCAATTCAAGCCTAAACCTTCTACGGACCTCCAAAATACATTCCGATCACGCTCTTAAGTCCCAAATCACCTAACAGAGATAAAAAAATCATAAAAATTCTGATCCGAGATCATATACCAACAAGTCAAATCTTGATCAAACCTTTCAAATCTTAAGCTTCAATTTGAGAACTGTTTCTTCCAAATTCATACTGGTTACCCTGAAAACCAAAACCGATGATTTACATAAGTCATAATATATCATGCGGGGCTATTCGTTCTTGAGAACTAGCGAGCGAAGTGCAAAAGCTCAAAATGATTGGCCGGGTCATTACACTAGCCGATTGGGTCGTGATCGAACTCCCGCAAGAAACCGGTGGTATTGTGAATGATGATGTAAGAGTATTAGATGTCACAACCTAAAGCTATGGAAATTGTGTGAAAGCTATGTGATCCATTTATTTGATGATGTGGTGATTGTTCAAAGCCTTTGTTGATCCTTATGATTTCTTTATTCTTATATGGTTGTTCTTTCTAATGAGATGGTGTTTAGTTATACATACTAGTACTATTCCACGGTACTAACGTCTCTTTTCTCGGGGGGCTACATTTTTGAATGGATGTAGGTGGTTCCATAGCAGACAGTGCCCATCACAGATAGCGGAGCATCCTCCTCTCAACAATCTTGGTGAGCCGATTTTGTCTCGTCCCCTTTTTTCCCTCCGCGAAGAGAGGTCCTGGTTTTGACATTCATGGGGTGTATAACTTGTTTCCTATTGGGAATTGGGTATTTGAAGAGTAGTCACCTAACGGGTTATGGTGCGTCAGGTCACCTAGAGTGATTAACTCTTGGATTGGTTTACATTACCAGAGATTAGGGTAAGGGCTCGAAATGACCTCGAGGGGAAGGTGTTAGGCACCCCTCTTGGTCCACAACTGTGGGTCCCGGCCGAACTTGTATTCAAGAATTAGTCCATTAACAAACAAATAGTTGAATCAAATAATTTGCAAGTAAAGCACGTTGCATAACTCAAATAATAAGACAAAGGTTTTGAACAAGTTTTATTATAAAACAATGTTTAAACAAAAGGAATTTTGAAAAGGAGGGGTCCTAGGTTGGTTAGCCTACAGTATCACCCCACACAATGTCTAGTAAACACTCCTCAATGAGGGGCTACATGTGACATTAGCGCGTAGTCATCATATCCCATATCTACCCTTTCCACCCCCTTAGTAGTCATTAAAGCGAGTGTTGGTTAGCAATCTCTATTGCGTGCTGTTACCCGTCCCTTCTTAATGGTCTTGGAGGAAATTTAGGACCTCTACCTATAGGTAGTTCTAGACATACCACTAAGGTTTAAAGGGAAAATACTAAGGCAACATGCAAGAACAAATAGGACCTTAGCACATGAGATAGGAAAGAAGCAATTAGGAGCTCAAGTTTACCTCCACAAACAATGCACATAAGCAGCACGACTCAAACATAAATAAGGGCCTTTTGTTAAACAGTATCCTAAGGCATGATGTTTAAATGAATATTAAGACACTGAAGATAGGCAGTTTATTTTATAAACTTAGAAGTAATGGCCCTATCAGTTTGCCTACTGATTTTTTAAAGCCTGTTAAAATCAGAACGACAATAAGTAACAAAAACAGTTTCAGAGTTGCAGGATTTGAAAATACCCTATGGGCTTGCCTACACGCGGAATAATGATAACTACGTTTTATATAGTAAAAACAAGGAAGATTTAAAACAGACTCTTGGATCCCAATGGCATGCTGTCTATTGATAGATTAAGGCAATTTTTGAAAGAAATTATTTCAGGAAAATAAAACACTAATTAAACCAGCTTCGAAGTGAACTAATTGGGGACTGGATTGACTTATTGACTTAAATCTGTAAACATGATTTCTAGTGTTGTTGCCTATAGGCATGATATCTAATTATTTAAAAAACTGATGTTAGAAACTGGCAGGCATGATGACAAATGAAAAACACATGTAAACACTTGTTATAACAGAAGTTGAATTGGATCATATCCTATAGGCATGGCATCTACTTGTGAAGTTGATTTTAAGACCTATAACATGATTTCTATTATGGAACCAGTTGAGACCTATAGGCATGATTTCTCTTATTGGAACCACTTGAGACCTATAGGCATGGTTTCTAACATGGCAAGGCAAAACATAACAAAAATATAAAGTCCTATAGGCATGGTTTCTACCCGTATTACCCCACAAATATGCAACTACTCACCCTTTTTCACTAGTTACCCCAATATTCGCTTACAAATTATTACAGGCCATATGAATTAATTACATAAGTAGATAAGAAAAATAAGAAGTTATTCTATAGGGAGCCTACAAATAGGCACAGATTTCCAAAGCCTCCAATAACCTCAAATGCCCAAATTCCATAGACAATGTCATTGTCTAGGTGCGTCAGAGTTCCCTAAGGATCTCAAGGATCTGGGGCAGTACTCACACCTAGACTTGGTAACCAAATTGAGTAAGTGCAGTTTGGAAGGGCCAGCCTCAGTGTGCCAGAGTTCAGAGGGTTCTCAAGAGAATCCCAAGGTAGTACACACACTGGAGGGAGCAGAACCCAATGACTTAGGAGTAGAGTGAGAGTGCTTGACACAGTTGAAGAGGTTTTAGTGAGAAAACAGTGTTTAAAAGAGATTTGCTTGAAATAATTTAGTAACACGACAGAGGAGTTATTCAATGAGATAGTTTTGAAAAGAGTAGGGCAAACAACATATCAAACACAAAACCAAAACAGGTTCAGCTTCACACTTAGAACAAAGAACCAAGACAGATTTAGCACCATAAGCCTTCACATAGGGGTAAATGGAATTGGGGACAGGTGAAACACATAATTCTAAACACATAGAAGGTAGAAGTCTTTGGAATTATGCTCAGAAACACTGATTAGACATAGTCACAGAATCAACAATGCTTAAGGGGTTCAATATAGGATCAACATGATTTAAAATCAGTCCCAAAATCATACAAGTTTAGGGGTGCAGACTACTTTACAAGGAAATTCATATCAGAATCTAGATAGAGTAAGATTACATGGAGACAAACTACATAGAAGGGGCAACATGCTCACACTAATCCTAAGGAAGGGGAGTACATAACATGCTAATCATGTAAACATATTAACTACAGGTTTCACAGCAAAACCATAAGTAAAAGCAAACTAGAAACATGATGAACTGAAGTAATAAAAGGACAATATTATTTTTGGAACTTGAATTGAAATTAGAACATACCAGTAAAAAAGGTAGTAAACAAAAAGTGATGAGCAAGAGAGTAGAGTAATCAGCCTTGGCTTGCAGCCGCATGACATAGAAGAATAACATATAACCAGGGAAAATAGAGCAGAAGAGAGTTTTTGGTGTGAGAGAGAGTTTTGAACCAATGTGTTCGTGTGTTTGTGTTAATGAGAGAGTGTGTAAATATAGTAATTCGAAACTAGGTAAAATAAGACAAGAATCACAATAGTATAGTAATTATGGAACTCAGAATCAATTAGAGCAAAATCAGTACCAACACTCCTATAAGTTAGGGGAATTAATTCAAACAGTAATAAAAAATAACAAATAAGGTAACAAATCACTGTATGACCAATAAGGAAAGATTTAAAATTCATTAAGTATAGGGTAAACAATTAGGGCTAAGTTCAGAAAACTCTAATTAAGGAGATAATCAATATGAATAAAATACTAATGCGGGCAAGGTAGGTAAATCAATCAATTTAAATAGAAAGAGTAGGAATCGAAGGTTTAAAGGAAGGTCTTCCAATCAAACCATGAGATAGGGAATCCAGAATCAATCAAAGAGAAAGTCATGATTCAGTATCCAGCATATAAATAGAGTAAGATAAGATTAACCAAACATAGCAAACATGTAGGTTAAACAACACTGAGAGAAAGAGGCAAGTCTGAACAGTCAAGATGAATATAAGTACATAGAGGTGACATAAGCTAAGCTAAAAACACAGTAGGAAAATATTCGAGGCAAGATAGTCACAAAAACTCAAACAAGAAACGATCAGTCAATGCTAATACACAGAACCAAACGAAGAAATCTAGAAAATTAGGGCTTTCAACATAGGCGAGTTGAAAAGGTAGTAAAATCTTAGAATAAGTCTAAATATGCAAGAAATAAAAGATTAAGCATAAAGAATCAGTTTAAACAAAGTTTTAAAAGAAGTTCTGAAACCTTAATTTTTAGAAGAAGACGAAAACACTTGAAATCACATGATTCTTGTAAATGACTTCCAAGGACAGTGTTAAACACTAAAAAGAAACCAACTCAAATCATCCTAGATCTGTACAGATCTAAGAGATACAGGAAGAAATTAGGGTTTTTGGAAGCAATCTATAAAGAGCTAAAAGAACTTGTCGAGAATCCCAAGGATCATAACAAATACAGCATGATTTTGCTCGAAATCATGCCGGAGTAGCCAAGAACAGACAAGAGACGAACCTTAGATGCAATTCAGTGTGGCCCTGGGCCCTAGAAGACCTTAGAGAAGGCAAGCA
The DNA here is from genome assembly GCF_000715075.1 of Nicotiana tabacum. Taxonomy (NCBI): domain Eukaryota; kingdom Viridiplantae; phylum Streptophyta; class Magnoliopsida; order Solanales; family Solanaceae; genus Nicotiana; species Nicotiana tabacum. The sequence continues at coordinate 145,185,674 of NC_134090.1, forward strand.
TGGCATGAGAGAGGCCATTGGAGGCTTAGGAGTCGATGAGAGATCACTGTAGAGGACCGGAGAAGAGAGGTCGGCGGTTTGAAGGGCTAGGGTTTGATTGCTTTGCTGAGAGAGGAGAGGAGATGAAAGAATACAGAGTCGGCGGGTTTGAGAGATTGAATTAGGGCTAGGGGTCTTTAGAGTTAAAAAAAGGCAAGAGCTGATACGGGCCGTTGATCTCTCAGATCAACGACCATGATTCAATTGGTTCTGGGTCGGATAGGCGGGTTTAGGGTTTGGTTCAGGTAATATGATTAGAAATTAGGCTGGGGTTGGGTTAAAATTGGGGCTAAAATCGAAATGTAATCTAGCTAGATTTTAAATAGCCAATTTATCCCCATATAATTTATGATAAATAACAGATAATTCCTAGAAAAACTTTGTATACTAAAATGATTTAAAATATATATTTAACATTTTAAAAATATAAAAGATCAATTTTATGCATATAAATATAATTATATATTAATAAGGCTAATATTGTAATTATATGTAATTTAGCTTTAAAAATACCAAATGCAATTATAAAAATGTACTAAAAATATTTTAACAATATTTTGTCATAAATATAGCATATAAATGATCAAATCACCCCAACAATAATTTGAGGGATAATTATTGCGGATTTTATGAGTAAAAGGGAAGAAAATAAATCAATTTAAAATCTTTAAAATTATAGGAAAATAATAAAATCTTATGCATGGTTATATATATGCTTATATATACTATTTTGAAAGTATTTATGCATATTAAAATATATAGGAAAAAATTGGGTATCAACAGCTGCCCCTCTTTACCAGAGAAGGATGAAAGAGTTTTCGGGTAAAGAAATGATGGCAAATTTTGACAAGATGGGATGTTATGAAAGACAGAGACCGAACTCTGGTCTTTGAGCTGCCTACATATCCTTGGTTTTACAGGAATCAGGCCATGTATAGTTCTGGGTTCATCGACGGAATATGCCGATGAAGTCATTACAAAAACGGACACGAGATGCAAAACGGTTATGGGGAATGGCTAAAGCTTGGGATAGTTGAAAGAACTGGAGCAAGATCGCTCCTGCTAAGATAGAGGCTACTTACTGGTTACCTACAGATGAAAGATGCTACAAACATGTATTTGCGAAACATTAGACATGATGCAAATTCCCTTTGGACCATAAAGGTTGTCTTCAGATGGTTAATGATGACGTCCTCAAACCATGACATCCTGGGCCATGAATTATTTAGTGAGGGATTCTTAGGCCATGAAATGATGCTCTCGGGCCATGAAGATGGTGCCTCCGAACCATGACGACTTTGAATAATGATATGCAAATCCGCAGGCCATAGTATGGTGTCTTTCGGCTATGAGGATGATGCCTTTAGACTATGACGCCTTCGGATAGATTGGCGATATTTCAGCCCATGATATGCAAAGTATGATGTTAACAAGATAAGGCTTAGTCTTGTGAAATGAAGGGCAAAGCTTAGCCCGATTGGTAAACAAATAGATAGTAAAATAGAGCAATATCTGTGAAAAAAAGGGACAATGCTTAGTCCCATGTGAATATGGAGACAAGGATTAGCCTCATGCAGGTATGGAGACAAGGATTAGCCTCATGCAAATAGGGAGGCAGGTATTAGCCTCATGCAAGTATGGAGTCAAGGATTAGACTCATGCAAGTAAGGAGGCACAGATTAGCTTCATGCAGGTATGGAGTCAAGGATTAGAATCATGCAAGTAGGGAGGCAGGGATTAGCCTCATACAGGTATGAAGTCAAGGATTAGACTCATGCAAGCAAGGAGGTAGAGATAATCCTCATGCAAGTATGGAGTCAGGGATTAGACTCATGCAAGTAGGGAGGCAGGGATTAGTCTCATGCAGGTATGGAGTCAGGGATTAGATTCATGCAAGTATGGAGGTAGGGATTAGCCTCATACAAGTATAGAGTCAAGGATTAGACTCATGCAAATAGGGAGGCAAGGATTAGCCTCATGCAGGTATGGAGTCAAGGATTAGACACATACAAGTAGGGAGGCAGGGATTAGCCTCATGCAAGTATGGAGTCAAGGATTAGACTCATGCAAGTAGGGAGGCAGGGATTAGCCTCATGCAGGTATGAAGTCAGGGATTAGACTAATGCAAGTAGGGAGGTAGGGATTAGCCTCATGTAAGTAGGGAGTCAAGGGTTAGACTCATGCAAATAGGGAGGCAGTGATTAGCAAAGTATTGAGTCAAGGATTAGACTCATGCAAGTAGGGAGGCAAGTATTAGCCTCATGCAAGTATGGAGTCAAGGATTAGACTCATGCAAATAGGGAGGTAGGGATTAGCCTCATGTAGGTATGGAGGCGGGGATTAGCCTCATGCAAATATGGAGGCAGGGATTAGCCTCATGCAGATAGGGAGGCAGGGATTAGCCTCATACAAGTAGGGAGGCAGGGATTAGCCTCATGCAAATAGCGGAGGCAAGGATTAGCCTCATGCAAGTAGGGAGGCAGGGATTAGACTCATGCAAGTTTGGAGTCAAGGATTAGACTCATGCAAGTGGGGAGGCATGGATTAGCCTCATGCAAGTATGGAGTCAAGGATTAGACTCATGCAAGTAGGTAGGCAGGGATTAGCCTCATGCAAGTATGGATTTAGGGATTAGACTCATGCAGATAGGGAGGCAAGGATTAGCCTCATGCAAGTAGGGAGGTGGGGATTAGCCTCATGCAAGTATGGAGTCAAGGATTAGACTCATGCAGATAGGGAGGCAAGGATTAGCCTCATGCAAGTAAGGAGGCTGGGATTAGCCCCATGGAAGTATGGAGTCAAGGATTAGACTCATGCAAGTAGGGAGACAGGGATTAGCCTCATACAAGTAGGGAGGCGGGGATTAGCCTCATGCAAGTATGGAGTCAAGAATTAGACTCATGAGAGTAGGGAGGCAGGGATTAGCCTCATGTAAGTATGGCAAGGATTAGACTCATGCAAACATGGAGTCAGGGATTAGACTCATGCAAATAGGGAGGCAGGATTTAGCCCCATGCACTTATGAAGTCAAGGATTAGGCTCATGCAAGTAGGGAGGCGGGGATTACCCTTATGGAGTCATAGAGTCAGGGATTAGACCCATGCAAATAGGGAGGCAAGGATTAGCCTCATGCAGGTATTGGGAGTCAAGAATTAGACTCATGCAAATATGGAGTCAGGGAATAGACTCATGCAAATAGGGAGGAAAGGATTAGCCTCATGCAGGTATGGGAAGTCAAGGATTAGACTCATGCAAACATGGAGTTAGGGATTAGACTCATGCAAATAGGGAGGTAAGAATTAGCCCCATGCTAAAGCAAGTAGCAAATGAGAGTAGTATGTGTCTTAGCTGGAGATGTATTCGATGTCTAATGGCCTGATTGATAGTGAATTATCTTTGTGTATACATGTTTTGCGAATGCTACCGTTACGTCAAATGTGCCTGCGTTCAAAGGAAAATTGTAAGTTTGTGAGGGGAGGTTGGTTCGTGCTTCGTCTGTCGGCCTTGCTTTGCTCCGTTCTGAAAGCCTTTCGAGTTCCCCTGGGTGACACCTGACTGTTATGGAAGTAGAGTTTTCAAAAATATACAATTTGATAAAAATAAAGTTATTTTCAGAAATATATTGATATATTTAAGTGAACTAGTGACTGTGACATATCTCAAAGACATTGCAGCTCTTTTATGGAATTTTTAGGGTCCTCCTCAAAATTCTGCCTCAGTTTGGTAGATGATTTTTGACTGTTTGCGGATACTAAGCCTTGCTGAGTCTTCTCCGGAATTTTAAGAATCCTTCTCAAAATTTCGCCCCGGTTTCCTGACTGGTTACTGACCGTCTGACACATTGGCGCTCGCTAGACTTGCCCCTGAATTTTGAGGACCCTCCTCAAAATTCTACCCCACCTTCTGCTTTTAGGGAAATGAAAATTTTATTATGATATGACCGAACCCATAAGGATGCCTATGTATCCCCTCTTAAACGGGAATCAGGTCAAGAGTAGTTCAATTACATCAGAAGAGAAAAATGTACGTAATCTAAGCATAGTATCTCTTGATTGCGTCTGAATTGATTGGTATTGGCCAGATTTCTCTATCCATTTCTGCAAGTATGAGTGCTCCTCCTATCACCACCCTATGAACCATGTATGGACCTTTCCAGTTTGGAGAGAATTTCCATTTGGCTTCATCTTGATGTGGGAATATCTTCTTCAATACCAGCTGCCCTGGTGCGAACTATCTTGGTTTGACTATTTTGTTGAAAGCTTTGGACATTCTTTTTTGATAAAGTTGGTCGTGACACACTGTGTTCATCCTCTTTCCATCGATAAGGGCCAATTGCTCATAGCAACTCCTTATCCACTCTGTATCGCTAAGTTCAGCTCCCTGTATGACTCTTAAAGAAGGAATCTCCACCTCGGCTGGGATGATAGCCTCAGTACCATAAACCAACATGTAGGGAGTTGCCCCAATTGATGTGCGAACCGTGGTGCGGTACCCCAACAGAGCAAAGGGTAACTTCACATGCCACTGTTTGTGGTTCTCTACCATTTCTTTAGTATCTTCTTAATGTTTTTGTTGGCGGCTTCTACGGCTCCATTCATCTGAGATCTGTAGGTTGTGGAATTCTTGTGCTTGATTTTGAAAGTTTCACACATAGATTTCATCAGATCACTATTGAGATTGGTGGCGTTTTCGGTAACAATGGATTCAGGAACACCGAATCGGCAAACAATTCGATCCTTGACAAAGTATACAACGACTTTCTTGGTCACAGCTTTGTAAGATGCAGCTTCTACCCATTTTGTGAAGTAATCAATGGCTACCAGAATAAACCTATGTCCGTTTGAAGCCGTGGGCTCGATCGGACCAATGACATCCATTCCCCAGGTAGCGAATGGCCAAGGTGAGCTTGTTGCATTGAGCTCGTTCAGCGGAACTTTTATCATATCGGCATGCACTTGACATTGAAATCATTTGCGGACATACTGGATGCAATCTGTCTCCATGTTCATCCAAAAATAACCTTCCCTGAGTATCTTCTTAGCCAAGAAGAACCCATTCATGTGCAGTCCACAGGTCCCAGCATACACATCCTCAAATAGCTTAGAAGCTTCCCTTGCGTCAACATATCTTAGTAAACCCAAATCAGGAGTTCTTCTGTACAAGTTCCCTCCACTGTGAAAGAAGTGATTTGCCAATATCCGGAGCGTGCGTATTTGAGTATGATTTGCATGCTCCGGGTATTCTCTTTTTGATAAGTATTCTTTGATGTCATGGAACCAAAACTTTTCATCTTCTTCTTCCTCGACGTGAGCACAATATGCCGGCTGATTATGGATCCTCGCTAGAATGGGATCAATGTAGTTCTTATCTGGATGTTGTATCATAGATGATAAGGTGGCCAATGCGTCGGCAAACTCGTTCTGAATTCTGGGCACATGTCGGAATTCTATCTTTGCAAACCTCTTTCTCAATTCCTGCACATGGTGAAGATATGGCAATATCTTGGAATTCTTGGTGGTGTACTCTCCTTGTACTTGGTGCACAAACAAATCTGAATCATCGATCACCAGCAACTACTGAACGTTCATGTCGACTTCCATGTTGAGCCCTAGTATACAAGCTTCATAATTCGCCATGTTGTTGGTGTAGGGAAATCTGAGTTTAGCAGATACCGGATAATGCTGACCCATTTCTGATACCAAAACTGCTACAATGCCCACTCCTTTGAAATTTGCGGCTCCGTCAAAGAACATCCTCCAACCGTCATATGCATCGATAATGTCCTCTCCTACGAATGATACTTCTTCATCAGAAAAATACGTTTTCAAAGGTTTGTATTCTCCTCACACCGGATTTTCAGCAAGGTGATCTGCTAGTGCTTGTCCCTTGACTACCTTTTGAGTTATATAGACGATATCGAATTCACTTAGTAGTATCTGCCACTTAGCCAACTTCCTGGTCGGCATGGGTTTCTGGAATATATACTTCAGAGGATCCATCCTGGACATGAGGTATGTAGTGTAGGCACAGAAGTAATGTCTTAATTTCTGGGTTGTCCAGGTCAAAGCACAGCAAGTGCGTTCAAGTAGAGAATATCGTGCTTCATAAGGTGTGAACTTCTTACTCAAGTAATATATGGCCTGCTTCTTTCTTCCTGTCTCGTCATGTTGTCCCAGAACACATCCGAAGGCTCCATCTAATACAGATAGATAGAGTAGCAAAAGTCGTCATGGTTCTGGCGGGACCATAACTGGTGGTGTGTACAGGTATTCCTTGATCTTGTCAAAATCCTTCTGACAATCCTCTGTCCAACTTGTTTCGGCATCTTTCCTCAGCATCTTGAAGATGGGTTCACATATGACTGTAGACTGTGCTATGAATTGACTGATGTAGTTGAGACGTCCTAGGAAGCTTATCATATCCTTTATGCTTTTAGGTGGCGGTAACTCCTGAATAGCTTTGACTTTAGACGGATCCAGTTCGATCCCTTGACGACTGAAGATGAATCCCAGTAACTTTCCTGCAGGAACCTTAAATGCACACTTTACGGGGTTCAATTTCAAATTTTACCTCCTGAGCCTGTCAAAGACCTTTCTCAAGTCCGCTATGTGATCTACGATCCTCTTGGATTAGATAATGACGTCGTCCACATATACCTCTATTTCTTTGTGTATCATATCATGGAAGATGATTGTCATGGACCTCATGTAAGTGGCCCCAACACTCTTCAAACCAAATGTCATCATCTTATAACAGTATACACCCCATGGTGTGATGAAATATGTCTTCTATGCATCTCCTTCATCCATCCAAATCTGGTGATAACCTGCGAAGCAATCCACAAAGGATTGGAGTTCATTCTTGGCACAATTATCAATTAGGATATGTATATTCGGCAGCAGAAAGTCGTCCTTGGGACTTGCTCTATTTTAATCTCGATAGTCAACACATACTCTAGCATTCCCACCTTCTTCGGAACCGGCACAATGTTAGCTAACCAGGTTGGATATTCGACCACCCTGAGAACTTTAGCTTTCATCTTAACTTCCTCCTTGATTTTCAGGCTCATGTTTGGTTTGAACTTTCTGAGTTTCTGTTTTATTGGCGGACACATGGGATTAGTAGGCAACTTGTGAGCCACTATGGAAGTGCTCAAACCGGTCATGTCATCATACGATCGTGCAAAAATGTCCTTATATTCTTTTAAGAAATGATTGTACTCTTCCTTCTATGTTGGTGACAAGTGAATGTTGATGCGGGTCTCCTTGATGGTCTCGGCGTCTCCCAAATTTACTACTTCAGTCTCGTCCAGATTGGACTTAGGCTTATTTTTAAAATTTTCAACCTCCCGGGCGATTTCCTCGGGTATCTCATCTTCTTCCTCTAAATCATTATCATTATGTTGTGTTGCCTCATTACATGTCACAGTCACTGGTTCATCAGGAAAAGTATTAATAACGCTTTGGAAAGAAAAAGTGTAAAAATAGTTGTGAATAATAAAGAGCAAATGCATTTGATTAAAACTTGAAAATTTGTCCAGACAAAGCAAGGCTCGATAAATCAAGCATTTATTTTGAAACAAGTAAAGCTTAAAACGAAACTACAGGAAATCTTAAATGCCTAGAATAGCTATAGAAGTAAATTCTGCTAAGCTACCTAGGGACTCGGCGGGCTCGGGATGGTGTGGTGATCCAGTTTCTGAGAATAGCTCCCTTTTCCACAGTCTGAATAGTGAGGACTTCTTCCTCCTCCTCCTTAATTATGGCACCGCAGTCCATGTCCTCGTCCTTCAAGAAGAATTTCCTTAACCCAGCTAGTGCTTCTTCCTCTGCAGTCCCTCATATTGTGTCAGCCTGTTGGAAAGCTTGTTCCAAACGTTGCAATGGTTGCTCAAGAGGGTAATACGGTCTGCGCCATGGAGGTGACCAATCATTGTACTCTTGCCATGTATACTGGTATCCGAGCCCAAAGGTGGTACCATGATTTTTCAGCTGTATTGGTTTGGTGATGCCTTGGAGGTTTTTTCCCAATCCTTTGTCAGGTTTATATCTGGACCATTCTAGTATTCTTTCTATTTTGTTACTCCGCCACTTATCCTTCTCAACGCCATTGACCCATTCATTATGATGATAGGTTTCCCCTCCTAGCCTTTTTCTATGTCCAATGGCCAGGATGGTTTGACTGGTGTAAATGGGGTTACTTCCATCTCCATGAATGATTACCTCCGGCGGTTCCATTCAAACTTTACGACTTGAATTAGTGTGAAAGGCATGGCTCCAGTGGCATGGATCCATGGTAGGCCCAACAGAAGATTATATGAGGCTGGTATGTTGAGTACCTAAAATTCAACGTCGAACCAAGTTGGCCCCATCTGCAAGCAAAGGTTGATTTCCCCGATCGTGGACCTCTATGACCCATCGAAAGCTTTTGCATTCATGCTCCCTACCCGTATTTCATGGAAACCTTTGTCCAAACTTTTCAGAGTGTCCAATGGACAAATATTTAGGCTCGAACCTCCATCAACCAAGACCCTAGCAATGAACTTGTCTTCAAATTGCACCGTAATATGCAATTCTCAATTGTGATTCAAACTCTAGGGCGGTATCTCATCTTCGTGGAAGATAATCTTATGGCTCTCCAGCACTTGCCCAACCATGTTGGCCATTTCTCCGCCGGTGATGTTATTGGGTACATAAGCCTCGGTCAATACTTTCATTAAGACGTTCTTATGTGCCTCTGAATTTTGCAATAGTGACAGGATAGATATCGGAGCAGGGACTTTGTTCAGATGGTCAAAAACAGAATACTCTTTTGCCTGTACTTTTCTACACAAGTCATCTAGCCCGGTCTCAATTATAGGCTTCCTAGTAGTGGCCTCCTTACTTGAACCTCCTAGGTGTTCAAGTGTATAGACTCTTCCAGTTCTAGTCATTCATTATGCAGCTTCAGATTCCTCTATCTTGGCCTTCCCTTTTCGCCGAGTCTCGGCAACATAATCTTAGGGTATTACTTTTGAGTTGAATGGGGGTGTGGTTGATACTGTCACAGTAAAAGGTGTGACCACCTCTACTTCAAATGGAGCGGAGGTGGCTGCGGGCGGAGCCACTTCCACCTCGAATGGAACTGATGCGGTTACCTCAACCTTAATTGGCGCCTGAGTCTGAACCACAATGGGAGTAAGTGTGACTGCAACCTTAAAGTCATCACATTCTCGAATAAGCCCGATCGACCCCTCGGGGTACCATTCTTCATTTGTCTCTATCACATGTACACCATCCCCTCTATGATCAGGGAGGGGATTGTTGCGGACATTAGGTGTGGCTTCCTTTGCTTGTATTACCTTGTTGTCAATTAGCGTCTGGATCTTATCCTTCAATGTTCGGCACTCAGCAGTGATGTAACCTTTCATAAGGGAATAGTACGCACAAGTTTTGTTCGGATTGACCCATTAGGATAGATTTTCTAATGCCACAGCGGGAACATGAGTGACGTAACCTGCGGCTTTCAACCTTTCATACAGTTGGTCGATGGGCTTCGTAATGGCAGTGTATTATCTAGGTGGATTGTAGTCGAATTTGGGTCTTGGTCTTGAATAATTTTAGTGAGTTGGTGGTGATTGAAAGTGGGATGGCTAGGAATTATAGGTGTGATAGACAGTGGCTGGTTAGGAATATCTAGGAGATGAAGGTTGATATGTAGGCGGTGATTCTTGGTATGTGGGTGGAGGTGTTTGATATGTGGGTGGAGGTGTTTGATATGTGGGTAGAGGTATTTGATATGTAGGTGGAGGTGTTTGATAGGTAAGTGGAGATTTTGGGCCCTGGGCCACCATTACTGCCTCAACATCTTTCTTCTTTGATATGCCACCTGATAGTAGTGCCTTATTCGTGACTTGTAGTGCCTCGATGTTTGTTACCATCCCGCTCTTGATTTCTTCTTCGATTCTTTCCCCGAGTTTGATGATGTCAGAGAATTTGTGATTTTCGATAACCATCAACCTCTCATAATATCATGGATCTTATGCCCCGACGAAGAATTTATTCATCTGTTCTTCGTCCAAAAAGGGCCTGACCTTGGCTGCTTCTGACCTCCAACGAGTAGTGTATTCACAGAAAGTCTCCATAGTTTTATTTTTAAGATTCTGAATGTAGACGAAATCTGGTGCATTCTCTGTGTTGAACCTAAACCAGTCCATGACATCCGACGCCATGCTTACCCAATTGGACCATTTCTTGGGATTCTGGCTGATATACCAAGACAAAAAGTCCCCAGTAAGGCTCCTCATAAAGAGCTTCATCCGGATCTTTTCATATTTCCCGACCCTGACAAGTTTGTCACAATAGGTCCTTATATGAACCTTGGGATCACCTGTAACATCAAACATTTCGAACTTGGGAGGTTTGTACCCCTCTGGCAGTTCGACATCCGACTGTATGGACAGATCTTCATAGTTCAAACCTTCTATTCCTATGTCACCTTCAACACCTTGAACTCGGTTTGTTAACTTCTTGAGTTCTTCAGCCATGTTTTTAATGAGCAGGTCCTTCTCGGAGGATTCCGGTGCATATGAGGTTGGTTGGGTAAAGGGAGGTATAGTTTCCACATATATTGGGTTGTTTTGATGGGTGCTAGGAACTTGGGTGTAGTGATGGTCATTGGTGGAGTTTTGTGGATCGAAAATGGGTTGTGGTGTGTTTTGGTGAGTGTGGTAAGTGGTGGTTGGTGGGTACTGAATTGTTTGATGACGATGTTGCAGTGGAGTTGGTATTGGCAATGGATTGATATTTTGGGGTGGAGTCGCATATTGATTGGTGCGGTAAGATTTTGTGGTTGTTGGTTTTGTGTGTTCTGAGGAGGTGTTGGGTTCTTTGTTTTTGTTGGTGGATATCGGCGACATTGAGGGTAAGTGACAAATTTGCCAAGTTGCGAACCTGCTCAAGTTCTCCTTGTAATTCTAGTATCTTTTGTTCCAGTCTTAAAACTAGATCATTTGGGGCCGGAGTACTACGGCCATCTGAAGTCTCTGTGTTCTCAATATTTTCCTTTCGGATTCCACTTAAGTCATTCATATTTGTTTTTCCTCTGCCTTTTCTATTGCTTGGAGGAGGAGGAGGTGGAGGGCCTCTAGATCTGGTGTGATACGCTGATGAATCCATTATGAGTGAACCAACCTAAGGGGATGCGAATAACAATAAGCAAAAACAAAAAGGTAACAAGTCAATAAAGATCCTGAAATATTTGCAGTATTTAAACATATATTGCGGAAATGTAAATTCGCGTCTTAATTTGGGAACCTCGTTGTGCCCGAGGTAGGCCTAGCGACAAATAAATTTGGAGAACCTTTAATGCCAATAGATGCTTCATTTCATAATATAAAAATAGATGAATCCCAAAACGACACTAAGATAATAATAAAACAAGTCACTACTGGCACTTGGCCTTATTATATTTTTAGGAAAAGCAAGTAAATCTAGCCTATTTGGTCCCAGAAGGACCTTCCCCAGATTCGATCTTCCGGACTCCACCATATAGATCCCCTACGCAGCCCTAGCAGCAAGTAGGCTCTGGCCAAATGTCCTCCTTCAGCTCCTTCAATTTTCAATCCTCTTAATGACTTTGCCTTCCAGCTTCACTATTCCTCGCTCCAGATATTCCAGTTTCATGTTGGAAGTGATTGCCATCTCTTTCTACTCCTCGATCAACCTCACATTCCTCTCATGTATTTTACGGTGCTTATTCTCAGAGTCATGGACCCTTTTGCGCAACCTGTTGTATTTGACTTGAGCTTCAACTTCCTCATCTATGATTCTGTTCCCTTGACCGGCCCCTGGTGTCACCATTCCTTTCCGAGTGTCCTCCAACCATGTCGCCGCACCCTACATGGTACCTGTATGGCTCAACAGTGTTCTTCTCCATAATGATTTTGCAGTGCCACTTGTGTTGAGCTTGGCACTTGTAAGGGACATCGTCATCTTGGAAGTCTGCCCTGAAATAACTCATCTTGACAACCCTTGGTATAACCTGTTTTCTACTTGCTTGCCTCATAACTCGCATAGGGACATATGGGTATATCCCTCTCAACCCGATCAGCACAAAGTGCGGAGAATCCCTAGACCTGATAATAAACTCGTCTGTTGGGAACTATTCAAACATCCACTACACCTGTTCCTTGGTTAGATTGTCAAAGAACTCTACCCATTCTTTGGCGCTTTCCGGCTGAGCAAATCTGTCTGGAATGTAAGTCATTTTCTAAGGGTTATGGAAGGCAATATGGTCGTTCCAAGCACTTCGCGGAAATTCTTGGCGATAGCGACCCTTTTGGAAATGTTCCAACAAGCATAACTGCAGCAATAAATTACAACCCTCGAAATGCTTGACCCCTCTTTGACAGCGTTCCAGACCCTGTAGATGTTGGCTATGATCATGGGGACTATGGTATATATCTTTCCATTAATCCCTTCCATCAGAGTCTTGGCGACCATGGCCAACCTAGTGTGGATTCTTCCCTTTTTTATTGGGAACACTATTAGGCCTAGGAAGCACACAATGAATACAAACACTTTACGGTGGATATGACCCAGAGAAGTGAGGGAGATCTCATCATGGTAGGTACGGAAAGACTTGTTATGGCCATACCTCTCGTATAGTTATTCGAAAGGTATGTAAGATTCTTTTAAGTACACTAGGTCGACATTCTTCTTCAGCCCCATCATCTTCAAAAATCCCCTGCCCGTATGATTTTCTGGTACCAATAGTCCAGGACTATCCCAAGTCAATCCCGCAAGCCCTCCAATTTCCTCTAGAAGCGGTGTCATTTCTATGTCGCCGAAATGAAATACAGCTCTTTCGCTATCCTAGAAAAAAGTGGCAGCTTCGATCAACTTGTTGTTTGGCTCAATATCTAGCAACGAAGGCAGGTTACCCAAGTACTTTCTCACATGTTTTTTCTCACTTGAGGAAAGGTCCTCCCATCAATCTAGCATCAATGGTAGGATGTTACTAACCATACAGAATATGGAGACCTCGTGTTTCATTTTCTGCAAAACAAAAGGGTTAGGCCTTACCCCCACCGGACTCGACTATTTATACATTTATGATTAACATATCGGCATTTAGTTCTCCAAATTAATGCATGGTTGTGTCCGTTGGGATTATGAAAAACCCGATGGACTTTGGATAAGGCTTATCTTAAAGGATCATTATGTGGAATACATAACTAATCCGACTAGGTTTGACCATGATGCATGCACAGTTTTAACCAGAGTAAGGTTTCTATGGGATTTTAGACTGGTACCCTCAAGTGGACAACTCGAGAGGGAAGGCACGGAACCATTGACTGCACCGCTGATTGACTAGTTTTACCGCAAATAAGCCTTTCCAAATTTAAGGGTAGTAAATAAGTAGAGCGCAACCACTCATTAAAGTGTTGCTATAGGATTTGATACGCACGAGTCGAATATAATTCGGAGCATTATTTATGCAGCAATTAATAACATGTAGGCAACTATTTTCACATAGGAAAAAATAAAGACAACATTTAAATAATTGAAAGACAGTTGCAGGAAAAGAAAACAAAGAGACAAGTCAGTTTCAGGGATAAAGAACCATTAATGCTTAAAAAATGGATAGTCAAATTCAAATAAGGGAGAAGGGTACGAGATAAAGCATGCTTGGACTAATTTGTAAAAAGATAAGTTCGTTATGGTAAGAGCCTAAAGGTATCCCCAGCAGAGTCGTCATGCTGTCGCGTCCCCTTTCTTCCCTCCGCAGAGAGAGGTCCGGGTTTCGACATTCATTGGGGGTAATAACTCATTTCCTTTTGGGAATTGGGTATTTGGAGAGTCACCACCTAATGGGTTATGGTGCGTTAAGGCACCTAGAGTGATTAACTCTTGGATTGGTTTGCATTACTAGATATTAGGGTAATGGATCGAAATGACCTCGAAGGGAAGGTGTTAGGCACCCCTCTTGGTCCACAACTGTGGGTCCCAGCCGAACTTATATTCACGAATTAGTCCATTAACAAATAAATACTTGAAACAAATAATTACAAATAAAGCACGTTTGTATAACTCAAATAATAAGACAAAGGTTTTGAACAAGTTGTATTATAAAACAAAGTTTAAACAAAAGGAATTTTGAAAAGGAGAGGTCCTAGGTTGGTTAGCCTACAGGATCACCCCACACAATGTCTGGTAAACACTCCTCAATGAGGGGCTACACGTGACATTAGTGCATAATCATCATATCCCATATCTACCCTTCCCATCCCCTTAGTGGTCATTAAAGCGAGTATTGGTCAGCGATCTCTATTGCGTGCTGTTACCCGTCCCTTCTTAACGGTCCTGGAGGAAATTTAGGACATCTATCTATAGATAGTTCTAGACAGACCCCTAAGGTTTAAAGGAGAAAATTCTAAGGTGACATGTAAGAACAAATAGGAACTTAGCACATGAGATAGGAAAGAAGCAATTAGAGGCTCAAGTTTACCTCCACAAACAAACAATACACATAAGCAACACGACTCAAACACAAATAAGGGCCTTTTGTTAAACAGTACCATAATGCATGATGTCTTAATGAATACTAAGACACAGAAGATAGGTAGTTTATTTTATAAACTCAGAAGTAATAGCCCTATCAGTTTGCCTACTGATTTTTTAAAGCTTGTTAAAATCAGAACGACATTAAGTAACAGAAATAATTTCAGAGTTGCAGGATTTGAAAACGCCCTATGGGCTTGCCTACACGCGGAATAATGATAACTACGTTTTATATAGTAATAACAAGGAAGATTTAAAACAGACTCTTGAATCCTTATAGGCATGATGTCTAATGATATATTAAGGAAGTCTTTGAAAGAAATCATTTCAGGAAAATAAAATACTAATTAAACCAATTTCGAAGTGAACTTAGGAGTAGAGTGAGAGTGCTTGACACAGTTGGAAATGTGAGAGTGCTTGACACAGTTGGAAAGGTTTTAGTGGGAAAACAGTGTTTAAAAGAGATTTGCTTGAAATAATTTAGTAAAACAACAGAGGAGTTATTCAATGCGATAGTTTTGAAAAGAGAAGGGCAAACAACAGATCAACCTCAAAACCAAAACAGGTTCAGCATCACACATAGAACAAAGAACCAAGACATGTTTAGCACCACAAGCCTTCACACAGGGGTAAATGGGAATTGGGGACAGGTGAAGCACATAATGGTAAACACATAGCAGGCATAAGTCTTTAGAATTATGCTCAAAAACACTGATTAGACATAGTCACAGAATCAACAATGCTTAAGGGGTTCAGTATAAGATCAACATGATTTAAAATCAATCCCAGAATCATACAAGTTTAGGGGTGCAAACTACTTTACAAGAAGATTCATATCAGAATCCAGATAGAGCAACGATGAGCCATGCTAATACACAGAACCAAACGAAAAAATCTAGAAAATTAGGGCTTTCAACATAGGCGAGTTGAAAAGGTAGTAAAATCATAGAATCAGTCGAAATATGCAAGAAACAGAAGTTTAAACATAAAGAATTAGTTTAAACAAAGTTTTAAAAGAAGTTCTGAAACCCTAATTTTTAGAAGAAGACAAAAACACTTGAAATCACATGATTCTTGTAAAAGAGTTTCAAGGACAGTGTAAAACACTAAAAAAACCAACTCGAATCATCCTAGATCTGTATAGATCTAATAGATACAGGAAGAAATTAGAGTTTTTGGAAGAAATCCATATAGAGATGAAAGAACATGTCGAGAATCCCAATGATCGTAACAAATACAGCATGATTTTGCTCAAAATCATGCTGGAGTAGCCAAAAATAGACAAGTGATGAACCCTAGATGCAAGTCAGTGTGGCCCTGGGCCCTTGAAGACCTTAGAGAAGGCAGACATTGCATGAAAGAGGCCATTGGAGGCTTAGGAGTCAATGAGAGATCACCAAGGAGGATCAAAGAAGAGAGGTCAGCGATTTGAAGGGCTAGGGTTTGATTGAGTTGCTGAGAGAGGATAGGAGATGAGAGAATACAGAGGCGGCAGGTTTGGGAAAATGAATTAGGGTTAGGGGTTAACGGTGGGTCGGGTAATCTGATTAGAAACTGGGCTGGGGTTGGGTAAAAATTGGGGCTAAAATCGAAATGTAATCAGGCAAGATTTTAAATAGCCAATTTATTCCCATATAACTTATAATAAATAACAGATAATTCCTAGAAAATAACTTTGTGTACTAAAATGATTTACAATATATATTTAACATTTTAAAAATATAGAAGATCAATTTTATGCATATAAATAAAATTATACATTAATAAGGCTAATATTGCAATTATATGCAATTTAGTTTTAAAAATACAAAATGCAATTATAAAAATGCACTAAAAATATTTTAACAATATTTTGGCATAAATATAGAATTTAAATGACCAAATCACCCCAACAATAATTTGAGGGATAATTATTGGGGATTTTATGAGTAAAAGGGAAGGAAATAAATCAATTTAAAATCTTTAAAATTATAGAAAAATTATAAAAACCTTGTGCATGCTTATATATGCATATATATGCTATTTTGAAAGTATTTATGCATATTAAAAATATATAGGAAAAAATTGGGTATCAACAGCTGCCCCTCTTTACCCGGGAAGGATGAAAGAGTTTTCAGGTAAAGAAATGATGACCATTTTTGACCGGATGGCCGGGGCCTTGTTTCCGGCATTATCATGATTGTTTTTTGTATCCTTAGAGGCTCCGTAGACGTTTGTGTGGATTATATACGGGTGTTGGATGGGTCACTGGATTGTATTGTAACTCTAAACTCTTGTTCTTATAAATGTAATTGTATGAAATTTTGGAAACTTAACTATGGTTTAAGGGTTGTAATATAAAATAAACTAGCAATGTCATATGTACGATCTTTCCTACTATCTAAATAAATGAAAGCATGGTTTCTTGATCATAGTGAGTGGGATAGAAAGTGTCCAAAAGGCTTGCTCAGTCGGGTTCACTCGATTGAGCGCCGGTCGCGCCTCCCGAGGTTGGATCGTGACACTTACCATGTCTCAGCATCACTTTAACAAGCTTTCTGCCAAGTACTATGGTCCATATATGGTGGAGCAGAAGGTAGGTTCAGTGGCATACAAGCTAGTCCTTCCAAATGAGCTTATGTTGCAACCCATATTTCATGTCTCTTTGCTCAAGCCTTGCTATGGGGTACCAACCCATATTTCTCACCCTCTAGTACTTAACCTTGTCGGTCCATATTTCCCTCAACCAAAAATGGTGCTCGATAGGAGGATGATATAGAAAGGTAATAAGGCTGTTGCTCAGCTTTTAAATCAATGGGATCAGATGTCAGAAGATCAAGCAACATGGGAGGATGCCAAAACTATCAGATTGAGGTTTCCAAATTTCCTTCCTTGAGGACAAGGAAGATGTTAAAGGAAGATGTTAACAAGAGGGAATTGATACGAGTTTGGGCTTGGAGTGAGAAATAGACCCCTTTTATTAATCATAGTTGCTTAGCCCATATAATAATACTAGTATAGGTTCTTGTATTTACACATTCGACACTTTATTTCCTTTTATTTCCAGTTTCGCTTAAGAGTTAGTTATGCCAACTCAGCCACTATCACGTGGACTGAGCTGTGGAATGTCAGTTCCACCATATAGCTTGTAGCACAGCTCAAGGAGCACCTATTATGAAGTGAATGCACTATGTTATTTTCCTCTCTCTTGTTTTCTCTGTAAATTCCCTGTTAGGGTATCATTTGCAAAGGTTCAATTGAGTCCTCACACTCAATATATAACTTTCCTGATCCTGTTCAGGACTAAAAGCTACCAAACTTTGTACGGCTTGCTATGTTTCTATATGGGAGCACTAAGCCCCTAAAACTGCATTACTTACCTAAGCCCCTTTAACAAATTTATACCTTATTCACAAGTTCAAAAAAATTATCTTATCTAGAAGGTTTCACTAACATGAGGCATAAGTTAGGAAATCTTTTCGCGAACATATCTCATATGTGCTGGACTTAAGAAGTCACATCTTTTCTTTGGGCATTTGCACTATACTCGCTTTTTGGGTCACGTTTTAACTTATACCCGCTTTGCAAAAAAATTCCAAGCGTATTCACTTTTCGCGTAACTTCAGGCATACGGGTTTGGAGTAGCAAAGGCAATCACGCAAACTTTAGCATTCTAGTAGACGGGCTAGAAGTAGCAAAAATTGCTGAACCAAGTGTTGGCTGAAGTTTTTGTTTGTAATTGCTGAACTTAAGCATTCTAGTAGCTGAAGTTTTCATCTCTATTTGCTAAATTTCAACATGTTTTAGCTGAAGTTTTGTTCTATATTTACTGAACTTCAGTATGTTTTAGTTGAAGCTTTGTTATATTTGTAATGAACTTTAGGGCTGAAATTTATTTTGTATTTGCTGAACTTCAGCATTCTAGAAGCTGAAGTTTTTTTATATTTGCTGAACTTCAGCATTCTTAGAGTTGAAGTTCTAAAACAATAATGACAAGTTGTCATTAAGATCCAGGTGTTTATATTTGCTGAACTTCAGCATTCTTAGAGAGAGAAGAAGAAGATGAGGAAAAGAATGGAGGAAGAACGGAGCGCGCAGGTCGCAGGAAGAAGGAGTCGCCTGAAGTTGTAAAAATTAGGGTATAACTTAAATAATTTTCAAAATATAAGTATAGATTAAATGGAGGCGACTAAATAGGGTGCCCTGTGCAATTTTTACTCTTTTCTTGCAACTTATCATAATGGGCCTTACTTTCTCATTTGGCTGTCGTACTATGCATTTGCATGAGTAGAAGTATTTAACCCAAATTTCCTCTCAGTAATATGCTAATCAATCAAATAATTCAATAAAGAAGATTTCCAAAATTGATAATGTATATTTTTCTGTATGTAGAAAATGTTTATAGACGGGCCTTTTAATTTTTTTTTTCATATTGCAAAATTAAATACCTAACTTTTAAAATTTTAAAAATAATAATGTTGCATTAGAAGTCATGAGACTTTTAAAAGTTGTTGCCTTCATATCCAAAGTCAATTATTTGATTGAACTTTGATTGTTAATCTCCGTACGGGGTAAGGTCTGCGTACATACTATCCTCTCTAGACCTCACGGTATGGGATAATACTGGGTATGTTGTTGTTGTTATTGTTGTTGTTGTTCTTAATCTCCGTACATAGGTTTAGATGATCATTCACAGAAACTAACTTGTACTTTATTCATTCATGTATAATTATTTATTCAAAGCTTTATTTTATAAAAAAATATGTTCATATGTCGCATACCTCGGTATACATGTGCACGACATGCCGGGAAACCAGTTTATAAAAAAAATAGGACAGGCTGGAGGGGTGATTATGTATTCTCCCTAAGTTAAATGCACGAGTCCAATATATTACGTACTAAAAATGCATTTCTCGACTTATTCAAAGAGGTACCACCAACACCTGTCTAACTATGGGGCCAATTAGAATGTTCAATTCCCTGTCCAAGGAAAAAACTATCATAGCAGCGTTAATCTCTGGATTCTGGAATGCATTTGGACAAGAAAAAGAGAAGTACAGAAGTGACCAATAATTGAATTTGAAAATTAGTGGACCTTATATCATGAAATGCATATAGTTAGATTAACCCATTAATCAAGAAAATCCGCTGATCTGATAGCGCCTTTCTTTGACTAGAAAGTGGGAGACCTTGCCCGTTTGAACATAAAAAAAAATTTCCTTTTTTCCAAAAAATTTTCACTTATTTTCGAAATCAACATTTGTTCATAAAATTTTTCAATTTTCACTAGAAGATGTATTTTATAAATTTTCGAAAATTTGAAAAACTCCAAAAAACTATTTTTCAAATTTTCACTCAAATCACTCACAAAACTTCAAAAACAACTCAAAATTATATTCATGTCCAAACACAACTCTAAATTTTGAATATCATTTTCACTTGAAAATTTTTTTCACCATGTTTTGGAATTTTACAATTCTTATGTCCAAATGCCCACTAAGTGGGCGTTTGGACATAAGAATTGTGAAACTTCGGAAAAAAGTGAATTTTTTTAAAGTGAAAATGGTATTTGAAAATCAGAGGTGTGTTTGGACATGAATACAATTTTGAGCTGTTTTTGAATTTTTGTGAGTGATTTGAAGTGATAATTTTGAAAAACAGCTTTTTGGCGTTCAAATTTCCGAAATTCAACTTGAAGTGAAATTTGATATTTTCATGGCAAAACACAGTCTGAAAAAATTGAAAATTTTCCGAAAAAAGTGAAATTTTTATTAATGGCCAAACGGGCCATTAGAATTAAAAATCAACCAATATAATGAGTCCATCAAAGAATGCAAGGAAATTTCCAAGAATCAGTCACTGTGGTAGAATTGGTCCTTTATTCTAAGTAAAAGAAATTGCTACTGCAGGTTGCTTCTTTTTATCTTGTTTCACTCATGGCCGCATATTCAAATATAAATTTCATCTCACTACTGGTTCAAAGGTAAAGTCAGTAGTTAATGAGAAACTTCATATTGGTGGATTAATTGCCTTCAACCTTTTCTTTCCCATTTTTATTTGACTTGTTCAATTTTGGTAGCCGTATAAATTCAGTTTTATTGACCCTTTTAATAAGAAATATAAAGGAGAAAAATAGTACCTAGTATATCTTCATTATCATCTTGCAGTAGAGCTCTTAGAATTAAGGTAACAAAGTCATATGAGCCATGGCTTTGTTATGGGCAACACTTATAGTTGCTCTATTTGTATATGCCTTATATGAGCTGCTTAACATCAAGAAGAGAAAAAGGTTTCCTCCAGGTCAAAAGGGCTTCCCATTTTAGGACATCTTCATTTGTTAGGTAAAAATCCACACCAAGATTTACAAAAACTAGCCAAGAAACATGGTCCTATTATGTATATGCGATTGGGACTAGTACCTGCAATCGTTGCCTCGTCTGCTGATGCAGCCGAGAAAGTCCTCAAGACATATGATCACATCTTTGCTAGTAGGCCTCACCACGAGGCATCTCAATATATGGCTTATGGCCAGAAGAATTTGATTTTTGCAAAGTACGGACCATATTGGCGTAATATGCGCAAATTGTGCACCGTGCACCTTTTGAGTAGTCATAAGATCAATTCATTTCAGTCCATGAGAAAACAACAAGTTGAACTTCTGATTGATTCACTTAAAAACCAAGCTCATGATCATGTTGCTGTTGATGTTAGTGCAAAGATTACGTCGCTGAATGCTAACTTGACTTGCTTAATGGTGTTTGGAAAGAAGTACATGGATGAGGACTTGGATAAGAGGGCATTTAAAGCCGTAGTTCAAGATGTTGTGCATTTAGCTGCAACACCAAATCTTGGAGATTT
Source organism: Nicotiana tabacum (assembly GCF_000715075.1). Taxonomy (NCBI): domain Eukaryota; kingdom Viridiplantae; phylum Streptophyta; class Magnoliopsida; order Solanales; family Solanaceae; genus Nicotiana; species Nicotiana tabacum. The sequence goes on from NC_134090.1 coordinate 145,207,093, forward strand.
TTCCCCTTTCTTGGTGTTATTGATCTCCAAGGACTCACTCGCAAGCTCAAAGATCTTTCAAAGGTGTTCGATGAGTTTCTTGAGAAGATTATTGATGAACATGTTCAGTCTCATGACCATAAACAAAACAAGGATTTTGTCGACACCATGATGGAGATTATGCAATCAGGGGAAGCAGAGTTTCAGTTTGACCGTCGACATATAAAAGCTATCCTCTTGGTATGTACTGCCATCCCATCTTATCATACTAATATAAACTCAAGAAACCACAAATTTTATGATTAAATTTGCTTATTTCAGTAATTATTTCCCCTGTTTCTGTACAGGACATGCTTATGGCTGCAATGGACTACATCAGTAGAATGGATATTGACAGAGCTTCTTAGGCACCCTAATGTGATGAAGAAACTCCAAAAAGAGTTAGAAGAAGTTTTTGGCCTGGACAGAATGGTAGAAGAATCAGACTTGGAGAATTTGAAGTACTTAGGCATGGTTGTAAAAGAGGGCCTGAGGCTACATCCCGTAGTGCCAATAATGCATCCTGAGGCCATGGAAGATTGTGTCATCTATGGCTTCTGCATACAAAATGGATCCAGAATCATGATTAATTGTTATGCAGTTCAGAGGGATCCAAATGTTTGGCCTGAGCCTGAGAAGTTTTTCCTTGAGAGATTTGTTGGGAGCAACGTAGATATTCGTGTACATGATTTTCAACTTTTACCATTCGGCTCTGGTAGAAGAAGCTGCCCCGGAATGCAGTTGGGGGTTACCATTGTTCGCCTTGTGGTTGCACAATTGGTGCATTGCTTTGATTGGGAGATTCCAAATGGTATGCAACCTCTTGATTTAGACATTGATGAGCAGTTTGGGTTAATAACATGCAAAGAAAAGCCTTTGATGGCTATTCATACTTATAGACTAAAGGAATGATGCAAATACATTGCAGATGTACTTAACTACTAATAATATTACACAAGCGATATCTAAAGTTCTACTCCATGGTTTTGTTATTGGTGTATTTCCCCTGCTATTCTACAAATACTATATTGACAGTACATCTATGCCTAATTAGATTGGAAATCGCCAGTAATCTCATTATGCACACAATTGACCTTTTCTTTTCTTGTTTCCCTTTTCACTGTGTGTTGGTGACGTCCAATCCTCTTCTCGCAATGAAAGTAGTACGGTCGCAGCACTAATAAATATAAAGGTCGGGGTCGAGTCCTACAAGGAGTATGATGTAATGATCCGACCTGTCGTTTTGAAAAAATGCACTTCGCTCGGTTGTTTGAGGGAATAAGTAGCTCTGTATGATGTATTATGACTTATGTGAATCATCGGTATTAGTTTTCAGGTTATTCGGAATTTATTTGGAAGAATGATTCTCAGCTAGAAGCTTTAAATTTAAAAGGTTTGCCCAAGTTTGACTTTTTAATATTTGACCTCGGATTGAATTTCTAATGGTTCTGTTAGCTCCGGCGGGTGATTTTGGACTTAGGAGCGCGTCCGGATTGTAATTTGGAGGTCCGCAATAGAATTTGGCTTGAAATGGCGAAAGTTGAAATTTTGGAAAGATTGACCGGGAATAGACTTTTTGATATTGGGGTCGGATTTCAATTTCGGAAGTTGAAATAGGTCCGTAATGTCAAATGTGACTTGTGTACAAAATTTGAGGTTAATCGGACGTGATTTGATAGGTTTTGGCATCGGTTGTGGAAATTGGAAGTTTCAAAGTTCATTGATTTCGAATTGATGTGTGATTCGTTGTTTCGATACTGTTATGTATGTTTTGAGGCCTCGAGCAGGTCCGTGTTATGTTATAGGACTTGTTGGTTTGTTTGGACGGGGTCCCGAGGGGCTCGGGCGTGTTTCGGATTGATTTTAGACCATTTTTCCTTCATTTTTCACTATTGTATTATGCTGGTTTCTGGTGTCACAGCCCTTCATCGCGTTCGCGTGGCCAGTATCGCGAACGCATAGTGTATTTTGATTGCAGCAGCAAATTGTTCTTCGCGATCGCGACATATGTCCCGCGTTCGCGCAGTGTTGGGGCAAGTCTTCTTCTTGTTCGCATATAGGGGATCGCGTTCGCGTGAAGTTGAGCTGGGAGCTGGAGCTGGAGGACCTTTCTTCATCGTGTTTGCGAGACTTGGGCCTCGCATTTGCGTAGTTCTATCTCCAGTTTGAATCGCGTTTGTGAGGCTTATGCCACGAACGCGTAGAGCATTTTTGGTGGCTGATATTTTTGTTCATCGCGAACGCGATGGTGTTCCCTTCCGCGAAGGAGGATGTCTGGGCAGAAGTATAAAGTATTTTATTTCGATGGTTTCGGCCATTTTTATATATTTGGAGCTATGGAGCTCGGATTGAGGCGATTCTTGAAGTAATTTTCACCATATGAATTGGGGTAAGTGTTCTCCACTTAGTTTTGGCAATATTACATGACTCTATCTTCAATTTTAGCTTTTGGTTGATGAATTTTAAAGAGGAAATTGGGGGGTTTTGGCCTATAGTTTCATAACATGTGATTTTTAGTTTTCAACATCGATTTGGAGTCGGAATTGAGTGAAACTAGTATGGTTGGACTCGTAATTGAATGGGTTGTCGGATTTTGTGAGTTTTGTCGGGTCCTGAGGCGTGGGCCCGGGTGTGATTTTGGCCGATTTTGGGCTTTTGATTAAAGATTTGACCTTTTTCGATTGGGATTGGTTCCTTTAGCATTGTTTGATGCATTTGAGTTGCTTTTGGCTAGTTTATAGCCTTTCGGAGGTTGGTACGCGTGAGATGGCATTTTTGAAGAATCGCTTGAATTGCTCGGTATTGGAATTAGCTTGTTCGAGGTAAGTAACTCTTCTAAACTTAGTGTTGAAGGTATGAAACCCCGAATTACCTGTTATGTGATTGGTATTGAGGTGACGCACATACAGGTGATGGGGCGTGTGGGCGTGTACCCTGGGAACTGTGACTCCGTTGTTTCCATGGCACTATATAGTGGCCCTATCTTGTTGTTATTTGTGTTTCACCATGTGATAAAGTAATTGAGCAGTCAATCATGCTAGGTATCATGTTAGGCTTTACGCCGATATTGTCGGGACCCATAGTGGTCATTTCATGTTGTCATCTCACTGATTTTACTGATATGTTCGTACTCAGTCACATTCATGCATTCATATCATATTTCAGTCTCAATTGTTATTTATTAATACATCATATCATTGTTATCGAGCTAGTTTCATGACATTGTGAGCCCGTGAGTGTGACTGGAGAGATTGAGGACTAAGTGAGGCTGAGAGTCTGATTATGAGTGACAATTATGGGATTGGGCTGCACGTCGCAACAAGTTATATTGATTACATTTTATGAGATCGGACTGCACGCCGCAACGATATAGCGTTTGGGCTGAAGGAGCCCATCCGGAATCTTGCACACCCCTAGTAAGCGCAGTGGACTATATATATATGTAGATGGATCGGGTTGCACACCGCTACAGGCCTTATGGCTATATGTATATGGATCGGGTCGCATGCCTTGCACGCCGCATCGAGTATTGTATATTGCTGAGTGATTAAGTGTGTTGAGTATTGAGCATGGTAAGAGATAATGCGAGACAGCGAGGTTGAGTAATCTTAGAATATGAGTACATGAGTTCATTAGTGAGAGGCATTGCATTTGACATGCGTACTTCAAATACATGCCTAGAGATGCATTTCCTTTTGTTGCCTTGTTTTGGAGACATTCATGATTTTACTTGTATCTTGACATGTAGGCATTGAGATATACTTTCCTCATGCTATCTTAAAATGAAACATTTACCTAATGCTAGGTTTTTGGGAAAAATTTTGGTTTTAAAACTTACTCATATTTTTGACGATTTCGGTAAAGGATTTGGGTTTTCACTGCTATACTTGAAAAACGGAACTATTTTTGGAAATTATGAATAAGCTGAGCATTTTGATTCCGAGTTAATTCTATTATTATTTACTTTACATTATTATGAATTGTTGTTGGCTATTAGTGTTGGACCTGACCTATGTTCTAGCTCATCACTACCTTCAACCTAAGGTTAGGTTTGTTATTTACCAGTCCATGGGGCCGGTTGTACTAATACTACACTTCTACACTTTGCGTGCAAATGTTGGCTGTTGTTGTTGCTGTGTTTGATGGTTGCTGGATTTGAAGGTGTGCCCGCATTTCTGTTGTAGCTGCCTCTTGTTCATGGTAGCCGTAGATACATAAGAACTCTGTTTATGTACTTTTCAGACAGACGATGTATTTACTTCATATCAGCTTTGTAAATTTTATTCATAGAAGCTCATGATTTGTACTACCAGTTCTTGGAGAATGTATAAAATTCAATTAACTTCTCTATTTAATTATTTGATTGACTTCATAGGAATTGGATAGATATTAGTTGGCTTACCTAGCGGGTTGGTTAGGTTCCATCAAGACTAGTGGATTTTGGGTCGTGATTGATTGGTATCAGAGCTTTATGTTCATAGGTTCTACAAGTCATGAGCAAGTGTGAAGTAGAGTTTTGCGGATCGGTATGATGATGTCCATACCTATCTTCGAGAGGCTACAAGACACTTAGGATATACTTCTCATCTTTCTTTCCTTATCGTGCGACATTGATTCATCTTGAAACATAATCATTTGAATTCTTTCCACTCATTCGTATGCGCACATGAGCGCTCGGTATCAGCTGTGCGTCGACATCTTGTGATTCCATGGATGAGGTGCAAGATGTGATTTCTGTGTGTTGATGATGGGCCAGTTTGGAGGACTTGAGGTCGAGTTTTGACTGTAGCTTGAGCATAGAGATGTTGATTGTGTGAACACGTGATTTTGGACTTATATGTTTGGAAGCGTCCCTATGAGTGGAATTTGCGAATAGATGAGTGGTCGAATGGCTATATGATGAGTATGATGTGACTACGGGTGTGCTCAGATAGATTGAATTTGATTAAAAGAGTTTGATTGAGATGTAAATTGGATGCTTGATTTCTATCTTGATTTGACGTATAGTCTCGAGTTATGGGTGTGTTGAAGGATCTTTTCATGTTGTTCAGTTGAGGAGTAAAGTGGATCTTCATGTCGTAATATGAGTTCAGACTCAGGAAGATTAAGTGATTGCATAATAGTTATGACTGCGAAAGGGTATAAAGAGATGTTAGTTTGAGGCGAAGCAGGGGGGTTATCTCCTACAGGGTGTCCTGAGGTTTGTATGATCCCTATGTTGTTTTGTAGAGAGTTCTCTTTTACTAGTGAATTATGTGTTGCAATTTGAGTTTGGATCGCTTATGAGAGTTGGCTTGACTGTTACAGGGGCGAATGCGAGATTTGTAGATGATTTGAGATATTAGATGGTTTGTGGTACATGAGCTTATGAAGGATTTAGTTGAATCCCACTGTGGTATTATGGCAGTAATAGAGTATGGGCATTGTGAGTTATTGTGTATTTTGATCTATGGTTTTGAGCCAAGTGGGTGAGTCTGCTATCAGCGGGTTGATTACACGGTTATGTGTTGTATTGATTTCGGGTTTGAGGTATACTTGTGAATAAGTTATGTCCCGCGGAGGGTGAGATCAAGGATGAATCGAGTAAGGGAATTTTTGGGCACTGGTTGTATTATGCTTTATGGGTATATGAGGATCATGGAACGATTTGAACTGTTACTGGTGAAAGATGTAGTGCGCATGGAGTAGGAATCTACTCGGTTGCTTAAAAGTGTGGATTACTTCTTAAGATGTTGGTGTACAAATGGGGCACATGTTGTTTGGTTCGTTTGATCAGTTTAATTGAGATTCGAGCAATGTGGATGACTCTCGAGAATGGTTCTAATGAATTCAAGATATATATGTATCAATTTATAATCTCCAGGATGTGTTTATGGCTAGAAACTGAGATTTACATTGGATGGTGTCGAGATTTGTGGCATTTTTATACCCTTATAGATTATACATTTCAGTGTTAGGAAGGTGAAGGGAACAACTTTAGATAAGCAGAAGGTCTCTTCGGAGTAGGTATCTCCGTTATGATACTTTTGGGGTACTGTAGAGGAAATTCAGCGGTTTATGAGCCTTAGGGCGGTATGGTCCCATGTTAGAGTTCGTGGGGCAAGTTTTAGTTAAGGATAATAGTGTTATAGCAAGGAGAAGTATCAATTTAAAGGCAATTCAGGAGGAACTCGGAGAATTAGGACAGCTTGGTAACGGGTTAGATCAGCATGGTAACGGATGTGATTGGCTCTTTTGGATCTTATGATGCGGTGAGTCTCTACAGGTGTTTTGTGGCAATAATCTTGGGTTTGGTGACCTACGTGGCATGGTTGAGTTAGAGAGATTTAGTTCTGATGGCTTGGTTATGTGCAAATGGGTTTCGAAGAGTTCTCAATAGTTTCTACCATGGTTCGAGGAGTATATTCCCTATTGGCGTAAGAAGCATGTAGCGTATAGTGATTTTCTCATGGATGAAATCAAATAGAAGGTCTTTGGCTAATTGAGTATGTAGTTGCTTGTGACACGGAGTGGATTATGAAGTTCTCGTATTTTTCATATGATGGCATGATATACGCGGTGTGTTGTGTAGGATTGAGATTTGCATATGTAAGGTCACGATTCAGTTTCGAAGGGAAGGTCATGAGTCCTTACGCAACATGGACGGTTTCAGATGACTAGGTAAATGATATTACTATTTGGTATGGCTTGATGAGAGTTTACATTTCTGAAGGGGAAACGAGTTTTGATTTATGGATACATCATTGGTGTTGCGGCACTCTCCTAGTTGATCGATTGTTGCTATTCAAGTTTTGCTATGTGGGGCACAAAAGAATTTTGGAGTATTTCTCATGGGATGGTCGTGTATGAGAGATGTGTAGGCATTCTGGCAGTGGAGTTGAGATCAAATACGGTGATTCATGTGTGCTATGGATTTGGAGATTGGGATTTCTCATGAGTAGATTATTTCATGGTTATGGACTGTGGAGATGTGGCCAAAGCTAGTCAGATGATGGTATATGTTATGGTTGGGTCATTGTGGATCTTCGAGGGAGGGGGGAAGGTGTTATTTATCTATTTGTGGATGACCAGAGTTAATTTGGGGGTCCATTGGTAGGCCCAATTAGGATGTGTATCCTACACCGTGTCAGATTGGGTAGCTCCATACTACTATTATTGAGGGATGTACTATTCAGTTAGAATTGATTTTATCCATATCGGATATGTTTTATGTGTTACTCTTCCATGCTATGAGGGGTTGTGATTCATTGTTTTTATGCACATACGGTGCAGTGCTATTTGGGCTTTATAGCGGAATTTGAGCGAGATAAGTATTTAGGTATTGCATTGTTGATTGCGCGTTGTCTATGTTCTTTCCGGATTATGTCATTTCGTTATTTTCTCTCTGTGGTTATGGTAATGCACTTTTGGTACTTGATATCGAATTTCGCGTGGTCATTGATTTTGAGCAGGGTGGATCGAGGTATATAATATGGACTAGCATTTGTATGGGGGTCACGAATTGTACCGGAGTTATATTGGGGTATGATCCTTTGTGTTAGGATCATATGTTTTGGTTCTGTGGCGTGTGATAGATTTCAGCACTTTGTTGGGGCAATACTTGTTAAGCTTGCGGGATAGTACTCTCGTTTGAGCCATTTTCCATGATTTAGGTATATTTGGATTGTTGCTTACTGGTGCACGGATTGTACGGGTTATGGCTTTAGATTGTATCGTTGTTTCATATCACCAGAGTGGTCGTGTTGGATGAGATGAGGTTATCGGACCTAGAATGGATACTAACAGAATTGGTTACAGCATGGTTGGAAGGATAATATTGAAAGTCGGCTTAGAAAGTGGCTATAATTCTTGTCGAAGGAGCGAGAGCTCCATCACTTGTTAATCTGATGAATGGTTATGGGTTTTGCATGCTTCTTTCATCATCATGAAGGTTTTAGAATGAGGCTTTGTTTGATACGAGGTTTATTACCGGTATTGGATTGTTTTGAGCAGTTACTATGATTAGAAATTTTTGCTATGAGTATTTGAGTTATGCGGTATATCATGTGACTACATCTTGGGTTATGGTGATGGCTTGATATAATTGGTTCAAACTTATGCAGTGTGTAGATGAGAGATTTGGATCTTATAGTAAATTCCAGATGTTGGAAATTGACTTCTAAGGCTTATGGGCTAGGTTGGATTAAGAAATTTTAGTTATATTGTGTTATTGGACCTATATGAGATATGGTGATATGGGACCACCCCCGGGTATGTGCATGGTAAGGTTACACTGCGGTTGGATGACTTTGAGAACAACTCTTGGCACGTTTGAGGATGAATGTATGCTTAAGTGGGGAAGGATGTAACGACCCGATTGGTCGTTTTGAAAATTTGCACTTCGCTCGGTTGTTTGAGGGCATGAGTAGATCCGTATGATGTATTATGACTTATGTAAAACGTTAGTTTTGGTTTTTAGGTTATTCGGAATTGATTTGGAAGAACGATTCTCAGCTAGAAACTTTAAATTTGAAAGATTTGATCAAGTTTGACTTTTTAGTATTTGACCTCGGATTGGATTTTTGATGGTTCTGTTAGCTCTATTGGGTGATTTTGGACTTAGGAGCACATCCGGATTGTGATTTGGAGGTCCACAGTAAAATTTGGGTTAAAATGGTGAAAGTTGGAAATTTGGAAAGTTTAACCTGGAGTGAACTTTTTAATATTGGGGTCGGATTCCGATTTCGGAAGTTGGAACAGGTCTGTAATGTCAAATATGACTTGTGTGCAAAATTTGAGGTTAATGGACGTGATTTGATAGGTTTCGGCATCAGTTGTGGAAGTTGGAAGTTTCAAAGTTCATTGATTTCAAATTGAGGTGTGATTCGTTGTTTTGATGTTATTATGTGTTTCTTGAGGCCTCGTGTAGGTCCGTGTTATGTTAGGGGACTTGTTGGTATGTTTGAACGGGGTCCCGAGGGGCTCGGGAGTGTTTCGGATTGATTTCGGACCATTTTCCTTCATTTTTCACTATTGTATTCTCCTAGTTTCTGGTGTCACATCCCTTCATCGCATTCACGTGGCTAGTATCGCGAACGCATAGTGTATTTTGATGGCAGCAGCAAATTGTTCTTCGTGATCACGATGTATGTCCCGCATTCGTGTAGTGTTGGGGCAAGACTTCTTCGCGTTCGCGTATGGGGGATCGCGTTCATATAGAGTTGAGCTGGGAGCTGGAGCTGGAGGACCTTTCTTCATTGCGTTCGCGAGGCTTGGGCCGCGTTCGCGTAGTTTTGTCTCCGATGTGAATCGCGTTCGCGAGGCTTGTTCCGCGAACGCGTAGAGCATTTTTGGTGGCTGATAGTTTTGTTCATCGCGAACGCGATGGTGTTACCACATTCGCGAAGGAGGATGTCTGGGCAGAAGTATAAAGTACTCTATTTCGAGGGTTTCAGCCATTTTTACATTTTTGGAGCTATGGAGCTCGGATTTAGGCGATTCTTGAAGCAATTTTCGCCATATGAATTGGGTTAAGTGTTCTCTACTCATTTTTGGTTATATTCCATGAATCTATCTTCAATTTTAGCTTTTGGTTAATGAATTTTAAAGAGGAAATTAGGGGTTTTGGCCTAAAGTTTCATAATATGAGATTTTGAGTTTTGAACATTGATTTGGAGTCGGAATTGAGTGAAACTAGTATGGTTGGACTCGTAATTGAATGGGTTATCGGATTTTGTGAGTTTTGTCGGCTTCCAAGGCGTGGTCCCAGGTGTGATTTTTGGCCGATATTGGGATTTTGATTAAAGATTTGACCTTTTTCGATTGAGATTGGTTCATTTAGTATTGTTTGATGCATTTGAGTTGCTTTTGGCTAGTTTTGAGCCGTTCGAAGGTCGGTACATGCAAGATGGCATTTTTGGCGCATCGCTTGACTTGCTCGGTATTGGAGTTGGCTTTTTCGAGGTAAGTAACTCTTCTAAACTTATTGATGAGGGTATGAAACCCCAAATTACGTGTTAAGTGATTTGTATTTAGATGACACACATGCTAGATGACGGGCGTGTGGGCGTGTACCCTGTGAATTGTTACTCCGTTGTATCTATGGCACTGTATAGTGGCCCTATCTTGTTGTTATTTGTGTTTTCATCATGTGATAAAATAATTGAGCAATCAATCATGCTAGGTATCATGTTAGGCTTTACGCCGATACTGTCGGGACCCGTAGTGGTCATTTCATGCTATCATCTCACTGATTTTACTAATATGTTGGTACTTAGTCATATTCATGCATTAATATTATATCTCAGTCTCAGTTGTTATTTACTGATACATCATATCCTTATTGTCGGGCTAGTTGCATGACATTGTGAGCCCGTGAGTGTGACTGGAGAGATTGAGGACTGAGTGAGGCTGAGAGTCTGAGTGAGAGTGATATTTTGGGATCGGGCTGCACGTCGCAACATGTTATATTGATTACATTTTATGAGATCGGACTCCACGTCGCAGCGATATAGTGCTTGGGCTGAAGGAGCCCCTCCAGAGTCTTGCATACCCCTAGTGAGCGCAGTTGACTATGTGTATATGTATATGGATCGGGTTACACGCCGCAACGAGCCTTATGGATATATGTATATGGATCGGGTTGCATGCCACAACGAGCCTTATGACTATATAAATGGATTGAGTTGCACGCCGCAATGATTATTGTACATTACTGAGTGATTGAGTATGCTGAGTATTGAGCATGGTAAGAGATAATGCGAGACAGTGAGGTTGAGTACTCTGAGAGTGTGAGTACATGAGTTCATCATTGAGAGGCATTGCATTTGACATGCGTACTTGAGATACATTCCTAAAGATGCATTTCCTTTTACTGCCTGGTCTTGGAGACATTCATGATTTTACCTATATCTTGACATGTAGGCATTGAGATATACTTTTCTCATGCTATCTGAAAATGAAATATTTACCTGATGAAAGGTTTTTGGGAAAAATTTCAGTTTTCAAATTTACTCATATTTTTGACAATTTCGGTAAAGGATTTGGGTTTTCACTGCTATACTTGAAAAGTGGAACTATTTTCGGAAATTATGAATAAGCTGAGAATTTTGAATTTCGAGTTAATTCTTTGTTATTTGCTTTACGTTATTATAAACCGTTGTTGGCTATTAGTGTTGGACCCGACCTGTGTTCTAGCTCGTCACTACTTTCAACCTAAGGTTAGATTTGTTACTTACCAGTACATGGGTTCGGTTGTATTGATACTACACTTCTGCACATTGCGTGTAGATGTTGGCTACTGTGTTCGACGGTTTCTGGATTTGAAGGTGTGCCCGCATTTCGGTTGTAGCTGCCTCTTGTTCAATGTAGCCATAGATTCATAAGAACTCTGTTTATGTACTTTTCAAACAGAAGATGTATTTACTTCATGTCAGCTTTGTAAATTCTATTCATAGAAGCTCATGATTTATACTACCAGTTCTTGGGGAATGTATAAAATTCAGTTAACTTCTCTATTTAATTGTTTGATTGACGTCATTGGAATTGGATAGTTATTAGTTGGCTTACCTGGCGGGTTGGGCTAGATGCCATCACGACTAATGGATTTTGGGTCGTGACATATGATTTTTGCTAAGGTGTCCAAATGAGTGCAAATTTGATGTTTCATATTGTATTCTCCAAGGGATAGCACATAATTACCTCCATGAGGTTGTCCCACTTTACCAGTTGCACCATTAAATTTTGCGACGATCCTATGACCCCCCTAAATTTATTTGAAGTAAAATAAAGACCACCTTTTTTGCTATGTGGTACTTGGTCTGTTTTGAAGTAAAAATTCTATTTTCATTTATTTATTTATTTACTTTTTTCTCTTTCTCTCTCGTTTTCTTTTCTTTTTCTCTTTCTTGTTTCTTCTTCTTTGATCACCACCACCACCTATCATTCTCCATATCCAAAATTTCCAGCAAGCCAACATCGAAAGCTTATAAAACCCATCAAAAATTGTTCCTAGTTTGAGTTTGATTTTTAGTGGAGTTTCTAAATTTTTATTTCAATTTCTTGGATACTTTCGGCAAAGTCGAAGCCTTATCAACTCGGTTTAAATGACAACGAATGATTGAAGTGAAAATTATCACCACAAAATCGTAATACAGCGAACAAGAGCCAATCTCGGATTTTATTTGGGTGGTGATTTAGATTTTCAAATTTTTAGTTGGTGGTTTAGATAATGGTAGATTTGGTGGTGGTTATGATAATGGTAATTTGATTTCAGTTACTTGATATCTGAAGGATGATTTTTCCCTGGCTTGATTTTAGTTTTGATGGAGGTTGTGTTATGGCGATCTATGGTGGAGGTATTGTGACAAAGTTATTGGAGAAGAAGGAAGGGGAAAAAATAAAGGTAAAAAAAGAAGAAAAGAAAAATATAAACAAATAAAATAAAAATAGTGAATAAAATAAAATAATATAAAAAGAAATGACATGGCATAACATGATTGGTGCATGTGATCTACTGATTTCTTTAAAATTGGTGGTTGTCTCAGAATGTTGCATTTATTTCACTTCAAACAAATTCAGGGGGGTTATAGGACCCCCTGTAAAATTTGAGAGTGCAACTGGTATAGTGAGACAACCCCAGGGAGGTAATTATGTATTATCCCTATTCTCCAAACAATAGAGTCGATTGCAATTACTTCTAAAGTTATAGCTAAAACTACTAATTACAAGCAAAGGAATTAAAGCGAACACGTATCATGCAACTGAAAATGGCTTATTTTATATAAAAAGAACCGACCGTGTAACCTCAATATGGCATAATTAGTTCATGGGTGTACTTAGCTTGCTTAAATACTTTGGATTAGTGATTATGATCCAATTGTTAGCTACCCACTAGAATTTCTCAATTCATGCTTATCCGTATTAAGTCTTTCCAAACCCAAAGGAATGCATTAAAAGCCAATTGATTAGGCCCAATTGTAGAAATCTTCCTATTTTTAGTTTGATTTTATTGATCAAACTTTATTAATTTCTTAATAAGCTCAAATTCTTGCTACATGTTAACTACCCAATCTAGTTTTCACTTTTTCAAAAAAGATATTGTCACGACCTAAAATCCCAACCCGTCGTGACGGCGCCTAACACACTGGCTAGGAAAGCCAAAATATAACAACAGCTTAAGTCTGAATCCCAATATAACCAAAATACTGCTAATACAAGATAAATATCCCAGAAACTGGTAAAGACAGAGTTATGAGCTCTACAACGGAATACAAGTCTAAAACTGAATAATAATAACATCGTCTGAACTATAGCAACAGTATGTAAAGAAAAGACAAGTCAAACCGCGATAAATGATGCAGCTCTACCTCGCCTCTCGAAAATAGTCCAACAAGCAAGTCTACTGATGATAACTGGTCACCACACCTGAATTTGCATAATTAAGTGCAGAGTATAATATGAGTAAGAACGATCCAATATACTCAATAAATATCGTAACTACCTCAGCGAGGTAAAAGAAACAAGAATTTTAAATGAAACCTACTATAACCTGTACAGTTTCATAAAATCCAACAAGTATAAAACAATAATGTGAACATGTATAAGATACTGAAAAGACTATCTCTGTCTCCGTGTACAATTACTCAAAATCTCTATTCAGTCACAAGTACAACATATAAGATGATTTGCAGATAATCAGATAATAAACCATGAAAATTGAAAGTAAAGATGAAATGCAATTCCAAAATAACACTGGACATACTTTCCTCAACCTTTTCATATCCATACCAAATCAATGATCAGTTTTCCTCAATAACCACGTGTACACCATCAAGAGAGAAATATGAAATGGTGACCCTAAAGGGATGGATCTATATCCACACGCTGCACGGACAACTCACGTGCTAATAGAATCTACTGCACGTACGACTCACATGTTGCACGAGCAACTTACGTTCTAATAATATCAATAACTGCATCTGCACGAACAACTCACGTGCTAATAGAATAAACCGCATGGACAACTCACGTGCCAATAATCACAATCCGCTCGGCATGGTTTAAGGCTACCAATCCAGCTCATAACACGGAGAAAGCACATATGCGGGAATACATGAACATGATTAATGATTATTAAGTTTCATACTACTGGACTAGTATAAATAACATGATACAATGTAGGCATGTGCAATTGTAATGACCCGCCCGGTTGTTTGAGAATTTGCGTCCCGTTCGGTAGCTAAGGTCTCGATCAGCTTCATATTGTGTATTATGACTTTCTTGTGTAGCTGGATTCGATTTTCAAATGATTCGAAATTGATTTGGAGGAATGATTCTTATTTTAGAAGCTTAAGTGGTAAGAGTTGATCGTAGTTTGACCTTTGGGTTGACGACTCTGAAATGATATTTTGATGATTCCAATAGTTTCTTATGGTAATTTTGGACTTAGGCATATGTCCGAATTTATATTTGGAGGTTCGTAGGTTGATTTGATGCATTTTGGCGAAAGTTAGAAAGTTGAGAGATTTAACCGAGAGTTGACTTTATTGATAAAGGGTTCAAATTGCAATTCCGAGAGTTAGAAAAGCTCCGTTGAGTCATTTGGGACTTGCATGCAAAATTTAGAGTTATTCAGAGTTGATTTGATATGATTCGAAGCGAGATGTAGAAGTTGAAAGTTCAAAAATTCATTAGGGTTGACTCGATGTGTGATTCGTGATTTTGGTATTGTTTAATGTGATTTGAGGCTTTAAACGAGTTTGTATTGTGTATTAGAACTTGATGGTATGTTCGAACGGGGTCCCGGGAGGCCTCGCATGTGTTTCGGATGGGCCACTGGCCATTTCTCCATGTATTAGACTGCAATTTCTGTTACCCGGTGTTCTTCAATGATGAAGCAATCGCATTCGCATAGAGTCATGTGAAAGCTGTCATTTTTGTTATTCACGGTTGCGAAGAACCGACCACATTCGCGATGCTTGGGGGCCTTATTTCTTTGCGTTCGCAATCTATGATACGCCATCGCGTATAAGGAACTGGAAGGGGTCATCAAGAGTTGTTCTCCGCATTCGCGAGGTTGAGAATGCGTTCGTGATATTTGCTGGGGGTTAAGAGTCGCGTTCGTGAAGCACAATTTGGCAGCTAAAGGTTTTGGTCTTCGCAATCGCAAGGGAGGTTCCGCGATCGCGATGTATAATTCACTGGGCAGGATATAAATACTCTATATCGAGGGTTATGATATTTTTATCACTTGTTGAGTTAGAGAGCTCGGTTTATGGCAATATTTGAAGGAGTTTTACGTGTTGGTTTGGGGTAAGTGTTCTTTACTCGGATTTAATTATATTTCATGGTTCCATCATTATTTTTATCATTAAGTTAGTGATTTGAGTTGGGGAAAATTGGGGATTTTTATAAAAACTTTCAAAAATGTAAAATGAGTATTTGAAGACCGATTTGATGTTGGAATTGGATAATTTTGGTATGGTTGAACTGTAGCGGAATGGGTGTTCGGATTTTATGAGTTTTGTCAGGTTTTGAGGTGCGGTCCTGGGGTTGACTTTTTAGTTTTCATTAAAGATCCAATCTTTATTATTTGGAATTGTTTTATATGGATTTTATTTATGATATTAAGTTATTTTTGGCTAGATTTGAGTTGTACGAAGGTTGTTTCTCGCGAGAAGGTCATTTTAGAGTATTGGTTTTGCTTCTTTGAGGTAAGTATCTTGCCTAACTTTCTGTGGATGAACTATCCCTTAGTATTTGAGTTGTTTGTGCTATTTGTGTTATGTGAAATCCGTGTACGCGAGGTGATGAGTGCGTACTCAGGTTTATATGTGAAAATTGACCAGCTTAGAGTTTTAGGCTTCTTTCATGTATTTATTTGGAATTGTTAGTACATGTTATATCTTTTATTCGTCATGTTTAGTTTCACATACTTTATTTGAAGTTGTTGTTACCTGTCACATCCTTTACTTGCCAAGTTTACCCTTATATACTTTATTTGAAGTTGTTATCTCTTTTATCATTATGTGACTTCCTTTATTGTTGAGTTACTCTTAATTGAAATTGTTATTACATGATATCCTTTTGTTGCCGGGTTATTCTCATGCCTTTATATGTAGTTGCTAGTTCGTGCCATCTCTTTCATTGTTAGCCTATTTCATACACTATAATCCGCAGTTTGCCATTTCATGGAAATACCTTCATTATCGAGTTTATCCTTAAGCAATTAATTGAAGTTGCAGTTATTGAAAGTCATTAATCTATTTTAATTGAAGTTGTGATTAAAGGGGGTGTTGTACATTGTTGAGTCACTTTCCCGTTTATTTTATTGCTATTGATATTATATACGCATTGTGGTTAAGCCGTGCGCTATTTGTTGTGGAAATATTGGTATTATTACTTCTTTTGGAAAGGTTGTGAATTATTTACACTTGTGGTACGAGTTGATATGTCGTGTTATTGTATGGATTCGCTGTTGTTATGCAGAACATAAGGGTGGCATCTCACTATTATTTTTATGCGGAGCATAAGGGTGGCATCTCACTGTTGTTGTTATGCGGGGCATAAGGGTGGCATCTCACTGTTGTTGATTATGCGGAGTGATACGTGTGGCTATTGTGTTATTGTGCAAGCAAAACAACAAGGGTGGCTATTATGCGGAGTGATACGGGTGGCTATCGGAGTGTACAGGTGGCTATCGGAGTGAAACTGGTGGCTAATTATATTGTCAGGGCAAAGTAATATGGGTGGCTATCGGAGAAATAAGGGTGGCAATGTTAAGGATGATGTGTGATGGCCAGGGGGAATTATGTTGACGATATTTCTGTGATAGTATGATTCTACTTGTGTATGTCATACACCTTACATAACTTGTTGTGTTGCATCCAATGAGCTACTCGATGTCTTTGATATTACTTGTTGACTTGGGCTGTAATAGTACACTTGCACAAGCATACATCATAGCATGCCACTTATACTAGTTCAGGAGTACAAAACTTAACATTTATTGATCATGCCCATATATTCTTGTATTATCTGCCTTCATGTTGATATTGAGTCTGTGGCCATGCTGGGCGGATTATGATATTGAGCCTATGACCATGTCGAGCGGGTTGTGATAGTGAGCATGTGACCACGTCAGGCGAATTGTGATTGTGCGTCTGTGATCATGCCGGGCGGATTGAGATATTTGAACGTGAGTTGTCCGTACAGTTATGATTAGAAATGTGGGCACAAGGTGCCGTGAGCATATGATCTATGGATTGAGATCGTGACTTGTGATTATGAGATGAGGTATCTCGGAGTAATTTCGTTGCGAAACTTGTGTTAGAACGGCTTGATTCATTGATTGTTATTTGTTTTCCTTATTTCGCTTCAATGGTACTTTTACAGTGTTCTTATTACTTTACTGTTTATATCAGATGTTGATTTTTGTTGCCATTTACTAATTCTTTCTTTTATTATTAGCTTTATACTTATATACTACACATGCTATTTTCACTAGTAGGTGTTGTGACTTGTACGTCGTCACTAATCCACTGAGGTTAATCTTGATACTTACTGGGTACCGATCATGGTGTACTCATACTGTACTTCTTCACTTTTTTGTGCAGCTCTAGGTATTGGAGATATCGGACTCAGGCAGAGTTAGCTTATTGATCGCGAGGATTCAAGGTAGAGCTGCTTGGTCATCGTAGTCCCTTGGAGTCCTTTCCTTTCCTTGTATTGTGAGCTTATTATTTGAATAGTATTGTATTTTGATCTTTGAGATCTTTCCATGTATTCAGCTAGAGTTCGTGACTCTGTATTACCTAGTCTTCGGAGGGTGTTGTGATTATTGCCGCGTAGGCTTATTTCCCATTTGTTTCGATATTTATATTAAACTCTGTTTTAAATTATCATTGTTAAACTAGATTAATTGTTGTAAGTACTCGGCTTACTTAGTCGTAGAGACTAGGTGTCATCACGATGCCTAAGATGGGATTTTGGGTCGTGATAAGTTGGTATCAAAGCTCTAGGTTCCTAGGTTCTACGAGTCACGAGCAAGTTTAGTAGAGTCTTGCGGATCGGTACAGAGACGTCTGTACTTATCTTCAAGAGGCTATACAAAATTATTAGGAAAACTCCACTTCTTCATTCATGTCGTACTAATTTGTTGATTTCAATGTTTGAGCCTTTGTATCTCTATTCTCTCATAGATGGTGAGGACACACACTACTAGATCAGTCGAGAAGATACCTACGCTTCTTGCTAGATCTGCGAGAGGCCGGGGCCAAGGTAGAGGACGAGGAGGGGCACGTGCCACAGCTAGAGAACCTACCAGAGCATCAACTAGGGAGCCACCAGTAGTTCCGAATAGGGGACATGCATCGGAGGCACCTGTTGTTACCCCGGACTTCAGGAGGCTTTGGCACAGTTCCTGTGCATGTTTGATACATTGGCTCAGGCAGGATTGATCTCCGTTGTACCAGCCACTTTACTGATTGGGGAAGGAGCTCAGGCTTTCCCCGCCCGTACTCTAAAGCAGCAGGATCATGTTGGTCATGCTCCAAGTGTGGTGTCGGTACAACTTGTTATTCCGGTTCAGCCTAAGGTCTGGCCAGGGGCATCAGAGGAGGAGAAAAAGAGGCTTGATAGGTTCAAGAGCTATGGTCCACCTACTTTTAGGAGCGCATCTACGGAGGATGCATTGGGTTTTCTAGAGAAGTGTCACCATATTCTCCGTACCATGGGTATTTTGGAGGTGAGCGGAGTTGCTTTTACTACATTTCAACTGTCGAGAGTAGCGTATCAGTGGTGGTAGGTTTATGAGGAGGGTAGGCTAACTGATGCAACACCACTCACTTGGACTCGGTTTTTTGAAATGTTTTTGAGGGAGTTTGTTCCCCAAGCCCTCCGGGATGCGTGGCGTACGAAGTTCGAGCAGCTGCGCCAGGGCTCCATGACGGCGCCTGAGTATGCCATCAGGTTTAGTGAGCTATCCCGTTATGCACATACTTTTTTCCACAATCAGAGAGCGAGTTTGTAGATTTATTGAAGTTCTCAGTTATGGTCTTAGATTCAGCATGGCTCAGGAGTTAGAGTCTGATGCTCCATTTAAGCAGGCCGTGGAGATTGCTAGGAGGTTAGAGTGTATTTAGGGTAAGGAGAGGGAGGATAAGGAGACCAAGAGATCTCGAGGTTCTAGAGATTTAGTGGATTCTACTCTTCATCTATGACTCATCACGATAGAGGCTTGGGCAGTCGGCCAGTCCAGTCTGTACTTCATACTACTCGTGGTGCTCGAGTTAGTTAGGGACCTCAGGGTACTCATATAAGGCAGTCATCTTTTAGTGCACCACCGACACAGTGTTCTTACAATGGTTATTCTAGTTATCTGGCACAGACGAAATACAAGCTTCCACACCCGAAGAGGGGTTCTTATGAGTGTGGCGATACTAGGCACATTATGTGAGATTGTCCCTAACTTAGGAGAGGTAGACTTCACCAGAGCGCTCAGGCTATGGGCTCCGTTCCATTTGCTACTCTTCCTGCACAACTAGCTAGGGGTGTAGGACAGACGGGTAGAGGGAGCCCTAGAGTGGGAGGCCCCGCCCATTGATATGCTTTCCATGGTAGGGCTGAGGCCACTGCACCAGATTGTGTCGCTATAGGTATGGTTTTGATTTTTCATAGACGAGCATAAGTTTTATTTTGATTTGGTCATTGTTATCGGAGTGAGTCCTCCTATTTTGCTTAATATATGGGTGTATTTTGTGATTCTTATACTTTGCTTATGTGTTTACCTCTGTTGAGAGAATTCTATAGTGATAGTCGTGCTTATAGTTTCAGTTTGCTCACTATTGAGGGCTATGAGACTAGAATGAATTTTCTGTTATTCATTACTGTAGGTTTTGATTTGATTTCTGGATGGTTTGGTTACGATTTGTGATTTAGGTGCTCTACCGCTATGGAAATTCCATTATTTGTTGTGATTTTGTTTCGCAAAATTGAGTTAGTGGAAGGTTTCGGTTGGTATGATGTGTATTCTACTTGTGATTTAGAGCTGAGGATAGGATTCTCATGTTTTTGTGTGCTTCGATATGTTTGAACCGGGCTACGTGCTGCGGTGAAGTTAAATTAGCATGATATCCTTGTGATTATTTTATATGTTTCTCTTTTCATATTCAGTCATATTTGCATTGTGCTTATTGGGTTTAGCTTACGAGGTATGTACCTAGATGGCATTGGGTGTGACTTGTTGATTTGGGTGAGTGGTTATGAGGTCTTCATATTTCTTGCATCGTGGTCAATATTGTGAAGGTTTGGGCAAGGTTTTAGCTGCTATGGGATTAGCTGTTGGTGTTGGAATTGATTATGGGCAGCTATTGTGGTCAGAGATGTTGTTATAGGCATATGGGCGACACATTACATCGGGTGGTCATACCTTGTGGGTGTATGCATGAGCCATTGCAGTTGTTTGAGGTTGTTATCATGTGTTAATGTGGGAATCGGGTCTTTGGGAAATGATCGGATGGTGAAAATTTTGGTTGTAAGGTTTATCAGTATGGCTGGAAGGAATAATCTTCCGTTGAGATAGTGTTGTCAAGCTTATGTGGATTGGGGTGATGTGAGATCACCCGCGAGTATGTGTATAGTGAGTTCCTTCAGTGATTCCGTAGCTTTGGAGCGGTACTTGGAACATTCGAGGACGAACGTTTGTTTAAGAGGAGGAAAATAGAACGACTCGATCGATCGTTTTGAGAATTTGCATCCCATTCGGTTGCTTAAGGTCTCGAGCAGCTTCATATTGTGTATTATGACTTGCGTGTGTGGATGGGTTCGATTTTCGTATGATTCATAGTTGATTTGGAGGAATGATTATTGTTTTAGAAGCTTAAGCTAAAAGAGTTGACCAGAGTTTGACCATTGTGTAGACGAATCCAGAATGGTATTTTAATGATTCCAATAGCTTCGTATGGAGATTTTGGAATTAGTCATATGTCCAAATTTAGATTTATAGGCCCGTAGGTTGATTTGATACATTTGGTGAAAGTTGGAAAGTTTAATATTTGGAAGGTTGAGAGGTTTGACCAGGAGTTGACTTTATTGGTATTGGGTTCGAATTGCGATTTCGGGAGTTGGAATAGCCCTGTTGTGTCATTTGGGAAATTCATGCAAAGTTTGAGGTTATTCTATGTTGATTTGATATGATTCAGCGCGAGTTGTAGAAGTTGAAAATTGCTACTGTCACGCCTCGAACCTGGGGAGGCGTGGCTGGCACCCGGTGCCGTGCTGGCATGAGCAAACCACTCTGTAACTCATGATTGTTCGACCAAAACTAGAACATACATAGGTCGAGTTGGCTGAACTCATTCCTTTTGTAACTATCATGGGCCAACATGGCCACAACACATAATGTACAACTGTAAGTGGGCAACACTGTATCAATAAACTATCATTCTTAAGACGTGAATGCATATGGGCCGTCAAGGGCTCTAACATACTGTACAAACCGAACCTCTGTCTACAAAGACTCTAAGATTATTTAACATCAAATGGGACAGGGTAGCGGCCTACCCATAAGTCTGAAGTAAAACTCTGACACGATGGCTCATATACTCGACTGCACTCCGAATGAGGAGGAGTCTAACCGATCCTTTGCTAAATGCTAACCTCGTCTACAATGAGGGTTCATCGAATTTATTACTTATACCTGCAGGCATAAATGCAGCGTCCACAATAAAAGGACGTCAGTACGAACAATGTACCAAATATGTAAGGCATGTAAATCAATATATAAAGGACATGAAAGAAACATGGGGTACATGACTCAACCTGTTAGTCTAGATAACTCTGTATATCATTTAGTACTTATAGTATCATGCATATAAGTATGAATTTCATGTCGTGCATAGGTACATGTGTTCATAACATCATCAAGCCTCTAAGGGCATCCCATCATATCATCTCAGCCAGTAAGGGCAAAATCAAAATCATCATCGTATACCAGCAGATCAGGTGGTGGTGCGTATATAACGCCATAACCTTTCCCCATATCCTATATACATATAATATACATATATATATGTATATATATATATATATATATATATATATATATATATATATATATATATATATATATATATATATATGTATATAAATATATGTATACATATATACACATATATACGCGTATATAATGCCATCTAGTCACAGGTCAATGTATATGTATAAATTAATGCAATGCATGAGAAGTACGCCAATAAAATCTTTCGGAATGTCATAAAACCATTATGCCTTTGATTAATATCATGAAGTAAATTTTATCAACTTACGTATTTTCTGAGACCTATGAGCAGATGATAGAATAATAGGACACATGGGGAATCAAGAACATAAGCGTCTCTAGTATTTCTATGAATAGAGTCATTTATGAAAATTGCGCATTTGCGAGAAAACTACTTCTATCATATAGACCTTGCCAAAAGAAAGAAGGGATAGCCTTAACATACCTGAGTCAATTCTCTTGACAATCTCTCCAACACACGTTGATTGCGACAAAACATGTAACGACTGGTTGAAATATAGAGAACTCCGTATGATATTCTTGAGAACTCATTTTTCCTCAATGTGTCATCACAATTCATCTTACGTTCTTACTGGATCAGATTTATCCCTCTACTTTTGGAAATAGTTTAATTTTAACTTCCATTATACTATTCAAACAAAAATACCATCACCATTATTCTATTCAAACAAATTTGATTTTACACCAAAATTTCTGTATATGGAAAATTGACGTTACATATTGAAGTGATTGGAAGATGGCATGTCATGACACGGAGGCTGGTCAAAGAGTGATGATTAGCAAAGAGGCACGAGTTGCAACAGATACGAGCAGAGGTACAAGTAGAGGCACGCGCAATTATTCAAAAGACTCAGCGCTCGTACCTATTTATACTCAAAAATCAAGGAGAATGAATCTGACAGCACAAGAGAGTACAGATACAGTATTTAATAAGTATTAAATACTAAAAATGTTAGAGAATCTATATTAAATTACAATGATTATGTAATGTATCATTTAATGCATTTAATTGTCTATAATTGCCTTATTATAACAAAGACAAAACGTATATCTTTGAGATAGCTATAAAAAGGAGAGGATGGATCATTTGTAAGGACACGAAAGATCATCTGAATACACTAGTTTACTTTGTTTTCTTCTGCTTATCTAATTGTTAACAAAAATCATTTCCTTTTACTCATTTTTGATTATCAGTAACCCGAGTTCTTCTAAATTAAAGCTTTGACAGAAATTCCACTTTTTGGTTAAATAAATTGGTTCCGTTATCGGGAATATGGTAATCTATTCTTTCTTAGCCTAACCTTTTTTGTTGCATCAACTATGTCAAACATTAATGACAACACCAAAGGAAACCAAGGAAACCTACAACACCAGGGAAATCCACAGGATGATCACAACCCAGTCCGTTCTCCACAAAGCTCCCCTCGGCGGTCTCGAGAAGGCACTCCTCATGGATCTCATGCAAATGGAAACACTCAATTTGAAAATGATGAAGCTGTCAATGAAGCTTTGCAAAAACTAATCGCTCAACAGGTCAATAAAGCTCTTGAGGCCTTTGTTAGCCAGTTAACTATCGCACCCACAACACCTACTCCAAACGACAACACTTTGGAGAACCCTCGTTCTGGGCTTGCCAATTCAGGCAGCGGTGGAATCCCCACCGAGTCACGAGATGGAGAACCAGGTAATTTAGTCAATTCTATTTACAAAATTTAGTACTAACATTGCAGAAACAGCTCAAGGAGCAAAGTGACTGCATAGAGCAAATACCTAGAGTACCGCCCGTAATCAAAGGGATAGATATGGATAAATTTTCACAACAACCCTGGAAGCAAAATGCTGCTCCCCTCTCAATTCCAAAGAAATTCAAAATGCCTCATATTCCAAAATACGATGGAACAACTGATCCACGAGACCACGTGACTGCATTCACAACAGGTGTAAAAGGCAACAACTTGACCAAACAGGAAATTGAATCAGTGCTGGTCAAAAAATTCGGTAAAACACTCACTAAAGGTGCATTAACATGGTATTCTCTTTTACCTAAAAATTCCATAAATGTTTTTGTTGAGCTTGCAGATTCATTTATCAAAGCACACTCGGGAGCTCAAAAAGTCGAAAAAAGAATGCAAAATATTTTCAAAATCAAGCAAGGGGACTCAGAATTGCTTAGAGAGTTCGTGGATAGGTTCTAGCATGAAAGAATGACGTTACCGTGCATACCTGACAACTGGGAAGCTATAGCCTTCCCTAGTAATTTGAATGAAAAAAGCTCCGAAGCCATGAGGTGACTCAAGAAAAGTCTTCATGAATTCCCAGCAACAACGTGGAATGACGTTTACAACAGGTATAGCACGAAGCTAAGGATAGAAGAGGATATTATCTCACAATCTCAAAAAGAAGAAAAGGTGAGTTCGAGATGGGCGAAGATCGAAAAAAGGTCCGGTAAAAATGGGTACGAACCATATATGGGTCCAGTGGGAAAAGATTCACGGTCAAAACTGGACAATCCAAGGTACGATCATAGGTCGAGGAATAGAGAGTCGGGCTCGTCATCAAGATTTGGAAATGATCGAAACGCGCGAAAGTCACGGGATGATGATAGAAACTTGAAAGCAAGATTTAGCGGTTATAATTTTAATGTAAGCACTTCCGAGCTTGTAGCTGTTTTAAGAAGCATGGGTGATAAGGTACGGTGGCCAAAAAAAATGAGATCGAATCCAAACAGGCGCAACCCTGATCACTGGTGCGAATTTCATAACGATCACGGGCATAAAACGACCGACTGTAGGTTGCTACAAGGTGAAGTTGATCATCTATTAAAGCAAGGGTAGCTCACTGAATTATTCAGTGAGAGAGGTAAGCAAGCATACATGAAGAATAGGCAGGAGCCCCCAAAACCACCTTCTCCCAAAAGGATCGTTAATGTCATAAGTTGAGGTGAAGACATCAATGTCATGACATACACAACAACCAATAAAGTTTCCAAAGTCATAATTACCCTCGGGAAGCGGGTGCGGCATGTCTTAGAGGAAGAAAGTATTACGTTTGATGATGCAGATGCGGATGGTGCATTATCTCCACATAACGATGCACTGATAATATCTCTACTTATACATGATACTAATGTGAAACGGTTTTTGATTGATCCAGGTAGTTCCGTGAATATTATTCTACTAAGAGTACTACGCGAGATGAAAACTGAAGATAAATTAATACCAAAGGCGCATACTTTGTCTGGATTTGACAATTCCAGTGTCTTGACGAAAGGGGAGGTAATACTTACTACAGTCACAAAAGGAGTTGTCACAGATACAAAGTTTCAGGTGGTAGATATAGAGATGGCTTACAATATGATTCTCGAAAGACCATGGATCCACGATATAGATGTCGTTCTGTCGACCTTGCACCAAGTAATTAAATTTCCATCACCATGGGGGATATGTCAAATCCGTGGGGATCAACAGACATCCAGGAATATCAACTCTGTAGTAGATTCAAGTAGAAGAAACGAAGAAAAATAGTAGTTACAGAATCCAGTTGTGGGTACCACCACACAAACCCCAACCGAACAAGGGCGAACAGATGTGGAGACAAGGCCTGATGTCATTCAAGAACCAAAGGAAAATGAAAATATCAAAACAACGATTGAAGAACTGGAAGCTGTAATATTATTTGCACAATGGCCTAAAAGGAAGGTCTACGTAGGGGCCAATCTAAGCCAGGACATGAAAGGTAAGTTGATTGAATTTTTGAAAACTAACGTTGATTGTTTTGCTTGGTCCCATTCTTATATGACAGGAATACCACCGGAAGTAATGACTCACAAATTAAATGAAGACCCATCATATCCGCCTGTCAAACAAAAGAAGAGAAAACAAGGAACTTTCAAAAATCAGGTGATTCAAGATGAGGTCCAAAAATTACTAAACATTGGGTCTATCTGCGAGGTAAAGTATCCTAACTGGTTAGCCAATACTGTTGTGGTACCAAAAACGAATGGTAAATGGCGTGTTTGTGTAGATTACACAGACTTTAACAAAGCTTATCCTAAAGATTCTTTTCCATTACCACATATAGATCAACTAATTGATGCTACTGAAGGGCATGAGTTGTTAAGCTTTTTAGATGCGTATTCAGAATACAACCAGATCAAAATAGATCCTATAGATGAAGAAAAGACTTCATTTATAACAGATAGGGGGACTTACTGTTATAAAGTAATGCCCTTTGGTCTTAAAAATGCTAGTGCAACATATCAAAGACTAGTGACCAAAATGTTTCAAGAACATTTGGGAAAAACTATGGAGGTCTATATAGATGATATGCTCGTTAAAACTCAACATTCAGGGGATCATATATCACACTTGTCTGATACGTTTCAGATCTTGCAAAAATTCAATATGAAATTAAATTTGGAGAAATGTGCATTCGGTGTTGCATTAGGTAAGTTTTTGGGTTTTCTTGTTTCTAACCGTGGTATTTAAGTGAATCCCACACAGATTAAGGCCATTGAAGAAATTCCTAACATGCTTACAAGTAAAAAAGAAGTGCAGAGGTTGACAGGAAGAATTGCAACCTTGGGGAGATTTATTTCTACATCATCAGAAAAGTGTTTTAAGTTTTTTTCAGCTTTTAAAAAGCAAGATCAGTTCGAATGGATTGAAGAATGTCAGCAGGCACTCAAAAATTTGAAGACATACTTGTCAAATCCGCCATTGCTCGGAAAACCAAAGGCTGGGGAAAGACTGTTCATCTACCTTACTGTCTCAGAAGTAGCGGTAAGTGTTGTTTTAGTCCGTGAAGACAAAGGTAAACAATCTCCGATCTATTATGTCATCAAATATTTATTAGATGCGGAGACGTGGTATCCTCAATTAGAAAATCTTGCACTTGCATTAATCATGGCATCTAGAAAATTAAGGCCTTATTTTCAATGTCACCCTATTGTTGTAGTAACTGCTTATCCATGACGCAATATATTACACAAGCATGAGTTGTCAGGTAGGTTAGCCAAATGGGCTATAGAATTAAGTGAATATGACATCACAAACCAATCTAGAACCGCGATAAAATCTCAAGTGTTAGCAGATTTTGTGGTTGATTTTAGCCAGGGAATGCAATTGGAAGCAGAAAAAGAATTACAAGTGTTCAACGAATCTAATCCGGGAGTTTGGACTTTATTTACTGATGGTTCATCTAATGTGAAGGGTGCAGGCTTAGGAATTGTTTTGGTACCACCTACGGGTGAAACCATTCGACAAGCCATTAAATGTCATTTTATAACTAACAATGAAGCAGAGTAAGAAACTGTGATTACAGGTTTAGAACTAGCACGAGAACTCGGCGTTAGTCAGATTGTAATCAAAAGTGATTCGCAGCTCGTAGTTAATCAAATGATGGGGACTTCTACGGCCAGGGAAGCATGGATGCAGCAATACTTAGAGAATGTACAGGATCTGATCAGGCAATTTCAAACCTGGAAAGTTATGCAAATACCAAGAGATGAAAATGTTGAGGCGGACACCCTATCCAACCTCGCATCTGCGGCAGACGTGGCAAGCAATGAAAATGCTTCCGTGATCCATTTGTTTCATTCAGTACTCGATCCAGACAAAAATGAGGTAAATTTTAATAACTTAACCTGGGATTGGAGGAACGAGATTGTTGCTTTTTGCAGTATGGAACCATCCCTGAAGATAAGAAAAAAGCTCACGCACTTCGAAAAAAGGCTGCTCGATATTGTTTAAAGCAAGGCAATCTTTATCGAAAAATATTCGGTGGTCCCTTAGCAAGGTGCCTCGGGCCTTCACACACGGAATATGTAATAAGAGATATACGCGAGGGGCATTGTGGAAATCACACCGGAGGAAGATCACTGGTAAGAACCATGATTAGGGCAGGTTATTACTGGCCTAAAATGGAAGAAGAAGCGGAAAATTTCGTGGCTAAATGTGATAAGTGCCAAAGATACAATAATAACATGCATAGACCAGCGGAGTTGTTACATCCGGTCATTGCACCGTGGCCTTTTATGAAATGGGGGATGGATATCGTGGGTCCACTACCACAAGCAAAAGGACAGGTAAAATTCTTGCTTGTACTCACTGACTATTTTACTAAATGGGTGGAAGCAGGAGCATTCAAATAGGTGCGAGAAAAAGAAGTTAGAGATTTCATTTGGCAAAATATCATATGTCGATTCAGTGTGCCAAAGGAAATCGTGTGTGATAATGGCCCTCAATTTATAGGCGCACAAATCAAAGAGTTTTTTTAAAGTTGGCAGATCAAAAGGATTACATCCACACCTTATCATCCGGTGGGTAATGGACAAGTTGAGTCAACAAACAAAGTCATTATCAACAATTTAAAGAAGTGTTTAGAGGAATCCAAAGGTAATTGGCCAGAATTGCTACCTGGTGTTTGTAAGCACGTGATTTTTGACCCTCCCCGAGGATTTTCACATTTTTTAGCATGAATATGTGAAATTGGGTATAGTATAGCTATTTTAACTTTATGTTGTTGCAAAAAGAAAATTTCAAAAAATATGTATATAAATTTTAGTTTATGTATCTCTCATAAACTTGAAAAATACAAAAATCGTACTTTATTTCGGTACTTTATATAAATTCGAAAATTACAAAAAATATAGTTCTATTAATGTTTGCAGTCATCATAAATTTGAAAAATACAAAACCAGTACAAAACACGAAAAAAACCTACTGGGAAAGGAACGAAGAGGAGGGACTGTTCACGCTTCTTCTTCAAGAAGAAGAAGAAGCAAATACCCTAGAAAAACCCTACTGTAAACGACGCCCTAACCGGAAAAAAACCAACGACGCCGGCACCCCCCCACCGTCGTCAACCCCCCAGCGAAACCACCTCCTCCCTCACGTCAGCACCAAGCACCACCACCAAACGAACACTCCATCAACGGACCAACCTCCTCCTCCCAAACACCACCCCGACGCCTTAACCACCACCCCCCACGTCCAAAGAACCACGACGATCCCTACCTCCCCCAGCGTCCAAAAACTCCAGCCCAGTCCGTCGACCTCTGCCATAACCACCGGACCCCTAACCATCGTCTTCTTCAAAAAACCAGTCCAGAAAACCTACCCCGTCTCCTCCCAACTCCGTCGACCTTGCTACCCGTCCCAACGACCAAAACCAGCAACACCACCCTCTCAAACACCACCTTCAACAACAACAACCCACCTGCTCCAACAGACCACCCTCCTCCTCTTACCTTCACCACCATCGCTACCTAGCATCCTCGACCTCCCGTCCGGAACCAACAGACCACCAACGCTGCCCGCTACCAGCTGAACCAGCACGACCCAGCTTCCATCCAAGCAGCAACTGTTGTTGCTTCGTCGCAACCAGCAGTCCACCATTGCTGCTGCACCACTGCCCAAACCACCATCCAAACGACCCTCCATAGCCTCCTCCTTCCTCACATCCAAACGACCCCTTTGTTGCATTTGTCGAACCAGTAGCTGCGTCAAAATATACAGCAGCAACCAACAATCTCAGGTTAGACTTGGTCCGAGTTTTTTTGTTTCCGTCGTGGTCGTCTTTGTTCGTCGAGGTCCGGTGCGTCGAGGTTGTTCGTTGAGGTCGCTGTAGGGGTTCGGTCCATGGCTCTATGCATTTCTGTTTATTCAGGTTAGTAAGCCTCGATGTATTGGATTAAAGAAATTTTACGTTCAATGTTTGAAGTTGCAATATATCAATTGAGATTCTGCTTATGTTTCACCGTATGCATTTTAGTTCATTTTTGTGTTATGTTATTATTGTTTACTTGACGTCATTTGATTTAGTTGTAGTAGTAGTCCTAAGACACAGTTTGACGTTGATTCGCTCGTCCCTTCATTGTCTTAGTTTGTTTGGACAAGATTAATATTAGTACGTGTTGTTACTACGCCCGAAACACTCATTCGCTTAACTTCTTTTATCAAATCTTGACAAGTTATGAGATTGTAGTTGTAAAGAAGCCGTAAGGTTTAGTATTGTTAAAGGCGTAAAAATGGCATCCTTTAAAAAAAATAATAATAATAATAATAAAAAATAAATAAAATGATAAATAAAATGAGACGAGCCTCGCCGGAAAAAATGTACAGATTGCGGAGCCCTCACAAAATATATGTATTAAATACTTAGATTCCGGGACGGGCCATTTAGCAAGTTTCACGGCCCTACCCAAAAAAATAATAATGCGCTAGTTGCTTCAGGCGCGCCTTTAATAATTTGTTATCTCCCTAAATTCGGGTGCACATTTATGTGACCCAAATCCAAATCTCAACGGAGTCGAAATATGTCTCTAGTCACGGGCGCATTGATTGTGGCGTGACCCGAGATGCATTTCCATGACGTTGCAAATTCCTTTTAAAAAAATAAGAATGAGATGAGCCTCGCCGAATAAAAATACAAATTGCGGGGCCCTCAGTAAATACTTGTTTTAAATTACTTAGAATTCAGGAGGGCCGCTTAGTGAATTTCGTGGCCTTCCCAAAATAATAACGCGATAGTCTCTTTAGGCGCGTGTTTAATAATTTACTTTCGTAAGCTCGGGTGTGTATTTCATGCGACCCAAATCCAAATCTCAAAACATCAAATAAAATGCGTTCCGGATTGTGGGTGCATTTCATGTGACGCAGTCCAAAGACGTGTTTTAAGCGACGTTCACATTCTCGTAAAAACAATAATAATAAAGTGGTTAAAAGTTAGAATTTGCATATAAGGTCATACTTGTATAAAATCAGATAATCAAGCCGAATATAAGAGTTGAGCAACCGTGCTAGAACCACGGAACTCGGAAATGCCTAACACCTTCTCCCGGGTTAACAGAATTCCTTATCTAGATTTCTGGTACGCAGACTGTAATATAGAGTCATTCTGTTCCTCGATTCGGGATTAAAATTGGTGACTTGGGACACCCTAAATCTCCCAAGTGGCGACTCTGAAATAAATAAACCAATCCTGTTTCGATTGTCCTTTAATTGGAAAAACTCCCTTGTACCCTCTCGGGTACGGAAAAAGGAGGTGTGACAGCTCTGGCGACTCTGCTGGGGACGAAACCCAGAACCACTGGTTCAGGGTTAAGAATTCGAGCTTAGAATAATTGTTGTTATTTGGCTTTATTTATTATCTGATTTTTACATGATATATGCTTAATGTGCTAAATGATGCTTTTACCGCTTTAATATTATCTGAATCGTGTATATAAAACTGCTACGAAACCCTTCTTTCTGAGTCTTCTGAATTTATGGTGTACACGTGCACGTGACCCACCTTTCTGTTAAAGTCATACCAAATAAGACGGAGTTGGGACAAGTAACTAGGCCGGACAGACTTTCGTGCTCCCGGTACGTTGCCCCCGCTTCGGCTCAAACTGTCCGTTTGGGTAAGCCAGGTCTAGAACAAATACCCAGGTTATGAACTTAGTATAACAAAGCCACATGCCGGATCCCTAATAGGAACGTTTATTTGCATCATGTGCATTTGACTTAGGGGACTCAACACAGGGGTTGGGTCCGTCTAGGACAAGCAACCTGAAAATAATAGACCATCTTATGGCATCCTATGTGCTACACGTTATATTCAGTCAAGGGCGAATGGGTCATTTGGTCATTTCCAGCATGATGTTATTTTAATCAAAGCATGGGGAACATTTGTGGAATCCAAGAAGCCTTGGAATTCCCTATGTCCCCCACGCTTGCTTTTGGGAAAGCACATGGGGAACATTTGTGGAATCCAAGAAGTCTTGGAATTCCCATATGTACCCCACGCTTCACATGTTGGGAAAAGCGCATGGGGAACAGTTGCGGAATCCAAGATGTCTTGGAAATCCTTATGTTTCCCATGCCACATTTTTTTGAAAAATAATAATAAACATAAAAAAATATATATATATATACATAAAAAAAAAAAAATTCATATAAAAAAAAAGAGCATGAAAATTCAAAAGATTTTGTATGTTGTCATTTTTCACATATTAGAAAACCGTGAAAGAGTCCGAGTAGAGTCGTAGCTCTGCCGAAATTTTGAGAAAATAAAAAAAAATGTGTCTTATTAAGTTTGTTTGTTAGCAAGTCTTGTTTTGGAAAATGTCAAAAAGTCCAAAAAGTCCAATAAGTTTTATTATGTTATAAAAAAAAAATATATAAAAAGAGTCGGGCGTTGAACGTGATTTTATTATTTGTTCCAAAATAAATATATATATAATCCAAAAAAAAGGTTCAAAAGAAAATCCGAAAATATTTTGATTCTTCTTTCAAAATCAAAAAGAAAATTCAAAATTCAAAAAAAAAAACATTTTTAGAAGCATTTCTTTTGTTAAAGGTAAAACCCCAAAAAAAATTCTTCTTTTCTTTAGGAAAAAAGGGCAAATGAAAATTCAAAAAATATATCTTAGAAGTATTTCTTTAAAAAAAAAAATCAATCAAAAATCCAAAAAAATACTTCCTTTCTTCTTTTAAAACAGCTCTTTCAGAAATTAAAAAAAAAAGGTTAGTTCATCTACTTATTATTATTTGCCTACTTATTCTTATTGGACCGAACTACGCGGGTTTGATTCTCACCGGATGTGAGATACGTAGGCAACCCTCATCGGGTCCAACCCCACCTTCTCAAAAAGAAGGAATGTTTTATGCTTTTCGTTAATTCGTTTGTTTGTTATGAATGAAAAAATAATAGAATAATAGTCTATTTGCTTGTTGTGAAAATAATAATAAAAAAATATATATAGAAAATGGAAAAGGGTCTTCTCAATGATAGTTTATTTGGCCCGAACTACGCGGGTTTGATTCTCACCGGATGTGAGATACGTAGGCAACCCTCATCGGGTCCAACCCCACCTTTTGCTAAGAAAGCCAAACAAATAAATAAATAACAAAAATATATGTCAAATTCAGGTGATGTTGTTTTGTCATAAATAGCCGAATGTTCCCGAAAGCGACGCCGGAAGACTGACTTTGCATAAATAGCCACCTTCGGGTCATGTTTAGAATTTTTTGGTCCAAGTTGACCCACACAGCCTTATAAATCTTCGTCCCCGAGGCGCTGAAGGGCCGTGTTTACAACGCCAAGTCTTTTATTGTAATTTGAAAAAAAATCAAAGAGTCAGCGGTCATGTGA
Source organism: Nicotiana tabacum (assembly GCF_000715075.1). NCBI lineage: Eukaryota > Viridiplantae > Streptophyta > Magnoliopsida > Solanales > Solanaceae > Nicotiana > Nicotiana tabacum. Next base: position 145,240,304 of record NC_134090.1, read on the forward strand.
ATACCGTCTTTTGTCATAATAAGCCGAGCCAGCTTCGGCCGCATCTTAAACCGTTCTTACCGAAATAGCCTTAGAGTATCTTTCAGTTGTCGAAAGGTTATTTTCGTAAAAGAATGGACAAGTTTGTAAAGTGTCGAAATAATCCTCCCCGGCCTCAAAATTCATGTGAAATTCGGAAGGGGCCACATTTGCAAAAAAATAACCATTTGGTTGCATTTGTCGAACAGAGAAAGGGAGCTGGAATTTTGTTTTTGAGTCTACTATCTTTTGATTAGAACATGCGGGTTGTTTGATTTTCAAGTTTGCGGGTCATCTTTAAATCCTTGAAACCCAGTTTGTTTTAAATTTTTTTTTAAAAAAAATGTGTGTTTAGTGTTGTTTATCTTTTATTGGTCCGAACTACGCAAGGTCTGATTCATGCGGGGTCATGATACGTAGGCAATCTCCATAAGATTCGACCACAACAAAAAATAAAAAAATAATAATAAAAAAAAATTTGAAAAAATAGGAAAAAAAGAGAAAACAAAAAAAATGAAAAATCTAAAGAAAAAGAAAATACAAAATATAATAAAATACAGGGGTTCCCAAAGTACTCAAAGGGGAAAATAAGCAAGTCGGGATGACGCATGTTGCTTGAAGCAAAGCATGTTAGGAACCGTTAACTGCCTAGGGGCATTGCATCCTCAATGTGTTGTTATCAAATCTTTTAAACTCTAAACGCTAACAAGTTTGTTGTTTTCCGAATCTCAAACAGTTAGTTGTTAAAGAATTCTGGCAACACACCCTTACCAAACTAGATCCAAAGGACCGATAACAACAAGCATGACTACTTCAGAGAATAGTACCGAGGAAGAAAGGCCGATGAGCCAGTTGTTAAAGGAAGCGATGGGAAAGATAGAAAGGATGGGACTAGAGATGAATGCAATGCAGCTAGCTCTAGCCAAAGCACAAAAGAGCCCTGAGCCATTGGGGCACATGCCGGAATACCCTCACTCCGGCCCTTCAACAAGCCTCCCAAATCCCCATTACCATCAAGAAAGAAGCCCTCATGATTCCCAGGCTCCACCACCCCATCAACCTCTCCCCACACCCGATATTCCCACTCTTGTGGGACCCACACCAGCCCCCTTGCACAGAACGACCAGTGAGCCATTGTTTCAGGCTCACGATACGCAATACTATCCCCCTGAGCCTACATTCTATGCCCCTGAACCACATGCTTACAATCCACACTTGGAGGTACCGGCAGAGATCGAAAAGCCGGTTAAAGCCCCTGAACAGGATGAGGTGTTGAGAAAGTTCAAAAGCCTGGAGCAGTCCTTCAGGAACCTGCACGGTTTGGGCAACCAGTTCAGCGTAGCATACAAAGATCTATGCCCTTTCCCAGACGTCCAACTCCCGGCTGGGTTCAAGATGCCTAAGTTTGATTTATATGAAGGGCACGGTGATCCCATGGCACATTTGCGGGGATTCTGTAGCAAAATGAGAGGGGCAGGCGGCAAGGATGAGCTGCTAATAGCTTGTTTCGGCCAGAGTCTGAGCGGATCTGCACTAGAATGGTATACCAGGCAAGATTCCAGTAGGTGGTATACTTGGGATGATCTGGCGCAAGCTTTCGCAGGTCATTTCCAGTACAATCTCGAGATAGTCCCTGACCGTCTCACATTGCTGAGGACTGGAAAGAAGCCTGGGGAAAGTTTTCGTGAGTTTGGTTTCCGCTGGAGAGAACAAGCGGCCAGAGTTGATCCTCCCATGAAAGAGGGAGAAATGGTGGACTACTTCTTGCAAACACTTGATCCAACTTACTTTGGTCACTTGGTGACAACGGTTGGGAAATCCTTCAATGAAGTGGTAAAGATAGGGGTCATGATAGAGGAGGGCCTAAGGTCTGACAAAATCCTAAATTACTCAGCGCTCAAGGCAACGACCCAAGCTATTCAGAGCGGCGCGGGAGGTGTGCTCGAGGTCGCATCAGTCGAAGCAGGTACTGAGTCCAAATTCAGAGGTCCTTCCCCTCACTACCAGCCCAGGCCCCACACTCCATACAACCTTCCACAACCCTACTATCCACCATCAGATCCACTCTTTTCAGACCATCATGCCCAAGCCTGCCCCCGAGCTCCATATAATCCGCCTCAATATTATCCTCCGAACAAGGTCCGGTCGCAGGGTCAACCATCAGGTCACCCCCGCTGGCGAGAGCCAGCACCACGTAATGCATTCTTGCCTTCACAACGTTTTTAAGCACCCAACGACCCTAGAAAACTGGGGCATGGGGGAAAACAAAGGCAAGGAAACAATTTCACGCCAATTGGGGAGTCCTACGCAAGTTTGTTTGAAAAGCTAATGCTTTCAGGACTAATTGAGCCGCTCCTTGGCTATACTCCAGATCCATATGCAAAAGGGTTCAATCCTGTTGAACGATGCATGTACCACTCTAATGTCCAAGGACATAGCATTGAAGATTGTCGTTCTTTGAAAAAGGAAATCGAAAGAATGATTCAGGAAGGGGCAATTGTGATCGACGACAGTGACAGGGAGCAGGCGAATCATCTTGAGAACTTGTTGATTGATGTTGATAATACTGAAGTTGGGGATGGTCTTGGCAATGTTGATATAGAGCTCAATGGCTAAAATGTCATGCTTTGCAGTTGGAAGATACTCCATTTTGGGTCAGCCGGAGATGTCGTGCTTGGATAGTTGGAAAGACACTCCATTTTGGGTCAACCAGAGAGGATCTTTGATGGTCTATTTTGTTGTCATTTCCGTTGTTCGGATTATTAGGATTGTAGTTCGGATTTCTTTTGTGTCAATGACTTTCTGCTTATTTTTCCGTTTTGTCATAGCGGTTTGTTTAAGTTTTGTCCAAGTTGTCTAGGATTTTATTCCGTTTTGCTTTGTTTTTAAAACCATTTGTTCAGTCCAATGCAAAAAAATTCAGTCTTTGATTATTCCCAGTCATCTTTCTGTTTAGTCATTATGTCATTTTTATTCAGCACCGATTCTAGTGACACGACATGCGCACACAGTTTGGGCCTAGTCTTTAAAGTTAATCATAAAACCCCAGAAAGGCGATCAAACCATTTAAAGAAAATAAGGACGGTTTGAGACTATTTGGAGCCCGAGTCATGTGGAACTGGGGCAAGTTAAACACAAAGAAAACCGTTAAAGAAAGATTCGCCTAAATTGGCATGAGGGTCGTTCATAATAATGAGGATGAGAGTGTCGCCCAACGGTGTTTTAGAAGTGACAAGTGAACAAACAGATGTTGAATATAATTGTCAAGTCCGGCACCATCGGAAGAGACTATAAATCTTTTGTTTAATTGTGTTGTTTGCACTTGGCATGTGTTGAAGACTGGAATGACGAAGGCATTTTGTTCTGCTACCCAAACACTTTATCCTTCGTTAGCCCTTTGACCCTTATTTATTTTCTTTCATACCCCTCGTTCGGAATTAGTAGCAGCAATTAGAATACGCAAGCATGGCAGATAAGAGAAAATAAAGAAAAGAAAACAGCAAAACGGAAAAGAAGAATAAAAGAAAAAAGAGAGAAAGAAAAAAAAATGACAAAAGAAAGGAGAAATGAGAAAGAAAAAGGCAAAAGAAAAAGAAAACAAAGATATGAATGAGTGAAAAGAAAGTCACAAGAAAAAAAGAGGAATTGGGAACTACGTTTGACCTGATTCCTCAAAAAGGATACGTAGGCGCTTCACGGCTCGGTCATAGTTTTGAAAAAAAAATGAAAAAAAAACAATTAAGATATCCCCAAGCAAGAAACTGGGGCAAAGGTTGCGGTCGTTGTAAATAAATCTAATTCCGAAGGTTGTAACTAATAACCCAAAAAAAGTAATGTATTTTTTAGCCTTTTATACCCTTTCTTTCTAGCCTGTCCAAAACCCCCTTTACGGTCCAAAGAAAGACCTTCCGATCAGTCTTCAAAAGTTGCCAAGTCAGACAAATGAAGAGTCTTACCGGCGAACATAACATTCTGTTCCGCAGCAGAAAGGACTCTAATCTCCAACAGAAAGAGTCATACCGGCAACACTCCAAATCCCCCAGCTGGAAAGTGATACAAATGAGAGAGTCTTATCGGTGAAGACCTTCACAGGCACCATAAGGCGATGAAAGCTGAGAGAAAAACCCAAAAATGAGAGAGACTTGATAGTGAAAACCCTCCGGGCACTACAAGTCGAATAAGATTGAGAATCAGATGGGGAATCGCCAATTGAAGATTTTGAAAGATGATTGACGGTAGAGGATAAGCCACATACGCATGTCATGGCCATTAGAGTCGGTATCTGCATTTGATAGGGTTTTTTATTTATAGTTTCTTTTGTTAAAAAGTCATGTTTTTTTCCCTTTATCTTTATATTCTGTTCCATTTTATCTTTCTCCGAAAAATCCCCAATAGAGTCTGTCTGGTCAGAACAAGTATGAAATGACCTCAATTAGGCCATCAGCTTTCCGAGATGAGATCTGACTAGTATATCCAAATGGTATAGTCAGCAAGGAACAAGCGCGAGGCCAGTGTCAAAAAGATATCCCCAGCAAAGGGAATTGACAAAAGGATTGACAAGCGTCAAGAGAGATATCCTTGCCAAAACAAAAGTTATAAACCTCAAGGCCAAGGCCCATGACCAAAGCAAGGAAAGCGGTGAGCGTGATTTAGCGAGATCCATACTAGACTAAAAGGTCGGGGAAATGCCAGTTTCCAAGCTATGCCACAAAAGAAGAGGGATATCCCCCATTAGGAAGGGATTATCCCCAGCACATAAGATCATCCCCAACAAGTTGTTGAACGCAGAGCAAGGAAGGAGAAAGGGAAAAGCCATCCCAGTAGGAGTATCACAACCAACCACCATGTTTTAGACTAACAATTTTGTTTGATTTGAAACATGTAAAGGAAATGGTATTGATGCCAGAACTGCGTGCTACAAGGGATATTATCAAACTGGGGCAGAAAATTTTCCTTCCATTTAGAAAATTTTCTGGAAGTCAGGTACCCCCAGCTGATAACATTTTACCCCCCAACAGGTAAGTAAATCAAGGGAGGTAGTCTTTGAAGGAAGAAGCTATGCAAAAACAAAACAAAAAAGGAATAAAAAAAAGAATAATAATAAAAATTTGGGGAAGGTAGAAAAGGAAAATTCATCCCAATCCCCAGCAAGTATTCGAGGTAAGACATTTTCAAGTCTTAAAGATATTTTGGGTTCATCCGCCCTCGAATAGGATCTCTCGGGTTCATCCGCCCTTAAATAGTATATGTTGGGTTCATCCGCCCTCAAATAGGATATGTTGGGTTCATCCGCCCTCAAATAGGATATGTTGGGTTCATCCGCCCTCAAATAGGATATGTTGGGTTCATCCGCCCTCGAACAGGATATTTTGGGTTCATCCGCCCTCGAACAGGATATTTCGGGTTCATCCGCCCTCAAATAGGATATGTCGGGTTCATCCACCCTCAAATAGGATCTGTCGGGTTCATCCTCCCTCAAATAGGATCTGTCGGGTTCATCCGCCCTCAAATAGGATATGTTGGGTTCATCCGCCCTCAAATAGGATATGTCGGGTTCATCCGCCCTCAAATAGGATCTTATTTTCAAAGTTATTGTTGAAAACAGGCGCCCACCTGAATAACGAGAGGAATACATTTCAGTCTTTAAGGTTCTTGACAGGCGCCCACCTGAATAACGAGAGGAATACATTTTTGTCTTTTCATTTCTGTTCTAGGTCACCCACCAGTATAATGCGGGAATACATTTTTGTCTTTTCATTTCTGTTCTAGGTCACCCACCAGTATAATGCGGGAATACATTTTTGTCTTTTCATTTATGTTCTAAGTCACCCACCAGTATAATGCGAGAATACATTTTTGTCTTTTCATTTATGTTCTAGGTCACCCACCAGTATAATGCGGGCATACATTTTCTGTCTTTTCATTTCTGTTCAAGGTCACCCACCAGTATAATGCGGGCATATCATTTTTCATATCTTTACCACCAGGCGCCCACCTGAATAACGAGAGGAATACATTTCAGTATTTGCATTTCATGTTCCAGGCGCCCACCTGTATAACGAGAGGAATACATTTCAGTCTTTTATTTCAAGCGTTGAAATTGGGAGCCCGCCCAGATAATAGAGGCATACATTCAGTTTTTACTTTTAAGTATTGAAGGTGGGAGCCCGCCTAGATAACAGAGGCATACATTCAGTTTTTTTACTTTTAAGTGTTGAAGTTGGGAGCCCGCCCATAATAACAGAGGAATACATTCAGTCTTTACTTTTAAGTGTTGAAATTGGGAGCCCGCCCAGATAACAGAGGCATACATTCCACGTCTTTACCCATAGGAGATGCATTTCCTCCTAAGTTTTAGTTTTACCCATAGGAGATGCATTTCCTCCTAAGTTCAGTTTTACCATAGGAGACGCACTTCCTAAATTCAGTTCTACCAATAGGAGACGCACTTCCTAAATCCATTGTACCAGTAGGAGACGCACTTCCTAAAAAGTTTTACCAGTAGGAGACGCACTTCCTAAGTTTATTGCACCCAATAGGAGACGCACTTCCTAAGCAAGTTTTACCAGTAGGAGACGCACTTCCTAAGAATAGTTGTACCAATAGGAGACGCACTTCCTAAAATTCAGTTTTACCATAGGAGACGCACTTCCTAAGTTCATTTCACCCATAGGAGACGCACTTCCTAAGTTTAGTTCTACCAATAGGAGACGCACTTCCTAAGTTCAGTTTTACCATTAGGAGACGCACTTCCTAAGAATAGGTTCACCAATAGGAGACGCACTTCCTAAGTTAAGTTTTACCAATAGGAGACGCACTTCCTAGATCCATTGTGCCAATAGGAGACGAACTTCCTAAGCAAGTTTCATCAATAGGAGACGCACTTCCTAAGCAAGTTTCATCAATAAGAGACGCACTTCCTAAGTCAGTTTCACAATAGGAGACGCACTTCCTAAGCAAGTTTCATCAATAGGAGACGCACTTCCTAAGTCAGTTTCACAATAGGAGACGCACTTCCTAAGAATAGTTTCACCATAGGAGACGCACTTCCTAAGAATAGTTTCACCATAGGAGACGCACTTCCTAAAGTTCAGTTTCACCATAGGAGACGCACTTCCTAAAGCAAGTTTTATCAGTAGGAGACGCACTTCCTAAGATAAGTTTCACCAGTAGGAGACGCACTTCCTAAGCTCAGTTTCACCAATAGGAAACGCACTTCCTAAAAATATTTCACCGATAGGAGACGCACTTCCTAGGTTCAGTTTTACCATAGGAGACGCACTTCCTAAGTTCAGTTTCACCAATAGGAGACGCACTTCCTGAAAATATTTCACCGATATGAGACGCACTTCCTAGGTTCAGTTTCACCAGTAGGAGACGCACTTCCTAAGCAAGTTTCACCAGTAGGAGACGCACTTCCTAAATCCATTTTACTAGTAGGAGACGCACTTCCTAAAAAGTTTCACCAGATAGGAGACGCACTTCCTAAGTTTATTTCACCAATAGGAGACGCACTTCCTAGGTTCAGTTTCACCAATAGGAGACGCACTTCCTAAGCAAGTTTTACCCAGTAGGAGACGCACTTCCTAAGAACAGTTTTTCCCAATAGGAGACGCACTTCCTAAGCAAGCTTCACCAGTAGGAGACGCACTTCCTAATTTGATTCATTTTAAGTTCGACCATAGGAGACACCATTCCTAGTCCAGTTTTTTGAAGTTTACCCGTAGGAGACGCACTTCCTAATAGAGATTTTATTCATAGGAGACGCACTTCCTAGTTCTAGTCATTGAAATTTTCACCCTTAGGAGACGCACTTCCTAGTTTAGCTCATTCCGATTCAACCATAGAAGACACACTTTCTAGTTTGAGTCATTGAGGTTTTTATTTTAGCAGACACATTTGCTAGCAAGAGTTTTGGTTTTACTCATAGGAGATGCACATCCTAGCCTAGTCTTTAGTTTACTCTCATCATTGCATCAATAGTGTAAGCGAGTTACAAATTTTGCTAACGACTCACAAATCTTCCCAGTACAAACTGGTTAGGAAATTTTGTTTGTTTTGTTTGTTTTGATTGTCAGGGACCCGCCTGTAGAACGAAGTTTGTGGTATGTCAAAGATCGAAGAAGTCAGGAGTCCGCCTGTAGAACGGAGGAACAATTTTCAAAGATCAAGCAGTGACCCACTGGAAAGCAGAGGGTTACAACAAAAATTCCCAGCACTCAATCCAAGATAGAAGCAACAAGAAGCTCGCCCCAAGAATGCAAGTCAACAGTCTGAGAGGGTCAGCAAAAGCTAGTCACAAAAACAAAAAGAAAAAAGAAGAAAGAGAGAAAGAGAAAAATGAATGAATCCGAAGCACGGATGTGGAGAACAAATGTGATCTGCTCAAGAACTAGCGCCTACAACTAGCAAGTATCAAGGTTCAAATCCAAAGTCTGTATGAAGCACCATTCAAGACTCAAGACCAAGTTTCAGAAGACTTAAAGATAGGAATCCTTGTAACTAGTAGCTGATAGGCTTAGTTAGTCTTTTTCAGTTTTCATTTTTGTTGTAATGACAGGACCGCGGACCGGAACCTCAACGGAACGGCACCTCGATCGGCTCTTCACCTCGGTACACTTCACTATCTCTCTCATCCCGAACTACACGTGGCCTGATTCCTGTATAACCAAGGATATGTAGGCAGCTCAGATACCAGGGCTCGGTCACATTCCCTCCCTTTCCTTAAGTGTAGTCCGTCCAAGTAATGGTCGGGTCAAAAACACGTCTAGTCGTTCTTTGTCGGAAAACTCTTCGTGTTTCCAGTCAAAGAGGGGCAGCTGTAAGCACGTGATTTTTGACCCTCCCCGAGGATTTTCACATTTTTTAGCATGAATATGTGAAATTGGGTCTAGTATAGCTATTTTAACTATTTTTACTTTATGTTGTTGCAAAAAGAAAATTTCAAAAAATATGTATATAAATTTTAGTTTATGTATCTCTCATAAACTTGAAAAATACAAAAATCGTACTTTATTTCGGTACTTTATATAAATTCGAAAATTACAAAAAATATAGTTCTATTAATGTTTGCAGTCATCATAATTTTGAAAAATACAAAAAAATATTATGTCATATTTTTGTCTTTATTAAAGAACGAAAATTACAAAAAATAGTTTTATTAATATTCTATAGTCATTTTTAACTTTGAAAAATACAAAAATATTACCTCATATTTTATCTTAATATTTAAAAACGAAAATTACAAAAAAATAGTGTTATTAATATTTTTGTAGCTATTTTAAAATCTTGAAAAATATTTAAAAATATATAGTTTTGTTTAAATACTAGTCTTATTTTTGATAGTTATTTTGCTTACATAGGACTAATTGAGCAACGTGTTCCTATTTCTCGGGTCCGGGTAAAAAGAATAATATTCGGGTTCAAACTACCCGGTTTTAGGCCTAATTTTCGGACCTAGCCCATAATAAATCGTGTCCAGGACACATGGGGAAGCCCACCACGCGTGGGGAACATATGCCTTGAACCCCACCACGCGTGGGCTCATTTTTCTGGGCAAAACCCAGTACAAAACACGAAAAAACCTACTGGGAAAGGAACGAAGAGGAGGGACTGTTCACGCTTCTTCTTCAAGAAGAAGAAGAAGCAAATACCCTAGAAAAACCCTACTGTAAACGACGCCCTAACCGGAAAAAAACCAACGACGCCGGCACCCCCCCACCGTCGTCAACCCCCCAGCGAAACCACCTCCTCCCTCACGTCAGCACCAAGCACCACCACCAAACGAACACTCCATCAACGGACCAACCTCCTCCTCCCAAACACCACCCCGACACCATAACCACCACCCCCCACGTCCAAAGAACCACGACGATCCCTACCTCCCCCAGCGTCCAAAAACTCCAGCCCAGTCCGTCGACCTCTGCCATAACCACCGGACCCCTAACCATCGTCTTCTTCAAAAAACCAGTCCAAAAAACCTACCCCGTCTCCTCCCAACTCCGTCGACCTTGCTACCCGTCCCAACGACCAAAACCAGCAACACCACCCTCTCAAACACCACCTTCAACAACAACAACCCACCTGCTCCAACAGACCACCCTCCTCCTCTCACCTTCACCACCATCGCTACCTAGCATCCTCGACCTCCCGTCCGGAACCAACAGACCACCAACGCTGCCCGCTACCAGCTGAACCAGCACGACCCAGCTTCCATCCAAGCAGCAACTGTTGTTGCTTCGTCGCAACCAGCAGTCCACCATTGCTGCTGCACCACTGCCCAAACCACCAGCCAAACGACCCTCCATAGCCTCCTCCTTCCTCACATCCAAACGACCCCTTTGTTGCATTTGTCGAACCAGTAGCTGCGTCAAAATATACAGCAGCAACCAACAATCTCAGGTTAGACTTGGTCCGAGTTTTTTTGTTTCCGTCGTGGTCGTCGTTGTTCGTCGAGGTTCGGTGCGTCGAGGTTGTTCGTTGAGGTCGCTGTAGGGGTTCGGTCCATGGCTCTATGCATTTCTGTTTATTCAGGTTAGTAAGCCTCGATGTATTGGATTAAAGAAATTTTACGTTCAATGTTTGAAGTTGCAATATATCAATTGAGATTCTGCTTATGTTTCACCGTATGCATTTTAGTTCATTTTTGTGTTATGTTATTATTGTTTACTTGACGTCATTTGATTTAGTTGTAGTAGTAGTCCTAAGACACAGTTTGACGTTGATTCGCTCGTCCCTTCATTGTCTTAGTTTGTTTGGACAAGATTAATATTAGTACGTGTTGTTACTACGCCCGAAACACTCATTCGCTTAACTTCTTTTATCAAATCTTGACAAGTTATGAGATTGTAGTTGTAAAGAAGCCGTAAGGTTTAGTATTGTTAAAGGCGTAAAAATGGCATCCTTTAAAAAAAATAATAATAATAATAATAAAAAATAAATAAAATGAGACGAGCCTCGCCGGAAAAAATGTACAGATTGCGGAGCCCTCACAAAATATATGTATTAAATACTTAGATTCCGGGACGGGCCGTTTAGCAAGTTTCACGGCCCTACCCAAAAAAATAATAATGCGTTAGTTGCTTCAGGCGCGCCTTTAATAATTTGTTATCTCCCTAAATTCAGGTGCACATTTATGTGACCCAAATCCAAATCTCAACGGAGTCGAAATATGTCTCTAGTCACGGGCGCATTGATTGTGGCGTGACCCGAGATGCATTTCCATGACGTTGCAAATTCCTTTTAAAAAAATAAGAATGAGATGAGCCTCGCCGAATAAAAATACAAATTGCGGGGCCCTCAGTAAATACTTGTTTTAAATTACTTAGAATTCAGGAGGGCCGCTTAGTGAATTTCGTGGCCTTCCCAAAATAATAACGCGATAGTCTCTTTTGGCGCGTGTTTAATAATTTACTTTCGTAAGCTCGGGTGTGCATTTCATGCGACCCAAATCCAAATCTCAAAACATCAAATAAAATGTGTTCCGGATTGTGGGTGCATTTCATGTGACGCAGTCCAAAGACGTGTTTTAAGCGACGTTCACATTCTCGTAAAAACAATAATAATAAAGCGGTTAAAAGTTAGAATTTGCATATAAGGTCATACTTGTATAAAATCAGATAATCAAGCCGAATATAACAGTTGTGCGACCGTGCTAGAACCACGGAACTCGGGAATGCCTAACACCTTCTCCCGGGTTAACAGAATTCCTTATCTAGATTTCTGGTACGCAGACTGTAATATAGAGTCATTCTGTTCCTCGATTCGGGATTAAAATTGGTGACTTGGGACACCCTAAATCTCCCAAGTGGCGACTCTGAAATAAATAAACCAATCCTGTTTCGATTGTCCTTTAATTGGAAAAACTCCCTTGTACCCTCTCGGGTACGGAAAAAGGAGGTGTGACAGTGTTTTATGGGAATACCGCACAATAGCAAAAACAAGTAGGGGAGAAACACCATTCTTATTGGTTTATGGAGCTGAAACCTTTATTCCAGTTGAGATAGGAGAGCCAAGCACGAGGTTTAGACAAGCGTCAGAAGAATATAATGACGATGAAATGCGCATAAACCTTGATCTACTTGAAGGAAAAAGGGAAACTGCATTAATAAGAATGGCAGCACAAAAGCAGGTCATGAAACGATACTACAATCAAAAAGCGCGTCTAAGATACTTCAAGATTGCGACTTTATGCTCAAAAAGGTTTTTCAATCTACGAAGGCAGCTAATGCGGGAAAATTGAGTCAAACCTGGGAAGGACCTTACAGGACTCATGGTATCGCAGGAAAAGGAGAATACGAGCTGGAAACGATAGAAGGCAGGATACTACCTTCACATTGGAATGTCGTTCACCCGAAGAGATACTATTTCTAAGGAATACCCACAGTCAGGTATCCATATTTTAAAATTTTATTTTTGAATTGTTAAAATCTTACTAACGATTTTATATGATAGGCAAAAAGCTAGCCCGTACTAAATGATGAATCACGACCTGCAAGGCACGTAGAATAAATTAAAATTCCCGGTCTAGGGTTACAACTATTCTGATAGATATTCAGACGGGTTAAGCAGTCTTCATCTATAATCGCACCTCCGAGTCCCGTGTGTTTTTCCTTTTTAGGGAAAGGACCAAATGAGAGGAACAATCAAGTGCTCGAGATTTCATACTTCAAAGCTCAAATATTTGGGGGACTATATAATATACATAGACATATGTATAAAGAAGGCAAAAAAGATTGGGAAATAATCAAACATCAAGCCTGAGAAGTTCACTCATTAATGAGTCAAGTACAGAGCAAAGTCACGAGCTAAGGCTAAAGAAAAACCTTATCATAGTTAGGGTAAAGGCAGTGTACTAAAACGGGTTATAAGTAAAAACCTTGTATTCATTTTCTTTTTTGAATTTTGTTATAAGGAAAACAGTTGCGAGAAATTTATAGAAGTAATTCAAATACATGTTAAATGTTATTCAAAACTTGACAAAAGTTCAAATAAAAACTTGTCGAAGTTATTCCAAAAAACATGTGTATTCCTATTTCTTTTATCGTACATTAACACCATTATGAAGTTGAGACGTCTTCTTCATTAAGTGTCGAATATAAAAGGGCCATATTTTATAAAATTCATGATTAATTCAAGTATTCATGAAATTAACAGAAGCATTTTTGAAGAATAAAAATTCAAGTTATTCAGTAAGCCCTTAAAAATAAAGGCAAGAATAAACAAAATAGAAGTTCAAACAGCAACGGAAAACTTCTTAATATTAAAAAGCTTAGACTAAGTAAGAACTTAGTCATAAACCAGAAGTTGTTTATACAAAGTGCCCCATAAAAGGTCTGGGGACTTAACATTTTCAACAAACCCTTAAAAAGACCAAGGGTCACAATCACATATCACCAAAAGAAAAAAAGAAAAACATAAAGGAATTCAAACAACATAAACATTTAACTAAGAAGATGAAGGGACCGAAGCAGGGTAATCAGCAGCAGCGGGCTCAACTTGACTTGAAGGAGTGGGGATACCCGTATTATCTTCAATATTTTTAGAAGTTTCAGCTATGGGAGAAGAAAAATCTTTGTTCTGCTGAGTCTTTTCAATAGTCTCTTTGATATTAGTTAACTCAGATTCCAAGTTAAAATTCTCCTGGCTAACTTAAACGAGGATATCATGGCGAGAATTTAAAAATGCCCAACTCACTTAAATGGCAGTTTTATCTTCAAGGATCTCGTAATCTCTTTCCCAGTCAACAATTTCATTTCTTAACTTTTCATTTTCAGCCAAGGCAGATTCATAAGAACTTTGAAGAGAAGCATGGGAATTCTCTAAAGAACAAACCTTATCAGAAGATACCCGAAGTTCTTCTTGAGTTTGAGTCAAATTCTGCACGAGTTCACCATCATATGCTTCTTTTTCACTCAAGCGAGCTCTTAACTCTCTAATTTCTTCACTTGCCTTGGATAGTTGCTCGGAAAAAACGGTTTCCAGACGAGCCTTTTCCTTACTTGCTTGATTTGAAGAAGCTTTTTCAACTGCCAACTCTGAAGTCAAAGCCCGTACCTGCTGCTCTAAGGTACTTTTACTTTCTTCTAAAGTTTCCACGTCGATCTGAAGACTTTCACACTGTTCCTTCCAATTATCCGCCTCCACTTGGTAGTCACACACTAATTGCTCTGAGAGGGTAACCCTTTTCATCATCTCCGTGCCAATTAGATTGACCTAAGAAAAAAAAGAGGGAAAAAGATGAGAATCCTGAAGATAGAAAAATGACAAAGTGAAGCTTGAAAAAGGAATACCTTTAAAGAAGCATGCACTATATCATTCATCAAGGTCACAGAACTATGGCTATCAAGCTTAGCCCTCTCAACTGGACCAATCAAAGGCTTTAGCCACACGTCAGCTTGACCTGATTTCCTTAAAAGGTTACCTTCAGCGAGGACTTTGATGGTAATTCGCCTCATTGCACCACTCTTACTTGAAGAACCAACTTCTGTGTAAGGAGCAGTTGAAGGAGGAGTAGTCGATGGAGGAACTATGGAAGCAGTCATAATATCCTGGGGAGGAACGATAACAGCCACAACCGGCAAATGAGGAATCACAAGAATGGGAGTAGAAAAAGAAGCAAGAGGTGCTTCATCAGAAATCGGGCCCAAATTTTCACCACCAAACCCGCGGCTAAAACGTTGCTCAACTGAATCATGAGCAGCAACGGGAACTTCATCATTAGGGATCATCACCGGGGTTTCAATAGATTCGTTAAGAGGAACAGAACGAGAGGGGGATGCTTCATCATTAGAAATGATTCGCCTACGAGCTCGTGGTCTTTTTACCAAGGAACCCCCATCTTCTTCTTCTTTAGAGCCTTGGTCACTGGCAGTTTTCCTTTTCGATGAAGAACCCAAAATTATCTCTTGGGCTCTTTCCCAGGAAATACGGGAAGCCACGACCACCTCAGCAACTAATCCCTCGAACAGCAAATCCTGATAAAAAGAAGGATTAAATTAAGTTCTGGAAAGGACAATAAAGAGTTAAATAAGAAAAACTCTTACCAAGAGTTTTCACTTTCCAACCAAATCGGTGGGAAAGATTTTTCCAAGATATACCCTCCATTGGGGCTGTATTTAATAACTTTCTTATCCAACCACGAAAATTTGGGATTTCCTCAATAATTTCCATGGTTGCTGAAAAAGAAAAGGAAAATTAGAATAATGATCATCAAAATTGAAGAAACAAGTACGAGAAAATTATTAAAAAAAAAACTCACGTGCGAAATTCCACTTCTCGGGGAAGGGAACATTTTCATCACCCACTAAATCAATAGTGGGAGCAGCAATAAACCTGGCATACCAGCCACGGTCTCTGTCATCTTCTGGGCTAATCAAAACTCTTTTGCTCCTAGCTACTAAGGTAAAAACACCTTGGCGAAAAAGTTTGGGAGAGTACAGGTGAATCAAATGGGCAAAAGTGAAAGACACACTTGCCATGTTAGTCAAGTGCCTCAAACAGGCAACAACCCTCCACACTATAGGGCCAATTTGACTTAAGCAAACATCGAAAAAATGACAGAATTCGAGAATAACAAGATCAATAGCAGGTTTGAATCCTAATGTGAAAGGGTCCGTATAAACGAAGGAAAATCCAACTAAATAGGAGGTGATTCTTTGATTCGTGTTGGGAATTATGATTGGAAAGTCATGACTCCAATGACAGTCTTTACGAACTAAAGAAATCAGACCCTCTCTGATCTGAGTTGGATAGATATCAGCATGATCTAAAGAGGACACTTGATTTCTAAGGGACTCTCTATCATTATAGAAAGATAGTTTAACAGGAACTATTTCATCCACTGTAGGTTCACGAACAGGTTCAGAGGGTTCCTTTCCTTTAAAAGAGGACCTTTGCGAAAGGGAGCCTCCGGTTCTAAAAGAAGAATTGGAACTAGACGAAGGAAGAGAAGAACCATGTAGGGATAAAGACCCTAAATTATGAAGTCTACCTCCTCTTCTACTCCTACTGGGGGCATTAGAGAAGTTATCAACTATGGGGACCCTTCTAGGGTTAGGATTTGATGAAGACATGATAGTACGAGGAAGAAGCAAACAAAAATTCAAGAATTGAATGTTCAGAGAACTTTATGTGAGAAGGACAAAGGTGAAAACTATATTAAGATGCAACTGTCAAAGGAAAATGTGCGGTGATGGAAAGGTCATAATGAGAACTATTGCTTCGTGGTTAATGAAGCTGTAAAAGAGCCTTAAAAAGCGTTGCAAAGTCGTAGAACCAATAAAAAGGGACAATTGAAGTGTCGATTCTATCGTAGCATCAATGGCGTCAAATATTCCCGCTTTAATAAAATCCACTTCCCAAATATCAATTGATGAATAAATGGCAAGTGGGGGGACTATATGTATTGGGAAAATTGAGTTTACATATTGAAGTGTTTTGAAGATGACATGTCATGAGACACAGGCTGGTCAAAGAGTGATGATTAGTAAAGAGGCACGAGTTGCAATAGATACGAGTAGAGGTACAAGTATAGGCACGAGCAGTTATTCAAAAGACTCAGCGCCCGTACCTATTTATACCCAAAAATCAAGGAGAATGAATCTGACAGCACAAGAGAGTACAATAACAGTATTTAATAAGCATTAAATACTAAAAACATTAGAGAATCTGTATTAAATTATAATGATTATGTAACGTAGCATTTAATGCCTTTAATTATCTATAATGGCCTTATTATGACAAAGACAAAACGTATATCTTTGAGATAGCTATAAAAAGGAGAGAATGAATCATTTGTAAGGACACGAAATATTATCTGAATACACTGGTTTACTTTGTTTTCTTCTGCTTATCTGATTGTTAGCAAAAATCATTTCCTTTTACTCATTTTTAATTATCAGTAACCCAAATTCTTCTAAATTAAAGCTTTGACCGAAATTACACTTTTTGGTTAATCAATTTCTAAATATGAATACACCCAGAATCAATACCTTTATGATTTTCAGAAGAAATTAGTGGTGAACTTTGTAGTCCACCATTGTTGAAGGTGGGTTTGCTTGTTACTCCAAAATTTTGTTCTTAGAAGCTAGTGGGTGACTCAATTTATTACAGAAAATTTCACATCTAAATTGAATTGCTGCTGAAACTTTTGTTTGAAGTTGAAATTGATTGCTGAAAATTGAAAGTCTTGGTGGTGTTGGGATTGTGATGTTGAATTTGACAATTGACAAGAACAGAGACATAAATGTTAAAGTTTTGACAAGCTAAGAAAGTCACGTTGAAAGCAAGCCTCAGAAAACGCTCAGATCTTCAACAAACAAAAAAATCCAACTATCCAAACACGGTTTATTTTTACACACCTTTTTTCAGAAGAAAAGTTTCATAATTTTTTTTTTTTTTTTTTTTTTTTTGCAAAGGTTGTCCCAGCGGCTAAGAAGTTTGGCCATGTAGCATAAACTGATTTTGTTCACTTCATATGAAGATATCATTAAGCTCTGAATCACTACATGTTAGAGAGAAAAAGACAAATCTATGTGCTTAGATAATATGTACAAGAGAACCAAAAGATAGCCATAAACCATCAAGAATAGGAAATAAAGAACAACCAGAGGAGAGGAATGAAAGATTACACGTCCCAAAAAGCAAGGTTGCACAAATATGCCAAGTAAAATTTGAGATTCTTTCGAAAATATACACCAAGTAATCACTATCTAGTGAAGTAAACATACTGAATTGAAAATTGAAAAGAACACAGAGGAGAAGAGAGTGGAATATAAAAATATTCTTTTTGGAAATAAGAAAAATATTAGTACTATATTGTAGCTTTCTGGAATTAGGCTTCTGTTATATTAAAGACTAAACTACATATAAATATGCCACCTATTGTAATAGATGTAAGAGTCACCATGTTTCTAAAGGCAAAAACTGCCTAGTAATTCTCTTGTTGGGGATTTAAACATTATTCAATACTCAATTAATTAATTAGATAATTTCGCTACCAAGTAATTAATTTATTACTCGCATAATTAAGAATTGTCTTAAATTACTTAAAGTTCTACTCATTTTTTAATATACGTTATACATCATACTATCACGGTCATATGGTACCTTGTATGATACTAGTCCATAAATACCGGATATTTTAGCTCGGGCTTTATTTTATCCCAAAATGACATATTTTGACCAACCTCATTTTCTTCAACTCGTTTACCCTCTCACCTTCACGACTTTACTTATCACTTGTTATAAATATCATAAATACTTATAACCTAAAAAAAATAGTCGTGTCCTCATCTTAAAGTACTATTATTACAATATTAAAATAATAAATCGTAGTACCATATAAAATCAATACATATATTATTATTTCGTTAAAACATCCATGTAAAAATACATATATTTTCTCAACTTTAATTTTGCTTATCTCGTATAAAGAGTACAAATATTCATACGCTTAATTCTTAAATTGGTAAAAAGATAACCTTCTTTTCGTGTGAGAAAATAATTTATATCTTTGCAATAAGAAAATTCTTTTTGTACTATAAATTCTCAAAACGGGAAAAAGGATAACTTTTCTTATGATAAAATACTATCTATTCTTATAATAAATAAAACTTCATTTATAAACTCCTACATATCATGTATTTAATTTAAAACTTATCACAACCATATAAAATCATATCTTCAATTTTATCATTCACTATTTTTTAATCAGAAAATTCACCTTACATGATCACCTTTTGTCCACAGTCAGTTTGTATTTTGTGTTATCACGAGTATGTTGTCGTCCTCCCTCTATTAAAACCTCTGTCGTGTTTACTTTCAACCATCTTGTAGAAGGGTAGTGCCGTTACACTATGTTATTGTCGATAGAATACGTAAATGCTTGTAAGCTTTGTTAATCCTGAATTACTTTTCGTGAAAATATGTGCCTAAGCATACTGATGGCATATTAGGAACATTTATCTTCTATTGCCATGTGCTTTCGATGATTGGATCAGTCAGATGTGGAAAAGGGTAATAATGAGTTGTAAGGTGTCTTTGTACTTTGGCAACCAATATTTACCAAACTTGTAATAACCCGAAATATTTTTATTAATTATGAAATTTGAAAATTTATTTTATTTATAGTTATTAAGTGAAATACTAAAGTAGTAAAAAATAATGTATTAAATAAGTGATTAGCGGACCTATTTAATATTGCATATATTAGTGGGTTTCAAAAGACTTTTAATATGTATAGGTAAAAAAAAAACAGGGGAGGGGGGGGGGGGTCAAAGAAAAAAATGGGGCAAGGCCCATAATGTTTTTCTACTGGTCACGTGTAATGACCTAGGACTAAGCATTTAGTCTTTGAAAAGCAATTGGAGAACAACGAACTAAGGGGGTCGCTTTTGAGTTATGTGACGGCAACATCATTAATGATGGAGAAGTATATTTGTTATGATGTCTCTCTGTGATTAAGAGAACAACTTAAAGTTATTATTACTATACACGATTATGAAGCTAAGAGAAGATACTAGGTAATATTTGTTGGGAAAAACGACGCAGATTATTACTGTTCTTACAACGACGACGTGAACTGCAACTATTGTTAAATGCAATCAAGATTGAGGCCATTGGAGGCCATTCTATTGGTGTTTTGGATGTCGCAGGGTTGGGAAACTTTTCGTTAGCGAGGTAAGTGAGACTTTACACTTTGATACTTGCTTTTCTAAAACTCATTTTAAAAATATGTTTTTCTGCCCGGTTCATATGTTGGAACAAGCGTGTGCTTGGCAGAATCGGTGGTCTTAAACTAGCCGTAAATATATTATTTTATAAAAAAAAAAATTATTTTATAAGTTGTTTGATAGTTTGATTCGGCTGTATGCCATGGTGTTGAATTTGATACGGTTGTGCGCCATGATGTTGAGTTTGATACGGTTGTGCGCCATGA
This sequence comes from Nicotiana tabacum, assembly GCF_000715075.1. Classification (NCBI taxonomy): domain Eukaryota; kingdom Viridiplantae; phylum Streptophyta; class Magnoliopsida; order Solanales; family Solanaceae; genus Nicotiana; species Nicotiana tabacum. The sequence continues at coordinate 145,260,261 of NC_134090.1, forward strand.
TGTTGAGTTTGATATGGATGTGCGCCATGATGTTGAGTTTGATACGGCTGTGCGCCATGATGTTGGGGCATTGTGTATGCCTTTGTACATCACCCCGAGCATTGTGTATGCTTCTTGATATATTTGGAGCATTGTGTATGCTTCAGTGAGCATTGTGTATGCTCCGTTACATATTAGTTAAATGTTATTAACTCTGTTGGTACATATATATATTGGGTTATGATAAGTCCTTAGTGAGTACTCTTGTTGGTTAATTCTTATTAACTCTATTGATACACATATATTGAGTTATTGTGTAATTATCATATTTACTATATCATTCATATTGTGGTGTGTTTGTATTTTCTAACACTTGTTCCAAAGGTATTTAAAGTGGCGGTTCGAGGATCTTACTGGGTTATATTTACATATAACTCACTCCTTACATGTATCTCTATGCAGATACCGTTGCAGGAGATAGAGCTAGTAGATGACGAGTTTGTTCGAGTTGATCCTATTGCTGAGGTGAGCCACCACATTGTTCGTGGAGGCTTTCGTTTCAGACTTACCCAGTTTGTGTTAGTTATTTTCTTTTTCTTTGGGGTTTGCATGCCCGACAATAAAACTCATATTACTCTGTTAGATGTTCAATGATCTTAGTGTGGGATTGGGCTAGAGTTTTATTATTTGAGTTATTATTGGTTTTTCTATCAATTGACGAAGGTATTGGGCAATAATCATTACCTCTTTAATTATTAATAATACTATTAGGCATGAATTTTTTTGTCTCAGTGTTTGTGTAAATGGTTAAACGATAGAGAAAAGGGTTCGCCTGGCAGGTGGTGTTTGCTGGGTGCTAGTCACGTCTAGGGGGTAGTCTGGGACGTGACAAAACTTATAGGGTCTTACATCCATATCTTCATGTATAACCTTATTCCCATCCAACTCATATGTTATTATTTCGACGAATCCTAACGTTAAAGTACGGGATGTAACAGTTACGCCCCAACCTGGGGAGGCGTGGCTGGCACCCGGTGTCGTAGTGGCCCGAGTGTACCACTTTGTAACTCATGATCGTTCTTCGAAAAGTAGAACATACATAGGCCGACTTGGATGGACTGATTCTTTCTGTAATTATCATGGACAAACATAGCCACAACTCGTACTATGTAACTGTAAGTGGGCAAATGCTGTATCAGTGAGCCATCATACTCAAAATATTAATACAAATGGACCGTCAAGGCCTTTGACATACTATACATACTGAACCTGTGTCTACAAAGCCTCTAAGAGTATCTGACATCAAAATATAGTTAGGACAGGACACTGACCTAGGACAGGACACTGACCTACCTATAAGTATATATATACATAGGACAGTCTGATAACCTCTAGACTCGGCTGTACTCCGGATGAAATGGAGCTTTTCCAATCCTCAGCTAGATATCAACTCTGTCTATGATAAGATCCTGCCAAACTGTATACATGAACCTACAGGCATGAATGCAGTGCCCCGACTATGGGACATTAGTACAAAGAAATGTACTAAGTATGTAAGGCAGATAACATATGAATAACTGAATTGAAACTAAACTGACATGTATATACGATATACTGAAATTAATCTAGAGGGTCAATGAGATCCGAAAATCATACTTACCTTATTCTAACTCGTAATATATCTAAATATTGAATTATCCAACTTACCTTACAAAAGATGTAGACTGAAAAAGGAAGGTTCCATTGGCCGAGAACATCTAATGTCGTATATACGTCTAATTCGTGTCATGATATACCTATACTTGTTCCCATATGCTATATGTACTAGAAACCATCATATTATGGAAATTTATTTGTAACATTCTTCTAGCCATCATACCTTATATATGAATACTTACCTCTGATAGATCAACCATCTCTAGGGCTACACTGAAACATAAAAGTGACGCTTAGGAGTTTCATAAGAGGTCGTCCGTAAGGCTCACTCATAAATATGAATAACTAGTGGCTCATACGCGTAACATAGTAGACTATCCGTACGGCTCATAATACTGAGGTCTGGCTATGCATTCCACTAAGACTGTCCATAACCAACCTTCATTATGCACCTATGCGTTCATAGGCCGTCCATAGGGCTTCTTTGTACCCCTACGCGTTCATAGACCGTCCATAGGGATAATGTCTTATACATATTCATTTCATATCACTCATGTAGACATCATTCAATCATCAATAGATAAACTCGTATTCTTAAACATAAAAGTTTGTGAGTAACTCGTTACAATAACCAATTTTTATTCCTTAGCCACTTTCTACATCATCCTTCGTATTCTATATTATTTAGCCATAAAGAACGTTGTAATTATTTTTGAATAGCACTTCTATCCTTATTTCACATCACCTCTCATTTTTGGGGATTACATGATTCTTTCTACTTATAGCTATGCAATATTCTTAGCTTGTGAGGCTACTCATTATACACATATATATCCATTCATCAATACGTAATAAGAGTTATGGAATTTATGCTCAATCAACTTATATTCTTATTGCTAAACTTATCATATTCTATAATTTATGACTCTATAGGTAACGTATATCGTCTCTTAACATCAACCTCATATAGAAGCAACCTTATTTGATTTGAGAGCAACATAACTATCTTCGCGAGTCTTTATCAGTTTCATAAACACAAATGTGTAAGTATTGGAAGTTGTGTCGTTCATTAGGTCGAAACATTCTTATCATTCCGCAACTATACATTATGCTACCTTGTTTAACTATTCGTATATAACTATCCCTCAATATATGAACACTATATTGCTTCTGATTCGTCAGACCATTCGTACATAATATTTAATTAACATCTAGACGTCTTGTTACATATAAAAGACAAGGACCTTTCGAAAGGCTCTATTTACTCCTTATGAATGCATGAAACTACGATCAACATAATCCATTTCCACATTCATATGACTATACTCGTGAACGGACCTTAATTGTCGGTATAGTATGCAAACAAAATCTCGCCCCTTTGAATTCCTTATAAGGGCAACGTAACTTACGGAATCATGCCAATGAAAAGAAAGGAACACCTTACATACCTCATAATATCCAGTCCAATCCTAAAGCTAAATTAACCTGTAGATCCTTTGTCTACAAGCGATGAACAATACTGTCGTCACAATCTGAATGCCACAACTTATTGCATTTTAACGACACACTTTATTCTATGATAAAACGGACAGCACCTCCCCTATATATATGGTTTCCCACAAGTTACAACAACCAACAACAGCCCAAAAAACATCAACAATACTCATAATAAGCCTATCAAAACAGTTTAACAATCCCAATGAGCGGCAAGCTCGGTTTGCGACTAAACAACTATATTTTGAAACCCCTTCTTCCTTACAGAATTTATAAACAACATTAACCTATACATATTCAATTATCCCTACTAATTTTCAGCCACAATACAACTTTAAACGACCCCATAACTATCCCACAAGTTCAGCAACTCTAAACTTATTTTTCAGATTATTAAAACACGTTTCCAGCTTGTCTCTTCTTTCAAAAATCGAGAAACACAATCAATAGTACATAATCAATACTCTTATCATATGAAATAGCCATGAATTCAACTTATAAATAAGTTCACAACCAGCAAATAGTTACACAACCACAAACAACATACTACTCTTTATAAACTCGCAAGTTCTAGTCTTTATGATCGAGCTACAACTCGTATAAGTTTAGACAAGAGAAGAGAAACATAACTTACCTTGTACTGATTATAACACACGAAACGTAGTCCCTATACATCCAAAACCAAACCCCCAACACAACTACAAGAAGGAGAAAGGAAAACTAGCAAGCTGTCCAGTTTTCGACACTAGAATCACTTCGTATCACCCGAAATCACCTATGGTTTATGTGGGATTTTTGGGGGAGGAGTTGTAGGGGTTTAATCTAATGTTCTTGTCCTAAAAGATATGTGAAATAAATATGTTAATTAATCCATTAAAATTCCCTTTGGCCTCCCCTTTGTGGGGATTTTTTTGGGTCCCTTCATTTGAGCAAGAAGGCGATGCACCTACTTGTCACCTAACAGTCTATGTACTTTTGCCAAAATACAAATATCTCTCTACTCCAACATCGAATCGATGAACGGTTTAATGTATTAGAAACTAGACTCGTAGATATTTAATTTGATAGGTGGATAATCCCGTAATTCCATGTATATTGGGAGAAAATCTCTAATACATTTGACGTAATTTCAGCTCATTCTATAGTTAGAAACATAGGTAGCTGCTTTTTAGATTTCTCATTGTATTCTTATTGATGTACTGGTTTGGAGATGAATAAAAAATTTCATTCCACCAAAATTAGTGTGACTTGTGATGACCTTTGCCAACTTTTGTTCCACAACTCGCTTGACTTCAAAACGTAACACATGACTGCAATAAAACTGAAATAACTCATAAAATAAACTCCTTATCATGTTAAGCACCCTAGTATCATTCCAAAAGTACGGGTTATAACATTCCCAACTTCTCGACTTCCGACGAAACTTATTGTCTTCAATTCGTTTAGCTTCTAAGCCTTCTAAAAATCTTGGTACATGCTATTCATGATCTTAAATATTATTAACCTCTTCAGTAACATTATTAACTTACTTTATGTACTTTCAAAGCGGATCTTATTTCCCAGCTTACACCAGTTGACTTACAGCGTACATTTACGTACGAAAACATGGGGTGTAACAAAAATATTATTCTAACCCTCAATTTTGGATTTTAAAACCTGTTGCCCTATAATTTCCTTTTCGCGATCACGGAAAGTTCCTCGCGATCGCGAAGAACAAAAATCACCAGTGGCCAAAACCTTCTATGCAAACGGATAGACCAGTCACGAATGCGATGACCACTAACCAACACCTACGCGATCGCGGACAACCATACATAAATGAGATGAGAAATGCGTGAAAATTCCCAGGCATCCTCTTCCTTCTTCGCAAACACGTATTCTCACTTGCGTTCGTGTTGCACCAACACACAAAACTTTACGATCATGTCCTTTACCTCGCGAACGTGTTGAAAAAAAACCCTCCTGCCACAATTAACCCTTCGCGATTGCGACCCTCTTCTCGCGATTGCGAAAGAAAAAACCAGATACCAAAAAATAAGCAACTCCTTCAACTCCTTAATGAGTTCAAACTTGATCCGAAACACACCTGAGGCCCCCTTGACCCCATTCAAACACACCAACAGGTCCTAGAATACAATATGAACTTTGTCAAAGCCTCAAATCACATCAAAAAATACTGAAAACACGAATTACACCCAAATTCAAGCCTAATGAACTTCCAACTTCTAAAATTAATGCTGAAACATACCAAACCAACTCCAATTGACCTCAGATTTTGCACACAAGTCATACATGATACGAAGGACCTATTACAACTCCCAGAATCAATATTCGAGCTCGATATCAACAAAGTCAACTCTCGGTCAAACTTTTCAACCTTCTAAACCTTCAACTTTTCAACTTTCGCCATTTCAAGCCAAAATTACTTACGGACTTCCAAATCCATATCCGCACTTATGCCTAAGTCCAAAATCACCATACGAAACTATTGAAACCATCAAAACTCAATTCCGAAGTCATTTACACAAAAGTCAATATTCGGTCAACTCTTCAACTTAAGTTTTCAACCTTAGGACTAAGTGTCCCAATTCACTCCGAAACATCCTCGGAACCAAATCAACCACCCCGGTAAGTCACGTATAAGTGAACATAGAATAAGCATTAAACAAGGGAACGAGGCTTCAATACACAAGACGAATAGTTTGTCATCACAGAAATAGACAATAAAGGGATCAATCTAGTGTTTACAATCACTAAATTCATTAAAGCATAAAAATAAGTAGATAATCACAACTCAAGTAATAATAATCAAGTCAAACAAACATGCGTTCACATTGATGCCATAAGGGCTTACAACCCCAAGCTGAAAATTCAAACACTATCTTGATGATCCTCCAATCATTCCCAAAATAGCTAAAAGATATGGTGGATTAATCAAAGAAATGAAAGATAGCTTAAAAAACTTCTAGGCTCCAGGCATTGGCTTCAGACGTTGGCTTGCAAATGATACCTGTGTATCCTACGTAAGGTCCATGGGCAAAACTAGTAGCCTCCATTTCTTGCCTTCAAGTTCCCCGCCTGCTTAGCCTACATCAAGGCCCTGCCCAGGCTATGCAGATCTTCAACTGCAATCCCTATTTTTCTTCAATTTTTCACTTCAACGTGGTCTCTTCTTGCCATATTTTATTCCTCTTCACCCTCTAAGCTCTAAGCAACTCCTTATTCCTGACAATACATCATTCAAAGCACAATTAATCATTAGCTAGTCATCTTACTTGGGGTATAAATCTATCACAATTAATCATTAGCTAGTCATCTTACTTGGAGTAGTTGCAAGTACCTTGGGTCAGTTATTTAGGGGATTGGGGAGATCGACGAGGATATCATACATCGTATAAAGGTTGGGTGGATGAAGTGGATGTTAGCGTCGGGATTCCTATGTGACAAAAAAGTGCCAACAATACTAAATGGTAAGTTTTATAAAGCAGTGGTTAGGCCTGCCATGTTGTACGAGGTTGAGTGTTGGACGGTTAAGAACTCACATATCCAAAAGGTGAAAGTAGCAAAGATGAGGATGTTGAGGTGGATATGAGGGCATACTAAGATGGATAAGATTAGGAATGAAGTTATTCGGGAGAAGGTGGGTGTAGCCCCCGTGGAGCACAAGATGAGGGAATCAAGACTCTGATGGTTCGGGCACATTCAGAGGAGGAGCACTGATGCTCCAGTGAGGAGATGTGAGCGACTAGCTATGGTGGGCATGAGGAGAGGTATAAGATGGCCCAAGAAGTATTGGGGAGAGGTGATCAGGCAGGACATGGAACGACTTAGGATTACTGAAGTCATGGCCCTTGACAGGGAATTGTGGAGGTCGAGCATTAAAGTTGTTGGTTAGGAGGTAGTTGTGAATATTTCTTTGAAGCATCAGAGTTAGACTTGCCAGTTAGGTTTTAGTTTTAGAATGTTAGTAGTTTCTACTGATGTCGGTCTTTACCTACTGGTTATTGTGTACTTTTCATCTATTTCGTATTTTTTTTATATTGCTGTTATTTTATTATGTTTCTATTGATAATACTAATATATCGTTTCTTGTCATCTTCTTGAGCTGAGGGTCTCCTGAAAACAGCCTCTCTACCCCCTCAGGGTAGAGGTAAGGTCTGCGTACATACTACCCTTCCCAGACCCCACTAGTGGGATTATACTGGGCCGTTGTTGTTGTTGTTGTCTTAGGTAGCTTATCATGTGTTAACACTTAAAAGATAGGAGTTGCAAATTAAAATGGTGTCACCTACCGACAGCTTAAGCTGGAGTTAAAAGTTATTCGTTAGGAGCTCGTTGGCTAAAAAAATTGCAGCATGTCTAGAAACTAATATTCAGTGAAGTTTCTTCTGAGCAAGTATTAGCTTCTTTGTGATTCTTGGTGGTTGCTTATGGTTTTCTGATACAATATGCTATTTATTACCTGCTTATGAGATTTATAGCAATTACAACCCACTGTTTATGAGATTGACCTATTTTGCTACTATATACGGGTAAACCCAAGCCCACTGAGCACCAGTTTTCGGTGAGGCAAACGAAGTAGGGACATGACCTTAAGGAATCGGAGTTAGAGCAAGGAGCCCCTTATATCAGGGCTCGAACAAAACACATGTCCTCGGGGGCACCGGGACCACGTCCTCCAGGTCCGATTCGAGCCTCAAGACTTCAGAGAGCATTACCAAAAAACCGCACACGACTAACAAAGGGTAGTGATGTCCTTGCCCAACTGGATATCACAGCGTGAATCTCAGCCTATATCGGCAGAAAATTAGTGATTAGCGAAATTGAAGATTTTTACCTTTCTTAGGATTGTACTTAGGGTAAAACTCCCCTACTATATAAAGGGGGAGCTTATTATTCATAAGATACATTGTAACACGCATATCAAGGCAATTTACTTTTATTCTCTCTAAAATTTATTCAAAGTTCTTACTTTTGTTCTTAAGTTCTTCATAAGTGCAAGCTCAGAACCGAAGTCAGGTTCATCGTTAAGCTATTAACCGAGTTCGGAATCACTCTTATCATTGGTTTTTCCATTTACTATGTCTTTCATTTGCTTAATATAACATCATTGATTACTTGTATCGAATTAATCCACATATCCTTAAAATCACGTATAAATTTAATTGTTATCCGTTTTTAAGGGTAAACAGTTTGGCACCCATCGTAGAGCTAGGGATAATAGTGGTAATTTGATAAAAATTTCCATAATGCACTCTGTTTTATGCTTATTCTTTGAGATTTTAATTTTAGGCCAAACTAAATATGTCAAACTCTCAATCTTCTCACTTGAATGTTGATGCTGAGTCTGGCAACCATGGCGAGAACAACAATGTAATACCCAACAACGAGGTGTCCCTTATTGACCCCAACGAAGTTTCGATCGCGGACCCAATCGATGCCAACTCACATGTGGCCATCGACGCAAATTTACCTACCGACCCCGAAAGTTGCATTTGTAGGGGATCCTAACCGATAGCCCAGTGTACGCAGGACGGCGAAGGCGATGGGATCAATTTACATGTGATCAAAAATTTACAAGCTCAACGTGTGGCGATAGCCCAGTCATAACCAAAGCCGCGCCCAGCAGAGTTGAGCCCGAACCATCCAGGGAAAACACTAGTACAAATGAACCAACCACAAAAAGGCCGGGTGAAGTTGAACCTGGGACCAAACCCAAAATAATAAAGATGCTTGAGGAACTGACAAAGCGGGTAGAATCGGGGGAAAAGAAGATCGAAGCCAATGACAAAAAAGTGGATACCTATAACTCTAGGGTTGATCAAATCCCAGGAGCATCCCTGTTATTTAAAGGTCTGGATTCCGAGAAATGTTTCCAAAAGCCTTTCCCTCCAAGCGCAACTCCAAAACCAATCTCGAAGAAGTTCCGCGTGGCCAAAGTTTCGAAGTATAACGGGACTACGGATACAAATGAACATGTGACCTCCTACACGTGTGACATCAAGGGAAATAACTTAGAAGTTGATGAAATCTAGTCGGTTCTGCTGAAAAAGTTCGAAGAAACCATGTCTAAAAGAGAAATGATATGGTATCAAAACCTGCCCCCTAATTCCACTGATTCATTTCCTATGCTTGGAGATGCCTTCATAAAAGCTCATACCGGGGCCATCAAGATCGAGACTAGAAAATCAAACCACTTTAAAGTGAAAGAAAGAGATAATAAAATGCTTAGGGAATTGGTATCAAGATTATAAATGGAAATAATGAACCTGCCTCCGGTTGCGGATGATTGGGCAGTTCAAGCATTCACTCAAGGACTCAACTCCCAAAGCTCCTTGGCGTCACAGCAGCTGAAATAGAATTTGATAGAGTACCCAGCGGTAACTTGGGTTGATGTCCATAACAGGTACAAAACAAAAATCATAATTGAGGACGATCAGCACGGGCCCCCCTCTGGGTTCGTGTATCCCATCAAAACTAATGAAAGGTCTAAAAGAGTCATTGATCATGAACCGAGACCAAACGGAGTTCGGTATCAACCGTATAACAGATATCGAAGGGGCAGCAGATCCGGACGTAACCTTGTAAAGAATGATAAAAGAAGCGATAGAGGTCATAATAGCTGGGGACTCATGAGCATAAACATTTTCTACAAGCAACTTGGAACTAGGGAGGCACCAAGGTTTTTGGAATATAACTTCCGCATCGATGTTACAGGCATCATATCTGCCATTGGACGCATCAAAGATACCAAGTGGCCTTGGCCATTGCAGTCTGATCCTGCCAAAAGAGACCCCACCCTGATGTGCAAGTATCATGGCACTCACGTCCACCAGACCGAGGACTGGCGACAGCTAAGAGAAGAAGTGGCCCAGTTATTCAATAACGGTCACCTTTGGGAATTTCTAAGTGATCGAGCCAAAAATCACTTCAGGAATAGGGACTCCAACAAACAGACCGAGCAAGAGGAACCTCAGCACATCATCAACATGATCATTGGTGGAGTCGACGTCCCCCAGGGGCCAATGCTGAAGCGCACTAACGTGTCCATTACAAGGGAAAAGCGAACCCGAGATTACATGCCGGAGGGGACCATCTCTTTAAACGAGGAGGACATTGAAGGCATCGTGCAACCGCATAACGATGCACTGGTAATTTATTTATTCATAAATAAATCTCGAGTTAAGAATGTATTGATTGATCCAGGTAACTCGGCCAATATCATCAGATCGAGGGTCGTAGAGCAGTTGGTTCTACAAGACCAAATAGTGCCTGCAGTCCGGGTCTTAAATGGGATTCAACATGGCATGCGAATCTACTAAAGGGGAAATAACCCTACTAGTGAACACCGCCGGAACCATTCAAGAAGTAAAGTTCTACGTGATCAAAGGGGATATGATATATAATGCTCTATTCGGAAGACCATGGATTCACAACATGAGGGCAATACCCTCGATGCTATACCAGGCATTGAAGTTTCCCATGTAGGGAGGGATCAAGAAAATTTACGGAGAGCAGCCGGCCGTAAAAGATATGTATGTGTTCGATGAGGTGATCCCAACGTCCGCACTTGACATTAAAGAACCCGAAGTCGGTTAGGAAGGAAGAAATTAATAGCAATCACCGACATCGGCCCCTAACAAACCAGAGAAGTGAGAGGCAGGATGATTATGGAGTTCCTAGGTCGTTCATCGCTCCTGACGATTTCGATGCCACCAAATCGACGGTTGAGGAGTTAGAGCAAGTCATATTGATAGAACACTTGCCCGATCGGAAGGTATACCTGGGCACAGGGTTAACTCCTGAGCTCAGGAAAAAATTCAGTAAATTCCTTATAACTAACATGGATTGTTTTGCTTAGTCCCATCTAGATATGACAGGGATCCCGCCAGAAGTAACCACTTATAAGCTAAGCATGAATCCAAAGTTCTACGCAGTTAAACAGAAAATGAGGCCTCAGTCTGAAGTCAAGCATGCATTCATCAAAGACGAGGTATCTAAACTCCTTAGAAAAGGATCTATCCGGGAAGGTAAGTACCCGGATTGGTTGGCTAACGTAGTAGTGGTGACTAAAAAGGGGAATAAATTAAGGTTGTGCATAGATTATAAAGACTTAGGCAAGGCGTGGCCCAAGTATTCTTTTCCTTTACCTAACATCGGTCACATGGGCGATGCAATGGCCGGGCACAAGATACTCAGCTTTCTCGACTCCTATTCCGGGTACAACCAAATCCGGATGGACCCGAACGATCAAGAACAACTTTTTTTATCACTAAATTCGGCACCTATTGTTATAACGTAATACCGTTCGGACTAAAAAATGCTAGTGCCACTTATCAACGAAGAACAAATAGGAAAATCAATGGAAGTTTACATTGACGTCAGGTTAGTTAAGTCCCTGCGAGTAGATGACCATTTGAAATATTTGCAGGAAACATTCAACATACTAAAGAAATACAATATGAAGCTAAACCCGGAGAAATGCGCATTCGGGGTCGGATCTGGGAGTTCCTTAGATTCATGGTGTCTAACCAAGGGATCGAGATCAATCCCAAAAAAATCAAAGCTATAGAAGATATCACCATGGTGGATAGTGTCAAGGTTGTTCAGAGGCTAACCGAGCGCATAGCCGCCCTATGCCGGTTCATATCGAGGTCCTCCGATAAGAGCCATCAGTGCTTCTCACTATTGAAGAAGAATAATCACTTTTCATGGACCCTGGAGTGTCAGCATGCTTTGGAAGATCTCAAACGGCACCTTTCGAGTCCACCCTTTCTCCATACCCCAAAGGCAGACGAGCAACTGTACTGGTACTTAGATAGCGGTTAGTGGAGTCTTAGTCCGGGAAGAGGAAGTTACGCAATTTCCTATCGATTATGTTAGCAGGACTCTAGGTGAGGCCGAAACAAGGTACCATCACCTAGAGAAATTACTGCTCGCTTTGCTAAGCACCTCCAGAAAGTAAAAGCCATATTTTCAATGCCATCCCATATGTGTCGTAACTTCTTACCCACTAAGGAATATAATACACAAACCCGAGCTCTCGGCCGATTGGCCAAATGGGCCGTAGAAAATTAGCGGGTACAATATCGAATATCGACCTCGGACTTCCATCAAATATCAAATTTTGGCAGACTTCGTGACCAACATTACGTCGGCCTTAATACCCAAAATTGGAAAAGAATTGTTGTTAACCCCGGGGACTTCCTCAAGAATCTGGACCCTCTTTACTGATGGTGCCTCGTACGCAAAGGGGTCTGGACTCAGCATACTATTGAATCCACCTACAGATAACGTAATTAGGCAATCTATTAGAACTATGAAATTGACTAACAATGCCATTGAGTATGAGGCCATGATTGTAGGTCTCGAATTGGCTAAAAAACTAGGGGTCGGGGTGGTCGAAGCTAAGTGTGACTCCCTCCTTGTGGTAAATCAAGTTAACATGACATTCGAATTAAAAGAGGAATGAATGTGAAGGTACTCAGACAAATTACTAGTAACGTTGCATCGTTTCAAGGAATGGACCCTACAACACTTACCCCGGGATCAAAATAGCGAGGCTGATGCTTTGGCTAACTTGGGGTCATATTAAGCTTGGGAACGACCGTTCAACTCATGAAATCAGTAGTGGAAGAAGTCCATGCTGAGACAAACTCAACGAGTTTAACTTAGGACTGGAGAAACAAATATATAGACTACTTGAAGACTGGGAAGTTTCCCTCGGATGCTAAAGAATCGCGAGCTCTACGCATGAAGTTAGCCAGGTTTAGCCTGTCTGAAGGTACTCTGTTCAGAAGAACGTTCGATGGCCCACTCTCCATGTGCTTGGGGCCGGGGGACACCGAATATATTTTAAGGGAAGTTCACAAAGGCACCTGCGGAAACCTTTCAGGGGCAGAATCTTTGGTTCGTAAGATAATTAGAGCCGGCTATTACTAGATCGAAGTAGAGAAAGATGTGAAGGACTTTGTACGGATATGTGAAGGTTGTCATAGGCATGCAACAATAATCCATAAACCCGAGGAGCTACTACATTCGGTCCTTTCACCTTGGTCGTTCATGAGATGGGGAATGAACATTGTCGGTCCCCTGCCGTGGGCTCCCATTAAGGCTCAATTATACTATTTCTGACTATTTTTCTAAGTGGGTCGAAGCTGAAGCGTTAGAGAAGGTCCGGGAAAAAAAGATTTATCGACTTTATTTGGAACCACATAATATGCTAGTTCGGTATACCGGCCGAAATAGTGTGTGATAATGGGAAGTAGTTCATCGGCAGCAAGGTAATCAAATTTTTCGAGGACCCTAAGATCAAAAAGATCTTGTCAACACCCTATCATCCTAGTGGAAATGGACATGCGGAGTCTATAAACAAGACCATACTCCAAAACCTTAAGAAAAGGTTGACCAATACCAAAGGGAAATGGAAGGAAATTCTGCCTGAAGTCTTGTGGGCATACTGTATGACCTCAAAATCTAGTACCAGGGACACTCCGTTCTCGTTGGTCTACGGTGCCGAAGCACTAATATCGGTTGAGGTGGGAGACCGAGCCTCAAGTTCTGATATGCGACCAAAGAATCAAACAGTGAGGCCATGTGCACGAGCCTGGAACTATTGGATGAGAGGTGCGATGCCGCCCTAGTCCGGTTGGCCTCCCAGAAACAACAGATAGAAAGATATTACAATAGAAGAACCAACCTTCTACACTTCAATATTAGGGACTTGGTGTTAAGAAAGGTAACACTACACACCCAGTACCCGAATGAAGGGAAGCTGAGATTTAATTGGAAAGGACTATATCGAGTCACCAGGATTACCGGTAAAGGTTCATACAAACTCGAAGTAGGAAACGGTGTACAACTACCAAACAACTAGAATGTGATGCACTTAAAATGGTACTACTAATAAGGTATAATCTCATTCACCTTTTTTGCGAATCGTACTAACACTTGCAGGCAACAACCAAAAGAGAATGTGGCTATTAGATCCGAAAGCAGGCGTTGCACTCTTTTTCTGTTGAACCGGTTTTGTCCCAAATAGGTTTTACACCATGGTTTTTAACAAGGCAACAGTAAATTGTACTAACTTAGAACCAAATACTGATTTTAAATCGGAGTCAATAGTCGCATCAACAGTATCAGAGCCTTCTCAAAATCGTCCTCGAATACTGGGGGCCATCACCCTCGGGTTAAGTTTTTTAGCAAGGAAGGAAGGATATTTTGTGCTTGAGCAGTCTAGGCTCGATGGTTAGGATTTATTGTTTGGGCCAAATAGTCAAGTGAATTGTGCCCGCATATGCCACCTTAGCCATAATACGAGCTTTTACACGCTTACAATCATGTACGTTACAGACAGAAATAAAAGAAAGTTTCCACCTTGCTAATACATTTTTGTTTCTTAAAAGTATCGAGCCATTATGGATCCTAGATAAAAAGCAAATTCTCTCTCTATACTGTGCGACTCTGGTGAATAGGGCCACGTCGTCCTTTATGGTCGCAACTCCGTTGTCCGGTGGTGAAAAGCCACCGGACCAAAGTCATAAAAGGCATCTTGACAATTCGCACAAACCCTATATAAGCTCCCCTGCCAAAACTAATCCAACTGCTACAGATCTGAGTGGCGATATTGATGGGAAAAAAATTCACCTGGGAGCTTCTGAAAATTCTCAGCTAATTTCTGAGGCAAATCTTGGAATTCCAAGTAGTGGAGACTCTTTTCCACCTAAAGATCTATCAGTACACCATATTTATGAATATTCCACCGTCGCATTCGATCCCCCCGATCAACTACATCCCAGCAAACATCAGCTGGTCGTGCATGATGATATAGAGGTCCAAGTTGAACAAAATTTATGCAAAGCATTGTCTGGAGGTAAGGAGATTGTGTCTAATCCATCTCCATCTGACTTCAATGGCTCAGTTCTCACCACATCTCAACAAACAACCTCTGTAACTGATGGTCCACCACATGTTTGAGAAAATGCAAAAGATATTCTTACTGACTTGATTGTTGTACAAAGTGGTGAAGATGGTTCATTAAAGCCTCCTCATAACCAATCGAGTAGCACTCCTATTATACTAGGTAATTGTACAAGACAAAACAATAAGCACCTAAAGGTTCACCATCACAACAACTCCAACCAAACCCAAACCATCAATACTGTTTCCCCTTACCACACAACCACAGGTAGAAAAATCCCCTGTACCAAGAAACTAGCTTAACACCAACAATAATAACCTCCCTAAAGTGTCATCCAAATTTGACAAGCCCGGCAACACCAAAGCCATCATACCACACCCAAAAATCAATAAAACTCAACCCAGCACCAACACCAAAAGCCAAACCCCAGATCATATCCCTAAGGCCAAACAACTAAACAATTCACATTCCCCACCACCATCTATAGTCACTCATTCATATGTAACCAAGTTGAGAGAAAGACATAAAGTAGAAATTGAACCGATAGAGTTCACACCACCTAGGATCACAACAAAACAAGTTCAACCTGCAGTGATCTTCAATAGAAGTGACTACATGGTCAAGCTTGCAGCCAGGTGTAAATACATAATTGTTGGAAAGTTTTCCAACACCATGCCTAGAATGGAGGTAATCAAAAAAAGCTTTGTCACTCAAACTGAATTGAAATGTCGGGTAAATATAACACACTTTAATGCTAGGACTGTCTATATAAACCTAGACAATGAATATGATCATGCCAATAGTATGGACTAGGCAATTTATGTACATACAGGGCCAAATGATGAAGCTAGAAGCTTGGACACCCATATTCAATCCAACTGAAGCCTCTCATGTAATTCCTATATGGGTTGTCATCCCTGAACTACCCTGGCATTTCTACTATATGGAGGTCCTCACAATTTTACTATCTTCAATTGGGAAAGCTCTTCACTTAGACCTGGAATCATTTAAAAAAATAAGAGGAAGTGTGGACAAAGTCAAAATGTAGATTGATATCACAAAACCTAGACCACACCATGTGTGGTTGGGATTTGATGAGAACCAAAACGTCAATGGTGATGGATAATGGCTGGAAGTGCAATATGAAAACATTCCTGACTATTGCATGTATTGCAAACCTTTGAACCATACATCAGCATCTACCCAGGTAGAATCAAAGATGAAGAAAATAAAAGGAAAAAGGACTCTTTCACACATGAAGGTATCAAGGAAAACCAACAGCAGCAAAATCTTTCAGGGGAAGTATCAACAAGCCAGAACCAAGGACAACAACAACAAGAACATCAACAAAGCCTCCAGGAACATCAAACATCACGGGTCACTCCTTCAAATAATAAATGGAAAAATCAGGAAAAAAAAGTACTTCATGGGACAACATCAGCAGAACAAGAAGTAACATCAAACGTATGCACCAAAGCAACCTCAAATAACCACCAACTGATGCATTCAAATACATATTATTAGGTAATTGAGAACTCCAAACAACATGAGGCTAAAACAGATATAACAGTCTCTACTTCTACTAATACCCCAGTTGCAATGGAGAATGATGTTGATTCTATGTCCCAGAATCTTCCCCCATCCCTCTCCCCCTATTAATAATACTGAAGTTAATGGAGGAAAGTATAATGGTCAGGAGATAACCTTAACCATGCAGGATGGGGATCCAAAAGGGGAGGGTATTCCTCATGCTTTGTATAAGTGTGCTTTAGCACCTTTGATTGACCATAGGAATTACTCTAGATCCCCTGTTACCATTGGCACTCAACAAGATACAGCTCAGGGTCCCTTTGATGATAATTGAATAGCAGAATAACATATAGGAAAAAGAATGGACAAAGGCAAAGGTCATGTTGTTCATGATGCTCTCATTCAGCATACAAGACAGAAAAATAAACCAAGTTAAGAAAAAGAGAAGAGCTCTCCAAAGGAAAAATGCAGGTATCAACATAGTTGAACCTTTAGAGGAACCTTCTAATAAGGCTCCTGAGAATTACTCTCACTCACGTTCACCAGTGACAAGACACATTCCAAACCAAGGGGATAGTTGTAAATTTCCTAATGGAGATGGCATTCATATGGCAGTGGCACACTCTGACAAAGATACACCTCCAAGCACAAACATACCTATAGGACCAGACCCAGGGAACCAATCTGCTCTAATACTTTTCAACAATCACTCACCTTCAGGTCAGGATGATGATGAGTACAAACCTGTACAATCTGAAGATGAGTTAACTAGGGGTCAGAAGAGGATGATAGGTTCAGTGATGGTGCTGATGAAGATCAACATTGTGACCTCCTATTGGCAGTAGTTAATAGTGTTGTTGAAAAGGACAATGTCACATCTTCTCATGAGAAACCTTCCAGAATGAGACCTTTACCCAGACTTACCAGAAGCAAAGGTGTTTCAAGCAGTAGCAATCCACCAAAATCAAGAACCCTCCATCATTCTTAAATGATTAGTACAAACATTTGGAATATTAGAGGTATCAGAACCTCTAAAGCTATTGAGAGGCTCAAAAAACTCAAACAAATTCACAAATTTCCTTCATTGCTTTGCTAGAACCATTCCAGGACAACCCTCACCTTGATTTCTACCTTAATTACTTCAGAATCCAGCTCTCTATGAACCAAGTTGCTGCCAATATCAATAAAAAAATTTAGCTCTTCTGGGATCAAGACTTCACTAGCACTCATTTGGATCAGGATGAACATCAGATGACCATCGAACTGAAGCATGTTGAAGTTGGCGAAGTTATTTGGCTTACGGTTGTTGTTTACCGTGAAAATTGTAATACCAATTAAATTTATGAATGAGACTCTAAATATACGTGATCTATTTTTATGCTAGTTGTTAGAGCAGTTGATGCTAGGTGTATGAAATTTAACGATGAAGTTTAAGCTAAAACGGGGCAGTAATCAAACCGAGGGGCTTGATATCCGAGCCTATACTGATCGATAAAAGGCCTCGAGGTCGATTCCCGGGCTCAAGATCGAGCTATCAGGGGTAGCCGAGAAGGAAATAACAGTTAGGATATCATTAAAGAAGGCTCTTTATGGCCAATATCAAGCAGTAAAAGAAGAACAAGTATGAGAGCAATAAATGGAAAGAGTCGTCTCAAGCGAGTAAGTTAGAGAGAAAAGAGAGAGAGTTGTTATTGATCTTGTGTAGAATGGTTGGAGCAACAACAGCCCTTTACAAAAGTGGTGAGGATCCCCTTTATATAGGAGGAAAAAATACAATATAGTACAGAATGCATTAATTGTAAAGACATGGAGATGGGATGGATAGGCATGATATTAGACTCTACTTGGGCTATTTGCTCGCCTTGAGAGTTCCCCACCCTTGGGATCATTGTTGGGTCGGATGTGAATGAACCTCGAGGGAGGGAGCTTTACCGCAACCCTGCAGCCATGAGATATCGATATGAATCCCCAAACATACCTTAATGGCGAGAAATCGATCCCTCCGATTTCACCGTATACAGATAGTCTCCGAGTTTCCTAGAATGAAGTAATAGGAAACGATTTTGAACTGTCGTCTCGAGGTCATCATTGCCATGACGTCAACCAATAAGAGCATTAAATGCCATGTTCCAAAAAACCGTGCAAAGGCCGCCGTCAGATGCTATAATCGAGGAACCCACAAACTTCCATTGGCTCGTCCTTTCCGCTCCCCAAGCAGTTCCTATAAATGCATCCGCTGTTTAACACTTCTTACTTTCACCCCATCCCCAAATTCATAAGTCAGAACCCTTTATCTTTTACATTCTTTCATCTTTTCCTAGAAATTTTTTTACCATTGATATGGCTAGGACTTCTAGAATGGTCCCTCGACGGAGTGAAGTTGCATCGCCCTCTCGACCATCTAAAGAGAAAACCGGAGAGGTTCCTTCCTTGAAACAATGCACCCCACCTGATTTCGATATGTCTACGGATTTTAACATCGATGCCACTTCATCCAAACCAGGCCAGTATGAGCACGTGTCTCGATATATTAGCATCGTGAACAACATACAAATGGCGAGGAAAGACTACCGCTGGAAAAAGGTAGTGGAAGTGGAGATTCCCGGTCCTAACGAGAATATAACGGATTACAAGGTCGGTTTTCTTTACGTGTATACTTACCCTTTCACCTTGGGTCCTGATGAATCTTTTGAGTCTTCTCCCCCGGAGATAGACCCGGTCATCCGTGACTTCCGTGACAAATACCAAGTGACACTTAGTCAGATCTATCCTTCTTTCTGGAGGATAGTATTGATGCTCTGCCATTTCACTGGAGGGGTTGGGGGTGAGGCTTTCACCCTTAACCATTTGATCAGGATGTATAGTTCTCGATTTTATCGAGGTTTGATCAGGCTCTGCCATCGATCCAAAAAATCATTCTTCTCGAGCATCGACGAGGGGAAGGATCGAGGGTCGATGAGTAGATTTGTCTGGGTGAAGACCTCAGATATTATCTCGGCCCAGAGGATGCCTTTTCCGGAGAGATGGAACACGCAATGTAAGCAACTTTCCCTTGACCCTTTTTTTACTATTTTTCTTTGAAGTAACAACCTCTCTGTGCTTCTTGCAGCCGCTACTTGGTACCCAGAGGCAGTTCCAGATCCGTCGGGATGGATCGAGCGGTTGGATAAGGCATTCCTATATCATGTTCGGTCTTGGACCGACCTGGCCAAGAAGCGATGGGTGGCTAAGAATCATGGTAAAGTTCCTTTACCGCCTACGCTTTGTACTTGTGTTTCTTCCTAAGCCCTTAGTGAAGCATCTTGTGGTTACTGCGCTAGTGCAGGTCTTGGCGAGAATATGCAGATGAGGCCCGCCCCCTAGTGGCTAAGTGGTGGCTTCGGAGCCCGGAAAATATAAAAAGAGAAAAAGCAAAGAAACTTTCACCCTTCCTCCGACAAAGAAAACCAAGTCACTCGAGCATCGATTCGCTGCTGGGACTTCTGCTTCAACTTTAGGGGAGAATCCTGACACCTAGGAAGAGGATGATGATGAATGCCAGTTATAGCGGAGGACAAGTTCGAATGTAAGAGCCTCGCAGGTGCCTCGGTCGGACGCTGTTGAGTCTGGAATGGCTGACTCCGGTCAGTCTCGTGAATTGGAGACCCTTGAAGAGGGTGTTAACGTATCTTCAAATTTCACAACTAGGTTTGATACAGTTTCTGTCGGGGAGACCGCTGCTATCGATCCCGAAGGGTTGGGGCCCGAAGCTTTACATGAGCATGGTTGCCTTCTGGAGAAGTCAGCGACCTGGGCGACTTTTTCTCATGCTTCCAGGTTTCATTAGGGGAACTGCAGGATGCTCAAGAAGTGGTCGGCGCCAAAGCAAGTATTCCTCTCCAAGGGGGAGGCTCTATTGCTAACATATTTGATGGTATTAGCGATAGTGCCGATCTTGATGTTCCTGGTGCCATCAAAGTGGTAGAGAAATTCATGCGGCAGGTGACAGCCATTTCTCGTGCATTTCTTTTATCCTTAGACGTCACCCCTTGTCTTTCTAACTTATCCGCTATGCCGCAGTGCAAGGAGATGTACGATCATACCATCCTTCAACTCCGCGAGGAGCTTTTTTATCATGAAAAAGAGTGTAAGAAAGAAATCTCGATGCTGCGAGATTATGAGGCTCGCCCTGCCCAGGGAGGGAAAGAACTAGGAGAGCTATGAGTTGCTTTGAAAATGGCACTTCGGGAAAAGAGGTATTTTTCCTTGATTGAACCCGACTTATGTTCCCATGTTCCGTCATAAATTGGCTCACCTTTCTTTTGTAGTTCGAGTGGAATGGTTCACAAATTAACCAACTGAATATGGAGATCTCCGAGCTGAGGGAGCAAAATGAAGCAGCGGTCGGGGAGTTGGCGACATCCCGGGGTCTTCTCAAGGATTCTCGTAAGGAGGTTGCTGCTTTGGCCGTGGCTAAGTTTGAGATTGAACGAAATGTTGCCACTTATCTGGAGGATGCGACCACGACGCATAAAATAGCTCGTGACATATCAATAGCGGTTGAGCAGAATTTAAACGGAGCTATTAATCATGCTAAGGCGGAGGCGAGGAGAGAGACCTTGGAGGAAATCGGAGCCAGATGTATCGACCTATCAGCTGATCTCAAGGAAGCCCGCGAATTGGAGGAAAAACGGACGCTTTTAATTGCCCCCGATGAGGGAGAAGATAATAGCGATGAGGAGTAGTCTCCAAAACATTTTGTATCCCTTCCTTTTCCCTATGTATGCGGCCCCCGAGGGATGGGTTGTGTAAAGATGTTTTTTATGAATACATTTTTGGCAATGTAAAAAAGGAGTTTTCCTCCTATCAGTTTTTTTCAGTCTCTTCTTTCTTTGCCCCTTTGCTGTCGCAATTTAGCTTTTGACTCTCGATGTTGGTCTTTCGGAATCTGTTCTCGGAGCAACCGAGATCCTGAAACTGGCCATGCCCCGGGGTTAAATCGACAGCTTCTCTCGGACCGATGCTCGTGACGTTGGGGAGCTCCTTGAGGCCTCATAGTTTTTTGAGTTCCGCGGTGTAACAACATTTGTGTGATCCGATAAAAAGGGGGGTCAGGGGTGATTCCACCAGTACATTTCCCTAGGAGAGGGTGACGTTAACGCGGCTAGAATTAATTGGCCCTCTTGGGTAGGCGGGCAGTTGTTGCTTTGCCCCTATATATTCATTCATTCGTCTTTCCAATGGTGAATTTGCTACTTTGAAAAGGCTATCTCTTCCACAGAGCCTGGTGCTTTGTGTTATTCCTTTTGTTCCCCTATTCCAAAAATTTTTTTGCTCGGACCATCATCTTTACACTCCTATTTTACCGTATCCATAATTGCTATGTCGACGTCCGATCATCGGGTGGAGGGGAGTTCCTCTTATATTTCGCATTCGGTTGGCACCAGAGGCTCACCTCCGATGTCAGGTGATCAAGGTTCAAGATGCCCTTTCTCGAGGAGAGCTATCACGCCGGGGAAACCTCCTAATATTCCAAGCCACCAGGAGCATGTGTCGAGGATCATTTCATTAGTGGGAGAGGAAAACCTCGAAAAGATTGCGGATGGGGAGAGGGCGTGATATTACAAGTACCTTCCCCCGAGGAGAGCGTTATGACATATGTTGAGGGATTTTTGAGCGTATACACGCATGTTTTCGCACCGGGTTCCCCCGACCAGGTCGGGCTTGATTTCTGTCGGAGATATCAGGTTACACTGGCGCAGGCTCATCCCTCCCTTTGGAAAATAGTGCAGGCGATGAGATATTTTGCTGATAAGTCCAGTATAGAGTTTACCCTCAGCCATCTCGTGAGGTTATATCGGCCACTGCGTTATTGAGGCTTGATTGCTCTTCAGCGTCGACCCACCTGAGCTCCTATCGTCGGCAGCAAGGAGGACGAGGACTGGGAGTGGATGAATTGGTTCATTCAGATTCAAACGATCGATATCATTCCTAGAGAATTTTTTCCATTTCTTGAGAAATGGAACCTCACACATAAGTGTCTAATCCGAACTATCATCGTTTTGACCGGAGGCAAGCTCCGTAATGATATCTTTCTGTTCCTTATTTGTAGCAACTCACTGGTCACCAAGCGAGGTTCCCGATTTAACCGAGTGGTCTCATAAGCTAGCAGCTTGCTCGATTTATTATAGGCGCCGGTGGTGAGATCAGTCCAAAGGAGGATGGGAGGCAAAGCATCGTGGTAGGTGCCCATCGCTCTGCTTCCTAGAAAATGACATTTTTTTGCCGACTTATTTAACTCAACTGTCGCAGGTTCCCGAGGTTCTTTTGAAATAAGGTCGCGTTCTCCGGGGGAGGAGGAGAGATTGCTGGCCTCGGGATCGAGGAGTGATGACAAAATAAAATATGTTCCAGGGTGTGAAAAGGCTTGAAGTGAGTCGACTCCTTCTCAATGGTTAAGGAGAAGCGATTCATTGGTCGGCCACCTTCTGGAAGCGGTACAGCATCGGACGTTGCTTTAGCCTTTGATGAGGCTCAGCAGTTTGGCCTCATGGTGAGTTTTGACTGCTGTAAGATAATTCCGGCCCCGTGCCTTTCTTTTTCCCCTTTTCTTTTTCTTTATTTATCTTTCTTTCTTTGACTTTTGACAGGCTTAAATTTGATTTTCTTCGTAGTGAGGCCCCGTTGCAGGAAACTTTGAATAGTGAGAAATCCCTCAAGCTTCTTTGTGCGACAAAGGAAAGCGAGCTGGTTTCCTTATGGCGCGAGGTGGACCAGAGCCGGAGCCGTGAGATCCGTCTGGACAAACAGGTACCCTATATTTCATGTTGGCTTGCACTCCCTTCCTTCCTCGGCATTTTGATATTTTGACATTTCAGTTGGAGGATAAGGCGGAGGAGCTGGGATAGCTCTTGGGCGAGGTTGGCCAAGCCAAATGCGAATTCAACGAGCTGTAGGTGCATTTAAGTGCCCATTTTGTGGCAAAAGATAGGGCTCAAGCCATGGTTTCTGCTCTTGAGGCGCAAATCCAGACTGTTCGCACGAATGATTTTGCCCGGGCAAATATGATCGCAAGGCTTTTGTCTGAGCTTTCAAAAGCGAAGACAAAGGTGGTGAATGTCTGGACCAAGGTTGTGATGAGCAATACCAGGGCGGGACAAAAAGTGGAAGCCTATTCGAAGAGTGTTGCCGCTGCTAAAGCTGAGCTGAAGAGAGTCCTCGATCGTGTAAGCAATAACAAGGAGTCTGCGAGGTACAGATCCCGGAGGGAAGTCCTCGAGGAGATTCATGCCAGGGGATTTGATCTCTTGGGGGAGATCGAGCAATCCAAGGGGGAGGAGTATGATGCCGAGTTCTTTCTATCTGATGTTAAAGCCGGTGAAGAAGGAGCCACCGGGCCATAGTTGCCGAAGGGGGAACGTTTATTCCCTACCTCCTTCTTGTGTACATAGCTTCCATAATATGTTGTAGACTGAGCTTGAGTTTCACCGCTTGTATGTAAAAAAAGGATACCCCTCAATTTGTATCTTCTGTATTTCTGTTCGCCAACATCTCAATCGGGTTTATTCGACCTTTGGATTGGTAGGAATCTCTGGACCTATAATATGGCCCTGATGTTCATTAGGCTAGAGAAAGCGGTAACTATTTTAGGTTCAGTCTTCGAGTCGGGCTCCAACTTGGGCTCAATCGACCCTCAAGTTTTACGCTAGCATGGACTGGCAACAATGGCTCTTACACCTTGGGTCGAAGCGACCTTATGTGTATGTGGCCCTGAGGCTTGTGAAGTTGGCGATGATGGCTCTCACGCTATGCCCTTAGGCATGTATAGTTAACTATTTTGGATCCGATCTCTGAATCGGGTTACGACTCAAGCTCATTTTAATCCTCAAGTTTTCAAATTTTAAGTTGGTGACGGTGGCTCTTACGCTTTTGGTCGTTGCGACCTTTTAGTGTGTGGCCCTGAGGCTCGTTTGTTTGGCGACTATGGCTCTTACACTTTTCCCCTTAGGCATTTGTAGGTTTTGGTTTTCCCTCATTAAGTACTTTTTTGAAATAATTTTGCCTGACCCATCGTTGGTTCGGGAAGAACCTCGATTTCAAGTCGTTAACAGTGATGTTTGAGCACCTCGGAAGGTTTAGCTCGTAGGCTGAGTAGCTCGAAGCCTTGTAATTTGGAGCTGACATGGTCGAAGCTCGTTTGCCTATAGAGGGTAGCCTGTTTTAACTAGTTCTTTTCTAAGTAGATTCGAAGTAATGGCCTATGATTTTGTTAGTGACAGTTGGGCATCCCCGAGTCGCGTTAATTTTGTTGGTTCAGCCGTTTTGACCGTAGTCATATATGTTAGACCGGAGCCATTTTGATCCTGAGTGCAGTAGTTTAGGCATCTACATCGAGAGTATGCCCTTTCGGGAGTCTTACAAATGCAACATATAGCCTAAACTTCGGAATTAAGTTTTATGCCTATAGTAAGGTCTTACAAAATTTTCATGCATGTTGAGGTATTACAGTTTCTTCATGCATGTTGAGGTCTTATAGTTTTTTCATGCCTGTTGAGGTCTTATAGTTTTTTCATGCCTGTTGAGGTCTTACAGTTTTTTGTTGCTATGTAAAATAGATCTGGCTAGACCAAATTTGCACGCTCGGGGTCTTACGACCTCAGGTTTTTCAGTGAATGGCGATTGATGACAGTCTCTGAGTCATCGAGTTTGCTTAGGCTCGAAGGCCATTACTCGTGAGCTCAAAATTGCCTCGTTGGGGCCTTATAAGCATGGAGTTCCGACCCTGAGGTCGTGTGGGTGCCAAGTTGTTGATGCTAAGTCTCCGAGTATTTTGAGACGTACTCGATGGAAGGATCCTTGTCGTGAGCATACTGAATTTTCTTTTGGAGTATGAGATGCTTTTGGCGAAAGATATTATTTGATTGGTTGGCATAAATATACGTCGTTGTTGTCGTAAGCCCGGCTTATGTAGACACGGTTTGTTCGACCGTTTGGCCTGGTACATCATTTGCTATTGGAACCTTGTTTGTCATTTCCCGGTACAGGGTTGATTGTGAAGAAAATCCGGTAGGCTTGTTGAGTCCTTCTTAGGTAGCACATGGACATTGCCTCATTAAAAACCTTGCTAACAAAAACCTATTTTGGGATAAAAACCGATCAAAGGAAAAGAGTGCAACGGACTCTTTGAAACCTCAGGGCCTTCTAGCCAAGTAGCGTCCCGACTGCCTTGGCCACTAGCCTGCACAAGAGTTACCGTGATGTAAAAGATAGAAAAAGGGAGAGGTGGTTATACCTTGGTGGCGATGGCGCTTTCAGGTTCTGGTGTTCGTGTGGCGGATGCTATGTGGTCCTTTATTTGAATAGGTCCAAGGGAGAGCATCAAAAAATCGTGTGGATGACGTGTTGGGGCTCGTCTGCTTTGTTATTTTTGGTTGTTTCTCTTTCTTGGGACTGATATTCGCCCGGTTGCTAAGAAATTTCTGAAGGTGCCTGTTATCGAGTAGTCGGACCACTTCCTCTCAAAGTTGCCTGTAATCCTCGGTTATGTGCTCGTGCGAGTTGTGAAACTCGCAAATCAAGTTGTAGTTCCTTTTGGAAGGATCGGAGTGTATAGGTCAGGGCCATCTGGCGTCCTTGATTTTGCTGGTGGTGAACACAATGCCCGATACATTGACATTGAAGTTGTATTCTGATAGGCGAGGTTCCCCTTTTGGCCCCGTGTCCCCGTCGAAGCAACTTCTGTTAAGGGGTCCCCAAGGGTTCTGCCCTCTGTTCACCAACCGATCGTTGCAAGGCGGATTGCATCTCAGAGCATTCCTCCTATCATAAGGGTACGGCTGGTACCTCTCTTTATTCGATTTTGACACCTTCACTAGAATTCTGCTCGGATATATTGAGCCCGAGGGGGCTCCCAACTGGTCATCCTCGACCCTGATCTTTGACTGGTACCGATTGTGGAAGTCCGACAAGGTTACGGCGGGATACTCGATCAGATTCTCTTTCAGCTGCCTTGAGGCCACCGAGCTTCGTTCATTCAGGCCTTGAGTGAAGGCCTGCACTTCCCAGTCGTCAGAGACCGGGGGTAGTTCCATTTTTTATGTTAGAAAACGCAATACGAATTCTCACAGAATTTCGTTCTCTCTCTGCCTAATCTTTAATACGTTGGACTTCCTTGTCGCTACCTTGATGGCACCGACGTGCGCCCTTACAAAGGAATCTGCTATCATGGCAAGTGAATCTATGGAGTTGGGAGCTAGGTTGTGGTACCATATCATGGCCCCCTTCGAGAGCGTTCTCCGAACTTCTTCAGTAAGACGGACTCGATCTTGTCATCTTTTATGTCGTTGCCTTTCACCGCGCACGTATAGGCAGTGACGTGTTCGTTGGGATCTGAGGTCCACTTGTATTTTGGGAGTTCTAGCATTCTGAACTTCTTTGGAATGGATTTCGGAGCCGCTTCCTCTAGGAACGACCATTGTATGAACTTCGTCGAATCTATACCCTTCAGGACTAGGGGTGCGCCCCAGATTTGGTCGACTCTGATGTTATAAGTTTCGACCTTCTTATCGTTGGATGCTATTATTTTCTCTCCTGACTCGATCCTTTTAGTGAGGTCCTCCAGCATTTTCACGATTGCAGGATCAGCTATTGATTCGTTGTTGCTTGACTTCTCCGGTACCTGTTCGGCTGGGGAAGTAGTTTCCGGCGCTACTGTGTTGGGAGTCTTCAGGTGGCTTTACGACTGAGCGATAGCCAACTATTATGCCTGCAACATTTCAAAAATACCATGAAGACTGATTTCCTGTTCTTCCCAAGCTGTGGTCTTTTGGGCTTCCTATTGGTCATCATGTCGTATGCTCCTGTTGGTGTGTGAGGTTTCGTTGACCTGCTGTGCGTCCTGCGAATTCACGTCCGCTGAAATCAGTCCGGGTGCATTATCGAGATTTTACAGTGGCGCGCCGACGACTGGAACAGCCACACCATTTTCCCCATGGTATTCAAGGTTGCCGTTCTCGACTCTGTTTATCGAGCCAGACATTTTGTCCTGAAATCAGAAGATCTTGGACAAGAAAAAGTGTGGAATATAACTTGCGTTTGTGTAATGAAACCAGCAAGAAAATAATCACTATTATTTTTAGCCCTACAGTGGGCACCAAACTGTTTACCGTGAAAATGGTAATAACAATTAAATTTATGAACGGGACTCTAAAAATATGTGATCTATTTTTATAGTAGTTGTTAGAGCAGTTGATGCTAGGCGTATGAAGTTTAATGATGAAATTCAAGCTAAAACGGGGCAGTAATCAAACCGAGGGGCTTGATATCCAGGCTTCAGACTGATCGATGAAAGGCCTCGAGGTCGATGCCTGGGATCAAGCTCGAGCTATCGGGGGTATCTGGAAGGGAATAACAATTAGGGTATAATTAAGGAAGGCTCTTTATGGCTAATATCAAGCAATAAAAGAAGAACAAGTATGAGATCAATAAATGAAAGAGTCGCCTCGAGCGAGTAAGTTAGAGAGAAAAGAGAGAGAGTGGTTTTATTGATCTTGTGTAGAATGGTTGGAGCAATAGTATCCCTTTACAAAGTGGTGAGGATCCCCTTTATATAGGAGGGGAAAATACAACATAGTATAGAATGCATTAATTGTAAAGACATGGAGATGCGACGGTTAGGCATGATATTAGACTCTACTAATGCTATTTGCTCGCCTCGGAAGTTCCCCACCCTCGGGATCATTGTTGAGTCAGACATGAATGAACCTCGGGGGAGGGAGCTTGACCGCAACCTTGCATCCTTGAGATATCGATATGACTCCCCGAACATACCCTAATGTCGAGAAATCGGTCCCTCCGATTTCACCATACACAGTTATGTATGCCAGGTGCAAACGAGCATCAAGAGCTCCACCCTGAGAGAATCTGAGACATAGATCTACTATATGTAATATTCCTTGGTGCGTAATTGGGGACTTCAATGTTATTGCTTCCATTGGGGAAAAGATTGGGAGAATTCCCTACCAGATGAATAAAAGCATCGACTTTCTAAGCATGATTGAGGACTGTGGTTTGATAGACCTAAGCTTCTATGGACCTAGATACACTTGGTTTAATGGAAGGGGTCCATGTTCTATTGTATGGAAGAGATTGGACAGAGGTCTAGCTAATGACAACTAGCTAAGCTCATTTCCTGCAACCACCATCACTCACTTGTCTTCAACTAGCTCAGATCATTCTCCTCTTCTGATGGAGATGAATGTGGGACAAAACTCATTCAAGAAATACTTTAGATTCCTCAACTGTTTGGTGAAGAATGAATCCTTTATGCCTCTAGTTCAGGAAGTGTGGAATAGTCCTATC
This sequence comes from Nicotiana tabacum, assembly GCF_000715075.1. Taxonomy (NCBI): domain Eukaryota; kingdom Viridiplantae; phylum Streptophyta; class Magnoliopsida; order Solanales; family Solanaceae; genus Nicotiana; species Nicotiana tabacum. The sequence continues at coordinate 145,289,179 of NC_134090.1, forward strand.
AATGGAAGTGATATGTGGATCTTTCATCAAAAATTCAAGGTTCTTTCTAGTGCCCTGAGCAAGTGGTCCAGACAACAATATGGTGACATCTTTCAGAAACCCAAAGATTTTGAACAAAAGGTCAAAGAAGCTGAAGAAAAATGGACAACTTCCAATGATCCTAGAGACAGACAAAACCTGCATGATCTACAGGCTCAATCACCAGACACTTGAAACTAGAAGAAAAAGTTCTGAAACAAAAAAAACTCGGTTGCAATGGTTCAAGGATGGTGATGCCAATTCAAAATATTTTCATAGTCTGATAAGGGATAGAAGAAGAAAGCTTTTTATCCACAAAATCAAGGATGAAAATGGGGATTGATCTAGGGTGATGAAGCAATAGGGGAAGTTGCTTGCAACTATTTTGAAGATCTCTTTTCTGAACAAGGGGGACACATTAGAGAAGATCTTCTATCTTGTATCCCTATTATGATCACTACAGAAGATAACACAATTCTAACCAAGGATCCTACTTAAAATGAACTAAAGAAAGTTATTTTTTCCACGAATCCAAAATGTGCAGCTGGACCAGATGGAATGAATGGAAAATTCTACCAAGCATGTTGGGATGTTATCAAAAATGATCTACTCAATGTGATTCTTCACTTCTTTGGAGGCAGTAACATGCCTAGATATATGACAAATGCCTACTTGATCCTTCTTCCAAAAGATGAATTTCCTAACTCCTTTACTGAATTCAGACCTATTAGCCTAAGCAACTTCTTCAATAAGATCATTTCAAAGTTAATCTGCTACAAGCTAGCACCTACCAACATCATCTCTGCCAACCAGTCTGTCTTTGTTAGAGGAAAAAGTATCTTGAAAATATCATGTTGGCTCAGAAGATTGTCTAAGGATTTAAGAAACCTAACACTAGGGCCAATGTTGTTATCAAGCTCGATATGGTAAAGGCCTATGACAGAGTGTCTTCGAGTTTTACATGCATTATGCTAAGAAGAAGGGGTTCAGTGAGATGTTTATTGACATGATATGGAGAACCATGTCCAATAACTAATACTCTATAGTGATAAATGGAAATAGGCATGGTTTTTTCAAATTCACTAGGGTTCTAAAACAGGGAGATCCATTTGCATCATCCCTCTTTATCATTTGGGGTAGAACTTCTCTACAGAATGCTCAACAACCTCAATAATGATCAATTCTTCGATGGGTTTTACATGGAAAAAGGGTCCTCAAGTTAATCATTTGAGCTTTGCAGATGATATTATCATCTTCACATCAGGCACCAGAGTTTCCCTATAGAAGATTATGAGAATCTTAGGGGATTATGAGAATACTTCTAACTAGTTGATAAACAAGGCTAAGAGTCATTTCATGACTCCCACATGTGTTTTCCAATACAATGTCTCTAGGATCTCTCATATCACTGGTTTTACCAGGAAAGAATCACCAATAAGAATACCTTGGTTGCCTCCTCTAGATTGGAAGAAAAACAATTATACACTTCAATGGACTGGTATCTAAAATAGTGAGTAGAATCAGATGATGGCATAGCAGATTGCTTTCATATGGAGGAAGAGCTACCTTGATCAAATATGTGTTACAATCCCTCCCCATTCACCTACTATCAGTTGTTTCACCACCCAAAACTGCCATGAAACAACTGGAAAGACTGACTGCTAATTTTCTCTGGGGCATGCAGAAGGACAAAAACAAATACCATTGGGCTTCTTGGGAGAAGTTATCATATCCTCAAGAGAAAGGGAGTGTGGGTTTTAGAACAGTGGTTGATGTTTGTAAGGCTATGGAATTCAAATAATGGTGGAATTTTAGAACAAAAAAACTTTGTGGAGCACCTTCCTATTAGCCAAATATTGCAAAAGATCATACCCAATCTCAAGGAAATGGCACCCTGGCAATTCACAGACTTGAAAGAAAATGATGTTTAACAAGCAAGAAGCAGAAACACACATAAATTGGAGGCTATATTCACGCAATGCAAGTTTTTGGTGGGATAATTGGTTAGGATCAGGTACCTTATCCTACAGAACTGAGGGAGGAAAGCCAGGCAACATCACTATCTCTCAATTTTGGGACTTTGGAAAATGAGATCTTCATAAGCTTCACAACCAAGCCCCAGCTCACAAAATTACTGATGTCATTCAGATCCCAATACATTTTTCCTCTCACATCACTGATAAACCTATATGAACACCAACTACCTCTAGCAAATTTACTTGTGCCTCTACATGGGAAATAGTCAGAAAGAAGAAGCAAATCCTCTTCACCAACAAGATGACATGGCACAAGAGAATCCCCTTTAAATGGTCCTTTTGCATCTAGAGAGCCCGTAGAAACAAACTGCCAACTGATGATAGGGTCATCACCTTTGGTCAACCTACTACCACTAGATGTGTGTGTTGTATCAGACCTCCAGCTGAATTAGCATACCACGTATTCAGTATGGGTCACTTTGTTAAGGCAATATGGACGCACTTCACAAGCCCAGCTGGCTTCCTTCTCCAAGCCATGCCTCTTAGATTACTACTGATGAAATGGTGGATGCAGAAGAGCAGGAATGATGTGCATAAACTCCTCCTGGATACATTTCCAATCATCATTTGTTGGAATATGTGGAAAAATAGATGTAGTGCTAAATATGGTTCCAAGCAATCATATATGATCAGAGTTATATTCTCCATCAACTCTGACATCAGTCTGCTTCTCAGAGCAACATGTACTTCCTTCGAACCTCTTTAATAGAATGAACTCTACTCCACAGGTGAAATAGTGCAACATCAATTTGCACATCACTGGTTACCTAGAACAAACCTGAGGATGGAATTGTTAGGCTGAACAGTGATGGCAGTGCCCCCAACAATCTAGGTAAGATTGGTGCAGGGGCAATTATTAGAGACCACCTGGGGAGATTCATTCGTACCATAGCAAGCCCACTTGGAGAAGGAACCAATAACATGAAAGAAATTGAAGCATCCACTATTGGCATGAAGTAGTGCCTAGAGAATTCTCACCTCAAAGTGTACTTAGAAGTTGATTCTGCACTACTTGTTCATTAGATCAACCATGAATCTGAGCCCCCTTGGAGTTTAGAGATGCAGCTACAGAATCTGATTGAACTAGGCTCCTAGTGTCATAAATTCAAATGCTCTCATGTGTATAGGGAAGCTAATTGCCCTACTGATTCTTTATCTAAGCCCAGCCATATTCTCCCTCAAATCACCGAATTAGAGAATATTCTTGACCTTCCCTGAAAAATCAGAGGTCAAATCAAACTTGACCAAATGAACATCCTAGCCATTAGACATAAGAAAATAAGCAAACTTCAACCGTCATCAAACCACACTTCCACCTCCAACTCTAATGGATATGGTTAAACATCATAAATATATGGGAGTAGACCACACAGTCCAAACAATAAATTTCTGGGGCAGCAATTCTAGCATGTTCAAAAAGGACATGACACCCTGGTTCCACTAACAATTTTTTTCATTTCTTGCAGGTGAATCTGTTGTCATGCTTAATGACTCCTCTTCAGTGTATGCGTCAGCTTCTAAGGACACACACACATACACCCTCCATATCCTCCATGTGAAATAGCACAAACAACATCACCACAAATACCCTTACCACCCATATCTTCAACTCAAACCCACACCAAACAACCAGAAATTTAACTCATTTTCCAACAGTTCTAAACCTAACCTCATACCCCCCCTTTATCCAACCATCTACACCAACCTCAAGCCAAACACAAATCTGATCATCTACGTCATACAACTAGTCACTCAAGTACCAATAAACACAAGAACCTAGGATCTCATCACCATAAAAAAGCAGACAGAAAAAACAAAGAGGTCAAAAATGCCCCGTCTTTCTTTAATACCGTTTTCTTTTTTGCAGGTGTGTTTTCCTCTCCTTGCCCTATCCATTTGGTGTATTCTCAGCTAGTGGTATCAGTACTTACAATGCTGAATCTACTGAGAATACATCAATGGTCATAAATAGCACTCAAACCCAATCGATCAAGGCATCCTAAACCCCACAAAAACCTGACAATAGAGGTTGAGCAAGCCAATGAAAGAAAAAGAAAAGTTGGGCTCTTCACTCCATCCTTCTCATAGAGTTATTGCAACCTAATGTAGCAATACCATTTGCAACATGACATCAACAATCCAATATCACCCACCCATCATTCCCTCATAACTGCAGTTGCCTCAAAGGCTGGCTTACAACCTGTTCTTCTTCTTCTGTATCAGCCCCCAATACAAACATTGAAAAAGCTGCAGCAACTACACCATTCCTCTCCCCCTCACAGACTAACCTCTACCAACACTCCTAAAACACACAAGAACTTGGGAGCAGAACATTTTCCTCTAACTTGTTTGCTTCTTTTTGCAGGAAGTAGGGATAAATTCATATTACTGATGCACCTGCAAGGAGTGGTATTAGCATTCCAGATGCTCAACCTCCTGCAGTTGTATCAATTATCCTGGGGTTATCACATGGATCTTGCAATCTTGACACAAATATAGTCAACCTCAACTTAGAGGATCCTTCAAAAAAATATTATCTTCAACCATAGATACACAAATAGAAACACCACTAAAGTACAACAATGGTCCACCCAGAAGCACACACTTAGAACTCCAAGCCATCAGTAGTTAGATGCCCACCTTTCTATCTATCTACAGCAGGTTCTTCTACAACAAAATGTCTTCTTCGCAGGCCCTCAGCAGGTCAATCCTAGGGGTTCAAACCTAGATAGCCTGCCTGTTTTCCCACCAGTTACCAGCAGCTAATGGTCACACATCGTATCAATTTTGAAGCCAGAAAACACTATTTGCATGCTTCAAGTATCTTTGGATGAAAGGAATAGGCCAATGCTCACCCTCTTCTGTCAACAACATCAGGAAACAACGGCACCTCTGCCTAGTTTCAAGGGTTTTTTTGATAGCTCCCACCATTCTCAATTGTTTTTTGCCACACTCTCTAAGGAACATCTACACTGTTTGTAGTTGTAGAGTATGTTGAATGTGGAAGAAAATCTTCCAATTCACTAGATTAGTAGATTTAGGATCTTTTTTGCATTTTTGTATAGTTGGTCTAGACTTACTTCTCCATGGTTTTGTATACCAATTTCCTATCAATGTTTGATAGATAATTGGTACCCCATCATAGGTCTAAATTTACACAACTCTCAGGGTGCACTTGGTTGTCATGTTTGGATGACTAAGCATATATCCAGCTTTCTTCTGGAGGTAAGGTTTATGTCTCCCTCCATTGTTGTACTTTATATTTTCTTATCTATAAAAACCAATCCTAGGCCCAAGGCATATTGGCTTGTTTAAAAAAACATATCGAGCCTAAGGGTTATTCCTACCCAGGGACTATCGAGTCCAAGGGCCATCCCTATCCAAGCCCAAAGGGCTACCCCCATTCGGGGACTATCGTCCGAAATAAATTCGGGTAGCTTGGGTTATGGAAACTCGGAGGCACAAAACCTATTAGGTAGTGAACCTCAAAGGCTACGGCCACCCCCAAAAAATTGTTCGGTGACGTCTGAAGCCCATAATACATACATAAGGCCTTCAATAAAATTCTAAACTTGTTCGAAGATTACCCTCAGCAAAGGCATAGCCTAAAAACATTTAAGCAAACATCTTGGGGAAATTTCTGGTCACTCTGAGTTTTCACAAGTTTCGAGCAAAAATTGCATCGAGGACAGGTTTTGTTTGGACCTCCGAGAAATAACTTATTACTATGTTTGATTTTGTGCTGAGGCATTAGAAGTATTTGCAATTGTAAAAAGATTCTAAGATAATCGATTTGAAAATTGCCAAAAGGGAAAATTTTTATATATTCCAGAATAACTTTACAAAGGCCCAACAAAAATGGCCTCAACAAAAAAATATGTACAAGATACAAAAACAAAAAAAATCCTAAGGCATATATGTCTGATCTTCACCGGAGGCCGCTCGTCACCAGAACCATTGGGGACTTCGGATTCTTCAGAGCCCTTGGAGCCCTTTTCACATTGGGGTTCAGCTATCTTCTTGGCCTCGACCTCAAGTCCTTTTTCCTCCTCGATCTCGGAAGATAGGTTGAATCCTCGGGCATGGATTTCTTTGAGGGTCTCCCTTCGGGTTAACCGCCTCACGTACTCAGCAATGGTCTTCGGGCAGGCCTAGGCTGCTTCAACATAGGCCTTATATTGGGCCACCATCTCGTCAGCATCGGTCGAGGTTATCTCTATCCTGGACCTCATTATCTCGAGCTCCTTACCAAGGGCATATCGTTCAGCGATGGTCGAGCCCAGTTGCACTAGGAGATCCTCATTTTGTTGAGCCCGTGTATCAACCTTCTCCTTTGCCACCCGAAGCTGAATTTCCACCGGAGACAGTGTGTCCTAGCAGTCTCCATCTTCGAGGACAGCAGGTCCATCTTGCTTTTCCACCCATCGACTATTACTTGGATCTCGTTCGTCTCCTTGAGGGGTTCGTCGATTTAGTTGATCTTCTGTTGAACCTGCAAAGTATTGTTGTTAGCCTCTGCAACCAAACCCTTATTTCTAACTTCAAACACCCTTACCTTTTAAACCAAGTTAGCATGAGCCTTAAGGTCGATGCTTCTTTCTGAGCTACATCCAGCTCGGCCTGGAGGTTCTTGGCGACCCGCTCTTGCTACTCGCTAAGAAGCTTGTACCTGTCCCTCTTTTGGGAAAGCTCCTTGATCTCGAGCTCAAGTTGATTGACCTCAACCCGATACCAAAAGAAACTCTCATGATGAAGTACTGAGGCCTGCAAAAGGGTGAAAATGTGAGAAACATTAAACACAAATAATAATAGATCGATGGAAAGAAACGATGCCTTAACTGGTTCAGTGCCTGGTACGCCTCATTGAAAAGGCATGGCACATTCACCTCATTCATTTTTGTTTGATCCTCCTCGCTCACCAGGCATGAGGTAGCTAGCTACCCCTACAGGAGCAGACAAAACCCGAGCATCCTCCAAGACGGTCAGTATAATCGATCTCTTGCGATAGGGGTCCACATTCGGAGCAGGGAACTAGTTGGTCAATTTCAGACTCGAGCTCGGCCCACCAGCTTCTGAGGATGTGTCCTTTGGAACTTCCAGGTTGCCCAGCTCGGAGAAGTATTCCAAATCAAACAAGTCCACGCCATCGAAAAATGAATAAAGGGTATCATCCGCACCATTCACCCCCTCATTGGACTTCTCATTTCTCGTTTGGGCCTCCTCGAGCATGAACTCAGTATAGAAGGGCATCCCCGTGCTCTCATGTACACCGGGTGTTTCCTTTAGAGCGGAGACGGCATCCTGGGAGTTTTACCGCAAGTATCCACGTTGGTATTTTGAATTGGAGGGGGCTTGATCTCACGAGTCTCTAATATGCTCAAATTACACTTTAATTAAACAATGTAAGGTGGTCGGTGTCAAATATAATAACCCAACAAGGTTGAGGTTGAATCCCACAGGGAATATTGTGTGAAATGTTTACTTGAGTGGTGTGAAACTTGACTTAAGTCGGAATTCTATTCCATTAACGTAACAAGAGAATGATATAGTTGTGAATTAACGAGATAACTAATTGTGATATGAGAATATAAATGATTTGATTAAGAAACCAAGGTTGTGTCCCTATCAATGAAATGTAATGTTGTCAGTGTTAATATGATATATTTCTAATGGAAGGTCCTTTGATATGCAAATGGTTTCTAAATGACTACCCAATATTTTCCAATAGTTGGGTAGTATTTTCTCTTTATGATTTTTCCAAATATAAAAGAGTTGCAATTTAAGAACAACCAATCTATTCCAAGTAGAACCCACTTATTCCTAAGTAATTCTATTAAACAAGATTTAAAGTCTTGAGTTCTTGATATTCATTTCTACCAAACGCTAACCCACTTTTCCAAGTAAAGAAAGAGTAAAATAGGATAGATTAATGTTTGAAACCACCAACCATAAATAAAGCACAAGAAATGAATAAATATCAACCAACCATTATATATATATATATATATATATATATATATATATATATATATATATATATATATATATATATATATTCAATGTTAAACACCCATTAATATTACACCCATTTAGGGTCCACAACCTTAGTATTTAAAACTAGCTACTCATACTAAAATATAAGAACAAAGTACTTAATAAAGCCATAAAGCTTACAAAAGTACAAGATTCCTTCTTCACAACCTTCCAAATAAATGGAGTATTCAATGCTCTATATGTAGGACCTTGTTTCAAACTTGAATGACCCACAAAACCTTAGTTATTCTCTTTATAGTGGATCAAAAGTCGTGGTCAAAATCGGACAAAAATACCCCTTCAGATAGCTTATGTGATCGCATAATGGTCGCAGACCACTTATGCAGTCCACATATTGTTCATTCCATCGCAGACTTGATAAGTTCCCAGTTCTTGCTTCAGTCGCATATCAATTATGCGGTCTGCATATGTGTTATGCGACCGCATATGCCATCGCATATCATGGTGAGAACTTTCTTCTAATGGAGTTATGCGACCATTATGCGGCTCACATAAGTGTTATGCGACCGCAAAATGGACCGCACATTTTCTTCTTCATTTAGCCAATAAGTCTTTCCTTGTTTGCGATCACCATTTGAATTATGCGGTCCGCATGTGAATTATGCAGCCGCATACTTGCAGCATATCCATTCTTTTGCGACCTTTTGACTTCTTTTCCATGTTTTCAAGTCTTCAAGATCATGCACTACAAAACAACCAAACTGTCACGCCCCAACCTCGGGAGGCGCGACCGGCGCTCAATCGAGTGAACCCAACTGAGAAAGCCTTTATAACACTTTCTACCCAACTCAATATGATTAAGGGAACCGTGCTTTTGTTTATTTAGACATTAGGAGAGACCATACATTCGATATTGTTAGTTCATTTTATATCATAAACCTTAAACCATAGTTATATTCCCAAAACATCATATAGTTTACAGTTTAGAGGAAACGGGAGTTCAGAATTTCAACATGGTCTAGTGACCCATCCAACCCAAACATAACCTACTCAAACGTCTACGGAGCCTCTAAGGGTACAAAAGACAGTTATGATAATGACGACAACAAGGCCCCGGCTATACCTCAAAAGTGGAAATTTACAACAAAAGATGTACAACATAACCCCTTGAAGGAAAAGGGGCTCACCAAGTTTTTGAGAGGAAGATACTCCGCTACGTGCGATCGGCATTGTCCGCTATAGAGCCACCTACATTCATTCAAAAATGTAGCTCCCTCGACAAAAGGGACGTTAGTACCATGGAACAGTACTAGTATGTATCACTAAACACCATCACAATAGAAAGAACTATCATATAAGAACAAGGAAATCACAAAGAATCAATCAAAGGTTTTGAACGAAAACCACATCATCAAATAAAAGAATCATATAACTTTCACATAATTTTCGTAGCTTTAGGTTGGGGCCTTTAATAATGTTCATCACCATTCACAATACCACCGCTTTCTTGAATGGAGTCCGATCACGGCCCGATCGGCTAAGCTGCCTCATTTGAGACATATACCTCAATCATCATTTCATTCTCGCTTTCCGGTTTCAATTATCAACACAATACCACCATGTATATAGAATGGCGTCCGATCACAACCCGATCGGCTAGGCCATTTTACAAAGACGTTACCCTTTTTTATTAATCATTTCACTTCCATTTTTGGTTTCACATACATTAGTGCATCGGCACTTGGGGCCACAATTACCCCATTATACTTGTCACTAGGCCACATTCCATAACTCACGTTTCATATTATTCCCATTTTTCAACATTTAACTTGCAATTTAAGATCATAGGCACATACAAGAGCAATTCAAGTTATAGCATAGAGAAGAATTCATCTAGTTTGGCATAATAATCACAATGTAACCTTGACTTGAAATTTAGGCATTTTAGCACATAGTTCATGTTCTTCACATATCCTCAATTTTACAAAGAATAGCATACAAAAAAAACATGGAGACGCACCTTCCACATACATTCTCACAACATCGATCCATTTGATATAACAAGTACTACATCAATCAAATTTTGGACTAACACTATGGAGCTAAATTTCTAAGAAGAGGGGGTTTTAGCCATACATACCTCAATAGACCTTTGCTTAAATCCTTACAATAAATTCCAGAATTTCCTAGCAACTTCGATCTATTTTATAGGATCTATAAATTGAACCAAGAATTAGAGACATGATTAAGGTTCTAGCTCATTTGAGCATATTATCAAGCACTAAGTGTGCATTGAGATTTTAGGACCCTTTTGTGAGATTTTTATCATCCTACACCCCAATTGCTATCTTTTTAGCTCACAACCTCCCCATACCCTATTATCATTTATGCATGCAAGAAAATCCATTCTTATACCTATGAACTCACTTAATTATTCATTCTAGTGTGAATTTCAAAATGGAATTCCCTAGCAACTTCGATCTCTTAGAGTGAAGGCCTAGCAGCTTTACTTGATAATCTTCAAGGGTTTAGGCAAGGATTGAGTGGGAAACTTGATGAAGATCACTCTCTCCCTCTAGAACCTCCTCTCTCACTCTATTTCCAGTAAAATATCATAAAAGGGACCTAAGGAGGTTTTTTAATGGGATAGGGCCGGGTTTTAAAAGTTAGAAAATAGGAGCTATGAAACACTCTGCGATCACATATGCGATCGCATAATGGACGTGTGGCCCGCAGAATAGACCGCAAAAATGATCCCAAAAACCTGAACAAACTATCCGGGTATGCGGCAAGAATGCGGTCTGCATACCTGTTCTACGGTCGCATAATGCACCATAGAACTGCCCCTTGCTAAAATTCCAAGGGGATAATGAGATGACTATGCGGCCCGCATATTGATTATGCGATCGCATAATTGGCCGCATAGTTGACCTCAAAATATAACCATCAAACTGTCTGACTCTGCGGCGACTATGCGGTCCACATAGCTATTATGCGACCGCAAAATGGACCGTGAAAATGCATTTTTTCTGAAAAACATTATTCCTTAACTCTTTAATGCACAAATTTTACCAATTTCTAACACATATTCCTAACTTGGCACTACGAGCTTTCGGCTTTTAGGTAGAAATTTTCATGGGGCCTTACACAAACTTGATCAAAATTAACTAAAAATGCATTAAAAGACGAGTTAAAATCTAAGCAATTGGTATCAATTGTGCAGAAATTCTACGGCACATCAACATCCCCCAACTTAAACTCTTGCTTGTCCTCAAGCAACTAAAATAAAACTATCCTATTCTATTCTACTTTTATTTCCGACATTCCACAAAATAGTAATGACTATAGATGGTTTTGACTAACAGCTAACAAGCATGTAACCCAATTTATCTACCCTTCATGGAAGACAACTTATCATTCAACCATTCGACTAATCAATTCGTGACCTTAGAGCCTCGACCAAAATGACAAAATGCTATTCACAGCTAAGTGCACTTGTGTTCTACTTCAAGAACCTATCCTTTGCTAAGTCTTACAATTCATGCGCACTCACAACAAAGAAAATCCCTACTCACATATATGTACAGAGGATGCAATCAAAACACTCTAACACTCGAAACAAAAGCTACATGCCACAAATATCAGTTCATATGCTTGCCCTTATTTTAACTTTGCCGCTATCTTAGGAATGATTGACTGTCGATCACTAAGGACTTTTCACATGTTATCATGTAGGCTTCGGGACGGGTTGTATGAATATTTGGGAATGTAGTGGCTATACCCTCATTGAACTCGACATACATTGAACTCCTTTATTACATAGCACTTGTTTACCTCGGGCTACCAACTTAGAACCACCTCAAAGTATTTCTTTCATTTTTGCAAAGCTCCAATCTTTCTCTTTCTCTTTCTCTTTTTTATATATATACACAAAAAAAAAATTGGAGCTTGCATTTCATTATATACACAACTTTAGGTTACCCATTTTTTCTCTACACACAGTAGTAAACCTTACTAATGTTCACTTTGACACCAACACCCCCAACTTAGGCTTTTAGCCTCATCCTCAATATTCAAGGAGGGACGGGTTCAAAAGATGGAATTATTTCACAGAAGGGGTAAAGGTTTGTAATGTAGTAGCCAATGAAAGGTTAAAATCTCAATGGGGGTAACTAGGGTAGTTAATGTATCAGGGAGGTCAATTTAGATAAAACTGACTAGTAATCACAAAGAGGGCCTAAGATTATTTCAGCAACCAATCATTAACCTGAGAATTGTACTCAGAAACCAACCGGACAAGTTCTAGACATCACAAGTTAGACATGTGCATTATTTATACAAATCCTCACTCAGTCACAACGCATGAATTGTTCAACTCAACATAGTTTCAGCCCTCAAGTGACACAAGACGACTCAACACTTTCATCTCAAAATATGTAAGATTCTGAATAAGCATAAAGTCAAAGAGCGATCCTCAAATTCACAAGAATGACTAACCAACATATTTTTTTTAGATTCAAAATAAGGAAGGGTATCATATATTTACATCATTTAGAACATGTTTAAAGCTACACAATAAACACTAAATAAGTCAAAACATTTCATGCTACTGTCGTGGTTCTACTATTACACCTTTGAAAAAGAACTCGGTGAAGAAAAACCAAAGGGAATTCATTGCTAAACTACAAGAGTTTATATACAAAATACGGGGTATGACAAAATATTTACACAAACCATGGGGTACAAGATCATGATCATAACTACCCCACCCCCAACCAAAGAGCATGCATTGTCCCCAATGCATATATAAAGCAAAAAGAAAGCTTAGGGACTCCTTGGGGTGCACTAGGCGCTCAGGGAAACTGAAGCAACTGGGGCAGCTGTGGAGTCATCTGCTAGTACTGTAGCTACAACTGGTGGAACCTCTGACTGAGTGGTATCCTCCACGGCTAGAGCAAGAGGCTCCAACTACTGTGAGGGTATAGTAGGAAGCTCCACCTGCTGTGAGGCTGGAGCTGGGGTCTGGGAGCTGCTAGCCTCGCCCGATGATGGTTGTGTGGTCGATGGATGTTCCTTATCGACCATATCTGTTAGAGAATATGCAATTGTTGTCTGCACAGTTGCTTTCTCTTCATACTCTGCCCTTGTAGAGACAGCATCCTGCTTACCCTTGTCTTAATGACCTTCAGTATCCTCTCCCAATGCATCTTCATCTGTCTCCTCATCTCCTGAATCTCCCTTATCGGACTCCTCATCATCTCCGGATTCCTCATCTGAAGGAACATCAATATGAGCAAGAGGATCTTGAGCCTTTGAGGTCTCAACATTTTGTGCCTCTGGGGCTGTCATCAGGGCCGTGAAATCAATATCCATTTCTGGGACGGAAGTGTCAGCACCCTTCTCTCTTTCCTTCCGGAGGAACGGTGTCATGTCAAACTCTAGACTCTGCATCTTCTGCAGCTCAGCTTTCAACTCATCCACATCTTTCCGGAGCTGAGGCATACCTCCAACCTCACCCCACTCAACCTTCTCAAGACATACTTCAAAGTTTTTGAGGCGATCCTCATAAGTTTGATGTTGCTCTTGAAGAACAGTCACTAAGGATTGAATAGGGGTCAATACTTGCCGGATGAGGTTGGGAATTTCCTTAATTAACCTATCTACCCTAGTATTGGCATGCTGAGCAATGATACCCAGCTTGGAGAGAGCTGGTAGAGGGACCTAGGCCTATGCAGTGGAGTGATGTGGAGTAGCTGTGGAGGCAACTGGTGCCTGAGAGGTGTCCGACGGTGCTGGGACATCTGATGTTGCTATATCTGCTGGAGAAGGATGTGAGTCTCTGACTGAGTTGTAGTTTCCTTTGCTACTGCGTCACTGATTCTCATGATGTCTATGTCTTTGAGAGCTTTCTCCACTTTGTCATGCTTAAGCAGAGGAGGCACACTTGCAGCTTGGCAGAGAGCAGTGATCAAGTAGGGGAAAGGAAGTGATATTTGTTTCTGGTTGGCTTTGATTCCCAACTCTTGGAATATGATCTCTCCCACATCAATCATGATGCATGTCATGATGCACGCAATGAGGAGTGCTTTCTCAATGTTCATGTCAGTTTCATTCCTGAACGGCATCAAATGGGATGTAACAAAGCTAAGCCAATATCGACCCTCCCTTGTGAGATCCTCCTTGTAAATCTTGTGTTTAGCGTCAATCCAAGCCGATGTCCCCTTTGCTATGACGCAGGCAACCCAAGCACGCTCATTGTTTTTGTTGGCAACCTTAGCATCATATTCAGTTGTGCCTAACCGCCAATCCTCAAAATACCATTCATTGCTCGTCTCATCACCACAACTAACTTGAACCCCTCGCACTAGGACAGATTTTGCAAATATCCTATTGCGCTTCTGTGCAGCACTCCTTGAGGCACCATATAAAGCATAAAACTCCCTCACAAGTGTCTCATTGTATTCATCCAGGACCTCAGTGAAGAATTCCCACTTCCTCTCCTTGATGTTCTCTAGTATGTGAGGGTAATGCTCCGACAGCCCATTTAAACTCAATTGCTTCTCCTCGAGAATTTTCCTCTTTGCAAGCCCGGCTTTGTATAGATCTATGGAGCCCTTGACCTCAAACCAGAGGTTAAGATCCTCCCCTAGTTTCCTTCTTGCCTCAGCCTGTAGATCAATAGAAGGTCTGAGGTCATTTTATGACTCCTCCTCTTCAAACTGGGAGGAGTGCTCCGTAGTAATGCGGAGTATGAGCCCATTGACGTTTTTCTTGTGTTGCTTGTTCGCTAGGATTGGCAGTCCTTTTCTATCTACAACTGGGTGGTGATTGCGTTGGATTGGATTTCTTTCGTGCCATGCCTGAAACTCGTGGATTCGAAAATTGAAATGAGAAAGATTGTGAGTATCGATTTGTTTTGATCCTTTCCCTTTTTCGTCCTTAGCAGATTCTATATGTTCTCTTCTTCTCTCTTCTTTTCTTTTTTCTTTGTTTTGTTCAAACGTGAGTGTGTGAATAGAGTGGGTTAGGGTTTATACCTGGCAGATATGTGGCACTTAAGTTCATCGCATAAGTGTTATGCGGTGGACTTATGACTGGGCAGCTTAGATACACTTTGCGATGCAAAATGCGATCACAAAATGGGTATGCGGGCCGCATAAATGAAAAACCTACCGCATAGTTAACAACTAAAGTAGCCATATTTTCTGCCTACATCTGCGATGACTGTGCAGTTTGCATAGTCATTATGCGACCGCATAGTTGTCGCTCAATCTAGACCTCTCTTTCCTTCAATTTCTTCAGCATTTAGGACCCTGTTCATGATATCTTGGGACTACCTGCACTCTACCACGCTAATCAACTAGCTCAATCTAATCTACTTAAATAATAAAAAAACTACAAAAGAGTGTTACCACACATGGGTTGCCTCCCAAGAAGAGCTTGATTTAATATCGCGGCACGACGCAGTTGCCTCCTTTTGGATTAGTCTTTGGCGAGGGCTGCTATTGGACTATCCCTTAGAGCAAATTTTTCTATCAAATGCCTTTCTCCTGCAGTACCAAGATAATGCTTGACTCGTTGTCCATTCACCTTGAAATTTCGAGTCACATCCTTCGACTCCAGTTCAATAGCACCATAGGCAGACACACTTACAACATTGAATCAGCCAGACCATTTGGACTTGAGTTTACGCGGGAATAACTTGAGTCTTGAATTGAAGAGTCAGACCAAGTCACCAGAACTGAACTCACACTTCAATATCTTCTTATCATGGACAAACTTCATCATCTCTTTGTACATGGCTGCAGTCTCATAGTCATGGAGACAGAATTCTTCCATCTTATTGAGTTGTGTCATCCTCAGGTTAGTAGCCTCGGCCCAGTCAAGATTTAGCTTCTTCAATGCCTACATGGCTTTGTGTTCAAGTTCCACTGGCAAGTGACAAGCTTTGCCAAAAACCAACATGTACGGTGAAGTGCCAATGGGGGTCTTAAATGTTGTGCGATATGCCCACAACGCATCATCTAGCTTCATTGATCAGTCGATCCTGTTTGCATTGATAGTTTTTGCTAGGATGTTTGTTATTTCTTTGTTCGAAACTTCAACCTGACAACTCGACTGAGGATGATAGGGAGTGGCCACCTTGTGCTTTACACCATACTTTTCAAGCAGCCCGGCGAAAGTCTTGTTGCAGAAATGAGATCCACCATCACTCAGGATGGCCCTTGGAGTACCAAACTGTGTGAATATGTTCTTCTTCAAAAATGCGGTTGCACTCCTTGCTTCATTATTAGGTAAGGCAATTGCCTCGACCCATTTAGAGATGTAATCCACAGCCACCAATATGTAGGTCATGCCATAAGAGCTCACGAAGGGGCCCATAAAGTCTATACACCACACATCAAAGATCTCGACCTTCATCACAAAATTCATCGGCATCTCATGTCTTTTGGATATTGACCCTTGACTTTGACATTGATCGCACGCCTTGACCATTTGGTTTGCGTCTATGTAGATCGATGGCCAATAGTATCCAAATTCAAGAACCTTTGTTGTCGTCCGATTTCCTTCATGATGAACACCAACCGGTGAGTCATGGCAGGTCTTGAGAATTGGCATTACCTCATCTTCAGGAACACACCGCTGAATGATGTTGTCGGCACAAATATGGAACAAAAAGGTTTCCTCCCAATAGTATTGCCTACACTCCCGCACGAACTTATTCTTTTGATAAGCTTCCAATCCATCGTGAACAAGGTCACTAACCAAGAAGTTAGCGATGTCGGCATACCAAAGAGCAAATGTGTTAGACAATGCTAATATGTGTTCATATGGAAAAGCATCATTGATTTCAAGGTCTTCTTTTGGTCTCCCTGCCTCTTCAAGCCTAGATAGGTGATCCGCAACTTGATTTTTTGTCCCTTTCCGATCATTGACTTCAAAGTCAAACTCTTGAAACAAAAGGACCCACCGAATCAATCTTGGTATGGCATCCTTCTTTTCCATAAGATAGCGAAGAGCAGCATGGTTGGTGTACACTATCACTTTGGACCCCAACAAATAAGCCCGAAACTTTTCAAAAGCATAGACAATGGCAAGAAGTTCTTTCTGAGTCATAGTGTAATTCATTTGAGCGACATTGAGTGTCTTGCTTGCATAGTAGACAAGGTGAAGGATCTTGTTATGACATTGGCCAAGCACCGCCTCAATAGCTACACCACTAGCATCACACATGTTTTCGAATGGAAGAGACCAATCGGGTGTGACAATAATAGGTGTCGTGGTGAGCTTTTCTTTCAATTCCTCAAAGGCCTTGAGGTATTTCTCATCAAATATGAACTTTGCATCTTTCTCAAGGAGTTTGTACATGGGATTTGCAATTTTGGAGAAGTCCTTGATGAACCGCCTATAGAAGCCGGCTTGCCCCAAAAAGCTTTGCACACCTTCAACTGAAGTAGGTGGAGGAAGCTTGGAAATGATCTCGATCTTTGCTCGGTCAACCTCTATGCCTTGTTTGGAAATTTTGTGGCCCAAAACAATGCCCTCATCCTCCATGAAGTGGCATTTCTCCCAATTTAGCACAAGGTTTGTTTCTTCACATCTTTTGAGCACTTGTCTAAGGTTGTCAAGACAATGACAAAGGAATCACCCACGACAGAGAAATCGTCCATGAACACCTCTAAAAAATTTTCCACCATGTCTGAGAAGATTGACATCATGCACCTTTGGAAAGTAGCCGGAGCGTTGCATAGCCCAAATGGCATCCAGCTAAATGCAAACATCCCATATGGACAAGTAAATGTTGTCTTTTCTTGACTTCCAATGCAATATTGATTTGGTTGTAGCCGGAATATCCATCCAAGAAGCAGTAGAATGACCTCCCTGCTAGTCGATCAAGCATTTGATCAATAAAAGGCATAGGGAAATGGTCCTTACATGTAGCACTGTTTAGCTTCCGGTAGTCCATGTAAACCCTCCATCCGGTCACTGTTCTTGTTGGGATGAGCTCATTTCTGTCGTTTTCAATCACAGTCATGCCTCCATTTTTTCGGCACACATTGCACGGACTCACCCAAGAACTATCGGCAATGGGGTAGACTACCCCGGAATCTAACCACTTGATGATTTCTTTCTTTACCACCTCCTGTATAGAAGGGTTTAACCTTCGTTGATGTTCCACACTTAGTTTACTCTCATTCTCCAATTGTATCTTGTGTTTGCAAATTCCGGCGGGAATCCCTCGGATGTCCGCTATTGTCCACCCAATAGCTTGCCTATGCTCCCTCAAGACATTCAACAGTTGTTCTACCTGCACAGCATTCAACAAAGAAGAAACAATTACCGGTAGACTGTCATTAGAGCCAAGAAATTTATACCTCAAGTGCGGTGGAAGTGGTTTGAGCTCTAATTGTGGCGGCTCAATAATTGAAGGCTTTGCGGGAGGAGTGACTCTATTCTCTAAATCAAGAGAGAGTTTCTTTGGAGCATAAGTGTAGGACCCAAGCCCTTCTAATGCATTTACTGATTCCATGTACCCATCCATGTCTTCACCATCGAAATTTACCAAAATAGCCGCAAACGCCTCACCAAGGCATTGTTCTTCCATCTTCATCTCAACTGCGTCTCCACATCATCAACAAGATTAATCACCGAGATGCTTTCATATTTATGTGGTAGCTTCATACCCTTGCATGCTTAGAAAGTGACCTCTTCATCATTAACACAGAACTTGATCTCATTTCGTTACGAATCCATAAGTGCTCTTCCGGTAGTAAGAAATGGTCTCCCCAAGATTATAGGGATCTATTTGTCAACCACACAATCAAGGATTACAAAGTCAGCGGGTAAATGAAATTTCCCCACTTTCATAAGCACATCATCAACAATTCCCACCAGTCTCTTTATGGAGCGATCGGCCATTTTCAACCTCATACTTGTAGGCCTCGGCATACCTAACCCCGCTTTCTTGTAAATAGAAAGAGGCATTAAGTTGATGCTAGCCCCATTATCACAAATATCTCTTGCAAAATCACGCAACCCAATAGTGCATGGAATGTTAAAAGCTCCCGGGTCTTCTTTCTTTTGAACGGTGGTTATTGCAATGATGGAACTAACTCGGTGAGTCTCATTCACCACTTCATTCTTGGTGGTCAAGTATTTCAAATACTTAGCAAACCCGGAATCTCTTGAAATGCTTCCACAAATGGAATATTTACCGATAGTTGCTTGAGAATGTCATAGAACCTTTCGAGTTTGCTATCATCAACCCTCCTAACAAGTCTTTGAGGGAAAGGAGGAGGAGGTCTAGGAATAGGTGGTAGAGTTTTTGGCATCTCTTTTATCTTTTCCATAACCTCTTCCCGGTTCACTTCTTGAACTTTCAACTCTTCCGGGACCTTTTTAGCTTCAACAACAATTGGCGCCTCAACTTGTGGCTCAACTTCTTGTTCGGACTCTTCCACTGCAACCACTTGTTCACTCTCTCTTTGAAGTACCTTCTTACTTCGAGTGGTAATTTCCATGCAATGAGAAGTTGGACCACTCCCACTACCCTTTGGGTTTGTAATTGTGTCACTTGGGAGTGTTCCCTTTTGCTTTGGATTTTGTTCCCTCGAGAGATCTCTCATTTGCATCTCCAATTTTTGAATGGATGCAGTATGAGAGCCAACAAGCTCGGTCATATTCCTAATTGAAGTGTCGGACCATTATTGATTTTGCAATACCCGTTCAAGCATGTTTCCCAACTTGGAATCATTTGAGGAACCTTGATTTGAATATTTCCCCTTGGTGGAACATAAGGGTTCGAACTCTGATTTGAGAAGTTGTTGTTGTTATTGTTACTCCAATTCCCTTGATATGAGCTACCTTGGTCATTTCGCCACTGTTGGTTTCCTTGCCCATGTGGGTTAGGCCTCCATTGATTTTGTTGTCCGTGACCTTGGTATTGTTGCCTTTGATAACCTCCTTGAGAGTTGTTGACATAGTTTGCTTCCTCATACTCTTCATTTGATGTGGGTTGAACATCTTCCACCATATTTACCTTCTTCGTTTGGCTTTCAGTGACCATCTTTGTCAACACATTGACATTAGTGGCAAGCCCTGCAATTACTTGATCTCTTTCTTGGTTCTTCTTAATCATGTTGGCCAAGGAGGGAGTACCATATGCAATTCCACCTGTGGTGTCCTCTGAGTGCCAAGCTTGGTTATGTTTTGCCATTTTGTCAAGGATTTGTGTGATCCTTGCAAATGTCTTATCCATAAAAGATCCATCAGTTGCATTCTTGGCTATAGATTGGTTCATAGCATCTAAACCCATGTAGAATTTCTCCAACAATATAGAATCCGAAAACCATTGTATAAGGTAAAATCGGAGGGTCCAATTTTCCATCATTACGACATCTCAAAGGCTCGAAATCACTATCAAATTTCATCCCTCAAGGGCCATCGACGCTCGACCTCGGGGCAGTATAAGACCGACGGTTACGGAAAGAAAGTGGGGAGTTCCCAAGGCATGAAGCTAGAGCCAACAAAGTCTGTCAGGCTAGTCTGAGCCCGTATCGTGGCATTAACTAGCTGTCCCGTCTCCATATCTTTGTAATAAATGCACTTGTACTATATTGGGATTCCCCCTCTTATATAAAGGGGACCCTTATCACTTTGTAAATATCTGTTTCTCAATACTAAATACACAAGACATTCTCTCTACTCTCTAACTTATTCCCTTGATCTCATTACTTAATTTATTGCTCATATTTATTGTGTTCTACCTAAAGTTCATCATTTGTTGCTTATTATTGGCCATAAAGAGCCGCCATTGATTTATTTATAACTGTTATTCTCCATCGACCACCCTCGATTGCTCACAGCCGAGCTTCGGACTCGACCCCGAGACCCTCGAATAGGCAAGCTCGAGGCCCCGATTATTGATCATTCGGTTTGGTTATCGCCTTACTCTCAAGCTCTTATCTCGTTTCTAAATCTTTCATATAGCATCAACTGCCTAACAACTAGCATAAAAATAGATCACATATTTTTAGAACCACTAAATCAAATTTAATTGTTATTACCATTTTCACGGTAAATAGTTTGGCGCCCACCGTGGGGCTAACAATAATAGTGATTATTTTCTTACTAGTTTAACTACATAACGCAAGTTATCTTTCACACTTTTTATTGTCCAAGATCTTTGAATTCAGGTCAAAATGTCTGACTCAGTGAACAACGATCTCGAGAACCATGGAGAAAATGGTGTGGATGTTCTAGGTGTTGGTGTACCACCACAAAACCCTAAAAATGCACCAAAATCGATTCTTGTGGACGAGGTCTCACGCGATGCTCAACACGTCGATGTAAGCTCCCACACTAACAGGAGTGTGCACCAAGGAGATCAACAAGGAGCTCAGGAAACCCCAGCTAGGGAAGAACAAGAGGTTAGCCTTCACATTATTTTTGAAATGTTGCAGGCACAACAGCTAGCGATTGCTCAGCTGCAAAGTCACCAGAAAACCCCTAGCATGGTAGCACCGGGGACGGCTCCCCCAGTCGAGCAGGTACTATAGTGATCAGGCAACAACGGGTCGGTAGCCGACCCCGCCATCATAAAGATACTCGAGGACCTCACAAAGAGGATCGAATCGGGCGAGAAGAAGATAGAAGCCAATGACAAAATGGTTGAGACCTACAACTCCAGGGTCGATCAAATTCCGAGCGCACCCCCGATCCTGAAAGGTGTGGATTCAAAGAAGTTCATACAAAGGCAGTTCCCAGAGGAAGTGGCTCCAAAACCCATTCCAAAGAAGTTCAGAATGCCAGCTTTCCGAAATACAATGGAACCTCCGACCCTTATGAGCACGTTACTGCTTACACCTGTGCAGTGAAAGGCAACGACCTAAAGGATGACGAGATCAAGTCCGTTTTGCTGAAGAAGTTCGGGGAGACACTCTCGAAAGGAGCCATGATGTGGTATCACAACCTAGCTCTTAACTTCATAGACTCATTTTCCATGCTGGCAGATTCTTTCATAAAGGCACATGCCGGTGCCATTAAAGTAGCAACAAGGAAGTTTGACGTCTTCAAGATCAAGAGTAAATGGAGAACGAGATGTTGCGAGAGTTCGTATCTCGCTTTCAAATGGAACGAATGGAACTACCACCAATCTCCGACGATTGGGAAGTACAAGCCTTTACTCAAGGTCTGAATGAACAAAACTCGGTGGCTTCGAAGCAGCTGAAACAGAATCTGGTCGAATACCCCGTCGTGACCTGGTCGGACATTCGCAATCGATACCAGTCAAAGATCAGGGTCGAGGATGACCAACTAGGAGCCCCCTTGGGCTCAGTTTATCCAAGCAGGCTTCTGGTGAAGGAGCCAAAGCCAAATAAGAGAAAGGTACTAGCCATACACTGACGACAGGAGAAATGCCCCGAGCCGTAACATACCCCGCAATCATCGAAGAATGGATCGAGGTCAGAATCCTCGAGGACTTGTCAACAGAGTTGGATTCGATCAGTACACAGGACCAACGGAAATGCCTCTCTTGTTAGAATGCAACTTCAATGTCAATGTATCAGACATCGTGTTCGCTATCAGTAAAACCAGAGACGCCAGGTGACCCAGGCCTGTGCAATCAGGCCCTTCGCAAAGAAATCATAATTTAGTGCGTTCCACAACACGCACGGCCACAGGATCGAGGATTGCCACCAACTCCGAGAAGAAGTAGCCAGATTACTCAGTAAAGGTCACCTTCGAGAATTCCTTAATGATTGGTCCAAAAATCAGTTCAGAGAAAGAGAGGCGACCAAGAAGAACGAAACAAATGAGACACAACATGTCATCCACATGATCTTGCCAATGCCCCGCAAGAGCCCATAATGAGAAGAACAAAAGTATCTATCACCAGAGAAAAGCGAACCCGGGGTTACATACCCGAAGATGCTCTCACATTCAGCGATGAGGACATCAAGACCTTGTCTCAGCCTCATAACGATGCACTGGTAATCTCTTTTCTTGTAAATATATTTCAGATTAAATGTGTACTTGTGGATCCAGGTAGCTCGGTCAACATCATCAGGTCGAGGGTGGTAGAGCAGCTCGGACTGCTTGACCAAATCGTACCCGCCTCTCGAGTCCTCAACGGGTTCAACATGGCGAGCGAAACAACGAAAGGGGAAATCACCCTCCCAATCTACGTGGCTAGCATAACACAAAATGCCAAAATCCATGTCATCGATGGAGATATGAGGTACAACGCCTTGCTCAGAAGGCCATGGATGCACTGCATAAGAGCAGTACCTTCCACCTCCATCAAATGATGAAATTCCCAATAAAGGATGGGATTAAGACCGTCCACGGGGAACAGCATGTGGCGAGAGAAATGTTCGCAGTACACGATATGGCCCCGATACTGGTAGCTCCACCTTCGAAAGAGCCGAAGGATATCAAACAGTAAATTAGCGATAACAAGCTACACTCTCGGCTATCCCCGACTAAACAAAGCAGGGGACCGTACCACGTCCTTATCACAAGTGACTAAAACATATCTAGGCTCAAAACATCGCTGACACATTCTACACGAAGGTATGACCATCTCTTTTCTCTTTCAATTACATTCTACACTGACCTGAGTGCAGGTATTCAATCGGAACGGAAACGCTCTCTCCAACTCGAAGGCTTTAGGTTTCAAAAGCATGCGTTGCACTCTTTTCCTTCGACCGGGTTTTTATCCCAAAAAGGATTTTACCGACGAGGTTTTTAACGAGACAATGCCCATATGCTGTCTGAAGAAGACTCAACAAGTATTCAAGGCTTCTTTTACAATCATCCCCAAATACTGGGGGGCATCCCCCGGAGGTCACCTACTCGATAGGAAAATAATGTACCGGGCCAAACAGTCGAGTGAACCGTATCCGTATAGAGTAGCCAGGCTCCTGACAGCGAAAACATATATACTTGTAACAAGTAATCGAAGAATACTTTCCATCAAACTTTATAAATTATCAGCAAAATGCTTTATAAATCAATTGTGAAGCAGCAACAGATTCTTTTGACATGATTCATATTCAAACAAATCTATGACTAATGAAAAAAGAACGCTGACTAACAAAACATATACCTTTTGATGGCTATTATATTTAATTGGCTAAAAATATACTACACTTCTCAAAGATAAAAAGGGATCCTCACTTGTAACACTAAAATATGAGCTATTTCAATTCTGCATTATCTACAAAGTCTATACATATTCGGATATGAGGTTTTTTATTTAGAAAAGCAAAGCCGATCCCTTTCTCAAAACCAAGAAAACAATAAAAGAGGCATAATAAACAGTACTAAACTCAAAATTTGTTACATCCAGTGGCATTAATACGAACAACCCTATCCTGCAAGAATTGATTTCACCTGAACAATCATCTTATTAGATTGGGATCATTTTCAGCTGCCTCATTTTCTTCCTCTTCTTTGTATTTCAAGTAACTTCTTTTTTAATGTAAAAGGAAATTAAATTGCAACTATTGATGAGGGGAAAATATAAACAGGTAATAGCATCTTTACTTTGGTCCCATACTCTATATTGTTTGGTCTTTGGAGAAATAGTTGTCGCTCTCTAGACTCCAGATAATTGACAAACAACAAAACCACTCAACTAATTTAACCTAACTCAAATCACTTATTTGACTTTATGTGCAACTAAATACATTATTCTACCACATAAATGAGTGAAGTGAATATCAAATTTGACCTTCACTATGAACTCCATGAGCAAAACTTATTCCGGTATTCCGCAGAGTCCTATCTGCAAACTTTTCAATCGTAGTGGCCAGAAACCAAAAAACTATACCACAATAAAGAGCCTGCAAGGCAACATAAAAGAATATGCATCATAATAATGACGCCAGTAAGGCAACCACAGAATTACGCAGCAACTAAGTTCCATAGGCAAAGTAAAAAAATTACTAGACTAAGAAGATGTATAATATTTGGTAAGTACTGACCTTGATTGTTATTACCAATACATGGTCGATTGATTAGTTGAACAGCAATTTGTTGTGCAGAGGAAGCTTTTACGGGTGAACAAGCACTGAACCTTAGCATGTCAGGAACAAGTCGCAGTTTTGGGTTCAAACGCTGAAGTCGTGCGACGATGTTCATTATAATTGCCTTTTCCATAGCATCCATTTGTTCGTTCAACTTTTCCTGCATTCTTTGTTGCATCCTCTCTTCCATTTCCTCCTACATCCTCTCATCAGTAGTGATCATGCCCAACTATGCCTTATAAAAAGGACTAAGCGGTCATTGCAAATATATCCGGTTTACAAGTCCGGAGTCGAACCCCACAGAGAACTAAGGCTTAGTTACAGTTGTTCAATATCGCTAAGAAACACAAGTCCAAATTATATCCTAATTATAAAGATTATAATGTTTATTTTTATCTAATTAACTAACAAATACTAGAAAGCAATAAAACTATAAATTAATAAGGATAAGGATTGGAGACAAGATTACGGAGGTCTAGAGTTATGATTTCCCCTATTGTCGGAATCCTTTTCGCTACATTTTCTATAAATTTGCCTAAGTTATCTTTACCGATCATGAGCACTCTGACTGTCGTAACTATCTTCCGAGTAATTACCATAATGTACTAGACATATTCTCCTGAATTACGCTAACTAGCATTAAGTACGGCTCACTCGGATCGCACCAAGGTTTCGTTATCCCTAATACCACCTTTAAATCCTCCGTATTGATACCACATATACGTTAGGAGTGATATTGTTCAAAAACTACCTAAATATGTACTATCTCCCGAGTAATACATACTAACAGGTACAGTCGATTGGGAGCTCTTCAATCAACCACAATAATAACGTAGTTGAACAAATAGAGAAAATACTATAGCAAATCTATATTAACGTAATAGGAAAACCATCCTCCAATAGGTTCCACCAAAACCCTAGATAACAAATTAGCTATTCATAATAGTATGCAAAACTACAATACTAGAATTCATAACCAATAATGAAAATAGGAAGAAGGAAGTGAAAAACTCGTAGAAGAATTCTCCACCTTGCTCCTAGCGTGTTTTTGCCTCCTTAGGTCGAATCTCCGGTCTCCTTAGCCTCCTTAGGTGTAAAGTGTGTCAAAAGTATGTCCCCTCTCCTCAAAATAGCATTTTTACATGTATTTATACCAAGTAGGTTCGGGCCCAGATGAAAATACCTTCTCCCGCACGAAATACGACAATCACTCTGTAAAATTCGTACTACCGCGCCGCATGGGGCGACTCACCATGCGGGCGGCAGTGGAAAAGTTCAGATTGCTGATTCTGACAAGCTGCAGGAAATTTTCACAGGCGCGGCGCACTTTACGCCGCTCTGCGCGCCGCGGTATAGGGAATTCGCAAAAATGCGAAACATGAAAGTTGTAGACCTATTATATATCTTTCCAACGATATATTGTGAAGTCGAAACGGAGTTCTAAGCGAAAGGTTATGTGCATTTTACTAGACAATGCGTTGTATGCCCGCTCGATTCTTTATTTCGTTCTTAACTATCATATGTTGATCCCAAAACACGATCCCGACTTAATTACATGGAATTTTACTCAGACTTCAAAGCTTCAAATCACTTGAATTCATTCCACAATATTTTCATAGCTCGGAATCACTCCTACAAGGCATATATAATTAGTGTAAAACACTAGCGATTAAAGCTCAAACTCAATTAAAGTGCAGTAAATTAGAGTGTAAAAATGACTAAAATACGTAATTATAGCCTATCATCAAGTGGCATCTAAATAGGATAAAAAATTCCCTATTTTCCCTTTTAAAACAGTCTGCGACCTGGATGTTCAGGTCTCATGACTTATGGAAAAACATCAACTGAATGACTGATATCTTCACTTTCTTGAGTTGATTGTATTCTCTCTATTTCAGCCTACAAATCAAATGCATGAGAAAAGAGTTTAAGTAAACAAAATTTAATCAATTAAGAACAAATAAATAATCACGACAAACTTTAAATTATAAACTTCGTACAATTTTACTAATTGTATTGTTATATGAGCCTTTGTGTACTCGGTTAGATTTTTTTTTCTTGTAGCCACAAAGATGTCCTTACTTGATAGAGTATCCGAAGTATCAGAGATTTTCTCTTCTTTTTTTTTTTGCCTAGTTACATGAAAATATGTATAAGAATCTTTCCATGTAAGTTAGCAAGTTCATATATATATTTCTTTTTTAAAAAAAAAGAGAAAACATCAAACTTCACGAATTAGAGCAAAACTTATTTTGCCAATAGTGTGCAGATACCTCGAACTTATTTCGATTTTTCGATATTAGTTTTGAAGCAATTATGCCTACTAGGGAGCAGCAAGTCAATAAAGTGATAATGCAACTAACTAAAGAGCAAAGAAAAATGCAACTAACAGTTATGCCTACTAGGAATGCATAATGCAACTAACTAAAGAGCAAAGAAAAATGGGTTTGGTTTAGAAAGCTGAAACTAATATAGTGGGAAGGGGGATAAAATTGAGTGATCCAAGGAAGGAATGAAAGTGATAATTAAACATTTACAGTGCTTTCTTTTCTATTCTTAAAAGTAAGTGAATGCACGCTGCGGCAATATACAGATATTCTTTGCTAATGAACATCGCTTTTGCCCGCATGGGAATTGCCTACAACCTCAGAAAATAAACTTTGGCTTTTCTTCCTTCTTAATATGGCTTTGCACTTAATATGCTCTGTACAACTTTTGAGAGTATTCAATCCCATCGTATAATGTTCAATCGACTGTCTTATGTGTTCACGAAGAAAATCACTCCACAAGTACACATAAAATAAGCACAAGGAAACATTCTTTATATATAGAGAATTTTATGATAAAGCCACATGTAAATGACTGATAAACTCTTAACTAATGGTATTATGTGTTCTGGAAATATGTTGTATTCGTATAAGTTCGCACCATTTAAACTCTTAAAATTTCGTACCTAATTTTGAAATTTTTAGGGGTAAACTAGCGCGGTCCTTCAAACATTAAGTTTCAGAGAAGCTGTCATTCTGAGGTTCTGTTTTGGTTTTGGGAGGATATTGTAACATTAGTGTCTTTATCTAATCTCTAGGTCTGGAAAGTTGATTAACAATTTTAAGAAGCAAGATTTCAATTCAGTCACCAAGCACAACAAGCCTACATTTCTTTGTGATACCAAGGAGCTAAGCAACCACATAACACACCAAATCAAATACTTCTAAACTAGACAACTATGTAATAACCTGAACAATAGTCAATGATAACCAAATTTTCACTAGAAACCACTCTCAAACAGAACAAGAAAATACAATAAGAGTGTAATTTACAAGCAGAAAAATCTTTTCTTTGGACAATTGAAAGAAGTGAAACCTTGCCGTTTTCCTTTTTAAAAATCAATCCTTCACATAAAGTAAAACAAGAAACAAGCAAGAGAATAGGTCACAAAAAGAATAGATAAAATTACCTTGTGAGGATCGGAGTTCCAATATTTGAGAAGATCCTTAAAGTGGGACTCCGGAATATCTACCGGCCTATTCTCCATTCGACGCCCGTCATTCTCATAGGCTTTAAAGTGGTCTTTCTTCAACTGATAATGAAACGCACCCCTCCTTCTTGTCCCGCGGACACTCTTCTTGATTCTATATATGCAGTTTAGACTATATACTTCTAGCTGAAGTCCATAAACTTCAGATTAAGATTTCTTGGAGGAAAAAATTTATACATTTCCTGTCACAACCCAAAATCCTTCCGAATGAGTCGTGATGGCACCTAGTCTCTAAAATTAAGTAAGCCTAAAATTAACAGAAATAATGATAATATTCATTAACTTCGAATTAGATACCACTGGACAATTTATAATTTCCAAAATCGGTAGTACAAGTCATAAGCCTTTCTAGGAGTAGTTATACAAAATGAATACATCATTGTTCCAGAATGAAAGGAAATAATGGAAATAAGTACAACAGAAGGTGACTCCGAGGCCTGCGAACGCAGCAGCATGTCTACCTTGAGTCTCCACGGCAACAATCTGCACAGCCACTAACGATCAAATACCTAGATCTGTACAAAAATGTACAAAAGGATAGTATGATCACACCACAACGGTGCCTAGTAAGTATCAAGACTAACCTCGGTGGAGTAGTGACAAGAAACAGTCAAGACACCTGCTGGTCTAATAAGCTAAACATGATATGATAATAAACTAACAAGATAAAGATAACAAAGTAACGCCAAAAGCAGGAAGAAATCAAATTACAAACAGTAGAGACAATAGGGGAAAACACGGATGGTACCGAAAAGTAACCAAGTAAATTAACACCAACATACCTGGGATACAGACAAGTAAAAATGTGCTCAAATAAGGAACGCGATATTAACTCAACCAATCGCATCATTCCTAACACATAATTCCGACCATCTCAATCCTCGAAGTCTCATATCACAATCACAACTTTTGAACCTTTAACACACATGGCACCTTGTGCCCACATATTTCCCGATCACTTTGCTCATCAAAGATCTACGTGCTACTCAGTACATAATATCCGTGACAAACACTAATTAAGATGTTCAAGAAGTTCCATTTATATATCATAAAGTAAATTTACAATTTCTAGACCAAATAGAAAAAACCAGCGAGAAAAGATGAAGTTATTTTAAGAAATCATTTGAGTGAAGAAAATAATATTTTTCAAATAGAAATCCAACATCGGATAAGCAATCGCCTTTAATATAGGATTTATTAAACTAAAACATAACAGAAATTCCTTTTTTTTTTGAAAAATATAATCTCAAACAGGTTAAGGAGATTTAGTTGAAAAACCAGTAGAAATAAAATATAACCATTATTAGAAATAATAGATACTAAAACATACAGTAAGTTCTAACGTAAAGGAACACAAGGAAGCATGATATTAATTCATTCATTTTGAATCACGATATTACGAACGACTCATCAGGGTAAGAGGAAATGACTCAACGTAGTAAATTTACTTTAAAAATTATTCACCAGAATAATAGTATTAGGAAAAGAACTCAAGAAATGATGGCAAGTCAATAAGTCAATGACAATAACTCGATCCTCAAAACTCAGTGAAAACCAAAAATACAAATTATCAAAGTCTTGCACGAAGGAACTAAAGTCAATACAGTAAAACAGGGGATATCGAAATACAAAATATGTTGCGGCGCGCAACCCGATCCCACCATATAATATCAATTCACCCTTATTCCTCCTCAATATATCACCCTTATTCCTCCTGTTGCGGCGTGAAACCCGATCCT
Source organism: Nicotiana tabacum (assembly GCF_000715075.1). NCBI lineage: Eukaryota > Viridiplantae > Streptophyta > Magnoliopsida > Solanales > Solanaceae > Nicotiana > Nicotiana tabacum. The sequence continues at coordinate 145,319,537 of NC_134090.1, forward strand.
ACTATATAATATCAATTTACCCTTATTCCTCCTCAATGTATCACCTTTATTCCTCCTGTTGCGGCATGCAACCCGATCCTACCGTATAATATCAATTCACCCTTATTCTTCCTCAATATATCACCCTTATTCCTCCTGTTGCGGCGAGCAGCCTGATCCTACTGTACATTATTTAAATCAACAACAATAAATCAACAACTCAATTACAAGAAATTCTACCACCAAGAGTATGAGTACACGGCAATAGGAGAATCATGTAAAAATCAAAGGATTACAACAACCTTTACAAAAATAACAAGACATGTAAGGCACGTGATAACTACACAGGCAACCACAACAATTTGGACATGTAGCATATATGCACAAGGTCATAGAGGAACTCACAATTAAGAAGTAACAAAAACAATAAGGAAAGCAATCACTTTAATTAAGGAAAATAAGGGCCAAATAACAAGTAATAGGTAAAGAAGTGCTAACAACATCGTATAGAGCATGTAGAGGTGAAACTAGCAAATAAGGAACTCAATCATATCATAACAACTTCCTACTTAGTTAATTTAAGGACCTAAAATCCCAAAAAGGCAAAATTTTCCACAAATAAGATCCGAGCACGCATTCGTCACCTCACGTACACGAACTATAATTAGCATAGAAGACTCAAATCCTAAGGGGATGTAACGATCAGGCCAGACGTTTCGAGAGTTATAGCCTCGTTCTCCCATTTTTTGCTTCATTTTGTGTTCTTCAGCTGTATTTGATCGTATCGCGTTAGTTGGTTCGGGTTCGGAGTGGTTTTGGGGAGAATTGAAACACTTAGTCTCTTTTGAGAAGCCTTAAGTTGGGAAAGTTGATAGGATATTGACTTATGAGTAAACGACCTCAGATTTAAATTCTGATGGTTTCTTTAGCTCCGTTAGGTGATTTTGGACTTAGGAGCGCGTCCGAAATGTGATTTGGAGGTCCGTGGAAGAATGAGGCTTGAATTGGAAAAAGTGAAAAATTTGGCAATTTTGGTCGGCAGTGGTAAATTTGATATCGGGTCCGGAATAGAATTTTGGAAGTTGGAATAGGTTTGTAGTATTATTTGTGTCTTGTGTGCAAAATTTCAGGTCATTCGGAGGTAATTTGGTAGGTTCCGACATCGTTTATGGAATTTGAAAATGTAGAAGTTCTTAGGCTTGAATCCGAGTGTAGTTTGGTGTTTTGATGTTGTTTTGAGGGATTCGAAGATTCGACTAAGTTCGAATGATGTTATGGGATGTATTGGTATGCTTGGTCGAGGTCCCGAGGGCCTCGAGCGAGTTTCGGGTGGTTATCGGATCACTATCCTCCCCCTCTTAAATAAACGTTCGTCCTCGAACGAGTATAAAAACATACCTGGAGTCTCAAATAGGTGAAACCTTCAGCAATACCTTCTCGTCATATTCAAATCATATGAACTCATCTTGCGGTTACATCACACTCATCACGTATCCATCCAGCCACCATTTCCACTAATAGGGACACTACCGGACATATAGGTCCACAAGTACGTGCTCACACAATCAACACCTCAGTGCTCAATCTACAGTTAAAACCCATCCTCAAGTCCTCCAGACAGGCCCAATATCAACCCACAGAAATCACATTTCGCACCTCATTTAGGGAATCACAACCCGTCAATGCACAACTGATATCGAGCACTCATGTGCGCATACGAATGCGTGGAAGAAATTCAAAGAGTTACACTTCAAGCTGAATCAATACCGCACAATAAGAATTTAAGAATGTGAAGTTTCTTAAAGGTTCTGCAACCTCTCGAAAATAAGTACAGACGTCTCTGTACCGACCCGCAAGACTCTACTAAACCCACTCATAACTCGTGAGACCTATGTAACCTAGGCTCTGATACCAACTTGTCACGACCCAAAATCCAAACATGGTCGTGATGGTGCCTATCATGTTACTAGGCAAGCCTACTTCCTAAAATATTGCTATTGATTGATTTTAAAAATTTAATAAAACAATATCAACATTTGAAATTTTCATAAACTAAATCAACTCTAAATATAATTAATATAAAATACGGAAACGAGTCCCAAACATCGGGGTGTCACCAAGTGATGAGCATCTAAAACTATGAACTATGATATACAAACTGTATAATTGTCCAAAAGAAGAAATGACAAAAGGAGTAACAAGGTCCTGCGGATGTCACAGACTCCAAAGATAGCCGGCATGAACTCAATGATCGCCACGCTCTAACTCACCTGGATCTGCACATAAAGTGCAGAGTGTAGTATGAGTACAACCAACTCAATAGTAATAGAAATAACTAAGGAACTGAGCAGTAGTGATGAGCTAAGCAAAACAATCCAATTATTTATTTTCACTATTTAAAAATAACATGAATAAACAGGTGAGTTCCATAACTCAGTAAATGCCACCAAGAAATTTAATAGATAAATGCAGCAACAAAAGTAAATGCAACCTCACAGCAATGTCACTTCATCACTCAGCACTTGCACTCAACACTCAATACACTCAACACTCTGCGCTCACTAAGGGTGTGTACAGACTCCGGAGGGGCTCCAAAAGCCCAAGCACTAAGCACGGACAACTCACGTGCTACCATATCAATACTTGGATCCGCAGGGTCAACTCACGTGCTATGCAGACAACTCACGCGCTATGGTATAAATACCTGGACCAGCATGGTCAACTCACGTGCTATGCGGACAACTCATGCGCTATGGTATTAATATACTCACAACCAGGCCATCATATCAATACCTAGATCCGCACGGTCAACTCACGTGCTATGCGGACAACTCATGCGTTATGGTATCAATACCTGGACCCGCACGGTCAAATCACGTGCTACGCGGATAACTCACGCGCTATGTATTAATATCCTCACAATCAAGCCATCAGTCTCACTCAATCATGTACCTCACTAGCCTCACCATCATCAACAAATAAGGGGACACAGCCCACATCAAGTATAACAGCATACAAATAATAGAGACGAAGGTAAACATGTACAATAATTTCTATGACTGAGTATAATTAATGTGAGCATGAATAAAGCCTAGGCATGATCCCTAACATGAAGGCAAACAAGTTCAACAACAAGTAAACACATAACCATAGATAATAGCCTTTAGGCCTCACAGCCTCACGGGACAGACTAAGTCTCAATCCCTCGCGGTGCACACCCACACGCCCGTCACCTAGTGTGGGTATCACCACCAAACAACCACATGATATCAATTTCTCCGGGTTTATACCCTCAAAGCCAGAGTTAAAACTGTTACTTACCTTAATAGCGTAAAATCCTACTTCGAGATACCTTCGTCTCTGGACTCGGTATCCAAAAGCTCCAAATCTAACCATAATAAGATTAATATCATCAATATGTGCTAAAGAATCGAATTCCACAATAAAAACTACAAATATGCCAAAAAAATCCAAAATCAGCCAAAACCCCACCCCCCGGCCCGCATCTCGAATTCAGTCAAAAATGGCAGAATCAAAACACTCGTCCTCTCTGAGTCTAACCATATAAAATTTATCAAAATCAGACTCCATTTGGTCCCTCAATTCCTCACTTAAAACTCTCCAAAACTCAAACCCTAATTCCCTCAATTTTCCTTTGAAATCATCAATCAAATCCCAAAGACAAAGATGGATTCATGAAATATAATCAAAACCGAGTAGAGAACACTTACCCCAATCCATATGATGAAAATCGCCTCCAAAATCGCCCAAATATAAGCTCCCCAACTCAAAATATGACTGAATGAACAAACCCTAGTTTTATATATTTTTTTGCCAGCTATTCTGCCTCGTTTCTCTAGTCAAACGATCACGAAACTTGCTTTTTATGCCTCCAATGGATTCCTTGTGAAATTTTAGTCAGGTTAGGCTTTTGAATCACTCAATTTGACCTTATAATGAAGGAGATATGTAGGTTTTAATATTTGCAAATAATGCAGATTTTTATATACGTCGTCTGTGGCAATTTCGTAATTAATATGAAAAATCTAGCAACCTAATTCTTAGTAAAATGATCATAAAATTCTCATATGATGTCTAAATTCGACAATTCTTTTTGCTACGGGTCCGCAATTACGATACGGATCTAATGCTTCAATCAAAAAAAAAAAATCAGAGCTCATTTGTTCAATATGATATCATTTATAGTTGAAGGAACGGCGTCGAAACATAAGAAAAACGAGCACAACGCAGCCCAAACCTATCTGAAACTTACTCGAGGCCCTCGGGATCTCAACCAATAATTCCAACAAGTCATATATTATTACCCGAACTTAGTCGAACCTCCGGAACACCCAAAATACCAAATCAACCTCGAACTCAAGCCTAAGAACTTCTAAACTTCCAAAATTTGCGAATAACGCCGAAACCTATCAAACCACGTCCGAATGACCTCAAATTTTGCACACACGTCACAAATGACAGTACGAACCTACTCCAACTTTAGAAATTTCATTCCAAACCCAATACCTAATTTTCCACCGCCGACCAAACTCGCCATATTTCTAACTTTCGTCAATTTAAGCCTAATTCTACCACGGACCTCCAAATTATATTCTAGAGACACTACTAAGTCTAAAATCACCCAACATAGCTAACCAAATCGTAAAAGTCCAAATCCGAATTCGATTACTCAAAACTCAACTTTCGGTTGACTTTTCTAACTTAGCTTTCTAACTAAGAGACTAAGTGATCATTTCACTCCAAAACTACTCCGAACCCAAACCTACCAACTCGATACAACTCAATACAGCTGAACAACATATAAAGAAACAGAAATGGGGGAAACAGAGCTATAACTCTCAAAATAACTGATCAAGTCATTACAGAAACCCTCACGTTTCACTTTTGTTTTCCACTTAAACATCACACAAAATTGCACACCAATCTGACTAAGTCCAAAGGCACCTATTTATTGCACATAGACAGCCTTTAGGACTTGACAACACATGGACACTTATTGTCTACAGCTTTTGCCACTTGTCGGGCTAAGACTAAGTCTGTTCCTATCTTGTAGTTAATATCCCCAACTACATAGTCCATGTTCTACACGAAATGATAGTGGATACAAGCATAAATCAGACATGGGTAAAGGTGGTTACGAAAAGGAAAACGCCAACTGCTTTGGCATGTGCACTTGCATGTGCCCTTTTTGACTTGGTCAGTTGATGCACACCCAAGGATAGCATTGCGCCCAGCTTGGCTCATTTTGACATTGCTCTATACCAATGCCTTGTCTGCAATCCGCTGCCCGTGATTTTTCCGCACACGCTTGACGCCACTGCCGCTCGCACATACCTTGGCCAAGTTTCTGCCTTGCCCATGTCAACCCTTGTTTCACCGTGCCATTGCTTGTATTTTCCTTCACATAGCCTTGCCTTAGCTATTGAAAGCCTTTGCCATCATCCCGCACTATTGTACTTTAGCTTAGCCCGCACTTGGCGTTGCCACAACCCGAAGTGCCCGTGCCACTGACTTTGGCGCGCATGTCATGTCATGCCGCCCCAACGTTGGCCACACTGCCTTGTTAAGACTTTGCCAAGCATGTCTTGCATGCCACAAGACCTTGGCCAATACTTTCCCGCAACAACCCACATGACATTTTCTTGTCCATTGCCCCCATGATCGTTTTGCCCGCACATAGGCCAATGGCAAGACCATCATGCCCAATCCTTGCAACAGCCGTGCCACGCCAGATGTCAAAGAGTTAGGCCCCTAACAAACCACCCACACCCTTTGAAATTGACATCCTCGTCGAGCCAACTCAATTAATCAGCCCCAAGGGGTTATTATCATACAACTCTCATATTGCTCCATTCACATCTACCATAATAGCATTTGCCTCAGCCAATTGTTCCTGGTTTTACGCAGCCAACATAGCATTTACCCTAGCCTGCACCGGATAGTCCTTCTTCAAGTGCGGTCCACCATAAGTAAAGCAGCCTTTGAACTTGCCGCTTTTTTCTTTGCCATTGGAAGTCTCTGCCTGCCTCCCATTCTTGGCAAATACTTCATCTTTGACAGCTTGGCCTTTCTCACTTTTCTTCCATTCTTTTGCTTTGTCTTTCCTTTGGTCGGACTTTGAATGCGAAGATTCAGCAGAGTCATCACCTATGTTGAAGTCAGCCAACGCATCTGCCGCCGCAATAGCAGTAGAGAGGCTTTGAACATTCTGCCTTCTCAACTCCAATTGTGCCCAGCCATTTAATCCGCTCATGAAGTAATGCAGCTTGTCTTCCTCTACTATATTACTTACATTCAGTATCAAGGACGAGAATTCCTTGACATACTCTCTCACCGTGCTACTTTACTTCAAGCTACGCAGTCCATCTCTTGCAACCCATGACGAATTGGTTGGAAGGAATTGAGATTTTAATTCCTTCTTCTGTGTCTCCCAAGTTTCAATCCTGAGTAGTTCAACACTTTCCACTTCCACAACTCGTGTATGCCACCACACTTTCGCATCATCGATCAAATACATAGGTGTGATGATCACCTTTTCATCATCCGGCACACGAGCAGCCTGGAAATACTGCTCCATATCCCACAAGAAATTTTCCAATTCTTTGGCACTTTTTGAACCACCATAAGCATTTGGCTCCAAAATTTTCACTTTGGTGTAATCATCACTTCTAGGGGCAGTAGTTTGCAATTCCCTTCGAAGTTGAACCACCTCCTGGCACAGTTCTTCCTTTTTCCTTGCGTACCAAGGCCATTTTTGCCAGCGTAGTTTCATGCCTCGCCACATAATCTGCCTCCAAACATGCCATTCTCGTAAGAACAGAAGAATCAACACCTATTTCAAGAGCCTGCCCAACGATTGCTTCCAAATGTTCCACCCTTTGGCACAATTCATCATTTGTGCCATCAGCCATGTTCTCAAATAGCAACACGAAATCTGCTACTGGTCATGTTGCCACTGCCATGAACCTTTCTCTGCTCTGATACCAGTTGTCACGAGGGCATTTTTGGTTAATCCAAAGTCACACCCGCACGGTAGTCAAGTTGCGCACTTGACTCAGCCTTTCCCAACACTTAGTCAAATTTTCAGCAAGTTTGGGCTTAAACAAATTTTGGTAGCAAATTGAAAAGAAATCAACCAAATACGGAAAAATCCCAACCTTTATATTAGTTTTGAATACCTACAAAAGAACTCTCACTTGAGTATGATCACAAGTCGACCACAGCCCCACTTTTGATAAAGAACACAAGTTAATCTTTAGCCAACACTAAGACATGTCCAATACTTAGCCTTAGTCCCTTTTGAAACACTTAGAAACCCTCACATTTCGATATTATTTCCCACTTAAACTTCACACGAAATTGCACACCAATCTGACTAAGTCCAAAGGTACCTATTTATAGCACATAGGCAGCCTTTAGGACTTGACAACACATGGACACTTGTTGTCTATAGCTTTTGCCACTTGTCGGGCTAAGACTAAGTATGTTACTATCTTGTAGTTGATATCCCCAACTACATAGTCCATTTTCTACACGAAATGATAATAGATACAAGCATAAATCAGACATGGGTAAAGGTGGTTACGAAAAAGAAACTGCCAACTGCTTTGGCATGTGCACTTGCATGTGTCCTTTTTGACTTGGTTAGCTGATGCACGCCCAAGGCTGGCATTGCGCCCAGCCTTGGATCATTTTGACATTTCTCCGCACCAATGCTTTGTCCGCAATTCACCTTCCATGATTTTGTCGTACACGCTCGACGCCACTGCCGCCCGCACATGCCTTGGCCGAGTTTCTGCCTTGCCCATGTCAACCCTTGTTTCACCGTACCATTGCTTGTATTTTCCTTCACATAACCTTGCCTTAGCTATTAAAAGCCTTTTCCATAATCCCGCACTGTCGTACTTTATCTTAGCCCGCACTTGGCGTTGCCACAACCCGAAGTGCTCGTGCCACTGACTTTGGCGCGCATGATGTACCATGTCGTCCCAACGTTTCCCACACTGCCTTGTCAAGCCTTTGCCAAGCATGTCTTATCTGCCCCAAGACCTTGGCCAATACTTGCCCTCAACAGCCCACATGACATTACTTTGTACATTGCCTGTATGATCATTTTGTCCGCACATAGGCCAATGATAAGGCCATCATGTCCAATCTTTGCCACAGTCGCACTATGCCCGATGTCAAAGAGTCAAGACCCTAACAAAAGGCTTTTATGTATAGGTGTAGGATTTCTTTCATGTAGTAAACAAGATGATAATAAATATGTGATAATATGAGCAATGGATTATTTAATGAGACATAATTAGGTGGGTAATAAGTAAGTAATTGAAATAAATAAATGACACACTTAGATCAAGATCATGGAAGCACATGAATTAGTGGTTATGACAATATTATGACCACTTTCTAGTTTTTATAACCACTAAGAAAGACGAAAGATCACACTTTAATATTAATTTTTTTAAATGTATATTTCTAACAGAAATTCTATGTGAACCAAAGACTATTTTATTATTCACCAACAGTATAAAAACAAAGGTGATATACATTACTGTAACAACTATAGGGGTATCAAGCTGCTGAGTCATATTATGAAAGTTTGAGAGAGGGTGGTGGAGAGGAGGATGCGACGTAGTGTTACTATTTTCGAGATTCAGTTCAGATTTATGTCGAGACAGTCTACTAAAGAAGCCATTCACCTTGTGAGGTTATTGGTGGAGCAGTATAGGGAGATGAAGAAGGACTTTCCTATGATAAATCCTGAGAGAGGTCCTATGGAGATGTATAGAAGTTAGCGGTGTCCCGGTGACGTATATTAGGGTGTTTAAAGACATGTATAAGGGAGCGAAGACTCAGGTGAGGACTGCTAGAGGAGACTCGGATCACTTTTCAGTGGAGATGGGGTTGCACTAGGGAACGACTCTTAGCCTATTTTTGTTTGCCTTAGCGTTAGATGTGCCTACCCAACACATACAAGAGGAGATACCATGGTGTATGCTATTCTCTGATGACATAGTACTGATTGATGAGATGCGAGGTAGAGTTAACTCTAGGTTGGAAGTTTGAAGACAGACGGTGGAGTCTAAAGATTTCAAGTTGAGCAGATCAAAAAACTGAGTACTTGGAGTGCAAGTTTAGTGATGAGTTACACGAAGAAGGAGTGAAAGTGAAGATTGGTACTCAAGTCACCCCCAAAAGAGATAGTTTCAAGTATCTTGGGGCCATTATTTAAGGTAATGAAGAGATTGGCGAGGATGTTACCCATCGTATTGGATCAGGGTGGATGAGATGGAGGCTCGCTTCAGGGGTTTTGTATGATAAGAATGTACCACCCGGACTTAAGGACAAGTTCTACAAAGTGGTGGTGAGACCAGCTATGTTGTATGGGGCTGAGTGCTTGCCTGTCAAGAAGTTCCATGTCTAGAAGATGAAAGCAACTAAAATGAGGATGTTGAGATGGATGTGTGAACACACTAGGATTATGAATAAAGTTATTAAAGACAAGGTAGGAATGACATCTGTGGAGGACAAGTTGCGGGAATCTGGGTTGAGATGGTTCGGGCATGTGAAGATGAGAGACATAGATGCACCAGTAAGGATGTGTGAGGGGTTCTCCATGACAGGTCTGCGGGGGGAAAGGGAAAGGCCTAATAAGTATTGGGGAGAGATTATTAGGAAAGACATGTCATTGCTTCAACTAACCGAGGATATGACCCATAATAGGAAGGTGTGGAGGTCGAGGATTAAGATTGTAAGTTGGCAATTAGTAGTGTGTTCCTCCTAGGCCTACCAGTAGTACTAAGACTATTTTTGTATTATCTTAGTCGTGGTTCTTTATTATTACATGTTGTGTTTATTGTTGTTATTGGTGGTGGTGTTATTGTGTCATTCATGCCCGTCACCATAATGCAGTGTTGTCACCTTTGTTTACTACTTGGCTGCTTTATCTTATCTCTATTGTTCCTTGCGCTGAGAGTCTATCGGAAACAACCTCTCTATCTTTATAAGATAGGGTTAAGGTATGCGTACACACTACCCTCCCCATATCACATTTATAGGATTAAACTGATTTTTTTTTTGTTGTTGTTGTAATTAATTTGTTGCCATCGCACGACAAAAGATAACTGATTTTGCCTTACAAATTTAATTGAGATAAAAGTCATAAATGTTATGTTGAGAAAGAGACAAATTCGAAAATAGAAAAAATAAAGAAGAAGAATCTTTCAAAATAAAGGTAAAAATTACGGGATCACAAAGATCCAAAAGACTCCACTATAACAATAAGAGAGTTACAATAGTTCTCCAAATTGATTACACAATAGTGACAAATACGGAGCAACAATATCAACAAAAGCAGTAACAAATCAATTGAAGAAATAGGAGAAATTACAAAAAATAAAGCTACTGTCCAGAGCTCAAAATCAGGTGCCACAAGCCTCCAAATCCGGTCTCCATCTCTAAAATAAAAAACCAAGATGTTAGGAACACTCAGTCAAAATTTTAACCCGATCCAATGGTGAACCAAATTGAGAAATATAATTTGAAGATGGCTGATCGGAATAAAATATGCAGCAAACGAATACCTTTTCTTATCTCTTAATGGATGTTCTCTCAAAAAATACTCTTATCTGCTAAAGTCTATAATAATCTAAAATGACTTTTTTGTGACACTAACTATTAAAATAAATATGTCAGGATTTAGAAGAAATCGTCATTTACTTTATGAAATCTATCTATATATAATATGAGAGGCAAAACAATGAGAGGATGAAAAGTGTCATCACTAGAAAAATCTCAAATTTATAAAGCAAAATAAATAAATAAAATACTTAGCAAAATTCAAGGATAGGATAACAAGTGTCATCACTAGAAAAATTTTAATTTTAAAAAGCAAAATAAAAAATATAGCAAAATTAATAAATAAAAAACTGTATAAAAAAATAAAAACTTTATGGAGAAAAATACTTAGAAAATTAATAAATTAAAAAAGGATACGATAAGTAATTCAATGTTTTTCTTAATTAGTGTATAGAAAAAATAATTATACATCTATTTTTATAATAATATTCATAACCTCATATGCAATTGAAAGCTATAAGATTTCATCAAATAAGTAATACAATTATTTTTAATAAAGATAAAGAAAAAATCTTTGGAGATATGATCAGTTAAAAGAATAGCCAAAATATAGGTAAAAAAATAAGTTATTGCATATGTATCAGTTACCAAAATTTTAGGAGATATAATTAATTTTTTATTGTTCTTGCATTAAAATGTAGGAGATTTTCTTTTTCAAATAGCTTTCGAATTCCTAACTCTTGGAGCATTGTCTTGAGCAATGCCAAATGGCTTATTCTTGGGCTGAGACGTGGCTTAATGTGGATATGTTTTGAAATAATTTTTAGAAAATAAAGTAAACAACAACAACAACCACCTAGTAAAATCTCACAAGTGGGGTCTGGGAAGGGTAGTGTGTACGCATACCTTATCCCTACCCCTAAGGGGTAGAGAAGCTGTTTTCGAAAGACCCTCGGCTCAAGATAATAAAAAGACAAAAAGAGAGAATATTAGATTCACCACGGAGATCATAGGGAAAAAGGAACATAAAATGCAGAAGAAAAATGCAAAGCAAAAACGATGGCTAGTAAATGGATCCTGCGTCGAAAATAGAAAATAGTAAGACACGACATTGGCCCTAGCTATCTTAGACAAAACCCCACCAGACTAGGCTTACAAAGGTACAAAGTAACGCAAGACTCAACTACCTCCTAGCCTACAACCGTAATACTCGACCTCCACAACTTCCTATCAAGTGTCATGTCCTCGGGAATCTGAAGTCTCGCAATATCCTGCCTGATCACTTCTCCCTAATACTTCTTAGGCCACCCTATACCTCTTCTTGTGCCTTCCACGGCCAGCCGCTCACACCTCCTTACTGGAGCATCTCGGCTTCTCCTCTATACATGCCCGAACCATCTGAGTCTCGCTTCCCACATCTTGTCATCAATAGGAGCCACGTGCACCTTCTCCTGAATGTTATCATTCCTAATCTTATCCATCCTAGTGTGCCCGCACATCCACCTCAACATCCTCATTTCTGCTACTTTCATCTTTTGGATATGTGAGTTCTTAATAGGCCAACACTCAGCCCCATACATCATGGCCGGTCTAACCACCGCTTTATAGAACTTACCTGAGTATCGTTGGCACTCTCTTGTCACACAAGACTCCAGATGCTAACATCCACTTCATCCATCCTACACCAATACGGTGTGTGACATCCTCGTCGATCTCCCATCTCTCTTGGATAACCGAACCAAGGTACTTGAAGCTGCCTCTACTTGGGATAATCTGTGACTCAAGCCTCACATCCACGTCCACTTCCCCCGACCCAGCGCTGAACCTACACTCGAGGTATTCTGTCTTCGTTCTGCTTAGCTTGAAACCCTTAGACTCAAGAGTCTGTCTCCAAACTTCCAATCTCTCGTTAACACCGGCTCGTGACTCATCAATCAGAATAATGTCATCGGTGAATAGTGCACCATGGCACCTCCCCTTGAATATGATTTGATATCGCATCCATCACCAAGGTGAATAAGAACGGACTGAGCGCAGAGCCTTGGTGTAATCCCATTTCAACCGGAAAAGGCTCAGAGTCCCCTCATGCTGTCCTAACACGAGTCTTAGCCCCATCATACATGTCCTTAATTGCCATAACATAAGGAACCGACATACCTTTTGCCTCCAAGCATCTCTAGAGAACTTCTCTAGGAACCTTGTCATACACTTTCTCTAGGTCAATAAACACCATGTGCAAATCCTTCTTTCTCTCTCTGTACAGTTCCACCAACCTCCTAACAAGTTGTATAGCTTCTGTGGTGGAACGACTCAGCATGAACCCTAACTGGTTGTTGGATACAGATACTGTCATCCTCACTCTCGCTTCAACCACCCTCTCCCATACTTTCATGGTATCACTCAGTAATTTGATACCTCTATAATTGTTACAACTCTGGATATCACCTTTGTTCTTATACAATGGAACCACCGTACTCCATCTCCACTCATCCGGCATCCTCTTCGCGTTAAAATAACATTAAATAACCCAATCAACCACTCCACACCTACTCTTCCTACACACTTCCAAAATTCCACCGGAATCTCGTCTGGCCCGGTTACTCTGTCCCTACTCATCTTACGCATAGCCCCTACGACCTCTTTGACCTCAAACGCCTGCAGTGCCCGAAGTCATGGTGACTCTCGGAATGCTCTAGTTTGCCTAGCACAATATCAGGATCCTCTTTTTCATTCAGAAGCTTATGAAAGTAAGTCTGTCATCTCCTCTTAATCTGGGCATCTTCCACCAGTACTCTACCATCTTCGTCCTTGATGCATCTCACTTAGTCCAAATCTCGAGCCTTCCTCTCTCTCAACTTGGCCAGCCGGAATAACTTCTTCTCCCCGCCTTTTTCCCCCAGTTCCTCGTACATATGACCATAAGCCGCAGTCTTAGCCTTTGTGACCAACAGTTTAGCTTCCTTCCTAGCTACCTTATATCTCTCCATGCACGCTCGCCTCTCCTCCTCACCTCTGCTCGCCACTAACTTTAGGTTTGCCGCCTTCTTCGCTTCCGCTTTGCCTTGGACCACTTCATTCCACCACCAATCTCCTTTGTTCCCACCAGAGACACCAGTTGAGACCCCTAACACCTCTCTCGCAGATTCCCTTATACAGCCTGCTGTCACTGACCACATAGTGTTCGCGTCCCCACTACTCATCCAAGCTCCCATAGCCGACAACCGGCACTCCAACTCTTGGGCTTCATCCTTAGTCAAGGCTCCCCACCTGATTCTTGGTTTTCCCCGAGCAGACGTTTTCCTCCTCTTAAACCTAATACCAACGTCTAGCACCAACAATCTATGTTGCGTCACGAGTGTCTCACTCGGAATCACCTTGCAATCCTTGCACAACCCGTTGTCACACCTCCTGAGGAGGAGATAGTCAATCTGAGTCTTCGCTACCGCATTTTGAAAAGTAACCAAATGGTCTTTCCTCTTCGAAAAGTTAGAGTTCGCAATCACCAACCCAAAAGCCTTAGCGAAGTCTAACAACGAGGTACCTCCTCCGTTCCTCTCCCCAAAACCAAAGCTTCCATGCACCTCGCCATAGCCACCCGCGGTCGCCCCAATATGACCATTGAAATCTTCTCCTATGAATAGCTTCTCAGCAGGCAGAATCTGGCGCACAATCTCATCTAACCCATCCCAGAAGCGTCGTTTAACCTCCTCATCTAGGCCCGCATGCGACGCATAGGTGCTAATGACGTTCAGGGTGTGCTCTCCAACCACCAACTTAATAACCATCAATCTATCGTTCACTCGTCTGACCTCAACCACAGACTCTCTGAGTTCCCTATCCACGAAGATACCCACTCCATTCTTACCTCTCTAGACTCCTAACTACCAAAGTTTATACCCATCCGCATCCTTCGCCCTCGACCCTACCCACCTAGTCTCCTGGACACACGCTATATTGACCCTCATCTTCTGGAGAATCTTCGCCAACTCTATAGACTTACTTGTCAATGTACCTATGTTCCATGACCCGATTCTTAACCTATAGGTACCCCTGTTTCCTTTACCTCCCTTGCCTCCCGACCCACCCCCTAACCCCTGCCCTACCTCCCGCCCCACCCCCGCTCCCCCTAAGGACATGAACTGACTCGACCATCCCAGACCACAGCCACTATACCTACGACAGACTAAGGGAAAATCACTAACACACACAAGGCAACAAACCAAGCTAGACAAAGACAGGCTGCAACTCTAAGCGCACTAATACTGTGAATAAACTAATAGGAACTAAGATTGCAATAATTTAACTAACATAATAAAGGGGAAAAGAAAAACGGGAGGTACCAACTCCTGCAAGTAGAACCTGGGAATTGTCTTGGTATATACGACGATGTTGCGTCCAGCTAGCACGTTCGCGTCCCACTTCTGTCGCCCCTCGTTGACCCTTGCCGGGGTTGTTCCTTATGTTTGCACACGCACGTTCCGCTCACCGTTAATAGCCACAGTCCCTATTCTGAAACACGCACAAAATACCACGAAGACAAACAAAGGAGGGGTTGTCACTGCTACCACTGGTGAGGCCCCACCCGTAGCAAAAGAGCACAAAAGGTTGTACTAAAACCTTAAATTGAATTTTTGATTTTTGATTTGTTTTTAAAAAATAAATTAAATAATAAATAAACAAACAAAAAACAGTCAAAAAAGAACCCTAAAAAAACACAACAAAGTCAAAAAAATAAATCAACAACAATGTATATAACAACAAATAAAAGAATCCAAAGAAACAATTGCTAAATACCGAGCAAAGCTAGGTGAATTTTTCCGGGGAGTGGTCAATTGGACAGAATAATCACAGATTCAAGCATAATCACCAAATAATAGTAAAAACTCATAACAGTAAACTCAACAAGTTATATGAATCAACGATCAACAAAAACACAAAAAAGCACAAAATAACTTTTTATAATTACTTGCACTGATCACACATTAATACAAATTATATAGTAATACTAAATAAGCAATTGCATGGAACAAAACACTCTGCATAATTAACAAATTAAAAAAGGATAGGATAATACATTATATTTTAATTAGTGTAAAGAAAAAATAATTATACATCTATTTTATAACAATATTTATAACCAAAGATCTAATAAAAGTTGTAAGATTTCATCAAACAATATCTTTTTAATTGATACAAAGAAAACATCTTATGAGATATAACCAATTAAAAAGATAGCCAAAATCTAGGGGAAAAATAAGTTATTGCATATGTATCAGTTACCAAAATTTTAGGAGATATATTTAATTTTTTATTTTTCTTGCATTAAAATGTAGGAGTTTTTTTTTTCTTTTTTTCCAAATAGTAACTCTATTCCTAACTCTTGGAGCATTGTCTTGAGTAATGGCAAGTGACTTATTATTATGCTGACACATGACTTAATATGGATACGTTTTTAATTTTTTTTAAAAAAATAAACTAAAGTAAATAAATATTATTTATAAATCTACACAATTAAAAATTGAGTCAATAGAATAAAATTTAAAATTAATTTTTTTTAAAGAGAACAATGTATATATATAAATATATCTTCTATATTATATTAAAAAGAGAGCAACAGAAAAAATATTAAAGAAATAATACACTAATACAAATTTATATTAACAATATAATAATATTAAATATTAGATAATATAATAAAATATAGAACAAAAAAGCTATTCGATAATTATATTAATCTCCTTTTTAATTTAATAGATATTTTGTTATTGAATATATTATTAATTGTATTGACAAATGAGATGACAATTGAAATTTATAAGCAATACGATCTAATATGTTCAAATAATCTCGGTCACAATTTACTTTAATTTTTTTAATATTGACGGCGTATTACGACTATTAGGTAATGATAAAAGATTGTTACATTTTTCCTTTTTCCCTCTTTCCAAACAAGGAGTTGTGTGTGTGTACATCCAAACAAAAGCTTATCGACACTTTGTCAAATTTCCCCAATTGCTATAAGGCAATTTTTTTTTTTTTAAAGAACCTAACCCTAACGACGCCGTATGCCTAATTGTGCCTCGCCGATTCTCAACTCCATCTCCGTCGATCTCTTCTCCGGCGATCACCTTCTCCGTTAACCCTTCGTCTCTTTGTCACTCTTTCTATCTCTTTCTCTACAGACACACATACACGAAGAGAGACACAAACATACATTCATCGGCCATTGCCTTGACTTGCTGGTTTAACTGTAATGCAACACTTTTTTTGAGTTTTGAGGCCTTGTGATGACCTATCATGTTTTAGAACTAAATTTTACGTTCCAAAGCCTTAAATATCTTATTTTAGTCTTTCTCAATTTGCGTGCACGATCTGAATATTTATATATATATATATATATATATATATATATACATGTCTCTGTGTGTGTGTGTGTGTTTTGTGCTTTAAAATTTTTTACTTTTCTCCTTGCCAATATGGTTTCTGCCCTGTCTTAAAGTTAATATTTCCCTTTTTCTTGTATGTTGGTCTTTTCGGCTTTTACCTAGTCATTTCAGTGACTGGGATTAGATTAAAATTTGGTAATTTGTAAGTTCTTTTTTTACATTTTTTTTTCTTCATTCAGAGTAGTGGTAATTTGTAATATATCTAGTGATTCATATAATTGGCTCCAACTATTTTGGGACTGAGCACTAGTTGATTGATTGATTGGTAATTATCATATTTCGTATGGTTTATCCTAATTGTTTAGGAACGACACATAGATGATTGATTGATCAAAAGTTATTGAGGGCAGCAGTAGTTTGATGTTTGTAAACAGTAGCAGAGCCATGATTTTCATTAAGGGGTGTCAAAATTTGAAGAATAAATATACAAAGAAGTTGAGAGAATTCAACACATAGTATATAAAGACCCCTTGGAACTATGTGGCCCCGCCACTGCTTGCAAGATTGCATTGAAGTCATGATATCAGCAAAAACATATGTAAGGGATGTCAATTTCAATCATCAGAAAATAGTTACAGCATCATTTAGTATGTATTTGTGTTGGACGTCTGATAGAAAACAAAGTCTGGTTTAAGTGCAAACAGTGTAGCACTCTGCATTGACATTTTGCACTGCTAACTCCAAGATTAACCAGTGAACACACCGTTAGAGAATCAAGTAGGAAAGTGTTAGTTAAAACTTGATTTTCAAGTACGAATATGAATAAAGTAACTTTACCGTTACCTTAGAATTCTTGTGAAAACAGCGAAGAACAGAATACAATGGAAGCAAAGTATCCATAAGATGATATTAACCAGCGGGGATTAAGGCTCTTACATTAGGTCTAGTGTTTAACACATGTTTTTTTTAGTTATTATGATATTAGTGATTGATTGACACTATAGGATAGATGTGAGATTTAGATAATCCCTAATTTAAGAGAAATCCTTGTTTGTCCTTAAAGTCAAATTTTGAGTAGTGAAATAAGACGGACCCAAGTGGAGTGGAATGGATATAGAGAAGTCACATAGCGACTGCAACTAGTTTTGGGTTGAGGCATAGTTGTTGTTGTATTGTTGTTGTAACGTAACAGTTCTCTGGACAATGTCCTCTCTAGTCACCTTTAAATCCTACAGTTATTTGGAATTTCCTTCTCCATAGGTACCTTCCCGCAAAAACCACTAACAGAAATGATTTTGTAAACAAAAGAAGATAAGTTAACTTCGTAATAAGAGTTGTTATAATTCTTTGCTATAATGTGAGATCATTAATCTTCTTTTATTTTCTTGGTAAGCAACTTCAGTTTTACATTTTTCCTTGACTTACATAATTCCAAAATGGAAATCGGGAAGCATTCAAAACTTTGTTTATTTCAATACTCACATTCCTTGTTAGTCAGGAATTTGGTTAATAATCCTAGTGATTGGCAACGAGAGGATGGTAATCCGTATCTCCTTAACCAGGACCCATGAAGTTCCAATCACTTCTAGGCACTTTTTTAAGCAGTTTGGTCTCTGACTGAAGAATTGGAAAGTTCAAATAAACATAATCTACTTTTTGGAGTCTGTCTTAAGATAATTTCTCACCGAACAGGAATTAGCACCTTTTTGGTGCAATAAATTGAAACTACTTACATATGATTACAAAACACATAACATTTCTCATTGAACAATAGGAAACCTTAATAATTTATTATTTCTACATCCGATTGAAGTTGATATTTCACAATAAAAAAACAAGGAACTGGTAATTTTAGTGGAAAAAAAGCAGGACCTGGTTTTCACTTAATTTTTTATTTTAAGGTAAATAATGTTGTATATGTATTTAAGCTTGCTTAGGACTTCAAGGCCAGGGCCAGGGCCAGCTGGAGCCTAAGGCCACTAAGGCAATGGCCTAAGGCCACTAAGGCAATGGCCTTAGCCCCCAAAATATTTAGTGCCCCAAAATCTATAAATAATATTTATAATATTTAATAATTATGCACTATTGATAGAATTTTTAAATCATTTGGTTAAAATAGTTATAGCTAAAAGTTTTACACATCTTAAATTGTATTTACTAGTTGTTTCCTATCTTTAATTCGTCCCAACATAAATTGGTTTTCTTATAATGTTAGTTTAGAATAATTTTTCTTAATTCTTTGAGTGCCTTTGTAGACATAATTTTTTTTTGAGAAGGTAACATATTTGTATATTAATATAAAGACTTCACTAAAATTGTGAAGTCACCCATAGTTACAAAGGAAAGTGATCAAACAAAAATATAAACAACTTGTAATCCTTGGTCTTCTCACAAGGATTCTAAAACATCTAAAATGGATTCATGATCCTCCAAAAGCTTTCCTTTACACCAAAAATAAGAAAGAGCTAAACATTTCATCTTTATCTTCTGGATGTTACTGGACTTGTCTTCAAAACATCTTTGATTCCTTTCTTCCCAAATTGTCCACCATATGCAGGCTGGGACAGTTCTCCATCTCTTTTTATCTCTAGAAAGTGTGCCCTCTTTACTCCAGCATGCTAGAATATCAAGGATTCTTCCCGGCATTGCCCATGAAATTCCCCTTAAGCTGATGAAGATTCTCCATATCTGTATAGTGAATTTGCAATGCAAAAAAAGATGGCTAATTGTCTCTGCCTTCTCTCCACATAGATAACATTTAGAACACAATTAGAATCCTCTTTTGGTTAGGTTGTCTTGTGTTAACACTGCTTCTTTTGCCAATAGCCATGTAAAACAAGCAATCTTGTGTGGAATTTTAACTTTCCATATCATCTTCCATGGCCAGCAGCCTACCTGATTGTTGGACAAGTTGAATTCCCTGTAAGCTTCCCTAACTGAAAACTTCCGCTACATGTTCCCTTGCCATATAATAAGATCTTGATTAGAGTTGGTACCACTGTACTGCTCCAAAGTATTATGAAACTGGATAATTCTGTCAATTTCCCTGTCATTTAGCATTCTTCTGAAAGTGAGATTCCAGCTCTGACCTGTCCAAACCTCTTCTATTGTTGCTTGCTGTTGCTGATTCAAAGCATGTATGTCAGGAAATAGCCCCTTCAAGGTTCCTTGACCTAGCCAGTTGTCTTCCCATGGAGAGATCTTCCTACCATTTCCTACTTTGAACTTTGCTTTGTTGATCACTTTTGGCCATAAATTCCTGATTGATCTCCACAAACTGACTCCATATGGACTTCTCACTGCCTTGGATGTCCAATTTCCTTCCTTTCCATATTTCTCCCTAATAACCCCTATCCACAATATTTGTTCATCTGCTGCAAATTTCCACAGCCACTTCATCATCAGGCTCTGGTTCTGTACTCTTAAATTTTTGATTCCCGGTCCCCCTGCCTTCTTGCTTGTAGTCAGGTCTCCCCATTTAACCAAGTGGATTTTCTTTTTCTCACTGTTACCTTCCCATAGAAAGTTTCTTCTTAGAGCATCAATTCTTTTCACTACATTGACTGAAATTGGAAATAAAGACATCATATAAGTAGGTATGGCATCAAGCACAGAATTAATCAGATTCAATCTACCCCCCATAGATAGATATTGATTCTTCCAATTTGCTAACTTCTTTTCACATTTCTCCAGCACACTGTTCCAAATATCTTTTGATTTGCGCTTAGCTCCCAATGGCATCCCCAGATATACAGAAGGCAATTCCCCTACCTTCCCACCAAGGATATTAACCAGACTTTGTAGCTGCATAACCTCATTGACCGGGTAAATGAAACTTTTATGCCAGTTGATGTGCAGCCCAGAAATAACTTCAAAAAGAATCAGAATCACCCTTAGCACTTTCACTTGTTCTCTTTTAGCTTCACAAAAAACCAAGGTGTCATCAGCATAGTGCAGGTGTGAAATCCTCATGTTGCTATTAGCCCTGAAGATGTTGGTTTATGTTTAGTCAACAATGACATGCCAATTGGAAGAGTTGGTGGAAAGAGTTGGTGTGGATGCTAGGAGGAAGCTTCCTCCTTTGATGTCACCCATGACACCAAGAGGAGGTAGTTTGATGTCACCAATGACATCAAGAGGAGGTCTTTACCTCTATAAATAGATACACTCATTCATTTGTAGAAACCATCCCAAAAATAATACAACACATTGTAGTGAGTAGAGAGTTAAGAGAGAAATTCTCTTTAAGTGTAATTGGGAACTCTCCCCTTCCTTTGTTAATATTAAAAAAGCAACTGTTCTCTGGTGGACGTAGGATTATTTTAATCCGAACCACGTTAAATCTTGTGTTCTTTCTTTTACCTTTCCACTAACAATTGGTATCAGAGCAACAAGATTCTTTAACGATCCAAGGAGGAAGAACAAACAGAGATGAGTTCCATGAAGTTTGAAATTGATAGATTCAGTGGACACAACAACTTCAATATCTGGAAGATCCAGATGATGGCGTTACTGCAGAGGGAAGGTTCAATCCATGCTATTGACGGAAAGTATCCTAAGGATATATCAACTCCCGACAAGGAGAAGATTGAAGGGGATGCATTGAGTGCAATCCAACTATCCCTTGCACCTAACGTGCTTTGTGAAGTGAGTACGGGTACCGAAGAGACGGCCAAACAGTTATGGGAAAAGCTAGAAGGGCTATACCAAGACCGATCAGTGACAACAAGGATGTTGTTACAACGGCGTCTTCACACATTTAAGATGGGGTCAGGTACTTCGTTACAAGATCATTTAGATGCGTTCAATAAACTTGTCATGGACTTACAGATTGCAGGAATTAAAAAGGAGGAGGAGACGCTTGCATGTGCTTTGCTATTTTCATTGACTTCAGGATATCGTGATATTGAGAATTCAATTGTATAGCAAGGAGCCTATCAAGCTTGAGCAAGTGCGGCAGGCACTTAACTCTAGTGATGTGCGGAGGCACATTGAAGGAGATAGAGATGACCAGGCAAGTGAGCTCTTTGTGAGAGGCCGGACTAGCCAACAGGGAAAGAGCAAATCAAAGCACAGATCAAAGTCTCGTGTGAACAAGAAGAATACAGAGTGTTGGGGTTGTGGCAAGAAGGGGCACTTTGAACGAGACTGCCCAATGTCAAAGTCCAAGGAAAAGGCGAGTGCATCCACAGTTGAACAGGTACATGATTTTGATAATGATTATGTACTAACAACATCGTGTAATAATAATAGTAGTTATGGAAACAAATGGGTGTTAGACTCTGCTTGCACTCTGCATATGACGTTCCGAAAAGACTGGTTTAGCAGCTATGAGAAAAGTGGAGGAACCGTAGTAATGGGCAATAATGCAACTTGTGCAATAGTTGGCATTGGCTCAGTTCGGGTTCACTGCCATGATGGAGTCGTGAGGACTATTACACAAGTCCGTCATGTTCCTGATCTGAAGAAGAATTTGATCTCCCTAAGTACTCTGGATGAACAAGGCTACAGGTACTATGAGCGAAGCAGGAACTATAAAGGTGACTAAAGGTTCTTTAGTCATGCTGAAAGGCAAGCTGGAGAACGGCCTTTACACATTGGCCGGAAGCACCATTGTTGGCTCTGCATTTGCATCTACAGTGCAATTATCTAATGATGACAAGACAAGACTATGACACATGAGACTGGGTCATATGAGCGCATGTGGACTGGAGATGTTGAGCAATCGTAACCTTTTGGAAGGTGAGAAGATCAGCACACTTGACTTCTGTGAGCACTGCGTTCTAGGGAAGCAAAAATAGGTCAGCTTCAGCACTGGCAAACACAAGACAAGAGGAGTGCTAGACTACATCCATTCAGATTTATGGGGTCCCTCTAAACTTCCATCGAAGGGCAAAAAGTGGTATCTTCTCACTTTTATTGATGATTTCTCACGAAAGGTTTGGGTGCATTTTTTGAAGGCAAAAAGTGATGCTTTTGAAGCATTTAAGGAGTGGAAGATTTTGGTTGAAAATCAAATGGAGCGGAAAATCAAGTATCTTCGCACGGACAATGGCTTGGAGTTTTGCAATGAAGAGTTTAATGAATTCTGCAAGGTTCATGGGATCTCAAGACATAGGACTGTTAGGCATACCCCACAGCAGAATGGAGTTGCCGAGAGAATGAACAGAACTCTTCTTGAAAAGGCTCGTTGTATGCTCCTACAAGCCAAAATGTCCAAAGTATTTTGGGCTGAAGCAGTTCACATTGCTGCTCATATTGTCAATCGATCTCCAGCATCGACAATTGACTTTAAGACTCCGAATGAGGTATGGTCAGGTGAACCCTCTAACTATTCATACTTACGAGTATTTGGGTGTCCAGCTTATTATCACGTTAATGAAGGAAAGCTTGAACCAAGGGCTAAGAAGGCTATATTCGTAGGGTATGTGGATGGAGTAAAAGGGTACAAACTTTGGTGTTTGTCTTTACTCAAATTTATAGTTAGTAGATATGTCACCTTTGATGAATCCTCTATACTTGATCCCCGTAAAGTTTCCGTGGAGTTTTCAAGAAACAAGAACGACGAGCAGGTGGAGCTTCCGGTGGAGCTTGCCAAGGAAAATGATCAAGAGACTCAGGTTAAAGATGAGTCAGAAGATGTAGACCTTGAAGAACTTGCTGTCAATGAACCATACACAATTGCAAAGGAGAGGGAGAAGAGGCAGACACGAGAACCGGAACGCCTTATAGATCAAGCAAACTTGATTGCATATGCGTTCATAGCTACACAAGAAGAGATTAAGGATCTGGAGCCCTCCTCGTGTATTGAAGCAACTTCTTGCAAGGATGCTGTACAATGGCGGTTAGCCATGACTGAAGAGATGGAGTCTCTTCACAAGAATCAGACATGGGTCTTAGTGAAAAGACAAAAGGGGAAGATGACAGTTGGATGCAAGTGGGTCTACCGAAAGAAAGAGGGAATTTCTGAAGTGGAAGATGCTAGGTTCAAGGCGAGATTGGTTGCAAAAGGATTCAGTCAGAAGGAGGGAATTGACTACAATGAGATTTTCTCTCCAGTCGTGAAGCATAGCTCAATTCGCGTGCTACTAGCATTGGTTGCCCAATTTGACTTGGAGCTTCAACAGCTTGATGTCAAAACTGCTTTCTTACACGGTGATCTAGAAGAGACAATCTATATGGATCAGCCTGAAGGTTTCCTAGCTGAGGGAAAAGAAGATCACGTATGCCAACTAAAGAAGTCTTTGTATGGTTTGAAGCAATCCCCTAGACAGTGGTACAAGAGGTTTGATGCATTCATGACTACACATGAATTCTCAAGGAGTGCATTTGATAGCTGTGTGTATCACAAGAAGATGTCTGGTAACTCAATAATTTATTTACTGTTGTATGTTGATGATATGCTTATTGCTGCTAACAACATTACAGAGATAAATGCTTTGAAGAAACTGTTGAGTAAGGAATTTGACATGAAGGATTTAGGAGCTGCAAAGAAAATCCTTGGTATGGAGATTTCAAGAGAAGACGGTGTTGTACATCTTTCTCAGAAGAGGTATATTGAAAGGGTTCTCAAGAGATTCAATATGCATACGTGCAAGCCTGTAAGTACACCATTAGCTCCTCATTTTAAACTTTCAGAGTTACAAATGCCTCAGTCCGAGGATGAGGTGGAGCATATGTCAAAGATTCCTTATGCCAGTGCAGTTGGTAGCATTATGTATGCTATGGTATGCACACGTCCAGATATTGCTCAATCTGTAAGTGTGGTAAGTAGATACATGTCCAGCCCAGGAAAGAGGCATTGGGAAGCTGTCAAGTGGATATTGAGATATCTCAAAGGAGCTTCTGGTGTTGGTCTGACCTTTCGAAAAAGTGGTGGAGGTATTTCAATTCTCGGTTATGTAGATTCTGACTATGCAGGAGATCTTGACAGAAGAAGGTCCACAACTGGATACATCTTTACCCTCGTTGGCAGTGCCGTTAGTTGGAAGTCGACTCTGCAGTCGATTGCCGCTTTGTCTACGACAAAAGCAGAATACATGGCAGCAGCGGAGGCGGTGAAGGAAGCTATCTGGTTGAAAGGTTTAGTAGCGGAATTGAGTTTGGTTCGGCTGGAATCAACTCTTAGATGTGATAGTCAGAGTGCTATTCATCTAATGAAAAATAAGAGATTTCATGAGCGCACTAAACACATTGATGTCAGATTTCATTTTATTCGAGATGTTGTTGAAGAGGGAACTATCAAGGTCGTGAAGGTTATCACAGACGATAATGCTGCAGATATGTTGACCAAGATAGTCCCACTCGCTAAGTTTGCACACTGCAAGGACTTGGCGGGTGTGTGCATCAACTGATGCAACTCCGAAGAGAACAGTTGTTAGGTGGAGGTGGTATGTTCAACAATGGTTTGATTCTTCTTGTTTCTTACAACGGGGTTGCCCACTAAGCTTAGAAGTTTTGGCCAGAGTTGTTCACATGCACGCTCGAAACGCAAACCAAGGTGGAGATTGAAGGTGTTGGTTTATGTTTAGTCAACAATGGCATGCCAATTGGAAGAGTTGGTGTGGATGCTAGGAGGAAACTTCCTCCTTTGATGTGACATCAAGAGGAGGTAGTTTGATGTCACCAATGACATCAAGAGGAGGTCTTTACCTCTATAAATAGATGCACTCCTTCATTTGTAGAAACCATCCCAAAAATAATACAACACATTGTAGTGAGTAGAGAGTTAAGAGAGAAATTCTCTTAAGTGTAATTGGGAACTCTCCCCTTCCTTTGTTAATATTAAAAAGGCAACTGTTCTCTGGTGGACGTAGGATTATTTTGATCCGAACCACGTTAAGTCTTGTGTTCTTTCTTTTACGTTTCCGCTAACAAGCCCTATTACTCACTTTAAAGCCTCTTATCCAGTTATTTGTTTGAGCTACTTTCACCATGTCATTTAACCCTTCAATAACAATTATGAATAAAAAAAGGGAGAGGGAATCACCTTGTCTCGGCCCCCTCTGTGAAGGGAAAAATCCAACTGGCTCTCCATTGATAAGTACTGAGAAACTTACAGTGGAAATACAATATCTAATCCAGCTAATCCATCTTCCCCCAAAGCCCATCCTCCTCAGAGTATCCAAAAGGTATTTCCAATTCAGATGGTCATATGCTTTCTCAATATCCAGCTCACATAGAATCTCAGGCTCTTTGCTTATCTTCCTTGTGTCTATACATTCATTGGCTATTAGCACAACATCCATGATCTGTCTGCCTCTAATGAAGGCCATTTGTTGATGATCCATCAATTTGTTAACCACCTTTTGAGTCTCTCAGTCAATAGCTTGGAAATAATCTTGTATATGCTGCCTGTCAAACTGATAGGCCTGAAATCTCTTAATTCTTTGGCCCCTACCTTCTTAGGAATCAAAGCTACAAATGTGTTGATAAGTAACTATTAAAATACGTCATTAACATTGAATGACTCTTGAAACATATTAGTTACTATAATATTATTTGTTTCAACTTAAATTTAGAATTAAAAGTGTTAAGAGAAACTGTATAAGTAGAAGAATACTCTAATTGACAAACTCAATCACGTAAAAAGGGTTAATTCTATTACCGTTAACAATTTCTATATCAGTTGCCTCGGTCGAAAAAGTTGAAAACACTAAATCAATAAAGTCCAACATGATAACACAAGAGAGATTAAACACATTGGTTAGACATTGGCAATAATTAAAACCGATTATAACTTCTTTAGATTTCGATAATTATAAGAGAAAAAAAATTAAAAAAATTTAAGGCCTCACTTTTTATTTTCGCCTTAGGCCCCATATTATGTCGTGCCGCCCCTGTTCAAGGCTAAGGTGTTTGAGATGAAGGACGATTTGATTCCTGCCACTGGGCCGGTCATCTGTATAAATGTACATTGGTTACTTGTCTCACCACTTATGATGTAGATTCATGCTTGTTTAACTTGTGAAGTAGTTTCTTGTGTAGTCTAACATTTGATGCATCCTTAGCTGGTCTTACAAGATTTAGATTCTGGGTTCATTCAAGGTTTCTAACAGCTCTAACCATTGTTTAGACTTTGGAAAAGGACGGATAGGGGCTTCTTCTCCATCGTCCAATCCTATTTTATTTATTTATTGATTTATTGATTTATATGCCCGTTTTAGACTTACCATCACTAGTTTCTGTTCAAATGCTTCCTCAATATAAAAGCTTTCGTCCTTTAGTTTCAAACAATGTAGTTAAGGTGCATTACAAATTTTGATGAAAACCTTAATTTTGTTCTTCCTTAGTAGTAATGTTAAGTTTGTCTTGTTTCAGAGATATGTCATAAGCAGTGATGGTGGACTACTATGCAACTAATCCTGGACCTATTGATGATGCTGTGTTGTACGATCAAGATAAACATGTATCATCTGCTATTTGGGAAGGGCAGGTATTCATTAAGATAAACTTCCTCCTTTTTTTTTAATTTTAGAAATTGATACTTGAATGTAAAACAGTGACCCAGACAAGAATTAAATAACTTGTTCTGACTGTTGACAGGAGCGTAGTGCTCTTAGGTGCCATGAACACACATCAAAGCTCGATCAGTGGATGCTCACAGAGAAACAGATTGAGTTGGTTAAGAAGGCTGGATTTGGCTATTTAAGAATGATACCGGCAATTAGTTTGGATAACCCACTCATTTCTGCTCTAGTTGAGAGATGGAGGAGAGAAACTAACACATTCCATTTCACTGTTGGGGAAATGACTGTGACCCTTGAGGATGTCGCCTACTTGCTTGGGCTACCAGTTGACGGTGAAGCTGTTATAGGTGTGACATATACTTCATGTGAAGCAGTCTGTATCAGGTTGTTGGGGAAAGCACCTGACTCGGGATATACGAGTGGTGGGATGGTGAAGCTTAGTTGGTTGAAAGAGACCTTCTCTCAGTGTCCTGAGGATGCTTCCATGGAGGATGTTGAGCGTCATACACGTGCTTATCTTCTTTACCTTGTGGGTAGCACAATTTTTTCAACTACCACTGGCAATAAAGTACCGGTAATGTACCTTCCATTGTTTGAAAATTTTGATGAAGCTGGCAGGTATGCTTGGGGTGCTGCAGCCTTATCCTTCTTGTACAGAGCGCTTGGGAATGCTTCCCTCAGGTCTCAAAGCACAATTAGTGGCTGTTTGACACTGTTACAGGTATGATGAGGCTAGGAAGTTTTTGCCTTTGTAAGGTTTCCTCCGGGACACAACTGACCTGGCTGTGTCATGCTTTGATAAGTAATTAGAAAATGTAGCTCACCTTTATATTAAATCTTCCTGTGATGAGTTTTTCCTCTCTTGTAGTGCTGGAGTTACTACCACCTCAATGTTGGTCGGCCAAAGCTTAATCATGATCCAATCCATGAATGTTTCCCATTTGTACTTAGGTGGAAAGGTAAACAAAGCAGTCCAACATCAAACCGTGATGTGGCATTCTACCGAAAAGCATTGGACTCTATGAAGCCATCTGACGTAAGTTGATTTTCAGAACTTGCTTATGTGACTTGAATCATTTACGTCTTGGAGAGCTTAAGAAAATGGAACAATTCTATGCTTTCGTCCAGGTTGACTGGTGTCCTTACTCAAACATTAGTCACACTGTCATACCAGAACATATATTACGCAGCCTCATTCTCGGGAGATCAAAGACCATGTTGATATGTTATGACAAGGCTGAAAGACACCTTCCAGATCGTTGCCTAAGGCAGTTTGGCATGCATCAGACAGTCCCTGAAGAGGTACAAAAGTGGGAAAGGAAGAGCCGGGGAGTTGACGGTGGTGTAGATCTCTCAACAAAAATGGATTCAGAGCTTAATGAATGGTCGAATCGCCATCTCTACATTGTGGAGGCAGAGGAAGATGTGGAGGAAAGTGAATACATGCAGTGGTATTTGAGAATTACAAGGAAGTTGGTGGGGAGGCCTGTGCCTATCTCATCTGAGTTTCAAAGAATGGTAAACTAATTTAGAAAATTTCAATTTCTGTTATCCACATCCTCTCTTACCTCCTTACTCCGTAGTGCACCTCCAATTTTTCATTACAATCTGTTTTTTTGTCATTGCAGAATGCTGCACTGAGGGAGATTGCCCTTATAGCAGACACCCTTTCAACTCATGGGATGGATGATCAACAGTTACAATCTGTCACAAGAATCCGATATATTACTTATGAATGCTTGAGGGATCAGATTGCAAGTACAGTAGTTGTTGCAACAAACTCACAAGGTGAAGTTGGAAAGAGAGTACGTGGAAAGGAGAGAGTAAGAAGGAAGGGGATGGGCAAACGTAAACGGAAAGAAGAGATAGAGCAATATTATGCAGCAGGGGTACCTGTGCAATCTCGGTTACCTGCTGCAACTTTTGATGCAGATGACTCTCACCTATATCACATGGGCAGTGATGATTTATGTATTACAGTAAGTGAGGATGATCACGGCCGGATATCTCATGTGGCTCACAGTGTCGATGATTTGGAGCTTTGCGAAGATGCTAATGGACTTGACGAATCACACTTCCATCATCTAGCTGAAGATGGCCGGCTCTCCAGTGAAGTAGCAGAAGATAAGCCTCATGCTTCAATTGATGTTGTTCCCCAGGTCTCCCATGAAACTAGAGAGGACATTGCCCAACAGAATGATTACGGGGTTCTTGTTTAGACCAGCAAAGATGAGATTTTTATTCTGTAAGGGATGATATTCTTTCTAAGATTTATAACTGTAGGTGCTTGACTAATATTTTGCTCATTTTGGTATTATTTCGTTGCATATATGTCCCTGTTCATGGGCAGTCAATGATCTTCAGTCTTCCTGGGAACTTAGGAAATCCAAGCTTAGGCTTGTTGTAATTAGTTAGCTAGAGACCTTTTTTCGCTTGCTTGATTTTCCTTTCGTTTGGATGTCCTTTTTGCCCTCTTTTACTGGTTAAGGAGAAGAATTATGCAAGACTCTGAATGCATAAACATGTAGTATTTGTGAATGGTAATATTACGTCCTTAACTTATTCGACCTTTATTTATACCTGCATGCAGTTGGACTACCTGCTTTTACAAAGTTTATTTTTGTCATTTGATTACAAATTGTAATCTTTGTTTTTCTTTTTCTAGTGGAGGGATTAAGCCGGAAAAAAAAAACATTCAGACAATGCTTGTATCACATCAAATGGTGCAAGTAGCATGCTTGAGGGCAGTGTTTTAAAAGGCGTTTTTGGGGAGAGTCTTGGGGCGAGGTGTACCAAAATTGCCCTGAGGCGATGGTGTGGAGCGAAAGTCTCAAGAGGCATACGCCTAGTAATTTGGAGCATATGTCCGGACGTTTGAGGCGCGTCTTTGTAGTGGGGGCATAAGCGCCAGAGACTTTTTCAAATTAAAACAAAATTTGTTAAATAAGTCTTTCATATAATACCCAAATTCTCAAAAGTCAGCTTGTAATTACTCAAAAGATTAAAAAAGAACTGAAATGTATTAAATTAAAAAGTCAAGACCTTTTTTATTGATTGAAGCCCTAATTTATGGTCTTTCCCAATTCTTTATCTTGTCTGCTAATATCTCCCAAGTTCAAATTGCATGTTAGTCATCTGTTAATACAAAGAGAACTTCATTCTCCTTCATAGCAGCAAGTTCAAAGTTCAAATTGCATGTTAGTCATCTTTTTTGTTCCTCTATGTAGAAAATTTTATTCTTTTCGACCTCAAGTTACTTGTGCTTGTAAGTAGCGTATAATAGATTGTTTTGACTAGTTTTTTGTTGTAATAGATTGTTTTGACTAGTTTTTAGTGGAGATGGAGCACATATATATATATATATATATTCCACATATTTATAGTTTCTTCAATTTTTATACAATTTTACCTGTTTATAAATATTTACTGTAATTATATTATTTTATAAAATACTCATGAGGCTTACGTCCCGTGCCTCGGAGCTTACGCCTCTCTCCCCAGACCCCACTAAGTGGGATTATACTGGGTTGTTGTTATTGTTGTATAAAATATTAAAAATTAAATACTCATAGGATTACGTCCCGTATCTTGGGGCTTACGCCTCGCCTTATGCCCACGCCTTTTAAAACACTGCTTGGGGATCGTTTGGTACATGAGATAAGGATAATAATTTCGGAATAAAGTTTGGATTAACTTTATTCTATATTTGATTTGAGATGTTAGCTTATCTAGGACAACTTATACCCTAAAATGATGGGACGATTGGAAGATAAAATGAGAAAAGGAGTCGACTTTACTGTTCAAGGTTGAGTAGCAAACTAGCAATTATTGTTCAGCATAATGCTTGTACAAAGTTATTTTTGGTCCTTATTGAGTTACAGATCACACTGTTTGCTGTTTTCTTATCTACCTTAGCACTTCTTTAACAATTAACCAACCACTCCTCAACTACAATATTCAAAACTACTTCCATTCAAACGCTTTCCCACGCGCCGCCGTCCACGGTGGTCTTCTCAGCTCTCGTTCTGAGCCACTCCACAACATCTCCGAACACTTTCTCCACATTCTCCTCTGGTTCGCCGACCAGCTGATGCCACATTCCTGGATATATATTCAAAGTCTTGTCATTACTCATCGATCGTCGATATAGCTCCTCCGCACAGACTGGATCGCAAATGACGTCATCGCCGCCGTGTACTATCAGAAATGGTACCTTCACTTCTTCGAATCTCCCCTGTAACTCCCTGCATACACTCATTAACTCACGCGCCGTCGCTACGCGTGGCTTCATAAGTGGCCTCTTTGGACTGGCTATTGCCAGCTTCCTCTTTCACTCCTCCTTCGTGAATTACCAGAAAAGTCAAAAAATGAAAAATGCAACATAAGAGAAACGATCAAATGCTTTAATTACCAGAAAGAAAATAAAATCATATGCATGTTAGTATTAATTAAATAGTTTTACAATGACTCCTCCTTCATGAATTACCTAAAAAAAAAAGGCAACAAAAGAGAAATGCTCAAATGCTTGATTGAAATTACATTTCTCAAAAAAGAAAATAAAATTCATATATATGTTATTTTAAATAGTTTTAAATTAACATTTCCACTCACAGTATGTAATTACATATTTTAGAAATACACTTCCTTTGTCCTAATTTATGTTATCGTATTTTATTTTTAGTTTGTTTGAAAAATGATACTCTATATTTTTATATTTAAAAATCATTTAACTATAAGAGTGTGTTTGGTACGATGGAAAATATTTTCCAATTTCTCCATGTTTTGTTGGCTTAAATATTTTGGAAAACATTTTCCTCATTTTCCAAAACTCTTTTTCAATCTTCCCCCTATTCTCAACCCTCACCAACCCACCCCAACACTCTACCTACTGACTCATCCCCACCCACCATACCCCACCCAACCCAAACCTGCCCCACCCCCACCCCCACCCTAAATAAAAATTATATTAATAGTACTTTCTTTTTTATGTTAATAGATAAAAAAAATTATTTCAACAAATGAATATTTTTTTTCATGATATAAAAAGGTTTTTTTTTTATTTTAACAAAAAAATTAGTTTCATTTCATAATATAGAAAAAATATTTTTCTTTCGTTTCAACAAAATTATGAAGTAAAACGTGTTTTCTTTCATTTCAACAAAAGGGTATTTTCTTTTCATGATGTAGAAAAAGTATTTTTTTTAATTTCAACAAAGTATTTTTTTTTCATTTCAACAAAGTATTTTTTTCATTTCAACAAAATGAGTATTTTTTTTATGATATAGAAAAAATATTTGCTTTTGTTTCAATAAAATGAGTACTTTATTTTCATATTGTAGAAAGAATACCTTTTTTTCAACCCAAAAAAAAAAGTATTTTCTTTTTAGTTATGAAGCACAAATTCCAACGTTGTTTTTGTGTAAAAAAGTAAAGCAACACACTAAATCCTTTGGGTTTGTGTGAATTTTTGAAAGAATAATTAAATTCTTGAAGAAAATAGAGTCCTTAAAACGTTGAGTATTTTGGAGGGGGGAGGGTTAAAGAGTACCATAAAAAATATTTTCTTACTCTCTAACCAAACACTAGAAAAAAAATTCTAGAAAATTTTTTTCCCTCACCAACCAAACAAGGGAAAATAAGTGATAAAGCTACTTATTTTCCTCGTACCAAACCCACCCTAAATTTTTAATTTATACTTAACAAGATAATTTATAACTGTAAACAAATATAGTTTTAGTTACAAGTTTTCAAAAAAAAAAAAATTAGCTTCTTAGAATTCGTAATTAATCATATATTATCACATAAATTGAGATAGATAGACTATTTATCACAAATCGTGAATATCTAATTTACACAAACGGATTTCATTTCAAATTTAAACAAAAGCGATTTTATCTCATTACCTTGAACGCAACCATAGGCAACGAGCCGCGAGTGGGAACTACCGGCCAAGTCGGGATAAAAAAAGCGGCAATATCAAGGAGATACTCCAAAGGCCACGCCGGTTTAAATTTATTGCTAATCCCACACATTGCTCCATTCAAAACGACACCGTCGAACGGTCGGCGGGGAGCAGTATCACCCTGCCGGAGAGTGATTAGCAGTGCGATAGCGCCACCGAGAGACTCAGCGTAGAGGAACGACGGGAGAGACGGCGGCGCGTGAAGATCCCGAAACGAATCGAAGAAACTAATGCAGTCGTCAACAACGAGATTTAGGTCTGGTATATGAGCGACAAGACCGTCGGAGAATCCATGACCTTGGTGATCAACAGCGCAGACGATGAATCCGTGTTTGGCGATGTGAACGGCGGTGAGCTGAACGAACCAGTTAGACTCGCCGGTGAAGCCGTGGACGACGCAGACGACGCCGATGATTTTCGCCGGAGGGAGTGGGATCCACCACTGAGTAAAAAGCTTAAGGCCTCGTGAATTGGTGATGAATTCGGAGTTGTGAGTTACTGAGTGGTGAGAGTAGAATTCGGATTGGCTAAGTGAGCCGAATGGACTCTCCTCGTTTGCTTCTGCTACTGGATGCTTCATGTGTTTCACGGCTTGTTGCTAAAATGCACCGCGGGATAGGATATGTATACTGAAATAGGGGACATGTAAAGAAGAAGATAACAATGGGGATAGGAAAAAATAGTGTGTCCCGTCGTGTGTTGGACTTTTTAAAAATAATTTTGTCTCGTTTTTATGATTGTGCTGACTTGGAATGAAAAAATAAATTAATTAAAATACAAAGGGAGAGGATAGAAGAGAAATATAAATGAAAAATAGGAAAGATAAATCAACACTTATTTTGGACATAAGAATTGTAAAACTCTAAAAAATGGTGAAATTTTTTTTCAAGTCAAAATGGTATTTGAAATTTAGAGTTGTTTTTGGACATAAATTTCAGTTTGGGTTGTTTTTGAAGTTTTATGAATGATTTGAGTGAAAATTTTGAAAAACAGCTTTTTGGAGTTTTTCAAATTTTCGAAAATTTCCAAAATGGATCTTCAAGTGAAAATTGAAAATTTTATGAAAAAGCGCTGATTTCGAAAAAAAGTAAATTTTTTTTGGAAAAAAGAAAAAATTTTATGTCCAAACGAGCTCTTAGAGTGTGTTTGGTACGAAGATTTTTTTTTTCCATTGTTTGGTTGGTGAATGAAAACATTTTTCGAAATATTTTCAATCGAACAAAACACACCCTAATTGAGTGAAAAATTCCTATAATTTGAATTGAATAAAATTAGCCTATTAGGATTTTTTAGACGCCAACGGTCCTTTCTCTCTCTAACTAATTTTTCTCTGACTTTCTCTCTATGCTCTCAGACGACCTCACTGGACCATTAGAGGTCCCTCAATTACCTCCACCAGCCCCGCCCGATCCACCACCACAAAATACCACTCAAAATACGACACCTCACCATCAGAATCCATATATCACCAACTCAACACCCCAAACCTTTCCATCAATTATGGTCGGCAAAATTACCCCCACCTCATAACCAACATCCTAGACATGAAGATGCAGTCCATCTGGATGGCACAAAAGTTAACTCAACACCAAATCACGAACTCCCAATGCCCAAAAGAACAACTCTCTTCCACCACAATTGAAACTTTTCAGTAACTTTGACCCCCTCATCATCACAACCGAAACATCAATACTACTCAAAATTCCCAGTCCAATGGTCAACAAAATGCAAATCCCCCTCTAGCTCAAATACTAATTCCAAAGTTCAAACCAAGCCACCATACCCAGTGTCTAAGCCATCCTTCTCAGCTACGGTGTCAGCTGCTCTCGCCAATAGCTCAAGTACCAAGCAACCGGTGGAAATTACGCACGGTACTCATATAGGCAAACTAGCAGTATAATTCAGTGCTCATGACTATTTTGTTACATTAGCTGAAGATTGCAAATTTATAATCATTGGGAAGTTCACCAGAGGTAAACCTAGTATGGAAGAAGTAAGGAGATTGTTCATCAGTCATATCCCTCTCAAAGGTTCTGTTAAAATAGCCTACTATGATACAAATCATGTTTATATTGACTTTACCAATGAAGCAGACTTCTACCACATATACTCTAAACCAGTCATCACTCTTGGTCCATATATAATGAAGGTTATTAGATGGACCCCTGATTTTTCCCCTGAATGTGAAATTACAATTGCCCCTGTATGGATTTTGATTCATCAGCTCCCCTGGCATTTTTTTTTGGTGGGACACCTTGTCCAGAATGGTTAGCTCAATTGGTACTGCCATGTCCCCTGATATGGCCACTTACTCTAAGTCTAGAGGTAACGTGGCTAAGCTTAAAGTTGAAATTGAACTCTTGAAGCCTAGACAGGATCAAATATGGCTGGGATTTTAAGAGGTTAGATAGTAATGAGGAAGATGGATACTGGTTAGATATCGAATACGAGGGTGCCCCATCATACAACCAATATTTTTGTATGCAAGGTTACGATCTACTCTCCTGCAGAAACAAGAAAAGAGATGAAGAAGTTCAGGCTCAAGCCTCAGCCAACACTGAGGAGATTGATGATCAATGGAGAGTTCAAAGAGGAAACAAGAAATTACATCATCACACAATCGGGAATGCTAACTTGAATATGCTACCACAACAACCTCATTAGGAAGTCATTCTCACAGGGAAAAATTCACAATCAGAGAGGGAAAATCAACCAACTATACAGCTAACAAATGATGGAACGCAAGACAAACAGAAACAAGTTTTGGACAAGAACAATCCAGTTGAACATATAGCCCAATTGCACTAGGCATCGAAACACAAGAATGGACCAAAGAAAAGAGTGCAATGGCAAGTTAATCAGAGCAAACAACAGACTAATACTCATCAGCATCATAGCACAAAACAACCTACTCCACTAAAAATTGAGTCAAGCCAAGTTAATCCAAATTCAAAGCCTAATAAACCTCAAAATACAACACCTCAGACCAGCCCTAATGTGCAGTCTTCCATTAAGGAAGGTTCTGAGATGCTCCTTGATAGTACTACCAAACAAAACACCAATCTGATATCGCCTCTACTTTTGTTGTTCCAAAACAACAAAATATATCCACCTCAGTTCCTAAAATCCAAAAGACAACACAAATTAGCCCTCCACTACTAGAAAACCAGATAGAAAATGCACACACAAACCGCACTTCTCGAGAGCCTCTAGACCCTCATCCTCCTGATAATCCAACCTCCAAATCCCCTCCACCAGCTAACAATCCTATTAACCACACTGTTCCCTCAGAGAGTAGTGATGAATTAGAGCTGGATGTTGTAAATGATGTAGATTCCGAATTTGAAGGGGAAGATTCAAAAACTGCTGAAAATGATCAAGTTGTTAGTGATTCTGAGAATGACTTTGAAAGCGTTGAAGATCAGTCTGAAAGTGAGGAAAGTCTTGATGCTCAATCAGCTACCAGCGATGATCATGCTAACAGATTACTAAAAGCTTTCTCACATCAATCATCACCACCAGATGAAATTGGTCAATCCTTTGGAGATGTAACTGACAGACACCACCTCTCACCTAGGGAGCATGAGGTAACTAGAGGTGGACTCTCATTAACCAGAAGTAGACTCACATTTAGGGAGGGCAGATGTAATAGAAGAGCAAAGGCATTCCTCCTGTGAAATTTTCACAGGACAATAATGATCAGTCTACATCTTTTTAATGATTAAGTATCTTATTTGGAGTATTAGAGGCATTACTTTATAAGGTGCCTTTGACAGACTTAAGCAACTCAAAAGAACTCACAACCTTTTATTCATTGCTATCATAGAACCTTTCTGCGAAAGAAAAAGTTAGAAAAATTTAGAAGAGGACTTGGGTTTGATTTTGCATATGCTAATTGCAACAATAAAATCTGGTTCTTTGGTGATAGCTCTATCAACTGTATTACTATTGAAGACCTTCCTCAACTTATCAATTGCTCAATTGATAATAATGGGGAGACTTTAGTGTATGCTAAATGCGAAGCTCATCTCAGGGAGCCTCTATGGGATAGCATCAAATCTTTTTATAATGGAGTTAGCTCTTTATGGATGGTGATTGGGGATTTTAACGCTATTACTGATCCTCAGGAGAAAAGGGGGAGGAAAGGGGGAAAAATCCACAATATGTCTAAAAGCTTGCCCTTCATCAACTGCATTGTGGATAGTAGCCTTTTGGATCTTGGTTACACTAGAAGTCCTTTTACCTAGTGTAATGGCTGGGCACCTACTAAGAGGATATGGGAAAGACTGGATAGAGCTCTTGTTAACTCGGCAGAATTTTGCAGATACCTCTGGCACACACTTGGTCAGAACTGGCTCTGATCATGCTCATTTGCTTGTTTCCACGTCTAATCCACAATTGGAGCCTAAAAAGTATTTCAGATTCTTAGATCTTTGGACTGCACAAGAGGGTTTTATGCAAGTGGTGGAACAAGCCTGGAAACTACAAGTAGATGGAGGCCCTACGTGGAGATTTCATCTCAAGCTAAAAAATGTCTATAAAAGTCTTTCCTTTTGGTCCAAAAATTCTATTGGGAATATTTTTGATAAGACTAAGGAATTGCAGAATATGCTTGAGGTATTAGAGGAAAGATGCCTAAATGAAAATTCTGAAAGCAATAGGATGGAAAACAATAATGTGAATGCACAGTTGATTAAGCACATAAAAAATGAAGAGTCATTTTTGGAGACAAAAAGTTGGCTTGAAGTGGTTTACGGATGGTGACAATAACACCAGGTTCTTTCACTCTGTAATTAATTCTAGAAGGAAAAAATTATAACTTACAAGAATCAATAAGCAAGATGGTACCTGGATTGAGAACAAAGATGATATAGCTATTGAAGCTATTAACTTTTTTGAGCGGCAATTCAGACAAGAAAATACTTGCAGAGATTTTTCAAAGCTTAGGGGGCTTAACAGAATAATAAATGAATAAGATAACTTGGTTTTAGAGGCACTCCCTACCATGGATGAACTGAAACAGGTAGTATCTCCATGGATAGCAGCAGCTCTCCTGGCCCCGATGGCATTTCTGAAAAATTCTTTCAACACTGCTGGAATATAATTTCTGCTGATCTCTATCAGGTGGTTTTGGAATTCTTCTCTAGGCAACCACTTCCTAGATCATTCACTCATACATGTCTTGTCTTTATCTCTAAAATTGATAACCCGCAATAATTCACTGATTTCACGCCTATTAGTCTAAGCAACTTCACTTCCAAAATTATCTTAAAGTTGCTTAATAGTAGGCTAGCCCCTCTTATGAACATGATTATTTCTCCAAACCAAATTGGTTTCCTTAAAGGTAGGTCAATCTCAGATAATGTCATGCTTACTCAAAAACTTATTCATAACTTGAATAGGCTCAATGTCAATGGTAATGTAGTTTTTAAGCTAGACATGGCAAAGGCCTTTGATAGAGTTCCTTGGGACTACCTCTATCAAACCATAAGGCAATTAGGCTTTTCTGAATGTTGGATTGATATGGTTGCAAGATTGATCTCAAACAATTGGTACTCCATCAATGTCAATGGAGTGAGACATGGGTTTTTCAAATCCTTTAGGGGCCTTAAGTAAGGAGACCCACTATCCCCCTCACTTTTTATCATTGGGGCAGAATTGTTGTCTTACATGATGGACCAGCTAGTACATGATAATTTTATTAATTTTTCTATGGATTGAGGCAATCCTTTAATCACTCACCTCACATATACTGATGACACCATCCTCTTCTCCTCTGGTGACTTGTTATCTATTGCCATGATGATGAAAAAGTTGGAGAACTATGAACAAGCCTCAGGACAAATGGTGAATAAAAGAAAATCTACATTCATGGTATCTTCTAAAACTCCTTCAACTGTAATTGAAGACATCTAAAGCATTACCGGTTTTTCCCATTCCCAGTTCCCTTTTACTTATTTGGGTGCCCTATTTACCCTGGGAGAAAGAAAATTTGCTACTTTGGAAATATGGTGGCCAAAATAGCAAATAGAACTCAGGGTTGGAAAGGAAAAATTCTCTCTTTTGGGGCTAGAGCAATCCTTATCAGGTCTGTATTGCATTCTATTCCTTTACATACCATATTTGTTGTGCATCCACCAAAAACTATCCTTTATCATATTGAAAAATCTCTTGCTAGTTTTTTCTGGGGTACAATAGAGAGCAAGAGAAGTTATCATTGGTTTTCCTGGTAGAATTTATGTTATCCTAAGATGGAGGGAGGGGTAGGTTTTAGATCATTGCATGACATTTGCATTTCTTTTGCTGCTAAATCCTGGTGGAATTTTCAGAACTCAAAAGTCTCTTCTCACCCTCTTCCTGGAAGCTAAATACTGCAAAAGATATCATCCAGTTGCTAGAAAAAAAGAGTTATACTTAGTCACACTCTTGGAGAAGGCTAACGGATATCAAGAAAAACTGTGAAACACATTTTATGGAATGTAGGAAAAGGTAACCTTTTCTTTTGGTGGGATAAATGGACCAATAAAGGAGCCCTTGCTAATTTAGTTCAACAGGGAAACAAGTCCCAGAAGATAAAAGTGGCTGATTTTATTGCGCACAACCAATGGAAGCTAGATAAACTTAGTGATATTCTCCCTTCTAATTTGGTTTCTCATATTCAATCTATCAAGATTTCTCATGAAGAGAAAGATCTTCCTATTTGGCTCGCAAACCCCACTGGATCTTTTTCTAGTAAATCAGCATGGAAAACTTTTGGAAAATCTAGAGGCTCTTCCTTCACTACAACTAAGATCTGGCACCGTAAACTACCATTTAAAGTATCTTTTCATGTTATGAGATTATTATGGTAAGCTTGCAACTGATGACTCTTTGATCAGGTTTGGCGTTCATGGGCCCTCAAAATATAATTGCTGCATCAATAGCAATATGGAAACTACAAACCATTTATTTTGTGATGGTGATGTGACTCTAAAAGTTTGGAAATATTTTCAAGATGCATGTGGATTGTCTATTAACTCTGTTGGTGGTATTCGGGCCAAATTCATCAGATGATGGCTCGTCAAACCACAAAACAAAGTTCATGACATGATATTGCAACGTCTCCCCTCTATTATCTGTTGGGAATTATGGAAATATAGATGTACCTACAAATATGAGGGTATTAGAAGTTCAATTCATAGAATCATTGGTCAAATTACCTACTTGATGCAACTGTTGCTTTCTACTGAATTTCTTTCTCCGCCTTTTATGTCTTCTTTCCCGAGGATATGTCAATTGGTAGATATAATCAAACCTCAACTACACATTCTTCCTGTGAGATGGAATAAACCGAGTGTTGGGGAATTCAAATTAAATGTTGATGGTTGTAGCAAAGGAAACCCAAGTAATGCAGGAGGTGGAGGGGTGTTAAGAGATCATCTCGAACGTTTGATCATGGCTTTCACTATTTACCTTGGTAGTTGCTCAAACAATTCAGCTGAAGCTCAAGCATCAAAACCAGAGTTAGATGGTGCTTAGATCATGGCTTCAACAGGTTGACAGTTGAGTCAGATTCTCTTGTTGTTATCCAGATGATAAGCGGAGAAATTTCTACTACTTGGCATATAAAGGATGAGATCTCAACGATTCAAGCAATGAATCTAATTGAAAATTTTCATTATGTTCACACACTCAGAGAAGGTAACAGCAGACCTCCTAGCTAATATAGCTTAAGTAGAGAGGAAGAGTCAGTTCTTCGCTGAGGCTATAAATCTTCCAAGGCAGTTTATATCCTTATTGAAGAATGACGAGAAAGGGATGCCAAATTCAGAATCAGAGTAAGAAAGAGGACCTTTATTTTTGATCCAGGCTGACTGATCTTTCTTAGTTCCTTTGTTTTGTGAGCTAATCTGTTTAAGGAGCAACCCTCCTAATTCTTGTTGGACTAGTCAAATTGTAATGGATGGACTTAGTCCATCCCAACTTTCCTCTGAGAGGTTTGGTTTATGCCCCCCTCTATGTACATCTTGACTTATCAATGCATTCTCCAGTTAAAAAAAAAAAAAAGAAAGAAAAAAAGAAAGCCTATTAGGAGTTTTACGTGTTTTTAGATCAAGAAGATGTTCTCTCTTCTTTTTTTTGGGTTAAGAAAAAAATGTTACAGAGGTTCGGCCAAAAAAGGTGAAAATGTTACAGAGGCATGTAAACTTTAATGCTCTTTTATAATTCTGTGGTTTAGATAGTCAAACAGTTTGGTAATGCAGATATTTTATACATTTTATTAGTATCATCCTTGGTCTTTTAATCTTTGCAAAGGAGTCAACTTTGAGCTGAATGTAATCAAAACCAACATAAATATATTAGTTGTCATATGCTGCACCACATAAATCACCATACACAAAACTTCATAAATCACAAATACTTAGTCACGTTACCCCATTGGTGCATTGGTTATATGTTTCTCATTGTTTGTATACAAACACACTATCATTATTGGAGTGTTGTAATTTTTAAAAACTTCATTATTTTCAGCTTTTCAAGAGAAGTTTATGTTCTTTATTTGAGGCATCATTCATTGGAAGACCTTAAAATATGCCAGTTGCGACGATACTAACTTTCCATATACTCTAATTTCTCTCTTATAATTACATGTATTGCCCATACCAAAGGACTACTATATAGAGAGAAAGGGAGAGGGCTAACGAGTAGGACTATGCATAATATGGTAAATATCGAATTATCGTACAAAAATCAAAATATTTAGTATATGGTATTGGGTATTTTTGGTATTTGTTATGGTATTTGGTTTAAGTTTTTAAAATAATTTGGTATTAGATATAGTATTTAAAAAAATAATACCGAAATACCGATACCGTATCGAAATATATACTAAATTACAAATTATAGATATTATTGATTAACATACTAAGTTACACAATACTTTTCTTTTGTATTCATGTTGAGGTTGGCAGTAAAGTCCATGTACTTCTTTAGAAAAATGGAGGAACAAGGTAGGATGCAGATTTTAATTCTTACTTTCTAGGTTGCTTATGATAGGCTATAATTACATATTTTAGTCAATTATTACATTCCAATTCATTGCACTTCAGTTGAGTTTAAGCTTTAATCGCTAGTGTTTGCATTAATTGTGTGTTTTATGCCTTGTAAGAGTGATTCCGAGCTATGTATATGTTATAGAATGAATTCAAGTGATTTGGAGCTTTGAAGTTTGAGTAAAAGCCCAAGGAATTAAACCGGGATCGTGTTCGGGGATCAACGGATGATAGTTAAGAACGAACGAAGAATCGAGTAGGCATATTGCGCACTGTCTAATAAAATGGACGTAACTTTTTGCTCAGAACTCCATTTGATCTCCACAATATATGGTTGGAAAGCCAATTCAAAGGGCTGCAACTTTCATCTTTTATATTTTTTCAAATTTTAAACCAAACAGGGTGAAAAATTCGCGACAAGTGCGCGGCCGCGCACTGGCTGCAGAGTGAGGCAGAAAGTGGCCAAATCCGCGGTTGAATCTGCGGCCGCGGACGTCCTGACCTGGAAAAGTGTCCTTTTACGCGTAGGAGAAGGTATAATTGTTTGGGCCGACCCTACTTGATATATATACATGGAAAAAACGGTATTTTGAGGACCTTTGACATAATTTAGACCTAAGGAGGCTAAGAAAACCGGGGATTCGACCTAAGGAGGCAAGAACACACTAGGAGCAAAGCGGAGAATTCTTCTACAATTTTCTCACTTCCTTCTTCCTATTTCTATTATTGGTTATGAATTCTAGTATTATATTTTTGCATACTATTATGAATAGCTAATTTATTATCTAGGGTTTTGATGGAACCTTTTGGAGGATGAATTCTTCTTATGTTTTTATATAATTGAGCCGTTGGATTTGTCTACTTGTTCAACTTCGTGTTTGTAGCTGTTGATTGAATGGTCATTAATTGATTGTGCCTATTTAGTGTGTACTGCTCGAGAGAGAGTATATATTTAGGTAGTTATTGAACAACATCACTTCTAACGTATGTGAGGAATCAATATGCAGGGTTTAAAGGCGGAATTAGAGATAACGAAACCTTGGTGCGGTCGTAGTGAGCGATGAATTAAGCGTCAGCTAGTGTAGTTCGAGAGAATACATCTAGTAAATTGCGGTAGTTGCTCGGGAGAGAATTACGACAACTAAAGTACTCACGATCGGTAGAGAATACTTAGGCGAATTTATAGAAGACACAACGGGAAGGATTCCGACAATTGGGAAAATCATAACTCTAGACCTCCTTAGTCTTGTCTTCAATCCTTATCCTTGTTAATTGATAGTTGTACTGCTTTCTAGTATTTGTTAGTTAATTAGATAAATAAACATTATAATCTTCATAATTAGGAAATTGTTTGGACTTATCTTCTTAGTGATATCAAACAACTATAGCTAAGCCTTAATTCTCTGTGGGATTCGACTCCGGACTTTTAGACTGAATTATATTTGCAGCGACCGCTTATCCTTTTTAGGACTAGAGTTGGGTGTGGTCAGTTACCAAGCAGTTTACATAATATTTCAACTATTTTGGGTTGTTTCTTTCACCGTTACTCTTGTATTATTGTTGCATATATAGGATTAATCCTTGTATTCTCTAATTTCAACAATTAACTCTAAGCAAGTAACATGATATTTTCAATGATTAAATGTATTTGTTTGTGTATCTTTTTTCTCTTAGTTGATACTTGATGGTTTTGGACAAAGATTTTATCAACAATCAGGTGAGTTTAGAACGTTTTCATTGAGTACTTTAATTAAGAAAATTACAGTCTATGGCTCTATGCACTAGTTAATATTCCAATTGAATAAACCGAAATTACCGAATCGAATAAACTGAAACTGCAAGGAGAAAAGTCAAACCATACTGAATGTAATTAGGTATGGTATTAGTAATAGCATTTTAAGAAACCAAATACCGGAAATATCAAACCGAAATAATTAAATACCGTACTGTACCGATCCACGAACAACCTACTAACAAGTAACGAGGTCATTCCATACTTGGTGTTTATTGTAGATGACTGCAATTGCAAGACTTCTAGCAGAGTTGATTCCGTTACCGGTGATTGGGATAGTGGCCAGGTGAACCATGAAGACTGCAAATCCAATTGGAAGACCTAGAATTCAAGAAAATCATATATGTACATTCATTAGGTCCCACATGGATGAACTTATATTATCATTTATTCAAGAAAATCATATATGTAAATTTTTAGGTCCCACATGAAATACAAATTTAACTCATTTGATTATTACTAGCAATGTAGATTTTTTTTCATAGTCAATCGAATATAAGTTTTATCATAAAACGAACAAAAGAATGAACTTATATTATCTATTGAAGCATCTATGCAGGTAAAAGAATCATGATTATTCACTTGAATTAATAAAGATCAAATAACAATCTTACATCGTACATGCTTTTAAATTAATGTGGGTGTATAAAAAAATGAAAGATTAGTATAATATAAATTATATTAACTTATTTTTAGAGCATACGACACAGAAGTACTAATTAGATCTACACTCGTGCTTTCAGGAGCA
Organism: Nicotiana tabacum; assembly: GCF_000715075.1. Classification (NCBI taxonomy): domain Eukaryota; kingdom Viridiplantae; phylum Streptophyta; class Magnoliopsida; order Solanales; family Solanaceae; genus Nicotiana; species Nicotiana tabacum. The sequence goes on from NC_134090.1 coordinate 145,364,507, forward strand.
CGGTACTCTCACACAGGTACGGAACTAGGTGGATGCAAGGCCATTCGTCCAATTTACACTACACAAATAGGATTCTTTTTTTTTCGCTTGCATATAAATTGTCAAATTCTCTTGACAAAAGAGAAGATTCAAGTGTACTGTCAAAAGGAAGTTCACAATTAAAAATAAATGGAAGGTTCTTCTGCTATGAACAAGTTAGATTATGATCCATTATTTGAGTCAATCCATATTTTTTCATAACCCAATCCATGTTTATCCAAGTAAATTATGAAGGATTGGATCATGACGTATTTATTTGCATGACTCAGTTTGGCTCATCTAAGTTTGATTCAACCGGATCATTTGCCACCCCTTTCTAAAACAAAAAGGAGAAACTCACCTGAAATGCAAGCAGTAGATAAGAGGGAAAACCATGCCACCAAAGGCCCAAGCAATCCTTGCTTTACCACTCACATATCCAATTATGGTCATCACTCCCATGTAAAGTAACAAATGAGTTGCTACAAAATTCTCCAATCAAAAACTACATTTTTTGCTCCGATAATGCACTACTCACTTCCTCTGCCATTTTTGCTTTAAGTCAAGAGATAGTAGTGGCAAGATAATATAATCAATGAACTTAGAAAATGCAAGTATAAGGTGGAATTCATTAATATTGGATAAAAGTGACGAGGCTGTTGACTTGGCCTTCTATTTCATTCTTATTCCGTCGCAATGCCAGAAATTCATATAAGGAATTCAAAAGAATATTAAAATGTCGCACCTAGCATTTAAATTTGTGGCTTTTGCCACTAAATCAGAATCTTGTAAGAACCAAAATACTTTAGGATGAAATCCTTCAATCTTTTACCCAAGACCTATCATGTCAAATCATCAAAAATAAAAGTTAGATTCGGGAGCGTACCTGAATCCATAGGAACAAATGAAACTGTTCGTTTTGCGGTTAGTGATCTTCCAAATCAAGACTTAGGAATTGCACAAAAGACGACTCTCCCTTTTCCACCGATGGGATATTAGAAAAGAACCATACGTTTGATTTGGGGACCATAACTCATTTATAATTGCACATTTTTATGTAATTCTAATTTAGCCCATTATTAAACTAGAAATTACATCCGGAAATCTACACATTAGACCCCATATATTAGTAGGTGTTTTATAGACCCATTTAACTTTAAACATTATCAGATCACTTTTAATTTGGGTCAACCTTTTGATGATAACAACCAACATACAATTATTCTTAATACCATATATGTGCAAGTCCATAAAAAATTCTAACAATCTCCCACTTGGACTACACATATAACTCTATAATTATATGTCACCTTATGAACTCAAAATATTTGCTATCACAAACCAAAGTACATCCAAACAATCTCGTCCATCAATCATGCCAATAATGAAGTAAGGTGGCTTTCGTTACATTTATCATAAGTAAACCTTCCTTGATCACGAATACCAATATAATCAAATGACATAGATCAAGTGTGGATATGTATCATGAAAATTACATGCAATGTGACCCAAGCATGCCTATTTTCAACTGGTCCAACTGAAAGAAAAAAAATAAGTCGGAGTGAAAAATAATCTGAATACTTCATTTCTGCAAAAAAACCTCAAATATCCTTAAACTGAAATCATTACCTGAAACCTTAAACTGAAACCAAATTATGTCCATAAAGAACATTTAAGAGGTTACAAACTCCCGTTGAAACTGAATTTTCTTAAATGACATGACACCCATATGAGTAATATGCTGGGTAGTAGTCCCTTAGTAAGTGGATGCACAACCATGGAGTTTGTACCAATATGCTCTATAGACACCTAGCCACTCTGAACTCTTTCTTTAATATCTAGGAGCTTTATGCCATTGTGCTTTGACTTTTACTGAACTCATGTTGTAATTGAAATACAATACTGCTAACTTATTATCACAAAATAACTCAAGTATACTTTCAATTTTATCCAGTGGCAAAATTCTGCAGTCATATTTCATAATCAGATGCTACATAATATATTATAAATTAACTGCCATGGCGAAAAGAGCTATGAGTGTTCGTTTAACACTCTGCCTTATATAGCTTATCATCCAAGTATGTCATATTATATCAACATCTAGTGAAGTCGATATCCGAATACCTGATTATTTTTAAATTTTTTGACTTTCTTTATGTGAGCATAAAATATTTGTTCTCTGTAATTACCTTTTGAACCTTTAAGGTCTTTCAAAAAATAAGTTTATAAATTGTTTAAATATCTATCCAACATCCCTAAATTAAATAAAAAATCCAGATGCATACAAAGCTGATCATACATCACACAATTTAAAAATATACTTATCCCCCCTCCCCCAACTAAACTTGTGGTATACACAATAATTAACAAGATTTATCTCGAAATCAAATGAGATAATAACATGAAGAAATTAGTAATACTATGTAACGACCCGACCGGTTGTTTTAAGATCTAGAGCATCGTTTAGCAGTTTGAGGCCATGAACAACTTCACTTCAGGTATTATGACTTGTACCGTCGTACGCATCATCGGAATTGAATTTCGGAAAGTTCGAAGTTGATTTGGAAAGAGAATTCTCATTTCGGAAGCTTTAAGTTGAAAGAATTGACTAAGATTTGATTTCAGAGTAAACGACCTCGGAATCGGATATGAAGGTTCTAGTAGGTTCGTATGATGATTTTGGACTTGGGCGTATACTTGGATCGGGTTGTGGATGACCGGGGAGCGTTTTGACGCCTATTGTGGAAGTTAGCATTTTGGAAGAAATTTCATAAGTTTGGGTTGAGGTGCATTTCAGTGTTATCGATGTCTGTTTGGGATTCCGAGTCTAGGAATAGCTCCATATGGTAATTCTGGTATTGGGAGCGCGATCAGAAGTGAATTCGGAGGTCCGTGGGTCGTTTTGGATTCATTTGGCTAAAGATAGAAATTTGAAGGTTTTTGAGCAGTTTGACCGGGAGTGAAATTTTTGATATCGGGGTCGGAATCCAATTCCGAAAGTTGGAGTAGGTGCGTAATGTCAAATATGACTTGTGTACAAAGTTTGAGGTCAATCGGACGTGATTTGATAGGTTTCGTCATCGAATGTAGAAGTTTGAATTTCTAAAGTTCATTAAACTTGGATTGGAGGTCGATTCATGATTTTAGCACTGTTTGATATGATTTGAGGCCTCGAGCAAGTCCGTAATGTATTTTGGGACTGGTTAGTGTGATTGGATAGGGTCCCGGGGGCCTCGGGTGAATTTGGGGTGGTTAACGGATTGAATTGGGGTTGGAAAGAATAGCTAAAGCAGCTAATATCTGGTATGACCGCACCTGCGAAGTTTTGGCCGCAGGTGCGGAGCCGCAGAAGTGGCCAGTAGGATGTAGATGCGGTGGTGAAGGGTGAAGGCTGGGACTGCAGATGCGGTCAGGTCACCGCAGAAGCGGGACCGCATATGTAGAAGAAAGAGCGCAGAAGTGGAAATGGGCTAGGAGCCCCGGACCGCAAAAGTTGAAATTGGTCCGCAACTGCGGAGCGCAGAAGCGGTGAAGAGACTGCAGGTGCGGAAGTGCTGGAGGAAGTAAGTTCTTTTAAAAATCGGGAGTTGGTCATTTTTTTCCCATTTTCATTTGGTGTAGATGATTTTGGAGAGCTTCAAGTGGGATTTTTCATCATCAACGATAAGGTAAGCTAACCACACCTATCTTGAGATAAATATAGTGATTATGTATGGATTTTAGCATGTAAATTGGTAGAAATTTTGGGGTTTGAGGAAAACCTAGGGTGGCTCCTTATGTGAGTTTTATGGGTGGCTCGGTGTGTATCTCCTTATATGAGTTTTATGGGTGGATCGGGTGGCACGCCGCCATGGGTATGTTGTCTGGATCGAGTTTCGCGCCGCAACAGTGTGATGTTGAGTACAGTTCCCTATATCTATTTTTATGTGTTTTGTTTCTTATTTTTCTGAGGAACACTCATATTAGCTGTGTGCCCGCGTCGCATGTATGATTCGCGAGCGGTGTGTCTGTTCAATTATGTTGACCGTGTCGTATGTATGAATCGCGAGCGGGGTAATTGGATTTCCTTTCAGAGTTCGTTTCCTTTGTGTATCATGTTCGAATTACTCGCCTATTGGCACATTGTGGCATTATATGAGACTTTTGATCATGTCCGGGGTGGCTTATTGCCTGAGCAGTTCGTACTGGGTGAGACGAGATCATTGGATATAAGATCATTGCAATCTGATTATATGAAGTATATTAAAGAGCAAAGACCATTATTTGGTTCAGAATGAGGTGATGGTTCCTGTCAGGAGTATAGACTCAATGAATTGTTGATTCGGCAGTTGGTTATGAATTTCTATACATATCTTCCATCATGGCGGTATTGTAGGAGTTAGAGCAAGACTTATATATATCATGAGGTGCATTGGAAGCATCAGATTCATAGAATTTCGACTAATTTGATCAGAGAATGTTATTGTGGTCCTGTGAGTAAAGTGGTGTAAGGTGCGAATTCGACTAAGGTATGCATTCATGTTTTGATGTTGCGTGTACTTATTGATACGGTGTGCGTATGTTGGAAACAGGCCTGACATAGAACTCTGGATGTTGGAATTGGGATCTAAGGCATATTTGCTTGAATAAAAGGGAATATCTTCAGAATTGATCGAGCTAATGTGCTCGACTAAGTTGTGGTAGCACGGGTAGGTGCATGAGGTGTTAAATAGTGATTTCAGACTACTTTAGTGTAGTTCTCAGCATGTTCGAGGACGAACATATGTTTAAGTGGGAGAGATGTAACGACCCGGCCGGTCGTTTTGAGCTCTAGCACGTCGTTTAGCAGTTTGAGGCCATGAACAGCTTCACTTCAGGTATTATGACTTGTATGCATTGTCGGAATAGAATTTCGGGAAGTTCGAAGTTGATTTGGAAAGAGAATTCTCATCTCGTAAGCTTTAAATTGAAAGAATTTATTAAGATTGGATTTCAGCGTAAATAACCTCGGAATCGGGATCTGAAGGTTCCAGTAGGTTCGTATGATAATTTCGGACTTGGGCGCATGCCCAGATCGGGTTTTGGATGACTCGGGAGCGTTTTGACGCCTATTGTGGAAGTTAGCATTTTGGAAGAAATTTCAAAAGTTTGGGTCGAAGTGCATTTCAATGTTATCGATGTCTGTTTGGGATTCCGAGTTTGGGAATAGTTTCGTATGGTGATTCTGGTATTGGGAGCGCGATCGGAAGTGAATTCAGAGGTCCGTAGGTCGGTTTGGAGTCATTTGGCTAAAGATAGAAATTTGAAGGTTTTTGAGAAGTTTGAACGGGAGTGGACTTTTTGATATTAGGGTCGGAATCCAATTCCGAAAGTTGGAGTAGGTTCGTAATGTCAAATATGACTTGTGTGTAAAATTTGAGGTCAATCGGACGTGATTTGATAGGTTTCGTCATCGAATGTAGAAGTTTGAATTTCTAAAGTTCATTAAGCTTGAATTGGAGGTCGATTCATGACTTTAGCATTGTTTGATATGATTTGAGGCCTCGAGCAAGTACGTAATGTGTTTTAGGACTGGTTGGTGTGATTGGACGGGGTCCCGGGGGCCTTGGGTGAATTTGGGGTGGTTAACGGATTGAATTGGGGTTGGAAAGAATAGCTGAAGCAGCTGATATATGGTATGACCACACCTGCAAAGTTTTGGCCGCAGGTGCGAAGCCGCAGAAGCGGCAAATAGGACGCAGATGCGATGGTGAAGGGTGAAGGCTGGGACCGCGGATGCGGTCAGGTCACTGCAAAAGCGAGACCGCACCTGCAGAAGAAGGAGCGCAGAAGTGGAAATGGGCTGGGATCCCCAGACTGCAGAAGCGACAATTGTTCTGCACCTGCGGGACTGCAGAAGTGGTCAACAAACCGTAGGTGCGGAAGTGCTGGAGGCAGTAAGTTCTTTTAAAAATCGGGGATTGGTCATTCTTTTTGCCATTTCCATTTGGTGTGGACGATTTTGGAGAGCTTCAAGTGGGGTTTTTCATCATCAACGATAAGGAAAGCTAACCCCACCTATCTTGAGTTAAATATAGTGATTATATGTGGATTTTAGCATGTAAATTGGTAGAAATTTCGAGGTTTGAGGAAAACCTAGGAAATTCGTATTCTAGGATTTTGACTACGATTTTGGGTATGGAATTAAGAGAAAGTCATGTATTTGAGTTCGATAGTTCATGGGTAAATTTTATCTTCGAGAAATTTTGGAATCCGGGTACGTGGGTCCGAGGGCAATTTTGTCAACTTTTCGATCAGGATTAGGAATTTTTATAAATTGGATTGTATGAGTAATTGAACATATACTAATGGATTTGCATAATTATTGGCTAGTTTTGGAGCATTTAGCATCGATTCGAGTCTCCGGAGGGGCGTGGAATGCCGGTTGTGGATCTTCGGAGCGAGGTGAGTCTCCTTTCTATCCTGTAAGAGGGAATTGTCACCATAGGTGAAATAATTGGTTATGTGCTCCTATTTGAGGGGGCTACGTATGCACGAGGTGACGTGAGTCCGTGCGTAGCTACTAATATGTGTAAGTCCGGGTAGTCTAGGACCCAAAAGCATGCTATACTTGGAATATCTGTAATCTTATTGACAGTTGAATTGCTTAAATCCTATCGAATTGGTAAATGAATTTCCAAAAGGATTGAATTTCATTTTCTTAAATCGTTAAAAGAGAATTGGATTTTATTTGGATAAATGTTCCCCGATAAATTCTTGATTGGCTGTTTGAGCATGTATTTCTATGTGTACCTACGTCGCATGTATGATTCGCGAGTAGGGTGGTTTTTTATTTAAATTTGATCGCGTCGCATGTATTATTCGCGAGCGGGGTAATAGATGCATTTATGGTTCGCACCGTTCGACCCTCGGCAGTGCACATTTTACATTTATGTTGGATCAAGCGTACGAACTCGGCACGATTTACGCATGCTTGTATTGTTTGCCTGGAGATTTATTGATATTAATATTTTCTCTCCCCGACTTGAGATAATTGTTAATTAATATATTATTAATCCGGAGATTTTTAATATAAAAAGGAACTTTTACATGTTCGTGACTTACTTGAAATTATTGTCGTTCTTAATAAATCCATGACTACTCATATTAAAATTATATTACTATTGGACCACTATTAAATGTTAAAGTCGACTTCTCATCTCTATTTCTTCGAGTTTCATTGGGTACACGTTGTTTTCGTACTCATACTACACTTGCTGTGCATTTTTGTTGCACAGGTTTATGTGTGGCTAGTGGCATAACGACATGGTTGATACGGAGACTCAGGCGAGTTGCATTTATCGAGACGACCATAGCTAGCAGAGTCTCCTTCAGAGTATTGTCCTGTATTTTCATTTCTGTTCGTTTGTATTCCGGACAGTTACTATATTTTATTTCATTCCTAGTAAATGCTCATGCACTTGTGACACCGGGTTCTGGGATGATTATGGGTATCTTGTATTAACTTCTTAACATTTATATTTGATTTGAAACGATTATCTTTTACTGGTAAAATTAAAGGAAAATCATAGTTTTCAAAATTATTAAAACGAGAATTTAATTAAGTGTCTTGGTTGGCTTGCCTGACAGCGGTGTCCGGTGCCTTCACGACCCTTAGTGGATTTTGGGTCGTGACAAAATGGTATCAGAGCACTAGATTCTCTTAGGTCTCACGAGTCATGAGCGAGTCTAGTAGAGTCTTGCGGATCGGTACAGAGACGTCTGTACTTATTTTCGAGAGGCTATAGGACTGTTAGGAGCACTTCCCTTCTTGATTGCTCATCGTGCGATTTGATTCCTTGAGCCTTATGCCCTTGTTTCCTTCCTACTCAATCTTACGCAATACGAGCCGCTTGTTATAAATCGAGAATTGAAGAACTGTAATGATACTACATATGTGGTGCGAGATGTTTATCCCAGTAAAGTTGGTTGGGCTATTGTCATTGCCTTGCGAAAGGATATTTTGTCATTTCAGCTCGGTAACAGTATTCCTGAGAGCTTTGAGGCTATGCACAGATTTCTATGATGTTCACGACTGGTTATCGAATAGTATTGACTTGATGGTAGGATACTTGCCTATGTGTTAGGGTAGTGAATGATTTGAAAGGAAGTCTACTCAGTATACGATTCAGACATCTGATAATTTATTTTCGCCGGAGGAAAAACAATTGGCCTAGGGATGTCCAGATTTGGAGTAATGAAGTAATAAGGCTTGGTGATTTCAAGTATGATGGGATTTTTATCTACGATGTGGTGTCGCCATCCGTGATTGAATATGTTAAGTTTGCCGGTGTTATGGTTTTCTTTAACCCGTCTTTGAGGGCAGGGTATTATGGAATAATATTGGAGAAACGACTGTCAGAGATCGCGAGGTGCGGTGGTTCAGGATTGAATAGGTATTTCTAATGTTGACGGCTCGAGAAAGATGATCTTCAGAAAGGTTTAAAGTTAGTAGTGATTTGTGTGTTCAAGTGCTATGAAGATAGATTTTATTTAAGGCAACAACTGAGCAGCAAAGGATGAGGAAGGACACATGGGGAGTGTCAGGTGGTGGTTAAAATTTCTAGAAGTCCAGGTATAACAGGCAAAGGTCGAGTAGTCGATTAAAAGGGTGAGTTCCGCCAAAGTGGAAGAGTGGTCGAGTTGCATAACAATACACTGTGTAGACATGTGATTTTTTACCCTCCCCAAGATTTTTCATATTTTAGCACGTAAATATTTAATTTAGGCCCAATATAGCTATTTCAACTCATTTTTACTCTTTTACTTTATTTTACTACAAGAAAATAAAAATTACAAAAAAACAATATATATTTATTTTATGTACCTTTCATAAAGTAAAAAAAATAATATACAAAAAAGTACTTTAATTTTATCTTTATATAATCTTGAAAAATACAAAAAAATATATGTAATAATTTCATGTTTTAATATAGTTTAGTTTAATTAATTAGAATTTATTTTTGCATCATGTAGTATAGTTATCTTATATTAAGGGAATTTAGCTATGGTTTTAATTAATAATTTTTGGAGTCTTCTTAGCCCAAAATCGAAACACAAAAAAGACACGGTCCAACCCAATTACCCTTGGCTCATTCTTCCCAACCCATTAACCCATCTAAGTGCAAGATTTAATCCTAGCCTTCTATTTCCTTCTAATCCAATGGCCATCATCCTTTCTCACTTCCATATAAAATACCCAATTATAGAAACCCTATCCTAAGTTTTTCAATTCCTAGACTTAGCAACAAAAAGAATGGGCAGCCTCGCCTCTTCTTCAACAACAAAAAATTCCTAATTCCTAAGGCTAAGAGCTGGACAGCTGCATTTTCCAAAAAATCTCTCTCACACACACGTGGAAGAAGAAACAGAGGCGAAAGAACGAGTAGCTGCTGGTCATTTTTGAGGTTGCCGGCGAGGTCCCTTCCATGGGCGATGGCAAATTCTTCGGTCGAAAGTTCCATAATCTTCAAGTTGGTGTAATTTTAATTCAAATTCATCTATAAAGGTACCATTCACTCCTTCTGTCATCATATTCCTTTGGTTATGTTGGTTCCTAAGACTGTAACTTTTCACTCTTTGTTGCTCTATTGAATTCTGTTGGATCTTTGTCCTTTTCTTACTTTTATGGGATTTTACGAGGTTGGTATTCATTTTTGGTTACTTTTTATGCCCTGTTTGGTTGTTCTTGAATTGTTTGGTGATTGTCACTTGTCAGTTTAAAGAGTCATGGTGGTTAAAATTCTGAAAAGCAAGAATTGAAAATTGTCATATGGGTCGTCTTACTTTTTCCTCACATTTATATGTTTTGTCGTTTTACTTGAAGATTTTTTGGAAGAAAGTGATTTGTTTGGGAAGGATTTTTTTAGTATGGAAGTTTTGTAGGCTTGGATTTATGCTTGTGTAGCTTGTCTTCCCCTTGTTGATTCAACCTAAAATACCAGATTTCTTGTGCAGTTTTGAAAGCTCATCGGTTATTTACTCGCATGCTACTCGAATTGGTTATAGCTGAATATGATTTTGTCACAGTATAGAAATTGGGTTGCTATTCATCAACTAAACTACGTCAAATTAGATTAAAGGGACTTGGGTGTACATTTCATGTGACCCTGCCATAATTTTGATTAATAATAATAAAATAAGCACGTTATAAATCACGGGTGCATTTCATGTAACGCGGTTTGCAATGCATACCAAAACGACAAGTGTACGACATCGTGCCTTGTTCCAAAAAATAATTCCATAAATATTAAAGGCGGCTAATAAGTTAAAAATGTACCATAGGCTAAAACATGTATTAAAATCAGATAATAGGCCAATTATGATAGTTTAAGCGATCGTGCTAGAACCACGGAACTCGGGAATGCCTAACACCTTTTCCCAGGTTAACAGAATTCCTTACCCGGATTTCTGGTTCGCGGACTGTGATACAGAGTCATTCTTTCCTCGATTCGGGATTTGAACCGGTGACTTGGGACACCATAAATGTTCCCAAGTGGCAACTCTAAATTTTAATAAAATAATCCCGTTTTGATTGTTACTTTAAGTTGGAAAAGTACTCCCTTGTACCACCCTCTCGGGATGTAAGTGAAAAAGGAGGTGTGACAGCTCTGGCGACTCTGCTGGGAATCGAACCTAGAATCTCTGGTTCAGGGTTCAAGAATTCGAGCTTAGAATAGTTGTTATAGTTGGCTTTATCCATTATCTGAATTTGTTACATGATTTGAGCCTAATGTGCTAATTGATTGCTTTTACCGCTTTGATATTCCGTTGACTGTATATAAACTGTTGCGAAATCCCTCTTCTCTCTGAGTCTTCTAAATCATGAAGAAGTGTGCACTTCGTGTGACTTTTTTTCTGTTAGATTCATATCCCAAATTTAGAACGAGGTTTGGACAAGTTGCAAAGCCGGTGAAGCTTCTGTATTCCCGGTACGCTGCCCCCCCCTCCCGGCTCGAGCTGTCTGCTCGGGTAAGCCAGGTCTAGAACAATAAACCCTTGTTTGGAACCTAGTACAGCAAGACCTCATATCGGAGCCCTAGTAGGAATGTTTGCCTGCATCATGTGCATTTAACTTTGGAGACTCAACACAGGGGTTGGGTCTGTCTAGGACAGGTGTACCCGAAATGAAAAGACCATCTTGATGCATCCTATGTGCTACATGTAGCATTTCTTCAAGGTTAAAAGGGTCATTTGGCGGACCAATATTAGTTGAGGGCAAATGAAAAAAAAAAAGAAGAAAAAGAGAGGGTGAAGTGTGAAGATGAAGCAAGTGGGGACCAGTTATAAGTTTCTTTCACACTTTTTCAAGCAAAAATTGAAAATGAAAAATTTAAAGAAAAAGATTTTGCACTTTTTCATCATTTTCCGTAAATTAGAAAATCAAAAAAAAAGGAAAAAGAAAATCCAAAAAAGATTTTGCATGTTTCATCATTTTTCAAGAAAAAGCAGCAAAAAATATGTTTTCTCTAAATTAGTTGTTTTTTAATTCTCGCCCGTATCCAATCGGCCCGAACTACGCATACCTGATTCTCGTCTTTCGGGGCATGATACGTAGGTAACCCACATAGGGTCCGGTCTTCCTAGTAAATCTTAGATTCTTGGCTTTGCGGGGTCTTAGCCAAATTTTGCACTTCTAACCACCTTTTGGCCAAATAAGTCATTTTGCGAAAATAGCCTCAATCATGTCTTGCATGTGTCTAGTAGGGAATGTTATTGTCTCACATAGTGTTGGTTTAAGTTTTCTCATACAGGTGTGGATCCACTTACCGGAGTTTGAGCATGACATACCCCAGGACCACCACATTCAGGAGTTGCTTAAGGAGATTTTTATATTTTTATATTTGTTATTTTTATTTTATTTTTATGTTTTGAGTATGTTTTTTATGTCGTCTTTTACCTTCTAGTTTTGTACAGCAATGTCGAGTTTTTTTTATTGTACTTTTTATTTTGTATTTGAAAAGGTGTGGTGTAACTCAAAAATAAAAATAAAAACAAAAAGATATTTTGTGTTTTTATATTTCCGTTAGAATTTTCTTTAGAAATACTACTCCTAGAAATCAAGAAGAAAAAAGAAAGAAAGTTTGAGGTAGTTTTATTTTAGGAAATTAGTATCTAGAAATTTTTATTTTTTTTAAAAAAAAATTGCTTTTATACTTCCATTAGTATATTAGGACCAAAATCCAAAAAGAAAAAAAAGAAAAAAAGAATTTTCTTTTAGTACCTCTTTAAAAGTGTTATTTAAGGCATTAATTCCAAAATCCAAAAAGATTTTTCTTGTGAGGTGTTTCTTTGGGAAATTATTGAAAGATGAAAAAAAATTCTTTTTATTTTCATTAGAACTTTAGGATATTGTACATAGAAAAAAAAACATACTTTATCTTTTGCTTATCATTAGAAATTTTCCTTTAGGCAATCAAAATTGAAATCCAAAAACATTATGTTTTATCTTTTTCATTGCTTGCTTCGAAATCTTGCGTCAGGATATCAAATGAAGATTCAAAATGTTTTTCTGTGGTTTATTCCTTAGATTTCCTTCATAAAAAAAGAATCAAAAAATATTTTTCTCTTTTAGGGTTTTTCCTTGATAATTTCTCATAGAGTATTTGTTTTAAAAAAGTAAGAAAAAAAAGAAAAGAAAAAAAATGAAAATGTTAGTTTGTTTACTTTATTCCCGATCTTCCAGAACTACGCAAAGATCTGATTTATGCGGCGTCATGATACGTAGGCTACCTACATAGGGTTTGATCGAATCATTTTTTTTACTGTTAAAAGAAAAGAAAAAAAGGAAAAAAAGAGAGAGAAAAAAAAAGATGAAATTTTGGGATGTGAGAAATGAGAGGGAAAAAAAAAGAGAAAAATTAGAAAAGGAGGAAGGAAAATGATAAAGCAAGTGATAGAAAAGCAAAGAAAAGAGAGGATTGAAATGTACAAATTGGGATGATGCCAACTGACCTTAGTACCCTCGAATTCATTTTAGAACCGATAATTGTGGCTAGGTGCATTCCACATAAAGTGAGATTATCTTATGTTAAGTGCCCTAACGCTAACGTGATGGCTTCATTTTGTTATATTCATAGCAGAAGGGTGGTTGGTTTGTGGTTTTAAAGTGGTAACTCTTTCCTACAATATAAAGTCAAAAGGCAATGGTAGACAACAACAGAACTGAGTTGGTTGATACTGGCTCTCGAAAGCAGTTGGTGGAACAGGACAATGGGTTGGTTGAAGAGGTAAAGATGTTAAAACAACACATGGCTGACATGCATCAGGCTTGGATGACCGAGAAGGCGCCACCCCCGCTATCACCTAGCTTCCTAGATGCTTCCCTTACCCAAACTCCGGACACAATGCCAGATGATCCTCCATACTCTCCAGATCCACCCGCTTATCTCCAAGCTCATGATGCCCAATATTACCCCTCAGAGGTTGCCCACAAGTTTCCCTACTCATACAAACAAGGCCTCAGGGATGAGCCTCATGTTGAAAATGAAAGGTTCACAGGAAGAAAAGGGAAAGATGGAGCACCCAGGAGGCTGAAAGGCATAAAATAGTCCTTAAAGAACAAGCAAGGAATGGGAGACCAGGGAAGCATGGCTTACAAAGAACTGTCTGTGTCCCCTAATGTTCGCCTGCCCGCGGGGTTTAAAGTGTTAAAATTTAACTTGTATGATGGGTGTGGGGATCCGGTAGCTCATCTGAAGGTTTATTGCAGTGAAATGAGAGGTGTTGGAGAGAAAGATAACTTGATGATGGCGTATTTCAGTAAGAGCCTGACTGGGGCAGTTTTGGACTAGCATGCTCGTCAAGATGTTGGTAAGTGGCCTACATTGGGTGACATGGCTCAAGATTTTGTTCAAAACTTTCAATACAAATCAGGCGTTACCCCAGACCGCTCCTCCCTATCTCAGATGGAAAAGAAACCCAAGGAAAGTTTTAAGGATTTTTGGCTCAGATGGAACGAACAAGTTGCTCGGGATAGTCCTCCCATTGATGGAAAAGATATTGTTGAGCCCCGCCAACGACAGGGTCCAGTGGTCGTTCTTGCTAAACGCTTTCAGCCTCAATACCGACCCCATGAACATCCCAAACTCCACATAATCCACCCCAGTATTATCCACCGAACAACATCCGGTCATCTGTCCAACCACTAGGTCACTCCCTAGGGAGGGCACCAGCATCCCAAAATTCTCGCCCGCCTTCACAGCATTTTCAAGCATCCAATAATCCTAGAAAACTGTGGCATGGAGGGAAACAAAGGCAAAAAGATAATTTCACTCCCATCGGAGAATCTTACACAAGTTTGTTTGAAAAGTTAAAGCATTCTGGCCTGATTGAGCCGCTCCTTGGCTATACTCCAGACCCATATGCAAAAGGCTTTGATCCAGCTGTACGATGCATGTACCACTCTAATGTCCAAGGACATAGCATTGAAGATTGTCGATCTTTGAAAAGGGAAATAGAAAGAATGATTCAGGAAGGAGTAATTGTGAGCAATGACAGTGACAGGACGCATGCGAATCCTCGTGGGAACTTGTTGACTAAAGTTGATAATGTTGAAGTCGGTGATGGTCTTGGCAATATTGATGTGAAACCCAGTGGCTAAGATGTCGTGCTTGGTAATTGGAAAGACGCTTCATCTCTTGGCTAGTTGGAGAGGAATCTTGGTGGTTTATTTTGTTGTCATTTCTGTTGTCCGGGTTATTTTTAGGGTTGTAATGCAGATATTGTTTGGTTATTCAAACCCTTCTATCCTTTTATTCTGCCTAGTTTATTTTTTTGTAGTAACTTGTTTAGTGTTGTCTAAGTTTGTTCCAGGGTTGCAACCCAGTTTAGTTTGCTTGTTTTGTTGTTCAAACCCTTTCACCATCTGTCTAATGCAATTTTCTGTTTTTTGTTATTTTTAGTCATTTTGTTTAGTTCTTTTTTCCTTTTATAGTCTTTTTTCTGTTGACTCTAGTGACATGACATGCACTCATAATTCTCAGCCTGGTCTTAAAAAGTCCGTTTAGTCATGAAGTAATAAAATAATTTTGAAGATGATAGGGACATCTGAGGGAAATAAGTAAAGGCATTTTGAGATCACTTCAAGACCGAATTGTGTGAAACTGGGGCAGGTAGAACATAAAGAAACCCTACTAAAATGCATCATGCCGCATCGGGTTGAAGCTAAAGGCAAGTTTGCCCAAATTGACAGGAGTCGTTCGTGGTAATGAGAGTGAGAGTGTTGTCCAATGGTGCTTTGTATTTAACGGACGTAGAAGGTGAATGTGTGGATATTGTTATCAAGTCTGGTACAATCAAAAGATGTTACGATTGTTTTCCTTGGTTTGTTCAATTGTGTTGTTTGTACTTGGCATGTTTTGAATATTGGAATGACGAATGCATTTTATTCTGCTATCTAAACACTTTATCATTCGTTACCCCTTTGAGCCTTATTTATTTTCTTTCATACCCCTCTCTTGGAATCAGTAGCAAAGTTCAGAAATGCAAGCGCAAAAGATAAGTAAAGGAAGAAGAGAAAAAAAGAGAAAGAAAAGAAAAAAAGAGAAAGAAAAGAACGAAAAGAGAAAGGAAAGAATGAAAAGAGAAAGAAAAGAAGGAAAAAGAAGAAAGAAAAAACAACAACAAAACAACAAAAAAGAAAAAGAAGGAAAGAAGAGAAAAGAAAAAGAAAAGAAAAATCACAACAAACAAAATAATTCCTATAACATGAACTACGTTCGACCTGATTCCTTTTAAGGATACGTAGGCAGCCTCACGGTTCGGTCCTATCAAAATAAAAATCCAAAAAGTCCCCAAACAAAGAAACTGGGGCAGAAGTTGTGGTTGTTGTAGGAAATCTGATTCCGGAAGTTGTAATTTTGAACCCATTTGAATTGTTTCGAGCCTTTGATACCCTTTCTTTCTAACCCTATCCAAAAGCCCACATTACGGTCCAAATAAAGACCTTCTGATCAGTCTTCGAGAGATGCTAAGTCAAGCGAGTAGAGGTTGTGAGCACGTGATTTTTGCCCTATATATGAATAATTCCCAAAATTCCAACAAAATATTTTATTTTATTTTTTTACAATTTTTTGTGCATTTTGGTATCATTTTCTGATAATGGTTGCATTTTATTTGTGCATGTTAATTCATATAAAATACAAAAAATATACATTTACATTTAGGATATTATTTTATATGTTTAGGATCAATTAGGGGTTAGTTTGTTTTAGAACCAAACATAAAAAATTACAAAATAGCTCACTTTCGCATTTTAGTTGTTTTAATCGTAAATTTGGCATAAAATAGGTTTTAAATAATTTTAGAATTTAATTAGTTTAGTTTTGAAATATATTAGGACTTTATTTTAATTGTTGCAATTTTATAAAAATCAGAAAAATAAATACAAAATTACAAAGTGGAAAACAAAATACAAAAATAGATAAAAGAAATAAAAGAGAAAAAAAACAAACAAGAACAAAATTGGGCTCATCTCAATTTAACCCAAACCTCAGCCCAAATCAGTGTTCCGACCCATCCCAGAACCCTCTCCCCATCCGGTTCAATACGCTAAAATCAAAACGACGCCGTTTGGCGTCGATCAATCCAAACCGTCGAGGTTAACAAGATCAACGGCTCAGAGGCGGGGTAGGCGTACTATAAAAGTGTCCGAAGGTCCCCTCCACCCCATTCCCCATCGTCTTCCTCACCCCCCACAAACCCTAGCCGCGCCGCCCTGAAACCCCTAGATCGCCGGTGGCGGCGCCGATGCTAATCACCCCCAAAGTTACACCCCTCGTCCTCCTCACTCTCCTCTTTCCATTCCTACCATTGGTTTCCCTCGAATATTGCCGAAGCTCGTCGAATCTCCGATTGAAGTTTTCCGGCCAAGTCGCAAATTCATCCAAACTGGACCAAAATCATACCACACCATCCCCGGACTTCCCTCAACCCAAATCCATGACCATCTTCCTTCAAATCTCGGTGAAGCGGCTCGAATTTCAGATCTAAGAATTTCTAGCCAAAACCCTAACCCAAAATCTTTGTGATTTTAGACCATAATATCCTTAACCATGTGTTCTCTTGTAAAAACACATGGTTAGGGATGTTATGTGTCAAAAATCTGGAAAGATTTGGATGATAGCAGCTGGCCGGAGTTTCTTGTGCTTCGGTGAGCTTTCTTGTTTCCTCTTACTTGCATAGTTGAAATTCTAGTTATAGTTTTGATTTTATTAAAGTGTTCTGTTAATTTTACGATTTATTTTTGTGTATTAGTATAGTTTAAATCTTCTTTGTTCCTTGTTCCTTGTTCCATCTGTTTTAATCAGTAAAGCATCTTCGCATTTTAGTTTAGTTTGATGCATGTGTCATTTATTAGTTAATCATAATTTTAATTGTAGAATCGGCATAATTAATTAGTTTGGATTCAATACCATTTTGTCCATTAATGTTAGCTAGATGTTTAGGTTTATTTCAATTGCTTTTTAGTTCTGAATTTAATGTTCGAATGGTCAGTTGTGAGCTTATTGGTTAAAAGTTAGTTTAATTTCATTTAATGTTGACTGATCCTGTTCTCCTGGTTTTTTCTAAGTTGTTTGGGTTTGGGTGATTGAATAATTTGGATTGGTTAGTTCAATTGGGTAATTTCTGAGTTCTAATTAATCAGTCTTAGTTAGTTTTGAATTAATTTAGGGGATTGGTTATAACTGGTGAGAATATAGGTAGAATCAGTAACTTGGAGAAGCTTTCAGGGGTAGTTTAGGCATGGAAAAGGGTAATTCTGATAAGAATAGTAATTGTAAAGTAGGGGTAAGGGTAGTATAGGTATTGTGGGGGTAGAAGAGCATCCTAGGGCCTTATAGAAGGGTACTTTAGTGTAGGTGTTAGCACAATAGAGGGATTTACTTGTTGAACAAGTCAAAAATAAAGGGACTAAACTGAAAATAAGGGAGGGACTAAAAAGAAAACCCAAAATCTGATTGACCCTCTTGTATCACCTATAAAAGGACATCAAGTGCCTTGAGGAAGGGGATGGAATTTTCAGCCCAAAAATCCCCACCAAAAGCTCTCCCCCTTGCTTTCAATTTCAGCTAGCATTTCAATTCCAATACTTAAGAGAGAAAAAAACATCAAAAAATGGAAAAATCAAAAGCAGTTTTACTATTTCATCACTAGTGTTAGTGATTCTCAGTCCTTCCTTGGGCATTCCTCATTTCAGCTCGAGGTTCTATTTCTAGAAGTGTTCGGGAGTGATTAACGACTGATTCAAGTGAGTTTGGGGCCTATTAGTTTGGTCTTCAGTTGAGATTTAGGTCCAGCAGGATTTCAAAGGCATCTAGGCTCAGTTGTGAGGGCTAGGAGTGCATTTCAAGTGTGTGTTGGACTGATCTATTGAGTCTGCTTATATTTCTAATTTTTCAAAAGCATTTCCTGGTCTGTTCTGTGATGATATATTGCTGAGTTTTGTTGTTGTTGCTGTTCAAAGTAGCTGACTTCTTTCCTTCTCATATTTTCCCTTATCCAGGTACACAATTGTACCCCTGATGACTGTGAGCTAAAGTGTGCAGAAATGAATTTATGTGAAGAATGAATTTACTTGCAGAATTGAGTTCTGATTTAGCTAATTTCCAGATCTACGTATTCAGTGTTTAGTTCATGGATATTGTTTAAGTTTTGCTTGCTTTTGTGCTAAATGGACTATATAAACTGTTACGTTTCGGATTCATGTGATTACTATAAAGTGAGCACTAGTGCTAGTTGATTACATGATAGGTTGATAGTAATGTTGGCGTGAATTAATTCAGAAGTAATTAGTCTGCACGTAAAACTGGAATTCAATTGACTAATATCTCTTTAATTCGAGTAGATGCGTATCGTTTCCCCTTTGCTATAATTATCGAACACTTAAAATCATTTAGGGGTAATTTCAGTAGCATTTGGCTGAACTAAATCGAGGCCTCGCTAGGCTCAGCGATAAGCCATCTCAGGCTGTCACACGGACTGCCTTCATGAGTTTGGGCTTCCTGGGGGATTCGATCCCAGGTGCTGTTATCTGTCACTTGGGCTTCCCTTTCTCCTGCCTGACTGAATTTTTGGGCCATTTCTGAAGCCCATCAGTGGTCCAGCTCATTGTTGAGGTTGGACTACTGAATTTTAGTGCATAATCTCAGTTCAGTTTTCACGTAATTAAGGTTTCTTTCTTCTTTTAGGGACAATTGATCAATAGAAAATTGTAGTCACTCTCAAATGGGCCTTTTTAATAAAATGTTGAGACGAATCTCGCCAAACAAAATCATGTATGCAGGGCCCTTAACGAATGGTTATTAAAATAATTAAATTTGGAAAGGTTGTTTAGTAAATTCCACAGCCTTCCCCAAAATAATAATACGTTAGAATCCTTAGGCACGATTTAATTAAATTACCTTCTTAAACTCGGGTGCGCATTGATGCGATCCAAATCCAAATCTCGACGAAGTCGAAATGTGTTGACAACCACGGGTGCATTGATTGCCACGCGGTTCGAAACGCATTTTCACGACGTTGCAATTCTTTTAAAAATAATTATAATAAAAGTGGTTCCAAATTAAATAAAAGGCACATAAGCTAGCATGTATTAAGATCAGATAAAATTAAATACAACAGTTAAGCGACCGTGCTAGAATCACGGAACTCGGGAATGCCTAACCCCTTCTCCCGAGTTAACAGAATTCCTTACTCGGATTTCTGGTTCGCAGACTGTAATAGAGTCAGTATTTTCCTCGGTTCGAGATTAAACCGGTGACTTGGGACACCATTAATCTCCCAAGTGGCGACTCTGAATAATTAATAATTAAATCCCGTTCTGATTGTCCTTTAAACGGAAAAACTCCTTCATGTCCTTTGCGGGGTGTAGTGAAAAAGGAGGTGTGACAACTCTGGCGACTCTGCTGGGGACCGAACCTAGAATCTCTGGTTCAGGGTTCAGAATTCGAGCTTAGATATATTATTGTATTTAATTGTATATGATTTTCCTACATGTCTTGTGCTGAATGTGCTAAATGTTACCGCTTTGATATTATCTGAACTGCATATAAACTGTGCCGACACCCTTCTCTCTTCACCTCCGGGGATGTGCTTACTGGTTGAGACTCCTTATTCTGTTAGTGTCATACCTTGAAATAAGAAAGAGGCCGGACAAGTTACGAAGCCGGATGGCCTTTTGGTTCTCGGTAAGTTGCTCTCTCCTCGACTCGAGTTGTCCGCTCGGGTACACAGTCTAGAACACCGACCCAGGTTTTGAACATAGAATAATGTGACTTCATGCCGGATCCCTAGTAGGAACACTTATTTGCATCACGTTGCATTTGACTTAGGGGACTCAACACAGGGGTTGGGTCCGTCCAGGACTAGCAACCTGAAATGAAAAGACCATCCTGATGCATTCTCTTGTGCTGCACATTTATTTGTTCCGAACCTGCATGTTGACCGGTTTTTGAATCTCGAAAATGTTGGAAAATTGAAAAAAAAAGAAAAAAAAAAGAGAGAAATGACAGTTAGGGAGTTAAAAACCCAATGCCCAAACACTGTCGAAACTCTGCCGAAATTTTGAGAAAATGAAAAAGGAAAATGTTTTATTTCTAATAGTCTGTTTTACTAAAAACAAAAGAAAAATAGAAAAAAAGGAGTCTTTTATTTTTGGAAAGTGTTTGTTGAAAAAAAAAAATCTTTTATTCTTAGTTTGGAAAATAGGTTGTTTATTGTTTGTTGGAAAAGAAAAATTGAAAATGAAAAAGAGTGTTTTAAAAATAGTTTGGTTAATTGGCTCGAACTACGCCGGTTTGATTCTCACAGGGTGTGAGATACGTAGGCAACCCTCATCGGGTCCAACCTTTCTTTTGCAAAAATAGCCAAAAAATGTCAAAATTTTTATTTTTCGTCGTAAATAAGTCAAGTGGGGCCGTCTTGTCATAAATAGCCGAATGTCCCCAAAAGGGACGCTGGAAGGCTGACTTTGCAAAAACAGTCATCTTGGTCAATTTTTGATTTTTGACTGGTTGACTTTCGCAGCCTTAAAATCTTCGTTCCCGAAGTGCTGAAAGGCCGCGTTTGAGAATAGAGTTCTTTATTTTTAAAATTTGAAAATATATAGGTAATTCTGAGTCAAAAATATAGATAGTTCTTTTTTGAGTCGAATAAAAGTTTTTCTTTTGCTTAATTGCCTTAATAAATGTGCAGGATGAGCACGATGCTGAATGAACCCTTTTCAATAATGACCAAAATCCCTTTTTAGTTGTGATTATGGTGGAATGATTTAGGCGAAGAAGGGCAAGACGAAGTGAAAAAGTATTTGAAAGATCTCCCGGATTTATTAGACATTCAGCCTCGGGGTGATATTATCAGGGCATTGGTCGCTTATTGGGATTCGGCACATAATGTATTTCATTTCTCGGACTTTGAGCTCACCCCGAAATTGGAGGAAATAGCGGGGTACATCGGAAGCGATCAAGCTCCGTTGAGGTTCAAATACTTAATTTCTCCCAGGGCCATTACCGTACATCGGTTTTTGGATTCCTTGAAAATACCCCGAACAGTTCATCATCTAGATTTTGCAAAGGGTTTCTGCAGTTTCCACTTCATATATGATAGATATGGCCACGTGGGCGGATTCAATAATCCAGACTTTAAGCTATGCAGTAGAAGTAACCGACAAAAATGGGAGGAACACAGACGGGTGGCTTTTATGATAGCCTTTTTGGGCCTCATAGTATTCCCAAGGAAAGATGGTCATATTGATTTGAAAGTAGCGGGGGTCGTCAGTACCTTGCAAACCATGGGGAAAAGCACTTTAGCACCTATGATCGTGGCTGACATCTTCAGGGCTCTCACTGCTTGCAAAGCTGGGGGCAAATTTTTTGAGGGATGTAACTTGTTGTTACAAATGTGGATGACTGAGCATTTGTGCCCCCGCTCTCAGCTCTTGAGTTATGGTTCATTTGAGAAGACTTGTATAAGAGAATTTTACACAAGGATCAAAGGGGCTAGTCTACCTAAAGGAGTCACGGCTTGGACATCATTATTTCGGACCCTCACTGCCAGCCAGATACAGTGGGTGCTCGTATGGTTGCCTGTCGAAGAAGTCATATATATTCCAGCAGCCAGGCCGCATTTTCTGTTAATGGGACTCAAAAGCATCCAGCCCTATGCGCCATATCGGGTTCTGAGGCAGCTCGGGAGGTATCAATTAGTACCGAGAGATGAAGATCTGAGTACCCAAGTGGCCGAAATTAGTCCTGACGGTCGGTTCCCCGAAGAAGAAGTTCACCAAATCTGGAGTGAGTGTCAACATTTGATGGCGAATACTTGTGTGTCAGATAGAGCTAAAGGGGAAGTTGCCCCGGGGTATCATGATTGGTTCAGAGGTGACGTGGCGTGCGGGAGACCGGCTAAAAGACCTCATCTCGAAGATTTTGCCGAGTCGTCCCAAGAGCAGTGAGACTGGTTAGCAAAGGAAGAAGGCTATCGAGTTGAGATTGGTAAGCTGAAGCAGCAAGTTGAGAGTCTGATATTCGAGAACAGTGTACAGATTTCCGCGGATCAAGGTGAGAAGAACAGACTAGCTCGAGGAAACGAGGCGCTTAGGGCCCAAATCAGTCAATTAAGGATAACCGTCGATAAGCAACCAAGGAGCCAATCAGATGAGCAATTGATAAAAAGACTGGAAAATAAAGTCAGGGAATGGCGGGATGAATTAGAAAAATCTGAGAATATCATGGCAGAGCTTAAAGCGCAGTGGGCTATAAGAACAGAGGAGCGTCGCCAGTACATGAATCAGTTGAAAAGGGACCATGAGAAAATTGTTGCCAATTTAAAGAGAAAAGTGGTTGCCCTTGAGGTTAAAATGGTTAGGGAGGCTAGAGATTTTGGAATTGAAAGTGGACATTGTTATGACTTGTTGGCCCAAATGGAGGTAGAAGTGCAGCAATTGCAAGATCAACACCTGCAGGATTCTCGAGCTTTAAAGACTTGCAGCGATCAGATAAGACGCTTGCTTATAGAAAAGAAGCAAACAAAAGACAGGATTAGAGCCATTGCTCAAGCCATTTTCAGGAGATGCTGGGTTTGTGAAGACATGACCCATACTACTTTTGTCTCCGCAGTAATGATCTATGTGAAATGAACCATGAATGAGTTAGAGCAGCTTGAAAGGTATTTGGATCCTAGGCCCGCGGCGAGGCCGAACGACGCCCCGCGGACACCTAAGTTTGAAGCACTAGAGTATGCATAGGCCATGTCTGTAGTTTTCTACCTTTTGAGTCTGTCTTTAGTCTGCCCGTCATCCTTTCAGGTCAAGTATGTTTGCAGTCTTAGAGTCTGTGTTTGCTTTTAATTTGCGTATGTTAGTTTCATTCCGAAAAATGTTTAGTTTGTAATAGTTTGTTTTAGTAATGAAAATTGAAAATTTCAAAATTTCCACCCTTTATTTTTGCATTTATTTTTCACGAACTACGATTGGTCTAATTCGTGCGGGGTCACGATACGTAGGCAATCTCCATAGGATTTGACCATAATCGTACAACTAAACGTAAGAAAGAGAGAGAGACAAAAAGAAGGGAGCGAAAAAAGGGAGAAAGAAAGAAGAGGGCGGAAAAACAAAAGGAGAAAGAGAAAGCAAGAAATGAGCGGAAACCCAAAAGAGAAAGAAATAGAAGAAAGAAAAGAGCACCAGAGAGGAATAAAGTGAGAAATGTGAAAGAAATATAAAAAAACAAGGAACAAAGTGCCAGGATGACGCATGCAATCGAGCAAACACATAATAGAAATGATTAACTGTATAGGTGCACTCATACCAACGTGCGGTTGTCAAATCTGTTAAGACTTAATCGCTAACAAAGTGGTTGTCTAAATGTGTGAGTCCAGGCAGGTGGTTAGTTGATTGGAAATTCTGGCAACTCACCCGTACAACACCTGGTCGAAAGATAAAGTAAACATGATAGGGCAGGACTCGAAAATCAGCATCGTAGACACTTCAAATGAAGTTGAGGTAACAGATGTGGGTGCTATGAAAGAAGATATGAGGAAACTAAAAGCACACATGGCCAAAATGCATCGGGCATGGTCTCAGGGACATCCGGCACCACTATGCCCCTCTAATCCATCTTACATCCCACCCCTGGCTCAGACTCAGGAGCCCACCACTCCCCACGCATCTTCAGCCTTCCCCTATCACGCCCAGGGCTATGGTACCATTTCATACGCTCCCCCAGCTCCACCCCCCAAACAGAACCCTCCCCTACCCATGGTTCCAGTCTTTGTGGCACCTCCCCCAGCCCCATTACATAGATCGTCCAGTGAGCCACTATTCCAAGCTCACGACACCCAATATTACCCTCCCGAACCCACTTTCAAAGCGCCTGAGCCATATACCTATTCTCCCCATTTTGAAATCCCGGGAGAAGTTGAGAAACCGGTTAAGAATGCAGAACAGGAGGAAGTGATTCGTAAAGTCAAAAGCCTGGAGCAATCCTTCAGGAACATACATGGTTTAGGCAACTAAGTCAACATTGCGTACAAAGATTTATGCCATTTCCCCGATGTTCAGTTGCCTGCAGGGTTCAAAATGCCGAAGTTTGACTTGTATGAGGGGCACGGTGACCCAGTAGCCCATCTGCGTGGCTTCTGTAGCAAAATGAAAGGTGCTGGGGGGAAAGATGAATTGTTGATAGCCTATTTTGGTCAAAGCTTGAGCGGGTCCGTGCTAAAATGGTACACGAGACAGGATCCCGGTCGATGGTATACATGGGATTATTTGGCACAAGCATTCATTGGCCATTTTCAGTATAACCTTGAGATAGTCCCCGATCGTCTATCATTGTTGAAGCTGGAAAAGAAGCCCGGGGAAAGTTTTAGAGAGTTTGGTTTCTGCTGGAGGGAACAAGCAGCAAGGGTTGATCCTCCGATGAGGGAGAGTGAGATGGTAGATTACTTCTTGCAAACATTGGAGCCTACCTATTTTGGTCATCTAGTGACATCTGTCGGAAAATCGTTTAATGAAGTGGTAAAGATGGGAGCCATGATTGAAGAGGGATTGAAGTCTAACATGATCTTGATCTACTTGGCATTGAAAGCAACCACACAGGCCATCCAAAGCGGTACTGGTGGTGTGCTTGGAAAGAAGAAGAAGAAAGAAGTTGCTGCAGTTGAAACTAGTACTTGGTCCAGGCCCAATAACCCTCCACTCTACTACAACCAACCCAGACCCACCACCCAAACTACCAATATACCCCATATGGCCCACCACAACACTACTATCCACCACCAGAACCAAACTTTTCTATCCACCACGCCCAGACATACACTCAGCCTCCGGTGCACTCGCAATGGTGTGCACCGACTCCTCAAAACACACATCCACTCTCACAAAACACCTATCCACCTCCCAGGGCAAACAGACCAGGAACCGGCTTCCGCCCAAACCAAGCTTTTAGAAGTGAGAAGGCCCCAAACAGAAAAATATTTACTCCGCTGGGAGAATCTTACACCACTCTCTTCCATAGATTGAAACAGTTGGGAATGTTGACCCCAATTGAGTCCAAAGCACCAAACCCCCTTCCCAGAAACCTAGACCATTCTGTTAGCTGCGAGTATTGCTCAGGGATGCCGGGGCACGATACTGAAAAATGTTGGAAATTGAAAAACTCGGTACAAGAACTCACTGATAATTGCCGTATTGAAGTACAGGCCCCAGAGGCCCCAAACATCAATCAAAACCCGTTACCAGCGCATTATGAAGCCAATATGATCGAACTGATACATAAGGGGACAGAGCCTAAAAACCCCTCGCAGACGGTCATGGTGATTCGTTCTACGGAAGCCAAGGTCAAAGAAAAGATAGTTAGCGCAAGGCCAGTGGTTCAGCTAAAAGCGATAAAAGATAAGCCAGTGTTGGTAATGGGAAAAGGACCATTTGTTGCTGCAAAAAAGCTAGAGCCAGTCAAGTTAGTGGTACCGGGGTCATCATCTTCACCCGTGGTTGTTGTGAAAGGGGCCTACATAGAACCAGTTGTCATAAAGCCGGTAGTCCAATTACCCGTGGTTGATAGCAAAGCCGTACCGTGGAAATATGACAAGGTAGTGGTGACATACAAAGGAAAGGAAATTGAGGAAGAGAGTTGTGAAGCACAAGGACTAACTCGGTCGGGACGTTGTTTTGATCCCGAGGAGTTGAGAAAGGCTAGGGGCGCTAAAGACAATCCAGTGCTAGTCAAAAAGGCTGTGACAGAAGAAGAGGCAGAAGAATTTCTGAAAAAGATGAAAGTGCAAGATTATTCCATTGTTGAACAATTAAGAAAAACACCGGGCCAGATCTCGTTGTTGTCATTATTGATCCATTCTAATGAGAATTGCCGAGCTTTGATGAAGATATTGAATGAAGCTCATGTGCCCGACAAAATTTCAGTGAACCATCTGGAGACAATTGCCAACAAGATCTTTGAGGTAAACAGGGGTCAAGTGTGAAGATTCAATGGTTACTAGGGCGTTGATCGATAACGGGTCAAGTGCTAATATTTGTACATTGTCCACATTGAACAAGTTGAAGATTGATGATGATAGAATCCGCAAAAATAGTATTTATGTTCGAGGGTTCGACGGAGGGGGAACAAACACAGTGGGGGATATTGTACTCGAATTGACTATTGGCCCAGTCGAGTTCACTATGGAATTTCAGGTGTTGGACGCTGCAGTGTCCTACAATCTTTTGTTCGATCGACCATGGATCCACGCGGCCAAAGCAGTGCCTTCCACACTGCACCAAATGGTCAAGTTCGAGTGGGACAGACAAGAAATCGTGTTATATGGGGAAGATCCCACATGCGCCATGAATGATGCCATTGTGCCCTTTATAGAAACTGAAGATGATGAGGGACCATGGGTTTATCAGGTCTTCGACATGGTCCCGGTGAATAGAGTGCCCGAGGGTAAAAGCATTCCATGTCCCAAGGTGGCAGCTGCGACCGTCATGGTAGTATCAGAAATGCTGAGTAATGGGTTCGTGCCAGGAAAAGGTCTGGGGGCTGAGCTTCAGGGCATTGTGCAACCTGTTTCTCTGCCCAAAAATTTGGACACCTTCGGACTGGGGTTCAAACCAACAGTGGCAGATGTTAGAAGGTCTCGTAAATTGAAAAAGAAAGCTTGGGTTCTTCCCAAACCAATTCCACGCTTGTCCAGGTCCTTCGTCAGGCCGGGTAGCAAGAAGCAGTCATTGACAAAGGTGTCGGGTCCACTGATTGGTGCAGAGGAGAACTTGGATAGGGTGTTCGAGAGGGTATTTGCTGAAGTGAACATGGTTGAGGCCGGGGAAGGGTCAAGCAGAGCAGATATACAGTACATCGTACAGCATGCTAACATCAACAATTGGGAAGCTACTCCTCTTCCAATTCGGAGGGAGTCGTGGTAGTGGGTTTTGTTTTCCTTTTGTCACCTGGATTATTCCAGGGTTTGTAATTCAGTTGCTATGTTCCGTCCGTTTGGATGAGTTAAAACCTTGTTATCTTTACATTCAATGAAATGCAATTTTCTTCATTCCTAATTTTGTTTCCATTTTTTCTTTTCTTTTGTACAGTTCTTTTTATGTTGATATCAATGATATGACATGCATGAGGAATCTTCGGCCCAGTTTTAAAAGCCAATCTAGCTCAGAAATAATAATACAAGAAATTGAGTGTGATGATGGGGTGGATTGTAATGACGATGAGGCTTATGAGGAAATTAGTAAAGAATTAAGTCACTTTGAAGAAAAGCCCAAACCTAACCTAAATGACACAGAAGCAGTTAATCTAGGGGACCAAGACAATGTGCGGGAAACTAAAGTAAGTGTTCATCTGGAGCCACAACTCAAGGAGGAGATAATTAAAGTATTGCATGAGTACAAAGATGTTTTTGCATGGTCATATGATGATATGCCGGGTCTAAGCACTGATTTGGTGGTTCACAAATTGCCCACTGATCCGACACTCCTTCCTGCCAAGCAGAAGTTGAGAAAGTTCAAAACGAACATAAGTGTGAAGATCAAAGAAGAAATTACCAAGCAATTTGATGCAAAGGTCATTCGGGTTACACGGTATCCCACTTGGTTAGCTAATGTTGTGCCAGTGCCGAAGAAAGATGGCAAGACCAGGGTGTGTGTCGATTATCGGGATCTTAATAAGGCAAGTCCAAAAGAAAATTTCCCACTGCCTAACATCCATATACTGATTGATAATTGTGCCAAACATGATATTGGTTCTTTTGTGGATTGTTACGCGGGTTATCATCAATTCTAATGGACGAGGAAGATACAGAAAAGACGGCATTCATCACACCGTGGGGAACGTATTGTTATTGGGTCATGCCATTCTGTTTGAAAAATGCTGGGGCAACTTATATGAGGGCCATGACAACAATATTCCATGATATTATACACAAGGAAATCGAGGTGTACGTGGATGATGTGATCGTGAAGTCTAGACAGCAATCCGACCATGTCAAAGATTAGAGAAAGTTCTTTCAAAGGCTTCGCGGGTACAATCTTAAGCTCAATCCTGCAAAGTGTGCTTTCGGGGTGCCATCTGGGAAGTTGTTGGGATTTATAGTCAGCCGGCGGGGTATTGAATTAGAACCGTCAAAGATCAAAGCTATTCAGAAATTGCCACCTCCAAGAAACAAAACTGAGGTGATGAGTTTGTTAGGAAGATTGAACTATATCAGTAGGTTCATTGCTCAGGTCACGACAACTTGTGAGCCGATTTTCAAAGTGTTGAAGAAAGACGCTGCGGTCAAATGGACTGATGAATGTCAGGAGGCTTTTGATAAGATAAAGGGGTATTTGTCAAACCCACCCGTGTTGGTCCCGTCAGAACCAGGGAGGCCTTTGATTCTATATCTGACGGTTTTGGATAATTCATTCGGCTGTGTACTGGGGTAGCACGAGGTTACGGGTAGAAAGGAGCAGGCTATATACTATCTCAACAAGAAGTTCACATCTTACGAGGTTAAGTATACTCATATGGAGAGGACATGTTGCGCCCTAACTTGGGTGGCACAGAAGTTGAAACATTATTTGTCATCCTACACTACTTACCTCATATCTCGCTTGGACCCATTGAAGTATATTTTTCAGAAGCCTATGCCTACAGGAAGGCTTGCAAAATGGCAATCCTGCTTACAGAGTTCGACATTATCTATGTGATATGGACTGCGATGAAAGCACAGGCACTAGCCGATCATTTGGCTGAGAACCACGTCGATGAAGATTACGAACCTTTGAAAACTTATTTCCCTGATGAAGAGGTGATGCATATTGATGAATTGGAACAAGTTGAGAAGTCGGAATGGAAACTTTTCTTTGATGGGGCTGCAAATATGAAAGGCATGGGAATAGGAGCGGTACTTATTTCTGAGACAGTTCAGCATTACCCTGTTACAGCTCAACTTCGTTTCTACTGTATGAACAACATGGCAGAATATGAGGCGTGTATATTGGGATTGAGATTAGCTGTAGATATGGGTGTACGGGAAGTCTTGGTCATGGGTGACTCGGACCTACTAGTACACCAAATTCAAGGAGAATGGGAAACACGGGATTTAAAGCTTATACCGTACCAGCAGTGTCTGCATGAGCTTTGTCAGCGGTTTCAGGCTATAGAATTCAGGCACATTCCAAGGATTCATAATGAGGTTGCCGATGCTTTGGCTACTTTGACGTCGATGTTGCATCATCCAGACAAGGCTTATGTTGATCCGTTGTAGATTTAGGTCCGTGATCAGCATGCTTATTGTAATATGATAGAAGAGGAAATCGACAGCGAGCCGTGGTTCCATGATATCAAAGAGTACATCAGGACGGGAGTATATCCGGTACAGGCCACCGGTGATCAGAAAAGAATGATTCGGCGATTGGCAGGTGGGTTTTTCTTTAGTGGAGGAGTGTTGTACAAAAGAACTCCAGATCTCGGGTTGTTGAGATGCATGGATGCGAGACAGGCTATATCTATCATGACTGAGGTACATTCCGGAGTTTGTGGACCGGATATGAGTGGGTACATTCTAGCAAAAAAGATTCTCTGAGCAGGTTATTATTGGCTCACTATGGAGCGGGATTGAATCAGTTTTGTGCGTAAATGTCATCAGTGCCAAGTGCATGGAAATTTGATTCACTCTCCACCATCAGAACTACATACGATGTCCGCACCATGGCCTTTTATCGCATGGGGCATGGATGTTATTGGGCCAATTGATCCAGCAGCGTCAAATGGGCACAAGTTTATTCTGGTAGCTATAGACTATTTTACCAAATGGGTGGAAGCTAAGACGTTCAAGTCTGTGACTAAGAAAGCTGTGGTCGACTTCGTGCACTCAAATATCATCTATCAGTTTGGGATTCCGAAGGTAATCATCACGGATAATGGAGCTAATATTAATAACCATTTGATGAAAGAGACATGTGAGCAATTTAATATTACCCATAGGCATTCTACTCCATACTGTCCCAAGGCAAATGGTGCGGTTGAAGCAGCCAATAAGAATATAAAGAAAATACTCCGGAAGATGGTTGAAGGGTCTAGACAGTGGCATGAGAAATTACCTTTTGCATTGTTAGGATACCGCACCACCATTCGTACCTCGGTGGGGGAAACTCCTTATTCATTGGTGTATGGCATCGAGGCAGTAATACCTGCAGAGGTGGATATCCCGTCTCTGCGAATCGTTGCGGAGGCTGAGATCGATGATGATGAATAGGTGAAAAGCCGCCTTGAGCAGTTGAGTTTGATTGACGAGAAGAGATTGGCATCAGTGTGTCATGGTCAACTGTACCAACGAAGAATGACAAGAGCATACAACAAGAAAGTGCGTCCAAGGAAATTTGAAGTCGGACAGTTAGTACTGAGGTGGATTTTGCCTCATTGGGCTGAAGCAAAAGGAAAATTTGCCCCAAACTGGCAGAGACCATTTGTAGTAACCAGAGTATTGTCTAACGGGGCATTGTATTTGACAGATGTAGAAGGAAAATGTATAGAAATGGCCATCAATTCCAATGCAGTAAAGAGATATTATGTATGATTTCTTTATTTCTGAATGTATCTGTTTGTATTTGGCATATCTTAAAGATTGAAATGACGAAGGCATTTTGTCCTGCTATCCAAACACTTTTATCCTTAGTCATCCCCTTTGAGCCTTACTTATTTTTCATACCCCTCTTTCGGAATCAATGACACTATCAAGGAACACAGGTGCCGAACATAAAAGAAAAAAAAAGCAAAGGAAAAAGAAAAGAAAAGAAAAAAAAAGAAAGAAGAAGGAAAAAGAAGAAAAAGAAAAAAAAAACAAAAAGAAGAAAAATGAAAAGTGAAGGAAAAGAGAAAGAGAAGGAAAAGAAGAAGAAAAAAAAGAAAAAAAAACACACAACAACAAAGTTAACTATGATACAGTGAACTACATTTGACTTGATCCCGAAAGGGTACGTAGGCAGCCTTACTCCAAGGTTCAGTCATACCAAAATAAAATCCAAAAGAAAATCCCCAAGCAAGAAACTGGGGCAGAAGTTGTGATTGTTGTGAAAATTGGATTCTGAAAGTTGTAATTTAAACCCATTTAAATTGTTTTGAGCCTTTTATACCTTTCTTTATAACCCAATCCAAAAGCCTACATTACGGTCCAAAGAAAGACCTTCTGATCAATTTCTAAGAAATGCCAGGTTGAGAAGGTAGCGGTAATTCGTAGCAGTGGCAACACTCTAGTTCAAGCAAGAAGAACAAAAGTAAAAATGAGAAAGTCTTATTGGTGAAAACCTTCACGGGCACCGTAAGGCGATGGGAGCTGAGAGAAAATAAAATGAGAGAGTCTTAGTGGTGAAAACCTCCACGGGCACCTCAAGGCGAAAGTGAGTTGAGAGATGGCAAACTGAGAAAGGTCTGTTGATGGAAACCGTTTCGTAGTACTGCAGGAAAACAAGGTTAAAGTTTGGGTAATTCAAACAATTGATGGAAGTTCTGAGCAATGAGGTATGGCAACTGAGAGTTGTTTAGTTGGATCGGTTGGGCCGATTAGTCCGAAATGCATGTCATGACCATTGGTGCCAGCTGTTCTGGTTAGATAAGGTTCTTTTCTTTACTTCATTTTTAGTAGTCATCCGGTTTTGGATTCTTCTTATCCTTAACCCGTAAAACCATTGCATTTCATTCTCTTTTGGGGGTTTTTGTTTGTCTAAATGTTCTAATGTCAGTTATGTTTAAAAGCAAGTGGGAAAGGATTTCAAGGCTCGCTACCAGCTTCCGAAATTGTAAAGCACAACGTGGTCAGAGCATGTCAAAAACAACCTGATGTCAAGTGGAATACAGGGAATTAACGGAAATTTTATCGGTGGAATGATTGGAAAATGTCGTGGGAAATGCAAAGGTTCAAACAAAAGGGGCAGAAAAGTGAAATAACAACATGGGTGTAAAACATTTAGGTCGACAGAGGTTGGGAAATTTAAGAGTTGGTCAGAAAATCAAACGGTTCAGGGTCAGTGCGTGGAAGTCAGTCAACACAAAGCAATACAGGGGAAGGATTTTTCAGCAAGAATACCATCAACTAACCACCATTTTAAACTAACGGAATTTTCTTTGATTGGAACAGGGGCAGAAAGTTAGTTGTCAGGAGGAATTCTCCATAAAGGGGAAGCAAGCAGTAATCAGGTTTGACCGCAAAGTGCGGTTTGATTAAATACAAGACAATCATGAATAGCCTAAGGGAATATAATTTGGTTTCAAAGTTTGCATGTTTAGGATAAAATGCAAGTTGTCAGGACCTTCCTAGGATAATAGGACATAATTCAAATACCCGGATAAGATAACATGATGTAGTGAGAATAATACCTTAGGTTTGTAATTATGAGGAGTTGTCAGAACCTCCCTGGATAATAGGATTTAGCTTTCAATTCTTAGTAATATGTGATTCAATTTAACACTCACCCATACACCTAGATTCCAAACTGGGGCAGAAAAATTGTCGTTGGTTGATTATTCTGTTGAAGTCAGGAGTCCGCCCGGAGAACAGAGACATACTTTTCAAGTTTGATGTCAGGAGTCCTCCTGAAGAACGGAGACATACAGTTTAAATTTTAAAAGTCAGGAGTCCGCCCGGAGAACAGAGACATCCATTTCAAATTTTAGCAATCAGGAGTCCACCTGGAGAATAGAGACATACAATTCAAATTTAATCAGGAGCCCGCCTGAAGAATAGAGGTGACACAATTCTAATTTTAGTTTTCAATCAATTTCTTTGTTTATTTTGGATTCAGGAGCCCACCTGGAGAATGGAGGTGTTAAATTTTTTAGGTAGTCAAAGTCAGGAGCCCGCCTGGAGAATGGAGGTGTTAAATTTTTAAGTAGTCGAAGTCAGGAGCCCGCCTAAAGAATGGAGGTGTTAAATTTTTAAATAGTCGAAGTGAGGAGTCTGCCTGGAGAATGGAGGTGTTAAATTCTTTAAGTAGTCGAAGTCAGGAGCCCGCCTGGAGAATGGAGGTGTTAAATTTTTTTAAGTAGTTGAAGTCAGGAGCCCGCCTGGAGAATGGAGGTGTTAAATTTTTAAGTAGTCAAAGTCAGAAGCCCGCCTGGAGCATGGAGGTGTTAAATTTTTAAGTAGTCGAAGTCAGGAGCCCGCCTGGAGAATGGAGGTGTTAAATTTTTTAAGTAGTCGAAGTCAGGAGCCCGCCTGAAGAATGGAGGTGTTAAATTTTTAAGTAGTTGAAGTCAGGAGCCCGCCTGGAGAATGGAGGTGTTAAATTTTTAAGTAGTCGAAGTCAGGAGCCCGCCGGGAGAATGGAAGTGCTAAACTTTTAGGTAGTCGCAGTCAGGAGCCCACCTGGAGAACAGAGGTATACAATTCAAGTTTCGGAAAGCAGGAGCCCGTCTGTACAGCAGAGGTATTTCAAGTCTAGCTTTAGTCAAATTCCTATTAATATCCGGTAACATGTGCCCAGTTTCCAAACTGGGGCAGAAAGTTTTCTTCGTTTTGTCTATTTTTGTGAAGTCAGTAGCCCGCCTGGATAATAGAGGAGTATTTTCAATTTCAAGTTCAGCAGTCAGGAGCCCGCCTGGATAACAGAGGAATACATTTGAGTTCAAGTTTACTCAAGTTCAGCAGTTTGGAGAGAGGGAACAGCATCTCAGTTGACCAGTTGAAGTAGCAACAAGGAATTTTATCGAGAAAACACAAGACAATGAGGCAACAAGAAAACACAAGACAACAAGGAAGTACAAGAGCAAAGTTTGAAGAATCTAGATAGGACTTTTGTAATTCATAGAGCATAGCCAGTTCAGCTTCTTTTATCTTTGACGTGGTGTAATAAGGGAAGTCAGCAAGCAGCAAAAACAACAATCGCAGTGAAATTACAGCTCCTGGTAGTCCCAGCTACCAGACATTCCCGAACTACACTAACCTAATTCCTGTTTAGCCCAGGATATATAGGCAACCTCTGAAGCAGGGTGCGGTCAAGCTTTTCAAAAAATGCTTCACACGGAATTTCCAAACGGGCAAAAATCGCTCGTATTTGCTCACTTATCTTTGCCCGAAAAGATTTCATGTTTCCAAGCAAAGAGGGGCAGCTGTGAGCACGTGATTTTTGCCCTATATATGAATAATTCCCAAAATTCCAACAAAATAATTTTTCTTTATTTTTACAATTTTTTGTGCATTTTGGTATCATTTTCTGATAATGGTTGCATTTTATTTGTGCATGTTAATTCATATAAAATAACAAATATGCATTTGAATTTAGGATATAATTTTATATGTTTAGGATCAATTAGGGGTTAGTTTGTTTTAGAACCAAACATGAAAAATTACAAAATAGCTCACTTTCGCATTTTAGTTGTTTTAATCGTAAATTTGGCGTAAAATAGGTTTTAAATAATTTTAGAATTTAATTAGTTTAGTTTTGAAATATATTAGGACTTTATTTTAATTGTTGCAATTTTATGAAATCTGAAAAATAAATACAAAATTACAAAGTGGAAAACAAAATACAAAAATAGATAAAAGAAATAAAAGAGAAAAAAAACAAACAAGAACAAAATTGGGCTCATCTCAATTTAACCCAAACCTCAGCCCAAATCAGTGTTCCGACCCAGCCCAGAACCCTCTCCCCATACGGTCCAATACGCTAAAATCAAAACGACGTCGTTTGGCGTCGATCAATCCAAACCGTCGAGGTTAACAAGATCAACGGCTCAGAGGCGGGGTAGGCATACTATAAAAGTGTCCGAAGGTCCCCCCACCCCATTCCCCATCGTCTTCCTCACCCCCCCCCCCCACAAACCCTAGCCGCACCGCCCTGAAACCCCTAGATCGCCGGTGGCGGCGCCGATGCTAATCACCCCCAAAGTTACACCCCTCGTCCTCCTCACTCTCCTCTTTCCATTCCTACCATTGGTTTCCTTCAAATATTGCCGGAGCTCGTCGAATCTCCGATTGAAGTTTTCCGGCCAAGTCGCAAATTCATCCAAACTGGACCAAAATGATACCACTCCATCCCAAGACTTCCCTCAACCCAAATCTATGACCATCTTCCTTCAAATCTCGGTGAAGCGGCTCGAATTTCAGATCTAAGAATTTTTAGCCAAAACCCTAACCCAAAATCTTTGTGATTTTAGACCATAATATCCTTAACCATGCGTGCTCTTGTAAAAACACATGGTTAGGGATGTTATGTGTCAAAAATCTGGAAAGATTCGGATGATAGCAGCTGGCCGGAGTTTCTCGTGCTTCAGTGAGCTTTCTTGTTTCCTCTTACTTGCATAGTTGAAATTCTAGTTACAGTTTTGATTTCATTAAAGTGTTCTGTTAATTTTACGATTTATTTTTGTGTATTAGTATAGTTTAAATCTTCTTTTTTCCTTGTTCCATCTATTTTAATCAGTAAAGCATCTTCGCATTTTAGTTTAGTTTGATGCATGTGTCATTTATTAGTTAATCATAATTTTAATTGCAGAATCGGCATAATTAATTAGTTTGGATTCAATATCATTTTGTCCATTAATGTTAGCTAGATGTTTAGGTTTATTTCAATTGCTTTTTAGTTCTGAATTTAATGTTCGAATGGTCAGTTGTGAGCTTATTGGTTAAAAGTTAGTTTAATTTCATTTAATGTTGACTGATCCTGTTCTCCTGGTTTTTTCTAAGTTGTTTGGGTTTGGGTGATTGAATAATTTGGATTGGTTAGTTCAATTGGGTAATTTCTGAGTTCTAATTAATTAGTTTTAGTTAGTTTTGAATTAATTTAGGGGATTGGTTATAACTGTTGAGAATATAGGTAGAATCAGTAACTTGGAGAAGCTTTCAAGGGTAGTTTAGGCATGGAAAAGGGTAATGGGACTTAGTTTAATACCTCCCTTAGATGCTAAGATTTAGCATAAGTTTTACCGTTAAAAAGTTGAATTTAGCTCTGAAATTTTCACCCTTAAGATGAGATTTGATTTTAAATTTTAGGACCCTCCTGGATAATGGGATTTAGTTTTAGGTGTTCAGGACCTGCCTGGATAATGGGATTTAGTTTTAGGTGTTCAGGACCCGCCTGGATAACAGGATTTAGTTTTAAGGTTTCAGGACCCTCCTGGATAATGGGATTTAATTTTTTGTTGCCAGGACCCTCCTGGATAATGGGATGTAGTTTAAGACTTTCTTAGATAACAAGATGTAGCAGGAGTAACACCTTTAGAAGATATGATTTAGATTTTTTAAGTCGTCATTTAATAAGGAGTTTTCAGGACCCTCCTGAATAATGGGATTTAGCTTTCAAATTCATAGAGATATTTGGTAACATGATTCAATGCGCCCAGCATCAAATCGGGGCAGACGTTTTCTTTGTTTTGTTTATTTTGTGGAAATCAAGCGTCCACCTGGAGAACAAGGGAATACAGTTCAAGTTTTTGGTAATCAGGCGCCCACCTAGAGAACAAGGGAATACATTTCAAGTTTTGGTAATCAGGCACCCACCTGAAGAACAAGGGAATACATTTCAAGTTCAGCAATCAGGCGCCCACCTGGAGAATAAGGGAATACATTTCAAGTTCAGTAATCAGGCACCCACCTGGAGAACAAGGGAGTATAGTCCAAGTTTTAGGCTTCAAGTTCTTAGTGATATTTGGTAATATGTCAAACTCGGGTAGAAGTTTTCTTTGTTTTGTTTATTTTGTGGAAATCAGGCGCCCACCTAGAGAACAAGGGAATACATTTCAAGTTCAGCAATCAGGCGCCCACCTGAAGAACAAGGGAATACATTTTCGAGTTCAGCAGTCAGGCACCCACCTGGAGAACAAGGGAATATAGTTCAAGTTTTAGTTTTCAAGATCTTATTGATATTTTGTAACATGCCAAACTCGAGTAGAAGTTTTCTTTGTTTTGTTTATTTTGTGGAAATCAGGCGCCCACCTGGAGAACAAGGGAATATATTTCAAGTTCAGCAATCAGGCGCCCACTTGAAGAACAAGGGAATACATTTTCGGGTTCAGCAGTCAGGCGCCCACCTGGAGAACAAGGGAATACATTGTCAAGTTCAGCAATCAGGCACCCACCTGGAGAACAAGGGAATATAGTTCAAGTTTCAGTTTTCAAGTTCTTATTGATATTTGGTAACATGCCAAACTGGGGTAGAAGTTTTCTTTGTTTTTGTTTATTTTGTGGCAATCAGTCACCCACCTGGAGAATAAAGGAATACATTTCAAGTTCAGTAATCAGGTGCCCAGCTAGAGAACAAGTGAATACATTTCAAGTTCAGTAATCAGGCACCCACCTGGAGAACAAGGGAGTATAGTCCAAGTTTCAGGTTTCAAGTTCTTAGTGATATTTGGTAATATGTCAAACTCGGGTAGAAGTTTTCTTTGTTTTGTTTATTTTGTGGAAATCAGGCGCCCACCTGGAGAACAAGGGAATACATTTCAAGTTCAGCAATCAGGCGCCCACTTGAAGAACAAGGGAATACATTTTCGAGTTCAGCAGTCAGGTGCCCACCTGGAGAACAAGGGAATACATTGTCAAGTTCAGCAATCAGGCACCCACCTGGAGAACAATGGAATATAGTTCAAGTTTCAGTTTTCAAGTTCTTATTGATATTTGGTAACATGCCAAACTGGGGCAGAAGTTTTATTTGTTTTTGTTTATTTTGTGGCAATCAGGCACCCACCTGGAGAACAAGGGAATACATTTCAAGTTCAGCAATCAGGCACCCACCTGAAGAACAAGGGAATACATTTCAAGTTCAACAATCAGGAGCCCACCTGGAGAACAAGGGAACACAGAAAGTTTCAGTAACCAGGCACCCACCTGGAGAACAAGGGAAGACAGTTCAAGTTTCAAGGTAAAGTAGTTTCGAAGGAAGACAGTTCAAGATTTGGCAATCAGGCACCCACCTGGAAAACAAGGGAATTCACTTCAGCAACAAAAGAAACTCGCGGCAGGAATGCGAGTCAATAGTCCGAGATGATCAACAGAAGTTAGTCACAATCCAGAATAATAAAAAAGAAAGGCAAGAAGGGAATCCAAATGCAGAAGTTGATGAAAGATGTGAGCTGCTCAAGACATGACCGAGGTCACAAACACTGCATGCCTGGTCTTGATCCGAAAAGCTGAAGAAGGATGAACTAGCACCTGCAACTAGCAAGCATCAAGGTTCAAATCTAAAGTCTACATGAAGAACCATTCAAAACTCAAGATCAAGCTTCAGAAGACTTATAGATAGGAATCTTGTAACTCGTAGTTGGTAGGCTTAGCTAGTCTTTTCAATTTCTTGATTTTTTGATGTAATACCGGGACTACGGATCGGAACCTCAGTGGAACGGCACCTCAACCGGCTCTCCACCTTGGCATACTCCATCATCTCACCCACCTCTGATCTACACGTTGTGAGCACGTGATTTTTGTTCACACGACAATTACTCCAAAAAAAATCAAAAAATAATAATAAATTGTCTTTTGTGTATAATTTTGTGAATTTGCTTGGCATTTTTGTAGTTTTTATCTGTGATTGTTTAGTTTTATCAATTGAAAATACAAAAATGTATGTCGCGCATAAAGTTGGGATCTTGTTCTACTATTAGAAATTAATTGAATCATATTTGGTTTTGAATGAATAAAAAATCACAAAAATATTTGTCTTTGTTAATTTTGTCATTTTTATCGTTTAAAGGTTGATTTTTGTTTAATTAATATATGATATTGTGTGTTAATTATTACTAAAAATCAATTGGTGTCTTGTGATATAATTTTGATTTTTATATTTTTTATAATATATTTTTAGAATTTTGTAA
This sequence comes from Nicotiana tabacum, assembly GCF_000715075.1. Lineage (NCBI taxonomy): Eukaryota > Viridiplantae > Streptophyta > Magnoliopsida > Solanales > Solanaceae > Nicotiana > Nicotiana tabacum. Next base: position 145,403,824 of record NC_134090.1, read on the forward strand.
ATTCGGATTTTTATTATAAATGGGAAAAGAAAAGAAATAAGTTGAAATTGGATAAAATTGGGATTGGGCCATTTCAAATTAGACCCAAATCGGTCCCAAAGCATTTGTTTTGCCCAGTCCAGATCAGTTGGCCTCAGGGACGTCCAAACGACGTCGTCTTGATCATGCTTGATCTAGGCCGTTGATCTCAGAATGATCAATGGCCAAGATCACATCTCCATACCCACGTTTAAACCCGACTCGTCTCACCCAGAGACCCACCGGTCTCACCTAACCCATACGGCGTCATTTCCATTTAAGCTGGTTAATCCAGGCCATCGATTGTTAATGATCTAACGGCCTAGATTAATTTTCCCCCTAACTATATAAGCCCAAACCCTTACCCCCATGCCCCCTAAGCCACACCCCCTCCCCATCATCGTCCCCTTCCCAGACACCCCCTTAGAACCCTAGCGCCGCCCCTCCGTTCCCCCACCTGAAACCCGGCGGCAACAATGCCGGTGACCACCAAACTAACACCCCTAGTACACCTCGACCCCCTGAACATGGATCTACAAACCATGGGTCTCGAATCTTCCCCCACCGTCTCGAATCTTCGTTTGAAGATTCGAGCCGGACACCAACCTACGCCAAACCCTCCCAAATCCATACCAGGTACCCCCCCTGACCTCCCTCGTGACCAAACCAAGCTTGGTTTGGTCCGAATCTAACCAGAAAACCCCAAGTCCCAAATCAGGCCCAAGAACCCTAGAAATCCGGAATCTGAGGGTTTTGTCCAATTAGACGAGAGGGTTGGGGTCTAATAGACCTTAATCGAAGTGTTCTCAGTTGAGAACACTTCGATTAAAGTCCGTTCAACCCCAAAAGAGGTTCGATTCAAAATCCGAGACAAGGTCGTCTGATTTTCAATTCTTTAAGGTTTTTTTCTTTTTCTTTTTCCTTGCCAGTTCATGTTGTTTGTTTTGTTTAAAGTCCTTTTATTTGGTTGAGTTTTTCTCTATTAACTGATTGAGTGTATGTGTGTAAACTATATAATCGATTGAAAATGAATTTGGTCGATCAATTAGTTTCCAGGGCAACTTTTGTTTTGGGCAGTGCAATTTGAATCACCTGATTAATACTGTTGGATTCTAACCATTTGCTATTAATTGTGTGGTTGTAATTCGCGTAGTCGATTCGATATATGTCGTCAATTAGTTCCAGTTTGGAATGGTGTTAATCTGACTCGTGCTGTTGATTTGTTTACTGAGGTTTATGAGAATTGACTACACTGTGTGTTAGCCTGTTCAGTTGAATCAAGAACCACTTAAGGATTGGTTATAGCTGCAATTTTAATGAAAATTTCAGAACTTCAGTTAAGTGGACTGCCAGTTTGAGTATGGGTTGAACCATTAGAGTAGTCTATAGTGCAAATACACCCTGGCTGACATCTTTACAGATGAGAAGTCAGGTGTAAGGTGAGTTTAATAATAAAAGGCTGAAGATGCACATGAGAATGGTAGTGGAACCTGCTGTACAGCAGGGTATCCATTGCCTTTCTGAGTTTTAGCAGTTTAAAGTAAAAGAAACCTCATGCCTAGACAATCCCAAATGGAGATGACAGCTTTTAAGGCTTATTTTAAGCCCTGGGCAGCCTGTCCTTGGAGGGAGTTTTCTTCCTTTCTATAAGGATATAAAAGGAGGAGGGAATCAGAAAATAGAGGGGACCCCTGGAAAACTCAAAAGTTTCAGTGCTTCAAAAACCTCTCTAAAATCTATTTCCCTGTAATTTGAGAAACAAGAACAATCAGAAAAGAGAAAGAGTGAGGTGCAGAGAGTTTTTTTGGTAACATTCAGTTAAAAAAGAGAAAAACAATCAGAAAATAGAAGGGGGCAGTACATAAAAAGAGAACTAGTTGGAGTGAGAGCATTTTTGAATCAGTCTAGAGAGGGTTTAGATTCAGTTTCTTGGTTTTAAAGTCAGAGGTCAGTCTTTAAATTCAGTTTACTAAACTGAATTTCAATTTCCAGCACCTAATAAAAGAACAGAAGCATAGTTTGAAATAGGCAATCTTGTCCAGTGTTTGAAGTTGAAGCTTTGGACTCATTCTAACATTAGTAGTTTCTCCTCTGAGATCTGTTTGTTTCTGGGCCATATTTCGATTTCCTGGGCTTTGGTCGTGTTGCTGTTGGTTTGTTGTTATAATTTGCTGCTCGATTTTTCTGAAATTGCAACTGGATTCTGGGTTATTGTTTGGTTTTAATCTACTGGTTGTTGTTGGCTATTGCTACTATTTGACTGCTGCTGCCATTCTTTTGTTGCTACTGATTTTTCAACTTTCTTCGTCTTCTTGTTGTGTTTCAACATCTAGGTACACACTAGAATTTCACATTGATGTAACAGTAAAAGCATGAAATGAAAGATGCGAAGGAGTTTAATCATTTGCTTCTGTAATTACAGCTTTATAAAATGTTGTTAGATTTGCGTAATTCTTTAGTTTGTAACTCGATAGAAAATACATTAGTTATCTTGTACTTAATTGAAACTTAGTTTGTTTAACACTGTTGATCTTAGTTATTTAGTTGTCGATATGACATGGAATGCACAAGTATTTAGTATATCGATAGTCAAATCTCATCTCTATTCTTATTCTTAAACATGTAAGGCAGGTTGTTTCTAATTTGGCAAAGATGCAATATAGTTTTAAGTCATTTGAACAGACTCTATCAAGTTGGATTTCGTTAGGCAGTTTATAGGACAATGCTCGGATCCCATTAGTAGCATCCTCTAATAGTTAATTCCATTAATCTAGTTTAAATAAATTAGTTTAAATTCAACTCGAAGATTGTTTAGCGTGAGTTTAGCATTTTATTAATCTTGTATGCAATTTCCTTTATTAAGTTAAAAGCATGCTCGCTCATGGAATAAGGCATGAAACAATTCCCCGCCTCATAAATAATTAATCTGATAATTAATAAGAGGCCGGAGCTGTCCAAGTATGTTAATTTGATTAGCGTGTATTTTCCTTCATTTTAGAGACAAACATAATAGAAATGTAGTCGCTGTAGGTTTATCCCTTCGAAAAATGAGACGAGCCTCGCCAAATAAAACGCACAAATCGCGGGGCCCTCATAAATGTATATATTAAATACTTAGAACTTGGGATAGACTATCTAGTGAACTTCACTGCCTTCCCCAAAGATAATTATGCGTTAGACTCTTTAGGTGTGATTTTAATTAAAATACCTTCTAAAATTCGGGTGCGCATTTATGTGACTCAAATTCAAATCTCAACGGAGTCGGGATGTATTAACAACCACGGGTGCATTGATTGCAACGTGGTTCGAGGTGCATTTTCACGACGTTGCAATTCTATAAAAGATAATAATAATAAAAGCGGTTTAAACTTAATAAAAGCACATAAGTTATAACATGTATTTAAATCAGATATTTAGCCATCATAACAATTTAAGCGACCATGCTAGAACCACCTGATTCGGGGGTGCCTAACACCTTCTCTCGGGTCAATAGAATTCCTTACTTAGAATTTCTGGTTCGCAGACTTCATTTGGAAAGTCGAAAATTTCCTCGATTTGGGATTCAAGATAAACCAGTGACTTGGGACACCAAAAGCCAAACCTTTCCCAAGTGGCGACTCTGAATTAAATAAATAATCTCATTTCGAATATTGTTACTTAAATTGGAAAAACTCCCTCGCGCATTTTACCCTTCGGGGCGGGCGCGCAAAAAGGACGTGTGACAGCTCTGGCGACTCCGCTGGGGAAAGAACCCAGAATCTCTGGTTCAGGGTTCAAGAATTCGAGCTTAGAATAATTGCTATATTTGGCTTTATTATCTGATCTTTATTACATGTTTTGGCATAACGTGCTAAATGTTGTCTTTTACCGTTTTGATATTATCTGAACTGTATATAAACTGTGCCGAAACCCTTCTCTTCTTACCTCCGGGGAGGAGCTTGCTGGTCAAGACTCCCTATTCTGTTAGTGTCATACCTTGAAATAAGAAAGAGGTCGGACAAGTTATAAAGCCGGACGATCTCGCGGGTCCCCGGTACGTAGCCCCCTCCTCGACTCGAGTTGTCCGCTCGGGTACACGGTCTAGAACAAATACCCAAGTTATAAACCTAGTATAACAAAACTTCATGTCGGATCCCTAGTAGGAACGCTTATTTGCATCATGTTGCATTTGACATAGGGGACTCAACCGAGGGGTTGGGTCCGTCTAGGACAGGCAACCCGAAATGAAAAGACCATCCTGCTGCATCCCGTTTGTTTTGCGCATTTATTTGCTTCGGTTCTGCATGCTGACCGGTTTCTAAAAAAAAATTCAAAAAAGAGGGAAAAAAAAATAGCAGCGTAGGGAGGTAATTACTTATTTTAGAAAAATAAAACCAATGTCCAAGTAGTGTCAAAACCTCGCCGAAATTTTCTAAAATGAAAACAAAATTGTCTTTTAGTTTGATTTATTAAAAAAACATATATAATAAAAAAAAATTAATCACTTTCAAAATCCAAAAACAAAAAAAAAAGTATTTGTTAAAAAAAAGGGGGGAAAATTCAAAATTCAAAAAAAATATTTTTTCTTTTGTAGTATCTCTTTCATTAAATTCAGATTAATAGTTCAAATACTTCCTTAAAAGATTTTTCGAAATTTCAAAAAAAGAGTAAAAATAAAAGGGTTTTAAAATTCAAAGAAAATAATATTTCTTTAGTCTTCATCTCTTTTCAAAAAATAAAAAAAAAAACAAAAATATAAAAATCCAGAAAAATATTTTTTCTCTTTTTCTTTAAAAGATTGTATTCAGGAAAAAAAGGGGTTTAGTTTATTTCCCTATTCATGATCGCCCCGAACTACGCCGGTTTGATTCTCACAGGGTGCGAGATATGTAGACAACCCTCATCGGGTCCAACCTCCCTTTTTTTCAAAATAGCCAAAATGTTAGAATTTTAATTTCGTCATAAATGAGTCGGGTGATGCCGTTTTGTCAAGAATAGCCGAATGTTCCCGAAAGGGACGCTGGAAGGCTGACTTTGCATAAACAGCCATTTTTGGTCTTTTTTTTTTAATTTTGACCAATTTGCCCGACAGCCTTAGAATCCTCGTCCCCGAGGCTCTGTGAGGCCGTGTTCCCAATATCGGGTCACTATTTTGAAAAAAAAATAGTCATAAATAAATCAAGTGATTGTTTTTTGTCAAAAATAGCCGAATGTTCCCGAAAGGGACGCCGGAGGGCTGACTTTGCATAAACAGCCACTTTTGGGTCATTGTTTTAGATTTGATCCAGTTGATCCACATAGCCTTAAAAATCTTCGTCCCCGAGGCGCTGAAGGGCCGTGTTTGCAACACTAGGTTTTATTGTAATTTGAAAAAAAAACAAAGAGTCAGCGGTCAGGTGAATACCGTTTGGGCTTTTGGTCAAAATAAGCCGAGCCAGCTTTGGCAGCGTCTTAAATCATTCTTGCCGAGATAGCCTTAGAAGTATCTTTCAGTTTTCAAAAGGCTATTTTCGTAAAAGAACGGACAAGTTTGAGAAATGTCATAAAATAATCTCCCCGGCCTCAAAATTCATGTGAAATTAGGAAGGAGCCACGTTTGCAAAAATAGTCGTTTGGTCAAAATAGGCATATAGGGGAAGGAATCTGTCATTTTATTTTGCTTGAGTTTGTATTTCTTTTGATTAGAGAATGTGGGCCGTTTGACTTTCGAGCCTATTGTTCGTCTTTAAATAATTCCGAAAAAAATGTTTTATTGTTGTTTACCTTTTATGTATCCAAACTACGTAATGATCTGATTCACGCGGCATCGTGATACGTAGGCAATCCTCATCGGATCCGGTCACATTTTAACTATAAATAATGAAAATAATAATATAAAAAAAAATTAAAGTATATGATAAATAAAGGGAAGCCTAAAGAGAAGCCGGAATGACGCATGTCATCGTTGCAAACATGTAGAAATTCACTTAACTGTATAGGTGCATCACGCCCCAACGTGAGATTACCTGTCTGTTATTTGTTTCAAACTAACCGTTTGCTTGCTGCTAAGTTCAGGTTTTTAGAAAAGGTGGTTTAGTTTGGTGGAGGTCTGGCCTCACATTCATACTTCACGAGGTCGAAAGGAAGTGTTCAGTTGCCCGTCGCTAAGTCGAGAGGGAGTATTCACACTTACTTCACGAGATCAAAGGGAAGTATAGAGATGTCTTCAGAAATTCCTTTGTCGACAATTCCTGTCTCCGAGGAGAGTTCAATCTCGGCCGTCCCAACTCCCGAGTCAGCAACTGCTGAGGAAAACAAAATCCTGCGGCTCCGCATGTTGGAAATGTTGGATGACTAGAATAACAGAAAAGAGCCACCGAGTGTAATCCCTGGGTTCCCTGAGTTGTTCTCCAGGACATGTGGGACTTCCAACGTTTCCATAAGCTATCCAACTACCCCATTCGGGTACCCGGCCATTTCAGCCCACTCTGCTGGATCACCCTCTGATTATTATCCCCGGATGTCAACAACAGATGTAGCTACAGGCACATTCACGGCACCGCCCTGCCCAATCGTGGCACAACCTGCTACACACAGGCCGAATTTTGACTCGTCCTCATTCACATTTCAAGCACCATCCTTCTCACTGGAATCAACTCGGTTCACCACCAGCACTCATCCTCAACAACCTCAATACGAGTTTGTGCCTGGGCAAGATCAAAACCCCAAAGCTTTTGAACAAGATAAGATGGCAAAAAGAATGAGGAGCCTCGAGCAGAGTTTGAAAAACATGCAAGGTTTAAGCGGGCAGAAGAGTGTTTCTTATACTGATATGTGCATGTTCCCTCACGTGCACCTACCCGTGGGTTTCAAAACACCAAAGTTTGAGAAATATGATGGGCATGGCGATCCCATTGCTCACCTCAAGAAATATTGCAACCAATTGCGTGGAGCCGGCGGCAAAGAAGAATTGTTGATGGCATACTTCGGAGAAAGCTTGGTAGGAATAGCCTCAGAATGGTATATGGACCAAGACATATCTCGATAGCATATATGGGATGATCTCGCCAGAGATTTTGTAAGAAAATTTCAGTATAATATTGACATCGCACCGGACAGAAATGCTTTGTCAAACTTGAAGAAGAAACCCACGAAAAGTTTCAGAGAATATGCTATTAAATGGTGTGAGCAAGCATCAAGGGTAAAACCTCCCATGGACGAGATAGAAATGGTCACTACTTTCCTCCAAGCTCAAGAATCAGACTACTTCCAAAACATGATGTCAGCCATGGGAAAGCCTTTCGCGGAAGCGATTAAGATCGGGGAGATAGTGGAGAATGGTTTGAAAACGGGTAGAATCTTGAGTCAGGCAGCCATAAGGGAAACCTCCCAAGCCGTCCAAAGCGGGTCCGGAGGAATGGCAAGAGGGAAGAAAAAGGAAGAGACGTCCATGGCGGCATCAGAAGCAGGAGAATATCGTAACCCCAGGCCCTGTTTTTCAGAAAGAACCCCACAATATTATTACCCCCACCAAAATGTGACCTATGCTCCTCAACCCTACATGGTCATGAATACCCAGCCTTATGTCCAGCTGCCGCAGCAAGCCAATCGGGGCCAAGCTCCACCTCCCAGAAATCAGCCTCCTTACCGAAACCACTACAATCCTCGACCTTCCTAGAATAACTTCCGTTCTCGAGAACCACTCAGGAGACCCAACTATACACCAACCGGTGAACCCTATTCCACCCTATTCCCTGAGCTTGTCCAGATGAATTTGTTGCAGCCCATACCCCCAAACGGGCAAAACCCGGAATCACCATCATATCAGCGGGGTGTCAGGTGTGCATACCATTCAGGGGTAGAAGGGCACGATACAAACAACTGTTGGACATTGAAACAAGCGGTAGAGAATTTGTTAGAGCAAGGGAAAATTGTGTTGAAAGACGAGGATGTCCCAAATGTGACCAATAATCCGCTGCCCGCTCACAACAACGGGCCAATAATCGGGATGATTTGTGAAGACAAAGAATTTGATCTGGCGCTTAAGGCCATAATTGCTATTGCTAATGCAGAAAGGAAGCCCAAGGCAACCCCGAAGTAAGAGAAAGAGAAAAAGAAGAGTAAAATCACCGAGACTGAACCAGAAAAGAAAATTGATGTATCCAAGAAGGCCTATGTGGTATGGGGGACGATCAAACCACCTCGGTTGAATGAGCCAGTGGTTATTGGACGCATACCACAGAAGCCAAAGTATAATAAAGAGGAAGATGATGAGGTGTTCACGGTTGAAGAGAGTGAGGGAATATGTGAGGCAATGAGGAAAATGCTATGCGAAACACACATGGTCCAGCCAGGAGAGGGCACTAGCACCGCTGAGGTATCATACATGGGACCAAGCGCCAAGCTTCAAAACTGGAAGGCTACGCCATTCCTGATCAAGCGAGAGTCCTAGTAGACCTGTCCTGCCACTTTTTCTGCATCGCGAGCTATCCTAGGGTGTACCTCAGATGCTTTCTTTAGTTTCTTGTTTTTAATTACCTGAATGTCGACCCTGTTATCTTCCCAATTCCAAGAAATTAAATCATATTTCATCGTTCACTTTCTTTATTTTTTTTCCAGAGTTTTGCTATGTTTTCTTTTAGTTCTCTTCAATTCTAATAATGCAGCTTTAAATAACATGACATGCTTGCGGACTTCATGCCCAGATCCCAAGAACTCTGTCAGACTTCAAAATAATGAGTCAAAATTGAAATATAGAGAGTTTGAGAAAATTAAAAATAATAGGAACAACTAAAGAAAATTGGTTCATGGTTTGGGAAATGTCCGTCACTGAGGCAGAGTTTGAGGACAGTGAGTGAGTCTAGACTCGTATGGAACATTGACCTTAATGACGGCAGTTTGTCACGAGCAATTGTACCAACAAAGAATGGCCCGCGCCTATAAATTTTGAAGTAGGGCAACTGGTGTTAAGGCGTATTCTTCCTCATCACCAGGAAGCAAAAGGAAAGTTTGCTCATAATCGGAAGGGTCCATACATCATTGGAAAATATTGCCAAGAGGAGCATTGTATCTGGTTGACATCGAATGAAATGACCCCGACACAGCTATGAATGCAGATGCAGTACTATGTGTAAATCGCTTCGGCGATGTCTTTGCACAATTGAGATGACGAAGGCTTTCATTCCCGCTATCCAAACACCATCAATCCTTTGCAAACCCTTTGAGCCAATTACCTTTATTTGATTACCCTCTTTGGAACCCTGGAAGTACAAAAAGAAAAGGAAAAGAAAGAAAAGAAAAAAAACAAACAAAAACAAACAAAAAAAAAGAAAAAAAGGAAAAGAAAAGGAAAAAAAAAGAAAAAAGCAAAAGAAAATAAAAGAAAAGAAAAACAAAACGGGAACAAAAACAAAACAAAATTATTGCCTGAACTACGTCTGACTTGATTCCGAAAGGATACGTAGGCAGCCTCTCTCTCGGGTTCAGTCACACCAAAAATAAAATCCAAGAAGTTCCCCAAAGTAAAACTGGGGCATAAGTTATAATAGTTCGGCCATGAGACCGCCGAAAAGGTTCCAAAGTTGTAGTTCCGTCCAAAATCATTTTACCCCAAAGACCTTGTCCAAGTCCTTCTGATCAATTGGTAAAGACAGGAAAGTGGAAAACGTCATTGTTGGAATCTGATAGAAGTCAAATTGAGAGAAATAAAATGAGAGAGTCTTATCGGTGAAAACCTTCGGGCACCATGAGGCGACGAGAGTAGAGAAATCAAAAATGAGAGAGGTCGATTAGCGAAAACCCGCAAAGGGCGTTGTCGGCCGAAAAGAGGATACTTCATCACTAAATGTCCTGACAAGGTTCTCTGGTTTGGAAACACGGATCAATAGGTTCATGAGAAGAGGGACTTTGGTGAGGATCGGGCATCCAGTCCAAGAAGCATGTCATGTCAGTTTGAAGCCAGCATGCACCCCAGATAAGTCCTTCTTTTCCGCCGAAAGGGACGCTTCTCTTTAAACTCATATGCTTGCCTTTTGCATAGTTTTCTTTGAATCCCTTTCCGTTTAACTCTGATTCCGTAACAATTACAAAGAAAAGGTGGCAGGACCGGTTTCACAGGGCCCCGCCTGGCAAGAGTCAAAGAAAATACACAGACTCAGTGGTGCGTCAGTCCAATCCCGACTGACCATGGTGGTTGACTGCTTCCAAAGTAAAGACGTTCGAAAGGAAAGAAAGTCAAAGGCAAAGTTCCTAAGGGCAGAATAAAGCAAAGGACAGAGCCCACACAGGCGAGTCATCATGTAATCCTAAGGCTGAACCTGGTCAGTGTGAAAGAGATTCACTCTCAAGGCCAACAAGCGGCACAGTTCTCAATGGAAATGGGGACGGTATCAAGCGATGGAGACGATCAAGGCCACAAAACCAACCACCGTTTTAACTAATAAATTGTTCTTTGTTGAAAACAGGTCTTACTCAAAGCAACCGTGCAAGAAGCAGGTATAGCCCAAAAGAAATGAAATGCGCGAGCGTTGAAACAGCTTTGCAGCTGGAAAACGACCAAAAAGGAAGTTTCCCCAGAATTCTTTCATGCATTTTGATAAATAAAAGGAAATATAAAAGGAAAACCAAAGAAAAGAAATAAGACAAGAAATAAAAATGAAAACTCCAAAAGAAAAACAAATCATGGTAGCATAGGACCTCATTCCTCAACTATCCCGGTATAAACCGTGAATCTCCCTGGCATAACCTAAGGAGCTTTTTCTATCCAAATCCCGGCCAAAACCCGTGGACTTCCCCGGCATAACCCGATGATTTCCCCGGCATAACCCCTGGACCTTTTCGGCATAACCCTATGATTTTTCCCGGCATAACCCGTGGACCTTTTCCAGCATAACTCGATGATCTTTCCGGCATAACCCGATGATCTCCCCGGCATAACCCGATGATTTCCCCAGCATAACCCATGGACCTTCTTCGGCATAACCCGATGATTTCCCCGGTATAACCCGTGGACCTTTTCCGACATAACCCGATGACTTTACCGACATAACCCGAGGACTCTTTCCCTTTTTCGGCATAACCCGATGACTTCCCCAGCATAACCCGAGGACTCTTGCCCTTTTTCGGCATAACCCGATGACTTTCCCGGCATAACCCGAGGACTCTTTCCCTTTTTTCGGCATTAACCCATGGATATCCCTGGCATAACCCAGGGCCCCTTTTTCTTTCCTCCCCGGCATAACCCGAGGACCTCTTTTTCTTCACGGCATAACTCGTGAACCTCCCTGGCATAACCCAGGAGCCCTTTTTCCTTTTCTCCCGACATAACCCGCTCAGTTTCCGGCATAACCTGGCAATCCTCCCAATTTAGGGCTCCAATCCCTAAGTTGAGCGAGCTTCCTTTAGCCGACATTAGGGCTCCAAGCCCTGAGTTGAGCAATTTTTTTGTTAACCGACATTAGGGCTCCAATCCCTGAGTTGAGCAACTTTCTTTTAGCCAACATTAGGGCTCCAATCCCTGAGTTGAGCGATTTGCTTTTAGCCGACATTAGGGCTCCAATCCCTGAGTTGAGCAATTTTCTTTAGCCAGCATTAGGGCTCCAATCCCTGAGTTGAGCAATTTGTTTTTAGCCGACATTAGGGCTCCAATCCCTGAGTTGAGCAATTTTCTTTAAGCCAGCATTAGGGCTCCAATCCCTGAGTTGAGCAACTTTCCTTTAGCCGACATTAGGGCTCCAATCCCTGAGTTGAGCAATTTTTCTTTAACCAGCATTAGGGCTCTAATCCCTGAGTTGTGCATTTTTACCTTTTGCGACATTAGGGCTCCAATCTCTGAGTTGCGCTTTTTAGACTAGAGGTTTCCAATCCCCTCATCAATCCTGTAGATTTTTATGGCAATTAACTCACGAAATTTTCCTAGTGAAACTGGGGCAGAAAATTTCGTTCGTTTGTTTTGTTGTCTCAGCAGGTCTGACCTCGAGGCGCATGGATCGAGATGACCTACGGTTTGAGTCTCAATCCAGAATAAAGAAAAGAAGAAAAGAACAAAAAGAATATGTTCCCAAATATTGGAACAAACAAAGGGCAGGTCGCTCAAAATTTGATTAAATTCCCGAGCTCCGCCAATCCCGTTTCACTCAATACTGCAAAAATAAACAAGCGCCTACAACTTGCGAGCATCAAGATTCGGATCGAAGTCTACAAGCAGAATCAGCTAAGACCCAAGATCAAGTTGCAAAAGAATTATAGATAGGAATCTTGTAACTAGTGGTTGGCAGGCATAAGTAGTTAGTTCAGTTTCAATTTCCTTTGTTTGTAATAAGGAGGTCGGTAAAGCAGTAGCGGCAACAGCAGCAGCAGTAACAGCAAGCATTGCAATCCCATGGCAGTCCCAGCTACCAAAGTTTTCCGAACTACATTGACATGATTCCTGTTTAGCCCAGGATATGTAGGAAATCTTTGAAGTAAAGGTTCGGTCAAATCTTTCAAAAATGTGCTTCACACGGAGTAGTCCAACTGGCAAAAATCGCTCATATCCGCTCACTTTATCATTGCACAAAAACCTCGCATGTTTTCGGGCAAAGAGGGGCAGCTGTGAGCACGTGATTTTTGTTCACACGACAATTACTCCAAAAAGAAATCAAAAAATAATAATAAATTGTCTTTTGTGTATAATTTTGTGAATTTGCTTGGCATTTTTGTAGTTTTTATCTGTGATTGTTTAGTTTTATCAATTGAAAATACAAAAATGTATGTCGCGCATAAAGTTGGGATCTTGTTCTACTATTAGAAATTAATTGAATCATTTTTGGTTTTGAATGAATAAAAAATCACAAAAATATTTATCTTTGTTAATTTTGTCATTTTTATCGTTTAAAGGTTGATTTTTGTTTAATTAATATATGATATTGTGTGTTAATTATTACTAAAAATCAATTGGTGTCTTGTGATATAATTTTGATTTTTATATTTTTTATAATATATTTTTAGAATTTTGTAAATTCAGATTTTTATTATAAATGGAAAAGAAAAGAAATAAGTTGAAATTGGATAAAATTGGGATTGGGCCATTTCAAATTGGACCCAAATCGGGCCCAAAGCATTTGTTTTGCCCGGTCCAGATCAGTTGGCCTCAGGGACGTCCAAACGACGTCGTCTTGATCATGCTTGATCTGGGCCGTTGATCTCAGAATGATCAACGGCCAAGATCACATCTCCATACCCACGTTTAAACCCGACCCGTCTTACCCAGAGACCCACCGGTCTCACCTAACATATACGGCTTCGTTTACATTTAAGCTGGTTAATCCAGGCCATCGATTGTTAATGATCTAACGGCCTAGATTAATTTTCCCCCTAACTATATAAGCCCAAACCCTTACCCCCACGCCCCCTAAGCCAGACCCCCCTCCCCATCATCGTCCCCTTCCCAGACACCCCCTTAGAACCCTAGCGTCGCCCCTCCGTTCCCCCACCTGAAACCCGGTGGCAACAATGCCGGTGACCACCAAACTAACACCCCTAGTACACCTCGACCCCCTGAACATGGATCTACAAACCATGGGTCTCGAATCTTCCCCCACCGTCTCGAATCTTCGTTTGAAGATTCGAGCCGGACACCAACCTACGCCAAACCCCCCCAAATCCATACCAGGTACCCCCCTGACCTCCCTCATGACCAAACCAAGCTTGGTTTGGTCCGAATCTAACCAGAAAACCCCAAGTCCCAAATCAGGCCCAAGAACCCTAGAAATCCAGAATCTGAGGGTTTTGTCCAATTAGACGAGAGGGTTGGGGTCAAATAGACCTTAATCGAAGTGTTCTTAGTTGAGAACACTTCGATTAAAGTTCGTTCAACCCCAAAAGAGGTTCGATTCAAAATCTGAGACAAGGTCGTCTGATTTTCAATTCTTTAAGGTTTTTTTCTTTTTCTTTTTCCTTGCCAGTTCATGTTGTTTGTTTTGTTAATGTCTGTTCGTGTGTTAAAATGTTAGTTGATTTGTTTTTATTTTTGTGTCGACTATTCTGTCCACCTTGCCCGGACCTTTTATTTGGTCGAGTTTTTCTCTATTAACTGATTGAGTGTATGTGTGTAAATTATATAATCGATTGAAAATGAATTTGGTCGATCAATTAGTTTCCAGGGCAACTTTTGTTTTGGGCAGTGAAATTTGAATCACCTGATTATTACTGTTGGATTCTAACCATTTGCTATTAATTGTGTGGTTGTAATTCGCGTAGTCGATTCGATATATGTTGTCAATTAGTTCCAGTTTGGAATGGTGTTAATCTGACTCGTGCTGTTGATTTGTTTACTGAGGTTTTTGAGAATTGATTACACTGTGTGTTAGCCTGTTCAGTTGAATCAAGAACCACTTAAGGATTGGTTATAGCTGCAATTTTAATGAAAATTTCAGAACTTCAGTTAAGTGGACTGCCAGTTTGAGTATGGGTTGAACCATTAGAGTAGTCTATAGTGCAAATACACCCTGGCTGACATCTTTACAGATGAGAAGTCAGGTGTAAGGTGAGTTTAATAATAAAAGGCTGAAGATGCACATGAGAATGGTAGTGGAACCTGCTGTACAGCAGGGTATCCATTGCCTTTCTGAGTTTCAGTAGTTTAAAGTAAAAGAAACCCTATGCCTAGACAATCCCAAATGGAGATGACAGCTTTTAAGGCTTATTTTAAGCCCTGGGCAGCCTGTCTTTGGAGGGAGTTTTCTTCCTTTCTATAAGGATATAAAAGGAGGAGGGAATCAGAAAATAGAGGGGACCCCTGGAAAAACTCAAAAGTTTCAATGCTTCAAAAACCTCTCTAAAATCTATTTCCCTGTAATTTGAGCAACAAGAACAATCAGAAAAGAGAAGAGTGAGGTGCAGAGAGTTTTTTTTGGTAACATTCAGTTAAAAAAGAGAAAAACAATCAGAAAATAGAAGGGGGCAGTACATAAAAAGAGAACTAGTTGGAGTGAGAGCATTTTTGAATCAGTCTAGAGAGGGTTTAGATTCAGTTTCTTGGTTTTAAAGTCAGAGGTAAGTCTTTAAATTCAGTTTACTAAACTGAATTTCAATTTCCAGCACCTAATAAATGAACAGAAGCATAGTTTGAAATAGGCAATCCTGTCCAGTGTTTGAAGTTGAAGTTTTGGACTCATTCGAACATTAGTAGTTTCTCCTCTGAGATCTGTTTGTTTCTGGGCCATATTTCGATTTCCTGGGTTTTGGACATGTTGCTGTTGGTTTGTTGTTATTATTTGCTGCTCGATTTTTCTGAAATTGCAACTGGATTCTGGGTTATTGTTTGGTTTTAATCTACTGGTTGTTGTTGGCTATTGCTACTGTTTGACTGCTGCTGTTGCTGCTGCCATTCTTTTGCTGCTGCTGATTTTTCTACTATCTTCGTCTTCTTGTTGCGTTTCAACATCCAGGTACACACTAGAATTTCACATTGATGTAACAGTAAAAGCATGAAATGAAAGATGCGAAGGAGTTTAATCATTTGCTTCTGTAA
Organism: Nicotiana tabacum; assembly: GCF_000715075.1. Classification (NCBI taxonomy): domain Eukaryota; kingdom Viridiplantae; phylum Streptophyta; class Magnoliopsida; order Solanales; family Solanaceae; genus Nicotiana; species Nicotiana tabacum. The sequence goes on from NC_134090.1 coordinate 145,419,311, forward strand.
TTACAGCTTTATAAAATGTTGTTAGATTTGCATGATTCTTTAGTTTGTAACTCAATAGAAAATACATTAGTTAGCTTGTACTTAATTGAAACTTAGTTTGTTTAACACTGTTGATCTTAGTTATTTAGTTGTCTATATGACATGGAATGCACAGGTGTTTAGTATATCGATAGTTAAATCTCATCTCTATTCTTATTCTTAAACACGTAAGGCAGGTTGTTTCTAATTTGGCAAAGATGCAATATAGTTTTAAGTCATTTGAACAGACTATATCAAGTTGGATTTCGTTAGGCAGTTTATAGGACAATGCTCGGATCCCATTAGTAGCATCCTCTAATAGTTAATTCCATTAATATAGTTTAAATAAGTTAGTTTAAATTCAACTCGAAGATTGTTTAGCGTGAGTTTAGCATTTTATTAATCTTGTATGCAATTTCCTTTATTAAGTTAAAAGCATGCTCGCTCATGGAATAAGGCATGAAACAATTCCCGCCTCATAAATAATTAATCTTATAATTAATAAGCGGCCGGAGCTAGCCAAGTATGTTAATTTGATTAGCGTGTATTTTCCTTCATTTTAGAGACAAACATAATAGAAATGTAGTCGCTGTAGGTTTATCCCTTCAAAAAATGAGACGAGCCTTGCCAAATAAAACGCACAAATCGCGGGGCCCTCATAAATGTATATATTAAATACTTAGAACTTGGGATGGATTGTCTAGTGAACTTCACTGCCTTCCCCAAAGATAATTACGCGTTAGACTCTTTAGGCGTGATTTTAATTAAAATACCTTCTAAAATTCGGGTGCGCATTTATGTGACTCAAATTCAAATCTCAACGGAGTCGAGATGTATTAACAACCACGGGTGCATTGATTGCGACGTGGTTCGAGGTGCATTTTCACGATGTTGCAAATCTATAAAAGATAATAACAATAAAAGCGGTTTAAATTTAATAAAAGTACATAAGTTATAACATGTATTTAAATCAGATATTTAGCCATCATAACAATTTAAGCGACCGTGCTAGAACCACGGGATTCGGAGGTGCCTAACACCTTTCCTCGGGTCAACAGAATTCCTTACTTAGAATTTCTGGTTCGCAGACTTCATTTGGAAAGTCGAAAATTTCCTCGATTTGGGATTCAAGATAAACCGGTGACTTGGGACACCAAAAGCCAAACCTTTCCCAAGTGGCGACTCTGAATTAAATAAATAATCTCATTTCGAATATTGTCACTTAAATTGGAAAAACTCCCTCGCGCATTTTACCCTTCGGGGCGGGCGCGCAAAAAGGAGGTGTGACACACGTGGCCTAATTCCTTTATAGCCAAGGATATGTAGCCAGCTCAGATACCAGGGCTCAGTCACATTTCCCTTTTCTCTTAGCTTTAGTCTCTCTAAATAAGTGTCGGGTCAAAAAACCTGTCTAATCGTTCTTTTTCTGAAAACTCTACGCGTTTCCAGTCAAAGAGGGGCAGCTGTAGACATGTGATTTTTGACTCTCCCCAAGATTTTTCATATTTTAGCACGTAAATATTTAATTTAGGCCCAATATAGCTATTTCAACTCATTTTTACTCTTTTACTTTATTTTACTATAAGAAAATAAAAATGAAAATGAAAATTACAAAAAAATATTTTTATTTTATGTACCTTTCATAAAGTAAAAAAAATACAAAAAATAGTACCTTATTTTTATCTTTATATAATCTTGAAAAATACAAAAAATATGTAATAATTTCATGTTTTAATATAGTTTAGTTTAATTAATTAGAATTTATTTTTGCATCATGTAGTATAGTTATCTTATATTAAGGGAATTTAGCTATGGTTTTAATTAATAATTTTTGGAGTCTTCTTAGCCCAAAATCGAAACACAAAAAAGACATGGTCCAACCCAATTACCCTTGGCCCATTCTTCCCAACCCATTAGCCCATTTAAGTGCAAGATTTAATCCTAGCCTTCTATTTCCTTCTAATCCAATGGCCATCATTCTTTCTCACTTCCATATAAAATACCTAATTATAGAAACCCTACCCTAAGTTTTTCAGTTCCTAGACTTAGACAACAAAAAGAATGGGCAGCCTCGTCTCTTCTAGAACAACAAAAAATTCCTAATTCCTAAGGCTAAGAGCTGGACAGCCGCATTTTCCAAAATATCTCTCACACACACACGCGGAAGAAGAAACAGAGGCGAAAGAACGAGTAGCTGCTAGTCATTTTTTAGGTTGCTAGCGAGGTCCCTTCCATGGGCGATGGCAAATTCTTCGGTCGAAAGTTCCATAATCTTCAAGTTGGTGTAATTTTAATTCAAATTCATCTATAAAGGTACCATTCACTCCTTCCTGTCATCATATTCCTTTGGTTGTGTTGGTTCTCAAGATTGTAACTTTTCACTCTTTGTTGCTCTATTGAATTCTATTGGATCTTTGTCTTTTTCTTACTTTTATGGGATTTTACAAGGTTGGTATTCATTTTTGGTTACCTTTTATGCCATGTTTGGTTGTTCTTGAATTGTTTGGTGATTGTCACTTGTCAGTGTAAAGAGTTATGATGGTTAAAATTCTGAAAAGCAAGAATTGAAAATTGTCATATGGGTCGTCTTACTTTTTCCTCACATTTATGTGTTTTGTCGTTTTACTTGAGGATTTTTTGGAAGAACGTGATTTGTTTGGGAAGGTTTTTTTAGTATGGAAGTTTTGTAGGCTTGGATTTATGCTTGTGTAGCTTGTCTTCCCCTTGTTGATTCAACCTAAAATACCAGATTTCTTGTGCAGTTTTGAAAGCTCCTCGGTAATTTACTCGCATGCTACTCGAATTGGTAATAGCTGAATATGATTTTGTCACAGTATAGAAATTGGGTTGCTATTCATCAACTAAACTACGTCAAATTAGATTAAAGGGACATGGGAGTGCATTTCATGTGACCCTGTCATAATTTTGATTAATAATAATAAAATAAGCACGTTGTAAATCGCGGGTGCATTTCATGTAACGCGGTTTGCAATGCGTACCAAAACGACAAGTATACGACATAGTGCCTTGTTCCAGAAAATAATTCCATAAATATTAAAGGCGGCTAATAAGTTAAAAATGTACCATAGGCTACAACATGTATTAAAATCAGATAATAGGCCAATTATGATAGTTTAAGCGACCGTGCTAGAACCACGGAACTCGGGAATGTCTAACACCTTCTCCCGGGTTAACAGAATTCCTTACCCGGATTTTTGGTTCGCGGACTGTGATACAGAGTCATTCTTTCCTCGATTCAGGATTTGAACCGGTGACTTGGGACACCATAAATTATCCCAAGTGGCGACTCTGAATTTGAATAAAATAATCTCATTTCGATTGTCATTTTAAGTTGGAAAAAAACTCCCTTGTCCTACCCTTCCGGGGGTGTAGTGAAAAAGGAGGTGTGACAATGACTACGCACCTTAAGGGGAGTTTGGAATGATTTGGGAATGTTAGTGATTGGTGATCAGGGTCTACGGATTTAAATTGAAGTATGGGCTATTATGCGGTAGGAGATTTGGTATAACGGAAAAGAGCTGCTCGAAATGAAGAAATATACAACATAACTTTGAATTGGATGGATGTTGCCGCTCATTTAATTGATAACCACGAGGGGTGGATGGACTTGTGCAGCTAGAGGGTGAGCTCAGACTCAGGATAGGTTATTGATGACGTAGTGATTGTATCTCGTGCAGCAGTGTTGGAAGATGTCGGCACGTAAATTCCATAGGTGGATTATCTCCAGTGAGCAGATTGGCGGTCACATGGTTGGCGAAGCTTGTGCGAAGAATTCTATGGGTTATACAGCAAAGAGATCGGTCGTGCGAATGTGGTTGATGATTCAGAGTATAAAAAGGGGTTTTACAGAAAGATTTCGAGAATTTTGGCGGTTGATTGCGCAAGGTTATGTCAATAAGAGAGAGAGAATCCTGGTGAATCTCACAGGTGCGTAATAGTGGCTTCAAGCTAAGTGGGAGAATCCCACCGCCTATGATTGGGTTGCATGGTTAACTAGTTACGATGTTTCTGGTTAGTAGCATATTGATGGGTTATTTCAGCTACGGGAAAGGAACATAAGTGGTAATTTGAGCAAAGGGATTATTAAATGTGTGCTATGGTAGGCCTTGTTGGCTCATTTTAGACTTGGGAAAGGATTCAGGATATATGCCTTATATAGATGTGGGTTTCAAGAGAACTAATTCTGTCGGGTGCTTCGCCGAGAGGGTATTCATGTGCTAGAAGATTCATAGAGTCGATTATATTCGGGGCCGAGTCAGAGCGGGTGGCTTATGAGAAGAGGCCCAGAATATTCTATGATGTTTTGACTTGCAGTGTAGCATTTGGGAGGTATGAAATGGTTCATGGGATTTGAGACAGCATGGTCTCATGATTCAAGGTCACTCGGGATGAGTGCAGATGGAGTGTGTATGTATTGAATAGAGTTATTATTTTTTCTAAGGAAATCTAGGATAAATTGAAAAGAAGATAGGTTGGTTAGCCATAGTTGAATTGGCATATTACTGGTAGTGATCAATTCCTGCAGCGGGACCAAGTTATGCAAGTGATTTGTGACGATACGTGTGAGGCCGGTCGGCCGCCGTAAGTGATATTATTCAGAAGTATTCTACTGTTATGGCCCATCATGTGTAGGCGGATCCCGGAAGGGCTATGGTGGCTTAGACCACCACTTGGATATTTGCATATTCCACGGTTATGAGAATTCACCTGTGTGTTGCTATGATTCTCCTGAAGTGAGTTAAGTGAAAAGTTTTTATATGATGAAGTGTTAATCAATTAGTGGTTCCAAAGTTATGATGAAGATCGTGTTCTATCGTAAATTGGCATGTTGGGTGCAGGGAGTGGTATGGAATTTGAAGAGAGGATTAGTGTTGCAGTTCGGTGTTGACAAGGATGTCACGAGCTCGAATGAGCAGGAAAGGAGTTTCGATATTTAAAGTAAGTTGGTATTGTCTTCAGCGTCACCTGAGATCGATGTTTTGTGAAAAAGGCTTTGCATCCTGGTTAAGGATTCTTGATCGCTTTTCAGTATTAGTGCGGCCGGTGGTTTGGATGTACAGACCTGTCATCTATTATGGAAGGTTGTGGGAGTGTGCCCCACGGGAAAGTTGTATAAGTGTGGCATGTAGTCACTTGATCGATTGAAGATTTAAACCAAGTATGAAGATTATAGTGATGTCGTTAAATTGAGAATTGATGCCTGGAGGGCACTCGGTTTATTGGGTTGGGGACTGTGGAGGATTACTCCGGTTATGATGGTTGTTCTTGTGTTTTATGAGAAAAGGGGAGTTATTATGGACCTTTGAAAGGTTATTAGCTTAGTTCAGTGCGATCAGATCAGCTTGAGGTCTGTGGATGGATTTAAATATGAATATGGGCTCGATATCAGTTATTTCATGTAATGATATATTGCGCCGTGTGAGTTGTGAGACGGCTTGGTGAATTTCTTATGTGTTGAGGTTCTACATAGAGATGATGTTATATGAGCAGAATGGCTCTTGAGATTCAGATCGTATATTGCACCTCAGTTATGCTTGAGTTGTAGCTTACAGTGCTATATGTCTCCCCAGGGATGGTATTATGCACTTAGCGTGCTTGTGACCGACATTCGGTATATTGTTGTTATGAGCAATCTGGCACGGTGTGTATCTCCTTATGTGAATTTTATGGGTGGATCGGGTTGCACGCCGCCATGGGTATGTTGTCTGGATCGGGTTGCGCACCGCAACAGTGTGATGTTGAGTACAGTTACCTATATCTATTTTTATGCATTTTGTTTCCTATTTTTCTGAGGAACACTCATATTAGTTGTGTGCCCGCATCGCATCTATGATTTGCGAGCGGGGTGTCTGTTCAATTATGTTGACTGTGTTGCATGTATGATTCGCGAACGGGGTAATTGGATTTCCTTTCAGAGTTCGTTTCCCTTATGTATCATGTTCGAATTGGTAGCCTATTGGCACATTGTGGCATCATATGAGACTTTTGATCATGTTTGGGGTGGCTTATTACCTGAGCAGTTCATACTGGGTGAGACGAGATCATTGGATTTAGGATCATTGCAATCTGATTATATGAAGTATATTAAGGAGCAAAGACCATAATTTGGTTCAGAATGGGGTGATGGTTCCCAATGATTTTTTGATTCGGCAGTTAGTTATGAATTTCGGCAGTTGGTTATGAATTTCTATACATCTCTTTCATCGTGGCGGTATTGTAAGAGTTAGAGCAAGACTTATATATATATCATGAGGTGTATTGGGAGCATCAGATTCGTGGAATTTCGACTAATTTGATCAGAGAATGTTGTTGTGGTCCTGTGAGTAAAGTGGTGTAAGGTGCGAATTCGACTAAGGTATGCAGTCATGTTTTGGTGTTGCGTGTAGTTATTGATACGGTGAGCGTATGTTGGAAACAGGCCTGGCATAGAATTCTGGATGTTGGAATTGGGCTCTAAGGCTTATTTGCTTTAATAAAAGAGAATATCTTCAGAATTGATCGAGCTAATGTGTTCAATTGAGTTGTGGTAGCACGGGTAGGTGCACGAGGTGTTAAATAGTGATTTCAGACTACTTCAGTGTAGTTCTCATTACATTCGAGGACGAACATATGTTTAAATGGGAGAGAATGTAACGACCCGACCGGTTGTTTTGAGCGCTAGCGCATCGTTTAGCAGTTTGAGGCCATGAACAGCTTCACTTCAGGTATTATGATTGTACGCATCGTTGGAATTGAATTTCGGAAAGTTCGAAGTTGATTTGGAAAGAGAATTCTTATTTCGGAAGCTTTAAGTTGAAAGAATTGACTAAGATTGGATTTCAGAGTAAACGACCTCGGAATCGGGATCTGAAGGTTCCAGTAGGTTTGTATGATGATTTCAGACTTGGGCGTATGCTCGGATCGGGTTTTGGATGATCCAGGAGCTTTTTGACGCCTATTGTGGAATTTAGCATTTTGGAAGAAATTCCATAAGTTTGGTTGAAGTGCATTTCAGTGTTATCGATGTCTGTTTGGGATTCCGAGTCTGGGAATAACTCTGTATGGTGATTCTGGTATTGGGAGCACGATCGGAAGTGAATTCGGAGGTTCGTGGGTCGTTTTGGACTCATTTGGCTAAAGATAGAAATTTAAAGGTTTTTGAGCAGTTTGACCAGGAGTGGACTTTTTGATATCGGGGTCGGAATCCAATTCCAGAAGTTGGAGTAGGTCAGTAATGTCAAATATGACTTGTGTGCAAAATTTGAGGTCAATCGGACATGATTTGATAAGTTTCGTCATCGAATGTAGAAGTTTGAATTTCTAAAGTTCATTAAGCTTGGATTTGAGGTCTTGGATTGGAGGTCGATTCATGATTTTAGCATTGTTTGATATAATTTGAGGTCTCGAGCAAGTCCGTAATGTGTTTTGGGACTGGTTGGTGTGATTGGATGGGGTCCCGGGGGCCTCGGGTGAATTTCAGGTGGTTAACGGATTGAATTGGTGTTGGAAAGAATGGCTGAAGCAGCTGATATCTGGTATGACTGCACCTGTGAAGTTTTTGCCGCAGGTGCGGAGCCGCAAAAACGGCCAATAGGACGCAGATGCGGTGGTGAAGGGTGAAGGCTAGGACTGCAGATGCGGTCAGGTCACCGTATAAGCGGGACCGTACCTGCAGAAGAAGGAGAGCAGAAGCGGAAATAGGCTGCTAACCCTGGACCACAGAAGCAGCAATTGGTCCGCACCTACGGGACTGCAAAAACGGTCAAGAGACCGCAGGTGCGGAAGTGCTGGAGGCAGTAAGTTCTTTTAAAAATCGAGGGTTGGTCATTTTTTCCCCATTTTCATTTGGTGTGGACGATTTTGGAGAGCTTCAAGTGGGGCTTTTCATCATCAATGACAAGGTAAGCTAACCCCACCTATCTTGAGTTAAATATAGTGATTATGTATAGATTTTAGCAGTAAATTGGTAGAAATTTGGGGGTTTGAGGAAAACCTAGGAAATTCGTATTATTGGATTTTGACCACGATTTTGGGTATGGAATTAAGAGAAAATCATGTATTTGAGTTCGTGAGTTCATGGGTAAACTTTATCTTTGAGAAATTTCGGAATCCGGGCACGTGGGCCCGAGGACAATTTTGTCAACTTTTCGATCGGGATTAGTGTCACGACCCAGATTTCCCACCCTCGGGAGTCGTGATGGCGCCTACTAATGTGAGCTAGGCAAGTCAATTATGTGAACAATTTACTTTTTTTTTACCCATTTTATATTCATTAACAATTGCGAAGTAATAACATTTAAACAGCGGAATTTAACATAAGCAAAAGAAAAAGCAATAAGCTAGTTGAACATGAATCCAATACAACTGTTTGAGTCTCGACTACCCAAAATTGGTGTCACAATTTCACAGACGGTCTAAGAATACTACAATTAAAGGTCTGAAAGAAATAAATATAGCAATGTCTCCGGAAATACACGAAAGAAACAGGAATAGTATATAGAAGGAGACGCCAAGGCCTGCGAACGTCTGCAAGTCTACCTCGGGTCGCCTGATGAGCAAGAATCAGCAATCCCACTGCAGTTCGAAATCTACAACACTGAGGTCTACACAAAAGAGTGCAGAGTGTAGTATCAGCACAACCGACCCCATGTGCTGGTAAGTGCCTAGCCTAACCTCGGCGAAGTAGTGATGAGGCTAGGACCTGACTACCAAATAAACCTGTGCAATTTAACTATATACAACGGAAAAGAAGTACAGAAAGAAATAGTCATATACAATCAAGTATGGGAGGGGGAAAACATGTTGCGGGGAAACATCGAATAGTAACAGAAGAGAAATAAATAAATATGAGGATCACCATCATTTCAATTGAAAATAGGAAGGGGAAATCATGTTGCGGGGTACAACAAGTATCAACAGGAAACCAGCAATTTAGTGTAGAGAAATCGTAACACAGTTATCAATAAAAATTAGGAAATCAAAGAAAAGTGCACGGCATCACCTTTCGTGCTTTTACTCTTTCTCACCAAACAATACACGGCATCACCCTTCGTGCTTTAACACTCTCTCACCAAAACAATACACGGCATCATCCTTCGTGCTTTACACTCTTCCTCACCCAAACAACAATCACAAGGCAAATAGGGTAAGGGAATCTATAATCTCGAAATAAAATCAAGCAACAACAGAAAATCAGTAAATAAACGTAAAGGACAACATAACTCAATTATTAGCAAGAATCAGGGAAATCAAGGACAAGTGCACGGCATCACCCTTCGTGCTTTTACACTCGCCCTCACCATAAGAATCAATATAATAAGCATAGAATGGTACATCGTGCGGCACGGCATCACCCTTCGTGCTTTACACTCTTTCCTCACCGTGAAATCAATATAATAGGCACGGAATGATACATCATGTAGCACGGCATCACCCTTCATGCTTTACACTCTTTCCTCACCATGAAATAAATATAATAGGCACGGAATGGTACATTGTGCGGCACGGCATCACCTTCGTGCTTTAACTCTCTTCCTCACCCAAACAACAATCACAAACAAAGGGGCAGGGGAATAAACAAAATAGTAATAGAGATCCCGGCAAGGGAACAACAGTTAAATAATTAAATCCCGGCAAGGGAACAACATCAATAATCTCAACATCCCGGCAAGGGAGATAATCAACAAAGCAACAATATCCCGGCAAGGAGACAATTTATTAACTCTTTCTCTTTCTTTCACTTTTATTTCATAATTCATTTTACCGCTTGAGCTAATGCTCCAAAGGGTTCAATCATCTCATATACTTTCACAATTCATAATATAACTTGAGCCAATACTCCAAAGGGTTCAATCATCTCATATAATTCCACAATTCATAATATAACTTGAGCCAATTCTCCTCGATGTTCAAAGGTTATAATTCCTTCCACAAACTTTCCACAAAAATTAGAAATCATCACCAAGGCATGAAAGATACAACGAAATCAAGATCTTTAAAATTTAAGAGTCACGGTCATGCTAGACACCAACGTATAGATACTCGTCACCATGCATATACGTCGTACTCAGCAATTATCACATAGCAAATAAGACTCAACTCCTAATCCCTCAAGCTAAGGTTAGACCAAACACTTGCCTAAAAGCCTCGAACACAACTCAAGTTTCAATTATAGCTTTACCCCTTGATTCCTCCGCCAATTCGCTCGTATCTAGCAATAACTTACTTAGTTACATCAATAAACGCTAAATGAATCAATTTGAATGCATGAAAATGAGTTCTCCAAAGTTTTACCCAAAAAGTCAAAATAGCCCTCGGGCCCACGTGGTCAAAACCCGAGGTTCAAACCAAAACACGATTACCCATTCCCCCCACGAACTCAAATATGTAATTTGTTTTGAAATCGGACCTCAAATCGAGGTCCAAATCTCCAATTTTTGAAAACTCCTAAGTTCTACCCAAAACACCCAATTTACCCATGAAAATCATTGATTTGAAGTTGAAATCATGTTAAAAGATGTTAAATATTGAAGAAAACTAGTTAAAAACGACTTACAATTGATTTGGAGAAGAAAGGTTGTTTGAAAAATCGCCTCTTATGTTTATGGGGTTTTGAAAAATGAAAATAACTGGAAATCCCATCTATTTATACCCCTCTCAGACCCCCTGTGCGGACCGCACAAAATGGACTGCGGCCGCACAGGCCCTGAGGGTATTGCGGTCCAGTGCCCTGTGCGGACCGCACGAAATGGACTGCGGCGACACAGTCTCCACCGCACACCGCACAAAAGTGATCGCAGACTGCACTGGCCCCCTTCCGCGGTCGAACACGTTTTTGTGCAGACCGCACTGGCGGGTTCAGAGACCTGCAACTTCTCGTTTTAAGTCTAAAACATCCTGAACCTACCTAAACTCACCCGAGCCCTCGGAACTCCAAACCAAGTGCACACAAAACCTCAAAAACATCATACGGACTTATTCGTGTAATCAAATCACCAAAATAACATCATGAACATCAAATTAAACCTCGAGATCAATGAAATTTCTCAAAACTTCTTTAAACATCAATTTTGCAATTTAAGTCCGAATCACGTCAAAGACATCTATTTTTCACCAAATTCTACAGAAACGTCTTAAATCATATATAAGACCTGTACCGGGCGCCGGAACCAAAAATACGGGCCCGATACCATCATATTCTAAGCAAATTTCATTTCAAATTTCTTTAAACAATTTCCTTTAAATATTCATTTCTCGGGCTTGGGACCTCGAAATTCGATTCCGAGCATACGCCCAAGTCCCATATTTTCCTAAAGACCCTCTAGGACCGTCAAATTACGGGTCCGGGTCCGTTTACCCAAAACGTTGATCGAAGTTAAATTTATTCATTTTACAGTCAAAATTTATTATTTTTCACATTTAAGCTTTCCGGCTACGCGCCCGGACTGTGCACGCAAATCAAGGTGGTTCAAAGGGAGGTTTTTAAGGCCTCGGAACGTAGAATTTTATTGCAATGCAAGTAATGACCTTTTGGGTCATCACATTCTCCACATCTAAAACAATCGTTCGTCCTCGAACGGACAGAAGAAGGAAGTACCTGAGTCGGGGAAAAGATGGGGATAACGACTCCGCATATCGGACTCAGACTCCCAGGTCGATGCCTCAGGAGGATGACCTTACCACTGAACACAAACAGAAGGAAAACTCTTCGATCTCAACTTACGAACCTGCCGATCTAGAATAGTTATCGGTTCCTCCTTATAAGACAAGTCCTTGTCCAAATGGACAGTGCTGAAATCTAATACGTGGGATGGATCGTCGTGATAACCCCGAAGCATGGACACATGAAACACTGGATGCACGGCTGATAAGCTCGGCGGCAAAGCAAGTCTATAAGCCACCTCTCGCAATCGATCAAGAATCTCAAACGGGCCAATGAACCTAGGGCAAAGCTTGCCCTTCTTCCCAAATCTCATCAAACCCTTCATAGGCGACACTCAGAGTAATACCCGCTCACCGAAGATAAAAGCCACATCTTGAACCTTGCGGTCTGCAAAACTCTTTTGCATGGACTAAGTTGTACAAAGCCTATCCTGAATAATCCTAACCTTGTCCAAGGCCTCCTGAACCAGATCCGTACCCAACAACCGAGCCTCTCCAGGCTCAAACCATCCAACCGGAGATTGACACCGTCTACCATATAAAGCCTAATAAGGAGCCATTTGAATACTCGGCTGGTAGTTGTTGTTGTAGGTAAACCCTACTAAAGGCAAAAACTGATCCCACGGCTCGGAGCATATCCTCCAAAATCTGAATAGTCCGCTCGGACTGCCCGTCCGTCTGAGGATGAAATGTTGTACTCAACTCAACCTGAGTGCCCAACTCTTGCTAAACCGCTCTCCAGAAATGCGAGGTAAACTGTGTACCTCTGTCCGAAATGATAAACACAGGCACACCATGAAGACGAGCCATCTCCCGGATATAGATCTCAGCTAACCTCTTGGATAAATAGGAGACTGCCATAGGAATGAAATACGTTGACTTGGTCAGCCTATCAACAATGACCCATACTGCGTCGAACTTCTTCCGAGTCTGCGGAAGTTCAATAATGAAATCCATAGTAACCCGCTCCTACTTCCACTCAGGAAGCTCAATCCTCTGAAATAAACCACCAGGCCTCTGATGCTCATACTTAACCTGCTGACAATTCAAACACCGAGCCACATATCCAACGATGTCCTTCATTCTATACCACCAATAATATTGCCGCAAATCCTGGTACATCTTCGCGGCACCCGAATAAATAGAGTACCGAGAACTATGGGCCTCCTCTAAGATAAACTCTCGGAGTCCATCCACATTAGGCACACAAACCCGACCCTACAATCTCAAAACTCCATCATCATCTAAGGCAACCTGCTTGGCACCTCCGCATTGCATCGTGTCTCTAAGGACACACAAATGGGGATCATCCTACTGCCGATCACGTATACGCTCCAATAAAGAAGAACGAGCGACCGTGCAAGCTAATACCCGACAAGGCTCAGAAATATCCAACCTCACGAATTGATTGGCCAAAGCCTGAATATCCAATGCTAGCGGTCTCTCACCGACCGGAATATAAGCAAGACTGCCTATACTGGCTAACTTTCTACTCAAAGCATCGGCCACCACATTGTCTTTTCCCGGATGATATAAAATTGTGATATCATAATCTTTCAACAACTCCAACCACCTCCTCTACCTCAAATTCAACTCCTTTTACTTGAACAAATACTGAAGACTCTTGTGATCCGTGAACACCTCACATGCCACGCCATATAGATAATGCCTCCAAATCTTCAACACGTGGACAATGGCTGCCAACTCCAAATCATGAACTGGATAGTTCTTCTCATGAATCTTCAACTTCCGCGAAGCAGAGGCAATGACCTTGCCATCCTGCATCAATACTGCATCGAGTCCAATACAAGATGCATCACAATAGACTATATAAGGCCTTGAACCTGTGGGCAATACCAACACCGGTGTCGTAGTCAGAGCTATCTTGAGCTTCTGAAAGCTCTCCTCACACTCGTCCGACCATCTGAACTGGGCACCCTTCTGGGTCAACCTAGTCATCAGGGCTGCGATAGTTGAGAACCCCACCACGAACCGACGATAGTAGCCTGCCAATCCCAAGAAACTCCGAATCTCTGTAGATAATGCTGGTCTAGGCCAGTTCTTGACTGCCTCAATATTCTTCGGGTCAACCTGAATACCCTCCGCTGATACCACATGACCCAGGAATGCAACTGAACTCAACCAGAACTGACACTTCGAGAACTTAGCATATAACTGACTATCCCTCAAGGTTTGAAGAACCACTCTAAGATGTTGCTCGTGCTCCTCCCAGCTACGGGAATATATTAAAATATCATCAATGAAGACTATCATGAATGAGTCCAAGTAAGGCCTGAACACTCGGTTCATCAAATCCATAAAAGTTGTTGGGGCATTTGTCAACCTGAATGACATCACCAAGAACTTATAATGCCCATACCGAGTGCAGAAAGCTGTGTTAGGGACATCGGATGCCCTAATCCTCAACTGATGGTAGCCAGATCTCAACTCAATCTTCGAAAATACTTTGGTACCATGAAGCTAATCAAACAAATAATCAATCATCAGCAATAGATACTTATTCTTGATTGTAACCTTGTTCAACTGTCGGTAGTCAATACACATTCTCATTGATCTGTCCTTCTTCTTAACAAACAACACCAGCGCACCCCAAGGTGAAACACTTGGCCTAAGGAAACCCTTCTCAAGCAAGTCTTACAACTATTTCTTCAACTCTTTCAACTCCGACGGGGTTATAGGATACGGCGGAATAGAAATGGGTTGAGTGCCCGGAGCCAAATCAATGCAAACGTCAATATCCCTATCGAGTGGCATACTCGGCAGGGCTGAAGGAAAAACCTCAGGGAACTCACGAACAATGGGCACAGAATCAGTAGAAGGAACCACAACACTAGAATCATCTACATGTGTCAAATAAGCCAAACACCCCTTCTCGACCATACACCGAGCCTTCACATAAGAGATAACACTACTGGTAGAATGACTAGGAGTCCCTCTCCACTCTAAATGAGGCAACCCGGTAAATCGAAGGTCACAGTCTTGGCATGACAATCCAAGATCGCGTGGTAAGGTGATAACCAAGGTGATAACCAGTCTATCCCTAATATATCATCAAAATCGACCATGTCCAGAAATGACAAATCTACACGAGTCTTAAGACCCCCAATCACAACTATACAAGAGCGATGGACTCGATCTACCACAATAGAATCACTTACCGGTGTAGACACATAAACAGGAGCACTCAATAAATCACTAGGCATGATCAGATATGGTGCAAAATAAAACCGAAGCTTCCCTACCATAAACCAGAACAGTACCTGAACCTCTACCTCTAATACCTTTACCTCCACCTCTAACATCTCTACCTCTACCTCTAATACCTCCCCCTTCACCTCTAATACCGCTACCTCCACCTCCAGCTAACTGAGCGGGCTGGACGAGTCCCTCAGTGAACCTCTTCACTCTCTCTCATAGTGGGAAGTATGATAAGAGCATGACATTCCAAGTCGATGAATCTGATCTCGTACTGAATAACAGTCATAGAACCCTGCCGGAGACGCTCAAACAGTCTCCGATAGACCTCTCTCTGAGTGATGTGGAGAAACTCCTCCAGAAATAGCTGAGTAAACTGTTCCCAAGTCAAAGCTGGTGATCCGGCTGGTCTAGCCAAATAGTAATCCCTCCACCAAGTCTTGGCAGATCCAGACGAGCGAAAAGTAGAAAAATCGACCCCATTATTCTCCACGATCCCCATATTCCTAAGAACCTCGTGATAGCGGCCTAGATAATCTTGGGGATTCTCAGAAGATGCATCGCTAAAAGTAGTGGTGAAGAGCTTGGTGAAAATTATCCAACCTTTATAAAGCCTCCAAAGACGTAGCTGATCAATCACCGGTCTGTGCTGCTACTCGGCTGAAGAAGCGGTACATGACCTCGCCATCCGCGAAAGGACAAGAGTTGGGGTTTCAATTTAGCACTGAGAGAACAAAATCGCACGACAGGAAAGAATGAATGTAAAGTTTTTCCTAACTCTGTAGCCTCTGGGGATAAATACAGACGTCTCTGTACCGATCCCTCAGACTCTACTAAGCTTGTCTGTGAACTGTGAGACCCATGTAACCTAGAGCTCTGATACCAACTTGTCACAACCCGGATTTTCCACCCTCGGGAGTCGTGATAGCGCCTACTAATATAAGCTAGGCAAGCCAATTATGTGAACAATTTACTTTTTTTTACCCATTTTATATTCAATAACAATTGCGAAGTAATAACATTTAAACAACAGAATTTAACATAAGAGGAAGAAAAAGCAATAAGCTAGCTGAACATGAATCCAATACAACTATTTGAGTCTCGACTACCCAGAACTAGTGTCACAGTTTCATAGACGGTCTAATAATACTACAATTAAAGGTCTAAAAGAAATAAATACAACACTGTCTCTGGAAATACACAAAAGAAATAGGAATAGTAGATAGAAGGAGACGCCAAGGCCTGCGGACGCCTGCAAGACTACCTCAGTTCGCCTGATGAGCAAGAATCAGCAATCCCACTACGGTCCGAAATCTCCAACACTAGGGTCTGGTATCAGCACAACCAACCCCATGTGTTGGTAAGTGCCTAGCCTAACCTCGACGAAGTAGTGACGAGGCTAGGACCAGACTACCAAATAAACCTGTACAATTTAACTATATACAGCGGAAAAGAAGTACAGAAAGAAATAGTCATATACAGTCAAGTATGGGAAGGGGAAAACATGATGCGGGGAAACATCAAGTAGTAATAGAAGAGCAACAAATAAATATGAGGATCACCACAGTTCAATTGAAATAGGAAGGGGAAATCATGTTGCGGGGTACAACAAGTATCAACAAGAAACCAACAATTTAGTGTAGAGAAATCGTAAGACAGTTATCAATAAAAATTAGGAAATCAAAGACAAGTGCATGGCATCACCCTTCGTGCTTTTATTCTCTCTCACCAAACAATACACGGCATCACCCTTCGTGCTTTAACACTCTCTCACCAAAACAATACACGGCATCATCCTTCATATTTCACGCTCTTCCTCACCCAAACAACAATCACAAGGCAAATAGGGTAAGGGAATCTATAATCTCGAAATAAAATCAAGAACCAACAGAAAATAAGTAAATAAACGTAAAGGACAACATAACTCAATTATCAGCAAGAATCAGGAAAATCAGGGACAAGTGCACGGCATCACCCTTCGTGCTTTTACTTTCGCCATCACCATGGGAATCAATACAATAGGCACTGAATGGTACATCGTGCGGTACGGCATCACCCTTCGTGATTTACACTCTTTCCTCACCATGAAATCAATATAATAGGCACGGAATGGTACATCGTGTGGCACGGCATCACCCTTCATGCTTTACACTCTTTCCTCACCATGAAATCAATATAATAGGCACGGAATGGTACATCGTGTGGCACAGCATCACCCTTCGTGCTTTAACTCTCTTCCTCACCCAAACAATAATCACAAACAAAGGGGCAAGGGAATAAACAAAATAGTAATAGAGATCCCGGCAAGGGAACAACAGTTAAATAATTAATTCCCGGCAAGGGAACGACATCAATAATCTCAACATCCCGGCAAGGGAGATAATCAACAAAGCAACAATATCCCGGCAATAGGACAATTTATTAACTCTTTCTCTTTCTTTCACTTTTATTTCATAACTCATTTTACCGCTTAGGCAATGCTCCAAAGGGTTCAATCATCTCATATACTTTTACAATTCATAATATAACTTGATCCAATTCTCCAAATGGTTCAATCATCTCATATACTTCCACAATTCATAATATAACTTGTGTCAATGCTCATCGGTGTTCAAAAGTTATAATTCCTTCCACAAACTTTCCACAACAATTAGAAATCATCACCAAGGCATGAAAGATACAATGAAATCAAGATCTTCAAAATTTAAAGACGCACGGTCATGCTAGACACCAACGTATAGATACTCGTCACCATGCCTATACGTCGTACTCAATAATTACCACGTAGCAAATAAGACTCAATTCCTAATCCCTCAAGCTAAGGTTAGACCAAACACTTACCTCAGTACCTCGAACACAACTCAAGTTTCAATTATAGCTTTACCCCTTGATTCTTCTGCTAATTCACTCGTATCTAGCTACAAGTTACATAATTACATCAATAAATGCTAAATGAATCAATTTGAATGCATGAAAATGAGTTCTCCAAAGTTTTACCCAAAATGTCAAAATCGCCCCCGGGCCCACGTGGTCAAAACCCGACGTTCGAACCAAAACACGATTACCCATTCCCCCCACGAACTCAAATATGTAATTTGTTTTGAAATCGGACCTCAAATTGAGGTCCAAATCTCCAATTTTTGAAAACTCCAAGGTTCTACCCAAAACACCCAATTTACCCATGAAAATCATTGATTTGAAGTTGAAATCATGTTAAAAGATGTTAAAGATTGAAGAAAACTAGTTAAAATGACTTACAATTGATTTGGAGAAGAAAGGTTGTTTGAAAAATCGCCTCTTATGTTTATGGGATTTTGAAAAATGAAAATAACTGGAAATCCCGTCTATTTATACCCCTCTCAGACCCCCTGTGCGGACTGCACAAAATGGACTGCGGCCTCACAGACCTTCCTGAGGGTACTGCGGTCCAGTGCCCTGTGCGGACCGCACGAAATGGACTGCGACCACACAGGCCTCCACCGCGCACCGCACGAAAGTGACCGTGGACCGCATTGTCCCCCTTCCGCGGTCGCACACATTTTTGTGCAGACCGCACTTGCGGGTTCAGAGACCTGCAACTTCTCGTTTTAAGTCTAAAACATCCCGAACCTACCCGAAACTCACCCGAGCTCTTGGAACTCCAAACCAAGTGCACATAAAACCTCAAAAACATCCAACGGACTTATTTGTGTAATCAAATCACCAAAATAATATCATGAACATCAAATTAAACCTCGAGATCACTGAAATTTCTCAAAACTTCTTTAAACATCAATTTTGCAATTTAAGTCCGAACCACGTCAAATGACATCCGTTTTTCACCAAATTCAACAAAAACATCTTAAATCATATATAAGACCTATACCGGGCGCCGGAACCAAAAATACGGGCCCGATACCATCAAGTTCTAAGCAAATTTCATTTCAAATTTCTTTAAACAATTTCAGAAAACAATTTCCTTTAAAAATTCGTTTCTTGGGCTTGGGACCTCGAAATTTGATTCTGGGCATATGCCCAAGTCCCATATTTTCCTACGGACCCTCCGGGACCGTCAAATCATGGGTCCGGGTCCGTTTACCCAAAATGTTGACCAAAGTCAAATTTATTCATTCTACAGTCAAAACTTATCATTTTTCACAGATTTTCACATTTAAGCTTTCCGGCTACATGCCTGGACTGCACATGCAAATCAAGGTGGTTCAAATTGAGGTTTTTAAGGGCTCAAAACGTAGAATTTTATTGCAACTCAAGGGGTTATCACAATTAGGAATTTTTATAAATTGGATTATAATGAGTAATTGAACATATACTAATGGATTTGCATAATTATTGGCTAGTTTTGGAGCATTTAGCATCGATTCGAGTCTCCGGAAGGGTGTGGAATGCCGGTTGTGGATCTTCGACGCAAGGTGAGTCTCCTTTCTAACCTTGTAAGAGGGAATTGTCCCCATAGGTGAAATAATTGGTTATGTGCTCCTATTTGAGGGGGCTACGTACGCACGAGGTGACAAGAGTCCGTGCGTAGCTACTAATATGTGTAAGTCTGGGTAGTATAGGACCTAAAAGCATGCTATACTTGGAATATCTATAATCTTATTGACATTGAATTTCTTAAATCCTATTGAATTGGTAAATGAATTTCCAAAAGGATTGAACTTCATTTTCTTAAATCGTTAAAAGAGAATTAGCTTTTATTTGGATAAATGCTCCCCGATAAATTCTTGATTGGTTGTTTGAGAATGTATTTCTATGTGTACCTGCGTCGCATGTATGATTCGCGATCAGGATGATTGTTTATTTAAATTTGACTGCATCTCATGTATGATTCGCGAGCGTGGTAATAGATGCATCTATGGTTCGCGTCGTTCGACCCTCGGCAGTGCACATTTTACATTTATGTTGGATCGGTCGTACGACCTTGGCATAATTTCCTCATGCTTGTATTGCTTGCCTGGAGATTTATTGATATTGATGTTTGCTCTCCCCGACTTGAGATAATTGTTAATTAATAGATTATGAATCCTGAGACTTTTAATATAAAAAGGAACTTTTACCTGTTCGTGACTTACTTGAAATTACTGTCATTCTTAATAAATCCATGACTACTCGCATTAAAATTATATTACTATTGGACCACTAGTAAATGTCGAAGTCGACCTCTTGCCTCTACTTCTTCGAGATTAGACGGGATACTCATTGGGTACATATTATTTTCGTACTCATACTACATTTGCTGTGCATTTTTGTTGCACATGTTTATGTGTGGCTAGTGGCATAGCGGCATGGTTTATACGGAGACTCAGGCGAGTTGCATTTATCGAGATGACCGTAGCCAGCAGAGTCTCCTTCAGAGTATTTTCCTGTATTTTCATTTCTGTCCATTTGTATTCCAGACAGTTACTGTATTTTATTTCATTCCTAGTAAATGCTCATGCACTTGTGACACCAGGTTCTGGGATGATTATGGGGTATCTTGTATTAACTTCTTAACATTTATATTTGATTTGAAACGATTATCTTTTACTGTTAAAATTGAAGGAAAATCATAGTTTTTAAAATTATTAAAACGAGAATTTAATTAAGTGTCTTGGTTGGCTTTCCTGACAGCGGTGTCCGGCGTCATCACGACCCTTAGTAGATTTTGGGTCGTGACTTACTATTAGTGATACATTTTCTTAAGTCCGTAGATGATTTTCTTTATTAAAATTTATTCTTGAGATTGTAGAGTTTGTTCTTTGGGAACTATTTCTTGAAGGACGGATTGAATGATACTATCTTTGATCCAAATTTCCTTTCTTGAATAATGTCAGGCATAGAAAGCTGCTCGTGAGCATTGATAATAACTATTAGAGGAATATCAATATGTTCCTCTTCAAAGACAAATTCCTTAACTAATTCCTCCCCCACAAACTCAACATCCTCAAGGAACCTCATATTATTAGAAAAAGTAGCCTTAGTAGCGAGATAAAAATTCTGAAAAATTGAGGGGATAGAAAATATTATTGGACAGAAGTCTGTTAATTCTCCTTTAGAGATATGACCTAATCTCTCGTATCATAAAGAAGTTCTCTACTTAATGGTTAACTTACCCTTATTACCAGTTATGTTAACATGCAAGGTTCATTGGACGAAGCAATCATATCAAGTAAGTATAGATTATTGTAACCTGATAAAGAACCGGGACCAACTAATTTTGAATTATGAAGAGACTATTTTTTTCAAAAAAATAAATAAAAACAAACTATAGATTAGGAAAAAAACCAAATTTCCTTTCTTGAATAATAAAAATAACCAAACTTGTCTAGTACAGAAACAAAAATCAAATCCCATCAAAGAAATGGTGCAACATAAGTCTCGTTCAAATTCAACTAAAACTGGCTCTTAACAATAATCTAAAAGTTCCAATTGCTTCGAATTCTACCGACTTTCCATCACAATCGTAGATGTATCTTTCACCATCATCAGGCTTTCGATAGTTTAGGCAACCCTGCATAGACACAGTGATGTGAATTGTTTTACCAGAATCTATCCACCATCTGTGTCTTGGTACTGAAGTCAAATTAGTCTTAGAACAAATAAAATTAATAGGTGTACCTTTCTTTGCACGCCATGCGTGATAGTTGGTACAATCCTTCTCTGTATGACCTTCAGCTTTAAAAAAGAAACAATCATCTGTCGTTGGTTCCTGATGTTGTTCCTTTTGTGTTGATTTATCTACAACTTTCTTATTCTTTCTATTCTTGTCTTTCCTTGTCCTTAGGCACATCGACTAAGTGAGAACTTTATATCTTTTCCCTCTTTAATCTATCCTCTTCCTAAACACAGTGTGAGATGAGCTTATTTAGAGACCATGTCTCTTTTTAACAATTATAGCTCACCTTAAACTGGCTAAACTGTGGTGGACGGGATATCAAAATCAAATGAACTAGATTTTCAACTTAGAAGCAATATGAGACATTTGCATATGTACTCCCTGATGTTACCTTTGCCTTGATAACTCATTGAAGTCAGACTTGTCAAGAGTGTACCTGTAATGACCCAACCGATCATTTTGAGTATTTGCACTTTGTTCGGTAGTTTGAGGGTATGAGTAGCTTTGTATGATGTATTATGACTTGTGTGAATCATTGATTTTGGTTTTCAGGTTATTCTGAATCGATATGGAAGAATGAATTTCATGATTGAAGCAGTTAGAAGACTTGACTATGTTTGACTTTTTTAGTATTTGATGTCAGTTTGAAGTTTTGGTGATTCAATTAGCTCTGAATGGTGATTTTAGACTCGTACGTATGCCCGGACCTGCATTGGGATGTTTCTAGAAGGTTTCGGTGCAAATTGGCGAAAGTTGAAATTTGAAGGTTTGAAAAGTTCATAAGTTTGACCGAGAGTTAACTTTGATGATGTCATATCCGAATTGCGGTTACGAGAATTGGAATAGCTTTGTTATGTAGTTTGGGAATTTTATGCAAAATTTGGGTTCATTCTGGGTTGATTTGATATGTTTTGGCACGAGTTTTGAAAGTTGAAAGTCCAAAGTTCAATTAAGTTTGAATTGAGGTGGGATTCGTCGTTTCGATGTTGTTATGTGTGATTTGAGGCCTCGAGTAAGTCCATGTTACATTATGGGACTTGTTGATATGTTTGGATGGTGTCTTGGGACTCGTGTGAGTTTCAGATAGGTATGAGTTGTGTTGCGCTCGTTTTTTTATGTTTCGACGTCGTTTCTTCAAGTATAAATGGTACCACATTAAGCAAATGAGCTTCAATATTTGTTTTGATTGAAGCATTAGATCTATATTGTAATTTTGGAACTATAGCAACTGGAATCATCAAGTTTCGACATTGTATGGGGAATTTATGATCATTTTACTAAGAATTGAGTTGCCAGATTTTTCAGATTAATTACGAAATTACCACTGAATTCGTATTTAAAGATCTCCACTATTTGCAAATATTGAAACCAATGTATCTCCTTCATTATAAGATCAATTGGAGTGATTAAAAAGCCTAACTTAACTACAATTTCACAAAAAATTCATGGGACACATCAAAAGTGAGTTTCGGGATCGTTTGGTACAAGAAACAAGGCAGAACAGCTGGGCGGAAGCATATAAATCAAAGGTTTATTCATTTGGTCATTTTTGAGTTGGGAAGCTCGGGTTTGGATGATTTTTGAAGTGAATTTCACCACAAGGATTGGGATAAGTGTTATCTTCTTATTTTTTATTATATTTCATAAATCGATCATTGTTTTTTGCAATTGGTTGATGATTTTAAAAGTGAAATTTGGGGATTTTTGCCTTAAATTTCACTTAAGTTTTGAACATCGATTTGGAGCTGGATTTAAGTGAAACTAGTATGGTTGGACTCGTAATTGAATGAGTTATCTAATTTTATGAGTTTCATCGAGTTTTGAGGCGCGTGCCCGGGTTGGACTTTTTGGTTGATTTTGGGCTTTTGAGTAAAGATTCGACCTTTATCAATTGGAATTGTTTTCTTAGACTTTATTTGATGTATTTGAGTTGCTTTTGGCTATTTTTAAGCCGTCCGGAGGTCGGTACACACGGGATGATATTTTTGGAGCATCGTTTGGCTTGCTCGGTGTTGGATTTACCTTGTGAATTGTGACTCAGTTATTTTCTGTGGTACTGTGTAGTTACGTGATCTTATCTGTAACCATGAAATCTCTACGTACTAGAGCTTTTGAGCTGTAATTCATGTTAGAAACCATGTCTAGGCTAAATGCTTATTCTGTTGGGACCCACCGAGGTCATTTCTGCTGTTGAGTTATTTGCTTACATTGCAATTATATACTCAGTCATACGCATTCATTTGCATATCATATCTCAGTCTCTATCACCATTTATTGATACATCACATCATCATTTTTGGGCTGATTTTCATGACATTGTCAGCTCGAGAGATTCGAGAGATTGATGACTGAGCGAGAGATTGTGAGGATATTGATTTATAATGGGAGCGGGTTGCACGCTGCAATAGATGTTATTAATTCATGCCATGATTGGCTTATTATAGCGCTTGAACTGAAGGAGCCCCTCCGGAGTCTGTTCACACCCCTAGTGAGCATAGGTACCTACTGAATGCGAGTCCCGAGTGATTAGGAGGACTAAGTGACTGTGAGGACAGAGTGATTGTGAGGATTGAGTGATTGGGAAGACTGAGTGTATTGATGCACCGAGAATATGTATATGGTTTTATCACTACATGGTATTATAGTTGGCATGCATACATTGATATATAGGCATAGAGATGTACATTTACCTGTTGAAGGCTTTTGGGAAAAATCGCAGTTTTACAAACTTACTCATATTTTGGGTATTTTCGATGAAAGATTTGGGTTTTTACTAAGATACTTGAAAAGCATGCCTATTTTTCGAAACCGTGAAAGTGTTGAGCATTTTATCTCTAAGTTACTACTTTTAGCACTTTTATTATGTTATGAGTTGTTGTTGGCTATCGGTGTTGGACTTCTACCTTTGTTCCAGCTCGTCACTACTTTCAACCTAAAGTTAAGTTTGTTATTTATTGAGTACATAGGGTCGGTTGTACTCATATTATACTTCTACACCTATTATACAGATGTTGGATGTTATTGTTGCTGCGTACGGCGGGAGCTGGATCAGAAGATGTACCTGCATTCCGGTTGTAGCTGCTTCTTGTTCATGGTATCTCTAGCCTTATGAAAATATGTTTATGTGTATTAGGACAAATGATGCATTTATTTCATACTAGATTTGTAAACTCTAAATCTTATAAGCTCATGATTTGTACTACCAGTCCTTGGGAATTCTTGTATAACAACAGTTTTATTGTCATTTCTTTCTTTAAAAAATCTCATTAATTTGGATAGTTGTTAATTGGCTTACCTAGCGGGTTGTGTTAGGTGCCATCACGATTAGTTAAATTTTGGGTCGTGACAAATTGGTATAAGAGTTTTAGGTTCATAGGTTCTATGAGTCATGAGCACATATCTAGTAGAGTCTTGCGGATCAGTATGATGATATCCATACCTATCTTCGAGAGGCTACATGTCACTTAAGATAAACTTCCCATTTTTCTTTCCTTATCATGTGGCCTTAATTCAGCTTGAAGCGTAACTTCTTGAATTCCTTCCACGCATTCGTATATGTCTGTGAGCGCTCGGTATCAGCTATGCATTACTGGCTTGTGATTCCATGGATAAGGTGCAAGATATGATTTTTGTGTGTTGATGATGGGCCAGTCTGGCGGACTTGAGCCTTGGGTTTTGTGTAGCTTGAGCACATGGATTTTGGTTATATGAGTATGTGCATTTGGACTTATAAGTCCGGTAGTGTCCCTATTAGTGGAATTTATGGCTCGATGAGTTGTTTGATGGCTATGTGATGAGTAAGATGTGGCCATGGGATGTGTTCAGATGGTTTGAGTGTGATGAGAAAAGTTTTCTTGAGATGTAAAAGGACTATTGGATGCTTGAATTTTGTCGTGATTTGACGTATAGTCTCGAGTTATGAGTATATTGAAGGATCTTTCATGTTGTTTAATTGTGGAATGAATTAAATTCTCATGACTTGTTGATGAGTTCAGACTCAGGAAGAATAAGTGATTGCGTAGGAGTTGTGGTTATGAAAAGGTATAGAGAGATGTCAGTTTGAGGCTAAGCAAGCGGGTTATCACCTGCAGGGTGTCCTGAGGTTATGTGATCCCTATGTTATTTCTGTGGAGAATTTTCACTTACTAGTGGGTTATATGTGTAGAACCTTGAGTTTGGATCACTTGAGGAGATTGGCTTGACTATCACGAGGATGAACGCGAGCTTAGAAGATAATTTGAGGTATTATATGATTTGTGTTACATGAGCTTATAAAGGATTTAGTTGAATTTCACTGCGGTATTATGACAGTAATAGAGTATAGGCATTGTGATTTATCAAGTGTTTTGATCTATGGCTTTGATCCAAGTAGGGGAGTCTGCTATCAACGATTTGATTGCATGGTTATGTGTTGTATTGGGTTCAGTCTGAGGCATACTTATAGATCGGTTATGACATGCGAAAGCTGGTTTTAAGGATACCTTAAGCAAGGAAATTTCTAGATGCTATTATACTTTATGGGTATATAGGAATCATGGAATGATTGTAGTGTTATTCGTGAAGGATGTAGTGCGTATGGAGTAGGAATTTGCTCGATTGCGTTAAGGCGGGGTTACTCCTGTGGGTGTTATAGTGCTGATGGGGCACAAGTTATTCAGCTCATTTGGGCGGTGCAATTGAGATTTGAGCAGAGTGGATGACTCTCGAGAAAGCTCTAATGGATTCAAGATTTTTATGTAGCAATTGTGAATTTTTCCGAATTTGTATATGGCTAGGATCTGAGATTTTTTCATTGGATGGTGTCGAGAATTGTGGCATTCTATATCATTATGGATTCTAAATTTTAGCATCAGGAAGGCGAAGGAAAACGGCTTTAGATTTACAGAAGGTCTCTTCAGAGTGGGTGTCTCGGTTGTGGTGGTGTTTTAGAGGGAATACAGCGGCATATGGGCCTTAGGGCGGTGTAGTTTTATTCTAGGATCTTTTGGGGTGAGTCTTGCTTGAGGATCATGGTATTATGGCGAGGAAGAGTGTCAACTTGAGGGTAATTTGGAAGGAACTCGGAGAAATAGGGAAGCTTGGTAGTAGATTGGATTAATAGGGTAATGGTATGCTCGATTCTTTTGATTCTCATGATGTGGTGAGTTTCTACAGATATTTTGCGGCAATGCTCTTGGGTTTTGCCGACTTGCATAGCTTGGTTGATCTAGAGAGATTCAGTTTTGATGGCTTGGATATGTGCAAATGGGTTTCGAAGAGTTCTCAATGGTTTCTACCACAGTTTGTTATGGATATTTCCTACCGGTATAGAGCATGTTGCATATAGTGTTTTTTCTCCTAAATGGGATCAAATGGAGGATTCTAGCCAATTGAGTATGTATTTTGTTGGCGCCTCAGAGTGGAATATGAGATCCTCATACTCTTCACATGATGGCATGATTAATGCGGTGTGTTGTGTGGGATTAAGATTTGTGTGTGCAAGGTCATGATTTAGTTTTGAAGGGAAGGTCATGAATTCTTAGGCAACATGGACAGTTTTCAAATGACTAGGTGAATGATATTGCTATTTGGTATTGCTCGAGGAAATGTGTTAGATATTTGGGCGGTGAAGTTGGGATCAGATATGGTGATTCGTGTGTTTTATGGATTTGGAGACTAGGGTTTTTAGAAGTAGGTTGTTTCGTGGTTGTGGACTGTGAAGATATGGCCAAAGCTAGCCAGATGATAGTATGTGTTATGATTTAGTCATTGTGGACTTTCGGAGGGTTATGTATCTATTTGTGGATGACCAGGATTGATCTGGGGGCCATTGGTAGGCCCAATGAGGATGTGTATGATACATCGGGTCGGATTGGTTGACTCGGTACTACTATTTTTGAGGGATGTGCCATTCGATTGGGGTTGAGCTTATTCGTGTTCTGATATGTTCTATGAGTTACCATTCTATGCGACGAGGGGTGGTGATTCGTTGGTTCTATGATGAGGTTTTATTGTTATTTGTTCCTCCGTGGTTATGGTCATGCACCTTGGGTACTTGATGTCGAGTTGCGCGCCGTGGTGGATTTTGGGCATGGTGGCTTGAGGTATTTCATATAGACCGATATTTGGATGGGGTCACGCATTGCACCGGAGTTATGTTGAAATATGATCCTTTGTGTTGGGTTCGTGTGTCTTGGTTCTACTATGCATGATGGACTCATAGCAATATGGTTGTGGCGGTACTTGTTGAGTTTGCGGGACGGTCCTCCCGTTTGAGTCATTTTTCATGTTTAAGTACATTTGAATTGTTGCTTGTTGGTGCACGGACTACACGGTTGTGACTTTAGGTTGTATTGGTATTGCGTGTCACTATAATGGTTGTGTTTGAGGAGTTAAGGTTACTGGACCTAGGATGAGTGCTATCAGATCTGATTGCGATATATTAGGAAGGATAATGTCAGAAGTCGGCTTATAAAGTGGCTATAGTTCTTGTCGAACGAGGGAGAGTTCCATGAATTGTTGATTTGATAAGTGGTTACGAGATTCTGCATGTTTCTTTCATCATCGGTGGTATGAAGGTTTTAGAACGAGGTTTTGTTTGATATAAGGTTTATTACCAGTATTTGGTTGTTTGAGCAGCTACTGTAATTGGATTTTTGCTATGAGTATGCGAGTCGGGTGGTATGTCATGCGAATACATATTGGGTTGTGGTTATGGATTGATCCAACTTGTTCAAACTTATACAGTGTGTAGATGTGAAGTTCGGGTCTTGTAGTAAATTTCGGATGTTGGAAATAGGATTCTGTGGTTTGTGGGCTAAGGTTGAAGTAATTATCTTCAGTATGTTGTGTTGTCGGGACTATGTGGAATAGGGTGACGTGGGATCATCCCGGATATGTGCATGGTAAGGTTACATAGCGAATTGATGGCCTTGTGATGACTCTCAGCATATTCGAGGACGAATGTATGTTCAAGTAGGGGAGGATGTAACGACCCAACCAGTCGTTTTGAGCATTTGCATTTCGCTCGGTAGTTTGAGGGAATGAGTAGCTCCGCATGATGTATTATGACATGTGTGAATCATCAGTTTTGATTTTTAGGTTATTCGGAATCGATTTGGAAGAATGAATTTCATGATTGAAACTTTAAGTTAGAAGAGTTGACCAAGTTTGACTTTTTTAGTATTTGACATCGAATTAGAGTTTTGATGGTTCAGTTTGGTCTGGATGGTGATTTTGGACTCAGGCGTATGCCCGGATTTGTATTTGGATGTTTCTAGAAGGTTTCGGTGCAAATTGGCGAAAGTTAGAAATTTGAAGGTTTGGAAAGTTCATAAGTTTGACCGAGAATTGACTTTGATGATATCAGATTCGAATTGTGATTCTGGGAATTGGAATAGCTTCATTATGTTATTTGGGACTTGCATGCAAAATGTGGGTTCATTCCGGATTGATTTGATATATTTCGGCACGAGTTTTAGAAGTTGAACGTCCAAAATTCAATTGAGTTCGAATTGAGGTACAATTCGTCGTTTCGATGTTGTTATGTGTGATTTGAGGCCTTGAGTAAGTCTATATTATATTATAGGACTTGTTGATATATTTGGACGGGGTCCCAAGGGGCTCATGTGAGTTTCGGATAGGTTTGGATTGTATTGCGCTCGTTTTTTATGTTTCGACGTCGTTTCTTCAAGCATAAATGGTACTATATTAAGCAAATGCACTCCAATTTTTGTTTTGATTGAATAATTAGATCTATATAGTAATTTTGGAACTGTAGGAACTGGAATCATCAGGTTTCGACATCGTATGAGTATTTATGGTCATTTTACTAAGAATTGGGTTGCGAGATTATTCAAATTAACTACGAAATTGCCACTGAATTCGTATTTAAAGATCTGCATTATTTGCAAATATTGAAACCAACATATCTCCTTCATTATAAGGTCAATTGGAGTGATTCAAAAGCCTAACTTAACTACAATTTCACAAGAAATTCATTTGAGATATCAAAAGTGAGTTTCGGGATTGTTTGGTACAAGAAACGAGGCAAAACAGTTGGGAGGAAGCATATAAATCTAGGGTTTATTTATTTGGTCATATTCTGAGTTAGGGAGCTCGGATTTGGACGATTTTTGAAGTGATTTTTTCCACAAGGATTGGGGTAAGTGTTATCTTCTTATTTTTTTTTATTATATTTCATAAATCTATCTTTGTTTTTTGCAATTGGTTGATGATTTTTAAAGTGAAATTTGGGGATTTTTGTCTTAAATTTCAAAAAGTGAATTGTTGAGTTTTGCACATCGATTTGGAGCCGGATTTGAGTGAAACTAGTATTGTTGGACTCGTAATTGAATGGTTTGTCGGATTTTATGATTTTGTCAAGTTTTGAGGTGCAGGTCCGGGTTGGACATTTTGGTTGATTTTGAGCTTTTGAGTAAAGATTCGGCCTTTATCAATTGGAATTATTTTCTTAGGGTTTATTTGATGTATTTGAGTTACTTTTGGCTAGTTTTGACCCGTTCGGAGGTCGGTACGTGTGGGATGTCATTTTTGGAGCATCGTTCGGCTTGCTCGATATTGGATTTGCCTTGTTCGAGGTAAGTAATACTTCTAAACTTGGTGTTGAGGGTATTCATATTACATGTTATGTGTTTGGTGTGAGGTGACACACATGCTAGGTGATGGGCGTGTGAGCGTGCACCGTGTGAATTGTGACTCAGTTATTTTCTATGGTACTGTGTAGTTACGTGATCTTATCTGTAACCATGAAATCTCTACGTACTAGAGCTTTTGAGCTGTGATTCATGTTAGAAACCATGTCTAGGCTAAATGCTTATTCTGTTGGGACCCACCGAGGTCATTTCTGCTGTTGAGTTATTTGCTTACATTGCAATTATATACTTAGTCATACGCATTCATTTGCATATCGTATCTCAGTCTCTGTTACCATTTATTGATACATCACATCATCATTTTTGGGATGATTTTCATGACATTATGAGTCCGAGAGACTGGAGAGATTGATGACTGAGTGAGGCCAAGGGCCTGATTGTGAGGATATTGATTTATGATGGGAACGGGCTGCACGCCGCAACAGATGTTATTGATTCATGCCATGATTGGCTTATTATAGCGCTTGGACTTAATGAGCCCCTCCAGAGTCTGTACACACCCCAGTGAGCACATGTATCTACTGAATGTGAGTGCCGAGTGATTGGGAGGACTGAGTGACTATGAGGACTGAGTGGTTGTGAGGACCGAGTGATTATGAGGATTGAGTGATTGGGAGGACTGAGTGACTGTGAGGACTGAGTGATTGGGAGGACTGAGTGCATTGATGCACCGAGAGTATGCATATGGTTTTATCACTGCATGGTATTACGGTTGGCATGCATACACTGACATGTAGGCATAGAAATGTGTTTTTCCTCAAACCATTTGAACATGAAACATTTACCTGTTGAAGGCTTTTGGGAAAAATCGCAGTTTTACAAACTTACTCATATTTTGGGTATTTTCGATGAAAGATTTGGGTTTTTACTGAGATACTTAAAAATCATGCATATTTTCCGGAACTGTAAAAGTGTTGAGCATTTTATCTTTGAATTACTTCTTTTAGCATTGTTATAATGTTATGAGTTGTTGTTGGCTAGCGGTGTTGGACTCCGACCTTTGTTCCCGCTCGTCACTACTTTCAACCTAAGGTTAGATTTATTACTTATTGAGTACATGGGGTCGGTTGTAGTCATACTACACTTCTGCACCTTGTGTGCTAATGTTGGATGTTGATGTTGCTGCGTACGGCGGGAGCTGGATCGGAAGATGTACTATGTTTCGGTATAGCTTTCTCTTATTCATGGTAGCTCTAAACTTATGAAAAATCTGTATATATATTTATTTCATACTAGCTTTGTAAACTCTAAATCTTAGAAGCTCATGATTTGTACTACCAGTCCTTGAAAATTCTTGTATAACAGTAGTTTTATTATCATTCTTTCTTGAAAAATCTCATTAATTTGGATAGTTGTTAATTGGCTTACCTAGTGGGTTGAGTTAGGTGCCATCACGACTAGTTGGATTTTGGGTCGTGACAGCAATCTCAACGTTTCACTCTTGACAAGTACTTTCTCAATTTCAGCCATAAATTCTTTAGCTGTCTTAACCTTGTCGGACATATTGCCCCTAAATGTTTCTAGAATGGCTTTCTTCATGATCATCATACACATGCGATCTGATCTCTCCCATCTTTTCATCTCCCTCTTTTCATTAGGGGTACTCTTATCTGTAAGAGGTGGTGGAGAATCAACCCTTAACGCAAGGTCGAGATCCATGACTCCGAGAACAATGTTGAGATTCTCTTGTCATGATTTGAAGTTAGTGTCATTCAACATAGGAATTGAATTGATGTTGGCAGTAATATTTGCAAGAATAATTTCAGCTGAATCAGAGAAAAACAAACGACGAAATATGCTCACATAAAACTTAAAACCAAAATAAAAATAAATTTGGAAAAAGGTAAACTCCCATCTCAAGATACCGGTCCTTCTATTAATATATTTTTTGGACAAATAATTAACTTGTAAGTGGTATCTTGGTGTAGTAATCAAACACTGACAATAAAAAAATATGTCGAATAGTAAATCTTCCTTTGGGCCGATTTATTATTTACATGTAAAACCAAATAATCATCACGTGTTTATTACCACAAGAATGCTGTTAAATATTGAACTTCCTTTGGGCCGATCAATATTCACATAGGTTACACACACACAACCTTTTATATTCTAAAATAAATAAATCTCCACAACAGAGGTCACTTTGGCAACATCGAACTTCGATTTATTTATCTCAAAATATATAAACATACCAATATTCAAATTTATTTTCACCAAAAGAATATGTAATTCCCAAGTCAAACATAAACTATAGTGGGTGAAAGAACTCACATACCTTTAACCCGGTAATAAATTATAGAAGCAATAACAGAACGGTAAAGGGTCAGATATATCTCTTTACTATCAAAAATTATTTAAATTTATCCTCCGTTTCACTATCAATATATTTTTGCCCCTAAGTTATACTTTCGTTCAAAAATACCCTTAATTTGGACGGAATGTCATATGGCAGGTCAAGAAAAAAAGACCCACCCCCATTTTAAATACCCGATTCACTTAAGATCCGCCCCTAATTAGACCCATTACCTGACCCAACAGTCAGAATCTCTTTCTTGTTCTCTTTTTAATTGGAAAAAAGACACTGAAACACATAAAAACTACTTCAGCAAATTACCACCATGCCTATTTCATTATTCTCGTTGCCATTAACTTCAACAGTGTTGTCAATGATCAATTTGAGCAAAAGATCAAGAAATCAGAGGAATACATTTCGTCTTCTTCAAATTTTCTTAGAACCATAACAATGATGTTTCTAAGTTTCTTCAACAACTTGGTTTATAAACTCAAATCAACAACAACAAATAATTTTTACCCATAATTTCAATTTTGCTTTCAGATATGGGTTTCGAAAATTCAAGCTCCAAAGCTTCTTCAATGGTAGTTTAGCTCATGTGTATAAATCTTACCTCCCAATTTGCTGAAAAAATTTATAGCTTCTGAAGTGATGCATTGAGCTCTTTGACTATTTCTCACATTGAAGTTAAGAAAAATCAAGATTTAAAGCTAATGTATAACGAATTTAATTCAGGGAATAACACTATTTCTCTTCCTCCTCCTTCCGCCAGGCAGTCGCCAGTCGGAGTTTCTTAGGAATCGAAGCTTCAAAAATGCTTTTCGGAGTCCCGAGAAACAGGATGGTGTTGCAGCGATAGTGAAGTGGTGATAGGAGCGTAATAGACGAACTCCAGTGGAAAAAGCCATGGGATTAGATTGTGAAAATTGGTTTTGAGGTTTATGTGTGTGTAATTTTATGTCATAGAAGCCGAAGAAGCTCAGCTATGGTGGGGGAGAAGCGGATCTAGGGGGAGAGATGAAATAAGGGTTAAATTCGTTTAGGATTTTTTAAGCGGGGCAATTTGGGTCGGGTAATTAGTAATATTTAATTGAATCGGGTATTTAAAATGGGGGTGGATCTTTCTTTCCTGATCTGCCATGTGGTATTCCGTCCAAATTAAGAATATTTTTGAATACCCGAGATGAAATAAGGGTTAAATTCGTTTAGGATTTTTAAGTGAGGCAATTTGGGTCGGGTAATTAGTAATAATTGAAACCTTTGGTTTTCTTTGAATTTCCTTTTCATACATAACAACCAAACCTAAGAAAAAGAGAAAATTTAAAGAACTGTTATAATAAATATCACATTATGGTGGATGTTTACTCTTCTTCCATGATCTTCATCTCAAATGCTTAATAACATATTTAATGACATATTTTGTATATTCAATGACATATTCCATGACATAGTTTCTTCACTTTTTATGCCTATATAAAGGCCTTGTAATAAATAGGAAAATACACACAATTGAAGAAGAAATAAGAATCTATCTTCCTCTCTTTCTCTCTATATCTCTTAGTTTGTTTTTGCTTGTTCTATATTGTTATTTTGGGTTATATTTTATAACACGTTATCAGCACGAGGCTCTACCATCTCAAGAAGATCTTTGAGAAAATTAAGGTATAATTTTTCTCAAATTTGTATTTTTTTAAATTATGTCTGATATTATGAAAAGAAAGTTCGTTGCCCTTGAAATATATGACATAGGTATTGGATGCTGAAATCCATTTAGATGCAATGGGTCTTGGAGACGCCATTAAAGATAAAGATAAAGCATTTACCCAAGACTGTACTAAGGCCTTGATTTTCTTGCGCCATCACCTTGATGAAGGGTTGAAAATTGAATATCTCACAGTGAAAGATCCACTTGTTTTGTGGAATAGTTTAAAGGAAAGATATGACAACTTAAAGTTGGTCACTCTTCCACAAGCACGATATGATTGGGCTCATCTTAGGCTCCAAGACTTTAAGTCTGTTTCTGAATATAATTCTGCTATGTTTAGAATTACTTCTAAATTGAAACTCTGTGGAGATAATATCAGTGACTATGATATGCTTGAAAAAACGTTTACAACGTTTTATGCCTCCAATATAGTCTTGCAACAGCAGTACCGAGAGAAAGGCTTCACAAAGTACTCTTAATTGATTTCTCTTCTACTTGTGGCTGAACGAAACAATGAATTGCTCATGAGAAATCACGAAAATCGACCCACTGGGTCTACACCATTGCCTAAAGAGGATGAGGTGTATTCCCATTATGCTAATCGTGGAAAAGGTCGTGGTCATATTCGTGGTCGTGGTCGTAGTCGTGGCCATATCCAAGGAAGAAAATTTTCTGTTGTTAATTATCCTCCACCAAAAAATAACTTCCAAAAATGGAAAGGGAAAGATGAGAAGCGAAACGCAGAGGGTTCAGAAACTAAATGCTATCGTTGCGGTGGAAAAGGGCATTGGGCAAAAATTTATCGCATACCAAAACATTTGGTTGAGCTTTATCAAGCATCTCTGAAGAATAAAGGCCCTGAAGCCAATCTTGTCTATGACAATGAATTTGACATCACCCACTTGGATGTGGCAGATTTTTTTGAGCACCCTGATGAAAACATAAACCACTTGATCGGTGATGGATCTGTGGTTAGAGATGATTGAGCAATTTAATTTTTATGTTTTCCTACTCGTAGTATGTAATGAATAAACATCTCATAATTTTTATTGCACTTTATAATTCTTCTTATGTAGTTCTTAAGAATATTTTTATTTCCAAAATTTTATAAATTTCACAAACAAGGAGTAATATCCTATTAATTAGTATTCTAGTCTCAGTGATCTTTTAACAATTTTAACTTTCCTTTAAGTTGCTTTAATTCTCTTTAAGAAAAGGCTTACAAGCACCCTGGAACAACTTTTGTTACTTCACCCTCAATTTTTTTTTATGAGTATATTTTTTTCTTACACGGATCAATTATTTTTCATACAATGTGTTGGAAAATGGAAATAATTTATACATGTAAATAAATTTGTTGTAGTTGTATTAGTCATATGTGTACTTGTATTATTTTTGCATTATTTGTATAATAATTAGAATTTTCCAGAAAATGCATTAAAGGCTGATATTGAATTATTGGTTTAACTTTATTTCTTTTCCATTTTTCTCTAAAAATACTAATATTTATTTATATACTTCTTTTGTATGTCAAATTACGGGAAGCAAATATGGATATCTTTCAAAGTAAACTTGGATCAAAGTTCAATTGTAAAAATATTTGCTTAATTGATTCATGTACGACACATACAATATTCAAAGAGAAGAAATATTTCTCTCATTTAAGTATGTGTAAGGCAGATATTACTACAGTTTCTGGTAGTAGTAATCTAATTGAAGGCTCTGGAAGAGCTACTATAACTCTGCCTATGGGAACAATAATTATCATAGAGAATGCAATGTTCTCCTCCAAGTCCAAGAGAAACTTGTTGAGTTTTAAAGATACCGCAGAAATGAATTTCATATTGAGACAATAGATGAGAATAATATGGAATATCTCATTGTTACCAAGAATGTCTCTGGCCAGAAAAGAATTATTGAGAAGTTATCATCTTTATCTTGTGGCCTGTATTGGACAAAAATTAGTGCAATTGAGGCACATTCTACCTTAAACCAAAAGGTTACTGCTTCCAATATTTTTGTACTTTGGCAAGATCGATTGGGACATCCTGGATCAATTATGATGAGATGAATCATAGAAAACTCAAATGGGCATCCATTAAAGAATTTGAAAATTATTTTAAATAATGAATTTTCTTGCACTTCTTGTTATCAAGGCAAGTTAATTATAAGACCATCACCAACAAAGGTTGGGATTGAGTCCCCTGCGTTTTTAGAACGTATACAAGGGGACATTTGTGGACCTATTCACCCACCTAGTGGGTCGTTTAGATATTTTATGGTCTTAATAGATGCATCTTCTAGATGGTCTCATGTATGCCTATTTTCATCTCGCAACCTCGCGTTTGCAAAATTGCTTATCAATTGGGATAAAAGTGGAACATCTTGTAGCTCATGTTCACACTCAAAATGGCCTTGCAGAGTCTTTAATTAAACGCCTGCAATTGATAGCAAGACCGTTACTCATGAAAACGAAGTTGCCCACTTCTGTTTGGGGTCACGTCATTTTGCATGCAGCAATGCTAATTCGTCTCAGACCAACAAATTATCATAAATATTCCCTGTTGCAATTCGTTTTGAGTCATGAACCTAATATATCTCATCTAAGAATTTTTGGATGCGCTGTATATGTGCCTGTAGCACCCCCATATCGCACCAAGATGGGTCCCCAAAGAAGGTTAGGAATATATGTTGGGTTTGAATCGCCCTCCATTATTCGCTACCTTGAAACATTAACGGGAGATTTGTTCAATGTTCGTTTTGCAGATTGTCGATTTGATGAGGCATTTTTTCCAAAATTAGGGGGAGAAATTAGTGAAACCAAACGTGAAATTTTGTGGAAAAATACATCATTGTCTCATCTTGATCCACGTGCCTCTATTTGTGACACGGAGGTGCAAAAGATTATCCATTTGCAGAAAATAGCAAATCAAATGCCAGATGCATTTACGGATCTGAAAAGGATAACAAAATCACATATCCCTGCAGAGAATGTTCCAATCTGTATTGATGTCCCTATTGGACAATCTTCTAGTGTCATAGCTAATGAGTCAAAAACACGCCTAAAACGTGGCAAACCATTAGGTTCTAAGGATCGAAATCCTAGAAAAAGGAAAACAAATGATCAAGATAATACTACGAAAGAGTCTCACAATGAACACGATTTAACCAATCCTGAGATTCATGAGGAAATCAATGAGCCTGAGACTCAAGAAAATAAGGAACTATCAATAAATCCAATCGATATTGAGACAAATTTGAATCGAATGGATATAGTGGTGTATTACATCTTTGCATATAATGTTGCATCTAGCATTATGCAAGAAAGTGAGGATCTTGAACCTCAATCTGTTGGAGAATGTCGACAAAGACTTGATTGGCCAAAATGGCAAGAAGCAATCCAATTAGAGTTAAGTTCACTTGCAAAATGTGAAGTTTTTGGGCCTGTAGTCCAAACACCTAATGGTGTTAAGCCTGTTGGCTATAAATGGGTCTTTGTACGCAAAAGGAATGAGAAAAATGAGGTACAAAGATATAAGGCACGCCTTGTTGCACAAGGATTTTCACAAAGACCTGGTGTCGATTATGAAGAGACATATTCTCCTGTTATGGATGCTATAACATTTCATTGTCTCATTAGTTTTGTTGTCCATGAAAAGCTTGACATGCATTTAATGGATGTAGTTACAGCCTACCTTTATGGCTCACTTGATAATGAGATATACATGAAAATTCCCGAGGGATTTAAAATGCCTAACATACAGAATTCAAAGTCCCGGAAAATATTTTCAATCAAATTGCAAAGATCTTTGTATGGTCTAAAGCAATCAGGAAGAATGTGGTATAACCGTCTTAATGAGTATTTATTAAATGAGGGTTATATAAATGATGCCATTTGTCCATGTGTTTTTATAAAGAAAACAACACCGGAATTTGTTGTACTTGCCGTATATGTCGATGACATAAACCTTATTGGAACTCCTACAGAACTCCAAAAGGCAATTGATTATTTAAAGAAGGAATTCGAGATGAAAGATCTCGGAAAGACAAAATTATGTCTCGGTTTGCAAATTGAACATTTGACAAATGGGTTTTTTGTTCATCAATCTGCCTACATTAAAAAGGTATTGAAACGGTTTTACATGGATGGAGCACATCCATTAAGTACTCCGATGATTGTTCGATCACTTGATGTGAATAAGGACCCATTTAGACCTCAAGAAAAGAGTGAAGAGCTTCTTGGTCCTGAAGTACCATATCTTAGTGCAATTAGTGCACTAATGTATCTTGCTAACACTACAAGGCCTGACATAACTTTTTCGGTTAATGTCTTAGCAAGATATAGATCTGCTCCTACAAGGAGACACTGGAATGGGATCAAATACATATTGCGATATCTAAAAGGGACTACCGATATGGGATTATTTTATGGCAATGATTGCAATCCCGATCTTGTGGGTTATGCCGATGCTGGGCATTTATCTGACCCGCATAAGGCTCGATCCCAAACAGGTTGTGTGTTTACATGTGGCGGCACTGCCATACCTTGGCGATCGACTAAGCAATCAATCGTGGCTACTTCTTTTAATCATGCTGAGATAATTGCTATTCATGAAGCAAGTCGAGAATGTATTTGGTTGAGGTCTATAATACATCTTATCCGAGACAAATATGGTTTGAAGTGTGAAAAACTACCCACAATTTTGTATGAAGACAATGCAGCATGCATAGCCCAATTGAAGGGAGGATTCATAAAAGGAGATATGACAAAGCACATTTCACCAAAATTATTTTTTACACATGATCTTCAAAAGAATGGTGATATCAATGTGCAACAGATTCGTTCAAGTGATAATATGGGTGATTTGTTCACCAAATCTCTACCAACATCAACCTTCAAGAAACTGGTGTACAAAATTGGGATGCGAAGGCTCAAGGATGTGAGTTGATGCTCTCATTAGGGGGAGTTAATACGCGTTGTACTCTTTTTCCCTTACAAAGTTTTGTCCCACTGGGTTTTCCTTGCAAGGTTTTTAACGAGGAAACTAAAAGGCGTATTTCTAAACATGTGTGCTCTTTTTCCTTCACTAGGATTTTTTTTCTCATAGGGTTTTTTTCTAGTAAGGTTTTAACGAGGCACATTATCTTTGGACATCCAAGGGGGAATGTTATGATAAATATCACATTATGGTGGATGTCTACTCTTCTTCCATGATCTTCATCTCAAATGCTTAATGACATATTTTGTATGTTCAATGACATATTCCATGACATAGTTTCTTCACTTTTTATGCCTATATAAAAGTCTTGTAATAGATAGGAAAATACACACAATTGAAGAAGAAATAAGAATCTTTCTTCCTCTCTTTCTCTCTATATCTCTTAGTTTGTTTTTGCTAGTTCTATATTGTTATTTTGGGTTATATTTTATAACAAGAACCGAATAAACTTAAAAAAGTTCGACTTTGGCACCTAAATCTAAAGGAGAACAAGACATCGTTCTCCAGGTTTAGTACTCCACAAAAACGACACCTTTAGTATGCTTCAATTTATTTGTCTTTTATTTATTCAGTAGAACTAAATAACAATCTACCATTCTGAAAGAAGACTTATAGCCTGTTTGGTCAAGTTTTCTTTTGGCCAAAAGTATTTTTTTTTTGGCTAAAAACACTTTTGGCCAAAAATTGAGGTGTTTGGCCAAGCTTTTGGAAGGAAAAAAGTGCTTTTGAGGAGAAGCAGAAGCAGTTTTGGAGAAGCAGAAAAAAGTAACTTCTCTTCAAAAGTACTTTTCTCAGAAGCACTTTTGAAAAAAATACACTTAGAAGCAGTTTTCAAAAGTTTGGCCAAACGCTAATTACTGCTCATAAGTATTTTTCAAATTAATTAACTTAACACAAACTGCTTCTCACCAAAAATATTTTTTTAAAAAGTACTTTTGATAAAAATACTTCTGAAAATAATTTGATTTTAAAAACTTGGCCAACCGGGCTATTAACCTTTTCTGGTATGGAGCATACCTTTCCAATCTAAATTTTTAGTGCCGCAAAGGCGGTATCTAGAATCAGCAAACCTACTCCTTAAGCACAATGTTTCTTAACAAAATCTAAAAGCAGTCGCCATTATAACCAAACCAGTGAATTAATCCGTGCTTCGCGCGATAATTGCAAAAGATCTTATCGATTTATGAAGTAATTTTTTTAATGCTTTAATATTAAAGATATTTAGTTATTTTATAATCCAGATAGATTAGATTTTATTATGTATTTAGTTTTATCTTTCTTTAACTTTTCATCAATTGTGTACTTTTTGTTTGTCAGAGAATAATTTTATATAATTGCCCATAAAGATAAACGGTATTTGTAATTTTTAAAAAATATGAAAGACAGAAATAAACTTCAAAAAAATTGATCTCTTTAAATATGCATATAAATTTTAATTATACCTTTTCTTTGTTCATATAATATATCAAAAAACTATGTAACTTTTCTTCACCGGCTTTCAAAAGTTATATTTTAATGATTTCTCTCTAAATCTATATCTTTCCTTTCTCAAAATCATCAAGGCTATGCTAAATTTTCATAAAAACTAAAAAGAATTGTTCATTTCCTAAAATGCTTATCCAATAAATTTAACATACAACATCATCAAAAAGGGGAAAGAATTCACAAGAGGACGAAATTTTGCAAGCTTCATTTTCATTGACATACTACTTTGGACAATTGAAAATTTATCATATGTTAATTCCTTTCATTGAAATAGAAAATAATAATATCAGAAACTCTAATACCGGGACAAACTTGCTTTCTCAATTCAACATATTTCATTCCGGTTAGAGACAAAATAGGAAGAAGTGAACATCAAAAATAGAAATTATCAGAATCTGCTAAAAACATATCAATACATCACCTTAAAAATAAAATAGGTAAAATTACACTCACATATAACCTATTACACACCCATTTTTAATTTTCTAAAAGAATTACAACCATGTATCAAAAGTAATCATGTTCGAAAAGAAGTTGAACACGGAAGGAAAGAGTCCAAAGCTGAATTGCAAGCCAATTTTTTTGAGTTAATAATTCAACTAATTTATGAGTGTATGTCTGACGGTCATAGCTAATGAATTTAAATAGGCGTATATGTGAAAAACAAAGGGTGTTGAAAAGTTACACATTAAACAATATTTGAAAGTTACAGACATAAATAACAGAAGATTTATTAGGGGGAGTGGAAAAGTTTAAAAGAGGACATAAATAGAGATCAAAATATCCAATAAAGAGCCTGTTATAGAGACTTTTTGAGCTAATAAAAATAAGATAATATATAAATGAGGTGAAAAAAGCCCCCACAAAAGAAGAAAAAAGAGAAGTGACTTTCTTAACCAAAGTTTCTATTAATAAGCATATCAATCTTTTTATTTGTCCAAATCTAATTAGTAGCGAAAATCAAACATACCAAAAAATATGTTAGAACTGACTACAACTTAACATAATGGAGATATGTGCCTATCTACGACTATATTTTTATAGTCTGGTTGAGAAAAAAATAAAAATATTCTACATTTTATCATAAGGATCTCCATCATCTTCTTTTGAATTTGCTCAACTGATTCTCTACGTTCTTCCTCTGCTTCGTTCTTCATCCCGATTCATAAATTCTTAGATGACTCTTAAATACCTGTAATTTTTATGTGTCCCTAAAATAAAGGGAGAAAAGGAGAAAATATTTTTATGGTTTAAGTAATCACTATGTACCACTTTTAAGTGACCCAAAATTAAAGAAGAAAAAAAAAAGAACAATCTTAGAGTTTAGTTAACCATACCTTGATAGAAAATGTGAATTATTGGTCTTCATTTGCTGTAAAATTGCGATGGAGTATGAGTGTTTCTTAGAATTAGTCTGCATAAATAGACATTAAAGAAATATTTTTATGTAGAGTATGTCTGATCAAACACACATAAAATTGAAAAAAAATAAAGAAAAACATCCCTACCATGGGTTCTTAGCAGCTTGTCCACACGATGCAGTGATATTGCTCCATTTTTTGTCCCACCATTACTTACTCTGCAAAGGTAAAAACTTCACTGAATAAGGATTCTTATAAATAAGATTATTTAGGCATTAAGCAAAACACGTATATGTAATAATAACAGTGGAGCTGAAAATAGAAAGCCATGAAATCCACTAACAGATACAAAACTAAGCTAAAGATGAGTCTCTATATATAATGGTGTACTATTGTTTTATGTTTAATGAGGAAGAACCATTTCAATTCCCTTATTAAGTGATGATGGGGGGCTTTAGTTTTCAAATTGATTGTAGAATTTGTTTAGTCATTCGTTTTAGATATGAAATGTTGTGGTAATAAATATGAATTGAATCAGTTGAAGAATGTGTGCTTTTATTTTGTGAAACGTTGGAGTAATTATTAGACTTTAACTACTTCTTACAAGAAAATAATTAGGAAATAGAAAAAGTGTTGAAAAATTCAAAAAAAAAGAGAAAAAAGATAAATATTTTTCTTGGCTTGAGAGAGGTGCCACCTCACTTTCTTATTATGTATATATATATAGATATAGATATTTCCTATCGTAACGCCTACAACGATGGGCTAACAGAACCTTTTGAGATCTATATTTACTTATTTATTTTTTTAAAATTCTGAAAGTTTAGAAACTTGTAACAACAAACTTTTCGTAAGTGTAATCATACTATAACGCTATCTAAAAGGGTAAAAGGCTAAAACTTTTTGACTATAGCTCTTTTTTAGTTTGTTTACTGTTTTATGGTTGTTTTGTAAACTAGTCTTAGGGTACGCGCTTTGCGCGTGTACTTATATCAATGAGTATATAATTTTAAAAAATTACGTAAATATTATTAAATAATATATTTGAGTTATTGAATAAAAATTAAAAAAAATAATTTATTTATTTTTGCATTCGGGATTCGTGCCTTTACAATGATATAGAAAATAGAGATACTTTTTTAAACTCCTTCTTACTCGAATAACATCTTTTTCTCTTCATCAATATTTTCGCATAATATTTAAAAATTATATTTAATTATTAGAAAAATAGTTAATTAAGTACATGCATCTTAATTTAATAGT
The DNA here is from genome assembly GCF_000715075.1 of Nicotiana tabacum. Classification (NCBI taxonomy): domain Eukaryota; kingdom Viridiplantae; phylum Streptophyta; class Magnoliopsida; order Solanales; family Solanaceae; genus Nicotiana; species Nicotiana tabacum. Next base: position 145,462,562 of record NC_134090.1, read on the forward strand.
AAGAATATATAGTGTCCTCCCCTTAGAATTATAAGTTCAAACATATTTCATATAAAAATTGTCGTAAACAAATATAAGCAAAAGACAATGTAATACTGTTTTTTCTCCCCAAACAATATTTATGTTAAGACAATGTAATATTGTTATTTCTCCCAAACAATATAAGTAAATGATAATAGATCTTTGTGGTCTGGGCCTTATCTGGACCCCGCACATATAGTGCACCGAGCTTTCTTTAATATTTATATTAAAGTCCTAAATATTAGGACTTCCTACATAATTTAACACAAGAAATATTTTATAACCAATTTAGTTGATTTCAAAGTACTATATATTACGATAATAACTAAATTACGATATTGTCTAATTTGAAGTTTAATTTTAAATGGTAAAAAAAGGCGAACGATATTTCATTAAGGGCCTTCGTGCATTTAATATAGATAGATAGAACGATATGTAAGTTATTATGTATTCTAGAAATTAATCAATTTAGTAGTGTACTTGATTAATCTTCTCTTCTTCTTTTTTAACGTTTTAATTTAAAATCCTACAAATGATATGGAGATTAGACGTGGTAAAAAGCTAGTATTGTTTTTCCTTTTGAAACAAAAGTCTTTATTGTATTAAAATCACGTCTTCCTATTGCAAATAAAATTGTAATACAATCTAATAAGGAAAGATTAACAAATTAATTCTAGTTGATTTTAAAGTTCTAACTTTAGGAAAATTAGCATAAATGGTAATTGAATGTTTATTCCTAAATATTAGGAAGGCAACTTAAATTATAATTTTATCTAGTGTAAAGTCGATTTTTTAAGGGTAAAAAAGTCGAACGACATTTCGCTAAGAGTCTTCGTGTTTTTAATATAGTATAGATTACCATCTTATTGAAACAGAAAACAATATGCTATGTCATATTTTTCGAATCCATCAAATTACCACAAGAATATAAAATCAATCCTCCGATATATGCTTTACATAAACTCGTTTTTGAACAATAATTAAGGTGAACTTAATTCTCAATGATTTAACAAGATATAGGCTCTTGATACCAATTGTAAGAACCAAAATACTTTAAGATGAAATCCTTCATCGTTTACCCAAGATCTATCATGTTAAATCATCGAGAATAAAAGCTAGATGCGGAAGCGTACATGAATCCATAGGAACGAATGAAACTGCAGTCAATAGTCTTCCAAATCAAGACGTAGAAATTGGACAGAAGACAACTCTTCCTTTTCCACCGATGGGATATTAGAAAAAGAACCCTACATCTGATTTGGGGATCATAACCCATTTATAATTGCACATGTTTATGTAGTTCTAATTTAGCACATCATTAAATTAGAAATTATATCCGGGTATCTACACATTAGACCCCATACATTATGAGGTGTCTTATAGACCCATTTAACTTTAAACCTTATTAGATCACTTTTAATTTGGGTCAACCTTTTAACGATAGCAACCTACATACAATTATTCTTAATACCATATACGTGCAAAACCATATGAAGTTCTAACAAATCTCACATGTATCACGTGGATCAATGATTTATATATGACAAAAAAATCTTATTTTTGGCCTATTTATATATTATAATTTACTGATGAATTGAATAAGAATGGGGGAATTACGCTCCTTGTCACTTGACCCAACAGTCCATCAAAAAATGGCCCATGTTTAAAGCCTTTACCTGATATGGGTCCGGTTGTACATAATCTGAAAATTATTTTTCACCAGTTAGCCTACCCTATTTAATTATTATTTTTCTTTTCTTCGTTCTTCTTCTTCCTCTTTCACGACTTTACACCCCAAAATTTCTCTACCATTATATATATTCTTCAATTCTCCTTCCAGATTCAAAGTTGATAATCACTATTAAGATGAGAAGAAAAAATACCATTTAAGAGAAGTATTATTTTTGGAGTCACCATTAAAGGTCATTCGAAGCTTCAATTTTAGAAATTAGATTTTTCGATTTTGTTAGTTGTTTGGATTGGGTGTCGGCCCAATTGATTGGGATCGTCAAGGGGAGTTCAAAACTCAAATTTGAAGTGATTTGGAGCAGATTTGAGGTAGATTTGAGTTGAATTTCAGAAGATGCTCAAAGAAGAAGAAGAACCAGTGAAACTCCATTAATAGGATTCATTTGTATAATAATGTATAACAGTGTATAAGTAATGTATAATAGTGTATAAACACCTCTTATACATTATTTTATACAAGGCTAATACATTATTTATAGGTATTTGGTGGATTTCTCACATGTCTTCTTCTTCTTCTTCTACACCTATATACATGGTGTATCACTAACATTTTCACTGTTGTGCTTATACATTTTTATACACTTTTATACAACTATATATATGATATACCTCTTTGTATAAAAGTGTATAATATTGTATAAAAGTGTATAAGCATCTCTGACGAATATTTTATACAATTTTAACTTACAATTCTTGATTAAAACTATTCCAAACTCCACTAAATGACTTCAAACTTTGTATACGATCTACTTAAACTAATTTTAATAAGTTCAAACAATACCCACTTAAAATTTCTCACAAAATCATATTCAAAAACTAACAAGATTAGCATTAAAGAAGATGAAATTTTAGATTTCTCGCATCTGTTTGTGAATTTTTATAGTTGTGATAGGTATGTAGAAACTTGAGGAAAAAGGAAAATGAAAATATTTCGGGCTTGAAGATATAGAGAATAAAAAAAACTGGAAAAAAAATTCAGATCTAAACTTATTAATATTTGGCTATACATTTGCAAACTTGTAAGTGTGCTAAAATAATGCAAGGTCAACTTATGGAGTTTATTATTATGTAATTTTGTCAATAAGAATTGACCCCTATCACAAGCTAGCTCCGCATTTTATCCCATTTTTTTTTCTTTAGAGTAAATGATTAATGAAGAAATTGGACAAAAAATATAAAAAGTATCTTAACAAACATAACATTAAATACAAGGAAGCAGCATTGAAGTGGACAGACATGAAATTAATATAAACCTACTAATGGTAGTGCATAATTCATACAAGAAGTAGACCACTCTTAATTCAAATAATGAAGAGGAAGTCAAAAGACTTCAGAAAGACAGTTAAAACATAACTTGCAATCGACTTTGATTTCATTGATTGATATATAACTGAATATTATTATACACATACACAATATATGCGTGTGCATACAAAATTCGCGCCATTGTTAATGTTGTGAATATTGGGATTTTTACACAATATAACTGCCATGGAAAATAATATTTTTATATATTAATATATTTGATACATAGTAAGTGTATATAGTGTCTTTTCGTCTTCTTGAATCGAGGGTCTGTCGAAAATAACCTCTTTACTCCCTCGGGATAAGGGTAAGATCTGCGTATACATTATTTTCCCCAAATTTCACTTGTGAAATTTTACTAGGTTGTTATTGTTGTTTGTTGTTGATCAAATGTGTTAAAAGCCTACTATGTTCATCGAAGTCTGTGGGCTAAATTGCTTTCTAGTCCAAAGGCTAAACAGAAAGTCCAATATGTATGGGTGAAAATGGGGGGATTTGCATCTGTGCCCGCTTTTTGTGTCACGTTTTAACTTGTGTCAGTTTTACAAAAAAAATTGCAAGCGTACCCGCTTTTTGCATAACTTCAGTATACGGGGCTGAAGTAGCAAAGACAATCACGCAAAACTTCAGCATTCTAGTAGCCGGACCTGAAGTTCAGCTCTAGAGCTGAAGTTTTTGTTTTATAACTGTCGAACTGCAGCTCTAAAACTGAAGTTTTTGTTTGTAACTGGCGAACTTCAGCTGTAGAGCTGAAGTTTTTGTTTTGTAACCGTCTGAAGTTTTTGTTTGTAACTGGAGCTGAAGTTTTTGTTTCGTAACTATCGAACTTCAGCTCTAGAACTGAAGTTTTTGTTTGTAAGCTTCAACTCTAGTGCTGAAGTTTTTGTTTTATAACTGTCGAACTTCAGCTCTAGAGCTGAAGTTTTTATTTGTAACTGGCGAATTTCAGTTTTTTCTGGAAAAATCAGCTTTTTATGTTATCGTCCGCTTTAAATGCAGTAACCTCATTTCGTCTAACTCACACTCAACTTTGCTCAGCCATTTTTATTTCTAAGCAGCTGATATTGGAAAATACATTATACAATTTTATTATACATTCAGATAACAGAAATTTTTCTTTTTCTGAACACAGAAACATATAATTCACATATACAAGGTTAGCTTTCTACTTGCTTCAATTATGCTTCTCGCTATAGCAATAAGTTTCTCCACAAATTATGTTGGAAAAATCCCAAGTACTAGAGGCTCTTCCTAAAAATGATTATTAATTTCTTGAAAACGAAATCCTAGATAAAAACGTCGTGTGAATACAAGTTATATACATAGCCGTAACAGATTTCTTGCAGAAAAGGGAGAAGGAGAAGTTTGAGAAAGAAGAGGCGGATATAACTTTGAGGAGGAGAAGGAGGAGGAGAAAGGGGGCTGAAGTTGCTTAAAAAGTGGGTTGTGTCACGTTTTAATTTGTGCCCGCTTTGCAAAAAAAATTGCAAGCGTACCCGCTTTTTCGCATAACTTCAGCATACGGGGCTGAAGTAGCAAAGACAATCACGCAAAACTTCAGCATTCTAGTAGCCGGGCCTGAAGTTCAGCTCTAGAGCTGAAATTTTTGTTTTGTAACTGTCGAACTTCAGCTCTAGAGCTGAAGTTTTTGTTTGTAAGCTTCAGCTCTAAAGCTGAAGTTTTTGTGTTGTAACGGGGAAACTTTAGCAGAGCTGAAGTCTGAGGCAATCACTACTGTTTTTGGTGTTTCGCGGTTGATCAACTAGAAAGAAAAGAGAACTAAATAACTTCAGCTCTAGAGCTGAAGTTTTTGTTTTGTAACTGTCGAACTTCAGCTCTAGAGCTGAAGTTATTTAGTTCTCTTTTCTTTCTAGTGCTTGTGTGTTCCAGTTCTTTTCTTTCTTCTTCAGCTTCTGCTTTTTTGTCTTTCGTTTTGTAATTTTAAACTCCAGTTATTTCTTGCTTACTGAATTATTAATACTCTTGAATTCAAATTTTATTTTAAACAAATTCCCTTCTAAACCTATATGATAAAGATAAAGAACTATCAATATACAAGCGTATTCAGCATAATGAGTAGAACAACAACTTCAAAGGTATTATATTACAGAATACAAATGTACCTTTAAAGCAAACATAAATTGTTTCAATGTGTGATGAGCACCAAAAATAAATACATACTACATAAAAGGTAAAAGTTAGAAGGAGGAGGAGAAAGGGGAAGAAGGAGGAGAAAAGAGGCTGAAGTTATTTAAAAATTGGGTATAAGTTAAAATTTTTTTAAAAAATGGGTATAAGTTAAATGAGGGCGACCAAATAGGGCGCCCCGTGCAATTTTTACGGAGAAAGGGGCTGAATTTGTTTAAAAAGTGAGTATAAGTTAAAAGTTTTTTAAAAAAATGGGTATAGGTTAAATGGGGACCACCAAATAGGACGTTCCGTGCAATTTTTAAGCTAAAAAGGAAGTCAAAATACCCAATTACCTTTTTTTGGCAATTTTATTTTAAAATTTTCTACGTATTTTATGGTTATTGTGCATCAGCTTCTTTACAACAAAGAAAAACCAAAAGAACACTCCACCCCACCCCCAACCCCAACCCCAACCCCATTTTTTCTCCTCACCCCCCTCGCTTTGTCTATCACCCTTTTCCCCGTTGTAAAGAAACAATTTTTCTCTTTCGTCGCAAGAGAAAATCCATTCTTTTTATTTTAATAATCAAAATCTAATATAGGGGTCTTCCATTGCCTCATCAATTGGGAATCTCTGATACAAGGTATTCAATGTAATATCCAATTTTGATATTTGAATGTGCAATTCTTTTCTGTATTCATGTATAATAATCTTGAAAATTAAAATAGGTATTATTTGTTTGAGTCTCAAATTGTTCAATTTAATGCAGTTTTTGGGTACATCATTGTTTAGATTGTTCTTGTTTATGTAGGTATGCAGATTAATTGTGTTTGCATAGGTTGGTCTCTGTATTGTGCATAATCTTGAAACCCCATTATCTGTTTAGTCTCAATTGCTTATTTATTGTCTCTGTAATGCAGGCTTTGAGTACATCATTTATTTAGGTAGCTAATGCTTTCTCGGTATGCAGATTAGTGGTATGCATTTCTTGGAACTTTTCACAAGATTTACAACATAGGTATTTTGATTGCTGGATCATTTGGGGTGTTGCATTGCTGGACATATGAGCAAAGTCTGGAACTTTTGGCAAGCTTTATAAAACTGGGGTTAGGATTTTGTAGTAATCTTGGTTTGGCAAGTAATCAATTGCTCGATCATTTGGGTGAGTCGTAATAAAAGTAACATGCAAAGAGATGGTGACAACTACATGGAAAAAGTTTGTTTACCCTTGTTGGAAGCCTTCTATAGATAATGAAGGTGAAAATAGCAATAGTAGAGGTGGAGACCGAGACCCGGACGGCAGTGTTGATGGATTGTGGTGGTATAAAGATTCGGGGCACCATGTTAATGGGGAGTTCTCGATGGCTGTAATTCAAGCGAATAATACATTGGAGGATCACAGTCAGCTTGAATCGGGGCCGATGAGTTCGGTCAACACAGGTCTGCAGGGCACCTTTGTGGGAATATATGATGGCCATGCAGGTGCAGAAGCTGCCCGGTTTATAAATGACCGCCTGTTCAAGAACGTCAAGAGTATGCTTTTTCTTCTTTCCTATGCTTTAAAGATAAACTGTATCTGTGGCATTTCATTTGTGACTTACATATATGTGCTTCAGAAACAAGACTTATCTTCTACTTACGTACTCTAGGTACTGTAATGACTATTCTGTACATGCACACTCATATATGACACACATGTATTCCAAGTATGTAGCTCTTTCGTAGTGTATTAAATCTTTGTTAAATGTGTTGTTGCATCTTATAAAAAAATGTGTTGTTAGACACTAAAGCTAGGTGTATAGGTTGAGTGCTTCGCGTGATTTAGGATGTGCTTCATTCTATGTTGCATAGGGGTGCTGGAACACGGCCAATAACTATTATTACGACGATTAATACAAGTTATTGAACTAAAATTAATAATATTTAAACACTTAATAGTTAATATTTTATTCATAAGATATCTCGTGTAATAACAAAGCATTCTATAACTATATATATGAGATAAACCCAAAAGTCAAACCAAATAACTGATCAATCTTTACTTCTTGGTCACAGATGTAGTCAAAGCACCCAAGGTAAGTTGACCAAATCCTGTGTGGATTTCCCACCCACACTCACACCCACATCTAAATTGTGTTGGATCGGCATGGTGCGGTAGGGATTTTGAAGGGTCCGAGCAACACCAAGGTGCTAATTTGTGTGCCTTAGTGGCCAGGGGCTCTTGAAAAGGGTGTCACTAAAAAGATACATGTACACACACCTTTTTCTTCAATGAAGGACGCTTTATTTGCACTATGTGTTGAAAAAGCATACGATAGAGTTCCGAGGGAGGTTCTGTGGAGGTGTTTAGAGGTTAGTGGCGTTCTGGTAGCATACACCGGGGTGATTAAGGATATGTAGGATGGTGCTAAGACTCGGGTGAGGACTATGGGAGGTGACTCATAGCACTTCCATGTTGTGATGGGGCTGCACCAAGGATCGGCTTTTAGCCCATTTTTATTTGTCTTGGCGATGGACGTGCTGATGTGACACATCCAATGGGAGGTGCCTTGGTGCATGCTATTTGCCGATGATAGACTGTTGATCAACGAGACGCGAGGCGGGGTTAGTGCAAGGTTGGAGGTTTGGAGACATGAGTCTAAAAGTTTCAAGTTGAGCAGGACCAAAACATAATACTTGGAGTGCAAATTTAGTGACGGGACTGATGAAACAGACGTGGATGTTAAGTTTGATGCTCAAGTTGTCCCCAAGAGAAGTAGTTTCAAGTATCTCGGGTCTATTATCCAAGGTAACGAGAAAATTAACGAAGATGTCACACATCGCATTGGAGTGGAATAGATGAAATGGAGGCTCGCATCCGGTGTTTTATGTGATAAGAATGTGCCGCCAAGAGTTAAGGGTAAATTTTACACAGTGGTGGTTCGACTTACTATGCTGTGTGGGGCTGAATGTTGGCCAGTCAAGAACTCCCATGTGCAGAAGATGAAAATAGCCAAAATGAGGATGATGAGATGGATGTGTAGGTGTACTGGGAGAGATAAGACTAGGAATGAAACTGTTCGGGACAAAGTGAGAGTGACCTCTGTGGAGGACAAGATGTGGGAGTCGAGGCTGGGATGGTTCGGCTACGTTAAGAGGAGAAGCATTGATGCTCTCGTTAGGAGGTGTGAGAGGTTGGCCATGACAGGTTTGAGAAGAGGTCGAGTAGGCTAAAGAAGTACTGGGGAGAGATGATTAGGCAGAACATAACGCCGTTTCAGCTTATTGAGGACATAACCCTTGATAGGAGGATGGGAAGGTCGAGGATTAGGGTAGAATGTTAGTGGGTAGTTGAACGTTTCTCATTTTTCTACCAGTAGTTTTAGTAGCACTCATGTTCCTTCATATTCTTAGATCTTTATTACGTCATGTGGTTTAGTTCGCCTCAGGTATTGTATTCCCTGTTGTTTCTATTTGATACTACTTATTCTTTTTCTCCCTTTTTTTCTTCTCTCTTCCTTTTCTATCCTTTTCTCCTCCTCCTCCTCCTTCTCCTTCTCCTCACCCTTTCTGAGCCGAGGGTCTATTGAAAACAACCTGTGAAGGTAGGGTTAAGGTCTACGTACACACTACCCTCCTCAGACCCCACATGTGGGAATATACTGGGTCTGTTGTTGATGAAAATTCCAAGTTCCAACAAACTTCGGCCTTTTCTTTTAATGCTTTTCACATTTGATAAAACACTGTAGTAAACTTCATTGCTCTTTGGATAAGATTAAACAGTAAGTTCTTTTTGTCATTTATGATGAAGGATTAGGTCAAATTCCTTCACTATACTATCATTCTTGTTTATAATGCCCTTACTGAAAGTGAACTTTTAGAAGCAGGAGTCTGGTTCTGATTATATAAAAAAAGATACTAAATTACACTTAGGATAGCTCTCTGGTAATTTCTGTTGCATTCAAGGCTATGATTGATTTGGGACATGTGGCATCTCTCTCTTGTTGGGAATTACTCCCCTATAGGTATGTGTTTGGCTGTTTGCAAGTTGTGACAGAGAACTAAAGTCAGCTCTGTATCCTGGCCATATGGATTACTTGATAGAAGAATGTCCTTTCCTTTTTAAATCACCTGAAGAAAGGATTGAGATAGGAAATAGGGAATGTTTGATTAGAGATGAAGCGAATTGTGTGAGGTTCAACCATGCATAAATATCTGATCTTTTAGATTCCTTGTCCAAAGAAGGGGAAATACTGAATTTGGGTCTTCGTTTCAGTACTAAAAGGCATTCGTAAGATTTTTGTTCAGTTTTTCCAATAAACTTGCTGCAAGGAACAATTATAACAGAGGAAACTCCGAATTTTAATAGCCATTGCTGCCAACATCTATAAGGTTCTGATGAATTTTAGACGGGCCAATTAATGTTGTTAGCAATAATTTCCTTTTAAGATGATATGTATCCGTATGGATTAGATTAAGGATTGTTCGTTCCTTTACTACACTTGATCTAGCCAAAAGGCCGAGAAAGATCTGGATTGTCTTTCCTCTATATGTACCTGATTGGAAAGAAATTAATGAAAGACATAAACCTTGCATTAGAGACGATGCTCATGGTGTTAGGGTCAGCAATGTAGATCTTACATGTTCCTTGTCCGCAAATATTGTATCACTATAAAAGCCTTCATGACGACTCTATGTTGTATGACCTAGGGAGAATTGAGGTCTATTATGAAGCATGACAAGTCCCTTTGGGTTAAGATCCATCAAAAATCTTACTCCAAAAAAAAAAAACCATAGGCAGAAATCTAAAAGTTGTAGCGAACCATCCCAGGTCAAAGGTAAAAGCCTTGCAAGGGGACTGGTGGAGAAGGTGGTAGACCATGAATAGGTAACATCTCTGCCTCAGCTGGTAAGTTACAAGCTCAATAGCTCGCACATCACTGCAATGCACCACCGCTAATGCCTTATGGATGTCATCCACAAACTGATAAGGGTCATCATAGCGTTTACTTTAGAAATGGTAAGTTACAACGCACCCCCTCAATGCCTGTTAGGCGTGGCATTTCTATCCCCTCCTTGAGCCAACCTTAAGTTACATGCTCAATAGCTCGCACATCACTACAACGCACCCCCTCAATGCCTGTTAGGCCTAGCATTTCTATCTCCTCCTTGAGCCAACCTCAGACTCTCTCTGCTTGATCAGCTGCATTTCAGGGCAATAGCTTAATGACCTGATCCACCCCAGGAGCGTCTCCTGAAGCCCCTCTGGTAAAACTGCCGGCATCAAAGCAATTGGCACCTGCTACTCCTTGAGAACTAGCTCCTCCTGCTTAGCAGCTCTGGGAGCCTTAGCTCTTGCTGCGCCATGCCCTCAATTCCTACCTTGACCATGGCCTCTACCCGACCTACGCCCCTACCTCCCAGGGCTGCTTCACCGCTGCTTCTTCAGATGCAGCAGGAGCATTAACATCTAATCTTATACTGGAAAACTTGTGTTCTCACCATCTGGTATAAGGATAACAACGTTAAAAAATCTTAAAGTTCTACCACATGAATATGTAACGAGGAGAAAGCTGAATGGAACGCACTTCCTAAAATGCCTTGTAGCCTCCCGCTTATGGACTTTGAGTGCAACGCATCTATAAACTGGACTTTAGATCAAATTCTAGAGTTTGCTTGTATGAGAGGGCATCCTCCGTCCTCCGATAGTAGATCTCTTCTCTCATATAATTCTTTTATAAGGTAAATAATTTCATGTTGGCGAAATGCACGTGTACAAGCTGTATGCCAGAAAGTAGAGAACCTACAGTAAAACAATGTTCTATACAAAGCTCATCCAATCATCTATACAAACTGGGAACTCGAGGGTGCACCAAAAGGAAACCAGAGATTGAAGGCTATTCCTCAAATACATAAAATCATTTTCAACCCCTTCAAATGCCTTTTTATTTCTCTCCTTCCAAACTACCCACATAAGCGCTTGGGGTTGTGGGGGTTTTTATTTTTTTTGGGGGGGGGGGGGGAGGGGGGCATCGTTTTTGATGTCTTCTATTCCTACTTCTGAAAACCCAACTAAACAATACCTCCTTTATTGTGCTTGTCACATCACCCATTTGTACTCCAAATCAATTCAAGACCACCCACTACAAGCACACTGCTGTATGCCGATGCTTTTCATATCTACACATATAGCACCAATGTACATGTATGATTACACTACCCTCCCCAGACCCCTCTTGTGAGATCTCAGTGGGCTATTGTTGTTGCATGTAATTTGTCATAGAAAAGTTTGTTAAAGCCATCAGGCTTATTCTGTAAATTAGGATTAGATCATCCTCGCTCCTTGGTTTGCCACTTTCCCCTCCCCCAGCAAAGAAAAGTTTGAGGGAAGAAAGCTTTATGATTCTCTCTCTCCTTTGACATGTACGCACTCTTTTATACTGTTTGAAGATTACTGATACATATGTTACTTACTTGACAGCTATATGTGATGCAGAATTCACCTCAGAGGATCAAGTTATGTCAGCCGACGTTATAAGCAAGGCATATTTGGAAACAGAAGAGGAGTTCCTTTCTCTAGTGAGAAAGCAATGGCAAACTAAACCCCATATTGCTTCTGCGGGATCATGCTGCTTAGTGGGTATTATATGCAGTGGGACATTATACATCGCAAATGCTGGAGATTCTCGTGCGGTGTTAGGAAAACGGGAGAGGGCTATGAAAGAGGTTAAAGCAATTCAATTGTCTTCTGAACACAATGCGAGTTTGGCATCTGTCCGTGAGGAACTGCGTTCACTGCATCCTGATGATCCGCATGTAGTAGTTTTAAAGCACAAGGTTTGGCGCGTGAAGGGAATTATACAGGTATTTAAGTTCCATGTTATCAGACTCACCGTGAGATTATTCATTACAGTTATCTGAACTGTGTGAAGCAGATGATATTATCAACTTGATAGTATTATTGCTAAAATTTAATGCACTTGCAGGTGTCAAGATCAATTGGTGATGCATATTTGAAGAGAGCAGAGTTTAACAGAGAGCCTTTGCTCCCTAAATTTCGATTTCCTGGAACCTTCCGGAAGCCCATTCTCCTAGCTGAGCCATCAATATTTGTACAGAAGCTCCTTCCAGAAGATCAGTTTCTCATATTTGCTTCTGACGGCTTATGGGAGCATCTAAGTAATCAAGAGGCCGTGGACATTGTCAGTAGTTGTGAGCACCATGTAAGATTACCCTCATTTCTTTTGATAAGTAAGAATCTCCTTGTTTGTCAAATCTTCTATAATTTTCTTGTTATCATATCATTCTCATTTGTTAAAGAGAGAGAGAGAGAGGGAGGGAGGGAGGGAGGGAGGGAGAGAGAGAGAGAGAGAGAGAGAGAGAGAGAGAGGAGGGAGAGAGAGAGAGTACATGTAGGTGTTACGATTTTATCTAGTTTAAATCTCTCTCTTAGTAGACCTTTTCCTGTTCCTCAATCTTCGGAGAATACAGCATTGTGTTATCTGTGAGTTCTCTGTTTGCCAGGAAGGAATCTGAAAGAGGAGGGAGGGAGGGAGGGAGAGAGAGAGAGTACATGTAGGTGTTACGATTTTATCTAGTTTAAATCTCTCTCTTAGTAGACCTTTTCCTGTTCCTCAATCTTCGGAGAATACAGCATTGTGTTATCTGTGAGTTCTCTGTTTGCCAGGAAGGAATCTGAATTTCTTTAGTAAATCTGCTTTTTGTGTGCTTTGAGATATTTATCTGTGTTTAAAAACTTGGATGAAACAAGAAATATATAAAATTAAAAATGAGATTAGTTAATAAGTTAATAAAAAATCCCATGTTTCTTTTATTAAGAGTAGATGCTTGTAGCATCTTTATCTTTGGTGTAGGAATAGTAGTTTTGAAAATTTTACTCAGTTCATAGAGTTGTGTGATTTCTTGGGGATGTAAGGACCAGTTGTTTGTATTCTGGTGTACCATCTTGGTAGATCTTTAAAAACTCACTTTACCTATTAAAAAAAAGTTTAACAAGCCACTTTCATGATTAAACCTTAGATTAATAGCATTTAAAGATGTTTTAGATTGCAATGAAGGGAAAAAGAAACAGAGACCTTGCAAAAGAAAAGAAAGGAGAGGAGAGGAAAGGAGAGGGATATCACTTTCTTGTTTTTGGTTTTTTACCTAAAGAGAAAAGGAAGTAGCAGGCATTCCTTGACATTAATACCTATGATTACAAAAGAGAACTTGAGACTATGAATTATATATGTATTATTTTTATTTACTTATCAAAAACAATACATATTATAGTCTATGTTGCTCGGGCTCTCCGAAATATCGATGAGTGCGTATCGGATCCTCCAAAAATAGTGTATTTTTGGAGGATCTGATACGAGCGCGGCAACCATTTTGGAGAATCTGCGCGACATAGATTATAGTCATAATCTTGACACCCCTTGGTGAAAATTCTGGCTCAGCCACTGTTAACATGGTTATACTTGTGTAATGTGTTCACTAGACAACAAGACTAGATTCTTGCATATTCGATTATGACTATTTGTGCTGTTGAGCATGTAAGTTTTGTTTTATACATGACCTGTCTACTTCAAGAAACAGTGATTGACTGACTGTTGGAACTTGCATTAAATTACTGTGTCAGCTGTTTTCTCTACTAAAACTAACGTTTACAAATTTGTACAGGGAATTGCTAGAAAACTTGTAAAAGCTGCTCTTCAGGAAGCCGCAAAGAAAAGAGAAATGAGATATGCGGACCTGAAAAGGATAGATAGAGGAGTGAGGCGACATTTTCATGACGATATCACGGTCATAGTTTTGTTTCTAGATTCTCATTTGATTAGTCGCAGTTCCTTCCGTGCGCCTGTGGTTTCTATAAAAGCAAGTGTTGGTCCTTGAAATGCCAATACCTCGTATAAGTTCCTATAACCTACGTCTAATCCCTCGAGTTTATTATGAAAAGTTCTCTTAAAATAGAAAGAGACAGAGAAAAAGAAAAAGTATGTATAGCTTTGCTCCTTGGGCTATCGGACCTCAGTATATAAATGATAAGTTGATGATTATGCCAGTAAGATGCTTGAGAAGATTCTCTCAAAAACCTCTGTGCTGATTGGCATATGAAACTTGGTAAGTTAGGGCGAGACGGTGAGGCTGAAAACTTATGGCTGTCGTTCAGTTTTTCAAGAGATGTTAAATACTACAAAATTTGAGTGCTCACAATTTCTTTTCTTGAATTCAATTGTTCATGTCAATGTCTAGCTCTGTTCCAAACTTATTTTTGATTCTTTTTAGATGTTTGGAGTAATTTGACTCACAAATTTTACTTTCATTATTACATACATAAGTCCGTGACTCTTGCGCGGCATCTTGGAAGGAAAGTGTATCTGTATAGAACTTTCTTATTGCCTTTTGCATAATGGTGTCATAGGTATGCAACATTCTTCTACTCTTGTGAAATGACATGCCATTTGGATGTAAACTTCACAAGCAGTTCTTATATAGGAGAAAAATAATGCTGTCTTTTTCTCTTCTTTAACGTGGTGCTTATACTTTTTTGAGCCGAGAGTCTATTGAAAACCACCTTTCTATTTTCACAAGGTAGGGATTAGGTTACGTACATATTACCCTTCTCAAACCCCACTATGTGGGGTTATACTGGGTTTGTTGCGGGTTTGTTGTTGTTGGCAGACAACTATATTGCATGGATATTTCATTTATTTGGATGTGCCTTCGTCGGACATGACATGGATATAGATACTTTATGTTGATTTTTTCGAAAGTAAAAAAGTTGGTATAAGATTGCACAATGTAAGGTACAAGTTATAAGGTGAAAAGACAAGCAACTTAGCATGAATGATTAAAACATTCTAGAATGTACAGAACCAAATCTGGTAACTATATTTTTTGAATCAAAAGTTGCAACTTAGCATGAATGATTAAAAAAAATTCTAGAAAAAGAATTTACCGTATCTCCTTAAATCATAGTTGTTATCTTGAGTTGTTAAGGAAACATGATAAATGATATGCACTTTGGTTCATATTTGACCTTCAAATATATAGTCATAATGAAAACTAATTTTACAGTTAACGGAATTTAATCGGTTGTACTCTTTTCGTACCATGAATACTGAGAAAATGAGCCTAATTTAGAACTGAAGAGTAATCTTCCATCCATATAGAAATTTTGTGCCATTTTCCTAAGTTGCTCACCATCTTTTTTGTTTCTGCAGTCCACAGTTCAGTCTCAACAGAAATTCTAATTATCTGCTCCAACAAAAATTATAGTTTAGTGGTAAAAGTATAATATAGTAAATGGTAGGAGTACTACTTCGGCTTGATTTGTATATACGTCGAGAAACAAAATTGTGCGTAAATTGCAAAACTAATGTAGTAAGATCTCTCTATAATAATATCTTTATATAACACTACTTTACTATAAAAGTCAAACTTTTTCCGGAACCAATTTTCATGTTATGTTATAATATGTGTTCTCTATAACATGACTTTGCTATAACAACCAAAAATATTCGGAACAAACGAGGCTATTATAAAAAGGTTTATTTGTAGGTAAACACGTAACATCTAAAGTAATTAACGAATTTCTTTTTAAAGTGATTAAGACGTCTTTCTTTAATACATGAAAACAAATTAAAATCAAGATAATATTATACAATAATGAAGAACCCCTAATAATTTTGAATTTGTAGAAGTTATTTTAATAACAAAACTTGTACATCTTTACAATATGCCAGACGATGCATCAAAGGTCGTTTGCTCAATCGAATAACAAATCAAAGATCATTTGCTCAATATGGTACTCTTTATGCCAAAAAGAAAAATAAGAGCATGACATAATCCAAACCCATCTGAAACTCATCGAAATCTATCCAAAACCTGCGGACAAGTCCAAAATCATCATGCATACATGTTGAAGCTTTTAAATCATGAATCTGAGCTTGTAAAGTCCACTATTTGACCGTGGACAACTCATTTTCTTAAACTTAACTAGTATGCAACTTAAGTGTCTGAATCACTCTTAAACATTCCGGATAAGAGATCGATTCATACTCTTTACTCATTGAGTTCTTGATTCTTTACCGCTTCTCATCAAACAACTATGCATAATCCACAAGTACATAAGTAAAGAGCTGCACCCGATGACAAGGACAGGAATGGCAAGACCAAGTGAATGTGCTAAAGTAGCATACATACCAGTTACAAATGCACCTATAACTGCTGTCATTGCCAAAAACTGCAAAATAACTGCGACTCCGTAAAGCCACCCAATTACCTTCAGTTCCTTTAGAGTTGCTGCATTTCCTGCCATGATATAGTAGCTGAATATAGCAGCAGCTGAGCATGCAAACGCGATTACATCTGTAACAACAAATGCACGGAGTGCTGCTTTTCTTGTTAGAATCGCCATCCCTTTATTTGAGCTATTGGCGTCGCTATCTATACCTCCAGGCAACGTGAAACCAGCTGCAAACGTGACTGTCATGGCCACAACTAGATGTATTTGAGCTGCCGACATAATAGCTTTGATTTTTGTTTCACTTTCCTTAGCTTCTTGCTCTATCCTGCTCCTTGTTTCCGTTTCATCTTCTAACTGATCATCCTTCGTGTTCTTCCGTTTTATCTTGAAGTCACGTCGCCCCGATCGACCACCGTGAAATAGGCAAGCCTTTTCGAAATCCTCCTATTTGAGATTATATATATATATATATATATATATATATATATACACACACATATATATATATATACACAACATGCATGTAACTTTTTCAGCTGTAAAAATTTCTTATCGCGGAACCAATGATATCATGTGAAAGTAAATTCAGGTGAAAGATATACAGAGGACGAAATAGACTGCATACATCAAGAGTTGAAAATATCCCATACATCAAGAGTTGACAAAATCCCAGAAACATTGTTCTATAAATGCAAAGCTATAGTTAAGGGTGTGATAAGTTATGCGTGTTTGTTTTGATGATTTGACAAACTTCATGAGAGAATCAGATAGGGAACCTGATACAATTAGTTTCTCAGCGTTCAGAGCAACTAGTCAGATGTCTGGTTCAATTCTCAATGAAATTAGATAACGGAACATCAGAGGGAACATATAGGGATCAGTTCCTCCGGTCGTAGTACAAGTCAACTCTACAATTGTTAAAGCTGCTACACTATACCTGCAACAATACAACAACACTGAGCATGCAGCGTACCACATATTCCCTTGCATCATCTTTGATGACTTCACTTATATATTATCAACATGAGGCCAGGGATTTCATTAAACACTTATAAAACCTAAACTTTGATTTCTTTCAAGTGTGCAACCGCTCTTATTTCCTCTAAGGCATTGAAGAGCAAAGCAGCTACAGAAAAAGGACTAGATCCCGTCATTGATTATGTCGTGTGTTCTGTAGTATTGTTATGTCTTTGTCTTATGTTATTAAATTGTAATTCCCGTACAGCTTGTCGGAAGCATTCATAGGAAATCTTCTAAACCATTATCATTGTGGTTGTTTTAACTAGAGTTAGTCAAGTGTGTAGCTTTGTGATAGAGTTATTACAAAGAGGCTTATAATATAGTTATTGTATGAAGGTGAAGGATTAAGAGTTTAATTCATAGATTGCAATAGGTTATAATCTAATGTTTGCTCAGTTAGTGAAGTTGAAATCTTGCTAGTATAGGTCGTGGTTTTTAATCCCGTAAACTGGGAGTTTTCCACGTAAATATCGTTGTGTTCATTACTTATTGCTGTGTACTGTAAGAACTAAATTGATAGAGAATCAAGTTCTCTATATAGTTTGGTGGACTCTTAGTCTACGTCAGGATGGTTCAAGGCTTGCTTTCTTACAGTATCAAAATTGGCAAATCAGCTGGATTTTGAAAGCACTCCTGATCATTGGTCATATTTTCATTATATTAGAGTAATAGTTTTTCTTTATTATGCAAAAGGTTTTGGAATTTGTTCTTAATATTCTATTCTGTCGGACAAAACAATTTTAGTATTATCTTCTTATTCTATCAAATACTAAACATGATAGATTAGATAATAAGCGCTCGTTTGGGTTGAAGGGTTGGTATAATATTCTGTAATGTTTTATCCAATGTTTGGTTTGTCTTTTGAGTTTTGAATCATGTATAACTAATCCTGAGTAATTTAATACACCAATCGATGTATTATTTTATACCGAGACCAATGTGGTACAACAATACTATGATTAAGTTATACATGGATAACGCATTCGAACTGCCAAACCTTCCCTTGTGGATCTCGTCAAACCTTTTTTTTTTTTAAAATCCTTATACAGTTCTAAACCAAGCACAAGTTTAAGTTATACATTGTGTATCTAATTTTTAATACAATGACGCAAACGCTAATAGAAATTAACCCAAGCATGCATTTCCATCTAGACCAGAAGCAGTTGCTTCCGATACCTTGATCATATATATTGTTTCAGTGTACCACATGGATGCTTCAGTGTTATTTGACTTTGGTTCCACTTATTTTTACGTGCCATCATATTTTGCTCGTTATTTGGATATGCCTCGTGATTCTCTTAATATTCCTGCTCATGTATCAACAATGGTGGGTAATTCTATTGTGGTGGATCATATATATCAATCTTGTGTCGTTACTATATTGGGTGTTATGAGACTAGGATTGGTCTTTTATTGCTCATTATTGTTGACTTTGAGGTGATTTTGGGTATGGATTGGTATCTGCATCACGGTATTCTTGATTGTAACGCTAAGACCATGACGTTGGCTGTGCTAGGACTGCCAAGGTTAGAGTGAAGGGTTCCGTTGGTCACACTCCTAGTAGAGTGATTTCTTTTCTGAAGGCTCGACAGATGGTTGAGAAGGGATGTTTGCCATAATTGACCCCAATAAGGTAGAGTCCATCACTATGTCCACCCCATTTACCAACATATATTTGATCACCATCTAGTGTGAAGAGGCTGGTGTAGAAACTCCGTACTAATTTGGTGTCGGACACTCAGTCCATCTCTACCGCCATATTGCATGCCACCAGCGAAGTTGAAGGAACAATTATAGGAATTGCTTGATAAGAGTTTCATCAAACCGAGTGTTTCATCTTGGGGTGCACCAGTATTATTTGTGAAGAAGATTTATGGTTCTATGAGGATGTGCATTGACTACAAGCAGTTGAACAAGGTTACCATCAAGAAGAAGTACCTAGTGCCGCCTATTGATGATTTATTTGATTAACTTCAGGGTGTCAGGGTATTCTCGAAGATTAATTTGAGATCGGGGTACCATTATTTAAAGATCAGGGTTTCAGACATTCCAAAGACTGTTCAGGGCACCTTATGAGCATTATGAGTTCTTGGTGATGCATTGTGGGTTGACCAATGCCCCGACAACTTTCATGCACTTTATGAACGTCATATTTTAGCCTTATCTGGATTTCTTCGTCATTGTATTCATTGATGACATATTGGTGTATTCTCGTAGCCTGGAGGTGCATGAGTAGCATTTGAGGATCATGCTCCAGATTTTGAGGGAGAATAAGCTATATGCTAAGTTCTCCAAGTGCAAGTTCTAGTTAGATTAGGTGGCATTCTTAGGTCACATAGTGTCCAGTGAGGGGATTAAGGTAGATCCGAAAAAGATTAAGGCAGTTCAGAGTTAGCCTAGACTTTGTACCGCTACTAAGATTCAGAGTTTCCTAGGGTTGTTTGGGAATTATCATTGTTTTGTAGAGGGGTTCTCATCTATCGCAGCCCCATTGACGAAGTTGACTTAGAAGGGTGCCCCATTCAGATGGTCTGATGCGTGTGAGGAGAGCTTTTAGAAGCTCAAGACTGCCTTGACTACAACTCCAATTCTGATTTTGCTTTCGAGATCGGGTTCATATACAATTTATTATGATGTTTTGCAGATTGGCATTGGATGTGTGTTGATGCAGGATGGTAGGGTGATTGCCTATATTTCGCGTCAGTGGAAGCCCCATGAGAAGAAATACCCAGTGTATGATTTGGAGTTAGAAGCTATTGTACACGAGCTCAAGATTCGGAGGAACTACTTATATGGCATGTCTTGCGAGGTGTATACGAATCACTAGTCTTCAACATCTATTCAAGCAGAAGGATTTGAACTTGAGGCAATAGATGTGGTTAGAGTTTAGAAAGACTATGATATATCACCATTCTTTATCATCTGGGGAAGGCTAACGTGGTAGCTAATGCCTTGAGTAGGAAGGTGAAGAGTATAGGGAGTCTTATTTTTATTCCAGTTGGGGAGAGACCGTTAGGTATGGATGTTCAGGCCTTAGCCAATAGGTTTGTGAGGTTGGATATTTTGGAGTCTAGTAGGGTTCTTGCATGTGTTGTATCATGGTCGTCCTTGTTTGAGTGTATCAAGGTGCGTCAGTATGATGATCCCCACTATGTGTCCTTAAAGACACAGTGCAACACAATGATGCTAAGGAGGTAACTATCTGTGATGAAGGGGTATTGAGGCTTGAGGGTTGGATCTGTATTCGTAATGTAGATGGCTTGAGAGAGTTGATACTTGAGGAGGCTTATAGTTCACGGTATTCCATTCACCTAGGTGCTATAAAGGTATATCGTGATTTGAAGCAACATTACGGGTGGAGAATGATGAAAAAGGATATTGTTGAGCAAGTTTCACGATATTTGAATTGTCAGCAGGTTAAGTATGAGTATTAGAGATCTAGTGGTTTACTTCAGAGGCTAGATATATCGGAGTGGAAGTGGGAGAGTATCACTATGGATTTTATGGTTAGGCTACCATGGAACTTGAGGAGATTTAATGCTCTGTGGGTCATTGTGGACAGACTGACCAAGTCTGCGTATTTTATTCCTGTCATGACTTCCTACATTTTGGAGCAGTTTGCTCGGATTTCTCTTGGAGATATTGTTCACATGCATGATGTATCTACGTCTATTATATCGGATCAAGGCACTTAATTATATTGCATTTTTGAAGGGCAGCGCACCATGAGTAGGAAATACAGAACGAGTTGAGTACAATATTTCACCCCTAGACGGATGGGCAGTTCGGGCGTACCATTCAGATCTTGAAGGAAATGTTGAGGGACTGTTCCATTGATTTTGGGGGCCAGTGGGATCAGTTTCTACCATTAGTACAGTTCGCCTACAATAATATCTACTAGTTGAGTATCTAGATAACTCTGTATGAGGCCTTATATGGGAGAGGTTAGTTTGAGCTTAGGGAGGTTAGATTGTTGGGAACTGATCTAGTTCGTGATGCTTTGGAGAAGGTGAATTTGATTCAGGAGCGGTTTCATATAGCACAGTTCAGGCAAAAGAGTTATGCTGATAGGAAGGCTCATGATGTGGCATACATGGTAGGTGAGAAGGCTCTACTTAAAGTTCGCCCATGAAGGGTATGATGATGTTCGGGAAGAAGGGAAAGTTGATCCCTCGGCATATTGATCCTTTTGAGATGTTAGAGAGAGTTGATGAGGTGGCCTACAAACTTATTTTGCCACCCAACTTATCGGGAGTTTATCCAGTGTTCTATTTTTTCGTGCTTTGGAAGTATCATGAGGGTTCGTCAAATGTGTTAGATATCAACTCGATGCCATTTCGGACATGCATGTTCAAAAGTTAAGATCAAATAATATAGCATCAGTGAAGGTTCATTGGAGAGGTCCGTTGGTTAAGGAGGCAACCTGGGAGACCGAGTAGGAGATGCAAAGTAGATGTCCCCACCTTTTTGATACCCCATGTATGATTCTAAACTCATTAGGATGAATGTTTGCTTAAGAAAGGGGAGAATATAATGACTTGGCCGGTTGTTTTGTGCATTTGAACTCCGTTTTCCTATTTGATGCTTTCCGTATGTGTATTTGCTATTATGTGACAAGCGGAATGGTTGGTTTGATTTCGGGGAAGTTTTTGATTGAGTTGGGACTCTTAGTTCTAAGGTTCGAAGTTTAAGTTATAAAGGGTTGACTAGAGTTTGACTTTTGTATAGACGACACTGGAATAGTGTTTTGATGGTTCCAATAGGTTCGTATGGTGATTTTGGACTTAGGTGTATGGCCAGATACAGATTTGGAGGTTCCTAGGTTGATTTAGCTCTATTTGACGAAAGTTCAAAAGTTGAAGGTTTGGAAGTTTCATCGATTTAACCAGGAGTTGACTTTGATGTTATAAGGTTCAGATTGTTGTTCTGGGAGTTAGAATAGGTTCGATATTTGGGACTTGTATACAAAATTTGAGTTTATTCCGAGTTGGTTAGACGTAATTCGGCATGAGTTTTGAAAGTAGAAGTTCGCGATTCATGGTTTTGATGTTATTTTGTGTGATTTGAGGCCTCGAGTAGATTCATATTATATTTTGAGACTTTTTGGTATGCTCGGGCTGAGACCCAAGGGGCTCGAGAAGGTTTCGAACCACCCCAAAGGTAATTGTGCATGGCTGGTTAGTAGCAAGTCTGATGCAATTGCACCTGCGAAAATAAGGTGCGCAAGTGCGAAGTCGCACATACGAGAGATGGGGCATTGAAGCAACGTATGACTGGAGAGGAAGAGTCCACAAATGCAGAAGATATTGCGCAGAATCAATATCGCTTCTGCGATGCATTGGTGTAGAAACGGGTGATGGAGCACATATGCAGATGGTTGGGGGGGGGGGGGGGTTAAGTGATTGCGTAATAGCAAGACTTTCTCCGCATAAAGGAGCCGCAAAAGCGCGATTTTGGTCTACAAAAGCAAAAATCACCAAGCAGAATATAATTCGAGGGTTTGGTCTATTTTTTATTATTTGCAGGTTTGGAGCTCAGCTAGAGGTAACTTTTGGAGAGTTTTTCACCACAATTTGAAGGGTAAGTAAACTCTACTTGATTTTGATATTAGATCTTATTTCCCTTGGGATTATTTCACCTAGACTATGTGAAATACATACATACATACATACATACATACATACATACATACATACATACATACATACATACATACATACATACATACATACATACATATATATATATATATATATATATATATATATATATATATATATATATATATATATATATATATATATGGATGAGGAATTCGAAATTTGTGTGTTTGGTCAGGTTCTGCGGTACGGGATCAGGTTAAGTTTTTGAGTTGATTTTGTGTAATTATATAAAGGTGGAAGCTTTAATGTTTAGGGTTGTTTGCTACAGCTTTATTTAATATTATTGAGTTAACTGTTGCTAAATTTGAGCTGTTCGAAGATCAACTCGCACGTGATGGGATTTCTAGAGTATTTATTTGGCTTGCTTGATGTAAGTATCTTACCTAAACTTTATTGGAACTAGTTTCCTGAGTTATAGTTTTGGCTACGTGCTATGGGTGGCACACATGTGCGGGGTTAAGCCCATGTGCGTGCACCGAGGTTTTTATCCATGCTCGGGGTTGGTCTTAGGCTATGCTATGCCTTGAATCTATTGATAAGCTTCATGATATTATGCTTCTTATGTATTTAACCGTGCTATGTTTGGCGTGGTAAAGATTTTTTCTGATACAAAATAGCTTTTGCACAGTCGAGCAGCTTTTCAGATCGACAAGACAATTTACAAAATATAGTATTTAACCGCGCTATATATATTTACTTATTTATCAAACATCTTCCTCCTCTGACAATGTCGTTTTCTAATAATTTTAGAGTGAAACTCAAAAGTGAACGTAAAAATTTTCCGTTTTCTAATCCAATACTATTTTTGATTACATGAACTGAAGGGAGAAATTCATTAATTTACTCAATTAAAAAATATTAAATATCAATAAGATGTAACAAGGTTGTGGAAACATAATTTTATTTTTTACATCTTAGAATATAAACAAGTACAGACACTTATTACAAAAAATATTACGAAAATAAAACACTACGTGTATCCTTGATAGTTGGGCACATTAGATGAACTTGCTCCAGGAGATGGATTACCACCGCCACCCAAACCAGCTGAAGGACATTTACGACAGTCATGTCCTATTTGCGAGCATATGCCACATGCATGCACATAAACGGTATCACCAACATCCATTTGGTTCCGTATACGCATTCTCTCTTGCACTTGTACCTTGCAAATAGTCCTTGTTACATAACATTTTAAATGGTTTTGGCGGCCAATAATGCTCAACACCCACTAGCTGCGATTGCCCACTATATGTGTTTAAGTATGCAACAACACTATATTGCCTATAAACATAGTTGGTTACCCCTATACCTGTTTGTTGAAAGCACTTCATGGCATGTGAGCATTACATGTGGTAGATGGTCCATTTCCCACATGAACACAACCTGCTGGATTTATTTACGGTGTGTATATTATTCCCCTAGTGTTGATGGATAGCGGTGCGAACTTCAAAAACACCCCGGTCATGATCATACTGTAAATATGAATACCAATGTGCTCGCCTCCTGTATTTCTCAAATCTTTTCATCGGTATTGGCATAAATTCAACACCCTTTTCCATCAATTCTGATGCACCTTTTTGCCTTTCAACAAATCTCTCCTCTATCTGTTTAAATATCATCCGGACCATGGCAGTGACAGACAATCCACGTGCAGACTTCAATAACCCGTTGAAAGACTCCGATACATTTGTAGTCAGGGTTCCCGATTGCCTTCCACTATCAGCATGCAATGTCCACTTGTGAAGCTCATGTCGCATCAACCAATTATAGGCTCTTTTGTCTAACTGCCGGATCGATTCCATGCGCCACCTAAATTTGCATTGCTGGTGATCAGTTGCAGCCATCCACACTAAATCATGCAAGTCTTTGTTGGGATATTTCTTCTGGAAATTGGCCTTCAGGTTCCTCACACAGTAATTGTGGTATGCATAGGGTTCCCGCCTTTCAGGAAAATACTCTACAGAACTTAATATACCACCATACCGATTAGATATTAGACAACTACCTGAACGTTGTTTGACAACGTGCTGCTTCAAGTGGTTCAAAAATAGCGTCCACGACTCTTGGCTTTCATTGGCACAAATGGCAAAAGCTAGTGGAAATATTTTGTCCATTGGCATCTACTGCAACGACGATCAATAACTTAATATCATACTTGCCATAGAAATGAGTACCGTCTATGGAAATTACCAAACTACAATGCACAAAACCATTAATTGCTAGTTTAAATGCCTAGAACAGGAATCTGGATATATATTCCGGTATTCTTGCACTCTGCTCAAGCTTCCATTCAACAACAATCCCGGGGTTAAAGTGTTTCAGTGCGGCCATGTACCTGGGTAGAGATGCAAATGACTTATCCCAGTCACCATAAAAAATTTCAAATGCACGTTTGCGCCCGAGAAATGCCTTTCTTTTGGTAATAGTACATCCATATTCCTGGTTGTCACGACCCTAAAACGGACCTGATCTTGATGGCACCTATCGTGAAACTAGGCCAGCCGACACAAACCTCAAACTAACCGAACAATTATAATAAGCCATATAACGTCATTAATAATCTAAAAATCCCAAAAATATAGAGTAGATTAGAATAGTGCGGAAACAAACACAGCCCGACATCGAGGTGTTACGAGTCATGAGTGTCTACAACTCGTCTAAGAATATGAAAAGGCAACATAGTCTGATACAAAGCTAGTACAAAATGAAATAAAGATAGGAAGGAGAAGCACTGGGCTGCGGACGCCAAACAACTACCTAGTCAACTCCAAAAGCCTGCTAGAAGACAATCAGCACTCGATAGTGTGACCCTAGACTCCTAAATCTGCACACAGGTTGCAGGGACTAATGTGAGTATGCCAACTCAGTAAGTAATAAAAGTAAAGGCATCTGAGCAGTAAGAAAACACGTAAAATACAGCATAATGCTACAACAAACAGTATAAATCCAGAACAATACAGTAAAATAGTAAAACTCGTAAAAATCATCTCAGTTCAGTAAAAACCTTTTTAAAACATCTTTCCGTAGTTCAAATGAATGATGAAAATAGTGAGAAAAGGTTAGAAACATAAGTCAGCCCCTCGGGCAAAATACCAACAGAACCAGCCCCTCGGGCTACATCACAATCACTTGTATCAGCCCCTCGGGCAATAACATGGAACAACAATAGCCCCTCGGGCAATATCACATCTCACACTGGGTACCTGCGCTCACTAGAAGTGTACAGACTCCTAGAGGGGCTCCTACAGCCCAAGCGCAATAACAAGCCATCTCGT
This sequence comes from Nicotiana tabacum, assembly GCF_000715075.1. Taxonomy (NCBI): domain Eukaryota; kingdom Viridiplantae; phylum Streptophyta; class Magnoliopsida; order Solanales; family Solanaceae; genus Nicotiana; species Nicotiana tabacum. The sequence goes on from NC_134090.1 coordinate 145,488,959, forward strand.
GGCATAATCAAACAGGCCCTCATCCTCAGAACAAGCCACCTCGTGGCATAACAAATCAGGCCCTAGGCCTCAAAATCATGAATCAATATAACACTGCTGCAGCACGCAGCCCGATCCCATAGTATCCTCACAACACAGGCCCTCGACCTCAATCAGTCAGAAATCTCTTAAGCCACTCGGGCAACAGTAAAACATGATACTCAGCTCAAAATATCATTTAAAATATAAAAAATGAGTAAAAATGACTGAGTTATGAAAATAGTAGAATACAACATGTTTGAGTACAAATATAAAGACAAAATAGTGAGGAATAGTAGTAAAAATCCCCTACGGGTTCAAAACGATTGGCACGAGGCCCAAACTGCACCGTTGACTGTTATGTTGCATCTACGCAAATAACTTAAGCGCCCCAGACCACACCTGCGATCAAACACCTGCACCAGCGCTATCGCAGGTGCGCTCAATCTTCCGCATCTGCGGTTCTAGTGCCTCTTGCCGATTTCCGCATCTACGACACTAATTGCTCTTCTGCGGGCCCACACCTGCGGTCCCCAAGCTGCAGGTGCGGTTATGACAGGTGTTTCAGCTCTTCAGCTTGAAATTCCAACTCCAAACCTCCCTTCAACAATCCGAAAATCACCATGTGGCCCCGAGACCTCAACCAAAAGCACGAACAAGTCATATTACACTATCCAAACTTATATCAATCTTCAAAACACCTAAAACAACATCGAATCAACCAAATGACATCGAATTCAAGTCTAAGGTTCCAAAAACTTCTGAATTCCGCTTTTGATCAAAAAGTCTATCAAACCTCGTCCGAATGACCTAAAATTTTGCACACACATCACAAATGACACAACAGACCTACTCCAATTTCCGGAATTCCATTCCCATCACTATATCAAAATCTCCGCTACCAACCGAAAAACTCCAAAATTCCAATTTCGCCAATTCAAGCCTAAATCTACTCTGGACCTACAAAAACTCATTTTGATCATGCTATTAAGTACCAAATCACTCCCCGAAGTTATCTAAATCATAAAAACTAAATTCTGAGATCGAATGCTCACAAGTCAACTTCCGATTGACTTTCTAACTCAAAGGCCAACTTTAGATACTAAGTATCTCAAACCTTACCAAAACCATTCCGGTTTCGGACTGACTAACCTAATACCATATAACATATATGAACAAATCATAAAGAAGTAGAAATAGGGAAAACAAGAGGTAACTCATGAAACAACCACTCGGGTCGTTACATCTTCCCCCTCTTAAACAAATGTTCGTCCTCGAACGGGTTAAGAAACATACTAGAAGTCTCAGACAGGTGAGGATATCTGCTCCGTATCTCCCGCTCGGTCTCCCAGGTAGCCTCCACTACGGGCCTACCTCTCCCAGGTGAGCACAGTCCTTTGACTTCAACTTTCGAACCTGACGCTCCAAATTAGCTACTAGCTCCAAATCATAAGTCAAATCACCATCTAACTGGACTGTGCTGAAACCAAAACATGAGAAGGATCACCAATATACTTCTGGAGCATAAAAACATAAAATACCGAATGCACACTCGATAAGATGGGTGGGAAGGCAAGCTCATAAGCCACTTCCATAATCCTCTAAAGCACATTAAAAGGCCCAATGAACCGAGGACTCAATTTACCATTTTTCCCAAATCTCATAACACCCTTCATGGGTGAAACCTTCAATAGAACCTTCTCACAAACCATGTAGGACACATCTCGAACCTTTCTGTCAGCATAACTCTTTTGTTTTGACTGCGTGGTAAGAAGCCTCTCCTGAATCACCTTCACCTTGTCCAAAGCATCATGCACCAAGTCTGTATCCAATAGCCTAGCCTCACCCGTCTCAAACCAACCAACTGGAGATCTACACCGTATCCCATACAAAGCCTCATATGGAGCCATCTGAATACTCGACTGGTAACTGTTGTTATAAGCAAACTCTGCGAGCGGTAGAAAATGATCCCATGACCCTCCAAAATTAATGATAGAAGCATGCAACATGTCCTCCAATATCTGAATAGTGTGCTCGGACTGCCCGTCCGTCTGAGGGTGAAAAGTTGTGCTCAACTCAACCTGAGTACCCAACTCTCGCTGTAAAGACCTCTAAAACTGTGAAGTAAACTGAGTACCTCTATTTGAAATGATGGAAACTGGGACACCATGCAAATGAACAATCTCCCAGATATATATCTCTGCCAACCGCTCTAAAGAATAGTTAGTACACATAGGAATAAAGTGTGCGGACTTGGTCAGCCGATCCAGAATCACCCAAATAGCATCGAACTTCTTCAAAGTCCGTGAGATCCTAACTACAAAGACCATGGTGATCCGCTCCCACTTCCACTCTGGAATATCCATCTGCTGAAGCAAGCCACCGAGTCTCTAATGCTCATATTTTACATGCTAATAATTGAGACACTGAGCTACAAATCCCACAATGTCTTTCTTCATTCTTCTCTACCAATAATGCTGTCTCATATCCTGATACATCTTCGCGACACCAATAAATGGAATACCGAGATCTATGGGAATCCTTTAGAATCAACTCCCGAAGCCCATCCACATTGGGCACACATATCCGGTCCTGCATCCTCAATACCCCATCATCACCAATAGTCATATCTCTGGCATCGTCGTGCTAAACTCTGTCCTTAAGGACAAGCAAATGAGGATCATCATACTGGCTCTCTCTGATGCGATCAAATAAGGAAGACCGAGAAATCACACAACCCAAACCCCCCTAGGCTCCGAAATATCCAACCCCATAAACCGATTAGCCAAGGCCTGAACATCCACTGCAAGAGGTCTCTCTCCAACAGGGATATACGCCAAACTCCCCATACTCACTGCCTTCCTACTCAAGGCATCGACCACCACATTGGCCTTTTCCGGATAGTACAAAATAGTGATATCATTATCCTTTAGCAGCTCCAACCATCTCCACTGCCTCAAATTGAGATCCTTCTACTTGAACAAGTGCTGGAGGCTACGATGATCAATAAACACCTCACAAGACACACCATACGAATAATGCCTCCAAATCTTCAACGCGTGAACAATGGTAGTCAACTCCAAATCATGAACATGGTAGTTCTTCTCATGGGGCTTCAACTGACAAGAAGCATAAGCAATAACTCTACCCTCCTACATCAACACACACCCAATACTAACTCTCGAAGTATCACAATATATGGTATATGAACCTGAAGCTGATGGTAAAATTAACATGGGAGCTGTGGTCAAGGCAGTTTTAAGCTTCTGAAAGCTATCCTCACATCTATCCGACCACATGAAAGGAGCATCTTTTAGAGTCAACTTGGTCAAGGGTGATGCTATAGATGAAAATCCCTGCACAAACCGAGGGTAATAACCCACCAAACCAAGAAAGCTACGAATCTCCATGGCTGAGGACAGTCTGGGCTAACTCTGAACCGCCTCTATCTTCTTCAGATCAACCTGAATACCCTCGTTGGACACCACGTGCCCCCAATGTTTAGGTAAAACGCGGTTCATAACCGCGTTTTATATAAAATGGTAACTATTTTTTTCCACCTAAAAAAGTATTTTGAGTCCAGAAGAACCACATTTTGTTTCCGGTCCTCTTTTCTTACCATATATATACTCCTATCCATATTTATATTAAAAGCACGAAGACCCTAAATAAAATGTCGTTCGTATTTTTTAACCATTTAAAATATAGTTCACATTGGATAAAATAGCCATTTAATTATCTTCCTATATATAGTATTAATCATTCAATTTACTTTCCTAATATTTAAAAATACCCATTTAATTACTTACCTATTTAGGACCTTGATTTAGAAAAATGGAAAATACATTTCTAAAATTCCTACCATAAATAAATGAGAAAAGTGCGTTTTAGAGAAGGAACTAAAATGTCTTCAATTCCTATAATCTTAAGTTAACTAAAAGAAAATATGTATATTTGTCAAGAAGGAATCATATTATTTTAAATTCTAATTTTTCCTATGCATAAATAAAAAAGGACAATACATTAAAAGGAAACTCTTAACTACTTCTGTTATGAGTAATTTTTAGGTAACTTTGTCAAACAAAAACGTAGAATCCTTTTTTCCTTTTTTTTAAACTTTTCTATTTACATGTTAAATTTTGAATGTAATATTTTTACTTTGATCTATATATATAATTATGTAATCCAAAAATATAATTATTTAGAAAGAGATTAGGTGGAATGAGTTCTTTTAGAATGTTCCTACTTTCTCATGTGGTGCATAAGTTACAGTTAAATGAAAATTTTCGAGATGAGAAGAAACATAAGACTCAAAAAAAGGGGTTAAATTGGGAGTGGCTGGCTTACGGCCTATGAAGATTACTGAAATACATATCAGTTTACCTAGATTATAGGCGTGCATACAGTACATGCAGAATAAACTTGTTGTTTTTGTATATATTTTTATTGATTATGACAATAGCACGTGTAACGCACATACACTAAAAACTTGTTGATTAAAAAAATAAGAGATGACAAAATATTAAATGTGACGAACAGGACAAACATGGTTTGTTATAATATTCAACTGTATTATTTTTAATTATAAAAGATAACTAGCCAAAAGCTACTCAAATACATCAAATAATGCCAAAGGTAAAACCCAATGATAAAGGTTGAATTCTTAATCAAAAGCCCAAAATTGATTTAACGATCCAGCCGGTCGTTTTGAGAATTCAAGTTCTATTCAGTAGAATAAGGACTTGAGCAGCTTCATATTATATGTATTGACTTGCGTGCGTGGTTGAATTCAGTTACCGGATGATTCAGAGTCAAACTAGATGAAAGATTTCAGTTTTGGAAGATTAAGCGGTAAGAGTTGACCGAAATTTGACTTTTAAGTAAACGGCTCCGGAATGAGTTTTGGATGATTTCGTATGGTTATTTTGGACTTAGGCGCGCGCCTAGAATCAAAATTTGAGGTCCATAGGGTAAGTTGAAGTATTTTGGCGAAAATTGAAAAAGTTAAAGTTTGGAAGATTGAGAAGCATGACCAATAGTTGACTTTTATGACGTCGGGGTAGGAATGTGATTCCGAGAGTTGGAAAAACTCCATTATATCATTTGGGACTTGTCCGTAAAATTTGGCGTCAGTCCGGGTTGATTTGATAGGTTTCAGCGCGAGTTTTAGAAGTTGGAAGATTTGAAAGTTCATAAGTTTGATTCTTGGTGCGATTCGTAGTTTTGATATTGTTTGATGTGATTTGAAACCTCAAGAGAGTCCCTGTAAAGTTATGGAACTTGTTGGTATGTTTTGAAGGCGTCTTGGAGGCCTCGAGTGAGTTTTGAATGTGTTACGGGCCATTTTCTCATTGTTTGGTATAGCTGTGCTGATATCTGGTGTCCCCTTCTATGCGATCAAATAGGTATAGCCATGATTGCGAAAGCTTGTTTGGTGACTAACAGTTTTCTTTCTTCGCCTTCATATAGTTTAGTCCGATATCGCGTAGTTATTCTTCTTCCTTCTCAGCGTTCGCACTTCATTGCCCGCGTTCGCATAGCTCAGTTGTAACAGCTGGTGATTTTTCCCCTTCCCATTTTGCGATCGCATGCCTACTCACGTGGTTGCATAGTGCAGTACCCGAACTTAGTATTTTCCCTCTTCTCGACCGCACTGTCCGTTCGCGATCGCATAATACATTTCGCCAGTTGCTATTTTTCTTCTTCGCGATCACACTACTTGTTCCGCAATCGTGATGATCAAATACCTGGGCAGCAGAATATATTTTCCAAATCGAGGGTTAGGCCATTTTTACCATATCTTGACTTGTAGAGCTCGGTTTTGAGCGATTCCTTTTGGGGGTTTTCAAGCAAATCGATTGGGTAAGTGTTCTTCATCTAGAATTTATTATATTTCATGATTTTATCTTTATTTTTATCATTTAATTTGTGTTTTAAGTTGAGGAAAATGGAGGGTTTTGAAGAAAATTTTCAAAATGAAAAATGGTGATTTGAGGGACGAAATGGTATCGAAATTTGATAATTTTAGTATGGTTGAACTCGTATCGGAATGGGTGTTCCGGTTTTGTGAAATTTTTCGGGTTCCGAGGTGCGGGCCTGGGGGTCAACTTTTGGGTCGATTTTTTTTATTTTGATAAAGATTGAGACTTTATGATCCGAAATATTTTCTCATGAGTTTTATTTGAGCTTTGAAGTTATTCTGATTAGATTTGAGCCGTCCGGAGGTCATTTCACCCGAGAAGTTCATTTTAGAATTTTGATTTGTCTTCTTTGAGGTAAGTATCTTGCCTAACCTTGTATGGGGGAACTACCCCTTAGGATTTGAGTCTCTTATGTTGATTGTAGTCTGTGTACGTGAGGTGACGAGTATGTGCTCGGACTTATTTGTGGAAATTAGCCTTTTAGGTTTCCTAGGTCCTTGTATTCATTGCATATGCAGTTGTTCTTGTTATGATTACATTCCTTAATTACTAGTTCCACATCTACCCGCTTAATTGGAATCAATTGCTTCATGATCCACTATTATTGTTACTTGATTCATATATGCCTTAATTGAAGCTGTTATCTCTTTTATAGCCATGTTATCTTTTACCTAAACTGCTTATCTTTATTTGAAGTTGTAGTTATGATAAGTTTGTATTTTACCAACTTATCATGTCTTTAAGCTTAGATTTTTTTCTATGTTTGAGTGATAAAATCATGTGTTTAATGTTGTTTACTTTTATATTACAGGTTCTGTGTGATTTAAAAGTGATCTTGAAGAAACCAAGTGAAAACGAGTCAAAAAAAAATTGAAAAGAAGAAAATCTTAAAAATAACCTCAGATGTCACAATTGCGACATAGACCTGGGAAATGTGAACAAAGCAGTCGTCGTAAATGCGAGAAAATGCTTCGCAAATGCGAAGTCAAGACAGTCAAGCTATATTTGCAAATGCGAAGACGGACTTTACAAATGTAAAGTCAAACTAGGCTGTCAACCATCGCAAATGCGAAGTCTGATCTCAAATGCGAAGGTCAACAGGAAAGTCAATGTTCGCAAATGCGAACTTTGGTATGCAAATGCGAAGATCACGCTTCAGCTCTGGGTACTTTTGTAATTTCATATTTTTTGACCTTAAACCATTTAATACCCGACTTAGCTCATTTGTAAAATATCTTTGGCTTATTTTCAGTCCGAGAAACAAGTTTGGGAGCTAGGGTTATTGCACACACACTTTGGTCTTGAAGATTTGAAGCTTTTGGTTGAGAATTTCTTACCCATTTATGTTCATTTCTTCATTTCCTTGCTTTGTATTGTATAGCTAAGTGTGTAGTATTTTTTCCAACACTTGAATCTTATTTATAGGATTATACATGTTTAAAGTGTGGATAAAATATCTTGTTGTGCTTATGCATTGAACAATTTTTATTTATTATGAAGTGAGTTATTATTTTTTAATTATTCTTGTTCTTTAACGTTTCCAAAGGGGTTAGCTAACCCTAGGACTCACCCACTAACTTCGAATTAATATTGGAAAAGATTATTTGGGGTTGGAAAAGATTAATTAATAAGAACTTGAGGCTTGAACCCTCATTTTATAGATTCTACTAGGGATAAGATTGAACTACTTGTAGTCATATTTGGGTGTGCTTAATCTCTTAATTATTTTAGGGATAATTTAATTAGGAAGTCTTTTTAGTCTTCGGAAGAAGCTAATATAGAATTATTATCCGAGTCTAATTAACATAAACTCGCTCATATTAGTAAGATCGTGAAATACATTGGATCGTTACTTGAGTGTAATTCCCCTTGTATCCATACTTGTAGTAATTGATCATTTTACTTGCTTTCTAGGTTAGTTTCTATTTTCGCATTAAGATATAAATATTTTCTCAAAAACTATTCTAAGTGTTTGGCATTTCATAATAAGTGATAATTCTCTTACACTCTTAACCACCTATATATTGTTTTCTGTGGGATTCGACCCCAACTCATAGTTGGATAAATTATATTGCATGCGACCGTATCCATTTATTTTTTAGTAGTGGATTTGGACGACATAAAGTTACCCCTTTTGTAAATGTTCACCTGTAGTTGAGGTTATGGTTATCCTCCCGCTGCCTACCTTTATTTGGATTGGCTGTATCTCCTTCATAATTGCCCAACCTTAAAAGAAGCTTAGATATCCTATGCCTTAATTGGCTTGCCCTTATTTGGAATTATTTGAATCATGTTAGTTTTCCTTGTTGTTGAACCATACATTGTGGGACCGTTGTTACATATTGTTTCCTTCCTTGTTGAGCTGTTCTTATTGCTCCTAGTATTCTTTATTATGAGTATTCCTTGTGAACTAGTTCTACCGTACTTTGTATTGATCAAAGGTTCTTGAGTTGATTTACTTGTCGTACTTTATATTATTGACATTGTTATTGTTGTACTTATTGTGGTGATGCACGAGGTTTCTGTCGTGCGGTTGTTGTTATGGGGTTGCCTCGAGGTTTCTGTCGTGCTGTTGTTACTATTGATATTTGCACATGCGGTGTGACAAGGAGGGATATATATATATATATATATATATATATATATATATATGGGTTCCGCATGTGGCGAGACAAGATGGGAACATTATTATGCACGTGTGGCCAAGGCGGGCATTTACTTTACTATTGCACACGTGGCGAGACAAGGTGGGTTGTGTCAGGGATTGATTGTGATGACTTGTAATGGCTTGGGGGCATTCTTGTTGTTGATATATGTGTAGCGGTACACTTACCTGTATGAGGTTTATCTTGTGGAAGTTATGGGAAAACATTCTACGTGCTGTCCTTTCTCGCTTCTTATTCTTACTAGCTGGTATGGACTATGTTAGGACACTTGCACAAGCATACACGTAGTTAAGCACTCTTATCGGTTAAGAGGTTTTCTTGATATTGTTGAGTATAGATGCACACCCTTTTTTACTTGCCTTCTATGTGAGAATAGCTCTATTTGGCACGTGAGTGATCAGTGTGGTTATGAGGTATAATGAGGGTATAAGATGCCAAGTTTTGGGGTTCAGGTATTGAGACCCGTGAGTGGTGATTTGTCCGAGGTTCGGTACCTCATGGAATTTATTGACTAAAACGTGATGTGAAAGTGGTCATTGTTGCTGAGTTATTACTTGTCCTGGTTGTATCTGTGATTTCAGATTTAGGTTGGGCTTCCGTTCAATCTTCTGTGCCATTATTATGGTATTCCGCTTATACTTGTTGTTTCCTTTCTTGTTGCAATTACTGTATTGTTAGCAATATCGCATAGTCTTTGTGTAAATATCATATTCTGTTGTTCCTATACTTATACTTGTTCAGGTCATTTAGTCTAGTAGGTGTCTTGACTGTTCCTCGTCACTGTTCTGCTGAGGTTAGTCTTGATACTTGTTGGGTACCGCTGTGGTGTACTCATACTACACTTCTGCATATTTTTGTGCAGATCCAGGTATTGCGAAGTCAGTTGATCATTAGCTAGAAGCGAGGATTGTTGCTATGGAGACTTAAGGTAAACCTGTTGTTGCGCTTGCAGGCTTCGGAGTCACCTTCCTATTTGTATTCACTCTGTTTTTACTTATTTCCAAATAGTTGTATTTAGAAGTTGTAGCAAACTCTGTAGAACTTATGACTTGTACCACCGGTTTTTGAGAATTGTAATTTTTTTTATAGAGATTTCTATTTCAAGGATTGTAAGATGTTATTTTTTGTTGTTGTTATTCAGTAAATGTTAGGCTTACCTAGTCCCTAAGATTAGGTGCCATCATGATACCCACCGAATTGAAAATTGGGTTGTAACAATCGACCAAAAAGTCCAACCCGGACCTGCACCTCGGAACCCGACAAAACTTACAAAATCCGGTGAACCATTCAATTACGAGTCCAACTATACTAGTTTCACGTAAATCCGACACTGATTCGATGTTCAAAACTCAAAAATTTACTCTATAAAACTTTAGGCCAAAACTCCCAATTTTTCTTTAAAATTCATCAAAAAATTGTCAAAAATGAAGATAGATTCATGAAATAAAATAAAAACCAAGTGTAGAATACTTACCCCAATCATTGTGATGAAAATTGCTTCAAATATTATCTCATTCTGAGCCCCCAATCTCAGAATATGATAAAAGAAACAAAACCTTGATTTTATAGCCTTTACCTAGCGATTTCTGCATATGCGGACAATCGTCACAGCTGCGTTAACTGCTTTGCTTCTGCGACCACAACTAATCAGTCGACCTCTCTCACCTCTAGGGCAATTTCTTCTTCTATGTACTCACATGTGCGACTCCTCCTCCGTATCCGCGATGATCTCCAGCCAAGCCTGCTATGCTTCTGTGGCCGCATCCGTCCATTCTTCTGCAGATGCAAAAACACCAGAACCAAAAATCTTCAGCAATGCAACATGAAATGAAAATGATCCGAACCTCATTCAAAACTCACCTGGGCCACTCGGGACCCGTCCAAATATACCATCAAGTTGCAAAATATCATACGAACTTAGTCGAGCCATCTAACCACAACAATCAACATCAAAAACACGAATCGCACCCCAATTCAAACATATTGAAACTAAGAAATTCCAACTCCTACAACTGACACCAAAACCTATCAAATCACGTTCGATTGATCTCAAATTTTACATACAAGTCACAAATGATACCACGGACCTGTCCAACTTCTGGAACTCCAATGCACACCCGATATCAAAAGTCCGCTCCCGATCAAACTTATGAACTTTACAAACCTTTAAATTTCTATTTTTTGCCAATTTGACCTTCTAGAAACATCCAAATGCAAATTCGGGTATATGTTCAAGTCTAAAATCACCATTTGGGCATAACAAAATTATCAAAACTCCAATCCGAGGTCAAATACTAAAAGGTCAAACTTGGTCAACTCTTCAAGTTTAAAGCTTCCTAGTTCGGAATTATTCTTCCAAATAAATTTCGAATAACTAATTAAAACCAATAATTTAGACAAGTTATAGTACATCACATGGAGCTACTCATGCCCGTAAACTATCGACTGAAGTACAAATTCTCAAAACGATCGGTCGGGTCGTTAGCACAAAACAAAAGTGCAAATGCATGTATTGCCTTCAAAAAGTACAAATGAGATGTTGCCATGTCTTTTTCATTCAAACACACTCTACTTCAATTCTATTATCACATTTTCCATCCAACAGAGTCCATATTTACTATCTAAAAGAGTGAATATTTCACAATGATGAAATGAACAACCAAGAATGCCTTACCCAACTAAATTAACTTCCGACAGATGGGGAATCTAATCTAGTTGCTACATATGAAAACATCAATGCTATTATTTCTCAAGATTTTCTCATGTACCTGGAACAGCTCCAGCCCATATCAAAGAGATATTATTACTTTTTTGCTTTACTAATGACCCTAACAGTACTTCACTACATTGGATGGCAAAAACAGCAAATCAAACTATTCATATCTATCTCCCTATAGAGTAAATCAAGTAATAAGAAAATCACAAAGTTCCCAACAACATTTTCAGTAATAGAATAGTTGCAACTTCCCTCAAGTTCATAGATATAATATTTGAAAAAGAAACTAGAGAAATAATACATTACATACCTAGCTACGGATGTATGAATTGAAGGAGAAAACTTTGGCTATACACCTAGTACCATAAGTGATGTTTACATTGTTCCGGTTAAGAAAGGCCAATTGATTTACCCATATAAACTTAATGGCAGTAAAAAAATAGTTGATAGTACAACTACTTATTCAATGAAATTACCAGGAGCATGTGGAAAAATTAAATAGGAATTGTTATCAAAGATGTCAAATACTATATGACTGGGTATTTTTTAAGACCTACTAAATATCACACTTTGGTGAAAATTCACAGAGTTATGCTAAAATAAGTACAGTAGCAAGAAGATATTGGAAGCAAATAGAAAGGTGCATGCAATAGAGTAAATGGATGTTGCTGTTAGAATTTGTTAATTGGTCTAAGTGGGATAATTATTTACCTAGACTCCAAATGGCTAAAATCACATATTCTAGACAATCAAGGACGTATATACCTTGTGGTAAAACAGAACTACAGAAGAACATATGTGAATCTTCTTTGGTAAAATATTTGTGTAGAAAATTGTAAAAGAGGATAAACTTTTTAAAGAATTCCTAAATGCTTAAATTATCAGGCTAATGAAAGCACATAAAAAATGACAGTTGATTTAGCCTGTCTACTGAAGATTTCCACTTTCTTCATTTTAAAAGGCAACATGGAAAAATTCGTGTGATCGTAGGAACCTGTGGCAGTAGTTCCTTTACCAAATTCTAGAATATGAAGTGTAGAACATGAATGTACTAACAGTAAATGTGCACACTTACCTTAATTGTCTCCCTACTTACCCAAATCAATATTGACATTCACATATGACCGCAAAGGGCAAAAGACAAAGTATACTATCAAAATGACACCATCTCATCAACCATACCGGCACGACAGAGAGGCACTTCTAATACTAACATTTTATAAATCTCAGAATCCATAGAAGGATGAAACATCAAATTTAAGTAGATGGAAATATCTACTAATATCAATTAATCTTATGTGGTTAAGGCGAATGTTATTTCAAGTAATTTATCAGAAAGCAGTAGATTGTTCTACCATAAATTTGGAACATTGAGGCAGCAAAAAACTTGCATAACCAGTGCATGATCGTTCACTACTATCCAGAGAGGCGGTACCATTCATCTCAGAACGTCAAAAAGCATTTTTCTCCAGTAACCCAAAAGCCCAAAATTCCAAAATAAGCAGCTACTTCCTGATCGAAGTCATAAGTGGGAGGAAATAAGAAAATATAAGCTACATTATGTTTGAATCAAAGCAATTTAGAATCTAGGGTAAAGAATCATATCTCAAGTATAGATATGCAGGAAGACATGCTTTTTACTTTCTTTTTTATGGTGTGGATGGTTCTAATTTCAGCCCAGCATGGGAATAGTCAGATACCACATCTGTTGTTTCCATTTCTATCTCAGTCGACCCAAGAGGTTTGACTTTCTTTTTGTTCCTCTCACCAATACTGGGTTGAAAGATATGTTTCCTTTTCGACGTAGAACCAAATGGATAGACTTGCATGCAAGCTGTTGTAACCTTTCCATGATGTTTTTCTCAATTGAACTCGAAATATTCTGTCCGAAAGCATGTCTTGAACATGTTTAATGGCCAGAAGTTATTTTTGGAAGTAGAAGAAGTCAATCCTTAGGTCTAAAGTACTCACTAAAAGGAAACTAATAAGTACATTTGGACGGCATTTTGCATAGTAGAAATGATTCAGTCGAGGCGTGCATAACTTCATTTGAAACAATATAGTAAGTATATATGTGAATTAGATGTACGCATAGTAAGTATCTGGGGAGGGTAGGATGTACGCAGCTAGTTCTGAATGACCCTCGGCTAAAGAAGGTGAAGGAAGCCCTGATAGCAAGTGATAGCAAGACAAATAGTTAGAAAACTAAATTGGAGATAACAACAAAGAATAGCAAGATAGTACCGATAACAAGTAATATCAAGATAGTATATTTAGACAGATAAGTCCAAGGCAACACACGAGAATATGACGAAGTCCTGCTAGCAAACTACGGAATTACCGAAGACCGATACAAATAAATAATTTTTCTATATACCTTGTCGCATGTTGTGTCAAATATATCTTCTGCTGTCATGGATAGCATGTTTTCACCTAGATCACCAGAAATTACAACAGTTGTGGAGCCACTACCATCAGTACGATCAATTTGGAAGGTGCACCTCCAAGCAAATAAGAGTTTAATATTCGACTTAATTGATATATTTCAGTAAAAAGAAACTATTAAGTCCAGCAAAGACATAATACCAAGGTATTAATATTGTCAGGTATTTACAATTGGTGCAATCAGATGCCCTTCTTTCCTTTGTTCTCAATTTCTGTTTGAAGCCTGAACATTCAAGCACACAGAACTTACGCATTCTGATGACCCAAAAGGTCATCTCGTGTTTTAAAATCCAATACGGGTTCTGAGGCCTTCGAAATCCTATTTTCTTTCTCGTCGATTTGCGTGCGCAGTCCGGGCGCGTTTCCAGAAAAAGCCTTTATTTGAAAATTTGAGAAAATGCTAAGTTTTGCCTTTAAAAATTTATTTAAGTTGACTTTGGTCAACCTTTTTAGTAAGCAGACCAGAACCCATATTTTGATGGTTCTAGAGGGTCCGTAGTAAAATATGAGACTTGGACGTATGCCCGGAATCGAATTCCGAGGTCCATAGCCCGATGAATGAATTTTTGAAAGAAATTGATAAGACTCAAAATGCTATATTTTAAAAGATTTGATCTTATTGGTATCGAGCCCGTATTTTGGTTCCGGAGCTCGGTACAGGTCCGTTATGATATTTAAACCTTACCTGTGAAATTTGGTGAAAAACAGAAGTGATTTGATGTGATTCGGACCCTCGGTTGTGAAAATAGAAACTTTAAGTGTTCTTGAGAATTTCATTGATTTTGATGCTAAATCCGTAGTTTTGGGTGTTATTTTAGCAATTTGATCGCTCGAGCAAGTTTATATGATATGTTAAGACTTGTGTACATGTTTGATTTGGAGCCCTAAGGCTCAGGTGTTTGGATAGGCTACGGAATGTCTAGGCTTAGAAAAGACCTCGTGTAGGATAGTTGTAGAGTTGCAGATCTCTGAACCTAGGAGTGCGGTCGCGCTGGAAACTTCGCGGACTGCGGTGGAATTTCAGGACCGCGGTTGGTAAGGCTAAGGTTTCACGCCTGCGCCCATAATTCCATGGACCGCGGTGAAGATTTTGCAGATGTAGTTGGGTAAGGCCAAGGTTTCGCGGCTGCACCCATAATTCCGCGACCGCATAGTGAGGATCCGGGGCGCTATACATAAACGAGACTTTTCATCGATTTTCACTTTTTCAAAACCCTAAAACATAAGAGGCGATTTTTCAAATACTTTTTCTTCCCCAAATCATAAGTAAGTGATTCTTAGCTCATTTCTTTCACTCTTTTACTTCTTTTTACAAGATTTCATTTTAGAATATAGGGTTTTCATGGTGGAATTGGGGATTATTGGGTAGAACTTAGAAATTTTGAAATTTGGGAATTTAGACCTCAAATTGAGGTCGGATTTAAAAACCAATTGTATATCCGAGCTCGAAGTTGAATGTGTAATCGGATTTTGGTTCGAATTTTGGGTTTGAACCAAGCGGGCCCGAGTGTTGACTTTTGTTGACTTTCTAAAAAATGACCTAAATTGAATTCCTTGCTATCATGGGTAGTTCCTAAGGCTTAAATTGAATCATTTGGTTGGTAATTTGCTAGATTCTATTAGTTCGGAGGCTTGTGTGAAAGGAAAAGCTGTGATTGAGTTTTGAGATCGGCTGTAGAATCGAGGTAAGTGTTTGGTCTAACCTTGACTTGAGGGATTAGGGATCCCCGACTTACTTGCTATGTGAAATTTCATATGTGTGGCCTATAGGTGTGGTGATGAGTACCTATGCGCCACCGAATTATCATTTTGGTCTGTTCCCTTCCCCGTTTCCTAATATATTATTTCCTGGCTTAGTTGCTACTTGCTCATAAATGTTTCCATGTCTAATTGCTTCATGTTAACTGTTGTTTTCTCTATTGAAATATTAATTATTTTGTAGTTTCATTTTATAACCTTGTCGGTTTAATTTGGTTGTTGGTGCTCCATGGTACACCTTGGTTGGTCTCGCTATGTAGTAATAACTGTTGAAGTTTCATAAATGTATAGATCTTTCATGGTTATGATTTAAGGTATAAATGGTGTGAAGGATTTGAGCTAAGCTGTGAAACACTTGTTCTTATTTTGTGATTGGTACTGATAAGTGGGGTCGGGTTGCATGCTGCAACATGAAGAATAAGGGTGAATGTGATTGTCTAGTGGGATCGGGTTGCACTCCGCAACAAGGAGTAATAAGGGTGGACAGGTGGGATCGGGTTGCACGCCACAACAGGAGGAATAAGGATGATTTATTGAGGAGTAATAAGGGTGAACTGGTGGGATCAGGTTGCACGCCGTAACAAGGAGTAATAAAGATGAATGTTTATACTGTTTTTGTTTATATGGTGGGATCGGGATGCGCGCTGCATCAAGGGTTATTTATGTATTCTTTTATGTTGAGATTCATTATTGTGGTGTTGAAACTCTCGCAAGGATTAGTTATAGCTGAGTATTGGTAGAAGGCATAGGTTCTATATTTATTTAATGCAAGTTACTATTATATTTCATTCTGCAATTCCTTTCTACCTTAGTATAAACTGTTGCAGGTTATATATTGTTATGCCCCGCCGTAGCCTTGTCATTAATTCGTCGAGGTTAGGCTCAGTACTTACCAGTACATGGAGTCGGTTGTACTGATACTGTACTCTGCACTTTCTGTGCAGATTTCGAAGCTGGTAGCGGCTCATGGAGAGGTCGGTTGCTGATACTGCATTCAGGACACCCAAGGTAGTCCTACAGTCGTCTGTAGGCCCTGACATCTCCTCCTATCTTTACTTCATTTCTGTTTTATTTTCTTCGAGACATATGTATTTTCTTTCAAACCATTACTTGTAGTATTCATAAATTGTTCGTGAGTTGTGACACCAGTTTCTGGGTGGTATCAATTTTGGCTTTCATTAATAGTATATGAGTAATAGTTAAATTATGTACTCCCGCTTTTATTTTCGTTGTTTTAGTTTTGTTAAATTTTAATTATAAAAGGATAAAGGAAAGAGGTGTAATATTATGTAACATTGGTTTGCCTAGCGAGTACACTATTAGGCATCATCACGGTCCCGTAGGTGGAAAATTTGGGTCGTGACATGCATGTCGTCTGAGATTGATATTTCTGCTTCAATATGGAGATCACAATCTTTCAAAGAGGAAAGGAAGAGCACATGTTGGTTACTCTGTTACATTAGTAAGAAATTTATGCACGTATAGATGTAATACCAAACTAACAGTAGTTTGTGCCACAATGTCTGCGATGAGGATCACTTGTTGCTGAATAGGAAGCGATGTAAGAGAGGCGGATGACTGTGAAACGCTACCTGATGCATAATCTGAAAGTATGCCTTTGTTCGTTTTATCCCAATCACCATGACAAAAAGAGTATTCATTATGCTGTATAAAGGCAAGTTAAAGTTAGCGAATAATATAAAAATGTGTACCAATTGAGCAACTCCAATACCTGGGATAAGTAGATTTTATTTGTATTGTTGCGTTGAACCTAGTCTGAAGTGATAAGCCTGCATATGGCACAATATTTGTGTAAGGTTATATTTTTTTTAAATGTACAAGGGGGAAAAGTTTGAGAATACTAATACCCTGATGAAGAGATATTCTGATACTTCTTCCAATAATTATAGGATATCCTACATTTTTTTCAATTTTTGCTCCAAGCTCCGCTCCTTCAATGTCTGCAAAGTACTCCCATAAAGTGAGCATAAGCTGCTTTTTCCTACCAATGTAGAGAATGTGTTACTAAATTATTGAATATATATTGTAAGGATATATGTACGCGTTGGAAAGAAAAGTGTATATATAATATAAACATATTGTACTGACTGATTGTCTACAACAGTAATCTCCTAGCACCTATTTGATGCACGACCTGCATATTTTGGACAGCCACAACAGACGACGACTCCTAGTATATCTGCTTGGGAAAAAAAATCAGAATGGTCTTTCTAGAGCGAAGAAATATAATGAGGGAAATATATTTATTCTACAGAAGACAAATGTTTCATCAAGGTAATAATTGATAGGGATGAATAACCAATTTCTGTAGCAGTGTGTGGAGTCATATGAGCAATGTGGTCGAAAGAAGTGATATTCAACTTCGCCGGTGGTAGCAGTGGTTTCTCACTCTCATTATTTGGATCAATATGTTCCACTATTGTCTCGCGATCAAGCACCCAATAAAATTTGTATATTGGTGGACTATATAAAGTTGATGAAACTTTAACTTTTGCAACGAAGATTAGATATGTCTGGAAGAATTTAAGCTGGTCGGCAGAATATGGAATGGCATTGCCATACACGACTCCCCAAATTTGTTGCTCCTGTAAGTGTCAATTTTTATTACAAATGCAGTAAAATTATAATCGTAGAAAGTTGAATATATGTTGTTGTAGACATAATTACCTCTTCATCCTCGAAAATCAGATTTTGAAATCTAACTTTTTCTCGGGACTCTCTCATTCTCGACCTATGTCGACAATTTGGACCTTACATATCCAATCTGGTGTATCAGTTGTTATTTGATTGATGTTGCCTCTTAGTGCCATGATATCCTGGTAACAAAAATAAAATTCTTGAGAAAAAAAAGGATGATTGCAAAATCAAGAGTAGTGACTAACATGAAAGCACAAATTTAGTGGAAAGTCAAAATCAAATTAAAGTCGAAGGTGTTCAGGAATTATTTTTAGTATGTTATACTTTTTAATCAGCTCACTTTAACTAATATTCGTTTTTGAGAAGGTTCACTTTCACTAATATTAGCAAACTATGAATGCGTTGAGCAAACATAACATGTAAAAAGCGTAAAAACTTAAAATAGACGAAACAATCACCTTAGAAGAGTTCAATCAGAAGAAGATTTACCCTTATAAACTTAAAATAAAAATACGGTCTTTGGTTAATCAAAGCCTTATCCATCATAAAGAAAGCATGTATGAAGAAATTGAACTAAATAAACATGATTTGAAAAAAGCTTACAGATACCCAGGTTGGAAAAGAGGATTTTAGGGAAACAAAAGGCATTTGAGAGTTAGCTTCAGTGGTGTTCAGCGACAAAATGATGCTTGTTAGACCGTCCAGTACACTCTCTTCATAAGACTCAATATTCCAAACATGTAACTAAAAGTCAGATATAATTCTGGACATGCATGTAAAAATCTAACAAGAAGTTATTAAAAAGAATGAAAAAATTAATATCCAATGGAAGATTAATTGCAGGCAAAATCAGGAGACAGAAAAGAAGGGCAAAACTCAAAGATGTAGGTTAAACACCAAAAGAAAGAAGAAAAAGTAAAAGTGCATAAGAATTGAAGGGAGCGAAGGCTGGAGAAGAATTGTAGAGGAATTGTGTCTTAATTGCACTTTTCAAGACTACTAAGAGCCAAATAGTGCTCTTTACGTGAATATTAAGTGGCCTCCTGTAACGATCCGGCCGGTCTTTTTATAAGTTACTGCTGTGTTTCTCCCATTTCTGCTCCTTATTGCCTTGTTTAGCTGTATAATGTGTTATCAGGTTGGTTGGCGTGGTTTCGGGGAGGTTTTGGTAAGGTTTGAGACACTTAGTCTCTTTTGAGTAAGCTTAAGTTGGAAAAGTTAACAAGATATTGACTTATGTCAAAAAGAGCTTGGATATAAATTTTGATGGTTCGGATAGCTTCGGGAGGTGATTTGAGACTTAAGAGCGTGATTAGAATGTGTTTTGGAGGTCCGGAGTATATTTAGGCTTGAATTGGCGAAATTGAATTTTTGGTATTTTCCGGTTGATAGGTGAGATTTTGATATAGGGGTCGAAATGGAATTTCGGAAGTTGGAATAGGTCCGTTGTGTCATTTGTGATATGTGTGCAAAATTTCAGGTCATTCGGACAAGGTTTAAATGACTTTTTGATCGAAAGCGAAATTTGGATGTTTTTGGAATTCTTAGGCTTGAATCCGATGTGAATTTGGTGTTTTGATGTTGTTTTGAGCGTTCCAAAGGTTGGAACAAGTTTTAATGATGTTATGGGATATATTGGCATGTTTGGTTGATGTCCCGAGGGCCTCGGAGTGAGTTTTGGGTAGTTAAACGGATCAAATTGCATGTTGAGGAGTTGCAGATTTTTCTTAAGGTCTGTTGCAGACAGTTGTTCATCGCGATCGCGTGTAAGGGGTTGCGATCACGTAAGCTTGTTTGGGGGCTGAGGCAGAGTTTCCCTACATGATCGCGTGAGGCATGTTGCGATCGCGGGGGTCTGTGTGGTGTAGCTTCGCGATCGCGTGAGTCTGTGAGGTAAAGCTTCACAATCATGTAGAGTTTGTTGCGATCGCGTAAGGTTAAATGAGGGTAGTTGGCTTTTGTGCTTCGTGATCGTGAGGCATTTTTTCGCGATCGCAGTGAAGGAATTTTAAAAGCTGGGCAGAATGTTTAAAAGACCCATTTCGTGATTTTTGGCCATATTTCTTCGTTGGTGAGCGATTTTTGAGCTTTTTGGAGAAGATCGAAGAGGGAATCAAGGAGAAACACTCGGTGGTAAGATTTAAGGACTTAATACTCGATCCAAATGTGTTTTCTACCTAATTAAACATAGATTTTGTAGAATCTAAAGCCTAAACTTGGAAGTTAGGGCTTGGAAATTGGAGACCTAAATCTAAGGATTTGAGGGGTCATTTGTGGTCGGATTTTGATATATTTGATATGTATGAACTCGTGAGAGTGTAAGGATTCTAGTGTTGTAATTTTTATCGGAATCCGAGACGTGGGCCCGAGGGTCGGTTTTGGCCAATTTCGAGATTTTTGATGTAAATTGCTTATTTTTGAGTGGGCTTTGTTCCCTTAGCATATTTTGTTGGTATAAATCTATTTTGGATAGATTTGGAGCATCCGGAGGCCGATTCAAGAAGCAAAGGCATCGCGAGCTAGAGTTTGGACAGGATAGAGGTAAGTAATAATTATAAATGTTGTCCTGAGAGTATGAAACCCCATATATCACATCGTTGTGCTACTTTGAGGTGACGCACATGCTAGATGACGAGTGTAGGGTCGTGCACCGTTGGGGATTATAACTTAGTCCATCCCGTATGACTATTTAACTGCGTGTTTGATTGAAAACTGTTTGCTATCATCATGTTTTGGGCTGAACGCCATATTTGGGCCTCGTGCCAACTATTTTGGACCCTTAGGGGATTTTTACTACTATTCCTCACTATTTTGACTTCGTATTTGTACTCTGTCATGCTATATTCTACTGTTTTCACAACTCAGCCATCTTTACTCATTTTTGATATTTTAAATGATATTTTGGGCTGAGCATCATGTTTTACTATTGCCCAAGTGGCTTGTGAGATTCTGATATGTTGTGAGAATACTATAGGACTGGGCTGCGCGCGCAACAGTATTGTACTAATTCATGATTATAAGGCCGAGGGCCTGCTTTGTTATGGCATAAGATGGCTTGTTATAAGGCCGAGTGCCTATTTGATTATGCCACGAGATGGCTTGTTATTGCGCTTGGGCCGTAAGGGGCCCCTCCCGGAGCCTGTAAACCCCCAGTGAGCGCGGATACGTAGTGAAAGATGTGATATAGCCCGAGGGGCTGATATTATTCCATGTTATTGCCCTCAGGGCAGGTACGAGTGATTGTGAGATAGCCCGAAGAGCTGATTCTGTTGGTATTTTGCCCGAGGGGCTGATTTATGTATCTATATTTTCTCCCTATTTTCATTCACTCGTTTAAACTGGTAAAAGATGGTTTAAAGAGGTTTTTACTGAACTAATATGTTTCTACGAGCTTTTACTATTTTATTGCACTTTTCTGGTTTTATACTGACTCGTTGTAGCATTTTGCTGTGTTTTACATGTTTTCTTATCGCTCAGTTGCCTTTACTTTTATTACTTACTGAGTTGGGGTATTCACATTACTCCCTACACCTTGTGTGCATATTCAGGAGACTCGGGTCACGCTAGCGAGGGCTCATTTGCTTCCACCGCAGGCTTATTCGGAGTTGACTAGGTAGTTGCTCGGCGTTTGCAGCCCAATGCTTCTCCTTCCTATCTTTACTTTCCTTGTACTAGCTTTGTACTAGACTGTGTAGTCATTTTCATACTCTTAGATGGATGTTTAGATGCTCATGACTAGTGACACTCCGATGTCGGGCTGTGTTGTTTCCGTAATTGTTCTGTTTCACTCTATATTTTGGGATTTATAGTTTATTTATGACTTAAAATAAATTATTATAATTGTCTTAGATAGTTTGAGGGTTTGTGTCAGCTGGCCTTGTTTCACGATAGACGCCATCACGACCAGGTCCGGTTTATGGTCGTGACAAGTTGGTATCGCATCCTAGGTTACATAGGTCTCACAAGTCATGAGCAGGTTTAGTAGAGTCCCACGGATCAATATGGAGACATCTGTATTTATCCTCGGGAGGCTGCAGAACCGTTTGGAAAACTTCATATTCTTAAAATTCTTGTCGTGCGAATCTGTTGATCCGAGTACTAACCTTCAGTTGTTCTATTCTCATAGATGGTGAGGACACGTGCTACCGGTCAGGATGGACGACAACCAGTACCACTAGTTGGGGCCACTAGAGTCCGAGGACGTGGTTGAGGCCATAGTAGGGGCAGGGGTGTAGCCCGTACAACAGCTAGGGCAGCACCTGCAGATCCACCAACCGCCCCAGTTCATGATTAGGTCCCAGTTGTGGACGCTCTAGCAGTACCAGCCTAGGCACCAGCTGTGCCCATTGTGAGCCCAGGTCTTTAGGAGTCCCTGACTCAGATTCTATCAGTATGCACTGGCCTAGCTCAGGCGGTCTCAGTTACTAAAGCCGTAGCTACTTCTCAGGTCGGGGGAGGCACTCAGACTCCCGCCACTCACACACCTGAGCAGGTAGTGTAGGGACTTCAGACACCGGGGGAACCTCCAGCCCAGCCAGTTGCAGCTGTTCAGGACTATGTAGCTCTTGCTATGCCAAAGGACGAGCAACGTAGATCGGAGAGGTTTGGTAGACTTCAGCTTTCGACTTTCCGTGGTACAGAGGGTGAGGATGCCTAGGGTTTCTTGGACAAGTATCAGAGGATTTTTCATATAACAGGTATTCTGGAGACCAGCCGGGTTGCATTTACCACTTTTCAGTTTTCGGGAGATGCCTTCACATGGTGGGAGGCTTGTGAGAGGCGTAGGCTTGTTTGTGCAGCACCCCTTACCTGGCAGCAGTTCTCCATTCTCTTTTTGGAGATGTATATGCCACAGTCTTGCAGAGAGGAGCTGTGCTGGCAGTTCTAGTGGTTGCGTGAGAGAGAGATGACTATGATGTAGTATGAGATGAGGTTCTCGGAGCTATCTCGTCATGTTGTTTGGTTGGTTCCTATAAAGAGAGAGAGAGGATTAGGAGGTTCTTTGATGTCATCATATATCAGCTTCGTATTCTCATGACCAGGGAGAGGGCATCTGGAGCTACTTTTGAGGAGGTTGTTGACATTGCTAGCGAGATTGAGTCAGTTCGACGCTCAGAGCGAGATGATGCAACGACCAGGCCAGTCATTTTAAGAATTAAGGCCCTGATCCCCTATTAACTGCATTCCCCATGTTTGTTTCTTCTATTGTGAATTACCGCAAGGATTTATTTGGAGTTTCAAAGAGTTTTGGGATACTTAGTCCTTAAATGAGAGTTTAAGTTTTAGAATTTAGACCGTAGTCGGAGCATTGTGAAGATGGCCTCGGAATGGAATTTTGTTGGTCTCGTTAGCTTCGTTGGGTAATTTCGGGCTTAGGGCCTTGTTCAGATTGTTCTTTTGGAGGTCCGTAGCTTATTTAGGCTTGAAATGCTGAAAGTTGAATTTTTGAAGTTTTCGGTTCGATAGTGAGATTTTGATATCGGGGTCGGAATGGAATTCTGGAAGTTGATGTAGCTCCATAGTGTTGAATGTGACTTGTGTGCAAAAGTTTAGGTCATTCGGACGAGGTTTGATAGAGTTTTTGATCGAAAGCGTAAATTGAGAGGTTTTGGAGTTCTTAGGCTTGAATCCGCTGTTAAATTGGTGGTTTGATGTTGTTTTGAGCATTCCGAAGGTTGGGGCAAGTTTGAATAATGTTTTAGGATTGGTTGGCATGTTTGGTTGAGGTCCCAGGGATCTCGGGTGAGTTTCGGGTGCTTAATGGAAATTGAATTAAGCTTGGGAAAATTTGATGTTGGCTTAACCTCTCATAACCGCACCTACATGAATGGGACCACATGTGTAGCTCCGCAAAAGCGACTGGGAGACCACAGATGCGGCCAAATGAGGAAAGGTTAGAAGCCGCAGGTGCGGAAGTGTCCACGCACTTGCGTGACCGCGGATGCGGTAAATTGGTTGCAGGTGCAAAAATGGGAAATTAATGAATTGTTGAAGGTGATGTTGAGTTTCCGCAGAAGCGGGACCGCAGGTGCGGTCCCTTGGCTGTAGAAGCGGATTTGCTGGGCAGAAGACAAGACATTTCGAGGGTTTGAAATCAAAAGTTAGAAAATCGATTTGGAGCTTAGGAGAGGGCGAGTTTGGGAGGATTTTAAAGAAGAAATCAGTGGGTAACGATTCCAAATCCCTTTCTAGTTGTATTTCTATAATCTAATCTTAGTTTTGTCATTTAATTTCGGATTTGGGATGAAAATTGAGGAAAAGTGGAGAAAAGTTCTTAGACCTAATTTTGGGGTTTTTGATCTAGATTTTAATGTTGGATTGGAATAATTTTGGTATAAATGAACTCATGAGAGTATGAGGATTCTGAATTTGTAAATTTTACCCGATCCCGAGATGTGGGCCCGAGGGGCGTTTTGGTCATTTTTTCTAATTTCGTGTATTATCTTAAATTTAATTAGTGAAATCAGTTACTTGAAGTTATATTTACATTATGCAATTGATTTGAATAGATTTGGGCCATTTGGAGTCGAGTACTCGTGGCAAGAGGGTGGTTTCTGATTGATTTTTGAGCCGGTTCGAGGTAAGTGGCTTGCCTAACATTATGTGGAGGAACTCCCCTTAGGTTTTGGTATTGTTGATATTTGAAATGCCTTGTATGTGAGGTGACGAGTGTGTACTTGTTGAAAATCCTATTTTCATTAATTAACTATAATTGTGCTTCTTTTCCTGTCTATACTTCTTGCAATTTAAGCTTACTGTTAGCTTAGGGAAGCATGCCTAATTGACTTAATTGCTTTATTTACTCAAATTGCCTTATTGGATTCTATGCAGCATGCTAGGTTAGAAGTATGTGTTTTACCTTGGTATGGAATTGAATTGAATTGAGTGTTCTTCGTGTTGCTGTTGCGTGTTTACTTTGGGACTACGGGACCGTATCTTGGAAGATCCCCCCTGCATGTTTACTTTGGGACTACGGATTTGTATTCCGGGATATCCCCCTGCACTTTTACATTGGAACTACGGGACTACACCCGGTAGATTTCCCCAGGATTGGATATTTACATTTGGGACTACAGATCGGTATTCCGGGAGATCCACTGGATATTTTTATTTGGGACTACAGGACGGTATCTTGGGAGATCCCCGGTTGTTATCTTTGTGTTAAGCTGTATTCCTTTCTGTGATTATTTTGTCTCTATTGTAGTTGTTGTTGTTCTTTCTATCCTGTGTTACTTCTTACTGTTGCACTTAATTATACTATCTTATTCCATGTTGTTATACCTTGTTTTTCATTTAGACTCAGTAGGGCCCCGACCTTCCTCGTCACTACTTGACCGAGGTTAGGTTTGGCACTTACTAAGTACGGCTGTGGTGTACTCATGCCCTTTTTGTGCATGTTTTTCATGTGCAGATTTAGGTACTTCGACTCAGTCCTACTACCCTTGAGGCGAGGCAATTTTCCAAAGATTTCGAGGTATATCTGCCGCGTCTGCAGACCGAGGAGTCCCTTTCTATTCTCCCTTAATGTATTAACCCTTCTGTACTTACTTTTGTTTAGACATTCTGGAGTTAGATACTTGCAGACATTCAACAACTTGTGATTTCATGAGATTCCGGGTTTTGGGAAATGTAGAGCCAATTTGAGAGTTGTATTGTATATGCCGAGCGACATCTTAAATGCTTTATTTTGATATTTTTCTATAGTTTTGGCTAGTTTTATTCTGTTGATTTCTATTCTACAATTTGTTAGGCTTACCTAGTCGTAGAGACTAGGTGCCGTCACAACAGTTCACGGAGGGCAAACTTGGGTCATGATAAGTTGGTATCAGAGCTCTAGGTTCATAGGAGTCATGAATCACAAGACGGTTTATTAGAGTCACGCGGATTGGTACGAAGATGTTTGTACTTATCTACGTAAGGCTATGTAACTGTTAGCAAAATTCTGCTTCATTTGTTTTCCTTGTCGTGCGAGATTTTGATATCACAATTCTAAACTTCTATCTTCTATTCTCTTGCAGATGGTGAGGACACGTGCTACCATAGATGATCAGGCACCCGCGCCCCCTACTAGAGCCGTCAGAGGTTAGGGCCAGGGTAGAGGCCGAGGACGAGCATGCGGTGCAGCTAGATCACCCGCGCGAGCTATCACCGAGGTTCCACAAGCAATTCCAACCAGAGTCCAGGAACCTGATATGCCTATTGCTACTACTACTCCAGCGCAGTTAATGAGCATGTACACCACTCTGGCTCAGGCAAGGTTGCTTCCCCTTGCAGCAGCCACATCTCAGGCTGGGGGTGGAGCAGACTCCCACTGCCCCCTCTTCTGAGCAGCGAGTGCATGTTGATCAGGTCCCAGAGATTATTCTCGTACAGCCTATGGCCCCATATCAGCCCGAGGGTAGGGCAACGACTTCCTAGGATGAGCAGTTGAGGCCTGAGAGGTTCTAGAAGTATAAGCCTCATGTATTCACTGGTCTAGCATCAGATGATGCTCTGGGATTTCTAGATGAGTGACATCGTATTCTCCGTACTATGGGTATATCGGGATTGAGCGGGGTTTCCTTCACTACCTTCCAGCTTTGAGGAGCCGCCTATGAGTGGTGGCGTACTTGCGAGTTAGATAGTCCAGATGAGGTAGCTTCCCTGACTTGGACTCAGTTTTTAGATATGTTCCTGAGAGAGTATGTTCCTCAGAGCCTCAGGGACACATGGCGTGCAGAGGTTGAGAATTTGCGCTAGGGTACCATAACTGTCTCGGAGTATGCTGTCTGTTACACTAGCTTGGCTAGACATGCTCCAGCCTTGGTTTCTACTGTTCACGAGAGAGTTCGCAGGTTTATTGAGGGGCTTATTTCAAGCATCAGGTCTAGCATGGCTCGTGAGTTGGAGATGAATATTTCTTATCAGCAGGTGGTGAGCATTTCTAGGAGGATAGAGGGTATGCAGGCTAGGGATAGAGAGAAGAGGGAGGCCAAGAGGTCTCAAGAGCCGGGCCATTATTCTGGTTCCCGTGCTCCAGCTGCAGTTCGTCATGGTAGAGGTTATAGCAGTCGCCCCATTCATTCAGCTCTTCCACATTCCAGTGGTATTCCAGCTCCTCCTAGGCCTTAGGAGCCTTATTATGCACCTTCAGTATCTACTGCGCCTCCCGCGCAGGGTGCTTTCAGTGGTCAGTCCAGCAGACCTGAGTCGAGCCAATCACAGCCGCCACATCCTCTCAGAGCTTGCTTTGAGTATGGTGGCACGAGCCATATGGTGAGGGATTGCCCTAGACTTAGGAGGGGTGCACCTCCACAGACTTCACAGCTATAGCATGCCCTACAGAGTTCTCAGGCTATGGTTACTACTCCAGTTGCTACCCCACCTGCTCAGCAAGCTAGAGGTAGAGGTAACCCTAGAGTGGGAGTCCAGGCTAGATATTATGCCCTTCCTACCCGTACCGAGGCTGTCACCTCCAATTCTGTCATCACAGGTATTGTCCTTGTTTGTCATAGAGATGCATAAGTTTTATTCGATTCAAGCTCCACCTATTCTTATGTGTCTTCTTATTTTGCCCCGCATTTGGGTATATCTCGGGATTCTTTGAGTTCCCCTTTTATGTTTCCACTCATGTGGGAGATTCTCTTATTATGGACCATGTTTATCGGCCGTGTGTGGTTGCTCTTAGTAGTTTTGAGAAAAGAGCCGATTTATTATGGCACAACATGGTAGATTTTGATGTTATCTTGGGCATGGACTAGTTGTCGCCCCATTATGCTATTCTTGATTGTCACACCAAAATCGTGACGCTGGCTATGCCAAGTATACCGCCAATAGAATGGATGGGTACCTTAGATCATACTTTCAATAGAGTTATTTCATTCCTTAAGGCTCAGTGTATGGTTAAGAAAGGGTGTGATGCGTATCTAGCTTATGTGAGGGATGTCAGTATTGATACCCCTACAGTTGATTCAGTCCCTACAGTACGGGATTTTCCTGATATGTTTCCAGCTGATCTTCCAGGTATGTCACCCTGATAGAGATATTGATTTTGGCATTGATCTGTTGCCGGGCACTCAGCCCATTTCTATTCCTCTGTATCGTATGACCCCTCATGAGTTGAAGGATCAGTTATAGGAATTGCTTGATAAGGGTTTCATTCGGTCCAGGGTATCACCTTGTAGTGCTCCTATCTTGTTTGTGAAGAAAAAGGATGATTTTATGTGTATGTGCATTGATTATCGTCAGTTGAACAAAGGTGCAGTGAAGAATCGGTATTATTTGCCTAATATTGATGATTTGTTTGACTAGCTACAGGGTGCACGAGTGTTTTCTAAAATTGACTTGCGTTCAGGTTACCATCAGTTGAAGATTCGGGAGCCAGATATCCCAAAGGCTATTTCAGGACTCGGTATGGTCATTAGAATTCCTTGTTATGTCATTTTGGCTGACCAATGTCCCAGCATCCTTTATGCATTTGATGCACAATGTGTTCCGACCATATCTTGACTCGTTCGTCATTATTTTAATTGATGATATTCTGGTGTATTCCCGAAGTTGGGAAGATCATGAGCAGCACTTGAGAACAATGCTTCAGACATTGAGGAAAAGAAGTTATATGCAAAGTTCTCGAAATGTGAGTTTTGGTTGGATTCTGTGGCATTCTTAGGCCATGTGGTTTCGAGTGAGGGTATTCAGGTAGATCCGAAGAAAGTGGAGACAGTGCAGAGTTGGCCGAGACCATCTTCAGGTATAGAGATCCGCAGATTTCTTGGCTTGGCGGGTTATTACCGTCGATTTGTTGAGGGGTTTTCATCTATTGCAGCCCCTATGACCAAGCTAACCCAGAAGGGTGCTCCATTCCAGTGGACGGAAGAGTGTGAGGCGAGCTTTCAGAAGCTCAAGACATCATTGACTACGGCCCCAGTTTTGATATTACCTATAGGTTCGGGGTCCTTATTTGTCTATTATGATGCCTCGAGGATTGGCCTTGGAGCAGTATTAGTACAGGACGGTAGGGTGATTACCTACGCGTCCAGACAGTTGAAGGTACATGAGAAGAATTATCATGTCCATGAACTCGATTTAGCTGCCATTGTTCACGCCTTGAAGATCTGGCATCATTATTTGTACGATGTGCCTTATGAGATTTGTCACACCTCCTTTTTCCGCCCCCGCGGGGGGCGAAGGAGTTTTTTCCAATTAAAGGACAATCAAAACGGGATTTGTTTGTTTATTTCAGAGTCGCCACTTGGGAGATTTAGGGTGTCCCAAATCACCAATTTTAATCCCGAATCGAGGAAAAGAATGACTCCATATTACAGTTTGCGTACCAGAAATCCGGATAAGGAATTTTGTTAACCCGGGAGAAGGTGTTAGGCATTCCCGAGTTCCGTGGTTCTAGCACGGTCGCTCAACTGTCATATTCGGCTTATTTATCTGATTTTAATACAATTATGAACCCATGTGCAAATTTTTAACTCTTTACCGCTTTTATTATTATATTTTTAAAAAAATGTGAACATCGTTTAAAAACATGTCTTTGGATTGCGTCACATAAAATGCACCCGCGATCCGGAACGTATTTTTATTCAATGTTTTGGGATTTGGATTTGGGTCGCATAAATGCGCACTCGTGTTTAGAAATGTATTATTATTAAAATCGTGCCTAAAGCGATTAGCGTATTATTATTTCTGGGTAAGACCGTGAAATTCACTAAACAGTCCATCCCGAATTCTAAATATTCAATTAAACATTTATCGAGGGCCCCGCAATTGGTGCGTTTTATTGGGCGAGGCTCATCTCATTTTATTTTTAAAGGACAGTCCTAAAATGCCTACATTTTTCTATTAAAATTGTCTCTACAAAATGAAAGAGAAAATGTCTAAATTTATTTACATGCTTGAGTTGTTATAGATGGGTTTCGAATATGATTCATAAAATCTGAAAATGATGCAAACAGGACAGTCCGTTGCCACTGCGGGCCCAGGCCCAACGTGTATGACATAAAACTAGACCTGGGCCGTCTTATTCACATGTTACTACCTAGTTACATTATACTAAGCATGTTCTCAGTTTGTCAAATTAAAAAAAAAATTAGCAATCTAATTTTAATCTTAGACCATTTACATGCTGAAATTAACCAATATTATTTAACTAAACAATATTCCTACCAAGTTCCTAAATGGCCTATTCGTTTGATTTTTTGACTAGACGGAGTTACTACACCATTTATTTATTTTAGGCAATATATAGATAGTTCATCCGTTAAGCTATCGTCGGATGTTCCACTATATATATTAAATAGCTACATGATTCTGATTTTTACAAGCTAAATAATTTATACATACAAATAAAATTCAGAATATAATTAAATTAAATTTAGAATTTCAACTCTTCATTTTCGTATTCATGCTTCATATTTCGGTTTACAATAACCAGCGTGTCAGTTGTGTACCTGATATTGGAAGCAAAAGAAAAGGGAGATCAGCAGAAATTCAGTAGCATAAAACAACAGCAACCCCAACAACTAGTAACAACCAGCAACGAGAAACTTAGTGACAGATTTTAAAATCAAGACAAAAATCCAGAAATACCAACAACAATCAACGGACAGAAGCAAAGAGAATCTTTTCAGATTTTGAAAGACTAGTTAGTGTTTAACCCTTAATTTCTGAATCCGTATATCAGAATATTTGGATTGTAATCAGGTGTATACTATTCTTCTTTTGAATTTCCAGAATGTTTTTCTTTTTATTTTTCTGAAGTCTTAGTATTTTTCGGAATTTCCTCTCTCTTAAAATTTTCTTTTTGTATTCTGTCTCTCCTTTTTTCTTTTTTCTTTTCTTCTGTATCTCCCCTCTTTTATTCTGTGTTCTTTCCGTTCTCCCTCAAATCTGATTCAAGTCCCCTCTTATTTATTTCCCATCCCAAACCCTTTAATCAATTAACAAAACAACCACTTTCTCCCACCAAACCCTTCTGATTCAAGTCCCCTCTTATTTATTTCCCATCCCAAACCCTTTAATCAATTAACAAAACAACCACTTTCTCCTACCAAACCCATTATCTTCCCACTCATCCCCCTTTTAATCCCACTACCTAATGTTTTGTCCCCCACTACATTAAACAAATATATCAACCCCACCCCATTACATCTTGTCCCCCATGCTTAACATAAACAATTATATCACCCACACCCCATTACATTTTGTCCCTCATGCCTAACATAAAGAATTATTCAAAATGTTCAATTACCAAACTACCCCTCCGACCTTATCGCAATTACCATTTTACCCCCATCAGCTATAACCAATCAATTAATAAAACTCAACCAAAATATAGCCAATAAGACCAATTTCTTAAACAAACTCAACAACAAATCATATGAACACAGATGAACAACATCAAATTAATGTGAATAAATTAACCATATTGGGAACCAATCCTGGTTAACTTAGACCAAAAATGGATGAGCAAGGACACAACAATATTAACAACACAATACATGATTCAAACTAAATCAACAAATCAAAAACCAAAACATAAACTCACATTAAATCACTGGATTAAAAAATGAACTTCAAACAAAGATGAACATGAATTAAATCTATTTTAACAACAAAACATGACGGATTCATACAACTAAATTCTTTTAGACAAATAACAAAACAAAACCGAAGAAGAAACAATTATGAATTTAAACTTGAATCTAACAACATTAACAATTTCTGAAAAATACATAAAACACATGAAACAAACTGAAGAAATAATTAATTAAATTTCAATTTGAATCTAACAAACATTAAACTAACAATTTCACATGAACAAACTGAAAAATTAACAAAACAATGAACACGAACAAAACAAGAATTTTCCGATTTTAGATTTGATAATATCAAAACAAAATACGGACAAAAGTTAAACTCAAAATCTACTAACCGGATCGAAATGACGAAGAACTTGAATGAGAATAAATCTGTCCGAACACGATTATCGCACTAAGACTGCGAACGACCTAACGGATCTTGAAATCAATGACGAACTCACCTTCCTTTTAACTTTGACGAACTCAAAACGACGATCGACGACCTCGACTAAAACTAGAAAAAACGAAATGGTGGCAGCAGCACAACTGAAACAAAATAAGCTTCTCGTCGTGGCAACAACAACGCAGCAGAAGCAAGGTGTGTTTGGACGTAGCAGGCGGTCATTTGGACGTGAGGGAGGTGCTGGAAAAGCTGAAGAAACGGCGAGATAGCAGCTACGTTTGCTAGGGTCGCTGGTTGTCGACTGAAGAAGATGAAACAATGGCGATGGGGTTTGGTTTCTACCAACTGCTTGGCGGGGCAGGAGGAAGTCTGTTTCGTGGTTGTTCCGGCGAAGAAGATGAAGCAGAAGGCAGAAGCAGCTGGGTCTTGAAACGAGTGGTTGACGACGAAGAAGTAGCAGCCATTATATTTTCCGTTTAGACGCAGCAGAAGCAGCAGAAATGAGCTGGAAGCGAGTGGTCGTCGAGTAAGGCAGTGGTCGTCCATGGATGTCGAGCTCAAGCTTGAGCTCGACGAAGAAGATGAAGGCAGACGCGGCCGGGTCTATTTGGACGCAGCAGAAGCAACCATGTATGTTGGTTGTTTCTGCCATGGATGTCAAGACGAAGCTCGAAGGTGGTCGTTTGGTTTTAATGGCGGACGGGGGGTCGGCTTGGGTGTGAAGGAGAAGACGATGGAGGCTCGGGCAGCCACTGGAGAGGCTTAGAGTTTTGGAGATGGTGGAGTTTTTGAGAAGATGAGAGGGCGGAGGGGGCGGATGGATTTCTTAGGTTTTTAGGGTTTTGTTTTCTTTTTCTGTTTTTTGTTTTGTTTTGGGAAAAATGAAAAATGAAGAGGGGTTGGGTATTGGGGTTATGGGGCGGACCGGATCGACCCGTGTGGAGATGGACCGGGTCATGGGGAATGTTGGACATTAATTAAGCATAAAATTGTACAATTGGACATTAAATGCTAAAAATGCAAAAGATGCCTATTTTTGTAATTTTCAGTTTTTGTAAAGCAAACTTAATTACTAACAATTGTAGAATTAAATCCTACATGCAAAATGCGACATATTTTTGTATTTTTATTAATTTAGCAAATAAACATGCACATAAAAATACAAATAATTATCCAAAAATGTCACAAAAATTCTCAAAATTGCACACCAAGGAAAATCATTTTATTTTGAATTTTTTGGGAGTAATTCTCATATAGGGCAAAAATCCCGTGCTTACAGCTGCCCCTCTTTGCCCGAAGACACGAAGGGTTTTCGTGCAAAGATAAAATGAGCGATTTTTGCCCATCCGAGTACTCCGTGTGAAGCATTTTTTTGAAAAAGATTTAACCGAACCTTTGCTTCAAAGGTTTCCTACATATCCCTGGCTAAAGGGGAATCTTGTTAATGTAGTTCAGGAAGTTTTGGTAGCTGGGACTACCGTGAGACTACAATGTTACTGCTGTTGCATGCTATTACCACTGCTTACCGATCTCCTTGTTACACCGTGTTAAAAGAAAACAAGAAGCTAGGCTAGGCTGCAACTTGTTCTTGTTGCCTTGCTTTCTTGTCGGCTTGTGTTTCCTCCGGTTCTTTTCTTCCGAGACTTTGGGGATGACACTGGCCCTTTGCTTTTCTGAATACCAGTTTTCATCATTTTGTTCGGTCCGCTGGGGACATGGCTTCCTTCATTAAGCTTTTCGGCAGTTCCTCTGGGGATACGACTTTCGTCATCAGATTTGTTATGCTGGGCATAATTTAATATTCACAAGCCGCTTCTTTCAAGTCGCGTATTTTCTTCCTTTTGACTCATGTGCTTGAATTTGTGCCGGGACCTCTTGTTGCCACCTTCTGCTTTCCGGTACTGGGATTTTTATTATTTTTCTGCTGGGGATTCCTGTTGTAACCTTCTGCCTTCCGGTGGGGTTACTGATTTCAAAATCTGCAGTATAAGACTAAAAGTATTCATCTTGTTATACAGGTGGGCGCTTGACTTCAACAAACAACTTTGAAAAATAAAACGCCTTTCCTCTCTTCAGGCGGGCTCCTGATTTCAACAACAACTTTTAAAATAAAATGCCTTTCCTCTCTTCAGGCGGGCTCCCGATTTCAAAAAACAACTCTAAAAATGCCATTCCTTTCTTTAGGTTGGCGAGATTTCAACAACTTTAAAAATAAAACGCCTTTCCTCTCTTCAGGCGGGCTCCTGACTTCAACAACTTTGAAAAATAAAACGACATTCCTCTCTTCAGGCGGGCTCCTGACTTCAACAAACAACTTTGAAAATAAAACGCCTTTCCTCTCTTCAGGCGGACTCCTGACTTCAATAACAACTTTAAAATAAAAATGCCATTCCTTTATTTAGGCTGGCGAAATTTCAACAACTTTTAAAAATAAAACGCCATTCCTCTCTTCAGGCGGGCTCCTGACTTCAACAACTTTAAAAATAAAACGCCTTTCCTCTCTTCAGGCGGGCTCCAGACTTGAACAAACAACTCTGAAAATAAAACGCCTTTCCTCTCTTCAGGCAGGCTCCTGACTTCAACAACAACTTTTAAAAATAAAACGCCATTCCTCTCTTCAGGCGGGCTCCTGACTTCAATAACAACTTTAAAAATAAATGCCATTCCTCTCTTCAGGCGGGCTCCTGATTTCAAAAACAACTTTTGAAAATAAACGCCATTCCTCTCTTTAGGCGGGCTCCTGACTTCAAACAAATACTTTCAAAATAAACGCCATTCCTCTCTTCAGGCGGGCTCCTGACTTCAACAATAACTTTAAAAATAAGATGCCATTCTTTTCTTTAGGTTGGCGAGATTAAAACAACTTTAAAAATAAAATGCCTTTCCTCTCTTCAGGCGGGCTCCTGATTTCAACAACAACTTTGAAAATAAACGCCATTCCTCTCTTCAGGCGGGCTCCTGACCTCAATAACAATTTTGAAAAATAAAAACGTCATTCCTCTCTTCAGGCGGGCTCCTGACTTCAACAACTACTTGGAAAATAAAATGACATTCCTTTCTTTAGGTTGGCGAGATTTAAACAACTTTAAAAATAAAACACCTTTCCTCTCTTCAGGCGGGCTCCTGACTTCAACAACAACTTTAAAAATAAAACGCCATTCCTCTCTTCAGGCGGGCTCCTGATTTCAACAACTACTTTGAAAATAAAACGCCATTCCTCTCTTCTGGCGGGCTCCTAACTTCAACAACAACTTTAAAAATAAACGCCATTCCTCTCTTCAGGCGGGCTCCTGACCTCAATAACAATTTTGAAAAATAAAAACGTCATTCCTCTCTTCAGGCGGGCTCCTGACTTCAACAAACAACTCTGAAAATAAAATGCCATTCTACAGGTGGGATCCTGACTTCAACAACAACTTTAAAAATAAACGCCATTCCTCTCTTCAGGCGGGCTCCTGATTTCAAACTTAGGAGGAAATGCCTCTCCTATGGGTAAAACTAAACTTAGGAGGAAATGCCTCTCCTATGGGTAAAAATAAACTTAGGAGGAAATGCATCTCCTATGGGTAAAAACAAACTTAGGAGGAAATGCATCTCCTATGGGTAAAAACAAACTTAGGAGGAAATGCATCTCCTATGGGTAAAAACAAACTTAGGAGGAAATGCATCTCCTATGGGTAAAAAACAAACTTAGGAGGAAATGCCTCTCCTATGGGTAAAACAAAACTTAGGAGGAAATGCATCTCCTATGGGTAAAATGAACTTAGGAAGTGCGTCTCCTATTGGTAAAACTAAACTTAGGAAGTGCGTCTCATATGGGTAAAAAACAAACTTAGGAGGAAATGCCTCTCCTATGGGTAAAACTAAACTTAGGAGGAAATGCATCTCCTATGGGTAAAAACAAACTTATGAGGAAATGCCTCTCTTATGGGTAAGACTAAACTTAGGAGGAAATGCATCTCCTATGGGTAAAACTAAACTTTAGGAGGAAATGCATCTCCTATGGGTAAAAATAAACTTAGGAGGAAATGCATCTCCTATGGGTAAAAATAAACTTAGGAAGTGCGTCTCCTAGGGGTAAACCATTTCCTTAAAAACTTGTGTTGTCTTCCCTCATAACTGCTGGGGATTATTTTGCTGGGGATGAATTTTCCTTTTCTTTCTTACCCACTCTGGGTTGTCCGACCCTCTTGAAACTTGGTCGAAACTCTGTCGAGGATGCTTCTACATCTCGATGATCCGCTGGGGATAACACTGCGAACTGCTGAGTAACCCTACTGGGGATAACACTGCTGAGGATAACTCTGCTGAGTAAATATGTTATCTTACTCCTTCCAAAATTACTTCCTTTTAAGTAGGATGTTTCATTCCTCTCTTCTACTTCCTTTTTTTTTGCATAGCTTCTTCCTTCGAAGACTACCTCCCTTAAGACTCGTTTTGCCTTTCCCCGAAAGGAACTGCTGAGGATACCGATTTTCACCAAACTTGTGTTGGACTCCTCGAAACTGCTGGGGATAACACTGTTGGGGAATTATTTACTTACCTGTTGGGGGATAAAATGTTATCAGCTGGGGATAATGCTGTCGAGGATAACACTGCTGGGGGATTCTGACTCCTTCAGAACTAGTGCTTCACTCTTCGGAAGGCTGTTGGGAATGATACTGGCCTTTTGCTTTTTTGAGCACAAGTTTCATCCCTTTGTTCTGTCTGCTGGGGAACAACTTCCTCCATTGAAACATATTATGTTGGGGGCAACACTGGTTCAAAGACCACTTCCCTTGAGACTGGTGTTATCTTTATTCTTTCCCAAATGGGTACCTGACTTCCAGAAAATTTTCTAAATGAAAGGAAAATTTTCTGCCCCAGTTGATAATATCCCTTGTGGCATACATTTCTGTCATCAATGCCATTTCTTTTTAAGATTTGACTGTGGTGGTTGGTTGTGATACTCCTACTGGTGATGGCTTTTCCCTTTCTCCTTCCCTGCTTTGCGTTCCAAAAAACTTGCGGGGATGATATTATTTGCTGGGAATGATCTCTTTCTGCTGGGGATATCCCTCTTCTTTTGTGGCATAGTTCGGAAACTATTATTTTACCGACCTTTTAGTCTCGTATGAATTTCCCAAATCATGCCCATTGCTCTTCTTGATTTGTCCATAGGCCTTGGCCTTGAGGTTTATAACCTTTGATTTCGGCAAGGGTATCCCTCTTGACACTCGTCAATCCTTTTGTCAATTCCCTTTTGTTGGGGATATCTTTTTTTGACACTGGCCTCGCGCTTGTTCCTTGCTGACTATACCACTTGGATGTACTAGCCAGATCTCATCTTGCATAATTGTAAAGTTGATGGCATATTTTGAAGTCAATTCTCACTTGTTCTGACCAAACAGACTCTACTGGGGAATTTTTCTATGAAAGGAAAAGATAAAAGGGAATAGAATAAAAAGACAAAGGAAAAAATGACTCTTTAACAAAAGAAACTATAAATAAAAACCTATCAAACGCAGATACCGACTCTAATGGTCATGACATGCATATGTGGCCTATCCTCCGCCGTCAATCGTCTTTCAAGACCTTCAATTGGCAATTCCCCATCTGATTCTCAATCTTATTCGACTTGTAGTGCCCGAAGGGTTTTCACTATCAAGCCTCTATCATTTTGGTTTTTTTTTCTTCTCAGCTTGCATCGCCTTATGGTGTCCGTAAAGATTTTCACCGATAAGACTCTCTCATTTGTATCACTTTCCAGCTGGGGATTTGGAGTGTTGCCGGTATGACTCTCTCTGCTGGAGATTAGAGTCCTTTCTGCTGTGGAACAGAATGTTATGTTCGCCGGTAAGACTCTCATTTGTCTGACTTGGCATCTTTTGAAGACTGATAAGAAGTTCATTCTTTGGACCGCAATGTGGGGTTTTTGGATAGGGCTAGAAAGAAAGGGTATTAAAGGCTCGACAAAAACAAAATAAATTTGGGGTTCAAAATTACAACATTCGGAACCATATTTGCTTACAACAAGCGCAACCCTTGCCCCAGTTTCTTGCTTGGAGATTATTTATTTATTATTATTATTTTTTTTACTTTTTATTACACCATGCACCCTATGCACACTATGCACCCTATGCACCCTATGACCGAGCCGTGAAGCGCCTACGTATCCTCTTTGAGGAATCAGGTCAAACGTAGTTCCCAATTACTCTGTTTTCTTCTGACTTTCTTTTGTTTTTTTGTTATCATTTTTCTTTTCCTTCTTTTTTTTTTCATTTTTCTTTGTCGTTTTGTTGATTTCTTTTCTTTCTTTTCTTTTTTTTTCTTTTTTGTTTACCTGCCATGCTTGTGTTTTCTAGTCGTTGCTAATGATTCCGAACGAGGGGTATGAAAGAAAAATAAATAAGGCTCAAAAGGGGTAACGAAGGATAAAATGTTTAGGTAGCAGAACAAAATGCCTTCATCATTCCAGTCTTCAAAACATGCCAAATGCAAACAACACAATTAATCGAAGATTTGTAGCCTCTTCTGATGGTGCTGGACTTGACAATTATATTCAACATTTGCTTTTTCATTTGTCATCTCTAAAGCACCGTTGGGCAACACTCTCACTTGCATTATCATGAACGACCCTCATGTCAATTTGGCAAACCTTGCATTTAACGGTTTTCTTTATGTTTTACTTGCCCCAGTTCCACATGACTCGGGCTCCAAATAATCTCAAACCGTTTTTATTTCTTTTAAATGCTTTGATCACCTTCCCAGGGTTTTATGATTAACTTTTAAGATTAGGCCCAAACTGTGTGCGCATGTCATGTCACTAGAATCGGCGTTGAATAAAAACGATAAAAGGACTAAACAAAAGAAAACTGGAAATAATAAAAGACCGGATTTTGCATTTGATTACCGGTGAAATGGTTTGAATAACAAGACAAACAAAACAAACTAGAATAAAATCCTAAAACAACCTGGACAAAACTTAACCAAACCGCTATGACAAAGCGGAAAGATAAGCGGAAAGATATTGACACAAAACAATATCCGAATTACAATCATAATAATCCAAACAACAAAAATGACAACAAAATAAGCCACCACAAGCTTCTCTCTTGCTAACCAAGGAACGGAGCGTCCTCCCATTTTATCAAAACTGGCATCTTAGCCACTAAGCTTCGCATCAGTATTGCCTAGACCATTACCAACTTCAATATCATCAACCTTAGTCAACAAGTCCCCAATAGGATTTGAGTGCTTCTGCTATCAGGCCTGATCCCCGCAAAGTGCGCTTTTGGATCTTGTATTTCCGGCTTACCACAAACCAACCACCTTCTTTCTTTGTGATTCAAAACAAAACAGGTTAGAATGGACTCAGTCGGTCCTCATTATTAACAACATCTTTTCCTTTTTTTTTCATTTTCTTCTTTTTTTTTTCGATTTTTTTCATTTTTTTTCATTCTTTTTTTGTTTTTGTCTTTTAATTTTTTTTTTTTTTGTTGTGGTCGAATATTATGGAGATTGCCTACGTATCATGACCCCGCATGAATCAGACATTGCGTAGTTCGGATCAATAAAAGATAAACAACATTTTTTTCAATTTTCATATTAAAACAAACTGGGTTTCAAAGGTTTGAAAATAACCTACAAACTCGAAAATCAAACCCACATATTCTAATTAAAAGATTTACAAACGCCAAAAACAAATGGCCAGCTTCCTTTCTCCGTTTGACAAATGCAACCAAACGGTTATTTTTGCAAACGTGGCCCCTTCCAAATTTCACATGAATTTTGAGGCCGGGGAAGATTATTTTATGATACTTTACCAACTTGTCCATTCTTTTACGAAAATAACCTTTCGACAATTGAAAGATACTCTAAGGCTATTTCGGCAAGAACAGTTTAAGATACTGCCGAAGCTGGCTCGGCTTATTTTGACCAAAAGCCCAAACGGTATTCACCTGACCACTGACTCTTTGTTTTTTTTCAAATTACGATGAAAATGTGGTGTTGCAAACACGGCCCTTCAGCGCCTCGGGGACGAAGATTTTTAAGGCTGTGTGGGTCAACTGGACCAAAATCCCTAAAAAAAATGACCCAAGGTGGCTGTTTATACAAAGTCAGCCTTCCGGCGTCCCTTTCGGGAACATTCGGCTATTTTTGACAAAAACAGCATCACCCGACTTATTTATGACTCTTTTTATCATTTTTCAAAAATAGAAAACTCAACATTGCAAACACGGCCTTTCAACGCCTCGAGGACGAAGATTTTTAAGGCTGTGGGGGTCCACTAGACCAAATCTTAAACATGACCCGAAAAGTGGCTGTTTATGCAAAGTCAGCCCTCCGGCGTCCCTTTCGGGAACATTCGGCTATTTTTGACAAAACATCATCACCCGACTTATTCATGACAAAATTAAAATTTTGACATATATTTTTTTTTATTTATTTATTTGTTTTTGGATATTTTAGCAAAAAAGGGGGGTTGGACCCGATGAGGGTTGCCTACGTATCTTACATCCGGTGAGAATCAAACCCGCGTAGTTCGGGCAGATTGGATACGGGTGAGAATAAAAAAAATAACTAATTCAGAGAAAACATATCTTTTTTTTTCTTTTGCTTTTTCTTAAAAGGTGATGAAACATGTAAAATCTTTTGGATTTTCTTTTTCCCTTTTTTTTTATTTTTGATTTTTCAAAAATGATAAAAAGTGCAAAGAATTTTTTTTGAATTCATTTTTTTTAAAATAAAAATGTAACAAAACATAACCGGGCCCTATTTGCTTTATCTTCGCACTTCACCCTCTCTTTTTTCTTTTTTCCTTTTCATTCACTCTCAATTATCATTGGTCCGCCAAATGACCCTTTTACCCTTGAAGGAATGCAACATGTAGCACATAAGATGCATCAAGATGGTCTTTTTCATTTCAGGTTGCTAGTCCTAGACGGACCCAACCCCTGTGTTGAGTCCCCTAAGCCAAATGCAACATGATGCAAATAATCGTTCCTACTAGGGATCCGGCATGAAGTCATGTTATTCTATGTTCAAAACCTGAGTCGGTGTTCTAGACTATGTACCCGAGCGGACAACTCAAGTCGAGGAGGGGGCAACTTACTGGGAACCAAAAGGCCATCCGACTTCGTAACTTGTCCGAGCCTCTTTTTTATTTCAGGGTATGACACTAACAGAATAGGGAGTCTCAACCAGTAAGCACATCCCCGGAGCTGAAGAGAGAAGGGTTCGGCACAGTTTATATATACAGTCAAATAATATCAAGACGGTAAAAGCAGCATTTAGCACATTAGGCTCAAACATGTAAAAATCAGATAAAGCCAAATATAACAATTTATCTAAGCTCGAATTTCTAAACCTGAACCAGTGGTTCTGGGTTAGTTATTCCCTAGCAGAGCCGCCAGAGCTGTCACACCTCCTTTTTTCGCCCCCGCGGGGGGGCGAAGACGTTTTTTCCAATTAAAGGACAATCGAAACGAGATTTGTTTGTTTATTTTAGAGTCGCCACTTGGGAGATTTAGGGTGTCCCAAGTCACCAATTTTAATCCCGAATCGAGGAAAAGAATGACTCCATATTACAGTCTGCGTACCAGAAATCCAGATAAGGAATTCTGTTAACCCGGGAGAAGGTGTTAGGCATTCCCGAGTTCCGTGGTTCTAGCACGGTCGCTCAACTGTCATATTCGGCTTAAATATCTGATTTTTATACAATTATGAGCTCATGTGCAAATTTTTAACTCTTTACCGCTTTTATTATTATATTTTTAAAAGAATGTGAACATCGTTTAAAAACATGTCTTTGGATTGCGTCACATAAAATGCACCCGCGATCCGGAACGTATTTTTATTCAATGTTTTGGGATTTGAATTTGGGTCGCATAAATGCGCACCCGTGTTTAGGAATGTATTATTATTAAAATCGTGCCTAAAACGATTAGCGTATTATTATTTCTGAGTAAGACCGTGAAATTCACTAAACAGTCCATCCCGAATTCTAAATATTCAATTAAACATTTATCGAGGGCCCCGCAATTGGTGCGTTTTATTGGGCGAGGCTCATCTCATTTTATTTTTAAAGGACAGTCCTAAAATGCCTACATTTTTCTATTAAAATTGTCTCTACAAAATGAAAGAGAAAATGTCTAAATTTATTTACATGCTTGAGTTGTTATAGATGGGTTTCGAATATGATTCATAAAATCTGAAAATGATGCAAACAGGACAGTCCGTTGCCACTGCGGGCCCAGGCCCATCGTGTATGACATAAAACTAGACCTGGGCCGTCTTATTCACATGTTACTACCTAGTTACATTATACTAAGCATGTTCTCAGTTTGTCAAATTAAAAAAAAAATTAGCAATCTAATTTTAATCCTAGACCATTTACATGCTGAAATTAACCAATATTATTTAACTAAAAAATATTCCTACCAAGTTCCTAAATGGCCTGTTCGTTTGATTTTTTGACTAGACGGAGTTACTACACCATTTATTTATTTTTAGGCAATATATAGATAGTTCATCCGTTAAACTATCATCGGATGTTCCACTATATATATTAAATAGCTACATGATTCTGATTTTTGCAAGCTAAATAATTTATACATACAAATAAAATTCAGAATATAATTAAATTAAATTTAGAATTTCAACTCTTCATTTTCGTATTCATGCTTCATATTTCGGTTTACAATAACGAGCGTGTCAGTTGTTTACCTGATATTGGAAGCAAAAGAAAAGGGAGATCAACAGAAATTCAGTAGCATAAAACAACAGCAACCCCAGCAACCAGTAACAACCAGCAACGAGAAACTTAGTGACAGATTTTAAAATCAAGAAAAAAATCCAGAAACACCAACAACAATCAACGGACAGAAGCAAAGGGAATCTTTTCAGATTTTGAAAGACTAGTTAGTGTTTAACCCTTAATTTCTGAATACGTATATCAGAATATTTGGATTGTAATCAGGTGTATACTATTCTTCTTTTGAATTTCCAGAATGTTTTTCTTTTTATTTTTCTGAAGTCTTAGTATTTTTCGGAATTTCCTCTCTCTTAAAAGTTTCTTTCTGTATTCTGTCTCTCCTTTTTTCTTTTTTCTTTTCTTCTGTATCTCCCCTCTTTTATTCTGTGTTCTTTCCGTTCTCCCTCAAATCTGATTCAAGTCCCCTCTTATTTATTTCCCATCCCAAACCCTTTAATCAATTAACAAAACAACCACTTTCTCCTACCAAACCCATTATCTTCCCACTCATCCCCCTTTTAATCTCACTACCTAATGTTTTGTCCCCCACTACATTAAATAAATATATCAACCCCACCCCATTACATCTTGTCCCCCATGCCTAACATAAACAATTATATCACCCACACCCCATTACATTTTGTCCCCCATGCCTAACATAAAGAATTATTCAAAATGTTCAATTACCAAACTACCCCTCCGACCTTATTGCAATTACCATTTTACCCCCATCAGCTATAACCAATCAATTAATCAAACTCAACCAAAATATAGCTAATAAGACCAATTTCTTAAACAAACTCAACAACAAATCATATGAACACAGATGAACAACATCAAATTAATGTGAATAAATTAACCATATTGGGAACCAATCCTGGTTAACTTAGACCAAAAATGGATGAGCAAGGACACAACAATATTAACAACACAATACATGATTCAAACTAAATCAACAAATCAAAAACCAAAACATAAACTCACATTAAATCACTGGATTAAAAAATGAACTTCAAACAAAGATGAACATGAATTAAATCTATTTTAACAACAAAACATGACAGATTCATACAACTAAATTCTTTTAGACAAATAACAAAACAAAACCGAAGAAGAAACAATTATGAATTTAAACTTGAATCTAACAACATTAACAATTTCTGAAAAATACATAAAACACATGAAACAAACTGAAGAAATAATTAATTAAATTTCAATTTGAATCTAACAAACATTAAACTAACAATTTCACATGAATAAACTGAAAAATTAACAAAACAATGAACACGAACAAAACAAGAATTTTCCGATTTTAGATTTGATAATATCAAAACAAAATACGGACAAAAGTGAAACTCAAAATCTACTAACCGGATCGAAATGACGAAGAACTTGAATGAGAATAAATCTGTCCGAACACGATTATCGCACCAAGACTGCGAACGACCTAACGGATCTTGAAATCAATGACGAACTCACCTTCCTTTTAACTTTGACGAACTCAAAACGACGATCGACGACCTCGACTAAAACTAGAAAAAACGAAATGGTGGCAGCAGCACAACTGAAACAAAATAAGTTGCTCGTCGTGGCAGCAACAACGCTGCAGAAGCAAGGTGTGTTTGGACGTAGCAGGCGGTTATTTGGACATGAGGGAGCTGCTGGAAAAGTTGAAGAAACGGCGAGATAGCAGCTACGTTTGCTGGGGTCGCTGGTTGTCGACTGAAGAAGATGAAACAATGGCGATGGGGTTTGGTTTCTACCAACTGCTTGGCGGGGCAGGAGGAAGTCTGTTTCGTGGTTGTTCCGGCGAAGAAGATGAAGCAGAAGGCAGAAGCAGTTGGGTCTTGAAACGAGTGGTTGACGACGAAGAAGTAATAGCCATTATATTTTCCGTTTGGATGCAGCAGAAGCAGCAGAAATGAGCTGGAAGCGAGTGGTCGTCGAGGAAGGCAATGGTCGTCCATGGATGTCAAGCTCAAGCTTGAGCTCGACAAAGAATATGAAGGAAGATGCATCCGGGTCTATTTGGACGCAGCAGAAGCAACCATGTACGTTGGTTGTTTTTGCCATGGATGTCAAGACGAAGCTCGAAGGTGGTCGTTT
This sequence comes from Nicotiana tabacum, assembly GCF_000715075.1. Lineage (NCBI taxonomy): Eukaryota > Viridiplantae > Streptophyta > Magnoliopsida > Solanales > Solanaceae > Nicotiana > Nicotiana tabacum. The sequence continues at coordinate 145,533,953 of NC_134090.1, forward strand.
GGTTTTAATGGCGGACGGGGGGTCGGCTTGGGTGTGAAGGAGAAGACGATGGAGGCTCTGACAACCATTGGAGAGGCTTAGAGTTTTGGAGATGGTGAAGGAGAAGAGAGAAAGGGAGGGGGGGGGATGGATTTCTTAGGGTTTTAGGGTTTTGTTTTCTTTTTCTGTTTTTTGTTTTGTTTTGGGAAAAATGAAAAATGAAGAGGGGTTGGGTATTGGGGTTATGGGGCGGACCGGATCGACCCGTGTGGAGATGGACCGGGTCATGGGGAAGGTTGGACAATTATTTGGGCTTGTGGTTTGAAATCGAAGAAGAGGCCCAATTCCGATTTTTTGGTATTTTTGCTCTCTTTTCTTTTATTTTTCTAAAACTAAATTATAAAAATACTTAAATTATTATTAAGAACTAAATTAAGTTATAAAAGCGCAAATTAATTCCCAATAACAATTAACGCATAATTAAGCATAAAATTGTACAATTGGACATTAAATGCTAAAAATGCAAAAGATGCCTATTTTTGTAATTTTCAGTTTTTGTAAAGCAAACGTAATTACTAACAATTGTAGAATTAAATCCTACATGCAAAATGCGACATATTTTTTTATTAATTTAACAAATAAACAAGCACAGAAAAATACAAATAATTATCCAAAAATGTCACAAAAATTCTCAAAATTGCACACCAAGGAAATTTATTTTATTTTGAATTTTTTGGGAGTAATTCTCATATAGGGCAAAAATCACGTGCTTACAAGATTTGTATTAACAACCGAAGTTTGCAGCATCTGTTCAAGTAGAAGGATCTTAATTTGCATCAGAGGAGATGGTTAGAGATGCTGAAGGGCTATGATATCACTATTTTATATCACCTGGGCAAGGACAATGTGGTGGCCGATGCTTTGAGTCGTCGGGCAGAGAGTTTGGGGAGTTTGGCTTATTTACCAGCAGTGGAGAGGCCCATGGCGATGGATGTTCAGGCCTTAGCCAGTTAGTTTGCGAGGTTGGATCCTTTGGATCCCAGTCGGGTTCTAGTTTGCGTGGTTTCAGCATGGTGATGCTAGAGATGTGACTATTGGTGATGCTATCAGAGAGCGTCAGTTTGATGACCCTCATTTGCTTGTTCTCAAGGACAAGTTTTAGCATGGTGATGCTAGAGATGTGACTATTGGTGATGATGGGGTATTGAGGATGCATGGTCGGATTTGTGTACCCAATATTGATGGGCTTCGAGAGTTGATTCTAGAGGAGGCCCATAGTTCACGGTATTCCATTCATTCGGGTGCCGCGAAGATGTACCAGGATTTGAGGCAACACTATTGGTGGAGGAGGATGAATAAAGATATAGTTGGGTTTGTAGCTCGGTGCCTCAATTGTCAGCAGGTAAAGTATGAGCACCAGAGACCGGGTGGGTTGCTTTAGTAGATAGAGATATCAGAGTGGAAGTGGGAGCGAATCACCATGGACTTCGTAGTTGGACTCCCACGGACTTTCAGAAAGTTCGATGCCATTTGGGTGATTGTGGATCGGCTTACCAAGTCCACACACTTCATTCCTATGTGTACTACCTATTTTTCGGAGCGGTTGGCAGAGATTTATATCCAGGAGATTGTTCGTCTGCATGGTATTCCAATTTCTATCATTTCAGATAGAGATACTCAATTCACATCATGGTTCTAGAGGGCCGTACAACATGAGTTGGGTACTCGGGTGAAGTTGAATACAACATTTCACCCTCAGACGGACGGACAGTCCGAGCGCACTATTCAGATTCTTGAGGATATTCTTTGTGCGTGTGTGATTGAGTTTGGAGGGTCTTGGGATCAGTTCTTGCCTTTGGCGGAGTTTGCCTACAATAACAGCTATCAGTCTAGCATTCAGATGGCACCGTAGGAGGCTCTATATGGTAGGCGTTGTAGATCCCTGGTGGGTTGGTTTGAGCTGGGTGAGTCTAGATTATTGGGCACAGACTTGGTTCAGGATGATTTGGAGAAGGTTAAGGTGTTCAGGATAGACTTCATACAGCCTAGTCCAGACAGAAGAGTTACGCTGACTAAAAGGTTCGTGATGTTTCTTATATGGTTGGAGAGCGGGTTCTGCTTCAAGTTTCGCCTATGAAGAGCGCTATGAGATTTGGGAATAAAGGGAAGTTGCGTCCGAGGTTTATTGGCCCCTTTGAGATATTGCAGTATGCTAGGGAGGTTGCTTATGAACTTACCTTACCTCTTAGGTATTTCATGTTTCGATGAGTTCATCCGGTATTTCATGTTTCGATGCTCCAGAGGTATCACGGTGATCCATCGCACGTGTTGGATTTCAGTTTAGTCCAGTTGGACAAGAATATATCTTATGTTGAGGAGCCAGTGGCGATATTGGACAGGCAGGTTTGAAAGTTGAGGTCAAAGAACATTGCATCAGTGAAGGTTTAGTGGCGGGGTCAACCGGTCGAGGAAGCGACCTGAGAGACCGAGCAGGATATGCACAACCATTACCCTCATCTTTTCACTACTTCAGGTATATCTCTCTGCTCGTTCGAGGACGAACAGATGTTTAAGTATAGGAGGATGTAATGACCCGGCTGGTCTTTTTAAGAATTAATGCCCTGATCCCCTATTAACTGCATTCCTCGTGTTTGTTTCTGATATTGTGAGTTGTCGGGAAGATTTATTTGGAATTTCGGAGAGTTTTGGGACACTTAATCCCTAAATGAGAGTTTAAGTTTTAGAATTTAGATTGTAGTCGAAGCAATGTGAAGACAACCTCAGAATGGAATTATGTCGGTCCCTTTAGCTCCATTGGGTTATTTCAGGATTAGGGGCATGTTCGGATTGTGTTTTGGAGGTCCGTAGCTTATTTAGGCTTGAAATGCCGAAAGTTGAATTTTTGAAGTTTCCGGTTCGATAGTGAGATTTTTATATCAGGGTCGAAATGGAATTCTGAAAGTTGGAGTAGCTCCGTAGTGTTTAATGTGACGTGAATTTCAGGTCATTCGGACGAGATTTGATAGACTTTTTCATTGAAAGTGTAAATTGAGAATTTTTGGAGTTCTTAGGCTTGAACCTGATGTTAAATTGGTGTTTTAATATTGTTTTGACCGTTCCGAAGGTTGGGACAAGTTTGAATAATGTTTTTGGATTGGTTGGCATGTTTGGTTGAGGTCCCGGGGCCCTCGGGTGAGTTCGGGTGCTTAATGGAAGTTAAATTGGACTTAGGAAAATTTAATATTGGCTGAACCTGGCATAACCGCACCTGCGTGAATGGGACTGCATGTGCGGTTGTGAGACCGTGGATGCGGCCAGATGAGGAAAGGCTAGAAGTCGCAAGTGCGGAAGTGTCCACGCACATGCGTGGAATTGGTCACAGGTGCAGAAATGGGAAATTAATGAATTATCATAGGTGAGGTTGAGTTTTCGCAGAAGCGGGACCACAGGTGCAGTCCCTTGGCCGAAGAAGCGGATTTGCTGGGTAGAAAACAACACATTTAAAGGGTTTGAAATCAAAAGTTAGAAAATCGATTTGGAGCTCGAGAGAGGGCGATTTGGGTAGGATTTTGAAGAGGAAATCAGTGGGTAACGATTCCTAATCCCTTTCTAGTTGTATTCCTATTATCTAATCTTAGTTTTGTCATTTAATTTCGGATTTGGGATGAAAATTGAGGAAAAGTGGAGAAAAGTTCTTAGACTTAATTTTGGGGTTTTGATCTAGATTGTGATGTCAGATTGGAATAATTTTGGTATAAATGAACTCGTGACAGTATGAGGATTCTGAATTTGTAACTTTTACCCGATTCCGAGATGTGGGCCTAATGGGCATTTTGGTCATTTTTCTTAATTTCACGTATTATCTTAGATTTAATTAGTGGAATCAGTTACTTGAAGTTATATTTATATTATGCAATTGAATTGAATAGATTTGGGTCATTTGGAGTCGAGTACCCATGGAAAGAGAGTGGTTTCAGGTTGATTTTTGAGCCGGTTCGAGGTAAGTGGCTTACCTAACCTTGTGTGGGGTAACCCCCTTAGGATTTGGTATTGTTGATATTTGAAATGCCTTGTACATGAGATGACGAGTGCGTACTTGTACTAATTGTTGAAAATCCTATTTTTATAAATTAACTATAATTTTGCTTCTTTTCCTGTCTATACTACTTATAATTTAAGCTTACTATTTGCTTTGTGAAGCATGCTTAATTGAATTAATTGCTTCATTTTCTCAAACTGCCTTATTGGATTCTGTGCAACATGCTAGGTTAGAAGTACCTATTTTAACTTGGTATGAAATTGAATTGAATTGAGTGTTCTTCATGTTGCTACTGCGTGTTTACTTTGGGACTACGGGACGGTATCTCAGGAGATCCCCCCCTGCATGTTTACTTTGGGACTATGGATTTGTATTCTGGGAGATCCCCCTGCACTTTTAAATTGGAACTATGGGACTACACCAGGTAGATTCCCCCAACACTGGATATTTACATTTAGGACTACGGATCTGTATTCCGGGAGATCCACTGGATATTTATATTTTGGACTACATGACGGTATCTTGGGAGATCCCGGTTGTTATCTCTGTGTTGAGCTGTATTTCTGTCTGTCATTATTTTGTCTCTGTTGTAGTTGTTGTTGCTCTTTCTATCTTGTGTTACTTCTTACTGTTGCACTTAATTATACTATTTTATTCCATGCTGTTATACCTTGTTTTTCATTTAGACTCAGTAGGGCCCTGACCTTCCTCGTCACTACTTGACCGAGGTTAGGTTTGGCACTTACTAAGTATGGTTGTGGTGTACTCATGCCCTTTATGTGCATGTTTTTCATGTGCAGATTTAGGTACTTCGACTCAGTCCTACTACCCTTGAGGCGAGGCAATTTTCCAAAGATTTCGAGGTATATCTGCCGCGTCTGCAGACCGAGGAGTCCCTTTCTATTCTCCCTTAATGTATTAGCCCTTCTGTAGTACCTTTTGTTTAGACATTCTTTAGTTAGATACTTGTAGACACTCAAAAGCTTGTGATTTCATGAGATTTCGGGTTTTGGGAAATGTAGTTCCAGTTTGAGAGTTGTATTGTATATGCCGAGCAGTATCTTAAATGCTTTATTTTGACATTTTTCTACAGTTTTGGCTAATTTTATTCTGTTGATTTCTTTTCCACAATTTTTTAGGCTTACCTAGTCGTAGAGACTAGGTGCTATCACGACAATTCACGAAGGGCGAACTTGGGTTGTGACAGATGAGAGGAAGGCCAAGAGGCCTCGGGGATCTGGTAGTTATGGTGGTGCTCTTTCGAGGGGTCAGTTTCAGCATGGTAGAGGCTGTCCATTCAGACATGCTCAGTTAGCTCGCCCAGGTTATCATGGGGCGTCATCGGGTCATGGTTCTCATAGTTCTCATTAGGGCCATTCATCACTTAGTGCCTTTCTAGCCTAGAGTTCGTCTCGTGCTCCATCAGTTCAGGGCTCTTCTATGCCAGGTGCATCTGCTAGTCATGCTAGTGCTAGGGGTTCCCTTCAGTCCTCGTCTCTAGCACCAGGGAGTTGTTATGGGTGTGGAGAGTTGGGTCACATGTGGAGGCAGTGTCCTCGTCGTCTTGGGGGTTCATCTCAGCAAAGGAGTTAGCCATTAGCTTCAACGCCAGTTACTTCACCACCACCCACCCAGTCAGCTAGGGGTAGAGGTTAGTCAGCTAGGGGTCACCCCAAAGGGGGAGGTCGATCGGGTGGTGGTCTGGCCCATTTCTATGCACTCCCAGCTAGACCCGATGCTATTGCTTCAGATGCTATGATTACAGGTATTGTCTCAGTCTGCCATAGAGATGCCTTTGTATTATTTGATCTCGGTTCCACTTTTTCATATGTGTCATCATATTTTGCTCGTTATTTGGATACGCCCTATGAGTATCTTGTTTCATATGTTCGTATATCTACTCCGGTGGGTGATACTATTGTTGTGGACCGTGTGTACCGGTCGTGTGTGGTGACTATTGGGGGTCTGGAGACCCGAGTGGACCTATTATTGCTTTGTATGGTGGACTTTGATGTGATATTGGGATGGATTGGCTATCTCTGTCTCGTGCTATTTTAGACTGTCATGCTAAGACAGTGACATTGGCTATGCCGAGTGTGCCACGGATTGAGTGGCGAGGTTTGACTGAATTTGTCCTGGGTAGGGTGGTTTCGTTCTTGAAGGCCCAGTAGATAGTTGGGAAAGGTTGTCTTTCATACTTAGCCTTTGTGAGGGATGTCAATGCAGAGACTCCTAGTATTGATTCTATTCCTGTTGTGAGAGATTTTTCCGATGTGTTTCCTGCAGACCTGTCGACATGCCACCGGACAAGGATATTGATTTTGGTATTGATCAGGTACCGGGCACTCAACCCATTTCTATTCCACTGTATCGTATGGCACCAGTAGAGTTGAAGAAGCAGCTTCAGGAACTCCTTAATAAGGGGTTCATTCTGCCTAGTGTGTTGCCTTGGGGTGCGCCTGTTCTATTTGTGAAGAAGAAGGATGGCACGATGAGAATGTGCATTGATTACAGGCAGTTGAACAAAGTAACAATCAAGAACAAGGATCCTTTGCCTCTTATCGATGATTTCTTTGACCAGTGTTAGTTTGTATGACTCCACCAAACAGTAGAGTACCTGGTCCTCTATGAGGTTAACCAGAGAATGATAATAAAGCTATAAGTAAAGAAGATAAGAGATTTTTACGTGAAAAAATCCCACATAGGGGGATCAAAAAACCACGACCTACACTTGTAGGCTTTTAGCTTCACTAACTTGTAATCTCACTATTACAAGCCACTTTTCAATAACCATATTACAAAGACTTAAACTAACTTGGGATTCTCTCACCACAAGCCACTTTATAACTCTCCTAGTTATAAAGACTTTAAACTTATGACTAATCCTAGTCACAACATAAACTTGGAATTTACGGTTTTTTGGTTTTCCTAAGACAAAGCTTCTAAGAAAGCAAGATAGGAGATACAATGAAGAACAAATAACAAGATTACAACTCAACTACGGATATACATAAACTCATTACGAAACTGATCCTTAGCGGAGTCGTCTTCTTGTTCTTAACACACCAGTGGCTTCAATGCCGGATGAACACTGTTATGCTTGAGAGAATATCACTGAATGCACAAGTGAATTTTTATGTGCCTTGCACCGGGTTGTTATACCGCAAAAGACATCACAATGGATGGTGATGTCAATTCTTGATACATGCTTCTTCCCAATGAGAAGTGACTGTTGTACTGTCACTTTTGTGCAGTTGCATTCCAGCTGTATAGTTGACTTATACTTCTGTCAAAGAAAACTAAGGGACCAGGTCCCAGTTGTGTTCCTCTTTTGTAACAGTTGTGAGATAGTCACTTTTTGCTGTTATGTTCTAGTACAATTGACTTGTACTTGTGTCAGAGAACACTAAGGGACCAGGTCCTAGTTGTGTTCCTTTCTGTAAAGTTACAGACAATCACTAACTTGTACTTCTGTTGGAGAACCCTAAGGGACCAGGTCATCAGGTCCCTGTTGTGTTCCTCCCTATAGTTGTTCTTTCATTTGCTGGATCAGACTGGACATTATTCATTTGAAATGTATACTATGTGGGTCAGGTTCTCTTTCTGGATCTTCGTAATAAGTTTGTTAGATCATCAAAATATAATAAGCATAAGACAAAGATATTGAAAACCCATCAACCAGCTTCAGGGAGCGAGAGTGTTCTCCAAGATTGATCTCTGTTCAAGTTATCACCAGTTGAAGATTAAGGACTCAGATATTCTTAAGACAGTTCTTATGACCCGATATGGTCATTATGAGTTCCTAGTGATATCTTTTGGGCTGACCAATGCCCCAGCAGCGTTCATGCATTTGATGAACAATGTGTTTTGGCTTTATCTCGACTTGTTTGTCATAGTTTTCATTGATGATATTCTGGTGTACTCGCGTAGTCAGGAGGAACACGCAGAGCATTTGAGAGTTGTGTTGCAGAGACTGAGGGAGGAGAAGCTTTATGCAAAGTTCTCCAAGTGTTAGTTTTGGCTCAGTTCAATGGCTTTCTTGGGGCACGTGGTGTCCAACGAGGGTATTCAGGTTGATCCAAAGAAGATAGAGGCAGTTTAGAGTTGGCCCAGACCGTCCTCAGCCACAGAGATTCGTAGCTTTCTTGGTTTGGCGGGTTATTACCGCCGGTTTGTTCAGGGATTCTCATCTATCGCATCGCCCTTGACCAAGTTGACTCAAAAGGGTGCTCTATTAAGGTGGTCGAATGAGTGTGAGGAGAGCTTTCAGAAGCTTAAGACGGCCTTGACCACAACTCTAGTGTTAGTTTTGCCATCAACTTCAGGTTCATATTGTTGATACCCAATTTTTTTTCTATTTTTTTATATGCATAGATACCTTCAAAATAGCATATACATGCATATATAAGCGCTCACAAGGTTTTTATAATTCTTTCCATACTTTTAAGGATTTAAATTGATTTATTTCCTTCCCTTTTATTCTTAAAACCACAATAATTATTCTTCAAATTATCGTTATTGTAATTTAGTAATTTAATTTCTATACTTATGCCAAAATATGGTTAATATATTTTTATGCATTTTTATAAATTGCATTTGGTATTTTTTAAGCTAACAACAACAACCCAGTATAATTCCACTAGTTGGGTCTGGGGTGGGTAGTTTTTAAGCTAAATTACATATAATTGCAATATTAGCCTATTTAATGTATAATTATATTTTATATGCGTAAAATTGGTCCCCATATTTTTAAAGTGTTAAATATATACTTTAAATCATTTTGGTACATAAAATTATTTTTCAAGAATTATTTATTATTTATTATAAATTAATATAGGGAAAATTGGCTATTTAAATTGTAGCCCGATTTACATTTCAATTACATCCTAAATTGAACCCAACCCCAGCCCAATTTCCTACCAAATTACCCGACCCAAACCCTAAACCCGTATACCCGATCCAACCCAAACTAAATCTTGGCCGTTGATCTCCCAGATCAACGACACATATTAATCCTTTCTTTTTTTAATTCCAAAGACCCCCTAACCCTCATTTCCAAATCCCGTCGCCTCTGTATTCTCTCATATCTCAACCATTCTACCTAACCCTAGCTCCTCTCACCCGCCGACCTCCCTCTCCTGTCCTCTCCGGTGACCACCCTTCAACCCTAAGCCTCCAATGGCTCCTGCATTGCCATGCTCATCTTCTATGAGGCCTTCAAGGGCCCTGGGCCACACCGACTTGTATCTAGGGTTTGCTATTGGCTGTTCATGGCTACTCCGGTGTGATTTTGAGCAAAATCACACTGTATTTGTTACGATCTTTGAGTTTCTGAACATGTTCTTCTATCTCTACTTGGTTTTCTTCTGAAACCCTAATTTTTGCTTACATCACCTAGATCTGTACTATTTTTAAATGATTTGAGTTTGTTCTTTTGATATTTTACACTGTTCTTGAATCACTTTTATAAAAATCATCGATTTCAAGTATTTTTTACCTTCTTCTCAAACTAGGGTTTTCGGAACTTCTTCTACATTTTGTTTAAACCGATTATTTATGTTTAAAACTTCTATCTCTTGCATATTTTGACTGATTCTATAATTTTACTCCTTTTTCGACTCGCTTATGATGAAAACCCTAATTTCTTAGTTCCAATCTTGGGTTTCTGAGTTTTGTTTGATAACGTGTTAAGTTAATCTGTATGTTTATATGATTCTGTGATTTTTGCCCTATGTTTGCTTGTTAGGATTTCTAATTATGGTTATCCCTATATATTGTGTGATTTTTCCCTATTTTGCTCGCCAATGTTTCTAATTCTTCACTTCTCCTAATTGTATCATGCTTAGCTTACTAATTCGGACTATGCTCTACATGAATCCCTAATTTTATATATAAGATTCTTGCCCTACTTGACCTCTTAGGGTTCTGGTTTTGCTTACCATATGATTGTTCCTATAAAGTGGTGCTAAATCATTACTATATTCTATTTTTGAATCCTTGAACCTTTGTGATTGATTCTTCACTGATTCCGCGTGATATCTCTATTGATTTTTATCTTGTAGATTGTTTTCTGACCTTATTATATGGGCAATTATGCTATTAATTGATTTCTTAAGTCTTTCATTGATTGAAATATGTTGAACCTGACCTCTATTACCTATTGTGTACTTGTACTATACATAAAATATTTTCTTATTTGTCATGTTCAGTCATACACTTATTTCCTTCCTTATTTATCACTTGTTCTTACCGTTTGAGCTAATTCCCTTAATCAAAGGGAGTACTTACCTTGATTTCCTGACTGACTGATTTTGAGTTCCACAATTACTAATGGACTTTGATTTTTACCTTATTTGCTACCTGTTTTCAAGCTATATATACTCAATCTCTTATCAGAACAAAGACACGAACACTCTTGGTTTCAAAACTCTCTCTCACACTTAAAACTTTCTGCTCTCTTTTTGTGCTACTTACTACTACTCTAAGTTAGACGGCTGCAAGCCAAGGCTAATGATAGATCTTAAATGCTCTTTCCTGATATTTTGATGATCTAACAAACTTATGACTAAGAACCAGATACGGAACCTGGCCTACTTGGATTACTGCAAGCGTTAACAGATTTTAGCTAAAGATGGATTGCTACAGCTTCAGGAACTAGGAACCAAATAAGGACCTGATGCTTTTGTGGTTTCCTCATAGAAGTACAAATTCATTTGGACACAGCTGGAAATGAAGTGACCGATGACACTGTTTCTGCCACACTGCACCACAGTGTCAGCCCACTCACTCTCTAACCAAACAAAGTACTCACATCATTTCAAGTCATTTGATCAAGATGTACCAAATGTGCTTTATACAAAAACATCATTGGAAGAAGGTTTCTGTTTCTCATTCAAGCCTCTTGAAAAAAAATAGAAAAATCATCCTTTCAAGCTTGAAAAATAAGGTTGAACGCCACTATGGACCAGTTCCTAAAAGATTGATGCTTGTTGTCCTAGTTGAGTTGTAACCTTGTTATTGTACTTACCATATCTCCAAAATCGCTTATCTAGAAACATACTGATTAGGAATCCTCTTGTAAATCCGTAAACTCGTTGGGTGTATGTTTTGACTAGATTTAGTCATAAGGAAAAGTCTTTGTAATCGTAGAATTACAAAATGGTTTATGGTGATAGCATCACAAGTTAGAAAAAACCTTTGTAACTAGAATAGTCACAAAGTGGCTTGTGGTAAAGGTACCACAAGTTAGTTGAGTAAATTCTTTGCAATAGGAAGTATTGTAAAGTTGTTTATAATATGTAAGATTACAAGTTAGTGAAGTTAAAAGCCTACAAGGTAGGTCGTGGTTTTTTGATCCCCTTTTGTGAGATTTTTTCACGTAAAAATCCTCTGCCTCATTTACTTACTGCTTTACTAAGTGCTCTCAGCAGAATCTTGTAGAGGACCAGGTACTCTACGATTTAGTGGATCCATACAATCTAACAATTGGTATCAGAGCAGGTTCCTCCTATCAGGCTAACACCTAGGAAGGATCCTCATGGCAGCTCCACTAAATTTTGAAGAAGGTCAATCCATTTACCACTCACCCAAGTTTGATGGAAAATGATATTGGTGGTAGAAAGTTAGAATGCATGATTTCATCATAGCTGAGAATAGTGAGCTTTGGGATGTCATCTGCGATAGTCCGTTTGTAACAATCAAGGTACTAAATGAATTTTCATTTTCAATAAAAAAAATAGCAAAGAATACACTGAAGCAGATAAGAAAGTGGTGGAGAAGAACTTTTGTGCCAAGAAAATTCTGGTATATGGTTTGGAACCTAAAGAGTACGACAGAATCTCTACACACGACACTGCTAAGGAAATATGGGAGGCTTTGCAAATAGCTTATGAGGGAACTACACAAGTAAAACAAGATAAATCTGATACTGATGATAGTTCCACGATGGCAGTTGAAGGCGAGGAGATTGGATATGACTCAATGCTTGCTTTGATGGCTCAACCAGATAATGATGAAGACAATGGCAACAAAGTGGTAAACTTCAGGGATGTTCAGAAAAATCTGAAATCCTATTCTCCAAAAAAACTCATGAATTTAGATGATGTTTTAATTACTGCTTTTTGTAGTCTTGCGGAGGATAGGGATTCCTTGTTCTTAGAGCTAGAAGAATCTGAACATACTAGAGAAGACTTAGTGGCTGCAATTACTGATCAAAAGAAAAACATTGAAATTCTTAGAAAAGAAAAGAGTGATCTCTTGGCAGAAACTGCAGACCAAAGAGAACTAATAGTAAATCCTTTGACTAATTCAAAACTTGAATGCTCTGAAAGGGGAAATGGGATAGTTAGTGAGGAATATTTTAGGCTTGAAGATGAGGTGAAAGCCTTGAGATATAGGATGTTTGCTGAAATTGAGAAAAACGAGCTCCTCCAAGCCAATCTAGAAAAGTAATAAATGATCTTGAAAGGTCTCTAAAGTGGACCTGGTCCTTAGAAGCTATCACTGCCTTGCTCACTAATGACAGTGAAAAAGGGCGGGGAGCAGGGTTCCCAAGGGAGAAAACTCCTCACAACCCTCACAGTAAGAGCGCCACTACATCTAATAACTGGCCTCGTACCCAATGTGGGAACATTGGGCACTTCAAGGAAGGTGTCCAGGCCAAGAATCAATCAATACCAAAAGATAAAGCGGCTGCTGAAACTGTGACCACAAAAGAGGGACCAGGTTCTACTCACAAGAAACACACATTACCTACATGGACTAAGAGAGCTCTTATTCATCCTCTTGGTTACTACAAGGGACCCAAACTTGTTTGGGTTCCTAAAACTAACTCCTAATCATTTGTGCAGGGAACAGGGAAGGGAAGTGGTCAACAATGGTTCATGAATAGTGGGTGTTCGAAACACATGACTGGGAACACCACAGACTTTCTTTCACTGAAAACCCTGCAAGGAGGGAGTGTATCCTTTGGCAACGGCAAAAAAGGGTACATTCTGGGAGTTGGAAAATTTGGGAAGTCACTCACTCACTCTATTGAAAATGTGTACTATGTCAATGGATTTAAGTACAATCTCTTGAGTGTCTCTCAAATTTGCGATAAAGGAAACAAGGTTGAATTCTTGTCCAAAATATGTACAATCACTGACCTTGTGACCGGTGAAATAGTTCTGGTGGCCAGAAGATACAAGAACATCTATGTTGCTGATATCGAATTCTTATAGAGTGGTGATCTGAGTTTTCTGAAGGCAGTTGACAATGATGCTGAACTATGGCACAAAAAACTGGGCCATGCAAGCCTTTCCCTTCTGAACAAACTAATTCAGAAGGACCTGGTCCATGGTTTGCCAATGTCACAATTCAAAACACAAAAAGTCTATGATGCCTATGCTAGAGGAAAACATGTAAAGTCCTCCTTTAAGTCAAAAAGAGATGTGAGCACCTCAAAGCCGCTTGAGCTCCTGCATAGGGATCTATGTGGACCTATGAGGGTGCAAAGCAGAGGAGGAAAGAGATACATTTTCGTAATCGTGGATGACTATTCCAGATTTACATAGACTCTGTTTCTCAGAACAAAAGATGAAACCGGTGAAGTATTTGTGGCCTTTGTGAGGAAAATTCAGGTGAAGATGGAGTCTAGAGTTGTATGAGTTAGATTAGATCATGGGACAGAATTTGACAATATCAAATTTGATGAATTCTAAAATGAAAACGACATCACTCACAACTTCTCAACTCCCAGAACTCCACAACAAAATGGAGTAGTAGAAAGAAAGAACAGAACTCTAGAAGAAATGGCAAGAACAATGCTGATTGGCAGTGGACTTCCAAAGAACTTCTGGGCAGAAGCTGTCAACACTGCCTGCTACTTAGTGAACAGGGGCATGATCAGATCAATTCTGAACAATACCCCGTATGAATTACTGAATGGAAGAAAACCCAAGCTGACTTACATAAGAATATTTGGATGCAAACGCTACGTTCTCAACAATGGAAATGATCAGCTTGGTAAGTTCGATACCAAAAGTGACGAAGGGATATTTCTTGGCTACTCTTCTCAAAGCAAGGCTTACAAGATATATAACAAGCGGACTCAATGTATTGAAGAAAGCGTCCATGTTACTTTTGATGAATCTCATCCATCATTTGAGAAGAGTGCTGAGGAAGATCAAGATGGAGAACCCTTACTTGTTCCTGGTGAAGTCATTAACATGACAAATGGAAAGGCAGACATGATGAGTCAAGTGAAGGAGCCAAATGAAGATAACGCTGCCTCATCATCAACAGAAGCAAGCATTTCATTTACAATCACTGAAGCCGAGAAAGAGTGGTTGATGCAGTTCAGGAACTCCACTGGCATCTGAGAGAAGGATAGAAGAAAATCAGCCAAACATACCTTCCTCCTCTCAGAATGAACCTCAGACATCTAATTGGAGACATCAAAGTTCTCACCCTATAGACAACATAATCACTCCTCTAGATTTCGGAGTTTAAACCAGGTTAAGAGCTAGAAATTCACTTGCCTTCTTAGCCTTTCTATCCCAGATTTAACCCAAGAACATCAAGGAAGCCTTAAAAGATGCAGATTGGATTACAGCCATGCAAGACGAGCTACATCAGTTTGAGAGAAATAGTGTGTGGCACCTGGTACCCAGACCTCCAGATAGAACCATTATAGGAACCAGGTGGGTATTCAGAAACAAGCTCGATGAACATGAAATTACCATAAGGAACAAGGCCAGACTAGTGGTCCAAGGCTACAATCAGGAGGAAGGGATTGACTATGATGAAACATTTTTTCCAGGGGGTGCGACACATATACCGTGTATTGTGATGCTTCGAGAGTTGTTATTGGGTATGCATTAATACAGTAGGGTAGAGTTATTGCTTATGCTTCTCATCAATTGAAGCCCCATGAGAAGAACTGCCCTGTTCACAATTTGGAGTTGGCTGCCATTATTTACGCATTAAAGATTTGGAGGCATTAATTGTATGGTGTGTCTTTTGAGGTGTTTACTGATCATCATATCCTCCAGCACTTGTTCAAGTAGAAGGATCTCAATTTAAGGCAGCAGAGATGGTTGGAGCTGCTAAAGGACTATGATATCACCGTTTTGTACCATCCGGGGAAGGCCAATGTGGTGAACGATGCCTTGAGTAGGAAAGTAGTGAGTATGGGGAGTTTGGCACATATTCCTCTTGGGGAGAGACATCTTGCAGTTGACAGTCCTTGGCCAGTCAGTTCGTGAGGTTGGATATTTCGAAGCCCAGTCGGGTTTTGGCATGTGTGATTTCTCGGTCTTCTTTATTTGATCACATTAGAGAGTGCCAGTATGATGATCCTCATTTGCTTGTCCTTAAGGATAGAGTTCAGCACAACGATTCCAGAGATGTGACTATTGGTGATTATGGGGTGTTGAGGATGCAAGTCCGTATATGTGTGCCCAATGTAGATGGGCTTCGAGATTTGATTCTGGAGGAGGCCCATAGCTTGCGGTATTCCATTCATTTGGGTTCTACGAAGATGTATCAGGATCTGAGACAACATTATTGGTGGAGGAGAATGAATAAGGACATTGTGGGATTTGTAGCTCGGTGTCTCAATTGTAAGCAGGTGAAATATGAGCATCAAAGACTGGGTGGCTTGCTTCAGCAGATGGATATCCCAGAGTGGAAGTGGGAGAGGATCACTATGGACTTTGTAGTTGGGCTCCCACGGACTTTGAAGAAGTTCAATTCTATTTGGGTGATTGTGGATCGGCTGACCAAGTCCGCGCACTTTATTCCTATGTGTACTGCCTATTCTTCAGAGTGGTTGGCAGAGATCTATATTCGGGAGATTGTTCGTTTGCATGGTATCCCAGTTTCCACCATTTTAGATAGGGGCACTAAATTTACTTCATAATTTTGGAGGTCTGTACAGTGAGAGTTGGATACTCAAGTTGAGTTAAGCACAATGTTTCACCCTCAGATGAACGGGCAGTCCAAGCGCACTATTCAGTTATTGGAGGACATGTTGTGCGCTTGTGTCATTGATTTTGGAGGGTTATGGGATCAATTTCTACCGCTCGCAGAGTGCTTATAACAACAATTACCAGTCGAGTATTCAGATGGCTCTATATGAGCCTTTGTATGGGAGGCGATATAGATCTCCAGTTGGTTGGTTTGAGCCGGGTGAGGCTAGGCTATTGGGTACAGACTTGGTATAGGATGCTTTAGACAAGGTGAAGGTGATTTAGGAGAGGCTTCGTACACTTCAGTTGAGATAAAAGAGTTATGCTGACAGGAAGGTTTGGGTTGTGTCCTAGATGGTTGGCGAGAAGGTTCTATTGAAGGTTTCACCCATGAAGGGTGTTATGAGATTTGGGAAGAAAGGTAAATTGAGTCCTCGGTTCATTGGGCCTTTTGAGGTGCTTCGGAGGATTGGGGAAGTGGCTTATGTGCTTGCTTTGCCGCCCAGCATGTCGAGTGTGCATCCAATATTTCATGTTTCTATGCTCTAGAAGTATATTGGCGACCCGTTTCATGTTTTGGATTTCAGCACGGTTTATTTGGATGATGATTTGACTTATGATGTGGAGACAGTAGCTATTTTGGAGCATCAGGTTCGAAAGTTGAGATCAAAGGATATAGTTTCAGTGAAAGTGTAGTGGAGAGGTCAGCCCATGGAGGAGCTACCTGGGAGACCAAGCGGGAGATGTGGAACAGATATCCTCACCTATTTGAGGTTTTAAGTATGTTTCTTGACTCGTTCAAGGATGAACGTTTGTTTAAAAAAGGGAGGATGTAACGACTCGGTCGGTCGTTTCATGAGTTACCGCTCCGTTTCTCCCATTTCTGCTTCTTATTGCCTTGTTCAGCTGTATCATGTGTTATCGGGTTGGTTGGCTCGGGTTCAGAGAGGTTTTGGTAAGGTTTGAGACACGTAGTCTCTTTTGAGTAAGCTTAAGTTGGAAAGATTCTGTTGGTATTTTACCCGAGGGGCTGATTTATGTATCTATCTTTTCTCCATATTTTCATTCACTCGTTTAAACTGCTAAACGATGTTTTAAAGAGATTTTTACTGAACTAAGGTGTTTCTACGAGCTTTTACTGTTTTATTGCACTTTTCTGGTTTTATACTGCCTCGTTGTATCATTTTGCTGTGTTTTACGTGTTTTCTTATCGCTCACCTGCCTTTACTTTTATTACTTACTGAATTGGCATACTCACATTATTCCCTGCACCATGCGTGTAGATTCCAGAGTCTCGGGTCACGCTAGCGAGGGCTGATATGCTTCCACCGCAGGTTTATTCGGAGTTGACTAGGTAGCTGCTCGTCGTTCGCAGCCCAGTACTTCTCCTTACTATCTTTACTTTCCTTATACTAGCTTTCTACTAGACTTTGTAGTCTTTTTCATACTCTTAAACGGATGTTTAGATGCTCATGACTGGTGACACCCCGATGTCAGACTATGTTGTTTCTGCAGCTGTTCTGTTTCACTCTTTATTTTGGGATTTATAGTTTATTTATGACTTAAAATCAATTATTATAACTGTGTTAAATGGTTTGAGGGTTTGTGTCGGCTGACCTTGATTCACGATAGACGCCATCACGACCGGGTCCAGTTTAGGGTCGTCACACCTCCACATATTGAATAGCCAATGAAATTGGTCTAAAGGGGATCCAAAATCAGTGTACACTTCATATTGTCTTTGGTATTATTTTATGATGCAATGTTGGTACACTCAAACTGCTGCTCCTAATAATTAGTAAATTAAAAGGAAAAAAACCAGCCTAGAATGACGCACATTGGTGATAAATTAGACCCAGTTAAAGTGATATTGATCCTCAATCACTTATGGACCTTTTCAAAAAAAATTGTAATAATGCTAACAATTCATGTAGAGTTGTGACAATCTTATGGACTTATGATAAAGATCTCTATTTTAAAAGTCTTTTTTGGGATTCGACCAAGGTTCTCCTAGAGCGGGCACTATCAAAATATTTTGAGGCTCATATGCGGGTCTTAGTTCCATAAGGCTTCCGCCCCAAGTGCTCGACTGTGTGCCTTGAATAAGCCTAACGCTCAACGCTTGGGCTCGAGCAACAGTTCTTACGCAAATAATATGTTGAATTCCCTAATTAGGTTTGTTGACCCTCGTAATTCTATAACAAATGAATGATAAAAGTTCTATTCATCTTTAGGAATATAAAAATTGAGAGTAACTCAAATAACGAGCCATACTATTGTGTATTATTTAATCGAACATCGTAAGAGTGAATTTCATTTGAATATTTCTTTGGGAAATAGATAGCCAAAATTTGTATCTTCATTTGGCATTGGCATTCATGTCTTAGTTCTATGTCTCTCAAATTTACAAGTAATTTGTATTTATTCGTGAAGGAATAATTATTTTACTTTTAGGGAGGTAAAACATGTTGATAGTAATTTTTAAGAAATTAAAAAAATTTAATTATTTGAAAGTTAAGTATGTTTGATTTGTCTCTCATATTAACTTTAACACCATTGCATTATATGCATTTACAAAACAAAAAATACTAGATACTTTATTTTCTATGAGTTTCTTTAATTTTATTTAATTTTCTTAATTTTAATGTAGTTTTTATATTTTTGTATTATTATATTAGTTTATTAATTTATAAATTAAAAAATATAAAGCTCATGGGGCTTTCACCTCGCCCCATATTAAGTAAAATGCCCCGCTTCATGCCCCCGCTCTTTAAAACACTTATAAAGATAAAGTTCGAGTGATAAGGACCAATACTGTCACGACCCAAAACCCGACCCGTCGTGATGACGCTTATCGTGAAACTAGGCCAGCCTCAACTCAACAATCAACACGATAATAATAAGTTTGAAAACATTTATGGAAGATTTTAACAATTTAACGAACTATTTGAAACATAAGAAATTAAAAGAATAGATACAATCCATCCCAAAATCGAGGTGTCACTGAGTGCATGAGCGTCTAACGAAAATACATAATCTAATCTATTGTCTAAGGGAACAACTATGATACAACTGGAAAGTAAGGTGGAGAGCCAAGGCCTGCGAACGCCAAGTAGATACCTCAATAACCTCCTAAGTTAGAAGCCTTGATCAACCACTGCCGCTGAATCCAAAGTGTTTGAATCTGCACACGAGGTGCAGGGGGTAACGTGAGTACATCAACTCAGTAAGTAACAAGTTCAACCTTTGGACTGATAGGTAGTGACGAACTCAACCTCCTCAAGGATAACAGAAATAATGTACAGAAACGTAGGCATGCTTTCAGTTAAATAACAGCTCGAACAGTATAACATAGCAAGTATAAACAAGGTAAAGAAGTGTAACTCTACTACATCTACATGTCAATGCACATGCTGTATGGAATGCACCATGCTGAGTGCCTCATGCGCCCACAGTCTCAAATGCTCGTCCACTCAGTACAGTATATGGCTCATACGGCCCAGGGAAGATCCATCCCAGAATATATACATCTCTGACAACAGTCACTTAGTACTAAGGAAGGCCATTCCAGCCTATGGAGAAGATCCATCTCCAGATAATAGTAATGATAACAACCTCACAACCAGTTAGTACTGTATATGGCTCACAGGGCCTAGGGAAGATCCATATGAAAATTATCAAATTAGACCAAAAATTCCGGACGCGCTCCCAAGTCCCAAATCACCTAACAGAGCTAACCAAATCATAAAAATTCAAATCCGAGATCGAATACTAAAATGTCAAAACTTGGTCAAACCTTTGAAAATTAAAGCTTCAAGCTGAGAATTGTTCTTCCAAATCTATTCCGATTATACTGAAAATCAAAACCGACGATTTACATAAGTCATAATACATCATATGGGGCTAGTCATACCCGAGAACTGCCGGGCGAAGTGTAAATGCTCAAAACGACCGATCGGATCATTACAAATACAAAAATGACAAAATACATAAGTTGCACCCTAAATATGACCAAAAGACTCGGTTGCACACTGATGCATTACGGGCGTTCAAGTACCCCTTAAATGCATTTGGAGTGAATTATTTTCAACCATGAAACACTAATACCATTCTCACAATACAAGATGCTTTACATACACACGCCATTTCAGCGCCATATCAGAAATCTTCTATCTTTTGTAATTTTTACTCGTTTTTCTTTTTTATTGAAAGTTTTTTTTTCTCACTTAGATTTCTACACTAATTAATCCTATTTAACCACTAAAGTCCTTAATAACAATCCTATCTTGTCATCATTAGAAACCACCCCACACATCCCATCCCTCTCTCTATCTCTTTTATAACAGCTTTTTCTTCTTCGCTGCCAACCAATTGGCCACCAATATCACCACAACTTCAAAGCCAATTTCAACACCACCACCACCGGTTACTTGTTCTTCATCAATATATTTTAATATTTTTCCTACATAAATGGCTTGAATTTTCGATTCTCTAGCTAATAGGAATGTCAATAGGAGAGAAGCTAGAATCCGATATTCTATTTTATTTTCAGATATTGTGCCCGATTTTGTTCAATTTTTTTAATGGAGTGACATCTAAAAAATAATCAAAGAAACAGTTGGTATTAATTCCATTCAAACAAAACTAGGTGGTAATGAGACGCCTGTAAAGTTCAATTGTGCAACGAATTTTTTGGACAAGTTTAGGCTGCAACTCATGTATTTGCATAGAAAAATATCATTCCGGCTATCAAATTATACTACTTTTGGTACCAACATCAACTCACATAGCTTAAATGAGTGCTATAATACAAATAATATCATTGCATTAACCAAGGTAAATACTTCATCCGTTCACTTTTACTTGTCCACTATGAATTTTGCACATCTCTTAAGAAATAATAAATGAAGTTTATAATTTACTATGATACCCATATTAATTGATGCATATTTTTAATGGATTTAAGAAAATGATTTAATATGAGCAATTAATA
The DNA here is from genome assembly GCF_000715075.1 of Nicotiana tabacum. Lineage (NCBI taxonomy): Eukaryota > Viridiplantae > Streptophyta > Magnoliopsida > Solanales > Solanaceae > Nicotiana > Nicotiana tabacum. The sequence goes on from NC_134090.1 coordinate 145,554,915, forward strand.
CTGTGGGTATAACATGAAAAAGAATTTGTATTCTCTTGATATGCTAAAAGTGACAAGTAAAAATAAATTTTATTTTTAGAATATTGGACTAGTAAAAGTTAACGGAGGGAGTAATTTATATCAAACAAAATTTAACCCGTTTGGACATAGGAATTTTTTCACTTTTTTTGAAAAAGAAAATCACTTTTTTTTTAAATTAATGTTTGGCCATAAAATTTCCAGTTTTCACTTGAAGATGACTTTTAGAATTTTTCGAAAATTTGAAAAACTCCAAAAAACTGTTATTCAAAATTTTCACTCAGGTCACTCAAAAAACATTAAAAATAACCCAAAATTTTATTCATGTCCAAACAAATCTCTATTTTTCAAATGCTATTATCACTTGAAAAAAAAAATCACTTTTATTTTGGATTTTTATAATTCTTACGTCCAAACCTCCACTAAGTTTCATCAACCTAAATTTCAGTTCCATAAACCCAAATCACGGTTTCAAAACATTGAAATAGAAAATCAGCCGAAAATTCCAAGAACATTATGTAAAATTCAAGAAAATAGATACCCAACAAAATTCTCCCAAAAGGGATTTTGCCATTGTTACGCTCAACATTAGTGCTTTAAAAGGATTTCTTGGGATTCGCCCCGGGCACTATCAAAATACCCTGGCTCCCGGGTGGGTTAGTTATGTGAGGCTTACGCCTCAAGCACCCTTGTTCTCCCAAAACATGCCTAATGTTCGCTGCTCGGGCTCGCCTAATAGTTCCTCGCGCAAATCATATGTCAAATTCTATAATTATCATTGTTGACACTCAAAATTTTAATCACTTAATTGGAGAACTCTCAATTAAAGGTGCATATAGTGTGTATTTCTTGAGAAAGAATGCATACTTAGGTTGTTGTTGAACAATGTTAGTCCCAATAAGGGTAGGTACTGCTCGGCGTAATTCAATTGTAAATGTTATCTGTTCGATATTAGTTATCCGTTTATAAATATGCTAAGCCGATAATCAAACCAATAAAATATCAGCTATTGGGTATTGGTTAGTTAGTTATCGATCATTATCGGTTCGGTTATCGGTTTACCCGATAAGATAACTCAATCTAGAAGGAAGATAATCGAAGATGAGCACAAAAAATAAATATGCTAGACTGATAATAGAAGAATGAGCACATAAAATAAAGAATCGAAATATGATGACCCGATATGTCACTTGATTTAACCTTCAATCTATGTTTCAAAGCCTTCAATAGCTTCTTTGAGCCTTCTTCGATTTGCATGCATATTCCAGATATTTTTTCGGAAGGCTTTTATGTTAAAAATTGTTAAAATATAAAATTTTACCTTAAAATCTATTTGAGTTGACTTTGATCAACGTTTTGAGCAAACAACATCATATCCATGTTTAGACGGTCCTGGTGGATCATTATCATGATTTGGGACTAGGGCGTATGTCCAGAATCGAATTCTGAGGTCCCTAGCTCGAGTTATCGCTTTTTGTCGAAAATTGAAAGTTTAAAGGTTTAATGACTTAGAAAATTGACCAATATTTGACTTTGTTGGTACGGGGTCCGTATTTTGATTCTGCAATCTGGTAAAGGTCCATTACTATATTTATGACTTCTGCCAAATTTGGTGAGAAGCGAAGTTAGTTTGACGTGATTCAGACGTCTTGTTATTAAAATAGGCGTTCTAAAGTTTTATTGAAAATTTTATTTTGTTTGGTGTCCGATTCATAGTTCTAGGTGTTATTTTGGTATTTTAGTCTCGCGAGTGACTTCGTATCATATTTTTGGACTTGTGTGCATATTTGGTTGGGAGCCCCGAGGGCCCGAGTGAGTTTCGGATAGGCTACGGATGGTTTAAACTTAGAAAAATTTGGTTTTTTGGGACTTCTGCTGATTTTTGGTGTCATGTGCTTCGTGATCACGAAACCTTTCTCACAAATGCAAAGGGGAATTTGGGATAGGGGAGATTTTCTTCATCACGAATGAGATAGTTAGGTCTCGACGCGGAGTGTTGGGGGTTTTACCCACCGCTTCTCGCGACCAACTTCTCGCGAACGCATAGTTGTATGGACCTGTGAAGGGGATCATTGTTTCTTCTATGCAAATGTGAGCATTGGCTTGCGAACACGAAGGCCAGGGGGAGCAGCCTTTGTGAACGCGTGAGAGGACTCACGAACGTGAAGGCCACTTAGCCTGCTGCACATCGCGAACGCGGCAGGCCCTTCGCGAATGCAAAGAAGGCCTAACGCCCAAACCTTAAAATATTCCAAAATAGGGATTTCTCCCATTTTTCATAACCCTTCCATTAGAGGTCGGGCTAGGGGCGATTTTGAAGAGAAAATTCAACATCAATGCATAGGTTTGTACACTTTAACTTATTTTCTTTCATTTCTAACATCACCCATTAATTCCTAGCCCTAATCTTTGTTCTTCCATGGTAGAAAATTAGGGATTTAGGAAGAATTGGGGAGTTTTTGAAAATTAGTGATTTAGACTTCAATTTGAGGTCGGATTCTGAAACTAATTATATAATCAGGCTCGGGAGTGAATGGGTAAATGGATTTTAGTCCGACCCTCACCAAGCAGGCTCGGGGTCGATTTTTAACTTTTTGGGGAAAAGTGTGAAAATCCTAAATTTATGCATTATAATTGATTCCTTTAGAAATATTTGACATTATTGAGTCAATTGTGGTTAGATACGAGTGGATTGGAGGCGGATTGTAGGGGAAAGACACCGGTAGAGCTTTGAGTCGATCTTTGGAGTGAGGTAAATTTCATGGTTAACCTTGACTTGAGGGATTAGGACTTGTTAGCCTATTTGCTACTTGTTTAAATGTTGGATACAACGTATATGTGAGGTTACGAGTACTTATGCATTGTAGTTGGGTCGAAACATGTGGGTGAGACTTGTTTCTTGTAATTTATTGCTTTCTTTGATCATGATATCCATGCTTAGACTAGTTATTTACTAAATTAATCGTTCTTTCCGCATTTATGGGCTATCTACGATAAATTGAGTATTGTTTCTGAAGTTGAGGTTGGTATTGTGGAACCATTATTGACGTAAGTTTTGATCTTGTTTATTTTATCTTCCTATTGATATATGTTCACTGTTACATGGTAAGGGAGAGGGTTAAAGTATAAAAAGGTGATTTTGTGTCGTACTTGAGAGTTAAAGCATGAAGGATGATGTTGTATCGTAATTATCGATTCATGATGAAATTGAGAGTAAATGTAACGACCCGGCCGATCTTGAGAGTTAAGCCCCGATCCCATAATAATTGTTTTCCCCGTATCTATTTCTGCTATTGTGATTTGCCAGGAGGTTTCGTTTTGGTTTAGGGAAGTGTTTGGGACACTTAGTCCCCAAATGAGAGCTTAAGTCTTAGAATGTGGACTGTAGTCGAAACAGTATGAAGACGATCCCGGAATGGAATTTCGTCGATTTTGTTAGCTCCGTTGGGTATTTTGGCTTAGGAGTGTGTCCGGATTGTGTTTTGGATGTTTGTAGCTCATTTAGGCTTGAAATGGCGAAAGTCGAATTTTTGGCGTTTTGGACCGGCAGTGGAATTTTTGTTATCGGGGTCAGAATCCAATTCCAAAAGTTGGAGTAGATCCATAGTGTTAAACATGACTTGTGTGCAAAATTTGGGGTCAATCAGATGTGGTTTGGTTGGTTTCGGTATCGGTTGCAGAATTTTAAAGTTTCAAGCTTTTAAAGTATGGATTGGAGGGTAATTCATTATTTTAGCATCACTTGATGTGATTTAAGGGCTCGACTAAGTTTGTATGGTATTTTAGGATTGGTTGATATGTTTGATTGAGGTCCCGGGGGGCTCGGGTGTGTTTTGGATGCTTAACGAGTCATTTTGTGACTTAGAAGGATAGTAGATTTTGCTGGTTTTTCGGTTGCAGACATTTGTTCTTTGTGTTCATGAAGAAGACCTGAGTCAGGAAGAGAAATTATTTTTCACGTTCGTGAAGGGGAGCTCGCGTTCGCAAAGGGGAGCTCGCGTTCGGGAAAGTTGACCAGTGGAAGTATCGCGAACGCGAGAAGTGGAACGTGCTCGTGAAGAGGAAATGTGGAACCGCTGGACCCCAAGGATTTCTTCTACGCATTCACGTCGAGGACAACGTGTTCATGAAGGGTTTGGCAGGTGAAGTTATGCATTTGCAATAGGGTACTTGCGTTAGTGAAAGAGAAAATTGGAGCAATAATTTTTGTGCTTCACGAAAACGCGGGGCTTTGACCGCGTACATGAAGAAGGGCATGCCTGGGCAGAATTTAAAGTTAAAAAAAACGAGGGTTTGAGTTCATAACACAAAATTTTGATAGAGAGCTCGGTAGAAGGCGAAATTTAGAGAGATTTTCGGACGAAGTTTGTGGGTAATGATTCCTAACTTCTTTATGATTATATCCCACTAATCTATGCTTGATTTCATTATTTAATTTTGGATTTGGGATGGAAAATTGTAAAAAATTGAGAAAAGTGCTTAGGCCGAATTTTGGGTTTTGATCGAGATTTTGGTATCAGATTTAAGTAAATTTGGTATGGTTAGACTCGTGAGTGAATGTGTGTTCATAGTTTTTGACTTTTACCCGATTCCGAGACATAGGTCCGGGGAGACGTTTTGGGAAGAATTTCTAATTTCTTGTTTTAGCTTTGATTTCGGTAGCTAGATTAGTTCATTGTAGTTGTATTCATGTTGTGAAATTGATTTGGCTAGATTTGGGCTATCTGGAGCCGGATATTCGTGAAAAGAGCATTATGACGGATTGATTTGAGCTTGGTTTGACGTAAGTGGCTTGCCTAACCTTGTGTGGGGGAACTCCCCTTAGGGTTTTGTACTGTTTGATATATGAGCGACGTGTACGTGAGGTGACGAGTACGTGCACGAGCTATTTGTTGTGAAGCTCCATTTTTCACTAAGTCACAACCTGTTTTCTTCTTGTTTGAACTACACTAGCATATATACTATCCTATTTAGATTAGGAAAGCATGCCTACTTGTTTTAACTCCCTACTTGAACTCTATGCAGCATGTTTAGTGAAATTACCTACTTTTTATTTATTTGAATTTAGTCTAAACTGTAGGTGTTATTGCTATGATTGTTTTTTATATTGGTTATGTTGCATATTTACTTTGGGACTATGAAACGGTATTCCGGGAGATCTCCATGTACTGCATATTTACTTTGGGACTACGGAACGGTATTCCAGGAGATTCCCCAACACTGCATATTTACTTTTGGATTAAAAAATGGTATTTCGGGAGATTCCCCTGCACATTTTATGTTTGGAACTATGGGACGGTATCCCGGGGGATTCCCTATTGTTACCCTTATGTTTCTGAGTTGTTGTTCTTCTATGCTTATTTCCTGGTTAAATTTCAGCATTTATTGTACTCTGATATTTCTTTCTGTTAAATTTTATTATATTTATACCAGTAGGGCCCTGACTTAATCTCGTCACTACTCGATCGAGGTTAGGCTTGGCACTTACTGGGTACCGTTGTGGTGTACTCATGCTTTTTCCTGCACATGTTTTCCGTGTGCAGATCCAGGTACTAGCTATCAGCCTCGAGTCTAGTCGCGTGGTTGCTGCTTCAGGAGACTTCAAGGTACATTTTCCACGTCTACAGATCTCGAAGTCCCCTTGTGTTAATGTTTCCCTTCTTTTCTTGAAACATAAATGTATGGAGTAGTTAGAAACTCTTAGAAGCTTGTGACATTGCAGCATTCCGGGTTTTGTGATTGTTTTATATATCGAGCGACATCGTTTATACTTATTAACTATATTTGTTAGTTGTTATCTTTGTGTTTCTATTTCATTTCCGCAATATTAGGCTTACCTAATCATAGAGACTAGATGTCGTCACGACATTTCACAAAGGGAGAACTTGGGTCTGACAAGTTGGTATCAGAGCTCTAGGTTCATAGGAGTCGTGAGTCACAAGCCAATTTATTTGAGTCTCACAGATCGGTACAAAGACATCTATACTTATCCTCGGGAGGCTATGGAACTGTTAGGAAAAAATTCCACTTCATTTGATTCCTTGTCGTGCGAGATTATTGACTTCGAAATTCTAAACTTTTGTTTTCTATTCTCTCACAGATGGTGAGGACACGTGCTACCAGGGGTGACCAGGCACCCGCGCCCCCTGCTGAAGCCTCCAGAGGCCGGCGCTGGGGTAGAGGTCGAGGACGTTCACGTGGTGTAGATAGAGCATCCACGCGAGCTAAATGGAGCCACTAGTAGCTCCAGTCGGAGTACAAGCACCTAATACACCTACTACTACTACTCCAGCTCTCCAGGAGACCCTTTCACAGTTCATGAGCATGTACAACACTCTACAAGCAGCGTTGATTCCCCTTGCTGCAGCCACATCTCAAGCCGGGGGAGGAGCACAGACTCCCGCCGGCTGTACTCCAGAGTAGTAGGTAAAGATTGATCAGATCCCAGAGGTTATACTGGTACCGCCTGTAGCCCCAGTTCAACCTGAGGGTAGGGAAGCAACTTTATAGGAGGTGCATCGGAGGCTCGGGAGGTACAAGAAGTACGACCCTCCTATATTCAATGGTCTAGCATTAGAGGATGCTCATGTATTTCTAGAGGAGTGCCACCGTATCCTCCGCACTATGGGCATAGCGAAGTCGAGTGAGGTCTCTTTCACTACCTTTCAGCTTCGAGGAGAAGCCTATTAGTGGTGGCATACTTATGAGTTGGACAGTCCACTGAGGTAGCTTCTCTTACATGGACTTAGTTCTCGGACATGTTTTTGAGAGAGTATGTCCCTCAAAGCCTCAAGGATGCATGACACACAGAGTTTGAGCAGTTGCGCTAGGGTACTATGACTGGTTTTGAGTATGCAATTCGTTTTAGTGACTTGGCTACACATGCAACGACCTTGGATTCTATAGTCAGAGAGAGGGTTCGTCGGTTTATTGAGGGGTTCATTCCCAGCATTAGGACTAGCATGGCCTAGGAGTTAGAGATGGATATCGTATATCAGCAGGTGGTGAGTATTGCTAGGAGAATAGTGGGCATACTTTCTTGGGATAGAGAGGAGAGAGAGGTCAAGAGGTCTCGAGAGTCGGGCCATTATTCTGGTGCCCGTGCCCCAGCTATAGTACGTCATGGTAGGGGTTATGTGAGCTGCCCCATTCATTCAGCTCTTTCAGCAGCTAGTGGTATTCCAGCTCTTCCTAGACCTCAGAAGCATTATTACACACCTCCAGTATCTAGGGTGCCTCCTGCACGGGGTGCCATCAGCTGTCAGTTCAGCAAACCTGGCCTGAGCCAGTCACAACTGCCCTGTCATCCTAGAGCTTGTTCTGAGTGTGGCGATACTCGCCATATGGTGAGGGATTGCCCCAGACATAGGAGGGGTGCACCTCCAAAAACCTCTCATCCACAGCGTGCTCCACCAGGTCCCCAGGCTATGATTACAACACCAGCTGCCACCCCACCTGCTCAGCTAGCCCGAGGTAGAGGTCGAGGTGGTAGAGGTCGCCCTAGAGGGGGAGGCTAGGCTAGATACTATGCCCTTTCTAGTCGTACAGAGGTCGTTGCTTCCGATTTTGTCATTACAGGTATTGTTCCAGTCTTTCATAGAGATGCATCGGTTCTATCCGATCCAGGATCAACTTATTCTTAAGTGTCATCTTATTTTGCCCCGCATTGGGGCGTATCTTGGGATTCTTTGAGTTCCCCTGTTTATGTGTCTACTCGTGTGGGAGATTCTCTTATTGTAGATTGTGTGTATCAGTCGTGTTTGGTTACTTTTAGTGGTTTTGAGACTAGAGTCGATTTGTTATTGCTCAACATGGTAGATTTTGATGTTATCTTGTGCATGGACTGGTTGTTTCCCCATTATGCTATTCTTGATTGTCACGCCAAGACCGTAATGCTGGCTATGCCAGGTTTACCGCGATTAGAGTGGAGGGGTACCTTAGATTATACTCCCTTCAGGGTTATTTCATTTCTTAAAGCTCAACGAATGGTTGAGAATGGGTGTGACGCATATCTAGCTTATGTGAGAGATGACAGTATTGATACCCCCATATTTGATTCAGTACCAATAGTGAGGGATTTCCCTGATGCGTTTCCAGTTGATCTTCAGGGCATGCCGCCTGATATAGACATTAATTTTTGCCTTGATTTGTTGACGGGCACTCAGCCCATCTCTATTCCCCCTTATCGTATGGCCCCTCCTAAGTTGAAGGAACAGTTGCAGGAATTGCTTGATAAGGGCTTCATTCGACCCAGTATGTCACCTTGGGGTGCTCCAGTGTTGTTTGTGAAGAAAAATGATGGTTCTATGCGTATGTGCATTGATTATGGCTAGTTGAACAAGGTTATAGTGAAGAACTGATGTCATTTGCCTCATATTGATGACTTATTTGATTAGTTACAGGGTGGCCGAGTGTTTTCCAAGATTGATTTGTGCTTAGGTTATCATCAGGTTAAGATTCGGGAGCCAGATATCCCGAAGACTACTTTTAGGACTCGGTATGGTCGTTATGAGTTCCTTGTTATGTCATTTGGGCTGACCAACGTCCCAGTAGCATTTATGCATTTGATGCACAGTGTGTTAGGCCTTATCTTGAATCGTTCGTCATTGTCTTTTATTGATGATATTCTGGTGTACTCCCGGAGTCGGGAGGATCACGAGCAGCACCTGAGGACAGTGCTTCAGACATTGAGAGAAAGGAATTGTATGCAAAGTTCGCAAAATGTGAGTTCTGGTTAGATTCCGTGGCATTTTTGGGTCATGTGGTATCAAGTGAAGGGATCAAGGTGGATCCGAAGAAAGTGGAAGCAGTGCAGAGTTTGCCTAGACCATTCTTAATACAGAGATCGAGAGTTTCCTTAGTTTGGCGGGGTATTACTGTCGATTTGTTAAGGGATTTTCATCTATTACAGCACCCATGATTAGGATGACCTAGAAGGTTGCTCCATTCAGGTGGATAAAAGAGTGTGAGGAGAGCTTTCAGAAGCTCAAGACAGCTTTGACTACAACCCTGGTATTGGTATTGCCTTCAGGTTTGGGATCTTATATTGTTTATTGTGATGCGTCGTGAGTTAGCCTCGACGCGGTGTTGATGCAGGACCATAGGGTGATTGCCAATGTGTCTAGACAATTGAAGGTGCATGAAAAGAACTATCATGTCCACGACCTTGAGTTAGCTGCTATTGTTCATGCCTTGATGATTTGGAGACACCATTTGTATGATGTCCCTTGTGAGATCTACACTGATCACTAGGGTTTCAGCATCTGTTCAAGCAGAAGGATCTTAATTTGCATCAGAGGAGGTGGTTAGAGCTGCTTAAGGATTTTGATATCACCATTTTGTACCACACGAGGAAAGCCAATATGGTGGCCGATGCTTTGAGTCACCAGGCAGAGAGTTTGGGGAGTTTATCTTATCTACCAGCAGTAGAGAGGCCCATGGCGTTGGATGTTCGAGCCTTATCCAACCAATTTGTGAGATTGGATATTTTTTAGCCTAGTCGACTATTGGCTTGTGCGGTCTCACAGTCTTCTCTTTTTGATCGTATCAGGGAGCGTCGGTATGATGACCCCCATCTGCTTGTCCTTAGGGTCACGATCCAGCACGGTGACGCCAAGGAGGTCACTATTGGGGATGATGGTACTTTGAGGATGCAGGGCAGGCTATGTGTGCCTAATATAGATGAGTTGCATCAGTTGATTCTTCATAAGGCTCATAGCTCGCGATACTCTATTCATCTAGGTGTCGCAAAGATGTATCAGGACTTAAGGCAGCATTATTGGTGGCGTAGAATGAAGAAGGATATAGTGGAGTATGTTGCTTAATGTCTAAATTATTAGCAGGTTAAATATGAGCATCACCGACCCAGTAGGTTGCTTCAGAAGTTGGAGATTCCACAGTGGAAGTGGAAGCGGATCACTATGGATTTCGTTGTTGGACTCCCAAGGACTCGACAGAAGTTTAATGCAATTTGGGTAATTGTGGATAGACTGACCAAGTCAGCTCATTTCCTTCCTGTGGTGACTACCTATTCTTCCGAGCAGTTGGCTCGAGTTTATATCCGTGAGATTGTCAGACTTCATGGCGTTCCGATATCTATCATCTCTGATCGAGGCACACAGTTTACCTTACGGTTCTGGAGAGCTGTACAATATGATTTGGGTACTCGGGTGGAGTTGAGCACATCATTCCACCCTCAGACAGATGGGCAGTCTGGTTGCACTATTCAGATTCTTGAGGATATGCTCCGTGCGCGTGTGATGGAGTTTGGGGTTCTTGGGATCTGTTCTTTCCCCTTGCAGAGTTTGCCTACAATAATAGTTATTAGTCCAGCATTCAGATGGCACTGTATGAGGCTCTGTATGGTAGGTGCTGTCGGTCCCCAATGGGTTGGTTCGAGCCGAGCGAGGCCAGATAATTGGGTACAGACTTGGTTCAGGATGCCTTGGAGAAGGTTAAGGTGATTCAGGATAGACTTCGCATAGCCCAGTCCAAACAGAAGAGTTATACGGACCGGAAGGTTCGCGGTGTAACATTCGTGGTCGAAGAGCAGGCCTTGCTCCGCATTTCGCCTATGAAAGGCGTTATGAGGTTCAAAAAGAAGGGAAAGCTAAGCCCAAGGTTTATTGGTCCTTTTGAGGTGTTGTGGCATGTTGGGGAGGTTACTTATGAGCTTGCCTTACCTCCCAGCCTAGTAGGAGTCCATCTGGTATTTCATATTTCGATGCTTCGGAAGTATCACGACGATCCATCTCACATGTTGGATTTCAGTTCAGTCCAGTTGGACAAGGATCTATCCTAGGTTGAAGAGTCAGTGGCTATTGTGGACATGCAAGTTTGGAATATGAGGTCAAAGAACATTGCATCAGTAAAGGTTTAGTGGCGGGGCCAACCGGTCGAGGAGGCGACTTAGGAGACCGAGCAGGATATTCGCAGCCGTTATCCTTATCTTTTCACCACTTCAGGTATGTCTCTATGCTCGTTCGAGGATGAATGATTATTTTAAGAGAGGGAGGGTGTAACGACTCCGTCGGTCGTTCTAAGAGTTAGAGCCCCGATACCCTATAAATTGCTTCCCGCGTATCTATTTCTGCTATTGTGACTTGCCGGGAGGTTTTATTTTGGTTTTTAGAAGTGTTTGGGACACTTAGTCCCCAAATGAGAGCTTAAGTCTTAGAATTTGGACCGTAGTTGGAACTGGGTGAAGACGGTTTCGAAATAGAATTCCGTCAATTCCGTTAGCTTCGTTGGGTGATTTTGGGCTTAAGGGCGTTTTCGAATTGTGTTTTGGAGGTACATAGCTCATTTAGGCTTGAAATGGCGAAAGTCGAATTTTTGGAGTTTTGGACCGGTAATGAAATTTTTGATATCGGGGTCGGAATTCGATTTCGGAAGTTGGAGTAGATCCATAGTGTTAAACATGACTTTTGTGCAAAATTTGGGGTCAATTGGATGCGGTTTGGTTGGTTTCAGCATCAGTTGTAGAATTTTGAAGTTTCAAGTTTTTAAAATCTGGATTGGAGGGTGATTCATGATTTTAGCATTGTTTGATGTGATTTGAGGGCTCGACTAAGTTCGTATGGTGTTTAAGGATTGGTTGGTATGTTTGGTTGAGGTCTCGGGGGCCTCAGGTATGTTTCGGATGCTCAACGGGTAATTTTGGGACATAGAAGGATAGCAGATTTTGCTGGTTTTTTGGTTGCAAAGGTTTGTTCTTCGCGTTCGCGAAGTGGAGCTCACATTCGCGAAGAAGAGCTGGGTCAAGAAGAGAAATTGTTCTTCGCGTTCGCGAAGGTTGGCCAGTGGAAGCATGGCGAATGCGAGAAGTGGAACGCATTCGCGAAGAGGAAAGGCGCAACAGCTGGACCCCAAAGATTTCTTCTACACGTTCGCGTAGTGGACAACGCGTTCGCGAAGGGTGTGGCAGGTGAATCTACGTGTTCGCGAGAGGGTACTCGTGTTCGCGAAAGAGTAAAATTGGAGCAGTTATTTTTGTGCTTCGTGAACGCGAGGCTTTGACGGTGTTCGCGAAGAAGGGAGTGCTTGGGCAGAATTTAAAGTTAAAAAAATGAGGGTTTGAGTTCATAACACAAAAATTTGTTTGAGAGCTCGGTAGAAGGAATAATTTGGAGATATTTTAGGAGGAAGTTTATGGGTAATGATTCCTAACTCCTTTATGATTATATCCCATTAATCTATGCTTGATTTAATCATTTAATTTCGAATTTGAGGTGGAAATTTAGGAAAATTTGAGAAAAGTTCTTAGGCTGAATTTTGGGATTTTGATCGAGATTTTTGGTATCGGATTTAAGTAAATTTGGTATGGTTAGACTCGTGAGTGAATGGATGTTCATAATTTGTGAATTTTACCCGATTTCGAGACGCAGGCCCGAGGAGTTTTATTGGGGCGAATTTCCAATTTCTTGTATTAACTTTGATTTCGGTAGCTAGATTAGTTCCTTGTAGTTGTATTCATGTTGCGTAATTGATTGGCTAGATTTGGGATATCCGGAGCCGTATATTCGTGGAAAGAGCATTGTGATGGATTGATTTGAGCTTTGTTCAAGGTAAGTGGCTTGCCTAACGTTGTGTGGGGGAACCTACCTTAGGGTTTGGTACTGTTTGATATATAAGCGTCGTGTATGTGAGGTGACAAGTACATGCACGGGATATTTGTTGTGAAGCTCCATTTTTCACTAAGTCATAACCTGTTTTCTCCTTGTTTGAACTACACTAGCATATGTACTATCTTGTTTAGATTAGGAAAGCATGCCTACGTGGTTTAACTACCTACTTGAACTCTGTACAGTATGTTTAGTAAAATTACCTGCTTTTCTTTGATTTGAACTTAGTCTAAACTGTAGGTGTTCTTTTCATGATTTTGGTTTATATTGGTTGAGTTGCATATCTACTTTGGGACTACGGAACGGTATTTCGAGAGATCCCCTTGTACTGCATATTTACTTTGGGACTACGAAATGGTATTCCGGGAGATCCCCAGTACTGCATATTTACTTTGGGACTACAAAATGGTATTATGGGTCCCCCTGCACATTTACGTTTGGAAATATGGGATGGTATCCCGGGAGATTCCTTATTGTTACCCTAGTATTTTTGAGTTGTTGTTCTTCTATGCTTATTTCCTGGTTAAATTTCAGCATTTATTTTACTATGATATTTCTTTCTTTTAAATTTTATTATATTTATACCAATAGGGCTTAACCTGATCTCGTCACTACTCGATTGAGGTTAGTCTTGACACTTACTGGGTACTGTTGTGGTGTGATCATGCCCTTTCCTGCACATGTTTTCCGTGTGCAGATCCAGGTACTAGCTATTAACCTCGAGTCTAGTCGCGTGGTTGCTGCTTCAGGAGACTTCAAGGTACATTTGCCGCATCCGCAGATCTCAGAGTCCCCTTCTATCCCCTTGTGTTGATTTTTCCCTTGATTTCTTCAGACATAAAGGTATAGAGCAGTTAGAAACTCTTAGAAGCTTGTGACATTGCGACATTTCGGATTTTGGAAAAAAGTGATTATTGTATATGCCGAGCGGAATCGTTTCTGCTTATTAACTATATTCGTTAACTGTTATCTTGTGTTTCTATTTCATGTCCGCAATGTTAGGCTTACCAAATCATAGAGACTAGGTGCCGTCACGACAGTTCACGGAGGGAGAACTTGGGTCGTGACAGTAAAAGCACGAAGGGTGATGTCGTGCCATATTTATCACGTAATGAAGAGATTGAGAGTAAAAGCATGGTGGGGGATGCCCTGCCATTATTATTGTTTATTGGTGAGATTAAGAGTAAAAGCACGAAGGGTAATGCCGTGCAGTTTTATTCATTATGTTTATTCGTTTCTTTCGTTGAAGGTTTAGTGACTATTTCTTGTTATCATTCCTTGCTGTAGTTATCGTTATCTTGCACCCCTTTCGCATGCCCCCTCCAATTAGTACATGTTGAATCTTTATTGGTTGTTATGTTGTACGTATATTTTCGTCTGTAAAGGTTTAATTACGTGGTTGTCCTGTCATAGCCTCATCACTACCTTGTTGAGGTTAGACTCAACACTTACGGAGTATATTGGGTCGGTTGTACTCATACTACACTTTGCACTTCTTATGCAGATTTTGGTATTGACCCCAGCTATCCCTGAGGCGTATCAGCTCGAATTAAAATTTGGAGACTCGAGGTAGATCTGTTGTCGTCTGCAGATCTTGAAGTCCCTTTTCTCCTTCGTTATTTCACAGTTCATCTCTTCGAGACAGTTGTATTTATTACAGACTTTATATGTAGAACCTCTAGAAGCTCGTATGCTTGTGACTCCAGATCCCGGTTGTACTAGAATTTGGATTATTATGCTATTTCATATTTTATTTTGGACTTCATTTCAATTTACTTGGTTAACATATTCAAAGTGGTTAAAATTTGGTAAACAATTACTCTAATGTTGGCTTGTCTAGCAAGTGAAATATTAGGTGCCATCACGATCCCGAAGGTGGAATTTCCATGTCGTGGCAAAAATATCCCAAAATTCCATATTTTTATTACAGAAATCATGATCATACTGTTAAGACAAAAGAACTGATTTTTTTGTTCTTAAGAAAAGAGAGATTAAATATCAACCTTAGAATTTAAAATTTTCTTTGAAAAAACCCAATGAATGATCTCAATTTTCAAGTCAACCAAAAAAATTGTAAGGTGAGGAATTCAGGAAAGTTTATCACCTAACGAGTAAGGTTATAAGATAAAGAGTGACAGTAGTGAGAATGAGAGAATGAAGCACTAAGGCGGCTTTATATATATACCTAAGGATACAATTATAAAGTTTATTTGGGTTATCGATTAAACCGTTAATAAAATTGCGCAAACCGAGTCCCCAACTGATAACCTAATAATTAAATGACACTACATCGTTATCCGAACAACTAACCTAATAACGCGATATCGATAATCCAATAGTATTTTTTTGGTTCGGGCTATCAGTTTTACCCAATACAGGTCCACCCCTAACTCCTAAGATATATGAGATATTAGTACAGAGGGTTTAAAAGCAGGATTAGAGATAACGAAACTTTAACATGGTCATAGTGATCTTTGAGAAAAAGCGAGCTAGTGTAGTCCGAGAGCAAGGACGTACTCAAAATTTTTTGTAAGCGGTGTCAAAATCTTTACAAGAACAGGAATAATAACTTTAGTTATCATACTTTTAGACAGAAAATAGTACTTGTCTATCAGTTTTTTTGAGTCTTAAGTTTGAAAGGTCTTGAGTTCAATTCTACTTCATCACAATTTTTTACCATAGAAGCTCTCTCTAATATTTTTTCAAAAAAAAAAAATGCTAGTTGAGGTTCAAACTTCTAACCTCTTAGAGAAAAATCAAGAACATAACCGATGCACCAAAAAAAAAATTATGTCAAGTGGTGTCATTTTTTTCTACTTATCCATTTCCTCACAGTATTAATACACATATTTAGTAAAAAAATTAATGAAACGGTGTTGTGTGACATTGCTTCATTAAGCGTGCATCCACCCATGTCCGAAAGAATACGTCTAGCAAATTATCGTGATTGCTCGAAGAGAGTTGCAGTAAGTTGAGTGCTTACGGTTAGTAAAGAATGTTTAGGCCAAACTATGGGCGACGTAGTGGAAAGGATTCCGACAATTAGGGAATTGTAACCCTAAGCCTCTTTAATCTTATCTCGAACTTCATCATATTGAAATCGTTGCAGCTAAGTCTTAGTTTTCTATGGGATTCAACTCCGAACTCTAAGACCGAATTATATTTACAATGACCGTTTATCCTTTTTAGAACTAGAGTTGGGCGTAGGGGTGGAAAATGGGCGGGTCGGGTCGGATATGAGCGGATCAAAACGGGTAATGTTTTAAAATAAATAAATTATTAGACCCGACCCGTATTTGAGACGGATAAAACTGGGTTTATTCGGCGGATAATATGGATATCCATATTATCCATGGCTTTTTAAATATGATCACTTATGAGAGAATTCCTAATCTTCCAAACTTGAGGAACTCCAATTTAAGGCTTTGCAAATGTAAAAGTTAATAACATTAGTTATCTATTGGTTATCAATTTGGTTAACCATTTTCTAAATAGATAATATGGTTCTTTATCCATATTCGACCCGTTTTTAAATGGTTCATTATCCAATCCATTTTTTGATGGATAATATGAGGGGATAACTATTTTCTTTTAACCTATTTTGTCACCTTAGTTGGGTGTGATCACTGTTGTATTCCATCGTAACTTTATGAAGTAAGGAAAAATAAGGAATGAAAATTTGTCTTATCCTAATGCGAGAGATGTGCGGAGATTATTACTCCCATGCAAACTAGCGAGAAATCAAGAAATAGGCAGATTTACAAGTGATCATTTAAAAATAGTCAAAATTTCAAAAGTAATCAAAATTTCGTCACTTTTCATGTAAAGATAAATCTAAACGAAAATACTGTTCAAAATCCGAAAAATACTCCAGCATAATATACTGGAGTTCCAGCATAAGTATACTGAAACTCCAGCATATTATAATGGAGTTCCAACATAAGTATACTGGAACTCCGGTATAATATACCGGTCCAACATAATATGCTGGAAGTTCATACACAGATGCTCCAATCTCTAGTATATTATGTTGGAACTTTTCGCATGTTGGAGTTCCAGCATAATATGCTGGAAGTTCATACTGTGAGCACGTGATTTTTGTTTTACGCGACAATCGCTCCAAAAGAAATAAAAATAATAACAAATGGTCCTCCTGTACAATTTTTAGATTTTTACATGGCACTTTGTTAATTATTTATGATCTTTTGCCCATTTTTATCTTTATTAAAAAAAAATAATATACAAAATGTATGTGTCATGCGTAATTTAAACCATAATCCGTTTGTCAGATGGAAAATCACAAAATACGCATTTTTGTCTTGATTTGTTGCCTTGTTTAATTTTTACCTACTTTTAATATTTTAATATGTGTAATAAATACGTTAAGTATTAATTAATGTTGTTTAGTTTTATTTAATTAGGTTGTATGTTTAGGAAAATAAAAAAAAATAATAAAGAAAAGAGGTTAAAACTCATTTTAAATGAACTTGGGCCAATTCCCATTCTTAAAATCGGAGGCCCAAATGAACAGCCCTAGCCACCAGTCCAAACAGCCCACCCCCAGGCCATAAAACGACGTAGTTTAACACCAAAACTACGTCGTTTCGATGTCAATCCATCACAACCGTTTAAACCAAGCCGATCCAACGGTCCGGATCTTTCACCCATAACCCCACTACCCGACCCGTTACCCGAACCAATTCTGACCTACTAAGCCAAACGACGACGTTTCGTTTAAACCTTCAGATCCAAGCCGTCCATATCGTCTCATCCAACGGTTGAAATCAATCCACCCATTCCATATATAAGCCTCCTACCACACCCTGCCCCCTATCCAATACCCCAGCTTCCGTCTTCACCTCCTTCCCCACGAAACCCTAGCCGCCCCCTTATCCCTCGCCATTAATCCCGGCGGCATGAACGCTGATGACCTCCGCCTGAACACCATAGAACCCCCTCACCGCCCTGAACATTGATCTGTTGGCCGTTTAGTTCGAATCCCTTCCCACCTTCTCGAATCTTCATTTGAAGATTCGAGTCGGAACCCGAGTTACACCAATCGACCTCAACTTCGCACCAGACAGTCCCTAGACCCCCCTCGTGACCAAACCATGCTTGGTTTGGTCCGAATCTGACCAGGGAAGCACGAATCCCGGATCTAATTTTTGGAACTTTAAAGGTCTTCGTCGATGGTCCGTGTTTTGTTCAAACTAAAAGATTAAGGTCTAATGGACCTTAATCGAAGTGTTTCTCATCTGAGAAACACTTCGATTAAAGCCCGTTCAGCCTTAAGAAAGGTCTGTCCGAATCCGAGTTAAGGCTTTTGATTTTTCGAGATTTGAGGTGAGTTTTGATTTTCTTTGCTTATTTATGTTAGTCCATGTTCGTTTAAAAGGTCTGTTCAGGTTTTGTTTTTAATCTGTGTTTTGAGTTTTATCAACTGTTCATGTCCACCTCGCCTGAACCTTTGTTGTTTGATTGAGTCTTTCTTCTAATTGTTCTGATAATTTGTATGTATGTATTTGTTGTGCAATTAATTGAATTTCAAATGTGAACTGACCAACTGTTTCCTCCCATGTAATTTTGCTTAGTCAGTACAATTCGAATCATGTGTTCGATACTGTTAAATGTCTGACTTTGATCTCGATTGTATGAGTAATGCTAATAAAGTTGAGTCGACATGTGTCGTCAATTAGTTTCAACTGTCCGAACAAGAACAAATCGATTTGCTTCTGTTGAACATTTGCCTGAATCAATTAAGAACCAAGTCCTGTTACTTATAGTTGTTAATATGATTTCAGAAACCTAAGGCTTGATCTGTAATTGAAATCTGAGTTGATAGCATGTGCACTTGTGCATAGCATGTGCATTGTGCACTTGTGCACAGCATGTGCATTGTGCACAACCTGTTTTCCTGCATAAAAGGGCCTTCAATTTTAAAATGGTTTGACAGCATATGCTGTCAGATATATTCTACTGCCCATGCTTACTTTTAGTTAATAAAATAGGAAAAGATAAGTCTGCCAGGGGATATTGATGGGTTTAATACTTATTTAGCTAAAGTTGGAATTGAAAATGGAAGGCACATGGGAGGGGTACTGTGATTTCTGAAAACAGGCTGTTTAAAAAGAGTAGGATAGAGGCTTATAAAAAGAGGGGATATACATACAGAAAGGGGACTGGGCTTTAAGAAGAAAAAAAAAATAAAGGAAAGGGGAACACACTGTGAGGAGTTTTGAAAGAGAAAGCTGGATAGACATACAAAGAGATACAGAAATTATACAATCTACAATCAGAAATTGTTTCTTCCTATTTGTTATTTGGGTTTTCAGTTGTTCAACTTGTTGAAATCGATTCTGATTCTTTGAAATTCCAGTGGTGTCTATTTAGTCAAGTGTTTTCCATTGATTTACTACTGGTTTGGTCTGCTTGGAGTTCTGATTCTACTCCACTGGGTGTTGCTCTCATTTGGCTATTTCTTTCTATTGGCCATAGTTGCATTTCTGCACTTGAGCCTTTTCTGCTGTTCGCTTTGTTTGCTGCTGCCTTGTCCTGCTGCTATTTGCTAGTCCTGTTTCTTTTGGCTGCTGATTTCCACATCTTCCTCTTCTTCTCCTTTGCATTTTCAGCATTTCCAGGTACACATTTCAAGTCCCATATTGATGTAACTGAAACAGTTTGAAAGCATGAAACGAAAAAGGGTGAAGATGTTCAAGTATTCGTTGTGATATTCATAGTACATTAACAGGCCTTGTGGAAATTGATTTAGTTTATGGTTCAATAGTTCAAAAGAATGTACTGATAGCCGACTGAGTTCACCCCTTTGTATTTGAGCTCGATAGTTGTCTGTTAGTATAAGCATGCGTATTTCGACTTTACACAATACTGTTTTCTGTTTCATTTAGTTTTTTTTAGTAAGACTAGTCCATATAAGTTTAGTTAAGTTCAATACAAGAAATGCTCAGATTAAGCGTTGTATTTCGCTAACTCGAATATGATTCCTTGTCAAATTAAAGCATTTTACTTCGCCAGTCATCCTTTAACCTAGTTCAAATAAGTTCAGTTAAGTTCAAATTAAGAAATGTTCGGATTAAGTATTGCATTTCATCTATCTCATATGTAATCTTTTGTTCGACCAAATCATTTTCGTAAGGCATGACGTTTTTTTTTTACTTTAAAAGTAATCAATCAGAAATTGATAGGAGTTTGGTTTAAGCCGAAGTATATACTTCAAGTAGCATACACTTTCCTTTCTTCTATCTCTGGAAATAAAAATAATAGAAATGTAGTCACTGTAGGATACCCTTCTAAAAATAATGAGACGAGCCTCGCCAAATAAAAATACAAATTGCGGGGCCCTCAACAACTAATCATAATATTTAGAATTCGGGCTAGGCCATTTAGTGAATCTCATGGCCTTCTCAAAAATAATAACGCGATAGACTTTTTCAGGCACGGTTTAAGTAAATTATGTTTTTAAATTCGGGTGCACATTGATGTGACCCAAATCCAAATCCCAACGGAGTCAAAATGTGTTAACAACTACGGGTGCATTGATTGTGATGTGGTTTGAGATGCATTTTTACGACGTTGCAATTCTATAAAAATAAATGATAATGATAAAAGCGGTTTAAACTTAATAAAAGCACATAAGTCACAACATGTATTTAAATCAGATATTTAGCCATTATAACAATTTAAGCGACCGTGCTAGAACCACGGGATTCGAGGGTGCCTAACACCTTCCCTCGGGTCAACAGAATTCCTTACTTAGAATTTCTGGTTCGCAGACTTCATTTGGAAAAGTCGAAAATTTCCTCGATTTGGGATTCAAGATAAACCGGTGACTTGGGACACCAAAAGCCAAACCTTTCCCAAGTGGCGACTCTGAATTAAATAAATAATTCCATTTCGAATATTGTCACTTTAATTGGAAAAACTCCACCCGCGCATTTCTAACCCCTCGGGGCGGGCGCGCAAAAAGGAGGTGTGACAGCTCTGGCGACTCCGCTGGGGAATGAAAACCCAGAACCGCTGGTTCAGGGTTCAAGAATTCGAGCTTAGAATAATTGTTATATTTGGCTTTATTATCTGATCTTTATTACATGTTTTGCGTAACGTGCTAAATGTTGTCTTTTACCGCTTTGATATTATCTGAACTGTATATAAACTGTGCTGAAACCTTTCTCTTCTTACTTCCGGGGAGAAGCTCGCTGGTCGGGATTCCCTATTCTGTTAATGTCAATACCTAAAATAAGAAAGAGGACGGACAAGTTACAAAGCCGGACGATCTCGCGGGTCTCCGGTATGTAGCCCCCTCCTCGACTCGAGTTGTCCGCTCGGGTGCACAGTCTAGCACAAATACCCAGGTTACGAACCTAGAATAACTCGACTTCATGCCGGATCCCTAGTAGGAACGCTTATCTGCATCATGTTGCATTTGACTTAGGGGACTCAACACAGGGGTTGGGTCCGTCTAGGACAGGCAGCCTGAAACGAAAAAGACCACCCTGGTGCATCCTATTTGTGTTGTGCATTTATTTGCTTCGGTTCCGCATGTCGACCGGTTCCTAAAAAGGGGAAAATAGCAGCGTAGGGGAGATAATTACTTATTTTTGGAAAATAAAACCAATGTCCAAGTAGTGTCAAAACCTCGCCGGAATTTTTTCTAAAAAAAAACTGTCTTTTATTGAGAGTTATTAAAAAAAATAAAAAAAAAATAAAATTTCTTTTATCACTTTCAAAATCAAAAAAAAAAAAGGAAAAAGTATTTATTTTAAAAGTAAAAAAAATGGAAAATCCATAATTCAAAAAGTGTGTTGTTTCTTTTGTAGTACCCCTTTTATAAATTCAGACTAATGGTCCAAATATTGCAAAAAAAAAAAAAAATTTTCTTTAGCCTTTATCTTTTTTCAAAATAATAACACTTATTCTTGATTTATAGGTTTT
The DNA here is from genome assembly GCF_000715075.1 of Nicotiana tabacum. Lineage (NCBI taxonomy): Eukaryota > Viridiplantae > Streptophyta > Magnoliopsida > Solanales > Solanaceae > Nicotiana > Nicotiana tabacum. The sequence continues at coordinate 145,576,505 of NC_134090.1, forward strand.
CTCTATTCATGATATGCCCGAACTACGCCGGTTTGATTCTCACCGGGTGTGAGATACGTAGGCAACCCTCGTCGGGTTCAACCCCATTTTTCTAAATAGCCAAAAATCAGTAAATAAATAAATAAAAGATGTGTCAAATTTTTAATAGAGTCGTAAATAAGTCAGGTGACGTTGTTTTATCATAAATAGCCGAATGTTCCCGAAAGGGACGCCGGGAGGCTGACTTTGCATAAACAGCCACCTTTGGGTCTTGTTTAGCGTTTTTTAGACTCGCACAACCTTAAAATCTTTGTCTCCGAAGTGTTTAAAGGCCGTGGTCAAAGCTTGATCCTCTCTGTAAAAAAAAATATTTTTTGAGTCAGTCAATTTTGTTAAAATCACCTTAATAAATGTGCAGGATGAGCACGATGCAAAATGAACATTTTTCAATAATGACCAAAATCCCTGTCAAGTTACGGCTATGGTGGAATGATCTAGGTGTTGAAGGACAAAATGAGGTTAAGAAATATTTGAAAGGTCTTGTGGGTCTGTTGGAAATCCAGCCTCGGGGAGATATCATAAGAGCTTTGGTTACCTATTGGGACCCGGCGCACAATGTTTTCCATTTCTCTGATTTTGAGCTCACCCCAACTTTGGAAGAAATGGCCGGATACATCGGGAATACTGAACTTCCGTTGAAGGAAAAATACTTGGTCGCCCCAAGAGTCGTCACGGTACATCGGTTCCTGGATTCATTGAAAATACCTAGAACAGTCCACAACCCGGATCTAGCAGCCGGATTCTGTACTCCATGCTTCATATATGATAGATACGGTCACGAGGGGGGATTCAATAATCCAATCAACAAACTGTGCAGCAAAGGAGTTCGTCAGAAGTGGGACGAGCACAGACGGGTGGCGTTCATGATAATGTTCCTGGGTCTTCTGGTATTTCCGAGAAAAGATGGAAACATTGATTTGAAGATATCTGGGGTCGTCAGCACTTTACTCACGCAAAGTGGCAGTACTCTCGCGCCAATGGTGGTATCTGACATCTTTCGAGCTCTCACAGCTTGTAAAGCTGGGGGAAATTTCTTCGAAGGTTGTAACTTGCTCCTACAGATATGGATGACCGAGCACCTCTGCAATCATTCCGGGATGTTGAGCCATGGTTCCCCGAAAAAGACCCGCATAGAAGAATCTTACACGAGAACCAGAGAGACCATTTGGCCCAAAGGAGTCCTGGCATGGACCTCGTTCTTGCAAGCTCTTACTGCCAGCCAAATACAATGGACGTTGGGATGGTTGCCTGTTGATGAGGTCTTATATATGTCGGCGGCTAAAACTCATTTCTTACTGATGGGGCTTAAGAGCATTCAACCTTACGCACCCGGACGAGTTTTGAGGCAGTTCGGAAGGTGCCAGACAGTACCTCATGAAGAAGATCTCAGCGCTCAAACAGTTGAGATAAGTCCTAACGGACAGTTCCCAGAAGCGAAGATTCGCCAAATCTGGAATGAGGGTCAATATTTGAAATCAGATACTTGCGTGCGGGATCGAGCCAAGGGAGAAACGGCGCCAGGTTACCTTGCATGGTATAGAAGGGAACTCGAGCATGAAAGGCCAGCTAAGAGACCCCACATCCGGGATTTCACTGAGTCATCGCAAAGGCATTGGGATTGGTTAGCAAAGGAAAGAGGTTATTGTGCCGAAATCAGCAGATTAAAGCAACAAGTAGAAGGCATGAAATACGAGCACAGCGTGCAAATTGCTACCGATCTGGGAGAGCGGAACGGGTTAACTCAAGAAAATGAAATGCTCAGAGCCCAGATCAAACATATAAGGTTGGATGCAGATAGACAACCAAGGCGTCGATCGGACGAACAACTGATAAAAGTGCTAAAAGGTGAAATCAGGGAATGGCGAGATGGCTTGGAGAAATCTGAAAACATCATAGCAGAGTTCAAGGCACAGTGGGATACAAGAGCAGATAAGCATCGCAGATACCTGAATCAATTGGAAGGCGACCACGAGAAGACTGTTGCTAAAATAAAGAGAGAGATGGCAGCACTTGAGATCAAAGCAGCTAGTCAGGCCAAGGATTTCCAAATTGAGAGCAGATACTGGTATGACTCAATAGCCCAGATGAAATTGGAAGTACGGCGATTGAAGCATCAACACGTACAAGATGTTCAAGTCTTCAAGATATGCAGCGATCAGATAAAGCACCTACTCATAGAGAAGAAGCAAACCAGAGATAGGATCAAGGCCATTGCCCATGCCATCACCAGACGATGTCTACGATGTGAGAACATGTCCAGTGTTACCTTCCTTTCGGCAGTAATGGTTTATGTTAAGCAGACTATGCACGAGCTGGAGAAACTTGAGAGGGATCTCACGCCTAGGACCGCGGCGAGGCCGAACGATGCCCCGCGGAAACCAATTTTTAAAACCATAATGCATTCATAGGTCAAATCTGTATTTTAGCATCTTCTGCCTGTTTTTTCATCAGGGTGATTTTTAGTCTATTTTTTGAGTCTAGGTTTATTTTCAAAGTTTACTTTTTCTTTTGCAAAATGTAGTTTGTAATAGACTGCTTCAATAATAAAGAGTTTGCTTCTTTTACGCTCATTTGTGTTTTCGAACTACGTAATGATCTGATTCACGTAGGCATCGTGATACGTAGGCAATCCTCATCGGATCCGGTCGCATTTATTTTACTACAAAAATTAAAAATATATATAATAAATAAAATAAAAGGAAAACAAAAAAGAAAAAAAAAAGAAAAAAAAAAGGAAAAAAAAAAGAAGGGAAAAACTAACAAAAATGCCGGAATGACGCATGCTCTCGCAGCAAACATATAGTGATCCACCTAACTGAATAGGTGCATCATGCCCAACATGAGATCGACTATCTGTTATTTGCTGCAAATTAACCGTGTGTTTGTCATTGAGTATTCCCAGGGTTTTTGAAAAGACGGTTGGTTTGGTGGAAGTCTGGCCTCGCACTCATATTTCACGAGGTCAAGGAGAAGTGTTCAACTACCTGTTGTTAGGGCCAGAAGCAGTACTCACACTTACTTCACCAGGTCAAAAGGAAGTGTAGAAATGTCTTCAGAAATTCCATTACAAACGATCCCTGTTTCTGAGGAAAGCTCAATCTCAGCCGTCCTCACACCTGAATCCGCAACTGCGGAGGAAAATAGAATCCTATGACTCCGCATGTTGGAAATGCTAGATGACTGGAACAATGGGAAAGAGCCGCCAAGTGTCGTCCCCGGATTCCCTGAATTATTCTCCAGGTCAAGTGGGACTTCTAATGTCCCTATAAATTACCCTGCTACCCCATTTGGGTACCCAGCCACCTCCGCCTTCTCCGCAGGATCACCTTCTGAGCCTCATCCCCGAATGTCGGCCACTGATGCAAGCATGAACATCTTTACTGCATCGCCTTGCCCAGCTACGGCACAGCCTGCCACATACAAGCCAAGCTTTGACTCATCCTCTTTTACATTCCAAGCACCATCGTTCTCAATGGAACCAACCAGGTTCGTTACCAACACTAATCCTCTACCGCCTCAGTGCGAACTCGCACCGGGACATGATCAGAACCCCAGAATTGCAGAACAAAATGAGATTGCTAAGAGAATGAGAAGCCTTGAACAAAGTTTGAAGAATATGCAAGGGTTGAGCGGACAAAAGAGCATCTCTTACGCCGACCTGTGCATGTTCCCTCACGTGCACCTGCCAACAGGTTTCAAGACCCCCAAGTTCGAGAAATACGATGGCACGGTGACCCCATTGCACATCTTAAGAAATACTGCAACCAATTGCGGGGAGCCGGCGGAAAAGAAGAACTGCTAATGGCATATTTTGGGGAAAGCTTAGTAGGGATAGCTTCGGAATGGTATATGGATCAGGAAATGTCCCGATGGCATATATGGGATGATCTCGCCAGAGATTTTTTAAAGCAATTCCAGTATAACATCGACATTGCGCCAGACCGAAACTCTCTGTCGAATTTGAAGAAGAAGCCTTCGGAAAGCTTTAGAGAGTATGTTATTAAGTGGCGTGAACAGGCGTCGAGAGTGAAGCCTCCCATGGATGAAGTGGAAATGGTCACTACCTTTATCCAGGCTCAAGAGTCTGACTACTTCCAAAACATGATGTCGGCCATGGGTAAGCCATTCGCGGAAGCGATCAAGATAGGAGAGATGGTAGAGAATGGGCTGAAAACGGGTCGGATTCTGAGTCAAGCAGCCATAAGGGCAACCTCCCAGGCCGTCCAAAGCGGGTCTGGAGGAACGACAAGGGGGAAGAAGAAGGAAGAAACGGCTATGGCATCCTCTGAAGCAAGGGAGTATCGTCATCCCAGGCCCCATTTTCCGGAAAGGGCCCCACAACACTACTACCCCCACTCAAATGTGGCATATGCTCATCAACCTTATATGGTCATGAATGCCCAACCTATAACCATCCACCACAACAAGCCAACCGAGGCCCAGCTCCACCTCCCAGAAATCAGCCTCCTTACCGCAACCACCATAACCCACAACCCCCGCAGAATAACTACCGCCCCCAGGAGCCACCTCGACGGCGGACTTTCACGCCCATCGGTGAACAATACTCTACATTGTTCCCTAAGCTAGTCCAGTTGGGTTTCTTGCAACCAATTCCCCAAACGAGGCAAAACCCGACATCTCCTTCTTACAAAGCCGGAGTCAGATGCGCCTATCATTCAGGGGCCGAAGGACATGATACAAACGACTGCTGGTCATTGAAAAGGGTGGTCGAAAATTTGATAGAGCAGGGGAAAATAGTGCTAAGGGACGAAGAGATCCCTAATGTGACTAACAATCCATTGCCCCCTCACAATAATGGGCCGCTGATCGGCATGATTTGTGAAGACAAAGAGTTCGACCCTGCCTTGAAAGCCATAATTGCCATTGTTGACACGGGGAAGAGGCCTGAAATAGACCAGAGATCAGAAAGGGGGGAGGAGGCCAAGGCTGCAGAAAGCAAGCCTGAAAAGAAGGTGGAGAAGAAAGTGGTACCAGCAAAGGGTGGAGTTCTTTACATACCGCGAGGTCAAGCCAAGAAGACGCAGAACCTCGGGATCAAAAAGACAAAACCTATGTACGTGCCAAAAGGGGCCTATGTGGTCCGGGGGACGATTCAACCACTTCGGCTGAATGAGCCAGTGGTTATCGGACGCGTGCCACAAAAGCCAATGACCAACCCGTCCACAGTGCTGTGGAATTATCAAAAGACTTTGGTAATGTACAAAGGTAAGGAGGTCATGGAAGAACTTCCAGAAAATACTTTCGCTAGAGGGTACTCAAATACCCAAGAACTGAACAACGCCACGCAAAGGCGCTTCCCTCCAAAGAAGCCCGTGAGTGTTGAAGAAGCGGAAGTGTTCTTCCAATAAATGAAGATGCCGGATTACGAAGTGATAGATCAGCTGCGCAAGCACCCTGAGCAAGTATCCATGCTGTCGTTATTAATGAGGTCAACCGAGCATCAAAAGATCCTGCTGAAAACCTTGAATGAAGCATATGTACCGGTCGAAACCTCGGTGGAGCAACTAGAGCGAATGACAGAAAGATTCTTCGCCGTCAACCAAATCTCTTTCAACAAGAACGATTTACCCCCGGAAGGAGCAGCACACAACAAGGCCTTGCACTTAACAGTGAAATACGAGGACTACTATGTCAAGCGGGTAATGCTGGATGGGGGATCAGGTGTTGATATTTGCCCGCTCTCCACGCTACAAAGAATGGAAATTGGGGCAGGAAGAATCCAACCCAACAACGTCTGCGTGAGAGCTTTCGACGGCATCAAGAGAGATACCATGGGAGAAATAGACCTGTTGTTGGTCATAGGACCGGTCGAATTTCGAGTAACCTTCCAGGTGATCGACATGGACACATCCTACAATTTCCTCCTTGGCAGACCTTGGATCCATGCGGCAGGAGCCGTGCCTTCCACTCTTTACCAGATGGTGAAGTTCGAGTACGAAGACCAAGAAATCGTGGTCCATGGGGAAGACGAACATGCCATTTACCGGGACCCATCCATCCCGTATCTTGAACCGAGAGAAGGGAGCGAACATACGGTCTACCAAGCTTTCGAGGTGGTACTGACAGAGCAGCACGAAGAGGGAGTACCTTGCCCCCAGCCTTTCTTGTCTAACGCTTCGGTCATGGTGGCCAAAGAGATGATCCGGCACGGATTTAGGCCAGGGAAGGGACTTGGACGAACCCTTCAGGGAATAACAGAACCCGTTACTTTGCCAGTCATCAAGAAACCTTTTGGACTAGGTTTCAAACCTACTCCAGCAGACGAAAAATGGGCAAAGAAAAGGAGAAATGAGGGCTGGAAGTTGCCTCAACCACTGCCGGATTTATATGCGACTTTTGTCAGGCCAAGGTACGTTGAAGAAGAAGATGATGAGGTCTTCACAGCTGCGGAAATCGAGGAAATATGTGGGGCGATGAGAGAAATGCTCTACGAGGTCCACATGGTTTAACCAGGTGAAGGCACAAGCACTGCTGAAATGCTGTACATGGGACCGAACGCCCAACTTCAAAACTGGGAGGCCACGCCATTCCCGACTAGACGGAAGTCCGGGTAGTCCTGTCCTACCACCTTTCCTGTATCACAAGTTATCTCCGGGACATAACTTGAACGTTTTCTTCTTTTTCAATTGTTGTTTTGAATTCCTAGTTGTAAACATTGTTGTCTTCCAACTTTCCAAAGAAAATATACAAAAAAAAAAATCTTCATTGCTTTCCTATTCTTTCTTTTGTTCTGATTTTTATTAGTTTTCCTTTTATCTTCCTTTTCAGCCCTAATAATGCGGCTTTAAATATGACATGCTTGCGGACTTCATGCCCAGACCACAATGAGCTATTTAACTGCGAATTAATCAACCCAGAACCAGAATATGATGCGGAAGAAGCTTTTAGGGAGATAAACCGAGAGTTGGAATATTTCGAGAATAAACAAAAGCCAAATCTGAATGACACTGAACCGGTAAATTTAGGAACCCCGGAAGAAATCCGGGAGACCAAGATAAGCATTCACACGGACAAGAAAACGCGAGAGGCGATAATTCAACTTCTTTTTGAATTTAAAGATGTGTTTGCTTGGTCATATGATGACATGCCGGGACTAGGTGTTGATCTGGTGGTTCATAAATTGCCGATTCATCCTGACTGTCCTCTAGTCCAACAAAAGCAACGAAAGTTCAAAACTGAGGTCAGTGACAAGATTAAAGAGGAGATCACCAAACAACTGAAAACGGGAGTGATTCGGGTAGTCCATTATACAACATGGTTGGCAAATGTGGTTCCAGTACCAAAAAAGGACGGGAAAACTCGAGTATGTGTAGATTACCGAGATTTGAACAGAGCAAGTCCTAAGGATAATTTCCCGCTGCCCAACATCCACATCCTCGTTGATAATTGCGCCAAGCACGAGATACAGTCTTTTGTAGATTGTTATGCCGGGTATCATCAGGTACTGATGGATGAAGAGGACGCAGAGAAAACTGCCTTCACCACGCCTTGGGGCACCTACTGTTACCGGGTCATGCCATTTGGTCTGAAGAATGCTGGGGCTACTTACATGAGGGCCATGACTGCCATTTTCCATGACATGATGCACCAGGAAATAGAGGTGTACGTGGACGATGTGATAGTCAAATCCAGGACGCAGGATAATCACATCCAAGACTTGAGGAAATTCTTCGAGAGGCTAAGGAAGTATGACTTGAAGCTAAATCCAGCCAAATGCGCTTTCGGAGTTCCGTCGGGCAAACTTTTGGGTTTCATCGTAAGCAGGAGAGGTATCGAGCTAGATCCAACTAAGATAAAATCCATCAGAGATTTGCCTCCTCCAAGAACAAAGAAAGACGTGATGAGTCTGTTGGGCAGGTTGAACTACATCAGTCGGTTTATTGCCCAGCTGACAAGCATGTGTGAACCCATATTCAAGCTGTTAAGGAAAGATGCGGCGATTAAGTGGACAACAGAGTGTCAAGAAGCCTTTGATAAAGTCAAAGAATACCTTTCGAATCCCCCAGTCTTGGTCCCTCCAAAACCAGGAAGGCCACTTTTCTTGTATCTGACAGTCTTGGAGAACTCTTTCGGTTGCGTCCTCGGACAACACGACGTAACCGGAAAGAACGAGCAAGCAATCTACTACTTAAGCAAGAAATTCACCGGTTACGAAGCCAAATACACTCTGCTGGAAAGGACATGCTGCGCTCTCACATGGGTTGCACAAAAGCTGAGACATTATCTCCAAGCCCACACTACATTCCTCATAAGCAGGTTGGATCCTTTGAAGTATATATTTCAGAAGCCAATGCCTACTGGGAGACTGGCTAAATGGAAAATCTTGCTTACGGAATTCGACATAGTTTATGTCACTCGCACGGCAATGAAAGCCCAGGCGTTAGCAGATCATTTGGCCGAAAATCCGGTCGATGAGGAATACCAGCCATTGGATACCTACTTCCCAGATGAAGAAGTAAACACCGTAGAAGTGATCTCGGAGGAAGCTCATGTTTGGAAGATGTTCTTTGACGGAGCCGTGAACGCCAAGGGTGTAGGGATTGGGGCAATTTTAATCTCGCCTTCCGGTCAGCATTATCCCGCCACAGCTAGACTGTGTTTCTTTTGCACAAACAATACAGCTGAGTATGAAGCCTGCATTATGGGCATGCATATGGCAATCGATCATGATGTCGAAGACTTACTGATTATGGGAGATTCTGACCTGATCATCCGGCAAGTCCAAGGTGAATGGGAAACTCGGAATGTCAAACTTATCCCATACCGACAACATGCGGAGGACCTCAGCAAGCGCTTTACCTCAATAGAGTTCAGGTATATTCCGAGGTGTCACAATGAACTGGCAAATGCACTTGCTACTCTGGCTTCTATGCTACCCTACCCGGGCAACGCCCACGTCGATCCTTTGGAAATCCAAATCAAGGAAAGACACGGTTACTGCAGTGTAATCGAGGCGGGATCAAATACGCAGCCTTGGTACCATGACATTAAGAGGTTCTTAAAGACGCAAGAATACCCCGAGCACGCTACTGGAGATCAAAAGAGGACCATTAGGCGACATGCAAGTGGTTTCTTTCTGAGCGGTGAATTGTTATATAAGAGAACTTCGGACCTCAATCTCTTAAGATGTGTCGATATCGAGGAAGCGAGAAAGATCATGCACGAAGTACACGCAGGTGTGTGCGGACCTCACATGAACGGGTATGTCTTAGCGAAGAAGATCCTTAGAGCGGGTTATTACTGGATGACCATGGAAAAGGATTGCTTTAGCTTTGTCCGGAAGTGTCATCAGTGTCAGGTGCACGGTAATTTGATTCATGCACCTCCCACGGAACTGCATCCCATGTCCGCACCTTGGCCATTTGTCGCTTGGGGCATGGACGTCATTGGACCAATTGAACCAAAGGCTTCGAATGGACACAGGTTTATACTGGTTGCCATCGATTACTTCACAAAATGGGTAGAAGCTGTCACTCTCAAGTCGGTCACCAAGAAAGCTGTAGTGGATTTTGTACACTCAAATCTTATCTGTCGCTTCGGTATTCCTGCGACCATCATTACAGATAATGCAGCAAACTTGAACAGTCACTTGATGGGAGATGTGTGCGAGCAATTCAAGATAACACACAGGAATTCCACTCCTTATCGGCCAAAAGCCAATGGTGCTGTGGAAGCTGCAAATAAAAACATCAAGAAGATTTTGAGGAAAACAATACAAAGTTCCCGACAGTGGCATGAGCAGTTACCTTTTGCATTATTGGGGTATCGCACTACGGTACGCACATCGGTGGGAGCAACTCCTTATCTTTTGGTTTATGGGACCGAGGCTGTAATACCGGCAGAGGTAGAAATTCCTTCGCTTCGAATCATTGTCGAAGCAGAAATCGAGGACAACGAGTGGGTTAAGACTCGGTTAGAGCAATTGACGTTGATTGATGAAAAGCGGATGGCTGCAGTTTGTCACGGACAGTTATACCAATGAAGGATAGCCCGTGCTTACAACAAGAAAGTCCGACCCCGGAATTTCGAAGTAGGTCAGCTGGTACTGAGGCGTATTCTGCCGCATCATGAAGAAGCAAAAGGAAAGTTTGCCCCAAATTGGAAAGGCCCATACATTGTAAGGAAGATACTGCCGCGAGGAGCATTGTATTTAGGTGATATCGAAGGAAATGACCCCGACACAGCAGTAAATGCAGATGCAGTCAAGAGGTACTACGTCTAAATCATACTCCAGTGGTCCTGACACATTTGAAAATGACGAAGGGTTTATTCCCCACTACTCCCCAAACACTACCCAATCCTCTCTACAAAAGAAAAAAAAAGAAAAAAAAAGAGCAAAAACAGAACATTGATTGAGGCCTGAACTACGTTTGACTTGATTCTGAAAGGATACGTAGGCAGCCTCTCCCTGAGGTTCAGTCACACCAACAATAAAATCCCATTCACTTTGATCGGGGCACGTCGAGCAGTTGAGAAGTTAGCATCATTACCTCTCTTTACCAAGCACAAGCCTTCAAATCAATTACCAAATATGGTGGGGAATCAATAAGCGTCACAAACGAAGACCATCACACTCTGAATTGAGAGAGATAAAATGAGAGAGCCTCAGCGGTGAAAACCTTCGGGCACCACGAGGCGACGGGAGAAGAGAAACCAAAATGAGAGAGCTTGTTTAGTAAAAACTCGTAAAGAGTGCTATCAAGCGATGACAGGAAGAGAAATGAGAGAGGTCAGCCAGCGAAAACCCGCAAAGGGCGCTGTTGGCCGAAAAGGATGACGCCATCCCAAGAAAGTTTCGGCAGAATGCCACCAGTTTGGAATCACAGATCCGTTCTGGTTCAGGAAAACGCAAGCTCTTAGAAGGTCAGACGTCCAGTCCAAAGAGCATGTCATTTAAAGCCAGCGTTATCTTCCTCAGATAAGTTTTCCTCGTCCCGAGAAAGGTGTTCCTTTTCTGATTTATTTTCCCCTTTCTTTGTTTCTTTTCGAATCCCTTTTGCATTTTAACCCCGAGTTCAGGACACACCGGAAAGGACAAGTGGCAGGTTTGTTTGCGCGGAATCCCGTCTCATGAAGGAAAGCACCTTGTCTCGTTGATATGATTACCCAAGGATGATGAATCATGACGTTTAATGGTGTTCCGGAGTAAAGGAAAAAGAGAGAAATCTTGAAATCTTCCCCAGCAAGTCCACCTTCGGACAAATCCCCACAGAGTCTCCCCCTGTACAAATCCCCACAGAGTCTCTATTGTACAAGCTCCCACAGAGTCTCCCCAATACATATATAAAAAAAAATGCAATGGAATCTCCCAAGCACATCCCAGCGAATCCTATTGTAAATATTCCCCAACAAGCTTACCCCAACAAATCCTAGAAATCCCGCTTTGAAATAAATCCCCAGCATGCCCCATTGTACAAAAATCCACACAAAGAATCCACTTTGTGAATATTCCCCACAGAGCTTCCCTTTTGTACAAATTCCCACAAAATACCTCCAATAAAATCCCCGTTGAGAACCTCCAAGCAAAACGGGACACACAAAAAAAAAGAAGAAGAAAAGAGAGCCTTACGAAGCAAGTCCTCGCAGAATCCGGAAATACAAGCCCGAGCAGTCTAAAGGTTTCGCCATTCGAATCAAATCGATGGCGGGACTTCGCAACATAAATAGAGACGCGACAAAGCAATTGGGAACGATCAAGGTCGCCGAACCGACCGTCATTTCCGAACTAACAATTGTTCTTTGTCTGAGAAGTTGAAACAGGTTTTAATCCAAGACAACCGTGCAAGAAGCAGGTGTCGCCCAAAGAAGAAGGTACACGGGTACAAGAAACATTTTGGCAATAAGGAATTCTCTCAAAAGGTAAGTTCCCACAAAACTCCCTTTTATCTTCTATTAAAACAAAAAACTCAAAAATAGATCGTGTAGTATTCTCGAGCTTTATCCCCAGCATCAGCATTAGGGTTTTAAACCCTAAACTGAATTTTCTTTCAGGCAGCATTAGAGTTTTAAACTAAACTGAGCTTTTCCATGCAATCAGCATTATGGTTTTAAACCCTAAACTGAATTTTCTTTCAGCCAGCATTAGAGTTTTAAACTCTAAACTGAGCTTTTCCATGCAATCAGCATTAGGGTTTTAAACCCTAAACTGAATTTTCTTTCAGCCAGCATTAGAGTTTTAAACTCTAAACTGAGCTATCCCATGCAATCAGCATTAGGGTTTTAAACCCTAAACTGAACTTTTTCCTTTTCAGCCAGCATTAGAGTTTTAAACTCTAAACTGAGCTTTCCCATGCAATCAGCATTAGGGTTTTAAACCCTAAACTGAATTTTCTTTCAGCCAGCATTAGAGTTTTAAACTCTAAACTGAGCTTTCCCATGCAATCAGCATTAGGGTTTTAAACCCTAAACTGAATTTTCCTTTTAGTCAGCATTAGGGTTTTAAACCCTAAACTGAGCTTTTTCCTTTTAGCCAGCATTAGAGTTTTAAACTCTAAACTGAGCTTTTCCATGCAATCAGCATTAGGGTTTTAAACCCTAAACTGAATTTTCCTTTTAGTCGGCATTAGGGTTTTAAACCTTAAACTGAACTTTTTCCTTTTAGCCAGCATTAGAGTTTTAAACTCTGAACTGAGCTTTTCCATGCAATCAGCATTAGGGTTTTAAACCCTAAACTGAATTTTCCTTTTAGTCGGCATTAGGGTTTTAAACCTTAAACTGAACTTTTTCCTTTTAGCCAGCATTAGAGTTTTAAACTCTAAACTGAGCTTTCCCATGCAATCAGCATTAGGGTTTTAAACCCTAAACTGAATTTTCTTTCAGCCAGCATTAGAGTTTTAAATTCTAAACTGAGCTTTCCCATGCAATCAGCATTAGGGTTTTAAACCCTAAACTGAATTTTCCTTTTAGTCAGCATTAGGGTTTTAAACCCTAAACATAACTTTTTCCTTTTAGCCAGCATTAGAGTTTTAAACTCTAAACTGAGCTTTTCCATGCAATCAGCATTAGGGTTTTAAACCCTAAACTGAATTTTCCTTTTAGTCGGCATTAGGGTTTTAAACCTTAAACTGAACTTTTTCCTTTTAGCCAGCATTAGAGTTTTAAACTCTGAACTGAGCTTTTCCATGCAATCAGCATTAGGGTTTTAAACCCTAAACTGAATTTTCCTTTTAGTCGGCATTAGAGTTTTAAACCTTAAACTGAACTATTTCCTTTTAGCCAACATTAGAGTTTTAAACTCTAAACTGAGCTTTTCCATGCAACCAGCATTAGGGTTTTAAACCCTAAACTGAATTTTCCTTCTAGTCAGCATTAGGGTTTTAAACCCTAAACTGAATTTTTCCTTTTCAGCCAGCATTAGAGTTTTAAACTCTAAACTGAGCTTTTCCATGCAATCAGCATTAGGGTTTTAAAACCCTAAACTGAATTTTCCTTTTAGTCAGCATTAGGGTTTTAAACCCTAAACTGAACTTTTTCCTTTTCAGCCAGCATTAGAGTTTTAAACTCTAAATTGAGCTTTCCCATGCAATCAGCATTAGGGTTTTAAACCCTAAACTGAATTCTTCCTTTGTTCGGCGTTAGGGTTTTAAACCCCAAACCGAACCTCTCCCCAGCTAGCCGGTATTAGGGCTCCAATCCTGAACTAAGCATTTTTATCTTCATTCATCAATTTTATGAACTTCCTGGCGAATAATTAACGAAATTTTCCTAGTGAAACTGGGGCAGAAAATTTCGTTCGTTTGTTTTCTCCCGCAGGTCTAACCTCGAGCCACATGGATCGAAATGACCCACGAGATGAGTCCCAGCTCGGAATCAAAGAAGAAAAAGAAAAAAGGAAGATGTTCCGAGGTATCGGAGTAAATGGAAGGCAGATTAACTCCAACATTTGATTAAGGTCCTGAACCCTGCCAATCGCATCTCACTCAGTATCCCAGAGATTAAACAAGTCACTGCAACTCGCAAGCATCAAGATTCAGATCGGAGTCTACAAGCAGAATCAGCTAAGACCCAAGATCAAGTCGCAAAAGAATCATAGATAGGAATCTTGTAACTAGCAGTTGACATGCATATAAGTAGTTAGTTCAGTTTTCAATTTTCCTTTGGTTGTAATAAGGCGGTCAGTGACGCAGCAGTGACAACAGCAACAGCAGTAACAGCAAGCATTGCAATCCCATGGTAGTCCCAGCTACCAAAACTTCCCGAACTACATTGACCTGATTCCTGTTTAGCCCAGGATATGTAGGAAATCTTTGAAGCAAGATTCGGTCAGATCTTTCAAAAAAAAAAAAACATGCTTCATACGGAGTAGTCCATAGGCAAAAATCGCTCATGCACGCTCACTTTATCTTTGCACGAAAACTCTTCGTGTTTCCGGACAAAGAGGGGCAGCTGTGAGCACGTGATTTTTGTTTTTTGCGCAACAGTCGCTCCAAAAGAATAAAATTGGTCCTGCTGTACAATTTTTGGATTTCTGTGGCACTTTGTTAATTATTTATGATCTTTTGCCCATTTTTATCTTTATTAAAAAAAAATAATATACAAAATGTATGTGTCATGCGTAATTTAAACCATAATCCGTTTGTCAGATGGAAAATCACAAAATACGCATTTTTGTCTTGATTTGTTGCCTTGTTTAATTTTTACCTACTTTTAATATTTTAATATGTGTAATAAATACGTTAAGTATTAATTAATGTTGTTTAGTTTTATTTAATTAGGTTGTATGTTTAGGAAAATAAAAAAAAATAATAAAGAAAGAAAAGAGGTTAAAACTCATTTTAAGTGAACTTGGGCCAATTCCCATTCTTAAAATCGGAGGCCCAAATGAACAGCCCGAGCCACCCGTCCAAACAGCCCACCCCCAGGCCATAAAACGACGTAGTTTAACACCAAAACTACGTCGTTTCGATGCCAATCCATCACAACCGTTTAAACCAAGCCGATCCAACGGTCCGGATCTTTCACCCATAACCCCACTACCCGACCCGTTACCCGAACCAATTCTTACCTACTAAGCCAAACGACGACGTTTCGTTTAAACCTTCAGATCCAAGCCGTCCATCTCGTCTCATCCAACGGTTGAAATCAATCCACCCATTCCATATATAAGCCTCCTACCACACCCTGCCCCCTATCCAATACCCCAGCTTCCGTCTTCACCTCCTTCCCCACGAAACCCTAGCCGCCCCCTTATCCCTCGCCATTAATCCCGGCGGCATGAACGCCGATGACCTCCGCCTGAACACCATAGAACCCCCTCACCGCCCTGAACATTGATCTGTTGGCCGTTTAGTTCGAATCCCTTCCCACCTTCTCGAATCTTCATTTGAAGATTCGAGTCGGAACCCGAGTTACACCAATCGACCTCAACTTCGCACCAGACAGTCCCCAGACCCCCCTCGTGACCAAACCATGCTTGGTTTGGTCCGAATCTGACCAGGGAAGCACGAATCCCGGATCTAATTTTTGGAACTTTAAAGGTCTTCGTCGATGGTCCGTGTTTTGTTCAAACTAAAAGATTAAGGTCTAATGGACCTTAATCGAAGTGTTTCTCATCTGAGAAACACTTCGATTAAAGCCCGTTCAGCCTTAAGAAAGGTCTGTCCGAATCCGAGTTAAGGCTTTTGATTTTTCGAGATTTGAGGTGAGTTTTGATTTTCTTTGCTTATTTATGTTAGTCCATGTTCGTTTAAAAGGTCTGTTCAGGTTTTGTTTTTAATCTGTGTTTTGAGTTTTATCAACTGTTCATGTCCACCTCGCCTGAACCTTTGTTGTTTGATTGAGTCTTTCTTCTAATTGTTCTGATAATTTGTATGTATGTATTTGTTGTGCAATTAATTGAATTTCAAATATGAACTGACCAACTGTTTCCTCCCATGTAATTTTGCTTAGTCAGTACAATTCGAATCATGTGTTCGATACTGTTAAATGTCTGACTTTGATCTCGATTGTATGAGTAATGCTAATAAAGTTGAGTCGAACATGTGTCGTCAATTAGTTTCAACTGTCCGAACAAGAACAAATCGATTTGCTTCTGTTGAACATTTGCCTGAATCAATTAAGAACCAAGTCCTGTTACTTATAGTTGTTAATATGATTTCAGAAACCTAAGGCTTGATCTGTAATTGAAATCTGAGTTGATAGCATGTGCACTTGTGCATAGCATGTGCATTGTGCACTTGTGCACAGCATGTGCATTGTGCACAACCTGTTTTCCTGCATAAAAGGGCCTTCAATTTTAAAATGGTTTGACAGCATATGCTGTCAGATATATTCTACTGCCCATGCTTACTTTTAGTTAATAAAATAGGAAAAGATAAGTCTGCCAGGGGATATTGATGGGTTTAATACTTATTTAGCTAAAGTTGGAATTGAAAATGGAAGGCACATGGGAGGGGTACTGTGATTTCTGAAAATAGGCTGTTTAAAAAGAGTAGGATAGAGGCTTATAAAAAGAGGGGATAGACATACAGAAAGGGGACTGGGCTTTAAGAAGAAAAAAAAAATAAAGGAAAGGGGAACACACTGTGAGGAGTTTTGAAAGAGAAAGCTGGATAGACATACAAAGAGATACAGAAATTATACAATCTACAATCAGAAATTGTTTCTTCCTATTTGTTATTTGGGTTTTCAGTTGTTCAACTTGTTGAAATCGATTCTGATTCTTTGAAGTTCCAGTGGTGTCTATTTAGTCAAGTGTTTTCCATTGATTTACTACTGGTTTGGTCTGCTTGGAGTTCTGATTCTACTCCACTGGGTGTTGCTCTCATTTGGCTATTTCTTTCTATTGGCCATAGTTGCATTTCTGCACTTGAGCCTTTTCTGCTGTTCGCTTTGTTTGCTGCTGCCTTGTCCTGCTGCTATTTGCTAGTCCTGTTTCTTTTGGCTGCTGATTTCCACATCTTCCTTTTCTTCTCCTTTGCATTTTCAGCATTTCCAGGTACACATTTCAAGTCCCATATTGATGTAACTGAAACAGTTTGAAAGCATGAAACGAAAAAGGGTGAAGATGTTCAAGTATTCGTTGTGATATTCATAGTACATTAACAGGCCTTGTGGAAATTGATTTAGTTTATGGTTCAATAGTTCAAAAGAATGTACTGATAGCCGACTGAGTTCACCCCTTTGTATTTGAGCTCGATAGTTGTCTGTTAGTATAAGCATGCGTATTTCGACTTTACACAATACTGTTTTCTGTTTCATTTAGTTTTTTTTTAGTAAGACTAGTCCATATAAGTTTATTTAAGTTCAATACAAGAAATGCTCAGATTAAGCGTTGTATTTCGCTAACTTGAATATGATTCCTTGTCAAATTAAAGCATTTTACTTCGCCAGTCATCCTTTAACCTAGTTCAAATAAGTTCAGTTAAGTTCAAATTAAGAAATGTTCGGATTAAGTATTGCATTTCATCTATCTCATATGTAATCTTTTGTTCGACCAAATCATTTTCGTAAGGCATGACGTTTTTTTTTTACTTTAAAAGTAATCAATCAGAAATTGATAGGAGTTTGGTTTAAGCCGAAGTATATACTTCAATTAGCATACACTTTCCTTTCTTCTATCTCTGGAAATAAAAATAATAGAAATGTAGTCACTGTAGGATACCCTTCTAAAAATAATGAGACGAGCCTCGCCAAATAAAAATACAAATTGCGGGGCCCTCAACAACTAATCATAATATTTAGAATTCGGGCTAGGCCATTTAGTGAATCTCATGGCCTTCTCAAAAATAATAACGCGATAGACTTTTTCAGGCACGGTTTAAGTAAATTATGTTTTTAAATTCGGGTGCACATTGATGTGACCCAAATCCAAATCCCAACGGAGTCAAAATGTGTTAACAACTACGGGTGCATTGATTGTGATGTGGTTTGAGATGCATTTTTACGACGTTGCAATTCTATAAAAATAAATGATAATGATAAAAGCGGTTTAAACTTAATAAAAGCACATAAGTCACAACATGTATTTAAATCAGATATTTAGCCATTATAACAATTTAAGCGACCGTGCTAGAACCACGGGATTCGAGGGTGCCTAACACCTTCCCTCGGGTCAACAGAATTCCTTACTTAGAATTTCTGGTTCGCAGACTTCATTTGGAAAAGTCGAAAATTTCCTCGATTTGGGATTCAAGATAAACCGGTGACTTGGGACACCAAAAGCCAAACCTTTCCCAAGTGGCGACTCTGAATTAAATAAATAATCCCATTTCGAATATTGTCACTTTAATTGGAAAAACTCCACCCGCGCATTTCTAACCCCTCGGGGCGGGCGCGCAAAAAGGAGGTGTGACACATACGCTGGTACACTGATCTTCAGTATATTATGCTGGACCGGTCCCTATTGCAACAAAATAGTGACTATTTTTCAATGACTTTGCAAACGCTGGAATGACCCGTCCGAAAACTGACTAGCCCGTACTATTTATGTTTAGTTAGAAGGACCAGATGTGTTTGGTTGGTTATTAGATTATACTCATTAAGTTATGCGAAATTATTGAGCGGAAGAGGATGAGCAATAAGAATCGTAATACGGAGATTAAAGTTATTAATTACCGCATAATAACTCATTCATTACTATTCACACATAAATAATTCCTACATGATATTTTTCTCACATAACTAACATAACATGTAAACGGAACTACCAAATATTGTTTCTGGAAATTGACAGCTTCTCCACTCAGACTAGAAGTTAATCAGAAACTAATGGTAGAGAGTAGCTCACCTGTATATAAGCACGTTAACTACTAAAGTAATTAAGCTACTTCTTTCTAGAGTAAGGCGTCTTATTACTTTAACATATAAATGAAAATAAAAACCAAGATAACATATAATACTATAAAACATTAAAGAATTCGTAATTGTTTTGAATAAATTTGACAATTCTTTTTTTTAACTACAAAAATTGCACATCATCTTTACGAATGCATCTATACATATGGTATGCGAGAAGGCAAGCTAAAGCAAAAAGAGAGATGCTGAACTGAACAATCTGTTAAACAAATACTGATCGATGCATGCAGACTGCAGTACTATTACTCGGCCATACTGATGCATTTATGTTTCTTTCTACTTCTCAAGCAACTTCTCTTCCAACAACATACATTACAAATATGTACAAAAGAAAAGAGAGGCAACCGATGGTACATACAGTAATGGAGAGACCCAGTGAATGTGCTAAAGTCGCATATATACCAGTTACAAATGCAATTACCACTGCTAACATTGCCAGAAGCTGCAACAGACTTGCGACTCTACTGAGAGCCCACAGAATTCTCAAATCCTGATAGGACGTTGGTCGATGATTTATTGCCATGATGAAGTAGCTGAATATAGCACCAGCTGAGCATGCAAAGGCAATGACATCCGTAATAACAAATACACGGAACGCTGCTTTTCTTGTTAGAATCGCCATCCCTTCATTAGGGCTATTTGAATCGCTGTCAAAACCTCCTGGCAATGTGAAACCAGCGGCAAAGGTGACTGTAACTAATAGAGTGGCCACAACTAGATGTATTTGAGCTGCCGACATGATGCCTTTGATTTCTGTTTCACGTTCCTTAGCATGCTTCAAATTCTCCCTCTGTAGATAAATTTCATCCGGTGTGTTCACCGGAGTTTCACGTCCTCCCAATCGACCAATGTTAGCAAAATCGCGATACATGCTGTCACTGATAGTTTCCTTGTTTGTCGTCCTCTTTATGCAAGACAATGCTACGTCAAGCGGAGTCTGGTTTTCTTTGTTAAATGACATCTTCTTTGCTCTGGGATTTTCTCTTAATTTCACAGGCACATGGGCCCAATAAATAGAGGCGGCAAGCAAATGGAGAGGAGTGTTGCCATCATTATCTGCATCGTCAGCAAGGCTATCCCACTTCCTGGACTTCAATAAGGAATTAACTAACATATATTGATTGTTGAATATGGCAACATGAAGAGCATTTTGGTCTCTGCTATCAAGCATTTCCCAGCAATCAGGGCAGTACTTTAATAACTCATTTATCATGTTTTCATCACCTGCACTGGCTGCAATGTGAAACGTTGTCGTCCAGCGATTTTCACTGCCTGCTGGAAGGTAGGCTAAGGATTTCTTCCACTCCAGCATATCAGAAACTGCTTCTTTCAATCCTAGATAAACAGCATAGTGCAGCGAATTCCAACCACTCACGTCAGCTTCCTCACATAAAGATTTATTCCATTGCCATAGTAATCTCGCGCAATCTGGATATATCAAATATCATGATGATGATGATAAGGAGTTAATTCATCACAAATTGTGAGATCATTCAAAGCGCTTATCACTACTAGAAATCCGGTAAAAAGCGACCAAAGTTGGTCGCTTATAGGCCTAAAAGCGACCAAAAAGCAACCAAACATGCCTGGTCGCAATATTGCTGGTCCCTTTATTTTAGGGACCAAAGTTGGTCGCTAATTAGCGACCAACTTTGGTCTCTAAGGTAAAAGGACTAAATATTCTGATTTGACTTTAGTGACCAACTTTGGTCGCTATATTAATTTAATAATATAAATTTAGCGACCAAAGTTGGTCTCTACATATGAAATACGTTGTTTTTAATTTATCATTAATCATTAGAAAGCGACCAACTTTGGTCTCTAATCCAAATATTATATTTTAAAATCTGGACAATAGAGACCAAAGTTGGTCGCTAAATTCAAGAATTTAATTTTTTTTTTAAAGATAAGCGACCAACATTGGTCGCTATATTTCCATAAATTGTATTTTTTTAATAGAAATCTGGGCAGGTAGCGACCAAGGTTGGTCGCTATTGCCCAGAAAATTATTTTTTTTATAGTGAAATGTGACCAAATAGAGACCAAAGTTGGTCGCTTTTCTTGGTATATTTTTGGCAGAAACTTCCTGTTTTGGCAGCTACACCACCTGCCAGCTTACCAAACATCCTAGACAGGCATTTTATGCCAGTAACAACAACAACAACAATTAAAAGCAACAATCAATAGAACTAACACATTAAGCTAACAAAACTAAGTTAACGCTTATTACAAGCCCATTCGAACTAAAAAGGACTAACACAATAGAACTAAATTTTTTTGTCTAGTTCAAAGTATATAAAGTACTCAAGGAGTGTTCTTTCAGCATCCTCGTCCGAAAGTTGGATTGCCTCGCCCGATTCATTAGGTGGTTGACTGCGTATGAATTCCCCCACGTCAGCTGCATGTGAAGCGAACCTATATGAAAAATTATATATATTGAATTAGTATTTCAAAATTTATATAAAAGTGAATCAAAATACTTAATGAAAAGTAAAAAACTTACATGTATATAGTCGAGGCTCGACCCTCCTTTATGAATCAGTCTCTTTCTTCTTCTTTACAATACGAGTTTCATTGAATAGCTCATCTTGCTTCATTGGCATCATAAAGCTGTCTGGTGGCTTTGGTGATTATCCTCGTGGTACTATTACTCGGGATGAACTTGGATACAATGAATAACTTGGATACAGTACCTGACAGGGTGTGTCTTTGATCAATTGTTGATCTCTATAGCTACAATGATAATGAGAAGACAACGACATGTGTTTCAAAATAGTGATGGTATAGGTAGAATTTAACATTTCCTAAGTAGATAAAAGAGGTTATAGAGGAATTCTATACTTCACTTTCCAAGAGGAAAAGAAGTTTGATTGATAGTGACAACGTTGATGAAGACGGAATGTTTTCCGTTGGTCATGGCAGTTCCCATAAAGCGGGGATCATAAGACTCTATGATGACAAAGATTATAGGAAGTTTTGTTCTAAACTTTCTTCCAAGTCTGATCCGTACAAGCTTAATATAATATTGGTGATATTTCTTCGGATTCAGACAATGATTTGACCGACAAAAGTATAGAAATGCTCTTAAAAAGAATTAAAGGTAAAATGTTTTTCTTGGTAGAGAAGGATGCTGGAAAGTTTTTACCTTTAATTCTTTTTAAGAGCATTTCCATACTTTTGTCGGTCAAATCATTGTTTGAATCCGAAGAAATATCACCATTATCACATTAAGCTTGTACGGATCAGACTTGAAAGAAAATTTAGAACAAAACTTCCTATAATCTCTGTCATCATAGAGTCTTATGATCCCCATTCTACGGGAACTGCCATGACCAACGGAACACATTCCGTCTTCATCAACCTTGTCACTCTCAATTAAACTTCTTTTCCTCATGGAAAATGAAGTACAAAATTACTCTATAAGCTCTTCTTTTATCTACTTAGAAAATACTAAATTCCTACCTACACCATCACTATTTGAAACACATGCCATTGCCTTCTCATCATCATTGTCGCTAATGAGAAGAACAATTAAAGGCACACTTTGCCAGGTACTGTGTCTTAGTTATTCTTGGTGTAAGTTCTATTGCATGTCTAATAACGTCATCAATCTCTTCTAATAATCCTCCGGCATATAAAATTACAAAACATAAACTAAAAGTTCAATTCATATCCTAAACCTTCAATTCATATCCACAAAAGTTTAAGTCATATCCTAAAGGTTCAACTCATATCGTAAAAAGTTCAAGTCATATCGTAAAATTTCAATTTATATCGTACAAGTTCAATTCACAAGAACAAAACCTAAAAACTAAAAGTTCATCAATTCTTATCGTACGAGTTTAAACATAAACTAAAAGTTCATTTTATATCCTAAAGGTTTAATTCATATCCACAAAAGTTTAAGTCATATCCTAAAAATTCTATTTATATCCTAAAATTTCAACTCATATCCTAAAAGTTTCAATTTATATCTTACAAGTTCAATTCACAAGAACAAAACCTAAAAACTAAAAGTTATATTCATATCCTACGAGTTTAAACATAAACTAAAAGTTCAAGTCATATCCTAAAGGTTCAATACATATGCTAAAGGTTCAATTTATTTCCTAAAAGTTCAACTCATATTCTAAAAGTTTTAATTCATATCCTAAAAAGTTCAAGTCATACATAAAAGATTCAATTTATATCGTACAAGTTCAATTCACAAGAACAAAACCTAAAAACTAAAAGTTATATTCATATCTTACGAGTTTAAACATAAACTAAAACTTCAAGTCATATCCTAAAGGTTCAATTTATTTCCTAAAAGTCCAACTCATATCCTAAAAGTTTCAACTCATATCGTAAAAAGTTCAAGTCATACATAAAAGCTTCAATTTATATCGTACAAGTTCAATTCACAAGAACAAAACCTAAAAACTAAAAGTTCATCAATTCTTATCCTACGAGTTTAAACATAAACTAAAAGTTCAATTTATATCCTAACGGTTCAATTCATATCCACAAAAGTTCAAGTCATATCCTAAAATTTCTATTTATATCCTAAAAATTCAACTCATATCCTAAAAGTTTCAATTCATATCCTAAAAATTCAATTCACAAGAACAAAACCTAAAAACTAAAAGTTATATTCATATCCTACGAGTTTAAACATAAACTAAAAGTTCAAGTCATATCCTAAAGGTTCAATATATATGCTAAAAGTTCAATTTATTTCCTAAAAGTTCAACTCATATCCTAAAAGTTTCAATTCATATCCTAAAAAGTTCAAGTCATACATAAAAGCTTCAATTTATATCCTACAAGTTCAATTCACAAGAACAAAACCTAAAAACTAAAAGTTATATTCATATCTTACGAGTTTAAACATAAACTAAAACTTCAAGTCATATCCTAAAGGTCCAATTTATTTCCTAAAAGTTCAACTCATATCCTAAAAGTTTCAACTCATATCGTAAAAAGTTGAAGTCATACAATAAAGCTTCAATTTATATCGTACAAGTTCAATTCACAAGAACAAAACCTAAAAACTAAAAGTTCATCAATTCTTATCCTACGAGTTTAAACATAAACTAAAAGTTCAATTTATATCCTAAAGGTTCAATTCATATCCACAAAAGTTTAAGTCATATCCTAAAATTTCTATTTATATCCTAAAAATTCAACTCATATCCTAAAAGTTTCAATTCATATCCTAAAAATTCAATTCACAAGAACAAAACCTAAAAACTAAAAGTTATATTCATATCCTACGAGTTTAAACATAAACTAAAAGTTCAAATCATATCCTAAAGGTTCAATACATATGCTAAAGGTTCAATTTATTTCCTAAAAGTTCAACTCATATCCTAAAAGTTTCAATTCATATCCTAAAAATTCAACTCATATCCTAAAAGCTTCAATTTATATCCTACAAGTTCAATTCACAAGAACAAAACCTAAAAACTAAAAGTTATATTCATATCTTACGAGTTTAAACATAAACTAAAACTTCAAGTCATATCCTAAAGGTTCAATACATATCCTAAAGGTTCAATTTATTTCCTAAAAGTTCAACTCATATCCTAAAAGTTTCAACTCATATCGTAAAAAGTTCAAGTCATACATAAAAGCTTCAATTTATATCGTACAAGTTCAATTCACAAGAACAAAACCTAAAAACTAAAAGTTCATCAATTCTTATCCTACGAGTTTAAACATAAACTAAAAGTTCAATTTATATTCTAAAGGTTCAATTCATATCCACAAAAGTTCAAGTCATATCCTAAAATTTCTATTTATATCCCAAAAATTCAACTCATACCCTAAAAGTTTCAATTCATATCCTAAAAATTCAACTCATATCCTAAAAGTTTCAATTTATATCATAGATTTATATAAACCCTAGATTTTTATAAAATGTTAAATAATGATAAATACAACCTAAACCCTAGGTTTCTATAAAATACAATGTTAAATAATCAATTGAAACACTAGTCATTTGAAACTAATTCATAGCTAATAAACAAAACATTATAAGCTTACACAAAAGATATAAATTGTAATTATAACCTAGAATTTTTAGGAGGTGGAGAAGGAGAGAGACGCAGCAGCGGCAGAGGCGACGGCGACGGGGCGGCGGCAGCTGGGCGGTGGTCGTTGGTGGCGTGGGTGGGGCATCTGGTGCTGGGAGTTGGAAGGGGGGGGGGGGGTTTGAGTGTGAGAGAGAAAAGAGAGATTTTGGGAAATTTTTAGAAAGAATGGGAGGGGATCCCGGTTTTGACACTCTGGAATTAAAAATAGCGACCACAGTTGGTCGCTATTTTGGTAGGTAAATCAGTTTTGAATTTTTAGAAATAGCGACCAAAGTTGGTCGCTATTTCTAAAAAAATTATATTACTCTTAATTCAATTTAAAATTATATATATATGTAGTATAAATTTAGGATTTTAATTCAATTTAAGCTATATATATATATATATATATATATATATATATATATCTGTGTGTGTGTGTGTGTGTGTGTGTGTGTGTGTGTGTGTGTGTATAATACAATTTAAAATTATGTACATATGTAGTATAAATTTAGGATTTTAATTCAATTTAAGCTATATATATATATATATATATATATAAGCTATATTCGATATAATACTACCTAATACACTTATACTTAGTGCATAGTATAACGTAAGTATATATATATATATATATATATATATATATATATATATTATATACATAAGCTATATTCGATACAGTATTACCTAATACACTTATACTTAGTGCATAGTATAGCGTAAGTATATATATATATATATATATATATATATAATATATAAATATCCAGTGAATCTCCCGAGTGTCGTCCTGTAGTCCAACTCATATTGGCGGGGATCTCCCGAAATACAAATCTGTAGTCCCATATATAGATACTCAATACTAGGGGAATCTACCGGAATACTGATCCATAGTCCCAAAGTAAACAAGCAGGGGATCTCCCGGGATACCATCCCGTAGTCCCAAAGTAAACACACAGCAGCACGAAGAATATTCCATTCAATCCAAATTTCACACTAGGGTAAAATAGGTATTCCTAACCTAGCATGCTGCACTGAATTCAAATAAGGTAGTTTGAGCACGTAAAGCAATTAAATCAATTAGGCATGCTTCCCTAAGCTAACAGTAGGCTAAAATTGAAAGTAGTGTAAGCAGGGAAAGAAACACAGTTATAATTACTTAATAAAAATAGGATTTTCAACAATTAGCACAAGTACGCACTCGTCACCTCACGTACAAGGCATTTCATATATCAACAATACCAAAATTCTAAGGGGAGTTTCCCTAATACACTTATACGCAGTGCATAGTATAGCGTAAGTATATATATATTATATATATATAAGCTATATTCGATACAGTATTACCTAATACACTTATACTTAGTGCATAGTATAGCGTAAGTATATATATAAGCTATATTCGATACAGTATTACCTAATACACTTATACTTAGTGCATAGTATAGCGTAAGTATATATATTATATATGTAAGCTATATTCGATATAATATTACCTAATAGACTTATACTCAGTGCATAATATAGCGTAAGTATATATTTTATATATATATATATATATATATATATATATATATATATATATATATATATAGAGAGAGAGAGAGAGAGAGAGAGAGAGAGAGAGAGAGAGAGAGAGAGAGAGAGAGAGAGAGACTTATATTTATATTATTTAGATAGTAAATACAAAAGTGATTTTTAATTTTGACCATTGTTGACCTGAATAGAGACCAACTTTGGTCGCTATTTATTCAAGAATTTAGTTTAGCGACCAAAGTTGGTCGCTATATTTAAATCAGATTTAATTATATTTCATATAATATTTAAATTAATAATATAATTATTAAAATTGTATAACTGGGCCCCATTTAAGCGACCAAAGTTGGTCGGTATCTGCCTACCCTTTAAGTAGCGACCAACGTTGGTCGCCATTTTTATATTATATATATTTATATTTTATAATTTTTTTAAAATAATAATATAATTATTAAAATTTTGTAGGTGGGTCCCACTTTAGCGACCAACATTGGTCACTAATCTCAGTAAATGTTTGACCAAGAAAGTCTGACCAGTCCAGTCAACATTTTGACTAATATAGCAACCAAGTAGCGACCAACCTTGGTCGCTATTTTGTTTCTTTTATTTATTTTATTATTTTCGCTAGTTTAGCGACCAACTTTGGTCGCTTTTTCCCACAGACCAATTTTGGTCGCTAAATTATTTATTCTTTTGCTTCCTCTTTCATACTTCTCACACAATCCTAGAGCTTGGATTTGGTGGTTATTGATTGAATACTTATTGATTTCTAAGTCTTCCACTAGTTCGAGGGTTCAAGAGTGGTATTGTTTAACCAAAAAGTTGATTTTTTGGTCAAAGCTAAAGACAAATAGAAATTCGGGCTACTGATAATCAGGAGACAAAAAAAATAATAGACTTTTTGAGAATGACAAATAAGCAGTAGATAAGTTTGTATTTTAATGTAATATTGATGGTATCCTCTGTCTTTACAAATGACTTGACCTCCTCCTTTTATAGTTGATCCTAAATAAAGGAGTAATACCTTAGCCTTAATGAGATAATTATGAGCAATAAATGACATTAAATAAGACGTTACACAATCATTCCTATTTAATACCAATTCTCTAATGTATTGGGTATTTAATATTGAATTTGAACTCCTTTTTGTCATCATATCCATGTCTTCAATGCCTTCTGATCTCTTGGCTTTAAATGACCTAAATAGGTACGAAGCTTGTATTATTAGAATTGCCTCTCGTGCCTATTTAGCTTTCCTTTCCCCGTATTTGTTGTCACTCATGTCTCTTAACTGATCATCATGTTTTGACCATTTGACTAGTCCTCGTGTCATGCCACGTCACCTTCAATATAAATTCAGTTTTTTCCCAATACAGATAGTCCCCCCACTTTCTATTTATTTATCAATTAAATATATGGGAAGTGGATCTTCATAAAAAGGGAATTTTTGCTGTAATTAATACTATGAAAGTACTGGCGCTTAATTGTTCCTTCTAATTAATGCTTTACATACGTGTCACCTTTTGATTGGTTTTGCAAATCTGCGCCCTTTTTTCAAGGCTTCTTCATTCCCACTATTCACGAAGTGTTAGTTGCCTTTATTATAGGCTTTCCATCATTACACTTCTAATTTTGACGATTGTCATTATAAACATATTTAACCCTCTTTCTTTTGCTTTCTTCTTCGTAGATCTTCAACAAGCAATTTATTATTCACTTTTGCTTTTTCTCCCCTTTAATTCATCCTTCTTCAACAATGTCATCTCCAAACCCTAACCCTAGAAAAGTTTCAATTCTAGATCACTTCCCCAATACCCCCGTAAGACATAGGAGAGACAAAGGAGGTAGGCTTCGGAGCTTGAGCCTAGGATCCACTCATGGTGGTTCATCTGGTTCTGCTTCTTCTTCTTCTGGTATTAGGAGTTCTATCCCAAAGACCTCCTCTTCTAAAGGTAAAGAACTTTCTGAACCTACTCAGGAGCCTTTAGTTGAAGAAATCGTACCCAATGATTTATCTTTTGGGAATGATAGAAGATTTCTCCAAGAACAAGTTAAAAATTTAGAAAAAACTGATACCTATCCTTCTTTAATAACTGAACTTGTGATTCCCACTGTTAGGAAAGATTGTAATTGGAGAGATAATCTTCGTATGATGATTCCTGCCCCAAACCAGAGAATTTCTTCTTTTAGAATTGGATTCTCTTTCATTTATATGTATCCCTTTACTTTGGGATTTAATCCTTCCATTGACCCAGTTATTCTTGAATTTTGTCGCGTTTTCAAAATTTGCTTAGCTCAAGTAGGGCCTCTTGTTTGGAGAGCTGTGGCTTGCTTAAGGTATTTGTCTACCAAAGCCAATGTTAATTTTACCTTTTCCCATCTTATTCACCTATACCACCCAAAATTATTCCGCCATGGAGTTTTTACCTTAACTGCAAGAAGCAAGAAGGTTTTAGTAAACCCCGAAGATGACAAGGATCGAGGGTGGTATTGTCGTTACGTTGCTGTATGTACGGTGGATTTGTTGGGTGAAACAAACATTCCCTTCCCTGAGAAGTGGAATTTTGCATGTAAGTTTTTCTTTTTCCTACCGTATCTTAGTTTTTAAGAATTTTGGTTTCTTTTCTAATCTCGTCTCTTTTTGGCTTTTTGTAGCAACCATGGGAGATATGGAACACGTTCCTAACTTTCGTGGTTGGGTAGATTCAATTTTGAAGATTGCGCCTATGGAGGCGAGAACTTGGAAATCAATTTCTCTTTTGAATGGTTGGAAAGTGAAGATCCATGGTATGTATTTCCTTATGCTCTGCCGTATATTGAATTCTTTCTTATTTCAATTCCTTATCCCTTTTTTTATCAGGATTTGGTATCAGGGGTATGACAGCTGAGGTAGCCGTTGCCATTCGAGCGTCTTCAACCGCTTCACTTGATTTGGAAAAGACTCGGGCCACGCTACCAAAAAGAAAAGTTGTAGAAGAAAGTTCTGAGAATGAGGAAGAAGAGAATACCTCTTTGATAGCCAGGCCAAGAACCAGGAGACGCATCATTGATGGAGACGAAGTTGAAGATACTCCTGTTCGAGCCTCTATCTCCGAGCCTGTTCAAATCCTTTCTGATGAGGATACCACTCCAAGAGGCTCTAATGAATCAATTCGATGTCTCTTTGTTAGTGGTTTTGAGAGTGGAGAATTTGGACCAGTTCTTGATGAAACTCCCCTTTCTTCTTCTATTCCTTCTATTCCTTTGACAACCACGAGTATTTCTTTGCCTATTTTATCAACTCCTGTTTCTTTACCTATTTTGGTTCCCATATGTACTCCTACCATCCCTGCTTTGACTCCCACAGCTCCCATTGTTTTTACCTCTTCTACTACTTCTCCTTCCATTGTTCCCCCTTCCTCTGTTCAGCATATAGAGGCGGGTTCTAGCTGCAGAGGCATGGCTATGAGAAGTGTTACTCTTAAAGTTCCTACCAATCATAGCCTTTTGAGAGAGACTGGTGGAGCTGATGTTTGGCTCGAGCCTTTAATCGAAGATATTGAGAAGAAGAAGATGGAGAGCCACAGTTGCTTGACTCTGATGAATGACATAGTTCATTCTACCTTGAAGGTACTTCTTTTTTAACTTACAAGTGTTTTATATATCTCTCTATATTCTCACATTTTATGCCTTTCCCTTGTAGGCTAATCTTATTGGTACTGAGTTAATGGGAAGAATCTCCACTCTAGAGAAGAAGGATCGAGAGTCTGCGAAGGCTATCTGTGAGGCTAGGAGAATAGCCAAGGATACCCATCTTGAGGCAGCAAACTGGAAGGAGCAGTTGAGAATGCTCAGGGGACCATAGAGGAGTTGCAAGAAAGTAGAAATTTCCTGGAGCAACAAAAGCGTGGTTTGACTTCTGAGCTAGCAATTGCCAAGGCTTCTTCAAGCGAACTTGAAAAAGATAAGGAGCTTTTGGAGGACTCATTTTCAAAACAACTATCAAAGGCTAGTGAAGAAATTAGAGAGCTTAAGGCACTTGTGGAGAAGAAAGAAGAATATGCAAGGGAATTGGTGCAAAGCTTGACTCAAGCTCAGGCTGACTTAAGGATCTTCTCTGACGAAATTCGTGCTTTGAAGAGTTCTCATGCCTCCCTTGAAGCTTACCTTGACTCCCACTTAGCTGAACACCAGATATTGAAGAACGATCTTGCTATATGGGAGAGGGAATATGGACTTCTTGAGGAGAACTTCAACATAGAGGTAACTTGGGCTTTTCTAAAATCTCGCCGTGATGCTTTGATGGAAGCTACTCAAGAAAACTTTGATTTGCAATCTGAATTAGCCAAAGTCTTAGACACTATTGAAAAAAGCCAACAACCAGTTGATACTCCTTCTCCTGCACTTGGAACTCCTGGGGCAGAAGAGCTTTTAAATGAAGAAGTAGCTATAGCGGCAATTGGAGTTGCAATTCCAGCTCCTGAGGGTGAAACTTCTATGACACAGTCCATGGAAGCTGAAGTTCCCGTGACTCTTGCTTCCTTGGGTGATTTTAACATTCCAGGCCCAGTTGAAACCGCTCCTATTGCCGCTCCTTCAGAAGTTGTTACCGTGCCTGTGACTGCCCCTGAAAATGAGTTGCAACTTCTGATGTTCCAACCCCTTTAGTGACTAGTTGAATGTATTTCAAACTTTACTGTTTTTTTTAACTGGTGGTGTTATCCCTTGGTAACTTTAAGGGATCTTTTGATGAATTCCCCAGTTATCATAATGGGGCATTTGTAAAAAACAAATATTTTGCTGACTAAGTTTGTACTTCGTCTTTTATATTAAGAAGTTTTATCGGTACTTCTGTATATTCTATTCTTGCCTATTTATCTAGGACTTATAGAATAACTTAGCATTTTTATCCTTTGAAAATGCTTTATGATTCTTCTCATGGATTATCAACATGAGGCTTATAAAAGAGGGCCCTTTTATTCACATGTTTTGTATGAAACGTCTCAACTTCATAATGGTGTTATAATACGATGAAAGAAATAGGAATACACATGTTTTGTATGAAACAACTTTGACAAGTTTTTATTCATGAACTTTAACAAGTTTTTTTGACTATTACATGTATTAAAATACATCTATAACTTTCTCGTAACTGTTTTTCTTGCAACAGATTTTTACATAATATAAAATAAACAAGGTTTTTCTTCACAACCTGTTTCAGTACATAGTCATGACCCTATCTTTATATATTAGGAAGGGTTTGAGAGGTGACTTCGTTTATGAGTTTGAAAGATGACTCTGTTGTTCTCATGGGAAAAACACTATGATGAATGTCTTGTGTTTGTTGAACACGATGATGAATGCTGAAGACTTTGTAACTTTTTCTCAACACTCGTCTCTTCGTGGCCGACTTTTGTTCGATATTCGTATCTATTTTTCTACACATATCTGTGTATAATATGTAGTCCCCCAAGTGTTGGAGCGGTGAAGTATGAAGCCTCGAGCACTTGTTTATTTCTTTCAATTTGGTCCTTTAACAAGTTTTTTTTGACTATTACATGTATTAAAATACATCTATAACTTTCTCGTAACTGTTTTTCTTGCAACAGATTTTTACATAATATAAAATAAACAAGGTTTTTCTTCATAACCTGTTTCAGTACATAGTCATGACCCTATCTTTATATATTAGGAAGGGTTTGAGAGGTGACTTCGTTTATGAGTTTGAAAGATGACTCTGTTGTTCTCATGGGAAAAACACTATGATGAATGTCTTGTGTTTGTTGAACACGATGATGAATGCTGAAGACTTCGTAACTTTTTCTCAACACTCGTCTCTTTGTGGCCGACTTTTGTTCGATATTCGTATCTGTTTTTCTCCACATATCTGTGTATAATATGTAGTCCCCCAAGTGTTGGAGTGGTGAAGTATGAAGCCTCGAGCACTTGTTTATTTCTTTCAATTTGGTCCTTTTCCTGAAACAAAAAAATATACGCGACTCGAAGGTGCGATTATAGATGAAGACTGCCTAACTCGTGTGTATTTCCATCAGATTAATTGTAACCCTGGGCTAGGAATTTTAGAATACTCCATTTTGCCTTGCAGGTCGTGACTTATCATTTGGCACGAGTTAGGGTTTTTGCCTAGCATCTAAAATCGTTAGTAGAACTTTAATAATTCAAAAGAAAAATTTTAACATGGCGATACCTGACCGTGGGTACTTTCTCAGAAGTAATATCTCTTTAAATGGATGGAATTCCAATGTGAGGGTAAAACTTTGCCGTCCATTGTCTCCAACTCGTATGCTCCTTTTCCCGCAATGTCATGAACTTTGTATGGTCCTTCCCACGTTGGATTTAGCTTTCCTGAATTAGTAGCCTTTGCAGATTGGAACACCTTTTTAAGTACGAAGTCCCCAATTTTGAAAAATCTGAGGCGTGCTTGAACGTACCGTGTGCTCGGTTCACCTATTTTAACTGGAATTAAAGCTTCCGCACCATAAACCATTGAAAATGGTGTTTCTCCAGTGCTCATTTTTGTCGTTGTACGATAAGCCCATAGTACTCCAGGTAATATCTCAGGCCAATTACCTTTTGAATCCTGTAACCTCTTCTTCAAGTTATTGATAATGACTTTGTTTGTGGATTCCGCTTTTCCATTACCCACTGGATGGTATGGCGTAGATGTTATCCTTTTAATCTGCCAACTTTGAAGAAATTCTATGATTTGAGCTCCTATGAATTGTGGATCATTGTCACACATGATCTCCTTTGGTGCTACAAAGCGGCATATTATATTTCGCCATATGAAGTCTTTAACTTCCTTCTCTCGTACCTATTTAAATGCTCCTGCTTCTACCCATTTAGTGAAATAATCTGTGAGTACAAGTAGAAACTTTACCTGACCCTTTGCTTGTGGTAGTGGACCTACGATATCCATTCCCCATTTCATAAAGAGCCACGGGGCTATAACAGGGTATAGTAACTCAGCTTGTCTGTACATATTATTGCCGTATCTTTGACATTTATCACATTTGGACACGAAACTGTTTGCCTCTTCTTCCATCTTAGGCCAATAATATCCTGCTTGAATCAATGTTCTTACCAATGACCTTCCCCCTGCGTGATTTCCACAATGTCCTTCGTGCACTTCCCTCATCACATATTCTGTTTGAGAGGGTCCGAGACACCTTGCTAGTGGTCCACCGAACATCTTTCGATAAAGATTTCCTTGATATAAACAATATCGAGCGGCTTTTTTGCGAAGCGCGTGAGCCTTCCCTTTGTCATTAGGCACGGTTCCGTGTTGTAAAAAAACAATAATTTTGTTTCTCCAATCCCATGTTAAATGATTAAAATTTACCTTATTTTTGTCAGGTTCGAGAACGGAATGAAATAAATGTATGACTGAAGCATTTGCGTCATTTGCTACGTCAGCTGCAGATGCGATTAGCTAAAGCATCTGCCTCCACATTCTCATCTCTTGGGATCTGCATTACCTTCCAAGTTTGGAATTGCTTTATTAGTTCCCGTACCTTTTCAAGATATTCTTGCATTCGAGTTTCCCTGGCTGTATAAGTCCCTAACATTTGATTGACCACGAGTTGAGAATCACTCTTGATTATAATTTGTGTTATGCCGAGTTCTCTTGCCAATTCTAAACCTGCAATTACAGCCTCGTACTCTGCTTCATTGTTAGTTATAGAATGACATTTTATAGCTTGCCTAATAGTTTCACCCGTAGGT
Source organism: Nicotiana tabacum (assembly GCF_000715075.1). Lineage (NCBI taxonomy): Eukaryota > Viridiplantae > Streptophyta > Magnoliopsida > Solanales > Solanaceae > Nicotiana > Nicotiana tabacum. The sequence continues at coordinate 145,610,683 of NC_134090.1, forward strand.
GGTATGAGAACTATACCCAGACCTGCTCCTTTTATATTAGATGAACCATCAGTGAATAAAACCCAAGTCCCCGGGTTTGCACCATTAAAAACTTGTAATTCTTTTTTTGCTTCTAAATGCATCCCCTGACTAAAATCAGCCACGAAATCAGCTAGTACTTGAGATTTTATAGCGGTCCTGGGTTGATAAATGATTTCGTATTCACTTAGTTCTATAGCCCATTTTGCTAATCTTCCTGACAGTTCGTGTTTATGCAAAATATTTCGAAGCGGAAAAGCAGTAACTACAACAATGGGATGGCATTGAAAATAAGGTCTTAATTTTCTAGATGCCATGATCAAAGCTAATGCTAACTTTTCTAGCTGTGGGTATCGTGTTTCAGCATCTAGTAAAGACTTACTTATATAATAAATAAGAGATTGTTTACCTCGGTCCTCACAGACTAAAACAATACTTACCGCAACTTCATACACAGCCAGATAGATGAGAAGATTTTCTCCCACCTTTGGTTTTGTCAATAACGGTGGTTTTGACAAATAAGCTTTCAAATTTCTAAGGGCTTGTTGACAATCTTCATTCCATTCAAAACAATCTTGCTTTTTGAGTGCAGAGAAAAACTTAAAACATTTTTCTGAAGATTTGGAAATAAATCTCCCCAAAGCTGCAATTCTTCCCGTTAATCTTTGAACTTCCTTTTTATTAGTAAGGATATCAGGGATTTCTTCTATTGCTTTGATCTGAGAAGGATTTACCTCAATACCACGCTTAGAAACAAGAAAACCCAAAAACTTACCTGATGAAACTCCAAATGCACATTTTTCTGGGTTGAGTTTCATATTAAATTTATGCAAAATTTCAAATGTTACAGATAGATGAGAAATATAATCATGAGACTGCTGGGTTTTGACGAGCATATCGTCTATATATACCTCCATTGTCTTTCCTAAATGTTCCTGGAATATTTTGGTGACCAACCTTTGATAGGTTGCCCCAGCATTTTGAGACAAAAGGGCATTACTTTATAACAGTAAGTCCCCCTGTCTGTGATGAAAGAAGTTTTTTCTTCATCACTAGGGTCCATTTTAATTTGGTTGTACCCCTGAATATGCATCTAAAAAACTTAAAAGTTCATGTCCTGCAGTTGCATCAATTAATTGATCTATATGTGGTAAAGGAAAAGAATCTTTTGGACAAGCTTTATTAAGATTTGTATAATCTACGCAGACTTTCCACTTACCATTTTTCTTAGGTACAACAACTGTGTTGGCTAACCAATTAGGGTACTTTACCTCGCAGATTGACCCAATTTTTAATAGTTTTTGGACCTCATCTTGAATCACCTGGTTTTTTAAAGCCCCTTGCTTTCTTTTCTTTTGCTTTATTGGTGTAAAGGATGGGTCTTCGTTTAACTTGTGAGTCATCACATCCGGTGGTATTCCTGTCATGTCAGCATGGGACCAAGCAAAACAGTTCACGTTAGATTTTAGAAATTCAATTAACATACCTCACATGTTTGATTTTAAATTAGATCCAACATAAACTTTCCGTTTAGGCCAATGCTCAAATAATATCACAGCCTCGAGTTCTTCGATGGTTGTTTTGATATTTTCATTCTCCTCAGGTTCTTGAATTGTATCAGGTCGCGAGTCTAAATCTGTTTTCTCTTGCTCAATTGAGGTTTGATTGCTGGCACCTTCAACTGTTTCCTGTAATTGCTATTTTTCTTTGTTTACGGTGCTCGTATTTGTTACAGCATTGATACTCCTGGCTGTTTGCTGATCCCCTCGAATTTGACAAATCCCCAACGGTGACGGAAATTTAACAACCTGATGTAGAGTTGATGGAACAACATCCATATCATGGATCCAAGGCCTCCCCATGATTATATTGTAGGCCATTTCCATATCAACTACCTGGAATTTAGTTTCTTTAACAACACCTGCAGCAAAAGTTGTTATAATTACCTCTCCTTTTGTTACCACACTTAAATTGACAAGGTATGTGCCTTGGGTATCATTTTGTCTTCAGCTTGCATTTAACGTAATACCCTTAGTAGTATAATATTTACAGAACTCCCTGGATCAATCAAAACTCGTCTTACATTAGTATCATGTACAAGTAAAGATATTACCAGTGCGTCATTATGTGGAGTTATCACTCCTTCGGTATCTGCATCATCAAATGAAATACTTTCATTTTCTAAAACCTATCGTACCCGTTTCCCATGTGTAATTGTCACTTTAGAAATCTTGTTGGAAGCTGTGTAGGTTATGCCGTTAATATCTTCTCCCCCACTTATCACATTCACTGTTCTCTTGGGTGAAGGAGGCTTTGGTGGCTCTTGCCTATTTTTCATATAGGCTTGTTTACCTTTTTCACTAAATAACTTAGTGAGGTACCCTTGCTTCAATAAATTATCCACTTCACTCTGCAATAATCTACATTCTGAAGTTTTGTGCCCGTGATCATTGTGGAATTCGCACCAATGATCTGGATTGCGTCTATTTGGATTTGACCGCATCTCTTTTGGCCATCGTACCTTATCCCCCATGCTTCTCAAAATAGCCACGAGCTCGGAGGTAGTGACGTTAAAGTTATATCCACCGAACCGTGCCTTTAAACTTCTGTCATCATCTCGTGACTCTTGTCTGTTCCGATCATTTTTGAATCTTGATGAAGAACCAGAGTCCCTGTTCGTCAATTTTTTATCATATTGCTGGCTATCTTGTTTTGACCGTGAGTCTTTTCCTGCAGGTCCCATATATGGATCGTACCTGTTTTTACCTGATCTTTTTTCGGTTTTTGATCTTCTGGAACCTCCCCTTTCTTCATGATGAAACTTAGGTACGGTATCTTCTTCAATTCGCAGCTTCGTAATGTACCTATTGTAAACATCATTCCACGTGGTTGCAGGGAATTCTCGAAGGCTTTCTTTGAGTCTTCTCGTGGCTTTAGAACTTTTGTCATTTAAATTACTTGCAAAAGCTATTGCAGCCAAGTTGTCAGGTACACGAGGTAAAGTCATTTTTTCACGCTGGAATCTATCAACAAAGTCTCTGAGCAATTCTGAATCCCCTTGTTTGATTTTGAAAATATCTTCCATTCTTTTCTCAACCTTTTGAGCTCCCGAATGTGCTTTAATAAAAGAATCTGCAAGCTCAACAAAAGAATTTATAGAATTTTCAGATAAAAGAGAATACCAGGTTAATGCACCCTTGGTGAGTGTTTCTCCAAATTTCTTGACCAATACTGATTCAATTTCTTGTTTGGTCAAGTCGTTGCCTTTCACGCCTGTTGTAAATGCAGTCACGTGGTCACGTGGGTCTGTAGTACCATCATATTTCGGGATGTCAGGCATTTTGAACTTTTTCGGAATTGGAAGGGGAGCAGCACTTGGCTTCCAAGGTTGTTGTGAGTATTTGTCCATGTCTACTCCTTTTATTACAGGCGGAACTCCAAAGATTTGCTCAATATGCTCATTTGTTCCTTAATCTGTTTCTGCAAGTTTAGTACTAAATTTTGCAAATAGGAATTATCTGAATTACCTGGTCCCCCTTCCTGTGGTTCACTGGTGGTTCCTCCATTTCCAGAATTAACAAGACCAGAACGAGGATTCTCCAATGTATTACTATTAAGAGTTGGTGTGGGTGGTGCAACAGGCAATCGACTAACTAGAGCCTGAAGAGCTTTGCCGACCTGTGCATCAATTAGCTTTTGTAAAGCTTCATTTGTACCTCCTTCAAAGTGTTCAGATTGTTCTTGTTGATCAGCACGGGATTCAGTAACAGGAGTGCCTTCACGAGATTGACATGGTGAATCTGGAGGGGAGGGAACCACGTCAATGTTCGGTTGGTCACCTTGATTTTGATGGATTTGATTTTCATGGTTTCCTAATGTGTTATCACTGTTGTTGTTGTTGTTGTTTGACATGTTGATAAAAGACGAATAAAACGTAGCTTCAAAAAAAAGATTATCAGTTTCCCAGTAACGGAACCAATTTGTTTAACCAAAAAGTTGATTCTTTGGTCAAAGCTAAAGACAAATAGAAATTCGGGCTACTGATAATCAGGAGACGAAAAAGAAATAATAGACCTTTTGAGAATGACAACTAAGCAGTAGATAAGTTTGTATTTTAATGTAATGTTGATGGTATCCTCTGTCTTTACAAATGACCTGACCTCCTCCTTTTATAGTTGATCCTAAATAATGGAATAACACCTTAGCCTTAATGAGACAATTATGAGCAATAAATGACATTAAATAAGACGTTACACAATCATTCCTATTTAATACCAATTCTCTAACGTATTGAGTATTTAATATTGAATTTGAACTCCTTTTTGTCATCATATCCATGTTTTCAATGCCTTCTGATCTCTTGGCTTTAAATGACCTAAATAGGTACGAAGCTTGTATTATTCGAATTGCCTCTCGTGCCTATTTAGCTTTCCTTTCCCCGTATCTGTTGTCACTCGTGCCTCCTAACTGATCATCATGTTTTGACCATTTGACCAGTCTTCGTGTCATGCTTCGTCACCTTCAATGTAAATTCAGTTTTTTCCCAATACAGGTATGAAGAGCCATCAAAGTAAAAATTCGACTTTTGAGTTAATTATTTAAAGGGAAACTAATTAATTAGGAGAAAATTATTAATGTTACCAAGCCGATTTTTGATTTCCTCCACAAACAATCAAACACGTATAGAGGACTTGGCCGGATATATGGAGGTATCTCTTTATGGATTTTGATATGGCTACCTAGGACTATATCAAAAGTTATTGGTTAACTAGAAATAAGTCTTTAGAGTTGATAAGTCTTTGTGAGTGATGTGAATATTAATTTTATACTACTGAGAATATCTGAAATGATTTTATACTCCTATTTAATGTAGACAATGGTATGGAAAAATCAAACTAAAGCTAGATGTTAATGACAGGGAGAGTAACAAAAAATACCTACATACCCGTGTGTTCATGAATTACTGCTGCATGCAGAGGTTTTCGATTTAATGGACCTGCAGCTAAAGTTGGTTTGTTGCAGGTTACCAAGATTTCAACCAAAGCATCACGAAGACCAGACTCCGCCGCCAGGTACAGTGGTGTCTCCCGGGCCTTGTTGGACGGATATTCGAATTCAGGATCTTCTTTAACCAAAAGTCTGGCTACATCTTGATGTCGGCTACGCACGGCCTTGTGCAGGGCTGTATCTCCATTGTCATCTGCCATCCTCATGATTATCTCCTTATTCTCCTCTCCAGCTATACTAAGTAGCATACGAACTACTTCACTGTGCCCTTCATTAGCTGCTATGTGAAGTGCAGTCTCATTTTTCTTGTTCTGATGACATAACAATGCCGGAGCAATCTTAAGGACTTCTCCCACGAAATGGGAATGGCCATAGAGGGATGCCACGTGGAGGACTGTGTTGCCCTTTGGAGTGACTTGATACCCATTTTCTAATTCATCCCTTTTCAGATGATCAGCAAGTAAAAATTTGCCATCTCTGGTATTGCCTTTACCGCAGCACTATACAAGGTTGGATCCATTTTTTTTCTTTTACTATTAGCGAATTTGTCCAAAATCTCCTGAATTATGTTGTCAGTCCTTTTCTTTCTCTTGATGAAACATTATATAGAAATATTCTGAACACCACTGATCTTTGCCTTTGATCAAAAGAAAGGAATTTGTTGTTTATCTTTGCAGTTTCTTCTTTTGCCTTTTAATTATTAGTCAAAGTTTAAAGAATATCAACATGAATGAAAACGGTTTTTTACTACTAAATCTCATAAAACCAACATATTACTTATATCTTGATATTTACTTCGTCTCATGATTCTCTTTATTCAACACAAACAAGACCGAGTAATTAAATAAGAAAATAATAGAACAAGAAAAATAATTTTATGAAGTCCAAATAAATCTGAAAAATCAAGTTTTACATTAATTTCTATTTTTCCAAAAACAAATAAAAAAATGTAGGGATAATTTCAAAAACCTCCCTCCAAGTGTATCCTTGTAATACTAACCTCTTGTTTTTCGTTCAGATGATAAAATTTATACTCTATTCCAGAACTACACTTTTGTGCGTTTAATTGTTGAATATTCAGTATTCAGCACAAACCTCTCTGCTAAGTTGCTCCGACATTTCAGTTTAGGTGTTGCACCCATGTCGACACGATACTAGTATGGGTATGGGTATGGGATCCGTACCGGATTTGGTCAAACACTTTTGGATACTTTGACCACAACGGACAAAAAAATTCGATACAAGATACAATTTGATTCTCGAAATCAGAACCAAAACTAGGATAAATTTGAAGAAATAACATGACTTATCTACGACATCAATCCTTTACTTATTTATAACTTGAGAATAAAAAAGAAATCCACACTTTACAAGCTATATGTAAGTATTCCACTAAATTTCTTACAAATTTAGAGATATTTTTATATTGTTTTTTGAAATAATTTTAGCCGGATCCCCGCACATGTATTCATACTAGGATCCGTATCCCCGAATCTTAGAATTTACATCTCGAAGAATCCGACGTCTAGATCCGCACACGTGTCGGACACACCCGTGTCCGAGCAACTTAGCCTCCCTCATATTCTTTTTATTCATGCCACCCAATTGGTTTGATTTGTTTTAAAATCATAAAATCACACACATCTTAATTTAATTAATACATATTGACTAATTACTGATTTGTTAAATTAAAAAATATTACTGGAAGTAAGAGAATTTAAAGCTAAATTGCTTAAATTATTTCTCTTCTTGTCCAGTTAATCAAAAAGGTACAACTGGCTTTGCCTTTTCTTTGAGAGACATGATATTCACTTTGGTGTTTAAGAAGCAACTTATGGTGATGGTCTCTTGCTTTTTACTGTTTACAAGTTCAAAAACAAAAAAGTCAAAGCACATTGATAAGATTCCATTGTATTTGAGACTGCATCAAAAAGAAATAAGTGAAGCTCACATGTATCAGGACTAGTGATCAAGGCAATGCTCAAATTAAAGAAGTAGGTCAAGCCATGTATTTAAATGGACATAAAGTCTATTAATTTAAGTAGAAGATATTATATTATGGGCACATCAAATTAAATTAACTACTGATTGAACATAGGCCTAAAACTCGTATTTTAGTCGTTGTAACAACACTTTAATTATTGCATTTTACAAAAGTTTGAGCTTAAATGATAATGAATTGTACTAAATTCATGTTTTATGCCTTGCAGGAAGCTAATCCGACTTAAGAAATAAATTTGGTATGAATTTGATTGATTTGAGGCTTTGAAGTCTGAGTAAAAGCTAAATAAATAAGGTCGGGATCGTGTTCGGGGGTCGCAAAGCAAGCCAGGATAGCAAAACAAATGAAAAAACGAAGCAGCGCAAAATTTTGCTCCGTTAAAATGCATTCTGCCTCTGTCCAATCCATGTACGCGCCGCAGGGGGAACCACGGGGGGCGCCCCGGACATGTAAAAATCGCAGAATTACCCTATTTCGGTCTAAAAAGGGCATAATTATCAAAACCCCTTCACACACGATTAAAAAGAGAAAAGCATCTATTATTGACGGACCAGATCTGTTTTGAGAGAGAAAGAAACGAGGAGATCCATCTTGGAGGATCAAAATCAAGAGGAGACAATACTTTGGAGCAAAGATTAAAAGAGTTTTTCTAAACTTTCTTCTAATATCTATTTATTTGATGTTTATGACTTATATTGTTGATATTTGTATAATTATGAGTGGCTAAAAACCCAAATATTCTGGGGTTATGGGTGTTAGATGATTATGTTGTTTGAAGCTTAGATTGATGATCTTTAAATTATCGTTAAAGGTTGTTTATTTGATTCTGTTGTTAATTATTTTACTGTGTAGCTAACAGTGAAATACTATTTACGAATCTTGAGTTAAACTTGAAAAAGAAAATTCTTGATTGCATATAGAATCAAATAGAGCAAGATCTAGATCCTGGGCATCGGGTGAAAGATTCGCAATTAAGAAAGAACTATACTTAATTTCCTTGTTTGGTTGAGAAATAGGATTTGTAAATGCATTTGAGTTAATATTAATACCATAGAAATATAGGTATTAATTTAACGTGAATAGGCGCATAAGAAATCGATAGATTCTTATGGGTATTATGTTACACCCCGCAATAATTACGACAATGTTACGCTCTGCAGTAATATATTACGATAGTGTTACGTCCTGCAATATCATTTACGACAGTGTTCTACCCAGCAGTATTATATTACGGTGATGTTGCGCTTTGCAGTAATAAGTTACGACAGTGTTGCACCCTACAGTATTTATCGTAAGGTAATTGACATCAGTCCAAGGAAAAGATTATTTGGGGATTATAAGGATTATGCTATTTAACAACTGATTAGTAAATTCGTGAAGGTAAGAGGGTAGGTAATATCGAAGAAAACGAATTTTGTCGAAGTTTGGCATGTTGGGGTAAAATACGGCCCGAGCTAAAATACCCGGTATTTATGGACTAGTGCCATACAAGGTACTACATGGCCATGATACTAAGGTGTATAAGGTATGTGGAAAGTGAGTAATATTTTAAGTAATTCGGGATAATATTTTAAATTATACGGGTAATTGGTTAATTAACAGGTAACAGGACATTACCCAGTTAACTAATAAATGGATAAATTAATTAATCAACTCACTCCACCCCACGTGGCAAAAAGCCACAAAGTTTGGAAAATGACTAAGTATACTACTTTGCCAGATGGCTAATATTAAGTTTTGATAAGATTTTCTTTAATCTTATCCATGAACACCTAATAGGAATGCCTTGTAAAAGGCTTCAAAAATCCAAAGTCTGCCTTTGGCTTAGAAGCCAAGGACGTTCCATTAAAGCCAAGGACGTCCATTTGAAGCAGAAGCAAATTTCAATTTCAAGCAAAGCTTCATTCAAGAAATGATTGCAACTATTCAATGAATCCTAAGAAACGTGAGAGATCAGAAGATTAATTTTCTTAATTTAGACAAACAGCAATAATTTCATTCAAATTCAAAAAAAAGCTGAAGATTCATTTCGTGCAAATAGTTCAAGGAACAGGTATGTCAAGACTATCCCTTCTTTCTTTTGGCATGATCCATACGATTCGAACGAAACGTGCAAATGCACAAATTCCATATATAACTCTATTCATAAAAGTATTAGAAGTGCTTATATTCTTGAATTTCGATATGTCTTATTATTCCATCGTCTGTTCAAGGGTCTCATAAAATACGTAAAATGATTTTATGATATTAATCAGAGGTATAATGGTCTTATGATGTACCGAGAGATTTTTTTATTATATTTCATATGAATTTCATGTATTTATACAAGTACATTGACCCATGACTTAGATGGCGTTATATACGCGTATATATGTAAATATATGTATACGGGATATGGGAAAAGGTTATGGCGTTATATACGCACCACCACCTGATCAGCTGGTATATGATGATGATGTTGCCCACAGTGGCTGAAATACGATTCAAACGACGTTATATACGCATATATGGGTATGTATTCAAATGGCGTTATATACGCATATGTATGTATGTATTCAAACGGCGTTATATACGCGTATATATATATATATATATATATATGTATGTATATGGGATATGGGAATGGTTATGTATATGGTATATGGGAATGGTTATGGCGTTATATACGCACCACCACCTGATCAGCTGGTATACGATTATGACTTTGCCCACAGTGGCCGATATGATATGATGGGATGCCCTCAGAGGCTGATGATGTTATGGAACATATACCTATGCACGATATGACATTCATACGCATATGCATGACGCTGAAAGTAATTTATGATTTACAAAGTTATTCAGACTTACGGGTTGAGTCATGTACTCCATATGTCTTTTATGTCTCCTATGCATTTATTTATGTGCCTTACATACTCAGTACATTATTCGTACTGACGTCCCTTTTGCCTGGGGATGCTGCGTTTCATGCCCGCAGGTCCTGATAGACAGGTCGAGAGCCCTCCAAGTAGGCTGTCAGCTCAGCGAAAGATGGTGGTGCGCTCCATTTGCTTCAGAGTTGCGTATTTGGTTAGTATGATTTAGATGTGTATTGTTTGGTATGGCGGGACTCTGTCCCGACCTATATGACATTTATGTATTCTTAGAGGCTTGTAGACATATGTCGTGTACGCGAAAGATTGTACGGCCTTGACGGCCTATGTTTTGAGTTTATAAATGATTATGTTGGCCTATTAGGCCCGTATGTCACGTGTATATGATGATGTAATAAGAAAGATACGTTACATTGGTACTCGATTGAGTAAGGTACCGGGTGCCCATCGCGGCCCATCGGTTTGGGTCGTGACAAAAGTGGTATCAGAGCAGTTCTGTCCTAGGAAGTCTACAAGCTGTGTCTAGTAGAGTCTTGTTTATGGGTGTGTCGTGCACCACACTTATAAGCAGGAGGCTACAGGACATTTAAGACTGTCACTCTTTCTTCCTATTCTAGATCGTGTGGTAGAGCTTACTTATAAGAATTCAAGTCCCGAACTTTTATTCGTAATAAGACGATGACTACGTCCAGAAAGATGATTGATAAGAAATATAGCTGTGGAAGTGTCGAATTAGAGGAACTCGACTTTGTATCATGCTTATGATAAGTAAATATGAGGTCTTCAGCAGATCATGTGCGTACTGAAAGGTGTAAGCCTCTTGATAAGGAACCTTAAGGCAAGAATGCCTATCCACCTTTATGGTGAAAGACAATGAGAGATTAAAAAGATAAATACAAGTTTCAACAAGCAAAAGAAGCAAGATGAAGAAGGGTACGAAGCCCAGTTAATGGAGGTTAACAACATTTATAATTGAGGCAGAGGAACATAAGCTTTTTGAGTTATATTCAACAGTAACAGAGGTATGTACAACTGGTCACACCTATTTTAGTTATTCCATATGGGGGCTAACAGGTATAGTTAAGAGAAGGATGAGATATCAAGATCCGGCTGGGGTTAGTGTAACCCAAATTGGTAAATGGATTACTTTCATTTGTTGGCATTCCGAAAGGTATTACAAATGTGCCAATAGATCTTCTTGTGAGACACCCAAATGGTGCACCCTAGAATATTACGATTAGATGTGAATACTAGCATTCAGAAGATAGGCAGTGAAAGCCTAGATGGGATAAATATTACCTTAAGTGTAGCTCTCATCCCTAGTAGAGCGAGGATGTTGAGCAACCCAAAGAGCCATTGGATGTAGCAAAGGGAAATCTAAAAGCGAAAGAATGTCATATTGAAGTTTTCACAATAAAAGGGATATGCAGAAATATTAGCAGAGTAATGAGAAAAGAGATAAGAAAGCATTATGAATAAGGTGTGATACATGGATGAAAATGGTAGAGTGTTACAGAACCTATAGTCAAATGAGGGAAGAGGCAAAAAGTGATGAACCTTAAGACAACAAAAGAGTATAGGCCATAAGGTTATATCCTCATTTCGAGAAATAAGTTCATGAATCCAACACGACTACCAGATGGGAGAGTTAATCCCCAGAGTAACAGAGATTAGTATGGACTGATAAACAAGATAAACTAAATATGAATTAGGGACTGAATGATTGGAAAGTACTCGACATCATGGGAATTTCAGATTTTGTCCCGCCAATAATAGAATGGACGACAAAAGAAGATTCATGAGAAATTCAGAGAATGGTCATCCAGGGAGACGCTTCTCTAAAGTAAGCAATGTGAGCAAAGTTAAGCTTAAGAGACTATATGTTCCAGTTAAGCTAAGTGCCACCCTCGTGAGTAGGGGAATTTGTCATCTTTGGTACAGAAGGATTGCCTCAAGGCGAGTAAGGATCATTGATGTTGTAAAACAACGCCAAAGATGAAGAGGTAAAATATCTATAGGTAAATCCTCGTGGCTCCAACTCTTAGTACTCCCTTAAAAAGGGGGGGATATGGAAGTATAAAAGGAAGAATTTGATAAAAATAATAAAGGAATGAGATTGCACTTATCTAAATGCTACAAATATGCTACGATTCCAGAATGTTATGCAAGTGTGACGTTAAGGAGAAGAAGTATGGGTTCCTGTACGAGATGTTATTGATAAATAAGGAGCCAGTGCGAGACGTAAGTTAAAACAAAGTAAATAACCCAAGAAAGATTATGAGGAATATTGATATCAGAATGGGCCAACGAGTAATTAGTAATTGGTCAGGAAGATCTCAGTTATGGCTAAACAAGAGGTTACAGACGAGTCATCAGATCGTATAAGATAAACATAATAGAACCTAACATGGAGAATTCAGCCTCGGAGAATATCATTATAATACTTGAGATATATTCAAATAAGAGTCAGGGTAGTTAAAGGTACCGTATGAGTGTTACGGGGATAAAAAAAGTGCCACTGGGAAGGCAGTCAAAATATCAGTTCAGAAACAACTATACAAGCACAAGGACATGGAAATAAGTAACTACGGATAAGTTTAGGCAAAAAGGACATCAGAAAGTCTGTCAATTATACTACATAATAAGCTCACATCTTTACAAGAGTTAGAGGATCCTCCCTAAGTACTACAGTGAAGGACTAGCTTATGAAACAAGGAAGAAGGTTTCAACCTAAAAACAGTAACCTAATGAATAAAGGGTCATGTAAAAGCAGTCTCACAACAAAAATTGTATGTCCTCCAAAAGGAAGTGGCATTTACCATGGCTAATGAACGGGGAGAAACATCAAAGGTAATATTCGATGAGTTAAGTATGCATGCAACAAGGGGCAGAAAGACCAGGAAATTAATTGCATACGTTTAAAGAAAGCTGAGATGGAACGAAAGGAATCATTCTATCAAAAATTTAGATTTAGTACGTTATGGATACACTCAAGATTTTGGATCATTATACTTGTTGACAATTATATAGCCATAGAAGACTCCGGTATAAGTTAAAAGAAAGAATTGAGCCCAGGACATAAAGAAAGGATTGAATTATTAAAGGATTGTATCATGCATATTCCATAACTCCCATAAAGGCTAAGGTAATAACTGATACCACAAGCCACAGATCAGGAGATATCTTAAGCCTACATAGAGGCTGATCAAAAAGAAGAGGAGACTAAATGGTTACATTGATTAAGCAAAACAGGAAGGACCAAAAGAATTATAGACCTCAGGATCACCCTTAAGTAGCATAGGTATAAGAAAGATAGTACAATAGCCATATTTTATAATAGCTCTATGATGAAAGCCAACTGAAGAGTACCAGCATCATAAGAAGTTAGTACGAATCTCCCACCAGATTGTGTATGCACTAGAGGTGTAAGAATTATAATAGAACTTCAAGTTATGGATATGAATTATACCTATGTGGAAGGGAGGTCATAAAAGAGATAGAAGATACGATGCGAGATTATAAGGTAAGAAAGGTAAAGGTGAACAACGTACAAGATACTCAAGGCATAATATGTGAATAGTCCATACTTCGGATAGAAGGCAAGAAGTGTTGGGATTCATTATCTAGGAAAAATAGCGACATCGTCAGTAGCATACCTTCCAGCCTATGGTCTAGGTATCGAAAAGCTTGACTAAGAGAGTAAAAAAGAGTTGAGATGATGTGATGTCTCGCTTGACGTTCCAGAATAACATAAGAAAATCTATGGTGCAAGCAAGTTCAAGGAAAGTTTATAAATGGATATGTATAGGTCGTAAGCTAAAGTATGGTAGAGCGACAAAGTTTTAAGGAAACATGAGTAAGGATGAGGAAAGACAAGGGAAAAGGTAACGAGAATAGATAAGTCCTCAGGAATAAGCCCGTGAAAACAAGAGAGATAATGGTTTCTCTAAGTTATGGAAAGTCCAGTATAGCCTGAATGAACTCAAAGGAGTCTAAGACTAATAATATTCAGAAGAGATGGAATGTTTCCCTATTAATAGAATGAGGGTGTAATTATTATAGAAAAAAATGAAATGACGTTTGGGCCTTCGATTGAGTAATGATCTGACGAATAAAAGAAAGGGATCTCATGAATTGGACAGGATTAAAACATCCACGCAAGGTAAATCACATTGGGATGCCTTGAGATATGGTTATGAAACTATGGTATCGCCCCAGGTGGATCAATCTAATCATTTCAGATGTTACCCGATAAAACATGAATCCTAACAGAAATATTACATAAAAGTTAAGTTATCAGGGGTGGATTATGGATCAAAACTGAGGTGAATGAACAATGGATGGATAAAATTTATAAAGTATGAGAAGAAATTATGCCGTCATTCTAAAGATGAACAGTAATGAGGAAGCACTAAAGAACTTAAATTTATACATATGGAATAAGCAACGAGAGTGAGCTGGGGCTTGGTAGCAGACCTCAGCAATGATAAATTAAAGTAAGAGTTATGGCAGTAAATTCATATGGATGGTTAAACTGATCTATGCGATGAGATATAACAATATTCACAAGTTCTACAAAGTATCGAGCAAAGGACTCCAGTATACCTATAGAAGCCCGTAGAGGCATCCTATTAAGTCTTATATACATGTCATGATATAAGCAAAAAAACTAAAGGGGGGAGTACCCTAGACTTTGGATTTATTCACAGAGTAGCTGCTTGAATGACAAGAAGAGTATTAATGTATTCATAAGAGCTATAAGTTACGAAAATGATAAGAGCATCAGTCAACATTCGAGGACGAATGTTCCAAAGGGAGGAATGATGTTACACCCCGTAATAATTACGACAATGTTACGCTCTGCAGTAATATATTACGATGGTGTTACGTCCTGCAATATCATTTACGACAGTGTTCTACCCAGCAGTATTATATTACGGTGATGTTGCGCTTTGCAGTAATAAGTTACGACAGTGTTGCACCCTACAGTATTTATCGTAATGTAATTGACATCAGTCCAAGGAAAAGATTATTTAGGGATTATAAGGATTATGCTATTTAACAAGTGATTAGTAAATTCGTGAAGGTAAGAGGGTAGGTAATATCGAAGAAAACGAATTTTGTTGAAGTTTGGCATGTTGGGGTAAAATACGGCCCGAGCTAAAATACCCGGTATTTATGAACTAGTGCCATACAAGGTACTACATGGCCATGATACTAAGGTGTATAAGGTATGTGGAAAGTGAGTAATATTTTAAGTAATTCGGGATAATATTTTAAATTATACGGGTAATTGGTTAATTAACAGGTAACAGGACATTACCCAATTAACTAATAAGTGGATAAATTAATTAATCAACTCACCCCACCCCACGTGGCAAAAAGCCACAAAGTTTGGAAAATGACTAAGTATACTACTTTTCCAGATGGCTAATATTAAGTTTTGATAAGATTTTCTTTAATCTTATCCATGAACACCTAATAGGAATGCCTTGTAAAAGGCTTCAAAAATCCAAAGTCTGCCTTTGGCTTAGAAGCCAAGGACGTTCCATTAAAGCCAAGGACGTCCATTTGAAGCAGAAGCAAATTTCAATTTCAAGCAAAGCTTCATTCAAGAAATGATTACAACTATTCAATAAATCCTAAGAAACGTGAGAGATCAGAAGATTAATTTTCTTAATTTAGACAAACAACAATAATTTCATTCAAAATCAAAAAAAAGCTGAAGATTCATTTCGTGCAAATAGTTCAAGGAACAGGTATGTCAAGACTATCCCTTCTTTCTTTTGGCATGATCCATACGATACGAACGAAACGTGCAAATGCACAAATTCCATATATGACTCTATTCATAAAAGTATTAGAAATGCTTATATTCTTGAATTTCGATATGTCTTATTATTCCATCGTCTGTTCAAGGGTCTCATAAAATACGTAAAATGATTTTATGATATTAATCAGAGGTATAATGGTCTTATGATGTACCGAGAGATTTTTTTATTATATTTCATATGAATTTCATGTATTTATACAAGTACATTGACCCATGACTTAGATGGCGTTATATACGCGTATATATGTAAATATATGTATACGGGATATGGGAAAAGGTTATGGCGTTATATACGCACCACCACCTGATCAGCTGGTATATGATGATGATGTTGCCCACAGTGGCTGAAATACGATTCAAACGACGTTATATACGCATATATGGGTATGTATTCAAATGGCGTTATATACGCATATGTATGTATGTATTCAAACGGCGTTATATACGCGTATATATATATATATATATATATATATATATATATATATATATATATATATATATATATATATATATATATATGGGATATGGGAATGGTTATGGCGTTATATACGCACCACCACCTGATCTGCTGGTATACGATTATGACTTTGCCCACAGTGGCCGATATGATATGATGGGATGCCCTCTAAGGATGATGATGTTATGGAACATATACCTATGCACGATATGACATTCATACGCATATGCATGACACTGAAAGTAATTTATGATTTACAAAGTTATTCAGACTTACGGGTTGAGTCATGTACTCCATATGTCTTCTATGTCTCCTATGTATTTATTTATGTGCCTTACATACTCAGTACATTATTCGTACTGACGTCCCTTTTGCCTGGGGACGCTGTGTTTCATGCCCGCAGGTCCTGATAGACAGGTCGAGAGCCCTCCAAGTAGGCTATCAGCTCAGCGAAAGATGGTGGTGCGCTCCATTTGCTTCGGAGTTGCGTATTTGGTTAGTATGATTTAGATGTGTATTGTTTGGTATGGCGGGACTCTGTCCCAACCTATATGACATTTATGTATTCTTAGAGGCTTGTAGACATATGTCGTGTACGTGAAAGATTGTACGGCCTTGCCGGCCTATGTTTTGAGTTTATAAATGATTATGTTGGCCTATTAGGCCCGTATGTCACGTGTATATGATGATGTAATAAGAAAGATACGTTACATTGGTACTCGGTTGAGTAAGGTACCGGGTGCCCGTCGCGGCCCATCGGTTTGGGTCGTGACAAAAGTGGTATTAGAGCAGTAACCCAGATAATTCAATAAATCATTTTTAAGCTAAAAACGTAGCATGATCTCTAGCAAGCCCATAACCCCGGGATATCTCCTTTATTAATTGTTAAAAGAAAAATTCATAAGTGGTGTAGTAACTTTGCATTGTATTATTGTTTGTCTACTAGTTAAATTGTAAATTGGTTATTTATATATTTTGTGATGAATTATCTTGAATCGATAATTGTTTGAGTTTGCATCAGTCGTTAAGTTAACCATAAGTCCTCGTGGGAACGATACTCTACTTATTACTATATTACTTGAAGATCGCGTACACTTGCACGAGTGTTTTGGTCGCAACAAGTTTTTGGCGCCGTTGCCGGGGACTTGGAAATTAGCTACTTGACTATGTTAAGCTTTTATCAGTTATTGGTTTAAGTATTATTTTTTAGTTCACTTTGTTTGTGTCACGCAGAATCTTCTCTTGAATGCGGAGGAGTAGAAGCACAAGCAATCTCTTCCATCTTGATCCTGAAATTGAAAGAACACTTCATAGAGCAAGGAAGGAGTTGGAAGCTAGATACAAAACAGAAAGAGAGTTGGACATTTTAGTTCAACCACAGCCAACAGTGATGGTAGGTAATGGAGGGCGTCCGGTGATAGAAGCTGCAAGGCCAAATATTGCTAATATGACTTAGGCTATTGTGAAGCCTTATATCACTGGTCACTTTGAGCTTAAACAGTACATGGTACAGCTGATTCAGTCCACTGGGCAATATGTAGGTCTATCTCATGAAGACCCGCAGAGGCACATTCAGAATTTTTTGGAAATCACGGATACTTACAACTATCCAAATGTTTCCAAGGACTATGTCAAGCTAACCTTGTTTCCTTTTTCATTGTTGGGGGAAGCTAAAGAATGGTTGCAGAAGGAGCCTGCTAATTCAATCCATACTTGGGATGATTTAGCAAAGAAATTTTTAATCAAGTTTTTCCCCACTAAAAAGACAAAGTCTTTGCGGAGCTAGATTCTTGGGTTTCAACAACGGAATAGAGAGACTCTTTGCCAAGATTGGAAAATATACAAGAAACTACTCCGAGACTGTCCACATCATTGTCAAACTGATGAGGTATTGGGCCATACTTTTGTTGATGGATTAGATGAGACTTCAAAGATGAATCTTGATTCAGCTTGTGGAGGTAGTTGCATGGCGAGACCATATAGTGAAATACAACTTATGCTAAACAAATTCACTGCTAATGATCATATTTGGCAAGGTGAGGGAGAACCAAGGAGATAAATGAAACAGAAAGCAGCAGGGGTACTTGAACTTGATGATTTTTCAGCCATGAGAGCAGATATAACAAAATTAGCAAATCAAATGAATAGAATGACAATGAACCAAACACAACAATTGCAACATGTTCAACAAATGTCGATTTGTTGTGAAATGTATGGTGACAATCACACAAGTGACATGTGCACAACGAATCCTGAATCTATTTATTATGTGGGATAACAAAGCAGAGGTCCGATGAACCAACAGGCACAATATGGGAACACTTACAATGCAAATTGGAGAAATCGTCCTAATTTCTCTTGGGGTGGAAATCAATCAAATCAGAATCAATATAGACCCCAAGGAAATTTTAATCAACCTCAAAAGCCTATACCTGAGGGTGAATTGATTCCCAAAGCAACACAGGAAGAAAAGAAAGATGATGCAGTTTCAGCGCCTGTGAATGTTCTAAGACCACCACCACCTTTTACACAAAGATTGCAGAAAAAGAATGATGATCGCATGTTCAACAAATTTCTCTCTATGTTGAGTCAGATTCAATGGAATATTCCGCTGGTAGATGTGATTCGTGATATTCCAAAGTATGCGAAGTACATAAAAGATATTGTGGCTAACAAGAGGAGATTGACTGAATTTGAAAAAGTTGCACTTACTGAGGAGTGCACTTCAAGGGTCCAAAATAAGTTTCCTCAAAAGCTTAAGGATCCTGACTGCTTTACTATCCCTGTGAGAATAGGCAATGTTGATGTAGGCCATGCACTTTGTGATTTGGGAGCAATCATAAATTTTATGCCATTGTCCTGGTACAAAAAATTGGGTTTGGGAGCTCCAAAACCCACCACTGTGATGTTTCAACTAGCAGACATGTCAATAGCTTACCCGGAAGGGGTGATTGAAGATGTGCTGCTGAAAATTGGAAAATTCATTTTCCCGGCTGATTTCATTATCTTAGATTTTAAAGCAGATGAAAAAGTTCCTATTATATTGGGAAGACCTCTCTTGGCTACAGGTGATGCTATAATTAAAGTAAGAGAGGGAAAAATGATCATGAGAGTTGACAACGAGGAAGCTGTTTTTAATGTATACAAAGCAATTCAACTTCCTCGCCATTATGAACAATTGTCTATGATATCTGTCATAGAGATGGATGAGCAACTTATTGCCGCAAGTATATATTTGAAGGATTCTTTAAAGAAAGTAATTGTGTTGTTCAAGAGTTTGGAGATTAATGATGAGGTTGAAGAGATGACGCATATTTTGAATGCATCATGTGAATATATGAAAGGTTTAAATCCCTTTGAACCTTTGAACAGACCAAATGGTCCTCCTCCGAAGCAATCAATTGAAGAAGCTCCAAAATTGGAACTAAAGCCTTTACCTTCTCACCTTCATTATGCTTATTTGGGTAGTTCCGATACGTTATCTGTTATTATTTCTTCTGACTTATCTGAATTGCAGGAAGAAAAGTTGCTGAGAGTAATATGTGAGTATAAAAGAGCAATTGGGTGGACAATGTCTGATATAAGAAGTATTAGTCCATCTTTTTGCATGCATAAAATTCTCATGGAGGAAGGACACAAGCCGAGCATAGAACAACAATGCCGCCTAAATCCCAACATGAAGGAGGTGGTAAGAAAAGAAGTGATTAAATGGCTTGATGCATGTATTGTATTTCCAATCTCTGATAGCAAATGGGTAAGTCTAGTCTAATGTGTTCCAGAAAGGAGGAATGACCGTAGTGACAAATGAAAACAATGATCTGATTCCCATTAGAACTGTTACTGGGCGGAGGATTTGCATAGATTATAGAAAATTGAATAATGCCACCCGAAAAGACCATTTTCCTCTCCCCTTTATTGACCAAATGCTTGATAGATTAGCTGGGCAAGAATACTATTGTTTTTTGGATGGTTACTCGGGATATAATCAGATTGTTATAGCCCTAGAGAACCAAGAAAAGACCACATTTACATGTCCCTATGGCACATATGCATTTAAAAGAATGCCATTTGGTCTTTGCGATGCACCTGCAACTTTTCAAAGGTGTATGATGGCTATTTTTACTGATATGGTTGAAAGATTTGTGGAAGTATTTATGGATGATTTTTCTGTATGTGGATATTCTTTTGATGAATGTTTAATGAATCTTGACAAGGTACTTGCTAGGTGCGAAGAAACAAATTTGGTACTAATTGGAAAAAATGGCATTTCATGGTAAGAGAAGGCATAGTCCTAGGGCATAAAGTGTCCAAGAATCGATTACAGGTAGATAAAGCAAAGGTGGAAGCAGTTGAAAAATTACCTCCACCGACATCAATTAGAGGCATTCGCAGTTTCTTGGGCCATGCAGGTTTTTATCGTCGCTTCATTAAAGATTATTCAAAAATTTCATCTCCTTTGTGCAGGCTTCTTGAGAAAGATACATCCTTCAAGTTTGATGATGCTTGTCTGAAAGCATTTGATGAGCTAATAAGAAGATTAGTTACTGCACCAATTATCATTGCTCCAGATTGGAAACTTCCATTTGAGTTGATGTGTGATGCAAGTGATATAGCCATTGGAGCTGTTTTAGGGCAGCGGAAGGAGAAAATCTTTTACTCCATTCATTATGCGAGAATAACTCTTAATCCAGCTTAAATGAATTACACTATTACTGAAAAAGAGTTGCTCGCAGTAGTATGGGCATTTGATAAGTTTAGGTCCTATCTAGTGGGAACCAAAGTCATAATTTACACAGATCACTTAGCTATCAGGTATTTATTTGCAAAGAAAGATGCCAAGCCAAGGTTAATCCGATGGGTTCTTCTTTTGCAGGAATTTGATTTGGAGATCCGAGATCGAAAAGGGACAGAGAATCGGGGTGCAGATCACTTAAGGTCATGTCACTGAAGGAGAATCAATCAAAGAAACATTTCCGGACAAACATTTTCTAGCCATCACTTCAGATGAAACACTGTGGTATGCTGATTATGTGAATTTCATTGCAAGTGGGGTGACTCCCCCAGAATTCACAGCTGATCATAGAAGAAGATTCTTACATGACGTGAGATTCTACATGTGGGACGAGCCTTTCCTATACAAGCAATGCGCAGATCAATTGGTAAGAAGGTGTGTCCCTGAGGAGGAGATGAATGCAATATTGCATGATTGTCATTCTTCTCTTTATGGAGGTCATCATGGTGGAGACAGAACTACACAAAAGGTTCTGCAATCAGGTTTTTACTGGCCAAAATTGTTTAAAGATGCACATGTTTTTGTTAAAAATTGTGACAGGTGTCAAAGAACAGGTACAATCACGAAGAGGAACGAAATTCCTTTGCAAAATATTTTGGCAGTAGAGTTCTTTGATGTCTGGAGAATTGATTTCATGGGACCATTTCCATATTCTAATGGGCACAAATACATTTTGGTTGCAGTCTATTATGTGTCTAAGTGGGTTGAGGCCATTGCTCTTCCTACTAATGATGCAAAGGTAGTGGTAAGTTTCATAAAGAAGCATATTTTCACACGCTTTGGAACTTCAAGGGTGTTGATAAGTGATGAAGGAACACACTTTTGCAACAAATTGTTGAAAAATGTTCTAGCAAAATATGGGGTAAGTCACAAGGTTGCTACTGCATACCACCCTCAAACGAGTGGTCAAGTTGAAGTGTCAAACAGGGAGGTAAAACAGATTTTGAAGAAAACAGTGGGTGCAAATAGAAAAGATCGGTCAGGTAAGTTAGAAGATGCATTGTGGGCTTACCGAAATGCATACAAGACTCCAATAGGTACTTCTCCATACAGGTTGGTTTATGAAAAGGCATGTCATTTTCCTGTTGAGCTAGAACAAAAAGCTTATTGGGCAATCAAAAAGCTAAATATGGATATGTACTTAGCCGGTGAAAAACGACTGCTACAACTCAATGAACTTGATGAGTTTCGGTTGCGTGCTTATGAAAATGCCAAGTTATATAAAGAAAAGACCAAGAGGTGGCATGACAAGCACATCCAACATCGTGAGTTTGAGCCGGGTCAAGAAGTTTTCTTGTTTAATTCAAGGCTAAAGCTTTTTCCTGGAAAGCTTAAGTCCCGTTGGGCAAGCCCTTTCGTTGTGGTAAGTGTGACTCCTCATGGAACAGTTGAATTGCGGGACATAAATTCAAGTGGTATATTCTTGGTGAATGGGCAGCGAGTACAACACTATTGGGGTGGTGATATTAAACGTCACAAGACCTCGATAGATTTGGTTGATGCATAATGACGTGTTGAGTCGTGCCGCGACGTTAAATTAGGTGCTTGTTGGGAGGCAACCCAATGACTAACATCACTAACTTTTAATTATAGTTTATAAATATTAGATTTTAGATGTATAATGTTTTTAGTCATGTGCAAGCATGAATTTTGCATAAAATCAATGTACAATGATAGAGGGGGTAAATTGTGAGCTAAAAAAAATCAAAAAATAGGCTAACTCTGTGAAAAATTGGCCTACCACATCGCATTAGGCGTCGTACCACACACCGCGCCAGGCAAAATTGCACAGACGAGGCAGAATACAAATTTTTTGGAGCAGCTAGAAAAAATGGCCTACCGCGCCGCGGGGTGCGCCGTGGCAGGCCATTCTCGTATAAAAAAATTATTTCCTTAAATCCGAACCCCCTCCCCTTATTTCATTATTTCACTCCCCAAACTCTCTTCTTCTCAAACACTAAACTCAAAAATTACAACCAAACAAATTCACTCAAACATTCATCCACAAATCCTTCTTCTTCTTGCAAGGTAAGTAGTCTCTTTTCTTTTTTCCTTTAAACTAGTAGTATTTCATTTGTTTATTTCCTTCTATTTTCAAGTATATTTGCATAAACCCTAGCAAAAATTATGTTCATAATTTTCTTTTGTTAATATTGTTAAAAATAGTATTAGAAACTTAGAATGTATATTCTTTTTGTGGTTATGGAGGATTTGAAGGTGTGTTGAGGTGAAATGAGTTGAGTTTCTTGTTGAAGATTGTTAAGAAGTGTACTAATCCGAAGATGCATATAAGAAAGTGAAAAATTGTGTATTGAATATTATTGAGAAGATGTGGTGATGTTATAGTTGTGATGAGAAACATATTGGTGTTGTTGATATGGTGATTATGCCTCTTTTGAAGTTGAAATTTTAAGAATAAAAGACATGCTTACAATGTGTTTGTTAAAATGTCAAAGTGACATAAAATTGAGTAATTGCAAATTGAGAAACAAATTGCATTGTGAGATATTATTATTGATAACAACTATAACATTAGGCCAAACCATGATTTTTCGCTTTCTTTATGTAAAAATGAAATGTAAGATTCATGCTAATGTGCCTATGTAGTATATTGTTTTTACAATAATTTTGAATTTTGTAAAATAGACTAATTTCTTTTTATGTTTATGTTTAATAATAATCTAGCTTAATTTTGTTTAATATTTATGTTTATGCTTAGTATTAATCTAGTTGCAAAATCTAGCTTAGTTTTTGATTTTTATTTTATTTTTAATTGTTGCAATTGTCTCTGATATTGGGTAGGCCGATAAGCATTATACCATTCTAATTGAAGAACAGGGTAGTCTGAATCTCTCTTACATGTTAAGTGTCAACATGATGATACCATAAGTGTGGGGTATTTACTCTACTTGCTCTTAAAATAATTTTATGTATCTTTAACTAATATATCATGTTGTGTAGGTATAATGTCTCGGCGCCCAAGCAAAAGATCAAACGTTGGCCTATCTGAGGCTACATCTACTAGCCGACGTGGAGGTAGAAGGGAACCACCTCCGGCACCAGTGGAGGAGGAAGATGAACACTTTGACCCTGATGCAGATGAGGTACCAGAGTGCAAATATGGCATCAGGGCTATTCCAGCCCATACAATACAATGGTTCCAATCCTTTGTCCCTGATGTGCCACCAACCCCAGAAGTTGCCATAGATGAAGCAAAACTTGCCCGTAAGTATAATGCCATATATACTAACATTTGAGCTTTGGGTTTTGAAGGGTTGTTTCGCCAAGGTGATAGTGTGAACATCAACTTGGTAAAAGAATTTTATGCCAATTGGCAACCATGCGGTGATTTAGATGCCATCTATCAAGTCAAGGTCAGAAATAGAGTGATCCCATTTTCGTCAAAGGTCATAAATCAAATAATGGGTTTCACTGAATATTCACATAAGCTGTTCCAGAGGCTCGTGCGTAGACTAGATTACCCAGACATCCGCAAACAACTATGTGGTGAAGATTCCTTTGCCTTGTGGACTAGAGATACAAATGAGTGTCACAAGGAAATGAAAAAAGGAACATTCCAGCGTCCTGCACGAGTCATTTTGAAGATAATAAATGCCAAAATCATGTCACCACAAAGTGATACAGACGTATCAAAACTAAAGGTTTGCTTGATATATGCATTTTTAACAGGAATGCAGGTGGATCTTGGGAAAATTATGCTGGAACATATGTCAAAGGTGAGACCTTTCCGGGGACGTCGCCTACACTATCCAAGTATGATTACTCGGTTATTGCGGACGCGCTTCATTGAAGAAGAGTATCACTATGATCAGCGAATAGAAGTAACATATCATATTAGGGCGCTTGATGTCACGACTGTGATAGATCCGCCTGCAGCTGCACTTAATGCCTATCAAAGGTTTGTTCGGGTGGAAGAGACTTTGCAGATATTATTTGCTGACATACGCCTTTGCGCATCTAGAGGGGAAGTGAACTTGGAAGAGTTGCAACAAAATCACCCTCTATCTCCTTTCACTCAACAGTGGTTAGGACTGGCTCAACAAGGACAAATCCCACCGGATGAAGATGTAAACTCTTTTCCCTCAGATGACGAGGAATATTTGCGCACCTTTGAGGATGAAGATGCTTAGGCCAATGGCCTCAGGGAGTCTCTTTTAGGAGATGATATAGGCATTTCTTTGTTGAACCAGTTTTATAATTGTTCCTACCTAGTTGTATATATCTTAGTCAAACCTTTTGAGTCGTTAATCCTATTTCATTGGCATCCGCATTAGAAATCTTACCAATTTATGTAAATATTTCAGTTATTTACCAAGCTAGGTTTCACATAAATGATGTATGTATGAAGTGCTCAAAGAGATGTAGCTACTACATTCTATATTTATCATACCCTTCCTTAGCCTGCATTACAACAAATTAAAGTCTTATTTGATCTTTGATTGAATAAGCTCAATTAGTAGATTATTACACTAGGGGCAAACATATGGTATGTCACCTGTTGCACATGAATTTCAATTCTTAGAGTGAGTTAATTCTTCCTATTTTGAGTTCCTAAATATTTGTGAATACTATGTTAAGAGGAACTCGTCTATATTAATTGTGGGAGGGCACATGATTTGTGAAAGCAAGGAAACGTTTTGACTTTTGCGTTAGAGTAAGTGAGCAAGTTATAAAAATGCGTGGCACTTGTGAGTCATGTCTTGAGGATTGAACTATTATGAATTGGTACTTAAGTGTTGGTATGTGTTGTTAGATAAATTGTTTGATAAAAAGGTCATCCTTATGTGAAATGTAGGTCAATTGCTCGAGGACGAGCAGTGGTTTAAATGTGGGGTGTTGATCATAGGCTAAAAACTCGTATTTTAGTCGTTGTAACAACACTTTAATTATTGCATTTTACAAAAGTTTGAGCTTAAATGATAATGAATTGTACTAAATTCATGTTTTATGCTTTGCAGGAAGCTAATCCGACTTAAGAAATAAATTTGGGATGAATTTGATTGATTTGAGGCTTTGAAGTCTGAGTAAAAGCTAAATAAATCAAGTCGGGATCGTGTTCGGAGGTCGCAAAGCAAGCCCGGATAGCAAAACAAATGAAAAAAATGAAGTAGTGCAAAATTTTGCACTGCCGCATTGCGGGAGGCGCCGCGACAGTGCAAAAATCTGTGTTGCATTGTTTTGCTCCGTTAAAATGCATTCTGCCTTTGTCCAATCCATGTACGCGCCGCGTGGGGCGCTGCGGACGTGTAAAAACCGTAGAATTACTATATTTTAGTCTAAAAAGGGCATAATGGTCAAAACCCCTTCACACACGGTTAAAAAGAGAAAAGCATCCATTATTGACGGACCAGACCTGTTTTGAGAGAGAAAGAGATGAGGAGATCCATCTTGGAGGATCAAAATCAAGAGGAGACAACACTTTGGAGCAAGGATTAAAAGAATTTTTCTAAACTTTCTTCTAGTATCTATTTATTTGATGTTTATGACTTATATTGTTGATGTTTGTATAATTATGAGTGGCTAAAAACCCAAATATTCTGGGGTTATGAGTGTTAGATGATTATGTTGTTTGAAGCTTAGATTGATGATTTTGAAATTATCGTTAAGGGTTCTTTATTTGATTCTGCTGTTAATTATTTTACTGCGTAGCTAACAGTGAAATACTATTTACGAATCTTGAGTTAAACTTGAAAAAGAAAATTCTTGATTGCATATAGAATCAAATAGAGCAAGATCTAGATTCTGGGCATCGAGTGAAAGATTCACAGTTAAGATAAAACTATACTTAATTGCCTTGTTTGGTTGAGAAATAGGATTTGTAAATGCATTTGAGTTAATATTAATACCATACAAATATAGGTATTAATTTAATTTGAATAGGCGCATAAGAAGTCGATAGATTCTTATGGGTATTATTAACCCTATAATCAATAACCTAAATAATTCAATAAATCATTTTTAAGCTAAAAACGTAGCATGATCTCTAGCAAGCCCATAACCCCGGGATATCTCCTTTATTAATTGGTAAAAGAAAAATTCATAAGTGGCGTAGTAACTTTGCGTTGTATTATTGTTTGTCTACTAGTTAAATTGTAAATTGGTTATTTATGTATTTTGTGATGAATTAGCTTGAATCGATAATTGTTTGAGTTTGCATCAATCGTTAAGTTAATCATAAGTTCTCGTGGGAACGATACTCTACTTATTACTATATTATTTGAAGATCGCGTACACCTGCATGAGTGTTTTGGTCGCAACACTGATATTAGAAGTTAATACAGTGAGTAACAACAATTACGTACCTGCATAAAAAGGCGTTCGATGACATGGACCTTCATAAGTTGGTTTGTTGCAGATTTCCCAGACTATATGCAGAATAATAAAATCAGACTCGTCCGCCAGATACAATGAAAACATCAACTTGCCCATTCCTCACGGCCTTGCGCAGGGTTGTATCTCCATTGTCATCAGTCATCATCCTCATGATCGTGTCTTCTTATTCCCCTCTCCAGCTCTGCTAAGTCGCACATGGGCTACTTCGCTTTGCCCTTTACTAGCTGCTATGTGAAGTGCAGTTTCTTTTTTCTTGTTCGGACGGCATAACAATGCTGGAGTAATCTTAAGGACTTCTCTCACGAAACCCAATTGGCCGTAGAGGGCTGCGATGTAGAGGGACATGTTTCCCTTTTGAGTGACTTGGTATCCAATTCTAATTCATCCCTTTTCAGATGATCTGCACGTAGAAAACCGCCATCTCCGGCAATGCTTTCCAATGCAGAATTGTACAAGGTTGGATCCTTTTTCTTTATTTGGGGATTTGTCAAAAATCTCTCAAATTATGATCTTGTTAATATTTGCTTTCTCTGGATGAAACATTATATAGGAACTAAATTAATTAGATTCTGGGATTTGCTTTTGCCTTGATCAGAAGAAAGAGATTTGTTGTTTGGGTTTTGCTCTTAATTTCCTTT
Source organism: Nicotiana tabacum (assembly GCF_000715075.1). Lineage (NCBI taxonomy): Eukaryota > Viridiplantae > Streptophyta > Magnoliopsida > Solanales > Solanaceae > Nicotiana > Nicotiana tabacum. The sequence continues at coordinate 145,638,660 of NC_134090.1, forward strand.
CATGAAACCTTACACTAGTTAAAATTGAAAGAATCTCAACGTGGATGACAAGTGTTTATGAAACTGAAGAGCTTATGCAACCCAAATTAGCTACAGATAAAGCTTACCAAAATATATGATGGCGCTCATTGGCGAGCCTTCTGCTTTTTCGAGTAACTTGTGGATGCCTTCATTGCTCTTCAAGACCCCCATTTCACCATACCCAACATATGCTCCTCACAAATCTACAAAATCAAAATAAAAAAATCAGCAGCAAATTCTAACAATTTTATTTCGAAATTCAAGAATAGACAAAGAAGAGGGGCATAGAAGGATACCCAACAAAATGCTCCGAAAAGGACTCCCACCATTATTGCATTTTAACAACACCGTTTCATCTTCTCTATTGTTTTCAGGATCTTCTCTTCTTGTTTCTTCAAGAGAATTGTTTTTTTCTTTGGCTGTCTAGGGTTTGTCAGTCAGCCATGGAATTTCTCGCTGGAAATTCCTCACTGAAATCTTGCCAGAGGGACTTTACATGAGCAGTGTAAAGTGCACGGCAGGGGGATATCCACCACTGGATCATGATGTCAACATGAGCGAAACCAAAGCAATGTACATAAGGAAAGAGATGCATTCATGTCTCCCTACTCAGGTTCTTATATGTTCCTTTGCGGTTTCCTAATGAGATGCACAACCCTGTAGCACCAAAGGAAAGAGATGCAACTGATGGCACAGACAGTAGTGGTGAGACCAATTGAATGTGCTAAATTAGCACAAACACCAGTTACAAATGCAATTACAACTGCTACCATTGCCAGAAGCTGCAAACGAGCTGCGACACTATTAAGGTACAATAGAACTGCCAAATCCTGCTGGGACGCTGGTTGAAATTTTGTTGCCATGACAAAGTAGCTGAATACAGCACTAGCAGAGCATGCAAAGGCAATGACATCCGTAACAACAAATGCATGGATTCTGTTTTCCTTATTAGGATCACCATCCCTTTATTAGGGACGGGATCGCTATCAAAACCTCCTGGCAATGTAAAGCCAGCTGCAAAGGTGACTAACTAGCAGAGTATTTGAGATGACTGCATTACGGCATTGATACTTATTTCACATTCCTTAGCTTCTAAATTCTCACTCTGTTGACGCATTCCATCCTCTGGATACGGTGTCCTCTTCGGGAAGTGACGTCCTCTCCACCCACCAATGTAAATAAAATTGCATCCAAGCTGTATTTGATTCTTCTCTTGTTTGTTGTCGTCGTTGTACCAGACAATGCTATGTCCAGTGGAGTCTGGTTTTCTTTGTTAAATGACATCCTCTTAATTTGATCTGGGATGAACTCTTAATTTTACAGGCACACGGCGCCAATTAGAGGCAGCAAGCAAATGGAGAGGAGTGTTGCCATCATTATCTGGCTCATCAACCAGGCTATCCCACTTTTAAACTTTAATAAGGATTCGACTACCTTTTCTTGATTGTTCAATATGGAAACATGAAGAGCATTTTGGCCATCGTTGTTAAGCATTTCCTAGTAATCTGGGGAGTGCTTTGATAGCTCATTTATCGTACTTACATCACCTTCACTGGTTACAATGTAAATCGTTGTCGTCCAGTGATTTTCACTGCCTGCTGAAATGCAGGCTTAAGGATTTCTTCCACCATATCAGAAACTACTGTTAGAAAAATAATAATCAAAAGTGGCTTTGAGGCGTGAAAATCGACTGTCCTTAAAGAGTTATCGCCTGTATACTAATTTAGGGAAAATACAAAACGATTCTCTTCAGGATACAACAAAGCCTGCAGTAACACTTGTGATTTTCTATATCCACTTCGTTGGAATTCTTGTGTATTTATAGGCAACCAATAGACCCTTTCAGAAAAGATGTCTTGTTTCACAAACAGACACGACTATTTATTTGAATTTTGAATTTAAAATTCAAATAAATAATTAACTCTAGGATCTTGTGCCTGTTGAGTTAATCTCGTGCCTGTTGAGTCAGTATCGTTCCTGTTGAGACAATCTCGTGCCTATTGAGTCAGTCTCGTGCCTGTTGAGACAATCTCGTGCCTGTTGAGACAATCTCGTGCCTGTTGAGACAATCTCGTGCCTGTTATGTGCTATTTCATAATGATCAGTTCTGAGGCTAACATGCACGGTACGAGTAAGGTCGGTCCCGGGAGTGTTTCACATGGCAGACACGAAACTTCTTTCTTCCGATGTAGGAAGAATCCAACTTCCAACTTGCCAATAACAAACTATCTTACAATCCCCCACTAGTTTGTTATTTCACTTCATAACACTTGTGAATAACTGAAAGTATCTTTTACAGATTTGAACTTTCCTTTAGTGTAAGTATATTAAAGTTTTGACGAAGTTAATGGTATCTTAAGATTTGAACCACAAATCCTTGTGCCAAAACCGAAAATACCACACACACAGCGTTATCTAGTAGCTTAGAAAATCCAGTATTCGCTTTAGCACGTTTACGGCCATGTGCTCATCCTGAATTCATGAATATTTACAAGATCAACCCTTTAAATCATGCTAGAAGCGACACCACTTCAATATTCATATAGGTGGAATTAGATAATATGTCCCTGTTACTCCAGACATTAATAATTCCATTAAGATTAATCAACCTCTTCATGTAACAGTATGCACTTTGGAGTTTATCTTTATGCCCCTGTTATAACAAGCATTTAACAACTCCTTAACTCCTCATATAATAGTAAGTAGTACAATAGAATTAGGGCTCCTAAAGAGGAGATCAGTGCTTAAACAATACAAGTAACTTGTTATTACCCATTGAACTTATATTGTTAGAGTGTATACTAACTCAAAGTGGGGTTCCCATTCCTTGTATTTAATTTAAGGGTCTCAGCCCCATCCCTCCACAAGTTTGTTGTACTACATCTCTACCTAATGGCTTCGTAAGTGGATCAGCCAAATTCTTATTTGATCTCACATATATTATAGCTATAGCTCCATTTGTAATTAATTCTCTTATATAAGCATGTCTCAAGCTTATATGTCTCGATTTCCCATTATAAATTTTATTGTGAGCAACACACATTGTAGTCTCACTATCACAGAATATGGAAATGGCTGGCATAGGTTGTGGCCACAACTTTATATCAAGTAACATATTCCTCAGCCATTCTGCTTCTTTTCCAGCAACTGCTAATGCAATTAATTCAGATTCCATAGTAGAATGGGAAATACATGTTTGTTTCTTGGATGCCCAACTAATGGCTCCACCGCCTAGAGTAAATATCCATCCTGATGTGGATTTATTATCATTAACACTTGTAATCCAACTTGCATCAGAATATCCCTCTAATACATTAGGAAAACCATTATAGCAAATGCCTAAGTGCTTTGTATATTTTAAATATCCAAGTACTCTACTTATTGCTTTCCAATGATCATTACCTGGATTACTGGTAAACCTTGAAAGTTTACAAACAGCAAATGCAATGTCGGGTCTAGTGCAATGCATTGCATACATCATACTACCTATCGCACTTGCATACTCCAACTGTGCTACTGCTCTTCCAGTATTTGCAGTTAGCTTAACACTAGAATCATAAGGAGTATTATACCCCTTTATTCCTAAATGACTGAATTTAGGAAGGATTTTATCTATATAATGTACTTGTGACAAAGTCACTTGCTTGTTATCTCTTTTGACCTTGATTTCCAAAATAGTATCTACTTCATTTAAATCCTTCATTTTAAAAACTGAGGTTAGATACTTTTTGGTCTCAGTAATTCCTTATAGATTCGTACCAAAAATAAGCATGTCATCGACATATAAACAAATTATTACTCCATATTCTTTTGTAAATTTAGAGTAAATGCACTTGTCTGCATTATTATGTACGAATCCGGTTTATAGTATTACACTATCAAATCTTTCATGCCACTGTTTAGGCGCTTGTTTAAGACCATAAAGAGACTTTATCAATTTACAAACTTTCTTCTCGTTTCCCGGAAGAACAAATCCTTCAGGTTGTTGCATATATATTTCTTCACTAAGGTTCCCATTTAAAAAGGCCGTTTTAACATCCATTTGATGTACGTAAAGATCATAGATAGAGGCCAAGGATAAAAGGACTCTAATCGATGTTATTCTTGTAACAGGAGCATATGTATCAAAATAGTCTATGCCTTCCTTTTGAGTGAAACCTTTTGCAACTAATCTTGCTTTGAAGGTTTGGACAGAACCATCTGTATTGTACTTTCTCCTAAAGACCCACTTACAACCTATAGGTTTTGATCCAAGAGAAAGATCAACCACAACCCAAGTGTTGTTGGATATAATTGAGTCCATTTCATCATTAATGGCCTCTTTCCAAAAAGCAACGTCTCTAGAAGACATTGCTTCTTGAAACGTCTTTGGGTCTTCTTCAACATTTAATACAATTGGAATTTGATTACAAACGTTTGTCATATCTCCTTCAACAAGAAATACTATAGATTGTGAAGAAATAAAATAAGAACCAAGGTGTTTTTCTTTTCTTATTCTTTGACTTTTCCTTGGTTCTATTTGCATATCATCACTTCTTTCCATAGTTTTAATAATTTCAGAAAGCGACAATTTATTAGCATCGATACGTTTTCCATTTATTTCAGTCATTTCATCAACATTGTCATTTATAAATCTATTTTCAATAAATTCAACATGTATAGATTCTATAATGACATTAGATTCTAGATCTAGCAGTCTATAAGCTTTGGAGTGTTGTGCATATCCTACAAAAACACTTTTAATTCCTCTAGGACCCAATTTTGTTCTTTGATGGTCAGGTACTCTATAATAGGATATACACCCCCACACTTTAAAATAATTTAAATTTGGTTTTCTACCATTCCAAAGCTCATAAGGCGAAATATGCATACTCTTTGAAGGCACTTTATTTAAAATATAACATGCAGTTAGTAGTGCTTCACCCCATAAATTATGTGGAAAATGGGCATTAAGTAACATAGCATTAACCACATCCACCAAAGTTCTATTTTTCCTTTCCGCTAACCCATTTTGTTGAGGAGTATAAGGGGCACTCATTTGATGTATTAGGCCATGCTCTTCACAGAACTTATTAAATTCGTTAGGAAAATATTCTCCGCCTCTATCACTTCGAATAATTTTAATTTTCCTACTCCTTTGATTTTCCACAACAGACTTGTATTCTTTAAACTTTTGAAAAGCTTCGTCCTTAGTTCTAAGTAGGTAAACATATGTAAATCTAGAGAAGTCGTCTATAAAAGTAATAAAATATCTTTTGCCTCCTCTAGTTAATTCTCCATTTAATTCACACAAGTTTGAATGTATTAAATCTAATAGTTCTGTGGATCTTTCAACTTTACGAAATGGTTTCTTTGTCATCTTTGCTTGTATGCAAATTTCACATTTTATATGTTGAGTTTTACATGAGATATAACCATTTTTGGACATATAATTCAAGGAGCCAAAATTTAAATGTCCTAGTCTAGCATGCCATAAACAAGAATAAGACTCAACGATGTAAGCAGAAACATAATTTATTTCATTAATACTCAATTTGAACATGCCGTTACAGTTATAGCCTTTTCCAACAAAACACCATTCTTAGACACTATTACATGATCAGACTCAATAACTATCTTGAAGCCTTTCTTTGACAGTAAAGCAGCGGACATTAAGTTTTTCTTCATATCAGGAACATGATACACATTCAGTAACGTCAACTTCTGGCCAGATGTGAAGTTAATCTCAATACTTCCTTTTCCAGCAACATCTGCCGCAACATGGTTTCCCATCAAGACTTGTTCAGAATCCTGCACTTCTGCATATGTCTTGAACATCTTCTTGTCATAACAGACATGAATAGTAGCACCCGAATCTAGCCACCAGTCTTGAGTATTTGTAGTAGCGGTAGCCACATACAACTCTGTGACCATACCAATTTGCATTGCGGAAACCATGGCAACCAGTCCTTGGGCAGAATTTTCCACTATGTTTGCCTTTTCAGAATTTCCAGATTTTTCAATCTTTCTAGACTTTTCGGTATTGCCTGCATTGAAATTTATTCCTGCCTTTCTATATCTGCAGTCCCGAATCATATGGCCTTTCTTTCCACAATGATGACAACTAAAGTTCTTTCTCTTTTTAAAAGAAGACTTTTTGGAAACTTTCAGATGTTTGTTCCCACTTCCTGAATCATTCTGACTGACAAAATTGACTGCGGAACTCGAAGGCTGACTAATAGCATCACGAGCACGAGTCTCACTTTCAATTTGAATGTGAGTACGAAATTGTTCCACAGTCATTTTATCCATAGAATGTAGGATTTTCTTTCTATAGTCATTCCAAGAGGAAGGCAATTTCGAAAGAATAGCACCTATTTGAAGTGCATCAGGAATTTTAACTTCAAGATCACTTAGTTTTGATACTAAGATTTGCAGTTCATGAATCTGATCTATTATAGGCCTAGTATCAAATATTTTAAATTCAAAGTACTGCAGAGCCAGGAATTTGTCAATACCTCGTTTTTCATTCTGGTATGCAGTTTGTAAAGCAGTCCAAATCTCTCTTGGCGACTTCAGATTGCAGTAAAGATCATAGAGTCGATCTGTCAAAGTATTCAGAATATGGCCGCGACACAACAGTTCATCATGTTCTCGTTTCTTCCTTTCTTCCTTGACTACGTCAGAATCTTCTGCTGTGGTCTCAGGCATCAGAGGCAAGGCAGAATCAAGAACATAGTAGATATTGAGAGCAGGCAACAAGAATATCATCTTGTCTCTCCAACGGGTAAAGTTCATTCTATCAAAGCGATCAAGTTTGATGAACTCCTTCGGATTCTCAACAACAGACATCAATTTCTCCATAGCAGAATAACTCTTTAAGATTGTTAGAAAAATAATAATCAAAACTGGCTTTGAGGCGTGAAAATCGACTGTCCTTAAAGAGTTATCGCCTGTATACTAATTTAGGGAAAATACAAAACGATTCTCTTCAGGATACAACAAAGCCTGCAGTAACACTTGTGATTTTCTATATCCACTTCGTTGGAATTCTTGTGTATTTATAGGCAACCAATAGACCCTTTCAGAAAAGATGTCTTGTTTCACAAACAGACACGACTATTTATTTGAATTTTGAATTTAAAATTCAAATAAATAATTAACTCTAGGATCTCGTGCCTGTTGAGTTAATCTCGTGCCTGTTGAGTCAGTCTCGTGCCTGTTGAGACAATCTCGTGCCTGTTGAGACAATCTCGTGCCTGTTGAGACAATCTCGTGCCTGTTATGTGCTATTTCATAATGATCAGTTATGAGGCTAACATGCACGGTACGAGTAAGGTCGGTCCCGGGAGTGTTTCACATGACAGGCACGAAACTTCTTTCTTCCGATGTGGGAAGAATCCAACTTCCAACTTGCCAATAACAAACTATCTTACAACTACTTCTTTCAAACCTAGATAAACAACATAGCGCAGTGAATTCCAACCCCAATTGTCAGGTTCCTCGCATAAAGATTTATTCCATTAAGATACTGATCTTACGCAATCTGGATATGTGTACGTCAAATATGATACATGGTTATTCCATCTGCACTCTTGAGATCTTCATACAAATTAGTATGAAATCATTTAATAGGAAAAGCTCTTAGCTTGACATTAATATGTCTCCGTTTGCTTCCAAGCTCTCCCATCAAACATGCACAGAGCACTTAATATATGGAGGTATGTCTTCATTGATCTTATAAAAGAGACTGTATGGATACCTAGGCCTATATCAAGGTATTGGTTAAAAGAAGTCTTTAGAGCTGTCTCATCACTAGTGATGTGAATATTATCTTATGTTACATGCACTTATATTTTGTAATCCTATTGATGCCTTGAAATTCATGCACTTGAACGGAATAAGTTAAAACTTATGATTCCTATAGAATAAAATTGGTTAATTCCACATATGGCCAATAATCGTTTCCGTATAATGTAAAGTCACAAAATTGATTTTTGCCACACTAAACAAACTGAACTTTATCCACTAGTAGTAAAGTCACTAAACTATTTTTTTTTTTCACCTAAAGTAATTGAACTTTGCCCACTATTATAATAAAGTCACAACTTTATCCACAATAACATTAAAAACAAAACTTTATCTACTGTATTAGTAAAGTCACAAACTTCACCCGCTATAACAGTATAATTATCTTGATGGATAGGTTCTGTCATTATAGTGGGTAAAGGTTTTGATGCCTTGAAATTCATGCAACGGAATGAGCTCAAACGGATCACGAAGAAATAAATTCAACCAAGGTATAGAATCTCATTATATTGCCAATGTAATTTTAACATATTGGCATACACTTGGATCCATTCTTGTCACTGGAAGTATTTGATATATTTTTAACTTCTGTATACATCAAAGAAAATAAGTGAAGGTCAAGCTTGGCTAAGGGGCTGTATTCTTATCCAAAATCTATCTAGACTTCTAGTGGTAGTTCCGCTTCCAGGAAAAATTATGTACATATTACTAAGAAATCAGCCAATTGTTACCACATATGACAGCACATCAATCTATTTAGCACTTACATTCTTTGACAAATGTGTGTATTTTTCAACAGGACAAACGTGGTTGTTATAATATTCAACTATTCTATTTTAGTTAGCAAGATAAATTAAAAGAAAAAACCAACGTAGAATGAATATGGTGATAAATTAGGCCAATTATTAAAGTAATATTGATTCAATCGTCAATTGAAAGATAAAGAACGACTGAAAAGCAAAAATACAAAAACACCATTTTGGTGAGCATGGTCGGCACCCGTACTTGCACGAACGAACCACTCTACAACTCTTGAATGTTGGACGTAACCTAGAATATACATAGGCCGACACGGCCGAACTCTATCGTACTATAAGTATAAACTATCATGGCCAACATGACCGCAACTCATAATATATCATACGTTGTATCAGCTAGCCATCATACTCAAAACATCAATACATGTTCGGGCCGAGGAAGCCAGTATGAGTATCAACACCGGACAATCCAAAAGGAAAACATAAACGAGGGCCGCCACTGACATACTATACATACTGAACCTGCGTCTACGCGCTAAGTCTATATGAGTAGTACTATACCACTAGTACCACTAGTACCATTGCACTAATCAAGGTAAGTAATTATGTAGCAGATTCATTTTGTCGTAACCCTTTTGAATTATATTCGCCCTAATTTTTCAAATAAACAAAGGAAATCCTACATAGTCAAATTATCTACAGAAGAAACTTACTGAAATAATGGCACTCATTCGCAAGCCTAGCTTTCTCGTGTAACTTGTCGAGGTCTTCAATAGCTCTTGGAGACTCACATTTCAATTTCACAATTTGATTGGCAGCCACTGCTCTTATTCCCCTCATACCGAACAAATTCTCCTCACGGATTACAAAATGCAAACCAAAAAATCAGCAGCCAATTCCAACATCTCAATTTGATTTCGCTTTACCTTCTGTTGTAAACTTTTTTTATTTGGGATCTAACAATATATACACTCAATGAAGAAATGAAACCATGTCCGAAACCGTAGTGTATAGGATAAAACATGTTCATATTTAATGATCGTATAAGAAAACAACACGTGAAGCCGAAGACAGAAAACAGTTGAGTCCGGAGGCAACAATCTCATTTGTTATTGGAGAAAATGATATTCATAAAGGCGAAATAAATGTCTGCCACCGGTAGCATTTAATGGGGAATATTCTACAACATTAAGTATATGGTTCATTACAGAAAATATGACATTCACGGTCTACCGTTACGCATTCTTCAATGGCCTTCATAATTGTCATTAAAGAAGGGCTTGATCCTAGGACCTTGTTCCTATAAATAGTGAGTTATATAATCATTGTATAGGACACGAATTTTCTGACAAACTTATACTACACTCTGTTCAAAGCTCAATATAATTTTATTTTCTTGCTTATTCATATTGTTACTACTGTCCCCGGAAGCTCTGCTCCCCGAATCAAGATTTCTGATGTTTTATCTCAACTCCAAGGCTAAGTCTTACATTTTTATCTAATTTACTTATTATTTTGGGATTAAATCAATTCACTTGTCTATAAACCACATATAAATTCGACTATACCATTTTACGGGTAAACAGTTTGGCGCCCACAGTGGGGATTAGACAGTTCTGTAATTGAGTTGATCCTTGCATCTATTACTAACTCGTTTGATTATTTGTTCTTAGAAAAAAATATAGAAAATGGCAGATAACGGTGTCAACATCGCTCATAACTTTGAGGCCCAAGGAAATCAGCCTCAGCATGAAGATTCAATCATAACCGCAATGTGGGGGACGAGTCCACACCGGTCCATGGTGGGCAATATCTGTGACATGTTCGTGAGGCGACTCCTGATGATACTGAAGAGGAGCACGTCGTTGAAACAATAAGGATGAGAGCAACACAAGGCTATTATAGGCCATCTCACACGACAAGATCAGGTTATGACGAAGTTGAGGCAGGTGTTGTCAGGTGATTCCAACAACGCTAGGGTCGATAACAATACCCCGAGGGGCGAGGTCGGCTTCGATGAGACCGAGGGGAACGGTGGCAGATCCAATCACAACAATGAGAGTGATCCCTTTAAAATCGAGCTCATGCGGTTTATGAGGGAATAAAAGCCTGAATAGATCGAATTACAGGAGCACCACCAGTGCTGAAAGGACCGGACTCAAAGAAGTATACTCAGTTACCGTTCAAACCAAGTACGATACCAGAATTGATCCTGAGCAGTTTAAAATGCCAGACGTGCTGAAGTATGATGGGACTTCAGATCATCAGTAGAACATCACCACCTATACAATGGTGGTGAAGGGGAACGATTTAGCTCCCCACGAGATTGGGTCAGTCTTATTGAAGAAATTCGGGGAGACCCTTATGAAGGGAGCCCTGATATGGTATTTGCTTTTGTCCGAGCACTCCATAGACTCCTTTGAGATGCTTGTAGACTCTTTCATCAAGGCCTATGCCAGGGATAGAAAGGTACATGCTCTAAAGGCCAATATATTCAGGATTGCACAAGGAGAGTTTGAATTGCTGCAAGAGTTCGTGACCATATTCCAGAAGGAAAGGATGCTGCTACCAGCCGTACCAGATGAATGGGCAGCTGAAGCATTCACCAAAGGTTTGAATCCGAGAAGTTCTAATAATTCTCCGAAATTGAAAGAAAGTTTGCTCGAGTTCCAGGCAACAACTTGGCAAGATGTTCATAACTGGTATGAGTCAAAGATCAGGATTGAGGATGATCAGCTCAGATTTTCGGCATCGGCCTAGGGTTGGGATGGGGAGAAGAATAAAGAGAAATCAAAAGATGATTTCAACACAGATTTACTATCCTCAATAGGTTGGTTTTCGCCACCGATAGGAGAGCTGATCGCTGCCGGAATAATAGGTCATAAAGGACAAGGAGACATCAGGTTCTCGAGATTCTTATCCCAGGCTTTCGGAATACAACTTTAATGTCAGCATAGTGGAGCTGGTGTTGGATATGAGTAACATTAGAGAAGCACGGTTCTCAAAGCTAATGAGATCTGATCCCGACCAAAGGTATCCTAATTTGTGGTGCAAACACAATAGGACAAATGTTCACCGGACTGGGGACTGCCAGCATCTGTGCGAAGAGGTGGAAATATTGCTAAAAAATGGCCATCTTAGAGAATTCTTGATTGATCGGGCTAAAAACAATCACGGCCGCAATCGCAATAACGCGAAGCCTTCAAAAGAAAGAGATGATCCTCCATGTTTGACGATCAACATGATTTTCGGGGGGAACGAGATTAATAGTGTGACATTTTTGGAGGCAAAAAAGACAAAGTTGTCGGTAACCCATACTAAGAGATTCCGGGTAGTCACTGAGGATGACATTACTTTCACAGAGAAAGACGTAGATGGACTACTGCTACCGCACAATGACGTCTGGGTAATATCTCTAAATGTATAGATTTTAAAATTAAGCGTGTTTTGGTGAACCCAGGAAGTTCAGCCAATATTATTAGTGAAGAGTGCTGGAATAAGCCAAGCTAATTGGAAGTATCATTCTGACCACAAAACTCCTTCCCGGATTCAATTTGGCAAATGTTACAACCCGAGGAGAGATATTGCTTCACACGAAAGCCGAGGGGTGATGAAGATTCCCTTTTTCGAGGTAGTGGACGACAATATGGGTTACAATATTATCTTGGAGAGACCATGGTTGCATGAGATAAAGGTCGTACCATAAACGCATCATCAGTTTATGAAGTTCCCAAATCCTAAGGGAATTAAACAAATAAGAGGAGACCAACCCGCGGTAGGGAGATGAATGCAATCTCAGTTTCCAGTAGAAAAGGGAAGGAACATGTAACATATCAACTACAGGAGCAGGTGCCTGCTCCCTAGCCGAGTGAATTCAACCATGAGAAGGAATCGTCGGAATCCTATCAGGTACTAAGATACTTCCAGGTACTAGAAGAAACAGACGCAACAAAATCCACGACAGAGGAGATTGAACAAGCCACATTGTTCGAGAAGCTCTTGGAGAGAATGTTCCACTTATTAATGGGACTAAACCCCGAGCTCAGGTCTGGATTTATTAAATTTCTTAAATTTAATGTTGACTGCTTTGTGTGGTCGCATGTAGATATGACACATATCCCACCAGAGGTGGCCGTGCACAAACTAAGTTTGGATCCCAACATGCCTCCAGTAAGATAGAAAAAACATCTTACTGCCGAGGTTAGAAATATATTTGTCAAAGAAGAGGTAACTCATTTGCTTGATAATGGTTCAATCTGATAGGTAAAGTATCCTAACTAGTTAGCTAATGTATTAGTAGTTTCGAAGAAGAATAATAAATTTTGCATGTGCATAGACTATAAGGATTTAAATAAGGTGTGTACAAAAAACTCGTTCCCATTGCCAAACATTGATCAGATGATTAATGCGACAGCCGGGCACGAGTAAATAAGTTTCCTCAATGCTTACTCCGGTTATAACCAAATCAAGATGAACCCGGAGGATCAGGAAAAAACTTCTTTCATAATGAACTTTGGCACATATTGTTATAATGTGATGCGTTTCGGGCTAAAGAACGCCAGAGCCACGTATCAGCGGCTCGTAAACAAAATGTTTGAGACACAAATAGGGAAAACCATGGAAGTTTACATAGATGATATGCTAGTTAAGTCTTTGAATGCAGGTGATCACCTTAAACACTTGCAAGAAACCTTTGACATCTTAAGGAAGTATAATATGAAGCTTAACGTCGAGAAATGTGCATTCGGCGTTAGCTCCGATAGGTTCCTGGGATTCTTGGTGTCATAAAAATGAATCGAGGTTAACCCCGATAAAATTAAAGTCATTGAAGACATCCCAGATCAGCTGTTAAGCATGAAAAAGGTTTAAAGGTTGATAGGGAGACTGACTGCTTTGAGCAGGTTCATTTCCCGGTCTTCAGAGAAATGCCATCATTTATTTTCACCTCTCAAAAAGAAGAACAACTTCGAATAGACTCCGGAATGTCAGTAGGATTTGAAAAGATATTTTTCAAGTTCTCCATTACTATCAAATATAAAGGAAGTCAAATAACTATTGATCTACTTAGAGGTCTCGAAGGTAGCGATAAGTGTCGTTTTAGTCCGTGAGGACGAAGGTATGCAATCTCCTATGTATTACATTAGTAAAATTTTAATGGGAGCATAAATGCGATACTCACATCTGGAAATATTGGCCTTAGTTCTCATAGTCACCGCTCGAAAGCTTAGGCTTTATTTCCAGTATCATCCTATAGCCGTGGTGACCACTTTTTCCCTGTGGAACATTCTTCATAAACTTGAAACTTTCAGGTAGGCTAGCCAAGTGGGCCGTCTAAATAAGTGAATTTGACATAGAATATAAACCTAGGACTGCAATTAAGTCAAAAGTTTTGGTTGATTTGTGGCCGATTTCAGTTAGGGACTATTGCCATTGGCTACCAAAGATACAGTGATGGTATCACAATCAACATCAGGAGTTTGGACCTTGTTCACGGATAGATATTCCAATGTGAAGGGTTCCAGGCTCGGCGTAGTGCTAACCACGCCTTGGGGAGAAGCCCTAAGGTAGGCCATAAGAACCGTTCCTTTAACTAACAATGAAGCAGAGTATGAAGCTTTGATTGTAGGACTCGATCTGGCCCGGGTACTGGACTCCGAGGTCATAGAAATCAAATGCGACTCCCAATTGGTAGTAAATCAGGTCTGCGGGATCTTCGAATCCAAAGAGGAACACATGCAACATTATGTAGTGAAAGACCAGGCTCTACTCGCTCGGTTCAAGGAATGGTCAATTACGCACATCCAAAGAGAAAAGATTGCGGAAGCGTATGCGCTAGCCAATCGGGGTTCATCCACAAAAATGAAGGGACAAGAATCTAGTACGATCGTACAACTTATGCACTCGGTACTGGACGCAAATAACTATTACGAGGTAAACACGACCATCTTGGTTTGGGAGTGGAGAAATGAGATCATTCAATATCTCAAGCATGAAAAATTACCTGAAGATCCTAAGGCATCTTGGGCGCTACACACTAAAGCACCACGATATAGTTTCAAGGGAGATCAATTATATAGAAGATATTTCTAAGGCCCGTTGGCCCAATGTTTAGGAGCTTCCGAAGCTAATTATGTTATGTGAGAAGCCCACGAAGGGATCTGCAAAAATCACTTAGGCGCGGATTCCTTGGTGTTAAAATTAATTAGGGCAGGATACTACTAGTCCCGAATGGAACAAGATGCCAAGGCTTATGTTAAAAAATGTGATAAATGTCAATGCTACACACCATTGATACATCAACCGGTAGAGCCGCTTCACTCAATTTTGTTGTCGTGGCCGTTCATGAGATGGGAAACGGATATAGTCGGTCCGCTGCTACCGGCCCCTAGTAAGGTAAGGTTTCTTTTGATTTTAACTGACCATTTTTTAAGTTGGTTGAAGCAGGTCCTTATCAGAATATCGGCGAACGCGAAGTGGTAGATTTCTTGTGGGAGAACATAATTTGTAGATTTGGGATACCAAAAGAGATAGCGTGCGACAACGGGCCACAATTTATAGGCGCTAAGGTCACAGAGTTCTTTGAATACTTAAAAATCAAAATGATCACAACATCGCCTTATTATCCGAGCACAAACGGTAAAGCAGAATCAACAAACAAGGTGATTATACAAAATCTCAAAAAGAGATTGGAAGCAGCCAAAAGCAAATAGTCCGTATAGCTGCCAGGGGTACTATGGGTGTACCGGACAACGGCTAAATCAAGCAAGGGGAAACTCCTTTCTCTTTTGTGTAAGGAGTAAAAGCCCTGATCCCGGCGGAAGTAGGAGAACCTACCCTAAGATATTTCTGAGCGGACGAAGAAGCGAACAATTAAATAATGTTGGTCAAATTGGGGCTGCTCAATGAATGTAAGGACTTGGCGCATACAAGGATTGAAGCCCAAAAGCATAGAATGGAAAGATATTACAATCGAAGATCCAACCTCCGGTATTTCAAAGTAGGAGACTTGGTTTTAAGGAAAGTAACTTAGAACACCCGGGAGCTTAACCTAGCGAAGCTGGGTCTAACGTGGGAAGGCCCCTACCGGGTTTTAGCTGTCACCAGAAAAGGTTTATACGAATTGGAAATCAAGGCAGAGTAAAGTTTCTGAGCAATTGGAACGTGGCATACCTCAAAAGATACTATTGCGGATGAGCCTCGCCTACACTGAAAGTATGTGCTGCACTCTTTTTCCATTCAGCTAGTTTTGTATCAATTGGGTTTTTATGGAAATATTTTTAATGAGGAAGCAATGGAAAACATACTACAAAGTAAGCTTTATCAGCAAAAATAAGACCTTAAAACGACAAGGCACGCAAACAACGGATCACTACGGAGTAGTTAGATAATCTTTGGCTTGGTAGCAAACGTTCCTACCAAGAAGTAAAATTTGCTATCGAACAAGAGTTACCTGACCATTCACGAGGGCAAGGTACTGAGGGGTGTCACACCTTCTTTTTTCACCTGCGCCCGCAGGGGGCGTAAAAGGAAGTTTTTCCAATTAAGGGACAATCAAAACGAGATTTATTATTTTATTCAGAGTCGCCACTTAGGAGATTTATGGTGTCCCAAGTCACCGGTTGAATCCCGAATCGAGGAAAAGATTGACTCTGTATTACAGTCCACGAACCAGAAATCCGGATAAGGAATTCTGTTAACCCGGGAGAAGGTGTTAGGCATTCCCGAGTTCCGTGGTTCTAGCACGGTCGCACAACTATCATATTCGGCTTAATTATCTGATTTTTATACAATTATGAACCTATATGCAAATTTTAACTTTTAACCGCTTTTATCATTATCATCATTACTTTAACAGAGAATTGCAACGTTATGAAAACGTATCTCGAACCACGTCACATCAATGTACCCGTGGTTATCAACACATTTCGACTCCGTTGAGATTTGGATTTGGGTCATAAAAATGAGCACCCGAGTTTAAGAGAGTAAATTATTAAAGGCGCGCCTAAAGCGACTATCGTATTATAATTTTCAGAAAGGCCGTGAACTTTTGCTAAACGGCCCCACCCGAAGTCTAAGGAATTTTGCAAACTCTTATAGAGGACCCCGCAGCTTATGTATTTTGTTTGTCGAGGCTCGTCTCATTCATTATTAAAAGGAATTGCAACGTCATGGAAATGCATCTCGAACCACGTCACAATCAATGTACCCGTGATTATCGACATATTTCGACTTCGTTGGGATTTGGATTTGGGTCACATAAATGTGCACCCAGGTTTAAGAAGGTAATATTATTTAAAGTACACGCCTAAAGAGACTAACGCGTTTTTATTTTGGGAAATGGCCGTGAAACTCGCTAAACGGCCTGTCCCGAAGTCTAAGCATTTTAATATATACAATTGTCGAGGACCCCACAATCTAGGTGCTTTATTTGGCGAGGCTCATCTCGTTCGTTAATTTAAAGGGCAAACTTAAAGTAATCTATAGTGTTCTACTTAGTTCGTTTCTAAAATAAAAGGAGGAGTCCTAGCTAATTATATGGTTTAAGAGCTTTTATAATTGGGTCATGAAGACCACCCGTTTAAAATCAGAACCTAAGTACGCTGACGGGAATGGTTATTCACCAACCTGGGCCCAGGTCCAAACGAGTGTAGTGTTAAAAACAGGACCTGGGCCATCTTATTCAAGTGTTGAGACCCAATCCGCCTAAATACGGGCTAGCGATATCTTTTCGACAAAACACATCACTCTTCCGATTTTAAGCGAACTAAACACTTAATGAAACTTACATAAGTTATTCTACGCATATTCAACAATTTGCCACGCAGAAATGTGAAGTGATTATATCTAATTAAGTATATTACTACAGGTTTTAGAAGAGCGATAGTTAGAAAGAGATAATTTTGATGTCTATTCCTAATCCTAAACTCAAACCATTGATGTTACAATTAGATTGCTGTATTAATTGACTAGTCTATTAGGCCGGATTCTAACAGACATGCATTAGAAATACACTACCTAATAGTCAAGCTAAAACAAATAAAATATTATTGACTACAACTATACATTCAGAATAGACAAGAGCAGATACATGATATAGAGTCCATTCGAAAGTTCACAAATTAAATCATTACAAGAAATGTCCAGTTATACATCCCGCATGCATTTACATGATATTAGTGAGTGAGATATCCTAATATATAAGTCAGTAGAAAAGCTAGATTAAACTTAAAGGTTCAAATCTTCATGTATATTCATGCTTATG
Source organism: Nicotiana tabacum (assembly GCF_000715075.1). NCBI lineage: Eukaryota > Viridiplantae > Streptophyta > Magnoliopsida > Solanales > Solanaceae > Nicotiana > Nicotiana tabacum. Next base: position 145,656,489 of record NC_134090.1, read on the forward strand.
TTTTCGGCTTACAAATGACCAGGGTTACAACTGTGTACCTGGATGTTGGAAATATAACAAGAAAAATAAGAAGAAGAAGAAGAAGAAGAAGAAATCAGCAGCAGCAGAAGTGCGAGCAACAATACAACAGCAGTTCGCAACAGCAATGCACCAAAAGATAACCAGCAGCGACTTAGGAAAAACCAGTTAAAACTCCCAGCAGTACCAAGAACGACACAAACAACTGGTAACTAACCCCAAATAACTTGACATCAACCAAATATCAGTCCAAACACAAGCAGAAATACCCCCTAGAATTTAGTAATCAAGAGAAAACTCGAAAATACAACTCCACAGTCAAGCTGAAACTCATTTCAATCTCAATGGAATAGTACTAGTTGAACTAGGCTTACTCTTAAGACTCTTCTAGTTTTTGAGAATGTTCAAAATACCCTCAAGATTTTAGAATGTTTTCCTCTTAAAGTCTGCCCAAAAGAAACAGTCAGACCAGACTCGAAAAGCCTAAAGAGAACTGATCTTCTGCTCTTAAAACCAGCCCCCTATCCTCTTTAAAAAAAACCTCCTCATTATGTCCAAACCTTGCTCTATTTATCTGCCCAAAACAGACCCTTCCCCCTCTCAAAAGCACTTAAACTAATACCACCACCATTTTTTTCCTATGATATTCTCTTACAACCCATTATCATGTGTCTTGTGTCCAAAGGTATGGGCAGCTTATAATATTCAATTAATCCCCCCATGCTATTATGTTTCCCAAGCCACTACTACTAGACAAAGTATTAGTTTAATGGTCAATTAAGTATCCTTACGGTCAGACCACTAGCACTAAACATTTCAAGCCTTTTTAAAAACCCAAAACACCCTCCTAGGGTCCCTGAAACTACTGTCCTAACCAATCCCCAGTACCTCATCAGTTATAACCAATCTTCTTAAACAGATACCTAAGCTGATTCTTAGTTAATCACAAAACTACAACAGCTATAACCAATCCAGCCTATCAAATTCCAACAGTGATTCAATTAGAATTGAAGCAGCATGAGTCAAATCAGGTTATTCTAACATTCTAGCATGTAAAACTAATCGATGACACTTATCTAATCGACTACACGAATTACAACACCTACGATCAATAGCAAATAAGAATCGAACAGGCACACAGGTGATTCGAATCGTATTGATAGAAACAGGGATTCATAATAAAACTTAACTAATCGACGACACTCATTCAAATCGATTATATAATTTTATCACATTCATTGACCATGACCAGAAAAAGTTCGACCAAATTAAAGGCCATTGAAGAAGGACAGAATCAATGGACAAAAGAATTGAAAAATCTATAAAACTAAACTAAACAAATAAACAGATATAAACACATACAAAATGGGACCACCAGAAAAAGGAAACTACCTCAGGAACACGGAGACTAGACGAACCTGACTTGGACTCTGACTCGGACCTTTTTGAGGTCGAACGGACCTTAATCGAGTGTTCTCAACTGAGAACACTTCGACTAAGGTCCACTGGACACCCAAATTCCTTTTCTTCGGACAAACTTCAACCTTTGGTTTCCTAGGGTTCTTGGGGGTTTGATTTGGGGTTCGAACGGTTATGGTCTGATTCGAACCAAACCAACAGTGGTTTGGTGACGAGGGAGGTCAGAGAGATGTCTGGTATGAGTTTGGGGCCGGTTGGGGTAGGTTTAGGTTTTGCTCGAATCTTCGATTGAAGATTCGAGAAGCTACAGGCTGATTCGAGCAAAACGGTTAAGGGATTGGTGGAGAGGGTGGTTAGGTTCTCTAGGGGTGTTAGTTTCATGGTCATCGGCGTTGTTGCCGCCGATATTCAGGCGAAGGGGTTTCAGGGCGGCTAAGGTTTGGAGAGTTGTTTGTTTTGTCTCTGAAAGAGACGATGAACAGGGGTATGGTTTAGGGGGGTGCGAGGTGAGAGGTTGGGCTTATATACGAAGGGGTGGTTTAACCCTGGTCGTTGGATCAAGCACGATCAATGGCCTGGATCAATTCATTTAAAGGAAACTGTGTCGTTTGGAGTAGTACTGGGGCGGGGTCGATCCGGGTTGCAAGTGGGTCAGGTTGTGAGGGAAACCTGGGACTGTTAGATCAAGTTAATTTCAACGGTCCAGATTGAAACGCCTGAAACAACGTCATTTTGGCTGAGGCTAGAGCCGGACTGGATTGGGGTGGGTATTGGGCTGATTTTGGGTGATGTTGGGCGTGAATCTTCCTTTTAAAAACCAGCCCAATCCGATTTTAACCCTTCTTCTCTTGTTCCTTCTTTTTCTTTTATTTTCTTTTTTTGATTTTTAATTACCAAAACTCAAAATTAACTTTAAAGAATACTAATTAACCCTTGATAATAATTATCACCCAAAATTAAATACAAAGACAATCACACAATTTGGACATTAAATGCTAAAATGCAAAGTACATATTTTTTGTGATTTTTTCCATTTTGTAAAACAAACTTGATTGTTTAATTAATTCCCAAATTGTAAAATTAAATCCTAAATGCACATGGAACACATATTTTTGTATTTTTCTTAATTAAAGCAGAAATAAACATGCATAGAAAAAATACAAATAAATCACAAACAATCAGTGTCCGAAAACACGTGCTCACAGCTGCCCCTCTTTGTCCGAAAACACAAAGAGTTTTAGTGCAAAGATAAAGTGAGCGGATATGAGCGATTTTTGCCCGTTTGGATAATCCGTGTGAAGCATTTTGAAAGATTTGACCGAACCTCTGCTTCAAAGGTTTCCTACATATCCCTGGTTAAAAGGAAATTAGGTCAATGTAGTTCGGGAAGTTTTGGTAGCTGGGACTACCATAGGACTGCATTTTTGCTGTTACTACTGCTGCATGCTGTTGCTACTGCTTTTCGATCTCCTTATTACATCGTGCTAAAAGAAAAACAAGAAACTAGACAAAAACTAGGGATTACAACATCTTATCTATCTTCAAACTTGCTCTTGTAGTCTTCCTTCCGATTTCTGCGATGGGATTCATGCTGGGGGGTATTTTGTTGTAACCCTCCGCATTACTGACCTCTGATTCTATCTTGAAATGTATTCCTCTATTCTGCAGGCGGGCTTCTGACTTTAACAACTTAAAAGTAACGCCCTCGTTCTACGGGTGGGCTCCCGAATGCAACAACTTTAGAATTTAACAGCCCCCGTTTTATAGGCGGGCTCCTGACCTCAATTTTGAAATTTATTCCTCTGTTCTACAGGAGGGCTCCTGAATTCAACAACAACTATAACAATAAACACCTCCATTCTATAGGCGGGCTCCTGACTCCTTCAACTTAAAATGTGACAACCTCCGTTCTACATGCGGGTTCCTGACTTCAACTACGACATAAAAGATAATACTTACATTCTCCAGGCGGGCTCCTGACTTCAACTACTTCTTAAAAATATAGCACATCCATTCTACAGGCGGGTTCCTAACTTCAACAGCTTCTTAAAAATATAACTCCTCTATTATTCAGGCGGGCTCCTGATTTCAACAGTTTCTTAAAGATATAACACCTCTATTTTTCAGGCGGGACCCTGACTTCAACTATAATTTGAGATATAACACCTCCATTCTTCAGGCGGGATCCTGACTTCGACTGCAACTTAAAGATATAACATCTCTATTCTCCAGGAGGGCTCCTGACTTCACTACTTCCCAAAACATAATACCTCCATTCTACAGGTGGGCTCCTGACTTCGACTTGGATTGTAACAACCTCCGTTCTACAGGCGGGCTCCTGACTTCAACTACAACTCAGAATGTAATACCTCCATTCTCCAGGCGGGCTCCTGACTTCAATAAACTTTAGAATGTAACACCTCCATTCTACAGGCGGGCTCCTGACTTCGTCTGCAATATAAAGATATAACACCTCTATTCTCCAGGCGGTCTCCTGACTGCAATAACTTCTTAAAATATAACAACTCCATTCTCCAGGCGGGCTTCTGACTTCAACAACTTCTTAAAATATGACACCTCTATTTTTCAGGCAGGCTCCTGACTTCAACAACTTCTTAAAATATATAATACCTCTATTTTTCAGGCGGGCTCCTGACTTCTTTAACTTAAAATTAATAACCTCCGTTCTACAGGCGGGCTCCTCACTTCAACTATAATTTGAGATATAACACATCCATTCTTCAGGCGGGTTCCTGACTTCCATAAACTTTAAAGATAATACCTCCATTCTCCAGGCGGGCTCCTGACTTCAATAAACTTTAAAATGTAACACCTCCGTTCTACAGGCGGGCTCCTGACTTCTTCTGCAATTTAAAGATATAAGACCTCTATTCTACAGGCGGGCTCCTGACTGCAATAACTTCTTAAAATATAACACCTCTATTTTTCAGGCGGGCTCCTGACTTCTTTAACTTAAAATTAACAAACCTCCGTTCTACAAGTGGGCTCCTGACTTCAACTATAATTTGATATATAACACCTCCATTCTTCAGGCGAGTTCCTGACTTCCATAAACTTTAAAGATAATACCTCCATTCTCCAGGTGGGCTCCTGACTTCAATAAACTTTAAAATGTAACACCTCCGTTCTACAGGCGGGCTCCTGACTTTAATAAACTTTAAAATGTAACACCTCCGTTATTCAGGCGGGCTCCTGACTTCAATAAACTTTAAAATGTAACACCTCCATTCTTTAAGCGGGCTCCTGACTTCAACTATTTCGTACAATGTAATACCTCCATTCTCCAAGAGGGTTCCTGACTTCAACTTCTTCTTAAATAATGCATTTTATTGTTGTTGTTCCTTCCTGCCTCCCGAACCATTTTCCTTCTAACTTGAATCATCCTCTTTCAAAACTGCTTCCCTCAAAACTGGTGTTTTATTCCTCTGAAAACTACTGGGGATAACACCGATATTTTATTCATAAATATGTTATTTTCCTTCTTCAAAGACTACTTCTTTTAAAGCTGGTGCTTTAACTTCTCTGAAACCAGCCGGGGATAACACTGCTGGGGAATTATCTTCTAGTTACTTTCCTCCTTTTAACAATGGTGGGGATGATACTGATTCAAAGACCACTACCCTTAAAACTTGGGTTATCTTGCTTCTTCCAAGATTGCTTTCTTTAAAACTTGTATTGCCTTCTCCCGTAAACTGCTGGGGATTCCACTTCCTTCAAAACTTGTGTTATCTTCCATCTTCCCCAAGTGGCTATCTGATTTCAAGAAAATTTTCGCAATGAGAGAAAATGTTCTACCCCAGTTTGATAATCTTCTTTGTGGCCATGTTTTCCCACTGTCAATAACATTTCCTATCCCTTCTTCAAATCAAAGAATAATTTGTTAGTTTAAAACGTGGTGAGTGGTCGTGCCACTCCTATTGGGGATGGTTTTTCCCCTTTTCCCTTTCCCTGCTTTGCGTTTTATTACAAAACTTGCTGGGGATGATATTATTTGTTGGGGATGATATTCCTGCTGCGGATGATTTTTCTTTTCTCTTCCTTCCCAGCTCTGTGTTGTCCGACCATCACAGAATTTGGTCGATAATCTGTCGGAGTTGTTCCTACTTCTCGCAAATCTGCTGGGGATCCTTTTGGAATTTGATCCACAACTTTTCAACTGTTGTTTTCCAATTTCCCCTGGAAATTTGGTCCTCTTGGAATCTAGACCCATTTATCATTTGGTCTTGCGACAAACTTCTTTTCGCTTTGTCGCCTTATCTTTTGCCCGTCCTATCCACATTGTGTTTTTGCACCATCTTGGCAACTGGTAATAAGCTCTAAAAAATCCTTTTCAAAAACAAACTGCTGGGGAGATAAAGTCTTTAGACTAAGAAATGAAGAAGTGATGATTTCAAAAGATAGAAAAAGAAGAAATCTTTCTGAACAAATGCTGGGGAAAAGGAAAGAAAAGAACTTATCTGAATGACATAACTGATCCCAACGATCATGTCGTGCATTCCTGATTAATCAACCCAGTCTATTTGTATCAATCAATCTTTCGGACAGCCTCATCTTGCCGGGGATAAACAGGCACTCAACCTTTTGCCAAATGCGGATCCTTTCCACTAATCTTGTCTTGTCGCCTCATAGTGCCCTTCGAGGGGTTTTCACTAATAAGACTCTCTCATTTCTCTCAACTCCCGTCGCCTTATGGTGACTGTGAAGGTTTTCACCGATAAGACTCTCTCATTTTATTTCTCTCAACTTACGTCGCCTTATGGTGCCTGTGGAGGTTTTCACCGATAAGACTCTCTCATTTTATTTTATTTTTTTCCATCTAGGGATCAGAGTGTTACCGATATGACTCTCTTTGCTGGGGATTCTTTCGGCTACCAATTCCTTTCCAGCTTATGATCCTCTTCTCTGCTGGGGATCAGAGTGTTATTCCCGACTTCCGTTTGCATGACTTGGCACTTCTCGGATACTGATCGGGAGGTCTTTTTGGACATCAATATGGGTTTTTTTGTGTATGGCTAAAAGAAAATGGGTAAAAGGTTCAAAATAATTTTGATGGGTAAAACATTACAACTCTTGGATTCAACTTTCTTTCCCAAAATTATAAACACAACTTCTGCCCCAATTTTTCTTGCTTGGGGATTTTTTTTTGTTACACTATGACGTATCCTTCTTTGAGGAATCAGGTCAAATGTAGTTCCCAATTCCTTTGTTTTTCTTGTGACTTTTCTTTTGTCTTTATTATCATTATTTTTCTCTTCTCTTTTTCATTCATTTTCATTACTTATTCCAAAAGAGGGGTACGAAAGAATAAATAAGGCTCAAAGGGGGAAGCAAAGGTTAAAGTGTTTGGATAGAAGAAAGAATTGCCTCCGTCATTTCATTCTCCGATAAATGCCAAGTACAAACAAATAACAATTTCAATCAAAATAAATCATACATAATATCTCTTAACTGCGTCCGAATTGATAGCCATGTCGACACATTTCCCTTCGATATCTATTAAACATAAAGCGCCATTGGACAACACTCTGGTTACAATGAATGGCCCTTGCCAATTCGGGGCGAACTAGCCCTTTGCCTCAGCCTGATGTGGGAGGATGCGTTTCAGCACCTGCTGTCCTACTTCAAATTTCATGGGACGCACCTTCTTATTATATGCTCTTTCCATCCTCTTTTGATACAACTGGCCATGACATACTGCTGCCAATCTCTTTTCATCAATCAAGCTCAACTGCTCCAATCGGGCTTTGACCCATTCATCATCATCAATCCCAGCCTCAGCGATAATTCGGAGGGACGGAATTTCTACTTTTACCGGTATCACTGCTTCAGTTCCGTATACCAACAAATAAGGAGTTGTACCTACTGAAGTGCGAACAATAGTGCGATATCCCAACAATGCAAATGGTACCTTTTCATGCCATTGTCTCGAACTTTCTACCATCTTCCGAAGTATTTTCTTTATGTTTTTGTTGGCTGCCTCAACTGCTCCATTCGCCTTGGGACGATATGGGGGTAATTGCGGTGTGTAATCTTAAACTGCTGACATACCTCTTTCATCAAATTGCTATTAAGATTAGCACCATTATCTGTGATGATCACCTTTGGGATCCCAAATCTACAGATGATATGGGAATGAACGAAATCCACCATTGCCTTCTTGGTTACCGACTTGAAAGTTTTAGCCTCAACCCACTTGGTGAAATAATCGATGGTAAGCAGAATGAACCTATGACCGTTGGAAGCTGCCGGCTCAATCGGTCTAATGACATCCATGCCCCATGCAAAAAACGGCCATGGTGCTGACATTGTATTCAATTCTGTTGGCGGAGAATGAATAAAATCTCTGTGTATCTGACACTGATGGCATTTTCGCACGAAATTGATACAATCACGCTCCATAGTGAGCCAATAATATCCTGCTCGAAGAATCTTCTTCATCAATACATATCCGCTCATGTGTGGCCCACAAACTCCAGCATGTACCTCTGTCATAACTGTCGTGGCTTAACTAGCATCTATACATCTCAATAATCCCAAATCTGATGTTCTTTTGTACAACACTCATCCACTGAGAAAAAATCCATTTGCCAGTCGCCGAATGGATCTCTTTTGATCTCCGGTGGCATACTCCGGGTATATCCCCATCCTGAGATATTCCTTGACATAATAAAACCACGGCTCGCCATCCATTTCTTTCTCTATCATGTTGCAATAAGCATGCTGATCACGAACCTGGATATGCAATGGGTCAACATGAATTTTGTCTGGGTGGTGCAACATTGATGCTAAGGTGGCCAAAGCATCGACAATCTCATTATGAACTCTTGGGATGTGTCTGAACTCCACTGATCAAAATCGCTTGCTCAGATCGTGCAAGCATTGTCGATATGGTATGAGCTTCAAAACCCTTGTTTCCCATTCACCCTGAATCTGATGCACCAGGAGGTCCGAGTCTCCCAAGACCAAGACGTCCTGGACATCCATGTCTGCAGCTAGCCGTAGACCCAAAATGCATGCCTCATACTCAGCCATGTTGTTGGTACAATAGAAACGTAGCTGAGCCGTAACAGGATAATGATGTCCTGTTTCAGAAATAAGTACCGCTCCTATTCTAACTCCCTTCGCATTTGCAGCTCCATCGAAAAAAAGATTCCATCATGGTTCCTTGGTTATTTCCAACTCATTTATATGGATCACTTCTTCATCAGGAAAATACGTCCTCAAGGGCTCGTATTCTTCATCAACAGGATTCTCAGCCAAGAGATCAGCCAATGCTTAGGCCTTCATGGCCGTCCTCGTCACATAGACAATGTCGAATTCTGTGAGTAATATCTGCCATTTCTCCAATCTCCCTGTGGGCATAGGCTTCTGGAAAATATACTTCAGTGGATCCAAGCGTGAAATGAGATAAGTAGTATATGATGAAAGATAATGCTTCAATTTCTGGGCCACCCAAGTTAGGGCGCAACACGTCTTCTCAAGTTGAGTGTACTTAACCTCATAGACCGCAAACTTCTTACTGAGATATTAGATGCCTTGCTCCTTCCTTCCTGTGATATCATGTTTCCCCAGTACGCAACCAAATGAATTCTCCAGTACCGTTAGATAGAGAATCAACAGTCTTCCTGGTTCAGGTGGGACCAACACAGGTGGGTTTGATAGATACCCCTTGATTTGGTCGAAGGCTTCCTGACATTCTGCCGTCCATTCTACCGCAACATCTTTCTTTAGTAGCCGAAAAATGGGTTCACAAGTTGTCGTGAGTTGAGCGATGAACCTGCTGATATAATTCAACCTTCCCAACAGACTCATTACTTCTGTTTTGTTCTTCGGCAGTGGCAATTCCTGGATGGATTTGATTTTTGACGGATCCAACGGCAGTGGTTTGGTGATGAGGGAGGTGAGGGAGATGTCTGGTATGAGTTTGGGGCCGGTTGGGGTAGGTTTAGGTTTTGCTCGAATCTTCAATTGAAGATTCGAGAAGCTACAGGCTGATTCGAGCAAAAAGGGTAAGGGATTCGTGGAGAGGGTGGTTAGGTACTCTAGGGGTGTTAGTTTCATGGTCATCGGCGTTGTTGCCGCCGGCTTTCAGGCGAAGAGGTTTCAGGGCGGCTAGGGTTTGGAGGGTTGTTTGGTTTGTCTCTGAAAGAGACGATGAACAGGGGTATGGTTTAGGGGGGGTGCGAGGTGAGGGGTTGGATTTATATACGGAGGGGATGGTTTAATCTTGTCCGTTGGATCAAGCACGATCAATGGCCTGGATCAGTTCACTTAAAGGAAACAGTGTCGTTTGGAGTAGTACTGGGGCGGGGTCGATCCGGGGGCAAGTGGATCGGGTTGTGAGGGAAACCTGGGACCGTTAGATCAAGTTAATTTCAACGGTCCAAATTGAAACGCCTGAAATGGCGTCGTTTTGGCTGAGGCTGGAGCCGGACTGGATTGGGGCGGGTATTGGGCTGATTTGGGGTGATATTGGGCCTGAAACTTCCTTTTAAAAACCAGCCCAATCCGATTTTAACCCTTCTTCTCTTGTTCCTTCTTTTTCTTTTATTTTCTTTTTTTTTGATTTTTAATTACCAAAACTCAAAATTAACTTTAAAGAATACTAATTAACCCTTGATAATAATTATCACCCAAAATTAAATACAAAGACAATCAATGCTAAAATGCAAAGTACATATTTTTTGTGATTTTTTCCATTTTGTAAAACAAACTTGATTGTTTAATTAATTCCTAAATTGTAAAATTAAATCCTAAATGCACATGCAACACATATTTTGTATTTTTCTTAATTAAAGCAGAAATAAACATGCACAGACAAAATACAAATAAATCACAAACAACACAAAATCATTTTATTTTGAATTTTTGTAGGAGTAGTTCTTGTAGGGAAAAAATCACGTGCTCACAAGGGGTTATTAGATAGTCTTTGGCTCGATAACAAAGTTCCTAAGGGGAAGTGAAGCTTGTTACTCAACTAAAGATTATCTAACCATCTACTAGGGGAATCTCAAAAGGATCAAGACTTTTAGTGTTCAATTTCACATTCTACGCATTCGAACACCCGAGGGGAGTTATATGAGGATACAACAACAATGACTACCACATCGACCGGAATAAGAAACCCGAAAATAAATTTGTATCATCGGGACCGGGGACTGCGCAGCCAGCCTCGTAGAAACAAGTTGTACAAGTTAGCCACAAGTAATGGCAATTTCATTTTAGTACAACAAATGCTTATGTACTTTTTAAAATGAAAGGAATAAAGTAAAGTCCTTTTATTTCTATCTTGTTTCTTGTCTGAACGATGACTTAATTTTATCATTTGAAAGTTAAACAAGTACTTCAATAGTTAGTGTTTTAATGAACATGAGACGTCTTCTTCAAGAGCACCATAAACATAAGAGGTCCCTCTCTTACGAATTGATTTCAGAATAAATTATTCCCGGAATCCAAATGCTCTCCAGGAAAAATGGACATGAAGCCTTGCACAATTCGACGCAAAGAGTAAAACTTGCACAAATACTTAAATGAAAAGTGCGCAAAGAGAAAAATTTGCACAATACTTAAACAAAAAAGTACTTCTATTCACAACAAACATGCCAAGTAGCATAAATACAACATTATAGAAAAGAAAAGAAAGCAAAAACTAAGCTACTGCATCTCCGGAACCCGGAGGAAGAAAAACATTTGCACCCCTAAGAAAAGTGGGTAGATCTGCCGCCGGCTCAATGTCTTGGCCTTCAACATCATCACCTTCTGCTTCTTCTTCAGTACTCGAGAACTCAGAATCAAAATCAGAAGAGTCGCTAGCATCTGGCCAGGCCGGAAGTCCCCTTTTTGTAGTTGACTCCAGCTCACGGGCCTTAGTGATTTCGGCGTAAAAAATAATGACACCCGCTTTGGCCTCTTCCAAGGATTTTCTCCTCATTCTATATATGACATATGTTATTTAGCCAACGAGGGAAGCTGCTCGGCGCTGGAGTTCTTCTTTAAGTCAAGCAACCTCGGCAGAAAGGTTATCTCGCGCAGACATGGTGGCTCAGAGGCTGATATCAAGGTCGTGGACAGTGGAGCTAAAAACTCTATTGTGCTCGATAGTCCTCTTATGCTTCTTCTCCAATCGGGCATACTTTGCCTCGACAATAGTAACTTCTTCAGTTTTGGAGTTTAAGGCTACCTCCAAATTATTCAATCTTTCTGCTGAGGCAGCCTCACGATCGGATGCAGCAAGAATGACATTATGGACTTCAACCCATTTGGCCCTAGCTTCTTCAAATTGTGCCCTTAAGAGGGTGACCTTGTGGCTAAGGGTCACTAGTTCTTGATTTCTTTGCTGCAACTGAGCCTCCAAATCAACGGCCTCAGCAACTCATGATTCTAGTTCTGAGAGGCAAGCAATAATCTGGTATCTCTCGGCCTAAAGTTGATCCCTCTCGGAGGTAAGTTCCTCCTTATCAAGGATCAACATTTGAAGGTTATTCCTATCTTTTTTCGAAGCCAAAGTCTTCAGATAATTAGCAAGCTCCACCTGCCGGGATAACAGATGGCATCTATTGGAAATCGAGTGGGCGACACTCCTCCTCTTTTGGGGATCTTCAAAGGGGGTAGAATAATTATGCCCTAAATTCCTATGAACTAGGGATGAGGGATATCCTCCTCTCGAGGAACTGCAGCCGACAGAGATGATGTAGCAGTTACCAGTGGCGAAGGTAGAGTTGGTGAAAAAGGAGATGAAGTTGATGGCATTGTAGGATGAGAAGTGGCTGTGGACAACACAATGCTGGTTGTTGGTTACTCATCAACTAAAGATGGAAGGAATCCTATACTTAGCCTCATAGTACCGGACACGATGACTGGGACTCAAAAGCGGGAGTTAGCATTTTCCATCGTATTATACTCCCCAGATTGTCGAGGCATCATCTTCAGTTGGTGTAACTAACTCAACAAATTGAGCATTATGTTGAGTTGATGAAGATCGTCGTCTTCTATATAGAGAAGCCCCCTCATAACTGGCTTCTTGTGACTTTTCTTTTGTCTTTATTATCATTATTTTTCTCTTCTTTTTTTCTTTCATTTTCATTACTGATTCCAAAATAGGGGTACGAAAGAATAAATAAGGATCAAAGGGGGAAGCAAATGTTAAAGTGTTTGGATAGAAGAAAGAATTGCCTCCGTCATTTCATTCTCCGATAAATGCCAAGTACAAACAAATAACAATTACAATCAAAAGAAATCATACATAATATCTCTTAACTGCGTCCGAATTGATAGCCATGTCGACGCATTTCCCTTCAATATCTGTTAAACATAAAGCGCCATTGGACAACACTCTAGTTACAATGAATGGCCCTTGCCAATTTGGGGCGAACTTGCCCTTTGCCTCAGCCTGATGTGGGAGGATGCGTTTTAGCACCTGCTGTCCTACTTCAAATTTCCTGGGACGCACCTTCTTATTATATGCTCTTGCCATCCTCTTTTGATACAACTGGCCATGACATACTGTTGCCAATCTCTTTTTATCAATCAAGCTCAACTGCTCCAATCGGGCTTTGACCCATTCATCATCATCAATCCCAGCTTTAGCGATAATCCGGAGGGACGGAATTTCTACTTCTGCCGATATCACTGCTTCAGTTCCATATACTAACAAATAAGGATTTTACCTACTGAAGTGCGAACAGTAGTGTGATATCCGAACAATGCAAATGGTAGCTTTTCATGCCATTGTCTTGAACCTTTTACCATCTTCCGAAGTATCTTCTTTATGTTTTTGTTGCTTACCTCAACTGCTCTATTTGCCTTGGGATGATATGGGGTCGAATTGCGGTATGTAATCTTAAACTTCTGACATACCTCTTTCATCAAATTGCTGTTAAGATTAGCACCATTATCTGTGATGATCACCTTTGGGATCCCAAATCTGTAGATGATATGGGAATGAATGAAATCCACCAATGCCTTCTTGGTTACTGACTTGAAAGTTTTAGCCTCAACCCACTTGGTGAAATAATCGATGGTGACTAGAATGAACCTATGACCGTTGGAAACTGCCGGCTCAATCGGTCCAATGACATCCATGCCCCATGCAACAAATGGCCATGATGCTGACATTGTATGCAATTCTGTTGGCGGAGAATGAATCAAATCTCTGTGTATCTGACACTGATGGTATTTTCGCACGAAACTGATACAATCACGCTCCATAGTGAGCCAATAATATCCTTCTCGAAGAATCTTCTTCGTCAATACATATCCGCTCATGTGTGGCCCACAAACTCCAGCATGTACATCTGTCATAACTGTCGTGGCTTGACTAGCATCTATACATCTCAACAATCCCAAATCTGATGTTCTTTTGTACAACACTCCTCCACTGAGAAAAAATCCATTTGCCAGTCGCCGAATGGCTATCTTTTGATCTCCGGTGGCTTGCTCTGGGTATATCCCCATCTTGAGATATTCCTTGACATCATAAAACCACAGATCGCCATCCCTTTCTTCCTCTATCATGTTGTAATAAGCATGCTGATCACGAACCTGGACATGCAATGGGTCAACATGAATTTTGTCTGGGTGGTGCAACATTGATGCTAAGGTGGCCAAAGCATCGGCAATCTCATTATGAACTCTTGGGATGTGTCTGAACTCCACTGATCAAAATCGCTTGCTCAGATCGTGCAAACATTGTCGATATGGTATGAGCTTCAAATCCCTTGTTTCCCATTCACCCTGAATCTGATGCACCAGGAGGTCCGAGTCTCCCAAGACCAAGACGTCCTGGACATCCATGTCTGCAGCTAGCCGTAGACCCAAAATGCATGCCTCATACTCAGCCATGTTGTTGGTACAATAGAAACGTAGCTGAGTCATAATAGGATAATGATGTCCTGTTTCAGAAATAAGTACCTTTCCTATTCCAACTCCCTTTGCATTTGCGGCTCCATCGAAAAAAAGATTCCATCCTGGTTCCTTGGTTATTTCCAACTCATCTATATGCATCACTTCTTCATCAGGAAAATACGTCCTCAAGGGCTCGTATTCTTCATCAACAGGATTCTCAGCCAAGTGATCAGCCAAAAAAGCTTCATCAAGCTTCAAAGACCTTGTTTCCCATTCTACCGCAACATCTTTCTTTAGTAGCCGAAAAATGGGTTCACAAGTCGCCATGAGTTGAGCGATGAACCTGCTGATATAATTCAACCTTCCTAACAGACTCATTACTTCTGTTTTGTTCTTCGGCGGTGGCAATTCCTGGATGGATTTGATTTTTGACGGGTCCAACTCAATGCCTCGCCGACTGACGATGAATCCTAACATCTTTCCAGATGGAACACCAAATGAACATTTGGCCGAGTTGAGCTTAATGCCGTACCTTCGAAGTCTTTGGAAAAACTTCCTTAGGTCTTCCACGTGGTCTTCTTGACGCTTAGATTTTATGATCACATCATCTACGTACACCTTAAACTCTTTGTGTATCATGTCATGAAACACCATAGTCATTGCTCTCATGTACGTTGCCCCAGCGTTCTTCAAGCCAAAAGGCATTACCCGGTAACAATAAGTCCCCCATGGCGTAATGAATGCCGTCTTTTCCGCATCTTCTTCATCCATCAGAATCTGATTATACCCAGCATAACAATCTACAAAAGACCCGATCTCACGTCCGGCACAATTATCGATCAAGATATGGATGTTGGGTAAGGTAAAGTTGCCCTTGGGGCTTGCTCTGTTCAAATTGCGGTAATCGACACACACTCTGATCTTCCTAGATTTCTTCGGCACTAGCACCACATTAGCCAACCAATCAGGATATCGAGTGACCCGAATAACCTTTGCCAACAACTTCTTGGTTACTACTTCTTTAATCTTCACACTCATATCTGTCTTGAACTTCCTCAATTTCTGCTTGACGGGAGGGCACGACGGGTCATTGGGCAATTTGTGAACCACTAGATCGATGCTTAAGCCCGGCATGTCATCGTACGACCATGCAAAAGCATCTTTGAATTCAATGAGTACTTTGATTAGTTCCTTCCTGATGTTCGGCTCAATGTGGATGCTTATTTTGGTTTCCCTGACATCGTCTGCATCCCGTAAATTGACAGCTTCAGTGTCGTTCAAATTGGGCTTGGGTTTCTCTTCGAACTGGCTTAATTCTTTGTTTATCTCTTCAAAGTCTTCATCCTCATCATATTCCGATTCATCATCATAATCGACCTCTTGTATGATTAGTTCGGAATCAGTTTGATTTTTTAGACTAGGTTGAAGATCCGTTGTGCATGCTATGTCATTAGAACTAGTATAAAGAGAACTGTTCAGAAAGAGAAAAGAAGAAAACAGAATTAAAACAAAATAAAGAGAGAAAACTTTCACTTTATTAAAATGTGGGATAACAGAGTTTCACACTTTTGTTGAATACAAAAATAAAATAAAACTGGATTACAACTCTGGAATAATCAAGAAAACAAGAAAGAAAATCAAGAGCCTAGTACCAAGACTCCCTCTGGGTAGGAAGAGGAGTAGCAGTCCAATTGTTGATATTTGCCCTAGGCCCCACAAACTGTATATCTGCCCTACTGGAACCTTCTCTAGCTTCTATCACGTTGACGTCGGCAAACAACCTTTCAAAACCCTAATTCAAATCTCCATCTGACCCAATTAGAGGTCCGAGAATTTTGGGGACTGACAACCTTCTGATACCTGCTCTGACAAAGGACCTGGAAAGACGTGGAACTGGCTTGGGAAGAACCCAAACTTTCTTCTTCAACTTTCGGGCCCGCCTTACATCTGCTGCCGTAGGTTTGAATCCTAGCCCAAAAGTGTCTAGGTTCTTGGGCAAAGAAACTGGCTGGACCATACCTTGCAGATCAACCCCCAAACATTTTCCTGGTACAAACCCGCTGTTTAGCATGTCTGAGGCTACCATGAAGGTCGTAGCTGTGATCCTGGGAAGTGGAAGGTCCTCACCTTCAGAAATTTTATCCACTGAAACCGTATCGAAGTCCTGGTAAACCCACGGTCCCTTATCATCATCAGTCTCTATGAAGGGCACGATGGCATCACTTACGGCGCTTGCATTGTCTTCCCCATGTACTATGATCTCTTGCCTATCCCACTCGAATTTGACCATCTGATGTAATGTAGAAGGCACTGCTTTGGCGGCGTGGATCCAGGGTCGCCCCAACAGAAGATTATATGACACTGCCACGTCTAACACTTGAAACTCCATGGTGAACTCGACTGGACCAATTGTTAATTCAAGTATGATGTCACCCACTATGTCTGTACCACCACCACAAACCCTCAAACATAGATGCTGTTCTTGTGAATCCTGTCACCATCAACCCTCAGTTTGTTCAATGTGGCCAAAGGACAGATATTGGCACTAGACCCATTATCAATCAGTACTCGAGTGACCACCGAGTCTTCACACTTCACAGTCAAATAAAGGTCTCTATTATGTTCTGTACCCTCCACGGGCAACTCATCGTCTGAAAAAGTGACCCTGTTGGCCTCGAAAATTTTGTTTGCTATTTTCTCCAGATGACTCTCAGAGATCTTATCCGGAACATGGGCTTCATCCAGAATTTTCATCAATACCTGGTGATTCTCATCTGAATGGATCAACAACGATAACAATGAGATTTGTGCCGGGGTCTTCCTCAACTGCTCCACGATGGAGTAATCTTGCACCTTCATTTTCTTTAAAAATTCCTCCGCCTCTTCCTCGGTACCTGGATTCTTTGTCGCTACTGGATTGGCCCTTCTTAACTTTGTGGGAGAAAAACACATTCCCGAATGAGTTAACCCCTGTGCCTCACATATTTTTTCCACAACTTCCTTCCCACCATGCATTACAATTACTTGATTGTAGCTCCACGGCACAGCTTTCTCGCTGATTATCGGCAACTGCATTACTGGCCTGATAACAACTGGTCCTATGCATGCCCCCTTCACGGCTACTGGCTTGCTTGATATCCCTTGCACCGTTACTTTGACCGGCTCTGGATTCTTGGCAACATCAGACGAACTCTTCCCCATCACCACCACTGGCTTGCCTTCTACCCTTTCCGACTGTACTACCCGCTTTTCCACTGATCAACTTTTCTTTCGGACTGGCACGGATCATCATTACCGTTTGTGAGGGCTTCTTGAGCTTCCCTCCTTCGTGCACTAGTTCGATCATGTGGGTTTCATGGTGTGCCAACAACGGGTTCTGATTGATGTTAGGTGCCTCTGGCTCATGCACCTCGATCCTATTTGTGTCAATAAGATCTTGTACGGCAGTCTTCAACTTCCAACATTTCTCAGTATCATGCCCGGGAGCCCCTAAACAATATTCACAACTTACTGAGTGGTCCAGATTTTTGGGAAGCAGATTTGGCAATTTGGGCTCCACAGGACTCAATAAGCCTAACTGCCTCAATCTATGGAACATAGTAGTATAGGTTTCTCCCAGCGGAGTGAATACTCTCTGCCTCTGCACCCTTTCATTCCTGAAAGTCTGATTCCCACAGAAACCTGGTCCTAAAGGATTCCTGTAGGCCCTTGGTGGTGGATTTGTGTTTTGTGGAGGTGGATATGTATTTTGTGGAGGTGGATATGTATTCTGGGGAGCCAGTGCATGCCATTAGGGGTGAGCTGGAGGCTGGGTGTAAGTTTGGGCGTGATGGACAGAGAAGTGTGGCTCTTATGGAGGGTAGTAGGGTTGTGAAGGGTCGTATGGAATGTGTAGGTAATTTGAGTGATGAGGTCTAGGTTGGTAGTGACGGGAGGGGGGGGGGGTTCTGGATCTGGACCAAGTACCTGCCTCGATTGTTGCGACATCTTCCCTTTTCTTCTTTCCGAGCGCACCTCCCGTGCTGCTATGAATAGCCTGAGTTGTTGCTTTGATTGTCGAATAGCTTAGGATTTTATTGGACTTAAGTCCCTCTTCAATCATACCGACCATTTTCACCACCTCATTGAAAGATTTGCCAACTGACATCACCAAGTGACCAAAGTAAGTTGGCTCTAGAGTCTGCAGAAAGTAGTCCACCATTTCCCCCTCTCTCATCGGAGGATCAACTCTTGCTGCCTGTTCTCTCCATCGGAAACCAAATTCTCTAAAGCTTTCCCCGGGCTTCTTCTCAAGTTTCAGCAATGTGAGATGGTTAGGGACGATCTCAAGGTTGTACTGAAATTGACCTGAAAATATTTGTGCTAAATCGTCCCAGGTGTACAACCTGCTCGGATCCTGTCTTGTGTACCATTCCCGTGCAGAACTGCTCAAACTCTGACCAAAGTAAGCTATCAACAACTCTTCTTTTCCCCCAGCCCCTCTCATCTTACTGCAAAACCCTCGCAGATGTGCCATTGGATCAACGTTCCCCTCGTATAGATTAAACTTTGACATCTTGAACCCTGCCGGCAATTGAATGTCGGGGAATGGGCAAAGATCTTTGTAGGCCACACTGACTTGGTTGCCTAACCCATGGATATTCCTGAAGAACTGCTCCAGGCTTTAAAACTTTCGAAGAACTTCGTCTTGCTCTGGGCTCTTAGCAGGCTTTTCAGTCTCTACCGGGATCTCGAAGTGAGTATTATAAGTATGAGGCTCGGGTGGTTTGAAGGTTGGTTCAGGGGGGTAATATTGGTTATCATGAGCCTGAAACAATGGTTCGCTGGATGATCTTTGTAGCGTAGCTGGTGGGGGTGACACGAAAACTGGAACATTTGGTAGAGGAGGGTTGTGATTGGGTTGTGAAGCTTGGGGATCATAGGCATTTCTTCCCTGATAGTATTGGTGACTAGGGAAGCTTGTCGAAGGGCTGGGGGTAGGGTATTCCGGCGTGTGTCCTGGTGGGAGAGTGGGAATAACGTGAGGGTTAGGCACTTTTTGTACCCTAGCTAAGGCCAGATGCATTTCTTTCATCTCCTATCTCATTTTATCCATTTCCTCCTTCAACATTTGATTCTCCGTCCTTTCATCCTCGATACTTTGGTCTGAACTAGTCATGCTTTTTAGTACGGGCCCTTTGGATCTTGTTTAGTAATGGTAATCTGCCAGAACATTCTAACAAACTAACTGGTTCGAAATCTCTGGATAAACAACAAACTTGTTAGCGCTAGAGTTTAACACATATTGCAATTTCACGTTGGGGGATGCAATGTTCCTAGGCAGTTTAACCATTTCTAACATGTCTTTGCTTCGACCGCATGCGTCATTCCGGCTTACTTTGTTTGTTCCTCGTTTAAGTGCTTCTGAAACTCTCTTTATCTCCCCTTTTTTATTTCTTTCTTTTCCTTTCTTTTATTCACTTTGCCTTTTTTTCTTTTTAGTGGTGGTCGAATCTTATGTGGATTGCCTATGCATCATGTCCCTGCATGAATCAGACCGGGTGTAGTTCTGCCCTATAAGTGAGAAAAATAAAGACACCATTTTTGGATTTTTCAACCTTTACTAGCAAAATGTTTTATTACAAGGCAAAACATTTTTGAAAGAAAATTGACAGACTTGATACAGACTACAGACTTTATGCCAAAAGGGAAATACAAACTCTGACGGACAACAGACTCTGAAGACAAGGAAAATACAGACTCAAACTATGAATGTTTTAGAGTTTTGAATTTTGGCGCCCGCGGGGCGTCGTTCGACTTGCCGCGAGCTTTGGTGCAAGACCCCTTTGCAGATCTTTCAAATCTTCCATGATCTGGTGGACATAAATCATTATTGAAGCAAATAAGGTGGTACGGGACATATCCTCACAAGTTAGGCCCTTTATGGTGGTGTAGTGCCTGATATCGTCGATTCTTCCCTTGGTTCTTGTGTAGAACTCTTCTATGCAAGTTTTCTTCGAGGAACCATAACTCAAGAGCTGGGAACGGTGGCAGAGATGCTCAGTCATCCATATTCTTAGCAACAAGTTACTCCCCTCGGAAAAGTTCCCTCTGGCTTTGCAGGCTGTGAGAGCTCGGAAGATATCATATACTATCATAGGCGAAAGAGTGCTTTCGTCTTGAATGAGCAAGGTACTGACGACCCCGGCTATTTTCAGATCAATGTTTCCGTCTTTCCTTGGAAATACCAAAAGGCCCAAAAAGTTTATCATAAAAGCCACTCGTCTATGCTCGTCCCATTTCTGACGGTTACTTTTGCTGCATAACTTGTTACCCGGGTTGTTGAATCCTCCGACATGACCGTATCTGTCGTATATGAAGCACGGATTACAAAAACCTACGACCAAATCTAGATTATGGACCATCCTGGGTATCTTTAACGAATCTAAAAACTGATGCATAGTGACAGCTCTTGGAGCAACCAGGTATTTTTTGCCTCAACGGAGCTTCAGCATTTTCGATGTACCCGGCTATTTCCTCCAAAGTCGGAGTGAGTTCGAAATCGGAGAAGTGGAAGACATTGTGTGTCGGGTCCCAGCAGGTGACCAAAGCTCTTATGATATTTCCCCGAGGCTGGATTTCCAGTAAACCCGTAAGACCTTTTAGATATTTCTTTACCTCATCTTGCCTTTCACCACCTAAATTATCCCACCATAGCCGCAACTTGAAAGGGAATTTAGTCATTATTGAAAAAGGTTCATTTTGCATCGTGCTCGTCCTGCACATTTATTAAGGTGATTAAGAAATAAAATTTATTTGACTCAACAAATTGACTATTTTTAATTTTTCACAGATTAAAGGGAAGATCCGGCTCCGCACACGGCTTTTCAGCACTTCGGGAACGAAGATTTTAAAGCTGGGTGCGTGAACGCCGTAAAAAATCCAAAAATGACTAAAAGTGGCCGTTTATGCAAAGTCAGCCTTCCGGCATCCCTTTCCAGAACATTCGGCTATTCTTGCCAAAAACGGCATCACCCGACTTATTTATGTTGACAATTAAAATTTGACATTTTTGGCTATTTTTTGTAAAAGGGAAGGTTGGACCCGATGAGGGTTGCCTACGTATCCCGCACCCTGTGAGAATCAAACCAGTGTAGTTCCGGTAGATAAAACAAACTTCTTTTGAAAACAAGACTCTTTTCAATGAAAAACCATTTTTCATAAACAAAACACTTTTTTTTATTTTCGCTAAAATTCGACAGAGTTTCGATGCTATTTGGACATTGATTTTTCCAAAACAGGCGATTAACTACCTCTATCCTTTTTCTTTCTCAAGGTATCCAAAGGCCGGTCAGCATGCGAGTCCGAAACAAACAAATGGACAGGTAGCAAGTTGGATGCATCAGGATGGTCTTTTGTAGTTTTGGTACACCTGTCCTAGACAGACCCAACCCCTGTGTTGAGCCACCAAAGTCAAATGCACATGATGCAAACAAACGTTCCTACAAGGGATTTGACATGAAGCCGAGTTATTCTAGGTTCGTAACCTAGGTATTTGTCCTAGACTGTGTACCCGAGCGGACAACTCGAGTCGAGGAGGGGGCTACGTACCGGGGACCCGCGAGATCGTCCGGCTTTGTAACTTGTCCGGCCTCTTTCTTATTTCAAGGTATGACACTAACAGAATAGGGAGTCTCAACCAGCAAGCACATCCCCGGAGGTAAGAAGAGAAGGGTTTCAGCACAGTATATATACAGTTCAGATAATATAAAAGTGGTAAAAGCAGCATTTAGTACATTAGGCCCAATCATGTAAAAATCAGATAATAAACAAAGCCAAATATAACAAATTATCTAAGCTCGAATTCTGAACCCTGAACCAGAGATTCTGGGTTATCTCCCCAGCAGAGTCGCTAGAGCTGTCACACCTCCCTTTTTCACCTGCGCCCGCAGGGGGCGTAAAAGGGAGTTTTTCTAATTAAGGGACAATCGAAACGAGATTTAATATTTAATTCAGAGTCGCCACTTAGGAGATTTATGGTGTCCCAAGTCACCGGTTGAATCCCGAATCGAGGAAAAGATTGACTCTGTATTACAGTCCGCGAACCAGAAATCCGGATAAGGAATTTTGTTAACCGGGGAGAAGGTGTTAGGCATTCCCGAGTTCTGTGGTTCTAGCACGGTCGCATAACTGTCATATTCAGCTTAATTATTTGATTTTTATACAATTATGAACCTATGTGCAAATTTAACTTTTAACCGCTTTTATTATTATCATCATTACTTTAACAGAGAATTGCAACGTTATGAAAATGTATCTCGAACCACGTCACATCAATGTACCCGTGGTTATCGACACATTTCGACTCCGTTGAGATTTGGATTTGGGTCACATAAATGGGCACCCAAGTTTAAGAGAGTAAATTATTAAAGGCACGCCTAAAGCGACTATAGTATTATCATTTTGGGAAAGGCTGTGAACTTTTGCTAAACGGATCCACCCGAAGTCTAAGGAATTTTGCAAACTCTTATAAAGGGCCCCGCAGCTTATGTATTTTGTTTGTCGAGGCTCGTCTCATTCATTATTAAAAGGAATTGCAACGTCATGGAAATGCATCTCGAACCATATCATAATCAATGTACCCGTGATTATCGACATATTTCGACTTCGTTGGGATTTGGATTTGGGTCACATAAATGTTCACCCATGTTTAAGAAGGTAATATTATTTAAAGTACCCGTCTAAAGAGACTAACGCGTTTTTATTTTGGGAAATGGCAGTGAAATTCGCTAAACGGCCTGTCCCGAAGTCTAAGCATTTTAATATATACAATGGTCGAGGGCACCGCAATCTAGGTGCTTTATTTGGCGAGGCTCATCTCGTTCGTTAATTTAAAGGGCAAACTTAAAGTAATCTATAGTGTTCTACTTAGTTCGTTTCTAAAATAGAAGGAGGAGTCCAGGCTAATTATATAGTTTAAGAGCTTTTATAATTGGGTCATGAACACCACCCATTTAAAATCAGAACCTAAGTACGCAGACGGGCATGGTTATTCACCAACCTGGGCCCAGGTCCGAACGAATGTAGTGTTAAAAACAGGACCTGGGCCATCTTATTCAAGTGCTAAGGCCCAATCCGCCTAAATACGAGCTAACGATCACTTTTCGACAAAACACATCACTCTTCCGATTTTAAGCGAACTAAACACTTAATGAAACTTACTTAAGTTATTCTACGCATATTCAACAATTTGCCACGCAGAAATGTGAAGTGATTATATCTAATTAAGTATATTACTACAGGTTTTAGAAGAGCGATAGTTAGAAAGAGGTAATTTTGATGTCTATTCCTAATCCTAAACTCAAACCATTGATGTTACAATTAGATTGTTGTATTAATTGACTAGTCTATTAGGCCGGATTCTAACGGACATGCATTCGAAATACACTACCTAATAGTCAAGCTAAAACAAACCAAATATTATTGACTACAGCTATACATTCGGAATAGACAAGTGCAGATACATGATATAGAGTCCATTCGAAAGTTCACAAATTAAATCATTAAAAGAACTGTCCAGTTATACATCCTGTAGGCATTTACATGATATTAGTGAGTGAGATATCCTAATATACAAGTCAGTAGAAAAGCTAGATTAAACTTAAAGCTTCAAATCTTCATGTTTATTCATGCTTATGTTTTCGGCTTACAAATGTCCAGGGTTACAGCTGTGTACCTGGATGTTGGAAATATAAGAAGAAGAAGAATAAGAAGAAGAAGAAGAAGAAGAAATCAGCAGCAGCAGAATGCGAGCAGCGATACAACAATAGTTCGCAACAGCAATGCACCAAAAGATAACCAGCAGCGACTCAGGAAAAACCAAATTAAAACTCCCAGCAGTACCAACAGCGACACAAACAACTGGTAACTGACCCCAAACAACTTGACAGCAACCAAATATCAGTCAAAACACAAGCAAAAATACCCCTAGAATTCAGTAATCATGAGAAAACTCGATAATACAACTCCACAATCAAGCTGAAACTCATTTCGTTCTCAATGGTATAGTACTAGTTAAACTAGGCATACTCTTAAGACTCTTCTAGTTTTTCAGAATGTTCAAAATACCCTCAAGATTTCAGAATGTTCTCCTCTTAAAGTCTGCCCAAAAGAAACAGCCAGACCAGACTCAAAGCCTAAAGAGAACTGATCTTCTGCTCTTAAAACCAGCCCCCTATCCTCTATAAAAAAAACCTCCTCATTATGTCCAAACCTTCCTCTATTTATCTGCCCAAAACAGACCCTTCCCCCTCTCAAAAGCACTTAAACTAATACCACCACCATCTTTTTCCCATGATATTCTCTTAGAGGTCATTATCATGTGTCTTGTGTCGAAAGGTATGAGCAGCTTATAATATTCAATTAATCCCCCCATGCTATTATGTTTCCCAAGCCACTACTACTAGACAAAGTATTAGTTTAATGGTCAATTAAGTACCCTTACGGTCAAACCACTAGCACTAAACATTTCAAGCCTTTTAAAAACCCAAAACACCCTCCTAGGGTCCCTGAAACTACTTTCCTAACCAATCCCCAGTACTTCATCAGTTATAACCAATCTTCTTAAACAGATACCTAAGCTGATTCCTAGTTAATTACCAAACTACAACAGCTATAACCAATCCAGCCTATCAAATTCCAACAGTGATTCAATCAGAATTGAAGCAGCATGAGTCAAATCATGTTATTCTAACATTCTAGCATGTAAAACTAATCGACGATACTTATCTAATCGACTACACGAATTACAACACGTACAATCAATAGCAAATAAGAATCGAACAGACACACAGGTGATTCGAATCGTATTGATAGAAACAGGAATTCATAATAAAACTTAACTAATCGATGACACTCATTCAAATCGATTATATAATTTTATCACATTCATTGACCATGACCAGAAAAAGTTCGACCAAATAAAAGGCCATTGAAGAAGGACATAACCAATCGACAAAAGATTTGAAAAATCAATAAAACTAAACTAAACAAATAAACAGATATAAACACATACAAAATGGGACCAACAGAAACAGAAAAATACCTCAGGAACTCGGAGACTAGACGATCCTGACTTGGACTCTGACTAGGACCTTTTTGAGGTCGAACGGACCTTAATCGAGTGTTCTCAACTGAGAACACTTTGACTAAGGTCCACTGGACACCCAAATTCCTTTTCTTCGGACAAACTTCAACCTTTGGTTTTCTAGGGTTCTTGGGGGTTCGATTTGGGGTTCGAACGGTTCTGGTCAGATTCGAACCAAACAAACGGTGGTTTGGTGACGAGGGAGGTCAGGGAGATGTCTGGTATGAGTTTGGGACCGGTTGGGGTAGGTTTAGGTTTTGCTCGAATCTTCGATTGAATATTCGAGAAACTACAGGCTGATTCGAGAAAAACGGGTAAGGGATTCGTGGAGAGGGTGGTTAGGTGCTCTAGGGGTGTTAGTTTCATGGTCATCGGCATTGTTGCCACCGGCTTTCAGGTAAAGGGGTTTCAGGGCGGCTAGGGTTTGGAGGGTTTTTGGTTTGTCTCTAAAAGCGACGATGAACAGGGGTATGGTTTGGGGGGTGCGAGGTGAGGGGTTGGATTTATATACGGAGGGGGTGGTTTAATCTTGGCCATTGGATCAAGCACGATCAATGGCCTGGATCAGTTCACTTAAAGGAAACGGTGTCGTTTGGAGTAGTACTAGGGCGGGGTCGATCTGGGGGCAAGTGGGTCGCATTGTGAGGGAAACCTGGGACCGTTAGATAAAGTTAATTTCAATGGTCCAGATTGAAACGCCTGAAACGACGTCGTTTTCGCTGAGGCTAGAGCCGGACTGGATTGGGGCGGGTATTGGGCTGATTTGGGGTGATATTGGTCCTGAAACTTCCTTTTAAAAACCAGCCCAATCCGATTTTAACCCTTCTTCTCTTGTTCCATCTTTTTCTTTTATTTTCTTTTTTTGATTTTTAATTACCAAAACTCAAAATTTACTTTACAGAATACTAATTAACCCTTGATAATAATTATCACCCTTATTTAAATACAAAGACAATCACACAATTTGGACATTAAATGCTAAAATGAAAAGTACATATTTTTTGTGATTTTTTGCATTTTGTAAAACAAACTTGATTGTTTAATTAATTCCTAAATTGTAAAATTAAATCCTAAATGCACATGCAACACATATTTATGTTTTTTTCTTAATTAAAGTAGAAATAAACATGCACAGACAAAATACAAATAAATGACAAACAGCACAAAACCATTTTATTTGAATTTTTGTGGGAGTAGTTCTTGTAGGGCAAAAATCACGTGCTCACAAGGGGTTATTAGATAGTCTTTGGCTCGATAAAAAAGTTCCTAAGGGGAAGTGAAGCTTGTTACTCAACTAAAGATTATCTAACCATCTACTATGGGAATCTCAAAAGGATCAAGACTTATAGTGTTCAAATTCACATTCTACGCATTCGAACACCCGAGGGGAGTTATATGAGGATACAACAACAATGACTACAACATCGACCGGAATAAGAAACCCGAAAATAAATTTGTATCATCGGGACCGGGGACTGCGCAGCCAGCCTCGTAGAAACAAGTTGTACAAGTTAGCCACAAGTAATGGCAATTTCATTTTAGCATAACAAATGCTTATGTACTTTTGAAAATGAAAGGAATAAAGTAATGTCCTTTTATTTCTATCTTGTTTCTTGTCTGAATGATGACTTAATTTTATCATTTGAAAGTTAAACAAGTACTTCAAAAGTTAGTGTTGTAATGAACATGAAAGGTCTTCTTCAAGAGCACCATAAACATAAGAGGTCCCTCTCTTACGAATTGATTTCAGAATAAATATGCCCGGAATCCAAATGCTCTCTAGGAAAAATGGAAATGAAGCCTTGCACAATTCGACGCAAAGAGTAAAACTTGCACAAATACTTAAATGAAAAGTGCGCAAAGAGAAAATTTTGCACAATACTTAAACAAAAAAGTACTGGTATTCACAGCAAACATGCCAAGTAGCATAAATACAACATTATAGAAAAGAAAAGAAAGCAAAAACTAAGCTACTGCATCTCCGGAACCCGAAGGAAGAAAAACATTTGCACCCCCAAGAGAAGTGGGTAGATCTGCCGCCAGCTCAATGTCTTGGCCTTCACCATTTTGGCCTTCAACATCATTACCTTCTAATTCTTCTTCAGTTCTCGAGAACTTAGAATCGGAATCAGAAGAGTCGCTAGCATCTGGCCAGGCCGGAAGACCCCTTTTTGTAGTTGACTCCAGCTAACAGGCCTTAGTGATTTCGGTGTCAAAAATAATGACACCCGCTTTGGCCTCTTCCAAGGATTTTCTCCTCATTCTATATATGACATATGTTATTTAGCCAACGAGGGAAGCTGCTCGACGCTGGAGTTCTTCTTTAAGTCAGGTAACCTCGACAAAAAGGTTATCTCGCGCGGACATGGTGGCTCAGAGGCTGATATCAAGGTCGTGGAAAGTGGAGCTAAAAACTCTATTGTGCTCGATAGTCCTCTTATGCTTCTTCTCCAATCGGGCATACTTTGCCTCGACAATAGTAACTTCTTCAGTTTTGGAGTTTAAGGCTACCTCCAAATTATTCAATCTTTCTGCTGAGGCAGCCTCACGATCGGATGCAGCAAGAATGACATTATGGACCGGACACGATGACTGGGACTCAAAAGCGGGAGTTAGCATTTTCCACCGTATTATACTCCCCAGATTGTCGAGGCATCATCTTCGGTTGGTGTAACTAGCTCAACAAATTGAGCATTATGTTGAGCTGATGAAGATCGTCGTCTTATATATAGAGAAGCCCCCTTATAGCTGGCTTCTCTATCATCGTCAATCACCACAGTGTTTATGGCCAGCTGAAGCGTGGCGCTCATCACCACAACATCAAAGATTGACTCGGGCGCAAAATTCTTTGCATTTTTAGTTTTTTCCTCGGCCGCGGAGAAACGCCTCCTTTTTGGTTGCTTGTTCTCCGATTGGTGAACTCCGAGAAGAAGCACTTGCACCATAAGCAGGCCCGGAGACACCTGTTTGGGCGAAATCCTCCTCCAACAGCCTCACCACATCGGTAGGATTAGCTAAAATGTCCTCCTCGGGGACGACAACTGAGCCCTAGGGTAGACATGAATTCAACAGGAGAGAAAGGTTAATCAACTTCCTTATACGAAAGGTACAAACAAGATGAGATTGACTTACAATGATTTTTGATTTTTCACCCATATTTAAGGGCCAATTCTTTCCACGTACGGGTCTCGGGCATAGTGATATCCTATTTGTTTTTTGGACCAATTAGTCCAAGCCTTCAACCCTAGGTGGTGTCCACCGAGTTGCTGAAATAAATGAAAGAAGAAGGGTCAATAACAACATGTGGAGATCTTTAATAGAAGAAAAGACAAACGGTAAACTTACGGGTGCGGTTCCATAATTCCAGTAAGGATGGAGTCATGGCCGGGATGATGTCTCTAGTGGCAACTGAAATGAACCGTTCCATCTACCCATGGTAATTTTCGTCATCCATCCTGGATAGCAAAGCATGGTGGCCACGTTTGCTGAAATTTATCATTCTACTGCAAAAAATCTTGGGGGAATAAAGGTTCATTAATCGATCCAGGGTTAGCTCCTCTCCCATCTACTAGCATAGACGCCGAAGACAAGCAGTTGTCCTCCACACAAAAGGACTTACTTGTGCCAGGCATACCTGGAAACAGATGCAGAACTCCATGATAACAGAGACAAGTTCCCTACTCAAAGAGAATGGCCCCAAAGTGAAGGGATACGTATAAAAATATGTGAAACCCTTCTTGGGTAAGGTTATCTGCTCCACCAGGTAAGGAGCAATGATGTTTAAGTCATGGCAATGGCAGTCTTCCTTCACAACAGGAATGCTGGAAGGGTGGATAGAAGAATGATACATGCCAACAACCCATGTGCAAGGATTAGCAGTTGAGTACTTCTCTTCGAAGTCCTTAGTTGTGACAAGACTCCTTAGAATGATGGTGCTCACCATAAGAGGAGCAGTTGCATAAGCTTTATCGTAGTTCATTGAGGAACTGGGTTTCTGGAAGAAGAGGCCATTGTTATCAGAATAGAGAAAATGTTTTTTTCTGAAAAAGAAGATTAGAGAAGGTTGAAGACAAGTTCTAGTTGAGTAAAGAGAGTTTGAGAAAGTTTGGAAAGTTATAAAGTGTAAATGGAGAAGTTTGATGCATATAAGTAAAGGAATATGCAGCTAAAATTGTGGCCATAATTACGTCGATAATTGGCAAAAAAGGTGCTTAATCGTGGGATGACCTGTGTTCGAGGCATTAAAAATGGAGAGACGTGCGTCTAATCAACCGTTAGAAACTTTTCAAATGGGGTCAGAGAATTTTCTGCCAAAAAAGGTGTCTCTACCAACTTCCCAGTGACACAAAGTTATGCCACCGGAAAGCAAGGTGTCTATTTGTATAGGATACAATATTTTCATATTTAATGATTACATAAGAAATGATACGTGGAGTTGAAGATAGAAGACAGTTGGGTCCGGAGGCAATGATCCCGTCTGTTATCAGAGATAATGATATTCATAAAGGCGAAATAAATGTCTGCCACCCGATAGCAGTTAAGGAGGAATATTATACAGTATTAAGTATATGGTCCGTTACATAAAATATGACATTCACTGCCTACCATTACACATTCTTCATTGGACTTAGGTATGCGTTCACATTTGGATTTGGAGGTGCATAGGGTAATTTGAAGAATTTCGGAGAAAGTTGGATAAAGTTGAAGTTTGGAAGGTTGAGAGATTTGACCAATAGTTGACTTTGGTATTATTAGGGTCAGAATGTGATTCCGAGAGTTGGAACAACTCTGCTATGTTATATGGAACTTTCCTGCAAGATTTGACGTCATAGGTTTCGGCTCGATTTTTGGAAGCTGGAAGATTTGGATGTTCATAAGTTTGATTCATGGTGCGATTCGTAGTTTCGACGTTGTTTGATGTGATTTGAGACCTCGAGCGAGTCCGTGTTAGGTTATGGAACTTTTTGGTATGCTTGGACAGGGCCCCGGGTATGTTTCGGACGAGTCTTCAGATGGTTTTCATGGTTGTGAACAGGTCTGAGTTTGGTGTAATCGCACCTGCGGACCTTGGGCGCATGTGCAATGGTCGCAGGTGTGAATATAGAGACGCATGTGCAAAAAGAGCTGGACTTGGCAATCTGCGTAGATGCGTCGAATTGGTACACATCTGCGGCTCCGCAGAAGTAGATTCTTGGTTGCAGAAGCGAGAGGGAGTGCAGGTGCGGTTTTGGCATGCACATGTGCGGTTGCGCAAAAGCGGCTAATTATGTCACAAGTGCGGTGACACTTGGGTAGAGAGTTTATATTCGAGGGTTTTGAATTTTTCTCCATATTTTTGAGTTTTAGACCCCCGGTTTTTGGAGATTTTTCGTGGGGTTTTCAAGCAAATCGATTGAGTAAGTGGTCTTCACCTAGAATTTATTATTTTCCATGATTTTATCTTTTTTTAATCATATAATTAGTGTTTTGGGTTGAGGAAAAATGGGGATTTCGAAGAAAACTTTCAAAATGTAAATTATGATTTGAGGGACGAAATGGTATCGGAATTTGGTAATTTTGATATGATTGAACTCGTATCGAAATGGGTGTTCAGCTTTTGTGAAATTTTTCAGATTTCGAGGTACAGGCCCAGGGGTCGACATTATGGTTGATTTTTAGTTTTTGATAAAAATTGAGGCTTTATGATCTATAATAGTTTCTTATGAGTTTTATTTATGCTTTGAAGCTATCTTGGCTAGATTTGAGCCTTCCGGAGGTTATTTCACCCGAGAAGTTCATCTTAGAGTATCAGTCTATCTTCATTGAGGTGAGTATCTTGCCTAACTTCGTGGGGGGAACTACCCCTTAGGATTTGAGTCTTCTATTCTAATTGTATCATGTAAAGTTTGTGGATGCAAGGACACGAGTACGTGCGCGGGTTTAATTGTGGAAAGTTGGCCTTTTTAGGGTTCTTAGGTTCTTATATTCACCGAGTATGAAGTTGTTTTTGTTATGATTAAGTTTCCTATTTACTAGTTTCACTTCTACCTGCTTTAATTAGAATTAATTGCCTCATGATCCACTCTTATAGCGTATTTGACTCTTATATGACTTGACTGAAGTTGTTACCTCTTCTATTTCTATGTTATCCCTCCCTAATCGTTTCTCTTTAATTGAAAGTATAATTATCTCTTCTATAACTGTTCATCCTTAATTGAGGTTATGATTATCTTTCCGCTGCTTATCCCTTATTGAATTGTTGTATCTCTTTCGTATTTGCTCAACCTTAAAAGAAGTTTAGATATCCTACACTTAGTTGACTTCTCCTTATTTGGAATTATTGACTCGTGTTATCTCCCTTGTTGTTAAATTGTACTTTGTGGGATCGTTGTTACATATTATTTTCTCCCTTGTTGAACTATTCTTATTATGACCAGTATTCTATATTGTGATTATCCCTTGTGAACTAGTTCTACCTTTTCTTTGTGATCGAAAGTGTTACATATCGCGTTTTCGTACGTTATAATTTCGTTTTTAGTTAAGCAACGTAGACGTGGGGATGAGATCATCTTGACATTAATGTATTTTCGCTATTTATAACAAGCAATAAATAAGTGTCATGAAGGATAAAGGATGCACGAATTAGAGAAAACGAGTTTCGTTGAAAATGGCCGAGTTTGGATAAAATACGGATCAAGTAATAATACCCGATAATTATAATCTAGTACCATACAAGGTACCATATGACTACGGTAATGTATTATATAAAGTATATATGAAGTATTTTGAAAATACATAGAATTTTAAGTAATTTGTGATAATTTTTAAATTATGTGGGTAATAGATTAATTACCGAGTAACGAAACATTACCCGGTTAACTAGTAAGTGGATAAGATTAAAATCCCACTCCAAGATAAGTAACGTGGCAGAAGGCCACAAGTAAAGGAATGACTCTTAAGTTATTCCATGTCTAGGTGTCTTAATCTTGGACAATTAAAATATCCAAGTAATGTTTAAGCTTTATCAATCAAAAGAGATAAACACTTTCATTTCAAGACTAAATCACAATTGTTACATTCTGTCCAAAGTGAAAAGAAGAAGCATTTTTCAATGCCCAGGCCTCACTCCTCAATTCGTTACTTTGGCATTTAAGCCAAACTTCGTTCCTCAAGTTCAAAAAAACACAGAATCTTAAATTCAATTTTTGGGTCTAAGTTCAATCCGCGAAAGTTTCCAACAGGATAATAATACGGAGTTGTTCCTACTCCAGGTATGTTAAGGCTAAGCTCTTTCTTCATTTTGGCATAATCTCTTCATTATACAAGTTTGATAACGAGACATAAAGAAAAATTCATATCCCGAAATTTACGTATATTTTGATTTTGTTCAATTATGTGTACGGTGTTAAATATTTTTTCATATGCTATATTCTAGGACACACTTTTTAATAGCAACGATTGAAATATTTCTTCATAGGTTATATCGTAGTACACATTAAATTCAGATTGGAATTACACTGAAATATAATGGTAAAAGACAGGTTGAATGAGAAAGAACAACTAATTCACTTTATGAGTTTCTGTAACTAAATTCAACAGGTTTGTTTAGTTCTAATTGCAGTGACCCAATTTGTCAATAAAAATCGGACACTGTAGCAGTGTTATTTTTTTAGTATGCTTTCACCAATTGTTTAACTGATTTTCTTTTGTCCAACTGATTTGAAGCTGTCATCATATGGCTTAGATTTCAGCTTAACCAATTTTCCAGATGCTAACCATAAGGTGTCTATTTAATCATTTTGTTGCAATGAAGCTCTCCCATTTGGGTGTCACATTGGGGTAGGTTACTGTCTTGATACTAGATAAGTTACAATATTCTGCTTATCGGGACTACATATTCATTTGAGTATTTCATTCTTCTAGTCAAGAGAGCAGAGAGTTTATATATACAGTATTAAAAGTATTTTCATTACCATTAAGCTATAATCGATGGGCAGGCCTCTATTGGGAAACATCTGATCAGATGGTAAGTTATATACCGAGCCTGTTGTGATAGATCACCTATGAGAGAGCCCAGTTGGTCGAGATATAGAGCCTAGTATGGCCGAGCGCTTACAAGCGAGCCTACTACGACAGAGCAGATATATGTGTATACCGATCTTATAGGGCCGGACAACTATTTTACTCACTATATTGAGAGAGTTGAGTCAGTATCAGTAGATGAGCATACCTTAAGATTTTCTTGACTCCTAGTTGTTTTCAGTTATTATATTATCAATTTAGTTTTAGCTTCAATATATTGCCTTACATACTTGATACATTATTTTGTACTGACGTCTCTTTCTTGGGGCACTGCATTTCATGCATGTAGGTTCAGACAGACAGACGGGTAAATCTCCTCATTAGGTTGTTCCCAAGTTCAGCTTTATTAGTAAGCTCCCCTTCTTTCGGAGTTGTCGTGTCTAGTAGTGTGGTGTGTATCTTGTGTATATATGTAGATATGTTATGGTAGGTCGGGGCCTTGTTCCTATCATAGTACATTTATCAGTACAGGCTTGTAGATATACCCTATCAGTTAGTACAGTATGTTAGGCTTGTAGGCCCTGAACATATATTTTTTGGTTTGTTAGTTGTAGTAATTATGATGGCCTTGCCGGCCAAATTTATGTTGACGTTTAGTCAGCGTTAATCTCATATTCATCTTTATGTTTTGCATCGCACATTATCTTGCAATGTGACCCATGGACAAAGTATGATATTACATGTTTAGAGTCTCTTAGTCGAAAGTGGTATGCAAGGATAAGTGAGGTACTGGGTGCCGGTCTCGCCCTCAGGCTCGGGGTGTGACAAAAGTGGTATCAAAATAGTTATATTATAGGGAGTCTACAAGCCGTGCCTTGTAGGATCTTGTTTATAGATGTGGTGCACCACATTATATAAGTAGGGGACTACAGAGCATTTAGAAGTTGGCTACCCTTCTTTCAAATCTGAATCGTGCTGTAGCACTGACTTATAGGAAATTTGATTAAACTTATGTGTTTTGCATGCAATGATGACAATAGTTAGGAAGACAACAACTAGCTAGAGGATAGAAACAACAGTAGGTGAGGGGACTAGCAGGGTACTCCCAGCAGATGGACCCAATCGGAGTAGCAGGGAGAAACCCCTACCCAGCGATTACTGGCTCCTCCGCCACCTGAGGAGATTCCTAGGGAGACTGCACATCCAGTTCCCCCTCCGCTTCTATCAGATCAGTACTTGAGGAGTGAGGTGCATTTGTTGGCACAGTTGGTAGTCACCCAGCAACAAGCTAGGGCAGCCTCTAGTGTAGGACCTTCTGAGGGATCTGGGAGTTCAAGGGTACGAGAGTTTATTGCTTTGTATCCCCCAGAGTTTAGGGGGACAAATTAGAGGGAGGACCCGCAGGATTTCATAGATTAGCTTCATAAGATCTTTAGGGTAATGCATGCCATGGAGAAAGAGGCAGTTGAGTTACCAGCTTTTTGACTCCGAGATATTGCCATCCTTTGGTATGAGGGATGAGAAAGGTCCAGAGGACGTGATACACCTCATGTTATTTGGGAGAATTTTTCAAATGCCTTCCTTGACCAGTACTTACCATGAGAGATACGATAGGTCCGACTCAATCAGTTTCTAGCCCTCAAACATGGCAATATGAGTGTTCGAGAATATAGTCTTCGTTTTGACCCATTGGCCAGATATGCACCATCCATAGTTGCTACTATGCGAGATAGAATCCACAGGTTTATAGCAGGGTTGGCCCCAGAGTTGAACGAGGCATGTGCCACCGCTGCATTACAGGATAGTATGGACATCTCGCGGATTCAGGAATTTGCCTAGAATATAGAGAGGGGTAGGCATCGGTACCATAGTACGGAGAGGACTGAGTCAGGGCAGCATAAGAGGATAAGATTTGCCAGGTCTCAGGAGCAGTCTCAAGGTAGCTACAAGCCCTAGTATTTCGAACGACCACCTAGACCTCCGCCACCTCAGCTACAAGGTTACAGGTATGACCGATATACTCAGTCGAGACCAGGTAAGAGCTCCCAAGAGTCACGTTTGTGGCAACAATGAGGTTCGAGACAGATAGGGATGTTTCTGTCAGGATGTGCCATCTGCGGTCGAGGACACTTGGGCCAATGCTGAGCTAGTTCCAATGCTTGTTATACATGTGAACGTCCAGGGCATATGATACGAGATTTCCCAAATAGAAATTCTAGGGGTATGTCACAACCAATGAATTCAGCAACAAGATCAACTATGTTTGTGCATCCTTCAGGGTGTGAGTCTCAGTTTTCGGCCGGTAGAGGTCGAAGCAAAGGTAGAAGGTCCAGTTCAGGTGGTAACCAGAATCGTCTCTATACGCTAGCAGGTCGACAAGACCAAGAGTCCTCACTAGACATTGTGACAGTTATGTTAACCATTTGTTCTCACGATGGTTATCCCTTGATAGGCCCATGATCTAGTTTATCATGTATAACCCCATTGGTCGTGAGGAAATTTTTTATAGTGCCTGAAATACTAAGGATCCTTTTGCGGTATCTACATCGGTCGGAGAATCGATTATCGTTAGATGCATTTACCGAGGTTGTACCGTATCAGTTTGTGGTCGTCAGACCTTAGCCAACCTAGTTGAACTAGATATGTTAGATTTCGATGCTATCATGGGCATGGACTAGTTGGCAGCTTGTTATGTCACGATTGATTGTCGAGCATATACAACTAGATTTTATTTTCCAAGTGAGCCAATCCTTGAATGTGTAGGTAATACATTGACACCCAGAGGCAGGTTTATTTCCTATCTGAAGGCGAGGAAAACGATCGCAAGAGGGTGCATTTATCATATTATGCGAGTTAAAGATGCAGATGCTGAGATACATACATTTCAGTCTATTCAAGTAGTAAAGGAGTACGCGGATGTATTTCCAAATGAACTTCCAAGTATTCCTCCAGAGCGAGAGATTAATTTTGGCATCGATTTGCTTCCGGAAATGCAACCAATATCTATCCCTCCATATAGAATGGCACCTGCCAAATTGAAGAAGTTGAAGGTATAGTTAAAAGATTTGCTGGAGAACAGTTTCATCAGACCTAGTACTTCACCTTGGGGTGCACTGGTACTGTTTGTGCGGAAGAAAGACAACTTGCTAAGGATGTGTATCGATTATAGACAACTGAACAAGGTAACTATTAAGAATAGGTATCCTCTTCCAAGGATAGACGACTTGTTTGGTCAGTTTTAGGGAGCTAGATTCTTTTCAAAAATAGATTTGAGGTCGGGGTACCACCAGGTCAGAGTTCGGAGAAAGATATTCCAAAGACAGCCTTTAGGACCCAATATGGTCACTTTAAGTTCCTTGTTATGTCCTTCGGGTTGACGAATGCACCTACCTTATTTATGGACTTGATGAATAGCTTATTCCGGCCATATTTGGATCTATTCGTGATAGTCTTTATTGATGATATTCTGGTTTATTCATGTTCAGAGGATGAGCATGTGGATCACCTATGAGCGGTACTCCAAACCCTCCGTGATAATAAATTATACGCTAAGTTTTCTGAATATGAGTTCTGGTTGAAGTCCGTAGCATTCTTGAGGCACATTGTATCCAATGGAGGTATAAAGGTAGACACTCAGAAGATTGAGGCTGTGAAATCCTGGCTTAGACCTACCACTCCGATAGAGATTCGTAGCTTTCTAGGCTTAGCAAGATATTACCGGAGGTTCGTAGAGGGTTTTTCTTGTCTTTTAGCACCATTAACAAAGATGACACAGAAAGCGACTAAGTTTCAGTGGACAGAGTCATGTGAACAGAGTTCCCAGGAGCTTAAAAACATGTTGACCTCAGCGCCAGTTCTAGCACTTCTAGAAGGTCCAGATGGTTATGCCATGTGTTGTGATGCCTCAGGTGTCGGGGTTAGGATGTGTCATAATGCAACATAGGAAAGAAATTGCGTATGCTTCACGGCAGTTAAAGAAGCACGAGTGGAATTATCCGACCCACGACATCGAATTGGCTGCAGTTGTCCATGCACTTAAGATATGGCAGCATTATTTATATGGTGTTCATGTTGATGTGTTCACGGATCATAAAAGCTTATAGTATATCTTCAAGCAAAAAGAGTTGAATTTGCGACAAAGGCGATGGCTTGAGTTATTGAAAGATTATTATATTAGCATTTTTTACCATCCAGGGAAAGCTAATGTTGTAGCAGATGCCTTAAGTCGTCGATTTATGGGTAGCTTAGCACATGTAGAGGCCGAGAAAAGACCAAGAGAGATTCATCAATTGGCTTATTTGGGGGTTCTATTAGTAGACTTTGGAAATGGAGGAATTGTACTCCAAAATACTACGAAATCATCCCTCATAGCTGAAGTAAAGGAGAGGCAGTACAAGGATCCAAAATTAGTCAAATTGAGAGAGATGGTTCCATAACAAAAGAAGCTGTTGTTAGAACTCATAGGATATGGAGTTATCAGATATAGGGGTCATTTATGTGTTCCAGATATAGCAGGGCTATGAGACAGGATTATGATAGAGGCACATTATTCATGGTATTCCATTCACCCTAGGTCGACAAAAATGTATTATGACATTAAGGATGTTTATTGGTGGAATGATATGAAGAAGAACATTGCTGAGTATGTTGCTCAATGCCCTAGTTGCCAGCAGGTGAAGATAGAGCACCAGAAGCCTGGAGGGCTAATGCAAACTATAGATATCCCGACATGGAAATGGGAGGAGATAAACATGGACTTTATCATGGGTTTACCTCATTCTTAACGTAAGTTTGATTCCATATGGGTGATAGTCGATAGGCTCACAAAATCAGCTCATTTTCTACCAGTCAAATCTACATATACAGCAGAAGATTATGCAAAGTTATATATTAAAGAAATAGTGCGACTACACATAGTGCCAAAATCTATTATATCTGACCATGGGGCCCAGTTTACAACACATTTTTGGAGGTCATTTTAGAAAGGTCTAAGGAACTCAAGTGAATCTCAGCACGACTTTTCATCCACAAACGGATGGACAAGCCGAGCGCACGATTCAAACGCTCGAGTATATGTTGCGAGCATGTGTGCTGGATTTCAAAAGAAGTTGGGATGAACATTTACCTCTTATCCAGTTTGCATATAATAACAGTTACCACTCCAGTATCCAGTTGGCTACGTACAAGGCTTTGTACGGGCATAGATGAAAATCTCCTATAGGGTGGTTTGATGTTGGAGAATCTAGGATATATGGACCAGACCTAGTTCAGCAGGCCATAGAAAAAGTAAAGCTTAACCGGAAGCGACTGTTGACAGCTCAGAGTCGTCAGAAGTCATATTCTGATGTGCGGTGATGAGATTTAGAGTTCAGGGTTGATGACTGGTTATTCTTAAAGGTGTCACCTGTGAAAGGTGTGATGAGGTTTGGCAAGAAAGGCAAACTTAGCCCACGGTATATTGGACCTTATAGGATCATTAGGAGAGTGTGACAAGTAGCTTATGAGTTTGAATTGCCCTTGGAATTGGAGTCTGTCCATCCGGTATTTCACGTATCTATGTTACAAAACTGCGTTGGCGATCCTACTCGAATGGTGCCCACGAATGACGTACAAATTACAGAGAACTTATCATATGAGGAAGTTTCGATTGCCATCCTAGACAGACAAATTCGCAAGCTGCGGAATAAGCAGGTAGCCTCTGTGAAAGTACTTTAGAGAAACAACAATGTAAAGGATCCGAGGAAAGCATGAACTCTAGATATCCCTACTTATTTCCTCCTCCAGAAAAGGATCTGACTGAGACATCATAATCATAATGTACGTATATAAATTCTCGTGTTGGTTATTGTCGTTGGTCATGAGAGGCCATTGTCGTTATTCATAATTATGGTCCTATGTGTCGTTGGATTATTAAGCTTCTACGGGGAGAGTTGGTGGTGGTGTTGTTATAGAGGCGACCCTGCCAAAATTATATAGATCACGGGGAGTTGAACATTCGAGGATGAATGTTTCTAAGGGGGAAGGATGTTACATCTCTCGTTTTCGTACGTTATAATTTCGTTTTCAGTTAACCGACGTAAACGCGAGGATGATATTATCTTGACGTTAATGTATTTATGCTATTTATAACAAGCGATAAATAGGTGTCATGAAAGATAAAGGATGCACGAATTAGAGAAAACGAGTTTTGTTGAAAATGGCCGAGTTTGGATAAAATACAGATCAAGTAATAATACCCGATAATTATAAACTAGTACCATGCAAGGTACCATATGACCATGGTAGTGTAATATATAAAGTATATATGAAGTATTTTGAAAATAAATAGAATTTTAAGTAATTTATGATAATTTTTAAATTATGCTGGTAATAGATTAATTACCAGGTAACGAAACATTACCCGATTAACTAGTAAGTGGATAAACTAAATCACCCCCAAGGAGGAACGTGGCAGCCCCCCCCCCCTTTTGTATAAGGTGAGTCATTGATTTATGCTTTTCATATGTCAAAAGTTAACTTTCAAAGTCTTATCAAGACTTTGTTGTAAGCTTTATCAATCAAAAGAGATAAACACTTTCATTTCAAGACTAAAGCACAATTGTTACATTCTGTCCAAAGTGAAAAGCAGATGCATTTTTCAACGTCCAAGCCTCACTCCTCAATTCGTTACTTTGGCATTTAAGCCAAACTTCGTTCCTCAAGTTCAAAATAACACAGAATCTTAAATTCAATTTTTGGGTCTTAGTTCAATCCACGAAGGATTCCAACAGGATAATAATACGGAGTTGTTCCTACTACAGTTATGTTAAGGCTAAGCTCTTTCTTTATTTTGGCATAATCTCTTCATTATAAAAGTTTGATAACGAGGCATAAAGAAAAATTCATATACCGAAATTTACGTGTATTTTGATTTTGTTAAATTATGTGTACGATGTTAAATATTTTTTCATATGCTATATTATAGCACACACTTTTTAATAGCAACGATTGAAATATTTCTTAATAGGTTATATCGTAGTACACATTAAATTCAGATTGAAATTACACTAAAATATAATGGTAAAAGACAGGTTGAATGAGAAAGAAGAACTAATTCACTTTATGAGTTTCAGTAACAAAATTTAACAAGTTTGTTTAGTTCTAATTGTAGTGACCCAATTTTTCAATACAAATCGGACACTGTAGCAGTATTATTTTTATAGTATGCTTTCACCAATTGTCCAACTGATTTTCTTTTATCCAACTGATTTGAAGTTGTCATCATATGGCTTATATTTCAGCTTAACCAATTTTCCAGATGCTACCCAGATGGTGTCTATTTAATCATTTTGTTGCAATGATGCTCTCCCATTTGGGTGTCATATTGGAGTATGTTACTGTCTTGACACTGGATAAGTTACAATATTTTCCTTATCGGGGTTTCATATTTATTTGAGTATTTCATTCTTCCAGTCAAGAGAGCAGAGAGTTTATATATACAGTAGTAAAAGTATTTTCATTACCATAGAGCTATAATCGATGGGCAGGCCTCTATTGGGCAACCCTTGATCAGATGGTAAGTTATATACTGAGCCTGCTGTGGCCGAGTACCTATAAGCGAGCCTAGTTGGTCAAGATACAGAGCCTAGTATGGCCGATCGCTTATGAGCAAGCCTACTATGACATAGCAGATATATATATGTATACCGAGCCTTATAGGGCCGGACAACTATTTTACTCACTATATTGAGAGAGCTGAGTCAGTATCAGCAGATGAGCATATCTTTAGATTTTCTTGACTCTCAGTTGTTTTCAGTTATTATATTATCAGTTTAGTTTTAGCTTCAGTATATTGCCTTACATACTCGGTACTTTATTTCGTACTGACGCCCCTTTCTGGGGGCTCTACATTTCATGCATGCAGGTTCAGACATACAGAAGGGTAGACCTCCTCAGTAGGTTGTTCCGGAGTTCAGCTTTATCGGTAAGCTCCCCTTCTTTCAAAGTTGTTGGGTCTAGTAGTGCGGTGTGTATCTTGTGTATATATGTAGATAGGTTATAGGTAGGTCGGGGCCCTGTTACAATCACAGTACATCTATCAGTAGAGACTTGTAGATATACCCGATCAGTTAGTTTAGTATGTTGGGCTTGTAGGTCTTGTACATATATTTGGTTGGTTTGTCAGTTGTAGTAATTATGATGGCCTTGTCGGCCCAACTTTATGTTGATGTTTAGTTAGCGTTAGTCTCCTATTCATTTTTATATTTTGCATCGCACATTATCTTTCAATGTGGACCATGGCCAAAGTATGATATTACATATTCAGAGTCTCTTAGTCGAAAGTGGTATGCAAGGATAAGTGAGGTACTGGGTGTCGGTCTCCCCCCCAGGCTCGGGGCGTCACAGAAAGCTCTTGAATTGATTTACTTGCCACACTCTTGTGTTATGTCATTGTGGCTGTGGTACTCAGTGTTGTAGTGCACGAGGTTTCTACCATGCAGTTGTTATTGTGATTCATGAGGTTTCTGCCGTGCGATTGGGGTTGTGTTGCATGAGGTTTCTGCCCTGCTATTGTTACTATTGATTATGCACATGTGGCGTGACAAGGCGGGCTATATTTTTGTGTTTACGCATGTGTCAAGACAAGGTGGGAGTATTAATATGCACATGTGTTGAGACAAGGCGGGCATTTACTTTATTATTGCACACATGGCGAGACAATGTGGGCTATGTCAGGGATTGATTTGTGATGACTTCTGATGGCCTATGGGCATTCTTGTTGTTGATGTTTGTGTAGTGATGCACTTACCTGTGTGAGTTTTATCTTGTGGAAAATTGTGGAGAAATATTTTACATGTTGTCCATTTTCCCTATACTTACTAGCTGGTATAAACTATGTTAGAACACTTGCACAAGCATACACGTAGTTGATCACTAGAGGATGGGTTTTGATATTGTTGAGTATTGATGCACACCCTTGTTTACTTACATTCTATGTGAGAATGACTCTATTGGCACGTGAGTCATCAGTGCAGTTATAAATTTGTAATGTGGGCGTAGGATTCCAAGTGTTTAGGGTTCCTGAATTGGGACCCATGAATTGTGAATATTTTGAGATTCGGTACCTCGTGGAGGTTATTGGCTAACCTAGTGTGAAAGCAGTCATTTTTGTTGAGTTTATACGTGCGTATCCTTTATCTGTGATTATCGGATTTATACTGCATTCCGTTCATTTTACTATGTCATTATTACGGTGTTCTGCTATTAGTTGTTTCTTTCCTTTTCTTACTGCAATTACTGTATTATTTTGTCATTATGCGTAGTCTTTATATAGATATCATTCTCTTTTGTTTCTACACTTATACTTGTCCAGGTTATCTGGTCCAGTAGGTGCCTTGACTCTCCTTCATCACTACCCCATTGAGGTTAGTCTTTATAATTATTGGGTACCACTGTGGTGTACTCATACTATGCTTCTCTACAATTTTTGTGCAGATCCAGGTATTTCAAAGTCAATTGATTGTTAGCTAGTTATGCAGATTGTTGCTGTGGAGACTCAAGGTAAAACAGCTACTGCATTTTCGAGCTTTGGAGTCACCTTCTAGTTTTTTATTTGTACTGTTTATCCTTATTTCGAAACAGTTGTGTTTAGAGGTTTTCTAGCAAAAACTTTGTAGAGCTTATTAGTTATACTACCGGTTTTGATTTTGTAATTATGTATAAAGATTTCTATTTTTGAAATTGTTAGATGTTAGTTAAATATTATTCTTAATTTAGTAAATGTTAGGCTTACTTAGTCCCTAAGACTAGGTGCAATCACGACATCCTACGGAGGGAAAATATGATCGTCACAAGTTGGTATCACAGCCCCAGGTTCATAGGTGCTACGAGTTATAAGCGAGTTTTGTAGAGTCTTGTGGATCGGTACAGAGACGTTGTACTTATCTTTGAGAGGCTATGGAACTATCAGGATAGTCTCACTTCTTTCATTCCTATCATGTGAGCTTATTGATCTCGGAGTTTGAACTTTTGTCATTCTATTATCTCACAGATCGTGAGGACACGAGCTGCAGTTATCGATGACACTACTCCCGAAGCAAGTGTCGTTAGAGGCAGAGGCATAGGCCAACGAGGAGCACTTGCCGCAGCTAGAACACCTACTAGAGCAGCAGTTGAGGAGCCGCCAGTAGCTCTGGTTGGGGACATGTATCAGAGGAGCCCGTTGTTAACCACAGACTTCATGAGATCTTAGCACATTTGGTACATTGGCTCAGGCGAGGTTGATTCCGATTGCACCAACTACTTCATAGACCGAGGGAGGAACTCAGACTCCCGCTGCCCGTACTCTAGAGCAGCGAGTTCATGATGGTTAGGTTCTAAGTGTCATGGCGACACAAACCATGGTCCTAGTTCAGCCTGTGGTTAAGGCAGCTGCATTTGAGGAAGAGAAGCTTAGACTTGCAAGGTTCAATAAATATGACCCTCCTACATTCAGTGGTTTGGCTTCAGAGGGTGCTAAGGGTTTTCTAAAGGAGTGCCATCGCATTCTCCGCACTATGGGTATTGTGGATATGAGTGGGGTTGC
This sequence comes from Nicotiana tabacum, assembly GCF_000715075.1. Classification (NCBI taxonomy): domain Eukaryota; kingdom Viridiplantae; phylum Streptophyta; class Magnoliopsida; order Solanales; family Solanaceae; genus Nicotiana; species Nicotiana tabacum. The sequence continues at coordinate 145,700,480 of NC_134090.1, forward strand.
TTTTACTATGTTCCAGCTTAAGGGATTGGCTTCTCAGTAGTGGCGGGTGTATGAGTTGGGTAGCCCGGATGATGCAGCTTTAGTTACATGGGTGTAGTTTTCAGAGTTGTTCCTGAGAGAGTTCGTACCTCAGTCACTTCGGGATGCATGGTACGCGCAGTTTGAGCAGCTGCGCTAGGGCACTATGTTAGTGTTAGAGTATGCCGTTAGATTCAGTGATTTGGACAGGGATGCACTTTCCTTGGTCTCTACAATTATGGAGCGAGTCTGTAGGTTCATTGAGGGGCTTAAGCATGATATTCGGTTCAGCATGGCTCGGGAGTTGGAGTCAGATGTTTCATTTTAGCAAGTTGTAGGGATCGCTCACCGGAAGGCATATGGGACCAGAAGAGAAAGGACAGGTGGGGGCAAGAGAGAGAGGGCATGCAAGGTCAAGAGAGAGAGAGGACAAGGAGGCGACGAGGTCTCGTAGACCGGAGAGATGCACTGATCCTTATTTTAGAGACAGGGTGCGGCATGGTAGAGGTTTTGTGGGTAATCCTGTTCAGTTTGTACTTCAGGCCTCGCATGGTGTATCAGGTATTCATGGGTCTCAAAGTACCCGTACCGCACAGTTCCTATAGCCATTTCAGCAGAGGGGTTGCTTTGAGTGTGGAGATACCAGCCACATGGTGAGAGATTGTCCTTGACTACAGGCAGATATGTCACAGCGAGGTATTCAGGCAAGTAGAGGGCGCCGAAGAGGGGGGGCCCAACCCGTTGATATGTCTCAAACAGTAGGTCTGAGGCCGTTGCGCCTGTTGATACCCAATTTTTCCCTCATATATTTAAAAATGTGCATATATACTTTCAAAATATTGTACATGCATTTACAAACATGCACTAGTGTTTTTACAATTTTTCTATAATTTTTAAAGGTCTTAAATCAATTTATTTCTATATTTTTAATTATATAAATATTCAATAGTTATCCCTCATATTACTTTACAATGATTTAATTATATAAATTCATCATTTATGCTCATATGAGTGTTCAAATATTTTAATTGCATTTTTTACAATTATAATTGCATTGTTAAGACTATAATTGCATATTTTGCAATAATAGCCCATACTTATGTATAACTACATTATCTTTACAGAAAATGACTTTTTAAATCATCTTCACGCATAAAAATTATTTATATCATTTAATTAGCTATTTTTGCAAATTATATTATTAATTAATTATGTATTTAACAAATAGCCCTTTTTATTAAGTCCAAATTTGGACCCCCAGCCCAATTCAAATTAACCTAAGCCCAATCCACCCCAGCCAAATTGAAATAATCTCTATCCGACCCAAATCTTCTCTAATCATGGCCGTTGATCTTTAAGATCAACGGTCCACATTCCCCCTTTCCATTTTTAATCCAAACGACCCCCTAACCCTAATCATTTGTCACAAATTGCCGCCCTTGAATCCTTATCTTCTCTCTTCTCTCTGAGACCACCCAAACCCTAGATGCACCGTCACCCTAAACCTCCCAAACCCCTTTGATCCTTGACCAAATATGGGATTATTTGGGGTTTTGCTACACTATCTAACATATTACTTCTGCTAGTTGTTCGATTCTCGTTGTTTTCTGGGGGAACCTCGAAGATGTTCGACTCAGAGTCAACCTAGGCTTTTCGTTTCCTTATGAGTACCGCCTTGTGTTCATCAACGTTTGTGAGTATCGTTGATTTTGTGGTTGTGGTAAGATTTTTTTCCTTTACCCCACCCCTTTTTCTCAAAACCCTTGTCTTTTCAACGTGAATCTAATCTGATCTTTGTATATCTGGAGTGATTTTGATTTTATCTAGTAGTTTTCTTTTAAAATCTCTTGTTCTCTTTATTGTTAATCGATTTTAGTATCCCCCTAGATTAGGGTCTTGCTTCCTTGATATTTGTTGTTCAGATCTCTTTGGATCAGAAAAGATTTCGAGTTCCTATAGCATTTTTTTCTTTAAGGATCTTCTGTTTTCCTTGCCGTTAATCAATCATAATATTCTTTAAGAACTAGGGTTTTACTTCGTCTGTTTCTGCGAAACTTTTCTAAAAATTCCTATGTGTTTGATTATCTTTTTTCCACCGGTTCTTTCATGACGGTGTTCCAAGTTTTAGTTTGTTTTGTTATTTCATTGCTCGCTTCATTATTTGCCCGTTATTCTTGAGTAATTGATTGATTATTTAAAATGTCTAGGGTTTGAAATTTGTTTTGTTTACTGAGGTGATTACTCCCTATAATTTTATCTACTTTCCTTATTTTGGAACTCCTAATTGGTACTACTTGCCTTAATTGTTCCTATTAAGATTAATGTATGGGCTGACTACCTTATCAACCCTAAATTGGTCTCTATTTACTTGTCTTACCTTATTTGTGTGACTAATTGCCCGGTTACTTGCTAGATTTTTAGTGTTCTGACTCTAATTAGCTATCAAACTTACCACTTACCTTATTTAGACTTCATTTCCGAGTTATTTTTGGATATAATCCCATGATTTTTGACTATTGATTGGCCCTGTCATGCCTAACTGATTGACTGATTGTTTTCTCTGCCTTATTTTCTAACCTTTAAAATGCTTTACCTTATTGACTTTACTCTACTCAATCCTATATAAGACTCACTCCTTTTCATTAACACACACGCACACAGACATAGAAAGACACACAAAAGTTCTTGTTCTTATCCCCTATCACAATCTTCCTACTCTTTGTTTGTTGCACTGTGTGGCCGGCTGGAAGCCAAGGCTAGACTTTTGGACTCTGTTTGCTTCACTCTTCTATTTCTATCTCTTAACTGGTATGCCTCCACTTCTGCTATCAATTCAAACTTCTATATGATCAAATTTGTGTGTTTCTTGTAATCAGCATGTCTTTTTCTGTTTAATTAAACATATGTGTTTCCTGTTATCAACATGTTTACTTTTATCTCAATAGATCCATGTGCTTTATGTTTATTGTTCCTAATCAGCATGTCCACTTCTTAACCTATGAGTTTCTTTGTAATCAGCTTGTCTGCTTCTGTCTAATTAAACCTATGTTTTTCATGTTTCAACATGTTTACTTCTATTTTAATTAAACTCGTGTTCCTGTAATCAAAATGTCTACTTCTGTTTAATTAAACCTATGTGTTTCCTGTAATCAACATGTCTACTTCTGTTTAATTAAACCTATGCGTTTCCTTCTTTCAGCATGCTTAATTCTGTTTTTACTAGACCTGGGTGCTTCCTGTTTCGATATGTCTGCATGTTTGCTTTGTATGTAAATTAGACTCATATCTACTTATTTCTCAACTAGCATGTTCTTTCTGTCATGTTTTAAGTATTCACCTCTAACAAACTTCTAATTAATGATTTCCATGCCCCCAGCCCCTGCAACCTTTCATATATGACTATCTGATTGGTAATCTTATCCCAGCATGCCATTTCTTTGTTTAATACCTGTCCACATACCCACCTAGTAACAACTAGTAAACTAAGTGGAATCTAGGCAATGTGAAACCTTGCTTGAAGTGAATGTGATCCTTTTGCTATCTACTGTTTGATTGTTGAAATCTCTATTTGAATCCCAAGTGTTGAAATGACTCTATTTAATCCTATTTACCATAGAAAATCCAAGCTATTTTCTTAAAACTATCTCCCGTGTTCATCTCCTACTCTTAAAACATCTAGGGTCCTACCGCTCCAGTATGAGCACTGTCTAGTAGTCCATGAGACTCCTCTGAACTTTGACACACTGGGGCTGGCTCTCTAAAACTTGATCCCAAAATGTCTCTTTAAAAGGTTTTCTGGTGTGAGCATTGCCTGGGGTCCCTGAGTGTCACGACCTAAACCGATGTTCTGCGGCGGGCACTCGGCACCTTACTCAACCGAGTACCAACGCAACATATATTTCGTATCATACTATCATAGGTAAATGAGCCAGAAAGGCTCTTTTGAGATAACTAGAATAAAACGTAAGAGAATACTCGACATGGGACTACCCAACATGATATAGAAACTTATGCATGCGACATACGGGTCTATATAGCTGACATGATAATATAAGTATCCATATACATGTTATCTATCTACAAGCATCTAGGAGTACATAAATGTCATAAAGGTTGGGACATGGCCCCTCCATACCAATCAATATATGTCCAAATCATACTGGCCAAATCGGCAACTCTGGAGCAAATGGAGTGCAACAACATCTTCCGCTGAGCTGATAGCCTACTAGGAGGATTGTCAACCTATCTATTAGAACCTACGGGCATGAAACATAGCATCCTAGGCAAAAGGGACGTTAGTAAAAATAAGGTACCAAGTATGTATGGCATGAAAGCAGTATGTAAAAGACATGAAAGAAATATGAAGTAAAGGACTCAACCTGTAAGTATGAATAGCTTTGTGAATCATGAAACATTTATAATATCATGCATGTGCATATAAATGTCATATCATGCATAGGTATATGCATACATAACATTATCAACCCTCTGAGAGCATCCCATAATATCATCTCAGTCACTGTGGGCAAAATTATCAACGTATACCAGCTGATCAGGTGGTAGTGCGTATATAACGCCATAATCTTTTCACATTTCCCATATACATATAATATACACGTATATAACACCATCTGGTCATGGGTCAATGTACATGCATAAATGAATGCAATGCATAATGAAGTAAGTCAATAAGATTTCTTGGAAAGTCATGAGACCCATGAACAGATGATATGAAAGTAGGACATATGGGGAATCTAGAACATAGGCAATCCCAGTACTTCTAAGAATAGAATCATTTGAGAAAGTTGCATGCTAGCTCGTTTCGTTGTATTATATGGATCATGCCAAAAGAAAAGGATGGATGGCCTCAACATACCTCAAGTAGTCAATGCCACTCAACAACAAGCTTATGACAACTTAGCCCGCCAACCCTATAACAAAGAAATACATGTACGACTTAGATGGCGCTAGTGTATTACATATCTCAAACGATAACTCGATTTTAAAATAAAACGGGCAGCATTTCCCCTGATTTTATTTCTCCCTTAAGCCTACTATAGGCGAGAAACAAACACAATACAATCAGCAACTCAAAACCAACATAATTACACTTCAGGTCCTTCAATACAACAAAAACCCCAAATATACCATAACACACCCAATCAACAAGTTGTCAATTAGCCTGAAATTACAACAACGAGCGACCAACCTACTACCCTACCACATGTGGCATTTCTCCATGCCCTTTTATCCTTCTAAACTCTATAAATTAGCAGCAAAATAGGCCAACATAAATGGACTACAAAATAGCCCACTGAAAGTGAAAAACAATCGAACTCACGACTTCCAATCTATGTCTCGTGAGTTCTAACTATTAGGAAACCTACTTATCAACATTCCTTGATATTTACACACTTAATTACAGAAATTATACATTTATTAACTATGAAGTACCTTGCAAAATCGAACTACAAAGAAAAAAGAGAGGCGGTATAGCGATACTTACATCGTAGGAATCGTTTTAATGTTATCGCTACTTGATTTCGTGCCCCGGATGATAATATTGTTGGAAACCCTTGTGGAGAGCTTGAGAGAAAGGTTAGAGGTGTTATTTGGTCATGCTCTCTGGAAAAATGGGGAAAAAGACCAGATAAGGAATGTAAATATACCATTTTATTGAAATGTCAAAAAGGTGCTACTTGTCACCCTAGCATTGGTCCTTCTTTTAATGCTTATAACTTTTTATCCAGGTATTGTGTGAGAGAACGATTAAGAGAGTTGGAACTAGATTCCAAGACCTTCAATTTGGTATATAATATGTCCTAAAAAAACTTCATATATCACACGAAATATGTTGCTCAAAAAGCTTTAGTGACACACCTACTTGTCACCTATGTAGTCCGTGCAGTCTCACGAAAATACAAATATCTATCTACCCCGATGTCATATTCATAAAATATTTAATGAGTTATAAACTAGACTCATAGATATTGAATTTTATATGTGGAACATCTTGTAATTCCAAGTATATTTGGAGAAAAGCTCCACTACATTTGACCTAATTTTTAGCACATTTATGAATGTAACTTGTGATGACCTTTGCCAACTTTTGTTCCACAACTCGCTTGACTTCAAAACGTAACACACGACTATCATAAAACCTAAAATAACTTATAGCATAACCTCCTTATCACCTTAAGAACCCTAGTCTCACCCCAATGTGCATGTTATAACAATCCAAACTTATTGACTTTCGACGAAGCTTATTTTCTTCAATTTCTTTAGCTTCTAAGCCTTTCCAACAATCTTGGTACTTGTTATTCATGATCATAAATATTCGTAACCGCCAAGGTAACATGATTAACTTATATTATGTATTTTTGAGGATGATCACATTTTTGAGCTTACATCAATGACTTACGAATACTCTCACGTACGAAAAAATGGGGTGTAACATCATTTCCCCTGTGAGCACGTGATTTTTGCTTCACGAAAACTACTCCAAAATAAATCGAAAAATAAAACAAATTGCCTTTGTGTACAATTTTGAGAATTTTGCGTGACATTTTGGATAATTATTTTTGTCTGTGAATGTTTATATTGTTTTAATTAATTGAAAAATACCAAAATACATGTTGCATGCATATTTAGGATTTAATTGTGCATTTTTGAATTAATTAAACCATTTCCTATTTTAAAAGAATGAAAATCAAAAAAATATGAATTTTGGTAGTTTTGTCATTTTTATTTTTTAATTGTGTGATTGTGTGTTAATTATTTTTGTGTGTTAATTGTGTAATTAATATCTTTTTAAAATAATCTTGGTTTTACAATTTAATTTAGGAATTTTGGTTTTTAGGAATTAAAAGAAAATGAAAGGAAAAAGAAAAGAGTGAAAAATTGGACCAAATCGGAACTGGGCCAATTTCAATGCAAAATCAGGCCCAAATCATATCAAACGATCCAATCCAATAAGCCTGGTCTCTCAAACAGTCCAAACAACGCCGTTTCGGCGCCTCAGATCTAAGCCGTTGATTTGTTTCCACTAGACGGCTCAGTTCAACCCAGCATTATTTGAAACGACGTCGTTTTAGGCGAGTTGATCCGAGCCGTCCGTTCCCAGTGATCTAACGGTCACAGCCTTCCCCCATAACCCGGTCCATTTCAACCCGGGTCGACCCAGTCTCGATGCATGACCAAACGTCACCATTTCCTTTAAGTGAATTGATCCAGGCCGTTGATCGTGCTCGATCCAACGGACAAGATTAAACCACCCCCTCCCTATATAACCTTAATCTCTACCCAGCCCCCTCCCAAACCAAACCCCCCTGTTCATCATCTCTCTCAGATACAGAGCCTCACCATAGCCCAAACCCTAGCCGCCCTCTCACACCTTCGCCTGAAACCCGGCGGCAACAGCGCCGCCGGTCACCAAACTAACACCCCTGGAGCACCTAAACACCCCCAACCCGAATCCTTTAACCATTTTCTTTGAATCATCCCCCAGCTTCTCGAATCTTCAATTAAAGATTCGAGCAAACCATAACCAAAACCAATCCACCCCATACTCCCACCAGATATCCACCTGACCTCCCTTACCTATAAACCACCATTAGTTTGGTTCGAATCGTGATAGAATGGTTCGAATCTTAAATCGAACCAGGAACCCTAAACGAAGACCAAATTGGGATTTCTCCGAAATTAACGGGAATTTGGGGTTTCTAACTAACCTTAGTCCAGTGTTCTCAATCGAGAACACTCGATTAAGGTCCGTTTGACCTCAAAAAAAGTTCGAGTCCGAGTTGGTCAAGCCCGTCTGTTTTCTATTTTTTTAAGGTATTTTTTCTTTTTTCCCTTCTATTCTATTTTTGATATTAATGTCTGTTTATTTTGTTTAGTATTGTTATATTAATTTTTCAATTTTTTGTCGATTGTTCTGTTCTTCTCCCTCAGACCTTTTATTTGGTCGAATTTGTTTATGCTCGTTGTTGTGTATAATTATAGGATGTGTAATCGATTCGAATAAGTTTAGTCGATTAGTTAAGCCTTATTATAAATCCCTATTCTTGTCAATGCCGCTTGAATTGCCTGATTATCTATTTCTGATTGATTGTTGTCAATTGTTATAGGCAATCGGTTAATTAGTTATCGTCGATTAATTCAGTTTTATTAGTAGTTTCTGTCAAATGGTTTGAGGTCAAATGTTGTATGTACTGATCTTTAGGCAATTAGCTTCAGGGCATTGTCAATATACTGACAATGATCCTGCATTCTTGTATAAGTTTGACCTAGAATTGTGTTAGCTTAATCCCTGCATTCATGTGATTTTGATTCAGTTTCAGCTTCAACTTTAATGATTCTGTTGAGTTCTATGTTGTGTTAGTTTGGTTTTGATTTAAATTCAGTTCATTTGTTTAAATTGGAATTCAACCTTAGTCATTCAGTTGTTAGGAGGATTGGTTATAGCTGTTAATCAGAATTAGTTTTAGATAATTGTTAACCTGAATAGATTTTAGAGTTAAATGTTTTAATGCAGATGAATAGATTGTATTAGCGCAGTAATATTAAGGGGTTTCAGGGGTGATTTGGGAATGGAACAGTTAGGATAATATTTTAATGTTAGTGTCTTGTTAGTGGGGTATTAAATATCTTTAATTAATAAGTTAATGTGGAACAAGAGGGAATTGGGGCTAAAAATAAGGAAAAGCATTCCTTAGTGGGTTTTAAGTGGAAATATGCAGATTTTGGTTGCTGGGTGGTCGGGTAGTTATGTTTTAAAGAGGGGGTAGGCCTGTAATGGCTATAAATAGAAGGCATTTGGACTGATTAAGGGGCGGAATTTTGGAGATCAGAAATTCAGAATTAGAAATATATAAAAGTAGGCTGGCTTTTAATGTTGAAGAGGTCAGTTTAGTTTGAGAGTGAAAGTGACTGGATTTTAACACAAAAGTTCAGTTAGTTAGAGAGTGAAAACATGCTGGATTTCAATACTAAGAATTCAATATTGAGAGTAAGAAAGTCTAGTCTTCTTTGATTGCTGAAAATCAGTTAAAAGAGTAGAGTTTCTTGAAAGTGTTCTTCTTTGAGAGTTAAAGAATAGAGAATCAGAAAGTACTATTTCATTGCATTTCTGAGTTGATTTCTTCCCTCTGTTTGTTTCTGGGAGTTCTCTGGTTCAGTTTGGTATTGTTGGGGTTGTCAACTGGTTTTTCTGAGTTTGTTGTGGGTTTCTCGTTACTGTTCCATTGGTTATTGCTGAGATTTTATGGTTTTAATCAGTTATTGGGCTGTTGTTGTTTGTTGATGTTGCTGTGTTGCTACTGCATCTGCTGTTTCTCATCTTCCTCTTCTTTTGTTTCCAATACCAGGTACACGACTGTAACACTGGCTATTGTAAGCTGAAATATGTGGAAGCATGAATATATATAAAAATGGAAGTCTGAAGTTTGATTCAGCTTTTTTTTACTGATTGTAGTTAGAACATTGTGTATACTACTGTTATGTAGATTTCTGCTGCTTTGTATAGCTGGACTGTTTTCAGTTGATTTGGATTAATTGAAGTTATAGTTATAATGAACTATTAGGTGGTATTTATAGCTGTAGTTAGTTTTGTTTGTATGATAGCATTTTTCTATTTGAAGTTAAAAATTAAGAACAGTTTAAGCATGCTGTTAGATTGAAATCAGTAAGTCCATGCCTCCTTAGTAAATGCAATAGTTAAATATCAGTAGAGTAGGTTTGAATTGTCAAAATTAATATGCCTTTGAGTTCATTATTTTAGAGCAGACATTGGTAACTTCAGTAGTTGGCGTTACGAGCCACTAGAACCAAACTTGCAATCTCGTATGCTTTTTTATATATAATTTCAACTTTAGTAATATTTGCTTATAGAATAAGGCACGAAATAATTTTCCATTTTTACGAGTTCGAGTGCAATTTTCCGTTAGCATCTTTTGTAATCTAATAATAAATAAGTGGCCCGAACTTGCCAAGCATGTAATTTAATTAGGACTTTTTCTTCTTTTATTTTTAGAGACGAACAAAAATAAAAAAAAATGTAGTCATTTTAGGATTATCCTTTTAAAATAAACGAGACGAGCCTCGCCAAATAAAACGCACAAGTCGCGGGGACCTCATAAATGCATATATATTAAAAATACTTAGAATTCGGGATGGGCCGTCTAGCAAATTTCATGACCTTCCCCAAAATAATAATACACTAGTCACTTTTAGGTGCGCTTTTAATAATTTTCTTTCTTAAACTCGGGTGTGCATTTCATGAGACCCAAATCCAAATCCCAAAACGTCGAGTCAAATGTGTTCAGGATTGCGGGTGCATTTCATGTGATGTGATCCAAAAACATATTTTAAACGACGTTCAATTTTCTTTAATAATTTTTATAAAAGCGGTTTAAAAATTTAAAATTTGCACATAGGTTCAAAAATGTATTAAAATCAGATAATTAAGCCGAACATAACAGTTGAGCGACCGTGATAGAACCACGGAACTCTGGAATGCCTAACACCTTCTCCCGGGTTAACAGAATTTCTTATCCAGTTTTCTGGTCCGCGGACTGTTAAACAGAGTCATTCTTTTCCTCAGTTCGGGATTAAACCGGTGACTTGAGACACCATAAATCTCCAAAGTGGCGACTCTAAATTTCTTATTAATAAATCCCGTTTTTGATTGTCCTTAAATTGGAAAAACTCCCTATATGCCCCTGCGGGTGCGGGCCAAAAGGAGGTGTGACAGCTCTGGCGACTCTACTGGGGAAAAGAACCCAGAACGTTTTGTTCAGGGTTCAGAATTCGAGCTTAGATAATTGTTGTGTTTGGCTTTATCTGATTTTGTTACATGATCTGTGCCTAATGTGCTAATTGATTGCTTTTACCGCTTTGATATTATGTGAACTATATATAAACTGTGTCGAAACCCATCTCCTCTATGAGTCTTCTAAATCATGAAGAAGGGTTCACTTCGTGTGACTTCTTTTCTGTATAGTATCTAATTCCCAATTTAGAACGAGGTTTGGATAAGTTGCAAAGCTGGCGAAGCTTCTGTATTCCCGGTATGCTGCCTCCCCCTCGGCTCTAGCTGTCTGCTCGGGTAAGCCAGGTCTAGAATAAACACCTAGGTTTTGAACCTAGAATAACTCAACCTCGTGCCAGATTCCTAGTAGGAACGTTTATTTGCATCATGTACATTTTGACTTAGGGGACTCAACACAGGGGTTGAGTCCGTCTAGGACAAGCAACCTGAAGTGAAAATACCATCCTACTACATCTTGTTTGATTTATGCATTTGTTTGTTCAAGATTTACATACGACCAGCTTACGAAAATTAGGGAATACTAGAAAATCGTGAAAAAGAGAAAATAACAGTGTAGAGAGATAACTACGTATTTTCAGAAAAAACCAATGTCCAAGTAGTGTCGAAACTCTGCCGAAATTTTGAAAAAAAAGAGAGTGTATTTTTGAAAAGAAAGGAGTCTTGTTTTTTCTAGTTTGTTTTCCTTGCCCGAACTACGTCGGTTTGATTCTCACCGGATGTGAGATACGTAGGCAACCCTCATCGGGTCCAACTTCCCCTTTTTGCAAAAATACCCAGAAAATGTCAAAAAATTTATTATAAGTCGGGCGGTGCCGTTGTTGTCAAAAATAGCCAAATGTTCCTGAAAGGGACGCCGGAGGGCTGACTTTGCATAAACGGCCACTTTTGGTCATTTTGTTTTTGAATTTTGACCAATTAGCCCACCCAACCTTAGAATCCTCGTCCCCGAGGCTCTGTAAGGCCGTGTTCTCAATGTCGGGTTACTATTTTGGAAAAACAAGAAAAGAGTTTTAAATAAATCAAGTGATGCTGTTTTTGTCAAAAATAGCCAAATGTTCCCGAAAGGGACGCCGGAAGGCTGACTTTGCATAAACGGCCACTTTTGATCATCCTTTAGAGTTTTGATCGGTTGACCCTCACAGCCTTAAAATCTTCATCCCCGAAGTGCTGAAAGGCCGTGTTCAGAAAATCAGATCTTTCTTTCTGAAATATAGTCAAATCATTTTTTGAGTCAAATAATTTTTTGCTTTTGTTTAAATCACCTTAATAAATGTGCAGGATGAGCACAAGTGAAAACAAACCCTTCAGTCTACTAAATGTCAAGCGAGGTCCCTCTCCAGCTCCATATGTGGTGGGACGATTTGGGAAAAATCAGCAAAGAAATAGTGGTCAGAGTCTTGGGGGGTGTCATCAGTCTACTAAATGTCATGTCAAGGACGGATGTCATCGAGGCTTTGATACTATTTTGGGACCCGACACGAAATATATTTCGCTTTGCGGATTTTGAGCTTACACCCACACTGGAGGAAGTAGCAGGTTATGCGGGTATGAATGGGAATCTGAGAAGTCAGTATCTGTTGTCAACAAGGCCGGTTTCGCCACGCCGATTTCTGGACTTGTTAAATATCAATCGGACTATGCAAAATAATGATTTATCAAAAGGATGATGCGCTCTTCAGTTCTTATATCAGCGTTATGGTAATCCGTGGGGTTTTGATGAGCCAATTTTGGGACTGACTCACACCGGAAATAGAGGTAAATGGGAAGCAAGACAAACCTTGGCATTCATAACGGCATTCTTGGGAATCATGGTTTGCCCACGAGACGACAAAAAAATATAGATATGTCTCATGGGGATGGTTGATGTCGCAATGAAAAGGGCTGACAGCACTATAGTTCCCCTGATCTTATCAGAAATATACCGAGCATTGACCGTGTGTAAGGAGGGAGGAAGTTTTTTCCAAGGTTGCAATCTATTAATTCAGTTGTGGATACAGGAACATCTCTGCCATCGAGTGGGGTATATGAACTTCGGGCTGACTGGTTTAAACTGCATTGAAAAGTTTGAGAAGCAGGTAACGGGTGTTGCGTTCCCCGAGGGTACTGGAGATTGGTTTATACGACTGAGATCACTAACGGCGGACCAAATTGAATGGGCATTTGGGTGGTTGCCCGCTACTGAAGCAATATACATATCGGCCAAAGAATGTTATGTTCTTCTTGATGGGTGTCCGTAGTATCCAACCATACGCTCCCCATCGGGTATTGCGTCAATTGGGAAGGTTCCAGATTATCCCTCATGATGAAGATTTGAGCAAGCATACCATCGAGCTAAGACCGAATGCCACAGTCCCGGAAGATACAATTCGCAAATTGTGGCATGAATGCAGATTCCTTGAGCCCAAAACTATGGTGCGAGATTTAGCCAAAGGCGAGGTGGACCCTAAGTATGATGCATGGTTTGGGAAAAGGTTCCGGATTCGTCAAAGGCCTGCTAAAAGAACCTATGTCCAGCAATTCACGAATGACTCGCAAGAACAATGGGGCTGGCTGGCAAGAGAAGAAGGCTATCGGGTTGAAATTGGCAAGCTGGAACAACAAATTGAGGATCTGAAATATGAAAATAGCGTGCAAGTCGATGTTAACAAAGGAAAAAAGAACAGATTGACTCAAGCAAATAAGGCCTTGAAAGCCCAAATCCAACGAGTCATAATGGATGCCGACAACCAACAAAGGAGTCGGTCCGACGAAGGTCTGATAATTGGGTTGAGAAACCAAGTCATTGAAAGCTGAGAGGGTTTGGGAAGATCAGAGGCCTGCATAACAAGAATTCAGGCCAGATGGGCCAAAGGTACAAAAGCACGAGAAAAGCACTTACGGCAAGTGAGAAGGGATTATTAAGCGAGCATTGAAATATTAAGAGAAACAAATTCCACTCTCAAATATCGGGTCTTTAAACAAGCCCGAGATGCCAAAACGGATAGGAAGCGCTGCTATGATTTAATGGCCCGAATGGAAGAACACATGGATAGGTACCAAGATCAACTCGCTGACAACGCTCAAGTACTGGGAGCAAAGAATCAACGAATAGAGCAACTGTTCATGGAAAGGGATAGAATCAGGGGTAGAATTGAGGAGATTGGGCATTACATCACCATAAGGTACCTAGCATGTGAGGAAATACCCTGTGATACCCTTTTTGCTTCAGTCATGGGTTACGTCCACCGAATCATTGAAGAATTGAAAAACTTGCAAATGGGCCTTGGCACCAAAGCCCGCGGAAAGGCCAAACGATGCCCCGCGGGCACCAAAATTCAAAGCGTTAATGTACTCCTAGTTCAAATCTGTATTTTTTTATTTTCAAAAGTCTGTTGTCTGTCCGTGTGTTTCCTTTGGCATCAAATTATGTTAGTACTTCGGAGTCTGTATTTTGTTTTCCTTTTCCAAATGGGTAGCTTGTAATAGAAGTTTTAGTAATGAAATAAATTTTCCAAAAATTGGTGTCTTTATTTTTGGTAGAACTACGCATGGTCTGATTCATGCGGGGACATGATACATAGGCAATCCACATAAGATTCGACCACCGCTAAAAGAAAAAGTGAATAAAAGAAAGGAAAAGAAAGAAAGAAAAGGAGAGAAAGAGAAAGCAAATAAAGGAATGTTTCAGAAACACCTAAAAGGCACAAGTAAAATAAGCCGGGATGATGCATATGGAGCAAAGACATATTAGAAATGGGTAAACTGCCTAGGAACATTGCATCCCCCAGCGTGCAATTGAAATATGTGTTAAACTCTAACACTAACAAGTTTGTTGTTTTCAGAGATATCAAACCAGTTAGTTTGTTAGAACGTTCTGGCAGATTACCATTACCAAACAAGATCCAAAGGGCTCATACCGAAAAGCATGACTAACTCAGAAAATAGTGTTGAAGAGGAAAGGACGGAAAGTCAGATGCTGAAAGAGGCAATGGAAAAAATGGAAAAAATGAGACTGAAGATGAATGAAATGCAGCTAGCCTTAGCTAGGGTACAAAAGGGGCCCGAACCACCCGTTACTCCTACTCTCCCACCAGGACACACGCCGGAATACCCTTCACCCGGCCCTTCGACAAGCTTCCCAAGTCACCACTACTATCAGGGAAGAAATCCCTATGATCCCCAAGCTCCACCACCAAATCAGAACCTTCCCCCACCAAATGTTCCTGTTTTCGTGGCACCCCCACCAGCCATGTTACAAAGATCATCCAGTGGGCCGCTGTTTCAGGCTCACGATAACCAATATTACCCCCCTGAACCTACCCTAAAAGCACCCGAGCCATATACTTATAATTCTCACTTTGAAATCCCGGTGGAGACTGAAAAGACGGCTAAGGGCCCGGAGCAGGACGAAGTGCTTCGAAAATTTAAAAGCCTGGAGCAGTCCTTCAGGAATATACATGGGTTAGGCAATTAGGTCAGTGTAGCTTACAAAGATCTATGTCCTTTCCCTGATGTTCAATTACTGGCAGGGTTTAAGATGCCAAAGTTTGATCTATACGAGGGGCACGGTGATCCAATGGCACATCTGCGAGGGTTTTACAGCAAGATGAGAGGAGCAGGTGGTAAAGATGAGCTGTTAATAGCTTACTTTGGTCAAAGTCTAAGTGGGTCTGCACTGGAATGGTACTCAAGACAGGATCCGAGCAGGTGGTACACCTGGGACGATCTAGCACAAGCATTTGCAGGTCACTTCCAGTACAACCTTGAGATCGTCCCTGACAGTCTCACATTGCTGAAACTTGAGAAGAAGCTGGGAGAGAGCTTTAGAAAATTTGGGTTCCGGTGGAGAGAACAGGAAGCAAGAGTTGATCCTCCAATGAGAGAGGGGGAAATGGTGGACTACTTTCTGCAGACTCTAGAGCCAACTTACTTTGGTCACTTGGTGACGTCAGTTGGCAAATCTTTCAACGAGGTGGTGAAAATGGGTGGTATGATTGAAGAGGGACTTAAGTCCAACAAAATCCTGAGCTATTCAGCAATCAAAGCAACAACTCAGGTCATTCAGAGCGGCACGGGAGGTGCGCTCAGGAAGAAGAAAAGAGAAGAGGTCGCAACAATAGAGGCAGGTAATTGGTCCAGATCGAGAGGTCCTTTCCCCCGCTACCAAGCCAGACCCCATCACCCAAATTACCCACACACTCCAAATTACCCTCCACAGCCCTACTACCCACAACAAGAACCACATTTCTCCATCCATCAAGCCCAGACATATACACAGCCTCCGGCTCGCCTAAAGTGGCGCGCGCCGGCTCCCCAAAATACCTATCCACCTCCACAGAATACATATCCACCTCCACAAAACACATATCCACCACCAAGGGCCTACAGGAATCCCGCAAGGCCAGGTTTCCGGGAGAATCAGGCTTTCAGAAATGAAAGGGTACAGAGACAAAGAACATTCACTGAGTTGGGAGAAACCTATACTGCTTTGTTCCACAAATTAATGCCGTTAGGTTTGTTGAGTCCTGTTAAGCCCAGATTGCCGAATCCCCTTCCCCAAAATATGGACCACTCGGTAAGCTATGAGTATTGTTCAGGGGCTCCCGAACATAATACCGAGAAGTGCTGGAAGTTGAAACGTGCAGTGCAAGATCTTATTGACACCAACAAGATCGAGGTTCAGACACCGGAGGCACCCAACATCAATCAGAACCCGTTGCCAACACACCACAAAACCCACATGATCGAGCTTGTGCACGAAAGAGGGGAGCTAAAGAAACCCTCACAGACGGTGATGAGGATCAGTGCCAGTCTAAAAGAAAAGTCGGCAGGTGGAGAAGAGGTGGTACAGTGGAAAAAGGTAGACGTCAAGCCAGTAGTGGTGATGGGGAAGAGTTTGCCTGTTGTTGCAAAGAATCCAGAGCCGGTTAAAGTCACGGTGTGAGGGGTACCAAGAAAGCCAACATACAAAGGGCCAGTTGTCATCAGGCTAGTAATGTAGATGCCGATAACCAGCGAGAAAGCCGTGCCATGGAGCTACAGTAAAGCGATGGTAATGTACGAAGGGAAGTAGGTTGTGGAAGAAGTATGTGAGGCCTAGGGCTTAGCTCGTTCGGGAAGGTGTTTTGCTCCCATAGAGTTAAGAAGGTCCAACCCAGCGGTGGTAAACAAGATAGTGACGGAGGAAGAGGCTGAGGAGTTTTTGAAGAAAATGAAGGCACAAGACTACTCCATTGTGGAGCAGTTAAGAAAGACCCCAGCACAGATTTTGTTACTATCACTGCTGATCCATTCCAACGATAATTGCCAGGCACTGATGAAAATCCTGAACGAGGCCCATGTTCCGGATAAAATCTCTGTAAATCACTTGGAAATGATAGTGCACAAAATCTTCGAGGTAAACCGAGTGACATTTTCTGATGATGAATTGCCAACAGAGGGTACAGAACACAACAAAGCCCTATACTTGACCATGAAATGCGAAGACTCGGTGGTCACCCGAGTATTGATTGATAATGGATCAAGCGCCAATATCTGTACTTTGACTAATCTAAACAAGCTGAAAGTTGATCATGATCGAATTCACAGGAACAACGTCTGCGTCCGAGGTTTCGATGGAGGTGGTACCGACACGGTGGGTGATATCATACTGGGATTGATCATTGGTCCAGTGGAATTCACCATGGAATTCCAAGTGGTAGACGTGGAAGTATCATACAATCTTCTATTGGGGCGACCCTGGATCCATGCCGCCAAAGCAGTGCCTTCTACATTGCACCAGATGGTGAAATTTGAATGGGATAGGCAGGAGATAGTGGTGCACGGGGATGACGGTACAGGCATTGTGAGTGATGCCATTGTGCCATTCATAAAAACTGATGACGACAAAGGTCCATGGGTGTACCAGGTTTTCGACGCAGTTTCAGTGGATAAAATTTCTGAAGGCGATGACCTTCCACTTCCCAGGATCGCAGCTGCGACCTTCATGGTAGCCTCGGAAATGCTAAATAGCGGGTTTGTACCTGGAAAAGGTTTGGGGGTTGAACTGCAAGGTATGGTCCAGCCAATTTCTTTTCCCGAGAACTCAGACACTTTTGGGCTAGGATTCAAGCCTACGGCAACAGATTTAAGGCGGGCCCGAAAGTTGAAGAAGAAAGTTTGGGTTCTTCCCAAGGTAGTTCCACGTCTTTCCAGATCCTTTATCAGAGCAGGTATCAGAAGATTGTCAGTCCCCAAAATTCTCGGACCTCTGATTGGGTCAGATGGAGATTTGAATCCGGGTTTTGAAAGGTTGCTCGCCGACGTCAACGTGATAGAAGCTGGAGAAGGTTCCAGTAGGGCAGATATACAGTTTGTGGGACCTAGGGCCAATATCAACAATTGGACAGCTACTCATTTTCCTACCCGGAGGAAGTCTTGGTAGTAGGCTCTGGATTTTCTTTCTTGTTTTCTAGATTATTCCAGAGTTGTAATCAAGTTTTGTTTTATTTTTGTATTCGACAAAAGCGTGAAACTCTGTTATCCCGCATTTTAATAAAGTGAAATTTCTCTCTCTTTATTTTGTTTTAATTTTGTATTCTTCTTTTCTCTTTCTGAACAGTTCTCTTTATATTGGTTCTAATGACATGGCATGCATAACAGATCTTCAACTTAGTCTAAAAAATTAATCTGATTCTGAACTAATTGTACAAGAGGTCGATTATGATGATGAATCGGGATACGATGAGGATGAAGCCTTTGAAGTGATAAACAGAGAATTAAGCCAGTTCGAAGAGAAACCCAAGACCAATTCGAACGACACTGAAGCTGTCAATTTAGGGGATGCAGACGATGTCAAGGAAACCAAAATAAGCATCCACATTAAGCCAAACATCAGGGAGGAACTAATCAAACCACTCATTGAATTCAAAGATGTTTTTGCATGGTCGTACGATGACATGACGAGCTTAAGCACCGATCTAGTGGTTCACAAATTGCCCACTGACCCGGCGTGCCCTCCCGCCAAGCAGAAATTGAGGAATTTCAAGACAAATATGAGTGTGAAGATTAAAGAAGAAGTAACCAAACAGCTGCAGGCAAAAGTTATTCGGGTCACTCGATATCCTAATTGGTTGGCTAATGTGGTGCCAGTACCGAAGAATGATGGGAAGATCAGAGTGTGTGTCGATTACCGCAATTTGAATAGGGCAAGCCCCAAGGACAACTTTCCATTACCCAATATCCATATCTTGATCGATAATTGTGTCGGACGTGAGATCGGGTCTTTTGTAGATTGCTATGCTGGGTATCATCAGATTCTGATGGATGAAGAAGATGCGGAAAATACGGCATTCATTACGCCGTGGGGGACTTATTGCTACCGGGTAATGCCTTTTGGCTTGAAGAACGCTGGGGAAACGTACATGAGAGCAATGACTACGGTGTTTCATGACATAATACACAAAGAGATTGAGGTGTACGTAGATGATGTGATCATAAAATCTAAGCGTCAGGAAGACCACATAGCAGACCTAAGGAAGTTTTTCCAAAGACTTCGAAGGTACGACATTAAGCTCAACCCGGCCAAATGTGAATTTGGTGTTCCATCTGGAAAGTTGTTGGGATTCATCGTTAGTCAGTGAGGCATTGAGTTGGACCCATCAAAAATCAAATCCATCCAAGAATTGCCACCGCCGAAGAACAAAATAAAAGTAATGAGTCTGTTGGGAAGGTTGAATTATATCAGCAGGTTCATCGCTCAACTCACGACGACTTGTGAACCTATTTTTCGGCTACTGAAGAAAGATGCTGCAGTAGAATGGATGGCAGAATGTCAGGAAGCCTTCGACCAAATCAAGGGGTATCTATCAAACCCACCTGTATTGGTCCCACCTGAACCGGGAAGACCGTTGATTCTCTATCTAACGGTACTGGAGAATTCATTTGGTTGCGTACTGGGGCAACAAAATAATATCACAGGAAGGAAGGAGCAAGCCATCTATTATCTCAGTAAGAAGTTTACGGTCTATGAGGTTAAGTACACTCAACATGAGAAGACGTGTTGCACCCTAACTTGGGTGGCACAGAAGTTTAAACATTATCTGTCATCATATACTACTTATCTCATTTCACGCTTGGATCCACTGAAGTATATTTTCCAGAAGCCTATGCCTACAGGGAGGTTAGCGAAATGGCAAATATTACTTACGGAGTTCGACATCGTCTATGTGACAAGGACGGCCATGAAAGCCGAAGCATTGGCCGATCACTTGGCTGAGATTCCTGTTGATGAAGAATACGAGCCATTGAGGACGTATTTTCCTGAAGAAGAAGTGATGTATGTAGATGAGTTGGAATTATCTGAGGAACCAGGTTGGAAGCTCTTCTTTGTTGGAGCCACAAATGCGAAAGGAGTTGGAATAAGAGCGGTACTTATTTCTGAAACAGGACATTATTATCCTGTTACGGCACAACTACGTTTCTATTGTACTAATAATATGGCTGAATATGAGGCATGAATTTTGGGCTTACGGTTAGCTGCAGACATGGATGTCCAGGACGTCTTAGTCTTGGGAGACTTGAACCTCCTGGTGCATCAAATCCAGGGTGAATGGGAAATACGGGATTTGAAGTTTATACCATATCGACAATGTTTGCACGATCTGAGCAAGCGATTTCGATCAGTGGAGTTCAGACACATACCAATAGTTCACAATGAGGTTGCCGATGCTTTGGCCACTTTAGCATCGATGTTGCACCACCCAGACAAAATTCATGTTGACCCGTTGCATATCCAGGTTCATGACCAGCATGCTTATTGCAACATGATAGAGGAAGAAATGAATGGCGAGCCATGGTTTTATGATGTCAAGGAATACCTCAAGATGGGGATATACCAAGAGTAGGCCACCAGAGATCAAAACAGAGCCATTCGGCGATTGGCAAATGGATTTTTCCTTAGTGGAGGAGTGCTGAGATGCATAGATGTTGGTCAAGGCATGATAGTGATGATAGAGGTACATGCGGGAGTTTGTGGGCCACATATGAGCGGATATGTATTGGCGAAGAAGATTCTTCGAGAAGGGTATTATTGGCTCACTATGGAGCGTGATTGTATCAATTTTGTGCGAAAATGCGATCAGTGTCAGATACACGGAGATTTGATTCATTCTCCGCCAACAGAATTGCATACAATGTCAGCACCATGGCCATTTGTTGCATGGGGCATGGATGTCATTGGACCGATTGAGCCGGCAGCTTCCAATAGTCATAGGTTCATTCTGGTCACCATCGATTATTTTACCAAGTGGGTTGAGGCTAAAACTTTCAAGTCGGTAACCAAGAAGGCAGTGGTGGATTTCGTTCATTCCCATATCATCTGTAGATTTGGGATCCCCAAAGTGATCATCACGGACAATGGCACTAATCTTAACAGCAATTTAATGAAAGAAGTATGTCAATAGTTCAAGATTACACACCGTAATTACACCCCGTATCGTCCCAAGGCGAATGGCGCGGTTGAGGCAGCCAACAAGAACATAAAGAAGATATTGAGGAAGATGGTAGAAGGGTCCAGGAAATGGCATGAAAAGTTGCCAATTGCATTGTTGGGATATTGCACTACTGTCCGCACTTCACAAGGTGCAACTCCTTATTTGTTGGTATACGAAACTGAAGCAGTGATACCGACAGAAGTAGAAATTCCGTTCCTCCGGATTATCGCTGAGGCTGGGATTGATGATGATGAATGGGTCAAAGCCCGATTGGAGCAGTTGAGCTTGATTGATGAAATGAGATTTGCAGCAGCATGTCATGGCCAATTGTATCAAAAGAGGATGGCAAGAGCATATAATAAGAAGGTGCGTCCCAGGAAATTTGAAGTAGGACAGCAGGTGTTAAAACGAATCTTGCCACACCAGGCTGAAGCAAAGGGCAAGTTCGCCCCGAATTGGCAAGGGCCGTTTATTGTGACTAGAGTGTTATCCAACGATGCCATATGTCTGACAGATGTCGAGGAAAGATGCATCGACATGGCTATCAATTCTGACGCATTCAAGAGATATTATGTGTAATTCCTTTGATTGCAATTGATGTTTGTCTGTTTGTACTTGGCATTTATCGGAGAATGAAATGACGGAGGCAATTCTTTCTTCTATCCAAACATTTTAACCTTTGCTTCCCCCTTTGAGCCTTATTTATTCTTTCATACCCCTCTCTTGGAATCACTAATGAAAATGAAAAACAAAAAAAAAAAAAGAAAAGGAAGAAAAAATAATAACAAAACAAAAAGAAAAGCCACAAGAAAAAGAAATACAAAGGAATCGAATGAACTACGTTCGACCTGATTCCTCAAAGAGGATACGTAGGCGCCTCACGGCTCGGTCATAGTATAACAAAAATCAAAAGATCCCCCAAACAAGAAAACTAGGGCAGAAGTTACGTTTTAAATTGTGGAAAAAGGTTTGATTCCGAGAGTTGTAATGTTTTACCCATTAAAGTTATTTTGAATCTTTTGATATCCTTTTACTTTTAGCCCCACAAAAAAACCCATATTTGATGTCCAAAAAGACCTCCCGATCAGTATCCGAGAGATGCCGAGCAGGCAAATGAAAGCCGAGAATAACACACTGATCCCCGACTGAAAGAGGATTATGAGCCGAAAGAATTGATAGCCAAAGGAATCCCTAGTAGAGAGAATTTTATCGGCAACACTCCAATCCCCAGCTGAGAAAGGGAAACTAAAATGAGAGAGTCTTATGGTGAAAACCTTCATAGGCACCGTAAGGCGACGAAAGCTGAGAGAAACAAAATGAGAGAGTCTTATGGTGAAAACCTTAATAGGCACTAGAAGGCGACGGGAGTTGAGAGAAATGAGAGAGTCTTATTAGTGAAAACCCCTCGAAGGGCACTATGAGGCGACAAGATAAGATTGGCGGAAAGGATCCGTCGAGGCGTCAAGCAATGCAAAAGTGTTGATTTGGCAAAAATAGTTGGGCGCCTGCATATCCCCCAGCGAAATAAGGCCACCAGAAAGATTGGTTGATACAAATAGACTGAGTTGATTAATTCGGAATGCACGACATGATCGTTGGGATCGATTATATCATTCAGATAAGTCCTTTTCCTTTTCTTCTCCACAGCATGCGTTCGGAAAGACTTCTTCTTTTTCCATATTTTGAAATCATCACTTTTCATTTCTTTTGTTTTAAGAATTTTTCCTCCAGTAGTTTGTTTTGAGAAAGATTTTTCAGAGCTTTCTACCAGTTGCCAAAACGGTGCAAAGCAAAATGTGAATAGGACAGGCCAAAGATAAGGCGATAAAGCGAAAAGAAGTTTGTCGCAAGACCAAATGATGAATGGGTCAAGATTCCAAGAGGACCAAATTTCCAGGGGAAGTTGGAGAAAAACAGAAAAAACAACAGTTGAAAAGTTATGGATCAAATTCCAAGAGGATCCCCAGCAGATTTGCGATATGCAGGAACAACTCCGACAGATTATTGACCAAGTTTCGCGATTGTCGGACAACACAGAGCGGGGAAGGAACAGAAAAGAAAAACCATCCCCAGCAGGAATATCATCCCCAACAAGTTTTGTAATAAAACGCAAAGCAAGGAAAGGAAAAAGGGAAAAACCATCCCCAGCAAGAGTGGCATGACCACTCACCACATTTTAAACTAACAAATTTTTCTTTGATTTGAAGCAGGGAAAGGAAATGTTATTGACAGCGGGAAGACATGGCCACAAAGAAGATTATCAAAATGGGGCAGAAAATTTTCTCTCATTACGAACATTTTCTTGAAATCAGATACCCACTTGGGGAAGATGGAAGATAACACAAGTTTTGAAGGAAGTGGAATCCCTAGAAGTTTACGGGAGAAGGTAATACAAGTTTTAAAGAAACCAATCTTGGAAGAAGCAAGATAACCCAAGTTTTAAGGGTAGTGGTCTTTGAATCAGTATCATCCCCACCATTGTTAAAAGGAGGAAAGTAACTAGTCATAAAGAAGGAAGAATTCCCCAGCAGTGTTATCCCCGGCAGGTTTCAGAGAAGTGAAAACACCAGTTTGAGGGAAGTAATTGCTGAAGAAGTCAGGAGCCCGCCTGTAGAATGGAGGTTGTTATGTTTTAAGTTGAAGAAGTCAAGAGCCCGCCTGTAGAACTGAGGTTGTTATATTTTAAGTTGGAGAAGTCAGGAGCCCGCCTGTAGAACGGAGGTTGTTATAATTTTAAGTCGAAGAAGTCAAGAGCCCGCCTGTAGAATGGAGGTTGTTAAATTTTAAGTTGATGAAGTCAGGAGCCCGCCTGTAGAATGAAGGTTGCTAAATTTTAAGTTGATGAAGTCAGGAGCCCGCCTGTAGAATGGAGGTTGTTAAATTTTAAGTTGAAGAAGTCAGGAGCCCGCCTGTAGAATGGAGGTTGTTAAATTTTAAGTTGATGAAGTCAGGAGCCCGCCTGGAGAATGGAGGTTGTTAAATTTTAAGTTGGAGTCAGGAGCCCTCCTGGAGAATGGAGGTTGTTAAATTTTAAGTTGGAGTCAGGAGCCCGCCTGTAGAACAGAGGTTGTTTATTTTAAAAGTTGATGAAGTCAGGAGCCCGCCTGTAGAACAGAGGTTGTTATATTTGAAGTTGAAGAAGTCAGCAGCCCACCTGTAGAATAGAGGTTGTTTATTTTAAAAAAAAAGTTGAAGAAGTCAGGAGCCCGCCTGTAGAATGGAGGTTGTTAAATTTTAAGTTAGAGTCAGGAGCCCGCCTGGAGAATGGAGGTTGTTAAATTTTAAGTTGGAGTCAGGAGCCCGCCTGTAGAATGGAGGTTGTTTATTTTAAAAGTTGAAGAAGTCAGGAGCCCGCCTATAGAACGGAGGTTGTTATGTTTTAAGTTGAAGAAGTTAGGAGCCCGCCTGTAGCATGGGGGTTGTTATATTTTAAGTTGGAGAAGTCAGGAGCCCGCCTGTAGAACGGATGTTGTTATAATTTTAAGTCGAAGAATTCAGGAGCCCGCCTGTAGAATGGAAGTTGTTAAATTTTAAGTTGATGGAGTCAGGAGCCCGCCTGTAGAACGGAGGTTGTTTATTTTAAAAGCTGAAGAAGTCAGGAGCCCGCCTGTAGAACAAAGGTTTTTATGATTTAAGTTGAAGAAGTCAGGAGCCCTCCTGTAGAACGGAGGTTGTTATATTTTAAGTTGGAGAAGTCAGGAGCCCGCCTGTAGAACGGAGGTTGTTATAATTTTAAGTCGAAGAAGTCAGGAGCCCGCCTGTAGAATGGAGGTTGTTAAATTTTAAGTTGAAGAAGTTAGGAGCCCGCCTGTAGAATGGAGGTTGTTAAATTTAAAGTTGATGAAGTCAGGAGCCCACCTGTAGAATGGAGCTTGTTAAATTTTAAGTTGATTAAGGTCAGGAGCCCGCCTGTAGAACGGAGTTTGTTATAATTTTAAGTCGAAGAAGTCAAGAGCCCGCATGTAGATTGGGGGTTGTTAAATTTTAAGTTGATGAAGTCAGGAGCCCGCCTGTAGAATGGAGGTTGTTAAATTTTAAGTTGATAAAGTCAGGAGCTCGCCTGTAGAATGGAGGTTGTTATAATTTTAAGTCGAAGAAGTCAGGAGCCCGCCTGTAGAATGGAGGTTGTTAAATTTTAAGTCGAAGAAGTCAGGAGCCCGCCTGTAGAAGGGAGGTTGTTAAATTTTAAGTTGATGAAGTCGGGAGCCCGCCTGTAGAACGGAGGCGTTACTTTTTTTAAAGTTGTTCCAGTCGGGAGCCTGTCTGTAGAACGGAGGTGTTACTTTTAGGTTGTTGCATTCGGGAGCCCACCCGTAGAACGGAGGCATAACTTTTTAAGTTGTTAAATTCAGGAGCCCGCCTGCAGAACAGAGGAATACATTTCAAGATCAAATCAGAGGTCAGTAATGAGGAGGGTTACAAAAAAATATCCCCTGCATGAATCCCATCGTAGAAATCAAAAAGAAAACTACAAGAACAAGTCGGAGATAGATAATATTTTGTAATTCCTAGTTTAAGTCTAGCTTCTTGTTTTGTTTTGGCACGGTGTAATAAGGAGATCGAAAAGCAGTAGCAACAACATGCAGCGGCAGTAACAACAAAAATGTAGTCCCATGGTAGTCCCAACTACCAAAACTTCCCGAACTACATTAACCTGATTCCCTTTTAGACAGGGATATGTAGGAAACCTTTGAAGCAAAGCTTCGGTTAAATCTTTTCAAAAATTCTTCACACGGAGTATTCCAACGGGCAAAAATCGCTCCTATCCGCTCACTTTATCTTTGCACAAAAACTCTTTGTGTTTTCGGACAAAGAGGAGCAACTGTGAGCACGTGATTTTTGCTTCCCGAACACTACTCCAAAAGAAATCGAAAAATAAAACAAATTGCCTTTGGGTACAATTTTGAGAATTTTGCGCGAAATTTTGGATAATTATTTTTGTCTGTGAATGTTTATCTTGTTTTAATTAATTGAAAAATACCAAAATACATGTTGCATGCATATTTAGGATTTAATTGTGCATTTTTGAATTAATTAAATCATGTCCTATTTTAAAAGAATGAAAATCACAAAAATATGAATTTTGGTAGCTTTGTCATTTTTATTGTTTAATTGTGTGATTTTATTTTAATCAATATTTGATCTTGCGTGTTAATTATTGTTAAGGGTTAATTAATATCTTTTTTAAAATAATCTTGGTTTTACAATTTAATTTAGGAATTTTTGTTTTTAGGAATTAAAAAAGAATGAAAGGAAAAAAGAAAGGAGTGAAAAATGGACCAAATCGGAACTGGGTCAATTTCAATGCAAAATCAGGCCCAAATCATATCAAACGATCCAATCCAATAAGCCTGGTCTCCCAGATTGTCCAAACGATGCCGTTTCGGCGCCTCAGATCTAAGCCGTTGATTTGTTTCCATTAGACGACTTAGTTCAACCCAGCATTATTTTAAACGACGCCGTTTTAGGCAAGTTGATACGAGCCGTCCGTTCCCAGTGATCTAACGGTGCCAGCCTTCCCCCATAACTCGGTCCATTTCAACCCGGGTTGACCCAGTCTCGATGCATGACCAAACGTCACCATTTCCTTTAAGTTAATTGATCCGGGCCGTTGATCGTGCTTGATCCAACGACCAAGATTAAACCACCCCCTCCCTATATAACCTTAATCTCTACCCAGCCCCCCCAAACCAGACCCCCCTGTTCATCGTCTCTCTCAGAGACGGAGCCTCACCATAGCCCAAACCCTGCCGCCCTCTCACACCTTCGTCTGAAACCCGGCGGCAACAACGCCGCCGGTCACCAAACTAACACCCCTAGAGCACCTAAACACCCCCAACCCGAATCCGTTAACCATTTGCTTAGAATCATCCCCCAACTTCTCGAATCTTCAATTGAAGATTCGAGCAAACCATGAACCAAACCCAATCCACCCCAAACTCACACCAGATATCCACCTGACCTCCCTTACCTATAAACCACCATTGGTTTGGTTCGAATTGTGCTAGAACGGTTTGAATCCCAAATCGAACCAGGAATCCTAAACGAAGACCAAATTGGGATTTCTCCGAAATTAACAGGAATTTGGGGTTTCTAACTAACCTTAGTCCAGTGTTCTCAATCGAGAACACTCGATTAAGGTCCGGTTGACCTCAAAAAAAGTTCGAGTCCGAGTTGGTCAAGCCCGTCTGTTTTCTGTTCTTTTTTTAAGGTATTTTTTCTTTTTTCACTTCTATTCTATTTTTGATATTAATGTCTATTTATTTTGTTTAGTATTGTTATATTAATTTTTCAATTTTTTGTCGATTGTTTTGTTCTTCTCCCTCAGACCTTTTATTTGGTTGAATTTGTTTCTGCTCGCTGTTGTGTATAATTATATGCTGTGTAATCTGTGAGCACGTGATTTTTGCCTCACGAAAAATACTCTAAAATAAATCAAAACATAAAACAAAATTCTCTTAGTATGCAATTTTTAGAATTTATGCGGCATTTATTAATTATTTGTGTTTGTCTGTAAATGTTTGCTTTGTTATAATTAAACGAAACTAAAATAAAAATACATGTTGCATGCATATCTAGGATTTAATTATGCATTTAAAAGATAATTGAAATAAAATCACAAAAATATGCATTTGTTCTAGTTTTAATGTTTCACTGTGTGATTAACGCTTTGTCTATGTGTTAAATAGTTGTTAAAAAAGTAATTAATATTTTTGTAAGGTTAAAATTGTTTTATAATTTTTATTAGGATTTTTATACTTAGGATTAAAATTAGGAAATGTAAAATAAGTTTAAAAAAAAAAACTAAAAAAATCGGACCTGGACTGAAATCCAGGCCTAAACAAATTTACCCCCCCCCCCCCCCACAGCCCAATCCAAACAACCCAGGTCGGTCCAACTCAGGAATAAATCCAAACGACGACGTTTGGTCACATTTCACCAAGGACCGTTGGATCATATCCATCCAACGGCTGAGATCCCACATCCCTTACCTGTAATCCCTACCCGATCCATTACCCGGGCCGACCCATTCCCCAACTAAACCAAAACGACGCCGTTCATGTAAGTAGATAGATCCTGGCCATCCATTCTGCCTGATATAACGGTCAGTATCAATCCACCCCATCCCTTTATAAATCCAAATCCCTACCCCGGCCCCCTAACTAAACACCCCCTTCTCCACTATTCATCATCCTCTCCGAATCACACCCCTAACCCTAGCCGCCTTAACTCTCCATCGCCTGAAACCTAGCGGCAACAACGCCGCCGGTCACCACCTGAACACCCTCGACTCCTCACAACCCCCTCTTCACAGATCTAGTATTAATTTCCTTCGAATCAGGCCCCAACTCTTTGAATCTTAAATCGAAGGTTGGTCTGAAAACTCGACCCTTTCCGATGACTTCCAAATTAACACCGTAGCTTCCCCTAACAACCCTAGCTATGGATCTGGTGCTTGTTTGGCTCGAATCACCTCAGAGTTCTTCGAATCTTCTTTTTGAAGGTTCGAACCAAACATGAACTCACTCAGATTCGTTCCAAACTAACACCAAATGACCCCTAGGCCTCCCTCACCCTTGTGTCATCTTTGGTTCCCTTCGAATCTGCCCAGAAGTGTTCGAATTTAAGATCCAAGAATCAGAAACCCTAAAAATTTCAAAACATGGAATTTGCCCGAATTAAATAAGGGATTGAGGTCTAAGAGACTTTAATCGAGGTATTCTCAATTGAGAATACTTCGAATAAAGTCTGTTCAGCCTCAAAAAGGTCCGAATTCAAAGTCAAGCTTGAGTCCGTGTAAATTTAAAGATTCAGAGGTATTATTCTTATTTCTTTTTGTATCCTATGTGTATATTGTTGCCTGTTTCAGTAGCTTGTGTAATTTATTTTCACATTTTTTGTTTATTTAAATTCTGTGTTTCTGTCTCATACCCGTATATTTGATCAAATAAGTGAATTGTTTCTGTTGGTTATGTTTGTTTACAATGTGTGTAATCGACTCGATTAAGTTCGTCGATTAGTTACATTATGAATTCCCGTTTATGATAATACATTGTAATAACCTGCTCACCTGTTTTGATTGACTAGTATCATGTTGTTGTAATCAGTTAATTAGTTCTTGCTAATTAGTTGATTCTTGTTTAATAAGTCAGAAAGTTTATCAAACATTTGTGTATTAATTTCTGAGCAGTTGGTTTCAGGCAGTGTCAATATACTGACAATGCCCCTGCATTCATACATATTTCAAATTCAGTTTAAATTGTTCTGTTGAATTCTGTGTGATGTTGTTGTGATGTTAGGTTTAAATTCAATTTCACAAATGTTGATTAGATACAATTGTGTTAGAAAATTGCATTCTCAGTTAAGATTCAGTCCAGAACTTAAGAGAATTGGTTATAGCTGTTTTAAATCAGGTTGATAATTAAGTTTGAACAGATTTTTAAATCTTTTTTGTACTAGATTCTGATTTTTGTATTAAGGGCAGTAATAACAGTAGGATTTCAGGGGTGTTTTGGGAATGAAACAGTGAAAGTCATATGATAATGTTAGTGTGATGTTGGTGGATTGTTAATGGCTATAATCTAATAGGATAATGAGAAACAAAGGGTAATGGGAATGCTGAAAATCAGGAAAAGATCACTTAATGGGATTTAAAGTAGTAAAAGCAGATTTTAATGGGATTTTCTGATTTTTAAAAGAAGAAGGGGGTCCAGGCAGCACTGAAAGGAAAAGGGGCAGACCTGTATAAGATAGAGGGGATTGGGACTGAAAAAAAGGACTGAGATTTTAATACACACAGAAATACATATACACAGAGAGAGACAGAGAGAAAATCTGGACAGAAATTAAGAGAGGAAAAAACACACAGAAGCATAAATAGAAATCTGATTCAAGAAAAAGAAAGAAAACAGAAATAAAGAAAGAAAAATCAGAAGCAGGAAAAAACAGATTTCTACAATAGAAGCTAGTGTTAAGGTTGAATTTCTGAGATTGAAATTGTCAGTTTGCCTTCTCCTAAGTCTTGAAAAATCAGAAATACTGTGTTTTATCTGTCTGGATTTGTTCAAATCCCATTGTTGAGTTTAAAGTCTGAAATTTCTTAAAGAGTCATTCTACGTTGTGTCTGGGTTCTCGGGTTCTGTATTGTTGCTCAAATCTGTGGAAATACTGGCATTTTCTGCTGATTTTGTTACTGCTGTCACTGCTGAAATTTACTTCTTCTACCTTCATTTCCAGGTACATATCTGTAAACTCATGTCATGCAAAGCTTTCAACATGACAAATAAATGAAGCTCGAATTGTAATTCTGTCTTCTATACATTTAAGTTCGTTAGTTTAAATTTCAGCTTTTTTCATGTTGGTTAACTAGTAGTGAGTTCGACACGATGGCTATAAGTTAATTATCTTATTTTGAAATTCGTATAAAAGCTTTGTAATAATGTTATCCATTTCGAAATCTCATTAGTATAGTTATATCTGAATTGTCAAGATAGGGAACATGGCATAAAGTTGGCCATTAATTAAGTCTTGTGACATTGTTAGTTAGGTACATAATAGTATGGAAATGTCAAGAAAATACATTGTTAGCATATTTTGTTAATTATTTGGTTGTGATTTAAGGCTAGATGATGTTGGTTGCATTTTGTTCATATATTGCGTAATAATGGTTATGTTTATAATCAATAGTCGAAAGATGCATTGATAAAATCCGTTAGGTTCACAATGTTGGAATATGGTGAATGGTGTAGGGGTATATTCATGTTATATATGATATCGTCTTATTAAAGACAACAGGTAGATTAGTTCTTTTCTTAATAACAAATGGCCTAGTTATTTGAATGCAATCACCTCATTTCTTTAAAAAATAATGTAAACAATAAGCCAACAATTTTTTTTACGTGTAAAGTTTGTGTTTGCTAATAGTTCGCATAGGTTGAGAATAAAATCGTTTCGATTAGGTATATCCCAAACTCAATCATAAGCAGAATTAACTAAAATAATCATGCATATCGGATTAAGAACAAGTGATGCGGAAGGAGATTAGGCTTATAAATTGTAACAATTTTAAGAATGTAATATAGCATTCGTTATAAATAAAATAATGAAAATTCTTCGAAAACATCTCTTCCTTTCATAAATCAATTTTTTAGTTTCATATGCAATTCACTTTTTGGGTATACATATATTGGATTTACGAGAAAAATGGTAGTATTAATCACACTTTGTTTATTTTTACTCCTAAAATTTTAATGGCTCGGAAGAATATAATTCACACGTAAAAATATAATCAGCGGTCAACATTTAATAAATTGTGAATTCTTTTCAAAGAATTTAAGGGCATCTCAAATGGGGATTTCTCATGATTTTCACATAAAAATAATATGGATGTAATAAACAATTTGTAAACAAATTTATACTACCATCGAGAATATTTTTGTGATTAGGGATACGTTCGCGTAACCTGATTATATTTCTAAAAGCAATTCGGATTATGTGTTCGCGCAACTTCGAGTGAATATTTAATAAAAGGGATTTTTCGGAGAATAGCAAATTAATTTCCTAAAAACCCGAGATGTGCAGTTCATTGTTGAACGTATGGTTTTTTTTAATAATAAAAATATAAAAAATATTATCAATCTTTTTGTGTACACGTATGCGTGGCACGATTCTCTACAATTATAAAAGGTATATAATACGAATATACGTACGCGTGATTCGTTTATATAATTGTAAACAATCTAAACAAAAGCAGTAATAAAATCAGGTAACAAGAAAAAGGGTATTTAGTAAATCAAGATAATTAAGCCAAATATAAAAATGGTTAAGCGACCGTGCTAGAACCACGGAATTTGGGAATACCTAACACCTTCTCCCGAATTAACAGAATTCCTTACTCAGGATTTCTGGTTCGCAGAATAACAAACAGAGTCATATTCTCCTCGATTCAGGGATTAAAACCGGTGACTTGGGACGCCTTAAAATTCCCAGGTGGCGACTCTGAAACAAATAAACAAATCCCCTTTCGACTGTCCTTTAATTGGAGAAAACTCCCTACGCGCCCCCGCGGGCGCGTAAAAAAGGAGGTGTGACAGCTCTGGCGACTCTGCTGGGGACAAATGTAAAAGCTGTAACCCAGAACCACTGGTTCAGGGTTTAAGAATTCGAGCTTAAAATAACTGCTATAGTTGGCTTTATTTATTATCTAATGCTTACATGATATATGCCTAATGTGCTAAATGATGCTTTTACCACTTTAATATTATCTGAATTGTGTATATACAACTGCTACAAAACCCTTCTTCTTTCTGAGTCTTCTGAATTTATGGTGTACACATGCGCGTGGCCCACCATTCTGTTAGAAGTCATACCAAATAAGACGAAGTTGGGACAAGTAACTAGGCCGGGCAGACTTTCGTGCTCCCGGTACGTTGCCCCCACTTCGGCTCAAACTGTCCGTTTGGGTAAGCCAGGTTTAGAACAATATGCCTCAGGTTTTCACCTAGAATAACTCAGCCATGTACCGGATCCCTAGTAGGAACGTCTATTTGCATCATGTACATTTGGCCTTGGAGACTCAACACAGGGGTTGGGTCTGTCTAGGACAGGTGAACCCAAGATAAAAAGACTATCCTGATGCATCCTACTTGCTACCTATGCATTCATTTGCCTCAGATTTGCTTGTTGACCAGCTTAATTGAATCATTGTGAGAGCCGAGGAATAAAATGGGTTGTTTTAGAAAATTCCCAAAAAATATTTTTAAATCTTGAAAAAAAAGAAGTGTTAAATAAATAAAAAAAATGATCTTTTTATTTATGAGTGTCATTTTTCAAAATGAGTCCTGATTGTGTCTTTTGTTTGATTTGGGTTTGTGTCGAGTTTTAAACCATTTTTATAATGTTTTTCAAATGTAATGACTGTTCCATCTTTGTAAAATAAATAAAAGTATTGACAATTGCCTTATGTCCGAACTACGCAAGGTTTGATTCGTGCGGGGGCATGATACGTAGGCAATCTCTATAAGATTCGACCACAATAAAAAAAATATATATAAGAAAATAAAATAAAATAAGAGTGAACAACAATAAAAGACCAATAAAAGCTGGGATGACACAAGAAGCCAAGCAAATGCATAATAGAAATGGGTTATTTGTCTAGGAGCATTGCATCTCAACGTGTAATTATATATGTGTTAAACTCTCAAAACTAACAAATTTGCTCATTTCAAGAATTCAAGCAGTTAGTTTCTCTAAAGAGTATACTGGCATATTATCATTATCATACGAGATCAAAAGGACCAATACCCGAATGTATGTCTATCCCAGATGTTGACACAGGTATTGAGATAGAGGAGATGGATGTCGGGAAAATGAAAGAAGAGATGTTTAAACTCAAGCAGCAAATGGCTGAGATGTACCAGGCCTGGTCTACAGGGCAGTCACCCCCATCTTACCCAACTAACCCTGCTCCATCAATGGCCCAAACTCAGGATAATCTTACCACTGAATTATCCCCAAATTTCCCCATCTACCAACACTACCGAGGCACCACCTCTCAGACACCGCAGTCTCCCCCTCCTAAACCAGTTCCATACTTTCCTCCACCTGTAACTCCTGTCTTTGTGACACCTCCCACAGCTACACTCCATAAATCTCCTAGTGAGCCTACATTCCAGGCCCAGGACAACCAATATTACCCCCCGGAACCCACCCTCAAAGCTTCCGAAATCCATTCAACTATTCCTCGTTTTGACCTCCCAACCGAAATTGACAAGCCAGCCAAAAATGCTGAACAAGAAGAGATGTTCAGGATAGTTAAAAGCCTAGAACAATCGTTCCGAGACATGCGAGGGTTAGGTGGGCAAGTCAGTGTAGCATACAAGGATTTGTGTTTGTTCCCAAATGTAAAATTGCCAGTTGGCTTCAAAATGCCTAAATTTGACCTATACAATGGGCACGGCGACCCAGTAGCCCACTTAAGGGGTTTCTGCAGCAAGATGCGAGGAGCTGGGGGAAAGGACAAATTATTGATGGCTTACTTCAATCAAAGTTTAAGCGGATCAGCTTTGGAGTGGTATACACGCCAGGACCATGGGAGATGGTACACCTGGGATGACCTGGCACAGGCATTTGCATACCATTTCCAATACAATCTGGAAATCATCCCAGATCGACTATCTTTGACAAAATTTGAGAAAAAACACAATGAAAGTTTCAGAGAGTATGGCTTCCGGTGGAGAGAACAGGCAGCAAGAGTGGATCCTCCTATGAAGGAAAGTGAAATTGTAGACTACTTCCTTCAAGCCCTGGAACCAACTTACTATGCCCATTTGGTTTCAGCGGTAGGAAAATCATTCAACGAAGTAGTGAAGATGGGAGGTATGGTGGAAGAAGGCCTCAAGACAAATAAAATCATGAGCTATTCGGCTATTAAGGCGACTACTCAAGCTATTCAAGGCGGGGTAGGAGGAATCAGAAGAAAGAAGAGGGAGAAAGCAGCGGTAGTTGATTCAGGAACTTGGTCGGGATCCAGAGGATCACCTCCTTACTATAATCAACATCGACCTCACCAATCAACTCACCACCACAATTCACCTCAACACTACTATCACCCTTCGGAACCTCATTTTTCCATCAACCATACACAAGCATACAATCATCCACCGGCACACGCTAACTGGCGTGCTCCTGTCATACCAGGTACTTACCCACGAGCCTATCCCGGACCAGGTTTCAGGCCTAGGCCAGCATTCAGGGGAGAAAGGGAACAGAAAAAGAAAACCTATACTCCAGTGGGAGAGTCCTACACTAGTCTGTTCCACAGGCTGAGACAGTTGGACATGCTAAGACCAATACAATCCAAGCTACCCAATCCTCCTCCAAAGAATCTGGACTACACCATTAGCTGTGAGTATTGTTCCGGTACACCAGGCCATGATACAGAAAAATGCTGGTATTAAAAAAATGCAATACAAGAGTTGATTGATACTAATAAAATCGAGGTTCAAACCCCCGAAGCTCCCAATATCAATAGAAATCCAATGCCAGCCCATCAGGAGGCCAATATGATAGAAATAGTACAGGTTGATGGCGAGACAAAGAAGCCGTCACAAACCATCATGATGATCAGGTCTCATGAAGCCAAGCCGGATAAGCAGTTAACAGAGGAGAAGTCGGTACC
Organism: Nicotiana tabacum; assembly: GCF_000715075.1. Classification (NCBI taxonomy): domain Eukaryota; kingdom Viridiplantae; phylum Streptophyta; class Magnoliopsida; order Solanales; family Solanaceae; genus Nicotiana; species Nicotiana tabacum. Next base: position 145,735,959 of record NC_134090.1, read on the forward strand.
TAAGCAGAACAGAAATGGTGATGAACCATCTGTGGTAGTCGAGAAGGGATCTTCGAGCAAAGTTGTCACAAAGCAAGAAAGGTCAAAAGTGATAGTACCAGGGGTTGCCAGCAAATCCATTGTAGTCGTGGAAGGAGCCCGTATAGATCGGGTTATTATCAAACCTGTAACCCAGCTACCAGTGAACAACAACAAGGCCATTCCATGGAACTATGAACGGGTGACTGTAATGTACAAGGGAAAAGAAGTCAAGGAAGAAGTCTGTGAGGTGCAAGGCTTGACTCATTCGGGAATATGTTTTACTCCCGAAGAGTTAAGAAAGACTAAAAATAATCCAACACCAATAAAGAGAGATGTGACGGAAGAAGCGGAAGAGTTTTTAAGGAAAATGAAGCTCCATGACTATTCTGTTGTGGATCAACTGAAGAAGACGCCCGCTCAAATTTCATTATTGTCATTACTGATCCATTCAGAGGAGCACTGTCTGGCTTTGATGAAAATCCTGAATGAGGCTCACGTTCGCGATAAAATCTCTGTAAATCATTTGGGAAGAATAGCCAACAGAATCTTTGAGGCGAACAGAATTACATTTTCTGATGATGAATTGCCTGTGGAAGGGACTGAGCACAACAGAGCTCTTTACCTCACCGTGAAATGTGAAAACTCCGTAGTAACCCGGGTATTGGTTGACAACGGGTCAAGTGCAAACATCTTCCCTCTCTCCACTTTAAGCAAATTAAAAATCAAAGAGGAGAGGATCCAGAAGAATAGCATTTGCGTACGGGGGTTTGACAGTGGAAGCAGAAATTCATCTGGCGACATAGTGTTGGAACTGACAATAGGGCCAGTTGAATTCACGATGGAGTTTCAAGTACTGGACATAACTGTTTCTTATAATTTGTTGTTGGGTCGACCATGGATCCATGCTGCTAAAGCAGTCCCGTCAACACTACACCAGGCGGTCAAGTTTGAATGGGATCATCAAGAAATAGTTGTGCATGGGGAAGAAAGTTTAAATGCTCACAGCAGTGCCATTGTACCGGTCGAGGGAATAGAAAATGACCAGGGACCATGGGTATACCAAGTGTCCGATACAGTGTCGGTAGAGAAAATTCCAGAGGGGAAGTACCTTCCGAATCCAAAGATAACCTCTGCATCAGTCATGGTAGCCTATGAAATGTTAAAAAATGGTTTTATACCCGGCAAAGGTCTGGGATCATCTTTGCAAGGAATTATACAACCAGTATCTCTCCCCGAGAACTGGGGAACATTTGGTTTGGGATTTATACCCACTGCTACAGACGTGAAAAAGGCCAGAAAGCTGAAACAAAAGGCATGGGTCCTTCCAAAACCAGTCCCACATCTATCAAAGTCTTTTGTCAAGTTCGGTATACGTGGATGATGTGATCATAAAATCAAAGCATCAGGCCGACCACGTTGGGGATTTGAGGAAATTCTTCTTAAGACTTCGCAGGTACAACCTAAGGCTTAACCCTGCCAAATGCGCATTTGGAGTTCCATCTGGAAAGTTGCTGGGATTCATAGTCTGTCGGCGAGGCATCGAGCTAGACCCATCAAAAATCAAAGCCATCCAAGAATTGCCACCTCCAAGGAACAAAACTGAAGTAATGAGTTTGTTAGGGAGGTTGAATTACATCAGCAGGTTTATTGCTCAGCTCACAACAACCTGTGAGCCTATTTTCAAATTGTTGAAAAAGGATGCTGCGGTCAAATGGACCGATGAGTGTCAAGAGGCGTTTGATAAGATAAAAGGATACCTGTCGAACCCACCCGTGTTGGTCCCGCCAGAGTCAGGAAGACCTCTGATTCTTTACTTGACGGTCTTGGAAAATTCATTTGGTTGTGTATTGGGGCAACATGACCTCACCGGTAGAAAAGAACAGGCCATCTACTACCTTAGCAAGAAATTCACAGCTTATGAGGTTAAGTATACTCATCTGGAGAAGACATGTTGCGCCCTAACGTGGGTAGCTCAGAAATTGAAACACTATTTGTCATCCTACACTACTTACCTCATTTCGCGTCTGGATCCGTTGTAATATATTTTTCAAAAGCCTATGCCAACGGGAAGACTTGCAAAGTGGCAAAAATTGCTTACAGAATTTGACATCATCTATGTGACTCGAACTGCAATGAAAGCCCAAGCACTGGCCGATCATTTAGCCGAAAACCCGGTCGATGAGGAGTACGAGCCATTGAAAACCTATTTTCCCGATGAAGAAACAATGCATATCAATGAGATGGAACAAATTGAAAAACCTGGCTGGAAACTTTTCTTTGATGGGGCCGCTAACATGAAAGGAGTCGGGATAGGAGCTGTAATCATTTCTGAAACAGGGCATCACTATCCTGTTACGGCTCAACTACGATTTTATTGCACCAATAATATGGCTGAATATGAAGCTTGTATTTTGGGGTTAAGGCTAGCCGCAGACATGGGTATCCAGAAAATCTTAGTCATGGGAGATTCAGATCTTCTGGTACATCAAATTCAAGGAGAATGGGAAACCCGAGACTTGAAGCTCATACCATACCGACAATGTCTACATGATCTTTGTCATCGGTTTCAATCAGTGGAGTTCCGACATATTCCAAGGATCCATAATGAGGTTGCCGATGCATTGGCTACCCTGGCATCAATGTTGCACCATCCGGACAAAGCTTATGTGGATCCACTACATATTCAAGTCCACGATCAACACGCTTACTGCAATATGGTTGAAGAGGAATTTGACGGTGAACCGTGGTTCCACGACATCAAGGAGTATATCAGGATAGGGATGTATCCAGCACAAGCCACAGGGGATCAAAAGAGAACCATTAGACAATTGGCAAATGGATTCTTCTTAAGCGGAGGAGTTTTGTATAAAGGAACACCAGACATTGGATTATTAAGATGCATCGATGCCCGACAAGCTACGGCTGTCATGTCTGAAGTACATGCGGGAGTTTGCGGACCCCACATGAGCGGATATGTGTTGGCAAAGAAAATCCTCCGAGCTGGTTACTATTGGCTTACCATGGAGCGAGATTGTATCAGTTTTGTGCGCAAGTGTCATCAATGCCAGATACACGGAGATTTGATTCATTCTCCACCATCCGAGTTACACACAATGTCGGCACCATGGCCCTTCGTCGCCTGGGGCATGGATGTGATTGGACCAATTGAGCCGGCAGCATCCAATGGGCACAGGTTCATTCTGGTAGCCATTGATTATTTTACCAAATGGGTTGAGGCCAAAACATTCAAATCAGTGACCAAGAAAGTTGTGGTCGATTTGTCCACTCAAATATCATATGTCGATTCGGAATCCCAAAGGTGATCATCATAGATAACGGTGCTAATCTTAACAGTAACTTAATGAAGGAAGTATGTCAATAGTTTAAGATTATACATCGCAACTCTACCCCATATCGGCCCAAGGCGAATGGGGCAGTCGAGGCAGCCAACAAAAACATAAAGAAAATACTTCGGAAAATGGTAGAAGGTTCAAGGCAATGGCACGAAAAATTACCATTTGCATTATTGGGATATTGTACTACTGTTCGCACTTTAGTAGGAGCAACTCCTTATTTGTTGGTATATGGCACTGAGGCAGTAATTCCTGCAGAAGTTGAAATTCCTTCCCTTCGGATCATCGCCGAAGCTAAGATTGATGATAATGAATGGGTCAAAACCCGTTTGGAACAGTTAAACTTGATTGATGAAAAACGATTGGCCGCAGTATGTCATGGCCAATTGTATCAAAAAAGAATAGCAAGAGCATACAACAAAAAGGTGCGTCCCCGGAAGTTTGAAGTGGGTCAACATGTGCTGAAACGTATTCTTCCACATCAGGTTGAGGCAAAAGGCAAATTTACCCCGAATTGGCAAGGACCATTCATTGTGACCAGAGTATTATCGAATGGTGCACTATGTTTAACAGATATCGAAGGAAAATGCATAGACATGGCTATCAATTCTGATGCGGTAAAGAGATATTATTCATGATTTTTTTGGTATAATTATTAAATGTTTGTATTCGGCATTATTGCGAAGATTGGAATGACAAAGGCAATTTATTCTGCTATCCAAACACTATAACCATTGCTTCCCCTTTGAGCCACATTTGTTTCTTTCCTACCCTCTCTTGGAATCATGAAAATCAAATATGAACAATAAAAAAAAATCACTATTATTGTAATGAACTACGTTTGACCTGATTCCTCAAAGAAGGATACGTAGGCGCCTCACGGCTCGGTCATAGGGTATACGATATGCATAATGTACACAAAAAAAAACATCAAGAGACCCTAATCAAGAAACTGGGGTAGGAATTGTATTGGAAATAAGAAAAAGATTCCAAGAGTTGTAATTTTAAACCCATATCAAAACTGTTTAACTTTTGATACCTTTCCATTCCAACCCTATACCAAAAAGACCTTTCGACCAATCTTAGAAAAATGCCGAGTCGAGCAAATGAAGATGGTTCATAACACTCTGGTCCAAACAAGAAAAGAAAGTAAAAATGAGAGAGTCTTATAGGTGAAAACCCACGCGGGCACCATGAGACGACGAAAGTTGAGAGAAAGTAAAATGAGAGAGTCTTATTGGTGAAAACCTTCGCAGGCACCATAAGGCGAAAAGGAATTAAAAAAAAAGAACAAATGAGGAAGGTTTGCCGGTGAAAACTCTTTTAGATACACCGACCCAAAATAAGGTTTGTAAATTGGCAAAAGAAAATTGGGTTATGGAAAATTTGGGAAAACAAAATGAAACAATTGAAAAGAGGTTGGTTAAAAAGACTGGGTTGATTAATCCAAAATGCATACCATGATCATTGGTGCCAGATAAGTCCTTTATTTTTTTTCTCCAACAGTCATCCAAATTTGGATTTTTCTTTTCATTCTAGATTTTCGAAATCGTCATCTTTTCGTCACTAATAATCTTACTTCTAAAGCTTTTGAGATGAGTTTTATTCCAAAAATAAGAAGGAATGTCAAGGTATACTACCAAAATTCAGGGTTGCACAGAAATACGACCATGATGGGCAGGAGGTAATAGGATAAAAAATAAGATATGGGTGGAAGAAAAGTGGAATCAAAAGTGGATCAACAATGTCAGGAGAGACATATGATTACGGTTAAAAGGGTTTGAAGGAAAACATACAGTTGAGGATCCTATAGTCAAGGATCAATTACAAGGACAAAACAGTCTTTTCAACCATTGCAAGGCAATAAAACAAGACGAAGAGAAGCCCCACCATCGGCAAGAATGCCCCAGTTAACCACCCTGCTTTAAACTAATGAAGTTTTCTTTAATTTGAAACAGGGGCAAAAACAACATTTGTGTCAGGAAACACCCGGTGAAGAATTAAAAAAGAAATCAGGCGTCTACCTGGAGAATAAGGATGAAGAATAGAAGAAGAAATCAGGCGTCCACCTGGAGAATGAGGATGAAGAATAGAAGAAGAAATCAGGCGTCCACCCGGAGAATGAGGATGAAAATTTAAGAAGAAGTCAGGCGTCCACCTGGAGAATGAAGATGATAATTTAAGAAGAAGTCAGGCATCCACCTGAAGAATGAGGATGAAGAATTAAAGAAGAAATCAGGCGTCCACCTGGAGAATGAGGATGAGGAATTTAAGAAGAAGTCAGGCGTCCACCTGGAGAATGAGGATGAAGAATTTAAGAAGAAATCAGGCGTCCACCTGGAGAATGAGGATGAAGAATTTAAGAAGAAGTCAGGCGTCCACCTGGAGAATAAGGATGAAGAATTTAAGAAGAAGTCAGACGTCCACCTGGAGAATGAGGATGAAGAATTTAAGAAGAAGTCAGGCGTCCACCTGGAGAATGAGGATGAAAAATTTAAGAAGAAGTCAGGCGTCCACCTGGAGAATGAGGATGAAAAATTTAAGAAGAAGTCAGGCGTCGACCTAGAGAATGAGGATGAATAATTTAAGAAGAAATCAGGCGTCCACCTGGAGATTGAGGATGAAGAATTTAAGAAGAAGTCAGGCGTCCACCTGGAGAATGAGGATGAAAAATTTAAGAAGAAGTCAGGCGTCCACCTGGAGAATGAGGATGAAAAATTTAAGAAGAAGTCAGGCGTCGACCTAGAGAATGAGGATGAATAATTTAAGAAGAAATCAGGCGTCCACCTGGAGATTGAGGATGAAGAATTTAAGAAGAAGTCAGGCGTCCACCTAGAGAATGAGGATGAAGAATTTAAGAAGAAGTCAGGTGTCTACCTGGAGAATGAGGATGAAGAATTTAAGAAGAAGTCAGGCGTCTACCTGGAGAATGAGGAAGAAAAATTGAAGAAGAAATTAGGCGTCCACCTGGAGAATGAGGATAAAGAATAAAAGAAGAAATCAGGCGTCCACCTGGAGAATGAGGATGAAGAATTAAAGAAGAAATCAGGCGTCCACCTGGAGAATGAGGATGAAGAATTTAAGAAGAAGTCAGGCGTCCACCTGGAGAATGAGGATGAAGAATTAAAGAAGAAATCAGGCGTCCACCTGGAGAATGAGGATGAAGAATTTAAGAAGAAGTCAGGCGTCCACCTGGAGAATGAGGATGAAGAATTAAAGAAGAAATCAGGCGTCCACCTGGAGAATGAGGATGAAAAATTTAAGAAGAAGTCAGGCGTCCACCTGGAGAATGAGGATGAAGAATTTAAGAAGAAGTCAGGCGTCCACCTGGAGAATGAGGATGAAAAATTTAAGAAGAAGTCAGGCGTCCACCTGGAGAATGAGGATGAAAAATTTATAAGAAGAAGTCAGGCGTCCACCTAGAGAATGAGGATGAATAATTTAAGAAGAAATCAGGCGTCCACCTGGAGATTGAGGATGAAGAATTTAAGAAGAAGTCAGGCGTCCACCTGGAGAATGAGGATGAAAAATTTAAGAAGAAGTCAGGCGTCCACCTGGAGAATGAGGATGAAAAATTTAAGAAGAAGTCAGGCGTCCACCTAGAGAATGAGGATGAATAATTTAAGAAGAAATCAGGCGTCCACCTGGAGATTGAGGATGAAGAATTTAAGAAGAAGTCAGGCGTCCACCTAGAGAATGAGGATGAAGAATTTAAGAAGAAGTCAGGTGTCTACCTGGAGAATGACGATGATAATTTAAGAAGAAGTCAGGCATCCACCTGAAGAATGAGGATGAAGAATTAAAGAAGAAATCAGGCGTCCACCTGGAGAATGAGGATGAGGAATTTAAGAAGAAGTCAGGCGTCCACCTGGAGAATGAGGATGAAGAATTTAAGAAGAAATCAGGCGTCCACCTGGAGAATGAGGATGAAGAATTTAAGAAGAAGTCAGGCGTCCACCTGGAGAATAAGGATGAAGAATTTAAGAAGAAGTCAGACGTCCACCTGGAGAATGAGGATGAAGAATTTAAGAAGAAGTCAGGCGTCCACCTGGAGAATGAGGATGAAAAATTTAAGAAGAAGTCAGGCGTCCACCTGGAGAATGAGGATGAAAAATTTAAGAAGAAGTCAGGCGTCCACCTAGAGAATGAGGATGAATAATTTAAGAAGAAATCAGGCGTCCACCTGGAGATTGAGGATGAAGAATTTAAGAAGAAGTCAGGCGTCCACCTAGAGAATGAGGATGAATAATTTAAGAAGAAATCAGGCGTCCACCTGGAGATTGAGGATGAAGAATTTAAGAAGAAGTTAGGCGTCCACCTAGAGAATGAGGATGAAGAATTTAAGAAGAAGTCAGGTGTCTACCTGGAGAATGAGGATGAAGAATTTAAGAAGAACTCAGGCGTCTACCTGGAGAATGAGGAAGAAAAATTGAAGAAGAAATTAGGCGTCCACCTGGAGAATGAGGATAAAGAATAAAAGAAGAAATCAGGCGTCCACCTGGAGAATGAGGATGAAGAATTAAAGAAGAAATCAGGCGTCCACCTGGAGAATGAGGATGAAGAATTTAAGAAGAAGTCAGGCGTCCACCTGGAGAATGAGGATGAAGAATTAAAGAAGAAATCAGGCGTCCACCTGGAGAATGAGGATGAAGAATTAAAGAAGAAGTCAAGCGTCCACCTGGAGAATGAGGATGAAGAATTAAAGTAGAAATCAGGCGTCCACCTGGAGAATGAGGATGAAAAATTTAAGAAGAAGTCAGGCGTCCACCTGGAGAATGAGTATGAAGAATTAAAGAAGAAATCAGGCGTCCACCTGGAGAATGAGGATGAAAAATTTAAAAAGAAGTCAGGCGTCCACCTGGAGAATGAGGATGAAGAATTGAAGAAGAAATCAGGCGTCCACCTGGAGAATGAGGATGAAGAATTAATGAAGAAATCAGGCGTCCACCTAGGGAATAAGGATGAAGAATTGAAGAAGAAATCATGCGTCCACCTGGAGAATGAGGATGAAGAATTTAAGAAGAAGTCAGGCGTCCACCTAGAGAATGAGGATGAAAAATTGAAGAAGAAATCAGGCGTCCACCTGGAGAATGAGGATGAAGAATTGAAGAAGAAATCAGGCGTCCACCTGGAGAATGAGGATGAAGAATTTAAGAAGAAGTCAGGCGTCCACCTGGAGAATGAGGATGAAGAATTTAAGAAGAAGTTAGGCGTCCACCTAGAGAATGAGGATGAAGAATTTAAGAAGAAGTCAGGCGTCCACCTGGATAATGAGGATGAAGAATTGAAGAAGAAGTCAGGTGTCCACCTGGAGAATGAGGATGAAGAAGTTAAGAAGAAGTCAGGCGTCCACCTGGAGAATGAGGATGAAGAATTAAAGAAGTAATCAGGCGTCCACCTGGAGAATGAGGATGAAGAATTTAAGAAGAAGTCAGGCGTCCACCTGGAGAATGAGGATGAAGAATTAAAAAGAAATCAGGCGTCCACCTGGAGAATGAGGATGAAGAAATTTAAGACGAAATCAGGCGTCCACCTGGAGAATGAGGATGAAGATTTTAAGAAGAAGTCAGGCGTCCACCTGGAGAATGAGGATGAAGAATTAAAGAAGAAGTCAGGCGTCCACCTGGAGAATGAGGATGAAGAAGTTAAGAAGAAATCAGGCATCCACCTGGAGAATGAGGATGAAGAATTTAAGAAGAAGTCAGGCGTCCACCTGGAGAATGAGGATGAAGAATTAAAGAAGAAATCAGGCGTCCACCTAGAGAATGAGGATGAAGAATTTAAGAAGAAATCAGGCGTCCACCTGGAGAATGAGGATGAAGAATTAAAGAAGAAGTCAGGCGTCCACCTGGAGAATGAGGATGAAGAATTTAAGAAGAAATCAGGCGTCCACCTGGAGAATGAGGATGAAGAATTTAAGAAGAAGTCAGGCGTCCACCTGGAGAATGAGGATGAAGAATTAAAGAAGAAATCAGGCGTCCACCTAGAGAATGAGGATGAAGAAATTTATGAAGAAATCAGGCGCCCACCTGGAGAATGAGGATGAAGAATTTAAGAAGAAGTCAGGCGTCCACCTGGAGAATGAGGATGAAGAATTAAAGAAGAAGTCAGGCGTCCACCTGGAGAATGAGGATGAAGAATTAAAGAAGAAGTCAGGCGTCCACCTGGAGAATGAGGATGAAGAATTAAAGAAGAAATCAGGCGTCCACCTGGAGAATGAGGATGAAAAATTTAAGAAGAAGTCAGGCGTCCACCTGGAGAATGAGGATGAAGAATTAAAGAAGAAATCAGGCGTCCACCTGGAGAATGAGGATGAAAAATTTAAGAAGAAGTCAGGCGTCCACCTGGAGAATGAGGATGAAGAATTAAAGAAGAAATCAGGCGTCCACCTGGAGAATGAGGATGAAAAATTTAAGAAGAAGTCAGGCGTCCACCTGGAGAATGAGGATGAAGAATTAAAGAAGAAGTCAAGCGTCCACCTGGAGAATGAGGATGAAGAATTAAAGTAGAAATCAGGCGTCCACCTGGAGAATGAGGATGAAAAATTTAAGAAGAAGTCAGGCGTCCACCTGGAGAATGAGTATGAAGAATTAAAGAAGAAATCAGGCGTCCACCTGGAGAATGAGGATGAAAAATTTAAAAAGAAGTCAGGCGTCCACCTGGAGAATGAGGATGAAGAATTGAAGAAGAAATCAGGCGTCCACCTGGAGAATGAGGATGAAGAATTAATGAAGAAATCAGGCGTCCACCTAGGGAATGAGGATGAAGAATTGAAGAAGAAATCAGGCGTCCACCTGGAGAATGAGGATGAAGAATTTAAGAAGAAGTCAGGCGTCCACCTAGAGAATGAGGATGAAAAATTGAAGAAGAAATCAGGCGTCCACCTGGAGAATGAGGATGAAGAATTGAAGAAGAAATCAGGCGTCCACCTGGAGAATGAGGATGAAGAATTTAAGAAGAAGTCAGGCGTCCACCTGGAGAATGAGGATGAAGAATTTAAGTAGAAGTCAGGCGTCCACCTAGAGAATGAGGATGAATAATTTAAGAAGAAATCAAGCGTCCACCTGGAGAATGAGGATGAAGAATTTAAGAAGAAGTCAGGCGTCCACCTGGAGAATGAGGATGAAGAATTAAAGAAGAAGTCAGGCGTCCACCTAGAGAATGAGGATGAAGAATTAAAGAAGAAATCAGGCGTCCACCTGGAGAATGAGGATGAAAAATTTAAGAAGAAGTCAGGCGTCCACCTGGAGAATGAGGATGAAGAATTAAAGAAGAAATCAGGCGTCCACCTGGAGAATGAGGATGAAAAATTTAAGAAGAAGTCAGGCGTCCACCTGGAGAATGAGGATGAAGAATTTAAGAAGAAGTCAGGCGTCCACCTGGAGAATGAGGATGAAGAATTAAAGAAGAAATCAGGCGTCCACCTGGAGAATGAGGATGAAGAATTAAAGAAGAAGTCAAGCGTCCACCTGGAGAATGAGGATGAAGAATTAAAGTAGAAATCAGGCGTCCACCTGGAGAATGAGGATGAAAAATTTAAGAAGAAGTCAGGCGTCCACCTGGAGAATGAGTATGAAGAATTAAAGAAGAAATCAGGCGTCCACCTGGAGAATGAGGATGAAAAATTTAAAAAGAAGTCAGGCGTCCACCTGGAGAATGAGGATGAAGAATTGAAGAAGAAATCAGGCGTCCACCTGGAGAATGAGGATGAAGAATTAATGAAGAAATCAGGCGTCCACCTAGGGAATGAGGATGAAGAATTGAAGAAGAAATCAGGCGTCCACCTGGAGAATGAGGATGAAGAATTTAAGAAGAAGTCAGGCGTCCACCTAGAGAATGAGGATGAAGAATTTAAGAAGAAGTCAGGCGTCCACCTAGAGAATGAGGATGAAGAATTTAAGAAGAAGGCAGGCGTCCACCTAGAGAATGAGGATGAAAAATTGAAGAAGAAATCAGGCGTCCACCTGGAGAATGAGGATGAAGAATTGAAGAAGAAATCAGGCGTCCACCTGGAGAATGAGGATGAAGAATTTAAGAAGAAGTCAGGCGTCCACCTGGAGAATGAGGATGAAGAATTTAAGAAGAAGTCAGGCGTCCACCTAGAGAATGAGGATGAAGAATTTAAGAAGAAGGCAGGCGTCCACCTGGATAATGAGGATGAAGAATTGAAGAAGAAGTCAGGTGTCCACTTGGAGAATGAGGATGAAGAATTGAAGAAGAAATCAGGTGTCCACCTGGAGAATGAGTATGAAGAATTAAAGAAGAAATCAGGCGTCCACCTAGAGAATGAGGATGAATAATTTAAGAAGAAATCAGGCGTCCACCTGAAGATTGAGGATGAAGAATTTAAGAAGAAGTCAGGTGTCCACCTGGAGAATGAGGATAAAGAATTTAAGAAGAAGTCAGGTGTCTACCTGGAAAATGAGTATGAAGAATTTAAGAAGAAGTCAGGCGTCTACCTGGAGAATGAGGAAGAAAAATTGAAGAAGAAATCAGGCGTCCACCTGGACAATGAGGATGAAGAATTAAAGAAGAAATCAGGCGTCCACCTGGAGAATGAGGAAGAAGAATTGAAGAAGAAATCAGGCGTCCACCTGGAGAATGAGGATGAAGAATTTAAGAAGAAGTCAGGCGTCCACCTGGAGAATGAGGATGAAGAATTTAAGAAGAAGTCAGGCGTCCACCTAGAGAATGAGGATGAAGAATTTAAGAAGAAGGCAGGCGTCCACCTGGATAATGAGGATGAAGAAATTTAAAGAAGAAATCAGGCGTCCACCTGGAGAATGAGGATGAAAAATTTAAGAAGAAGTCAGGCGTCCACCTGGAGAATGAGGATGAAGAATTTAAGAAGAAGTCAGGCGTCCACCTGGAGAATGAGGATGAAGAATTAAAGAAGAAATCAGGCGTCCACCTGGAGAATGAGGATGAAGAATTTTAAAGAAGAAATCAGGCGTCCACCTGGAGAATGAGGATGAAAAATTTAAGAAGAAGTCAGGCGTCCACCTGGAGAATGAGGATGAAGAATTAAAGAAGAAATCAGGCGTCCACCTGGAGAATGAGGATGAAAAATTTAAGAAGAAGTCAGGCGTCCACCTGGAGAATGAGGATGAAGAATTTAAGAAGAAGTCAGGCGTCCACCTGGAGAATGAGGATGAAGAATTAAAGAAGAAGTCAGGCGTCCACCTGGAGAATGAGGATGAAGAATTAAAGAAGAAATCAGGCGTCCACCTGGAGAATGAGGATGAACAATTAATGAAGAAATCAGGCGTCCACCTGGAGAATGAGGATGAAAAATTTAAGAAGAAGTCAGGCGTCCACCTGGAGAATGAGTATGAAGAATTAAAGAAGAAATCAGGCGTCCACCTGGAGAATGAGGATGAAAAATTTAAAAAGAAGTCAGGCGTCCACCTGGAGAATGAGGATGAAGAATTGAAGAAGAAATCAGGCGTCCACCTGGAGAATGAGGATGAAGAATTAATGAAGAAATCAGGCGTCCACCTAGGGAATGAGGATGAAGAATTGAAGAAGAAATCAGGCGTCCACCTGGAGAATGAGGATGAAGAATTTAAGAAGAAGTCAGGCGTCCACCTAGAGAATGAGGATGAAAAATTGTAGAAGAAATCAGGCGTCCAACTGGAGAATGAGGATGAAGAATTGAAGAAGAAATCAGGCGTCCACCTGGAGAATGAGGATGAAGAATTTAAGAAGAAGTCAGGCGTCCACCTGGAGAATAAGGATGAAGAATTTAAGAAGAAGTCAGGCGTCCACCTAGAGAATGAGGATGAAGAATTTAAGAAGAAGGCAGACGTCCACCTGGATAATGAGGATGAAGAATTGAAGAAGAAGTCAGGTGTCCACTTGGAGAATGAGGATGAAGAATTGAAGAAGAAATCAGGTGTCCACCTGGAGAATGAGTATGAAGAATTAAAGAAGAAATCAGGCGTCCACCTAGAGAATGAGGATGAATAATTTAAGAAGAAATCAGGCGTCCACCTGGAGATTGAGGATGAAGAATTTAAGAAGAAGTCAGGTGTCCACCTGGAGAATGAGGATAAAGAATTTAAGAAGAAGTCAGGTGTCTACCTGGAAAATGAGTATGAAGAATTTAAGAAGAAGTCAGGCGTCTACCTGGAGAATGAGGAAGAAAAATTGAAGAAGAAATCAGGCGTCCACCTGGACAATGAGGATGAAGAATTAAAGAAGAAATCAGGCGTCCACCTGGAGAATGAGGAAGAAGAATTGAAGAAGAAATCAGGCGTCCACCTGGAGAATGAGGATGAAGAATTTAAGAAGAAGTCAGGCGTCCACCTGGAGAATGAGGATGAAGAATTTAAGAAGAAGTCAGGTGTCCACCTGGATAATGAGGATGAAGAATTGAAGAAGAAGTCAGGTGTCCACCTGGAGAATGAGGATGAAGAATTGAAGAAGAAATCAGGCGTCCACCTGGAGAATGAGGATGAAGAAGTTAAGAAGAAGTCAGGCGTCCACCTGGAGAATGAGGATGAAGAATTTAAGAAGAAATCAAGCGTCCACCTGGAGAAGGAGGATGAGGAATTTAAGAAGAAATCAGGCGTCCACCTGGAGAATGAGGATGAAGAATTAAAGAAGAAATCAGGCGTCCACCTGGAGAATGAGGATGAAGAAATTTAAGAAGAAATCAGGCGTCCACCTGGAGAATGAGGATGAAGAATTTAAGAAGAAGTCAGGCGTCCACCTGGAGAATGAGGATGAAGAATTAAAGAAGAAGTCAAGCGTCCACCTGGAGAATGAGGATGAAGAAGTTAAGAAGAAGTAAGGCGTCCACCTGGAGAATGAGGATGAAGAATTTAAGAAGAAGTCAGGCGTCCACCTGGAGAATGAGGATGAAGAATTAAAGAAGAAATCAGGCGTCCACCTGGAGAATGAGGATGAAAAATTTAAGAAGAAGTCAGGCGTCCACCTGGAGAATGAGGATGAAGAATTTAAGAAGAAGTCAGGCGTCCACCTGGAGAATGAGGATGAAGAATTAAAGAAGAAGTTAGGCGTCCACCTGGAGAATGAGGATGAAGAATTAAAGAAGAAATCAGGCGTCCACCTGGAGAATGAGGATGAACAATTAATGAAGAAATCAGGCGTCCACCTGGAGAATGAGGATGAAAAATTTAAGAAGAAGTCAGGCGTCCACCTGGAGAATGAGTATGAAGAATTAAAGAAGAAATCAGGCGTCCACCTGGAGAATGAGGATGAAAAATTTAAAAAGAAGTCAGGCGTCCACCTGGAGAATGAGGATGAAGAATTGAAGAAGAAATCAGGCGTCCACCTGGAGAATGAGGATGAAGAATTAATGAAGAAATCAGGCGTCCACCTAGGGAATGAGGATGAAGAATTGAAGAAGAAATCAGGCGTCCACCTGGAGAATGAGGATGAAGAATTTAAGAAGAAGTCAGGCGTCCACCTAGAGAATGAGGATGAAAAATTGAAGAAGAAATCAGGCGTCCACCTGGAGAATGAGGATGAAGAATTGAAGAAGAAATCAGGCGTCCACCTGGAGAATGAGGATGAAGAATTTAAGAAGAAGTCAGGTGTCCACCTGGAGAATGAGGATGAAGAATTTAAGAAGAAGTCAGGCGTCCACCTAGAGAATGAGGATGAAGAATTTAAGAAGAAGTCAGGCGTCCACCTGGATAATGAGGATGAAGAATTGAAGAAGAAGTCAGGTGTCCACCTGGAGAATGAGGATGAAGAAGTTAAGAAGAAGTCAGGCGTCCACCTGGAGAATGAGGATGAAGAATTAAAGAAGTAATCAGGCGTCCACCTGGAGAATGAGGATGAAGAATTTAAGAAGAAGTCAGGCGTCCACCTGGAGAATGAGGATGAAGAATTAAAAAGAAATCAGGCGTCCACCTGGAGAATGAGGATGAAGAAATTTAAGACGAAATCAGGCGTCCACCTGGAGAATGAGGATGAAGATTTTAAGAAGAAGTCAGGTGTCCACCTGGAGAATGAGGATAAAGAATTTAAGAAGAAGTCAGGTGTCTACCTGGAAAATGAGTATGAAGAATTTAAGAAGAAGTCAGGCGTCTACCTGGAGAATGAGGAAGAAAAATTGAAGAAGAAATCAGGCGTCCACGTGGACAATGAGGATGAAGAATTAAAGAAGAAATCAGGCGTCCACCTGGAGAATGAGGAAGAAGAATTGAAGAAGAAATCAGGCGTCCACCTGGAGAATGAGGATGAAGAATTTAAGAAGAAGTCAGGCGTCCACCTGGAGAATGAGGATGAAGAATTTAAGAAGAAGTCAGGTGTCCACCTGGATAATGAGGATGAAGAATTGAAGAAGAAGTCAGGTGTCCACCTGGAGAATGAGGATGAAGAATTGAAGAAGAAATCAGGCGTCCACCTGGAGAATGAGGATGAAGAAGTTAAGAAGAAGTCAGGCGTCCACCTGGAGAATGAGGATGAAGAATTTAAGAAGAAATCAAGCGTCCACCTGGAGAAGGAGGATGGGGAATTTAAGAAGAAATCAGGCGTCCACCTGGAGAATGAGGATGAAGAATTAAAGAAGAAATCAGGCGTCCACCTGGAGAATGAGGATGAAGAAATTTAAGAAGAAATCAGGCGTCCACCTGGAGAATGAGGATGAAGAATTTAAGAAGAAGTCAGGCGTCCACCTGGAGAATGAGGATGAAGAATTAAAGAAGAAGTCAAGCGTCCACCTGGAGAATGAGGATGAAGAAGTTAAGAAGAAGTAAGGCGTCCACCTGGAGAATGAGGATGAAGAATTTAAGAAGAAGTCAGGCGTCCACCTGGAGAATGAGGATGAAGAATTAAAGAAGAAGTCAGGCGTCCACCTAGAGAATGAGGATGAAGAATTAAAGAAGAAATCAGGCGTCCACCTGGAGAATGAGGATGAAAAATTTAAGAAGAAGTCATGCGTCCACCTGGAGAATGAGTATGAAGAATTAAAGAAGAAATCAGGCGTCCACCTGGAGAATGAGGATGAAAAATTTAAAAAGAAGTCAGGCGTCCACCTGGAGAATGAGGATGAAGAATTGAAGAAGAAATCAGGCGTCCACCTGGAGAATGAGGATGAAGAATTAATGAAGAAATCAGGCGTCCACCTAGGGAATGAGGATGAAGAATTGAAGAAGAAATCAGGCGTCCACCTGGAGAATGAGGATGAAGAATTTAAGAAAAAGTCAGGCATCCACCTAGAGAATGAGGATGAATAATTGAAGAAGAAATCAGGCGTCCACCTGGAGAATGAGGATGAAGAATTGAAGAAGAAATCAGGCGTCCACCTGGAGAATGAGGATGAAGAATTTAAGAAGAAGTCAGGCGTCCACCTGGAGAATGAGGATGAAGAATTTAAGAAGAAGTCAGGCGTCCACCTAGAGAATGAGGATGAAGAATTTAAGAAGAAATCAGGCGTCCACCTGGAGAATGAGGATGAAGAATTTAAGAAGAAGTCAGGCGTCCACCTGGAGAATGAGGATGAAGAATTAAAGAAGAAATCAGGCGTCCACCTAGAGAATGAGGATGAAGAAATTTATGAAGAAATCAGGCGCCCACCTGGAGAATGAGGATGAAGAATTTAAGAAGAAGTCAGGCGTCCACCTGGAGAATGAGGATGAAGAATTAAAGAAGAAGTCAGGCGTCCACCTGGAGAATGAGGATGAAAAATTTAAGAAGAAGTCAGGCGTCCACCTGTAGAATGAGGATGAAGAATTTTAAGAAGAAATCAGACGCCCACCTGGAGAATGAGGATGAAGAATTTAAGAAGAAGTCAGGCGTCCACCTGGAGAATGAGGATGAAGAATTAAAGAAGAAGTCAGGCGTCCACCTGGAGAATGAGGATGAAGAATTAAAGAAGAAGTCAAGCGTCCACCTGGAGAATGAGGATGAAGAAGTAAAGAAGAAATCAGGCGTCCACCGGGATAATGAGGATGAAAAATTGAAGAAGAAGTCAGGCGTCCACCTGGAGAATGAGGATGAAGAATTAAAGAAGAAGTCAGGCGTCCACCTGGAGAATGAGGATGAAGAATTTAAGAAGAAATCAGGCGTCCACCTGGAGAATGAGGATGAAGAATTTAAGAAGAAGTCAGGCGTCCACCTGGAGAATGAGGATGAAGAATTAAAGAAGAAATCAGGCGTCCACCTAGAGAATGAGGATGAAGAAATTTATGAAGAAATCAGGCGCCCACCTGGAGAATGAGGATGAAGAATTTAAGAAGAAGTCAGGCGTCCACCTGGAGAATGAGGATGAAGAATTAAAGAAGAAGTCAGGCGTCCACCTGGAGAATGAGGATGAAAAATTTAAGAAGAAGTCAGGCGTCCACCTGTAGAATGAGGATGAAGAATTTTAAGAAGAAATCAGACGCCCACCTGGAGAATGAGGATGAAGAATTTAAGAAGAAGTCAGGCGTCCACCTGGAGAATGAGGATGAAGAATTAAAGAAGAAGTCAGGCGTCCACCTGGAGAATGAGGATGAAGAATTAAAGAAGAAGTCAAGCGTCCACCTGGAGAATGAGGATGAAGAAGTAAAGAAGAAATCAGGCGTCCACCGGGATAATGAGGATGAAGAATTTAAGAAGAAGTCAGGCGTCCACCTGGAGAATGAGGATGAAGAATTAAAGAAGAAGTCAGGCGTCCACCTGGAGAATGAGGATGAAGAATTAAAGAAGAAATCAGGCGTCCACCTAGAGAATGAGGATGAAGAAATTTAAGAAGAAGTCAGGCGTCCACCTGGAGAATGAGTATGAAGAATTAAAGAAGAAATCAGGCGTCCACCTGGAGAATGAGGATGAAAAATTTAAAAAGAAGTCAGGCGTCCACCTGGAGAATGAGGATGAAGAATTGAAGAAGAAATCAGGCGTCCACCTGGAGAATGAGGATGAAGAATTAATGAAGAAATCAGGCGTCCACCTAGGGAATGAGGATGAAGAATTGAAGAAGAAATCAGGCGTCCACCTGGAGAATGAGGATGAAGAATTTAAGAAAAAGTCAGGCGTCCACCTAGAGAATGAGGATGAAAAATTGAAGAAGAAATCAGGCGTCCACCTGGAGAATGAGGATGAAGAATTGAAGAAGAAATCAGGCGTCCACCTGGAGAATGAGGATGAAGAATTTAAGAAGAAGTCAGGCGTCCACCTGGAGAATGAGGATGAAGAATTTAAGTAGAAGTCAGGCGTCCACCTAGAGAATGAGGATGAATAATTTAAGAAGAAATCAAGCGTCCACCTGGAGAATGAGGATGAAGAATTTAAGAAGAAGTCAGGCGTCCACCTGGAGAATGAGGATGAAGAATTAAAGAAGAAATCAGGCGTCCACCTAGAGAATGAGGATGAAGAAATTTATGAAGAAATCAGGCGCCCACCTGGAGAATGAGGATGAAGAATTTAAGAAGAAGTCAGGCGTCCACCTGGAGAATGAGGATGAAGAATTAAAGAAGAAGTCAGGCGTCCACCTGGAGAATGAGGATGAAAAATTTAAGAAGAAGTCAGGCGTCCACCTGTAGAATGAGGATGAAGAATTTTAAGAAGAAATCAGACGCCCACCTGGAGAATGAGGATGAATAATTTAAGAAGAAGTCAGGCGTCCACCTGGAGAATGAGGATGAAGAATTAAAGAAGAAGTCAGGCGTCCACCTGGAGAATGAGGATGAAGAATTAAAGAAGAAGTCAAGCGTCCACCTGGAGAGTGAGGATGAAGAAGTAAAGAAGAAACCAGGCGTCCACCGGGAGAATGAGGATGAAAAATTTAAGAAAAAGTCAGGCGTCCACCTGGAGAATGAGGATGAAGAATTAAAGAAGAAGTCAGGCGTCCAACTGGAGAATGAGGATGAAGAATTAAAGAAGAAATCAGGCGTCCACCTAGAGAATGAGGATGAAGAAATTTAAGAAGAAATCAGGCGCCCACCTGGAGAATGAGGATGAAGAATTTAAGAAGTAGTCAGGCGTCCACCTGGAGATTGAGGATGAAGAATTAAAGAAGAAGTCAGGCGTCCACCTGGAGAATGAGGATGAAGAATTAAAGAAGAAGTCAAGCGTCCACCTGGAGAATGAGGATGAAGAATTAAAGAAGAAGTCAGGCGTCCACCTGGAGAATGAGGATGAAGAATTAAAGAAGAAATCAGGCGTCCACCTAGAGAATGAGGATGAATAATTTAAGAAGAAATCAGGCGTCCACCTGGAGATTGAGGATGAAGAATTTAAGAAGAAGTCAGGTGTCCACCTGGAGAATGAGGATAAAGAATTTAAGAAGAAGTCAGGCGTCTACCTGGAGAATGAGTATGAAGAATTTAAGAAGAAGTCAGGCGTCTACCTGGAGAATGAGGATGAAGAATTTAAGAAGAAGTCAGGCGTCCACCTGGAGAATGAGGATGAAGAATTAAAGAAGAAGTCAGGCGTCCACCTGGAGAATGAGGATGAAGAATTAAAGAAGAAGTCAGGCGTCCACCTAGAGAATGAGGATGAAGAATTAAAGAAGAAATCAGGCGTCCACCTGGAGAATGAGGATGAAAAATTTAAGAAGAAGTCAGGTGTCCACCTGGAGAATGAGTATGAAGAATTAAAGAAGAAATCAGGCGTCCACCTGGAGAATGAGGATGAAAAATTTAAAAAGAAGTCAGGCGTCAACCTGGAGAATGAGGATGAAGAATTGAAGAAGAAATCAGGCGTCCACCTGGAGAATGAGGATGAACAATTAATGAAGAAATCAGGTGTCCACCTGGAGAATGAGGATGAAAAATTTAAGAAGAAGTCAGGCGTCCACCTGGAGAATGAGTATGAAGAATTAAAGAAGAAATCAGGCGTCCACCTGGATAATGAGGATGAAAAATTTAAAAAGAAGTCAGGCGTCCACCTGGAGAATGAGGATGAAGAATTGAAGAAGAAATCAGGCGTCCACCTGGAGAATGAGGATGAACAATTAATGAAGAAATCAGGCGTCCACCTGGAGAATGAGGATGAAAAATTTAAGAAGAAGTCAGGCGTCCACCTGGAGAATGAGTATGAAGAATTAAAGAAGAAATCAGGCGTCCACCTGGAGAATGAGGATGAAAAATTTAAAAAGAAGTCAGGCGTCCACCTGGAGAATGAGGATGAAGAATTGAAGAAGAAATCAGGCGTCCACCTGGAGAATGAGGATGAACAATTAATGAAGAAATCAGGCGTCCACCTAGGGAATGAGGATGAAGAATTGAAGAAGAAATCAGGCGTCCATCTGGAGAATGAGGATGAAGAATTTAAGAAGAAGTCAGGCGTCCACCTAGAGAATGAGGATGAAAAATTGAAGAAGAAATCAGGCGTCCACCTGGAGAATGAGGATGAAGAATTTAAGAAGAAGTCAGGCGTCCACCTGGAGAATGAGGATGAAGAATTAAAGAAGAAATCAGGCGTCCACCTAGAGAATGAGGATGAAGAAATTTATGAAGAAATCAGGCGCCCACCTGGAGAATGAGGATGAAGAATTTAAGAAGAAGTCAGGCGTCCACCTGGAGAATGAGGATGAAGAATTAAAGAAGAAGTCAGGCGTCCACCTGGAGAATGAGGATGAAAAATTTAAGAAGAAGTCAGGCGTCCACCTGTAGAATGAGGATGAAGAATTTTAAGAAGAAATCAGACGCCCACCTGGAGAATGAGGATGAATAATTTAAGAAGAAGTCAGGCGTCCACCTGGAGAATGAGGATGAAGAATTAAAGAAGAAGTCAGGCGTCCACCTGGAGAATGAGGATGAAGAATTAAAGAAGAAGTCAAGCGTCCACCTGGAGAGTGAGGATGAAGAAGTAAAGAAGAAACCAGGCGTCCACCGGGAGAATGAGGATGAAAAATTTAAGAAAAAGTCAGGCGTCCACCTGGAGAATGAGGATGAAGAATTAAAGAAGAAGTCAGGCGTCCAACTGGAGAATGAGGATGAAGAATTAAAGAAGAAATCAGGCGTCCACCTAGAGAATGAGGATGAAGAAATTTAAGAAGAAATCAGGCGCCCACCTGGAGAATGAGGATGAAGAATTTAAGAAGTAGTCAGGCGTCCACCTGGAGATTGAGGATGAAGAATTAAAGAAGAAGTCAGGCGTCCACCTGGAGAATGAGGATGAAGAATTAAAGAAGAAGTCAAGCGTCCACCTGGAGAATGAGGATGAAGAATTAAAGAAGAAGTCAGGCGTCCACCTGGAGAATGAGGATGAAGAATTAAAGAAGAAATCAGGCGTCCACCTAGAGAATGAGGATGAATAATTTAAGAAGAAATCAGGCGTCCACCTGGAGATTGAGGATGAAGAATTTAAGAAGAAGTCAGGTGTCCACCTGGAGAATGAGGATAAAGAATTTAAGAAGAAGTCAGGCGTCTACCTGGAGAATGAGTATGAAGAATTTAAGAAGAAGTCAGGCGTCTACCTGGAGAATGAGGATGAAGAATTTAAGAAGAAGTCAGGCGTCCACCTGGAGAATGAGGATGAAGAATTAAAGAAGAAGTCAGGCGTCCACCTGGAGAATGAGGATGAAGAATTAAAGAAGAAGTCAGGCGTCCACCTAGAGAATGAGGATGAAGAATTAAAGAAGAAATCAGGCGTCCACCTGGAGAATGAGGATGAAAAATTTAAGAAGAAGTCAGGTGTCCACCTGGAGAATGAGTATGAAGAATTAAAGAAGAAATCAGGCGTCCACCTGGAGAATGAGGATGAAAAATTTAAAAAGAAGTCAGGCGTCAACCTGGAGAATGAGGATGAAGAATTGAAGAAGAAATCAGGCGTCCACCTGGAGAATGAGGATGAACAATTAATGAAGAAATCAGGTGTCCACCTGGAGAATGAGGATGAAAAATTTAAGAAGAAGTCAGGCGTCCACCTGGAGAATGAGTATGAAGAATTAAAGAAGAAATCAGGCGTCCACCTGGATAATGAGGATGAAAAATTTAAAAAGAAGTCAGGCGTCCACCTGGAGAATGAGGATGAAGAATTGAAGAAGAAATCAGGCGTCCACCTGGAGAATGAGGATGAACAATTAATGAAGAAATCAGGCGTCCACCTGGAGAATGAGGATGAAAAATTTAAGAAGAAGTCAGGCGTCCACCTGGAGAATGAGTATGAAGAATTAAAGAAGAAATCAGGCGTCCACCTGGAGAATGAGGATGAAAAATTTAAAAAGAAGTCAGGCGTCCACCTGGAGAATGAGGATGAAGAATTGAAGAAGAAATCAGGCGTCCACCTGGAGAATGAGGATGAACAATTAATGAAGAAATCAGGCGTCCACCTAGGGAATGAGGATGAAGAATTGAAGAAGAAATCAGGCGTCCATCTGGAGAATGAGGATGAAGAATTTAAGAAGAAGTCAGGCGTCCACCTAGAGAATGAGGATGAAAAATTGAAGAAGAAATCAGGCGTCCACCTGGAGAATGAGGATGAAGATTTGAAGAAGAAATCAGGCGTCCACCTGGAGAATGAGGATGAAGAATTTAAGAAGAAGTCAGGCGTCCACCTGGAGAATGAGGATGAAGAATTTAAGAAGAAGTCAGACGTCCACCTAGAGAATGAGGATGAATATTTTAAGAAGAAATCAGGCGTCCACCTGGAGAATGAGGATGAAGAATTTAAGAAGAAGTCAGGCGTCTACCTGGAGAATGAGGATGAAGAATTAAAGAAGAAATCAGGCGTCCACCTAGAGAATGAGGATGAAGAAATTTAAGAAGAAATCAGGCGCCCACCTGGAGAATGAGGATGAAGAATTTAAGAAGAAGTCAGGCGTCCACCTGGAGAATGAGGATGAAGAATTAAAGAAGAAGTCAAGCGTCCACCTGGAGAATGAGGATGAAGAATTAAAGAAGAAATCAGGCGTCCACCTGGAGAATGAGGATGAAAAATTTAAGAAGAAGTCAGGCGTCCACCTGGAGAATGAGGATGAAGAATTAAAGAAGAAATCAGGCGTCCACCTGGAGAATGAGGATGAAAAATTTAAGAAGAAGTCAGGCGTCCACCTGGAGAATGAGGATGAAGAATTTAAGAAGAAGTCAGGCGTCCACCTGGAGAATGAGGATGAAGAATTAAAGAAGAAATCAGGCGTCCACCTGGAGAATGAGGATGAAGAATTAAAGAAGAAGTCAAGCGTCCACCTGGAGAATGAGGATGAAGAATTAAAGTAGAAATCAGGCGTCCACCTGGAGAATGAGGATGAAAAATTTAAGAAGAAGTCAGGCGTCCACCTGGAGAATGAGTATGAAGAATTAAAGAAGAAATCAGGCGTCCACCTGGAGAATGAGGATGAAAAATTTAAGAAGAAGTCAGGCGTCCACCTGGAGAATGAGGATGAAGAATTAATGAAGAAATCAGGCGTCCACCTAGGGAATGAGGATGAAGAATTCAAGAAGAAATCAGGCGTCCACCTGGAGAATAAGGATGAAGAATTTAAAAAGAAGTCAGGCGTCCACCTAGAGAATGAGGATGAAAAATTGAAGAAGAAATCAGGCGTCCACCTGGAGAATGAGGATGAAGAATTTAAGAAGAAGTCAGGCGTCCACCTGGAGAATGAGGATGAAGAATTAAAGAAGAAGTCAGGCGTCCACCTGGAGAATGAGGATGAAAAATTTAAGAAGAAGTCAAGCGTCCACCTGGAGAATGAGGATGAAGAATTAAAGAAGAAATCAGGCGCCCACCTGGAGAATGAGGATGAAGAATTAAAGAAGAAGTCAGGCGTCCACCTGGAGAATGAGGATGAAGAATTGAAGAAGAAATCAGGCGTCCACCTGGAGAATGAGGATGAACAATTAATGAAGAAATCAGGTGTCCACCTGGAGAATGAGGATGAAAAATTTAAGAAGAAGTCAGGCGTCCACCTGGAGAATGAGTATGAAGAATTAAAGAAGAAATCAGGCGTCCACCTGGATAATGAGGATGAAAAATTTAAAAAGAAGTCAGGCGTCCACCTGGAGAATGAGGATGAAGAATTGAAGAAGAAATCAGGCGTCCACCTGGAGAATGAGGATGAACAATTAATGAAGAAATCAGGCGTCCACCTGGAGAATGAGGATGAAAAATTTAAGAAGAAGTCAGGCGTCCACCTGGAGAATGAGTATGAAGAATTAAAGAAGAAATCAGGCGTCCACCTGGAGAATGAGGATGAAAAATTTAAAAAGAAGTCAGGCGTCCACCTGGAGAATGAGGATGAAGAATTGAAGAAGAAATCAGGCGTCCACCTGGAGAATGAGGATGAACAATTAATGAAGAAATCAGGCGTCCACCTAGGGAATGAGGATGAAGAATTGAAGAAGAAATCAGGCGTCCATCTGGAGAATGAGGATGAAGAATTTAAGAAGAAGTCAGGCGTCCACCTAGAGAATGAGGATGAAAAATTGAAGAAGAAATCAGGCGTCCACCTGGAGAATGAGGATGAAGATTTGAAGAAGATATCAGGCGTCCACCTGGAGAATGAGGATGAAGAATTTAAGAAGAAGTCAGGCGTCCACCTGGAGAATGAGGATGAAGAATTTAAGAAGAAGTCAGACGTCCACCTAGAGAATGAGGATGAATATTTTAAGAAGAAATCAGGCGTCCACCTGGAGAATGAGGATGAATAATTTAAGAAGAAGTCAGGCGTCTACCTGGAGAATGAGGATGAAGAATTAAAGAAGAAATCAGGCGTCCACCTAGAGAATGAGGATGAAGAAATTTAAGAAGAAATCAGGCGCCCACCTGGAGAATGAGGATGAAGAATTTAAGAAGAAGTCAGGCGTCCACCTGGAGAATGAGGATGAAGAATTAAAGAAGAAGTCAAGCGTCCACCTGGAGAATGAGGATGAAGAATTAAAGAAGAAATCAGGCGTCCACCTGGAGAATGAGGATGAAAAATTTAAGAAGAAGTCAGGCGTCCACCTGGAGAATGAGGATGAAGAATTAAAGAAGAAATCAGGCGTCCACCTGGAGAATGAGGATGAAAAATTTAAGAAGAAGTCAGGCGTCCACCTGGAGAATGAGGATGAAGAATTTAAGAAGAAGTCAGGCGTCCACCTGGAGAATGAGGATGAAGAATTAAAGAAGAAGTCAAGCGTCCACCTGGAGAATGAGGATGAAGAATTAAAGTAGAAATCAGGCGTCCACCTGGAGAATGAGGATGAAAAATTTAAGAAGAAGTCAGGCGTCCACCTGGAGAATGAGTATGAAGAATTAAAGAAGAAATCAGGCGTCCACCTGGAGAATGAGGATGAAAAATTTAAGAAGAAGTCAGGCGTCCACCTGGAGAATGAGGATGAAGAATTGAAGAAGAAATCAGGCGTCTACCTGGAGAATGAGGATGAAGAATTAATGAAGAAATCAGGCGTCCACCTAGGGAATGAGGATGAAGAATTCAAGAAGAAATCAGGCGTCCACCTGGAGAATAAGGATGAAGAATTTAAAAAGAAGTCAGGCGTCCACCTAGAGAATGAGGATGAAAAATTGAAGAAGAAATCAGGCGTCCACCTGGAGAATGAGGATGAAGAATTTAAGAAGAAGTCAGGCGTCCACCTGGAGAATGAGGATGAAGAATTAAAGAAGAAGTCAGGCGTCCACCTGGAGAATGAGGATGAAAAATTTAAGAAGAAGTCAAGCGTCCACCTGGAGAATGAGGATGAAGAATTAAAGAAGAAATCAGGCGCCCACCTGGAGAATGAGGATGAAGAATTAAAGAAGAAGTCAGGCGTCCACCTGGAGAATGAGGATGAAGAATTGAAGAAGAAATCAGGCGTCCACCTGGAGAATGAGGATGAACAATTAATGAAGAAATCAGGTGTCCACCTGGAGAATGAGGATGAAAAATTTAAGAAGAACTCAGGCGTCCACCTGGAGAATGAGTATGAAGAATTAAAGAAGAAATCAGGCGTCCACCTGGATAATGAGGATGAAAAATTTAAAAAGAAGTCAGGCGTCCACCTGGAGAATGAGGATGAAGAATTGAAGAAGAAATCAGGCGTCCACCTGGAGAATGAGGATGAACAATTAATGAAGAAATCAGGCGTCCACCTGGAGAATGAGGATGAAAAATTTAAGAAGAAGTCAAGCGTCCACCTGGAGAATGAGGATGAAGAATTAAAGAAGAAATCAGGCGCCCACCTGGAGAATGAGGATGAAGAATTAAAGAAGAAGTCAGGCGTCCACCTGGAGAATGAGGATGAAGAATTGAAGAAGAAATCAGGCGTCCACCTGGAGAATGAGGATGAACAATTAATGAAGAAATCAGGTGTCCACCTGGAGAATGAGGATGAAAAATTTAAGAAGAAGTCAGGCGTCCACCTGGAGAATGAGTATGAAGAATTAAAGAAGAAATCAGGCGTCCACCTGGATAATGAGGATGAAAAATTTAAAAAGAAGTCAGGCGTCCACCTGGAGAATGAGGATGAAGAATTGAAGAAGAAATCAGGCGTCCACCTGGAGAATGAGGATGAACAATTAATGAAGAAATCAGGCGTCCACCTGGAGAATGAGGATGAAAAATTTAAGAAGAAGTCAGGCGTCCACCTGGAGAATGAGTATGAAGAATTAAAGAAGAAATCAGGCGTCCACCTGGAGAATGAGGATGAAAAATTTAAAAAGAAGTCAGGCGTCCACCTGGAGAATGAGGATGAAGAATTGAAGAAGAAATCAGGCGTCCACCTGGAGAATGAGGATGAACAATTAATGAAGAAATCAGGCGTCCACCTAGGGAATGAGGATGAAGAATTGAAGAAGAAATCAGGCGTCCATCTGGAGAATGAGGATGAAGAATTTAAGAAGAAGTCAGGCGTCCACCTAGAGAATGAGGATGAAAAATTGAAGAAGAAATCAGGCGTCCACCTGGAGAATGAGGATGAAGATTTGAAGAAGATATCAGGCGTCCACCTGGAGAATGAGGATGAAGAATTTAAGAAGAAGTCAGGCGTCCACCTGGAGAATGAGGATGAAGAATTTAAGAAGAAGTCAGACGTCCACCTAGAGAATGAGGATGAATATTTTAAGAAGAAATCAGGCGTCCACCTGGAGAATGAGGATGAATAATTTAAGAAGAAGTCAGGCGTCTACCTGGAGAATGAGGATGAAGAATTAAAGAAGAAATCAGGCGTCCACCTAGAGAATGAGGATGAAGAAATTTAAGAAGAAATCAGGCGCCCACCTGGAGAATGAGGATGAAGAATTTAAGAAGAAGTCAGGCGTCCACCTGGAGAATGAGGATGAAGAATTAAAGAAGAAGTCAAGCGTCCACCTGGAGAATGAGGATGAAGAATTAAAGAAGAAATCAGGCGTCCACCTGGAGAATGAGGATGAAAAATTTAAGAAGAAGTCAGGCGTCCACCTGGAGAATGAGGATGAAGAATTAAAGAAGAAATCAGGCGTCCACCTGGAGAATGAGGATGAAAAATTTAAGAAGAAGTCAGGCGTCCACCTGGAGAATGAGGATGAAGAATTTAAGAAGAAGTCAGGCGTCCACCTGGAGAATGAGGATGAAGAATTAAAGAAGAAGTCAAGCGTCCACCTGGAGAATGAGGATGAAGAATTAAAGTAGAAATCAGGCGTCCACCTGGAGAATGAGGATGAAAAATTTAAGAAGAAGTCAGGCGTCCACCTGGAGAATGAGTATGAAGAATTAAAGAAGAAATCAGGCGTCCACCTGGAGAATGAGGATGAAAAATTTAAGAAGAAGTCAGGCGTCCACCTGGAGAATGAGGATGAAGAATTGAAGAAGAAATCAGGCGTCTACCTGGAGAATGAGGATGAAGAATTAATGAAGAAATCAGGCGTCCACCTAGGGAATGAGGATGAAGAATTCAAGAAGAAATCAGGCGTCCACCTGGAGAATAAGGATGAAGAATTTAAAAAGAAGTCAGGCGTCCACCTAGAGAATGAGGATGAAAAATTGAAGAAGAAATCAGGCGTCCACCTGGAGAATGAGGATGAAGAATTTAAGAAGAAGTCAGGCGTCCACCTGGAGAATGAGGATGAAGAATTAAAGAAGAAGTCAGGCGTCCACCTGGAGAATGAGGATGAAAAATTTAAGAAGAAGTCAAGCGTCCACCTGGAGAATGAGGATGAAGAATTAAAGAAGAAATCAGGCGTCCACCTGGAGAATGAGGATGAAAAATTTAAGAAGAAGTCAGGCGTCCACCTGGAGAATGAGGATGAAGAATTAAAGAAGAAGTCAGGCGTCCACCTGGAGAATGAGGATGAAAAATTTAAGAAGAAGTCAAGCGTCCACCTGGAGAATGAGGATGAAGAATTAAAGAAGAAATCAGGCGCCCACCTGGAGAATGAGGATGAAGAATTAAAGAAGAAGTCAGGCGTCCACCTGGAGAATGAGGATGAAGAATTGAAGAAGAAATCAGGCGTCCACCTGGAGAATGAGGATGAACAATTAATGAAGAAATCAGGTGTCCACCTGGAGAATGAGGATGAAAAATTTAAGAAGAACTCAGGCGTCCACCTGGAGAATGAGTATGAAGAATTAAAGAAGAAATCAGGCGTCCACCTGGATAATGAGGATGAAAAATTTAAAAAGAAGTCAGGCGTCCACCTGGAGAATGAGGATGAAGAATTGAAGAAGAAATCAGGCGTCCACCTGGAGAATGAGGATGAACAATTAATGAAGAAATCAGGCGTCCACCTGGAGAATGAGGATGAAAAATTTAAGAAGAAGTCAGGCGTCCACCTGGAGAATGAGTATGAAGAATTAAAGAAGAAATCAGGCGTCCACCTGGAGAATGAGGATGAAAAATTTAAAAAGAAGTCAGGCGTCCACCTGGAGAATGAGGATGAAGAATTGAAGAAGAAATCAGGCGTCCACCTGGAGAATGAGGATGAACAATTAATGAAGAAATCAGGCGTCCACCTAGGGAATGAGGATGAAGAATTGAAGAAGAAATCAGGCGTCCATCTGGAGAATGAGGATGAAGAATTTAAGAAGAAGTCAGGCGTCCACCTAGAGAATGAGGATGAAAAATTGAAGAAGAAATCAGGCGTCCACCTGGAGAATGAGGATGAAGATTTGAAGAAGATATCAGGCGTCCACCTGGAGAATGAGGATGAAGAATTTAAGAAGAAGTCAGGCGTCCACCTGGAGAATGAGGATGAAGAATTTAAGAAGAAGTCAGACGTCCACCTAGAGAATGAGGATGAATATTTTAAGAAGAAATCAGGCGTCCACCTGGAGAATGAGGATGAAGAATTTAAGAAGAAGTCAGGCGTCTACCTGGAGAATGAGGATGAAGAATTAAAGAAGAAATCAGGCGTCCACCTGGAGAATGAGGATGAAAAATTTAAGAAGAAGTCAGGCGTCCACCTGGAGAATGAGGATGAAGAATTAAAGAAGAAATCAGGCGTCCACCTGGAGAATGAGGATGAAAAATTTAAGAAGAAGTCAGGCGTCCACCTGGAGAATGAGGATGAAGAATTAAAGAAGAAGTCAGGCGTCCACCTGGAGAATGAGGATGAAAAATTTAAGAAGAAGTCAAGCGTCCACCTGGAGAATGAGGATGAAGAATTAAAGAAGAAATCAGGCGCCCACCTGGAGAATGAGGATGAAGAATTAAAGAAGAAGTCAGGCGTCCACCTGGAGAATGAGGATGAAGAATTGAAGAAGAAATCAGGCGTCCACCTGGAGAATGAGGATGAACAATTAATGAAGAAATCAGGTGTCCACCTGGAGAATGAGGATGAAAAATTTAAGAAGAACTCAGGCGTCCACCTGGAGAATGAGTATGAAGAATTAAAGAAGAAATCAGGCGTCCACCTGGATAATGAGGATGAAAAATTTAAAAAGAAGTCAGGCGTCCACCTGGAGAATGAGGATGAAGAAATTTAAGAAGAAATCAGGCGCCCACCTGGAGAATGAGGATGAAGAATTTAAGAAGAAGTCAGGCGTCCACCTGGAGAATGAGGATGAAGAATTAAAGAAGAAGTCAAGCGTCCACCTGGAGAATGAGGATGAAGAATTAAAGAAGAAATCAGGCGTCCACCTGGAGAATGAGGATGAAAAATTTAAGAAGAAGTCAGGCGTCCACCTGGAGAATGAGGATGAAGAATTAAAGAAGAAATCAGGCGTCCACCTGGAGAATGAGGATGAAAAATTTAAGAAGAAGTCAGGCGTCCACCTGGAGAATGAGGATGAAGAATTTAAGAAGAAGTCAGGCGTCCACCTGGAGAATGAGGATGAAGAATTAAAGAAGAAGTCAAGCGTCCACCTGGAGAATGAGGATGAAGAATTAAAGAAGAAATCAGGCGTCCACCTGGAGAATGAGGATGAAAAATTTAAGAAGAAGTCAGGCGTCCACCTGGAGAATGAGGATGAAGAATTAAAGAAGAAATCAGGCGTCCACCTGGAGAATGAGGATGAAAAATTTAAGAAGAAGTCAGGCGTCCACCTGGAGAATGAGGATGAAGAATTAAAGAAGAAGTCAGGCGTCCACCTGGAGAATGAGGATGAAAAATTTAAGAAGAAGTCAAGCGTCCACCTGGAGAATGAGGATGAAGAATTAAAGAAGAAATCAGGCGCCCACCTGGAGAATGAGGATGAAGAATTAAAGAAGAAGTCAGGCGTCCACCTGGAGAATGAGGATGAAGAATTGAAGAAGAAATCAGGCGTCCACCTGGAGAATGAGGATGAACAATTAATGAAGAAATCAGGTGTCCACCTGGAGAATGAGGATGAAAAATTTAAGAAGAACTCAGGCGTCCACCTGGAGAATGAGTATGAAGAATTAAAGAAGAAATCAGGCGTCCACCTGGATAATGAGGATGAAAAATTTAAAAAGAAGTCAGGCGTCCACCTGGAGAATGAGGATGAAGAATTGAAGAAGAAATCAGGCGTCCACCTGGAGAATGAGGATGAACAATTAATGAAGAAATCAGGCGTCCACCTGGAGAATGAGGATGAAAAATTTAAGAAGAAGTCAGGCGTCCACCTGGAGAATGAGTATGAAGAATTAAAGAAGAAGTCAGGCGTCCACCTGGAGAATGAGGATGAAGAATTAAAGAAGAAGTCAAGCGTCCACCTGGAGAATGAGGATGAAGAATTAAAGAAGAAATCAGGCGTCCACCTGGAGAATGAGGATGAAAAATTTAAGAAGAAGTCAGGCGTCCACCTGGAGAATGAGGATGAAGAATTAAAGAAGAAATCAGGCGTCCACCTAGAGAATGAGGATGAAGAAATTTAAGAAGAAATCAGGCGCCCACCTGGAGAATGAGGATGAAGAATTTAAGAAGAAGTCAGGCGTCCACCTGGAGAATGAGGATGAAGAATTAAAGAAGAAGTCAAGCGTCCACCTGGAGAATGAGGATGAAGAATTAAAGAAGAAATCAGGCGTCCACCTGGAGAATGAGGATGAAAAATTTAAGAAGAAGTCAGGCGTCCACCTGGAGAATGAGGATGAAGAATTAAAGAAGAAATCAGGCGTCCACCTGGAGAATGAGGATGAAAAATTTAAGAAGAAGTCAGGCGTCCACCTGGAGAATGAGGATGAAGAATTTAAGAAGAAGTCAGGCGTCCACCTGGAGAATGAGGATGAAGAATTAAAGAAGAAGTCAAGCGTCCACCTGGAGAATGAGGATGAAGAATTAAAGAAGAAATCAGGCGTCCACCTGGAGAATGAGGATGAAAAATTTAAGAAGAAGTCAGGCGTCCACCTGGAGAATGAGGATGAAGAATTAAAGAAGAAATCAGGCGTCCACCTGGAGAATGAGGATGAAAAATTTAAGAAGAAGTCAGGCGTCCACCTGGAGAATGAGGATGAAGAATTAAAGAAGAAGTCAGGCGTCCACCTGGAGAATGAGGATGAAAAATTTAAGAAGAAGTCAAGCGTCCACCTGGAGAATGAGGATGAAGAATTAAAGAAGAAATCAGGCGCCCACCTGGAGAATGAGGATGAAGAATTAAAGAAGAAGTCAGGCGTCCACCTGGAGAATGAGGATGAAGAATTGAAGAAGAAATCAGGCGTCCACCTGGAGAATGAGGATGAACAATTAATGAAGAAATCAGGTGTCCACCTGGAGAATGAGGATGAAAAATTTAAGAAGAACTCAGGCGTCCACCTGGAGAATGAGTATGAAGAATTAAAGAAGAAATCAGGCGTCCACCTGGATAATGAGGATGAAAAATTTAAAAAGAAGTCAGGCGTCCACCTGGAGAATGAGGATGAAGAATTGAAGAAGAAATCAGGCGTCCACCTGGAGAATGAGGATGAACAATTAATGAAGAAATCAGGCGTCCACCTGGAGAATGAGGATGAAAAATTTAAGAAGAAGTCAGGCGTCCACCTGGAGAATGAGTATGAAGAATTAAAGAAGAAATCAGGCGTCCACCTGGAGAATGAGGATGAAAAATTTAAAAAGAAGTCAGGCGTCCACCTGGAGAATGAGGATGAAGAATTGAAGAAGAAATCAGGCGTCCACCTGGAGAATGAGGATGAACAATTAATGAAGAAATCAGGCGTCCACCTAGGGAATGAGGATGAAGAATTGAAGAAGAAATCAGGCGTCCATCTGGAGAATGAGGATGAAGAATTTAAGAAGAAGTCAGGCGTCCACCTAGAGAATGAGGATGAAAAATTGAAGAAGAAATCAGGCGTCCACCTGGAGAATGAGGATGAAGATTTGAAGAAGATATCAGGCGTCCACCTGGAGAATGAGGATGAAGAATTTAAGAAGAAGTCAGGCGTCCACCTGGAGAATGAGGATGAAGAATTTAAGAAGAAGTCAGACGTCCACCTAGAGAATGAGGATGAATATTTTAAGAAGAAATCAGGCGTCCACCTGGAGAATGAGGATGAAGAATTTAAGAAGAAGTCAGGCGTCTACCTGGAGAATGAGGATGAAGAATTAAAGAAGAAATCAGGCGTCCACCTAGAGAATGAGGATGAAGAAATTTAAGAAGAAATCAGGCGCCCACCTGGAGAATGAGGATGAAGAATTTAAGAAGAAGTCAGGCGTCCACCTGGAGAATGAGGATGAAGAATTAAAGAAGAAGTCAAGCGTCCACCTGGAGAATGAGGATGAAGAATTAAAGAAGAAATCAGGCGTCCACCTGGAGAATGAGGATGAAAAATTTAAGAAGAAGTCAGGCGTCCACCTGGAGAATGAGGATGAAGAATTAAAGAAGAAATCAGGCGTCCACCTGGAGAATGAGGATGAAAAATTTAAGAAGAAGTCAGGCGTCCACCTGGAGAATGAGGATGAAGAATTTAAGAAGAAGTCAGGCGTCCACCTGGAGAATGAGGATGAAGAATTAAAGAAGAAATCAGGCGTCCACCTGGAGAATGAGGATGAAGAATTAAAGAAGAAGTCAAGCGTCCACCTGGAGAATGAGGATGAAGAATTAAAGTAGAAATCAGGCGTCCACCTGGAGATTGAGGATGAAGAATTTAAGAAGAAGTCAGGTGTCCACCTGGAGAATGAGGATAAAGAATTTAAGAAGAAGTCAGGCGTCTACCTGGAGAATGAGTATGAAGAATTTAAGAAGAAGTCAGGCGTCTACCTGGAGAATGAGGATGAAGAATTTAAGAAGAAGTCAGGCGTCCACCTGGAGAATGAGGATGAAGAATTAAAGAAGAAGTCAGGCGTCCACCTGGAGAATGAGGATGAAGAATTAAAGAAGAAATCAGGCGTCCACCTAGAGAATGAGGATGAAGAAATTTAAGAAGAAGTCAGGCGTCCACCTGGAGAATGAGTATGAAGAATTAAAGAAGAAATCAGGCGTCCACCTGGAGAATGAGGATGAAAAATTTAAAAAGAAGTCAGGCGTCCACCTGGAGAATGAGGATGAAGAATTGAAGAAGAAATCAGGCGTCCACCTGGAGAATGAGGATGAAGAATTAATGAAGAAATCAGGCGTCCACCTAGGGAATGAGGATGAAGAATTGAAGAAGAAATCAGGCGTCCACCTGGAGAATGAGGATGAAGAATTTAAGAAAAAGTCAGGCGTCCACCTAGAGAATGAGGATGAAAAATTGAAGAAGAAATCAGGCGTCCACCTGGAGAATGAGGATGAAGAATTGAAGAAGAAATCAGGCGTCCACCTGGAGAATGAGGATGAAGAATTTAAGAAGAAGTCAGGCGTCCACCTGGAGAATGAGGATGAAGAATTTAAGTAGAAGTCAGGCGTCCACCTAGAGAATGAGGATGAATAATTTAAGAAGAAATCAAGCGTCCACCTGGAGAATGAGGATGAAGAATTTAAGAAGAAGTCAGGCGTCCACCTGGAGAATGAGGATGAAGAATTAAAGAAGAAATCAGGCGTCCACCTAGAGAATGAGGATGAAGAAATTTATGAAGAAATCAGGCGCCCACCTGGAGAATGAGGATGAAGAATTTAAGAAGAAGTCAGGCGTCCACCTGGAGAATGAGGATGAAGAATTAAAGAAGAAGTCAGGCGTCCACCTGGAGAATGAGGATGAAAAATTTAAGAAGAAGTCAGGCGTCCACCTGGAGAATGAGGATGAAGAATTTAAGAAGAAGTCAGGCGTCCACCTGGAGAATGAGGATGAAGAATTAAAGAAGAAATCAGGCGTCCACCTGGAGAATGAGGATGAAAAATTTAAGAAGAAGTCAGGCGTCCACCTGGAGAATGAGGATGAAGAATTTAAGAAGAAGTCAGGCGTCCACCTGGAGAATGAGGATGAAGAATTAAAGAAGAAATCAGGCGTCCACCTGGAGAATGAGGATGAAGAATTAAAGAAGAAGTCAAGCGTCCACCTGGAGAATGAGGATGAAGAATTAAAGTAGAAATCAGGCGTCCACCTGGAGATTGAGGATGAAGAATTTAAGAAGAAGTCAGGTGTCCACCTGGAGAATGAGGATAAAGAATTTAAGAAGAAGTCAGGCGTCTACCTGGAGAATGAGTATGAAGAATTTAAGAAGAAGTCAGGCGTCTACCTGGAGAATGAGGATGAAGAATTTAAGAAGAAGTCAGGCGTCCACCTGGAGAATGAGGATGAAGAATTAAAGAAGAAGTCAGGCGTCCACCTGGAGAATGAGGATGAAGAATTAAAGAAGAAATCAGGCGTCCACCTAGAGAATGAGGATGAAGAAATTTAAGAAGAAGTCAGGCGTCCACCTGGAGAATGAGTATGAAGAATTAAAGAAGAAATCAGGCGTCCACCTGGAGAATGAGGATGAAAAATTTAAAAAGAAGTCAGGCGTCCACCTGGAGAATGAGGATGAAGAATTGAAGAAGAAATCAGGCGTCCACCTGGAGAATGAGGATGAAGAATTAATGAAGAAATCAGGCGTCCACCTAGGGAATGAGGATGAAGAATTGAAGAAGAAATCAGGCGTCCACCTGGAGAATGAGGATGAAGAATTTAAGAAAAAGTCAGGCGTCCACCTGGAGAATGAGGATGAAGAATTAAAGTAGAAATCAGGCGTCCACCTGGAGATTGAGGATGAAGAATTTAAGAAGAAGTCAGGTGTCCACCTGGAGAATGAGGATAAAGAATTTAAGAAGAAGTCAGGCGTCTACCTGGAGAATGAGTATGAAGAATTTAAGAAGAAGTCAGGCGTCTACCTGGAGAATGAGGATGAAGAATTTAAGAAGAAGTCAGGCGTCCACCTGGAGAATGAGGATGAAGAATTAAAGAAGAAGTCAGGCGTCCACCTGGAGAATGAGGATGAAGAATTAAAGAAGAAATCAGGCGTCCACCTAGAGAATGAGGATGAAGAAATTTAAGAAGAAGTCAGGCGTCCACCTGGAGAATGAGTATGAAGAATTAAAGAAGAAATCAGGCGTCCACCTGGAGAATGAGGATGAAAAATTTAAAAAGAAGTCAGGCGTCCACCTGGAGAATGAGGATGAAGAATTGAAGAAGAAATCAGGCGTCCACCTGGAGAATGAGGATGAAGAATTAATGAAGAAATCAGGCGTCCACCTAGGGAATGAGGATGAAGAATTGAAGAAGAAATCAGGCGTCCACCTGGAGAATGAGGATGAAGAATTTAAGAAAAAGTCAGGCGTCCACCTAGAGAATGAGGATGAAAAATTGAAGAAGAAATCAGGCGTCCACCTGGAGAATGAGGATGAAGAATTGAAGAAGAAATCAGGCGTCCACCTGGAGAATGAGGATGAAGAATTTAAGAAGAAGTCAGGCGTCCACCTGGAGAATGAGGATGAAGAATTTAAGTAGAAGTCAGGCGTCCACCTAGAGAATGAGGATGAATAATTTAAGAAGAAATCAAGCGTCCACCTGGAGAATGAGGATGAAGAATTTAAGAAGAAGTCAGGCGTCCACCTGGAGAATGAGGATGAAGAATTAAAGAAGAAATCAGGCGTCCACCTAGAGAATGAGGATGAAGAAATTTATGAAGAAATCAGGCGCCCACCTGGAGAATGAGGATGAAGAATTTAAGAAGAAGTCAGGCGTCCACCTGGAGAATGAGGATGAAGAATTAAAGAAGAAGTCAGGCGTCCACCTGGAGAATGAGGATGAAAAATTTAAGAAGAAGTCAGGCGTCCACCTGTAGAATGAGGATGAAGAATTTTAAGAAGAAATCAGACGCCCACCTGGAGAATGAGGATGAATAATTTAAGAAGAAGTCAGGCGTCCACCTGGAGAATGAGGATGAAGAATTAAAGAAGAAGTCAGGCGTCCACCTGGAGAATGAGGATGAAGAATTAAAGAAGAAGTCAAGCGTCCACCTGGAGAGTGAGGATGAAGAAGTAAAGAAGAAACCAGGCGTCCACCGGGAGAATGAGGATGAAAAATTTAAGAAAAAGTCAGGCGTCCACCTGGAGAATGAGGATGAAGAATTAAAGAAGAAGTCAGGCGTCCAACTGGAGAATGAGGATGAAGAATTAAAGAAGAAATCAGGCGTCCACCTAGAGAATGAGGATGAAGAAATTTAAGAAGAAATCAGGCGCCCACCTGGAGAATGAGGATGAAGAATTTAAGAAGTAGTCAGGCGTCCACCTGGAGATTGAGGATGAAGAATTAAAGAAGAAGTCAGGCGTCCACCTGGAGAATGAGGATGAAGAATTAAAGAAGAAGTCAAGCGTCCACCTGGAGAATGAGGATGAAGAATTAAAGAAGAAGTCAGGCGTCCACCTGGAGAATGAGGATGAAGAATTAAAGAAGAAATCAGGCGTCCACCTAGAGAATGAGGATGAATAATTTAAGAAGAAATCAGGCGTCCACCTGGAGATTGAGGATGAAGAATTTAAGAAGAAGTCAGGTGTCCACCTGGAGAATGAGGATAAAGAATTTAAGAAGAAGTCAGGCGTCTACCTGGAGAATGAGTATGAAGAATTTAAGAAGAAGTCAGGCGTCTACCTGGAGAATGAGGATGAAGAATTTAAGAAGAAGTCAGGCGTCCACCTGGAGAATGAGGATGAAGAATTAAAGAAGAAGTCAGGCGTCCACCTGGAGAATGAGGATGAAGAATTAAAGAAGAAGTCAGGCGTCCACCTAGAGAATGAGGATGAAGAATTAAAGAAGAAATCAGGCGTCCACCTGGAGAATGAGGATGAAAAATTTAAGAAGAAGTCAGGTGTCCACCTGGAGAATGAGTATGAAGAATTAAAGAAGAAATCAGGCGTCCACCTGGAGAATGAGGATGAAAAATTTAAAAAGAAGTCAGGCGTCAACCTGGAGAATGAGGATGAAGAATTGAAGAAGAAATCAGGCGTCCACCTGGAGAATGAGGATGAACAATTAATGAAGAAATCAGGTGTCCACCTGGAGAATGAGGATGAAAAATTTAAGAAGAAGTCAGGCGTCCACCTGGAGAATGAGTATGAAGAATTAAAGAAGAAATCAGGCGTCCACCTGGATAATGAGGATGAAAAATTTAAAAAGAAGTCAGGCGTCCACCTGGAGAATGAGGATGAAGAATTGAAGAAGAAATCAGGCGTCCACCTGGAGAATGAGGATGAACAATTAATGAAGAAATCAGGCGTCCACCTGGAGAATGAGGATGAAAAATTTAAGAAGAAGTCAGGCGTCCACCTGGAGAATGAGTATGAAGAATTAAAGAAGAAATCAGGCGTCCACCTGGAGAATGAGGATGAAAAATTTAAAAAGAAGTCAGGCGTCCACCTGGAGAATGAGGATGAAGAATTGAAGAAGAAATCAGGCGTCCACCTGGAGAATGAGGATGAACAATTAATGAAGAAATCAGGCGTCCACCTAGGGAATGAGGATGAAGAATTGAAGAAGAAATCAGGCGTCCATCTGGAGAATGAGGATGAAGAATTTAAGAAGAAGTCAGGCGTCCACCTAGAGAATGAGGATGAAAAATTGAAGAAGAAATCAGGCGTCCACCTGGAGAATGAGGATGAAGATTTGAAGAAGAAATCAGGCGTCCACCTGGAGAATGAGGATGAAGAATTTAAGAAGAAGTCAGGCGTCCACCTGGAGAATGAGGATGAAGAATTTAAGAAGAAGTCAGACGTCCACCTAGAGAATGAGGATGAATATTTTAAGAAGAAATCAGGCGTCCACCTGGAGAATGAGGATGAAGAATTTAAGAAGAAGTCAGGCGTCTACCTGGAGAATGAGGATGAAGAATTAAAGAAGAAGTCAGGCGTCCACCTGGAGAATGAGGATGAAAAATTTAAGAAGAAGTCAAGCGTCCACCTGGAGAATGAGGATGAAGAATTAAAGAAGAAATCAGGCGCCCACCTGGAGAATGAGGATGAAGAATTAAAGAAGAAGTCAGGCGTCCACCTGGAGAATGAGGATGAAGAATTGAAGAAGAAATCAGGCGTCCACCTGGAGAATGAGGATGAACAATTAATGAAGAAATCAGGCGTCCACCTGGAGAATGAGGATGAAAAATTTAAGAAGAAGTCAGGCGTCCACCTGGAGAATGAGGATGAAGAATTTAAGAAGAAGTCAGGCGTCCACCTGGAGAATGAGGATGAAGAATTAAAGAAGAAATCAGGCGTCCACCTGGAGAATGAGGATGAAGAATTAAAGAAGAAGTCAAGCGTCCACCTGGAGAATGAGGATGAAGAATTAAAGTAGAAATCAGGCGTCCACCTGGAGAATGAGGATGAAAAATTTAAGAAGAAGTCAGGCGTCCACCTGGAGAATGAGTATGAAGAATTAAAGAAGAAATCAGGCGTCCACCTGGAGAATGAGGATGAAAAATTTAAGAAGAAGTCAGGCGTCCACCTGGAGAATGAGGATGAAGAATTGAAGAAGAAATCAGGCGTCTACCTGGAGAATGAGGATGAAGAATTAATGAAGAAATCAGGCGTCCACCTAGGGAATGAGGATGAAGAATTCAAGAAGAAATCTGGCGTCCACCTGGAGAATAAGGATGAAGAATTTAAAAAGAAGTCAGGCGTCCACCTAAAGAATGAGGATGAAAAATTGAAGAAGAAATCAGGCGTCCACCTGGAGAATGAGGATGAAGAATTTAAGAAGAAGTCAGGCGTCCACCTGGAGAATGAGGATGAAGAATTAAAGAAGAAGTCAGGCGTCCACCTGGAGAATGAGGATGAAAAATTTAAGAAGAAGTCAAGCGTCCACCTGGAGAATGAGGATGAAGAATTAAAGAAGAAATCAGGCGCCCACCTGGAGAATGAGGATGAAGAATTAAAGAAGAAGTCAGGCGTCCACCTGGAGAATGAGGATGAAGAATTGAAGAAGAAATCAGGCGTCCACCTGGAGAATGAGGATGAACAATTAATGAAGAAATCAGGTGTCCACCTGGAGAATGAGGATGAAAAATTTAAGAAGAAGTCAGGCGTCCACCTGG
The DNA here is from genome assembly GCF_000715075.1 of Nicotiana tabacum. Lineage (NCBI taxonomy): Eukaryota > Viridiplantae > Streptophyta > Magnoliopsida > Solanales > Solanaceae > Nicotiana > Nicotiana tabacum. The sequence continues at coordinate 145,775,996 of NC_134090.1, forward strand.
AGAATGAGTATGAAGAATTAAAGAAGAAATCAGGCGTCCACCTGGATAATGAGGATGAAAAATTTAAAAAGAAGTCAGGCGTCCACCTGGAGAATGAGGATGAAGAATTGAAGAAGAAATCAGGCGTCCACCTGGAGAATGAGGATGAACAATTAATGAAGAAATCAGGCGTCCACCTGGAGAATGAGGATGAAAAATTTAAGAAGAAGTCAGGCGTCCACCTGGAGAATGAGTATGAAGAATTAAAGAAGAAATCAGGCGTCCACCTGGAGAATGAGGATGAAAAATTTAAAAAGAAGTCAGGCGTCCACCTGGAGAATGAGGATGAAGAATTGAAGAAGAAATCAGGCGTCCACCTGGAGAATGAGGATGAACAATTAATGAAGAAATCAGGCGTCCACCTAGGGAATGAGGATGAAGAATTGAAGAAGAAATCAGGCGTCCATCTGGAGAATGAGGATGAAGAATTTAAGAAGAAGTCAGGCGTCCACCTAGAGAATGAGGATGAAAAATTGAAGAAGAAATCAGGCGTCCACCTGGAGAATGAGGATGAAGATTTGAAGAAGAAATCAGGCGTCCACCTGGAGAATGAGGATGAAGAATTTAAGAAGAAGTCAGGCGTCCACCTGGAGAATGAGGATGAAGAATTTAAGAAGAAGTCAGACGTCCACCTAGAGAATGAGGATGAATATTTTAAGAAGAAATCAGGCGTCCACCTGGAGAATGAGGATGAAGAATTTAAGAAGAAGTCAGGCGTCTACCTGGAGAATGAGGATGAAGAATTAAAGAAGAAATCAGGCGTCCACCTAGAGAATGAGGATGAAGAAATTTAAGAAGAAATCAGGCGCCCACCTGGAGAATGAGGATGAAGAATTTAAGAAGAAGTCAGGCGTCCACCTGGAGAATGAGGATGAAGAATTAAAGAAGAAGTCAAGCGTCCACCTGGAGAATGAGGATGAAGAATTAAAGAAGAAATCAGGCGTCCACCTGGAGAATGAGGATGAAAAATTTAAGAAGAAGTCAGGCGTCCACCTGGAGAATGAGGATGAAGAATTAAAGAAGAAATCAGGCGTCCACCTGGAGAATGAGGATGAAAAATTTAAGAAGAAGTCAGGCGTCCACCTGGAGAATGAGGATGAAGAATTTAAGAAGAAGTCAGGCGTCCACCTGGAGAATGAGGATGAAGAATTAAAGAAGAAATCAGGCGTCCACCTGGAGAATGAGGATGAAGAATTAAAGAAGAAGTCAAGCGTCCACCTGGAGAATGAGGATGAAGAATTAAAGTAGAAATCAGGCGTCCACCTGGAGAATGAGGATGAAAAATTTAAGAAGAAGTCAGGCGTCCACCTGGAGAATGAGTATGAAGAATTAAAGAAGAAATCAGGCGTCCACCTGGAGAATGAGGATGAAAAATTTAAGAAGAAGTCAGGCGTCCACCTGGAGAATGAGGATGAAGAATTGAAGAAGAAATCAGGCGTCTACCTGGAGAATGAGGATGAAGAATTAATGAAGAAATCAGGCGTCCACCTAGGGAATGAGGATGAAGAATTCAAGAAGAAATCAGGCGTCCACCTGGAGAATAAGGATGAAGAATTTAAAAAGAAGTCAGGCGTCCACCTAGAGAATTAGGATGAAAAATTGAAGAAGAAATCAGGCGTCCACCTGGAGAATGAGGATGAAGAATTTAAGAAGAAGTCAGGCGTCCACCTGGAGAATGAGGATGAAGAATTAAAGAAGAAGTCAGGCGTCCACCTGGAGAATGAGGATGAAAAATTTAAGAAGAAGTCAAGCGTCCACCTGGAGAATGAGGATGAAGAATTAAAGAAGAAATCAGGCGCCCACCTGGAGAATGAGGATGAAGAATTAAAGAAGAAGTCAGGCGTCCACCTGGAGAATGAGGATGCAGAATTAAAGAAGAAGTCAAGCGTCCACCTGGAGAATGAGGATGAAGAATTAAAGAAGAAATCAGGCGTCCACCTGGAGAATGAGGATGAAAAATTTAAGAAGAAGTCAGGCGTCCACCTGGAGAATGAGGATGAAGAATTAAAGAAGAAATCAGGCGTCCACCTGGAGAATGAGGATGAAAAATTTAAGAAGAAGTCAGGCGTCCACCTGGAGAATGAGGATGAAGAATTTAAGAAGAAGTCAGGCGTCCACCTGGAGAATGAGGATGAAGAATTAAAGAAGAAGTCAGGCGTCCACCTGGAGAATGAGGATGAAGAATTAAAGAAGAAGTCAAGCGTCCACCTGGAGAATGAGGATGAAGAATTAAAGAAGAAATCAGGCGTCCACCTGGAGAATGAGGATGAAAAATTTAAGAAGAAGTCAGGCGTCCACCTGGAGAATGAGGATGAAGAATTAAAGAAGAAATCAGGCGTCCACCTGGAGAATGAGGATGAAAAATTTAAGAAGAAGTCAGGCGTCCACCTGGAGAATGAGGATGAAGAATTTAAGAAGAAGTCAAGCGTCCACCTGGAGAATGAGGATGGAGAATTAAAGAAGAAATCAGGCGTCCACCTGGAGAATGAGGATGAAAAATTTAAGAAGAAGTCAGGCGTCCACCTGGGGAATGAGGATGAAGAATTGAAGAAGAAATCAGGCGTCCACCTGGAGAATGAGGATGAAGAATTTAAGAAGAAGTCAGGCGTCCACCTAGAGAATGAGGATGAAAAATTGAAGAAGAAATCAGGCGTCCACCTAGAGAATGAGGATGAAGAATTAAAGAAGAAATCAGGCGTCCACCTGGAGAATGAGGATGAAAAATTTAAGAAGAAGTCAGGCGTCCACCTGGAGAATGAGGATGAAAAATTTAAGAAGAAGTCAGGCGTCCACCTGGAGAATGAGGATGAAGAATTGAAGAAGAAGTCAGGCGTCCACCTGGAGAATGAGGATGAAGAATTGAAGAAGAAATCCGGCGTCCACCTGGACAATGAGGATGAAGAAGTTAAGAAGAAGTAAGGCGTCCACCTGGAGAATAAGGATGAAGAATTTAAGAAGAAATCAGGCGTCCACCTGGAGAATGAGGATGAAAAATTTAAGAAGAAGTCAGGCGTCCACCTGGAGAATGAGGATGAAGAATTAAAGAAGAAATCAGGCGTCCACCTGGAGAATGAGGATGAAAAATTTAAGAAGAAGTCAGGCGTCCACCTGGAGAATGAGGATGAAGAATTGAAGAAGAAATCAGGCGTCCACCCGGAGAATGAGGATGAAGAATTAATGAAGAAGACAGGCGTCCACCTAGGGAATGAGGATGAAGAATTGAAGAAGAAATCAGGCGTCCACCTGGAAAATGAGGATGAAGAATCGAAGAGGCAATCAGGCGTCCACCTAGAGAATAAGGGAATACAATTGAAGTATCAGCAGTCAGGCGCACACCTGAAGAACAGAATGGCAATGTAGTTTGACATTACGGGTTGAAGTCAAAAGCCCGCCCATGTGAGAAAGGAGCACACGTAAAGTCAATAAAGCAAAGGAGTCCAACCAAAACCCCAGCAAGAAACAACAAGAGTCCCAAACAAATAATATAAATACGAGGCACAATGAAAGGAAATGCGGAACAAGTCAGAAGCAAAAGATGCCCAAAAGTCACCAAGACATCAAGACAACAAGAAACGCAAGGGTTCGGTCAGCAAGCAGTAAAAGCAGCACAAAACAGCAGTAACATCACAGTCCCATGGTAGTCCCAGCTACCCAAAACTTCTCGAACTACATTGACCTGATTCCTTTATAGCCAAGGATATGTATGAAACCTTTGAAGCAAAGGTTCGGTCAAATCATTCAAAAAATGCTTCTCATAGAGTATTCGAACAGGCAAAAATCGCTCGTATCCGCTCACTTTATCTTTGCACGCAAACTCTTCGAGTTTCCGCACAAAGAGGGGCAGCTGTGAGCACGTGATTTTTGCCTCACGAAAAATACTCTAAAATAAATCAAAAAATAAAACAAATTTCTCTTAGTATGCAGTTTTTAGAATTTATGTAGCGTTTATTAATTGTTTGTGTTTGTCCGTAAATGTTTGCTTTGTTATAATTAAACGAAACTAAAATAAAAATACATGTTGCATGCATATCTAGGATTTAATTATGCATTTAAAAGATAATTGAAATAAAATCACAAAAATATGCATTTGTTCTAGTTTTAATGTTTCACTGTGTGATTAACGCTTTGTCTATGTGTTAAATAGTTGTTAAAAAAGTAATTAATATTTTTCTAAGGTTAAAATTGTTTTATAATTTTTTATTTGGGATTTTTATACTTAGGATTAAAATTAGGAAATGTAAAATAAGTTTTTTTTAAAAAAAAACTAAAAAAATCGGACCTGGACTGAAATCCAGGCCCAAACAAATTTACCCCCCCCCCCCACAGCCTAATCCAAACAACCCAGGTCGGTCCAACTCAGGAATAAATCCAAACGACGACGTTTGGTCACATTTCATCAAGGACCGTTGGATCATATCCATCCAACGGCTGAGATCCTACATCTCTTACCCGTAATCCCTACCTGATCCATTACCCGGGCCGACCCATTCCCCAACTAAACAAAAACGACGCCGTTCATGTAAGTAGATAGATCCTGGCCATCCATTCTGCCTGATCTAACGGTCAGTATCAATCCACCCCATCCCTATATAAATCCAAATCCCTACCCCGGCCCCCTAACTAAACACCCCCCCTCTCTCCACTGTTCATCATCCTCTCCGAATCACACCCCTAACCCTAGCCGCCTTAACTCTCCATCGTCTGAAACCCGACGGCAACAACGCCGCCGGTCACCACCTGAACACCCTCGACTCCTCACAACCCCCTCTTCACAGATCTAGTATTAGTTTCCTTCGAATCAGGCCCCAACTCTTCGAATCTTAAATCGAAGGTTGGTCTGAAAACTCGACCCTTTCCGATGACTTCCAAATTAACACTGTAGCTTCCCCTAACTACCCTAGCTATGGATCTGGTGTTTGTTTGGCTCGAATCACCTCAGAGTTCTTCGAATATTCTTTTTGAAGGTTCGAACCAAACATGAACTCACTCAGATTCGTTCCAAACTAACACCAAATGACCCCTAGGCCTCCCTCACCCTTATGTCATCTTTGGTTCCCTTCGAATCTGCCCAGAAGTGTTCGAATTTAAGATCCAAGAATCAGAAACCCTAAAAATTTCAAAACATGGAATTTGCCCGAATTAAATAAGGGATTGAGGTCTAAGAGACTTTAATCGAGGTATTCTCAATTGAGAATACTTCGAATAAAGTCTGTTCAGCCTCAAAAAGGTCCGAATTCAAAGTCCAGCTTGAGTCCGTGTAAATTTAAAGATTCAGAAGTATTTTTCTTATTTCTTTTTGTATCCTATGTGTATATTGTTGCCCGTTTCAGTAGCTTGTGTAATTTATTTTTCACATTTTTTGTTTATTTAAATTCTGTGATTCTGTCTCATACCTGTATATTTGATCAAATAAGTGAATTGTTTCTGTTGGTTATGTTTGTTTACAATGTGTGTAATCGACTCGATTAAGTTCGTCGATTAGTTACATTATGAATTCCCGTTTATGATAATACATTGTAATAACCTGCTCACCTGTTTTGATTGACTATTATCATGTTGTTGTAATCAGTTAATTAGTTCTTGCTAATTAGTTGGTTCTTGTTTAATAAGTCAGAAAGTTTATCAAACATTTGTGTATTAATTTCTTAGCAGTTGGTTTCAGGCAGTGTCAATATACTGACAATGCCCCTGCATTCATACATATTTCAAATTCAGTTTAAATTGTTCTGTTGAATTCTGTGTGATGTTGTTGTGATGTTAGGTTTAAATTCAATTTCACAAATGTTGATTAGATACAATTGTGTTAGAAAATTGCATTCTCAGTTAAGATTCAGTCCAGAACTTAAGAGAATTGGTTATAGCTGTTTTAAATCAGGTTGATAATTAAGTTTGAACAGATTTTTAAATCTTTTTTGTACTAGATTCTGATTTTTGTATTAAGGGCAGTAATAACAGTAGGATTTCAGGGGTGTTTTGGGAATGAAACAGTGAAAGTCATATGATAATGTTAGTGTGATGTTGGTGGATTGTTAATGGCTATAATCTAATAGGATAATGAGAAACAAAGGGTAATGGGAATGCTGAAAATCAGGAAAAGATTACTTAATGGGATTTAAAGTAGTAAAAGCAGATTTTAATGGGATTTTCTGATTTTTAAAAGAAGAAGGGGGTCCAGGCAGCACTGAAAGGAAAAGGGGCAGACCTGTATAAGATAGAGGGGATTGGGACTGAAAAAAAGGACTGAGATTTTAATATACACAGAAATACATATACACAGAGAGAGACAGAGAGAAAATCTGGACAGAAATTAAGAGAGGAAAAAACACACAGAAGCAGAAATAGAAATCTGATTCAAGAAAAAGAAAGAAAACAGAAATAAAGAAAGAAAAACCAGAAGCAGGAAAAAACAGATTTCAACAATAGAAGCTAGTGTTAAGGTTGAATTTCTGAGATTGAAATTGTCAGTTTGCCTTCTCCTAAGTCTTGAAAAATCAAAAATACTGTGTTTTATCTGTCTGGATTTGTTCAAATCCCATTGTTGAGTTTAAAGTCTGAAATTTCTTAAAGAGTCATTCTACGTTGTGTCTGGATTCTCGGGTTCTGTATTGTTGCTCAAATCTGTGGAAATACTGGCATTTTCTACTGATTTGGTTACTGTTGTCACTGCTGAAATTTACTTCTTATACCTTCATTTCCAGGTACATATCTGTAAACTCATGTCATGCAAAGCTTTCAACATGACAAATAAATGAAGCTCGAATTGTAATTTTGTCTTCTATACATTTAAGTTCGTTAGTTTGAATTTCAGCTTTGTTTCATGTTGGTTAACTAGTAGTGAGTTCGACACGATGGCTATAAGTTAATTATCTTATTTTGAAATTCGTATAAAAGCTTCGTAATAATGTTATCCATTTCGAAATCTCATTAGTATAGTTATATCTGAATTGTCAAGATAAGGAACATGGCATAAAGTTGGTCATTAATTAAGTCTTGTGACATTGTTAGTTAGGTACAGAATAGTATGGAAATGTCAAGAAAATACATTGTTAGTATATTTTGTTAATTATTTGGTTGTGGTTTAAGGCTAGATGATGTTGGTTGCATTTTGTTCATATATGGCGTAATAATGGTTATGTTTATAATCAATAGTCGAAAGATGCATTGATAAAATCCGTTAGGTTCACAATGTTGGAATATGGTGAATGGTGTAGGGGTATATTCATGTTATATATGATATCGTCTTATTAAAGACAACAGGTAGATTAGTTCTTTTCTTAATAACAAATGGCCTAGTTATTTGAATGCAATCACCTCATTTCTTTAAAAAATAATGTAAACAATAAGTCAACCATTTTTTTTACGTGTAAAGTTAGTGTTTTCTAATAGTTCACATAGGTTGAGAATAAAATCGTTTCGATTAGGTATATCCCAAACTCAATCATAAGCAGAATTAACTAAAATAATCATGCATATCGGATTAAGAACAAGTGATGTGGAAGGAGATTAGGCTTATAAATTGTAACAATTTTAAGAATGTAATATAGCATTCGTTATAAATAAAATAATGAAAATTCTTCGAAAACATCTCTTCCTTTCATAAATCAATTTTTTAGTTTCATATGCAATTCACTTATTGGGTATACATATATTGGATTTACGAGAAAATGGTAGTATTAATCACACTTTGTTTATTTTTACTCCTAAAATTTGAATGGCTCGGACGAATATAATTCACACGTAAAAATATAATCAGTGGTCAACATTTAATAAATTGTGAATTCTTTTCAAAGAATTTAAGGGCATCTCAAATGGGGATTTCTCATGATTTTCACATAAAAATAATATGGATGTAATAAACAATTTGTAAACAAATTTATACTACCATCGAGAATATTTTTGTGATTAGGGATACGTTCGCGTAACCAGATTATATTTCTAAAAGTAATCGGATTATGCGTTCGCGCAACTTCGAGCGAATATTTAATAAAAGGGATTTTTCGGAGAATAGCAAATTAATTTCCTAAAAACCCGAGATGTGCAGTTCATTGTTTAATCATACAAGGGCGACGATGTTCTTAATTTTATTTTTAATTTTGAACGTATGGTTTTTTTTATAATAAAAATATAAAAAATATTATCAACCTTTTTGTGTACACGTATGCGTGGCACGATTCTCTACAATTATAAAAGGTATATAATACGAATATACGTACGCGTGTTATATAATTGTAAACAATCTAAACAAAAGCAGTAATAAAATCAGGTAACAAGAAAAAGGGTATTTAGTAAATCAAGATAATTAAGCCAAATATAAAAATGGTTAAGCGACCGTGCTAGAACCACGGAATTTGGGAATGCCTAACACCTTCTCCCGAATTAACAGAATTCCTTACTCAGGATTTCTGGTTCGCAGAATAACAAACAGAGTCATATTCTCCTCGATTCAGGGATTAAAACCGGTGACTTGGGACGCCTTAAAATTCCCAGGTGGAGACTCTGAAACAAATAAACAAATCCCGTTTCGACTGTCCTTTAATTGGAGAAAACTCCCTATGCGCCCCCGCGGGCGTGGAAAAAAAGGAGGTGTGACATAATCGATTAGAATAAGTTTCGTCGATTAGTTAAGTCTTATTATAAATCCCTGTTCTTGTCAATGCCGCTTGAATTGCCTGATTATCTATTTCTGATTGATTGTTGTCAATTGTTATAGGCAATCGGTTAATTAGTTATCGTCGATTAATTCAGTTTTATTAGTAGTTTTCGTCAAATGGTTTGAGGTCGAATGTTGTATGTACTGATCTTTAGGCAATTAGCTTCAGGGTATTGTCAATATACTGTCAATGATCCTTCATTCTTGTATAGGTTTGACTTAGAATTGTATTAGCTTAATCCCTGCATTCATGTGATTTTGATTCAGTTTCAGTTTCAACTTTAATGATTCTGCTGAGTTCTGTGTTGTGTTAGTTTGGTTTTGATTTAAATTCAGTTCATTTGTTTCAATTGGAATTCAACCTTAGTCATTCAGTTGTCAGGAGGATTGGTTATAGCTGTTAATCAGAATTAGTTTTAGATAATTGTTAGCTTGAACATATTTTAGAGTTAAAGGTTTTAATGCAAATGAATAGATTGTATTAGGGCAGTAATATTAAGGGGTTTCAGGGGTGATTTGGGAATGGAACAGTTAGGATAATATTTTAATGTTAGTGTCTTGTTAGTGGAGTATTAAATGTCTTTAAATTAATAAGTTAATGGGGAACAAGAGGGAATTGTGGCTGAAAAAAAGGAAAAACATTCCTTAGTGGGTTTTAAGTGGAAATATGCAGATTTTGGTTGCTGGGTGGTCGGGTAGTTATGTTTTAAAGAGGGGGTAGGCCTGTAATGGCTATAAATAGAAGGCATTTGGACTGATTAAGGGGCAGAATTTTGGAGATCAGAAATTCAGAATTAGAAATATATAAAAATAGGCTGGCTTTTAATGTTGAAGAGGTCAGTTTAGTTTGAGAGTGAAAGTGACTGGATTTTAACACAAAAGTTCAGTTAGTTAGAGAGTGAAAACATGTTGGATTTCAATACTAAGAATTCAATATTGAGAGTAAGAAAGTCTAGTCTTCTTTGATTGCTGAAAATCAGTTAAAAGAGTAGAGTTTCTTGAATGTGTTCTTCTTTGAGATTTAAAGAATATAGAATTGGAAAGTACTGTTTCATTGCATTTCTGAGTTGATTTCTTCCCTTTGTTTGTTTCTGGAAGTTCTCTGGTTCAGTTTGGTATTGTTGAGTTTGTCAACTAGTTTTTCTGAGTTTGTTGTGGGTTTCTCGTTACTGTTCTATTGGTTATTGCTGGGATTTTGCTGGTTTTAATCTGTTATTGGGCTGTTGCTGTTTGTTGATGTTGCTGTGTTTCTACTGGATCTGCTGTTTCTCATCTTCCTCTTCTTTTGTTTCCAATACCAGGTACACGACTGTAACACTTGCTATTGTAAGCTGAAATATGTGGAAGCATGAATATATATAAAAATGGAAGTCTGAAGTTTGATTCAGTTTTTTTTTTACTAATTGTAGTTAGAACATTTTGTATACTACTGTTATGTAGATTTCTGCTGCTTTGTATAGCTGGACAGTTTTCAGTTGATTTGGATTAATTGGAGTTATAGTTATAATGAACTATTAGGTGGTATTTATAGCTGTAGTTAGTTTTGTTTGTATGATAGCATTTTTCTGTTTGAAGTTAAAAATTAGGAACAGTTTAAGCATGATGTTAGATTGAAATCAGTAAGTCCATGCCTCCTTAGTAAATGCAATAGTTAAATATCAGTAGAGTAGGTTTCAATTGTCAAAATTAATAAGCCTTTGAGTTCATTATTTTAGAGCAGACATTGGTAACTTCAGTAGTTGGCGTTATGAGTCACTAGAACCAAACTTGCAATCTCGTATGCTTTTTTATATATCATTTCAACTTTAGTGATATTCGCTTATAGAATAAGGCACGAAACAATTTTCCATTTATACGAGTTCGAGTGCAATTTTCCGTTAGCATCTTTTGTAATCTAATAATTAATAAGAGGCCCGAACTTGCCAAGCATGTAATTTAATTAGGACTTTTTCTTCTTTCATTTTTAGAGATGAACAAAAATAGAAAAAATGTAGTCATTTTAGGATTATCCTTTTAAAATAAACTAGACGAGCCTCGCCAAATAAAACGCACAAGCCGCGGGGCTCTCATAAATGCATATATATTAAAAATACTTAGAATTCGGGATGGGCCGTCTAGCAAATTTCACGGCCTTCCCCAAAATAATAATACGCTAGTCACTTTTAGGCGCGCTTTTAATAATTTACTTTCTTAAACTCGGGTGTGCATTTCATGCGACCCAAATCCAAATCCCAAAACGTCGAGCCAAATGTGTTCAGGATTGCGGGTGCATTTCATGTGACGTGATCCAAAAACATGTTTTAAACGACGTTCAATTTTCTTTAATAATTTTTATAAAAGCGGTTTAAAAATTTAAAATTTGCACATAGGCTCAAAAATGTATTAAAATCAGAAAATTAAGCCGAACATTACAGTTAAGCGACCGTGATAGAACCACGGAACTCAAGAATGCCTAACACCTTCTCCCGGGTTAACAGAATTCCTTTTCCGGATTTCTGGTTCGCGGACTGTTAAACAGAGTCATTCTTTTCCTCGGTTCGGGATTAAACCGGTGACTTAGGACACCATAAATCTCCCAAGTGGCGACTCTGAATTTCTTAATAATAAATCTCGTTTTCGATTGTCCTTAAATTGGAAAAACTCCCTATATGCCCCTACGGGCACGAGCCAAAAGGAGGTGTGACACCCCCCTTTGGAACATTCGTCCTCGATTGTTAGCTGTTACGCTTATTAGTTTCGTAACCTATAGCTTTTATGAATACTTTAATACTGTACTTGCCATCTAGGCAACTGTTCTGTGAATAAATTCAAAGGACAGGGCATTCCCCCCCTTAAGAACTCTTTCTCACACCAAGACTTGTGGTCTGAATCCTTCTAATATTTTAGCTGTTGCTACTTTCTGTGATGCAGCCGGTATGACTGTCCTTTTATGCACGAATCTTCTCTCTTTTTTTCTCAAACTTTTAGCCAATCTCTTGGCCTTTGCGAATATATACAAAACTATGACAAGTTATCCCTTCGAGAATCAATAGGTATACTGATGTTCTTCGCTCGGTACTTTGTTGAATGTACCACTATTGCTATATTTTATTTACTAGCCTTGGTTATCTGTCCTTATGACTTTAGTGCATCAAGGTAGGTCATATTGTACCATAACTCTTACTTCAATTTATGATTACCGAGGTTTGCTACCCAACTCCAGGTTATTCTCTCGCTATTTATCCTATATGTATAAATCCAAGTCCTTTAATGCTTCCTCATTACAATTCATCTTAATATTGACGACCTAATCTCACATCATACTTTGTAAATTTTATCCAACCATTGTTGGTTCACCTTAATGCTGATCTATAATCTACCACTAATAACTTGAAACCTCTTACGTAATACATTGTCACTAGGCTCACATCGCATCGAGGAACATTTGAAGTTATTTTTCCGATCCACCTAGGGACGATACTATACTTCAATAACTGTATTTCATAGAATCCCAATGTGACTCATCTTATGGGGGTATTCTAATCCCATGAAATTCATGAAATCCATTTTCTTAAATTCATTACTCAATAAGAGGCCTAAACGTCATCCTCTTATCTATCACCATTACACCCTTATTATACTACCAGGGCAACATTTCATCTCTTTTAATTGCTCCTAGTCTTAGACTACTCTGAGTTCATTCAAGATGTACCGAGTTTCTATAACATACGGAAACCATCAACTCTCTTGTTTAGATGGTCTTATTCGGAGGCATTACCTATTCTTGTCACCTTCTCACTCACCTTTTCTTATCCTTACTTCTATCTACCTAAAACCTTGTTGATCTACCATACTTTATCTTATGTTCTATACATATCTATTTATACTACTCGCAATCTTCCTTTTAATTGCTAGCATTATAGATTTCCTTTCGTGCCTTGTCAGTTATCTTTAACTATAAGCAATGTCTTTTCCTAGTCGTTCTGCCACTTGTTGCATGAATACTTGGCTTATCTTATTACCCATGAATACTTGAATTTCTTGTAACTCATATGATCTCAACTATAACTTTTGTTTTTTTTCTTCTTCCCATTCATTAGCGACAATATGTGCCACTTTCCTATGGAGTGCATACAATGTTGTAGTGAGAATGTTGTTACAAGACCATTATTTATTTAGGTCACTATGCTTAGGTTGAAGTTTTTTTCCTTATTTCCTCAGCTAGTGTTTCTTTGTAGTACTTAAGTGAGACCCTTTGATTCCAGTAACATTGAGAACTTATTACATCGTATACCTGAAAGAATCTTTGATGTTCTTACTGGCCTATAATTATCCTTAGTTACTTACCTCAGCGCCCTGGTCCTTATAGGTTGCTTCTGAACTGAAATTTTTTACTGTCTCCCTAGTGGCACTTTCTTTTATTTTCGTAACACTTATATTGTACATTTAACTACCCCAACTCCTATCTGAAAATTTTTCAACAATTGCGATCTCGTATCTGCAATACTGAATTCTCTATGCTGGGGTTCATTATTTTTATCTTGCACAATCTGCTGATTTGTCTATATCCTCATGTCTAGCCATAACTATGCTCTTCCTGAATTAGCTACAGACTACTCGTTTGTCCATTCTCATATCTATATTTCTTGTAATCTCTCTTGGGTTAGTTCCTTTGTCTTAACTTACCTCTCGTACTGGCTCCTGATGTATAAAGTATTCATTCGCACTTATTTATCAATAACATCCTGGCCGGGAGATCTTACCGCCTTTCTCCGGTGTCATGCTTACATAATTTTTTGGAGTCGTGACATATCTGTAGAATCTGAATAAAGACAACTTCATCCCTTTCTTCTTTTTACCACATTCTTCCTTACCATTCCATAGTTACATCTTCGTCTTTGGCGTGTTTTCACATCATCAATGACCCTTACTCGCCTTACGGTAACCCTTCTATACAGGGGATAACTAAATTCCTTACGCACGAGGGTGATACCTAGAATAACTGGCATACTTATTCTCTTAAGTTTCACTCTACTCACAGTGCTTACTCTAGGGAAGCATCTTCCTGAATGACCTTTAAAGGTTATTCTTCTGTTGTCCATTCTATTATCACCGGAATGAAATCTTAAAAATTCTCATGATGCTGACTATTATCAAATCATTTGATCCCCAATTCATGTTCAGTTTATCTTGTTTACAAACCCATACTTATTTCTAATTACTCCGGGGTCTACCTTTTCCTTCTGGTAATAACTTCGGAGTCACCAACTCATTTCTCGAAATGGGGATATGACTTTATGGTTTATACTCTTTTATTGCATCAAGGCCTGTCACCTATTGTATTTCCCTTCACTTGACTATAGACTCTGTCGTCCTGTCATATTTTGATTTGTCGTTATCCCTCATTTATCACATCTTACTCATAATGCTTCATTTACTCTCTTCTTATTCTCCGGCTAATCTTCCTGTCTATCACATTATTCTAAAAACTTCAACAAAACATTTTTCACTTTTAGCTCCCCTTACTTCATCTCACTGGCTCTTTGGGATGCCTAACATTCTCTCTTTTTTCTTTCTAGAGCTGGAGTCATACTAAGGTAAATATTTATCCCTTCTAGGATTCCATTGCCTATCTTCTGAAATTTTTGAATATTCTAATATTCATATTTGATTACTTTATTCTAGAGTTCACCATCTGGGTGTCTCACAAGGAGATCTATTATCACATTTGTATTATCCTTCGGAAAGGTTAGCTAATGATAACAATCCATCCAAAAAAATTGATTACCCTAACCCCAGCTTGATCCTGATATTACATCATTCTCTTAAACTATATATGTCAGCTCCCATAGGGCATAATTGAGATGGGTGTGGTCAATTGTATTATAACTCTATTACTGTTGAAAGTAACTCAGAGTGCTTATATTTCTCTACTTTAGTTGTAAATATTGTTAATCTTCATTAACTAGGTACCTCGTACCCTTCTTCACAACTTGCTTCTTTTACTTGCTGAAACTTGTGTCTACCTTCCAATTCTTTTATTCCCTTTTACCATACGAGTGGATAGATATTCTTGCCTCAGGGCTCATTATCAAGAAACTTACACATCTTAGTAGACACATGATCTGCTGAAAACCTCAAATTTACTCATCATAAGCATGATGAAAAATTGAATTCCTCTGACTCAACTCTTCCGCAGCCACCTTCAATCTCTAACCAGCTGTCTTTCTGAATGTGGATATCGTTGTATTAGGAACAAAATAGAATTTAGGAGTTTGAATTCTTACAACTGAGCTCTACCACATAATCTAGAGTAAAAAGAAAGAGTGACATCCTAAATGCCCTATAGCCTCCTGCTTATAAATGTGGTGCACAAACACACCCTTAAACAAGACTCTACTAGACATGGCTTATAGACTCCCTAGTACAGAACTGCTCTGATATCACTTCTATCACGATCCAAACCGATGGGCCGCGATGGGCACCCGGTATCTTACTCAACCATGTACCAACGTAACACATCTTTCGTATCATACTATCATAGGTAAATGAGACGAAATGGCTCTTTTGAGATAACTAGAATAAAACGTAAGAGAATACTCGACATGATATAGAAACTTATGCATGCAACATACGGGCCTATAAAGCTGACATGATAAAACAAGTATCCATATGCATAACATCAGTCTATAAGCCTCTAGGAGTACATAAACGTCATAAAGGTCGGGACAGGGCCACGCCATACCAATCAATACGCGTCCAAATCATACTGACCAAATAGGCAACTTCGGAGCAAATGGAGTGCAACAACACCTTCCGCTGAGCTGATCCTATTAAGAGGACTATCAACCTATCTATCTGGACCTGCAAGCATGAAACTCAGCGTCCCTGGGCAAAAGAGACGTCAGTACAAATAAGGTAACGGGTATGTAAGGCATGAAAGCAGTATGTAAAAGACATGAAAGAAACATAAAGTAAAGGACTCAACCTGTAATTATGAATAGCTCTGTGAATCATGAAACATTTATATTGTCATGCATGTGCATATAAATGTCATATCATGCATAGGTATATTCGTACATAATATTATCAAGCCTCTGAGGGCATCCCATTATATCATCTCAGCCACTGTGGGAAAAATCATCAACGTATACCAGTTGATCAGGTGGTGGTGTGTATATAACGCCATAACCTTTTCCCATATCCCATATACATATAATATATGCGTATATAACGCCATTTGGTCATGGGTCAATGTACATGTATAAACGAATGCAATACATAATGAAGTAAGTTAGTAAGATTTCTCGGAACGTCATGAGACCCATGAACAAACGATATGATAGTAGGACATATGGGGAATCTAGAACATAGGCAACCCTAGTACTTCTAAGAATAGAATCATTTGTGAAAGTTGCTACATGCTCGTTTCATTGTATCATATGGATCATGCCAAAAATAAAGGAGAGATAGCCTCAACACACCTCAAGTCGTCAATGCAACTCCATAACAAGCTTATAATAACTTGGCGCGCCAATCCTATAACAAAGAAATACATGTACGACTTAGATGGCGCTAGTGTATTATGTATATCAAATGATAACTCGATTCTAAAATAAAACGGGCAGTATTTCGCCTGATTTTACTACTCCCTCAAGCCTACTATAGGCAAGACACAAACACAATACAATCAGCAACTCAAAACCAACCTAATTACACTCCGGGACCTTCAATACAATAAAAACCCCAAATATACCATAACACACCCAATCAACAAGTTGTCAATTAGCCTGAAATTACAACAACAAGTGACCAACCTATTACCCTACCACATGTGGCATTTCTCCATGCTCTTTTATCCTTCCAAACTCCATAAATTAGCAGCAAAATAGGCCAACATAAATGGACTACAAAACAGCCCACTAAAAGTGAAAAATATCGAACTCACGGCTTCCAATCTATGTCTCGTGAGTTCTAACTATTAGGAAACCTATTTGTCAACCTTCCTTGATATTTAAACACTTAATTACAGAAATTATACATTTCTTAACTATGAAGTACTTTGCAAAAATCGACCTACAAAGAAAAAAGAGAGGCCGATATAGCGATAC
Organism: Nicotiana tabacum; assembly: GCF_000715075.1. Lineage (NCBI taxonomy): Eukaryota > Viridiplantae > Streptophyta > Magnoliopsida > Solanales > Solanaceae > Nicotiana > Nicotiana tabacum. The sequence goes on from NC_134090.1 coordinate 145,792,775, forward strand.
TTACGTTGTAGGGATTGTTTTATTGTTATCGCTGCTTGATTTCGTGCCCCGAATGATAATCTTGTTGGAAACCCTGGTGAAGAGGTTGAGGGGAAGGTTAGAGGTGTTATTTGGTCGTTCTCTCAAGAATAATGGGGAAAGAGACGAGATAAGGGATGTTAATATCCCATTTTGTTGAAAAATCAAGAAGGTGCTACTTGTCACCCTATCATTAAAGAGACGAGATAAGGGATGTAAATATCCCATTTTGTTGAAAAATCAAGAAGGTTCTACTTGTCACCCTAGCATTATTCCTTTTTCAATGCTTATAAGTTTTTATTCAGGTATCGTATGAGTGAACGGTTAAGAGCATTGGAAACTAGATTCCAAGAACTTCAATTTGGTATATAATATGTCCTAAAAATACCTCATATAACATACGAAATGTATTGCTCAAAAAGCTTTAGTGACACACCTACTTGTCACCTATGCAGTCCGTGCAGTCTCTCTGATATCATATCGATAATCCGTTTAGTGCGTTAGAAACTAGACTCATAGATATTAAATTTGATATGTGGAACATCTCATAATTCCTAGTATTTTGGGAGAAATGCTCCACTACATTTGACCTAATTTTCAACACATTTATGAATGTAACTTGTGATGACATTTGCCAACTTTTGTTTCACAACTCGCTTGACTTCAAAACGTAACACATGACTATCATAAACCTAAAATAACATATAACATAAACTCCTTATCACCTTAAGAACCTCAGTCTCACCCAAAGTGCATGTTATAACATTCCAAACTTATCGACTTTCGACGAAACTTATTTTCTTCAATTTGTTTAGCTTCTAAGACTTTCCAACCATCTTGGTACTTGTTATTCATGATCAAAAATATTTCTATCCCCCAAGGTAACATGATTTACTTTCGAGGATGATCTCATTTTTGATATTACATTAATTGACTTACGAATACTCTCACGTACGAAAATATGGGGTGTAACACTGAGGCCCTTGGGAACTTTGATGCACCAGAAAATCATTGGGTGTACTATGAGAATAGTGTCATATTTCAGACTTGGTTGAAAGCCTGGCTTCCGATATTACTTTTGGGCCTATCCAGGCTCCCTATAATATAGCAGTTCATTTCTGTAATTCATTTATATTTAGTTTGTAATAATAATTCCTTGTAAAATAGATATTAGGGTTAATAGTAGGAAGGGAATCTTATATATATATGTTAAGAACGAGTAGAAATCATGCATATAGGTTGCTGCAATGTTTGTTTACTTATATGCATTAGAAACTATGCCTATAGGACTCATCTAATTCCTTAAATTCTGAATTTCCATCGTTAGAAAACCTGCTCTTAAGTCATTACTCAATTTTGCATCGATAATCATGTCTCCAAACCTTCATGTGTGCATTAGAAATCATGTTTCTAGGAATTTCTTTGTTGATGTCCGCTTAGCAATTGATTGATGATTTACTCGCCTAGAAACCATGCCTATAAGTTTAAATTAGTTCCTGCATTTAGATACCATGCCTATAAGTTTAAATCAATTTATGTATTTAGATGCCATGTCAATAAGGTTTAAATTAGTTCCTGCATTTAAATATCATACCTATAAGATTTAAATCAGTTTCTGCATTTAGATATCATGCCTATAAGGTTTAAAAAATCAATTTCTACACTTAAAACTCATGCCTATAGGATTTTAACATGTTTCAGCACTTAGAAATCATGGCTATAGGTTTTAAGAAAAAATCAACTGCTAAAATGAGTAATCAGTTTACAGCGTATACACCTGGTTTATAAAAATCCTATCCATTCATCATTTAGGCAATTTTGTAGGCTGCTTGAGTCCTGGGTTCATTAAACTGTTATTTTCCTACTGCTTGAAACTACCAAGATTCAGGAAGTAATAAAATCAGTAGGCAAACTGATTAGGTATTTGCTGCCCCGCTTTAATAAAACTGTTGCGTATGTTCTGCTTTGTGCTCACCTAGATATCCTGCTATAGGACTTTTAAATAGTCTGAAATACTGTTTGTTTGAGACCTTCAATTGCATGCTTATTTGTGGAGGTAAATGTGAGCCTTTAACTGTTCCTTTGTTTGACAGTCCTATTAGTTTTGCTGGTCGCTTAGATTTTCTCCTTTTAAGCACTATAGAAGAGCCTAGATCCACCTCAACTAGAAGTCCTAAACACCTCCAGGACCATAAGTAAGGGATGTGTAATGCACGCATAGAGTACGTTTAATTAGAATCGCTTATATAACCATTAAGGGGAGGGTAATTGGGTAGTAAAGGATATGATGACATGTGCGCTAATGCTATGTGTAGCACCTCAACTTGGGGGCGATTACCAAGTATTGCACAGAAGTGATCCTATAGGCTAAAAAAACCTAGGATCCCTTTTACCCCTTTTTATTAAATATAATATCTATTTGCCTAGATTACTTTGTTTGTTTAGAAGACTAATTCACCTAATTCGAGTTTGGCCGGGACCCACTTTTGTAAACCTCGAGGGGTGCCTAACACCTTTCCCTTAAGGTTATTTTGAGCCCTTACCCAATCTCTGGTAATGCAAACCGGTTTATGAATTATTTGCTTTACGTTCCCTAACACACCTTAAATTCATTAGGTGGCGACTCTTCAAATTCCATATCCAATTCCCAAAAGGAAATGAGTTGTCCCAAAGAAATGTCGAAACTCGAACTTTGCGAGAAAAAAGGGGGCGCAATAGCATGGCGACTCTACTAGGGATATTTTAGGCTCTTACCATAATAAACTTGTTTTTTTAGCATGCTTTCTTCCGTTAATTCATGTGCACCCTTTCCCCTTCATCCCTTAGTTGGATTTAATTGCCTATTTTTAAGCATTTCCAATTTCCTTTATTTCCTAAAACTGACTTGTCTCCTTGTTTACTTTCTTAACTGTCTTTCAATTATTCAAATACCGCATTTATCATTTTTAACGTGCAAATACGTGACAATATGCTATTTATTGTTGCATAAATCATGCTCAACATCATATTCCACTTGTGCGTAATCAATCCTATAGAAACTCTTGATGAGTATTTGCGCTCTTCCTATATATCACCCTTTAAATTCAAAAAGGCGTATTTGCGGTAAAACTAGTCGATCAACGGTGCAATCGACGGTTCCGTGCCTTTCCCCCTCAAGTTGTCTGCTTGAGGGTACTAGTCTAGCCCTCCATAGAAACCTTACTCTGATTAATTGGGCATGCATCATGGTCAAACCTAGTTGGGCTAATATGTTGTCCACATAATAACCCTTTAAGACAAGCCTCGTCCAAAAGTCCATAGGGTTTTCCATAATCCTAATGGACGCAACCACGATTGTGTGCACTAATTTTGGAGAAATAAGTGCCAATGTGCTAATTATTGTTGTATAAATAGACGAACCTGGAGGGGGGAAGGGACTAACCATATTTTGTTTTGTAGAAAATGAGGCACGAAGTCCCCAGGTTTGACATGGTCGGTAACATACCATCACTATTGCTAGATTGGTGGAAGGATCTTCCATCAAGTGACCAAAATCATGTGAAAAGGGTCTTAGGAAATTTGCCTTCTTTGTTGGACCTTTAGCTGAACAAAATGTTAATCAAAGTTGCTACAATGTTCTGGGACAAAGAAAGGGCTATGTTCCGTTTTGGAGACATAGAAATGACCCCTCTCTTGGAAGAAATAGGGCGATTCGTTGGGTTGCCTTGGGATAGCCCTAGTTTATTGGTACTTGAAAATTGCACCACTAGGGGATTTCTTAAGATGATGGGGTTAAAGAACAACGATGACTTGGAGTGCCTGAAAAACTCCTACATACCCTTTGACTTCCTCTATGAATGATACGGTCACAACAGGTCTTACCGTATTTTCGATAATGAATTCTCCATCACCTTCTTAGGCTGGATTCACCGTAGGGTCTTTGTGTTCATTGTGTGTTTCCTAGGTATGCTAGTGTTCCCAATCCAAGGAGACAGAATCCACACCAAGCTGGCCATGGGGGCCGAAACTTTAATGGATGGGATCAATGGGCAGACATATACCATTGTCCCTATGATCATTGCAGATATGTACCGGGCCTTGGAGCGTTGTCAGAAGGGGTACAGATACTTCTAGGGTTGCACTTTGATGCTGCAAGTTTGGCTATTAGAACATCTCCAAAAAGGTCAATACCGTTAGGAATTTCTGCGGAGGCCGTGGAATGATCATTTAGACTTCCGTCATCCCAAGAAAATGACCTATATCCTAGACATGTTTTCTCAACCAAAGGATGCTATAGGATGAGTGCAGTTTTTCAACAATTTAATCGAGGACCAGGTTCAATAGATGTTAGCTACCGATGAGTTCATCAACAAATCTAGGGATGTTCCACACTTGGTACTGATCGGGTTGAGGGGCATATACCCTTATGCTCCCATCAGGATTATGAGACAAGTAGGCAGGAAGCAGGTCATACCGCGGGTTGCTAAGATGAGTCACTATAGGGCAGATTTTTAGGATGACGATGTCCCGTAAAAATGCAAGCTCAGCATATGTGGCATTTGAAAGTTGTCGTATCGAGCCAGATTGGTATCACACCGGTCACGTGTACTTTTACCCTTTTATGGTTAGATGATAACATAGAGTGAATATTCAAACCAAGGGTTGGTCCAGGAAATAGGGTCATAGAAGAAGTTGCCGAAGCACAGGCGAAGTATAACAAATTGCGCAAAAGAGTTCACGAGTATGAAGCCGAGCATAGGGAGCAACATAAGGCTGATATGGAAATTATAAATGAGTGGAAAGAGAGGTTTGTTAAATCCAGCGAAAGGCTGTAATATCTCGAGTACAGTCTGATAGAATTGGAAGGGAAAATGAGGAAGAGAGTCACCGATTGACAGAACGCTGAGGGAAACGAAGGAGGACATTTGGCAAGGGCATTCTTACTGCTGAACCTGCGCGAACTGGGGATCTGATCGATAAGAGCATCCAACCTGGAGAAGGTCCTTCCGGGACCAAGTAGATTAGGTTTACTTACTTTTCAAATGTAATAAGACCAAGTGCCATTAGTGACTTATCTTATTTAGTGTCATTTTGGGCCGTCTATCTTTACATTAATGAAATGAGGCAATTATTGGCACTAAATTTCTCCAAATCTATTTGTCGCTAGGCCTACCTCGGGTATAACGAGGCTCCCATGTAATTTATCTTCTTTTTTTATGTACATTTTATTTTTTCTAAAATCGTATTATAGCTATGCCAATCACTTTATAATACTTGTCGACACTTTATTGTACAAAGATTATACAATACTTCAAATACAATTTAGAGTATTTTTACATAGATTCTATACTTTTTTATTTTAAAAAATATTCTGCACCACCAAACTTTAAATCGATTATTAAAATATGATTAAAAAGTCAGTTGAAACATAAGTCGTGATGTATTTTCTCATTGTTTAAATTGAATAATATATTCTTTTACTCTTTTAGTATTTTCAATCGTATTAACGTATTGATTTTTCTTTTCATATCAATCAAAATTTAAATAATAAAATAAATTAATTTTATTCCCAAATATTTGATGATAAGGTGTGTTTTTTTGGGGTTCTTTGAAATGATAAACTTGAGTTTTTGTTATTTAGAAATTGTAACAAGAAAATTTGTAATTAGAACGGGAATTTACATTCCCGCAATATGTGTTTAAACACTGCAAACTTTTCAGAATACTAATTGACTTGTTTACCTTTTGTTTTTCTTTATTTTTATTATTATTCCCATCCCCTAGGGTTGGTTCGCACATACTGGCATCATCAATATATCACACCAAATTCAGAGGCCCTCCACCTCCTCCTCCTCCAAGCGATCCAAAAAGCAAGGGAAAGGCAAGAATGGACGACACAAGAAAAAAATGAGAATGCGGAAAATTCAGATGGTCGGAGAACTCCGGCACAAAATGAATTGGTTTTAAGGTTATAACAAAAGATACTGGAGTTACAATGAGAACTTGAGCAGCTCCGCAACTTGGCAAACCTCTCCCTTACCCTAAACATCCCAGATGTCACCCAACAAAATGCTCAAAACCCGACACCTCCTCAAAACACAGCAAACCAACGTCCACAAAATCCTCCTGCACCCCATCAGTATGCCACTCCTCCCCAAAATCCTAATCTTTCACCAATACCAACTCCTCTACAGCACCATCATCAACCAATCCAGTACCCACAAACCACTACCTATCATACTCCTCAAAACACACCACAACCTATTTCCGATCCTCAAAACTCAACCAATGACCACCACTACATCCAAATCCCTAACACTCACCATAATAACCCCAAATACTTGGAAACCTTACCTTACTCCACTTTACAAATCTCCTATACACCAGAATCTACTGAGAAAGACCTGCTCATCAAAAACATGGCCGAGGAACTGAAGAAGTTGACAAGTCGAGTTTAGGGTGTTAAAAGAGGTAAAGGGATAGAAAGTCTGAACTATGAGGACTTATGCATACAACTAGATGTAGAACTGCCGGAGGGTTACAAACCTCCTAAGTTCAAGATGTTTGACGGAACGGGTAATCCCAAGGTTCATTTGAGAACTTATTCCGACAAGCTCATGGGGGTCAGAAAAGATGAAAGGATTCTAATGAAGCTATTCATGAGAAGAATTACAAAAGATGCCCTATCCTGGTACATAAGCCAAAATTCTAAGAAGTGGGTCAATTGGGTGAGAATGGCATCATAATTTATGGATCAGTTTAGGTTCAATACAGAGAATGCACCAGATGTCTTCTGTATCCAGAATCTAAAGAAGAAGCCAACTGAGACTTTCTGCGAGTATGCTACTCGATAGAGGTTGGAAGAAGCCAAGGTCAGACCAGCATTAGACGAGGAACAAATGAACAAGTTCTTTGTCAGGGCACAAGACCCACAATATTAAGAAAGGCTAATGGTTATTGAGAATCATAAGTTCTCCAACATCATCAAACTCGTAGAAAGGATTGAAGAAGGCATTAAAAGCGGGATGGTAACAAATTTCAAGGCATTGCAAGCCACGAATAAAACATTGCAATCAGGGGGTATATAAAAGAAGAAAGACGTAGGGGCAGTAATGGTGGCCCAAGGTCCAAAATCTCTACTCACATAGCAAACACCTCAGCCAGCATACCAACCCTCACCTCCCAGATATTCTCAACCCGCCACAGCCTATCACACTTTTAACACCCAACCAGCTTACTATCATTCACCTCCAACCCATCCAAATCACCAGAAACCCAGTCCCAATTTTGATCGCAAACCACCCACGTAATACACCACCATCACTAAACCCATTGACCAGCTGTACGAAAGATTAAAGGCTGCTGGCTATGTCAACCCTATTCCCTTTGTGGTAATGAAAAATCCATCTCAATGGGTCAACCCAAACAAAATCAGTGCATATCATTTCGGTATGAAGGGGCACACTATTGACGAGTGCCAGACATTGAAAGATAAGATTCAGATGTTGATTGATAACAAGGTCATATAGGCGAAGGAAGTTGTACCCAACGTCCTCAACAACCCCCTCCCAGATCATAGGGGTGAAGGAGTACACGTGATAGAAACTGACAAAGAATGGATTCCCGAGGGATCAATTGGGTTCATCGAAGAAGGTGACGACCCAAAACCTGCAGTTACAATCAATCCTATTATGGTTCAACTACATCCGCCAGCTGAGGCTAAGGTAATCGCTTAGGTTCCTTTTGAGGTAGAAGTAACCCCACCAATAGCCATACCTGTTCCATTTGAGGTAGGAGACCGCTACCAAACAGCCTATCATTGAAACTAGTCCAGATGATCTTTGGAGGAAAGTATATGTGAGAGAATACTCTGTTGTCGACCACTTGAACAAGACTCCCGCCCAGATATCCATCCTGTCACTATTGCAAAATTCAGAGGCGTGTAGGAGTGCTTTAATGGAAGTGTTAAATGTAGCTTATGTACCCAACAACATCACCAGTGGATAAATGACCAACATGGTAGGGCAGATACTGGAGAGTCACAAGATCACCTTCTACGAGGATAAACTGCCACTTGAAGGATTAAGTCACAATATGGCATTACATATCACAGTACAGTTCGAAGACAAATTCATTTCTAGGGTCTTAATAGATGGGGGTTCGAGACTCAACATTTGTCCATTGACCACTCTGAACAGGTTGGGAAAAGGTTTCCACGAGATACGAGTAGGGAGCATGAATGTGAAAGCATTCGATGGGTCTCAAAGGGCCACAATTGGGGAAATTAGCCTCTGCCTGCAGATGGGCTCGACTTCGTTTGACGTCGAATTTCAAGTGCTAAATTTATCTGCCTCCTACAATTTGCTATTGGGATGACCTTGGATACACGCTGTTGGGGCTGTGTCTTCCACACTGCACTAGGATGTGAAATTCTAATGGAACCATCAGGAAGTAATCATTCATGGAGATGGAAGCAACCCTATTTACAATAGTCAAACTATCACGGTTATTGAGAATAGAAGAAGGCTGGGCGGAGAAACTTATCATCATATTGAACATGTCAATGAAATTGATAAAGATAGGTGGTGGAGTAGCAAAATAGAGAGCATACTGGCATGGTCTGGGTATGAACCCGACAAAGGGCTTGGGAAGAATCTCCAAGGCATTACCAATCCGATATAATTGAAACGTCATGGCACAACTTTCGTGTTGGGATATCCATACACCTGGCAAGAATATGATGATTGGTCGCCACCATGGCTTGGTCCTTATTACCCTATCAAGCAACCAGTGCCACATCTGGGTTAGACTTTTCACCAGGCTGATACAATATAGGGATCTGCAGAAGAAGAAGCTTTGGCTACCCTAAGGAACCTATTCCTAGAATATGAGGATATGGATTGCAATGCGGTGATTGAGGAGAAGAAGGAAGAAGGCCTCACCGTTCAGACTCTAGAGAAGGGAGTAGTTCTTAGGAATTGGACTGCCACACCATCCCGGGCCCGCCAAGTCCTTAGGAAGCTTGGCATTTAGCCTAATTTATTTCTATAGCCATACTTGTTTTGGATGTTTTTCGATGTTTAATCAATGCATTGCCATTTATTATTTATTACTATCTTTCACATTTTTCATTCTACATTGTTAGTATTACTTTTCCTGGTAAACCGATGGCTGTGATATGTAATGAGACAACACAACATAAGGATAGTGACTCAGAAGAAGAGGATGAAATACCTGAGGAAATTGTCAGGGAGGTTGAGAACTTTGAGAATAAAGCTAAGTCCAACCTGGACGAGACCAAAGCAATAAATTTGGGAGACGTCGAAACCGTCAAGAAGACTCGCATAAGCATTCACTTATCACCGTTAGAGAAGGAAGAGTACATTCGTTTCCTGAAGGAATGTGAGGATATCTTTGCATGGTCATATGATCACATGACCAGTCTGAGCACATCCATAGTTGATCACAAGATGCCTACCAATCCAATGTGTTCTCCAGTGAAGCAGAAGCTCAGAAAATTCAAACCAAACATGAGCCTAAAAAATTAAGAAGGAGGTCACTAACAGATCAAAGCCAAAGTCTTGAGGGTAGTTGAGTGTCCAACCTGGCTAGCCAACACTGTACCAGTTCCAAAAAAATATGGGAAAGTCAAGGTGTGTGTTGGCTATCGAGATTTAAACAGAGCAAGTCCCAAGGACGATTTCCCACTACCAAATATACACATCCTAATCGACAATTGCGCCAAGCATGAACTCCAATCTTTTGTAGATTGCTTTGCGGGTTATCACCAAATCTATATGGACAAACAAGGCACAGAGAAAATAGTTTTCATCACACCGTGGGGAGTATACTGCTACAAAATGATGCCATTCGATCTAAATAATGTTGGTGTTACTTACATGAGAGCCATGAAAACCATATTCCATGATATAATACATAAGAAAATAGAGGTATATGTTGACGACGTCATCATCAAGTCCAAGAGGGTCGTAGATCACATAGCAGATTTGAGAAAATTCTTTGACAGGCTAAGGAGGTACAATCTGAAATTAAACCTTGCTAAATGTGCATTCGGGGTTCCCGTAGGAAAGTGGTTGGGATTCATTGTCAGCTGCCGAGGAATCGAGTTGGACCCGTCCAAAGTTAAGGCTATCCAACCACCACCAAAGAGCAAAATGGACATGATGAACTTCCTAGGATGCCTTAACTACATCAGCCACTTCATAGCACAGTCTACAGTCATATGTGATCCCATCTTCAAAATGTTGAGGAAAGATGTTGAAACGAGTTGAACCGAAGATTGTCAGAAGGCTTTTGACAAAATCAAGTAATACATGTCCACACCACTAGTCCTAGTCCCGCCAGAACCTGGGAGACCTTTGCTACTCTATCTATCTGTATTAGATGGAGCTTTTGGATGTATTTTGGGACAACATGATGAGACAGTAAAAAAGGAGCAAGCCATATACTACTTGAGTAATAAGTTCACACCTTACGAAGTACGATATTCTCAGCTGGAACGCACTTGCTGTGCTTTGACCTGGATAGCTCAGAAATTGAGGCATTACTTTTGTGCCTATACTACGTACCTCATATCCAGGATGGACCCTCTAAAGTACATTTTTCAGAAGCCCATGCCAACCAGGAAGTTAGCCAAGTGGTAGATATTGTTAAGTGAGTTCGATATCGTCTATGTAACTCAGAAGGCAGTCAAAGGACAAGCATTGACAGACCATCTTGCTGAGAATCCTGTGGGAGGAGAATACGAACCCTTGAAAATTTATTTTCCTGATGAAGAATTATCATTCGTATGAGAGGACATTGCTGAAGCCTACGACGGTTGGAGAATGTTTTTTGATGGAGCTGCCAATTTCAAGGGAGTGGGTATTGGAGCAGTTTTGGTATCAGAAATAGGTCAACACTACCCGGTATTCACAAGCTGAGGTTTCCATGCACCAAAAACATGGTAGAATACAAAGCTTGCATTATGGGGATCACTTTGTCCATCGATACAAATATACAAGAGTTGTTGGTAATTTGTCATTCAAATCTTCTGGTACATCAGGTTCAAGGAGAGTGGGCTATGAAGAACACCAAGATACTAACGTACTTGTAGAATGTGCAAGAATTGATGAAGAGATTCACAAAGATAAAATTCAAACATATGCTTAGAGTTCAAAATGAATTTGCAGACGCCTTGGCCACCTTACCATCAATGATACAACATCCAGACACGAATTTCATCGATCCTATCCCGGTGAGGATCCATAATCAACTGGATTACTGTGCTCATGTTGAAGAAGAAATATTTGGAAAACCTTGGTTCCACGACATCAGAGAATATTTGGAAAAGGGAGAATACCCAAGACAGGTGAACAATACTAAAAACACACACACTACAGAGACTGTCTAATCATTTCTTCCAAAGCGAAGGAAACCTGTATAGAAGAATTCCTGATCTAGGATTGTTGATGTGTGTTGACGCAAAGAGGCTTCTAGATTGCTCGAAGAGATACATGCCGGAACCTACAGACCATATATGAATGGTTTTGTTCTATCCAAGAAGATACTTAGAGCTGGATATTTCTGGATGACCATGGAAACCGATTGCATCTGGCACGTCCAGAAATGTCACCAATGCCAGATACACGCAGACATGATAAAGGTACCACCAAACGAACTTAATACAACAAGCTCACCTTGCCTTTTGTCTCTTGGGGAATGGATGTCGTTGGTCCGATCGAACCCATTGCCTCAAATGGGCATTGATTTATTCTTGTGGCTATCAACTACTTCACCAAATGGGTTGAAGTTGCATCTTACAAAGCTGTGACTAAGAAGGTCGTTGCGGATTTTGTTCGCGACCAGATTATTTATCGATTTGGGGTTCTAGAATCCATCATCACTGACAATGTTGCCAATCTCAACAACGACCTGATGGAAGCCATGTGTGAAACCTTCAAATCAAGCACAAAAACTCTACAACATACATGCCTCAAATGAATGGAGCTGTGGAAGCTGCCAATAAAAACATCTAGAAAATACTAAGGAAGATAGTAGAAAATCATAAGCAGTGGCACGAGAAGTTACCCTTTTCCCTATTGGGGTACTGCACTACAGTCCGCACATCAACTGGGGCAACCCCCTATTTACTGGTTTATGGTACCGAAGCTGTCATTCTAGCCGAGGTAGAAATTCCCTCTTTAAGGATCATACATGAAGCCAAACTCAGTGATGAAAAATAGATAAGAAGGTGAGCAACTGGCCCTTATAGACGGGAAAAGAATGAACGCAAAATATCACAGTCAGCTTTATCAGAACAGAATGTTCAGAGCTTTCAACAAAATGGTCAAACCGAGACAATTCGCACCAGGACAATTGGTGCTGAAGAAGATCTTCCCACATCAAGAAGAAGACAAAGAGAAATTCTTTCCCAACTGGCAATGTCCTTACATAGTTCACCGGGTGCTAACAGGAGGAGCACTCATACTTGCATAAATGGGCAGAGAAGTCAGGCCAAAACTAATCAATCCAGACGCAGTCAAGATATATTATGTTTAGATTATTTTACATTCCTTCATATGATGTAACTGAACTACGCTTGACCTGATTCTCATTTAAGAGGGGATGCGTAGGCAGCCCTGTGGGTTTGGTCATATCTTAATAAAATTTTCATTTCCCCTAAAACCAGAAACTGGGGCAGAATTTTGAGGAGATTCCTCAAAATTCTGGAGCAAGTCCAGCCAACGCCATCATATGCCAGACAGTCAGAGATTGGTTGAGAAACTGGGGTAGAATTTTGAGAAGGATCTCAAAATTCCGGAGAAGGTTCAGCAGGTTTCGTTGTACGCAAAAGGACGGAGGATCATTTACCAAACTAGGGCAGAATTTTGAAGAGGAACCTCAAAATTCTAACACAAGAAAGCTACAATGTCTCTGAAATATGTTATAGTCATTAGTTCATCTAAAATTACTTGATATTTCACTATGTTTTCTAAAATAACTCTATTTTCATCAATAAGTGCATATTTTCAAAAACTCTATTTCCGTGACAGCTAGGTATTACTCGAGGAAACTCAAACAGGGCTTCCAGAATGGATCAAAGCACAGCCAACAGACAATGGCACGAACTAATCTACCCTTACAAAACTCATTACTTTTATTTGGATGTAGGCACAATGGACATAACAAGAGCATTCGCAAATATACACGCAGCAAAATCACTATCGATCGGGCCACAAGACACAAATATATCTCCAGCTAAGAAATATTTTGCTCCTACTCACTATCTGTTCATATTTGCATGAGATTAAGCCCTATCTCAAATATTTCATGAGGCTAATCCCTACCTCCTTATTTGTATAAGGCTAAGCATTGTCTTCTCCTTGTATAAGGTTAAGCCTTGCCTCCCTTTTGCATAAGGCTAAGCATTGCCTTCTCTTTGCATGAAACTAAGCCCTGTCTAAAATCTTGCACGAGGCTAAGCCCTACCTCCCTTTTACATAAGGCTAAGCACTGCCTTCTCTTTGCATTAGACTAAGCCCAGTCTCAGATCTTGTATGAGGCTAAGCCCTGCCTCCCTTTTGCATAAGTCTAAGCACATCCTTCTTTTTGCGTGAGACTAAGCTCTATCTCAAATCTTTCATGAGGCTAAGCCCTACCTCTCTTTGACATAAGGCTAAGCACTGCCTTTTCTTTGCATGAGACTAAGCCTTGTCTCAAATCTTGCATGAGGCTAAGCCTTGCCTCCTTTTTGCATAAGGCTAAGCACTGCCTTATCTTTGGATGAGACTAAGCCCTGTCTTAGGTCTTGCATGAGGCTATGCTCTACCTCAGCTTTGCATAAGGCTAAGCACTGCCTTCTCTTTGCATGAGACTAAGCGTTGTCTCAAATCTTGCATGAGGCTAAGCCCTGCCCCCCTTTTGCATAAGGCTAAGCACTGCCTTCTCTTTACATGAGACTAAGCCCTATCTCAGATCTTACATGAGGCTAAGCCCTATCTCAGATCTTATATGAGGCTAAGCCCTGCCTCCCTTTTGCAGAAGGCTAAGCAATGCCTTCTATTTGCATGAGACTTAGCCCTGTCTCTAATCTTGCATGAGGCTAAGCACTGAGTCTCTTTTGCATATGGCTAATCACTGCCTTCTCTTTGCATGAGATTAAGACTTGTCTCAAGTATTGCATGAGACTAAGCTATGCCTCCGTATTTGCATAAGGCTAAGCACTGCCTTCTCATGAGACTAAACATTTTTCCTCCTTTCATAAATGTTGCTCTATTCTAAACATGGTACTATCGGGCTAAGTTCTGCCCCCAAACTCCGCACAAGACTAAGATTTGTCTTGCTATCACTTTCGGTATCATATCTCTGCACATCATGGGTTGACATATAGCCAACATATCCGAAGGCATCATCCTCATAGCCTGAAGGCACCATTCCATGACGTGAGGATCCCTCAAACTTGCATATCATTATTCAAAGGTATCATGGTTCAAAGGAACCACTTTCATGGCCTGAGGACACCATTTCATGACCTGCGAATCTCCTATCTCATAATTGATGGCCTATGACATCATATTCAAATGACGTCATTTGCACCGTCTAAAGACAATCTTCCCTGGTCCAAAGGGAATTTTCATCACGTTTAAAATCTTGCAGTAATCTATATACTTGCATGCATCGTATTTTGAGTTTTGTAGGTAATCCAGGAGGTAACCGTTCTTCAAACATAAGCAACATTCATTCCAGTTTCTGCTCATCCAGGAGGTAACCGTACTTCTGTTTTAACTAGACCTAGGTGCTTCCTGTTTCAGTATGTCTACATGTTTGCTTATGTGTAAATTAGACCTATGTCTACTTATTTCTCAACTAGCATGTTCTTTCTGTACTGTTTTAAGTATTCACCCCTAACAGACTTTTGATTAATGATTTCTATGGCCCCAACCCCTACTGCCTTTCATATATGACTATCTGATTGGTAATCTGATCCCAGCATACCATTTATTTGTTTAATAACTGTCCATATGCCCAACTAGTAACAACTAGTAAACTAAGTTGAATCTAGGCAATGTGAAACCTTGCTTGGAGTGATTGTGATCCTGCTGCTGTCTACTGTTTGATTGCTGGAATCTCTGTTTGAATCCCAAGTGTTGAAATGACTTTATTTATTCCTATTTACCCCAGAAAATCCAAGCTATTTTCTTAAAACTATCTCCTATTTTCATCTCCTACTCTTAGAACATCTAGGGTCCTGCTCCTCCAGTGTGAGCACTACATAGGAGTCCATGAGACTCATCTGAACTTTGACACACTGGGGCTGGATCTCCAAAACCTACTCCCAAAATGTCTCTTGAAAAGGTTTTCTGGTGTGAGCATTGCCCGGGGTCCTTGAGGCCCTTGGGAACTTTGACGCACCAGAAAACCATTGGGTGTACTATGAGAATAGTGGCATATTTCAGAATTGGTTGAAGGCCTGGTTTCCAGGATTACTTTTGGGCCTATCGAGTCTCCCTATAGTATAGTAGTTCATTTCTATAATTCATTTATATTTGGTTTTTAATAATAATTTCTTGTAAAACAGGTAATGAGGTTATTAGTAAAACGGGAAGGGATTATTATATATCTTTATTTGAAACGGGTAGAAATCATGCCTATAGGTTGATGCAATGTTTATTTACTTATGTGCATTAAAAACTATGCCTATATGACTTATCTAATTCCTTACATCCTGAATTTCTAAAGTTAGAAAACCTGCTCTAAAGTCGTTACTCTATTTTGCATTGATAATCATGTCTTCAAACCTTCATGTGTGCATTAGCAATGATGTTTCTAAGAATTCCTTTGTTGATGTTCGCTTAGAAATTAATTGATGCTTTACTCGCCTAGAAACCATGCTTGTAAGTTTAAATCAATTCCTGCATTTAGATACCATGCCTATAAGTTTAAATTAGTTTCTTCATTTAGATACCATGTCAATAAGGTTTAAATCAGTTCCTGCATCTAAATATCATGCCTATAAGGTTTAAATCAGTTTCTGCATTTACATATCATGCCTATAATATTTAAAATCAGTTTTTGCATTTAGAACTCATGTCTATAGAATTTCAGCATGTTCCAGCACTTAGAAATCATGCCTACAGGGTTTAAGATAAAATCAACCGCTAAAATCAATAATCAGTTTATAGCTTAGACACCTGGTTTATAAAATCTTGTTCGTTCATCATTTAGGCAATCTTGTAGGCTGCTTGAGTTCTGGGATCTTTAAACTGTTATTTTCCTGCTGCTTGAAACTGCCCAGATTTAGGAAGTAATAAAATTAGTAGGCAAACTGATTAGGTATTTGCTGCCCCGCTTTAATAGAATTGCTGCATATGTTATGCTTTGTGCTCACCTAGATATCCTGCTATAGGACTTTTAAAGCGTCTGAAATACTGTTGTTTGAGACGTGTAATTGCCTGCTTATTTGTGGAGGTAAATGTGAGCCTTTAACTGTTCCTTTGTCAGACAGTCCTATTTGTATTTCTTGACGCATAGATTTTATCCTTTAAGAACTATAGGAGAGTCTAGATCACCTAAACTAGAAGTCCTAAACACCTCTAGGACCATAAGTAAGGGACGGGTAATGCACGCATAGAGTACGTTTAGTTAGAATCGCTTATATATCCATTAAGGGGAGGGTAATCGGGTAGTAAAGGATATGATGACCTATGCACTAATGCTATATGTAGCACCCCAACTTGGGGATGATTACCAAGTATTGCACAGAAGTTATCCTATGGGCTAAAAAAACCTAGGACCCCTTTTACCCCTTATTATAAACATAATATCTATTTCCCTAGATTTCTTTGTTTGTTTATAAGATTAATTCACCTAATTCGAGTTTGGCTGTGACCCACCTTTGTGGACATCGAGGGGTGACTAACACCTTCCCCTTAAGGTTATTTTGAGCCCTTACATAATCTCTGGTAATGCTAACCGGTTTATGAGTTATTCGCTTTAGGTGCCCTAACGCACCTTAAATTTGTTAGGTGGTGACTTTCAAATTCCATACCCAATTCTCAAAAGGAAATGAGTTGTCCCAAAGAAATGTCGAAACCCATACTTCACGAGGAAAAAAGGGGGCGCGACAGCTCCAGATGATGTCATATAGGTATGATTTCAATTTGTTATAGAGGAGCGTCACGAGTATTTCTTTCGGTTTTGCTTATCGGGATGAGTCCTCTTATTTTTGCTCCACCTATGGGTGAGTTCATGAGTTAGCATTCTGCTTATATGTTTGCCCCTATTGGGAGATTCTATAAGTGGTAGCATGTGTGTATCACTTGTTTTATTCATTATTGAGAGTTGTGAGACTAGAAGTGAATTCTTGTTGTCAATTACATTAGGTTTTGATGTGACTCCTGGGTATTTTGGTTATGATATGTCATTTAGATGCTCCACCGGTGTAGGAGCCAGACTTGTTATAATTTTGTTGACAGAATTGCACTAGTGGAAGGCTTTAGTTGGTTTGATGTGTATTCTATTGTGATTCAGAGTTGAGGGTGGGACCCTCACGATTTCATGTGATTTGATGTGTTTGAACCGAGCTGCATGCCACGGTAGGAGTTCATCAGGAAGTGATCCTTGTGATTTGTTCATATACTTTGATTTTCCTTGTAAATTGATTCGTAGAATAGTACTGATAGGGAGTTGTGCCTGTCGGGCTTGTTTGATAATTCTGTTATGTGTTTCTCCTTACATATTCTGTCATTTTTGTTTTGTGCTTCCTAAGTTTAGATTTCGCGGTGTGTGCCCTCTAGTGTTAGTTGTGACTTGTTGATTCGGGTGTATAGTTATGAGGTCTTCATGTTTTGTGCATCATTGTTAGTGCTGTGGAGGGTTGAGACAGGATCCTAACGGATATGAGGCTAATGGTCGGTGTTGGGTTTGATTACGAGCAGCTATTATGATTACAAATGTTATTATGGGCCTATGTATAGTGTGTCACATTGTGTGGTTGTACCTTGTGGATGTAGGCATAAGTTGTTGTAGCTGGTAAAGACTGATACCATGGGTGGATTAAGAATCGTGTCTTTTGGAGATGAACGGAAGGTGAGAATTTTGACTCTAAGGCTTATTGGTACTGATTGGAAGGGAAAATTAATGCTAAGATGGTCTCATCCGGATTATATGGATTGGGGTGATGTGGGGTCATTCGCCGGTGTATGTTGGATTTGTGCAGTGATTTGATGGCTTTGAGGCGATTCTTGGCACGTTCGAGGACGAACTTTTTTTTAAGAGAGGGATGATATAACAACCGGCCGATCGTTTTGAGAATTTAAGTCTCGTTCGGTGGCATAAGGTCTTGATCAGCTTCATATTATGTTTTATAACTTGCGTGCATGGTCGAGTTTAGTTACTGGATGATTTGGAGTCAAATTGGAAGAAGGATTCGAATTTTGGAAGCTTAACCGGTAAGAGTTGACCGGAATTTGACCTTTGTGTAAACGGCTCTACAATGGGTTTTGGATGATTTTAACAGCTTTATATGGTGATTTTGGACTTAGTCATGCTTCCGAATTTAGATTTGGATGTCCGTAGGGTAATTTTAAGCATTTCGGCGAAAGTTGGAAAAGGTTGAAGTTTGGAAGGTTGAGAGGTTTGACAAATAGTTGACTTTGGTATTATTGGGGTTGAAATGCAATTTCGAGAGTTGGAATAGCTCCGCTATGTTATTTGGGACTTGCCTGCAAGATTTGATGTCATTTCGGGTTGATTTGATATGTTTCGGCTCGAATTTTGGAAGTTGAAAGATTTGGAAGTTCATAAGTTTGATTCATGGTGCGATCTTAGTTTCAACGTTGTTTGATGTTATTTGAGACCTTGAGCGAGTCCGTGTTAGATTATGAAACTTGTTGGTATGCTTGGACGGGGTCCCAGGGGCCCCGAGTGTGTTTCGGATGAGTCTTTGGATGGTTTTCATAGTTGTGAATAGGTCTGAGTTCTGGTGTAATTGCACCTTGGGCACAGGTGCGGTGGTCGCAGGTGCGAAGATGGAGATGCAGGTGAGAGAAGAGCTAGATTTGGCAGTTTATACGGAGAATTGGTACACATTTGCGGCTGCGCAAAGCGGATTCTTGGGCGCAAAAGCGAGAGGGAGCGCAGGTGTGGTTTGGGCATGCGCACCTACGGTTGCGCAATAGCGGCTAATTATGTCGCAGGTGCGGTAATGCCTGGGCAAAGAGTTTATATTCGAGGGTTTTGCCATTTTTCTCCATATTTGTGAGTTTTAGACCTCGGTTTATGGAGATATTTCGTGGGGTTTTCAAGCAAATTGATAGGTAAGTGTTCTTCACCTAGAATTTATTATATTCCATGATTTTATCTTTATTTTTATCATTTAATTAGTCTTTTGGGAAAATGGGGATTTTGAAGAAAACTTTCAAAATATAAATTATGATTTGAGGGACGAAATGGTATTGAAATTTGGTAATTTGGTATGGTTGAACTCGTATAGGATTGAGTGTTCGGTTTTTGTAAAATTTGCCTGGTTTCGAGGTATGGGCCTGGGGGGTCGACTTTTGGGTTGATTTTTAGTTTTTGATAAAAATTGAGGCTTTATGATCCGGAATTTCTGACGAGTTTTATTTATGCTTTGAAGTTATCTTGGCTAGATTTGAGCCGTCTGGAGGTTATTTCGCCCGAGAAGTTCATTTTAGAGTATCAGTCTATCTTCTTTGAAGCATGTATCTTGCCTAACTTCGTGTGGAGGAACTACTCCTTAGGATTTGAGTCTTATATGCTAATTTTATCATGTAAAGTCCGTGTATGCGATGTGACGAGTACGTGCTCGGGCTTAATTGTGGAAAGTCGACATTTTTAGGGTTCTTAGGTCCTTATATTCACTGAGTATGAAGTTGTTTTTGTTATGATTAAGTTTTCTATTTACTAGTTTCACTTCTACCTACTTTAATTTGAATTAATTGCTTCATGATCCACTCTTACTACCTATTTGACTCTTATATGACTTTACTGAAGTTGTTACCTCTTCTATTTCCATGTTATCCCTCCCTAACTGTTTCTCCTTAATTGAAAGTATAATCATCTCTTCTGTAATTGTTCATCCTTAATTGAGGTTATGATTATCTTTTCGCTGCTTATCCTTTATTGAATTGTTGTATCTTTTTCATAATTGCTCAACCTTAAAAGAAGTTTAGATATCCTATATCTTAGTTGACTTCTCCTTATTTGGAATTATTGTCTCGTGTTATCTCCCTTGTTGTTGAACTATACTTTGTGGGATCGTTGTTACATATTATTTTCTCACTTGTTGAGCTATTCCTATTATGACTAGTATTCTCTATTGTGGTTATCCCTTGTGAACTAGTTCTATCATTTCTTTGTGATCGAAAGCTCTTGAATTAATTTACTTTCCGCCCTCTTCTGTTATTGTCATTGTGGCTATGGTACTCAGTGTTGTGGTGCACGTGGTTTCTGCCGTGTGGTTGTTATTATGATGCACGAGGATTCTGCCGTGCGTTTGAGTTGTGTTGTACGAGGTTTCTGTTGTGCTATTGTTACTATTGACTATGCACATGCGGCTTGACAAGGCGGGCTATATCTGTGTGTTTTGTGCATGTGGTGAGACAAGGTGAGAGTATTATTATGTATTATTATGCTTGTGTGGCGAGACAAGGCAGGCATTTACTTTATTATTGCACACGTTGTAAGACAAGGTAGTCTATGCCAAGGATTGATTTGTGATGACTTGTGATGGACTGAGGTCATTCTTGTTATTGATTTTTGTGTAGTAGTGCACTTACCTGTGTGAGTCTTATCTTGTGGAAAATTGTGGAGAAACAATTTACGTGCTGTCCATTTTCCCTATACTTACTAGCTCGCATGAACTGTTAGAATACTTGCACAAGCATACACGTAGTTGATCACTCCTATCGGTTAAGAGGATGGGTATTGATATTGTTGAGTATTTATGCATACCCTTGTTTACTTGATTTCTATGTGAGAATGGCTCTATTGGAACGTGAGTCATCAGTGCAATTATAAATTCATAATGAGGACATAGGATGCCACATGTTTAGGGTTCCGGAATCGGGACCCGTGAATTGTGAATATTCTGAGGTTCGGTACCTCATGGAGGTTATTGGCTAACCTGGTGTGAAAACGGTCGTTTTTGTTGAGTTTCTACTTGCCTATCCTTTATTTATGATAACCGGATTTAAACTGTGTTCCGCTCATTCTACTATGTCATTATTACGGTGTTCTGCTGTTAGTTGTTGCTTTCCTTTTCTTACTACAATACCATGTTATTTTGTCATTATATGTAGTCTTTATATAGATATCGTACTATGTTGTTTTTGAACTTATACTTGTTCAGGTTATCTAGTCCAGTAGGCGTTTTGGTTGTCCCTTGTCACTACTCCACTGAGGTTAGTCTTGATACTTATTGGTTACCGCTGTGGTGTACTCATACTATACTTCTGCACAATTTTTGTATAGATCAAGGTATTTCGAAGTCAGTTGATTGCTAGCTAGTTGTGTGGATTGTTGTAATGGAGACTCAAGGTAAACCTGTTGTTGAGTTCGCAGGCTTCGGAGTCACCTTTTAGTTTTATATTTGTAGTGTTTATCCTTATTTCGGAACAATTGTATTTAGAGGTTTTCTAGCGAAAACTCTGAAGAGCTTATAACTTGTACTACCGGTTTTTGGATTGTAATTATGTATAGAGATTTCTATTTTAGAAATTGTTAGAAATTAGTTAAATATTGTTGTTATTTCAATAAATGTTAGGCTTACTAGTCCCTAAGACTAGGTGCCATCACGACATCCTAAGGAGAGAAAATAGGGTCGTGACATTTTCATTAAATAGGGTCTTGACCTAGGACCTTGTTCCCTAGGTGCAATTATAAATAGTGAGATCTATAATTATTGTAAAGGACACAAATTTTCTGACAAACTTATACTATACTCTGCTCAATGCTCAATATAATTTTACTGTCTTGCTTATTCATATTGTTACTATTGTCCCCTGAAGCTTTGCTCCTGGAATCAAGATTTCTACTATTTTATCTCAACTTCAAGGCTAATCCTTACATTTTTATCTAATTTACATATCATTTTGGGATAAAATCAAATCATTTGTCTATAAACCACGTATAAATTGAACTGTACCATTTTATGGGTAAACACGTAGCAAGATTAGATTTACATGCTAATATCAAATATAGAAGAATACATTTTTTGTGTTACTGTATCTTTTTTGTAATTTCAGCCAGAATTATTCTAAATACAGATCGATAAAAATTGAAATATTTACTGTGTACATAAGAGAAAAACCAAATGTAAGCTCTATCTTTGTTGTAAAGGGTTAATAGTAGTTGGCTACTATGGAAATTAATACACAAGGTTTCAAAAATGTGTGTTTTTCGTAGTGGCTGGCTACTATGGAATCAACTCCATATCAAGCACAATTATCCAAGTGTCCAAAGCAATTATAACACGATGCATAATTGGCTCAATTATAAACACATGTGCCCTAAAACATGCAAATGAGATCTCACGACTCGGAATTCTCACCTTCGAGATCGTGATGGCGCGTAACATTTCACTTGCCAGCAATCCAACGTTAGATTAAATTTTAGCCATGTCAAATTTAAATGATGCCAATTACTAAAATAACTGAGATGGAACCGAAATAAAGTGCGAAAAATCATAACAACTGAAGTATGTAAATACATCCCCGAATCTAGTGTCACAAGTGCGCGCGCTACTAGAATAGTATAGATAAATGTCTGAATAAAAATAAAGTTGTCTGAATGAAAATACACAGCAAAAATAAAGCAGAAGGGGATTTCAGGACGCCAAGCAGCTATACCTCAAGTCTCCGTGCTGATAGCCAACCCGAGCAATCTACGGAACGATGCTAGAACCGACTCCAAAATTTGCACAAGAAGTGCAGAGTGTAGTATGAGTACAACCAACCCCATGTATTCTATAAGTGTCGAGCCTAACCTCGATGAAGTAGTGACGAGGTTAAGGTGGGTCACTTACAATATAACATGTATGCGGTATAAAATAATGTCAGGAAAGGAAAATACGGAAAGAATTAAAGCAGCTAACACATGAAAATAACTCAATTCTCAAAGAAAAACCAGTAAATGCCAGAAATAAAAATCCTCATAGCCTCGTATGAAAGTATTAAAGCCAACACAACACAATAAGGAATAGAAACACATAGATAGTTGCGGTGCGTAACCCGATCCCACAGTACAATACGATCCTCCCTTACTCTACCATATAAATATCAATAATAATAAGTATATATATGTTGCGGCGCACAACCCGATCCCACCATATAATCAGAATCAATGACATATTTCACCCTTATTTCACCATATCAATCCACCCTTATTTCACCTGTTGTGGCTTGAAATCCAGTCCCACCGTATCAATATAAATTCACCCTTATTCCACCTTATCAATCCACCTTTATTTCACTTGTTGCGACTCGTAACCCGATCCCACTGTGTCAATATAAATAATTCAATAAATGCAATCAATTTAGCAACTCGAATCACAAGAATTCTATATGACTAACGGATATAAAGCAAAACCAGAAAGGAAATCTCGTCCCAAATTAAGAATTCTCTATGATTAATACTAAGCAGTAAGACAAGTCAAATAAATGACAACTAAAAGGTACATGTAAGTCAATTAAGACAAGTAGCAGTAAATCATGGAAGTATGGGAGAATCTAACATTTTTAACACGACAATAATAAATGAAAAGTAGCAAATAATTAATGAAATACGAAAAAGAAGGAAAACAAGTATCTTGGCGGCATATATACACTCGTCACCTCGCATATACGCCGCTACATATGAATTTCACATAGCACATAGCTCAAGGGTTCCTAATTCCCTCAATCAAGGTTAAACCCAACATTTACCTCACTCCACAATCAACTCAAAGCTCTACCGGTGCGTTTCCTCTAGAATCTACCTCCAAACCAATTGAATCTATGAAAGGATGATGAGATTTCTCCTCCAAATCACCTCTAGGCCGAGCTCTAATGGAAAGATGGTGAAATGGGTGAAATCCCATATTTGAAATATTCTAAGGTCTGGGCGTCATGCCTTCTTCTCGTTCGCGAAGGGACTACCGCGACCGTGATACATAGCGGCCCAAATGGCCTGCATGTTCGGGAAGACTGCTCCCCCGAAACCTTCGTGTTCGCGAGCAAATGCTCACGTTCGCATAGAGTAAAACATTGGTCCTCCTCCCAGGTCCTCAACCTTATGCATCGCGAAAGGCTGTCGCGTTTGCAAAGGGCAACCCCCGCAAGGTTTTGTATTCGCGTGTACACCATCGTGTTTGCGATGAAGAAAAACTCCCCTTGCCAGACTACTCTTCGTGATCGGGGGAGTACCTTCGCGATCGCGAAGACGAAAACACCAGATGGCAGCAGAAGTTCAAAAACCAGAAATTTCTAAGTTCAAAACACCCGTAGCCTATCTGAAACTCACCGGAGCCCTCGGGGCTACAAACCAAACATGCACTCGAGTCCAAAAATATTATACGAACTCGCTCGCGCGATCAAACCACCAAAATAACACCTAGAACTATGAATCAGACACCAAAATATATGAAATTCTCAATGAAACTTAAGAACATGAAACTTTTCAACCGGACGCCCGAATCATGTCAAATCAATACTGTTTTGCACCAAGCTTTGCAGACAAGTCATAAATACAGTAATGAACCTATAACAAGTTCCGGAACCAAAATTCGGAACCCCTAGCAATAAAGTCAATCTACAGTCAAACTTATTAATTCTTTAAACCTTTAAGCTTCTAGTTTTCAATAAATTGCAACAATTCGAGCTAAGGACTTCCGAATTGGATTTCGGGCATATGCCCAAGTTTCAAATCACGATACGGACCCACTGGTACCGTCAAAATACTAATCCGGGTCTGTTTGCTCAAAACATTGACCGAATTCAACTCAAATGCCCTTTTAAGGCACGATTTCACATTTTTATCAATTTTCACATAAAAACCTTTCGGAAAAAGAAACAGGCTGCACATGCAAATTGAGGAAGGCTAAACAGAGCTAATCGAGGTTTCAAAACACAGAATTAAAGGTTAAAATTGTAAATGACCTATTGGGTTATCACATTCTCCACCTCTAAAACAAACTTGTGTCCCCGACCAGACATAGAAAAGTATCTGGACTGGTGAAAAGGTGTTGATATCTGCTCCGCATATTTGACTTGGAATCCTAGGTGGCTACCTCGATCGGCTGTCCTCTCCACTGCACTTGAACTGAAGGATAACACTTAGACCTCGATTGTCGGACCTGTCGGGCTAGAATAGCCACCGACTCGTCCTCATAAGTCAAATTCTTGTCCGATCGGACTGAGCTGAAATCCAACACATGGGACAGATCACCATGATACTTTCGGAGCATGGACACATGGAACACCGGATGGACTAGTAGTAAACTGGGTGGAAATGTGAGCTTGTAGGCCACCTCTGCCACTCTCTGAAGAATATTAAAGGGTCCGATATACCTAAGGCTCAACTTGCTCTTATTTCCGAACCTCATCACACCCTTCTTTGGTGAAACCTAATACAACACCCTCTCTCTGACCATGAATTAAACATCATTAATTATATAGTCAGCATAAATCTTCTGCCTAGACTGAGCGGTGCAAAGTCGATCCTAAATAATCATGACCTTATCCAAGACATCTTGTACCAAATCTGTACCTAACAACCAAGCCTCCCCTGGCTCAAACCATCCAATTGGTGAACGACATTACCTCCCATATAATGCCTCATAGGGAGCCATCTGAATGCTCGATTGGTAGCTTTGTTATAGGCAAACTCTACAAGTGGCAAGAACTGGTCCCAAGAACCTCCAAAATCCATAACACAAGCGCGAAGCATGTCCTCCAATATCTGAATAGTGCGATCGAACTGTCCGTCCGTCTGGGGATGAAATGTTATGCTCAACTCAACCTGCGTGCCCAACTCATGTTGTACTTCCCTCCAGAAATGGTAGGTGAATTGCGGACCTCAATCAAAAATGATAGACACGGGGGCACCGTGAAGATGGACGATCTCGTGGATGTACATCTCAGCTAACAACTTTGAAGAATAGGTAACTGCCACTGGAATGAAATGTGCCGACTTGGTCAGCCTGTCCATAGTGACCCATACCGCATCGAACTTTCTTTTAGTCCGTGCGAGTCCAACAAAAAAATCCATAGTGTTACGCTCCCACTTCCAGTCAGGAATCTCTAACTTCTGAAGCAAACCACCAGGACTTTGATGCTCGTACTTAACTTGCTGACAATTTAGACACTGAGCTACATATGCAACTATATACTTCTTCATTCTCCTCCACCAATAATGCTGCCGCAAGTCATGATACATCTTGGCAGCACCCGGATGAATAGAATACCGAGAACTGTGGGCCTCCTCAAGGATCAACTCACGAAGGCCATCCATATTGGGCATACAATTACGGCCCTGCATCCTCAAAATCCCATCATCTCCAACTGTAACCTGATTGGCACTACCGTGTCGCACCATGTCCTTAAGGACAAGCGAATGAGGATCATCACACTGACGCTCTCTGATGCGCTCATACAAGGAATACTGAGTGACTGTGCAAGCTACAATATGACTGGGCTCTACAATATCTAACCTCACGAACTAATTGGCCAATGCTTGGACATCTGCTGTAAGCGGTATCTCACTAACTAGGATATACGCAAGGCTACCCATACTCACTGCCTTTCTACTCAAGGCATCGGCCACCATATTGGCCTTCTCGGGGTGATACAAAATGGTGATATCATATTCTTTCAACAGCTCCAACCACCTCATCTGCCTCAAATTGGGATCCTTTTGCTTGAACAAATAATGTAGACTACGATGATCCGTGAATACCTCGCATGACACGCCATAAAGATAGTGCCTCCAAATCTATAGTGCATGAACAACGACTGCCAACTCTAAGTCATAAAAATGGTAATTATTCTCATTAACCTTCAACTGTCGTGACACATATGTAACCACCTTCATCCGACCATCTAAACGGGCTACCCTTTTGGGTCAATCTAGTCAATAGGCTACCATAGATGAAAACCCCTCCACAAATCGGCGGTAACAACCTGCCAAACCTAGGAAGCTCTAGATCTCTATAGCTGAAGTAGGTATAGGAGTTCTGAACTACCACAATCTTCTTAGCATACACCTTATATCATCTGTTGATACAACATGTCCCAAAAAGATGAGTAAGTCCAACCAAAAATCAGACCTTTGAAAACTAGACATATAATTGGATATCTCTTAAGAGTAAGTACAATCTGAAGATGTAGCTCATGCTCCTCTCGATTACTGCAGTAGATCAAGATATCATGAATGAGTAAAATCACAAAAGAATCCAAGTAGGGCTTGAACTCCTGGTCCATCAAATCTATGAATGTTGCTTGGACATTTGTTAACCCAAATGACATCACTATGGACTCATAATACCTATACTATAAGGCCCCGTTAAAATTTTCTACAGTTTTAAGATTTTAAAGTGCAACAGCAGTATTCGGGGTTAACACATCATTCCTTCAAGAATAAGTGATATCACATTAAGCAAATGATTTCCAAATTCAATTCTTATTGAAGCATTAGATTTGTATTGAAATTTCGGAGCCATAGCAAAAAGAAAGGTTGAATTCGGACATCGTATGACATAATTGTGCCCATTTCCGTGTCAGGAAAGGTTTCCCATTGTGAACGTCCTCTCTCCTTCAAACATTAAGTTCCCCATGCTACCTGTGGTGCTCAAACATTATGTTATATAAGGGGTTCATTTTTTCCCACTTTATTTGGATGGATTTTGGAGTTCTTCTTCACTCTCTCAAGGCCACCAACTCCTCTCTCCTTCAAGGTAACCAATCCCCATTATATTGGTGTGAAATTGCATCATTTTTACACTAGTGTTGATGAAATCTACACATGGAATACTTAGATTTTCAAGAAATTTCTTCAAGAACTCAAAGGGAGGGTTTTGCAAGAAACCTTCCAAAAGTTAATCCTACACCCTTAGACTTACTTGCATGGATTTATTATGGGAATATGAGTATGAATTAATTATTGGTACTCATGGGATAGTGATTGGAAGCCATAATTCCCAATTTAAATACATAACCATTATAGAGATTGAAAGGTAATTATTTGATGAAATTTTGTTGGTTGGGTGTGGATGGATGGTCATTCATGTGATGTTGTAAGTTATAAAACGTTTAAAAATGATGGTGGGATAAATTGTTGGTAAATAGTGGTAGTTGGATGAACTAATTTTGTGGCTATGAGATGTAGAGATTTATGCCGACTATGTGTTTGATAAAGTGTTTAAATGTTCTAAACTATGGAATATGTTACTAATGATGGTCCCATTGGATATTGGTATTATAGATTCAGGTTTCTTAGTCTAGCGGATTGTTGTAGTATCGTTAAGGGGTGAATTTCAGGTATGTTGGCTAAATTTTCTATCTTATAATAGAAGTCTAAAATGTTCCCATAAGTTCAAGTGTGGTTAGCTCAAGATTTCTAATTCCTGTATTCCGGGTTATCCCTTATAAGCTTGACTATTCTGAATGAGCCTTATGTCGAAAGATATATGTTCAAAGTATAGATTGTGCATTAGAATGTTATGGCTTTGAGTCGTGTTTCAAATGAAAGCTAGTATGCCAAATTGTGTGAGAATAACTCAATATGCTTAAGACTCTTAATTGCTCATATGTGTACCTAAAGTCATGATTATAAATGTCTTATTGTTGATAATCTATAAAGATGTTCGAAAATAAAATAAGTGAATCGGGGTTATAGATTATAGCCAGCCTGCCAATAAGTACGTTATAATTGGGGCTAGTGGTGCCAATGAAAAGAGAGGATGTGAGGAAGATTATGAAATGAGCCTCGACTCAACTGTTTTCAAATGACTTTGGAAATAGAATTGCCTAAAAGCTTTTGTACTCAATTCATGCCCATAAGTAGCTATTTTAACTAATGCTTTGCTTTATAAATATATTCAACGTGATTCGAGTTATTAAATACGTAGGTGTTGAAATTGTACATTGCCGATTTGGGAAAGAGTATTTCAAGGAGAAATGGTGTATTGTTTGTTTATGATTTTGATGTGTGTTCTACTATTGATTGGTGTGCCCCATTCTTTAGGAACAAATCTATTTGTGTTTAACGTTTCCATTACTAATGAATTGGGGTTTATGATTTTCAAACTATTCTATATGTTGATTTTTGATGGTAATCCTTGAAAATAAAAGAGGTGAAAGTGTGGAACATGAAATACGGCCACCGTGCAATGAATAAAGAATCTTGTGAATAGCCAAAAGAGCCAAGGAAATATTGTTATTGTGAGTGGTTGAAAATACTAATGAATATTTATAAAATGTGAAAGATGTTGAGGTGAATACATTTGTAGTTATATTATCTTTGTGTGCAAACCAAATAAAATATTTTTTGGGAGTATCTTTAATCACCGAGGAAGGGTGGGTTGTAACAACCCACACCTGAAACTACACGTGCCGGTATAGTGGTAGATTTGTGATTATTCTCCTTAATTGGAATGGGATTGAAATATTGGTGTGATTGTGATTATTCCCCTTAATTGGGATGAAACTGATAATAGCTGTGAATTGGAAAAGTTAACCCACGCAGCATATGTGGGAATACGGCCTAGCTAATCGGGTGAGTTCGAACGCCATGTTGCACATATGGTGGTACTGATCTTGGTAACACCTTTCTTTCGCATTACATGTCAAACCACATCGTTCGTGGAGAGATGGCCTAGCCGATCGGGATTGACCGTACTCTCTTATAAAAACATGGTGGTATATCATTGCTAATGATCTCCCAACCAAAAATATATATTATTTTTGTATTTTAAAAATTGTTATGTTTTGACTAGGCATCTGGATATTATTGATTGTGACTTGCTGTTTCTGTGTCTCTCCTTTTCTTACATTGCTATTCTATTTTGAAAGAGGATATTTAGCCATACAAACTAGTGGTATTCGACGATACTACCGTCCCTTTTTGTCAGGGGCGCTGCATCTTTAATGGATGCAGGCAGTTTCACAGTAGGCGGCATTGAGCAGTGATTTCGGTACACTTACTTCCCATCTGACTTGGTGAGCCCCATTTCATTTCAGCGTCATGTATCTTTTGTTCCTTATGTATTAGGTTTGAGGTATAGTTAGGGCTTGTTGCCAGCATTTTCATATTACTCTTCAGTTGTACTTAGAGGCTACCGTAGACAGGTTGTGGGTGTTGTTTGATGTTGGGAGTCAAAACTAGAAATGTTGGTATTTGGCAAACATGTTTATCATTATATCTATAGAACTTGTAATATTTTGGAGATTAAGAATGAAGCTACTAATGGAAATGAAATTGGAGTTGTTAATGAAATCTTTTCAATGTTCGATTAAGGAAGTACACCTCCTCTTTATTCATGGATGAGTTTGGGTAGAAGGAAATATAACAGGTTTGCTCGGCCAGGTTCACTCGGTTGAGCGTCGGTCGCGCTCCCCGAGTTTTGGGCGGGACAAACTTGGTACCAGATCTTAAGGTTTTAAAGTGTCCTAGGATGTCTTGGAGCCGTGTCTAGTAGAGTCCTTCTTATCGGTGTATTTTCGACCACATCTATAATGAGGAAGCTACTTGCACATTTAGGAATAACACCCTTGTTTGACACTCCAGATTGTGTGATAAAGCTCAAGATAGGGAGATAACTTCCTTGTCATGTCTCATTTTCCAGATGAGTAATCAACAATTTCGAAGCCGCGAGGAGGGAATGACCCTACCATTGTATCTGGGGGAGATTGCACAAGAGTTCGTTGGAAGAATGTGTCGAGCCATTGAGGAGTTGGAAGAACATGTGTCTAGGGGAAGTGTCATTGATCCTACCAGTATCACCGCACCAGCGGATCGTGTGGTGAGAGTATCTGAGAAATGAAAAAGGGTAGTTAGTGCTAATGAGCTGGATTGTTTGGTTTGCAAGAAGCATCACTTGGGGAGATGTTGCATGACTCTTGAAATATGTTACGATTGTGGAAATAGGGGGAACAAGAAGAACAAATGCCCTAGGTTGGGTACACCAATCCCGGTCTACCCAATATGCCGGAAGGAATATTTGGCTTCGTGTTGTGAGTATGCCCAGGAGCATGTTAGGGGTGGTAGCTCTATTCCAAAGGACCACATAACAAACCAGTACTGGAATTTTTACTCCCGCATTAAAAGACCGTAGGAAGGGTAAGGGGGATGCTTATGATGTATGCAAAAAGGGTAAATATCATGTTAATGGGGCGAGTCAGTTTAGAGGACATCATCCCCGTCATGTGAAGTATGGGAGATATCATCCAGGAGTATGTCACTATGGTACCAATGTATGCTACAAGTCTGGTATGAGGGGTCACATTCAGAGAGATTGTCGTTTGTCTTGCTAGAGCATGGGCGGGGGTGCATCACAGCTAGCCAGTTCTGCAGCTACTATATCCACAGTGCCTCCCCTAGCTCGAGGTACTAGAGAGCCAGAGGGCGTGGAGCAGATAGGGGTGGTATTCAGAGCTCGGGAGGGCCCAATAGGTTTTATGCTATGAGGATGCACCGAAATACGGAGGCTTCTCTATGTGTGGTTACAGGTATATTGACTATACAATATCATGATGTGTATGCTCTTATTGATCTCGGTTCCACTTTGTCATGTGTCACTCCTTATGTTTCTATGGAATTTGGGATAGAACTGGAATAGCTTATGAGTCATTTTTTGTATCTACTCTTTGAACGAGACATATCATTCATGAAGCCTCTTTATCACAAATTCTCTTATGTACAACTTCTTATGGTATTTAGCTCTATAACTATTTCCTTGAATTGACTTATGACCCTAGGCTAATATTTCCCACTTATTTCCCTAAATTTCTAACAAGGGACTATACCTGATGAATATTTTATAGAACCGTTTGATCGAATGGATAATATCTGCTCACTGGTGCTTATGCATGCACCTTTGTAAAGTTTTCCTACGTGGTATCATATCTAAGGTAAAGCATCCTAGTGTTGAGATTCTTCCTGATCCACTCTCTCTCTCTCTCTCTCTCTCTCTCTCTCTCTCTCTCCTATGTATGTGGCTCCTATGGTTTGAATAGTCACTTTACTTCTTTATGAATATTATCATGAAGCATTTTCACTATTTAGTAACATGAGATCATATCTCATCACCTATTATATGTGTGCTTGTCAATTGAAAGGGATCACTTTTCGCATAAAGTTTCTGGGAAATTTGAGATTATCACAAATTCGTCATGGGAAGATCTTTTTGTTGCCCATCTAAGTATGACTTTCATGTCCACTTAGATCATTCCACAGTAAGTAGATCAATTTGTTCCTATTATTGTAGTTGCCCATGAAGCGGCCGAGAATTCCAGCTTGAAAGCTATATTGCAGAAACATGCCTAGAAGATACCATTAGTATATTGATTTGAAATACAAAGTTTTTCGTACCTCTAGTCCTCTCATATAGGATCAACTATCAAAAAGGATAAAGTTGTCAGAATGATAATAATCTCACAAGTGTTCAACTTCTTTTTCAACCCCATGGGCTTGTGGCATAGGTTCCTTGTGTCCGTTAATGGTAAGAGCATAATGCAATTTCATGTATTTGAAACCCATATCACATTCAGGGTGTAAGAATCTTCTCATTTAAATTAAACAAATTCTTTTTTCCATACACTCAAGTAGGCAACTAGTGTCACGTACTTGGCTATTCCTCCTTAAGGACTTCTATTGCCAATATACCAGTTAACTTTATGCTTTATTTGTCAAATCGATGATGTTATCACAATAATTAACCATGTGAGTGCTATCAGTAATAACCTTCATGTCTCTTAGGATATAATTTCCTGAAATACTCTGCTCAGCACATTGATGGATTCTTGAATAATTCCAGCACCGTCTCGAGCCCTGTTGTTCCTCCTTGTATTAAACCTATGGGAGTTGAAGGTTCAAACATGTCAAAGAAGAAGCATCATCCCATGATCAAATATAATGGGTAGGAGATTTTACGGTCATATTAATTCAAGCACGTCATAGAATAAGGTGGAGAAGGAAGTTAAGGGCTTCCAAAGGTTTAGTTTGGGTTTTCGGCGTAGAGATTTAGAGTTGAAGAGAGTGAACGAGTCATTCTCAATAATTTCTCCATGAAGATATTTTGGGGATTGCTAATAAAGGTAAAGTATGTGTAGTCACATTAGGCCTTATGGAATCTTGAAGGAAATGGGCCAAACCATGAGTATCATGTCTTCCTGTTGTTGTCTTCTATGCACTCAATGTTTCATGCGTCTATGTCCGAGAAGGTAGTTGGAAGTCCTTTGTCTATCGTTCTGGTGGAAGTAATCGAAGGTAAAGTTAATGGGTAATTATCTTATGAAAGGTACCGAATTGTCATCTTTTTTAAATAAGTCCGGAAGTCAAGATTTCCTCCGTCAAGTACTATGGCCAAGTCTGTTGGCCGAGGAGGTCGCCTCGAAGGCCGAAAGTGTTGTTGAAAGAAAATATTCTCACTTGTTTATACAGCCAAATGGTTTTGGTTCAAATGATATTTTCTATATGTTATGATTTAAAAATGTACAGTTCATGTCCAGATACCATTGTTGGTAATGTAATGCCCATAATGTTAAGATTGGTTTATTGATGTATATTGTGATGCTTGTTGAATTGCGGACGTATTGTTAGGACTGGTTTTGGGATTCTCTGGCAAGAGGATAGGCCTAATTACAAGGGATATTCTGGCAAATGTTTTGGAAATTTAAGAAATTAGTAAAAATTTGGAACTGCTAGTGTGTGAAGTAGCAGTTAGGTCATATTCGATGCTAATGGCAGATCTTGACCCTCATTCGAGGATGAATGATCCTAAGCGGGGGAGAATGTAAGGCTCCGCTAAAATTTCCTAATAATTTAATATTTTATAGTGCGACAGAATTTGTCGTGCCCCCTTTTTCTCGTGAAATCGGGTTTCGACATTTTGACAACTCCTTTTGAGAGAGTAGGGAAAAGGAATTGGTTGTAAGAGTCACCACCTAACGGATTAAGGTGCGTTAGGGCACTTATAGCGAATAACTCATATTATACCAGTTTGCATCACCAAAGATTGGGTAAGGGCTCAAATTACCTTGAGGAGAACGTGCTAGGCACCCCTAGAGGTCTACAATGGTGGGTCCCGGCCGAACCTAAATTATCTGAATTAGCCTAAAGAAATCGAGAGAAATATTTAATAGGAATTGGGGGTCCTAATTTGTTTTGTCCTATAGGATCATCCTGTGCAACATAAATAATATTTCGTAACTCACCCAAGATGGGGGTGTTACTCATATTATTCAGCGGGCACAGACTATCATCTCCTACTACCCGATTACTATCTTTGAGTTTTTACCTAAAGCTCTCTAGTTGATTCTAACTCGTGTCTTATGTGTGCACTACCCGTCCCTTACCTATGGTCTTGGAGGCATTAGGACCTCTATTTAGGATGGTTCAGGACTTTGACCTAAGTTTCTTAAAATGGTAAAATACTAGGCGACATACAAAATAATTAGGATTTTTCAAATAAAGATAGATACGTGCTCACGCTAACCTCCGTTTGTAAACTGTAAATGCACGCAACTGATTTAGCATGCTTTATTAATCTTGGAGTCCTATGGGCATGATATCTATATGATGAAGAGGCGAGCAGGCAATCACATATAATCAGTTTCAGAATGTAGGTATTAGGACCTACCTATATATTTGCCTACTAATTTTAGCTTAGTACAGTATCTGGGCATTTCATGCGTTAACGAATAACAATAAATCACAATCATACGTCCAAAATTATTGTTCAGTCCTATAGGCATGTTGTCTAAGTGATTGATAGTGATAATCATAGAAGTACATTCAGAATCATTTAATTGAATCCTATGGGCATGATTTCTATAATTGAACTGATTTTAGCCCTAGAAGCAGGATTTCTACAAGTGAATTGATTTTAACCCTATAGGCATGATTTCTAGAATTAAACTAATTTCAATCCTATAGGCATGATTTCTAGAACCAAACTAATTCTAATCCTATAGGCACGATTTCTAGAATTAAACTTATTTGAATCATATAGGCACGATTTTTAACATTGAGCTGATTTTAATCCTATAGGCATGATTTCTAATGTTGAATAGATTTTAATCCTATTGGCATGATTTCTAGCATTAAGCACTATAAGCAGGAATTTATACATATTGGGCCAGTAAACAATTAAGCCAAATATTCATCCTATAGGCATGGTTGCTAACACACAATTACTGGACAAATTAATACACCTAAAGGCAGGATTTCTAATAGATCACATAGTTAGGCCTATAAGTAGGATTCCTAGCATGTAAAAACAATATAAAACCTATAGGCAGGATTTCTAACATACA
Organism: Nicotiana tabacum; assembly: GCF_000715075.1. Taxonomy (NCBI): domain Eukaryota; kingdom Viridiplantae; phylum Streptophyta; class Magnoliopsida; order Solanales; family Solanaceae; genus Nicotiana; species Nicotiana tabacum. Next base: position 145,828,303 of record NC_134090.1, read on the forward strand.
ACAATATAATATGGAACTTATAGGCAGAATCCATAGCACAAATAGAGACCCTATAGGCAGGATTTCTACCCGACTTTGCAAATGAAAATAAGAAACCCTTCCCAGTTTTACTAAATACCCCAAAATTGCTATTACAATATTATTACAGACCAGGTTAATGAATGAATTTCAGAATAAATAAAACTATAGAGAGCCTACAATAGGCCCAAATACACTTGGACAATCTAGGCTTTCAACCCATAACAGCTCCAAGGCTCATTTTCATAGATACACGATAACCAGTGGTGAATGATTTACCCATAGAACACAAAACCCCAAATCTCTAGTGTGTCAGAGTTCCCAAGGGCTTCGAGAACCCATGGCAGTACTCACACTAGAGAACAAATGCTCAAAACAGTTCAAAGGTGATTAGGGACCAAGCCCTAGTGTGTTAGAGTTCACAAGGGTATCACATGGACCCTGAGCAGTACTCACACTAGGGAGGTCAGGGACAGAGCCTAAAGGACCTAAGAATGGGGATTCAGGATAGCATAAGCAGCACATAAAAGGAGGCAATGGCTAAGGGGCAGATTAAAAGGTCCTACTCGAATTTAGGAAGACAACATAACAAAGTTCAGAACATATGGTAACAAGACTTGAACACATAGGCAGAATTACATTGAAATATCTAAGAAAACAAGTTAGCAAGATTTGCAAAGTTCTTCATGCATAGTACTTAATGAGTTAAAGCCTGAAAGGTCTAATTAGGCTAAATGTACATGCTAGTATTAAGGACAAGTTGTGCCTACTCACAAATAGTATTTAAACATGGAAGGAAAACATAATCTAATAAGTAGCCTAGAGTTAGCAATTACTTGAAAGAGTATGGATTAAAGACATGCTAGAGAACACATTATCAGGGCACATAAGTGACAGAAAAGTACTCAACACTGATCAAACATATCAAGACAAACTTAGAGCAGATGAACTTATAGATATTCTAGTGTTACCCTAAGAGATTACTAAATGTTCAAGACAAGTGCAAAATTAACAAGACTGCACATAGGAAACAAATTAGAAGGTATTAAGCTAAACATGTAACGAACTGATCGATCGGTTTGAGAATTTGCACTTTGCTTGGTTGTTTGAGGGCGTGAATAGCTCCGTATGAAGTAATATGACTTATCTGAATTGTCGGTTTTGGTTTTTAGGTTATTCGGAATTTATTTGGAAGAATGATTCTCAGCTAGAAGCTTTAAATTTCAAAGGTATGATCAAGTTTTGACTTTCTAGAATTTGACCTCGGATTTGATTTCTGATGGTTCTGTTAGCTCTGTTTGGGTGATTTTGTACTTAATAGTGCGTCGGTATTGTAATTTGGAGATCCGTAGTAGAATTTAGCTTGAAGTAGCGAAAGTTGGAATTTTGGAAAGTTTGACTGGGAGTGGACTTTTTGATATCGGGGTCGGATTCTGATTCCGGAAGTTGGATCAGGTCCATAATGTCAAATGTGACTTGTGTGAAAATTTTCAATCGGACGTGATTTGATAGGTTTCAGCATCGGTTGTGGAATTTTGAAGTTTCAAGTTCATTGATTTCGAATTGAGGTATGGTTCGTCATTTCGATATTGTTATGTGTATTTTAAGGCCTAGATTAGGTTTGTGTTATGGTATGAAACTCGTTGGTATGTTAGAATAGGATCCCGAGGGGCTTGGGTGAGTTTTGGATAGGTTTGGGTTGTGTTGCGCTTGTTGTTTTATGTTTCGACGTTGTTTTTAAGCATAAATGGTACTACATTAAGCAAATGAGCTCTGATTTCTGCTTTACTGACGCATTTGATACGTATCGTAATTATGGAGCCAATGCAAATAGAATCATCAAATTTGGACACCGTATGAGGATTTTATGGTCATTTTACTAAGAATTGGGTTGCCGGATTTTTCAGAGTAATTACGAAATTTCCATTGAATTCGTATTTAAAATCAATATAAGGTCAAGTGGAAGGATTCAAGATCCTAACTTGACTAAACTTTCACAAGGAATCCATTGGAGGCGTCAAAAGTGAGTTTCAGGATCGTTTGGCATGAGAATTGAGGTAGAAAATATATAAAACAAGAGTTTATTTATTTGGTCATATTTTGAGTTGGGGAGCTCGAATTTGGGTGATTTTGGAAGTGATTTTCACCATATGGATTGGGATAAGTGTTCTCTACTCGATTTTAGTTATATTTTATGAATTCATCTTCTTTTTTGGCATTTGATTGACGATACCAATGTGAAATTTGAGGGTTTTTGCCTAAAGTTTCATGAAGTAAATTTTTTAGTTTTGAACATCGATTCGGAGATGGAATTGGATGAAACTAGTATGGGTAGGACTCATAATTGAATGGGCCGTTGGATTTTTTGAGTTTGTCGGGTTTCGAGATGCGGGCCTGGGTTGGACTTTTTGGCCGATTATGGGCATTTGATTAAAGATTCGACCTTTTTCGATTGGGATTGGTTCCTTTAGCATTGTTTGATATATTTGAGTTGTTTTTGGTTAGTTTCAAGCCGTTCGGAGATCGGAACACACGAGAAGGCATTTTTGGAGCATCGTTTGGCTTGCTCGGTATTGGAATTGGCTTGTTTGAGGTATGTAATGATTGTAAATCTAGTCCTCAGGGTATGAAACTCTGGATTTCGCACCGTTTTACTATTTTGAGGTGACACACAAGCTAAGTAACAGGCGTGTGGCCATGCACTACTGGGGATTGTGACCTGGTCTGTCCCGTAGCAACTATAAGTTGCGTATTTGGCGGAAACTATATGATACTTATGCGTTTTAGAAAGAATTTCTATAAATTGGGATGAATGTCATCTTTGGGCCTTGTTCCAAAGTTGTTTGGACCTTGAGGGGACTTTTTCGGACTATTCTCTCATTGTTTTTGATTGAAAATCTATACTCAGTCATGTTATACTCATTGATTTCATAACTCAGTCTTTACTATACTGTTTTGATGCAAAAAATGTTCTTTTGGGCAGAGTACCCTGTTTTTACTAATAACTCGAATGGCTTGAGAGGTTGATGACTGAGTGAGGCCGAGGGCCTAATTTGTGAGGATATTTATGGGACCGGGTTGCACGCCACAACATGTTCTTACTGATTCATGATTGAGTAAGGTCGAGGGCTTGAGTGTTTATGCCATGAGGTGGTTTGTTATGAGACCGAGGGCCTGATTGATTATGCCATGAGATGGCTTGTTATAGCTCTTGGGTTGTAGGAGCCCCTACGGAGTCTGCAAACCCCCAGTGAGCACGAGTACCCTGAGTGAGTGATATGTTGCTTTTCCCGAGGGGCTGTTCTTGATCCACGTTTTGCCCGAGGGGCTGTTCTTGATCCATGTTTTGCCCGAGGAGCGGTTTACGAGTGATTGTAAGGTATGCTCGAGGGGCTGTATATGATTGACTATGAGGTTTGCCCGAGGGATTATTTATGATTCATATTTATATTAAATAACTTTGGAAATTATCTTGAAAATGAAAATCTTGTTTTGTTTTGGTAATGTGTCGGCTTACCTAGTACTACGATAGGCGCCATCACGACAGGGTTAGTTTTGGGTCGTGACAAGTTGGTATCAGAGACTAGGTTACAAAGTCTCACGAGTCATGAGCGTGTTGAGTAGAGTCTTGCGGATTGGTACAGAGATGTTTGTACTTATCTTCGAGAGGCTGTAGAACCTTTAGGAAAATTCCACATTCTTGAATCTTTATCGTGCAGTATTGATTCAGCTTGAAGCGTAACTCCTTGAATTCCTTCTGCGCATTCGTGTGCGCATATGAGCGCTCAGTATCAGTTGTGCATCAATGACTTGTGATTCTCTTGATGATGTGCGAGATGTTATCTTGGCATGTTGATGATGGGCCGGTCTGGAGGACTGGAGGCTGGGTTTTGACTGTAGCTTGAGCACTGAGGTGTTGATTGTGTAAGCACTTGCTTTTAGATTTATTTGTCTGGTAGTGTCCTTATTAGTGGAGTTTATGGCTAGATGGATATGTGATGAGTATGATTTGATTGCGAGATGTGTTCAAATTATTCGACTGTGGCAAGAAGAGTTTGTTGGAGATGTAGAATGGCTATTGGGTGCTTGACTTCTATCTTGACTTGGCGTGTGGCCTCGAGCTATGGGTGTGTTGAAGGACCTCTCGTGATGTTTAGTTGTGGAGGAGTAGATCTTCATATTGTATTATAAGTTCAGACTCAGGGGGTTAAATGATTGTGTAATAGTTATGATTATATAAGAGTATAGAGAGATACCAATTTGAGGCTAAGTAGGTGGATAATCTCTTGCGGGGTGTTCTGAGGTTTGTGTGATCCTTATGTTGTTGGTTGAGAGTCCTCTTTTACTAGTGAAATATATGTGCTGCAATTTGGGTTAGGATCGCTTATAAGAGTGGGCTTGTCTGTTACGAGGGTGAACGCGAGATTTGTAGATGATTTGAAATAATAGATATATTTGTTGAATGAGCTTATGAAAGGATTTAGTTGACTCTCACTATAGTATTATGGCAGTGATAGAGTTTGGGCATTGTGAGTTATTATGTGTTTTGATCTATGGCTGTGAGCCAAGTGGAGGAGTCTACTATTGATCAGTTGATTGCATGGTTATGTGTTGTGTTGGTTCCAATTTGAGGTATACTAGTGAATCGGTTATGGCTTATAGAGGTTGAGATCGAGGATTACTTGAGTAAAGGAAATTTCTGATAAGGGTTGTGTTATGCTTTATGGGTATATAAGAAACATTGGATGATTTAGTTGTTGTTTGTAAGGAATGTAACGTGTATGGAGTAGGAAAAATCGCTCGGCGACTTAGAAGAATGGGTTACTTCCTTGGGTGTTGGAGTGGTAATGGGACATAGGTCGATCGGTCCGTTTGGTCAGTCTAATTGAGATTTGAGCAGAGTGGATGACTCTCGAGAATGGTTCCAATGAATTCAAGATTTATAGGTGGCAATTGGGAATCTTCAGGATATGTGTTGGCAAGAAACTGAGATTTATATGGGAGGATTTTAGGACTTGTGGCATTTATGTATCATTATGGATTTTACATACTAGTATCCGAAAGGCGAAGGTAATGACTTTAGATTCACAAAAGGTCTCTTCGGAGCGGGTATCTCGGTTGTGGTACTTTTGGGGGTACTTCAGAAGAATACAATGGTCTATAAGCCTTAGGGTAGTGTGGTTTTATGCTAAAGCTCGCGGGGAATGTTTTAGTTAAGGATAATGGTATACTAGCAAGGAAACATATCAATTTGAAGGTAATTCGGAAGGAACTCAGAGAATTATGACAGCTTGGTAGTAGGTTGGATCGACATGGTAATGGATATGATCGGTTCTTGGGTGCTTATGATGCAGTGGGTTTCTACAGGTGTTTTATGGCAATGCTCTTAGGTTTTGATGGCTTGCGTAGCTTGGTTGTTCAAAGGGGATTCAGAGAGTTCTTGATGATTTCTACCACGGTTCGAGGTATACATTTCCTACTGGCTTGAGCAGCATGGGATGTATAGTGATTTTCTCTTAGATGCGATCAAATGGAAAAGTTCTTTGATAGTTGAGTACGTAGTTGCTTGTAGCTCGGATTAGATTATGAAGTTCTCATATTTATCATAGGATGGCATGGTATATGCGGTATGTTGTATGGGGTTGAGATTTGCATGTGTAAGGTCACTGTTTAGTTTTGAAAGGAAGATCATAAATTCTTAGGCAGCATGGACAGTTTCAGATGACTAGATAAATGATACCACTGATTGGTGTGGCTTGATGAGGGTATACATTTCAGAAATGGCGATGTGTTTGAGTTATGGATACTTTATTGGTATTACGACACTATTTGGGTCGGTGTGTATGAGTTCTATGTGGGCCTTATAGTGAAATTTGAGTGAGATGGGTATCTGGGTGTTGCATGATTGATTGCGCATTGGATATGTTCTTTCAGGCCGGTGTGGCATTGCGTCATTTTCCTATCTATGGTTATGGTGATTCACTCTTAGTACTATACATCAAATTGCGCGTGGTTGTTGATTTTGCGCATGGTGATTTGAGTTGCTTCGTGTGGACCAGTATTTGGATAGGATCGCTCATTGCAGCGAAGTTATGTGGAGGTATGATCCTTCCGGTTAGATTCGTGTGTTCTGGTTCTACGGTGTGTGATGGGTTCTTAGCATCGGGTTATGGTAGTACTGGTGAGCTGGCAGTACAACTCTCTCATTTGAGTCATTTTCCATGATTTGAGTACATTTGGATTGTTGCTTATTGGTGCGCGAATTGCACAGATTGTGGCTTTAGATTGTAATGATGTGTCATGTCACCAGAGTAGTTGTGTTGGATGAGATGAGATCGTTGGACCTAGAATGAATACTATCGGATTCGATTTCAGCATGTTGGAAGGATAATATTGAAATTTGGCTTACAAATTTACTATAGTCCTTGCCGAAGGAGAGGGAACCCCATGACTAGCTTAATTGGGGAATGATTATGATTTTTGCGTTTTTTTTCATCATTGGCAGTATACAAAAGTGTTGGAATGAGGCTTCGTTTGATAGGAGGTTTATTACCGGTATTGGGATTGTTTGAGCAACTGTTGTGATTAAAGGTTATCGCTATGAATGATTGAGTTATGTGGTATATCTTGTGATTACATCTTGGGTTATGGATATGGTTTGATACAATTTGTTCGGACTTATACAGTGTGTAGATGCGAGATTCTGATCTTATAGAAAATTTTGGATGTTGTAAATTGGGCCCTTAGACTTATAGACACTCTAAAATAAATAAACAAATCCCGTTTCGATTGTCCTTTAATTGGAAAAAACTCCCCTACGCCCCCTCGCGTAGCGGAAAAAGGAGGTGTGACAGGGAGGAACCCTTTTTTCCATATTTGTGCCAACAACAACATCCAACGGTGTGTTCCGGATGATGAGGTAATGCCATGACTCTCCGGTTAGTGTCCATCATGAAGGAAATCAGACATCAACAAAAGTGCTTGAATGTGGCTATTATTGGCCAACGATCTACCAAGACGCAAATCAAATGGTCAAGGCATGTGACCAATGTCAAATACAAGGGTTAATATCTAAATATATGAGATGCTGATGAATTTTAATTAGAAGTTGAGATCTTTGATGTGTGGAGAATATACTTTATGGGTTCCTTCGTGAGCTCGTATGGCATGACCTATATCTTGGTGGCTGTAGACTATGTCTCTAAATGGGTCGAGGCAATCACCTTACCTAACAATGAAGCAAGGAGTGTGACGGCATCTTTAAAAAAGAACATATTCACATGGTTTGGTACTCCAAGGGCTATCCTGAGTGATGGTGGGTCTCATTTCTTCAACAAGGCTTTCACCGGGTTGCTTGAAAAATATGGTGTAAATCACAAAGTGGCCACACCCTATCATCCTCAGTCGAGTGGTCAGGTTGAAGTCTCAAGCAGAGAAATCAAAAACATCCTAGAGAAAATTGTCAATGCAAACAGGACCGACTGGTCAAGGAAGTTAGATGATGCGTTGTGGGCATATCGCACAGCCTTTAAGACCCCCATTGACACTTTACCGTACAGGTTGGTTTTTGGAAAATCTTGTCACTTGCTAGTGGAACTTGAATACAAAGCTATGTGGGTATTGAAGAAGCTGAATCTTGACTGGGCCGAGGCTGCTAAACTGAGGATGACACAACTTAATGAGATGGAAGAATTCTGTCTCCATGCCTATGAGAGTGCAGCCATGTACAAAGAGAGGATGAAGTTAGTCCATGACAAGAATATCTTTAAGTGGGAGTTCAATTATGGTGACTTGGTCTTACTCTTCAATTCAAGACTCAAGTTATTTTTGGGTAAACTCAAATCCAAATGGTTTGGCCTGTTCAAAGTTGTGAGTTTGTCTCCTTATGGTTCTATTGAAATTGAGTCGGAGGATGGGACTCGAACTTTCAAGGTGAATGGACAATGAGTCAAGCATTACCTTGGTACTGTAGGAGAAAGGCATTTAACAAAACGATTTGATTTATGGGATAGTCCAACGACAGCTCCCACCATGGAATAATCCAAAAGGAATCAACTGCGTCATGCCGCGACGTTAAATCAAGCACTTCTTGGGAGGCAGCCCATGTGTGGTAACACTATTTTGTAGTTTTTTTTATTTATTTATGTAGATTAGATTGAGCAAGTTGACGTGTGTGCTAGAGTGCAGGTAAAATATCATGAACAGGGTCCTAGTGCTGAAGAAACTGAAGGAAAGAGAGGTTCAGATTGAGCGACAACTATGCGGTCGCATAATGACTACGCAAACTGCATTGTCATCGCAAACCCAGGCAGAAAGTTTGGCTAATTTCATTGTCAACTATGCGGTCGCTATTCATTTATGTGGCCCGCATGTGCACTTTGCGATTGCATTTTGCATTGCATGTTGTATCTACGCTGCCCTGTCATAAGTTCACCGCATAACACTTATTGGATCGCATATTGTGTTACGTGATGAGCGTATATGCCGCATAACTGCCAGGTATAAAATTAACCCACTCTCTGCACACACTCAAGTTTGAACCAAAACAAGTAAAACAAAGAAAAAGAAAAATAAAAGAGAGAAGAAGAAAACACAGCTAAGGACGAACCAATGAAAGGATCCAAACGAACTCACTATTTTTTCATTTCCATTTTCAAATACTCGAGTTTTAGGTATGACTTTTGGTTTCTCTTCTCTTTGCTTCACTCTCATTCTTCCTTCTTGTTTTGCCTCTTGTGAATTTAAACTACTTCGAATGCCATGAATATCTAAAGTTGTGTACATGTAAATGGTCAAATTGGGTTAAATTGGTAACTGGCATGATAGTATGGTATGGGCTTTCGATTTTATTTGGTGAGGAATGAATTGAGGAATTGTTTGTGTGTTATTGGACACGAACCAAAGAGGGGGAAGTCTGAGTACCTCTCTCTCTCTCTCTCTCTTGTGAAATTGAGCAAAGGGTTTTAGATTTTAAATGGGTGGCAATGGGAACCCACGTGATTTATATTTTCTTTTGTGAAGAAGATGACTTCTGCAGGCTGCATAACCGCTTTGCGGTCAGTATAATCATCGCATTTGACCCCCTATATTTCCCTAAGTTATAACAGGTTATGCGATTGCTTTTGCAATCACAAACCTGTTATGCAGTCGGCATATGTGCTGCAGACTGAGGCAGTCCTTTAGGTTTTCTAGCCTTCCAATGTGTGGTCATTCTGTGATCGCATAACCACTTATGCAACTGGTTATGTGATCACATAACTACTGATGACTTTCTGCCAATGCACATATGCGATGGTTATACGGTCCGTATACTTGTTATGCGATCGCAAAACCCATCGCATAGTGTTCATTTTTTCTTTTGCCTCTAATGAATTCCCTTGAGCTTTTTCACTCACTCCTACAATGTTTCATCAACAGGCATGACACCAAAGAGGTCTAATCCAAAACGAACACCACCCGGTGGTCGACATAAACAGGAAGCCAATCCTAGCCAACAAGCACAACAAGCAAAATGCTAGCGGTCTCAGGCACTCCACATTACTACTGAGCACTCTTCCCAGTCTGAATAGGAGGAGTCACAGAGTGACCTCGGACCTACTGTTGAACTACAGGCTGAGGCACGAAAGAAGCTGGGGGTGGACCTTAACATCCGATTTAGGGTCAAGGGCTTCCTAGATCTATACAAAGATGTGCTTTCAAAGAGGAAAATTCTCGAGGAAAAGCAATTGAGTTTAAATGGGTTGTCAGAGCATTACCCTCACATACGAGAACATCAAGCAAAGAAAGTGGGAGTTCTTCACTGAGGTCCCGGATGACTACAATGAGACACTTGTAAGAGCAACAAGATCTTTACAAAGTCTATCCTAGTGCGAGGGGTTCAAGTTAGGTGTGGTGATGAGATGATCAATGAACGGTATTTCGAGGATTGGTGGTCTGGCATAGCCGAATATGATTCTAAGGTCGCCAACAAACACAATGAGCATGCCTGGGTTGCCTCCGTCATAGCAAAGGGGACACCGGCCTGGATTGATCCTAAAGACAAAATTTACAATTAGGATGTAACAAGGGAGGGTAGATACTGGCTTAGCTTTGTTACATTTCGTCTGATGCCGACCAGAAATGAAACTGACATCAATATGGATAAAGCACTCCTCTTTGCGTGCATTATGACAGGCATCAAGATTGATGTGGGAGAGATCATATTCCAAGAGCTAGGAATCAGGGCCAACCAGAAAGAAACATCACTTCCTTTCCCATGCTTAATCACTGCTCGTTGTCAAGCTGCAAGTGTACCTTCTATGCCTAAGCATGATAAAATAGAGAAGGCTCTCAAAGACATCGACATCATAAGGATCAGCGATATAGCTGAAAATGCAAATGCAACTCAGTCAGAGACTCACATTCCTCTTCCAACAGATATTGCTGCATCAGAGGTCCCAACACTGCCAGATACCTCTCAAGCCCCAGCTACCTCTACAGCCGCTCCACAGCCCGCTACTGCACAGGCCCAGGTCCATTTACTAACTCTGTCCAAACTGGTTCTACTTGCTCATCATGCCAATGCTAAGGTAGACCGGATAATCAAGGAAATTCCTAACCTCATCCAGCAGGCAATGACCCCTATCCAATCTTCAATGACCGTTTTTCAGCAGCGACATCAAACTTATGAGGATCACCTCAACCACTTTGAAGCACGTCTTGAGAAGGTTGAGTGGGGTGAGGTTGGAGGTATGCCTCAACTCTGGAAAGATGTGGATGATTTGAAAGAAAGCTGCAGAAGATGCAGAGTCTAGAGTTTAAATTGACACCTTTCCTCCGTAAGGAAGGCGAGCAAGGTGCTGACACTTCCGTCCCAGGATTGGATATTGATTTCACGACCCTGATGATAGCCCTAAAGGCACAACATGTTGAGACTTCAAAGGCTCAAGCTTCTCCTGCTCACATTGATGTTCCTTCAAATGAGGAATCAACTGGAGATACTGAGGAGTCCAATGAGGGGGAGTCAGGAGATAAGGAGACGGATGAAGAGGAACTAGGTGAGGATACTGAGGGTCATCAAGACAAGGGTAAGCAGGTTGCTGTCTCTAGGGAAAAGGATAAAGAGGAAGAAGTTGTGCAAACAACAATTGCACATTCGCTAGCTGATATGGTCGACAAGGCACATTCATCGCTCACTCATCCATCACCGGGTGAGGCTAGCAGCTCCCAGGCCCCAGCTCCAGCCTCACAAAAGGTGGAGCTTCCTAATATACCTTCACAGCAGTTGGAGCCTCTTGCTCTAGCCGTGGATGAGACCACTCAGTCCGAGGTTCCACCAGCTACAGTTTAACTACAAGTAGTCGATCCTACAACTACCTCAGATCCTTTAGTTTCCTCGAGCGCCTAGTGCGCCCCAGGGAGTCCCTAAGCTTTCTTTTGCTTTATATATGCATTGGGGACAATGCATGATCTTTGGTTGGGGGTGGGGTAGGTATTGTCATGATCATGTACTCCATGTTTTGTGTAACTATAGTGTTATACCCCATGTTTGTATATAAACTCTTGTAGTTTAGCAATGAATACCCTTTGGTTTTTCTTCGCCGAGTTCTTTTCCAAGGGTGTAATAGTAGAACCATGGCAGTAGCATGAAATGTTTTGACTTATTTGGTATTGACTGTGTAGCTTCAAGCATGTGCTAAATGTTGTAAATATATGATACCCTTCCTTTTTTTGAATCTAAAAAAAAGTGTTGGTTAGTCATTCTTATAAAAATAAAATAATATGTTGGTTAGTCATTCTTGTGAATTTGAGGCTCGCTCTTTGACTTTATGCTTATTCAGAATCTTACATATTTTGAGATGAAAGTGTTGAGTTGCCTTGTGTCACTTGAGGGCTGAAACTATGTTGAGTTGAACAATTCATGCGTTGTGAGTGAGTGAGGATTTGTATGAATAATGCACGTGTCTAACTGTGATGTCTAGAACTTGCCCGGTTGGTTTCTTAGTGTGGCTCTCAGGTTAATGATTGGATGTTGAAATGATCTTAGGCTCTCCTTGTGATTACTAGACAATTTTGCTTAATTTGACCTCCTTGGTACGTTAATTACCCTAGTTACCCCCTTTGAGCCTTTAACCTTTCATTGGCTACCACATTACAAACCTTACCCCTTCCATGAAGTAATTCCTTCTTTTTAACCCATTCCTCCTTGAACGTGTGAGATTGAGCCACTGAAGGTTTGCTACTGTGTATATAAAAAAAAGCAATAACCTCAAAGTTGTGTATATAACAAAATGCAAGCTCCAAAAAGAAAAGAAAAACAAAAAAAAAGAGAAAAAGAGTGGAGTCTTGTAGAACTTGAAGAAATACTTTGAGGTGGTTCTAGGTCGGTAACCCGAGGTAAATAAGGGCTATGTAGTAAAAGATCATAATGTATGTAGAGTTCAAGGAGGGTATAACCACTACATTCCTAAATATTCATCCAACCTGTCCCGAAGCCTACATTATAACCCGTGAAAAGTCCTTAGTGAACTACGGTCAATCATTCTTGAGTTAGCGGCAAAGTTAAAAATAAGGGCAAGCATATGGACTGATACTTGTAGCATATAGCTTTCAATTCGAGTGTTAGAGTGTTTTGATTGCATCCCATGTATATATATATATATGAGAGTGGCGATTGTTGATACCCAATTTTTCCCTGTATATTTTCATATGTAAAATACCTTTTAAAATGGCATGTATATACATATATAAGTATGTCCCAAGGTCCTATTATTTTTCTCAATTTTTCTAAAGATTTTAAAATCAATTTTATTGCCCTATTTTATCAAGAAAACCCCAATAAGTGTTCCCAAAATTGGCATTTTGGGTGATTCATTCATTGTATTCTCATATTTATATTAAAGTATAGCTAGCATAATTTTTGCATATTTTTACAAATTTATTTAGTATTTTTAAAGCTAAATTGCATATAATTGCAATATTGGCCTCTTTCAAGATTTAATTGTAATTATATTTATAAAAATCGACTCTAGTATTTTAAATTTGATAATTATATATTATTAATCATTTTAGTACCTTTAATTTATTTCCAGAAATAATTTTACTATTTTTATAAAATAAATGAGGAAACAATGGCTATTTAAATGACAGCCCATTTGCATTTCAATTGTAGCCAGATTTGAATCTCTAATTAGACCCAACTTGAGGCCCAACTACCCTGACCCAGATCCTAATCTACCCGACCCCCGACCCTTTTAAAATAACTCGCCCGGATTGCCCTTCAATCCAGGCCGTTGATCAAAATGATCAACGACCACCGTTAACTCTTTCCTTTTTAATTCCCAATTACCCCCTAACCCTATTCATTTGTCACCTGTAGCCGCCCTTGAATCCCCCTTTTTCCAATTCTCTCTCAAGCTCTTCTCAAACTCTAGCCGCCTCCCTCCGTTTCCACCCTAAAACCGCCCAAATCCATGGCTTCCAAACCCATTAAAGGCCTGTACTGGCCTCCTATGACTCCTACACGCCTGATTACAAGGGTTTCAAGGCCAGACCCTGAAGAAGCTTGGCCCAAGCTTTGTTTCATTCGAGTTTTATGGCTGTCTCCGACCTTGCTCCGTCCAGCCATGACTATTCAAGCCTGATCTTGACTTCTCCTGCTTAGATCAATGACTTTCCAAGCCTTTCTCACAATCTGGGTTCTTCCAAAACCCTAACCTTCGAGGTTCCTCTAATTCTTTTAGATCCGTTGTAGATCTGTGTTTTTTCTGAGCTTTTAAACGTTTTCTCAAAGTTTCTTTCAAAACATTACCTTCAAAACCTTTACCCTTTCTGATTTAGTGTTCTGTTAAGTCATTTCAAAACTTTTCTAATTTTTAACGTGTTCTATTGTGTTTTTTATGTTGACCTTCTACTCTGTTTCTTATGTTGTTCTTCTACTATGTTTCTTATGTTGATTCTTCTACCGTGTTTCTTATGTTGTTCTTCTACTGTGTTTCTTTATATCAAAAATCTTGGTTCTTTCTTAAGGTTTCTGATTTTATTTGTTGATATTTTGTCCTGATTCTCTTGTCTTTCATCTCTATGCTCGATTGATGGTGAAAACCCTAAAATTTGGGGGTTCATTCGAGTTTTGAGACTATTTGCTATGTGACTTGCTTGTTCCTCATCTCTGAACTTGTTTGGTTTCAAAACCCTAATCGCTTTGGACCTATTCGAGTTTCTGAAGTTGTTTCATCTACTGCTCGACTGAGTTTCGAAATCTTTGTTTCAACTTCTATTGCTTCATGTGATTTTGATCTCCTGCTCTCATTGAAACTCGACTGTATTTTCAGAAAGGTCTTTCTACTGGACCCTTTTGCATGTTTCTGACACTCTCCCTTTTCTCTATTAACCTATGTAACTATCATGTGATTACTCTCTTTGTCATGAGTTCAGCCTCGCATGCCTAATGTTATGTACTCTTTTATATACTAAATTTCCCTCTCAAAATAACCCTTAATTGTGACCTCTTTGTGCAATTCTGATTGCACTTTTGTAATTGATACTTTCCTTATTGTACTAATTTCCCTGTTTCTTGGACTTATTTTGAATACTTTCCTTTGAACTTTCGACCCCTACCTTTTCTACTCAATGTGATTAATACCCTCACCCTGATTACATTGATATTGGATTCTTACAGACCTTTCCTTGATTAGAGTCTGATGAACCTAGCCTCTATTACCTATTGTGTACTTGTACTATGCTGGAAATACTTCCTTATTGGTCATATTCAGCCCTATGTGATTTCTTTCCTTATTTAGCACTTGCATGTTACCGTTTGATTTTAACTCCTTAATTAAAGGAAGTCTTATACTGATTGATTTTAATTGGTACACGGTTCCATAATTATTTTCTTGCCTTGTTTCACTCCTATTTTCAAACTATAAATACCTATCTTCCTTATTAACACAGACACAAACACTCTTAGTTTTCTGAACTCACACTCGCCTTCAAAAAAAAGCATTCTCTCTTGTTACTTGTATTGTGGCCTGCTTTCAATTCCTGCTACTTGCTTTTATTGTACTTTGCCTCTTTGAAACTGGTATGTTCTGATTAAGATTTTCAGCAATCGCAACAATGTGTTTACTTAACACTTTCACCTTCTCGTCTGTCTACTGCTTATGTATGGTTCAATACTTACTTTAGCATGCTGTAATTTCCTTCTGTCTGTCCTGTTATGAACCCCAAACCCCTTCCCCAATGTGTTTGATACTATGGTTTGCTTGAGGCATGACAGTACTGAATATTACTATCCATGACTCAAGGTTGATCCCCATAGGATCCTAACCCCTATGATTCTTTGTTGTTGTATGTTCATGTAGACTTATAGGCATGCCAGCATCTCCATTGTTGTGCATGCCCAAAGCTTACCCCTACCAAGCATGGGCACTCTGCAATCAGTTCCCAATCCCCGACCCCCATTTGTGCAAAGTTATCGATTCTGTACCTATTTCACCGTACCCTTTCCCTTTTCTTTACTTCCCTAGTTCTTAAAGTTCTGCTTCTGCACTTGCACTCTCTCTTAAGTCCCTAAGTTCTGCCTCCCTCTTGTGAGCCTTGCCTTGGGACCTTGAGTTCCCTATGAACTTGGACACCTAAGGGCTGGCCCTTCCACACTGCACTATGTCCTAATCTGGTGATACATTTGGGTGTAAACACTGCCCGGAGTTCATATGAGACTCTTAGGGAACTTTAAAACACCCCAAATGGGAGAAAGGCTTTGAAATATGACCTCTTGGAGTTGGTTTACTTTATGCTTCAGACAGGAAGTCTGAATCAGGCTCTCCTTGGTTGTACTTTTTAATTTTCGATGTATTTTTTTTTACTTTACTTTTCAGGGCTGTAATAACTTTGTAATAAACTCTCGAGGATGGCTAGTGAAAAGGGAGGGGTAACTATGTATGCAAAAGGGGTAGATAACCTGCCTATTGGAGTTTATGAATTCCTACACTTCCATGTAAATACCATGTCTATAGGATTTCTGCATTCTCATATTAGATAACCTGCCTATAGGAATTTCTACACTCTCATGTAGATACCATGTCTATAATTACTCGAAGTCTGAATTCTGCATATGCATGTAGAAAATATGCCTATAGGATTTTCTGAATTTTGCATATCCATTTCTCATTAGGCAACACATGTTTATAGGTATTAATAACCAACTGCAATTAGATATTATGTTCATATAGTACAATACCTAGATTTCATATTTGTAAAATTTCTGCATTTCACTGTGTCTATGAAGGTGTTCTAAAATCGGCAAACGCATAGAAAGCATGCTTATAGGAGGTTTAATTGAATCTGAATTGCCTCACTCGTTTATAAGCCTAAAATCAGCAGTAATAATGCATTACCAATTGCAGAACTGACGATCTTTTGCCAAAAACTCGGTTTTCTTTCTTCAGTATGTAATCAATTCACCTTATCGTTTCTGGAATCAGTAGATATCATACCTATAGTTCTTCGTCCAGCTCTTAGGCAACCCATAGGGTGAAAGTTTATAAATTGAATCAGATTTTATTAGCTACAACCAGTAGGCAGGCCTGATTCGGGCTTTTTATCTGAACTATGTAATAAATTAGTCTGCCTGGACCCTTTAAGTTTTAATCAGACCTTAAACAGTACAAGCAAGTCATGGTACTTTATGTGCTTTCTTTGGTTTAAAGGAGGTCTGTTTGGGCCCCCTTTTATTTGTTTATATGCTTCCTCAAGCTTTCTATATATATTTTGTTTGTCGCCTTAGTATTTTACCTTTTGAAACCACAAATAAGACCAATACCTCCTCCCTCTAAGATTAGTAGTCCCAAGTGCCTCCAAGGCTGATAGGATTGGGGCGAGTAATAGCATGTAATAAGTAAACGAGACCATTCTGCGCTTTAATACCTTAACGGGGTGGGAGAGGGTAGATATGGATATGATGACCACACGATAACATCACGTGTAGCCCCTCAGTGAAGAGTGATTACCGGATGTTGTGTGGGGTGATCCATATTATTAATAAACCTAGGAACCCCCCCCCCCTTCCCTTTGTTTTCTTTGTTTCTTTTAAATATTTTAAACCATTTGTTTAGAGAAAATCAACTCTTTTAGTTCCTTTATCTTACTTTTGTCTATTTGTAACCATTATGTGAAAATCCTCTCTTATTTGAAGTTTTATTTGCCTACGTGTAATTTGCACCTAAATTCACAATAATTGTCTGGCCGGGAACCACACTAGTGGATCCTGAGGGGTGCCTAACACTTTCCCCTTGGGATAATTTCAAGTCCTTACCCAATCTATGGTTACTCAAAACAAACCCTTTTGGCGTCCTAATGCACTTTAATCATTAGGTGGCGACTCTTCTATGCAAACTCAATTCCCAAAAGGAAATGAGTTGTCCTCCGAAATGTCAAAAACCCGATTTCGCGAGAAAAAGGGGGCGTGACAGCGTGGCGACTCTGCTGGGGACTTTTAGGCTTTTACCATTTCAGACTATTATTTTTGAATTTATGCTTCTTTATGAACAATTATTTGTTTGTTTCTTTTAAGCATTTAATTTCCTTTTCGATTGCAAAACTGACTTGTATTTTTGTTTCTTTCCTTTATTAATTTCTTTTACTGCTTTACTTTACTACTGCATTAAGTAATGAAAAACTGTTGTATTTACTGTTTTTCTCAACGTGCAAATACGTGACAACCTGCTTTAATTATTGCATAATCATGGTCAACATCATATTCCACTCGTGCCAAACAAATACCATAGCAACGCTTATAATGAGTGGTTGCGCTCTTCCGATATTATCACCCTCTAAATCCGAAAAAGGCGTATTTGCGGTAAAACCAGTTGATCAACGGTGTAGTCGGCGGTTCCGTGCCTTTCCCCTTGAGTTGTCCGCTCAAGGTTACTGGTCTAAGACCCCATAGAAACCTTACTCTATTTAATTGTGCATGCATAATGGTCAAACCTAGCCGAGTCAGTTATGTTGTCCGCATAATGACTCTTTAAGATAGCCTTGTCCAAAGTCCACTGGGTTTCCCTAAAACCCAAACAGACATCACCACGTTTTGTACATTTATTTGAAGAACTAAATGCTTCATGCTAATTGTTGATGTTAAATAGTCGAGTCTGGTAGGGGTAAGGGCCTAACACTTTTGTCTTACATAAATATGAGGCACGAAATCCCCAGATTCGACATGGTCACCAACATCCACCCAAAATTGCTAAGCTGGTGGGAGGATCTTTATTCAAGTGATCAGACTTTTGTTCGGAAATACCTAGAAAATCTACCTTCTCTCCTGGAAATCCAACCTAACAACAAGATCATAGAAGTTGTTACTCTGTTTTGGGATTGTGGTAGGTCTGTATTCCGCTTCGGGGACATTGAGATGACACCCCTACTGGAGGAAATAGGAGGATTAGCTGGTATACCATGGGAAACTCCGGGTTTGTTAATGCCGGAAAACTACAAGGGTAAAGGTTTCCTCAAAATGAGGTCTAAAGAAAAATCCAGACTTGACATGCTTGAAAGAGTCGTATATTCCCTTTGATAATTTGTACGAGAGGTACGGTCACAGCAAATCTTACCGTACTTATCCGGACGAGTTCGCCCTCACATCATTGGGGCATATTCACTGAAGGGTCTTTGTCTTCATGTTTTTCTTCCAGCGGATGATAGTGCTTGCAATGAAGAAAGCCAGGATCCACACCAGGCTAGTGATGGTAACCAAAACTTTAATTGAGGGAATTGTTGGGCAACCATTCAGCATTTTGCCCATGATTATTGCGGAGATATATTGAGCCTTGGAGAAGTGTCAACGACGAGCCGAACGCTTCGAAGGCTGCAATTTGCTACTTTAGCTTTGGCTCAAGGAGTATCTACAAAGGGGTGAATACCGACAGGAAAACCAGCAAAGAGACTGCGACGATCATATCGCCTTTCATCATCCAAAACGAATGAACTACATGCCCAACATGTTCGCCCTGCCGGAAGACGCCAAGTGATGGTTAGAGCTGTTTGAAAATCTAACTGAGGATCAAGTACAATGGATGTTCGAGTGGTTCCCTACTGAGGAGTTCATTGTCTGATCAAGGGATGCGCCATTTCTGATACTAATCGGTCTGAGAGGAACCTACCCTTGTGTCCCTTTCTGAGTTATGAGACAGGCTGGTAGGAAGCAGGTTTTACCGAGGGTAGACAAGATGAGTCACTTCCGGGATGACTTCCAAGATAATGACAGTCTTTATAAGTGCCAAGCTTAGCATATGTGGCATTGCAAGATCATTATGGGAGGAGACATTATCAAACCAGACAAATACCATGCTGGTTGTACTCCATACTATTCAGCCTAGTTGGAATCTAATCACGATGGTCTGGGTCAGCCAGGACTTGCTAGGGGCCACAGTATCATAGATGAGAGGGCTGAGGCATAGGTCAAATACAATCAACTGTGCAAGAGGATCCGAGAATGTGAAAGCGAGCACCGTGAGATACAAGAAGCCAACCAAAGGCTGATCGAGGAGTGGAAAGACATGGCGTTTAGTGCCAACAAGCAACTGGGATACTTGGAGCGAGGCATAGTGGAGCTAGAAAGGAAGTTCCTCAAAAGGATCGAGAATTGCTAGAATGTTGAGGGAAATGAGGGCGGACATCTAGCCAGAGTCTACCTATTGCTGGGATTTCGCGAGCTGGGAAGGCTGTTCGACGGAGCCAAAGATGCCGAGTCTGGGGAAGGTCCTTCCGGGACCAAATAGATAGGAATTTTTCTTTTGCTTTAAAAAATGTAATAAGGCCAATGGCCACTAGTGGTATTTTTATTTCCTGCTATTCAAGGTCGATTTGGGATTCATCTACTTTTTATCAATAAAATGAGGCATGTAGCATTGTATGTTCTCCAAATCAACTTGTCGCTAGTTCTACCTCGGGCACAAAGAGGTTCCCAAATAGGACACGATTTATATTCTTGCACTATGTGTTTAGAAATCGCAACATTTTCTTATAATCCTCACTGGCTTGTTACCTTTGTGTTTTTACTTTTTGTTTATTTATTACCCTCCCCAAAGGTTAGTTCGTGCACTCTGGCATCACCATCATATTCCACAAGATCAAAGGGCCCTCCACCCACTTCTCCTCCTAGTCCTATCAGAAGTAGGAACAAAGGAAAGATGGAAGATTTGAACAGCACCAGAAAGGAAAACTCAACTGAACAGGTAGAGGTCACTCATGGTGCTCAGGGCTCCAAAGAAAGTGCGTCCCAACTCGAGTAGAAACTGTTGAAATTTCAGGAGGAACTTGATCAAGTCTGGAATCTGGCAAACTTGTCATTCTCCCTCACCACTCCCGACATTAATTTCCTGAATGCTCAGAACCTCACACCTCCACAAAATATCCCAAAGTCACGAAACCATCCCGCTCCTCACCACCACTGCAACACTTGCCACACCTCGAACAATACTCCACTGCTCATCCCAAAACATTTAAACTCCACAAATGACCATTTCCACGCCCACCATAACACCCCCATCTAAATGGAGACTGTGCCACACTCCACTCAACCCATCCCAAGCGCACCTGAGTCTGATGATAAAGACTTGCTCATCAGGAATATGGCTGAAGAACTTAAGAAATTGACCAGTAGGATCCAGGGCGTCGAAGGAAGTAAGGGGATTGAAGCGTTGAACTATGAAGATCTCTGCATACAAACCGATGTTGAACTGCCCGAGGGGTACAAACCTCCAAAGTTTGAAATGTTTGATGGTACAGGAGATCCAAAGGTCCATCTGAGAACATACTGTGACAACCTGGTTTGAGTAGGGAAAGACGAGAGAATCTGCATGAAGCTTTTCATGAGAAGCTTGAAAGGAGATGCTTTGTCTTGGTACATCGGCCAGGATCCAAAGAAATGGTCAAACTGGGTAAGCATGGCATCCGACTTTATGGACAGATTCAGGTTCAACATAGAAAATGCACCAGATGTGTTCTACATCCAGAACCTAAAGAAGAAGCCCACAAAAACATTTCGCGAGTATGCCACTCGCTGGAGATCAGAAGCTGCTAAGGTTAGGCCTGCTTTAGAGGATGAACAAATGAACAAGTTTTTCGTCCGAGCTCAGGACCTGCAATATTTTGAAAGGCTGATGATGATTAAGAGCCACAAATTTTTCGACATTATCAAACTAGGAGAAAGGAACGAAGAAGGCATCAAAAGTGGTATGGTTATGAACTTTGAAGCCTTGCAAGCTACCAATAAGGCTTTACAGTCCGATGGTACGACCAAGAAAAGAGACATAGGTGCCGTAATGGTTGCACAGAGAACCAAATCCCCTATCAAATACCAAACCTATCCAATGCCTCCTCTCACATATCAGCCTACTTCGAATTACCAAGCACCCTCACCCTTTTACCAAACTCCACCACCCACTTATCAATCACCTCCACCCCCACATACCCACCTACTTCACCCAGATATTCCCAACCCGCACATGTTTACCAAGCCTACAATGCTCAACCATCCCACCATCGATCACTTCCTACACGCCAAAACATCCCTAGATCTCGACCAAATTTTGACCGCAGACCTCCCCAATAATATACAGCCATTGCCGAACCCATTGACCAGTTGTACGAGTGGCTCAAAGTTGCTGGTTATGTCACCCCTATCCATGCTATAACCACCGAGAACCCTTCTTAGTAGGTTAATCCAAATAAATCATGTGTATACCATTCTGGCATGAAAGGGCATACCATTGAAGAATGTCGCTCTCTAAAAGACAAGATCCAGACTTTGATTGATAACAAGATCATTGTGGAAAAGGAGCCTACTTCGAATGTCCGCAACAACCCTCTGCCAGACCATAAGGGTGGGGGTGTTCACATGATTGAAATAGAGGATGATTGGGTTCCCAAAGGATCGATCGGTTTAATCACAGAACGTGACGAACCAAAAAAACAAAAACCAATAGTCACCATTAATCCGATTGTAATCCAGACTCAGTCTTCTGGGGACACCGAGGTAAACATGTCTGTGCCACTTGAGTTCGAAGAAACTGCAAAGACACCAACACCAATTGAGGTCAAATTTGTGACTCCAGCAAATGCAACTCCACCATTTGAAGTTGCAGTTTTGCCTCCCAAAGCACATGCTTCGTTTGGGGTAGAGATGTCTACGCCAATCCCAGTGGCAATGTTGGCTGTAACGCCATTCCATACCAAGGCTATACCATGGGACTATATAGCTGAGGCAAGGAGGAAGGGCAAGGTTAGGTTCGAGGAAACTGTTGCCGCACAGGGTATGACGAGGAGCGATAGGGTCTATAGCCCAGAATACCTAGCTGAGTCAAGCAAATAGGCCTCCAATCGGTCGCCCATCATTGAGACAGGTCCAGACGACCTTTGGAGAATGATACAAGCAAAGGAATACTCAGTCATTGATCAGTTGAACAAAACACCGGCGCAAATCTTCATACTTGCTTTGCTACAAAATTTTGAGGCACACAAGAATGCCTTGATAAAGGTGCTAAGTGAGGCATATGTACCAGGCAACATCACCGGAGGAGAAATGGTAAACATGGTAGGGCAGGTATTGGAAAGTCACAAGATCACTTTTCATGAAGATGAGCTACCACCAGAAGGTTTGAGTCACAACAAGGAGTTACACATCACCGTACAATGTGAAGATTATTTTATAACCAGAATTCTGATTGATGGAGGGTCCAGCCTCAACATTAGTCCATTGGTAACACTCGGTACATTGAGAAAGGGGCTGCACGAGATAAAGGACGGAGCCATCAACGTGAAAGATTTCAACGGTTCCTAAAGGTCCATCATTGGGGAAATTAGTTTGTGCTTGCAAATGGGGCCTACTTGGTTCGATGTTTATTTTCAAGTGATAGACGTGCCGACATCTTACAACATGCTATTTGGACGGCCGTGGATTCATGCCGCTGGGGCCGTAGTGTCAACACTACATCAGGCAGTGAAGTTTGAATGGAATCACCAAGAGATGATCATTCACGGTGACAGTAGAAATTCCATATAGAGTCGCCAGACCATCCCAGCAATCGGAGGCAGAAGAAAGATAAGCAAGGAGACCTATCACCATATCGAGCGAGTCAACACCGTCGATAAGGACAAATGGTAGGACAATAAAATTGAAAGCATATTGAACTGGAGCGGATATGAACCTAGCAAGGGACTTGGCAAGAACCTCCAAGGAATCGCCAAGCCTATCAGACTGATGAAATATGGCACCACTTTCGGTCTGGGATACAAATATACCTGGGAAGAATTCAACAACTGGTCGCCACCATGGCGCGGTCCATACTACCCACTGGAGCAGCCAATACCACATTTGGAGCAGACTTTCCAGTCGGCCGATGTTATCTACGGGTCGGAAGAGGAGGAAGCACTGGCAGCAGTGAGAAACTAGTTCCTAAAAGACGATGACATGGATTGTTGTGTCATTTTTTAGGAGGAGGGGGAGGAAGGCCCTTCCATACAGCCTGTAAGCCGAGGAGCATGCCTCAACAATTGGACCATCAGAACCACCAGAGCCCGGAAAGCCTCGGGGTAGCAAGGCTAAACAAAGCATCATGCACTATCTTTTATTTTTAATAGTTGATTTTCCTTTCGCATTTTGAATTTTCGCAATAAGATCTTCCAATGTTCAAAATAGTTATGAAATTTATCAAAGCATTTTGGTTTCCTTACAAATCTTACTCTTATTATATTCTCTCATTACTTTATTTATACAGCATTACTATTGCCTATTTGATGAACCAATGGCTGTGACATGCAACGAGGCAACACAACAAACTGACATAGATTCAGAGGAAGATGACATACCAGAAGAGATAGTTAAAGAAGACGAGACCGAGATTGTTAACCTGTGAGATGTAGAGAAATTCAAAGAAATGAGAATCAGTGTCCACTTATCGCCATTAGAAAAGAAGGAATACACAGAATTTCTAAGGGAATATGAAGACATATTCGCTTGGTCGTATGAAGACATAACTGGCTTGAGCACATCTATTGTGGCCCACAAACTACCAACTGATTTGACATGTCCACTAGTAAAGCAGAAGCTCAGAAAGTTCAAGCCTGATATAAGTCTGAAGATCAAAGAATAAGTCCCTAAGAAGGTCAAAGCTAAGGTTCTCAGGGTAGTAGACTATCCAACATGGTTAGCCAATATTGTGCCGGTGCCAAAGAAGGATGGGAAGGTTAGAGTCTGTGTCGACTACTGGGATCTCAATTGGGCCAGTCCAAAGGATGACTTCCCTTTGCCGAACATACACATCCTGATCGACAATTGCGCTAAGCATGAGTTGCAATCATTTGTAGATTTTTTCGCTGGATATCATCAGATCTGGATGGACGAAGAAGATGCTGAGAAAACAAATTTCATTGCGCCGTAGGGGATGTACTGCTACAAGATGATACCATTCGGGTTGAAGAATGCAGGGGCCACCTACATGAGGGCCATGACTACTATTTTCCATGATATGATACACAAGGAGATTGAGGTGTATGTAGATGATGTCATCATAAAGTCCAAGAAAGCCACTGATCACATGGAAGATTTGAGGAAGTTTTTCAACAAACAGAGAAGGTACAACCTGAAACTGAATCCCGCAAAATGTGCATTTGGGGTTCCTGCTGGAAAACTACTTGGGTTCATTGTGAGTCACCGAGGGATAGAACTGGATCCATCAAAGGTCAAAGCTATTCAAGAACTGTCACTGCCAAAGAACAAGAAGGATGTAATGATCTTCTTGGGGAGACTCAACTACATCAGCCAGTTCACAGCACAATCTACTATCATCTGTGAGCCAATCTTTAAGATGTTGAAAAAAGACGCCGCTACCGAATGAACTAATGACTGCCAAAAGGCCTTCGATAGAATCAAGGAGTACCTATCAACACCACCAGTTTTGGTCCCGCCCGAGCTAGGTAGACCTCTATTACTCTACCTCACAGTATTGGATGGAGCATTCAGTTGTGTTCTGGGGCAACATGATGAAACGGGGAGGAAGGAGCAATCCATTTATTACCTCAATAAGATGTTCACCTGGTATGAGGCCCGGTATTCTCTATTAGAGCGCACCTGTTGTGCTTTAACTTGGGTAGCATAGAAGTTGAGGCACTACTTCTATGCCTATACTATATATCTCATATCAAGGATGGATCCTTTAAAGTATATCTTCCAGAAGCCCATGCCCACTGGCAAGCTAGCCAAGTGGAAAATCCTGTTGAGTGAATTTGACATTGTCTACGTGACTCAGAAAGCAATCAAAGGACAGGCACTAGCAGATCACCTTGCTAAAAATCCCATGGACGGAGAATACAAACCCCTGAAAACATACTTTCCTGATGAAGAGGTATCATTCATAGGATAAGATATTGTAGAGTCCTATGACGGTTGGAGAATGTTTTTCGATAGAGCAACAAATTTCAAAGCAGTTGGCATAGGAGCAGTCCTAGTATCAGAAACCGGTCAGCATTATCTAGTGTCTGCCAAACTCAGGTTCCCCTGCCCAAACAATATGGTCTAGTATGAAGCCTGCATCTTAGGGCTCAAGATGTCCATTGACATGAACATTCAAGAGTTTCTAGTAATTGGGGATTCAAATTTGCTTATACATCAGGTTCGAGAAGAATGAGCAACTAAGAATTCCAAAATACTCTCTTATCTACACCACGTATAGGAGTTGAGAAAACAGTTCACAAAGACAGAGTTCCAACATGTTCCCAAAGTCCAGAATGAGTTCGCCGATGCATTGGCTTCCCTATCATCCATGATACAACATCCAGACAAGAACTTCATTGATCCCATTCCAGTAGAGTTCCATGATCAGCCAGCCTATTGTGCTCATGTCGAAGAAGAAGCAGACAAAAAGTCTTGGTTTCATGATATCAAGGAATACTTGGCAAAAGGAGAATACCCAGAGCTCGCAAATCCTACTTAAAATGCACACTTCGGAGGTTGTCCAACATTTTCTTTCACAACGGAGGAATCCTGTATAGGAGGACTCTGGATTTGGGATTACTGAGGTGTGTCGACGCAAAGGAAACATCTAAACTACTAGAAGAAATCCATGCTGGGACCTGTGGAAACGGACTGCATCCAGTATGTCCGGAAGTGCCACCGCTGTCAGATACATGCAGACATGATAAAGGTGCCACCAAATGTGCTTAATGTAACAAGCTCACCATGGTCGTTCGCCGCCTGGGGAATGGATGTCATCGAACCAATCGAACCTGCCGCATCAAACGGGCACAGGTTCATCCTAGTAGTAATTGATTATTTCACCAAATGGGTTGAAGCAGCATCTTACAGAGCAGTGACTAAGAAAGTCGTGACAGACTTCATACGCGATCGTATCGTTTGTCGATTCGGGATCCCAGAATCAATCATCACTGATAATGGTTCAAATCTCAATAGTGATTTGATGAAAGCCATGTGTGAAACCTTTAAGATCAAACACGAGAATTCTACAACCTATAGACCTCAGATGAACGGAGTCGTAGAAGCCGCCAATAAGAAAATCAAGAAGATATTGAGGAAAATGATAGAGAAACATACACAGTGGCACGAGAAGTTATCATTTTCTTTATTGGGGTACCACACCATAGTCCGCACATCAACTGGAGCAACCCCCTACATGTTGGTTTATGGTACGGAAGCAGTCATTCCCACCGAAGTAGAAATCCCTTCCTTGAGGATCATACAGGAAGCAGAACTCAACGATACAGAGTGGGTGAAGAGTCGTTACGAGCAGCTAGTTCTTATATATGGAAAAATAATGAACACAGTTTGCCATGGTCAACTTTATCAGAATAGAATGTCTAGAGCCTTCAACAAAAGAGTCAAGCCGAGACAGTTCACACCGGGGCAGTTGGTGTTATAGAAAATTTTCCCGCATCAAGATGAAGGCAAGAGGAAGTTCTGTCCCAACTGGAAGGGTCCATACATGGTCCACTGGGTTCTAACAGGAGGAGCCCTCATACTTGCAGAAATGGACGGAGAAGTTCGGCAAAAGCCGATCAATTCGGACGCAGTCAAGCGATACTATGTGTAACCTTTATGCTTTCCTTATATGATGTAATTTGAACTACGCCTGACCTAATTCCCATTTAAGAGGGGATACATAGGCAGCCCTATGGGTTCGATCACAAGTCAATAAAATTTTCATTTCCCCCGTAAGTGCAAACTTGGACAGAATTTTGAAGAGGACCCTCAAAATCCCGAAGTGATTTTAGCCATTCGCCGCAAGTAGCTTTCAGAAGCAACAACCCAATAAACTGGGGTAGAATTTTGAGGAGGACCCTCAAAATTTCGGAGCAAGAAAAGTTGCAATGTCTTAAACCACGTCGGTTCATCTAAAGAAAACTATTCTTAATTATGTATGTATGTTACATTTTCTTTACTAAAATCATGCATATTTATTTATGAAATCGCTCTGTTTAGCAACGCTACCACAATGATGCGGTCAGTATCACCAGATCAAAATCGAGCAAGTCAAGCAAAGCCAGCAAGGGACACAAACTAACCTTTCCCCCTTTACAAACTCATGACTTTTTCTTTGGATGCAGGAACTTGAGTTGCAAAATCATCAAATATACTATACGCTCACTCACAAAGTTCAGGAATACAACTCTCCGAACCATTGCGCTTGATCGCAACTGCTATTCGCACATAACAGTGTCCCCAGCAGACACGATATCCCCAACAATCACGATACCACGATCTGCTATCAGCTAAGAAAACTCTATTGCCATTTGCTAATTTTACTTCCTGCATATGGCTATCATTCTACCTTCCAAGGTTAAGCTCTACCTCTATCTGCATTTCCTGCATTGCATAAGGCTACCGTTGTACCTTCCGAGACTAAGCTCTATCTCCATCTGCATTTCCTGCATTGCATAAGGCTACCATTCTGCCTTCCAAGACTAAGCTTTGTCTCCATCTGCATTCTTTGCATTGCATAAGGCTACCATTCTACCTTCCGAGGTTAAGCTCTACCTCCATCTGCATTTCCTCCATTGCATAAGGCTACCATTCTACCTTCCGAGACTAAGCTCTGTCTCCATCTGCATTCTTTGTATTGCATAAGGCTACCATTCTGCCTTCCGAGGTTAAGCTCTACCTCCATCCGCATTTCCTGCATTGCATAAGGCTACCATTCTGCCTTCCGAGGTTAAGCTCTACCTCCATCTGCATGGCTGAAAGATCGCCACTTTAGTTACATTTTGCATGGCTGAAATATCTCCACTTTATTTACATCTTGCATGGCTGAAATATCACCACCTTAGTTACATCTTGCATGGCTGAAATATCTCCACCTTATTTACATCTTGCATGGCTGAAATATCACCACCTTATTTACACCTCGCCACTTCATTTACACTTGCATAGATGAAATATCGCCGCTTTATTTTTCGCTTGCATGGTTGAAATATCGCCGCTTTATTTTATGCCTTCTACTGCATTCCATAGCTGAAAGATCGCCACCTTCGCACTTGCATGGCTGAAATATCGCCGCTTTATTTTACGCTTGCATGGATGAAATATCACCGATTTATTTTACATTTGCACTACCTAAAAGATCGCCACTTATTGCATTTTATGGGCTGAAAGATCGCCAAAATCGCCCAAAGGCGTCATTGTTCAGAGGCACCATTTTCATAGCCCGAGAACGCCATGCCATGGCCTGAGGACCCCTTCTAATCTCTTGCATATCATTATTCAAAGGCATCATAGTTCGAAGGCATCATTCTCATAGCCCGAGAGCATCATTTCATGGCCTGCAAATCCTTTATTATATGTTTCATGGCCCAGGACGTCATAGTCTGAGGATATTCATCCTAACCATCCAAAGACAACATTCATGGTCCGACGGGAACTTGCATCACGTTTAAATTTCCGCACAATATACACTTGTATTGCTTATTTGTAGGTAAACCAGCGAGCAACAGCCGCCTCACCAGGAGCAATCCCTCTCCAGTTCCTGCAACCCTGTTAAACTTTAAGCACCCATCCCAACCCAAATATCGCGTCCGTCTTGAAAAATCTCCATCGGCATATTCCGAAGACGGATCCTGAACTACATATGGCCTGATTCCGGTAAGACCAGGGATATATAGGTATCTCAGGAACCAGAGCATGATCAGCCTCTTCAAACCATTTCGTTCGGTCAAAATTGGTCATCGTATCTTTACCCGACAACTCTTTCATCCTTCCCGGGTAAAGAGAGGCAGCTGTTGATACTCAATTTTACCCTGTATATTTTCATATGCAAAATACCTTTCAAAATGGCATGTATATACATATATAAGTATATCCCAAGGTCCTATTATTTTTCTTAATTTTTTAAAGATTTTAAAATCAATTTTATTGCCCTATTTTATCAAGAAAAACCCAATAATTATTCCCAAAATTAGCATTTTTGGTAATTCATTTATTGTATTCTCATATTTATATTAAAATACAGCTAGCATAATTTTTGCATATTTTTACAAATTTATTTAGTATTTTTAAAGCTAAATTGCATATAATTGCCATATTGGCCTCTTTCAAGATTTAATTGTAATTATATTTATAAAAATCGACTCCAGTATTTTTAATTTGATAATTATGTATTATTAATCACTTTACTACCTTTACTTTATTTCCAGAAATTATTTTACTATTTTTATAAAATAAATGAGGAAAAATGGCTATTTAAATGACAACCCATTTGCATTTCAATTGTAGCCAGATTTGAACCTCTAATTAGACCCAACCTGAGGCCCAACTAACCTAACCCAGATCCTAATCTACCCGACCCACGACCCTTTTAAAATAACCTGCTCGGATTCCCCTTCAATCCAGGCCGTTGATCAAAATGATCAACGACCACCGTTAACTCTTTCCTTTTTAATTCCCAATTACCCCCTAACCCTAGTCATTTGTCACCTGCAACTACCCTTGAATCCCCCCTTTTCCAATTCTCTCTCAAACGCCTCTCAAACTCTAGCCGCCCCCTCCGTTTCCACCCTAAAACTGCCTGAATCCATGGCTTCCAAAGCCATTAAAGGCCTGTACCGGCCTCCTATGACTCCTACACGCCTGATTAATATGGTTTCAAGGTCAGACTCTGAAGAAGCTTGGCTCAGACTTTGTTTCATTCGAGTTTTATGACTGTCTCCGACCTTGCTCCGGCCAGCCATGGCTATTCAAGCCTGATCTTGAATTCTCCTACTTAGATCAATGACTTTCCAAACCTTTCTCACCATCTTGGTTCTTCCAAAACCCTAACCTTCGAGATTCCTCTAATTCTTTTAGATTCATGGTAGATCTGTGTTTTCTCTGAGCTTTTAAATGTTTTCTCAAAGTTTCTTTCAAATCTTTACATTCAAAACCTTTACCTTTTCCGATTTAGGGTTCTGTTAAGTCATTTCAAAGCTTTTCTTATTTTTAACGTGTTCTACTGTGTTTCTTATGTTGACCTTCTACTGTGTTTCTTATGTTGATTCTTCTACCGTATTTCTTATGTTATTCTTCTACTGTGTTCTTATGTTGATTCTTTAACCGTGTTTCTTATGTTGCTCTTCTACTCTATTTCTTTAATTTAAAAATCTTGGTTCTTTCTTAAGGTTTCTGATTTTATTTGTTGATATTTTGGCCTGATTCTCTTGTCTTTCATCTCTATACTCGATTGATGGTGAAAACCCTAAAATTTGGTGGTTCATTTCAGTTTTGAGACTATTTTCTATGTGACTTGCTTATTCCTCATCTCTGAACTTGTTTGGTTTCAAAACCCTAATCTCTTTAGACCTATTCGAGTTTCTGAAGTTGTTTCATCTACTGCTCGACTGAGTTTCAAAATCTTTGTTTCAACTTCTATTGCTTCATGTGATTTTGATCTCCTACTATCATTGAAACTCGACTGTATTTTCAGAAAGGTCTTTCTACTGGACCCTTTTGCATGTTTCTGATACTCTCTCTTTTCTCTATTAACCTATGTGGTTGTCATGTGATTATTTTTTTTGTCATGAGTTCAGCCTCATATGCCTAATGTTATGCACTCCTTTATATGCTAAAATTCCCTCTCAAAATAACCCTTAATTGTGACCTCTTTGTGTAATTCTGATTGCACTCTTGTAATTGATTATTTCCTTGTTGTACTGATTTCCATGTTTCTTGGACTTATTTTGAATACTTTCCTTTGAACTTTCGACCCCTACCTTTTTTGTCAATGTGATTAATCCCCTTACCTTGATTACATTAGTATTGGATTCTTACAGACCTTTCCTTGATTAGAGTCTGATGAACCTAGCCTCTATTACCTACTGTGTACTTGTACTATGCTGGAAATACTTCCTTATTGGTCATATTCAGCCCTATGTGATTTCTTTCCTTATTTAGCACTTACATGTTACCGTTTGATTTTAACTCCTTAATTAAAGGAAGTCTTATACTGATTGATTTTAATTGGTACACGGTTCCATAATTATTATCTTGCCTTATTTTCCGCCTATTTTCAAACTATAAATACTTGGCTTCCTCATTAACACAGACACAGACACTCTTAGTTTTCTAAGCTCACACTCGCCTTCAAAAAAAAGCATTCTCTCTTGTTACTTGTGTTGTGGCCTGCTTTCAAGTCCTGATACTTGCTTTTATTGTACTTTGCCTATTTGAAACTGGTATTTTCTGATTAAGATTTTCAGCAATCACAACAATGTGTTTACTTAACACTTTTACCTTCTTGTCTGTCTACTGCTTATGTATGGTTCAATAATTACTTTAGCATGCTGTAATCTCCTTCTGCCTGTCCTGTTATGAACCCCAAACCCCTTCCCCAATGTGTTTGATACTATGGTTTGCTTGAGGCATGATAGTACTAAATATTACTATCCATGACTCAAGCTTGATCCCCCTGGGATCCTAACCCTTATGATTCTTTGCTGTTGTATGTTCTGGTAGGCTTATAGGCATGCCAGCATCTCCATTGTTGTGCATGCCCAAAGCTTACCCCTGCCAAGCATGGGAACTCTGCAATCAGTTCCCAATCCTCGACCCCCTTTTGTGCAAAGTTATCGATTCTATAGCTATTTCCCAGTACCCTTTCCATTTTCTTTACTCCCCTAGTTCTTAAAGTTCCGCTTCTGCACTTGCACTCTCTCTTGAGTCCTTAAGTTCTGCCCCCCTCTTGTGAGCCTTGCCTTGGGACCTTGAGTTCCCTCTGAACTTGGACACCTAAGGGCTGGCCCTTCCACACTACACTATGTCCTAATCTGGTGATACATTTGGGTGTAAGCACTGTCCGGAGTTCAGATGAGACTCCTAGGGAACTTTGACACACCCTAAATGGGAGAAAGACTTTGAAATATGACCTCTTGGAGTTGGTTTACTTCGTATTTCAGACAGGAAGTCTGAATCAGGCTCTTCTTGGTTGTACTTTTTAATTTCTGATGTATTTTTTACTTTACTTTTTCGAGTTGTAATAACTTTGTAATAAACTCTCGGGGATGGCTAGTGAAAAGGGAGGGGTAACTATGTATGCAAAAGGGGTAGATAACCTGCCTATTGAAGTTTATGAATTCCTGTACTTCCATGTAGATACCATGACTATAGGATTTCTACATTCTCATATTAGATAACCTGCCTATAGGAATTTATGCACTCTCATGTAGATACCATGTCTATAATTACTTGAAGTCTGAATTCTACAAATGCATGTAGAAAATATGCCCATAGGATTTTCTGAATATTGCATATCCATTTCTTATTAGGCAAACATGTTTATAGGTCTTAATAACCAACTGCAATTAGATATTATGTTCATATAGTACAGTACCTAGATATTATGTTTGTAGGATTTCTGCATTTCACTATGTCTATGAAGGAGTTCTAAAATTAACAAATGCATAGAAAGCATGCCTATAGGAGCTTTAATCGAATCTGAATCGCCTCACTCGTTTATAAGCATAAAATCAGCAGTAATAATGCATTTTGCAGAACTGGCGATCTTTTGCCAAAAACTCGCTTTTCTTTCTTCAGTATGTAATCAATTCACATCATCGTTTCTGGAATCAGTAGATATCATGCCTTTGTCCAGCACTTAGGCAAGCCATAGGGTGAAAGTTTATAAACTAAATCAGATTTTATTAGCTACAACTAGCAGGCAGGCCTGATTCGGGCTTCTTATCTGAACTGTGTAATAAATCAGTCTGCCTCGACCCTTTAAGTTTTAATCAGACCTTAAACAGTACATGCAAGTCATGCTACATTATATGCTTTCTTTGGTTTAAAGGAGGTTTGTTTGAGCCCCTTTTTATTTGTTTATATACTTCCCCAAGCTTGCTATATGTGTTTTGTTTGGCGCCTTAGTATTTTACCTTTTGAAACCACAAATAAGCCCAATACCTCCTCCCTCTAAGATTAGTAGTCCCAAGTGCCTCCGGGGCTGATAGGATTGGGGCGTGTAATAACATGCAATAAGTAAATGAGACCATTCTGTGCTTTAATACCTTAACGGGGTGAGAGAGGGTAGATATGGATATGATGACCACGCGATAACATCACGTGTAGCCCCTCACTGAGGAGTGATTACCGAATGTTGTGTGGTGTGATCCATATTATTAATAAACCTAGCCCCCCCTTTCCCTTTGTTTTATTTGTTTCTTTTAAAACTTTTTAAACCATTTCTTTTGACAAAATCAACTCTTTTAGTTCCTTTTTCTTAATTTTGTTTATTTGTAACCATTACGTGAAAATCCCCTCTTATTTGAAGTTTTATTTGCCTACATGTTATTTGCACCTAAATTCACAATAATTTCTGGCCGGGAACCACACTAGTGGATCCTGAAGGGTGCCTAACACCTTCCCCTTGGGATAATTTCAAGCCCTTACCCAATCTCTGGTTATTCAAAACAAACCCTTTTAGTGTCCTAATGCACTTTAATCATTAGGAGGCGACTCTTCTATGCAAACCCAATTCCCAAAAGGGAACGAGTTATCCTCCCAAATGTCATAAACCCGATTTCGCGAGAAAAGGGGGGTGCAACTGCGTGGCGACTCTGCTGGGGACTTTTTGGCTTTTACCATTTAAGATTATTTTTGTGAATTTATGCTTCTTTATGCGCAATTATTTGTTTGTTTCTTTTAAGCATTTAATTTCCTTTTCGATTGCAAAACTAACTGAAGGTGCATTTTTATCCGATTTTGACTATGCCTTTTGGTCCACTATAAAGAGAATAACTAGGAGTTTTGTGGGTCATTGAAGTCTGAAACAA
The DNA here is from genome assembly GCF_000715075.1 of Nicotiana tabacum. NCBI lineage: Eukaryota > Viridiplantae > Streptophyta > Magnoliopsida > Solanales > Solanaceae > Nicotiana > Nicotiana tabacum. The sequence continues at coordinate 145,862,602 of NC_134090.1, forward strand.
GGTCCTACTTAGAGAGCACTGAATACTCCATTTATTTGGAAGGTTGTGAAGAAGAAATCTTGCACTTTTGTATGCTTTATGGCTTTATTAAATACTTTGTTCTTGTATTTTAGGATGAGTAGCTAGTTTTAAATAATAAGGTTGTGTACCCTAGATGGGTGTAATATTAATAGGTGTTTAACATTGAATATATATATATATATATAATGGTTGGTTGATATTTATTCATTTCTTGTGCTTTATTTATGGTTGGTGGTTGCAAACATTAATCTATTCCATTTTACTCTTTCTTTACCTGGAAAAGTGGGTTAGGGTTTGGTAGAAATGAATATCAAGAACTCAAGACTTTAAATCTTGTTTAATAGAATCACTTAGGAATAAGTGAGTTCTACTTGGCATAGATTGGTTGTTCTTTAATTGAAACTCTTTTATATTTGAAAAAATCATAAAGAAAAAATACTACCCAACTATTGGAAAATATTGGGCAGTCATTTAGAAACAATTTGCATATCAAAGTACCTTCTATTAGAAATATATCATATTAACACCGATAACATTACATTCCATTGACGGGTACACAACCTTGGTTTCCTTAATCAAATTATTTACATTCTCATATCACATTTAGTTACCTCGTTAATTCTCAACTATATCATTCTCTTGTTATGTTAACGGAATATAATTACGAGCTAAGTCAAGTTCCACACTATTCAAGTAAACATTTTACACCATATTCCCTATGGGATTCGACCCCAACCTTGTTGGGTTATTATATTTGACACTGACCGCCTTACACTATTTAATTAAAGTGTAATTTGAGCGTATCAGTTCGAGAATTCTCGGATGTGTTTCATGCAGACCTGTCGGGCATGCCGTCAGACAAGGATATTGACTTTGGTATTGACTTGGTGCTGGGCACTCAACCTATTTCTATTCCTACATACTGTATGGCACCGGTTGAGTTGAAAGAGTTAAGGGAGCAGCTTCAGGAACTCCTAGACTAGGGGTTTATTCGGCCTAGTATGTCTTATTGGGGTGCGCCTGTTCTATTTTTGAAGAAGAATGATGGTACAATGAGGATGCGCATTGATTACTGGCAGTTGAACAAAGTCACAATCAAGAACAACTATCCTTGCCTTGTATTGATGATTTATTTGACTAGCTTCAGGGAGCGTGGGTGTTCTCCAAGATTGATCCCAGGTCGGGGTATGACCAGTTGAAGATCAGGGACTCGGATATTCTTAAGACAACTTTCAGGACCCAATATGGTCATTATGAGTTCCTTGTGATGTCTTTTGGGCTGACCAATGCCCCAGCATCGTTCATGCATTTGATGAACTTCGTGTTTCGGCCTTATCTCGACTCGTTTTTTATTATATTCATTGATGATATTCTGGTGTACTCGCTTAGTTAGGAGGAGCATGTGGAGCATTTGAGAGTGGTATTGCAGCGGTTGAGGGAGGAGAAACTTTATGCAAAGTTCTCCAAGTTTGAGTTTTAGCTCGGTTCAATGACTTTCTTGGGGCACGTGGTGTCCAGTAAAGGTACTCAAGTTGATCTGAAGAAGATAGAGTCGGTTCAGAGTTGGCCCAGACCGTCCTCAACCATAGAGACTCACATCTTTCTTGGTTTGGCGGGTTATTACCGTCGATTCATTCAGGGATTTTCGTCTATTACATCACCCATGACCAAATTGACTCAAAAGGGTGCTCTTTTAGGTAGTCAGATGAGTGTGAGGCGAGCTTCCAAAAGCTCAAGACTGCCTTGACGACAACTCTAGTGTTAGTCTTGCCTTCAGCTTCAGGTTCATATACAGTGTATTGTGATGCTTCGAGAGTTGGTATTGGGTGTGTGTTGATGTAGGAGGGTAGAGTGATTGCTTATGCTTCTTGTCAGTTGAATCCCCATGAGAAGAACTACTATGTTTATGATCTAGAGTTGGCTGTCATTGTTCATGCGTTAAAGATTTGGAGGCATTATCTCTATGGTGTCTCTTGTGAGGTGTTTACTGATCATCGTAGCCTACAACACTTGTTCAAGCAGGATGATCTCAATTTGAGGAAGCAGAGATGGTTGGAGCTGCTAAAAGACTATGATATCACTATCTTGTACCATCCGGGAAAGGCCAATTAGTGGCCGATGCGTTGAGTAGGAAGGCAGTGAGTGTCGGAAGTTTGGCATATATTCCTATTGGGGAGAGACCTCTTGCAGTTGATATTCAGGCCTTGGCCAATCGGCTTGTGAGGTTGGATATTTGGAGACCAGTTGGGTCTTAGCATGTGTGGTTTCTTGGTCTTCCTTGTTTGATCGCATCAGAGAACGCCAGTATGATGATCCTCATTTGCTTGTCCTTAAGGATAAAGTTCAGCACGACGATGGCAGAGATGTGACTATTGGTGATGATGGAGTATTAAGGATGCAGGGCCGGATATGTGTCCCAATGTAGATGGACTTCAGGAGTTAATTCTGGAGGAGGCCCATAGCTCACGGTATTCCATCCATCTGGGTGCCGCAAAGATGTATCAGGATTTGAGACAACACTATTCGTGGAGGAGAATGAAGAAAGATATTGTGGTATTTTTAGCTCGGTGTCTCAATTGTTAGTAGATGAAATATGAACATTAGAGACCGGGTGGCTTGCTTCAGCGGTTAGATATTCCAGTGTGGAAGTGCAAGCGAATCACCATGGATTTTATAGTTGGGCTCCCACGAACTTTGAGGAAGTCCGATGCTTGGGTGATTGTGGATCGTGATGTGCCGGAAAATTTCAGCACATTTAATAGAAATTGCTTAGATTTTAGCTTGTTTTAAATGCAATTATCTTTTATACTTATGTAATTTTAATGTTTTTGCAGTTTACGATGTTTAAGGACCTAAGAGCATGGAAATGAAGTCAAAAAGTTACAAAAGAACAAGAAAAGAGCAAAATGAGATCGCAGATATGAAAATGCAGACTACAAATCCAACATGCAGACCGCATAATGCTCAAAGGAATTGCAAACCCCAATAGTCTATTGGCCAAAGTCTAGTGCAAGAAATGCAGTCTAATATGCGACCGCATAACAGGTTTGCGGGCCGCATAATGGACCACAAACTTGTTGTGAAAGATGGTGAAGGTGGAAAACACAATGACTAATGCGATCGCATATCTACAATGCAGACTGCAGAACTTGAATGCGGCAAATGCCTGTAAACTAGGGTTCGAAGATGCGATGGCCATGAAGAGAATGTGGACCGCGTGTCTGTTATGCGACAGATATGCGGTCGCATAATTGACCTGGAAGGGTATTTTTCTCCAATTTTGGTCCTGAATTTTGACCCACTATAAATAGATTTATTGGGGTTTTGTAGGGGCATCTTGTATGCCTTTTGAGATACAATCCAAGCCTTTAATATTCCTCTCTTTTGGAAGCTTTACGAGTGAAGAATCTTGCACTTTGTAAGCCTTATGATATTTAATATTCTCATCTTTTTGTATTTTAGCATGTATACCTAACTTTAAATACAAAGGATGTGAACCCTAAATGGGTGTTATGTTAATGGATGTTTAACATTGAATATATGTATTATGGTTGGTTGATATATATTTATTTCTCATTCTTTATTTATTGTTGGTTGGTGCAAACATTAACAAGTGCCATTAATTTCTTTCTTTACTTGGAAAAGTGAGTTAGGATTTGGTAGAAGTAAATATCAAAGACTCGAGGCTTTAAACCTTTTTTAATAGAATCACTTAGGAATACGTGGGTTTTATTTGGCATATATTGATTGTTCTTAGTTGGAACTCTTTTATATTTGGAAAAATCATAAAGAGGAAATACTACCCAACTATTGGAAAATATTGGGTAGTCATTTAGAAATCATTTGCATATCTAAAGAACCTTCCATTAGAAATATATCATACTAACACCGATAGCATTACATTTCATTGAAGGGGACACAACCTTGGTTTCCTTAATCAAATTAATTACATTCTCAACATTACAATTAGTCATTTCTTCAAATCACAATCATATCATACTTTTGTTATAATTAACTGAATAGAATTACGACTTAAGTCAAGTAACACACTACTCGAGTAACCTTTTCACACCTATTCCCTGTGGGGTTTGACTCCAACCTCGTTGGGTTATTATATGTGACACCGACCGCCTTACACTATTTAATAAAAGTCTTATTTGAGTGTATCAAATTTTGTCGCCGTTGCTAGAGAATACGGTTTTGAAATTACTAATTAGTGTGTGCTTTACTTTGCGTTTTACTCTATTCCATCACACTTTTCTTGTTTTGCTCGATGTTGATAGGAAAACATGGCCTAATAGGAAGAAGAAATGGATTAACGAATGGACGAAAATCTTTTTGCAGACATAGATGAGTACATTGAGGATACAAATGCTATTGTACCTCCAGTTGTTGGTGCTGCAACTTTCAAGGTGGAACATGGTTTAATCTTTATGCTCAAAGCGGAGGGGTTTTTCAGGAATTCCACTAATTATGATCCGACACAACATCTTAGAAACTTCTTGGGTGTGTGTGTGATGCATAAGCAGAACAACGTCTCTGATGATGCCCTAAGGTTTAGGGTGTTCAAGTACTCACTAGCTGGGGACGCAAGGAAATGACTTCAAAATATGCCACAAAACTCCATTAATTCTTGGCCTGATCGCAGGGCTTGCCACAAATGTCAATGTGTTGACAAAGATGTTCACCAAAAGCCAAACGAAGAAGGTAAATGTGGTGGAGGATGTGCAACCCATATCAAATGAAGACTTTGAGGAGACAAACTATGCCAACAACTCTCAAGGAGGTTATCAAAGGCAACAATACCACGGCCAAGGACAACAAAATCAATAGAGGCCTAACCCGCAAAGGCAAGGAACCCAACGGCGGCGAAATGACCAAGGCGACTCAAATCAAGGAAATTGGAATAACAACAACAACTTCTCAAATCGGAGTTCAAACCCTTATGTTCCTACAAAGGGTCAATATTCAAATCAAGGTTACTTAAGTGATTCCACATTGGAAAGCATGCTTGAACAGGTATTGCAAAATCAAGAGAAATCTGACACTTCTATGAGAAATATGACCGAGCTTGTTGGCCCTCATACCACATCCATTCAAAAATTGGAGATGCAAATGTGAGATGTCTCTAGGGAACAAAATCCGAAGCAAAAAAGGGGCACTTCCAAGTGACACAATTGCGAACCCAAAGGGTAGTGGGAGTGGTCCACAAGGAGGGAGTGAACAAATGGTTGAAGTAAAAGAGTCCGAACATGAGGTTGAGGTTGAAGAGCCATGTGTTGTTGAATTTGAAAAGGTTCCGGAAGAGTTGAAAGTGCAAGAAGAAAACCAGGAAGAGGTAAAGGAAAAGGTAAAAGAGACACCAAAAACTCTACCACCTATTCCTAGACCTCCTTCTCCATTCCCTCAAAGACTAGGTACGAAGGTTGATGATACCAAACTCGAAAATTTCTATGACATTCTCAAGCAATTATCGGTCAATATTCCATTTGTGGAAGCATTTCAAGAGATGCCGGGTTTTGCTAAATATTTGAAAGACTTGATTACCAAGAAAAGAACCACCAAGAATGAAGTGGTGAATGTGATTCACCGGCTTAGTTCCATCATTGCAACCTCCACCGTTCAAAAGAAAGAAGACCCGGGAGATTTCACTATTCCATGTACTATTGGGGCGCATGATTTTGCAAGAGACCTTTGTGATAATGGGGCTAGGATCAACTTAATGCCTTTTGCCATTTACAAGAAAGCATGGTTAAGTATGCCAAGGCCCACAAGTATGAGATTGCAAATGGCTGATCGTTCCATAAAGAGACCAGTGGGAATTGTCGATGATGTGCTTGTTAAAGTGGGAAAGTTTCACTTACCCGCCGATTTCGTAATCCTTGTGTGCGGTTGACAAAGAGATCGCTATCATTTTGGGGAGGCCATTTCTAGCCACAGGAAGATCACTAATGGATTCAGAATGGAATGAGATAAAATTCCGCGTGAATGAGGAAGATATCACATTCCAAGCAAGCAAGGATATAAAACTACCACATGAATATGAAAGCATCTCGATGATTGATGTTGTTGATGAAGTGGAAGATGCGGTTGAAATGAAGATGGAAGAACAATGTCTCGGTGAGGCATTGGCAGCTATTTTGGTGAAGTTTGATGGTGAAGATATGGATGAGTATATGGAATCAGTCAATGCATTGGAGGGGCTTGGGTCCTACACTTATGCTCCGGCAAAGCTCTCTCTCGACTTAGAGAATAGAGCCATTCCTCCAGCAAAGCCTTCTATTATTGAGCCACCGCAACTAGAGCTCAAACCACTTCTACCACACTTGAGGTATAAATTTCTTGGCTCAAATGATAGTTTACCGATAATCGTTTCTTCTTTGTTGAATGATGTGCAGGTAGAACAACTGTTGGATGTCTTGAAGGAGCATAGGCAAGCTATTGGGTGGGCAATTTCGGACATCCGAGGGATTCCCACCGGAATTTGCGAACACAAGATCCAATTGGAGAGTGAGATGAAACCAAGCGTGGAACATCAATGACGGTTGAATCCTTCCATGTAAGAGGTGGTAAAGAAAGAAATCATCAAGTGGTTGGATGCCGGGGTGGTCTACCCCATTGTCGATAGTTCTTGGGTGAGCCCGGTGCAATGTGTGCCAAAAAAATAAGGCATGACCGTGATTTAAAATGAAAAAAATGAGCTCATCCCAACAAGAATGGTGAATCGATGGAAGGTGTGTATGGATTACCCGATGCTCAACAGTGCCACATACAAAGACCATTTCCATATGCCTTTTATTGATCAAATGCTTGATCGGCTAGCAGGAAGGTCATTCTATTGCTTTCTTGATGGATATTCCGGTTATAACCAAATCAACATAGCATTGGAGGACCAAGAGAAGACAATATTCACTTGCCCTTATGGAACTTGTGCCTTTAGCAGGATGCTGTTTGGTTTGTGCAACGCTCCGGCTACTTTTCAAAGATGCATGTTGTCTATCTTCTCCGACATGGTGGAGGATTTTTTAGAGGTTTTCATGGACGACTTTTCGGTGGTAGGTGACTCTTTTGAGCATTGTCTCAAAAATCTTAGACAAGTGTTCAAGAGATGTGATGAGGACAACCTTGTGCTTAACTGGGAGAAATGTCATTTCATGGTGGATGAAGGCATTTTATTGGGGCATAAAATTTCAAAACATGACATAGAGGTTGACTGGGCAAAGATCGAGAACATTTCCAAGCTTCCTCTACCTACTTCAGTTAAAGGTGTCCGATGTTTCTTGGGGCATCCCGGATTTTATAAGCGTTTCATCAAGGATTTTTCCAAGATTGCAAATCCTATATGCAAAATCCTTGAGAAAGATGCAAAATTTGTGTTTGACAAGAAATTCCTCAAAGCCTTTGAGGAATTGAAACAAAATCTCATCACGACACCTATTATTATCACACCCAATTGGTCTCTTCCATTCGAACTTATGTGCGACGCCAATGGTGTAGCTATTGGAGCAGTGCTTGGCCAACGTCACAACAAGGTTCTTCACCCGGTCTATTATGCAAGCAAGACACTTAATGGAGCGCAAATGAATTATATGGTGATTGAGCAAGAACTTTTTTTTTGAGAAATTTTAAGCTTACTTGTTGGGATCCAAGGTGATAGTGTACACAGATCATGCTGCTCTTTGCTATCTTATGGCAAAGAAGGATGCAAAGCCTAGGTTGATTCGGTGGGTCCTGTTGTTGCAAGAGTTTGACTTCGAAGTCAATGATATAAATGGGACAAAAAATCAAGTGGTGTATCATTTATCAAGACTTGAAGAGGCAGGGAGACCAAAGGGAGATCTTGAAATCAACGATGTTTTCCCGGATAAACACACATTGGCACTATCTAGCAGTTTTGCTCCTTGGTATGCCGATATTACTAACTACTTGGTTAGTGACCTTATTCCAGATAGATTGGAATCCTATCAGAAGAAGAAGTTTTTTAGAGATTGTCGGCAATACTATTGGGAATAACCATTCTTGTTCCGTGTTTGTGTTGATAAAATAATCCGAAGGTGTGTTCCAGAAGAGGAGATTATGCCAATTCTAAAGGCATGCCACAACTCACCGGTCGGGGGGTCACCATGGGAAATCGAACGGCGGCAAAGGTGCTTGAATGTGGTTAGGATTGGCCGTTGATTTATCATGATGCCAATCAAATGGTCAAGGATTGCGACCAATTCCAAAGGCAAGGATTAATCTCCAAGAGGCATGAAATGCCAATGCACTTTGTGATAGAGATAGAAATCTTTGATGTATGGGGAATTGATTTTATGGGCACCTTTGTAAGCTCTTGTGGTATGAAATATATCTTGGTGGTTGTGGACTATGTGTCCAAATGGGTTGAAGCAATTGCCTTACCAAACAACGAGGCAAGGAGTGTGACCACATTCTTAAAGAAAAACATATTCACGCGATTTGGAACTCCTAGAGCCATTCTTAGTAATGGTGGGTCTCATTTCTATAACAAGTCTTTCACGGGGCTACTAAAGAAATATGGCATCAAGCATAAGGCGGCCACACCTTATCATCCCCAATCAAGTGGCCAAGTTGAAGTTTCCAACTGGGAGATAAAGAACATTCTAGCAAAGACTGTTAATGCAAAAAGGACCAATTGGTCAAGGAAGCTAGATGATGCATTGTGTGCATACCGCACGACGTACAAAACTTCTATTGGCACTTCTTCTTATCGGTTAGTATTAGGCAAGGCTTATCATCTACCTGTAGAACTGGACACAAAGCCATGTGGGCTTTAAAAAGGTTAAACTTGGATTAGGCTGAAGCTGCAAATTTGAGGTTTACACAACTCAATGAAATGGAGGAATTCAATTTCCATGCATATGAAAGTGCAGCTGTGTACAAAGAAAGGATGAAGTTCGTCCACGACAAAAAGATCTTGAAAAGCGAGTTCAAGTCAGGTGACTTGGTTTTGCTCTTCAACTTAAGGCTCAAATTGTTTCTGGGCAAGCTCAAATAGAAATGGTCTGGTCCGTTCAAGGTGGTCAATGTCTCTCCTTTTGGAGATATGGAACTAGAATCGGAGGATGGGCTCGGAACCTTCAAAGTAAATGTTCAGCAAGTCAAGCACAAGTTGGGCACAAATGAAGAAAAACACTTGGTGGAGTAGTTGGCTCTCAAAGATGGTTCGTGCCCGACCAGTGAGTGAACACAAAGAAATGCCAACTTCGTCATGCTGCGATGTTAAATCAAGCGCTTCATGGGAGGCAACCGATGTTCGGTAACACACTTTTTGTCCTTTAAATTTTAATTTTTGTTAGATAGATTTAATTGAGCAATTTAAAGTGTGTGTTAGAGTGCAGGGGATTCAAAAGATCATAACACTGGGTAATATTGCGTGTGTGAAAGGGAAGAAAAGTCACCATGGGAAGTTTGCTACACAAATGCGGTCGCATTTTAACTATGAGGACCGCATAGCGGTCGCATATCTGGACAATTTGTTTTGCAAAATTTGGTGGTAAGAATGCGGCGAGGAGGTGCACTTTGCGAACCATATTTCAATTATGCAATAGCATAGTGCACCGCATTTTGTCCTCAAGCAACTCAAGCTGAACCCACTGCATAACACATTGGATATCACATAATGTATTATGCGGTGACTTATCCATCGCGAACTTCACTGGTAAGTCCCCTCGCATATTACCAGCATTCACACATTTGGAAAATAAAAGAAAAAAAAATTATCAGAAAGAAAACAAAACAAAATGAAGAAAAAAAAAGAGAAGGGAAAATAGCTAGTTGAATCAAAGAGAGTAAACAATACCCGTGAATTCATCTCCCAAGTGTGCTCATTACTCCACCACTGGTATGTTATTCTCTCCCGATTTATTCCTTGTAAAGTTTAGTTTAAATTTTGTTGTGTTTTTCTTATTTTTTTTGTTTTCTATAGTTTCCTTATTTTTTTTGTTTGTTTTATGAGGATATATGTTCATAATGTGAGGGGGTTCTTGGATAAATAGCTAAATTGGAGATGATGCGTAGAGAAACTATGTACGCCATTGTTGAGAGTGGAGTTCAAAATGTGAGAACGATGACTTCTGCAGACCGAATAGTCGATTTGCGGTCCGCATTGTTGCCGCAAAACGAACCCTAGGTGGACTGAAGAAGATGAGAAAATGCGGCGACTTTGCGATCGCATAAGCGATATGCGGACCGCAAAGTCACCGCATACTGAAACAGTTTCATTACTTTTGTAGCATGTTGTTTGCGGCCATTCTGCGATTGCAGAATCCATCTTTGCGGTGGACTTTGCGATCACATAGTGTGATTATGTTTTCCAATAATTTAAGTATGCGATGGTTATGCGAACCACATAATGGATATGCGATCGCATAACCCATCGCATACCTATATCATTTCAACAAGCAGAGAGTTCGCGACAAGTGTGCGGTTCGCATAGTGGTTATGCGACCGCATAACCTGTTGCATACTTGTAATTCTTTGTACTTTTTCTCCTATTGTCTACTATGTTGCTCACACTTCATTTCTTTGCAGATATGGCTCCTAAGAAACATATATCTTCCAAGAACAGGGCCTCCACCAGTCGTCAAGCACAATAAGCCAAACATTCACGACCGGAACCTACTGCTGCATATCTCTCCCAGTCTGATGAGGAGGAGACCTTGCCATCAGTTGACCTACAAGCTGAGGCAAGAAGAAAAAGAGGAGATGATTTCCAACTCAGGTTTGGGGTCGACAGTTCTAGGGAGCTGTATAGAGAAGGGCTAACAAAACAAAAAATCCTTGCCAAAAAACAATTGAGTCTGAATGGGCTACAGGAGCAGTACCCTCACATACTGGAGAACATCAAGGCTAGAAACTGGGAGTGTTTCACTGAGCTGGCTGATGATTACAATGAAATAGTAGTCCGTGAATTGTATGTATCCTATGGAGCCTCCAGGACCCCTCACCACAAGCGCAACAAAGTGTTCTGTGATACTGTATTGGTTCGAGGGAAGCAGGTGTTTTGTAGCAGTGATACCATCAATGAGTTCTACTTCCATGACTGGAGACTGGGCATAGCTGAGTATGCCGCCAAATGGGCAAACCGGGATAATGAGCGTAGTTGGATACCGTCAGTGATAGCCAAGGGGATCCCTACTTGGATTGACGTTATGCACAAAATATTCAAGGAATATCTCATGTGAGAAGGTTGATTTTGGCTCAGCTTTGTCACCTCTCGATTGATACCGTCCTGAAATGAAACTGACATAAGCATTGAGAAAGCTCTTCTCATTGCATGCATTATGACTAGGATAAAGATTGATGTGGGTTATTTCATCTTCCGAGAGTCAGGGATCTGGGCCAACCAGGTAGCTGCATTACTCCCATTCCCATACTTGATAACAGCCCTTTGTAAGGCTGTGGAAGTCCCTATAATGCCACACATTGACAAGACAGGGAAAGCACTGAAGGATATTGATATCACACGCATTAATGATGCAGTAGATGTTTCTTACCCAGAATTTCAAACCCATACTTATGCTGATATAGAGCCCTCAGATTCCCAGACTCCTGTGTCTCCTCAGGCTACTGTTGCATCCACTTCCACTCCACAGCCCACCTCTCAGGCCACCATTTCTCAACCTTCTGCTACACTGCCAGTTGTTTTGAGGCTTGGTCTCTTAGCTCAACATGCAAATGCTAAGGTAGACCAGCTTATTAAGAACCTCCCTACCCTCATCAAATAGGCATTGACTCCTATCCAGTCCTCAGTGACGGCCCTCCAACAGCAACAAACATCTTATGGGGATCTCCTGAAGCAGCTTGAGGTGTGGGTTAAAAAGATAGAGTGGGGTGAGTTTGGTGACTTGCCAAAGCTCCGAGATGATGTCGCCACAATGAAGACTGAGCTCCACAAAATGCAAACTCAGGAGTTTGATCTATCCTCCTTCATTCCCAAGGAAGGTGAGCAGGGAGCGGACACGGCAGTGGCTGGATTGGATCTTGACTTCTCCACATTGATGATATACCCTACACCTCAGACTGTCCCGGCTTCCCAGCCTCTAGTTGCCCCTGCATGTATTGACATTCCTTCTGAGGAAGATTCCGGACACTCTGCAGAGTACAAAGGTGGGGAGGCAGATGAGGGAGATACTGATGAGGAGTCATGGTCCAAGAAGGATGAGGGCCCTCAGGAGAAGGGTAAGCAGATTGCTTCCCCTACAGTTGCAGAGGAGGAACAAGCAGCTTTTCAGAAGGCAATTGAACATTTGCTAGCATACATGGTCACCCAAGCCATTCCATCGACCACTCAGCCATCAGCAGGCGAGGCTAGCAACTCACAGGCCCCAGCTCTAGTGTCGGGCTAGCTAGAGATCCCTCCTCCATCAGTGGAGGTCACTCCTCCGATCAAGATCTCATCGGTCCCATCTTCAGCATCAGAGGGTGGCCCCATTATCATTTAGTCGGTTTCCGACTCCCATAGCGCTTAGTGCACCTTAGGGAGCCCCTAAACTCTGTTTTACATTCTTATGCATTGGGAACAATGCATGCTTTTTAGTTGGGGGTGGCATAGCCTTGTACAAATTTTTATGAATTAAACTATTGTACATGTTTTTGGGTTATATAAGCAAACTTCTGTATATACTTGTGTTGTGATTCTGTATATATTTGTGTTTTGTGGTTTTAGTACATAGGTTATCTTTGTATATAAAAAAACCAAAAACAAGTAGAGAGTTGTATGTTCATCTTTAGTAATTAGCAATGAATCTCCCTTGGTTTTTCTTTGTCGGGTTCTTTTCCAAGTGTGTAATAGTAGAACCAGGGTAGTAGAATGACATTTTGACCGGTTTAGTGTAATTGTCTAGTTTAAGCATGCATGCCTGTAAATAACCTATACCATTCCATTAATAAAAAAATGATATCAACTGTGTGAACTTGAGGCTCGCTCTTTGACTCTATCTTACCTAGAATTATACATGTAAATATGATGGAAGCTTCGAGTTGGCAAGTGTTGATTCGAGGGCTAAAACTATGTTGAGCCAAGCAGTTCATATGCCATGTGTGTGAGTCTTCGTACAAATAGTTCTTGTGTTTACTTCTACCATCTAGAACTTTCCCGGTTGGTCTTTCGATGCTATTGATAATTACAGTTTGTTGGAGAAATGACCTTAGGAAGTCTTTGTGATTTTGGAAAACCAGTTAGCCTTTCAAGCTACCCATTGTATAGATATTATCACTAGTTACCCCATTTGAGCCTTTAACCTTTTCTTTGACCACCTCGCTGCAAACCTTTCCCCTTTTGTAAAGTAATTCCCTCTTTTGAACCTGTCCCTCCTTGAACATTGAGAATGAGGCTAAAAGACTAAGTTGGAGCTGTGGTGTCAAGCCAAAAATTGGCAAGGTTGTACTGTGAGTGTGGGAAAGTATATCTCAAGATAAGAAATTATTCAAGCTCCAAAAGCAAAGTAGAAAAAAGATGTATGTATATATATAAATATAGAGTCTTGAAGAAAATTAGAAAGGTATTGAAGGCAGTTCAATGTGGGAAATTAGGAGCTAAGGAGGGCTATGTGGTTTGAAAAGAAGCAAAGAGCAACAAGAAAGAAAAATGTGAGTAGTGTTCAAGGAGGGTGTAGTTACTTGTACCCAAATGCTTATCCGACCCTTCCCTAAACCTACATTACAAGCTTAAAAATTCCTTGTGGGATATCCATCCGAACGTTCTTAGAATAAAGCGATTAATTAAAATAAGGGCAAGCCTATGGTATGGTATGTTGTAACACTTGAAACTCTTTTTGACAGTGAGTGTATTTGTGAATTTGTCCCTTTTATTGTCATTGTAAATATTGTGAGTTTGGGACTTTCTTTCTAGTGAGGGCAAATGAATTGTGTGGTTCGATAGAAGTTGAGTTTTTTAAGTCAAATGCAAGTTCACTCAGCTGAGGGTAACATTTGGTCAAATTGGTCGAGGCTCAAAGTTTCACAAGTTGATTAGTTTCTTTGTAAATAATAATGATGGTTCAGGAAGGGTAAATAAACGAAAGTGCATACTTGTAGTACCGACAACTAACACCGTCCACGGTCACTATTGTTTCATATCGTTTAGATGGAGTCTAGAATAGGATAGTATCATTTTAGTTGCTTGAGGACAAGCAAGAGTTTAAGTTGGGGGTGTTGATGTGCCGGAGAATTTCGGCACATTTAATACAAATTACTTAGATTTTAGCTTGTTTTAAATGCAATTATATTTTATACTTATGTAATTTCAATGTTTTTGCAGTGTATGAGGTTTAAGGACCTCATAGCATGGAAATGAAGTCAAAAAGCCACAAAAGGACAAGAAAAGAGCAAAATGTGATAGCAGATATGAAAATGCGGACCGCAAATCCAACATGCGGACCGCATAATGCTCAAAGGAATCGTAAACCTCAACAGTCTGTTGGCCAAAATCCAGTGTAAGAAATGCGGTCCATTATGCGACCGCATAGCAGGTTTGCAGGACGTATAATGGACCGCAAACTCGTTGTGAAAGCTGTTGATGGTGGAAAATGTGATGACTAATGCGATCGCATATTAACAATGAGGACCGCAGAACTTGAATGAGGTGAATGCCTGAAAACTAGCGTTCGAAGAAGCGATGGCCATGAAGAGAATACGGACCGTATGTTTGTTATGCGACAGATATGCGATCGCATAATTGACCTGGAAGGGTATTTTTGTCTGATTTTGATCCCGAGTTTTGACCCATTATAAATAGATTTATTGGGGTTTTGTGGGGGCATCTTGTCTGGTTTTTGAGCTACAATCCAAGTCTTTAGTATTCCTCTCTTTTGGAAGCTTTAGGAGTGAAGAATCTTGCACTTTGTAAGCTTTATGGTATTTAATATTCTCATCTTTTTGTATTTTAGCATGTGTAGCTAACTTTAAATACTAAGGTTGTGGACCCTAAATGGGTGTCATGTTAATGGATGCTTAACATTGAATATATGTATTGTGGTTGGTTGATATATATTTATTTCTCATTCTTCATTTATTGCTGGTTGGCGCAAACATTAACAAGTGCCATTAAATTCTTTCTTTACTTGAAAAAGTGAGTTAGGATTTGGTAGAAGTAAATATCAAAGACTCAAGGCTTTAAACCTTTTTTAATAGAATCGTTTAGGAATACGTGGGTTTTATTTGGCATATATTGATTGTTCTTAGTTGAAACTCTTTTATATTTGGAAAAATCATAAAGAGGAAATACTACCCAACTATTGAAAAATATTTGGTAGTCATTTAGAAATCATTTGCATATCTAAAGAACCTTCCATTAGAAATATATCATACTAACACCGATAGCATTACATTCCATTGAAGGGGACACAACCTTGGTTTCCTTAATCAAATTAATTACATTCTCAACATTACAATTAGTCATTTCTTCAAATCACAATCATATCATACTTTTGTTACAATTAACTGAAAAGAATTACGACTTAAGTCAAGTAACACACTACTCGAGTAACCTTTTCACACCTATTCCTTGTGGGATTGGACCCCAAGTCCGCGCACTTCATTCCTGTCTGTACTACCTATTCTTCAGAGCGGTTAGAAGAGATTTATATCCGAGAGAATGTTTGCTTGCATGATGTCCCAGTTTCGATCATTTCAGATAGAGATACTCAGTTCACTTCGTAGTTTTGGAGGGCCGTGCAGAGAGAGTTGGGTACTCAGGTTGAGTTGAGCACAACTTTTCACCCCCAGACGGACGGGCAGCCTGAGCGCACCATTTAGATATTAGAGGACATGTTGCGCGCTTGTGTCATTGATTTTGGGGGTTCATGGGATCAGTTTATACCGCTCGCGGAGTCTGGATATAACAATAGTTATTAGTGGAGTATTCAGATGGCTCCATATGAGGCTTTAATTGGGAGACGATGTAGATCTCCAGTAGGTTGGTTTGAGCCGGGTGAGGCTAGACTTTAGGGTATAGACTTAGTTCAGAATGCTTTGGACAAGGTGAAACTGATTCAGGAGCAGCTTCGTATGACGCATTCAAGACAGAAGAGTTATACTGACAGGAAGGTTCGAGATGTGTCTAATATGGTTGGTGTGACGACCTGGTTAGTCGTCTCATGAGTTACCGCTCCATTTCTCCCATTTCAGCTTTTTTATGCTTCGTTATCCGTGTTTTATGTGATCGAGTTTATTAGTTCGAGTTCGGAGAGGATTTGGTAAGAAATGAGACACTTAGTCTCTTTTAAGAAGGCTTAAGTTGGAAAAGTCAACCAGATGTTAACTTATGTGTTAGAAGGCTCGGAAGTGAGTTCCGATGGTTCGGTTAGCGTCGGGAGGTGATTTGTGACTTAGGAGCGTGATCGGAATGGGTTTTGGAGTTGTAGAGAAGATTTAGGCTTAAATTTGCGAAATTAATATTTTGGCAAATTCTAGTTGATAGGAGAGATTTTGATATAGGGGTCGGAATGGAATTCCGAGAGTTGCAGTAGCTTCATTGTGTCATTTGGGATGTGTGTGCAAAATTTCAGGTCATTCGGACGAGATTTGATAGACCTTTTGATCGAAAGCATAATTTGAGACTTCTTGGAGTTCTTAGGCCTGAATCCTATGTTAAATTGGTGATTTGATGTTGTTGTGAGCGTTCTGATGTTTTGAGCAAGTTTGAACGATGTCATGAGATGTGTTGGTACAATTGGTTTGAAGTTCCGGGAGTTCCGGGTAGGTTCCGGGATGTTTTAGTGCAAAAATCATAGCTGTAGCAGGTCTACAGGGGTTGCAGGCCCCAGAACTCAGTCACGCGGTCCGCACAAAAATGAGTGCGCCCGCAGTGAGTGTTGTGCGGACCGCACAAAATCGGGCGCGGGCGCGTTAGGCGTCGTGCGGACCGTACAAAAGTCGGCGTGGCCGCGGTGAAGAACCCTCCTGATGGTCCTACTTCGGAAGCTCATATCTTTTGATCTACAAGGAATTTTGGGGTACTTCAAAAACAAAAGTTGCAGCCCTTCGTGTCTAATTTCCAGAGAGTTAAAGATATCACAATTTGGACATATATAGCAAACGTTATGGCTACAATACTAAAGCCTATCACTGCAGAGGGAGGCTTGTGCGGCCGCACGTTGCCTTTGCGAGGACCGCACTGGTTTGTGCGGACCGCGTGAGTTTTGGTGCGGCCCGCGGTAGCTGAAACCTGAGGGGTACCTATAAATATGAGGTTTTGGGTGTTATTTAATATTTTGACCTAGAGAGCTCGGATTTTGGCGGTTTTTCAAGAAATTCATCGGGGTAAGTGATTTTAACTCAGATTTAGCTAGAATACATGAATCTATCACTGAATTCATCATTTAATTCATGATTTGAGATGGAATTTGGGAAGAAAATTGTGAAACCTTTCAAAAATATAAAATGATGATTTGAAGGACCAAATGGTATCGGAATTGGCTAATTTTGGTATGGTTAGACTCGTAAGGATATGAGGATTCTGAAAATGTAAATTTTACCCGATTTCGAGACGTGGGCCCGGGGCTCAGGTTTTGCTAATTTCGGGATTTTGATATTTTTTTTGAATGTTTTCGCTTGGGCTTTGTTCCCTTAGCATATTCTGACATATTCGTTATAATTTTGGATAGATTCGACGCGTCTGGGGGACAATTCGAGGGGCAAAGGGCGTCGCGAGCTAGAGAATTAGCCAGTTCGAGGTGAGTAATGGTTGTAAATGATGTCCTAAGGGTTTGAAAGCCCGGATTGCACATCGTAGTGCTATATTGAGGCAAGATACGCGCTGGATGATAAGCGTGGGGTCTTTCACTACTAGGGATTGTGACTTGGTCCATCCCGATTGATGATTTTACCGAATATTTGACTGAAATTCATTTGTTATCATCATGATTTGGGTTGATTGCCATATTTGGGCTTCGTGCCAACTATTTGAACCCTTCGGAGATTTTTATCACTGTTTCCTCACTACTTGACTTATTATTTGAACTCAGTCCTGTTGATATCTATTGTTTTGCAAACTCAACCACTTTTACTCAGTTTTGAAACTAAAATGATATTTCTACATCATGTTTTGGGCTGAGAAATACTGCTTTACTAATGCCCAAGGGGCTTATGATAATTTCTGGACTGAGTGAGGCCGAGGGCCATATGTGAGGATATGCGGAGTAATATGAGGCCGAGGGCCTGAGATACTATTTATGCCATGTGGTTGCTTGAGTGATGTGAGGATATGCTAAGTGATGATGTCATAAGGTGGCTTGACATAGCGCTTTGGCCGTAAGGGGCCCTCCGGAGTCTGCAC
Source organism: Nicotiana tabacum (assembly GCF_000715075.1). Classification (NCBI taxonomy): domain Eukaryota; kingdom Viridiplantae; phylum Streptophyta; class Magnoliopsida; order Solanales; family Solanaceae; genus Nicotiana; species Nicotiana tabacum. Next base: position 145,880,921 of record NC_134090.1, read on the forward strand.
ACCCACTGTGAGCGCGGGTACCTATGTGATTTGAAACAGTGGTAACAATGACACTGTATGATTCAATTTGGTCAGGTAACAATGGCTGACCATTATGTTGAGTGATTGTGAGGTAGCCCGAGGGGTTGATATTGTGCTGAGAGTGAGCCCGAGGGGCTGATACTATGTTGAGCGATTGATACTGTGCCCGAGGGGCGAATTTCTACTTGTTAATTACCTATTTTACTTGTTTTAAAAAGGAATATCATTTGATTTCTTCACTGATTTACTACTTTAAGTGATTTTACTGCTTGTTATGGAATTGTTTTGTGCCTTTATGTGTTTTAATACTTTTAGCCATTATTTGTAATTATTACTCACTGAGTCGGAGTACTCACATTACTCTCTGCACCGTGTGTGCAGATTCAGGTATAGCAGAGTCCGCACCTGAGCATTGATAACTTCCAGGCTAGGCAGTGATTTGGAGTTATGAGGTAGCTATTGACGTCCACAACCCCTTGTCTCTCTTATCCTCTATCATTTATGTTTACTTCAGACTGTTGTATCGGATTACGTACTTTGTAGACCTATAGTAGATTCTGTAGTAGCTCATGACTTGTGACACCCCGGTTTGGGCTGTGTTGGGATGGTTCCTGTTGTTATTATCGTTAAATTCCGCAATTTATGAATATTATATTATATGTTACTATTGTTTATGATGATTAACTGTTTAAAAGAGGTGTTCCGTTTTGGTCTGGCTGGCCTTTTCTCTGTGAGAGGCGCCATCACGACTGGGTTCGAGGATTGGGTCGTGACAAGTTGGTATCAAAGCCTAGGTTACTTAGGTCTCACGAGTCATGAGCAGGTTTAGTAGAGTCTTGTGGATTGGTACAGAGACGTCTGTATTTATCCCCGAGAGGTTGCAGAACCTTTAGGAAAAATTTCATATTCTTGAAACTCTTGTCGTGCGAACTTGTTGGTCCGAGTACTATACTTCTGATATTCCATTCTCTCACAGATGGTGAGGATGCGAGCTACCGAATGAGGTGGACGACCACTAGTGCCACCCACTGAGGCCACCAGGGGCCATGGACGCAGTCATGGACGTGGCAAAGGCAGAGCAGCGAGGGCAGCACCTGTTGATGCACTGGCTGCCCCGGCTCCGGATCAGGATCCCGCTATGGATGCTCTAGTAGCACCAGTTCTGGCACCAGTTGTGCCTATCGTGTTTCTGGGTCTTCAGGAGGCCTTGGCATATATCATATCAGTTTGCACTGGCTTGGCTCAGGCAGTTTCAGCCACCACAGCAGCAGCTACTTCACAGGCCGGGGGAGGCAACCAGACCCCCGCTGCTCGCACACCTGAGCAAGTAGTGCAGAGACTACAGACACCGGGGGCACCTCCAGCTCAGTCGGTTGTACCAGCTCAGGAGTTTATTGTGCCAGTTATGCCGGATGATGAGCAGCGTCATCTTGAGAGGTTTAGTAGACTCCAGCCTCCGTCATTCAGTGGTGTCGAGGGCGAGGATGCCCAGGGATTTCTTAATAAGTGTCAGCGGATGCTCCGTACAGCAGGGATTCTTGAGACTAGTGGTGTGGCATTTACCACCTTTCAGTTTACTAGGGCTGCCTTTACATGGTGGGAGGTGTATGAGAGGCGTAGGTCGGTTGTAGTAGTGCCCCTTACTTGACAGCAGTTCTCCACTCTCTTCTTGGAGAAGTATGTGCCACAGTCCCGCAGAGAGGAGCTGCGTAGACAGTTTGAGTGGTTGCGACAAAGGGATATGACTATATCACAGTATGAGTCAAGGTTTTCTGAGTTGGCTCGGCATGCCATTTGGATGGTTTCGACAGATCGTGAGAGGATCAGGAGATTTGTTGATGACTTTAACTATCACCTCCGTATTCTTATGACCCGGGAGAGGGTGTTGGGTGCTACGTTCGAGGAGGTGGTCGATATTGCTCGCGAGATTGAGACGGTTCACCGTCAGGATCGAGAGGAGAGGGAGGCCAAGAAGCCTCGAGGATCTAGAAGTTATAGTGGTGCTTCTTCGAGGAGCCAGTTTCAGCATGGTAGAGGCCGTTCTTTCAAGAATGCTCAGTCAGCCCGCCCAGAGTATCGCGGGGCATCTTCGGGTCATGGTCATCATGGATCTCAGCGGCGCCAGTCATCACTAAGTGCCCTTCCAGTCCAGAGTTCATATCGTGCCCCGTCAGCTTAGGGTTCTTCTATGCCGAGTGCATCAGTTGGTCACTCCGGTATGAGGGGTTCCCTTCAGTCCCCTTCTCCAGCACCTAGGAATTGTTATGAGTATGGAGAGTTTGGACATGTTTGGAGGCAGTGTCCTCATCGTATGGCTAGTTCATCTCAGTAGAGGGGTCAACCCTCGACTACTACTTCAGTTACCTCACTACAAGCCCAGCCAGCTAGGGGTGGAGGCCATGCAGATAGGGGTCGCCCCAGAGGGGGAGGTCGATCAGGGGGCGGTCAGGCCCGTTTCTATGCACTTCCTGGCAGGCCAGATGTTATTTCTTTAGATACTGTCATTACAGGTATTGTTTCAGTCTGCCACAGAGATGCCTCTGTATTATTTGATCCTGGTTCTACCTTTTCTTATGTGTCATCATACTTTTCTCGTTATGTGGGTACGCCCCGTGAGGTTTTTGTTTTACCTGTTCATATTTCTACCCCGGTGGGTGATACTGTTGTTGTAGACCGTGTGTACCGGTCATGTGTGGTGACTATTGGGGGTCTGGAGACCCGAGTGAATCTATTGCTATTGAGCATGGTGGATTTTGATGTCATTTTGGGCATGGATTGGCTATCTCCGTGTCGTGCTATTCTAGACTGTCATGCTAAGACAGTCACTTTGGCTATGTCGGGCCGGGTGTACCGCAGATCGAGTGGCTTCAAGAGTTGGGATTGATCCCTAGTAGAGTGATCTCTTTCTTGAAGGCCCAGCGTATGGTTGGGAAGGGTTGCCTTTCATATCTAGCATTTGTGAGGGATGTTGGAGCTGAGACTCCTAATATTGATTCTGTCCCAGTTGTGAGGGATTTTCCCGATGTTTTTCCTGCAAACCTGTCGGGCATGCCACCGGACAGGGATATTGATTTTGGTATTGACCTGGTGTCGGGCACTCAGCCCATTTCTATTCCTCCATATCGTATGGCACCAACAGAGTTGAAGGAATTGAAAAAATAGTTTTAGGAACTCCTAGATAAGGGGTTCATTTGGCCTAGTGTGTCCCCCTGGGCTGCACCGGTTTTGTTTGTGAAGAATAAGGATGGCACGATGAAAATGTGCATTGATTATAGGCAGTTGAACAAAGTAACAATCAAGAACAAGTATCATTTGCCTCGCATTGATGATTTATTTGATCAACTTCAGGGAGCGAGGGTGTTCTCCAATATTGATCTCCGTTCGGGTTATCACCAGTTGAAGATCAGGGATTCAGATATTCTTAAGACTGCTTTCAGGACCAGATATGGTCATTATGAGTTTCTTGTTATGTCCTTCGGGCTAACCAATGCCCTAACAGCATTCATGCATTTGATGAACAGTGTATTTCGGCCTTATCTGGAATTCGTTCGTTATTATATTCATTGATGATATTCTGGTGTACTCGCATAGTCAGGAGGAGCACGCGGAGCATTTGAGAGTTGTGTTGCAGAGACTGAGGGAGGAGAAGCTTTATGCAAAATTCTTCAAGTGTGAGTTTTGGCTCAGTTCAGTGGCTTTCTTGGGGCACGTGGTGTCCAACGAGGGTATACAGGTTGATCCAAAGAAGATAGAGGCAGTTCAGAGTTGGCCCAGACCGTCCTCATCCATAGAGATTCGTAGCTTTCTTGGGTTAGCAGGCTATTATCGCCGGTTTGTTTAGGGATTTTCATCCATTGCATCGCCCTTGACCAAGTTGACTCAGAAGGGTGCTCCATTCATATGGTCAGACGAGTGTGAGGAGAGCTTTCAGAAGCTCAAGACAACCTTGACCACAGCTTCAGTGTTGGTTTTGCCATCAGCTTCAGGTTCATATACTGTGTATTGTGATTCTTCAAGAGTTGGGATTGGTTGTGTGTTGATGCAGAAGGGTAGAGTTATTGCTTATGCTTCTCGGCAGTTGAAGCCCCATAAGAAGAACTACCCCGTTCATGATTTGGAGTTGGCTACCATTGTTCACGCATTGAAAATTTGGAGGCATTACTTGTATGGCGTATCTTGTGAGGTGTTCACTGATCATCGTAGTCTCCAGCATTTGTTCAAGCAAAAGGATCTTAATTTGAGGCAGCGGAGATGGTTGGAGTTGCTTAAGGATTATGATATCACTATATTGTACCATCCGGCAAAAAGGCCAATGCGGTGGCCGATGCTTTGAGCCGAAAGGCAGTGAGTATGGGGAGTTTGGAATATATTCCAGTTGGGGAGAGTCCCCTTGCAGTTGTTGTTCAGTCCTTGGCCAATCGGTTCGTGAGGTTGGATATTTCGGAGCCTAGTCGGGTGTTGGCTTGTGTGGTTTCTCGGTCTTTTTTATATGATCGCATCAGAGAGCGCCAGTATGATGATCCGCATTTGCTTGTCCTTAGGGATAGAGTCCAGCATGATGATGCTAGAGATGTGACCGTCGGTGATGATAGTGTGTTGAGGATGCAGGGCCAGATTTGTGTGCCCAATGTGGATGGGCTTAGAGAGCTGATTCTGGAGGAGGCCCATAGCTCGCGGTATTCCATTCATCCGGGTGCCGCGAAGATGTATCAGGATTTGAGGCAGCACTATTGGTGGAGAAGAATGAAGAAAGATATTGTGGGATTTGTAGCTCGGTGTCTCAACTATCAGTAGGTGAAGTATGAGCATTAGAGACCGGGTGGCCTTTTTCAGCAGATGTTTATTCCTGAGTGGAAGTGGGAGAGAATCACTATGGACTTTGTGGTTGGACTTCCTCGGACTTTGAAGAAGTTCGATGCTATTTAGGTGATTGTGGATCGGCTGACCAAGTTTGCGCACTTCATTCCTGTGTGTACTACCTATTCTTCAGAGTGGTTGGCAGGGATTTATATCCGGGAGATTGTTCGGTTACATGGCGTTCATGTTTCCATCATCTCAGATAGAGGTACTAAGTTTACTTCGCAGTTTTGGAGAGCCGTGCAGAGAGAGTTGGGTACTCAGGTAGAGTTGAGCACAGCGTTTCATCCTCAAATGGACGGACTGTCCGAGCGTACTATTCAAATATTGGAGGACATGTTGCGTGCTTGTGTTATTGACTTTGGAGGTTCATGGGATAAGTTTCTACCACTTGTAGAGTTTTCTTACAACAACAGCTACCAGTCGAGTATTCAGATGGCTCTATATGACGCTTTGTACGGGAGGCGGTGTAGATCTCCGGTTGGTTGGTTTGAGCCCGGCGAGGCTAGACTATTGGGGACAGATTTGGTTCAGGATGCCCTAGAGAAGGTAAAGGTGATTTAGGAGAGGCTTCGTACAGCGCAGTCACGTCAGAAGAGTTATGCGGATCGGAAGGTTCGAGATGTGTCCTACATGGTCGGTGAGAAGGTCTTGCTAAAGGTTTCGCCCATGAAGGGTGTTATGAGATTTGGGAAGAAAGGCAAGTTGAGTCCTCGGTTCATTGGGCCTTTTGAGGTGCTTCGGAGGATTGGGGAGGTGGCTTATGAGCTTGTTTTGCCACCCAGCCTGTCGAGTGTGCATCTAGTATTTCATGTTTCTATACTTCGGAAATATAGTGGGGATCCGTCTCATGTTTCGAACTACAGCACGGTTCGGTTGGATGATAATTTGACCTTTGATGTGGAGCCAGTAGCTATTTTGGGTCGCCAGGTTCGGAAGTTGAGGTCAAAAGATATAGCTTCAGTGAAGGTGCAGTGGAGAGGTCGGCCCGTGGAGGAGGCTACCTGGGAGACCGAGCGGGAGATACGGAGCAGATATCCTCATCTGTTTGAGGCTTCAGGTATGTTTCTTGACTCGTTCGAGGATGAACGTTTGTTTAAGTTGGGGAGGATGTGACGACCCGGTTAGTCATCTCATGAGTTACCGCTCCATTTCCCCCATTTCAGCTTCTTTACGCTTCGTTATCCGTGTTTTATGTGATCGAGTTTATTAGTTCGAGTTCGGAGAGGATTTGGTAAGAAATGAGACACTTAGTCTCTTTTAAGAAGGCTTAAGTTGGAAAAGTCAACCAGATGTTGACTTATGTGTTAGAAGGCTCGGAAGTGAGTTCCGATGGTTCGGTTAGCTTCGGGAGGTGATTGTGACTTAGGAGCGCGATCGGAATGGGTTTTAGAGTTGTAGAGAAAATTTAGGCTTGAATTGGCGAAATTGATATTTTGGCAAATTCCGGTTGATAGGCGAGATTTTGATATAGGGGTCGGAATGGAATTCCGAGAGTTGCAGTAGCTTCATTGTGTCATTTGGAATGTGTGTGCAAAATTTCAGGTCATTCGGACGAGATTTGATAGACCTTTTGATCGAAAGCATAATTTAAGAGTTCTTGGAGTTCTTTGGCCTGAATCCTATATTAAATTGGTGATTTGATATTGTTGTGAGTTTCGAAGTTTTGAGCAAGTTTGAACAATGTCATGAGATGTGTTGGTAAAATTGGTTTGAAGTTCCGGGAGTTCCGGGTAGGTTCCAGGATGTTTTAGTGCAAAAATTATAGCTGTAGAAGGTCTACAGGGGTTGCAGGCCCCGGAACTCACTCACGCGGTCCGCAAAAAAATGAGTGCACCCACATTGAGTGCTGTGCGGACCGCACAAAAGCGGGCGCGGTTGTGGTAGGCGTCACGCGGACCGCACAAAAGTGGGCACGGCCGCGGTGAAGAACCCTCCCGCTGATCCTACTTCGGAAGCTCATATCTTTTGATCTACACGGAATTTTGGGGTGCTTCAAAAACAAAAGTTGCATCCCTTCGTGTCTAATTTCTAGAAGGGTAAAGATATCGCAATTTGGACATCTGTAGCAAAAGTTATGGCCAAAATACTAAAGCCTGTCACTGCAGAGGGAGGCCTGTGCGGCCGCACGTTGCCTTTGCGCGGACCGCAATGGCTTGCGCGGACCGCGTGAGTTTTGGTGCGGCCCGCGGTAGCTGAAACCTGAGGGGTACCTATAAATACGAGGTTTTGGGTTTTATTTAATATTTTGACCTAGAGAGCTCAGATTTTGGCGATTTTTCGAAAGTTTTTCAAGAAATTCATCGGGGTAAGTGATTTTAACTCAGATTTGGCTAGAATACATGAATCTATCACTCAATTCATCATTTAATTCGTGATTTGAGATAGAATTTGGGAAGAAAATTGTGAAACCTTTCAAAAATGTAAAATGATGATTTGAAGGACCCAATGGTATCGGCATTGGATAATTTTGGTATGGTTAGACTCGTGAGGGTTTGAGGATTCTGAAAATGTAAATTTTACCCGATTCTGAGACGTGGGCCCGGGGCTCAGGTTTTGCTAATTTCGGGATTTTGATATTTTTTCGAATGTTTTTGCTTGGGCTTTGTTTCCTTAGCATATTGTGACATATTCGTTCTGATTTTGGATAGATTCGACGCGCATGGAGGCCAATTCGAGGGGCAAAGGGCGTTGCGAGCTAGAGAATTAGCCAGTTCGAGGTGAGTAATGGTTGTAAATGATGTCTTGAGGGTTTGAAACCCCGGATTGCACATCGTAGTGCTATATTGAGGGTAGATACGCGCTGGAAGATGAGCGTGGGGTCTTTCACTACTGGGGATTGTGACTTGGTCCATCCCGATTGATGATTTTACCGAATATTTGACTGAAATTCATTTGTTATCATCATGATTTGGGCTGATTGCCATATCTGGGCTTCGTGCCAACTATTTGAACCCTTCGGGGATTTTTATCACTTTTTCCTCACTACTTGACTTATTATTTGAACTCAGTCCTGTTGATATCTACTGTTTTACAAACTCAACCACTTTTACTCAGTTTTGAAACTAAAATGATATTTCTACATCATGTTTTGGGCTGAGAACTACTGTTTTACTAATGCCCAAGGGGCTTGTGATGATTTTTGGATTGAGTGAGGTCGAGGGCCATATGTGAGGATATGTTGAGTGATATGAGGCCGAGGGCCTGAGATACTATTTATGCCATGTGGTGGCTTGGGTGATGTGAGGATATGCTGAGTGATGATGCCACGAGGTGGCTTGACATAGCGCTTGGTCCGTAAGGGGCCCCTCCGGAGTCTGCACACCCACAGTGAGCGCGGGTACCCATGTTATTTGAAAAAGTGATAACAATGACACTGTATGATGCAATTTGGTCAGGTAACAATGGCTAACCATTATGCTGAGTGATTGTGAGGTAGCCCGAGGGGCTGATACTGTGCTGAGAGTGAGCCCGAGGGGCTGATACTATGTTGAGCGATTGATACTATGCCCGAGGGGCGGATTTCTACTTGTTAATTACCTGTTAAATTACCTGTTTTACTTGTTTTAAAAAGGAATATCATTTGATTTATTCACTGATTTACTGCTTTAAGTGATTTTAGTGCTTGTTATGGAATTGCTTTGTGCCTTTACGTGTTTTCATACTTTCAACCATTATTTGTAATTATTACTCACTGAGTCGGAGTACTCACTTTACTCCATGCACCGTGTGTGCAGATTCAGGTATAGCAGAGTCCGCACCTAAGCGTTGATTCCTTCCAAGCTAGGCAGTGATTTGGAGTTACGAGGTAGTTGTTGACGTTCGCTGCCCCTTGTCTCTCTTATCCTCTATCATTTATGTTTTCTTCAGAATGTTGTATCGTATTTCGTACTTTGTAGACCTATAGCAGATTCTGTAGTAGCTCATGACTTGTGACACCCCGGTTTGGGCTGTGTCGGGATGGTTCCTACTGTTATTATCGTTAAATTCCGCAATTTATGAATATTATATTATATGTTACTATTGTTTATGATGATTAACTATTTAAAAGAGGTGTTCCGTTTTGGTCTAGCTGGCCTTGTCTCCGCGAGAGGCGCCATCACGACTGCGTTCGGGGATTGGGTCATGACAGTTGGGGAGAAGGTTATACTGAAGGTTTCAACCATGAAGGGTGTTATGAGATTTGGGAAGAAAGATAAATTGAGCCATCGATTCATTGGGCCTTTTGAGGTGCTTTGACGGATTTGGGAGCTAGCTTATGAGCTTGCTTTACCACCTAGCTTGTCGAGTGTGCATCCGGTATTTCATGTTTCTATGCTCCAGAAGTATATTGGCGATCTGTCTCATGTTTTGGATTTTAGCACGGTTCAGTTAGATGGTGATTTGATTTATGATGTGGAGCCAGTGGCTATTTTGGAGCAACAGGTCCAAAAGTTGAGATATACCTTTAGTGAAAATGCAGCGGAGAGGTTGGCCCATGGAGGAGGCTACTTGGGAGACCGAGAGGGAGATGCAGAGCAGATATCCTCACCTGTTTGAGGCTTCAAGTATATTTCTTGACTCATTCGAGAATGAACATTTGTTTACGTGTGGGAGGATGTAACGACCCGGCCGGTCGTTTCATGAGTTACTGCTCTGTTTTCCCTATTTCTTCTTCCTAATGTGTTGTTCAGTTGTATTTCATCATATCGTGTTGGTTGTGTTGTGTTCGGAGTGATCTTAGAGTGGAATGAGACACTTAGTCTCTTATTTGGAAGCTTTAGTTGGAAAAATAAACGAAAGTTGACTTGTGAGTAAATGATCTCGGAACTTCATTTTTATTGTTCGGAGAGTTTTATTAGGTGATTTTGGACTTAGGAGCGTGATTGGGATATAATTTGGAGGTCTGTGGTAGATTTAGGCTTGAATTGGCAAAATTGGAGATTTGGCATTTTTCGGTTGGTAGTGGATATCTTTATATCCGGGTCGAAATGGGATTCTGGAAATTAGAGTAAGTCTGTTGTGTTATTTGTGACGTTTGTGCAAAATTTCAGGTCATTCGGGTGAGGTTTGATAGGTTTTGGATCGGTTGCGGAATTCGGAAATTTGGAAATCCTTAGGCTTGAATCCGAGGGTGATTTGCTGTTTTGATATTGTTTTGAGTGTTCCAAAGTTTGGAATAAGTTTGAATGGTGATATGTGACTTATTCGTATTTTTGGTTGAGGTCCCAGGGGACTCGAGATGAATTCGTAAGGTTGTCGGAAAGATTGGACTTGAAATTTAGCAGCTTCAGCTGCTGCTTCTGTCATATCCACACCTGCAGATTGGGGACCGCATGTGTGAGGTCGCAAGTGCCTAGAGGAGACCGCAGATGTGGAAGTTGTCCATCAGAAGAAGAACCACAGGTGATTGGGAGCATCTGTGGGACCGCAGATGCGGTGCCTGGGTGTAGATGCGGCCCTGAGGAATTAATGAAAAACCGCAGATGCGGTTATTTTGATAGCATATGCAGTCCTTAGAAGCGTGATTTGGGACACAGGTGCGGAAATGCCTGGGTAAAAGGCATAAATTCAACCCTTTGCCAATTTTTGCCCATTTCCACCATTTTTGATACGGGATTAGAGCTTTTGGAGGGTTTTGAAGAGGGATTCAAGGGGAAACTTGTTGAGGTAAGATTTTTGAACTTAATACGCGTATTTATGGTGAATTTCAGTTGATTACACATGGAAATTGAAGATATTAGGGGTAAAAATTTGGAAATTAGTGCTTGAAATTGGAGAGTTTAAATTAGGAATTTGAGGGGCCATTTGGGGTCTGATTTTGATGATTTTGGTATGTATAGACTTCGTTAATTCTTTTGAGATTCTATGTTATGAGATTTATATGATTTTTTAAATGCTCGTCAATGCACTCAGCCTTTATTTATAATTGTTACTTACTGAGTTGGCATACTCACGTTACTCCCTACACCTTGTGTGCAGATCCAGGTGCCAGAGCATCCGATGGAGAGCTATTCCTTATCTTCAGAGCATTTCGGAGTTAGCAAGGTAGTTGCACGGCGTTCGCAACCTTGCCTTTCTCCTTCCTATCTATTAGTATTTGTTTTATCAGACTCATCTTGTATTGAGTAGACAGTATGAGATTGTAGTTTAGTGGCTCATGACTAGTGACACCGGGATCGGCTAGTGTTGATGTTTTACTTATTTGTTTTCGCTTGTTTTGAATGGTTTAAAAGAAAGATTTGTAATAATACTTGATTAGTAAATAAATTAAGGAAAAGACCTGTTTATGTTATAAATGTTGAATCGGCTTGCCTAGTACTGCGATAGGCGCCATCACGATCGGGGTGGTTTAGGGTCGTGACTTTACTGAAGGCAGTGGGTTGTTTAATTCAGGGTTTGAGCATTTTTGTTCATTTCTTACACTTCTTATTAGCGATTTTGGATCTGGTTAGAGAGGGATTTTCATCAACCAATTGGGGTAAATAATTTCTACCAAATGTGAGTTAAATACATAGTTTAGGGGTAGATTTAACATGTAAATTAGTGAAAATCATGGTTTAAGGTAAAAACCTCGGTTTTTGATAAATATGGGATTTAACCACGAAAATGGATATGTAATTTAGCAAAAATCATATATTTGAGTTCATGAGGTTATGGGTAACAACTTTCTTCCAGAATATCCGAAATCAGGGCATGTGGGCCTGGGGGGTGAATTTTAGGAATTCTTTAATTGGGGTTGGGTAATCACTTTAATAGTTAGGATATGAACTTTTGAACATGTATTGGTTTATATAACATTTGACTAGTTTCGAGTCGTTTGGCACCGAATTGAGGGTTTAAAGCACAATTGTGTACCGGAATGTAAGCTTTGATACTAGGTAAGTATCTTTTCTAACCTTGTAAGAGGGAATTAACCCCATAGGTGAATTTAATTAATATGTGCTTCTATTTTTGGGGGCTACGTATGCACGAGGTGACGAGAGTCCTACGTAGCTACTAATTATGCTTATATACGGGTAGTCTTAGGTTTACAACATGCCTTGTTGACAGTGTTATACTTATTATTTGCCTTCAACAGAGCTGAGAATAAGGATTTCAACATTTAAAAGTTTCCAGTTTGAAATTATTTCTTTTGGAAATAATTGAGGAATATTATGATAACTTTGAGAAATCTATGTTCACTCGTGTCGCAAGTATATTCCTCGGGCGAGGTAAATTCCACTACTCTCATGAATGCAGGCCGTTCGCCTCGGCAGGTTAATAGATACATTTATGGTTCATGTCGTTCAACCCTCGACAGTGGACACAATTTATGTATATGTATTTTGGATCGGGTCGTACATCCTCGACATAATTTGTGCGACATAATATTTGGAGCCCAATTGTATTTGATATTGTTTTATTGGCTTGAGAGGTTAAATGATGGAAATTTATTTGGGGACTTACTATCGGTGAAAGGACTGTTCATTTATTTCTTGTTATTGAGTTTTATTATCATTTGCATACCCCATGCTTATTTAGAATTTTAGTATGGTATTATTTTCCCATAGTAAGTGTCAATGTCGACTCCTTGTCACTACTTCTTCGAGGTTCGACTAGATACTTACTGGGTACATGTTATTTATGTACTCACGCTACACTTTTGCTCTAATCGTGGAGGATTTAAGGTAGGTGCATTTAGATATCAGTCCGACGCGCATCCTTGATTACTACGAGACTTAGCGGTGAGCTACCTTCCGAGCCCGTTCTGCAGCAGCCGAAGTCTTTCTTTTGCTTTATTTTCTGTCTATTTCATTTCAGACAGTAGTGCAGTATTCTTTTTTATATTCTACTAGTAGCTCATACAGTTGTGACATAAGGTTTTGGAGATTTATGCTAGTAGACACTTGTGATTTTTGAGTAATTACTTCATCCCATTGATTTTGCAATTGTTTACTTTCTCATTTTGCTAACTTTTTCACTTCTTGAATTCGGAATAATTAAAAATCAACTATTTCAAATTTTTAAAAGAAAAGATCACAGAGTTAGTTCATTGTTAGCTTACTTAGTGGTAGAGTTGGGCGCCATCATAGCCTATAGGAGAAATTGGGTCGTGACACTTTTCCTTAGAACGTAAAACAATAACCACGATAGTCACTCCATAACTTTAATAGCATGAGGAATGTACTCAGATATCAAGTCAATTGCACGGGAACTCCCTTCGTGCATTCAACTCATCGTCATCAAATATGCATATAACAGTACCAACTAAATGGCAGAAATGCCGATAACAGATATGTCAAGTAGAAAATACGCAAGTAGCAATAATGAACGAGGATTTATATATGGTCAACAGTAATAAACTAAGTGGAAAGCATAGGAGAAATGATAGCAATTAAGTAGCGGGAATACAAACTTCAACTAACTAGCATGGTGGAGGCCTAGATATAGATATAACACATAAGAAGGGAACATGTGATCTTTATAGGTTGACAAGCAGAGGCATAAATGACTGACCTGGTAGAAGGCTTGTACTAAAGTGCAGCACAATAGATACGACATGGATGTAATTATAACATCAGAAAGTAGGCATGGTATTTGCAAGTCAAGTAAGTAGATGGAATGGGCAATACAATAACAATTGAGATAGAGGACAAGGACAGGGCAATAACGACAAGTCACATAAGAACCATAAGTACGACAATAATAGATCAATGTGAAGGCATGAACGTATACACAAGGAAAAGATATCACAATATAATGCATGTTCCTCGTCCTCGCCTGCACAGAAACACCAATCGTGCCATGAACTCATGATAATATAAAGTATGATAATGTAAATGAAATGGCACGGCATCATCCTTCGTGCTTTACACTGGCATAATATGGCACGTCATCATCCTTCGTGCTTTACACTCTCAAATGATAATCACTCTTCGTGCTTTAAACTCTCATGACATGGCATGACATCACCCTTCATGCTTTACACTCTTCCTTACCAAGCATATGTATATCAATGACAAACAATGTAGGAAGCATAAATAACGTCAAGGAGAGTGTTTAAATGAATATTCCAAATGAACCAATCATAACTTTCAAGCCAACAATAGTTTCACATAACATGGCACGGCATCACCCTTCGTGCTTTACACTCTCATAACATGGCACGACATCACCCTTCACGCTTTACACTCTTCCTTACCAAGTATATGTATATTAATGACAAACAACGTATGACGCACAAATAACGTCAAGGAGAGTGTTTAAATGACTATTCCAAATGTCACAACTTTCAAGCCAACAATAGTTCAATAAATCCTTAAGAAACTTATTATTCAAGTATTTCAACAAGTCTCAAGAATGATCTACAACCCAAGTATAGAATCTAATATCTCAAGAATATCGGTCGTAGCAATGAATTAACGATTAAGCATAATGACGACCGAAGTATACACATCAATGTTTTCTTAGAATTTCGTCAAATTTTAATCAAGTTATAATAAACTAAATCTCGGTATCTAACATTTAATGTATATTCTTAGTATCTATAAGTCAAGTAAGAAATTGTCACGACCCGGATTTCCTACCCTCGGGAGTCGTGATGGCGCCTACTAATATGAGCTAGGCAAGCCAATCATTTAACTACTTATTTCATTACTAAATTATTTCTTTAAAACAAATATAAGACGATAACATGAAAATAGCGGAACTTTAAATAATTAAGCAGAAGATAACAACTAAATATTTGAAATCTGCATCTATTACAACTCATAAAACCTAGAGCACCCAAAACCTGGTGTCACAGTGTCACAGACGGTCTAAGATTTACGACACTCAAAGTCTGAAGAAAATGACAATACACTGTTTTTGAATAAAAAGAAAATGAAATAGGAAATAGGAATAGAGGAGACGTCAGGACCAGCGGACGCCTGCAGGTCTACCTTGGATCTCCGCGTGGGCTGAAGGTAGTCTCCACACTACGGTCAAAAAGCTGCTCCGAGATCTGCACATAGTGCAGAGTGTAGTATCAGCACAACCGACCCCATGTGCTGGTAAGTGTCTAGCCTAACCCCGGCGAGGTAGTGACGAGGCTAGGACCAGACTACCAAATAAACCTGTGTAGTTCAAATATATATATGGCAGAAAAAAATATAGAAATAAACAAGAAAATATAGGATGGGAAACATGCTTTGGGGGTATAACAGGTAAAACAGAATATCAATAGAATTATAAAGGAATCAAAATCAACCACTAAAAATAATAAGGAAAACAAAGGCAGATTTCACTTTCTTTTCACATCTTGTTGCAGGCATACAACCCGATCAAAATTCCTGCATCTCCTGGCAGGCGTGCCACCCGCTCCCATTTTATTTTTCTCGTGGCAGGCATGCCACCCGCTCCCATTTCATTTATCTCGTGGTAGGCGTACCACCCACTCCCATTTCATTATATCTTGTGGTAGGCGTACCACCCGCTCCCATTTCATCATATCTTGTGGTAGGCGTACGACCCGCTCCCATTTCATTATATCTTGTGGTAGGCATACTACCCGCTCCCATTTACAAGCCAACAATAATCACAAGGAATCCCAGCAAGGGAACAAGAGCAATATAACAACTTCCCGGCAAGGGAACAATCATATTTCAATAACATCCCGGCAAGAGAATAATAATATCAAAAAAAAGGGGGATCATTAATATCAAACAAACATCCCGGCAAGGGAACAATGGTTGTAATAACATATGAATCTCAATAAACCACAACGGAGTCATAACAATTATAATACACGACTCACATGCATGCTTAACACCAACGTATTGATACTCGTCAATATGCTTATACGTTGTACTCCACAATTAACATGTCGCAAATAAGACACAACTCCTAATCCCTCAAGCTAAGATTAGACCAAACACTTACCTCGATGCCTCAAACACAACTCAAGTTTCAATTATAGCTTTACCCCTTGATTCCACCACCAATTCCCTTGTATCTAATCACAAGTTACTTAATTACGTCAATAAACGCTAAATGAATCAACCCCAATGCATGAAAATAAAATTTCTAAAGTTTTACCCAAAAAGTCAAAAATCGCCTCCGGACCCACATGGTCAAAACCTGAGGTTCAAACCAAAATTCGATTACCCATTCCCCTACGAACCCAAATATATGTTTTGTTTTGAAATTGGACCTCAAATCGAGGTCCAAATCCCAAATTTTTGAAAACCCTAGGTTCTACCCAAAACACTCAATTTCCCCCACGAAAATCATTGATTTTGAGTTGAAATCGTGTGAAAAGATGTTAATGATTGAAGAAAACGAGTTAGAAATTACTTACCAATGTTTTGGAGAAGAAAGTTTGTTTGAAAAATCGCCTCTTATGTTTTTGAGGTTTTGAAAAATGAAAATAACTGAAAATCCTGTCTAAATATACTACTCTCAGATGCCCTGTGCGGACTGCACAAAATCAACCGCGCCGCACAGCTCCCATGTGGACTGCAGTGATATGCTTTAGTATTTTGGCCATACCTTTCTCTACAGATGTCCAAATTGCGATTTCCTTACCTTTATGGAAACTAGACACGAAGGGCTACAAATTTGTTATTGAATCATCTCCAAATTCCTGGTCGATAAAAAGATATAGGCTTCCGAAGTCGGACCAGTGAAATGTTCTTCACCGCGGACCGCACCAAAACTAGTGCGGCCGCACAGACCCTCACCGCGGTCTGCACAAAATCCAGTGCGGCCGCACAAGACCCTCCGTGGAAGCATTCCTTTTTGTGCTGACCGCACTGGTCGGTTCAGAGGCTTTCCACCTCTCTGAACCTACAACACCTATGTTTTAAAGCCTAAGACATCCCGGAACCTACCCGAAACTCACCCGAGCACTCGGAACTCTAAACCAAGTGTGCATACTAACTCAAAAACATCATATGGACCTACTCGTATGATCACATCATCAAAGTAACATGTAAAATTATGAATTAAACCTCAAAACTCAATATTTTCATCAAGAACTCTCAAAGTTCGTAACTCTTCAACCGGAAGTCTAACTCACGTCAAATAAACTCCGTTTTTCACCAAATTTCACAGTTATCTTTCAAATACAATAATAATTTTGTATCGGGCACCGGAACTAAAATATGGGCCCGATAACAATGGTTTCAAACATTAATTCTTTTCTTTATTTCTTAGATAATTCAGTAAAACAATTTCTTTCAAAAATTGATTTCTAAGGCTTGGGACCTCAGAATTCATTTCCGGGCATACGCCTAAGTCCCATATTTTACTGCGGACCTCCCAGGATCGTCGAAACACGGATCCGGGTCCGTTTGCTAAAAATGTTGACCAAAGCAACCATAATCAAATTTTTAACTTTAAAATTTCTATTTCTCATATTTTCACATAGAAGGCTTTCCGAATATAGGTCTGGACCATGCACGTAAATCAAGGTGGGGTAAAAAGGGAGGTTTTTTAGGCCTCATAACACTTAATGCACTTGCAACACGAGTGATGGCCTTTTGGGTCATCACATAAATGAAGCAAGAAGGTCAGGTAATTCTACAAGGCACAATTCATAGCATAATCTACCACCGAGCATGATTAACCCTGGCACATGCATATATGCTTGTCACCTCATATATGTATCACCCCCACATGTAGCAAATAATGTCAAATAGTAGGAAAAATTCCCTCAACAAAGTTAGGCAAGACACTTACCTCAATTTGACTTAACTCAATACTCAATTTAGTTTTTTACTTTACAAATTCACCTCCGCTCGACTCAGTCTAGCCAAATACGAGTTAAATACATCACACAATACAAGAGAAAATAATTTTAATTAACAAAGTTGTGAACTCTTACAATTTCTCAAAAGTCAACCCTCGGGCCCGCCCGGTGAAAACCCAGGTCCAAGGGCAGATCTTGACTACTCATAGCCCCACAAGTTTATACACGTTTTTTGTTTTCGACTCTCAAATCCCAATTTTTTGTTTTTCAAAACTTTGATAAAATCCCCAAATTTTTCCCTAGATTCACATGAATTTGATGTTAAATCTAACGTATAATCATATAATACAATTGAAAAATGATTAGAGGTACTTACCCAATGGTTTGGTATGAAAATTACTCCATAAAATTTCCTCTCATAGAAGCTAGGGTTCAAAATATAACAAAATGAAGCTAAGTCTCGGAATTCCCAGCTATATGCAGGCTACAGATGTCGTATATGTTACATGGGGTTCGCAAATGCGAACCGCGCAAAAGCGAAGTAGGCGGAGTCCTGATAAAGTTGTGCGACCAGAATATCACAAATGTGAAAAGCCCACACTCGCAAATACGAGTAATATATTCGCAAATGCAATGTCTGCCTCAGCAACCCAGGTTCACAAATGCGAGGGGCTCTTCGCAGCTACCATAGTCGCATTTGCGACAAAAACATCGCAATTGCAATGACACCAGTACCAGCACTCAAAATTAATAAAATTATTCTGAAACCAACCGGAAACTCAAGCGAGCCCCCGAGGCTCCAAACCAACAACCCATACCAGTCCAAAAACACAACAGGAACTTGTTCGTCCGATCAAAACATCAAAATAACCTCTAAAAGCACGAATCGGATGCCAAAATGCATGAAGATCAAAATAAACTTCAAGAACTTCTAGAATCACAACCAAGTGTCTGAACCATATCAAATTAACTCCAAATGGCGCCAAATTTTGCATACATGTTCCATATGACAAGGTTGCATGACAACCTCTAAAGGACGAATCACACCTCAAGTCAAAATCAATGAACTTTGAAACTTCAAACTTCAACAACTGATGTTGAAACCTATCAAATCATGTCTGATTGACCTCAAATTTTGCACACAAGTAACATTTGACGTTACAGATCTACTCCAACTTCTAGAATCGGATCTCAGCCCTTATATCAAAAGTTCACTCCCGGTCAAACTTCCAAAAAATCCAATTTTTGTCATATCAAGCCTAAGACAATTATGGACGTCCAAATCACCCAACGGAGCTAACGGAATCAACAAAACTCCATTCCGAGGTCAAATTCTAAAAAGTCAAACTTGGTCAAATCTTCCAATTTAGAGCTTAATTCTTGAAGTTCATTTTCAAATCGATTCCGAATAACTTAAAAACAAACACCGACAATTCACGCAAGTCATAATACATCATGCAGAGATATTCATGCCCTCAAACTATTGAGCGAAGTGCAAATGCTTAAAATGACTAGTCGGATCATTACATTTTTCCTCACTTAAACGTACGTTCGTCCTCGAATTTGCCAAGAGTTGTTCCAAAGCTATCAAATCACGGTGTAACTTTATCATGCACATACCTGGGGGTGATCCCATGTCACCCTAGTCCGGATAAGCTTGACGATAGAACATAACTAAAGATCCTTAATTCAACCTTGGTCCTTAAACTTTAGAACCCAATCTCCAACATCCGAAATTCATTACGAGGCCCGAATCTCATATCTACACATTCTATAAGTCTGAACAAGCTATATTAATTCATAATCATACTTCAATATGTAATCACATGATATACCCCATCACTCATATACTCACAGCAGTAGCTGCCGACCACTATGGTTGCCCAAAAATAGATTCAGCACTGGTAGTAAACCACATATCAATTAGAACATCGTTCAAAGCCTTCATACACTGCCGATGAGGAAAGAAACACACATAATCTCTTAACCACCCATTTGATCATTAAACCAAGAAGCTCATTCATCCGACCAAGGCCATTGCCCAAATCATCCGCAGAAATATAGTATCATTCCTCCAAACATTCTTTATCCTAGTACGATAGTGCCAAACTCAGGTTTAGAAACCTCATCTCAGCCAATACAAGCAGCCCCACCGACAAGTCTCAACCAAAATTGTATGGAACACCACACAATGCGGTTCCGTACACTCAACAAGTAATAATTCAGACATGATCGATATTGGTAGGAAAGTTAAATAAGAAGACTACTAAGCAAGTTAGGCATGTAGGTAATTTTAACATTTTCCTATGAACTATTTTGAAATATGGTGAAAGCAAAATACACAAAAAAGCATAAGGAGTTACATTTCATCACAGTACTATTGCGGCGTGCAACCGGATCCCATCATATCAATCCACATAGGGTACTCATCGAGCCATAATACTTGGACTCACTGATCACATGTACGTCAACATCAAGCATGATAAAGTACATAAAATATAGATGTGGGGAGATGATTAGGCACTGCTGAGAAAGACAAGTACAACTATGGTGCAATAAACAAGCCAACATCATGAGGGCTGTCTTGCCCATTACCCCATAAAGCCTAAACAGAATTACCATATGCGTGCGAAAAATCATGTAACCCTCACAATCCGTTATAACATAAGAGAGGAACACATAACATAGACCAAGGCGCGAATAATATCCATTCCACCCGATGATATACCTATGGTTGCAGCTGTGCAGGAGCATGCAAATCCGATTCTATACATAATACACATCCTCATTAGGCTCACAAATAATCCCCAAACCAAATTCCGATCATTCCCAAACAGGTAAATAATCTCCCAAAAGCCTATAGAAACCTTTTCCATAACACATACCATAAATCCCCCAATCCTCGACATTTTCTTTTCAATTCGCAATCAAGGAACAGTCTACCAATGAGAACATCCCGTCTCTGAACCTCATGTATACCCGAATTTCCATATCCGATCTCAACACTGCAACTCAAATGGATGATACGTCATTCGTACTCCATCATCTTACAGAAAAATACCCACAAGTCAAAACACAATGCATCTACCAACAGGTGAACTCTACTCTGGCAAAAACAAATAGTGTCAGCATAATCTTAAACACCCAAAATCGTCTGTGTCACCAAGAACTCATATCCTTCCCTCCAAGACTAAACTGCAACTTTGTGCATGAAACCTTTCAACCCCGCACGGTGCATCGCCTCTAACATGTTAACTGGCGTCACTACAAAAATTCCATAATCAACTCTGAACCATGAGCAAATTGAACATATCATTAACCGTGAACCTTGCATTTAACTCAATATAGGAGAGCATCACCACACACATAGTATAGCTTCTATGCCTATAGCAAACACCCACTCCGGTCATGTTCATAACCATGTTGAATTTCTCGGAATTCAATAACATATGATCGAGTCATCATGACTTATCACCTCTAACTCAGCCGAAACACCCAGACTACCAATCTGGAAGTAACTCAATCCGATATGATCGCCCTGACGGAACCTACTGGGAAGCCTAAGCCATTTCTTGCATCTCTCCAATATTGTCATGTATATCTTTCTTGACAAGGAAATACCACAGATCTGATCACCATTTGCTACCGATCTCAACCTTACCCGTAGACAAATTCAGGAGTCCTTAAATACTACATAAGACTTGGAACTCACCAAAAACTTCTTGATGACCACTCCCCTTACCCTGATCTTCAATACACAACTTATACACATCGAGAAACCCGTGTTTCACCAGCACATGATTATTCGAAGAAACAACCAAGCAATCCCTCGGCCTGGAAACTGATACGGCGTATGATCCTACAATCCGATCGTCATTAGCAGACTCCCCCACTTACCTCGAAGCCATAGAACACATCATCAGTAACCCGAAGTACCATATCTTCACAACATGCCCCGATCCTGTATGGCTATTTAGCTTATTACTTCACAACTTATGCAACAGTGGTCGTAGAACACTCTGAAGACTCTTCCAAGCGCTTACCCATCCTTGTAATAGTCAAAAAACTTCCTTAAATGCTCTGAAATAATAATATTTGCACCCCATTGAATGGAAACCTCATACAAAAAACATGATCCCAACTCATCAAGCACGAGGTGACCCACTAGCTATACTCAAATCGACACCTTAACATGAACCCACCTTCATCACAACTCCTAAGCCACCAGCCAGTCTTCCCAAGTATGTGCTTACTAACCGAATCTAAGAACCCACCTCGTACAATAATTGAACGACTAAAATATTTAACATTGCATCTGCTCCTAAAACCAGACAGCACATCGCGATGACAATTAGGTATCTATAGCCCTCCGTAACCCATCTGCAGAATCATAGATCGTCGGCGCATAGCGAATACTGAGTGTCGCGCATCACATATAAACGAATGAGAAGAGTCAAAAACGTAAGTTTCAAGCTGAAACAAAGTCGCACGATGAAGAAAGAAGAAAGGGAAGTTTTCTTAAATTCCATGTAGCCTCACGAAGATAGGTATGGACGTCATCATACCAATCTGCAAAACTCTACTAGACACTTGCTCATGACTCATAGACCCTACAAACCTAGTGCTCTGCTACCAACTTTCATGACCCAAAATATACCAGTCATGATGGCACCTAACTCAAATCGCTAGGTAAGTCAACTAACAGTCTATACAATCCAAATGAGATTTATAGGAAAATTGTGAAGAATTATCTGAACATTTATATACTAAGCCAAGGACTAATAGTAAGAATCATGAGCTTCTACGAATTTGAAATTTACAAAGCTGGTACAAATAAATACATGATCTGTTTGAAAGGTACATAAACAGTTTAGCAAAAATCTAAAGCTACTAAGGATAGGTGGTAGCTATATTCCGGAATGCACGAACATCTTCAGAGTCAGTTCCCAACATCAATAGCAGCTCCACTCCAAAATCTGCACATAAGGTGCAGAAGTGTAGTATGAGTACAATCGACCCCATGTATCCAGTAAGTATCTTGTCTAACCTCTTCGAAGTAGTGACGAGGCTTTTTAGTTAAAAGATACTCATTGATATAACTTGTACAGTAAACTAACAATAGCACAATAATACAACATACCAGAAAAGAGTACACGAAATGAATATGTAAAGCAATAACTAAGTACTACAAGAGATCATATCTTAGCATTTTCTAATATCTCGACCAATCTTTTCCTCGGAATGAAAACCAATAACCATGATAGTCACTCCATAACTTTCATAATGTGAGGACTGTACTCAAATAACAAGTCATATGCATGGCAACACCCTTCATGCATTCATCTTATCCTCACTAAATATGCATATAACAGTACCAACCGAATGGAAGAAATGCCGACAACAGTAATGACAAGTAGGAAATACGCAAGTAGCAATAATGAACGAGCATGTATATATGGGAAACAGTAATAGACTAGACAGAAGGCATAGGAGAAATGGCAGCAATTAAGAAGCAGGAATATAAACTTCAACTAACTAGCATGGTAGAGGCCTAGATATAGATATAACACATAAAAAGGGAACATATGATTTTTATAGGTTGACAAGCAGAGGCATGAATGACTGATTTGGTAGAAGGCTTGTACTAAAGTGCAGCATAATGTATACGACATGGATGTAATTATAACATCAGGAAGTAGGCATGGTATTTGCAAGTCAAGTAAGTAGAAGGCATGGGCAATACAATAACAATTGAGATAAAGGACGAGGACAGGGCAATAACGATAAGTCACATAAGAACTGTAAGTACGACAATAACAGCTCAAAATAAAGGCATGGACATATATACAAGGAAAAGATATCATAGTATAATGCATGTCCATCATCCTCGCCTGCACGGAAACACCCATCATTCCATGAACTCATGATAATATAAAGCATGATAATGTAAATGAAATGGCACAGCATCACCCTTCGTGCTTTACACTCTCAAATGATATGGCATGTCATCACCCTACGTGTTTTATATTCACCTCAATGGAACAACATCACCCTTCGTGCTTTACACTCTCAAATGATATGGCACGACATCACCCTTCATGCTTTACATTCACATAACATGGCATAGCATCACCCTTCGTGCTTTACACTCTCATATCATGGAAAGACATCACCCTTCGTTCTTTACACTATTCCTTACCAAGCATATGCATATTAATGACAAACAACGTAGGAAGCATAAATAAAGTCATGGAGAGTGTTTAAATTAATATTCCAAATGAAACCCAATCACAACTTTCAAGCCATCAATAGTTCAATAAACCCTTAAGAACTATATTATTCAAGTATTTCAACAAGTCTCAATAATGATCTACAACACGAGTATAGAATCTAGTATCTTAAGAATATCGGTCGTAGCAATGAATTAATGATTAAGCATAATGATGACCAAATTAGACACATCAATATTTTCTCAAAATTCCGTCAGATTTAAATCAAGTTATAATAAACTAAATCTTGATTTCTAACATTTAATACTATATTCTTTGTATCTATGAGTCAAGTAAGACATGAAACAAGAATGTCATGTAATTCTACAAGGCATAATTTATTGCATAATCTACCCCCGAGCATGATTAACCTTGCACATGCATATATGTTTGTCACCTCATTTAGATATCACTCTTGCATGTAGCAAATATTTTCAAATAGTAGAAAAAATTCCCTCAACAAAGTTAAGCAAGATACTTACCTCAATTCGGCTAACTTAATACTCAATTTAGCTTTTTCCCTTATAAATTCACCTAAGCTTGGCTCAATCTATCCAAAGACGACTTAAATCCATCACATAATGCAAAAGAAAATAATTTCAATTAATAAAGTTGTGATCTCTATACAATTTCTAAAAAGCAAACAAAAATCAACCACCGGGTCCACTCCGTCAAAACCCGGGTCCAAGGATAGGTCATGACTATCCATAACCCTATACGTTCATATACATGTTTTGTTTCCAAATTTGAGTCCTATTCGACTCTCAAATCCCAAATTTTTATTTTTCAAAACTTTGACAAAATCCTCAAATTTTTCCCTAGATTCACATGAATTTGATGTAAATCTATTGTATAATCATAAAATATAATTGAAAATTTATTAGAGGTACTTACCCCAATAGTTTGTTATGAAACTCCCTCCATAAAATCACATCCCATCGAAGCTAGGGTTCAAAATATAAAAAAAGAAAGCTAAGTCTTGGAATTCCCAGCTATATGCAAGCTACAGATGTCAAATTTGTGATTGTCACACCTCCTTTTCACCACACCAAATAGGGATATAAGGGAGTTTTTTCCAATTTAAGTGACAATCAAAATGGGATAATTTATTAAAATCAGAGTCGCCACTTGGGATAATTTATGGTGTCCCATGTCACCGGTTAAAATCCCGAATCGAGGAAGTTGAATCTTATTTATGGTCTGCAAATAATGAAATCCGGGTAAGGAATTTTGTTAACCCCAGAGAAGGTGTTGGGCACTCCCGAGTTCTGTGGTTTTAGCACGGTCGCTTTGATCATACCAGGCTTATAAAATTTTCTAATTACTCAATTTTAGAACCTATGTGCATTTACCTTTTACCGCTTTTAAATTAAGAAAATTATCTTGAAACGGGTCATGCGTACGTGTACCCATTTGTTTGACGCGTCAAAAATCATGTCAAGCGTATGTATCCACAATTAATGATGCTTTATTATTATTAAGAAATTTTGGCCGAAGTTGCGCGAACGCATACTCCGATTTTATTTTAAAGATCGTAATTATGTCACGCGAATGTGTCCACAATCACAACAATATATTAAGCGCACCTGAAGCAACTATGAACATTCTTTTTTTAGTATCTAAGTTAGAAATTAATCTGAGGGCCATGAGCGATTTAATTATGGATGGAACACCTCAATCAATCCTTAAGGAATCGTAATTATGTCACGCGAACGTGTCCACAATCACGACAATTTATTAAATGCACCTAAAGAAAGCTACGAATATTCATTTAGAAACCATAATTATGTCATGTGAACATGTACATAATCATGGTAGGATATTCAAAACGTGCCTAAAGGTTCGCCTACCCGGGTGTAGTCGACCTAAACATGCTACTAGCGGATAATACAATGAAATAAAACAACAAAAATGAAAGAGTATAGTACTCAAATCTCAATTTTGTTTCTTTCCAATTCCAACTCCACGTCTCAAATAATTTCGGCCTAGATTCCCTTTCCAAAGCTTATCAATCTACGGTCCATTCATCCAACTTAAACCGATAATCCGTTAATTAATTCTTTCATCATAAGTTATGCTCTATTCACAGCATCAATTAAACGAGCAATTTGATTGTCTAAAGTTCACTAAAATGTCGTAATATGGACAACTTCAGATCACTCCAAAGAGAAAACAAAACACATCACCATAGCCATATAAATCATAAACATACACATCAAATTAAGAAGAATAAAGTAACAGAGAAAGAATTGGACATCAAATTGATTAGTTTTCCTTTGAAGAATTAGAACAATTCTAATATAAGTTTTTAACCCGGACTAGATAGCACCATTACAGGCATCAAAAAGATGGCAAAGCACTTATTGGAATATGTAGCTCGAACAGAACCTCAAATTGGCGACAAAATTCGCAACCAAACACAAACTCCAATATCATCCATTTGGATAAAAAATCAAAGGACTCCAAGTTTGAGATGAAAAATTAGAAAAGAACTGAAAGAAGGAGACTTAATGTTTTCGTTCCCGTTTTTTTCGCTCTCTATCTGTGTACCTCCATTTCTCTTATTGTTCGTATGTGAGTGGTTGCGGGTTTCCGGACATTTCTAATAGTGAAAAAGCAGCAATAGGTCTGATGTGAGGTGAGTAATTCTGGAGGTGAGTGTTGAAGAAATAGATCCACCCTGTTCAAGGGTGGTCGTTCACGAACTAGGGGAAACGGCTGGGGTCCTTTTTCTGGTTAGGGTGCTCTAGAGTTTCAGGCATGTGAAGAAGATCAAGATGAGGGTGTCGTTTGGGGTGGGGTCTATGAAAACGTTCAGTCGCTGCTCATTTTATGGATGAAGAATAGGAAAGCTCATTTCTGCTGAAAGTTGGAGGAGACGATATCAAGGGGGTGGGGGTCCTTTTCACAAACGGCCGATTTTTGTTTGTCTATCGGTCTTTTGCGTTACGTCTATATCGCTGATTGTAGAGTCTAGGTCTAGGTTTTTATAGGGTTTTTAAGGTTAAGGGGTATTGGCCTAGGAATTATGGGCTTGGGAATTATGGGCTAGATCCGAAGATTAGGCCTAAAAATGGGTCGTTTGAGCCCGAATTTTATTCTTTCCCCGCGAACGAGACTAAAAATACGATCTCATTTATTAATTAATCCTACTTAAGTAAAATAACTATTAAAATAAAATTGACCGTAAAACAAAACTATTTTTGGTATTTTTCAAGATTAAAAATGACTACAAAACATTAATGAAACTATTTTTTTGTAACTTTTATTTTTTTGGAATAAAATAAAGTAAAAGAGTTAAAATTAGTTGAAATAGCGATATTAGGCCTAAATTTAATATTTACATGCTAAAATATAAAAAATCTTGGGGAGGGTCAAAAATCACATGTGTACAGCTGCCCCTCTTTGACTGGAAATGCGAAGAGTTTTCTGACAAAGAACGACTAGACAAGTTTTTTGACCCGACCCTTATTTGGAGAGACCAAAACTAAGAGGAAGGAGAATGTGACTGAGCCCTGGTATCTGAGCTGCCTACATATCCTTGGCTATAAAGGAATTAGGCCACGTGTAGTTCAGAAGTGAGTGAGATAATGGAGTATACCGAGGTGGAGAGCCGATCAAGGTGCCATTCTATCAAGGTTCTGGTCTGCGGTCCTGTTATTACATCAAAATCAAAAAATGAAAAAGATTAACTAAGCATGTCAACTATGAGTTACAAGATTCCTATCTATAAGTCTTCTAAAGCTTGATCTTGAGTCTTGAATGGTTCTTCATGCAGACTTTGGATTTGAACCTTGACGCTTGCTAGTTGCAGGTGCTAGTTCATTCTTCTTCAGCTTTTCGGATCAAAACTGGACATACCATGCTTGTGACTTCAGTCATGTCTTGAGCAGCCACATATTCATCAACTTCTGCATTTGGATTCACTTCTTGCCTTTATCTTTTTTTTATTCTGGATTGTGACTAACTTCCGCTGATCTTCTCGGATTGTTGACTCACATTCTTGCGGCGAGTTCCTTTTGTTGCTGACTTGAATTTCATTCTAAAGTGAATTCCCTTATTCTACAGGTAGGCTCCTGATTGCCAATACTCGAACTGTCTTCCTTCGAAACCTGGACTGCCTTCTCCTTGTTCTCCAGGTGGGCGCCTGATTGTCAATACTTGCACTATTTTTTCTCAAAACTTGAACTGTTTTCCCTTGTTCTCTAGGTAGGCGCCTGATTGCTAAACTTGAACTGTCTTCATTTGAACATTGTTTCTTTTCCTTTGTTCTCCAGGTAGGCGCTTGATTACCAACATTTGAATTGTCTTCCTTTCCTCTGAAACTTGAATTGTTTTCTCTTTGTTCTCCAGGTGGGTGCCTGATTACCGATATTTGAATTGTCTTCCTTTCCTCTGAAACTTGAATTGTTTGCCCTTTGTTCTCCAGGTGGGTGCCTAATTTCCAACACTTGAACTGTCTTTCCTTGAAACTTGAACTGCTTCCCTTTGTTCTCCAGGTGAGCGCCTGATTACCAACACTTGAATTGCTTTCCCTTTGTTCTCCAGATGGGCGCCTGATTTACAACACTTGAACTATTTTTCCTCGAAACTTGAACTGCTTCCCTTTGTTCTCCAGGTGGGCGCCTGATTACCAACACTTGAATTGTTTTCCCTTTGTTCTTCAGGTGGGCGCCTGATTTCCAACACTTGAACTATTTTTCCTCGAAACTTGAACTGCTTCCCTTTGTTCTCCAGTGGGCGCCTGATTACCAACATTTGAATTATCTTCATTTCCTTTGAAACATGAATTGTTTTCCCTTTGTTCTCCAGGTGGGTGCCTGATTTCCAACACTTGCACATGTCTTTCCTTGAGACTTGAACTGCTTCTCCTTGTTCTCCAGGTGGGTGCCTAATTTCCAACACGTGCACTATTTTTCCCTCGAAACTTGACTTGTTTTCCTTTGTTCTCCAGGTGGGCTCCTGATTGCTGAATCTTGAACTGTTTTTTCCTGAAACTTTAGCTACTTCCCCTTGTTCTCCAGGTGGGCACCCGATTGCCACAAAACAGACAAAACAAAAGAAATTTTTATGCCCTAGTTTGATATTGGGAACATCTGTGAGTGTTAACCAATTCTTGTTATCAAAATAAGTTTTAAGCTAAATTCCCTTATCCTGAAAAATTTCAAACCAAATCTCATCTCAAAAGTGAAAAACTTAAATGCTAAATTATACTTCCCAAAAGTAAAACTCTCGTCAGACGTTGTCACTTGCGAGGTTCTCAGAACATACTAAATCTCGTTATCCAGGAGGGTACTAGAAACTTACTATCGAGCCTGTCTGGCACCTGCTTTCCTCACGGAGGGTTTCTCCGGAACAAACAAAATTTCCTGCCCCTGTTTCAATCAAAGAAAAATTGTGAATTTAAACATGGTGGTTGGTTTGTGGCCTTAACTTTGAGGGCGATTGCTACTTTACTTCCAATGATGACTTTGATTTAAACTCGTAAGACCTTGCTTGTTCATTGACTAACCACTTTCTTTGTCACCCTTGTCATAGAAAATACCTCTGATCCGTTAAAACCCAAAACCATTCATCTGTTGTGTTGTGCTCATGCATTGACATATACCAAACCTTTGTATTTCACATGAATCCCAAAGCACATCAATTGCCACCTACTCAGTGTGTATGTTGTTCTTTCCTGACTTAAACCACTGGCCTTGGCCTTGAGATCTATTGCTCCTTCACTTGCCATGATAACTTTGATTTCCGCGTGGAATACCTTTCTTGTCATTGGTTAACCACTTTCTTTGTCAACCTTATCATAGAAAATACCATTGATCCGTTCAAACCCAACTCCTCTATCTGTTTCATTGTTCATGAATTGACATATACCAAACCTTTGTATTTCACATGAATCCCAAAGCACGTTGATTGTTACCAACTCAGTGTGCACGTTGTTCTTTCCTGACTTATGCCACTTTGATATGCTATCCAGATCCCATTTTGTGCAATTGGAAAGCTGGTGGCAAATTTTGAAGTCATTTCTCACTTGTTTTGACCAAACAGATTCATGGAAATGAAGTAAACAAGACAACAGGAACAGAATAAAGGATAATGGAAATAGATGATTCCTAACAAGAAAACTACAAAGTAGAAACTTATCAGATATGGATACAAACTCTAATGACCATGACATGCACCTTTGGATTAAGTGGCCAAATCCTTCAAGCAAGTCTAATGTTCAACTCTTTTTGTACCTCTGAGTCGTGAAAGTGGGATCAATGCTCTGATTATCCAATCTGATTCATGATCCTTATTCGACTTGTAGTGCCCAAAGGGTTTTCACCATCAAGCCTCTCTTATTTTGCTCTTTCCCTCAACTCACAATCGCCTTATGGTGCCTGTGAAGGTTTTCACCAATAAGACTCTCTCATATTGTTCTTTTCTTCTTATTTCCTCTGATTCTGCAGATGACAAGGCATTAATCATGGTAAAAACCTCATATGCTCTTGGCATGTCTAAACTCAGCAATCTCAAAGATTATCTGGGAGGTCTTTTTTGGACTGTAATGTGGCTTTTGGACAGGGTTAGAAAGAAAGGATATCATAAAGGCTCAAAATAACTAAGACAACGAGGTTAATTTACTTATAACTTTTAGAATCCATTATAAAAACTTTGCCCCAATTTCTAAAATAAGAGAATTTGATTCTTTTTTTTTCTTTTGATGGAATTACTAAGAAAGACTGCCCCACTCTCGACTTCGTGGGTTTATGAAATATTTTATTTGGTATGACCGAACCGTGAGACTTCCTACGTATATTGTGGTGACAAGAATCAGGTCAAACGTAGTTCACAAGACTACTTTTGTTACTATTCTCATTTTTCTTTTTCTTTTTTTTTTCTTTCTTCTTCCTTTTTTTTCTTTTTCTTTATTTTTCTCTTCTTTTTTTGTAATTTTCCTTTTGGAATGAACTTTCTAAAATAAACCTAGGGGTACATGAACCCTATTTTTTCGTATGACTTTAACTTGATTCCAAAAGAGGGGAGGTCAAGAAAATTAGCACAGGCTCAAGAGGGGTATCAAATGGTATAAGTGTTTGGGTAGCTGAAAGAGGGCCTCCCAATCCCTGAAAATGCCAAGTACAACACATGCAACTTGAAATGAAAATTGAAGATCATGCACAACATTTCTTTTGCGACTTCGGCATTGATACCACTGATATGCCTTCCACTTTTCTTTAGCGTCTTGTCAAGTACAGAACCCTTGTTGGGTGATTCCCTCTTCATAGTGGACATCCTTCGTCAATTCGGAGAAAACTTCCTTGACTTTACCTTGTAACTTGAGATGCACTTGAACTCAAAGTTGCCTACTTCACATCGTCTAAGATGCACTTTCTCTTAATGAATTCTTGTCACCCTATTAACTTTCCAAATTATCTGCCCCAGTTTCACACAATTTGGGCTTTAAACAATCTCAGAATCTCTTTACTTACTTCCCTCAAATGTCCCTATCATCTTCAAAATTGTTTCATTGCTTCGTGGTTAGGCTAATTTTTAAGACTAGGACTAGAATTATGCGTGCATGTCATGTCACT
The DNA here is from genome assembly GCF_000715075.1 of Nicotiana tabacum. NCBI lineage: Eukaryota > Viridiplantae > Streptophyta > Magnoliopsida > Solanales > Solanaceae > Nicotiana > Nicotiana tabacum. The sequence continues at coordinate 145,912,336 of NC_134090.1, forward strand.
AAAGCTAGCATAAAAAGAACTATAAAAGGAGAAGACAACTAAATAGAAATGACTAGAAATAACTGAAAATAGAAAATTGCACTAGACAAACGGTGAAAGGATTTAAACAACAAGACAAGCAAAATAAACTAGGGATACAACCCTGGAACAACCTAGATAACACTAAATGAGTTATTATGACTAAAGGAACTAGGCAAAATAAAGTATAGAAGAGTTTTAGGCACAAGACAATATCCGGATTACAACCCCGAAATAACATAGACAATAGGAATGAAAGCAAAATGAACCACCAAGACTCCCCCTGGCTAGCCAAGAAAGGAGCATCTTTCCAATTACCAAGCTCGACATCCTAGCCATTGGGTTTCGCATCAACATTACTAGAACCTTCACAAGTCTTCACACGGAGTACTCAGATGGGCAAAAATCGCTCGCTTTATCTTTGCACGAAAACCCTTCGTGTCTTCGGGCAAAGAGGGGCAGCTGTAAGCACGTGATTTTTGCCCTATATGAGAATTACTCCCAAAAAATTCAAAAAATAAAATAATTTTCCTTGGTGTGCAATTTTGTGATATTTTGAATAATTATTTGTATTTGTCTGTGCATGTTTATTTGCTAAATTAATAAAAAATACAAAAATATGTCGCATTTTGCATGTAGGATTTAATTCTACAATTTGTTAGTAATTAAGTTTGTTTACAAAAAAATAAAAATTTACAAAAATAGGCATTGTTTGCATTTTTAGCATTTAATGTCCAAATATACAATTTTATGCTTAATTATTACTTAATTGTGCGTTAATTGTTATTTGGAGTTAATTTGCGCTTTTATAACTTAATTTAGTTCTTAATAATAGTTTAAGTATTTTTATAATTTAGTTTTAGAAAAAAAAAAAAGAGCAAAATATAAAGAAAGTCGGAATTGGGCCTCTTCTTCGATTTCAAGCCACAGGCCCAAAAAATTGCCCAAATCTTCCCAAACGACCCAGTCCATTTCGAACTGGGTCGACCCAGTCCATAACCCAACACCCCTATTATCTTACAAACAACACAAAACAAAAAAAAAAAAGAGAAGAAAACCCTAAAAAATACTAACCCATCCGCCACCCCCTCTCTCTTTCTCTCTTCTCTTTCACCATCTTCAAGCTCCATCCATGGCTGCCCTACCCCCTCACCCAACGACCACCCCCTCCAGCCCTGCCCCCCTCACCCCGTCACACTCACACACACGCACCAACAACTCCATAGCTGCCCTCCTCCATCGAGCTTCGTCATCGTCGAGTTTGAGCTCATCCATGGCTTCCCCTACTGCATCGTCTGCTCCTTCTTGCTGCGTTCAGCTGCTTCTCACTGCTGCTGCGTTCCATTTGTTTCTCCTTCTCGCTGCTGCCTGCTTCTGCTTCTGCTCTTTCTGCTACGTCCAGCCATGGACGAGCTTCATCGAGCTCAAACTCGAGCTTCCATGGCTGCCCGCGTCGCCACTGTTGCTGCGTTTTTCTTCCAGCTGTCTGCTGCTTCACTTCATTGTCCTCGTTGCTGCGTTTGCTGCTGCATTACAGCGTTTCCGAGCAGCTGTTGCTGCGTCTCTTCTCTTCATGCTGCTGCTGCTCGCGACCGCTACTGCTTAAGCAAAAGCTTCGTCCAAACGAGCATCGTCGTCTCCATCGCTTCCACTAGTTGAGTAGCGTTGCTACTGCTGCCCGCGCCGCCACTGCTGCTGCGTTTTTTCCAGCTATTTGCTGCTTCACTTCATCGTCCTCTTCGCTGCTATTGATGCTTGTTGCTTTGTCGTCTTCAAGTCCGTTAAACTCGGGTGCGTATTTCATGCAACCCAAATCCAAATCCCAAAACATTAAATAAAAATGTGTTCCGGATTGCGGGAGCATTTCATGTGAAGTAATTCAAAGATATGTTTTAAACAATGTTCACATTCTTGTAAAAATAATAATAACAATAATAAAAGCGGTAAAAAGATAAAATTTGCACATGAGCTCATAATTGTATAAACATCAGATATTTAAGCAAAATATGACATTTGAGCGACCGTGCTAGAACCACGGAACTCGGGAATGCCTAACACCTTCTCCCGGGTTAACAAAATTCCTTATCTGGATTTCTGGTGCGCAGACTGTAATACAGAGTCATTCTTTTCCTCGATTCGGGATTAAAATTGGTGACTTGGGATACCCTAAATCTCCCAAGTGGCGACTCTGAAATAAATAAATAAATCCCATTTCGACTTATTCATGACTCTTTTTATCGTTTTTTCAAATTAGAAAACTCAATATTGCAAACACGGCCTTTCAACGTCTCGGGGACGAAGATTTTTAAGGTTGTGTGGGTCAACTGGACCAAATCTTAAAAAAATGACCCAAAGGTGGCTGTTTATGCAAAGTCAGCCTTTCGGCGTCCCTTTCGGGAACATTCGGCTATGTCTTGATAAAACAACGTCACCCGACTTCTTTATGACTCTTAAAATTCGACATATTATTTTTTGGCTATTTTTTTTAGCAAAAGGGGAAGTTGGACACCGCTCGACTTATTTATGACAAAATTGAAATTTTGACAGGTTTTTTATTTATTTATTGTTTTTGGCTATTTTACCAAAAAAGGGGGGGTTGGACCCGATGAGGGTTGCCTACGTATCTCACATCCGGTGAGAATCAAACCCGCGTAGTTCGGGCCGATTGGATACGGGTGAGAATAAAAAAAAATAACTAATTCAGAGAAAACATATCTTTTTTTTCTTTTGCTTTTTCTTAAAAGGTGATGAAACATGTAAAATCTTTTGGATTTTCTTTTCCCTTTTTTTTATTTTTGATTTTTCAAAAATGATAAAAAGTGCAAAGAATTTTTTTTTAAAAAATTTTCATTTTTTTTTAAATTTGTTTTTTTAAAATAAAAATGTACCAAAACATAACCGGGCCCTATTTGCTTTATCTTCGCACTTCACCCTCTCTTTTTCCTTTTTTTCCTTTTCATTCACTCTCAATTATCATTGGTCCGCCAAATGACCCTTTTACCCTTGAAGGAATGCAACATGTTGCACATAGGATGCATCAAGATGGTCTTTTTCATTTCAGGTTGCTAGCCCTAGACAGACCCAACCCTTGTGTTGAGTCCCCTAAGTCAAATGCAACATGATGTAAATAATCGTTCCTACTAGGGATCCGGCATGAAGTCATGTTATTTTATGTTCAAAACCTGAGTCGGCGTTCTAGACTGTGTACCCGAGCGGACAACTCAAGTCGAGGAGGGGGCAACTTACCGGGAACCAAAAGGCCATCCGGCTTCGTAACTTGTCCGAGCCTCTTTTTTATTTCAGGGTATGACACTAACAGAATAAGGAGTCTCAACCAGTAAGCACATCCCCGGAGGTGAAGAGAGAAGGGTTCGGCACAGTTTATATATACAGTCAAATAATATCAAAGCGGTAAAAGCAGCATTTAGCACATTAGGCTCAAACATGTAAAAATCAGATAAAGCCAAATATAACATTTTATCTAAGCTCGAATTTCTAACAAAGCATTTAAAAGATCAAAACATTTAAAGGAAATAAGAACGATTTGAGATTATTTGAAGTCTGAGTCATGTGGAACTGGGGCAAGTAAAACATAAAGAAAACCGTTAAATGCAAGATTCGCCAAATTGGCATGAGGGTCGTGCATGAGAGTGAGAGTGTCGCCCGACAGTACTTTAGAAAATGACAAATGAAAAAGCAGGTGTTTAACACAATTGTCAAGTCCAGCACCATCGGAAGAGACTATAAATCTATGTTCAATTGTGTTGTTTGCACTTGGCATGTTTTGAAGACTGGAATGACGAAGGCATTTTGTTCTGCTACCTAAACACTTTATCCTTCGTTACCCCTTTTGAGCCTTATTTATTTTCTTTCATACCCCTCGTTCGGAATCAATAACAACAACTAGGAAATACGAGCCTGGAAGGTAAAGAAAAAAAACAAAAAAAAACAAAAGAAAGTCAGAAGAAAACAGAGGAGTTGGGAACTACGTTCGACCTGATTCCTCAAAGAGGATACGTAGGCGCCTCACGACTCGGTCATGGTGTATTAAAAATTAAAATAAATAAATAAATAAATAATCCCCAAGCAAGAAATTGGGGCAAGGGTTGCGCTTGTTGTAAACAAATATGATTTCAAAGGTTGTAATTTTGAACCCCAAATTGATTTGTTTTTGATCCTTTAATACCCTTTCTTTCTAAGCCTATCCAAAAAACCACATTACGGTCCAAAGAAAGACCTTCTGATCAGTTTTCAAAAGATGTCAAGTCAGACAAATGAGAGTCTTACCGGTGAACATAACACTCTGTTCCACAACAGAAATGACTCCCATCTCCAGCAGAGAGAGTCATACCGGCAACACTCCAAATTCCCAGCTGGAAAGTGATACAAATGAAAGAGTCTTATCGGTGAAAATCTTTACGGACACCATAAGGCGATGAAAGCTGAGAGAAAAACCAAAATGAGAGAGGCTTGATAGTGAAAACCCTTCGGGCACTACAAGTCGAATAAGATTGAGAATCAAATGGGGAATTGCCAATTGCAGGTCTTGAAAGACGATTGACGGCGGAGGATACGAGGATCTCATAAGAGTTCTCATATTCCTTTTCCACACAAATCATGTCCACCATATGCGTCTCATTATGAACAGTCAATGGCCTTTGGCTAGTATCTGCTGCATTTGGATTTTGCATGGTAATGTCACCTGCATCAATGAGCTTCTGGACTGCTCCTTTCATATGCCAAAACTTTTCTATGTCATGCCTCGGGGCATTAGAGCAATATGCACACCTTTGAGAAAAATCAAAATTCTTTGGAAGAGGGTTGGCATTTTTATCTGAATCGGCTTCAACATGTGCAATTGCCTCAGCCTTTGGAATAGACTGGCATATGATTCTCCGATTGGAGTGAAAGACATTTTTCTTTGCTGATGCCTTCTCATTATGTACTCTGGCCTCGGTTGAAACCTTTTGCGTGTAGGTGGTTGATATGCTTGAGGAGGCAGGTAAGATATTTGCGGAAATGGTGCAGGCCATCGTAGGTCTCGTGGGTGTGGAGCATATAGAGGTGCATTGTGGATAGGATATTGGGAAGGTGAGGTATGACTTTGGGGATTTTGTGGAGAAAAGTAGCATTGGGGAGAAATATTTGGAGCATGAGGATATACATGGGGTCGATATTGAGGCTAAAAGCATTGAGCGGGAATGCTCACTGGATCCTATTATTAGCGGGGCTCAGCAACATCTTTTCTATCAATGGGAGGACTGTCCCGAGCAACTTGTTCGTTCCATCTGAACCAAAACTCCCTAAAACCTTCCTCCGGTTTCTTTTCCATATTAGATAGGGAGGAGTGGTCTGGGGTAATGCCTATAATGTATTGAAAGTATCAAACAAAATCTTGAGCCCTGTCATGCCATATATGCCACTTACTGACATCTTGACGTGTATGCCATTACAAGGCTGCCCCAGTCAAGCTCTCACTGAAATATGCCATCAACAAATCATCTTCCCCACCAACACTTCTCATTTCTCTGCAATAACCCCTTAGATGGGCTACTGGATCTCCACACCCATCATACAAGTTAAACTTTGGCATTTTAAACCCTGCGGGCAAACGGACATTAGGGAACATGTTAATCTGATTTCCCATCCTTTGCGTGTTCCTTAAGGACTGTTCTACACCTTTCAGCTTCTTGGATATCTCATCTCGCCCTTCTTTTTCTGTGAACTTTTCATTTTCAACATGAGTCTCATTCTGAAGGTTGTGCTTGTATGAGTCAGGAACCTTGTGGGTAACCTCTGAGGGGTAATATTGGGCATCATGAGCTTTGAGTGGATGTTCATTATTAGATATATGAAGGGAAAATTGTTGAGAAGTTGTGATCATGGGGGTAGTGGATATGATAGGAGGGCAATTTTGGGGAAAGGTAATTGAAGGATGAGTGACAGAGCTACTAGGGTGGTTGGGAAAGCTGTGATAAGCGGGTGGATCTGGAGAGCATGGGGGATCATCTGGCACTATGACCAGAGTTTGGGTAAGGGTAGCATCTAAGAAGCTAGGTGGTGGAGGGGGTGGTGCCTTCTCAGTCATCCAAGCCTGATACATGTCTGCAATGTGTTGTCTTAACATCCTTACCTATTCAACCAACCCATTGCCCTGTTCAATCAATTGCTTTTGGGCACCAGTATCAACTAACTCGATTCCGTTGTCGTATGCCATTGTCTTTCGAACTTATATTATAGAGAAGAGTTACCACTTTAAGAAGCACAAACCAACCACCTTTCTGCTATGAAGATGCAGTCATCACGTAAGCGTTATGGCATTTAACATAAGATAATCTCACTTTATGTGCAATGCACCTAGCCACAATTATCGGTTCTAAAATGACTTTGAGGGTACGAAGGTTAGTTGGCACTATCCCACTTTGTTCATTTCAATCCTTTCTTTTCTTTGCTTTTCTAGCACTTCCTGGCTTGCTCATTTTTCTTCATTTCTTTTCTTTCTGATTATCACTCTTTTCTTTCCTCTCATTTCTCACGTCCCACAACTTTATCCCTTTTTTCTCTCTTTTTTTTCTTTTTTTCTTTTTCTTTTAGTAATAATAAAAATGATTCGATCGAACCCTATGTAGGTTGCCTAGGTATCATGACGTCGCATGAATCAGATCTTTGCGTAGTCCGGGAAGATTGAGAATAGACTAAATAAACTAACGTTCTCTTTTTCTTCTTCTTTTTTTTCCTTTCTTTTTTTTACCTTAATGACTACTCTGACGAGAAAAAAGAAATAAAAGAAGCAAATCCTTTTTTTGAATTTTCTAGACATAATGTTCTATAACTTATTCTTAACTCAAGCTTATACGGGCATATATTTTTTTCTCTTTTTTTTGAAATAAATACTCTATGGAAATTATTAAGGAAAATCCCTAGAAGAGAAAAATATTTTTTGACTCTTTTTTATTAGAAAAGAAATCTAAAGAATAAACCAAAGAAAAATATTTTGAATTTTCATTTGATATCCCTGAAGAAAGATTTCCATTTCATATCCCTGGGAATGCCTAAATATTCCCAGCAGAGTCGCCAAGTTGTCGCGTCCCCTTTTTCCCCTTCCACGGAAATAGGGTTCATAATATTTTTGGGACAACTCATTCCTTTTGGGAACGAGGTTTGTGTTTTTGAAGAGTTGCCACCTAACGACTTTTAAGGTGCGTTAGGGAACCTACAATGTTTATCTACAACTACATTTGATAACCAAAGATAGGGTAAGGGCTTGAAATTATCCTAAGGGGAAGGTATTAGGCACTCTTCAAGATCCACTAGTGTGGTTCTCGGCCAGACAGTTTTTTGTGAATTTGTGCAATTAGCAAGTAGGGCTGAAATAATAGGGGATTTAAGTACACAAGCGACTAATAAAAGCAAGATTTTGAAAAGAGTTACAATCTAAGAATGCTTATGAAAATAAAGGGGTGTCCTAAGTTTATTTGTAATACGGATCACATCAATGCAATACCCGGTATGATACTCCTCAAAAGAGGGGATACACGTGGTATTAGCGCACTGGTCATCATATCCATATCTACCCTTTCCCACCCCGTAAAGGTAATTAAGCGAAGATTGGTCTCGACTCTTATTGCATGTTAATACTCGTCCCTTCCTATCAGTCCCGGAGGAATTTAGGACTCCTATCCTATAAGGAGGTTCTAGGCAGACTCTCATATTTAAAGGAAAAATACTAAGGCGGCATACAAAACAAGCAGGACTGCATTTAAAGGAAGAAGACACAGAAAACAAGCAGAAGGCTCCGTTATACCTCCACAAATAATGCACATAGACAACATGTCTTATACACAGTTAAGGTCTGAATTTAAAATCCTAAAGTAGGGAGTTTAAGTGGTAACCTCGGAACCAGATTTATTACATTTCTCAGAAAAGAAGCTCGAATTAGATTTGCCAACTGATTTTAACAGTTGATAATTAAATAAAGGCAATTACAATTTTACTTAAGTTATTACCTAAGGCTTGCCTAGGCGCAAAGCGAGATCAGCAGTTGTTCCAAGTCATTAAGGTAGTTTGGAGATTATTTTTATTACCTAAAACATGTTGTTCTAGTTGCATAGGTTGTTGCCCATTTTATTCAGAAAACATCACAATGTGAAAATCATTACTTACTACATTTTCATGAATAAGTAATAATCTAGGCGTTTTAAACAAAATGCAAACTAGATCCTAGAACATGGTATCTAATATGCACAATTCCTAATAGCAGTATTTCTAGATGCATATGGCAGGAATGCAGAATTTTCTAAGAGTAGGATTTCTAAGTGCATATGGCAGGAATGCAGAATTTCCATAGAGTATGATTCCTAAGTGGATATGGCAGGAATGTAGTAAAGTGCTAATTATTTGCAGATTTTAAAAGATATTGTCAAGGTGCACATGCTGAAACAATAAGCATGAGACCTAAGAGCTTGATTTCTAATGCATGCATGAACCCTAAGCATGGTTTCTATTGCGCAATTAGGAACACAAACCTAATAACATGTTTTCTACGCTTAACAACTATAGCATGCATATTTCCCCATCCCTTTTCACTAGCCACCCCAATACTGGTTTACAAATTATTATAGACCATGTGATAAAATTACGTAAGAAATGAAGAATAAGAAGTTACAACTATAGGAAGCCTGATTCTGACTTCCTCTCTATGTTATGTAATAAACCATCTCAAATGCCAATATTGTTCCAAAGCCTTTACCATATCTGCGTGTCTCAGAGTTCCCTAAGGACCTCAAGGGATCCCGGGCAGTGCTCACACCCAGATTGCATAACCAAGAGTAAGTACATTATGGAAGGTCCAGCTCTTATGTGTTCAGGTTCAGAGGGAGCTCAAGGGTCCCAAAGCAATGCTCATACAAGAGGGGAAGAACCTAATGATCTAAGAGATCATGTGATAATGATCTAAGAGATCATGTGAGAGTGCTTGAGATAGATTTAAGATAGTTGAGTTCGAAAATAGTTTTGAAAGGGATAGGGGATAGGGGGAACAATCAACACATGCATAATAAGTTCAGAGAGTAGTACAGCTTCAGCAGTTACAAACAGGGGAGTAGGGGTTGGGGACATAGAGGACCCAAATCAGAAACACATAATTAATCATGAATCAAGTACATTAGGAGACATGCTGGTTGAGGGATATAAACAAGAACAAGTAAACAGGCTGATTACATTTGAACAAAAGGAGAGCAAAATTTTAAGCATGCTGAGTAAAGCAGTGAACAAGAAATACAATTTAACAGCATGAGCCATTAAATTAGTGCAAGAGACATGGGTTGACAAACAAGGAAACGCATAGAGTTGAGTTTCAATATTAAAACTAGGGACACACCAGTTGAAGAAGCAAAGTGCAGAAAAAGTAAAGCAGTCAGAGTTCCACAGTCTAGCCTTGGCTTTCAGTTGGCTAGACAAAGCAGTAGCACAAGTAGTAGTAGAGAAAGAGAGAGTTTGAGTGTGTAAGTGTGCGTTCTGAACTAAATTGTTCGTGTGTTTAAAGAAGAGAGGGTAGGGTATTTATAGCTTTGAAAAGAAGTTGAAAACAAGGTAAAAAGTAAAGGTTTAACACAAATATGGAAACAATCATCATCAAAATCAATTAATACAAGCACTTCCCCTTAATCAAGGAGTTACAACTCAAACGGATACTACAGGGATAATTAAGGGAAGAGAATCAGTTTGAGAAAGATTGATTTTTTACCATATAAGGGATTGTAAAAGTATTGAGTATATAATTGAGTCTAGGTACAGAATATACTTAATTTTGGGGAAAGGATTCAGCAGGGGTCAAGTATCACAGCAAATAAAGGGAGGGAATCAATCAACTTAAACAAACGAGTAAAATTAGGGGTTTATAAGAAACCCTTGCAATCAAACCATAACTTAAGGAAATCAAAATCAATCAAGAAGGAGTCATGATTCTGCACTTTGACTTATAGATAGAAAAGAATGAACAAGCGTATCAGACATGCAGGGTCAAATATATTGACAAAAAGAAGCAAACTAGATGAACACAAATATTCAGAAGTGACATGAATAGGCTAAGGACTACTCGAAGCATGGTAATCAACAAAGTCAAGTAGTCATGGCTCACACATAAAATCAAAATGAAGAAACCAGTCTAACACATATCAACAGGTAGAGGAGATCTGACCAACATACCGAAATAAGTGAAGGAAGTCTTCAAAAGCTCAAAGTAACAAATGAGGAAAATTTTAAGAAATTGGGGTTTTAACAAAGTTGGGTTAAAAACAGTAAGAACTCAGAATCAGTCAAGACAAACAAAGGAAAGGATCTAACCATAAAGAACCCAATCAAATGGTATACATACAAAATAAACAAGGACAGTTCCAGGACCCCGGATAAAACCAAAGATACCTAGGGTTTTCAACACGATGAATCAGGTAGAATAAAAAACATAAACAAACCGTTTAAACATAGTAATATCATAAGATAATACTGAAAAATTAGAGGAGAAGTCTTTGAAAGAGTTTAAGAAACCCTAATCTTGAAGATGGAGAGTCGCTTTGAAAAATCGGACAGATCTTTGAGGAAAACACCAAAAGTTTCATAACATACATAGATCTAAGACAGATCTGAAACAAAATTGAAAAATCTTTAAAGTTAGGGTTTCAGAGAACCCAGAAAAAGTGAGAAAACTTCGAAGAGTTACCGATCTAGCCGGAAAAGCCATCAATCTAACTCGAACGGCCATGGATGGCAGGAAGAATACCATGGATAGAAGTTGACCAAGGCCTGGACTAGATCTCTTTGAGATCTTTCCATAAAATCACAAAAGCAGGCCACTAGAAGACGTAGGAGACGAGTACACGTCTAAAACAACCGTGGGAGTCCATGGATTGAGTGAGGATCGAAGGGGGTTAGGGCTAGTTTGGGTGGCAGCGGATAGGGTTTGAGTGAGGTTGTAGAGATAATTGGAGAGGAAAGGGGATTCAAGGGAGGTGGTTGGTGGGAAATGAATTAGGTTAGGGGGTCGTTTGGGTTTAATTTGGTAAGGGGCAACGTGGACCGTTGATCTGGGAGATCAACGATCGAGATTAGAGAGGGTAGGCGGGGATCCGGTTTGGGCTTAGGTTTAAAAGGGTGTGGGTCAGGTTAAAATTAAAATTGGGCTGGGATTTGGGGTCCAATTTGGGCTAGATTTGAAAGCCAATTTTGGCTACAAGTTAAATAGCCATTTTTCCCTTTTTATTTATAAAATAATAGTAAATAGTTTCTGAATATAAATTGAAAGTACTAAAGTGATTTATAATACTAATTAACAATTTAAAAATACATGAACCAATTTTATGAATATAAAACCTAATTAAACCTTAAAAGGGCTATTATTGCAATTATGTGCAATTTAGCTTTAAAATACTAAATGAAATTGTAAGAAATACTTTAGCCATATTTTTGCATAAATATAAAAATCCAATAGGTGAATTATCGAAAATAATAATTTTGGAAATAATTATTGTGATTTTATGGATGAAAAGAGGGAAATAAATCAATTAAAACACCTTTAAAATTATGGAAAAATAATAAAACCCTTGGACATGCTTATATGTGCATACATATGCTATTTTGAAGGTATTTTACATATTGAAAATATATAGAGAAAAATTGGGTATTAACATCTGCTCCTCTTTACCCGGGAAGAACGAAAGAGTTTATGCGTAAAGAAATGATGGCCAATTTTGACCGAACGAAACGGTTTGAAGAAGTTAGGCTGCACCCAGGCATCTGAGCTAACTACGTATCCCTGGTCTTATAGTAATCAGGCCGTATGTAGTTCAGGATCCATCAGCGGAGTATACCGATGAAGACTTTTCAAAAACAGACGCAGTATCAAGGGCTAGGTGAGTGAACGGTTTACGGGAATGGTTAGGTTTGATATGGCTGTGGGAACTGGAGCGGGATCGCTCCTGCTGGGGGTAGCCGTTGCTTTTCAGTTTAACTGCAATTAGAAACAATACAAGTGCATATTGTGCATAAATTTAAACATGATGCAAATTCCCGTTGGACCATGAATGTTGTATTTAGATGATTAGGATGACGCCCTTAGACCACGATGTCCCGGGCCATGAAGCGTATGATAAGGAATTTGCAGGCCATGAAATGATGTTCTCGGACTATGAGGATGGTGCCTCCGAACCATGACGCCTTTGAATAAAGATATGCAAAAGATTGAAAGAGATCCTCAGGCCATGACATGGTGTCCACGGGCTATTAAGATGCTGCCTTCGAACGATGATGCCTTTGGATGAGTTGGCGATATTTCAACCCATGAAAGATGCAGTAGTATGATGCGAACAAGACAGAGCTTAGTCTTGCGAATTACTTGCAGAGCTTAGCCCGTACGAAAAGCAAAATAAATAATGCTTGCGATGGCGCTTAGTTTTGAAGAAAATTGAAGGCAGAGCTTAGCCTCGGTAGGCAGAATTATAGCCTTATGCAAAGATGCGAATGTAGATAGAGGTAGGGGTTAACCTCGGAATGCAGAATAGTAGCCTTATGCAAGAATGCAGATGGAGACAGTGTTTAGTCTTGGAAGGCAGAATGGTAGCCTTATGCAATCAGATGCAGATGGAGACAACATTTAGTCTCGGAAGATAGAATAGTAACCTTATGCAAAAATGCAGATGGAGAGAGCGCTTAGTCTCGGAAGGAAAAATGGTAGTCTTATGAAAATTGGAAGGTAGAATGGTAACCTTATGCAATGCAGATGCAGATGGAGACAACGTTTAGTCTCGGAAGGTAGAATGGTAGCCTTATGCAATGCAGATGCAGATGGAGACAGCGTTTAGTCTCGAAAGGCAGGATAGTAGCCTTATGCAAAAATGTAGATGGAGACAACATTTAGTCTCGGAAGGCAGAATGGTAGCCTTATGCAATGTAGATGCAGATGGAGACATCGTTTAGTCTTGGAAGGCATAATGGTAGACTTATGCAATGTAGATGCAGATGGAAATAGCATTTAGCCTCGGAAGGAAGAATGGTAGCCTTATGCAAGAACTAAAATAACAAAATGACAGTAGAGTTCTCTTAGGTGATAGCAGATTGCAGTGTCGTGATTATTGGGAGCATTGTGACATACGGGACATCACTGGCGTGTGCTGATAGCAAGTGTTGGCAAGTGCAACGGTTCGGAGAGTCGTATTCTTGGACAATGTTTGTTCCATGGGCATATAGTATATTTAATGATTTCGCAACCCCAGTGCCTACATCCAAAGAAAAATCGTGAGTTTTGTCAAGGGGGAGGTTAGATCATATCCCCGCTGGCTTTACTTGACTCGTTCAGCTTTGATCCGATGATACCGTCTGTAACATTGGGGTAGCGTCGCTAATCAAAGCAATTTCAATAATAAACATGCATGATTTTGTAAAAGTATAACACAAATGTATAATTAAAAAAATAACTTTTAGATGAACCGACAACTGTGATGTGGTTCAGGACGTTGCAACCTCTCTAGCTACAGAATTTTGAGGGTCCTCCTCAAAATTCTGCCCCAGTTTCCAATTGCGGGGGGAGAATTGAATTGTGACTGAACCCATAGGGATGCCTACATATCCCCTCTTAAACAGGAATCAGTTCAGGCGTAGTTCAATTTACATCAGATAAGGGAAGCATAAAAATTACACATAGTAACGCTTGACCGCATCTAAATTGATCGGCTTTGGCCAGACTTCTCCGTCCATTTCTTCAAGTATGAGGGCTCCTCCAGTCAAAATCTAGTGAAGCATGTATGGAACCTGCCAGTTGGGAGAGAACTTCCCTTTGTCTTCATCTTGATGCGGAAAAATTTTCTTTAACACCAGCTGCCCCGGTGTGAACTGTCTCGGCTTGACTCTTTTGTTGAAGGCTCTAGACATTTTGTTCTGATAGAGTTGACCATGGTAGACTGCATTCATTCTCTTTCCATCTATACGGGCTAGTTGTTCATAACGACTTTTTACCCACTCTACATGGTAGAGCTCAGCTTCTTGTATGATCCTTAGGGAAGGAATCTCTACCTCAGCGGAAATGACAGCCTCTGTACCGTAATCCAGCATATAGGGGGTTGCCCTGATTGATGTGTAGATTTTGGTGCGATACCCTAGTAGAGCAAATGATAACTTCTCATTCCACTGTTTATGCTTTTCTATCATTTTCCTTAATATCTTCTTGATATTCTTGTTGGCGGCTTCTACAGCTCCATTCATTTGAGGCCTGTAAGCTGAATTCTTGTGTCTGATCTTGAAAGTTTCACACATGGCTTTCATCAAGTCGCTATTGAGGTTGGAGCCATTATCAATGATGATTGACTATGGAATCCCAAATCGACAAACAATGCGGTCGCGGACAAAGTCTGCCACGACCTTCTTAGTCACTACTTTGTAAGATGCTGCCTCGACCTATTTGGTGAAATAGTCGATGGCTACTAGGATAAACCTATGTTCGTTGGAAGTAGCAGGTTCGATTGGTCCAATAACGTCCATTCCCCAGGCGGCGAACGGCCACGGTGAGCTTGTTGCATTAAGCTCATTTGGAGGTACCTTTATCATATCTGCATGTATCTGACAGCGGTGGCATTTCTGGACATACTGGATGCAGTCCATTTCCATAGTCATCCAAAAGTAAGTAGCTCGGAGTATCTTCTTTGCTAAGACAAAACCGTTCATATGTGGACCGCAGGTCCTAGCATGAATTTCCTCTAGTAGATTGGATGCTTCCTTTGCGTCAACACATTTTAATATTCCCAAATCAGGAGTCCTCCTATACAGGATTCCTCCGCTGTAAAAGAAGTTGTTGGACAATCTCCGAAGTGTGCATTTCTGAATAGGATTAGCAAGCTCCGGGTATTCTCCTTTTGCCAAATATTCCTTGATATCATGAAACCATGGATTTCCATTTGCTTCCTCTTCGATATAGGCATAGTAAGCCGGATGATCATGGATTTTCACTGGAATGGGATCAATGAAATTCTTGTCTGGATGTTGTATCATAAATGATAGGGTGGCCAATGCATCGACGAACTCATTCTGGATTCTGGGAACATGTTGGAATTCTGTCTTTGTGAACCTTTTCCTCAATTCATGTACATGATGCAGATATGGGAGTATCTTGGAGTTCTTGGTTTCCCATTCTTCTCGTACCTGATGTATAAGTAGGTCTGAATCTCCAAGCACTAGCAGCTCTTGAATGTTCATGTCAATGGCCATTTGGAGTCTTAAGATGCAGGCTTCATACTCGGCCATATTGTTGGTGCAGGGGAACCTGAGTTTGACAGACACCAGATAATGCTGATGGGTTTCTAATACTAGGACTGCTCCTATGCCAACTCCTTTGAAGTTTCCTGCTCCATCGAAGAACATTCTCCAACCGTCATAGGATTATGCAATGTCTTCTCCTATGACTGATACCTCTTCATTAGGAAAATACGTTTTCAGGGGTTCATATCCTCCATCCAAGGGGTTTTCAGCAAGGTGGTCTGCCACTGCCTGTCCCTTGACCGCTTTCTGAGTTACGCAAATAATGTCAAACTCACTCAATAGGATTTTCCACTTGGCTAGCTTGTCGGTGGGCATGGGCTTCTGAAAGATGTAGTTCAAAGGATCCATCCTTGATATGAGATATGTAGTATGGGCACAGAAGTAATGTCTTAGCTTCTGAGCTACCCAAGTCAAAGCATAACATGTGCATTCCAATAGAGAATATCGGGCCTCGTACGGGGTGAACTTCTTACTGAGATAATAAATGGCTTGTTCCTTCCTGCGTGTTTCATCATGTTGCCCCAGAATGTAGCCGAAAGCTACATCTAACACTGCAAGGTAGAGTAGTAAGGGTCTACCTGGCTCGGGCTGGACTAAGACTAGTAGTGTTGATAGGTATTCTTTGATTGTGTCGAAGGCCTTTTGGCAGTCATCAGTCCATTTGGTAGCGGCGTCCTTCTTCAACATCTTAAAGATTGGCTCACAGATAACTGTAGACTGTGCTATTAATCGATTGATGTAGTTAAGCCTTCCCAAGAAACTCATAATATCTTTTTTGTTCTTTGGAGGTGGTAGTTCCTGAATGGCTTTGAATTTTTATGGATCCAGATCTATTCCTCGGCGGCTTACAATAAACCCAAGCAATTTCCCAGCAGGAACCCCAAATGCACACTTTGTGGGGTTTAGTTTCAGGTTGTACCTCCATAGTCTATTGAAGAACTTCCTCAGATCTTCCATGTGGTCGGTGTCCTTCTTATACTTGATAATAACATCGTCTACATATAACTCTATCTCTTTGTGTATCATATCATGAAAAATGGTAGTCATGGCCCTCTTGTATGTGGCCCCTGCATTCTTCAGGCCGAATGGCATCATCTTGTAATAGTACACTCACCACGGCGTAATGAAAACCGTTTTCTCAGCATCTTCCTCATCCATCTAGATCTGATGATAACCAGCGAAGCAATCCATGAATGACTGTAGTTCATGTTTGGTACAATTGTCAATCAGGATGTGTATATATGGCAAAGGGAAGTCATCTTTCGGATTGGCCCGGTTGAGATCCTAGTAGTCGACACAGACTCTGACCTTCCCATCTTTCTTCGATATTGGCACAATATTGGCTAACAATGTCAGGTATTCCACTACCCTGAGAACCTTAGTTTTGATCTGCTTGTTGACTTCTTCCTTGATTTTCAAACTCATATTAGGCTTGAACTTTCTGAGCTTTTTCATTACCAGTGGACACATCGGATCGGTTGGCAGTTTGTGAGCCACAATAGACATACTCAAACCAGTCATGTCATCATACGACCAGGCGAATATGTACTCATACTCCTTTAGAAATTCTGCGTATTCTTTCTTTTCTGATGGCGATAGGTAAATGTTGATCCGTGTTTCCTTGATGTTTTTGGCATCTCCCAGGTTGACAATTTTTGTCTCGTCCAGGTTGGACTTAGGTTTGTTCTCAACTTCTTTGACAATCTTGTCAGGTATGTCATCTTCCTCTGAATCAATGTCCATTTGCTGTGTTGTCTCATTGCATGTCACAATCATTGGTTCATCAAGATAAGTAATAGTAATGTTGTGTTGGTAAAGTAAGGAAAGAAATGATAGGAATAAATATTAATTCATAAGAAAAATGGAATAACTGTTTTGAACATTGAAGATCTTATTGCGGGAATTAAAAATGTGAAAAGAAAATCATTTAGTAAATAAAATAGTGAGTAATGCTTGTTTTAGCCTTGCTACCCCGAAGCTTGTCGGGCTTTGGTTGTCTTGATGGTCCAATTATCGAGATGTGCACCTCTATTCATAGCCTGTATGGAAGGGCCTTCCTCCCCATCCTCCTCGAGAATAACACAATAGTCCATATCACTGTCCTCTAGAAACAAGTTCTTCATTGCCGCAAGTGCTTCTTCTTCATTCGACCTATAAATGATGTCAGCCTATTGGAAAGTCTGCTCCAGATGTGGTATTGGCTGCTCTAGTGGGTAGTACAGACCGCACCATGGTGGCGACCAGTTATTGAATTCTTCCCAGGTGTAATTATATCCTAGACCGAAGGTAGTGCCATGTTTCTTGAGTTTTATGGGCTTAGAGATTCCTTGGAGGTTCTTGCCGAGCCCCTTGCCATGTTCGTACCCACTCCAACTTAGTGTACTCTCAATTTTGCTATCCCACCATTTGTCTTTGTCGATAGCATTGACCCGTTCAATATGGTGGTAAGTTTCTCCACTCAGCTTCATTCTTCCCTCGATCGCCGGAATGGTCTGGCGACTGTATATAGGATTGCTACCATTGCTGTGAATGATCACTTCCTGGTGATTCCATTCGAACTTTACTACTTGATGCAGCATTGATGCTACAGCCCTAGCAACATGAATTAGTGGTCGTCCCAACAGCAGGTTATAAGACGCTGGTACATCTATTACTTGGAAATCGACCTCGAACCAGGTCAGTCTCCTCTGCAAACACACACTAATGTCACCAATGGTGGACCTTTGAGAACCGTTGAAGGCTTTCACATTGATAGCTCCATCCTTTATCTCAAGCAGCCCTTTAACCAACTTCTTGAGTGTTACCAATGGACAAATGTTAAGACTGGAACCTCCATCAAACAGGATTCTGGTGATGAAACAATCTTCACATTGCATGGTGATGTGCAGTGCCTTGTTGTACCACATCCCTTCAGGTGGTAGCTCGTCCTCATGAAAGGTGATCTTATGGCTTTCCACAACTTGTCCTACCATATAAGCCACTTCCCCGCTAGTGATGTTACTGGGTACGTATGCTTCATTTAGCACCTTTAATAGATCATTCTTGTGCGTCCCAAAATTTTGTAGCAAAGAGAGAATGGATATTTGTGTTGGCGTTTTGTTTAACTGGTCAATGACCGAAAATTCCTTGGCTTGTATTTTCCTCCAAAGGTCGTCCGGACCTGTCTCAATGAGGGGTGGCTGATTTGAGGCCTGCTTATTTGATTCAGCTAGATGCTCAGGGGTATAGACTCTACCAGTTCTCGTCATAACCTGTGCTGCGATAGTTTCTTCAATTCTGACCTAGCCCTTCCTTCTCGCCTTGGCTGTGTAATCTCATGGTACAACATTTGTATAGAATGGTGTCATGGTTGACATCGTCACTGGGATCATCACAGCTATCCTCACTCCGAACGAAATATGTGCCTTGTGTGGCATGACCGTAACCTCAAATGGTGCAGGTGCATCTACTAGTGACACGAATTAAACCTCAATTGGTGTTGGTATCTTTGCAGATGGTGTTTATTCAAACTCAAGTGGTACAGACATATTCACCTCAGCGTCCTCAGACGGTTGGATCTGGACTATGATTGGATTGAGAGTAACTGTTGGCTTCTTTGGATCATCTCCTTCTGCAATCAACCTGATTGATCCCTCGGGTTCCCAGTCATCTTCTATTTTAATCATGTGGATACCTCTACCCTAATAGTCTGGCAGAGGGTTGTTGCGGACATTTGGAGCGAGTTTTTTTGCCACAATGATCTTGTTGTCAATCAAAGACGGGATCTTGTCTTTCAAGGAACAACATTCATCGATGGTGTGCCCTTTCATGCCGGAGTGGTATGCACATGATTTGTTTGGGTTAACCCACTGGGAAGGATTCTTAGGGTTGCAGCAGGGATGGGCATGGCATATCCAGCAGCTTTAAGTCTCTCATACAGCTGGTTAATGGGTTCAGCGATGGTTGTATATTATTTTGGAGGTTTGCGATCAAAATTAGGTCGAGGTCTAGGGAAGTTTTGGCATACATGGGGTGATTGATAGTGGGATGGTTGAGCATTATAGGTTGGCAGACATGAGCGGGTTGGGAGTATGGGGGTGAGGTAGGTTGATATGTAGGAGGTGGAGATGACTGATAAGTTGGTGGTGGAGCTTGGTATGAGGGTGAGGGTGCTTGGTAATTTGGAGTTGGTTGGTATGTGAGTGGAGGTGTTGGGTAAGTTTGGTATTTGAGGGGAGACTTAGTCCTTTGTGCAACCATCACGGCCCCTACGTCCCTTTTCTTGGACATACCACCAGACTTTAAGGCCTTATTTGTAGCTTGAAAGTCCTCGAAGAGTGTAACTATACCGCTTTTGATACCTTCTTCAATCCTCTCACCTAATTTGATAATGTCGGAGAACCTGTGGTTCTCAATCATCATCAGCCGTTCATAGTACTGTAGGTCCTGAACCCGGATGAAAAACTTGTTCATTTGCTCCTCTTCTAAGGCAGGTCGGACCTTAGCAGCTTCGAACCTCCAACGAGCAGCATACTCGCAAAATGTCTCTGTGGGCTTCTTCTTCAAATTCTGTATATAGAACACGTCTAGTGCATTCTTTGTATTAAACCTGAATCTATCTATAAAGTCAGATGACACGCCTACCCAGCTTGACCACTTCTTGGGATCCTGGCTAATGTACTAAGATAATGCATCTCCTTTCAAACTCCTCATAAATAGCTTCATGCGGATTCTTCCCTACTCCAACCAGCTTGTCATAATAAGTCCTCAGATGGACCCTTGGATCACTTGTACTATCAAACATTTCGAACATAGGAGGTTTGTACCCCTCGAACAGTTCGACATCAGGCTGTATGCAAAGATCCTCACCTTAGCAGCTTCGGACCTCCAGCGAGTAGCATACTCGCAAAATATCTCTGTGGGCTTCTTCTTCAAATTCTGTATATAAAACATGTCTGGTACGTTCTCTATATTAAACCTGAATCTATCCATAAAGTCTGATGCCATGCCTACCCAGCTTGACCACTTCTTGGGATCCTGGCTGATGTACTAAGATAATGCATCTCCTTTCAAACTCTTCATGACCAGCGTTATGCGGATTCTTCCCTAATCCAACTAGCTTGTCGTAATATGTCCTCATATGGACCCTTGGATCACTCGTACTATCAAACATTTCGAACATAGGAGGTTTGTACCCCTCGGGCAGTTCGACATCAGGCTTTATGCAAAGATCCTCATAGTGTGCCCCTCGATTCCTTTGCTACCTTCAATGCCCTGAATCCGGCTGGTCAGTTTCTTAAGTTCCTCGGCCAAGTTCCTGATAAACAGATCCTTTTCATCAAACTTAGGTGTGCATGAGATAGGTTGGGTGGAGTGTGGCATGGTCTCTACATAGATATGAGTGTTATGGTGGCCTGGTGTATGGGTGTGGAAACGGTCGTTTGTGGAGTTTTGAGGTTCTAGGATGAGTAGTGGAGTGTTGTTTGGGGTATGGCGGGTGTTACATTTGTTCTTTAGTGGAGCAACGTGATGGTGAGGAGCGGGATGATTATGTTGTTTTGGAATATTTTGAGGAGGTGTAGGGTTTTGAGTGTTGGGGAAGTTGACATCTGGGGTGCTGAGGGAAAATGACAAGTTTGCCAGATTCCAAACCTGATCGAGCTCTTCCTGGAACTTCAACAGTTTCTATTCAAGCTGCGACACATTCTCGTTTGGAACCCGAATACCCTGACTATCAGTGGCATCTACCTGTTAGGTCGTGTTCTCCTTCTTAATGTTGCTTAAATCTTCCATTTTGCCTTTGTTTTTGCATTTGATAGGACTAAAAGGAGGAGTGGGTGGAGGGCCCTTAGATCTTGTGAAATAAGATGGTGATGCCAGAGTGCATGAACTAACCTTTCGGGAGGGGAATAATAAAAAATAAAAATAAAAACAAAAGGTAATCAAGTCAGTAAGGATTATAAAAAGTATTGCAATATTTAAACACATAGTGTGGGAATGTAAAACGTGTCCTAAGTTGGGAACCTCTTTGTGCCCGAGGTAGGCCTAGCGACAAATTGATTTGGAGAACTTACAATGCTAAATGCCTCATTTTATTGATAAAAAATAGATGAATCCCAAAATGACACTAAGTAAGAAAGAAATAAAACTCACTAATGGCTATTGGACTTATTACATTTGGAAGGCGAGTAAACCTAATCTATTTGGCCTTAGAAGGACCTTCCTCAGGTTGAATGCTCTCGTTGATCAAATCCTCCAGCTCGCATAGGTTCACCAGTAAAAATGACTTTGCCAGGTGTTCTACTTCGTTTCCTTCAGCATTTTGGAAGTCGGTGACTCTCTTCCTCACTTTTCCTTCCAATTCTAGCAGACTATATTCTAGATTTTCCAACTTTTCGCTAGCTTTGGCGGCCCTCTATTTTCACTCATTGATTTGGTCATTTGATGGAAGACTCCTTCACTAGTCAAGCAAGAGTGGGGGCGTGCTAACCATACCAAAGCTGGGGACCTCGTTCTTCATTTTCTGCAAAACAAAAGGGTTAAGACCATAGCCCCACCAGACGCGACTATTTAACATAAACAATTAGCATGAAGAATTTAGTTCTCCAAATAAATGCACAGAACGTGATGATGTCCGTTTGGGTTTAGGAAAATCCAGTGGACTTTTGGACAAGGCTATCTTAAAGAATCATTATGTGAACAACATAACTGACCCGGCTAGGTTTGACCATGATGTATGCACAATTTAAATAGAGTAAGGTTTCTATGGGGTTTTAGACTGGTACCCTTGAGCGGACAACTCAAGGGGAAGGCATGGAACTGTCGACTGCACCGATGATCGACTAGTTTTACCGCAAATATGCCTTTTCGAATTTAGGGGTAGTGATATAGGAAGAGCGCAACCACTCATCAAGCATTGCAATAGTATTTATTTGGCACGAGTGGAGTATGATGTTGAGCATGATTATGCAATAATTTAAAGCATGTTGACATGTATTTTCACGTTAAGAAAGCGATAAATACAGCAATTTTATACTTTAAAGTAACAGTAAAGGAAGTAAACAAGAAAGATATGTCAGTTTTGCTTTTGAAGAAGAAATTGAATGAATAAAGAAATTAAACAACTAATTGCACACAGGGAGGGGTAAAAATTCACAAAAACAGTATGAAATGGTAAATGCCTAAATATTCCCAGCAGAGTCGCCATGCTGTCGCGTCCCCTTTTTTCCCTTCCACGAAAATAGGGTTCATAATATTTTTGGGACAACTCATTCCTTTTGGGAACGGAGTTTGTGTTTTTGAAGAGTCGCCACCTAAGGATTTTTAAGGTGCGTTAGGGCACCTGCAGGGTATATCTACAACTACATTTGATAACGAGAGATAGGGTATTGAAATTATCCTAAGGGGAAGGTGTTAGGTACCCTTCAAGATCCACTAGTATGGTTCTCGGCCAGACAGTTTTTTGTAAATTTGTGCAATCAGCAAGTAGGGCTCAAATAATAGGGGATTTAAGTACACAAGCAACTAATGAAAGCAAGATTTTGAAAAGAGTTACAATCTAAGAATGCTTATGAATCTAAAGGGGTGTCCTAAGTTTATTTGTAATACGGATCGCATCAATGCAATACCCGGTATGACACTCCTCAAAAGAGGGGATACACGTGGTATTAGTACACTGGTCATCATATCCATATCTATCCTTTCCCGCCCCGTAAAGGTAATTAAGCGAAGATTGGTCTCGACTCTTATTGCATGCTAATACCCGTCCCTTCCTATCAATCCCGGAGGAATTTAGGACTCCTATCCCATAAGAAGGTTCTAGGCAGACCCTCAGATTTAAAGGAAAAATACTAAGAAACAAGCAGGACTGCATTTAAAGGAGGAAGACACATAAAACAAGCAGAAGGCTCAATTATACCTCCACAAATAATGCACATAGACAACATGACTTATACACAGTTAAGGTCTGAATTTAAAATCCTAAAGTAGGGTGTTTAAGTGGTAACATCAGAACCAGATTTATTACATGACTCAGAAAAGAAGCCCGAATTAGATTTGCCAACTGATTTTAATAGTTGATAATTAAATAAAGGCAATTCCAGTTTTACTTCAGTTATTACCTAAGGCTTGCCTAGGCGCAAAGCGAGATCAACAGTTGTTCCAAGTCATTAAGGTAGTTTGGAGATTATTTTTATTACCTAAAACATGTTGTTCTAGTTACAGAGGTTGTTGCCCATTTTATTCAGAAAACATCACAATGTGAAAATCATTACTTAGTACCTTTTCATGAATAAGTAATAATCTAGGCATTTTAAACAAAATGCAAACTAGATCCTAGAATATGGTATCTAATATGCACAATTCCTAAGAGGAATATTTCTAGATGCATATGGCAGGAATGCAGAATTTCCTAAGAGTAGGATTTCTAAGTGCATATGGCAGGAATGCAGAATTTC
The DNA here is from genome assembly GCF_000715075.1 of Nicotiana tabacum. Lineage (NCBI taxonomy): Eukaryota > Viridiplantae > Streptophyta > Magnoliopsida > Solanales > Solanaceae > Nicotiana > Nicotiana tabacum. The sequence continues at coordinate 145,936,089 of NC_134090.1, forward strand.
CTAAGAGTAGGATTCCTAAGTGGATATGGAAGGAATGTAGTAAAGTGCTAATTATTAGCAGATTTTAAAAGATATTGTAAAGGTGCACATGCTGAAACAATAAGCATGAGACCTAAGAGCATGATTTCTAATGCATGCATGAACCCTAAGCATGGTTTCTATTGCGCAATTAGGAACACAAACCTAATAACATGTTTTCTACCCTTAACAACTATAGCGTGCATATTTTCCCATCCCTTTTCACTAGCCACCCCAATACTGGTTTACAAATTATTATAGACCATGTGATAAAATTACGTAAGAAATGAAGAATAAGAAGTTACAACTATAGGAAGCCTGATTATAACTTCCTCTCTATGTTATGTAATAAACCACCTCAAATGCCAATATTGTTCCAAAGCCTTTCTCATATCTGCGTGTATCAGAGTTCCCTAAGGACCTCAAGGGATCCCGGGCAGCGCTCACACCCAGATTGCATAACCAAGATTAAGTACAGTGTGGAAGGGCCAGCTCTTATGTGTCCAGGTTCAGAGGGAGCTCAAGGGTCCCAAAACAATGCTCACACAAGATGGGCAGAACCTAATGATCTAAGAGATCATGTGAGAGTGCTTGACATAGATTTAAGATAGTTGAGTTGGAAAATAGTTTTGAAAGGGACAGGGGATAGGGGGAACAATCAACAGATGCAGAATAAGTTCAGAGAGTAGTACAGCTTCAGCAGTTACAAACAGGGGAGTAGGGGTTGGGGACATAGAGGACCCAAATCAGAAACACATAATTAATCATGAATCAAGTACATTAGGAGACATGCTGGTTGAGGGATATAAACAGGAACAAGTAAACAGGCTGATTACATTTGAACAAAAGGAGAGCAGAATTTTAAGCATGCTGAGTAAAGCAGTGAACAAGAAATATAATTTAACAGCATGAGCCATTAAATTAGTGCAAGAGACAGGGGTTGACAAACAAGGGAACGCGTAGAGTTGAGTTTCATTATTAAAACTAGGGACATACCAGTTGAAGAAGCAAAGTGCAGAAAAAGTAAAGCAATTAGAGTTTCACAGTCTAGCCTTGGCTTTCAGCTGGCAAGCAGTAGCACAAGTAGTAGTAAAGAAAGAGAGAGTTTGAGTGTGTAAGTGTGTGTTCTGAACTAAATTATTCCTGTGTTTAAAGAAGAGAGGGTAGTGTATTTATAGCTTTGAAAAGAAGTGGAAAATAAGGTAAAAAGTAAAGGTTTAACAAAAATATGGAAATAATCATCATCAAAATCAATTAATACAATCACTTCCCCTTAATCAAGGAGTTACCGCTCAAATGGATACTACAGGGATAATTAAGGGAAGAGAATCAGTTTGAGAAAGATTGATTTTTTATCATATAAGGGATGGTAAAAGTATTGAGTATATAATTGAGTCTAGGTACAGAATATACTTAATTTTGGGGAAAGGATTCAGCAGGGGTGAAGCATCATAGCAAATAAAGGGAGGGAATCAATCAACTTAAACAAACGAGTAAAATTAGGGGTTTATAAGAAAACCTTGAAATCAAACAATGACTTAAGGAAATCAAGATCAATCAAGAAGGAGTCATGATTCTGCACTTCGACTTATAAATAGAAAAGAATGAACAGGCGTATCAGACATGCAGGGTCAAACATATTGACAAAAAGAAGCAAACTAGATGAACACAAACATTCAGAAGTGACATGAATAGGCTAAGGACTACTCGAAGCATGGTAATCAACAAAGTCAAGTAGTCATGGCTCACACATAAAATCAAAATGAAGAAACTAGTCTAACACATAGCAACAGGTAGAGGAGATCTGACCAACATACAAAAATAAGTGAATGAAGTCTTCAAAAGCTCAAAGTAACAAGTGAGGAAAATTTTAAGAAATTGGGGTTTTAACAAAGTTGGGTTAAAAACGGTAAGAACTCAGAATCAGTCAAGACAAACAAAGGAAAGGATCTAACCATAAAGAACCCAATCAAATAGGTATACATACAAAATAAACAAGGACAGTTCCAAGACCCCGGATAAAACCAAAGATACTTAGGGTTTTCAACACGATGAATCAGGTAGAAGAAAAAACATAAACAAACCGTTTAAATATAGTAAAATCATAAGATAATACTGAAAAATTAGAGGAGAAGTCTTTTGAAAGAGTTTAAGAAACCCTAATCTTGAAGACGGAGAGTCGCTTTGAAAAATCGGAGAGATCTTTGTGGAAAACACCAAAAGTTTCATAACATACATAGATCTAAGACGGATCTGAAAGAAAATTGAAAAATCTTTAAATTTAGGGTTTCGGGGAACCCAGAAAAAGTGAGAAAACTTCGAAGAGTTACCGATCTAGCCGGAAAAGCCATCAATCTGACTTGAACGGCCATGGATGGCCGGAAGAAGACCATGGATAGAAGTTGACCAAGGCCTGGACTAGTTCTCTTTGAGATCTTTCCACAAAATCACAAAAGCGGGCCACTAGAAGACGTAGGAGATGAGTACACGTCTCAAATAGCATAAGGAGTCCACGGATTGAGTGAGGATCGAAGGGGGTTAGGGCTAGATTGGGTGGCGGTGGCTTGGGTTTGAGTGAGGTTGCAGAGAGAATTGGAGAGGAAAGAGGATTCAAGAGAGGCGGGTTGGTGGGAAATGAATTAGGTTAGGAGGTCGTTTGGGTTTAATTTGGTAAGGGGCAACGTGGACCGTTGATCTGGGAGATCAACGATCGAGATTAGAGAGGGTAGGTTTGGGATCCGGTTTGGGCTTAGGTTAAAAAGGGTGTGGGTCGGGTTAAATTAAAATTGGGCTGGGATTTGGGGTCCAATTTGGGCTAGATTTGAAAGCCAATTTTGGCTACAAGTTAAATAGCTATTTTTCCCTTTTTATTTATAAAATAATAGTAAATAGTTTCTGAAAATAAATTGAAAGTACTAAAGTGATTTACAATACCTAATTAACAATTTAAAAATACAGGACCCAATTTTATGAATATAAAACCTAATTAAACCTTAAAAGGGCGAATATTGCAATTATGTGCAATTTAGCTTTAAAATACTAAATGAAATTGTAAAAATTACTTTAGTCATATTTTGACATAAATATAAAAATCCAATAGGTGAATTATCAAAATAATAATTTTGTAAATAATTATTGGGATTTTATGGATGTAAAGGGGGAAATAAATCAATTAAAAACCCATTTAAAATTATGAAAAAATAATAAACCCCTTGGACATGCTTATATATGCATACATTTGTTATTTTGAAGGTATTTTGTATATTGAAAATATATAGGAAAAAATTGGGTATCAACACCTATGTGGCTAAAAGTGACTAAAAATGCAAGATTTGGCTAAGACCCCGCGAAGCCAAGGACCTAAGATTCACTAGGAAGACCGGACCCTATGTGGGTTGCCTACGTACCTCGCCCCAAGAGAATAGATATGGGCAAGAATTAAAAAAAATAACTAATTTAGAGAAAATATGTTTTTTGTCCCTTTTTTGAAAAATGATAGAACATGTAAACTCTTTTTTGGATTTTCTTTTCCATTTTTTTTTTATATTTGGAAAATGATGAAAAAGTGCAAAATCTTTTCTCTTTTTTGAATTTTCAAGCTCTTTTTTTTCTTAACAAAAATGTGACAGAAAACATAATTGGGTCATACTCGCTTTATCCTCACACTTCGCCCTCTCTTTTTTCATTTTTTTTTTATTTCCCCTCAACTATCATTGTCCGCCAAATGATCCTTTTTCCCTTGAAGAAATGCAACATGTAACACATAGGATGCATCAAGATGGTATGTTATTTTGGGTCAACCTGTCCTAGACGGACCCAACCCCTATGTTGAGTCCCCTAAGTCAAATGCACATGATGCAAACAAACGTTCCTACTAGGGATCCGGCATGAGGCTGTGTTTTTCTAGGTTTGAATCCTGGGGTTTTTTTCTAGACTTGGGTTACCCGAGCGGATAACTGGGGCCGAAGAGGGGGAAACGTACCGGAGCACTAAAGACTACCTGGCCTTGTTGCTGGCCCAACCTCGTTCTATTTGGTATAATTTCTACAGAAAAAGCGGGTCATGCAAACGTGTGCACCATTTTCGGAGGACTCAGAGGGGTGGCGTAAGAAGACAGTTATATACAATTCAAACAATAATAAAGCGGTAAACAGATAGCATTTAGCACAAAAGGTTCACAAAATACAGCAATATGAACAATAAATAAAGTCAAGTAAAAATCATGAAACAAGCTCGAATTTTTGAACCCTGAACCAGTGATTCTAGGTTCTTATCCCCAGTGGAGTCGCCAAAGCTGTCACACCTCCTTTTTATCACCCCAAATAGGGATATAAGGGAGTTTTTTTCAATTTAAGTGACAACCAAAACGGGATTATTTATTAAAATCAGAGGCGCCACTTGGGATAATTTATGGTGTCCTAAGTCTCCGGTTAAAAACTCGAATCGAGGAAGTTGACTCTTATTTACGGTCTGTGAACACAGAAATCCGAGTAAGGAATTCTGTTAACCCGGAAGAAGGTGTTAGGAACTCCCGAGTTCCGTGGTTTTAGCACGGTCGCTTTGATCATACCAGGCTTATTAAATTGTCTAATTACTCAATTTTAGAACCTATGCGCATTTACCTTTTACCGCTTTTAAATTAAGAAAATTATCTTGAAACGGGTCACGCGTACATGTACCCATTTGTTTGGCGTGTCAAAAATCATGTCACGCTTACGTGTCCACAATTAATGATGCTTTATTATTATTAAGAAATTTTGGCCGAAGTTGCGCGAACGCATACTCCAATTTTGTTTTAAAGATCGTAATTATGTCATACGACCGTGTCCACAATCACAACGATATATTAATCGCGCTTGAAGCAACTACGAATATTCGTTTTTTAGTATCTAAGTTATAAAATTAATGTGAGGGCTATGAGCGATTTATTTATGGATGGTACACCTCAATCTATCCTTAAGGAATCGTAATTATGTCACGCGAACATGTCCACAATCACGACAATATATTAAACGCGCCTAAAGCAAGCTACGAATATTCATTTAGAAACCATAATTATGTCATGTGAATGTGTACATAATCACTGTAAGAAATTCAAAAGGTGCCTAAAGGTTCGCCTACCCGGGTGTGGTCGACCTAAACATGCTACTAGCGGATAATACAATGAAATAAAACACCAAAAATGAAATAGTATAGTACTCGAATCTCAATTCTGTTTCTTTCCAATTCCAACTCCACGTCCCAAATTCGTTTCAATAATTTCGGCCAAGATTCCTTTTCCAAAGCTTATCAATCTACGGTCCATTCATCCAACTTAAACCAATAATCCTTAAATTAATTCTGTCATCATAAATTATGCTATATTCACAGTATCAATCAAACGAGCAATTTGACTGTGTAAAGTTCACTAAAATGTCCTAATACGGACAACTTCAGATCATTCCAAAGAGAAAACAAAACACATCACCATAGCCATATAAATCAAAAACATACGCATCAAATTAAGAAGAATAAAGTAACAGAGAAAGAATTGGACCTCAAATTGATTAGTTTTCCTTTGAAGAAGTAGAACAATTCTAATTTCAGTTTTTAACCCGGACTAGATAGCACCATTATAGGCATCAAAAGGATGGCAAAGCACTTACTGGAACATGTAGCTCGAATAGAACCTCAAATCGGCGACAAAATTCGCAACAAACACGTACTCCAATATCATCCATTTGGATCGAAAATCAAAGGACTCCAAGTTTGAGATGAAAAATCGGAAAAGAACTGAAAGAAGGAGACTTAATGTTTTCGTTCCCATTTTTTCGCTCTCTGTCCATGTACCTCTGTTTCTCTTATTATTTGTGTGTGAGTGGTTTCCGGTTTCCGACCATTTCTGATGGTGAAAGAGCAGCAACAGGTCTACTGTGAGGTGAGGGATTCTGGAGGTGAGTGTTGAAGAAAAAGATCCACCTTGTTCAAGGGTGGTCGTTCACGAACCAGGGGAAACGGCTGGGGGTCCTCTTTCTGGTTAGGATGCTCTAGAGTTTCAAGCGTGTGAAGAAGATGAAGATGAGGGTGTCATTTGGGGTGGGGTCTGTGAAGACGTTCAGCCGCTACGCATTTTATGGATGAAGAAGAGGAAAGCTCTTATTTGCTGAAAGTTGGAGGAGATGATATCAAGGGGGTGGGGTCCTTTTCACAAACGGCCAATTTTTGCCTGTCTATCGGTCTTTTGCGTTAGGTCTATATCACTGATTGTAGAGCCTACGTCTAGGTTTTTGTAGGGTTTTTTAGGTTAAGGGGTATGTGCCTAGGAATTATGGGCTTGGAAATTATGGGCTAGATCCGAAGATTAGGCCTAAAAATGGGTCGTTTGTGCCTGAATTTTATTCTTTCCCTACGAACGAGACTTAAAATACAATATCATTTATTAATTAACCCTACTTAAGTAAAATAACTATTAAAATAAGACTGACCATTAAAACAAAATTATTTTTGGTATTTTTCAAGATTAAAAATGACTACAAAATATTAGTGAAACTATTTTTTTGTAAGTTTCATTTTCTTGTTATAAAATAAAGTAAAAGAGTCAAAATTAGTTGAAATAGCGATATTAGGCCTAAATTAAATATTTACATGCTAACATATAAAAAATCTTGGGGAGAGTCTTACTAAAGTCGCATTTGCGAACAAAATATCGCAAATGCGAACAGCCCACACTCGCAAATAAGAGTTATATCTTCCAAAATGTGAAGTTTGCCTCAGCAACCCAGGTTCGCTAATGCGGGGGCCACTTTGCAATTGCAATAGTCGCATTAGCGACAAAAATATTGCAATTGTGATGACACCAGTACCAGTACTCAAAAATCATAAAATCATTCCGAAATCAATCAGAAACTAACCCGAGTCCCCGAGGCTCCAAACCAACCATACACACCCGTCCAAAAATGTAATATGAATTCGCTCGCGTGATCAAAACATCAAAATAACCTCTAAAACCATGAATCGGACGCCAAAGAGCATGAAGATCAAAATAAACTTCAAGAACTTCTAGAATTGCAACCAAGCATCCGAACCATATCAAATCAACTCCACATGGCGCCAAATTTTGCATGCAAGTTCCATATTAAGAAACGAACCTACTGTGACGACCCAGCCTATCGTCTTAAGAATTAATGCCTTGATCCCCTATTAACTGCTTTCCCCATGTTTATTTCTACTATTTTGATTTATTTGGATGTTCGGTTTCGAGTTTCGGAGAGTTTTGGGACACTTAGTCCCTAAATGAGAGCTTAAATGTTGGAAAGTTGACTGTAGTCGGAACAGTATGAAGACGGCCTCGGAATGGAAATTTGATGGTTCTGTTAGCTCTATTTGGTGATTTTGGGCTTAGGGCGTGTTCGTATTGTATTTTGGAGGTCCGTAGCTAATTTAGGCTTGAAATGTCGAAAGATCAAATTTTGAAGTTTTTGGTTCGATAGTGAGATTTTGATCCGAGGGTCGGAATGGAATTCTGAAAGTTGGAGTAGCTCTGTAGTGGTGAATGTGACATATGTGCAAAATTTCAGGTCATTCGGAAGAGGTTTGATAGAATTTTTGATCGAAAGCATATTTCTAGAGTTTTGGAGTTCTTAGGCTAGAATTCGTGGTTGATTCGTCGTTTCGATGTTGTTTTAGGTGTTTTAAATATTGGTACAAGTTTGGACAGTGGTATTAGAATTGTTGGTGCTTTTGCTTGATGTCCCGGGGGCCTCGGGATGATTTCGTATGGTTGACGGAAGAATTTTAGAGTTTGGAGTTGCAGCTTCAGCTGCTGGTTTTCTGTCATAACCACACCTGTGAGTGTGGAACCGCAAGTGCGGCGCTGCAGAAGCAGCTCAGTGGTCGCAGAAGTGGCAATGAGGAAGGGGGCTAGGAACCGCACCTGTATGACCGCAGATGCGAAATTTGGGTCGCAGGTGCGAGATGGAGTTTTTAAGTGAGAACCGTAGAAGCGGTATTGCAGATGTGATTGTTTGACCGCAGATGCGATAATAGCTGGGCAGAAATATGAAATTTCGAGGGTTTAGTTTCAAAAGTTGGAAATTCGATCTGGAGCTCGGGAGAGGGCAATTTTGAGAAGAAATTGAAGAGGAGATCATTGGGTAACGATTCTTTAACCCTTTCTAGTTATATTCCATCAATCTATAGTTAGTTCCATCATTTAATTTCGGAAAGGAGATGAAAATTGGGAAAAAGTTGGAAGAAAATTCTTAGACCTAAAATTCGACTTTTGATTGCAAATTTGACCTTAGATTTGGATAATTTTGGTATGCATGAACTCGTGAGAGTATGAGAACTCTGAAAATATAAATTTTACCTGATTCCGAGATGTGGGCCCGAGAGGCGTTTTGGTCATTTTACCTAATTTTGCGTATTAGCTTAGAATTTCTTTGTAGAATCCGTAAGTTGAAGTATTATTTACGTTATGAAATTGAATTGAATAGATTCGGGCCATTTGGAGTCAAGTACTCATGGTAAGAGCATGGTTTCGGATTGAATTGAGCTGGTTCGAGGTAAGTGGCCTGCCTAACCTTGTGTGGGGGACTTTCCCCTTATGATTGGTATTGTGATAATTGAAATGCCTTGCACGTGAGGTGACGAGTGCGTACTTGTGCTAATTTTGAAAAATCGGTTTACATTAAGTAACTTTATTTGTGATTTCCCTTTTTATTTATTATAATTGCACTTTTAAACCTGCTGTTAGTTAGAGAAGCATGCCTAATTTACTTAATTGCTTTATTTGCTTAACTGCCTTATTTGTATTACGTGAAGCATTCTAGGTTAGAATTATCTTTGTTACCTTGTTATGAAGTTGAGTTTATTTGGGTATTCCATGTGCCATTATTGTGCGTTTTACCTTGGGACTACGGGACGGCATCCTGTGAGATCCCCTGTATGCATTTACGATTTGAGTTGGAGTGCGGGATACCAAGAGATCTCCAACATATATATTGAGGATACCAAGAGATCCTCAGGATACCACGAGATCCCTAGCATATATTGAGGATACCAAGAGATCCCCGGGATACCAAGAGATCTCTATCATACATTGAGGATACCAAGAGATCCTCGGGATACCACGAGATCTCTAGCATATATTGAGGAGGATACCGAGAGATCCTCAGGATACCAAGAGATCCCTATCATACATTGAGGATACCAAGAGATCCTCGGGATACCACGAGATCCCTAGCAAGGATTGAGGATACCGAGAGATCCTCGGGAAACCAAGAGATCTCTATCATACATTGAGGATACCAAGAGATCCCTAGCATACATTGAGGATACCGAGGGATCTTCGGGATACCATGAGATCCCTAGAATACATTAAGGATACCAAGGGATCATCGAGATACCACGAGATCCCTAGCATATATTGAGGATACCGAGAGATCATCAGGATACCAAGAGATCCCTATCATACATTGAGGATACCAAGAGATCCTCGGGATACTCAGAGATCCCTAGCATACATTGAGGATATAGAGGAATCCTCGGGATACCAAGATATCCCTGGCATATATTGAGGGTACTAATAGATCCTCTGGATACTGAGAGATTCCCGGTTATTTCCTTGTGATTGTTTTGCCTCTGTTCAGTTATTAAATTCCTTGTTTTCCTGTATTAAATTTGTAGTGTTAGCTTTCAACTGTACTGCTTATCTTATACTTTCATACCTTATATTTTTGTTTCATCTCAGTAGGGCCCTGACCTTCCTCGTCACTACCTGACCGAGGTTAGGCTTGGCACTTACTGAGTACCATTGTGGTGTACTCATGCCCTTTCTGTGCATGTTTTTCATGTGCAAATCCAGGTACCTTCACTCTGTCTTATCATCCTTGAGGCGAGGCGCTTCTGTAGCGACTTTGAGTTATATATGTCGCGTCCGCAGACTGAGGAGTCCCTTTCTATCTTTTTGTAATAGCATAACCCTTCAGTATTCCCCTTTGTTATACATTTCTGGAGTTAGAACTTCTTATGTATCTCTTAGCTTGTGATTCATGGGTTTTCGGGTTTTGGGAAAGTGTATTGGTTTTAAGAGTTAATATTGTGTATGCCAAGGAGCACTTTTAAACACTGTTTTATTACTCTATTTCTGTTTTAAATTGTTTTCTTCCACAAATTTGGTTTATCTTCCGCATCTTAGGCTTATCTAGTTGTAGAGACTATGTGCCATCACGATGGTTCACGGAGCGCGAACCGGGGTTGTGACAAGTTGGTATCAGAGCTCTAGGTTCATAGGAGTCATGAATCACAAGCCAATTTATTAAAATCTCGCTAATCGGTACGGAGACGTCCGTACTTATCTACGAGAGGCTATGTAATCGTTAGAAAAATTCCACTTCATTTGATTTCTCTATCGTGTGAGATTTTTGACATCACAATCCTAAACCTCTGTCATCCATTCTCTCACAGATGGTGAGGACACATGCTACCAGAGATAATCAGATACTCGCGCCCCCTGCGAGAGCTGTTAGAGGTCAGGGCCGGAGTAGAGGCCGAGGATGCACATGCAGTGCAGCCAGAGCACCCGCGCGAGCTGCTAAAGAAGAGCCACCAACAGTTCCAGCTGGAGCCCAGGTGCCTGATACGCATACTACTACTACTACTCCAGCACTTCAGGAGACATTAGCGCAGTTCCTGAGCATGTTTAGTACGTTAGTTCAGGCGGGGTTGATTCAGGTTGTACCAACTACTTCGTAGATCGGAGGAAGGACCCAGAATTCCTCCACCCCCACTCCAGAGCAGCGAGTTCTCATTGGTCGGGTTCCAAGTGTCATACCAACACGGCATGTGGTCCTAGTTCAGTAGGTGGTGAGGACCTCTCACCGAGTAGAGGCCAGGTGGATCCAGGAGAGAGAGGACAGACGAGGTTAAGAGAGAGAGTATAGGGAGTGAGGAGACCTCGTAGACTGGAGAGATCCACTGGTCCTTATTTTGGAGGAAGAGTACGGCATGGTAGAGGTTTTATGGGTCAGCCAGCTCAGTTTGTATCTCAGATTTCACATAGTATTTCAGGTGTTCAGGGGTCTTGGAGTACCCGTACCGCATAGTTCCCACTGCCACGTCCTCCTAAAGCTTGTTTTGAGTATGGTGACTGTGAGCACGTGATTTTTGTTTCGCGCGACAATCGCTCCAAAAGAAATAAAAAAAAATGATAACAATTGGTCCTGCTGTACAATTTTGGATTTTTACATGGCACTTTGTTAATTATTTATGATTTCTTGCCTATTTTATTTTATTAAAACAAAATACAAAAATGTATGTGTCATGCATAATTTGAACCGTAATCCGGTTATTAAATAGAAAATCATAAATAGGCATCTTTGTCCGTGATTTTGTTCTTGCTTGATTTTACCTGTTTTAAAATATTTTAAGGTGTGTGCAAACAATTGTATTAAGTGTTTATTTAATTTTAATTTGATTTACTTAGGTTTTGTTTTTAAAATAAAGAAGAAAATAAAATAATAAAAAGAAAAATCTTTTCGGACTTGGGCCAATTTTAAACAAATTGGCCCAAACAAGCTCAGCCCAAAACCCCTGTGCAACCCAGTCCAGTCCAGCTGACACCAAAGATGTCCAAACGACGTCGTAATGGTTGAGTCTGATCTGAGCCGTTGATCTCTGAATGATCAACGGCCAAGATATCTCACCCCGAACCCACTAACAGACCCGACCCGTCTCACCCGGACCAACCCCAACCTTTTACCCTTGAAACGATGTCGTTCCCTGTTAGTCGAAGGATCCTGGCCCTTCATCACATCTCATCCAACGGCCAGGATCCGCCTACCCACTAACTATATAAGCTCATAACCTTACCCTGCCCCCCCCCTATCCGAACCCCAGCCTTCATCGTCTTCACCAGATCCCCAAACCCTAGAGCCGCCTCTGTACACTTTCACCATGAAAGCCGGCGGCATGAACGCCGATGACCTTCCCCTTAACACCATAGAACCCCCTTGCCATCCTGAACTTGGATCTGTTAACCACCTAGCTCGAATCCCTTCCCACCTTCTCGAATCTTCATTTGAAGATTCGAGTCGGAACCTGACTTACACCGTTTGACCCCAGTTCCACACCAGACACTCCCCAGACCCCCCTCGTGACCAAACCGTGCTTGGTTTGGTCCGAATCTAACCAGGGAAACACGAATCCCAGATCTAATTTTTGAACCCTAGTTTTCTTCGTGCATGTTCCGTGTCTGTTCAAGCCGAAGAGATTAAGGTCTAATGGACCTTAATCGAAGTGTTTCTCATCTGAGAAACACTTCGATTAAAGTCCGTTCAGCCTTAAGAAAGGTCTGTCCGAGTCCAAGTTAAGGCTTTTGATTTTTCGAGATTTAAGGTGAGTTTTACTTTTTCTTTTCTTATTTCTGTTAGTCCATGTGATTGATTAAAGGTCTGTTCATGTTTTGTTTTAATTTGTGTCTTTGAATTTTTATCAACCGTTATTTGTCCACTTTACCTGAACCTCTGTGTTTGTTTGAATCCCTCTCCTATTCTGATAATGCGTATGTATGTATGTGTTGTGCAATTAACTGAACCTCAAATTTGAACCGATTAACTGACTCCTCGAGTACAATTCTGTTTGGTCAGTACAATTCAAATCATGTGTCGATACTGTTAAATGTCTGATTTTTGGCTACGATTGTATGTGTTATAACTAATATAGTCGAGTCGACATGTGTCGTCAATTAGTTTCAGCTGTCTGAACGAAAATAAATCGATTTGCTTCTGTTAAACATTGCCTGAATCAATTAAGAACTAAGTTTAGTTACTTATAGTTGTTAATGTGATTTCAGAAACCTAAGGTTTGGTCTGTAATTGCAATCTGAATTGATGGCATGTGCACTTGTGCACAACATGTGCATAAAGGCCCTTTTTGAATTAAAATAGTTTGACAGCATGTTTGTCAGATTATATTCCTGCTGCCCATGTTTGCTTTTAGTAAATAAAATGGGAAAGAGGACTGTCAGGGAATGTCATGGGAGGGTTTTATTTTTAAGTAATTAAGTGGAAAAAGAAAACAGATCACATGGGAGGTTTGTATACTTAAAGGTTTGAGTGGAAACTGAAAAAGGGAGAGCACATGGGAGGGTGTTTGGGTGATTGATGAACAGGCTATTGTTAAGAAAAGACAGGGAGAAGAGATTGGAGAGGAGAGAGCTGAAATACATAGATATTAATACACACAGAGCATATAGGAGACAGACATAGGAGAGGAATACATCTGATATTAGGGAACACACATAGGGAACTCAGACTGGACTGGGGGTTGGGATTTTCAGAACAGATAGAGAGAGGTTAAGAAATAGAAAGCATACAGTCAACAATCAGAAACTGCTTCTTCCTATTGCTGTTTGGGTTTCATTTGTTCAATCTGTTCAATCAATTCTGATTCTTTGAAGTTCCAATTGAGTCTACTAGTCGAGTGTTTTCATTGGTTTACTACTGGTTTTGGTCTGCCTGGAGTTTTGATTCTACTCCACTGTGTGCTGCTGTCATTTGGCCACTCTTTCTATCGGCTATAGTTGTATTCTTGCACTCGAGCCTGTTCTGCTGTGTTGTTTTGTTTGCTGCTGTTACTTTGTTTCTGCTGCTGCTGATCTTCTCAATCTTCTTCCTTTTCTTCTGTCGTATTCAACATCCAGGTACACATTTCATACTGATGTAACCATGAGAGGCATGAATTGAAAGATCTGAAGAATTTTTAAATCATCTGTTGCCTTACTTACAGCTTTGCGAATATTGTTAAAGTTGTATAAATTCTGTTATTTGTAGTCCAATAGAAAACACATTAGTAAGTTTGTACTTAATTGAAAATATTCTAGTCTAAAACTGCGATATGGTTGTTGGCAGTACACGTGATATAGTCATATAATTTATGGAATGTGCTATCATTTGGTAGAATTGTTAATTCAAACTCTTCTTCCAGTTATGTTTGAATAGGTAGGGGCAAATGGCTGTTAAATCTAGCCAAATATAATACAGTCTTGAATCATCCAGTTTCGATTTCTTTAGGCAGTTTATAGGACTAGTTTTGAACATTATCAGTAACATCTTTTAATAAAGAACTCTGTTAATCCTGTTTAAGCAATTTGATTTAGATTCGACTTAAGGATGTTGTCGGATTAAGTATTGCATTTCATCAATCTCACATGTAATTTCTTTGTTCAATCAAAGCATTTTCGTAAGGTATGGCGTCTTTTCACTTTATAAGTAATTAGAAATTGATAGGAATCCGGTTTAGGCCAAAGCATATACTTCAATTAGCATACATCTTTCTTTCTTCTATTTCTGGAAACAAAAATAATAGAAATGTAGTCACTTTAGGATATCCTCTTCTAAAATAATGAGACGAGCCTTGCTAAATAAAAATTGCAAATTGCGGGGCCCTCAACAACTAATCATAATATTTAGAATTCAGGCTAGGCTGTTTAGTGGATCTCATGGCCTTCTCAAAAAATAATAATGCGTTAGACTCTTTAGGCGCGGCTTAATTAAATCATATTCTTAAATTCGGGTGCACATTGATGTGACCAAAATCCAAATCTCAACGAAGTCAAAATGTGTTGACGATCACGGGCGCATTGATTGCGACGTGGTTCGAGATGCATTTTCACGACGTTGCAATTCTATAAAAATAAGTGATAATAACAAAAGCGGTTTAAACTTAATAAAAGCACATAAGTCACAACATGTATTTAAATCAGATATTTAGCCATTATAACAATTTAAGCGATCGTGCTAGAACCACGGGATTCGAGGGTGCCTAACACCTTCCCTCGGGTCAATAGAATTCCTTACTTAGAATTTCTGGTTTGCAGACTTCATTTGGAAAAGTCGAATATTTTCCTCGATTTGGGATTCAAGATAAACCGGTGACTTGGGACACCAAAAGCCAAACCTTTCCCAAGTGGCGACTCTGAATTAAATAAATAATCCCATTTCGAATATTGTCACTTAAATTGGAAAAACTCCCATCGCGCATTTAACCCTCCGGGGGCGGGCGCGCAAAAAGGAGGTGTGACAGTGACACACACCATGTGATGTGGGATTTCCTTAGACTTGGGAGGAGTGCACCTTCACAGACTTCTCAGCCACAGCGCGCTCCGTAGAGTTCTCAGGTTATGATCACTGCACCAGTTGCTACCCCACCTGGTCAGCTAGCTAGATGGGAAGGCCAGGCCAGATATTATGTCGTTTCTGCCCGTACCGAGGATATTGCCTCTGATTCTATCATCACAGTTATTATACTAGTTTGTCACAAAGATACATCGGTTCTATTCGATCCAGGCTCCACTTACTCTTATATGTCTTCTTATTTTGCTCCGCATTTAGGTGTACCTCAGGATTCTTTGAGTTCCCATATTTATGTTTCTACTCCTGTGGGAGATTCTCTTGTTGTGGACTGCATTTATCGGTCATGTTTGGTTGTTCTTAGTGGTTTTGAGACCAGAACCGATTTATTGTTGCTCAGCATGGTAGATTTTGATATTATCTTGGGCATGGATTGGTTGTCACCCCATTTTGCTATTCTTGACTGTCACGCCAAAACCGTGATGCTGGCTATGCCAGGCGTACCGCGTGTTGAGTGGAGGGGTACTTTAGATTACACTCCCAGTAGAGTTATTTCTTTCCTTAAAACTCAGCGCATGGTTGAGAAGGGGTGTGACGCGTATTTAGCTTATGTGAGAGATGTCAGTATTGATACCCCTTCAGTTGATTCAGTCCCAGTAGTACGGGATTTTTCCAATATGTTTCCAGTTGATCTTACGGGCATGCTGTCTGATAGAGATATTGATTTTGGCATTGATCTGTTGTCGGGCACTCAGCCCATTTCTATTCCTCTGTATCGTATGGCTCCTCCTGAGTTGAGGGAGTTGAGGGATCAGTTATAGGAATTTCTTGATAAGGGTTTCAATCGGCCCAGTATATCACCCTGGGGTGCTCCTATCTTGTTTGTGAAGAAAAAAGATGGTTCTATGCGTATGTGTATTGATTATCGCCAGTTGAACAAAGTTACAATGAAGAACTATTATCCTTTGCCTCTTATTGATGATTTGTTTGACCAGCTTCAGAGCGCACGGGTGTTTTCTAAGATTGATTTGTGCTCAAGTTACCATCAGTTGAAGATTCGGGAGCCAAATATCCCGAAGACTGCTTTCAGGACTCAGTATGGTCATTACGAGTTCCTTGTTATGTCATTTGGGCTGACCAATGCCCCAACAGCCTTTATGCATTTGATGTACAGTGTGTTTCGGCATTATCTTGACTCATTCGGCATTATCCTTATTGATGATATTCTGGTGTATTCCCGGAGTTGGGACTGTGCTTCAAACCTTGAGAGAAAAGAAGTTATATGCTAAGTTCTCGAAATGTGAGTTTTGGTTGGATTCTGTAGCATTCTTAGGCCACGTGGTATCGAGTAAGGGTATTCAGGTGGATCCGAAGAAAGTAGAGGCCGTGCAGAGTTGGCCCAGACCTGCACGGCCCAGACCATCCTCAGCTACAGAGATCCATAGTTTCCTTGGCTTGGCGGGTTACTACCGTCGTTTTGTTGAGGGGTTTTCATCGATTGCAACCCCGATGACCAGACTGACCCAGAAGGGTGCACTATTCTAGTGGATAGAAGAGTGTGAGGGGAGCTTTCATAAGCTCAAGACATCTTTGACTTCAGCCCCAATTTTGATACTGCCTACAGGTTCGGGGTCTTATACGGTCTATTGTGATGCCTCGAGGATTGGCCTTGGAGCGGTATTGATGCAGGACGGTAGGGTGGTTGCCTACGCGTCCAAACAGATGAAGATACATGAGAAGAATTACCATGTCCATGACCTTGAGTTAGCTGCCATTGTTCATGCCCTAAAGATCTGGGGCCATTATTTATATCGGGTTCCCTGTGAGATTTATACTGACCATCAGAGCTTGAAGCACCTATTCAAGCAAAAGAATCTAAATTTGTGCCAAAAGAGATGGTTGGAGTTGTTGAAGGATTATGATATCACTGCTCTGTATCACCCGGGCAAGGCCAATGTGGTGGTTGATGCCCTGAGTAGCCGAGTGGAGAGTTTGGGGAGTTTGGCTTATTTACTAGCATCGGAGAGGCCTATGGCGATGGATGTTCAGGCCTTAGCTAGCCAGTTTGTGAGATTGGATCTTTCGAAGCCCAGTCGGGTTCTAGCTTGCATGGTTTCTTGGTCTTCCCTATTTGATCGTATCAGGGAGCGACAGTATGATGACCCTCATTTGCTTGTCCTCAAGGACAAGGTTCAGCACGGTGATACCAGAGATATGACTACTGGTGATGATGGGGTATTGAGGATGTAGGGTCGGATTTGTTTACCCAATGTTGATGGGCTTTGGGAGTTGATTCTGGAGGAGGCCCATAGCTCGCGGTATTCCATTCATCTAGGTGCCGCGAATATGTATCAGGATTTGAGGCAACACTATTGGTGGAGAATAATGAAGAAAAATATAGTTGGATTTGTATTTCGGTGCCTCAATTGTCAGCAGGTGAAGTATGAGCACCAGAGACCGGGTGGGTTGCTTTAGCAGATAGAGATTCTGGAGTGGAAGTGGGAGCGGATCACCATGGACTTTGTAGTTGGGCTCCCACGGACTTTGAGAAAGTTCAATGCTATTTCGGTGATTGTGGATCGGCTTACCAAGTCCGCTCACTTCATCCCTATGTGTACTACTTATTCTTCGGAGAGGTTGGCGGATATCTATATCCGAGAGATTGTTCGTCTGCATGGTATTCCAGTTTCCATCATTTCAGATAGAGGTACTCAGTTCACATCATGATTCTGGAGAGTCGTTCAGCATGAGTTGGGTACTCGGGTGGAGTTGAGTACAACATTTCACCCTCAGACAGACGGATAGTCCGAGCGCACTATTCAGATTCTTGAGGATATGCTCCGTGCATGTGTGATTGAGTTTGGAGGGTCTTGGGATCAGTTCTTGCCACTGGCAGAGTTTGCTTACAACAACATCTATCAGTCCAGCATTCAGATGGCACCGTATGAGGCTTTATATGGGAGATGGTGTAGATCCTCGGTGGGTTAGTTTGAACCGGGTGAGGCTACATTGTAGGGAACAGACTTGGTTCAGCATGGTGATACCAGAGATATGACAGAAGAGTTACGCAGACCGGAAGGTTCATGATGTTTCCTATATGGTTGGAGAGCGGGTTCTGCTTCAGGTTTTGCCTATAAAAGGCATTATGAGATTTTGGAAGAAGGGAAAGTTGAGTCCGAGTTTTATTGGCCCTTTTGAGATATTGAGGCATGTTGCGGAGGTTGATGAGCTTTCCTTACCTCTCAGCTTGGCAGGAGTTCATTCGGTATTTCATGTCTCGATGCTCCGAATGTATCACGGTGATCTGTCGCACGTGTTGGATTTCAGCTCAGTCCAGTTGGACACGGATCTATCCTATGTTGAGGAGACAGTGGCAATATTGGGCAGGCATGTTAGAAAGTTGATGTCAAAGAATATTGCATCAATAACGTTTTAGTGGCGGGATCAACGAGTCGAGGAGGCGACCTGGGAGACCGAGCAGGATATGCGCAGCCGTTACCTCATCTTTTCACTACTTCAGGTATGTCTATATGCTCATTCGAGGATGAACGAATGTCTAAGTGTAGGAGGATGTGACAGCCAGTCCGGTCGTCTTAAGAATTAACGCCCTGATCCCCTATTAACTACTTTTCCTGTGTTTATTTCTGCTATTTTGATTTGCCGGGATGTTCGATTTCGAGTTTTGGAGAGTTTTGGGACACTTAGTCCCTAAATGAGAGCTTAAGTGTTGGAAAGTTGACCATAGTCGGAACAATGTGAAGACGGCATCGGAATGGAAATCTGATAGTTTCGTTAGCTCCGTTGGGTGATTTCGGGCTTAGGGCATGTTCGATTTGTGTTTTGGAGGTCCGTAGCTAATTTAGGCTTAAAATGCCTAAAGGTCAAATTTTGAAGTTTCCGGTTCGATAGTGAGATTTTGATCCTAGGGTCGGAATGGAATTCCAGAAGTTGGAATAGCTCTGTAGTGTTGAATGTGACGTGTGTGCAAAATTTTAGGTCATTCGGACGAGGTTTGATAAACTTTTTGATCGAAAGTGTATTTCTAGAGTTTTGGAGTTCTTAGGCTTGAATCCGTGGTTGATTCTTCGTTTTGATGTTGTTTTAGGTGTTTTAAGGATTGGTACAAGTTTGGACAGTGGTATTAGACTTGTTGGTGCTTTTAGTTGAGGTCATGTTGGCTTCGGGATGATTTTGAATGGTAGACAGAAGGATTTTGGAGTTTGGAGTTGCAGCTTCAGCTGCTGGTTTTTTGTCATAACCACACCTGCGAGTGTGGGACCGCAGGTGCGGCGCCGCAGAAGCAGCTCAGTGGTCGCAGAATCGGAAATAAGGAAGGGGTCCAGGAACCTCACCTGCATGACCGCAAATGCGGAATTTGGGTCGCATGTGAGAGATGGAGTTTTGAAGTGAGAACCGCAGAAGCAGTTCCCCGACCGCAGAAGCGGTATCGCAGGTGCGATTGTTTGACTGCAGATGCGATAATAGCTGGGTAGAAATATGAAATTTCGAGGGTTTGGTTTCAAAAGTTGGAAATTCGATTTGGAGCTCGGGAGAGGGCGATTTTGAGTAGAAATTGAAGAGGAGATCATTGGGTAACGATTCTTTAACCCTTTCTAGTTATATTCCATCAATCTATAGTTAGTTTCATCATTTTCTTTCGGATTGGAAATGAAAATTGGGAAAATTTTTGGAAGAAAGTTCTTAGACCTAAAATTCGACTTTTGATTGGGAATTTGACCTTATATTTGGATAATTTTGGTATGCATAAACTCATGAGAGTATGAGAATTCTGAAAATATAAATTCCGAGACGTGGGCCCGAGGGGCGTTTTGGTTATTTTACCTAATTTTGCTTATTAGCTTAGAATTTTTTTGTAGAATCAGTTACTTGAAGTGTTATTTATGTTATGGAATTGAATTGAATAGACTCGGGCCACTTGGAGTCGAGTACTCGTGGCAAGAGCGTGGTTTCGGATTAAATTGAGCTTGTTCGAGGTAAGTGGCTTCCCTAACCTTGTGTGGGGGACTTTTCCCTTAGGATTGGTATTGTGATAATTGAAATGCCTTGTACGTGAGGTGACGAGTGCGTACTTGTGCTAATTGATGAAAAATCCGGTTTACATTAAGTAATTGTGCTAACTTAATTTATTCTACTTGCACTTTTAAACTTGCAATTAGTTAGAGAAGCATGTCTAATTAACTTAATTGCTTTATTTGCTTAACTGCCTTATTTGTATTACGTGAAGCATGCTAGGTTAGAATTGTATTTGTTACCTTATTATGAAGTTGAGTTTATTTGGGTATTCCCTGTGCCATTATTGTGTGTTTAACCTTGGGACTACGGACGGCATCCTGGGAGATCCCCTGTAGGCATTTATGATTTGAGCTGGAGTGCGGGATACCGAGAGATCCCCAACTTTTATTTTGGGACTACGGGATGGCATCCCGGAAGATCCCCTGTACGTATTTATGATCTTAACTGAGGAGCGGGATACCAAGAGATCCCTAGCATATATTGAGGATTCCGAGAGATCCTTAGGATGCCCAGATATCCCTAGCATACATTGAGGATGCCGAGAGATCCTCGGGATACTAAGAGACACCTATCATACATCGAGGATATCAAGAGATCCTCGGGATACCAACAAATCCCTAGCATATATTGAGGATACCGAGAGATCCTCGGGAAACCAAGAGATCCCTATCATACATTGAGGATACTAAGAGATCCCCGGGATACTAAGAGATCCCTATCATATATTGAGGATACCGAGAGATCATCAGGATACCAAGAGATCCCTATCATACATTGAGGATACCAAGAGATCCTCGGGATACTCAGAGATCCCTAGCATACATTGAGGATATAGAGGAATCCTCGGGATACCAAGATATCCCTGACATATATTGAGGGTATTAAGAGATCCTCGGGATACTAAGAGATTCCCGGTTATTTCCTTGTGATTGTTTTGCCTTTGTTCAGTTATTGAATTCCTTGTTTTCCTGTATTAAATTCGTATTGTTAGCTTTCAACTGTACTACTTATCTCATAATGTCATACCTTATATTTTTATTTTATCTCAGTAGGGCCCTGACATTCCTCGTCACTACCCGACCGAGGTTAGGCTTGGCACTTACTGAGTACCGCTGTGGTGTACTCATACCCTTTCTGTACATGTTTTTCATGTGCAGATCCAGATACTTTCACTCTGTCTTATCATCCTTGAGGCGAGGCGCTTCTGTAGAGACTTCGAAGTATATCTGTCGTGTTCGCAGACCGAGGAGTCCCTTTCTATCTTTCTGTAATAGCATAGCCCTTCAGTATTCCCCTTTGTTAGACATTTCTGGAGTTAGAGCTTCTTATATATCTCTTAGCTTGTGATTCATGGGTTTTCGGGTTTTGGGAAAGTGTATTGGTTTTAAGAGTTAATATTGTGTATGTCGAGCGGCACTTTTAAACGCTGTTTTATTACTCTATTTCTGTTTTTAATTGTTTTCTTCCACAAATTTGGTTTATCATCCGCATCTTATGCTTACCTACTCGTAGAGACTAGGTGCCGTCACGATGGTTCACAGAGGGCGAACCGGGGTCGTGACACCTGCTCGGGGCTTCAAATCACGCATAACAATCTCGAAACGATGAATCGCACCTCAAGTCAAAATCAATGAACTTTGAAACTTAAAACTTCTACAACCGATGCCGAAACCTATCAAATCATGTCCGATTGACATTAAATTTTGCACAAAAGTGACATTTGATATTACGGACCTACTCCAACTTCCGGAATCAGATCCCGTCCCCTATATCAAAAAGTCCACTTCTGGTCAAATTTCTCAAAAATCCAACTTTCGCCATTTCAAGCCTATGATAATTACGGACCTCCAAATCTCCTAAGTCCAAAATCACCAACGGGGCTAACAAAACTGACGAAACTCCATTCCAAGGTCAAATTCTAAAACATCAAACATGGTCAATTCTTCCAACTTAGAGCTTAAATCTTGAAGTTCATTCTTCCAAATCGATTCCGAATAACTTGAAAACCAACACTGACGATTCATGCAAGTCATAATACATCATGCGGAGATACTCGTGCCCTCAAACTACCGAGCGAAGTGCAAATTCTCAAAATGACCAGTCGGGTCATTACATCATGTAGGATTCCTAACGTATAGTATTATATCCTAAAACTAATAGGATTACAAGTCTAATATTTAGAATTTCGGTTATATCCTTTTATTGTGAGTTATTATTCTTAATATTATAAGGTTATCTTTATAAATCGACATTATATTCATGCTTTTAGAATAATATAGATATAGATATAAATAGATATAGATATATATAAATTAGAAAATCTAAGGTCAATAAAACCCAAGCTGAGAGTATTTTTGTGTTTTGAAAGCTGCTATTCTACGTGGATTTTATTACTTTACCCACGGCATAATCTTATCTGAGGCTTGTCTGCTCATCTTTCTTCATTCTCGGTTTTCCCTCTTTTTGGTCTTGCTTACTGATTTCTCTTGGGAATTTCACTCCCAATATAGAACAATTTATCTCTCTTGTGCTCAACCCAAAGTCAATTTTATTTGATTTCAATTCAATTGAATTCTAAGATTTTTTTTGCTGTACAAAATTGATTAATATTCCGTTTAAATATTTCAGAGTTTTTTTATGGAAGAGCGTGGAAAAAACCATGAAAGGACCAATTTTAATTGCAAATCTAAATGTCATAGGATTGTCATGGACGTTACACAGCATGTGCTTCAAGATGCTTTTAACCATTTATGTAAAAATATCATTGTCAGGTTTGTACTTTTTCATATTCAAGTTTTTCTTCTAATTTATGCAAAATTTTGGGATTCTTAGGGATTCAGTATGTTTGAATGTATAGCTTTGTGTTGAATGCAAAGAAATCCAAACTATTAAAAATCATAATGGGTTGATTCGGATCTTTGATAATGTCTTGGACGAATATTTTTTTATGTCTACTCATTACTTTGAACCTTATAGTCTTTCTTATTTTGTGCTTTTTACTTTTTTCTGCTTTTTGAGTACGTTTGAAAATAAATAAATTAGAATTGAGTTTTTCATCTTTATGCTTGGGTCAATGTAATTTATATTTTTCTGATAGGTTTCAGAAACAAAGTGTGAAATAGCATTTTCTTAGTACCTACTAAGTTTTAAATTTTTTCCTAACTCAATGAATCAACCCCTAAGGTGTTCCATGAAACTCCTTGGGGACCTTCTTTTAATGAACATAAGCTTCAATAATCTATGACAGTCCTCTCTATTAAAACAATCCATGATAGTCTTTTATAAAAATTGGTTTGGTTCGTCTCTGTAACTTAATATCTGATGTAAAAGTTAAAATAAAATAAGAAAGACAAGGTTGATAACTTGATATGAACAAAATCAAAATTATTACTTTCAATTCTTGAATTATGAGATGTGAGGAACTGATTTTATAGAGTAAATGATGAGGAAATAGAGTAAAAAACGAACGAAAAGGACAAAGAAACTAAGGAAAGTGTTCTATTTTAGATCTGAAGAGGTCAAGCCACTGATATTCACAACTTGGCATCTCCTATATTTCACTATCCACAATGTCTGCATTATTATTAGCTAAACTGTAAACTATATCCGACATTAAAAAGATACAACCTTAAGGTCTCCATGTCAGAAGGACAATCACTTTTTTCCCCTTCATATTTTGTTTCATTTATTATGGCCCTTGTAACTCCTATATATGAATATTGAACCAAATGTTTGAGTATTCAAAGTTAGGTGAATGAAAAAATCAAAATTTATCAAGAGAATAATTACACTTAACTCAATTGATACTTTATCTATATTATTTGTTAGGGATTGCCAAAAGAGCAGCTATTGTGTCTATCAATGGAAGTGGATAATAGTATTTTTGTCACGCCCGGAGGTGTGGCTGGCACCTGGTGCCGTACCGGCCCGAGTGAACCATTCTGTAACTCATTCTTTCTGTGACCATTGTTGGCCAACATGGCAATAACTCGTAGTGCATAACTGTAAGTGAGCAACACTGTATCAATAAACTATAGTTCTTAAGACATAAATACATACGGGCCGTCAAGGCCTCTGACATACTGTATAAACTGAACCTTTGTCAACAAAGCCTCTAAGATTATTTGACATCAAATGGAATAGGGTACCGGCCTACCCATAAGTATGAAGTAAAACTCTGACGCGATGGCTCATAGATCCTATTGTACTTCGAATAAGGTGGAGTCTTACTGATCCTTCGCTGAATGCTAACACCGTCTACAATGAGGGTTCATCAAATTGATTACTTATACCGGCAGGCATGAATACAGCGTCCACAATAAAAGGACGTCAGTACAAATAATGTACCGAGTATGTAAGGCATGTAAATCGATATATAAAGGACATGAAAGAAACATGGAGTACATGACTCAACATGTAAGTCTGAATAACTATGTATATCATTTAATACTTATAATATCATGCATATGCATATGAATGTCATGTCGTGCATAGGTACATGTGTTCATGACATCATCAAGCCTCTGAGGGTATCTCATCATATCATCTCAGCCACTGTGGGCAAAATCATCAACGTATACCATGCATAGGTATATGCGTTCATAACATCATCAAGCCTCTAAGGGCATCCCATCACATCATTTCGGCCACTGTGGGCAAATCATCAACGTATACCAGCTGATCAGGTGGTGGTGCGTATATAACACCATAACCTTTCCCATATCCCATATACATATATATACGCGTATATAACGCCATCTGGTCATGGGTCGATGTGCATGTATAAATGCATGAAATGCATATGAAATACGTTAATAAAATCTCTCGGTACGTCCATTATACCTCTGATTAATATCATGAAACAAACTTTATCAACTTACGTATTTTCTGAGACCCATGAACCGACGATAGAATAATAAGACATATGAGAATTTAGAAACACATGCATCTCTAATAACAGAAGCAAACAAGTACCTGGACGGCTATATCACTTGCATCGACAGCATAAACCTGGACAGCTATATCACTTGCATCGACAACATAAACCTTCCCAATACTGTATTCCAAACTTAGCGAAGTGTATATCTGGTGTATGAAGAGGCGGCGTAAATATGCCGTATACTCTTTGCTGATTCAGAGCTCACGCAATTAGCTCCACTACCTTTGCTTTTTTTTTTTAGTTGTATCTTTAGGAGGAATTAACCCTTTCAGTAGGAGTTAAACAAGAAACTCAAATTGGTAAAACATCTGTGCTATTTGTGATATGTTTGTGGGCTAGCCTAATTAACTCGGGCTCTTAATTAAATCGATATAATATATGAGGTTTAAATAATAAATTCAATTATACTAGTCCATAATCCTTATTTGAGCTAACACATCTTTAAATTTAAAATAAGGTCCAAATAATTTAATGAACTTAAACTCAATAAAATTCAATCGTCTACCATATTCATGCATGATTCTGAACTAGTATAGACTTTAAGGTCCTGATCTAGTTATGACAAACTGCTTGCGTAGCCAGAGGAAATAGCCATTATCGTTAATTAAGCAAGTGGATAAGGATGGCATTGAAGTCCGCCAATATGGTAAAAGATTATTGGGTGCTTAGCTTTGACTAAAAGTAGTGAGCTAATAAATAAGTTATACTAATTGGAATTTTTCATGTCCGGAAAGTTTTTAATTGTATTTGCGAGAAGACAAACTAGTATAGTAACATGAAAAATATAAAATTACAAAAGTTTAGATATGGATTGCTTATATAATATATGTGTATTATATTGAGGGTATTACATTGTGAATTGTATGTATCTAAACTTTTATTACATAATTTTTTTGAACTTTGAACACACGTAAAATAAATAATTTAAAGTTGTAAACTTGTAATCAACGAGAACGATTAGTATATTTTAATCGGTTGCAAGAGTTTCTTATTCTGTTTTACATTATATCAATTTATGCTCATTGGGTACATAGTTATTTTTTTACGCAGTTACTTTTTATTTAACAAGATATTGTAAAATTAATTTTAAAAAATATATTACTGTATAATACTTAAATCGGTAAAAAAAATACTAGTCGACATCAGAAAAAAAGAGTGATAACAAATTATGGCAAGTTACAGAAAGTTGATCTAGTTCAAGGTACAAAGGTGGAAAAATGGTTCCACTTCATAAAAATGGCTAGAGTAAAGACCCTTAAAGATAAAGATAAATGGATAGACCCCAGATTAAGTAAATAATTTATTCTAGCCAAAATTAGGGGGATCTTTCTCTATATATAAAGCTAACTCTAGGATGAAAGTTCTCAACAAAAAAACATAGAACTCACTCTCCCTTCTTATTCAGATCATGGCTGACAAAAACCAAGGAAAAAAAAATGATGTTTGTGATATCTTTGTAGGAAAGAATTACCTTGAATTCATTTTGATTCAAAGAAGACTTTAGCATCTGACTCTTAACGTTTTTATGTAAGAGATTTGCTTGGAATGAAGATTTCTAACCTTTTCCTTAGCTTCTAACTTTTCAATTTAAAAAAGAAATCTTTCTTGTCTTCTTTTTTGAAAATGAAAACGTCCCTTTGGTGTCCTTAAATTCTAAGACTTGGACATGTATCTAACTTTTGGATAACTATCATTACCTAGGTTGCCACATAGGGTATTTTAATTGCTTAGTCATTTTATATGTTGCCACATGTCTTTTAGAGTATAATTAATAGACATTCTAACATTAATTAGGTAGTATTCCGTTACCCAATAATTAACTAATTACTCGTATAATTAAGAATTATTTCAAATTACTTAATATACTACTCATTTTTAATATACTTTATATATACCCTACTATGTATAAAATCAATATATACACTATTATTTCATTAAAATATCCATGTAAAAATACATATATTTTTTCCAACTTCTAATTTTTCCTATTCTCATATAAAAAGTAAAAATTTCGTATGTTTAATTCTTAAAATGGTAAAAAGATAACCTTCTTTTGTGAGAAAATAATTTCTATCCTTGCAATAAAGAAAATCTATAAACTTTCTTGTATTATATGTATAATTTACCATATTCAAAAATAGTAATAATGGTAACTATCCAAAATTATACTTATAAAACATTTACTAAAATACTTCACTTAAAAGAAAATACCACTTTAACATAATATCTAATGATATCAAGATTGTAAACTTATTGGTTCTTATAATAATAATGTCTTAAACCCTCTATAACCTCCTAATAAATATAATCCCTTCGAACTTATATGGATTACTACGACTCAACCTAATATTAAAGTACGGGATGTAATAATTTTATACCAGAAAAAAGTGTAAAGATCTTAAACTCTTATAAAGCTATATGATAGAGGAACTATAAGTAAGAAGAACTCCAATGATTAACAAGTATTATTAAAAATCCAAGTTAGCATACTTTTCTATTTCTGTAGATTTACAAAATTGATCTGATTAAATGTAAAAATCATTTCTCTTGGACGAAAAATGAAAACTCACAATTTGGTTGTTTTTTTTAAATTTTTATTACGACAGATGAAGTAATAAGACTTTAAAAAGCATCAATTTAGGCATATGCTGCATCAGATGTCCTCAACTTCGGTAAAAACTGCACCCCGCAGGTTTGAACCTTAGATGGAATAGTTATCAAACTGCTTGTACTGCTGCAGGTATGACATAACTATAAATCTATCAAACCTAAAATAATGACATGTAATGTATTTAACAGTTTCTGGAGAAGCTAAATAGTGAAATGATTGAATATGGAGTATTCTTCTCATATGAGTGCAAAGGACACAAAATAAGTAGTATATCATTAGGTGTTGCAACAACGACAGTGAAAGTGCAAGAGGGGGTGAAATGTGATTTTTCTTTTCCTTTTCGAAGTAGTCGACTAATTTGAGTTCTAGTCGACTGGACTTTTCAGGAATCAAATAAAAAAGATAAATTGTAAAAAGTAAATGACACGGTATATTTTTATACTGGTTCGAATTCAGAGTGAATCTTATGTCTAGTCCTTTTGGGTTGTAAGGGTGATCTCTTTTAAGTATGAAGTGGCTTAGTACATATGAGTGATGTTGTTATACAACAACTTTTGTCTCTCGTTCTTCTCTCTATAATTGATACAATGTCTCACCAGTGTTCTCTCTTCTCTCTCTTATCTTCTTTGTTACACAAGAAATCTAAAGCAGACTATAGTGTTTTGTTTGAAGTAGAACAAAGAGATTGAAGTTGGTTTGATCAAAGTATGTCGTTCCAAGGCCAGTGCACTAGGTATTTATACTTATCGAGGTCTTCAAGTCTTGTACATCTTTTTGAGAGATTGTGAACCCAATGGAGTCTATATTCAGACAGATTCGTAGATTGATTCTTCTACTTACTTGTCTTGACTCGCGGGCTTGAGCGATTTCTTCCTTAGTTGAGAGAATATTCCCGTAGGTTGATCCCTTGATTGATTCCTTCTGTAACAACCCAACTGGTCGTTTTGCTTTTTAGAACCCTGTCCCCCTAAATAAAATTTTCCACGCTTGCTTGAACTAACTTACGACCTGCGGGGATGGTTGGTTCGGGATTTGGAAGAGTTTTAGTTGTAATAGGCACACTTGATTCCCTAAGATTTTCTTAAAAGACTATGTTTAACTTTGGTCAACAACTTTAGCAAACGGACCCGGACTTGTGTTTTGACGGTCCTGGATGGTCCGTAGGAAAATATGGGGCCTGGGTGTATGCCCGGAATCGAATTCCGAGGTACCTAGCCGGAGTAATGAATTTATGTTAGAAATTGTTAAACTGAAATTCTAAGGATTTGATGAAATTAAACAATGCTTGGTCATCTTGGTATTGGGCCCGTATGTTGGTTCCAGAGCCCAGTACAGGTCCAATATAACATTTAAGACTTGCCTGCAAAATTTGATTTCAATTTGAGTAGTATAAGTATGTTTTGGTGCGTTAGAAGTGAATTGAAGAACTTGAGGTTCATAAGTTTGATTCAATTGGTTTTAGACGTTGATTCTTAGATCTAGCATTGTTTCGGGCATTCCGAGGGTTCGAGCAAGGCTATTTTATGATTTCAAACTTGTTGGTATGTTAGAGCGGGGCCCAGGGGGCCCGAGCGTCAATCGGGCAAGGCTCGAGTGAAGTTGGAAAACTTGGGAAGGAGGTGAAGCTCCAGGTTGCTGTCATAACTGCACTTGAAGTTAGTCAGCCGCAGGTGCGAGACTGCAGAAGCGGTCGTCCCCTCGCAGAAGCGGACAAGGCAGGCCAAGCCAGAAGCCATAGAAGCGGCTAAGCTTCCGCAGAAGAGGCCCAGTGGCCTAGCCGAATTTCCGCAAAAGCGGACACTTTTCCGCATATGTGGTGGGCGCAGGTGTTGATACCCAATTTTTTCCTATGTATTTTTATATACAAAATACTTTCAAAATATCATATATTCATACATAAGTATACTCAAGTGTTTTAGTATTTTTCCAATCTTTTGAAGAGTTTTTAAAATCAATTTACTATCCATTTTAGCAGTACAAAATCCATAATTATTCCCAAAATCATCAATTTTGGTGAATAATTTATTTCATTCTCATATTTATACCAAAATATAGTTAAGATAATTTTTGTACATTTTTACAAATTTATTTGGTATTTAAAAGACTAAATTGCATATAATTGCAATTATAGCCTATTTTAAGATTAATAGCATTTCTATAATTGTAAAATCGGTTTCAATATTTTTAAATCAATATTTATGCGTTATTAGTTGGGTCAGTACTTTTAATTTGTTTTTAAAGTCTTTTTCATTATTTTTATAAAATAAAAGAGGAAAATTGGCTATTTAACATTTAGCCTAGTTCTATTTCAATTACAGCCTCATTTCCTTTCAATTTTAACCTCAATTTGACTCCAATTCTGCCCAAATTAAAACCAGCCCAGTTTTAATCTGGATCCAACCCACGACCCAATTACAAACGACCCAACCCGTTCCCCACCTACCACTTAAATCTGGACCATTGATCACTCAAGATCAATGGCCAAGACACACCCGTCCATAATTAAACCTAAACGACTACCCTAATCTTCCTTATTCTCACCTGACCCGTCGCCTTGAAACCCTTCGTCTCTCAAAACACTCTCAAGCTCTCTGAAACCCTAGCCATCTCCCACCTTATTCTACCATGTTTCCACCGGAATCTGTGGCTTCTCACGCCATGGATGGTTGGTACTCACCCCCCTCCACCATCAAACCATGGTTGTTCGAAGTTTCGAGGCCCGACTCCGATGGCTCTCTTCAGATCCTTCTCAGATCTGTAGATTTATGGCTTCTCCGGCCATTATTCCGGCGTGTTCAACAAATATGAGTCTTTTCGACTCAGGATCAGATTTTCTTCCAAGCCTTTCTCATTTCTAGGGTTTCTCTGAAACCCTAAGCTATTCGAGGTTTTCTCTGGTTGTTTTCTTAGATCTATGCTATATATGTGTTCTACTGGAATTTTTAAAATGTTTTCCCCAATCTTCTCTTTCAAAATTTGTTTCTCTTCGATTTAGGGTTTCTGAAAAAAGTTTTAAAATGTTTTCTGACTCCTCTTCTTCTTCTTTTCTTTGTGTGAATCTTTCTATGCTATGTTTTTATGTTCTCTTTTCTACCTCGCATGTCCTTCTCCTGTGTTCTTAGGTTTGCCTTATTATGCATATTCTTCTACTGTGCTCCGTTCTTTCTGCTACTGGTTTCTATATCATGCTTTCACACATTTATCTTATGTGTTCGTTTAACCCTGTGTTCCTTTACTGTAATTTCTACTAAGCTCTTAGTTCTTATTTGCCTTCTTCTGGACTTTGTTTGAGTTCTTTCTAAACATGTTTCATCTACTGTTTCCTTAAGTTTATGCTACCTCTTTGTCTTCTTAAAACATGTTCTTTATGCTTCAAATCAGTTTTTTCACTATGTTTGTTTCGAACCTGCTATTTTACCTGTTTGTTTTCTCATGAACCTCTGAAAGAGACCTCTGAGCCTGTTTCAGTTATTTGTCTTCTCGTCTCTGCATCTGATTCGAGTTGAAAACCCTAGGATTTGGGGTTTTTGGCGAGTTTGATCCTATGTTTGGACTAGGGTTCTATTATGGAACCCTGGATTCTCTCGAACTAAGTCTGAGTCTATGTACTGAATTTGAGCCTCATTGTTTGTGACTCTGAACTTTTTTATGCTAGATTCTTTCCAATTAGCATGACAGTTCTTTATTGTTTGACATGTCTGTATGTTTTATATATGAGGAATTCTTTCTTCAAAAGAAATTTTGCCAATTTGTAATTGATTCAGAATTCTTTTTAATAAGGTTCGATTGATTGTTACTGATTTTCTTTAATTAAACCTTTCTTCACCTTTTCTGATTGTATTCATTCATACCAAAACTCAATTTCTGATTTTTACTGGCTGATGATTGATTGCCTTTCCTTATTTGCACAAACCGTGTTGCTATCAAACTCTTTCCTTAAATAGTTTCTATGTATTTGCCCTTCTTGTACTACTTTGGAAAAGATTTTAATCCAATTCTTTCCTTAATTGTCTTCTACCCGTTTGAAATCAGAATCCCTTAACTGAAGGGAGATTCTGTGCGAATGATTGCAAACTATTCCCTTACCTTTTCTTACTTGTTTTCTGCACTATAAAAGGGGCACGACCCTTCTACACTTAAACATATTGAACCTTCAGTTCAACACTCCGAATTCAATACTTTACACACACACCTCTCAATTTCAATACTCTACTCTCTTCTGAGATCTTTTGTACTGTTTGCTTGCAATTTGGTTTACAAGACTTCAGCTTTCACTTATTTGTTTCCCTGAAACTGGTATGCCTTAATTTTGATTCGACATCATCCCTATGTGTTTATTTTACAGTTGCTACACTCCTGTCTACTTTGCTATTCATGTTATGTATTAAGTATGCTACTCTCTCTTTGCATATGTTGTTTGTTATGAACTCCCTATACCCTCACTCCCTTCTATGTGTTTGAGCTAACGTTCATTGTCCTAACAGCATCCAAATTGCTTCTTAGGTCTGAACCTGATCCTCAATGGATCCCAACTCTCAAAATGTAGCTAATAGGCTAGTCAGGGGTGTGCCAGCACTCCTGGTTGTTGGGCATGACCACCAGCCTACCATGGCTCTCCCTGATTCCCCCCTCCTCTTGTGCACTTACACTCTCTCTTAGATTCTAAGTTATGCCCCCCTCGTATGAGCCTTGCTTTGGGACCTTGAGTTCCCTCTGAACTTGGACATCTGAGGGTTGGCATTTCCACACTGCACTATGCTCTTAATTCTGCAATATATTTGAGTTGTAAGCACTGCCTGGAGTCCATTTGAGGCTCTTGAGGAACTTTGACACATCCCAAATAAGAGAAGGCTTTGGAAACCTGATCGTGGAAGTTGGTTCACCTCATATTGTTGGACCTTGAGTCTGAATTAGGCTCCTTGGTTGTAGCATAATCTCTGATGTAATTTTACTTTTCTTAATCCATTCTGGTCTGTAATATGTTGTAATAACTTATGGGGTTCTAGTGAAAAGGGGAGGGTCACTTATGTATGCAAAGGGTAGACAACATGCTCATAGGCGTTACTATTCACAAGTTCTGCACTTCTGCATATCATATAGAAATCCTATCTGTAGGTTTTTCTGCACCTCTGCATACATAGAAATCATGTCTATAGGTTTTCTGCACTTTCGCATATCATATAGAAATCCTGTTTGTAGGTTTTTCTGCATTTCTGCATATAGAAATCATGACTATAGGTCTTTGGCACTTCTGCATTTTACATTTATCATTAGGCAAACAGTTATAGGTTAAGTAATAATAAGTTTCATTCTAGATACCATGTCTATAGGACTCCTCCACTTTTATAATCGTCTTAAAACCAAGAACGCCTAGAAATCATGCCTATAGGAGTAACCAGTTGAATCTGATTCGTTTATTTCATCTACAAGTCTAAAATTAGTAGTAATGTCATTTAACATCCGCAGAACTTATGTGTTTTCTACAATCAGTAAGCCTTCTTTAAAATCGGAGTAAGCACTATTAGATATCATGTATATAGGTCTCACTTAGCAAACCATTAGGTAATTAATCAACTGCATCAGTCTTTCATAAATTACAACCAGGGAAGGCTAATTCGGACTCCTCATCTGAGAAATATGTGATAAATCAGCCTATCCTACGCTTTACTCAGACCATAACCAGTACATGCTAAATAATCTATCTTTAAGTTGAGGAGGCCTGTTTGAGCCCTTTAAAATGTTATGTGTTCTCCCCATACCTGTCTTATATGTTTTGATTACCGTCCTAGAATTTTGTCCTTTTAAAACTCTGAAAACCAAATCTCCCTTCTTTTTAGGACTAGTAGTCCCAAATTCCTCTAGGACTGATAGGATTGGGGCGGGTACTAGCATGCAATAAGTAACGATACTATTCCGTGCTTAATACCTTAACGGGGTGGGAAAGGGTAGATATGGATATGATGACCGGTGCGCTAATACCACGTGTAACCCCTTTTTTGAGGAATGATTACCGGGCATTGCATTGATGTGATCCATATTGTTTGTAAACCCAGGACCCCCTTTCTTTTTAACTTGTTTTATTGTCTGAACTATTTCCTTAAAATTTCTGCTTTCTTTATTCTCTTCAAACTTTCAATTTGCTTGAAATAATATGTGAAAATCCCCTTCTATTTGAGGCTCTTAAGTGATTATTTACTTGTAAAGTCACAAATGTAACATGGCCGGGAACCACACTAGTGGATATTGAGGGGTGCCTAACACCTTCCCCTCGAGATAATTTCTAGCCCTTACCCAAACTCTGGTTCTTCAAACTCAAACCCTTCTTAGTGTCCTAATGCACTTAATCATTAGGTGGCGACTCTTCAAGTTTCAAAACCCAATTCCTGAAAGGGAACGAGTTGTCCTCCCAAATGTTACAAGCCCGATTTCGCGAGAAAAAGAGGGCGCGACAGCATGGCGACTCTGCTGGGGATACTTCTTTTAGGCTTTTACCATCTCATGTTATTTGTGACTTTACTGCTTCTTTATTGCCTTTATTTAATGTCTTTATTTCTCTTCTATTACAAAACTGGCTTGGCTCTTTGTTTCTTTTCTCTGATGCATTCTTTTACCGCTTTCCTTCAATAGTGTTGTAATTATGAGCAATTATTGTAATCATTACTTTATGAACGTGCAAATACATGACAACTTGTTTCATTCTTGTCACTGCATATTCAATATCATATTCCACTTGTGCCAAATAAAATACCATCGCAACGCTTATAATGAGTGCTTGCGCCCTTCCGATATCTTTACCCCCTAAATTTGGCAAAGGCGTATTTGCGGTAAAACCAGTCGATCAACGGTGTAGTCGACGGTTCCGTGTCTTTCCCTCTTGAGTTGTCCGCTCAAGGGTATCAGTCTAATACCTTATAGAAACCCTACTCTGTTCAATTGTGCATGCATCATTGTCAAAACCTAGCCGAGTCAGTTATGTTGTCCATCTAATGACTCTTTAAGATAGCCTTGTCCAAAGTCCACTGGGTTTACTGGGAACCCAAACGGAGTTACCATATTCTGTGCATTTATTTGGAGAACTAAATGTTGCTTATGCTAATTATTGGTTTAAATAGTCGAGTCCGACGGGGTAAGGGTCTAACACTTTGTTTTGCAGAAATGAGGCACGAAGTCCCCAGATTTGGCATAGTCACCAACATCCACCCAAGGTTGCTAAGCTGGTGGGAGGATCTTCACTCCAGTGATCAGGCTCTTGTCCGAAAATACCTAGGAAATTTGCATTCTCTCCTGGAGGTCCAACCCAACAACAAAATCATAGAAGCTGCTACACTATTCTGGGACTGTGATAGGTTTGTGTTTCGCTTCGGGGAGATTGAAATAACACCTTTACTCGAGGAAATAGGAGGATTAGCTGGTATTCCGTGAGAGACTCTGGGTTTACTTATGCCGGAAAATCGCAAGGGTAGGGGTTTTCTCAAAATGATGGGACTAAAGAAAAACACAGACTTGACCTGTTTGAAGGATTCCTACATTCCTTTCGACTATCTGTACGAAAGGTACGGCCATAGTAAGTCCTACCGCACTTACCCAGATGAATTCGCCCTTACTTCATTGGGGCATATCCACAAAAGGATCTTTGTCTTTATGTTCTGCTTCTTGGGATGATAGTGTTTCCTATTAAGAAAGCAAGGATTCACACTAGGCTAGCTATGGTCATTGAAACCTTAATGGAGGGAATTGGTGGGCAACCCTTTAGCATAGTGCCCATGATCGTTGCAGAAATATACCGAGTCTTA
Organism: Nicotiana tabacum; assembly: GCF_000715075.1. NCBI lineage: Eukaryota > Viridiplantae > Streptophyta > Magnoliopsida > Solanales > Solanaceae > Nicotiana > Nicotiana tabacum. The sequence continues at coordinate 145,971,594 of NC_134090.1, forward strand.
GAAAAGTGTCAACAAGGAGCCCCACACTTCGAAGGCTGCAACTTGCTACTCCAGCTCTGGATCACGTGCTTACAAATATCGGCAAGAGATTCAGCAGATAGACTGAGACGATCATATAGCCTTCCATCAACCAAGGCGAATGAACTACATGCCCGACATGTTTGCTCAGCTAGAAGATGCCAAAGGATGGGTGGAGCTATTTGAAAATCTAACTAAGGATCAAATACAATGGATGTTCAAATGGTTCCCTACTGACGAGTTCATCGCCCCATCCAGGGACGCACCGTTTCTGATACTGATCGGTGTAAGAGGAACCTACCTTTATGTCCCCCTCCGGGTCATGAGACAGGCTGGTAGGAAGCAGGTTATACCAAGGGTCGACAAGATGAGTCACTTCCGAGATGATTTCCAAGCTGATGATAGTCCTTATAAGTGTCAAGCTCAGCATATGTGGCATTGCAAGATCATCATGGGAAGAGATACTATCGAGCCAGACAGATACCTTGATGGCTGCACCCCATACTATTCAGGATGGCTGGAGGATAATCACAATGGTCTGGGCCAACCTGGGTTTGTTCGAGGTCACAAGATCATCGATGAAAAGGCTAAAGTACAGGTCAAGTACAACCAATTGCGCAAGAGGATACGGGAATGCGAAAGTGAGCACCGGTAGATTCAAGAAGCCCATCAAAAGTTGATTGAAGAATAGAAAGATATGGCTGTCAGCGCCAACAAGCGACTAGGGTATTTGGAGCGAGGTTTAGTGGAATTGGAAAGGAAGTCCATCCAGAGGATTGAAAACTGCCAGAACGTTGAGGGAAACAAATGAGGACACTTAGCTAGAGCCTATTTGTTGTTGGGACTGCGTGAGCTAGTGAAACAGTTCGATGGAGCTAAAGATGTCGAGTCTGGGGAAGGTCCTTCTGGGACCAAGTAGTTAGGAGTCTTTTCTTTTTCTTAAAAAATGTAATAAGGCCAACGGTCATTAGTAACATTTTATCTTTTGCTATTAGTGTCGTTTTGGGATTTGCCTTATTTTTATCAATAAAATGAGGCATTTAGCATTATAAGTTGTCCAAATTAACTTGTCGCTAGGCTTACCTCGGGTACAATAAGGCTCCTAAATTAGGACACGATTCATATTCTTGCACTATGTGTTTAAATATTGCAACGTTTTCTTCTCAAAATCCGCACTAACTTGCTACCTTTTTTGTTTTTACCTTTTGTTTATTCTCCTCCCCGAAGGTTAGTTTGTGAACTCTGGCATCGTCATCATACTCCACAAGATCTAAGGGTCCTCCACCTCCTCCTCCTTCGAGTCCTATCAGAAACAAGAACAAGGGAAAGATGGAAGATTTAAGCAACATCAGAAAGGAGAACTCAGTTGAAAGGATAGAGGTTCCTCAGGGTATTCAGGTTTCCAAGGAGAGTGCCTCCCAGCTCGAGCAGAAGTTATTGAAGTTTCAGGAAGAACTGGACCAAGTTCGGAACTTGGCGAATTTGTCATTTTCCCTCACTACTCCAAATGTTAACTTTGCCAACACTCAAAACCCCACACCTCCACAAAGCATCCCGAAACCACAAAACCAACCCGCTCCCCATCACCACTGCAACACATGCCACACTTCAGACAACACCCCACTGCTCATTCCTGAACTACTAAACTCCATAAATGATCATCCTCACAACACCCCCATCTATGTGGAAACCACACCACACTATACTCAACCTATTTCAAGTACACCGGAGTCTGACTCTCTTATCAGGAATCTGGCCGCGGAACTCAAGAAGCTGACTAACCGAGTTTAGGGTGTCGAAGGAAGCAAGGGGATTGAGGGACTGAATTACGAGGACCTTTGCATTCAGCCAGATGTCAAACTTCCTGAGGGGTACAAACCTCTCAAGTTCAAGATGTTTGATGGCATAGGGGATTCCAGAGTCCATTTGAGGACGTACTGCGAAAAGCTGGTCGAAGTAGGAAGGGATGAAAAGATTCGCATGAAACTCTTTATGAGAAGTCTGAAAGGAGATGCTTTGTCTTGGTACATCAACCAAGACCCTAAGAAGTGGTCAAATTGGGTAAGTATGGCATCCGATTTCATGGGCAGGTTCAGGTTCACCGTGGAAAATGCACCAGACGTGTTCTACATCCAGAACTTAAAGAAGAAACCCTCGGAGATATTCCGCGAGTATGCTACTCGTTGGAGATCAGAAGCTGCTAAGGTCAGACCGGCTTTAGAAGAAGAAAAAATGAACAATTTTTTTGTCCGAGCTCAAGACCCACAGTACCATGAAAGGTTAATGCTGATTGAAAGCCAAAAAATTTCCGACATCGTCAAGCTAGGGGAAAGGATCGAGGAAGGTATTCACTAACTTTGAAGCTTTGTAGGCCACCAACAAGGCTCTACAGTCTGGTGGCACATCCAAGAAAAGGACGTGAGCACTGTGATGGTTGTACAAAGAACAAAATCCCCAAGTGAATAACAAACCTACCCAATACCTCAACTCACATATCAACCTACCCCAAATTACCAAGCACCCTCTCCCTTTTACCAAACTCCACCACCTACTTACCAATCACCTCCACCTCCCACATATCATCCCACTTCGCCCAGATATTCCCTACCCGCACATGTCTATCAAGCCTACAATACTCAATCCTCTCACCATCAACCACCTCCCACCCGCCAAAACTTTCCTAGACCCCGACCAAACTTCGACCGCAGACCCACAAAATAGTATACCGCCATTGCCGAACCTATCGACCAACTGTATGAAAGGCTCAAAGTTGTTGGTTACATCACTCCTATCCCTGCCGTAAACCCCGAAAACCCCTCCCAATGGGTCAACCCAAATAAAACTTGTGCATACCATTCCGGCATGAAGGGGCATACCATTGATGAGTGCCGCTCTCTGAAGGATAAGATCCAAGCTTTGATCGACAACAAGATCATCATAGCAAAGGAGCCAGCTCTGAATGTCCGCAACAACCCTCTACCTGACCACAAGGGTGGGGGCATTCACATGATTGAGATAGAGGACGATTGGGACCCCAAAGGGTCGATCGGATTGATCGCTGAAGGTGACGAGCCAAAGGAACCAACGGTCACACTTAATCCGATTGTGATCCAGATCCAGCCTTCTGAAAATGCTGAAGTAGACATGCCCATACCACTTAAGTTCGAAGCACCTTCTTCTGCAAAGATGCCAGGACCTATCGAGGTCGACTTTAGGTCTCCGAAGACACTTGTACCATTCAAAGTGGTTGTGTTACCATCTAAGGCAAAGGTGCCCATCCCGGTGGGCATGACAGCCGTAACATCGTTCCACCGAAAGGCCATACCATGGGATTACACCGCCGAGACGAGAAGGAAAGGGAAAACAAAATCTGGAGAAGCAATTGTAGTACAGGGTATGACAAGAACTGGTAGGATTTATACCCCAGAACACCTAGCTAAGTCCAGTAAGCAGGCCTCTGGACGACCAACCATCACTGAAACTGGGTCTGATGATCTCTGGAGGAAGATACAAGCCAAAGAGTATTCAGTCATTGATCAGTTGAACAAAACGCCAGCCCAGATCTCTATCTTGGCTCTGCTACAAAGCTCTGACGCACATAAGAATGCCTTATTGAAGGTGCTGAGCGAGGCATATGTACCCAGCAACATAACTGGAGGAGAAATGGCAAACATGGTGGGGCAAGTATTGGAGAGTCACAAAATCACTTTCCACGAAGATGAGCTACCACCTGAAGGGATAAGCCACAACAAGGCCTTGCACATCACTGTGCAGTGCGAAGATCATTTCATCACTAGAGCCCTGATTGACGGAGGGTCCAGCCTCAATATTTGTCCATTGGTGACTCTCAGAACATTGGGAAAGAGCCTGCATGATGTGAGCACGTGATTTTTGCCGCATACGAATTACTCCAAAATAATTCCCAAAATTAGGTCTTGGCTTTAATTATGTGTTATTTTAGGAAATATTGTGCGATTTTCCTGTTTGTTCGCATATATTTGTGTGCATGTTTAATTTTATTAATGCATTAAAAATACAAAAAAAGAAAATACAGCATCTGCACTTAGGATTTGATTTTACAGTTTTTGGTTAACTTAATAAATGTTGTTCACAAAAATAAAAAATTCACAAAAAATAACGCATTCTTGCATTTTTAGTGTTTAATGTCGAAATTTTGTGATTTTCGTTTTTAATTAGTTGTGATAAATATTTTTTTAATTTAGTAGAATAATTTGATTTAAGGATTAATTAAGGTTTTATTTTTATTTTTGAGAAGAAAATACTTTTGAAATAAAAAAAAGAAAAGGGAAAGAATTAAAGGAATTAAAGTTTTGGGCCAGTTCAATTAAAAATCTCCAAAGCCCAACTGATTTTTCATCCAAACCAGCCCAAATCCATTTCCCTACCCGATCCAGCCCCACCCCAACCTAAATGACGTCGTTTAAAACCCTTTTGATCGGAGCCGTTGATTCCATTCAATCCAACGGCTCGCGATCAATCCTCCATTTAATTACCCAAAACCCTTACCCCTACCCCAAACCCGGCCCTTCCCATCTCATTCCCCCCCCCTTCCTCTCTTAAGATACCCAGAAATGCACCGCCTCACACCACCGTCCCCCGCCCACCGGAAATCGCCTCACGGCGGTTCCGGTGGCCCAAACAATCCCAAATTAACACCATCGATTCTCCTTCATCTCCTTATCCCGAATCCACAAACCGTTTCCTTCGAATCGTAGCCGAACTCGTCGAATCTACAATCGAAGTTTGAACCCCAAACCCTAGGTTACCCAATCGACCTCCAACTAACACCCCATAACCTCCTTGACCTCCCCATACCCAATACATATCTGGTTTCTCTCGAATCTGGTTGGAATGGGTCGAATTTCAAATCTTGAGTCTGCATGCTAAAAGACAGATTTAAACTCAAGGATTGTTGATAATTTTAGGGCCCCATTTCGTCGCAAAATGGTGTTAATCACTTGTTCTAACAAAGAACAAATGACTAACATCATTTGACGATGAAATCGGAAAAAATTTGAGTGCTAACTGAACCCGTTAAATTGGTGAGTTCTCCAGTATTATTATTACTATTTTCTCTTTCTCTCTTGTTATTATTTCACTTCTGCCTAGTCTTCATCTCTTCTTTAAGCAATTTAATTAAGTCGAATTAGGTTTAAAATTGTGGACTGTCTGTTTGTTGTCTTTAGTTCATATTCATGTATGACGATTAATCAATTTAATAGCTGATTTTGATTTTCAATCTAGTTGAAGGTTTTGTTCTTTTGTTTACTGTAATTGTGATAATTCAGAACTTAGGAGTGGTAAATAACAGAAACTTTAAGATAATAGTGGAAATTATTTAAGTGTTCACCTACTTAAGAAGTTTCTAATGGATGGTAGGGTTAGAAGTGCATTAATTGAGTAAGTGGAATCATTTTAAAATATTGAAAGGTCATTTTATGAATCCAAGGGGCATTTCCAGTTGCCTATAAGATAGAGTTTCAGATATAGATAGAAAGAACAGAAATATACACTGAGAGAGATTGGAAGAAGGACATTCTAAGAGAGATATAGGAAGAGAGATATACAGAAATAGGAAAGGAGGAAGAGAGCTAAAAACAGAAAGAGGGCTGAAGAGATAGAGTCCAGAAAAATACAAACAAAAGGTAGATATCCTCTGCTATTCCATTACTTCAGTAATTCTTGATTCATTTAAGTTCTGCAAACAATAGTGTTCAGTAAAGGGATTTGAATTGGTTCTATATTAGTTTTATTGGAAGGTTTCTTTTTATCAAGCTGTGTTGAAGACCACTGTTCCATTGGATTTTGAATCGATTTTCTGGTTTCGTTTGCTAAATCTGGGTTGTGTTGTTGCTGCTTTTGCTACGGATTACTGCTTCCTCATCTCTTTTGTTTCTCCTTACTCCAGGCACACTGTCGAAACTTGTCATGGAATTGAGTATTTACTAAGCATGTATGAAGATTTAGAAGTTCAAGTCGAAATTTGAATAAGACATTTTAAATCTCTGATGTAGTTACTGTTAATCTTTACCATTATGTACGATTAGGTGTTTCATTTTGTTTTGGTATAATTTCTGGTTTGTGTTGAGTGCTGGTTCATTTAGTTTGCTTAGATTCAATGTATAATCTTAGAATACTGGGTGTTACAATATTGTTTGGACTCTAGTTGCATGAATGGACTGTTTAAAACATGTTGTAAGGATAGATTGTTTGAGTATATTGATAGGTTTTTCTGTAACCTAAAATTAGGAGTTGCTACGGTGAAGCACTGTCTATTATACAGTTAGGATTTGTACTGAGATAATTAATCAGAAGTTACCATCTAGATGGTCTATATGAGCATGAATTCTTCAGGCTTGCTTGTGATTTTAGTTTTTGTTGGAAAATAAAAATGTAAGTGCGATCCTTCCTGATTTTAAGGTTAAGGTTCATGGGAAAATATGCGAAAATTGATTTTGAATTTGGTAAGTGAAGGACTAGTTGAATCAGAAATCATGTAGGTGTCTAATTATATAAAAAATCAGAATTTCCTTTTGTTGAATCAGTTTCAATACTTCTAGCTTGGTATACAAAGTTGAGTTTGCTCTGGGTGGAGTGATGGTCATTTTATAAAACAAATGGTATGCATATCAGCTAAAGTTTCTCCCAACTTTACACGTAAACCATTTTGCAAGTTTTACACACATACAATTGGTCTCAAGCATAGGAAGAGAACAAACAATTTATAAATATGGTGATCAAGCTCTAGGCACATAATTATATCAAGGGTACTGTTTTCGCGGTGTGGTTGTGATATTTAATTTCAAATTAGTTTTAATTACGTATCTCCTTAATACTTCTAGTTGAAATTTGAAGGCGTGCCATTCACACATTGAATCATATAACCTATGGCAATCACTTGATGAATCTTAATTCTTTGGAATCTTAATTATTTAATGTCACCCTTAAATGTTCTTTTTGCTTTCCTTTATTAACCATCAGTTGCAAATTTTTAAAATTTTATAAACTATAGGCTTCGACAGAAGGATTAGATTTAAGCGTGAGTGACAATTTGGATTTGAAACATTTTATTACTATACTTTGTTGCTTATTGCTAGGGACATGCTTAGGCCGCCAACACCCAGATAGTCAATCTTTAGGATTTTTCGATGTTCGCGTGACGTAATTATGATTTCTAAATATAAGTCAAAGTATGTATTCGCGCAACTTTGGGCGACACAATTTTAGTAATAATAAAATGTTATCAATTCAATTGTGTACACGTTCGCGTGACACGATTACAATTTCTAAAAAAATGAACACTCGTAGTTTGCCTTAGGCTCGATTTAGACTAGTGTTGTGATTACGTATACGTTTCGAGTAACATGATGGCGAATTTGATTCTAAAAAGTGACTTGAGGGATGTGTTCGCTCAACTTCAACCCAATATTTCTTAATAATTCGACAAAAACATTATTAATCGCGGACACGTTCGCGTGACATGATTTTGACGCGCCAAAAGTGTTATTAATTATGTACACGTACGCGTGACATGATTCCTTACATGCAAAAAGAAAACGAATATACGTACGCGTGATTCGTTTCAAGACAATTCTATAATTACAAATAATTAAGCTAAAAGCGGTTATAAAAGCTAAAAATACACGATAAGTTTAAAACGTGTAATAAGTCAGATAATTAGGCCAAGTATAAATTGTTAAGTGACCGTGCTAGAACCACGGAACTCGGGAATGCCTAACACCTTCTCTCGGGTTAACAGAATTACTTACCTGGATTTCTGGCTCGCGGACTGTAATATAGAGTCAATATTTTCCTTGATTCGGGATTCTAATCGGTGACTCGGGAGACCATAAATTATCCCAAGTGGCGACTCTGAATTTAATGTAAGTAATCCCGTTTCGATTGTCCTTTAATTGGAAAAACTCCCTTATACACTCCTTCCCGGGTGTAGGTAAAAAGGAGGTGTGACACATAAGATCAAGGATGGAGCCATCAATGTCAAAGCTTTCGATGGATCCCAAAGGTCCACTATTGGGGAAATCAGTTTGTGTCTGCAAATGGGACTGACTTGTTCGACATTGATTTTCAAGTGATAGACGTCCCAGCATCTTACAACATTCTAGTAGGACGGCCCTGGATCCATGCCGTTGTGGCTGTGGCATCAACCCTACATCAAGCAGTGAAATTCGAGTGGAATCACCAAGAGGTAATTATTCATGGCGACAGTAGCAATCCCATATACAGTCGCCAGACCATCCCAGCAATCGGAGGAAGAAGGAAGATAGGCAGAGAAACCTACCATCACATTGAGCGAGTCAACACCGTGGACAAGGACAAATGGTGGGATATCAAAATTAAAAGTATACTGAATTGGTGTGGATACGAACCTAGCAAGGGACTTGGCAAGAATCTCCAAGGAATCGCTAAGCCTATCAAGTTGAAGAAACACGGTACCACTTTCAGTTTGGGATATGAATACACTTGGGAGGAATTCAACCACTGGTCGCCACCATGCTGTAGTCCCTACTACCCACTGGAGCATCCAATACCTTGCTTGGAACAGACTTTCCAGCCCGCCAGTGTCATATATGGGTCGGGAGAAGAGGAAGCACTAGCGGCGATGAGGAATTTGTTTTTGGAAGATGATAATATGGACTGTTGTGTCATTTTCGAGGAGGAGGGGGAGGAAAGCCCTTCTATACAAGCTGTGAGCCGAGGAGCACGCCTCAACAATTGGTCTATCAGAACCACCAAGGCCTGGAAAGCTTCGGGGTAGCAAGGCTGAACAAAGCACCATGCATTATCTTTATTGTTTTGCTAATTGACTTTCTTTCCACATTTTTAATATTGAAATAAGAACTCCAATGTTCAAAACAATTATAAAAATTTATCAAAGCATTTCAGTTTCTTATAAATCTTGCTCTTATTACTTTTTATTGTTTACTTTATTCACACAACATTACTATTACTTATTGTAAGCACGTGATTTTTGCTTCACGGACAATCGCTCCAAAAGAAAATAAAAATAGTGGCAAAAGGCTTCGCTATACAATTTTTCGATCTTTCCATGACATGTGTTGTTAGTCGTTTGTGAGTCTGTCCATTTTGCAAACAAAAATACAAAAATATGTGTCAGTAAAAGAAAATTCAAAAAATAATATATATATGTGTGCGTCCTTCGTTCTAGGCTTTTAGTTAACTTACTTGAATATTTGGTGTTAATTGTGTTAAAATGTTCCATTGTTGTTTAGTTTTAATTTCATTATTTTATTGTCTATTATTTTATTTTTTGAAAAATGAAACTAAAAAAAAAAAAAACAACAAAAAAAAGAGAGGGAAGAAAATCGGTTGGGCCCAAGGAAATAAACCAAAAAATGGGCCCAAACCAATTCGATCAGGTCCAGTCCAAAACCGGCTGCCCAGGCACCTCCTGAAACGACGTCGTTTCAGGCAAATCAATCTGAGCCGTCTGTCCCAGCCGATCCAACGGTTCAGGACCTCTTTCAGCGACCCATGTTCAAACCCGACCCAAATAACCAATCCGATCCGACCCCTCACTTAAACCAAACGACCCCGTTTAACTACCAAACGACCCCGCCTCGTGTCTCATCCTCAGATCCAAGCCGTTGAGATCATCTGATCTAACGGCTCAGATCCAATCAGACTCCCCATATATAAACTCAACCCTTCACCCCACGCCCCCTATCCGAACCCCACCCCTCACTCGTCTCCTTCCCCGAACCCTGAAACCCCCAAACCCTAACGCCGCCCTAGCTTCCCTTCCACCAAAACCCGGCGGCATGAACGCCGGGGGCCACCTCCTGAACACCCTAAGCCCCCCTCACTCTCCTGAACATGGACCTGTTACCCCCTAGGCTCGAATCACTTTCCTTCGACTCGAATCTTCATTTGAAGATTTGAGTCGAACCTGGACCTATGCCAAACCACCCCATCTTCACACCAGACACTCCCCTGACCTTCCTCGTGACCAAGCTAAGCTTGGTTTGGTCCGAATCTACCCACAACTCCCTAAAAATCAGATCTGGAAATCCAGACTTTAGAACACATGCATCTGGGGAATCCGGCCGGTTTGGACATGGGTTTGAGGTCTAATAGACCTTAATCAAGGTGTTCTCATGTGAGAACATCCTGATTAAAGTTTGTTCGGCCTCAAAAGTTCGAGGTTAAATCAGATTTGGGGCTGTTTGATTTAAACATTTTCGGTAAGTTTTCCTTTCTTTTGTGTTAGTTTTAATTAAGTGGTCAGCATGTTTCGTTGTGTTTGTTTGTTTATTTTTGTTATTTTTCATTCGGATTTCTTTCATCTCTGTAAAGACCTTTTTATTTGGTCGATTGTGTTCTGTGTATGATTCTGAATGTACTCTATGATAAACATGATCGTCGATTAGTTTAATCGTCAGATAAGTTAACTCATATAGGCCCCAGTAATTGAACAAAAATTGTCTGATGCCCTTTAGGTCCCTAAATGTATTGTTTATGTGAGCGATTGATTATTACCTGCTATAATTAGTATAGTCGACTCGATAAATGTCGTCGATTAGTTTTCTATAACTAATGAAACGAACAAACTAATAATGTCGCATGACTAATGAGCCTGTATGGTGGTTTGAATTGGGCATTGCCTATGAATATTAGTTTGTAACTACCTTGTAAACAATTAAAAAAGCCAGGCTGGGGCAATTCTGAAATCAAATGGTTAAAGCCCAAAGTGCCCTGATACTGCAATGGGCAGGGCAGTGATAATCAAGGGCTAGCAAGGGTAGTCTGGGGTTTGAAAAGAACAAAAATGATAAGTTTAAATGAGCTGACAAGTAGGGTACTAATTTGGGATTAAATTAATGCCAATGGGGAACAAGACATAAGAGCATGGGAATTTAAAATGAATACTAAAATGAACCCATAACTCTTGATTAAAGAAAGCCAGGCGTGGGGAACAAAAAGGGCTGGCATCAAAAGATGCTTAGGATGGGCTTAATAGGGAGGGGCAGACTGCAAAGTTGAGGATGCAGGCAGCTTAGCTGCACTAGGTCGATTAGCTTATAAATAAGCTGTTTTAGAACATAAGAGAGGGCTGGAGTTTTGAGTCTTAGGCTGGACTTTTAGTCTTCAGAAAAAGAGAGAAAAGGCTGGAAATTTTAGTCTTGAAGAGAGGTCTTGTGAGTTGAAGAAAACTGGAAAAAAAAAACAGAAAGAAATTTCCAGAAATACTGTAACTGAACACTGTCCAAGAATTGCACAAAGAAACCAAGTTGGTTATCCTAACTGGGATTGTTCTTTGTTCCATTAAGAGAAGTCTGTGTTTCTTCTACTGTGATTGTTGCTACACTGAGCTTTCTGTGTGCTGTTGGTTTGAGTTTTAGTCTCCTTGATTGTCGAAACTGTGCTGGTTATTTGCTGAGCCTTGGTGGTTATTGAACTTCTGTGGCTATAGCACAAAATATTCTGTTTCCTTTCTCGACTGGTTTTGTTTCCTATCCTGTCTTCCTGGGATTATTAGTCTGTTGCTCGACCAACGTGTGAACTTCAGCTTTGTGGCTGTTTGGTTGTTGCTGTGTTGTGCCATTTATCTGCTGCTGCTGTGCTTGCTGCGTACCACTCAGCTGATCATTTCCTTCTTCTTTTGTTTCTCTATACCAGGTACATGACTAATACTCTGTCAAATGTAATTGGAAAGTTGAGCATGAATACAAAAGAAAAGACCTGAAGAGTGACTTTTATACATAGATTGTTACATTAAATATCATGTACTGTATAATAATTTTCATTCCTGTTTTGATAATGGAAGTAGCCTGTATGCCCAGTATATATCAATGTAGATTAGCTGAATGTTTGTTTATACATGTATGTTGTTAGGTGAAAATATTCCCAATGTAATAGGTTGTATCTTAGACTTAGTTTAACTGTGCAGTATATTCTTTAATAGGCCAAGCATGAAAACTATCCACTACTAGTTAATTTCTTTCCCTTTAATAGGCGATCCTTTTATAACTGATAAACCACGCCAATAGAACCCAGAACAAGTTCACGGCCTCAACCTCACAAGGGTCGAGCCCAGGTCGAGGACAGATCAGGCAGGCCCGCATCGAGCGAGCAGTGGCCCAGGTCTGGCCAACCGCGCGTGGGCTGGATTTGGGCCCAGGATTATTTGTTTGGCCGACTGTGCACGCAGCTTCGGTCCCAACTTTTGTTAAGCATTTCTGAATTCCATTACAAACAACTTGCAAGCATGTAATTAATTAGGACTATCTACCGTTTTCAATTGATAGAGACGAACACGACAAGAAACGTAGTTGCTATAGGATATCCTTTTAAAATAAGAACGAGATGAGCCTCGCCAAATAAAATACAATTGCGGGGCCCTCAGTAAATATTTGCTTTAAAAATTATTTAGACTTAGGGATGGACCATTTAGTAAAATTCCACGGTCCTACCCAAAATAAATACGCTAGTCGCTTTAGGCGCGCCTTTAACAATTTAATTTCCTTAAACTCGGGTGCACATTGATGTGACCCAAATCCAAATCTCAACGGAGTCAAAGTGTGTCGACGACCGCGGGTACATTGATTGTAACGCGGTTCGAGATACATTTTCACAACGTTGTAATCCTTGATAAAAACAGTAAATGATAAAAGCGGTTAAAAGTTAAATTTTGCACATAAGTTCAGACTTGTATAAAATCAGATAATCAAGCCGAATATAACAGTTGAGCGACCGTGCTAGAACCACGGAACTCGGGAATGCCTAACACCTTCTCCCGGGTTAACAGAATTCCTTATCCGGATTTCTGGTACGCAGACTGTAATATGGAGTCATCATTTTCCTCGCTTCGGGATTAAAATTGGTGACTTGGGACACCCTAAATCTCCCAAGTGGCGACTCTGAAATAAATAAATAAATCCCGTTTCGATTGTCCTTTAATTGGAAAAAACTCCCCTGTGCCCCCGCGGGCGCGGAAAAAGGAGGTGTGACAGTGTACATATAAAACAAATCATAAAACCCAGAACCACTGGTTCAGGGTTAAGAATTCGAGCTTAGAATAATTGTTATTATTTGGCTTTATTTATTATCTGATTATTACATGTTTTGATCCTAATGTGCTAACTGCTGCTTTTACCGCTTTGATATTATTTGAACTGTACATATAAACTGTGCGGAAACCCTTCTCTTCTCTCTTGAGAAGCGCACGCTGGTCGTGGCTTCTTTCTGTTAGTGTCATATGCCAAAATAGAACGAGGGTTCGGAGGAGTTGCAAAATCGGATGGCCTTTTGGTTACCGGTACACAGCTCCCGTCCTTGGCTCGAGTTGTCCGCTCGGGTAAGCCAGGTCTAGAACAAACACCTAGGTTTTACAGCTTAGCATAACATAACTTCATGCCGGATCCCTAGTAGGAACGCTTATTTGCATCATGTGCATTTGACTTAGGGGACTCAGCACAGGGGTTGGGTTCGTCTAGGACAGGCAACCTGAGAATAAAGACCATCTTGCTACATCCTGTTTGCTTTATGCATTTACTTGTTTCAAGGCTTGCATGCTGATCGGTTTCTGAATATCGGGAATGTTTGGAAAAGGAAGAGGAATAACGGTTAAGGGGGTAATTATTTATTCTTGAAAAGTCACAAAAATGGTTAAAGCTCTGCCAGAATTTTGAAAAAACGGGTGTCTTATTAATTTGTTTTAAAAAAAGAAAAAAAGGAGTCTTTGATTCATTTTTAAGAGAAAATAGGGTGTCCCCAAAATTCGATTTATGCCCGAACTACGTCAGTTTGATTCTCGCATGGTGCGGGATACGTAGGCAACCCCCATCGGGCTCAACTTGTTCTTTCAAAATAGAGGTACAAACCAAATAACGAAAGTTTTAAGGTAACATCATACTTTTCAGAAACAACCAAAATTTCGTTTTTCTAGAAAATAGTGTGTCGATTTGTGTATTTGAGTCTAATGAGTCTGGATCTTCGCTTAATCACCCCAATAAACATGCAGAATGAGCATGAGTCCAAGTTTGCCGATAACAGTTAGAAGCAAAATCCCCCTGGAAGTGCGATTATGGTGGGAGGATTTGGAAAAGCCAGAGCAAGACAAGGTCAAACTGCACTTGGGGGGTTTGGTTGATTTGTTGAAAGTCAGGCCTCGGTGCGACATCATAAAGGCTTTGGTTACATTCTGGGATCCGGCCCACAACGTGTTCCGTTTCTCAGATTTTGAACTCACCCCAACCTTAGAGGAAATGGCGGGTTACATGGACGTCACTGAAGGTTTGAGACACAAATACCTAATCGCTCCAAGGACTGTGAATTCACACAAATTCATGGATCTGTTGAAAATAAGCAAAGGAGTCCCATACGCTGAACTGGATAGAGGTTTTTCTACCCTACAATTCATATACCAGAGGTACGGGAGCATAGGAGGATTCAATGATCCAGAAAGTGGTGTTTGCAGCAGGGGAAATCTGGTAAAATGGAATGAGCATAGGCGGTTCGCTTTTATGGTGGCATTTTTGGGCCTTGTGGTGTTTCCCCGAAAAGATAGAAATATCGACCTAAAGGTGGCTGGAATCGTCAAAATCCTGATTACCAACGATAAAAGCATCCTTGCTCCCATGATAATGTCAGAAATATACCGAGCCCTCACGGCTTGTAAGGCTGGAGCAGACTTCTTCGAAGGGTGCAATTTGTTGTTACAGATGTGGATGATCGAACACTTGTGTCACCACCCTCAGTATATGCGCTACATGTCTACAAATGGGGGCTGCATCGAGGGTTATAGCCTAAGGGTTTCAGGTTTCCGATCACCGGGAGGGTTTGAAGAATGGATATCCTATCTCCGGGTCATCACCGCAGACCAAGTAAACTGGACTTTGGGTTGGCTTTCTGTGGAAGAAATCATATACATGCCCGCCACTGGTCCTCACTTCCTCTTAATGGGACTCAGGGGTATTCAACCTTATGCCCCTTACAGGGTAATGAGGCAGTTGGGAAGATGTCAAGTACTACACCCGGACGAAGATCTCAGCACTTATGCAGTCGAAGTCAGCAGTGACGGCCAATTTCCTGAAAAGACAGTTCGTTGCATATGGAGTGAATGCCAGTACTTAACGGCGAATACCCGAGTAAATGATTTGTCTAGGGGTGAAGTCTCGCCGGCCTATATCACTTGGCAGAACAAGAAGAACATCGTAAAACGGCCAACCAAACGGCCTCACCTCCGAAATTTTGTTGAGTCATCGCAAGAACAATGGGACTGGCTCGCAAAAGAGGAAGGTTACCTGGTTGAAATTAGGAAGCTGAAGCGACAAATGGAAAGGATGGTATTCGAAAACAACGTACAAGTCGCCCAAGAGCAGGCTGAAAAAGTCAAGTTAGCCCAAGAAAACCAAACCCTGAGGGCCCGGCTTCGCCAAGCCAGTAAGAATAACATCGACCGACAGAGGCGTTGCTCCGACGAAAGATTGATAGCCAGTTTGAGAAATCAGGTCATCTAGAGCCAGGTAGAATTAGACCTATCAGAGGCTTGCAAAGCAAGGATGAAGGCCAAATGGGCAGAAGGTACAATGGCCCGGAGAAAGCGCCTACAGCAAGTCATGAGGAATTGTGAACTGAGCGTCAAAGCAGCAAAGGAAACAAATTCCGCTTTGCAAAAGCGGATCTTCAAGCAAACACAAGATGCCCAGGCCGACCGGAGACGCTATTACAGTGCAATGACAAGGATGGAAAGGCAAATGGATATATTCCAGGATCAGCTCGCCGCCAATGCACAAACGCTAGGGTTAAAAAGCCGACAGATAAGGCAATTGTTCGCAGAAAGGGACAACATTCGGGCAAGAATTGACGAAGTCGGGCATTACATCTACCTAAAATGTTTGGCATGCGAGCAGACACCTGGGGAAAACCTCATTGCTTCCATCATGGGCTGCGTCCATCGGATTATGAACGAGTTGAAGGGCTTGCAAAGAGACCTTATACCTAGGGCCGCGAAAGGGCCGAAAGATGCCTCGTGGGTCCCTAAGTTGGAAAATTAGTTGTTGATCGAGTCCTGGTTGTTTTGTTTGTTGTTTCCCCAATGTTGTTTTCTTTTCCTCAAACCAAGTTTAAAACCCTGGAGTCTGTACTGTTGCTATTTTGTTTGAAGTAATGTGTAATAGCAAATTTTGATAATGAAATTAAGTGACTCCGGAAGAATTTCTATGTGTCTTTACTTTAAGGCAGAACTACGCCTGGTCTGATTCACGCGGGGACGTGATACGTAGGCAATCCCCGTAAGATTCGACCGCTTTCAATTTATAAAAAAAAAAAAAACGCAGGGTTTCGCAAAATACTTTAAAGAGACGAATGAACAAACCGGGATGACGCATGTGGATTGAAGCAAAGCATGTAGAAACGGTTAACTGCTTAGGTGCATTGCATCCTCTATGTGTTATGATCAAATCTGTTAAGCTCTAACACTAACAAAGTTTGTTGTTGTCTGACATCAGACAGTTAGTTGTTAAAGAATTCTGGCAACACATTCATACCAAACCAGATCCAAAGGACCGGTAGCAACAAGCATGACTACTTCAGAGAATAGTAATGAGGAAGAAAGGCCGATGAGCCAGTTGCTAAAAGAGGCAATGGAAAAGATTGAAAGGATGGGACTAGAGATGCATGCAATGCAGCTAGCCCTGGCCAAAACGCAAAAGAGCCCTGAGACAGTAGGACACGTGCCGGAGTACCCTCACTCTGGCCCTTCCACAAGCCGCCCAAATCCCCTCTATCATCAAGAAAGAAGCCCTCATGATTCCCAAGCTCCACCACCCCATCAACCTCTCCCAACACCCAATATTCCCATTTTTGTGGGACCTGCATCAGCCCCTTTGCAGCGAACGACCAGTGAGCCATTGTTTCAGGCTCACGATACACAATACTATCCCCCTGAGCCTACATTCCACGCACCGGAACCACAGGCTTACAATCCCCATTTGGAAATACCGGCAGAGGTTGAGAAGCCGGTTAAGGCCCCTGAACAGGATGAAGTGTTAAGAAAGTTCAAAAGCCTGGAGCAGTCCTTCAGGAACTTGCACGGGTTGGGCAATCAAGTCAGTGTGGCATACAAAGATCTGTGCCCTTTCCCAGATGTCCAACTCCCGGCTGGGTTCAAGATGCCCAAGTTCGATTTATATGAAGGGCACGGTGATCCCATGGCACATTTGCGGGGATTCTGTAGCAAAATGAGAGGGGCAGGAGGCAAGGATGAGCTTTTGATAGCTTATTTCGGCCAAAGTCTGAGCGGATCTGCACTGGAATGGTATACCAGGCAGGATTTCAGCAGGTGGTACACGTGGGATGACCTGGCGCAGGCTTTTGCAGGTCATTTCCAATACAATCTGGAGATAGTCCCTGACCGTCTCACGTTATTGAGAACTGGGAAGAAACCCGGGGAAAGTTTTCGCGAGTTCGGGTTCCGCTGGAGAGAACAAGCAGCTAGGGTCGATCCTCCCATGAGAGAGGGAGAGATGGTAGACTACTTTTTGCAGACATTGGATCCAACCTACTTTGGTCACTTGGTGACAACGGTTGGAAAATCTTTCAACGAGGTGGTCAAAATAGGGGTCATGATAGAAGAAGGTTTGAGGTCGGACAAGATCTTAAACTATTCGGCACTTAAGGCCACAACCCAGGCTATTCAAAGCGGCACGGGAGGTGCGCTAAGAAGAAAGAAAGAAGAGGTTGCCACGATCGAGGCAGGCAGTTGGTCCAGGGCTGGCAGGCCGCACTACAACCAACCCAGGCCTCACAGGTCAAACTACCCATACAACCCACCACAAAATTTCTACCCACCTCGAGAACCACATTGTTCCGTACACCAAGCCCAGGTATACACTCAGCCTCCGGTTCGCCCACAATGGCGCGCGCAGGCTCCCCAGAACATATATGCACCACCACAAAACACTTACCCTCCACCAAGGGCATATAGAAATCCTTCAGGGGCAGGTTTCCGGGGAAATCCAGATGCCAGAAATGACAGGTTGCGGAAGCAAAGAACCTTCACCGAACTCGGAGAAACCTACACCGCTGTGTTCCACAAGCTACGGCAATTGGGTTTGGTTAGTCCTGTCCATACTCGGGAACCAAATCCCCCGCCTCAGAATTTGAATCGTTCAATCAGTTGTGAATACTGTTCAGGGATGCTCGGGCACGATACCGAGAAGTGCTGGAAGTTAAGGCATGTCATACAGGATCTTATTGACACCAATAAGATCGAGGTCCAGACACCGGAGGCTCCTAACATCAACCAGAACCCACTGCCAGCGCACCACGAAACTCACATGATTGAGTTGGTGTGTGAGGGAGGAGAATTAAGAAAACCCTCACAAACAGTGATGATGATCCAAGCTGCCCCAAAAGAAGTCTTAACCAGTGGAGGAACAAATGTACAGTCGCAGGGAGAAGGCGTCAAGCCGGTAGTGATATTGGGGAAGAGCCCGTCCATCATAGCAAGCAAACCCGAGCCAAGCAAGTTGGTAATACCAGGGATCCTGCCCACACCGGCAGTCATGTTGAAAGGGGTATGTAGAGAACGAGTGACCATAAAGCCGGTGGTCCAACTGCCAATGCTTGACAGCAGGGCCGTGCCCTGGAAATATGAAAAAGCAGTGGTGACGTACCAAGGAAAACAGGTGGAAGAAGTCAGTTGTGAAGCGCAAGGGCTGACTCGATCAGGTCGATGTTTTGCTCCGGTGGAGTTAAGAAAAACCAACCCAGTGGCGACCAAGAAGCCAGTGTCAGAAGAAGAGGCTGAAGACTTCCTGAGGAAGATGAAAGTACAAGACTATTCTGTGGTTGAGCAGCTGAGAAAAACACCTGCCCAGATCTCACTATTGTCATTACTCCTCCATTCCGAGGAACATCGTCGGGCCCTGTTAAAGATATTGAACGAGGCCCATGTACCCCGTGAGATTTCTGTAAACCACCTGGAAACCATTGCCAGCAAGATTTTCGAGGTAAACAGAGTGACATTCTCAGACGATGACCTGTCAGTGGAAGGAACGGAGCACAATAAAGCTCTATACCTAGCTGTCAAATGTGAAGACTCGGTGGTAACCCGAGTATTGGTGGATAACGGCTCAAGCGCCAATATTTGTCCATTATCCACCTTGGACCAGTTAAAGGTTGACCGTGGAAGAATCCGGGAGAACAGCATCTGTGTCCGGGGGTTTGACGGAAACGGAACAGCCACTGTGGGGGATGTTGTACTTGAACTAACCATTGGCCCGGTCCTGTTTACCATGGAATTCCAGGTATTGGACGCCACGGTATCTTACAACTTGCTGTTAGGACGACCCTGGATTCACGCAGCTAAAGCGGTACCTTCCACCCTACATCAGACAGTGAAGTTCGAGTGGGAAAGACAAGAGGTCGTGTTACACGGCGAGGATACAACATGCACTATGGGCGGAACCATTGTACCATTCATAGAGACCGCTGATGACAAAGGTCCCTGGGTCTACCAGATTCTCGATGCAGGGTCGGCCAACAAAATTTCTGAAGGAGAAATCATTCCGCACCCTAGGGTGGCTGCCGCAACAGTCATGATGGTATCAGAAATGCTGGGTAATGGGTTTGTGCCGGGAAAAGGCCTAGGAGTTGAACTTCAAGGGATAGTCCAACCTGTCTCCCTTCCTAAGAATCTGGAAACTTTCGGGTTGGGGTTCAAACCAACTGCAGCAGACAGGAAGCAAGCGCGAAAAATGAAGAAGAGAGTCTGGTTTCTGCCTAAACCAGTGCCACGCCTCTCAAGGTCTTTTGTTAAAGCTAGCGCCGAGGGGTCAGCGATCCCAAAGATTCGAGGACCTTTGATCGGCATAAGTGAAGAACTGAATCAGAGTTTTGAGAGACTATTCGCGGATGTCAGTATGGTGGAAGCTGGAGAGGGTTCCAGCAGAGCAGAGATACAATTTGTGGGGCCTGAGGCCAAGACCAACAATTGGACGGTTACTCCTCTTCCTGTCCGAGGGGAGTCTTGGTAGTAGGCTTTGATTAATGTTTTGTTTGTTTGTTTGTTTGATCAGATTATTCAAGGGTGTAATCCCAATTTTACTTTCGTTTTGTAAAAGTGTGAACCCTTTTTATCCTGCAAATTTAATAAAGTTCTTTTCTTTTGTCCCGTTTTGATTTCTTGTTTTGTTCTTTTTCTTTCTGAACAGTTCTCTTTTTACTGGTCCTAATGACATGGCATGCGCAGCGGATCTTCGACCTAGTCTAATAAATCAATCTGAATCTGACTCAATGATGCAAGAGGTCGTTTGTGATAATGAATCCGAATGTGACGAAGGGGAAGCCTTCGAAGAAATAAATCGAGAACTGTGCCAATTTGAAGAGAAACCCAAGCCTAACCTAAATGACACTGAGGATGTGAACCTAGGAGACGCTGATAACATCCAAGAGACCAAAATTAGCATCCACATTGAGCCGAATGTCAAAGCAGAATTGATCGAAACTCTCAGGGAATTCAAAGATGTTTTTGCATGGTCATATGATGATATGCCTGGATTGAGCACCGATTTAGTGGTTCACAAATTGCCCACTGACCCGGCACACCCTCCGGTCAAGCAAAAACTAAGGAAATTTAAAACAGAAATGAGTGTGAAAATCAAAGAAGAAGTGATCAAGCAGTTGCAATCGAAGGTCATTCGGGTCACTCGATATCCCGAGTGGCTGGCCAATGTGGTACCAGTCCCAAAGAAGGATGGAAAAATCAGGGTGTGCGTCGACTACCGCAACCTCAACAAAGCAAGTCCCAAGGACAATTTCCCGTTACCCAACATTCATATCCTGATCGATAATTGCGCTGGGCGCGAGATCGGATCCTTTATGGATTGCTATGCGGGTTATCATCAGATCCTAATGGACGAAGAGGATGCTGAGAAGACAGCGTTTATTACGCCATGGGGAACCTACTGCTATCGGGTAATGCCGTTCGGGTTAAAGAACGCCGGGGCAACGTACATGCGAGCAATGACTGCTGTGTTTCATGACATGATACACAAAGAAATAGAGGTATACGTCGATGATGTGATCATCAAATCTTGGCGTCAGGAGGACCATGTGGCAGACCTAAGGAGATTTTTCCAAAGACTCCGGAGGTATGATATCAAGCTTAACCCGGCCAAATGCGCATTCGAGGTTCCATCAGGAAAGTTGCTAGGATTCATCGTCAGTCGACGGGGGATTGAGTTAGACCCATCCAAAATTGAATCCATCCGAGATTTGCCACCGCCAAGGAACAAAACAGAGGTAATGAGTTTGCTGGGTAGACTCAATTACATCAGCAGGTTCATCGCTCAACTCACAGCAACTTGTGTGCCCATATTTCGGCTACTGAGAAAGGATGCTGCAGTAGGTTGGACGGCAGAGTGTCAGGAGGCTTTCGACCAAATCAAAGGGTATCTGTCTAATCCACCCGTATTGGTCCCGCCTAAGCCCGGGAAACCTCTAATCCTTTACCTGACGGTTTTAGAAAATTCATTTGGTTGTGTACTGGGGCAACATGATGACACAGGAAGGAAGGAGCAGGCCATCTACTATCTTAGCAAGAAATTCACAGTGCATGAGGTCAAGTACACTCAACTCGAGAAAACGTGTTGCGCCCTAACTTGGGTAGCTCAGAAATTGAAGCACTACCTGTCTTCGTATACTACTTATCTCATATCCCGTTTGGACCCGTTGAAGTATATCTTTCAGAAACCTATGCCCACGGGAAGGTTGGCAAAATGGCAAATTCTGCTCACAGAATTTGATATCATCTACGTAACGAGGACGGCCATGAAAGCCCAGGCACTGGCAGACCATTTGGCAGAGAATCCCGTTGATGAAAAATACGAGCCCTTAAGAACGTATTTTCCTGACGAAGAGGTGATGCATACGAATGAGTTGGAATTACCTGAGGAACCGGGTTGGAAGCTTTTCTTCGATGGAGCTGCGAACGCAAAAGGGGTTGGAATAGGAGCAGTACTCATTTCTGAAACAGGACGGCATTATCCTGTTACGGCTCAACTGCGCTTCCATTGCACCAACAATATGGCCGAATATGAGGCTTGCATTCTGGGTCTGCGCCTGGCTGCCGACATGGATGTCCAAGACGTCTTGGTCTTGGGAGACTCGGACCTCTTGGTACATCAAATTCAGGGTGAATGGGAAACACGAGATCTAAAGCTCATACCATACCGACAATGCTTGCATGATCTGAGCAAGCAATTTCGATCGGTGAAGTTCAAACACATCCCGAGAGTTCACAATGAGGTTGCGGATGCCTTGGCCACCTTGGCATCAATGCTGCACCACCCTGACAAAATGTATGTTGATCCTCTACACATCCAGGTCCGTGATCAGCACGCCTACTGCAACGCCATAGAAGAAGAAGCAGATGGCGAACCCTGGTTTCATGATATCAAGGAATACCTCAAGATGGGGATATATCCAGAACATACCTCTAGAGACCAAAAAAGAGCCCTCCGGCGTTTGTCGAATGGTTTCTTCCTCAGTGGGGGAATATTGTACAAAAGAACCCCGGATCTGGGATTGTTGAGATGCATAGACGCCAGGCAGGCAACAACGGTTATAGCAGAAGTACATGCTGGAGTTTGTGGGCCGCACATGAGCGGATATGTATTGGCAAGAAAGATCCTTCGAACAGGGTGTTATTGGCTAACCATGGAACACGACTGTATCACTTTCGTGAGGAAATGCCATCAGTGCCAAATACATGGAGACTTGATTCACTCTCCGCCAACAGAGTTGCATACGATGTCAGCACCCTGGCCGTTTGTAGCATGGGGCATGGATGTCATTGGGCCCATCGAGCCAGCAGCGTCCAACGGTCATAGGTTCATTCTAGTGACCATTGATTACTTCACCAAATGGGTGGAGGCTAAAACCTTCAAATCAGTAACTAAGAAGGTAGTGGTGGACTTTGTTCACTCCCATATCATCTGTAGATTTGGGATCCCAAAAGTGATCATCACGGATAACGGTACGAATCTTAATAGCAGCTTGATGAGAGAGGTATGCCAACAATTTAAGATTACACACCGCAATTCCACCCCATATCGTCCCAAGGCGAATGGAGCAGTCGAAGCAGCCAATAAGAACATCAAGAAGATACTGCGAAAAATGGTGGAAGGGTCCAGACAATGGCACGAGAAATTACCCTTTGCTTTGTTGGGTTACCGCACTACCGTCCGGACTTCCATAGGCACAACTCCTTATTTGTTGGTGTATGGAACTGAGGCCGTGATACCAGCGGAGGTCGAAATTCCGTCCCTCCGAATTGTCGCTGAAGCCGGAATTGATGATGATGAATGGATCAAAGCTCGCTTGGAACAGTTGAGCCTGATAGATGAGAAAAGATTGGCAGTAGTGTGCCATGGTCAGCTGTACCAGAAGAGAATGGCAAGAGCGTAAAATAAAAAGGTGCGCCCCAGGAAGTTTGAAGTAGGGCAGCAGGTATTGAAGAAGATCCTCCCACATCAGGTCGAGGCAAAAGGCAAATTCGCCCCAAATTGGCAAGGGCCTTATATCGTGACCAGAGTATTGTCCAACGGTGCTTTGTGTTTGACAGATGTCGAGGGTAGATGTGTCGACATGGCTATCAATTCAGATGCAGTCAAGAGATATTATGCGTAATTTCTTTAATTACGGCAATTTTTGGTTTATTTGTTTGTATTTGGCATTTGTCGAGTAATGAGATGACGGAGGCAATTCTTTCTCCTATCCAAACACTTTTAACCCTCGCTTCCCCCTTTGAGCCTTAAGCAAATTCTTTCAATACCCCTCTTTTGGAATCACTAATGGGAAAGATACGAAAAAAGAAAAAAAAAAAAGAAAAGAAAAAGAAAAGAAAAGAAAAGAAAAAGACATGAAAAAAAAGGGAAAAGAAAATGAAAAGAAAGAAAAGAAAAATCAAGGAATATAAAACCGTGGGAACTACGTTTGACCTGATTCCTCAAAGAGGATACGTAGGCGCCTCACGGCTCGGTCATAGTATGCATCATAGTAAATATAGGATGCATAATGTACATAGTGTGCATAATAGGCACAATGTGCGTAAACGCACATAGCTCAGCATAAGCATAAAAAATAAATTCCCCAAGCAAGAAAACTGGGGCAGAGGTTATGTTTTAAGTTCCAACAAAGGTTTGATTCCAAAAGTTGTAGCACATCACCCTTCAAGTTGTTTTCATTTTATAGCCTTTCTTCAATCCCACACCAAAACCAACATCGACATCCAAAAGACCTCCCGATCAATGTTCGAGAGATGCCAAATCCGGCAAATAAGGCCGAGAATAATACACTGATCCCCAGCAAAGAAAAGGATCGTAAGACTGGGAATGAGTTGATAGTCACAAGAATCCCCGGAAGAGAGGGTCGTATCTACAACACACCGGATTCTCGAAAGAAATAAAATGAGAGAGTCTTATCGGGGAAAACCTTCACAGGCACCGAAAGGCGATGTAAGATGAGGGATATGAAATGAGAGAGTCTTATTGGTGAAAACCTTCGCAGGCACCATAAGGCGCCGGGAGATGAGAGAAAAGAGAGAGTCTCATTAGTGAAAACCCCTCGAAGGGCACTATGAGGCGACAAGACGAATCAACAAAAGCTACCACATTTGCAACAGCATGGACAGTCACTTATCATCCCCAGCAAGTCAGACCATTCGGCAAATCGATTGATACAAATAGACTGGGTCGGGAATCTATGGTGCACGTCATGATCACGGGGACCAGTTGTGTCCTCCAGATAAGTTCTTTTGATTGTCTCCTCCCACAAAATATTGGTTCAGAAAGATTTTCTCTTTTCCATATCTTTATTTCTTTTCCTAAAAAATGTGTCTTTGAAGGATTTGTCAAAGCTTACTACCAGAAACCGAAGGGGAATTCATCCAATGCAGGATAATACAAACAGTCTTAAAGGCTAGCCCCAGGCAATGCAGGGATCGTGCTCGGAAATGTTGGAAGAAGTAAGCTCCAAAAGGGAGTGGTTTCGGGAGTTAGAAGCAGACTCCCACATCATGTGTTTTAAAAGATTGCAGAAAAGGGGATAAATTGAAAACCAATCCCCAGCAGGCTAGAAACCCCCAACAGGCAACTTTGCCCGCCAACCAATTATGGGGACAAAGAGCAAGAAAATGGGAAGAGAGAAAAATTGCTCGCCAGAAAGGCACCCTCTACCACCACGATTAAAACTGATTAAATCCTTTTGTCTCCTGCAGGAAAACAAAGGATTGATGATGGCAGCAAGATGCACCGCCATGGAAGTCACCAAAAACCGGGGCAGAAAATTTTCTGCCGATTGTCGAAAATTTTCTCGGAAGAACGGGGAAACAATTTCAATACATTTAAGTTCTAGGTCTCCCACCAGTATAATGCGGGAATACATTTAAGTTCTAGGTCTCCCACCAGTATAATGCGGGAATACATTTAAGTTCTAGGTCGCCCACCAGTATAATGCGGGAATACTTTCAAGTTCTAGGTCGCCCACCAGTATAATGCGGGAATACATTTAAGTTCTAGGTCGCCCACCAGTATAATGCGGGAATACATTTAAGTTCTAGGTCGCCCACCAGTATAATGCGGGAATACATTTAAGTTCTAGGTCTCCCACCAGTATAATGCGGGAATATATTTTAGCTCTAGAGTTTGGAATCAGTAGCCCCACCTGAAGACGGAAGGTTACAACAGAGATCCCCAAGCAGGAAACAATAAAATCCCCAGCACCAAGAAGCAGACAACTGCAGAGGCAAGCGCGCAATTCAAAAGGAAAAAGGAACGCATCTCAAAAGAAGCAGTTTGGGAGCGTTGTAGCATGCCCAGTATGACGATGCTGATGAAGAAACATACCACTGAAGAAACCATTGGAAAATTTAAAGAAGAAAGTCGTGTCCCCAGCGGATCAAGCAAAGTGATGAAAACTGGCATTCAAACGTCAGCAAAGGACCAGCATCATCTCCCAAAGTCACAAGATAAAGGCATCGGAGGAAAGTGGTAGCCGACAAGAAAGCAAGGCAACAAGAACAAGTTGAAGATGGATGAGATTTCAGGATCCTCAGTTTAGCTTAGCTTCTTGTTTTCCTTTGAGCAATGTAATAGGGGGATCGGTTGAGCAGTAGCATCCTACAGCAGCATACAACAGCGCACAACGACAGCAAACACTACAGTCGCACGGTAGTCCCAGCTACCAAAATTTCCCGAACTACATTGACCTGATTCCTGTTTCAGCCCGGGATATGTAGGAAACCTCTGAAGCAAAGGTTCGGTCAAATCTTTTTCAAAAAATGCTTCACACGGAGTATTCGGACGGGCAAAAATCGCTCGCTTTATCTTTGCGCGAAAACCCTTCATGTCTTCGTGCAAAGAGGGGCAGCTGTAAGCACGTGATTTTTGCTTCACGGACAATCGCTCCAAAAGAAAATAAAAATAGTGGCAAAAGGCTTCGCTATACAATTTTTCGATCTTTCCATGACATGTGTTGTTAGTCGTTTATGAGTCTGTCCATTTTGCAAACAAAAATACAAAAATATGTGTCAGTAAAAGAAAATTCAAAAAATAATATATATATGTGTGCGTCCTTCGTTCTAGGCTTTTAGTTAACTTACTTGAATATTTGGTGTTAATTGTGTTAAAATGTTCCATTGTTGTTTAGTTTTAATTTCATTATTTTATTGTCTATTATTTTATTTTTTGAAAAATGAAACTAAAAAAAAAACAACAAAAAAAAGAGAGGGAAGAAAATCGGTTGGGCCCAAGGAAATAAACCAAAAAATGGGCCCAAACCAATTCGATCAGGTCCAGTCCAAAACCGGCTGCCCAGGCACCTCCTGAAACGACGTCGTTTCAGGCAAATCAATCTGAGCCGTCTGTCCCAGCCGATCCAACGGTTCAGGACCTCTTTTAGCGACCATGTTCAAACCCGACCCAAATAACCAATCCGATCCGACCCCTCACTTAAACCAAACGACCCCGTTTAACTACCAAACGACCCCGCCTCGTGTCTCATCCTCAGATCCAAGCCGTTGAGATCATCTGATCTAACGGCTCAGATCCAATCAGACTCCCCATATATAAACTCAACCCTTCACCCCACGCCCCCTATCCGAACCCCACCCCTCACTCGTCTCCTTCCCCGAACCCTGAAACCCCCAAACCCTAACGCCGCCCTAGCTTCCCTTCCACCAAAACCCGGCGGCATGAACGCCGGGGGCCACCTCCTGAACACCCTAAGCCCCCCTCACTCTCCTGAACATGGACCTGTTACCCCCTAGGCTCGAATCACTTTCCTTCGACTCGAATCTTCATTTGAAGATTTGAGTCGAACCTGGACCTATGCCAAACCACCCCATCTTCACACCAGACACTCCCCTGACCTTCCTCGTGACCAAGCTAAGCTTGGTTTGGTCCGAATCTACCCACAACTCCCTAAAAATCAGATCTGGAAATCCAGACTTTAAAACACATGCATCTGGGGAATCCGGCCGGTTTCGACATGGGTTTGAGGTCTAATAGACCTTAATCAAGGTGTTCTCATGTGAGAACATCCTGATTAAAGTTTGTTCGGCCTCAAAAGTTCGAGGTTAAATCAGATTTGGGTCTGTTTGATTTAAACATTTTCGGTAAGTTTTCCTTTCTTTTGTGTTAGTTTTAATTAAGTGGTCAGCATGTTTCGTTGTGTTTGTTTGTTTATTTTTGTTATTTTTCATTCGGATTTCTTTCATCTCTGTAAAGACCTTTTTATTTGGTCGATTGTGTTCTGTGTATGATTCTGAATGTACTCTATGATAAACATGATCGTCGATTAGTTTAATCGTCAGATAAGTTAACTCATATAGGCCCC
Organism: Nicotiana tabacum; assembly: GCF_000715075.1. Classification (NCBI taxonomy): domain Eukaryota; kingdom Viridiplantae; phylum Streptophyta; class Magnoliopsida; order Solanales; family Solanaceae; genus Nicotiana; species Nicotiana tabacum. Next base: position 145,999,515 of record NC_134090.1, read on the forward strand.
AGTAATTGAACAAAAATTGTCTGATGCCCTTTAGGTCCCTAAATGTATTGTTTATGTGAGCGATTGATTATTACCTGCTATAATTAGTATAGTCGACTCGATAAATGTCGTCGATTAGTTTTCTATAACTAATGAAACGAACAAACTAATAATGTCGCATGACTAATGAGCCTGTATGGTGGTTTGAATTGGGCATTGCCTATGAATATTAGTTTGTAACTACCTTGTAAACAATTAAAAAAGCCAGGCTGGGGCAATTCTGAAATCAAATGGTTAAAGCCCAAAGTGCCCTGATACTGCAATGGGCAGGGCAGTGATAATCAAGGGCTAGCAAGGGTAGTCTGGGGTTTGAAAAGAACAAAAATGATTAGTTTAAATGAGCTGACAAGTAGGGTACTAATTTGGGATTAAATTAATGCCAATGGGGAACAAGACATAAGAGCATGGGAATTTAAAATGAATACTAAAATGAACCCATAACTCTTGATTAAAGAAAGCCAGGCGTGGGGAACAAAAAGGGCTGGCATCAAAAGATGCTTAGGATGGGCTTAATAGGGAGGGGCAGACTGCAAAGTTGAGGATGCAGGCAGCTTAGCTGCACTAGGTCGATTAGCTTATAAATAAGCTGTTTTAGAACATAAGAGAGGGCTGGAGTTTTGAGTCTTAGGCTGGACTTTTAGTCTTCAGAAAAAGAGAGAAAAGGCTGGAAATTTTAGTCTTGAAGAGAGGTCTTGTGAGTTGAAGAAAACTGGAAAAAAAAACAGAAAGAAATTTCCAGAAATACTGTAACTGAACACTGTCCAAGAATTGCACAAAGAAACCAAGTTGGTTATCCTAACTGGGATTGTTCTTTGTTCCATTAAGAGAAGTCTGTGTTTCTTCTGATGTGATTGTTGCTACACTGAGCTTTCTGTGTGCTGTTGGTTTGAGTTTTAGTCTCCTTGATTGTCGAAACTGTGCTGGTTATTTGCTGAGCCTTGGTGGTTATTGAACTTCTGTGGCTATAGCACAAAATATTCTGTTTCCTTTCTCGACTGGTTTTGTTTCCTATCCTGTCTTCCTGGGATTATTAGTCTGTTGCTCGACCAACGTGTGAACTTCAGCTTTGTGGCTGTTTGGTTGTTGCTGTGTTGTGCCATTTATCTGCTGCTGCTGTGCTTGCTGCGTACCACTCAGCTGATCATTTCCTTCTTCTTTTGTTTCTCTATACCAGGTACATGACTAATACTCTGTCAAATGTAATTGGAAAGTTGAGCATGAATACAAAAGAAAAGACCTGAAGAGTGACTTTTATACATAGATTGTTACATTAAATATCATGTACTGTATAATAATTTTCATTCCTGTTTTGATAATGGAAGTAGCCTGTATGCCCAGTATATATCAATGTAGATTAGCTGAATGTTTGTTTATACATGTATGTTGTTAGGTGAAAATATTCCCAATGTAATAGGTTGTATCTTAGACTTAGTTTAACTGTGCAGTATATTCTTTAATAGGCCAAACCTGAAAACTATCCACTACTAGTTAATTTCTTTCCCTTTAATAGGCGATCCTTTTATAACTGATAAACCACGCCAATAGAACCCAGAACAAGTTCACGGCCTCAACCTCACAAAGGTCGAGCCCAGGTCGAGGACAGATCAGGCAGGCCCGCATCGAGCGAGCAGTGGCCCAGGTCTGGCCAACCGCGCGTGGGCTAGATTTGGGCCCAGGATTATTTGTTTGGCCGACTGTGCACGCAGCTTCGGTCCCAACTTTTGTTAAGCATTTCTGAATTCCATTACAAACAACTTGCAAGCATGTAATTAATTAGGACTATCTACCGTTTTTAATTGATAGAGACGAACACGACAAGAAACGTAGTTGCTATAGGATATCCTTTTAAAATAAGAACGAGATGAGCCTCGCCAAATAAAATACAATTGCGGGGCCCTCAGTAAATATTTGCTTTAAAAATTATTTAGACTTCGGGATGGACCATTTAGTAAAATTCCACGGTCCTACCCAAAATAAATACGCTAGTCGCTTTAGGCGCGCCTTTAACAATTTAATTTCCTTAAACTCGGGTGCACATTGATGTGACCCAAATCCAAATCTCAACGGAGTCAAAGTGTGTCGACGACCGCGGGTACATTGATTGTAACGCGGTTCGAGATACATTTTCACAACGTTGTAATCCTTGATAAAAACAGTAAATGATAAAAGCGGTTAAAAGTTAAATTTTGCACATAAGTTCAGACTTGTATAAAATCAGATAATCAAGCCGAATATAACAGTTGAGCGACCGTGCTAGAACCACGGAACTCGGGAATGCCTAACACCTTCTCCCGGATTAACAGAATTCCTTATCCGGATTTCCGGTACGCAGACTGTAATATGGAGTCATCATTTTCCTCGCTTCGGGATTAAAATTGGTGACCTGGGACACCCTAAATCTCCCAAGTGGCGACTCTGAAATAAATAAATAAATCCCGTTTCGATTGTCCTTTAATTGGAAAAAACTCCCCTGTGCCCCCGCGGGCGCGGAAAAAGGATGTGTGACACTTATCTTGATGAACTGACGATTGTGAAGTACGACGAGGCAACGCAACAAACGGATATGGACTCAGAAGAAGATGATATACCAAAAGAGATTGTTAAAGAGGTTGAGGATTTTGAGAACAGACCTAAGTCTAACTTGGACGAAACTGAGATTGTCAACCTGGGAGATGCAGAAAATTTCAAAGAAACACGAATCAGCGTTCATCTGTCACCATCATAAAAGAAAGAGTACACGGAATTTCTAAGGGAATATGAAAACATATTCGCCTGGTCTTATGATGACATGACTGGTCTCAGTACATCTATTGTAGCTCACAAACTACCAACCGATTTGACATGTCCACTAGTAAAACAGAAGCTTAGGAAGTTCAAACCTGACATGAGTTTCAAAATCAAGGAAGAAGTCACCAAGCAAGTCAAAGCCAAGGTTCTCAGGGTAGTAGAGTATCTAACATGGTTAGCCAATATTGTGTCAGTGCCGAAGAAGGACGGGAAGGTTAAAGTCTGTATCGACTACCGATATCTCAACCGGGTCAGTCTGAAAGATGACTTCCCATTGCCGAACATACACATTCTAATTGACAACTGCGGCAAGCATGAACTATAGTCATTCGTTGATTGTTTTGCTGGGTATCATCAGATATGGATGGATAAGGAAGACACGGAGAAATGGCTTTCATTATGCCATGGGGGATGTATTGTTACAAGATGATGTCGTTCGGGTTAAAGAACGCTGGGGCCACCTACATGAGGGCCATGACTATAATTTTCCATGACATGATACACAAAGAGATCGAGGTATATGTAGATGACGTCATCATCAAATCCAAGAGAGCCAATGACCACATGGAAGATCTGAGGAAGTTCTTCAACAGACTAAGAAGGTACAACTTGAAGCTGAATCCTGCCAAATGTGCATTCGGGGTTCCTACCGGAAAAATACTCGGGTTCATTATGAGTCGTCGAGGAATAGAACTGGATCTGTCAAAGGTCAAATCTATCCAAGAATTGCCAGCACCGAAGAACAAGAAAGAGGTTATGAGTTTCTTGGGAAGGCTTAACTACATCAGTCGATTCATAGCTCAATCCACTGTCATTTGTGAGCTAATCTTTAAGATGTTGAAGAAGGACGTCGCTACCAAATGGACTGATGATTGTCAGAAAGCCTTTGACAGAATCAAGGAATACCTGTCAACGCCGCCAGTTTTGATCCCGCCCGAGCCGGGTAGACCTCTATTACTCTACCTTACAGTATTGGATGGAGCTTTCGGTTGCGTTTTAGGGCAGCAAGATGAAATGGGAAGAAAGGAGCAGGCCATCTATTATCTCAGCAAGAAGTTCACCCTGTACAAGGCCCGATATTCTCTATTGGAACGCACCTATTGTGCCCTAACTTGGGTAGCTCAGAAGTTGAGGCACTATTTATGTGTCTATACTACTTATCTCATATCAAGAATGGATCATTTGAAGTACATCTTTCAGAAGCCCATGCCCACTGGCAAGATAGCCAAGTGGGAAATCCTACTGAGTGAATTTGACATTGTTTACGTGACTCAGAAGGCAATCAAAGGACAAGCACTAGCAGATCATCTTGCTGAAAATCCCGTGGATGAAGAATACGAGCCTCTAAGGATGTATTTTCGTGATGAAGAGGTATCTTTCATAGGGGAAGATATTGCAGAACCCTATGATGGTTAGAGAATGTTTTTTGACGGAGCAACAAACTTCAAAGGAATTGGCATAGGAGAGGTCCTAGTATCAGAAACCGGCCAACATTATCTGGTGTCTGCCAAGCTCAGGTTCCCGTACACCAACAACATAACCGAGTACGAAGCCTGTATCTTAGGGCTCAAGATGGCCATTGACATGAACATTCAGGAACTGCTAGTGATAGAAGATTAAGACCTGCTTATACATCAGGTCCGAAAAGAATAGGCAACCAAGAACTCTAAGATACTCCCTTATCTGCATCATGTACAGGAATTGAGGAAGAGGTTCACAAGACAGAGTTCCAACATGTTCCTAGAGTTCAGAATGAGTTTGCCGATGCATTGGCTACCCTATCGTCCATGATACAGCACCCGGACAAGAACTTCATTGATCCTATTCTGGTAAAGATCTATGATCAGCCAGCTTAATGCACTCATGTAGAAGAAGAAGCAGATGGAAAACCTTGGTTTCATGATATTAAGGAATATTTGACGAAAGGAGAATATCCAGAACTCGCAAATCCTACTCAGAAATGCACACTTCGTAGATTATCTAACAACTTCTTTCATAGTGGAGGAATCCTATATAGGAGGACTCCTGATTTGGGGTTACTAAGGTGTGTCGACGCAAAGGAAGCATCCAGGATATTGGAAGAAATTCATGCAGGGACCTGCGGTCCGCATATGAACGGCTTTGTCTTAGCCAAGAAAATACTCTGAGCTGGTTATGTTTGGATGACTATGGAAACGGACTGCATCCAGTATGTCCGAAAATGCCATCGTTGTCAGATACATGCAGATATGATAAATGTGCCTCCAAGCGAGCTTACGGCAACAAGCTCGCCATGGATGTTCGCCGCTTGGGGAATGGATATTATTGGACCTATCAAGCCTGCAGCATCAAACGGGCACAGGTTCATTCTAGTGGCAATTGATTATTTCACCAAATGGGTTGAAGCAGCATCGTACAAAGCAGTGACTAAGAAAGTGGTAGCAGATTTTGTCCCCGATCGTATTGTTTGTCAGTTCGGAATTACGGAGTCAATCATCACTGATAATGGTTCCAATCTCAACAGCGACCTGATGAAAGCCATGTGTGAAACCTTCAAGATCAAACACAAGAATTCTACAGCTTACAGACCTCAGATGAACCGAGTTGTAGAAGCCGCCAATAAGAATATCAAGAAGATATTGAGGAAGATGATAGAAAAGAATAACCAGTGGCATGAGAAGTTATCATTTGCCTTGTTGGGATACCGCACCATAGTCCGCACATCAACCGGGGCAACTCCCTATATGTTGGTTTATGGTATAGAAGCAATCATTCCCGTCGAGGTAGAAATTCCCTCCTTAAGAATCATACAGGAAGCTGAACTTGACGATGCAAAATGGGTAAAGAGTCGGTACGAGCAGCTAGCTCTTATAGATGGAAAGAGAATGAATGTAGTTTGCCACGGTCAGCTCTATCAGAACAGAATGTCCAGAGCCTTTAACAAAAGATTCAAGCCGAGACAGTTTACACCGGGGCAGCTAGTGTTAAAGATGATCTTCCCACATCAAGAGGAGGCCAAAGGGAAGTTCTCTTCGAACTGGCAGGGTCCATACATGGTTCACCGGTTCCTCACCGGAGGAGCCCTCATACTTGCAAAAATAGACGGTGAAGTTTGGCCGAAGCCGATCAATTCAGATGCAGTGAAGCGATACTATGTGTGACTTTTATGCTTTCATTATATGATTTAATTTGAACTACGCCTGACCTGATTCCCGTTTAAGAGGGGATACATAGGCAGCCCTACGAGTTTGGTCATAATTCAATAAAATTTTCATTTCCCCCCGCTATTGGAAACCGGGGCAGAATTTTGAGGAGGACCCTCAAAATTTCGAAGTGATTTCAGTCATTCGACGCAAGCAGCCGTCGGAAGCAGCAGCCCGGTAAACTGGGGTAGAATTTTGAAGAGGACCCTCAAAATTCCGGAGCAAGAAAAGTTGCAGTATCTTGGACCACGTCGCAGTCGTCAGTTTATCTAAAGAAAACTATTCTTAATTATGTATTTATTATCATATTTCTTTACCAAATCATGCATGTTTGTTACCAAAGTTGCTTCGTTTAGCAACACTACCCCAATGATATCAGAACAGAGTCGAGTAGGTCAAGCAGAGCTAGCAAGAATACGAACTAACCTCCCCTCTTTACAAAACTCACAATTTTTCTTTGAATGCAGGCACTTGAGTTGCAAAATCATCAAATATACTATACACTCACAAGACTCACATTGCTCAGGAATATAACGCCCAAAACCATTGCACTTACTCACAGCTACTATCCGCACACAGTGCTCCCAGCAGACACAGTATCCCCAGCAGTCGCAATATCTCGATCCGCTATTAGCTAAGAAAATTCTATCATCATTTTGCCCTTTTACTCCTTGCATAAGGCTACCTTTCTTCCTTCCGAGGTTAAGCTCTACCTCCATCTGCATTTCCCTGCATTGCATAAGGCTACCTTTCTGCCTTCCGAGACTAAGCATTGTCTCCATCTGCATTTCTCTGCATTGCATAAGGCTACCTTTCTGCCTTCCGAGGTTAAGCTCTACCTCCATCTGCATTTCCTGCATTGCATAAGGCTACCTTCTGCCTTCCGAGGTTAAGCTCTACCTCCATTTGCATTTCCCTGCATTGCATAAGGCTACCTTTCTGCCTTTCGAGACTAAGCACTGTCTCCATCCTACATTGCTTCGTATTGCATAAGGCTACTGTTCTGCCTTCCGAGACTAAGCACTGTCTCCATCCTGCATTGCTCTGTATTGTATAAGGCTACTGTTCTACCTTCCGAGGCTAAGCATTGTCTCCATCCTGCATGGATGAAATATTGCCACTTTATCACTCTTACATCGGTTGAAATATCACCACCTTTATTTACGTCTCGCATCGGTTGAAATATCGCCACCTTCTGCATTTCATGGGCTGAAAGATCGCCAAATTGTCCAAAGGCGTCATTGTTCGGAGGCACCATTTGCATAGCCCGAGAACACCATGTCATGGCCTGAGGACCACATTTTATCTCTTGCATATTATTATTCAAAGGCATCATAGTTCGGAGGCATCATTCTCATAGCCTGAGAACATCATTTCATAGCCTGCGAATCCTTTATCATACGCTTCATGGCCCAGGACGTCATAGTCCGAGGACGTCAACCTAACCGTCCGAAGACAGCATCCATGGTCCAGTGGGAACTTGCATCACGTTTAAATTTATGCACAATATATGCTCATTTGCAGGTAAACCGGCTGGCAATGGCCGTCTCAGCAGGGGCGATCTCGCTCCAGTTCCCGCAGCCTATCAGACTCTGACCATCCTTCTCAACCCGAACATCGCGTCCGCTTTTCGAAATCTCCATCGGCATGTTCCGCCAATGGATCCTGAACTACATATGGCCTGATTCCTGTAAGACCAGGGATATGTAGGCAGCTTAGGAACCAGAGCTCGGTCAAAATTGGCCATCATATCTTTACTCGGCAACTCTTTCATCCTTCTCGGGTAAAGAGGGGCAGTTGTTGATACCCAATTTTTCCCTATGTATTTTAATATACAAAAAAATTTCAAAATAGAATATATGCATACATAAGCATACCCAAGTGTTTTAGAATTTTTCCAATCTTTTGAAGAGTTTTTAAAATTAATTTACTATCCATTTTAGCAGTACAAAATTCATAATTATTCCCAAAATCATCAATTTTGGTGAATAATTTATTTTATTCCCATATTTATACCAAAATATAGTTAATATAATTTTTGTACATTTTTAAAAATTTATTTGGTATTTAAAAGACTAAATTGCATATAATTGCAATTATAGCCTATTTTAAGATTAATAGGATTTCTATAATTGTAAAATCGGTTTCAATATTTTTAAATCAATATTTATGCGTTATTAGTTGGGTTAGTACTTTTAATTTGTTTTTAAAGTCTTTTTCAATATTTTTATAAAATAAAAGAGGAAAATTGGTTATTTAACATTTAGCCTAGTTCTATTTCAATTACAGCCTCATTTCCTTTCAATTTTAACCTCAATTTGACCCCAATTCCGCCCAAATTAAAACCAACCCAGTTTCAATCTGGATCCAACCCACGACCCAATTACAAACGACCCAACCCGTTCCTCACCTACCACTTAAATCTGGACCGTTGATCACTCAAGATCAACGGCCAAGACTCGCCCTTCCATAATTAAACCTAAATGACTACCCTAATCTCCCTCATTCCCACCTGACTCGCAGCCTTGAAACCCTTCGTCTCTCAAAACACTCTCAAGCTCTCTAAAACCCTAGCCATCTCCCACCTTATTCTACCATGTTTCCACCGGAATCCGTGGCTTCTCAGGCCATGGATGGTTGGTACTCACCCCCCTCCACCATCAAACCATGGTTTTTCGAAGTTTTGAGGCCCGACTCCGATGGCTCTCTTCAGATCCTTCTCAGATCTGTAGATCTATGGCTTCTCCGGCCATTATTCCGGCGTGTTCAAGCAATATGAGTCTTTTCGACTCAGAATCGGATTTTATTCCAAGCCTTTTTCATTTCTAGGGTTTTTCTGAAACCCTAAGCTATTCGAGGTTTTCTCTGGTTGTTTTCTTAAATCTATGCTATATCTGTTTTCTACTGGAATTTTTAAAACATTTTCCCCAATCTTCTCTTTCAAAATTTGTTTCTCTTCGATTTAGGGTTTCTGAAAAAAGTTTTAAAATTTTTTATCACTCCTCTTCTTCTTTTCTTTGTGTGAATCTGTCTATGCTATATTTTTATGTTCTCTTTTCTACCTCGCATGTCCTTCTCTTGTGTTCTTAGGTTTGCCTTATTATGTATATTCTTCTATTGTGATCCGTTCTTTCTGCTACTGGTTTCTATATCATGCTTTCACACATTTATCTTATATGTTCGTTTAACCCTGTGTTCCTTTACTGTAATTTCTACTAAGATCTTAGTTCTTATTTGCCTTCTTCTGGACTTTGTTTGAGTTCTTTCTAAACATGTTTCATCTATTGTTTCCTTAAGTTTATGCTACCTCTTTGTCTTCTGAACTTGTTTAAGTTCCAAGATTTTCTTAAAACATGTTCTTTATGCTTCAAATCAGCTTTTTCAGTATGTTTGTTTCGAACCTACTATTTTACCTGTTTGTTTTCTCATGAGCCTCTGAAAGAGACCTCTGAGCCTATTTCAGTTATTTGTCTTCTCGTCTCTGCATCTGATTTGAGTTGAAAACCCTAGGATTTTGGGTTTTTGGCGAGTTTGATCTTATATTTGGACTAGGGTTCTATTATGGAACCCTGGATTCTCTCGAACTAAGTCTGAGTCTGAGTCTATGTACTGAATTTGAGCCTCTTTGTTTGTGACTCTGAACCTTTCTATGCCAGATTCTTTCCAATTAGCATGACAGTTCTTTCTTGTTTGACATGTCTGTATGCTTTATATATGAGGAATTCTTTCTTCAAAAGAGATTTTGCCAATTTATGATTGATTCAGAATTCCTTTTAATAAGGTTCGATTGATTATTACTGATTTTATTTAATTAAACCTTTCTTCACCTTTTCTGATTGGATTCATTCATACCAAAACTCAATTTCTGATTTTTACTGGCTAATGATTGATTGCCTTTCCTTATTTTCACAAACCGTATTTCTATCAAACTCTTTTCTTAAATAGTTTTTATGTATTTGCCCTTCTTGTACTACTTTGAAAAAGATTTTAATCCAATTCTTTCCTTAATTGTCTTCTACCTGTTTGAAATCAGAATCCCTTAACTGAAGGGAGATTCTATGTGATTGATTGTAAAACTATTCCCTTACCTTTGCTTACTTATTTTCTGCACTATAAAAGGGGCACGACCCTTCTGCACTTAGACACCTTGAACCTTCAGTTCAACACTCCGAATTCAATACTTTACACACACACCTCTCAATTTCAATACTCTACTCTCTTCTAAGATCTTTTGTACTATTTGCTTGCAATTTGGTTTACAAGACTTCAGCTTTCACTTATTTGTTTCCCTGAAACTGGTATGCCTTAGTTTCGATTTCAGCACCATCCCTATGTGTTTATTTTATAGTTGCTACACTCCTGTCTACTTTGCAATTCATGTTATGTATTGAGTATACTACTCTCTCTTTGCATCTGCTATTTGTTATGAACTCCTTATACCCCCCACTCCCTTCTATGTGTTTAAGTTAAGGTTCATTGGCCTGACAACATCCAAATTGCTGCTTAGGTCTGAACCTTATCCTCAATGGATCCCAACTTTCAAAATGTGGCTAATAGGCTAGTCATGGGTGTGCCATCACTCCTGATTGTTGGGCATGACAACCAGCCTGCCATGGCTCTCCCTGATTTTCCCCTAGTGCACTTACACTTACTCTTAGATTCTAGTTCTGCCCCCTCTTATGAGCCTTGCTTTGGGACCTTGAGTTCCCTCTGAACTTGGACATCTGAGGGCTGGCATTTCCACACTGCACTATGCTCTTAATTCTGCAATATATTTGGGTTGTAAGAACTGCCCGGAGTCCATTTGAGGCTCTTGAGGAACTTTAACACATCCCAAATAAGAGAAGGCTTTGGAAACCTGATCCTGGAAGTTGGTTCACCTCATATTGTTGGACCTTGAGTCAGAATTAGGCTCTTTGGTTGTAGCTTAATCTCTGATGTAATTTTACTTTTCTTAATCCATTCTGGTTTGTAATATGTTGTAATAACTTATGGGGTTCTAGTGAAAAGGGGAGGGTCACTTATGTATGCAAAGGGTAGACAGCATGCTCATAGGCGTTACTATTCACAAATTCTGCACTTCTGTATATCATATAGAAATCTTGTTTGTAGGTTTTTCTACACCTCTGCATACATAGAAATCATGTCTATAGGTTTTCTGCACTTTCGCATATCATATAGAAATCATGTCTGTAGGTTTTTCTGCACTTCTGCATATAGAAATTATGACTATAGGTCTTCGGCACTTTTGCATTTTACATTTATCATTAGGCAAACAGTTATAGGTTAAGTAATAATAAGTTTCATTCTAGATACCATGTCTATAGGACACCTGCACTTTTATAATCGTCTTAAAACCAACAATGCCTAGAAATTATGCCTATAGGAGTAACTAGTTGAATCTGATTCGTTTATTTTATCTACAAGTCTAAAATCAGTAGTAATGTCATTTAACATCTGCAGAACTTATGTGTTTTCTACAATTAGTAAGCCTTCTTTAAAATCGGAGTAAGCACTATTAGATATCATGCTTATAGGTCTGACTTAGGCAAACCATTAGGTAATTAATCAACTTCAGCAGTCTTTGATAAATTACAACCAAGGAAGGCTAATTCGGACTCCTCATCTAAGAAATATATGATGAATCGGCCTATCCTACGCTTTAATTTAATTTAGACCATAACTAGTACATGCAAGACATGCTAAACAATCTATCTTTAAGTTGAGGAGGCCTGTTTGAGCCCTTTAAACTGTTATGTGTTCTCCCCATACCTGCCTTATATGTTTTGATTGTCGTCCTAGAATTTTGTCCCTTTAAAACTCTGAAAACCAAATCAACCTTCCCTTTAGGACTAGTAGTTCCAAATGCCTTCGGGGCTGATAGGATTGGGGGAGGTACTAGCATGCAATAAGTAATGATACTATTCCGTGCTTAATACCTTAACAGGGTGGGAAAGGGTAGATATGGATATGATGACCGGTGCGCTAATACCACGTGTAACCCCTCTTTTGAGGAATGATTACCGGGCATTGCATTGATGTGATCCATATTATTTGTAAACCTAGGACTCCCTTTCTTTTTAACTTGTTTTATTGTCTGAACTATTTCCTTAAATTTTCTGCTTTCTTTATTCTCTTCAAACTTTCAATTTGCTTACAATAATATATGAAAATCCCCTTCTATTTGAGGCCCTTAATTTCTTATTTGATTATGTGAAGTCATAATTGTAACATGGCCGGGAACCATACTAGTAGATCTTGAGGGGTGCCTAACACTTTCCCCTCGAGATAATTTCTAGCCCTTACCCAAACTCTGGTTCTTCAAACTCAAACCCTTCTTAGTGTCCTAATGCACTTAATCATTAGGTGGCGACTTTTCAAGTTCCAAAACCCAATTTCCAAAAGGGAACGAGTTGTCCTACCAAATGTCACAAGCCCGATTTCGCGAGAAAAAGGGGGCGAGACAGCAGGTGCGGCCCAGGACTATAAGTGAGGAAATCACTGAAGCAGTGACCTTCACTTATTACGGGTTGTAGGCCATTTTTGCTCATTTTCACTCATTTATTGGGCGATTTTGGAGCTCTTGAGAGAAGACTTTCACCTAGCATATTGAGGTAAGTTCATCCTACTTATTTCTAGTTTAATACTTGAGTCTTGGATAGATTAACACAGAAAGATTAAGGAAAAATCATGGGGTTAGAGCAAAACCTATGGTTTTGATAAAAGTTAGATTTAACCACGAAATTTGTTATGAAATGAAATAGAAATCATATAATATTGATTATTAGGTTATAAATAACAATTTTCTTCGAAAAATGTCGGAATTTGGGCACGTGGGCCCGGGGTCGGATTTTAGGAAACTTGTGGTTAAGGTTGGGAAATTATTTTAATAGTTAGAATGCGATCTTATGAGCTTGTATTGACTAGTTCCTACCTTGTTTAATTAGTTTTGGATCGTTCGGGTCCAAATTGAGGATTTGAGCATGTTATTGGTATTTGAAGTACGCTTGAAGCGAGGTAAGTCTCCTTTCTAACCTTGTAAGAGGGAATTATTCCCATAGGTGAAATAATTGAATAATTTGCCAATAAATGCGGGGGCTACGTATACACTAGGTAGCGAGAGTCTGTGCGTAGCTACTATTATGTTAATTGTCCGGGTAGTTTAGGACCCATATCATGCCATATTTGTGAATGTTTATATGCTTTCTTGCTAATATGATCACTTAGGATATGCTAGAAAATTGAAAATGAACATATGTGAACGTATGTACTTGTTGAACACTTATATGAATTTATTTGAATATAAATGCGCCTTTATGAAAATTCTTGATGATAATTGATATTTGTGGATCAGGCTGATCGCCTCGGTAGAAATAGATGCATCTATGGTTCGCACCATTCGACCCTCTGGCAGTGTACAGTTTATTTTTTGTTGGATCGGGTTGTACGACCTCGGCGTAATGTGCGCATGATATCTATGTGAAATCTTATTCATGACTTACTTGGTTAAGTGCTTTGAAATGTAAATGGCTAACTGTGATATCACCTAGGACATAACTTATCGCTTCTTGCTATAAATTGTTATTTATTTGTGACATTCATGCCTAGCATAACACTTTCTTATATTATTCAACCATAGTAAGTATCAAGTCGACCTCTCATCTCTACTTCTTCGAGATTAAATGGGATACTTACTGGGTACATATTGTTAATGTACTCATACTACGCTTCTGTACTTAATTATACAGGATATGAGGCAGGTATATCTGGCTACCAGACCGCTGCGCGTTCTTGATCATAGTCGGAGACTTCCACGGTAAGTTTCTACCTTCCTATGCCAATCAGCAGGATGTTGGAGTTTCTCTGTATTTTTGGCTGTCTATCTATTTCAGACAATAGAATAGTTTTATTATTTTATATATTCTACTAGTTTCCCACAAACTTGTGACACCAGGTCTTGGCACACACATTAGTATACTATTCTTTTGGGGATTGTATAATTAATCTTGTACGTTACTAATTATCACTTGTTTTAACTTCAAGTTTAGAAATTGTTGTACTTATTTTAGTAAAGTAAAATGAACACTTATTAATATTTCCGTGTTGGCTTGCCTAATAATGGTGTTGGGCGCCATCATGATCGATAATGGAAATGGGCTGTGACACCTTCAATTGGCGTCCTAATGTAAGAGAATCTTTAGCGGATGATTTCGTGCCCGTAATCACCTTTGATTTATATCCTTCCTATAATATCTCTTTTAATTGATTTTTCCATCTTCCTTGATTGATTTGTCCGCTTCTCTTTTCCTTTTTTGTTTGATTCATTTTTGCCTCCATATTATTGCTTAGAATCTTCTCCTGCACATAGGGAGTAATTGGTTATTTTGCATCATTGAAATTTACTGAGATCTAACAATCTCCCCCTTTTTGATGATGACAAAATAACATTGAAAGTACTTCTCTATTGATCATCCACCTTGAGTGTGTTGTAGTCAACTCTCCTTTAATCTGTGTTTCTTGGTAAAAGTGTCTAGTCGACTCCCCCTTAGTTGGACATTCTGTTTTGCTTCATTTGTAGTCAGATCCCCCTCATTTGTAGTCGAGTCCCCCTCAATTGTATATTGTATGATGTACTTACAATTTGAAAACAGATCACAAAACACAGAACACAGAAGTAGGGAATACATAAAAATGCAAGCCTTAAGCTTGCTTACTATTTCTCCCCCTTTGTCAGCAACAAAAACAAAATAAAAGCAAGGAAATTAAAAGTATTTGTCCTAAGAGTACAACCCATGACTGAATCATCAGTCGAAAAACAAAGCAAAAAGAAAATTGTCTTAAACAACCAAACATCAGCGACGCAGAAAGTAGGTAAAGATGTTGTAAATTGCCTCCTTGAGGCGATCAAAGCTAGCATTCACTGTGACAGAGACCCTATCAATTTTGTCATACATCTCTTTAAAGGCCCTTACTGCTTTTCTGCAGTCTTGAGAATCTACACTTGAATCTTGGACATGTCGGACCCCGTCTCTTTTGCCATTCCATGGATATCTTTAATCTGGTTTTGCATAGAGGTTAAGGAGTTCTTGATAACAGACAATGTTTTATTGATGGAGACAAGCTATTCTAAGAAGTCAGAATCACTTGTACTGGGGTGAGATACAGGAGCCCTTGTCTTTGAATAGGAGGGGACATTATTGGTTTAACCTTCTTGTTTCTTGACCCATGTACCCTTTACAGAATTATAATCCAGGCTAGCAAATCCCCTAGAATTGTAAGACTTGTTCAACAAGGGATATGTTGTTGGCTTCTAGCAGATTAGTGATAACTATACCATAAGGAAGACTTGTGGGATCATTAGCACTTTTTATCATGAAATTGATGACCCAAGAGGACAACTTGACCAAGTGCTTGGTCAGAAGGCAGTAAACTAAGAAGGTATCATGTTGGGAGAAGGTAGAGAAGGATCCTGTTCTTGGAAGAAGAGTGGTTGCTATAATATGTGCTAAGACACGAGTTTCAAAACAGACATCACTAGGTCCTAGTTGACTAGGGAGAGAGTCAGAGGGTGATTCAGCCATACATCTTTTAGCTTGATCAAAAGAGATTTCAAAATCCTCAAGCCATGTATTCTTAAAGAGCATAGAAAAACCAGAACAACTACCTTGAAAAATAGTATCAAACAGAGCACAGTATAGAACAATATGTTTGCCAAGAACCAAGGTTTCTAATTTATCAGGTTTGCTAGAGAGAAGATTAGCATTGAACATTCTAACAAGGGGTTCATATACCTTTGGAGGAGACAAGGAAAGAAAATTTTTCCAATCCTGGAAGTTGAAGAGTTCCTTCACTTTTCAGTTGAGGCTATCCATGACATTTAAATCGACAACTCTTCCATGAGTGACAGGCTACTCTTTGAAAGCAGTGAAGGCATCCCTGTTTGGAGTGTCCTAGAAATCTAGGTCAGACTCGAGAGAACTGGAGAGATCATTTGTGGGCTTTTGGGGAGTGAAGGTTTTAGGGAAGTCCGCCATGGGTTATTTTCCTAGGGCCTTCTTGTTGAGACTACGAGCATCATCTGAGAGATTTTGAGATGAGGCAAAGTCCTCGGAGTGGTCTGATCCTAGATTGACAGGTTCAGGAGGTTGAGAAGAGGTTTTTGCCCTAGAACGAGTGCTTTTGTAAGTGGAAACAGATGGATTTTTAGAGTGCTTTGACATGGTGGGGTTTAGAACAGGGGAGTGGAGATACAAACAATGTTAACGGTGGTTGAGTACAAACGAAAAGGTGTCAGAGATTTGATGTTATAATTGACCGGTTTTTGAAAGGTTGTGAAAAGGTGTGAAACGGGAAAAGTAACAAACACATAATTAATGCTCTTACACACTTAAGGAAATATTTAAACTAAGATACATTAATAATTAAAAATACTACAAAGTCCCTAAAATTATGAGTTTGGAAATAATGCCAAGAGAGTCTCGTAATGCACAAAATCTATCTTCTAGCAAGGGTTTTGTAAATATGTCTGCTAATTGATTAGTGGAACTAAGAAACAATAATACTATGTTGCCTTTAAGAACATGATCTCTAATAAAATGGTGCTTAATATCTATATGCTTAGCTCTATAATGATGCACAAGATTCTTTGATGGACAAATAGCACTAGAACTATCACAGAATATTTGAACAGTCTTAAAAAATAATTCATAGTCACTCAATTGATGAGACATCTATAGCAATTGAGCACAATATTGTCCAATTGCAATGTATTCCGCTTCAATTGTAGAAAGAGTCACTGATCCCTATTTCTTACTATTCTAGGAGATTAGTGCTTTTTTCGGTAATTGACAAGTCTCACTTGTGCTTTTTCTGTCCTCCCTGTCACCTACAAGATCAACATCTGAAAAACCCTCAAGTTTAAAATTGCTAGAGAGAGGATACCAAAGTCCGTAAGAGGTGGTTCCAATGAGATAGTGAATAATTCTCTTTATTACTGTTAGGTGAGGCTCTTTAGGAGCGGACTGAAATCTGGCAAATTTATAAATGTTGAACATGATATCTGGTCAATTAGCCGTTAGATATAGTAGAGATCCAATCATTCCACGATACTTGGTTTCAACTACTGATTTTCTATGTTCATCCTTGTCTAAACTTGTAGACAGACTCATAGAAGTTCCAATTGATTTGGCATTGCTCATTCCAAATTTTTTGATCAATTCCTTTGTATACTTGGTTTGGCAGATAAAAATTCCACTTTCTGATTGATGGTTTGTAGTCTAAGGAAAAATGTCAGCTCTCCCATCATACTTATTTCGAACTTATTTCGTATGAGATTTGAAAAATCCTTGAACAAAAGAAGATTAGTACTACCAAACATGATATCATCTACATAGATTTGAATAATAGGATTACCTTCAGAAGGTCTCTTGATAAATAAAGTAGTATCCACCTTACCTCTGGTGAACCCATGATTAGTTAAAAAAGAACTCAATCTTTCATACCAAGCTCGAGGAGCTTGTTTGAGTCCATAAAGAGCTTTAGCTAGTTTGTACACATGATAGGAAAATTGTGAGTTTTCAAAACCAGGAGGTTGTTTTACATATATCTCCTCATCAATAAAACCGTCTAGAAATGCACTTTTAACATCCATTCGAAATAATTTAAACCTTTGAAAGATGCATAGTCAAGCAATATATGAATTGATTCTAACCATGCTACCGGTGCAAAGGTTTCATCATAGTCGACTCCTTCCTGTTGTGCGTAGACTTGAGCTACTAGTTTGGCTTTGTTTCTTAATACATTTCCTTCTTCATTTAGCTTGTTTCTAAATACCCACTTTGTTCTGACTATAGTAGCATTTGCAGGCTTAGGAACACATTCCCAAACTTGGATTTTGTCGAATTGATCAAGTTCGTCCTGCATGGCTTGTATCCAACTGGAGTCCTTTATGGCTTCATCAACTTTCTTTGGTTCTACTTGAGAGATGAGTGCAATATTTGGTTTAGTTTTTATATACCCTACTCTGGTTTTCATCCCTTCGCTTGGATCCCCTATGATGAATTTTTGAGGATATTCAGGTTCACCTCTCCATTCATTTGGTCGGGTTCCAAGTGCAGAAGTAGTCGACTCCTTTTGTGGTTCAGCAGGATTGATCATAGGTTCATTAGTCGACTCCGTGACTGTAGCTGGGATATCAGTCGACTTCTGTAGTTTATTTATCTGTGATACTTCTTGGTTGGTGTCTTCCTCACCTACAATGATTCCTTTCTCGACCATAGAGTTATTTTCATTGAATATAACATGCACTAATTCTTCTACAGATAATGTACGTTTGTAGTAAACTCTAAAGGCTCTACTTTTAATAGAGTAACCAAGGAAGATACCTTCATCACTCCTTGGACCAAATTTTACAAGTCCTTACCATTGTTGATGAAACACTTACTTCCGAACAGGTGAAAGTAGCCAATAATTGGCTTCTTACCTTTCCATACTTCATATGAAGTCTTCTTCAAAATAGGTCTTATGAGACACCTGTTAAGAATATGACATGATGTATTGACTGCTTCTGCCCAGAAGTGGTTTGGCAGTGAATGTTCTAATATCATTATTCTTGCCATATCTTGTAGAGTTCTATTCTTGCGCTCAACTACTCCATTTTGTTGAGGTGATCTTGGGGCTGTGAAGTTATGGCTATACTCTTAATCATTACAGAGTTCTTCAAAGGATCTGCTAAACTGTGACCTTACAAGTTTATGACGTTACTTTTAAAACTGAACAGTGACCTTACACATGCAAATCTCAAACCCACACAACATACCGCATATACCATACCATCCTATGATAAATATGAGAACTTCATAATCCACTCCGAGCTACAAGCAACTACGTACTCAACCAGCCAAGAACTTTTCGATTTGATCCCATTTGGGAGAAAATCATTATACATCCCATGCTCCTCATGCAGATAGAAAATATACATCTCTAACCGTGGTAGAAATCATCAAGAACTCTCGGAATCCCCTTTGCACAAAACCAAACCATCAGGACTGACTCCTTCTAACTCAACCAAGCTACGCAAGCCATCAAAACCTAAGAGCATTGCCACGAAACACCTGTAGAAACCCACCACATCATAAGTACCCAAGAACCGTTCATATCCATTACCATGCCGATCCAACCTACTACCAAGTTGTCCTAATTCTCTGAGTTCCTTCCGAATTACCTTCAAATTGATATGTTTCCTTGCTAGTACACCATTATCCTTAAATGAAACATGCCTCATGAACTTTAGCATAAAATCACACTGCCCTAAGGCTCATAAACCGTCGTATTATTCTGAAGCACCCCCAAAGTACCACAACCGAGATACCTGCTCTGAAGAAACCTTCTATGAATCTAAAGTCATTACCTTCGCCTTCCTGATACTGGTATGTAGAATCCATATTGATACAGAAATGCCACAAGTCCTGACATCCTCCTATATAAATCTCAGTTTCTAGCGAACACATATCCTGAAGATTCCCAATTTCTACGTATAAATCTTGAATTCATTGGAGCCATTCTCGAGATTCATCCACTCTGCTAAAATATCAATTAGACTAAACAACAGACCGAACGACTTGTGCCCCATTAGCACTCCAACACCCAAGGAGGTAACCCATTCTTCTAAGTCATCGTGCGATTTTTCCTATTCCATACACGTTACATTCCTTACAAACAACAACTAAATCATCCAATGTTTCTCATATACCCATAAAGCATAACACAACCCTTATCTGAAATTTCCTTTACTCAAGTCATCCTCGTTCTCAACCTCTGTAATCCATAACTGATTCACTAGTATACCTTACCAACACAACATATAACCGTGTAATCAACTGATCAATAGCATATTCCCCCACTTGGCTCAAAGCCATAGATCAAAACACACAAAAACTCACAACGCTCATACTCTATTACTGCCATAATACCATAGTGAGATTCAACTAAATCCTTCATAAGCTCTTGCAACACAAACCATCTAATATTTCAAATCATCTGCAAATCTCACGTTCACCCTCGTAATAGTTAAGCCCACTCTCATAAATGATCCAAACTCAAATTGCAACACGTATATTTCACTAATAAAAAAGGACTCCGAACCAACAACATAAGGATCACACAAACCTCATAACACCTCATGGGAGATAATGCACCTGCTTAGCCTCAAACTGGTATCTCTCTATACTCATCCATAATCATAACTATTACACAATCACTTAACCCCCTGAGTCTGAACTCATAGCATAACATGAAGATCTACTCCACTCCACAACTAAACTACACGAGAGGTCCTTCAACATACCCAAAGCTCGAGGCCATACGCCAACTCAAGATAGAAGTCAAGCACCCAATAGCCCTTGCTACATCTCCAGCAAACTCTTTTTGCCACATTCGAACAATCTAAACACATCTCGCAATCAAATCATACTTATCACATAGACATCCAGCCATAAACTCCACTAATAGGGACACTACCGGACATATAAATATAAAGGCACATGCTCATACAATACACACCTCAGTGCTCAAGCTATAGTCAAAACTTGACCTCAAGTCCTCCAGACCGACCCATCATTAACATGCCAAGATCAAATCTCGCACCTCATCTAGAGAATCACAAGTCGTCGATGCATAGCTGATACGAGCGCTCATCCGCACATACGAATGTGTGGAAGGAATTCAAAGAGTTACACTTCAAGATGAATCAATGTCGCACGATAAGAATTCAAGAATGTGAAGTTTCCTAAGGTTCTGCATCCTCTCGAAGATAAGTACATACATCTTCGTACCGATCCGTAAGACTCTACTAAACCCGCTCATGACTTGTGAGACCTATGTAACCTAGGCTCTGATACCAACATGTCATGACCCAAAACTAACCCTGTCATGATAGCGCCTATCGTGGTACTAGGCAAGCCGACACATTACCAAAACAAAACAAGATTTTCATTTTCAAGATAATTTCCAAATTTATTTAATATAGAACTTCATAAGGAGCGTAAATCAAAAACAAAAGTGCGGAAGAGAAATCCCGACATTGGGGTGTCACTAGTCATAAGCATCTACTACAACCGTCTGACAATATCAAGACTAACATAGCTTGGAAATAACTGAATACAACTAAGGGAAAGATAAAGAGGGAGTAAAGCAGGGTTGCAATCGACAGGCAGCTACCTAGCTAACTCTGATACCGAATAATCAACACCCGCTAACAGGTCCAAAAATACATGGATCTGCATACAAGGTGCAGGAAGTATTGTGAGTACGCCAACTCAGTTAAATAATAAAAGTAAATAAATACTGAGCAGTAGTGACGAGCAATAAAACATATACAATTCATATCATGAAATCTCATTAGAATACAGCAGGCTTTTAAAATCAGGGTTCAAATCAACTCAGCTCGTTTAAATCCAGTTTCAGTAAAACCTTTTAAAAACATCTTTCAATAGTTTTCAAATAAGTGATGAAATAGTGAGTAAAAATAATGAAAACATAAACAGCCCCTCCGTCAAAACATCACTCATGAACAACCCCACGGGCAAACATGAATCATATATAGCCCCTCGGGCAAACCTCACAGTTACTCATATGCAGCTCCTCGGGCATACCTCACAATCACTTGTAAACAGCCCCCCGGGCACATCATGAATCAAGAACAGCCCCTCGGGCAAAACATGAATCAAGAACAGCCCTTCAGGCAAAACAACATATCACTCACTCAGGGTACCCGCGCTCACTAGGGTTGTGTAGATTCCGGAGGGGCTCCTACATCCCAAGTGCTATAACAATCCACCTCGTGGCATAATCAATCGCGCCCTCGGCCTTATAACAATCCACCTCGTGGCATAAACACTCAGGCCCTCGACATCACTCAATCATGAATCAGTAACAACATGTTGCGGCATGCAGCCTGATCCCATAAATGTCCTCACAAAACAGGCCCTTAACGTCACTCAGTCATCAACCTCTCAAGCCACTCGGGCTATCAGTAAAAACAGGGTGCTCAGTCCAAAACAACATTTTTTTATATGCATCAAAACAATATAGTAAAGACTGAGTTATGAAATCAATGAGTATAACATGACTAAGTATAGATTTTCTATCAAAAACAGTGAGAGGATAGTAAGAAAAAAGTCCCTCGGGGTCCAAACAACTTTGGCACAAAGCCCAAACATGTTCAGCCACAACCCAATTTATAGAAATTCTTTCTAAAATGCAACTTATAGTTGCTATGGGATGAACCATGTCACAATCCCCAGCGGTACATGCCCATCACCTAGCATGTGAGTCATCTCAAAGTAGTAAAACGATGCAAAATCTGGAGTTTCATACCCTCAGGACTAGATTTACCATCATTACTTGCCTCAAACAAGCCAATTCCAATACCGAGCAAGCTAAACGATGCTCCAAAAATGCCATCTCGCGTGTTTTGACCTCTGAACGGCTCGAAACTAACCAAAAATAACTCAAATACATCAAACAATGCTAAATGAACCAATCCCAATAGAAAAAGGTCGAATCTTTAATCAAAAACCCATAATCGGCCAAAAAACCCAACCCGGGCTCGTATCTCGAAACCCGATAAAACTCACAAAATCCGATAACTCATTCAATTATGAGTCCAACCATACTAGTTTCATCCAATTCCGACTCCGAATCGACGTTCAAAACTTAAAAATTCACTTTATGAAACTTTAGGCAAAAACCCCCAAATTTCACTTTGAAATCATCAATCAAATGCCAAAAACGAAGATGGATTCATGAAATATAACTAAAATCAAGTAGAGAACACTTACCCCAATCCATATGATAAAAATCGCCTCCAAAATCGCTCAAATCCGAGCTCCCCAACTCAAAATATGACCAAATGAACAAACCCTTATTTTATATATTGTTCTGCCAGCTATTCTGCCTCGATTCTCATTCCAAACGATCCTGAAACTCACTTTTGATGCCTCCAATGCATTCCTTGTGAAATTCTAATCATGTTAGGCTCTTGAATCACTCCATTTGACCTTATATTGAAAGAGATATGTTGGTTTCAATATTTGAAAATAGTGCAGATTTTTAATACGAATTCAGTGGCAACTTCGTAATTAATCTGAAAAATCTGGCAACCCAATTCTCAGTAAAATTATCATAAAATCCTCATACGATGTACAAATTCGACGATTCTTTTTGTTATGGCTCCATAATTACGATACGGATCTAATACTTTAATAAAAATAGAATTGGAACTCATTTGCTTAATATTGTACCATTTATGATTGAAAAGCGACGTCGAAACATAAAAAATGAGCGCAACACAACCCGAACCTATCTGAAACTCACCCGAGCCCCTCGAAACCCTATTTGAATATACCATCTCATATCATAACACGGACCTACTTGAGGCCTCAAAACACACATAACAACATCGAAACGACGAATCACACCTCAATTCGAAATCAATGAACTTGAAACTTCAAACTTCCATAACCGATGCTGAAACCTATCAAATCACGTCATTGACCTCAAATTTTGCACACAAGTTACATTTGACATTTAGACCTGATCCAACTTTCGGAATCAGAATCTGATCCCGATATCAAAAAGTCCACTCCCGGCCAAACTTTCAAAAATTCCAACTTTCGCTATTTCAAATCAAATTCTACTACGGACTTTCAAATCACAATCCTGACGCGCTCATAAGTCCAAAATCACCCAACGGAACTAACGGAATCATGTAAAGAAGTGGTGCTGACGGGCCAATTGGTTCTCACTTACGATGTATTCACAGAAAGCCGGTGTTAATGAATTTTCGGGAAGAGTTGGGCACTTGTAAATGGAAGATTGTGCCTTATATGAAGAAGAATGTAAAGGAAAGCATTATTTTGACCTTTTTGACTTTAGAAATTTGTTATAGCAATATTTTAATTTTTCATAGAGGTGTCAGCTTCATATATGAAACTTCCAATTAAACAGAACCCTAGAAATAGTTCTTGTCATTTAAAGTATCAACATAAGAACTTCAAAATTATTGAGCAATGAATGACAACACTTTTCTGGGAGCAAAATATTAGTATTACTTGGCTCAAAATGAGAAGCTTCTTTTTCATCATTAGAAACCACCCCATCCCTCTCTCTTTTATAATAGCTTTTTCTTCTTTGCTGCTAACCAATTGGCCGCCAACTCTCACCACAACTTCAAAGCCGATTTAAACAACACCACCACCGGTTACTTGTTCTTCATCAATATATTTTAATATTTTTCCTACATAAATGGCTTGAATTTTCGATTCTCTAGCTAATAGGAATGTCAATGGGAGAGAAGCTAGAATCCGATATTTTATTTTATTTTCGGATATTGTGCCCGATTGTTTATATTTATTGATAGAGTGACATCTAAAAAATAATCAAAGAAACAGTTGGTATTAATTCCACTCAAACAAAACTAGGTGGTAATGAGACGCCTGTAAAGTTCAAGTGTGCAACGAATTTTTTGGACAAGTTTAGGCTGCAACTAATGTATTTGCGTACAAAAATATCATTTTGGCTATCAAATTACACTACTTTTGGTACCAACATCAACTCACATAGCTTAAATGAGTGCTATAATACAAATAGTATCATTGCACTAATCAAGGTAAATAATTTATATCAACCCAAATTTAAGTTTAATCAACCCAAATTTCAGTTCCATAAACCTAAATCACGGTTCCAAAACATCGAAATAGAAAATCAGCCGCAAATTCCAAGAACTTTATGTAAAATTCAAAAAAATAAATATCCAACAAAACTATCCCAAAAGGGATTTTGCCATTGTTACGCCCAACATCAGTGTTTTAAAAGGATTTCTTGGGACTCGCCACGGGATTCGTCTTGGGCACTATCAAAACACCCTGGCTCACGTGTAGGTTACGACTCAAGCACCTGATTGTTCTCCCAAAATATGCCTAACGCTCACCGCTGGGGGCTCGCCTAACAGTTCCTAGCGCAAATCATATGCCAAATTCTATAATTATCATTATTGACACTCAAACATTAATTACTTAATTGAAGAACTCTTAATTAACGGTGCCTATAGTGTGTATTGCTTGAGAAAGAATGCATATTTAGGTTGTTGTTGGATAACGCTAGTCCCAAAAGGGGCAGGTCCTGGTCGGTGTGGTTCGGTAGTAATTGTTATCTGTTTGATATGTCAGTTATCAGTTTATAAATTGCTAAGCCGAAAATCAAACCAATAGAATATTAGTTATTGGGTATTGGTTAGTTGGTTATCGATCGTTATTAGTTTACCCGATAAGATAACTCAATCTAGAGGAAGATGATAGAAAATGGGTACACAAAATAAATATGCTAGACCGATAATCGAAGAATGAGCACACAAAATAAAGAATCGAAAATATCCCAAAATTTCATATTTTTATAACAGAAATCATGATCATACTCTTAATAGAAAGAAATTGAATTTTGTTCTTAAGAAAAGAGAGATTAAATTTTAACTTTAGAATACGAAATTTTCTTTGAAAAAACCCAACGAATGATCTCAATTCTCAAAGTCAACAAAAGAAATTGTAAGGTGAGAAATTCAGGAAAGTTTATCACTTAAGGAGTAAGGTCTGAAGATAAAGAGTGACAATAGTGAGAATGAGAGAATGAAGCCCTAAGACGGCTTTATATATATATTCCTAAGGATACAATTATAGTTTTGATAAAGTTTATTGGGTTATCGGTTAAAGCGTTAATCAAATTGGGCAAACCGACTCCCCAATTGATAACCTAATAATTAAATGACATTAAACTGTTATCCGAACCACTAATCTAATAACGCAATACCGATAATTCAATAGTATTTTTTTGATTCGGGCTATCAGTTTTACCCAATACAGGTCCATCCCTAACTCCTAAAGTATATGAGAGATCAATACGGAGGGTTTAAAAGCAGGATTAGAGATAATGAAGCTTTAACGTGGTCGTAGTGAGCTTTGAGAAAAAGCCAGCTAGTGTAGTCCGAGAGCAGGGGCGTGCACAAAAAATTTTGTAAGCGGTGTTGAAATCTACAGAAGAACGGGAATAATAACTTTAGTTATTATACTTTTAGATAAGAAATAGTCCTAGTCTATTAGTTTTGTTGAGTCTTAAGTTAGAAAAGATCTTGAGTTCAATTCTACTTCATCACAATTTTAGCCATAGAAACTCTCTTAATATTTGGAAAAAAAAAATGGTTGTTGAGGTTCGAACATCTAACCTCTTAGAGCAAAATCAAGAACATAACTAATGCACCAAGAGAGAATTTATGTCAAGTGTAGGGGTGGGCATTGTTTGGGCAAACCGAAAATCCGAACCGAAATCCGACTTTTTTGGATTTTTGCTTTGGATTTTTGGATTACAGATTGCATTTTTATTTAATTTTTAAAACTTTTAGATTTCGGATTGGATATTGGATTTGGTACTTCGAATATTCGAAATTTTTGTACTTTATATTTAGTCCACTATCCATATGTCAATAGTAATACGTTCAATACCCTATCCATTAGATATTATCTCATACATTCAAATATTAATTACTAAGTTACTCTTACAAGATTTTCTGTTTGGGCATGATTTTACTGTTGTTACTTCTTATCAATTGTATTAATGTCTTTGTTGTATTTCCTTAATAATAATTTTATTACTCGAATACTTTATTTGGATGATTGCGCTGAGAATGAGGAACTTTTCATGCAATTTAACATACTTCATTTGGATATTCATTTTTTGTAAAAGCAATAAACATCTCCACTTATAAGCTCAAAATAGATAATCCAAAATATTCAAACCGATTAATCCGAAACCGAACTTAAAAAAATTCGATCCAATTCGAGCATATTTGGATTGGATTTAGATTGTCATTTCTTCAATCCGAAACCGAAAATCCAAATCGACATTTTCATATCCAATCTGAACTGCCCGAACGCCGACCCCTAGTGGTGACAATTTTTTGTTACTTATCCATTTCCACTCACAGTATTAATACATATATTTAGTAAAAAATTCGATGAAGCGGTATTGTATGACACTGCTTTGTTAAGCGTGCATCCGCCCCCTATCCAAAAGAATACGTGTAGTAAATTATCGTGACCGCTTGAGAGAGAATTGCGGTAAGTTGAGTGCTTACAATTAGTAGAGAACGCTTAGGCCAAACTATGGGAGATGTAGTGGAAAAGATTCTGACAATTAGGAAATTGTTACCCTAAGCCTCTTTAATCTTGTCTCGAATTCATCACCTTTAATTGATAATGTTTACTGCTTTATAGTTAGTTGTAAGTTAATTAGTGTGAAATAAAAATATCATCTTTATAACTTGAAAATTGTTCGAACTTATCCTCTTAGTAATATTGAAATAGTTGCAGCTAAATCTTAGTTCTCTAAGAAAAATAAATATATATAATTCATGATGAGTCATATTGTTAATTACCGCACAATAATTCATTCATTACCACTCACCCCATAAATATTTCCTACGTTACATTTTTCGCACATAACTAACATAACATGTAAACCGAACTACCAAATATTGTTTCTGGAAAATGACAACTTTCTCCGCTCAGACTAGAAGTTAATTAGAAACTAATGGTAGAGAGTAGTTCACGTGCATATAAGCACGTAACTTCTAAAGTAATTAAGCTACTTTTTAAAGTAAGGCGTCTTATTACTTTAATATATAAATGAAAATAAAAACCAAGATAACATATAATACTATACAATATTAAAGAATTCGTAATTATTTTAAATAAATTTGACAGTTTTTTTGTGAAACTACAAAACTTGCACATCATCTTTACGAATGCATCTATATACATATGGTATGCGAGAAGGCAAGCTAAAGCAAAAAGAGAGATGCTGAACTGAACAATCTGTTAAACAAATACTGATCGATGCATGCAGACTGCAGTACTATTACTCGGCCATACTGCTTGAATTAATTTCACTGAAAAGGAAAAAGATGCATTTATGTTTCTCTCTCTATTTCTCAAGTAATATCTCTTCCAACAATATACATTACAAACATGTACAAAAGAAAAGAGAGGCAACCAATGGTACATACAGTAATGGCAAGACCCAGTGAATATGCTAAAGTAGCATACATACCAGTTACAAATGCAATTACCACTGCTAACATTGCCAGAAGCTGCAACTGACCTGCGACTCTACTGAGAGCCGATAGAATTCTGTAATCCTGATAGGATGTTGGTCGATGATTTATTGCCATGAGGAAGTAGCTGAATATAGCACCAGCCGAGCATGCAAAGGCGATGGCATCCGTAATAACAAATACATGGAATGCTGCTTTTCTTGTTAGAATCGCCATCCCTTTATTAGGGCTATTGGAATCGCAGTCAAAACCTCCTGGCAATGTGAAACCAGCGGCAAAGGTGACTGTAACTAATAGAGTGGCCATAACTAGATGTATTTGAGCTGCCGACATGATGCTTTTGATTTCTGTTTCAAATTCCTTATCACGCTTCGAAAACTCCCTCTGTATATGAATTTCATCCAAAGTATTCCACGGAGTCTCACGTCGTCCAAATCGACCAATGTTAGCAAAATCGTGATACAAGCTGCCACTGATACTTTCCTTGTTTGTCGTCCTCTTTATGCAAGACCATGCTACGTCAAGCGGAGTCTGATTTTCTTTGTTAAATGACATCGTCTTTGCTCTGCGATTTTCTCTTAATTTCACAGGCACATGGGCCCAATAACTAGAGGCGGCAAGCAAATGGAGAGGAGTGTTGCCATCATCATCTGCATTGTCAGCAAGGCTATCCCACTTCGTGGACTTTAATAAGGACTTAACTAACATAAATTGATTGTTCAATATGGCAACATGAAGAGCATTTTTGTCTCTGCTGTCAAGCATTTCCCAGCAATCAGGGCGGTACTTTAACAACTCATTTATCATGTTTACATCACCTGCATTGGCTGCAATGTGAAACGTTGTCGTCCAGCGATTTTCACTGCCTGCTGGAAGGTAGGCTAAGGATTTCTTCCACCCCAGCATATCAGAAACTACTTCTTTCAATCCTAGATAAACAGCATAGTGCAGCGAATTCCAACCACTCACGTCAGCTTCCTCACATAAAGATTTATTCCATTGCCATAGTAATCTCGCGCAATCTGGATGTGTCAAATATGATGATGATGATGATGATGATGATGAAGAGTTAGTTCATCACAAATTAAGAGACCATTCAAAAGCGCTTTTCAAATTATTTATTCTTTTGCTTCCTCTTTCATATTTCTCGCACAATCCTAGAGCTTGGATTTGGTTGTTATTGATTGAATACTTATTGATTTCTAAGTCTTCCACTAGGTCAAGGGTTCAAGAGTGGTATGAAGAGCTATCAAACTTAAAATTTGACTTTTGAGTTAATCATTTAAAGGGAAACTAATTAATTAGGAGAAAATTATTATTGTTACCAAGCCGATTTGTGATTTCCTCCACAACCAATCAAACACGTATGGATTTTGATATGGCTATCTAGGACTATTTCAAAAGGTTATTGGTTAACTAGAAATAAGTCTTTAGAGTTGTCTCACAAAATGAGTGATGTGAATATTAATTTTATACTACTGAGAATATCTGAAATGATTATATACTCCAAGTTAATGTAGACAATGGTATGGAAAAATCAAACTAAAGCTAGATGTTAATGACGAAGAGTAACAAAAAATACGTACATACCTGTGTGTTGATGAATTACTGCTGCATGCAGAGGTGTTCGATTAAATGGACCTGCTGCAAAAGTTGGTTTGTTGCAGGTTACCAAGATTTCAACCAAAGCATCACGAAGACCAGACTCCGCCGCCAGGTACAGTGGTGTCTCCCGGGCCTTGTTGGACGGATATTCGAATTCAGGATCTTCTTTAACCAAAAGTCTGGCTACATCTTGATGTCGGCTACGCACGGCCTTGTGCAGGGCTGTATCTCCATTGTCATCTGTCATCCTCATGAGTATCTCCTTATTCTCCTCTCCACCTATACTAAGTAGCATACGAACTACTTCACTGTGCCTTCATTAGCTGCTATGTGAAGTGCAGTCTCATTTTTCTTGTTCTGATGACATAACAATGCGGGAGTAATCTTAAGGACTTCTCCCACGAAATGGGAGTGGCCATAGAGGGCTGCCACGTGGAGGACAGTGTTGCCCCTTGGAGTGACTTGGTGCCCATTTTCTTCATCCCTTTTCAGATGATCAGCAAGTACAAATTTGCCATCTCTGGTATTGCCTTCTACCGCAGCATTATACAAGGTTGGATCCATTTTTTTTTCTTTAATTATTAGCGAATTTATCCAAAATCTCCTGAATTATGTTTTCAGTCCTTTGCTTTCTCTGGATGAAATATTCTGAACACCACTGATCTTTGCCTTTGATCAAAAGAAAGGGATTTGTTGTTTGCCTTGATCAGAAGAAAGGAATTTGTCGTTTATCTTTGCTGTTTCTTCTTTTACCTTTTAATTATTATTCAAAAGTTTAAAGAGTATCACCATGAATAAAAATGGGTTTTTTACTACTAAATCTCCTAAAACCAAAATATTACTTATGTCTTAAAATTTACTTTGTCTCATGATTCTCTTTTTTCAACACAGACAAGACTACAACAACAACGACCCAGTATAATCCCACAAGTGGGGTCTGGGGAGGGTAGTATGTACGCAGACCTTACCCCTACTCCGAAAGGTAGAGAGGTTGTTTCCAGGACAGACTGAGTAATTAAATAAGAAAATAATAGAACAAGGAAAATATTTTCATGAAGTCCAGATAAATCTGAAAAATCAAGTTTTTCTAACATCCCATATCCTTATTCATTTCTATTTTTCCAAAATATCTTTTGAAAAAGAGAAAAAAAAATTAAGTTAATTAGAACAAATAAAAAAACGTAGGGATAATTTCAAAGACCTCCCTCCAAATGTATCTATTACACTAACTTCTATGATCTTAGATACCACATTCATCCTCCCTTATTATTATTGCTTTTCAGTGACAATGCTGGTTCAATTGATAAAATTTATATTCTATTCCAGGACTACCCTTTTGTGTGTTTAATTGTTGAATATTAAGTATGGAGCACAAACCTCCCTCAAATTCTTTTTATGCATGCTACACAATTGGTCTGGTTTGTTTTAAATTCATAAAATCACACACATCTTAATTTAATTAATATATATTGACTAATTACTGATTTGTTAAATTAAAATATATTACTGGAAGTCAGAGAGTTTAAAGCTAAAATGCTTAAATTGTTTCTCTTCCTGTCCAGTTAATCGAAAAGGTACTACTGGCTTTTCCTTTTCTTTGAGAGACATGATATTCACTTTGGTGTTTAAGAAGCAACTTATGGTGATGGTCTCTTGCTTTTTACTGTTTACAAGTTCAAAAAGAGAAAAGGCAAAGCACATTGATAAGATTCCATTGTATTTGAGACTGCATCAAAAAGAAATAAGTGAAACTCACATGTATCAGGACCAGTGATCAAGTCAATGCTCAAATTAAAGAAGTGGGTCAAGTCATGTATTTAGATGGACGTAAAGTCTATTAATTTAAGTAGACGATAATATATTATGGCACGTCAAATTAATTAACTACTGATATTGGATGTTAATACAGTGAGTAACAACAATTACGTACCCACACGTCAAGGTCTTCATAAGTTGGTTTCTTGCAGATTTCCCAGACTATATGCAGAATAATAAAATCAGACTCGTCCGCCAGATAAGATGGTGTTTCCCTGGAAATTCGAATGCATGATCTTCTTTCACCAAAACCTTGACAACATCAACATGTCCACTCCTCACGGCCTTGTGCAGGGTTGTATCTACAGTGTCATCAGTCATCATCCTCATGATCGTGTCTTTGTTGTTCCTCTGTACTTGTAAATAATGATTCTGGAAATTAGAACGTTAGCTTATAAACGTAAATATAAATTAAAAAAAAAAACAGAAATTAATTCGAGTCCACTGAATTCACAGTGTTTCCTTAAGGAATTTAATCCCCTCCTAGTACCCAAGGTTATAGATTATTTCCTCCCAGGATAGAACGAATTACACACTGGTGTAGCGGTACTTCAAACCCCAGTGTTTCAGCAAACACAAAGTTCGGCAACAATCACACTTATGGATGCTTTGTTTGTAGTTAAAAATAATGCAGAATAAGGAGGACAACTCAGAAGTCGAATGGAAATTCTGAGAGGAAGGAATGCAAAGTATAGCCAATGTTGAATTCTTACTGAAGAGAATATCAAATTGCAATTCGTTTTTCCAGTGTATACGCAGTGTATACAGAGTGTATATCCAGTATATGCATAGTGTATATCCAGTGTATACAGAGTGTATATTAAGTGTATACAGAGTGTTTCAAGTGTTTTTCTTCTTTCTCTCCAACTTATGCTCTATTTATAGCAGTTATTTGAGAGAAATTCGCCCCTTCTATGGTGCAACAAGCACTAGATCATGGAGAAAGCACTTACATGGTGGTATATACACTTGCTTGGTGGGAGGAACACTTGCACCATTGTGGGAGGTGCACTAGGTTGCTTCACAATACACGGATTGGAAAACATCTGTTACAAACACGGATTATATCACGTTAATATTCACTATTAACAAATAAATTTGGTCCAAAAAATTAATCAATCGATCGATCATTTGACCAAATCCGAATCCAAATCCAAATCCAAATCCCATTTCCCATTCACTCTAATTTTAAGACTATTTCATCTTAAACAAAAACTCAACAATCCCCCACATGAATGGGGAATGGCTATATCACGGAAGTATGCATGAAAAACTTGTGTGATTTGCAAACAAGAATTAATTGCATCTGGATAAGTAGGTTTCCCTTTGAACTTTCCGTAGTGAACTTATGTCGGATATACTCGGTCAATCGGTAGATTTGATATCTTTGAACCGTCGAACTTTAGTGTATACCTAGACAACCATAAGTCACACAATTAATCCCTTAACCGTCTTTGGTTCTCATTGTTGTGTTCGTTTCAGCAATGAACACTGCCTGGTTTCATAAGTGCGTAGACAATTGGCCTTGCAAAATTCTCCTTGAAGCGGCTAACACTTCACACTTACATAGGTGATTCCTAAACGTGTCATCCCGTAGATACACTATTTGATATACCATGTATCAAATTTAGAAATCATTAAAAAGCCTTAATGTTTTATCCTTGGTACTGAACATTGTCTCATCACGAGAATGGACTAAAACAAATTTTGTTGACAATGTTGAACCGTCATTAATGACTTTGTTTGATCTCCTTGAACCTAGATCTTGGGATCTCCAGTCTTCTAGGTAGAGTTACCGCCACAATGACTTGTTCTCGGCCATAGTCCCATTCCCCTCGATGATTTCTCAACTACCTCTCTAGTTAGGCCTTTTGTAAGTGGATCTGACACATTATCACTTGACTTTACATAGTCAATCGTGATAATTCCTCTAGAGAGAAGTTGCCTAACGGTTTTATGTCTTCGTCGTATATGACGAGATTTACCGTTATACATAACGCTCCCAGCCCTTCCAATTGCCGCTTGGCTATCACAGTGTATGCATATTGGTGCCAACGGTTTGGGCCAAAATGGAATATCTTCCAAGAAATTCCGGAGCCATTCTGCTTCTTCACCGGCTTATCTAAGGCTATGAACTCAGCCTCCATTGTAGAGCGGGCAATACATGTTTGTTTGGACGACTTCCAAGATACCGCTCCTCCACCAATAGTGAATATATATCCACTTGTGGACTTCGAATCAGTTGAACCGGTGATCCAATTTGCATCACAATATCCTTCAATCACCGCAGGATATTTACTGTAGTGCAAATCAAAGTTTTGGGTATGTTCTAAGTATCCCAAAACTCGTTTCATTGCCATCCAGTGAGATTGGCCTGGATTGCTCGTGTATCGACTTAGTTTACTTATAGCACAAGCTATATCTGGTCGTGTACAATTCATGATGTACATTAAGCATCCCAACACACGAGCATAATCCAATTGTGATATGCTTTGGCCTTTGTTCTTTGCTAGTGCAAGATTCACGTCAATTGGAGTCTTTGCAACTTTAAAGCCCAAGTGCTTGAATTTTTCAAGTACTGTCTTAATATAATGAGATTGTGACAATGCCAGACCTTGAGGAGTCTTTTGGATCTTAATCCCCAGAATTAAATCCGCAATTCCCAAGTCCTTCATATCAAACTTGCTAGTTAGCATACGCTTAGTAGCATTTATGTTGGCAATGTTATTACTCATTATCAGCATATCATCCACATATAGGCAAACAATGACTATGTGATTTGGAACATTTTTAATGTACACACATTTATCACATTCATTTATCTTAAAACCATTTGACAACATTGTTTGGTCAAATTTCGCATGCCATTGTTTGGGTGCTTGTTTTAGTCCGTAAAGGGACTTAACAAGTCTACATACCTTATTTTCTTTATCTGGAACCACAAATCCTTCAGGTTGTTCCATGTAAATTTCTTCCTCCAACTCTCCATTTAAGAAGGCCGTTTTAACATCCATTTGATGAATTTCAAGACCATACACTGCAGCTAATGCTACTAACATCCGTATGGACGTAATCCTTGTAACTGGGGAGTATGTATCAAAGTAGTCAAGACCTTCTCGTTGTCTATACCCTTTGACAACAAGTCTTGCCTTGAATTTATCAATAGTGCCATCATCTTTCATTTTTCTCTTAAAAATCCATTTAGAACCCAAAGGTTTATTTCCAGGAGGAAGATCAACCAATTCCCATGTATGGTTGTTCAATATGGATTCTATTTCACTATTGACTGCCTCTTTCCAGAACAATGATTCCGAAGAAGACATAGCTTCTTTAAATGTTCGAGGCTCATTTTCCAATAAGAAAGTTACAAAATCTGGTCCAAACGAAGTAGACGTTCTTTGACGTTTACTACGTCTTGGATCCCCCTGATTAAATGTACTTTCTTTTGTTTCTTCCCGAGGTCGTTTAGATCCTTCACCAATCGACTCGCATTCCTTTTTATACGGATATATATTTTCAAAGAACTCAGCATTATCTGATTCTATAACCGTATTATTATGAATGTTGGGATTTTCTGATTTATGAACCAGAAATCGATATGCTTTACTATTAGTTGCATATCCTATGAAAACACAATCAACTGTTTTCGGTCCTATTTTTACCCTTTTGGGTTTAGGAACTTGCACATTTGCCAAACACCCCCACACTTTAAAATAATTCAAGTTGGGCTTCCTTCCTTTCCATATTTCATATGGAATGGATTGTGTTTTACTATGGGGTACTCGATTTAGTATTCGGCTGGCCGTAAGAACGGCTTCCCCCCACAAGTTCTGTGGCAAACCAGAACTTATCAATAATGCGTTCATCATCTCCTTTAATGAACGATTCTTTCTTTCCGCAATCCCATTGGATTGGGGCGTGTAAGGGGCTGTTGTTTGATGAATAATTCCATATTCTAAACATATTTGTTCAAAAGGAGATTCATATTCACCACCCCTATCACTTCTTATCATTTTGATTTTCTTGTTAAGTTGCGTTTCAACTTCATTTTTGTATTGCTTGAATGCGTCTATTGCTTCATCTTTACTATTAAGTAAGTAAACATAGCAATATCGAGTACTATCGTCAATAAAAGTTATGAAATACTTCTTTCCACCGCGAGATGGTATTGACTTCATGTCACAAATATCTGTGTGAATTAAGTCTAAAGGATTTGAATTCCTTTCAACCGACTTATAAGAATGTTTAACATACTTAGATTCCACACATATTTGACATTTTGATTTTTCGCATTCAAACTTAGGCAATACTTCCAAGTTTATCATTTTTCGCAAGGTTTTATAATTGACATGACCTAAACGTACATGCCATAAATCATTTGACTCAAGTAAGTAAGAAGAAGCTGAAGTTTTATTATTAGTTTCAACAACTATTACATTCAGCTTGAAAAGGCCCTCAGTAAGGTAACCTTTTCCTACAAACATTTCATTCTTACTAATCACTACCTTGTCAGATACAAAAACGCACTTGAAACCGTGCTTTACAAGAAGTCCAGTAGAGACTAAGTTCTTCCTAATCTCGGGAACATGAAGGACGTTGTTCAAAGTCATGACCTTGCCAGAAGTCATCTTGAGAAATATCTTACCGTATCCTTCAATTTTTGCTGTAGCAGCATTTCCCATAGAGAGCGTCTCTTCGGGTCCAGCAGAAGCATATGTAGAAAATGCTTCCCTCACAGCACAAACATGGCGAGTGGCTCCAGAATCAATCCACCACTCCTTTGGATTTCCTACCAGGTTGCATTCAGAAAGCATGGCACACAAGTCATCAACATCATCATGCTTTTCTACCATGTTTGCTTGACCCCTTTGCTTGTCTTTCTTCCGAGCACGACACTCCGTAGATTTGTGTCTGGTTTTCCCACAGTTGTAGCAGTTTCCACTGAACCGCTTCTTGCTTGGGTTGTATTTCGGACCAGAAGCCTTCTTTCTCTTTTTGTTATCTTCAACAATATTTGCTCCCATTATTGTTGAATTTCCACGGTCTCTTCTCTCAGCAGCTTTGTTGTCCTCTTCGATTCTCAATCGAACAATGAGATCTTAAAGGGACATCTCCTTTCGTTTGTGTTTCAAATAATTTTTGAAGTCCTTCCACAATGGAGGCAACTTCTCAATTATTGTTGCTACTTGGAATGCTTCATTGATGACAAGACCTTCAATGAAAATTCCGTTAGTAAAATTACTAAAAAATTTACTTTCAATATCAATATTTATTTGAAACATACCTTCAGCAAGTAGATCATGAATAATCACTTGCAATTCCTGGACTTGGGTAATAACAGACTTGCTATCTACCATTTTGTAGTCCAAGAATTTTGCGGCGACGAATTTCTTCATCCCGGCATCTTCAGTTTTGTACTTCTTTTCAAGTGCCTTCCACAATTCTTTGGACGTCTCCACGCCACTGTATACATTATACAGATTATCCTCCAGTCCGCTAAGAATATAATTCCTGCACAAGAAGTCAGAATGCTTCCACGCCTCAATCACGAGAAAGCTATCATTCTCTGGAGTTTCATCTGGAAGATCAGGAACATCTTCCTTGATGAACTTCTGTAGACATAACGTAGTCAGGTAGAAGAACATCTTTTGCTGCCAGCGCTTGAAATCCATCCCGGAAAATTTTCCGGGTTTCTCTGCCGGTGCCAACGCCGGAGTTCGACTTGTCGATGCGTTGGCAGTCATCATCGGAACAGCTTGATTTCCGTCATTCGCCATTTTTTTTACTGTAAAAATGACACAATCAAACGTTTAATAAACGTTTAAAACTGGAGTGAAAAATCACGTAGATTTTAATCTCCAACAAAATGCCTTGAAGGCTTTAAAACTGGAGTAAAAATCACGTAGATTTTAATCTCCAACAAACCGCCACGAAGGCTTTACTCTCCAAACGGGAGTACACAAAAAACCACAAAAGTTATAGTTTCCAGAATAATAAAAGTAACACAAATACAGAAATTAAATTATTAAATTATTAAATTCCTTAAGATTGTTGTTCCTCTGTACTTGTAAATAATGATTCTGGAAATTAGAACGTTAGCTTATAAACGTAAATATAAATTAAAAAAAAACAGAAATTAATTAGAGCCCACTGAATTCACAGTGTTTCCTTAAGGAATTTAATCCCCTCCTAGTACCCAAGGTTATAGATTATTTCCTCCCAGGATAGAACGAATTACACACTGGTGTAGCGGTACTTCAAACCCCAGTGTTTCAGCGAACACAAAGTTCGGCAACAATCACACTTATGGATGCTTTGTTTGTAGTTAAAAATAATGCAGAATAAGGAGGACAACTCAGAAGTCGAATGGAAATTCTGAGAGGAAGGAATGCAAAGTATAGCCAATGTTGAATTCTTACTGAAGAGAATATCAAATTGCAATTCGTTTTTCCAGTGTATACGCAGTGTATACAGAGTGTATATCCAGTATATGCATAGTGTATATCCAGTGTATACAGAGTGTATATTAAGTGTATACAGAGTGTTTCAAGTGTTTTTCTTCTTTCTCTCCAACTTATGCTCTATTTATAGCAGTTATTTGAGAGAAATCCGCCCCTTCCATGGTGCAACAAGCACTAGATCATGGAGAAAGCACTTACATGGTGGTATATACACTTGCTTGGTGGGAGGAACACTTGCACCATTGTGGGAGGTGCACTAGGTTGCTTCACAATACACGGATTGGAAAACATCCGTTACAAACACGGATTATATCACGTTAATATTCACTATTAACAAATAAATTTGGTCCAAAAAATTAATCAATCGATCGATCATTTGACCAAATCCGAATCCAAATCCAAATCCAAATCCCATTTCCCATTCACTCTAATTTTAAGACTATTTCATCTTAAACAAGAACTCAACAGTCTTCTTATTCCCCTCTCCAGCATTGTTATGCCGTCAGAACAAGAAAAAAGAAACTATGTGAAGTGCAGTTTTTTTTTCTTGTTCATAACAATGCTGGGGCAATCTTAAGGACTTCTCTCACGAAACCCGATTGGCCATAGAGGGCTGCAACGTAAATGGCCATGTTTCCCTTTGGAGTGACTTGGTATCCATTTTCTAATCCATCCCTTTTCAGATGATCTGAAAGTAGAAAACCGCTATCTCCGGCAATGCTTTCCAATGCAGCATCGTACAAGGTAGGATCCTTTTTCATTATTTGGGGATTTGTTCAAAATCACTCAAATTATCATCTTGTTAGTACTTTGTATCCTCTGGATGAAACATTATATAGGAAATTAATTAGATTCTTGATGAATCCTGAAGAAAGGGATTTGTTGTTTGGGTTTTGCTCTTAATTTCCTTTCATGAAACTTTATATTAATTAAAATTGAAAGAATATCAATGTGGACAACAAGTGTTTATGAAACAAGAGCTTACAAAACCCAAATTAGCTACAGCTAAAGCTTACCAAAATATATAGCGGCGCTCAATGGCGAGCCTTTTGCTTTTTCGAGTAACTTGTGGAGGCCTTCAATGCTCTTCGAGACCCCCCATTTCACCATTTGGCGGACATTGCTCCTATTCCCCATACCCAACATATGCTTCCTCACAAATCTATAAAATCAAAATATGAAACATCAGCAGCAAATTCCAACAACTTTATTTAGAAATTCAAGAATAGACAAGGAATTAAGAGGGGTAATAGAAGGATACCCAACAAAATGCTCCGGAAAGGGCTCCCACCACATTATTGCAATGTAACATCTTTTCATCTTCTCTATTGTTTTCAGGATCTTTTCTTGTTTCTTCAAAAGAATTATTTTTTTTTTCTACGGCTGTCTAGGGTTTGTCAGTCAGCCATGGAGTTTCTCGCCGGAAATTCCTTACTGAATCTTGCCAGAGAGACTTTGCATGAGCAGTGTAAAGTGAACCGGTAGGGGGGCATCCTGGATCCATCGCTGCATCATGATGTCAACATGAGCGGGAATTAACGCAATGTACATAAGGAAAGAGATGTATTCATGTCTCCTTACTCATGCTCTTATATGTTCCTTTGCGGTTTCCCAATGAGATGCACAACCCTGCAGCACTGTAATACCCCATGTTTAGATAGGGCATATTAGTCTTTTAACATAACTTAAACCAAAAAAAAAAAATAACAAAAAGATGAATTAGGCCCAAGCCACTACTTAGCAGAAGAAAAAGGAATAGGGGCAAAGTAATGGAGTTCGGCAGAGGCAAACTCACAGGAGCGATCGAAGGGAACAACGAGGTGGGGGTCTTCTTCTTTCTAGCGAAGGGATTCTCGAAGCAGGAGAACAAATTAGGCAATTAAATTCTAAATTTTTACATGATAATCTATCATGGATTCCCTTTACTCAATGCCTAACATATTACTAGTTATTATTTCACTAATTAAAGGTAGAAACAAGACTAACAACTTAAGATATTCTTATATAACAAATAATGGATTCCTATTAAATTGACTGAAGATTTTTTTAGGTTATACCGACATTCTAATGTACAAGCTAGAAATATTTAGTACTAGTACTAATTGAGGGGAATTAATTTGATTTGAAGGATTGGACCAACAAATACCCAACAAATTCTCCTCATGGATCTACAAAATCCAAACCAAAAAGTCAGCAGCAAATTCCCACATCTTAATTTAGAAAATCGGAATAGACAAAGGGAGAAATAGAACCATACACAACAAAATGCTCTCAATTATTAATACTTGAAGTAATCTTTGAAATGCCAACAGAAGGAGCAAAGAGCGGAGAATAGAAAAGGAGAAAAAAATTATACCGCTACAAAAACTATGTCGTTTCAAGAAATAAAAACCCCATATTTTAAACTGATCTCATAGCTCGCCCGTGTCCCATAAAGAAACCAAGAGAGATTCGCTCAAAACTCAAAAGTATTAAGCGCATCTTTAGATTTGTATCCATTTGTAAATTTGAATAAGCTAATTGTTATGAATAGAATTCTATTTAGAGTGAATGTCTATCTTGTAGAGAGTTTTACTTTGTGGCTAAGTCATTTTTCCCCTATAAATAAAGGGGTCTTACCCCATTGTAGATCATCCCAAAATTCAATAAGAATTACTCTCTCTTTCTCTGCAATATTGTTCTACTACTTTTATTGTTTTATCATAAAGAAACCAAGACAGATTCGCTCAAAACTCAAAAGTATTAAGCGCGCGTCTTTAGATTTGTATCCATTTGTAAATTTGAATAAGCTAATGAATTATTAATAAATTTTTAGGAATATGGTTGAGTACTGAATAATTGTCGGCAACGAATGTTCTCTTTTGCTTTTTCCTACAACCATCAGAGGAAGCTCTATTCTTCATCAGTGAAGTCAAAAACTGCAGGGCGGATCTATAGCCTTAATTAGGGGTACGTGATTTCATGGTACGTCCGCTAAATTAAGATTTTTATGAATGTATTTTCTAGAATTAATCTAATATTATGTATTGATATTTGGCACTCATACTATATAAAGGTTGAATGATGCACTTGATTTACAAGTTTATAATTTACTCAAAAAAATAAGGATAAATTCCTATATAGTATTTTCCCCCCCTCCTTTTTTAGTAGTGCATTGTGTACCCATGTTTTAAAATTTTTAGATTTGCCTCAGTCCAGAAGGTATTCATTATGATTCAAATGTCATGATACATAATTTTTGGAAGCAGAATTTCTGAAAAGGGTTTACTTTGATTTCGCTATACCTTCTGTTGTAATTTTTTTGGGGGGATCTAACAATATATACACTTAATAAAGAAATGAAACCAAGTCCGAAATCGTAGCAAGATTGGATTTACATGCTAACGATCAAATATAGAAGCATACATTTTTTGTGTTACTGTATCATTTTTGTAATTTCAGCTAGAATTAGTCTATCTACCACTACTAGAAATCTGGAAAAAAGCGACCAACAATTTGCGACCAAAATTGGTCTGTCAAAAAAAGCGACCAAAGTTGGTCGCTAAGTTGGAGAAAATTGTTAAATAATTATTCTAAATACATTAGCGACCAATGTTGGTCGCTTTTTGATCGATAATGTGGTCAAAATGTTGACCGGACTGGTCAAACTTGCTTGGTCAAAGTAATATTGAAATTAACGACCAACTTTGGTCGCTAAAGTGGGACCCAATTATAACATTTTAATAATTATATTATTATTTAAAAAAATTATAAAATATAAATAAATATAATTTAAAATTAGTGACCAAAGTTGGTCTCTTACGAAAGGGGAAGCAGATAGAGACCAACTTTGATCGCTAATCTGGGACCCAGTTATAAAATTTTAATAATTATATTATTATTTAAAAAAATTATAAAATATAAATAAATATAATTTAAAATTAGCGACCAAAGTTGGTCGCTTACGAAAGGGAAAGCAGATAGAGACCAACTTTGGTCGCTAATCTGGGACTCAGTTCTAACGTTTAACAATTATATTATTATTTTAAATATTATATAAAATATAAATAAATCTTATTTAAATTTAGCGACCAACTTTGGTCGCTAATTTTAATTTTTTGGATAATTAGACACCAAAGTTGGTCTCTTTTCAGGTCAACATTGGTCAAAATTAAAAATCACTTTTATATTTACCATCTAAATAATATAAATGCAATTCGTTAACACTTTTGCAATACAAGAGATGAATACACTAAAATATACTCTACATGCTATATATGTAGTTAAAATTGTACAACGAAGCATGTTATATATATAGACATACACACACAGACACAGAGAGAGAGAGAGAGAGAGAGAGAGAGATAAGTCGAGACGTTTTGTTTTTAATATTCAATGATGCATCTGAGTAGGTTATAAGTCGATGAATCAATTTACAAGTGTACTTACATACATACATACATACATACATACATACATACATACATACATACATACATACATACATACATACATACATACATACATACATACATACATACATACATACATACATACATACATACATACATGAAGCGCTAGGAACACAAGGTCGGGTTATTTTAGGGATTGATACATATATACGGCTATCAAAGTATATAGATATAGACACACACACATACAGACACTTTACTGTAATACTATAACGTATATATAACTTGTTATAGTATATGTTAGTGTGTGTATATATTGTGACGATCCGGCCGGTCGTCTTAAGAATTAACGCCTCGATCCTCTATTAACTGCTTTTCCCAAGTTTATTTCTACTATTTTGATTTGCCGGGATGTTCGGTTTTGAGTTTCAGAGAGTTTTGGAACACTTAGTCTCTAAATGAGAGCTTAAGTGTTGGAAAGTTGGTCGTAGTCGGAACAGTGTGAAGACGGCCTCGGAATGAAAATCTGATGGTTTCGTTAGCTCTGTTGGGTGATTTCGGGTTTAGGAGCGTGTTCGGATTGTGTTTTGGAGGTCCGTAGCTAATTTAGGCTTGAAATGCAGAAAGT
Organism: Nicotiana tabacum; assembly: GCF_000715075.1. NCBI lineage: Eukaryota > Viridiplantae > Streptophyta > Magnoliopsida > Solanales > Solanaceae > Nicotiana > Nicotiana tabacum. The sequence continues at coordinate 146,042,582 of NC_134090.1, forward strand.
TGAATTTTTGAAGTTTCCGGTTCGATAGTGAGATTTTGATCTGAGGTTCGGAATGGAATTTTGGAATTTGGAGTAGCTCCGTAGTGTTTAATGTGACGTGTGTATAAAATTTCAGGTCATTCGGACGAGGTTTGATAGACTTTTTGATCGAAAGCGTATTTTTAGGGTTTTTGAAATTCTTAGGCTTGAATCCGATGAAAAATAGGTGTTTTGATGTTGTTTTGACCGTTCCAAAGGTTGGAACAAGTTTGAATGATGTTTTAGTATTGGTTGGTAGGTTTAGTTTAAGTCCCGGGGGCCTCGGGTGTGTTTCGGATGCTCAACGGGTCATTTTTGGACTTAGAGAATTGCAGAAAAATGTTGCAGCAGTCAGTTCTGGTTTCCTTCTTCGCGTTCGCAAGTGGGGTCTCGCGTTCGTGAAGAGGAGCTGGGGCTGGTGAGGAATTAACGCTTCGCGTTCGCGAGGCTGTGGAACCTTGTGCCTACACGTTCGCGAAGGCAATCTCGCGTTCGCGTAGGAGAAGAGAAATGATCATCGCGTTCACGGCTCAGGCATCGCGTTCGCGAAGAGGGAGACTGGCCAGTGGAACTTTTGTGCATCACGTTCACGACCGTAGCCTCGCGTTCGCGAAGAAGGAAATACCTGGGCAGAATATAAAATTTCAAAATCGAGGGTTTAGCCATTTTTATCAAAACTTAAGCTTGGGAGCTCGGATTTGAGCGAGATTTTGAGGAATTTTCAGAGATATCGATTTTGTAACGATTCTTAACTCCATTTTGCTTGTAACTCATTAATCCAAACATAAATTTATCATTTAATTTTGGATTGGAGATGAAAATTGGGGAAAAGTTGGAAGAAAGTTTTTACACCTAGAATTCGACTTTTGATTGGGAATTTGACCTTAGATTTGGATAATTTTGGTATGCATGAACTCGAGAGAGTGTGAAGATTCTGAAAATATAAATTTTACCCGATTCCGAGATGTGGGCCTGAGGGGCATTTTGGTCATTTTATCTAATTTCACGTATTAGCTTAGAATTTCTTTGTAGAATCAGTTACTTTAAGTGTTATTTACGTTATAAAATTGAATTAAATAGATTTGGGCCATTTGGAGTCGAGTACTCGTGGCAAGAGCGTGATTTCAGATTGATTTTGAGTCGGTTCGAGGTAAGTGGCTTGCCTAACCTTGTTTGGGAGACCTTCCCCTTAGGATTTGGTATATTTGGTAATTGAAATGCCTTGTACGTGAGGTAACGAGTGCGTACTTGTGCTAATTGTTGGAAATCCGGTTTTCTTTAAGTAATTACTAGTATGTTTCCTTTTCTGTTTTTATTACTTGCACTATTAAGCCTGTTGTTAGCTTAGGAAAGCATGTCTAAGTGACTTAATTGCTTTACTTGCTCAAACTGCCTGTTGTTAACTTAAGCCTGTTGTTAACTTAGGAAAGCATGTCTAAGTGACTTAATTGCTTTACTTGCTCAATCTGCCTTACCTGAATTCTGTGCAGCATGCTAGGCTAGAATCATTTCTTACCTTAATATGAAATTTTTCCATTTCTGTATATATTCCTGTTGTTGTTCTGTATTTATTTTGGGACTGCGGATGTGGGATTCCGATAGCTCCCCCTTGTCTGTTTATTTTGGGACTACGGATGTGGGATTCCGGTAGCTCCCCCTTGTCTGTTTATTTTGGGACTACGGATGTGGAATTCCGGTAGATCCCCCCTACACAGTTATATGGAACTACGGGAATTCACCCGGTAGATTCCCCCAGTACTGGGTATTTATATTTGGGACTACGGAACGGGATTCTGGTAGATCCCCGCGCACTATGAGTTGGACTACGGGACGGGATCCCGGGAGATCCATTGGATATGTACATATGGGACTACAGGACGGTATCCTGGGAGATCCCCAATTGTTATTTTGGTGCCAAGTTGCATCTTTTACAGTGTTTTGCCTTATCTCTGTAATAGTTGTTGTTGCCCTTTTTATATCATATGTTATTTTTACCGTTGTATTTATTTATACTGTTCTATTCTACACTGTCAAACTTTATATTTTATTTAACCTCAGTATGGCTCTGACCTCCCTCGTCACTACCCGACCGAGGTTAGGCTTGGCACTTACTGAGTACCGCTGTTGTGTACTCATGCCCCTTCTGCGCATGTTTTTCATGTGTAGATCCAGGTACTGCGACTCAGTCCTATCACCCTTGAGGCGAGGCGAGGCGACTGCTCCAGCGACTTCGAGGTATATTTGCCTCGTCCGTAGACCGAGGAGTCCCTTTCTATTCTAGTTTTTAAACATTTTCCCTTTTGTATTTCTTTTACTTGTTAGATATTCTGGAGTTAGAGTACTATGTAGTGATCCTGAGCTTGGTAATTCATGGGTTTCCGGGTCTTGGAAGTATGTATTGGTTGAGAGTTAAATATTGTGTATGCCGAGCGGCTCTTTTAAACATTGTTTTATCACTCCTCATTCTGTTTTAATTTATTTTTATGCCGCATTTTGGTTATCTTCCGCAATTTAGGCTTACCTAGTCGTAGAGGACTAGGTGCCGTCATGATGGTTCGCGGAGGGCGAATCGGGGTCGTGACATATATATAACACACACACTTCGTGCTGCTTTAAGTACATATATAGCATGTTATAGTATATGATACTTGTAAGCACGTGATTTTTGCCCAATATGAGAATTACTCCCAAAAAATCCAAAAATAAAATGATTTTTCTTTGGTGTGCAATTTTGTGATATTTTGAATTATTTTGAATAATTATTTGTATTTGTCTGTGCGTGTTTATTTACTAAATTAATAAAAAATACAAAAATATGTCGCATTTTGCATGTAGGATTTAATTCTACAATTGTTAGTAATTAAATTTGTTTTACAAAAATTTAAAAATTACAAAAATAGGCATCGTTTGCATTTTTAGCATTTAATGTCCAAATATACAATTTTATGCTTAATTATTATTTAATTGTGCGTTAATTGATATTGGGAGTTAATTTGCGCTTTTATAACTTAATTTAGTTCTTAATAATAGTTTAAGTATTTTTATAATTTAGTTTTAGAGAAATAAAAGAAGAAAAGAGAGCGAAAATATAAAGAAAGTCGGAATTGGGCCTCTTCTTCAAATTTAAGCCACAAGCCCAAAAAATGGCCCAATCTTCCCTACGACCCAGTCCATTTCGAACTGGGTCGACCTAGTCCATAACCCAAAAGACCCAAACCCCCTTTGTCTTTCATTTTTTACAAAACAAAAACAAAACAAAAAAAAATAAAAGAAGAAAACCCTAGACTAAGAGATCCCCCCCCTCTTTCTTTCTTCTTCTTCCTAAAAGCTTCAAGCAAGCAACCATGGCAGCTACCCTTTCCCCCTCTGCCTCACCTTTGCACACACGCACAACCCCTCGTCGGACCACCCAAATCGACCCCCGTCCGCCATTAAAACCAAACGACCACCTTCAAACTTCGACATCCATGGTTGTCCCCCCCTTGTTTCTTCGTCGTCTTCTTCACCACGTACAGTCATGGACGACTTCAAACAGCCCCAAGCAGCCATGAACGAGCAGCCATGACGAGCAGCAATGACTCCCAGTAGCTACACCATCTTCGTCGCGTCCAAACAACCATCGTCGCAGCTGTTTCTGCGTCATCCATGTCGCTGCTGCTGCGTCCTTTTCTCTTCACCATTGCTGCTGTTTTTTGTCCTCCATTGCTGCTGGTTTTTGTCCTCCATTGTTGCTGCGTTTCCACTGCTCCATCGACGACGAACAGCTCGTCGACCTTCACCAAACATGCTTGCCGCTGCTGCTGTTTTTTGCCTTCATCTTCTCTTCGTCTTCGTCGTCATTTGTTCAAGCTTTGGTCGAGGCTCGGACAGATTTGTTTACAATCAAAGTTCTTCGTTGATTCATCTCCGGTTAGTTGTTTTTGAGTTTTATTTTGTCCATATTTCATTTTTATATTTCTCGAAGTTAAAATCGTTAAAGAATTCAATTCTTGTTTTGTTCGTTGTTCATCGTTGAAATCATTTTTCTAGTTTGTTCATGTTCATGTGCTTTGTTAAATTAATTTTCAGATTTCAAAATAGAAGTTTAATTAGTTGTTTTCATATTCATTTCATGTTTGTATTATTGTTTAAGTGAATATTTGTTAGTTTGATGTTTGTTAGATTCAAATTGAAATTTAATTAACTATTTCTTCAATTTGTTTCATGTGTTTATGTATTGTTAGAAATTGTTAATATTGTTAAGTTCAAGCTTAAGTTCATAATTGTTTATTCGTCAATCTTGTTATTTGTCTAAAAAGAATTTAGTTGTGTTAAAGGAAATATATTGATTTAATCGTTTTAATCCGTCATGTTTGTTGTGTTAAAATAGATTCATTCATGTTCATACTTTGTTTGGATGATCTTGAATCCGAAATTTGTATAGTTTGATTTCTTGTTTATCATTTATGATTATTTCTTGAATTTGTCTCATAATCTTGTTGTTTAAGTTTGATATAGGAATTGTTGGTTGTAATGTTGTTATGGTTGATTTTAAGCTCAATATTATTGAATTTAATCTAAATGTACTTGTTTGATTGTTGTTGTTGTTTAAATCCGAAAATAGGTTTGTTGCTAAAATATTGTTCAATCAAATTTTAGTTGTTCTTTGTTGTTCAATTTGTGTTCATGTGATTTGTTGTTGAAATGTTGTTAAAATCGTGTTCATGTGATATTGTTGTTATGATGTTCATCCGTGTTCATATTGTTGTTTGAACATTGTTAGAAATTGATCATATTGTCTATATTTTGGTTAAGTTTGATTAATTGATGTGTTATAGCTGATGGGTAGTTTGGTAAATTTGTAGTACGTTCAGGGGTAGTTTGGTAATTTCAGTAAGGTCGGAGGGGGTAGTTTAGGAATTGTACATTTTGTAATTGTTTATTTGAAGCATGTGGGACAAAATGAAATGGGGTGGGTTGTGATATGGTTATTTAATATAAAAGGGGGACAAGATTTAATTTAAAGGGGGAATCTTGCATTATTTTATGTTAGGCATGGGGGACAAAATAAAATGGGGTGGTGTGATATGTTTATTTAATGTAATGGGGATGAGTGGGAAGATAATGGGTTGGGTAGAGAAAAAGTATGGATTTTAATTAATTGAAAGGTTTATGGGATGGGTTATAAGAAGAAGTCTTGAACACAAGACAAGAGAACAGAGGACAAGAGAGAAAAACGAGATAGAAAAAACACATACAGATAGAGAGAAAAAACGGACAGAGAATAGAAGAGAGAAAAATTCCGAAAAATATTTAAGCTTTCAAAAAAATAAAAATAAAAAGCTAAAAAATCTACTGCTTTCTTTCTTTGTTTGAAATTAGTATTAATGGTTGTTGTTTCATTTAAAGCTTAAAGCTTTTGTTTTTGGGATTACTACTCCACCGGTCTGTTACTGGGTTGTTACTGTTGCTGGGCAGTTGTTGCTATTGTACTGTTATTACTGCTGCTGATTCTCATCATCATTTTCTTTTGCTTCCAATATCAGGTACATATCTGTAAATTCATGTCATGAAAAGCTTCAACATGGCAAGTAAATGAAGTTTGGAATTATAAGGATGTCTTCTACTCATTTAAATTTTATTAGTTTAAGTTTCAGTTTTGTTTTAATTGGTTAGTATAGTATTATACTTGACATGATAAACTGTTAACTAATTAACCTTCTGGAGTAGTAAATTCCACGATAATCTTATATGTTTTGAGGACTAGTGATGACATTTACTGTTTGAATTGATAGGGAACATTGCAGAAAATTGGCCATTAATTAAATCTTGTGATATTGTTAGCTAAGTAAAGAATAGTACGGAAATACCCAGAAATTACATTACTAGCTTATTTTGTCAAATATCCAATTTTGTTTAAGGCTAGATGATGTCGTCTTATTAAATCAATTGGTAGATTAATTCTCTTTCTTAATAACAAATGGCGTAGTTAAATCAACTCATTTCTTTTAATGTATGAAATAATGTCGATGATTTTTTTTTTACAAAATATAGAGTTAGTGTTTGCAAATATTCGCATAGGCAGAGAATAAGAATTGGTTTATTTATCTCAAACTCAATCTTCGTAATCAAAAATCAACTAAATAATTATAACTTTGGACTAAAACAAATACATGAGAAGGACATGGGATTTATAAACAAATCGTGGCATTTTATGTAAAAGATATATAGAAGAAGAGTTCGCCTTAAATGAAACAATGAAGATTCTGCGGAAACTATTAATTTGTTTATCATTTTAAGTTCTTTCCCAATTTTATACACCATTCGATTTATGGACATCCAAATGTTGTTTCCACAAAAAATGTTAGTTTTAGATACATATTGTCTGTTTTCTTCTTCACGCCATTAATTCTTTAAAATTTGAGATATATGATTCATATGTGTAAAATAAGGCTCGCGGTCAACACGTAATAACAATTTGTAGAGAACCTTATCAAGAATATTTTTGTGATTAGGGATACGTTCGCGTAACCTGATTATATTTCTAAAAGCAATTCGGATTATGCGTTCGCGCAACTTCGATCGAATATTTATTAAAAGGGATTCCTCGGAGAATATCCTTATTAATTTCATAAAAACCCGAGATGTGAGGTTCACTACTTAATTATACAAAAAGGGCGAATGTTTTTTTTATTTAAGCACAATTTCGAAAATAATTGTTTTAATAAATATATTATCTATATTATTGTGTACACGTGCGCGTGACACAACTCCGCATGTTTTTTTAAAAATATAATTTATAACACGAATATACGTACGCGTGATTCGATTCAAAGAAGGGTCTTTAAATATAAATAGAAGCGGTAACAATAAAATCATGCAATAAAAATGTATTTTACAAATCAAAATAATCAAGCCGAATATAACAGTTGAGCGACCGTGCTAGAACCACGGAACTCGGGAATGCCTAACACCTTCTCCCGGGTTAACAGAATTCCTTATCCGGATTTCTGGTGTGCAGACTGTTAAATAGACAGAGTCATATTCTCCTCGATTCAGGGATTAAAACCGGTGACTTGGGAAGCCTTAAAATTCCCAGGTGGCGACTCTGAAACAAACAAACAAATCCCGTTTCGACTGTCCTTTAATTGGAGAAAACTCCCTTGCACCCTCGCGGGGGCGGAAAAAGGAGGTGCGACAGCTCTGGCGACTCTGCTGGGGATTTTAACCCAGAACCACTGGTTCATGGTTCAAGAATTCGAGCTTAAAATAATTGTTATAGTTGACTTTATTTATTATCTGATTTTTTTTACATGATATATGCCCAATGTGCTAAATGACACTTTTACCGCTTTAATATTATTTGAATTATGAATATATACAACTGCTACGAAACCCCCTTCTTTCCGAGTCTTCTAAATTTATGGTGCACACGTGCGCGTGACCCACCTTTCTGTTAAAGTCATACCAAATAAGACGAAGTTGGGACAAGTAACTAGGCCGGGTAGACTTTCGTGCTCCCGGTACGTTGCCCCCGCTTCGGCTCAAACTGTCCGTTTGGGTAAGCCAGGGCTAGATCAATATGCCTCAGGTTTTTTCACTTAGAATAACTCAGCTTCATGCCAGATCCCTAGTAGGAGCGTTTGTTTGCATCACGTGCATTTGACTTTGGAGACTCAACACAGTGGTTGGGTCTATCTAGGACAGGTGTACCAAAAAATGAAAATGACCATCCTGATGCATCTTACTTGCTCCTACTTGCGCATTTATTTGATTCGTACTTGTGTGCTGACTGACTTTTGAATATCAGGAATAATATTTTAAAATTGAAAAAAAAATAAATAGCGGTTAGGGAATTGATTGTTTATTTTTGGAAAAAAAAACCAATGCCCAAATAACTGTCAAAACTCTGCCGAAATTTTGAGAAAATGAAAAAAAAATATTTTATTAGTTTTTTTTATTAAAAGCAAAGGAAAAATAGAAAAAAAAGAGTCGTTGTTCTGTCTTGTTTTTAAAATAAAAAATTAAAAATAAAATAGTTTGTCTTGCCATAAAAATAAAAATGAAAAAGAGTCTTGTTTTTAAAATGGATTTTTATTTATTTATTTGTTTAGATGCCAAAATAAAAATAAAAATAATAAAATAAAAAGAGTCGGCCGTTGAAAGTGGTTTTATTATTTGTTGCAAATATATATATATATATATATAAATCCAAAAAGTTTTTCTTTATATATATATATATATATATATATATATATATATATATATATATATAAATCCAAAAAGTTTTTCTTTATTTCCAAAAATGTATATATATCTTTATTTGTTGCAAAAATATTTGTCCTGCCAAAAAGTCTAGAAAAGTTTTTTTTAGACTCCCAATTTTCAAAACAAAAAATCCAAAAATATTTTCCATTATTGACTTCTTTAGAAAGTCTTTTTAATTATTAAAAAAAATATATATATATAATAAAATAAAACAAATTCGAAAATATTTTCCTTGTTCTTTAAAAATTGAAAAGAAAATTCAAAATTCAAAAAATATTTTTTTTAGAAAGCATTTCTTTTATTAAAGGTAAAATTCCAAAAAAATATTTTCTTTCTTCTTAGAATAAGAAAAAACAAATGAAAATTCAAACAAAAAAATATATCTTCCTTTTACTTTTGAAATTCTCAAAGTTCAAATCAAAAGAAAAGGAATTCTTAGAAGTTTTTCTTTCAAAAAGAAAATCAATCAAAAATCCAAAAAAAAAATATACTTCCTTTTTTTTAAAGCAGTTCTTTTACAAATTCAAAAATAATAATAATTTAAATTTAGTTTACTTACTTTATTCATGACCTGCCAGAACTACGCCGGTTTGATTCTCACCGGATGTGAGATACGTAGGCAACCCTCATCGGGTCCAACCCCACCTTTTGCTAAAATAGCCAAAAACAAATAAAAAAAAATATATGTCCGTCATAAATAAGTCGGGTGATGTTGTTTTGTCATAAATAGCCGAATGTTCCCGAAAGGGACGCCGGAAGGCTGACTTTGTATAAACAGCCACCTTTGGGTCATTGTCTTAGATTTGGTCCAATTGACCCACACAACCTTAAAAAACTTCGCCCCTGAGGCGCTGAAGGGCCGTGTTTGCAACACCCGGGTTTTATTGTAATTTGAAAAAAAAAGAGTCAACGGTTAGGTGAATACCGTTTGGATTTTTGGTCAAAATAAGCCGAGCCAGCTTTGACCACGTCTTAAACCGTTCTTGCCGAAATAGCCCTAGAGTATCTTTCAATTGTCGAAAGGCTATTTTCGTAAAAGAATGAACAAGTTTGTAAAGTGTCGTAAAATAATCCTCTCCGGCCTCAAAATTTGGAAGGGGCCACATTTGCAAAAAATAACCGTTCGGTTGCATTTGTCAAACGGAGAAAGGAAGTTGGCCATTTGTTTTTGGAGTTTGTAAATCTTTTGATTAAAATATGTGGGTTGTTTGATATTCGAGTTTGTAAGTCTTCTTCAAACCTTTGAAACCCAATTTATTTTAATATGAAAATTGAAAAAATGATTAGTATTGTTTATCTTTTATTGGTCCGAACTACGCAAGGTCTGATTCATGCGGAGTCATGATACGTAGGCAATCTCTATAAGATTCGACCACAACAAAAAAATGAAAAAAAAATGAAAAAGAAAAAATGAAAAAAAAAATCAAAAAAAAAGTAAAGAAAAAATGAATGAAAAAAAATCGAAAAAGAAGAAAAATGAAAAAAAGATGTTATTAATAATGGGGATCGACAGAGTCCATTCTAACCTGTTTTGCTTTTGAATCGCAAAGAAAGAAGGTGGTTGGTTTGTGGTAAGCCGGAAATACAAGACCAGAAGCACACTTTGCGGGGATCAGGCATGATAACAGAAGCACTCAAATCCTATTGGGGACTTGTTGACTAAGGTTGATGATATCAAAGTTGGAAATGGTGTGGACAATACTAATGCAAAGCTTAGTGGCTAAGATGCCAATTTTGATAAAATGGGAGGACGCTCCTTTCCTTGGTTAGCAAGAGAGAAGTTTTTGGTGGCTTATTTTGTTGTCATTTTTGTTGTCCGAATTATTCTTAAGGTTGTAATCCAGATATTGTCTTGTGTCAAACCTTCTAATCTTTCCAGTTTGTCATATCAGTTTTTTTTTTAAAGTTTTGTCGAGGTTGTGTTAGGATTTTATTCTGGTTATTTTGTTTGTTTTATTATTCAAACCATTTCGCCAATAGTCTAATACAAAAGCCGGTCTTTTATTATTCCAGTCATCTTTTGTTTAGTCCTTTTATCATTTTTGATCAGCGCCGATTCTAGTGACATGACATGCGCACACAGTTTGGGCCTAGTCTTTAAAGTTAATCATAAAACCCCGGAAAGGAAATCAAAGCATTTAAAGGAAATAAGAACGGTTTGAGATTACTTGAAGCCCGAGTCATGTGTATTTGGGGCAAGTAAAACATAGAGAAAACCGTTAAATGCAAGATTCGCCAAATTGGCATGAGGGTCGTTCATGAGAGTGAGAGTGTCGCCCAGCAGTGCTTAGAAATGACAAATGAAAAGCAAGTGTTTAACATAATTGTCAAGTCCAGCACCATCGGAAGAGACTATAAATCTATGTTCAATCGTGTTGTTTGCACTCGACATGTTTTGAAGACTGGAATGACGAAGGCATTTTGTTCTATTATCCAAACACTTTATCCTTCGTTAGCCCTTTGAGCCTTATTTATTTTCTTTCATACCCCTCGTTTGGAATCAATAGCAACGACTAGGAAATACGAGCCTGGAAGGTAAAGAAAAATCAATTCAAAAAAAAAAAAAAACGAAAAAAGGAGAAAAATGATTAAAAAAAAAGAAAGTCAGAAGAAAAAAGAGGAATTGGGAACTACGTTTGACCTGATTCCTCAAAGAGGATACGTAGGCGCTTCACGGCTCGGTCATAGGGTGCATAGTGCGCATAATATGCGTAATATGCATAGTGTAACAAAAAATTTTAAAAAATATATATAATAAATAAATAATCCCCAAGCAAGAAACTGGGGCAATGGTTGCGCTTGTTATAAACAAATATGATTTTGAAGGTTGTAATTTTGAACCCCAAATTGATTTGTTTTTGAGCCTTTAATACCCTTTCTTTCTAAGCCTATCCAAAAAACCCACATTACGGTCCAAAGAAAGACCTTCTGATCAGTCTGCAAAAGATGCCAAGTCAGACAAATGAGAGTCTTACCGGCGAACATAATATTCTGTTCCACAGCAAAAAGGACTCTAATCTCCAGCAGAGAGAGTCATACCGGCAACACTCCAAATCCCCAGCTGGAAAGTGATACAAATGAGAGAGTCTTATCGGTGAAAATCTTTACGGACACCATAAGGCGACGCAAGCTGAGATAAAAACCAAAATGAGAGAGGCTTGATAGTGAAAACCCTTCGGTCACTACAAGTCGAATAAGATTGGGAATCAGATGGGGAATCGCCAATTGAAGGTTTTGAAAGACGATTGACGACAGAGGATGGGCCACATGTGCATGTCATGACCATCAGAGTCGGTATTTGTATTTGATAGGTTTTTATTTATAGTTTCTTTTGTTAAAGAGTCATCTTTTTCCGTTGTCTTTTATTCTGTTCCCTTTTATCTTTTCCTTTCATAGAAATTTCCCCAGTAGAGTCTGTTTGGTCAAGACCAGTGGGAAATGACTTCAAAGTAGACCATCAGCTTTCCAAGATAAGATCTGACTAGTACATCCAAGTGATATAGTCAGGAAGGAACAAGCGCGAGGCCAGTGTCAAGAAATATATCCCCAGCAAAAGGATTGACGAGTGTCAAGAGGGATATCCTTGCCGAAATCAAAGGTTATTAAACCTCAAGACTAGAGCCCGTGGACAAAACAAGAAAAACAATAAACATGATTTGGAAATTCATGCGAGACTAAAAGGTCGGGAAAATGCAAGTTTTCGAGCCATGCCACAAAAGAAGAGGGATATCCCCAGCGGAAAGGGATTATCCCCAGCAAATAATATCATCCCTAACAAGTTGTGGAACGCAGAGCAAGGAAGGAAAAAGGGAAAAACCACCCCAGTAAGAGTATCACAACCAACCACCGGGTTTTAAACTAACAAATTTTGTTTGATTTGAAGCAGGTAAAGGAAATGGCATTAATGTCGGAAATGCATGCCACAAGAAAGATTGTCAAACTGGGGCAGAAAATTTTCTTTTCAGTTAGAAAATTTTCTGGAAAATCAGGTACCCATTTGGAGAAGAATAAAGACAGCACCAAGGAAGCGATCTTTGAACCAGGGTTGCCCCCAACATAATAAGTTTCCAATGGAGGAAGTTGATCCCCAGAAGATAGAACCAAAGAGATAAAATTGGTGTGTAGAAAAAGCAAAAGCCATTATCATCCCCGGCAGCTTCCAGGAGAATGAAGCATCGATTTGAAGGGATAAAATTCTCCAGCAGCGTTATCCTCAACAATGTTATCCCAAGAAGATAACACTTTTATTCCCAGCAGTGTTGAGAGAAAATAAATTCTGGAAAAAAAAAATTGAATTTGAAGGAGGGGAAGAAAGGAGACTCCCACAGTGGTATTATCCCCAGCAAGCAAGAACAAAGCAGAGCGAAGGAAAAAGAAAAGAAAAGAAGAAATTAGGCGTCCACCTGGAGAATGAGGATGAAAAAATTGAAGAAGAAGTCAGGCGTCCACCTGGAGAATGAGGATGAAAAAATTGAAGAAGAAGTCAGGCGTCCACCTGGAGAATGAGGATGAAAAATTGAAGAAGAAGTCAGGCGTCCACCCGGAGAATGAGGATGAAGAATTTAAGAAGAAGTCAGGCGTCCACCTGGAGAATGAGGATGAAAAAATTGAAGAAGAAGTCAGGCGTCCACCTGGAGAATGAGGATGAAGAATTTAAGAAGAAGTCAGGCGTCCACCTGGAGAACGAGGATGAAGAATTTAAGAAGAAGTCAGGAGCCCCCCTGAAGAACAGAATGCCGATATATTGGTTGAAGTCAGGAGCCCGCCTGAAGAGAGGAATGGCGATTATTTTCAAAGTTGTTGTTGAAGTCAGGAGCCCGCCTGAAGAGAGGAAAGGCGTTTTAAAAAGTTGTTGAAATCTTGCCAACCTAAAGAAAGGAATGGCGATGTATGGTTTGAAGTCAGGAGCCCGCCTGAAGAGAGGAAAGACATTTTTAAAAGTTGTTGAAATCTTGCCAACCTAAAGAAAGGAATGGCGATGTATTGGTTGAAGTCAGGAGCCCGCCTGAAGAGAGGAATGACAATTATTTTCAAAGTTGTTGTTGAAGTCAGGAGCCCGCCTGAAGAGAGGAAAGGCGTTTTTAAAAGTTGTTGAAATCTTGCCAACCTAAAGAAAGGAATGGCGATGTATGGTTTGAAGTCAGGAGCCCGCCTGAAGAGAGGAATGGCGATGTATGGTTTGAAGTCAGGAGCCCGCCTGAAGAGAGGAATGGCGATTATTTTCAAAGTTGTTGTCAGGAGCCTGCCTGAAGAGAGGAAAGGCGTTTTTAAAAGTTGTTGAAATCTTGCCAACCTAAAGAAAGGAATGGCGATGTATGGTTTGAAGTCAGGAGCACGCCTGAAGAGAGGAATGACGATTATTTTAAAAGTTGTTGTCAGGAGCCCGCCTGAAGAGAGGAAAGGTGTTTTTAAAAGTTGTTGAAATCTTGCCAACCTAAAGAAAGGAATGGCGATGTATGGTTTGAAGTCAGGAGCCCGCCTGAAGAGAGGAATGGCGATTATTTTCAAAGTTGTTGTCAGGAGCCCGCCTGAAGAGAGGAAAGGCATTTTTAAAAGTTGTTGAAATCTTGCCAACCTAAAGAAAGGAATGGCGATGTATTGTTTGAAGTCAGGAGCCCGCCTGAAGAGAGGAATGGCGATTATTTTCAAAGTTGTTGTTGAAGTCAGGAGCCCGCCTGAAGAGAGGAAAGGCGTTTTTAAAAGTTGTTGAAATCTTGCCAACCTAAAGAAAGGAATGGCGATGTATGGTTTGAAGTCCGGAGCCCGCCTGAAGAGAGGAATGGCGATGTATGGTTTGAAGTCAGGAGCCCGCCTGAAGAGAGGAATGGCGATTATTTTCAAAGTTGTTGTTGAAGTCAGGAGCCCGCCTGAAGAGAGGAAAGGCGTTTTTAAAAAAGTTGTTGAAATCTTGCCAACCTAAAGAAAGGAATGGCGATGTATTGGTTGAAGTCAGGAGCCCGCCTGAAGAGAGGAATGGCGATTATTTTCAAAGTTGTTGTTGAAGTCAGGAGCCCGCCTGAAGAGAGGAATGACGCTTATTTTTAAAAGTTGTTGTTGATGTGGGGAGCCCGCCCAGATAACAGAGGCATACATTTCAGTCTTTACATTTCAGTTGTTGAAGTTGGGAGCCCGCCCATAGAACAGAGGCATACATTCAGTCTTTACATTTCAAGCATTGAAGTTGGGAGCCCGCCCAGATAACAGAGGCATACATTTCAGTCTTTATATTTCAAGCGTCGAAGTTGGGAGCCCGCCCAGACAACAGAGGCATACATTGCAGTCTTTACATTTCAAGCATTGAACTTGGGAGCCCGCCCAGATAACAGAGGCATACATTTCAAGTCTTTAATTTTCAAGTATTGAAGTTGGGAGCCCGCCCAGATAACAGAGGCATAATTTCAAGATCAAGTTAGAGGACAATAAAACAGAGGGTTACAATAGGAATCACCAGCAGGAAACAATAAAAATCCCCAGCACCGGGAAGCAGAAGGTTGCAACAAGAGGTCACAGTACAAACTCAAGTACATGTGTCAAAAGAAGAAAAGCACCGGAAGAAATGCAAGCAGACAAGGAAGCAAGACAACAAAAACAAATTGTACTCTAGCCTAGCTTCTTGTTTTCTTTTAAGCATGGTGTAATAAGGAGATCGGTAAGCAGTAGTAATAGCATGCAACAACAGTAACATTGCAGTCTCACGGTAGTCCCAGCTACCAAAATTTCCCGAACTACATTGACCTGATTCCTGTTTAGCCCAGGATATGTAGGAAACCTTTGAAGCAAAGGTTCGGTCAAATCTTTTTCAAAAAATGCTTCACACGGAGTACTCAGATGGGCAAAAAATCGCTCGCTTTATCTTTGCACGAAAACCCTTCGTGTCTTCGGGCAAAGAGGGGCAGCTGTAAGCACGTGATTTTTTCCCAATATGAGAATTACTCCCAAAAAATCCAAAAATAAAATGATTTTTCTTTGGTGTGCAATTTTGTGATATTTTGAATTATTTTGAATAATTATTTGTATTTGTCTGTGCGTGTTTATTTGCTAAATTAATAAAAAATACAAAAATATGTCGCATTTTGCATGTAGGATTTAATTCTACAATTGTTAGTAATTAAATTTGTTTTACAAAAATTAAAACATTACAAAAATAGGCATCGTTTGCATTTTTAGCATTTAATGTCCAAATATACAATTTTATGCTTAATTATTATTTAATTATGCGTTAATTGATATTGGGAGTTAATTTGCGCTTTTATAACTTAATTTAGTTCTTAATAATAGTTTAAGTATTTTTATAATTTAGTTTTAGAGAAATAAAAGAAGAAAAGAGAGCGAAAATATAAAGAAAGTCGGAATTGGGCCTCTTCTTCAAATTTAAGCCACAAGCCCAAAAAATGGCCCAATCTTCCCTACGACCCAGTCCATTTCGAACTGGGTCGACCCAGTCCATAACCCAAAAGACCCAAACCCCCTTTGTCTTTCATTTTTTACAAAACAAAAAACAAAACAAAAACAAAAAAAGAAGAAGAAGAAAACCCTAAAATTAGAGATCCCCCCCCCCTCTTTCTTTCTTCTTCTTCCTAAAAGCTTCAAGCAAGCAACCATGGCAGCTACCCTTTCCCCCTCTGCCTCACCTTCGCACACACGCACAACCCCTCGTCGTACCACCCAAATCGACCCCCGTCCGCCATTAAAACCAAACGACCACCTTCAAACTTCGACATCCATGGTTGTCCCCCCCCCTTGTTTCTTCGTCGTCTTCTTCACCACGTCCAGTCATGGACGACTTCAAACAGCCCCAAGCAGCCATGAACGAGCAGCCATGACGAGCAGCAATGACTCCCAGTAGCTACACCATCTTCGTCGCGTCCAAACAACCATCGTCGCAGCTGTTTCTGCGTCATCCATGTCGCTGCTGTTGCGTCCTTTTCTTTTTGCCATTGCTGCTGTTTTTTGTCATCCATTGTTGCTGCTTTTTGTCCTCCATTGTTGCTGCATTTCCACTGCTCCATCGACGACGAACAGCTCGTCGACCTTCACCAAACATGCTTGCCGCTGCTGCTGTTTTTTGCCTTCATCTTCTCTTCGTCTTCGTCGTCATTTGTTCGAGCTTTGGTCGAGGCTCGGACAGATTTGTTTACAATCAAAGTTCTTCGTTGATTCATCTCCGGTTAGTTGTTTTTGAGTTTTATTTTGTCCATATTTCGTTTTTATATTTCTCGAAGTTAAAATTGTTAAAGAATTCAATTCTTGTTTTGTTCGTTGTTCATCGTTGAAATCATTTTTCTAGTTTGTTCATGTTCATGTGCTTTGTTAAATTAATTTTCAGATTTCAAAATAGAAGTTTAATTAGTTGTTTTCATATTCATTTCATGTTTGTATTATTGTTTAAGTGAATATTTGTTAGTTTGATGTTTGTTAGATTCAAATTGAAATTTAATTAACTATTTCTTCAATTTGTTTCATGTGTTTATGTATTGTTAGAAATTGTTAATATTGTTAAGTTCAAGCTTAAGTTCATAATTGTTTATTCGTCAATCT
Organism: Nicotiana tabacum; assembly: GCF_000715075.1. Classification (NCBI taxonomy): domain Eukaryota; kingdom Viridiplantae; phylum Streptophyta; class Magnoliopsida; order Solanales; family Solanaceae; genus Nicotiana; species Nicotiana tabacum. Next base: position 146,059,385 of record NC_134090.1, read on the forward strand.
TGTTATTTGTCTAAAAAGAATTTAGTTGTGTTAAAGGAAATATATTGATTTAATCGTTTTAATCCGTCATGTTTGTTGTGTTAAAATAGATTCATTCATGTTCATACTTTGTTTGGATGATCTTGAATCCGAAATTTGTATAGTTTGATTTCTTGTTTATCATTTATGATTATTTCTTGAATTTGTCTCATAATCTTGTTGTTTAAGTTTGATATAGGAATTGTTGGTTGTAATGTTGTTATGGTTGATTTTAAGCTCAATATTATTGAATTTAATCTAAATGTACTTGTTTGATTGTTGTTGTTGTTTAAATCCGAAAATAGGTTTGTTGCTAAAATATTGTTCAATCAAATTTTAGTTGTTCTTTGTTGTTCAATTTGTGTTCATGTGATTTGTTGTTGAAATGTTGTTAAAATCGTGTTCATGTGATATTGTTGTTATGATGTTCATCCGTGTTCATATTGTTGTTTGAACATTGTTAGAAATTGATCATATTGTCTATATTTTGGTTAAGTTTGATTAATTGATGTGTTATAGCTGATGGGTAGTTTGGTAAATTTGTAGTATGTTCAGGGGTAGTTTGGTAATTTCAGTAAGGTCGGAGGGGGTAGTTTAGGAATTGTACATTTTGTAATTGTTTATTTGAAGCATGTGGGACAAAATGAAATGGGGTGGGTTGTGATATGGTTATTTAATATAAAAGGGGGATAAGATTTAATTTAAAGGGGGAATCTTGCATTATTTTATGTTAGGCATGGGGAACAAAATAAAATGGGGTGGTGTGATATGTTTATTTAATGTAATGGGGATGATTGGGAAGATAATGGGTTGGGTAGAGAAAAAGTATGGATTTTAATTAATTGAAAGGTTTATGGGATGAGTTATAAGAAGAAGTCTTGAACACAAGACAAGAGAACAGAGGACAAGAGAGAAAAACGAGATAGAAAAAACACATACAGATAGAGAGAAAAAACGGACAGAGAATAGAAGAGAGAAAAATTCCGAAAAATATTTAAGCTTTCAAAAAAATAAAAATAAAAAGCTAAAAAATCTACTGCTTTCTTTCTTTGTTTGAAATTAGTATTAATGGTTGTTGTTTCATTTAAAGCTTAAAGCTTTTGTTTTTGGGATTACTACTCCACCGGTCTGTTACTGGGTTGTTACTGTTGCTGGGCAGTTGTTGCTATTGTACTGTTATTACTGCTGCTGATTCTCATCATCATTTTCTTTTGCTTCCAATATCAGGTACATATCTGTAAATTCATGTCATGAAAAGCTTCAACATGGCAAGTAAATGAAGTTTGAAATTATAAGGATGTCTTCTACTCATTTAAATTTTATTAGTTTAAGTTTCAATTTTGTTTTAATTGGTTAGTATAGTATTATACTTGACATGATAAACTGTTAACTAATTAACCTTCTGGAGTAGTAAATTCCACGATAATCTTATATGTTTTGAGGACTAGTGATGACATTTACTGTTTGAATTGATAGGGAACATTGCAGAAAATTGGCCATTAATTAAATCTTGTGATATTGTTAGCTAAGTAAAGAATAGTACGGAAATACCCAGAAATTACATTACTAGCTTATTTTGTCAAATATCCAATTTTGTTTAAGGCTAGATGATGTCGTCTTATTAAATCAATTGGTAGATTAATTCTCTTTCTTAATAACAAATGGCGTAGTTAAATCAACTCATTTCTTTTAATGTATGAAATAATGTCGATGATTTTTTTTTTTTACAAAATATAGAGTTAGTGTTTGCAAATATTCGCATAGGCAGAGAATAAGAATTGGTTTATTTATCTCAAACTCAATCTTCGTAATCAAAAAATCAACTAAATAATTATAACTTTGGACTAAAACAAATACATGAGAAGGACATGGGATTTATAAACAAATCGTGGCATTTTATGTAAAAGATATATAGAAGAAGAGTTCGCCTTAAATGAAACAATGAAGATTCTGCGGAAACTATTAATTTGTTTATCATTTTAAGTTCTTTCCCAATTTTATACACCATTCGATTTATGGACATCCAAATGTTGTATCCACAAAAAATGTTAGTTTTAGATACATATTGACTGTTTTCTTCTTCACGCCATTAATTCTTTAAAATTTGAGATATATGATTCATATGTGTAAAATAAGGCTCGCGGTCAACACGTAATAAAAATTTGTAGAGAACCTTATCAAGAATATTTTTGTGATTAGGGATACGTTCGCGTAACCTGATTATATTTCTAAAAGCAATTCGGATTATGCGTTCGCGCAACTTCGATCGAATATTTATTAAAAGGGATTCCTCGGAGAATATCCTTATTAATTTCATAAAAACCCGAGATGTGAGGTTCACTACTTAATTATACAAAAAGGGCGAATGTTTTTTTTAATTTAAGCACAATTTCGAAAATATTTGTTTTAATAAATATATTATCTATATTATTGTGTACACGTGCGCGTGACACAACTCCGCATGTTTTTTTAAAAATATAATTTATAACACGAATATACGTACGCGTGATTCGATTCAAAGAAGGGTCTTTAAATATAAATAGAAGCGGTAACAATAAAATCATGCAATAAAAATGTATTTTACAAATCAAAATAATCAAGCCGAATATAACAGTTGAGCGACCGTGCTAGAACCACGGAACTCGGGAATGCCTAACACCTTCTCCCGGGTTAACAGAATTCCTTATCCGGATTTCTGGTGTGCAGACTGTTAAATAGACAGAGTCATATTCTCCTCGATTCAGGGATTAAAACCGGTGACTTGGGAAGCCTTAAAATTCCCAGGTGGCGACTCTGAAACAAACAAACAAATCCCGTTTCGACTGTCCTTTAATTGGAGAAAACTCCCTTGCACCCTCGCGGGGGCGGAAAAAGGAGGTGCGACAATACTGTATTCATTATTTGTATTATAACAGAGTTAGAGAATTACATTCATTCATCAGTAGGTTATAAGTCGATGAATCAATTATAACAGATTAATTGATATAAGTCGAGACGTTTTGTTTTAAATATTCAAGATGCATCTGAGTAGGTTATAAGTCGATGAATCAATTTACACACAGATATATTTGATGAAAAATTATATATACTAATTAGGATCTTGACAAGTCAATCAATCCCTAAAAGAACCCGAGGTATAGTTTAGGTAAGCCACTTAGAGAAATGGCAGATAATTGCTATATGGACTGAAGATAACTCTTCTTCAGTTCCAAATTAGGCTCATTTTCCCAGTATTCATGACTCGCTTTATTCTCCCTATCAAACTAACCATCTGCACAAATTACTTAGCAAACTCAATCTTTGCCCTGAATTCATTGCAGTCGTATACTTCCTCCGGTTCACAATAAGTAATTTTTTAGCTGTTTTTATACAGATTAAGAAAAAAAAGCCAAAAAATCACTTATTGTGGACTGGAGGGAATACTTTTTTTTGTTTTAGGTTTTGTGGCACTCTTTCCTTTTAGGATATTCTAAAAAGAATAATTTCTTTTCATAATTCAAAATAATTTAAATGTAAATATTCTATTTACCCTTTAATGATATGATTTTAAAACCGCATAAATTAATGTCTTGCATGGCATGTTTTTACACCACAATTTCGAATCCAGTACAAGGCATTGAAAAAGTTGTCATTTTGACAAACTTCATTCAAATTAATTTTATTTTTTCCACAATTAATGTTCTATAAAACTCTTTGAGTAGAAAGAAATGTCATGTTTTGTAGACTTCGAATGACAGATTGTAGCAAAGTTCAAGAGCATTTATTTTCTTATGAAGTCAGGCATTAAAACCAAACATAAAAATAATCCCTTTCTTGTGTTCAAGGAAAACACCAAATTCGTTTCTTGTGATCAAGGCAAACACAAATCCCTTTCTTCTTTGGAGATTCATCAAGAGTGTATGTATATAGTGTTTCAACCGAAGAAAGCAAATTAAGGAGTCACAAGATCCCCCAAATTAATCAAAAGGAATGGCTGATGCAGTAAAAAACGAAATTATGTCGGCAGCACAAATACATCTAGTTGTGGCCACTCTACTAATTACAGTCACGTTTGCAGCTGGTTTCACATTGCCAGGAGGTTTTGACAGCGATCCAAATAGCCCTAATAAAGGGATGGCGATTCTAATAAGGAAAACAGCATTTCGTGCATTTGTTGTTTCTGATGTCATCGCCTTTATGTGCTCTGCTGGTGCTGTATTCACCTACTTCGCCATGGCAGATTATAATAGAGTAACTGTACAGGATAGTGTTCTAGAAAAACTCTATGATGTCGCAGGTTTATTACAACATCTGGCATTGATATCAGTTGTAATTGCATTTGTAACAGGTATGTATGCTACTTTAGCACATTCACTTGGTCTCGCCATTACTGTCGTAGTCATTGGTTGCATCTCTTTCTTTGTGTACTTGTGGGTATTTTTTAAAATAGCACTTTCATGATTCTATCAACATTATGTAAGAGAATTAAGGAACGGAGGAAGAACATGAGTAGAGTGATGTCAATATTGTTACTTGTTCTTGCATGGTTTGCTCAAGTACAAGATTACAAGAGTGTTTATAAGTTTATACCCAACCTATGGTACTTTTGAAATTATGAATTTAGAATATTTTGTTAAAATATATTAGTGACTTTTTTCTCTCACTCACACACACCTATATATATCCACATCTCATAGCTAATATTACATCTGCTGAATAAAAAGTAGTACTTGAAACAGCATCTTATGAACAATTTGCGTGAGCCACTTAGGAAAATGGCACATAAATGCTATATATTGACTGAAGATTATTTTTTTCAGCTCATTATCTCGGTTTTCATACTAACGTTTTATCTCACTATCAAACTAACCATCTGCACAAATTGCAACCTGTCACGACCCAAAATCTCACCTGTTGTGATGGCGCCTATCGTGGTACTAGGCAAGCCTCAACTCAACATTTCAACACAGAAGAACTTTTAAATAAAGGTGGAAGCAGTTAATATTAAATAAAACCTTTTAGAACAAAATATAACTCCAAAAGTGCTAAACAATCCATCCCCAAAATCCGGTGTCACTGAGTGCATGAGCATCTAAATGATAACAACATTCGACTGATAAAACACTGTTTGAAATATAGAACAGTACAATATGAAAGGAAAGGAGAGTCAAGGTCAGCGAACGCCATGCAGCTACCTCAATAGTCTCATGAGTCTGACTCCTCAATCAACAACCACCGTGACCAGAAGTGTCTAGATCTGTACACGAGGTACAAGGGTAACGTGAGTACACCAACTCAGTAAGTAACAGAAATAAATAAGGAACTGAGAAGTAGTGACGAGCTATGCAAATACAGTTATCTCAATAATTTTCAAATAAGAGTAGTCATACTTTCAATTTAACAGTTTAAGTCTCATCAGTGCGTACTCAAATAAACTAGATATCAAATATTCCAGAAATATGTACGATAGGGACAAATATCAACTAAGTGTAGCCATTAACTAAAAACAAATATGGCCTCTCAAAGCAACAGTCACTCAGCTAATCTCAACAGCTTAATCACTCGGCTCTCAGCCCTCAATAATCATACTCAATAGGTGTAAGCACGTGATTTTTGACCCTTCCCGGGAATTTTTACATTCTTAGCTTAAATATTTAATTTAGGACTGTATAGCTATTTTAACTATTTTTACTTTATTTCGTTGCAAAAAGAGAAAAATTTCAAAAAATATATATATAAATTTTAGTTTATGTATCTCTCATAAACTTGAAAAATACAAAAATTGCACTTTATTTTTGTACTTTATATAATTTCGAAAATTGCAAAAAATAAATAAAATATAGTTCTATTAAGGTTTTTTTTTTAGTCATTTTAACTTTGAAAAATACAAAAATATCACCTCATATTCTATCTTAATATTTAAAACGAAAATTACAAAAATAGTTTCATTAATATTTGGTAGCTATTTTAAATCTTGAAAAAATATTTAAAAAGATATAGTTTTGTAGCTATTTTAAATCTTGAAAAAATATTTAAAAAGATATAGTTTTGTTCAAATACTATTTATATTTTTGGTAGTTATTTTGCTTACATAGGACTAGTTAAGCAACGTGTTCCTATTTCTCGGGTCCGGGCAAAAGAATAATATTCGGGTTCAAACTACCCGGTTTTAGCCCTAATTTTCGGACCTAGCCCACAATAAACCGTGTCCAGGACACGTGGGGAACCCCACCACGCGTGGGGGACATATGCCTTGAACCCCACCACGCGTGGGGCTCATTTTTCTTGGCAAAACATTACAAAACACGGACAAAGGCAAAGGCATGGAGGGGACTTTGAAAAATTTTGGGAGACACTACTGTTCACGCTTCTTCTTCAAGAAGAAGAAGAAGCAAAAACCCTCGCCGGAACATCACCAAACGCCGGCACCCCCACTATCGAAAACCACCAGCCTCCCGTCCAAAACCACCCCAAAACCACTCCGTCACGACCCCTCCAGCAGCACCAAACAAGACCCTTCCACTGTTCGAGCTTCTTCTTCCTAAAGAAGAAGAAGAGAAAACCCTACTCACTTGAACGACCACCCCTTCTTCCTCCCACCTTCACCACCGAGCAACCAGCCCCCCTCGTCGTCATTTCCAGACGACAACCAAACAATCCGTCACCTCCACGTCCAAACACCATCGCCCAAACACCACATCCATCAACACCCCGAAACCACCACCGGACAGTCCCGACTGTAGCGGCTTCCCCATTTTCAGTCCGACGAGCAGCTGTTGCTGCGTGCCCAGCAGCTGCGGCTGTGTTTCTGAGCAGCTGTTCATTGCGCGTCTTAACCTTCCCATCATGACCCATCTCCGACCTGCCGCATCGTCCAACCAGCTCCCCCCGTTGTCGTTGTCCTTCACCAAACAGACCATCGACCATCTTAGCCCAGTTCCCTCCGTCTCGTCACCTTGGTTGTTCCCCGTCGATAGCCCAGGTCCCTCCGCAGCAACCAAACAATCCTTGGTTGTTGAAAGTAGTGGGTCCGAGATTTCTATTTCTATCAAGGTCGTCTTTGGTTCATCGAGGTCCGGTACGTCGAGGTGTTCGTCCGAGGTTTCATCATTGTTCCTCGACAAGTGAGGTCCGGTTCGAGTCCCGTAGGAGGCACTGTTGTCATTCTAGGATTGTCGAGGTTCGAAGGTTGGTGTTCTTCGTCCTTTGTTTCATTTCATTCGTTTCGCATATTATGGTTCAAGGCGAATGAGAATATTCGATATATATGAATGTCAACAATGCAATTTTTGTTGTTATATTAAAAATGTTTATTCTATGTTTAGTTACTGCATGCTTAAAGTAAATGTGAGCATATGAACGAGGTTATTCTATTTTTTCATTTTTACCCTGGATATTATTACCTGTTAGAATCGTTGTTTTTTTGTTTAACCTCGGATGATTTCATTGGTAGAAAATCGTAGTTGCTTTAAGTTTACCCTCAAATAAATAAATAAAAAAAAACGAGACTAGCTTCGCCAAATAAAAATGTACGGATTGCGAAGCCCTCACAAAATATATGTCTTAAATACTTAGATTCCGGGACGGGCCGTTTAGCAAATTTCACGGCCCTACCCCAAAATAATAATGCGCTAGTTGCTTTAGGCGCGCCTTTAATAATGTTATCTCCCTAAACTCGGGTGCACATTTATGTGACCCAAATCCAAATCTCAACGAAATCGAAATGTGTCTCTAATCACGGGTACATTGACTGTGACGTGGTATGAGATGCATTTCCATGACGTTGCAAATTCCTTTTAAAAAATAAGAATGAGATGAGCCTCGCCGAATAAAAAACACAAATTGCGGGGCCCTCAGTAAATACTTGTTTAAAATCACTTAGAATTCAGGAGGGTCGTTTAGCGAATTTCACGGCCTCCGCAAAAATAATAACGCGATAGTCTCTTTAGGCGCGTGTTTAATAATTTACTTTCTTAAGCTCGGGTGTGCATTTCATGCGACCCAAATCCAAATCTCAAAACATCAAATAAAATGCGTTCCGGATTGTGGGTGCATTTCATGTGACGCAGTCCAAAGACGTGTTTTAAGCGATGTTCACATTCTTGTAAAAACAATAATAATAAAGCGGTTAAAAGTTAAAATTTTCACATAAGTTCATACTTGTATAAAATCAGATAATCAAGCCGAATATAACAATTGAGCGACCGTGCTAGAACTACGGAACTCGGGAATGCCTAACACCTTCTCCCGGGTTAACAGAATTCCTTATCCGGATTTCTGGTACGCAGACTATAATATAGAGTCATTATTTTCCTCGATTCGGGATTAAAATTGGTGACTTGGGACACCCTAAATCTCCCAAGTGGCGACTCTGAAATAAATAAGCAAATCCCGTTTCGATTGTCCTTTAATTGGAAAAAACTCCCCCTGCGCCCTCTCGGGTGCGGAAAAAGGAGGTGTGACAGCTCTGGCGACTCTGCTGGGGACCGAACCCAGAACCACTGGTTCAGGGTTCAAGAATTCGAGCTTAAAATAATTGTTATAGTTGGCTTTATTTATTATCTAATTTTTACATGATATATGCCTAATGTGCTAAATGATGCTTTTATCGCTTTAATATTATTTGAATTGTGAATATATACAACTGTTACGAAACCCCCTTCTTTCTGAGTCTTCTGAATTTATGGTGTACACGTGCGCGTGACCCACCTTTCTGTTAAAGTCATACCAAATAAGACGGAGTTGGGACAAGTAACTAGGCCGGGCAGACTTTCGTGCTCCCGGTACGTTGCCCCTGCTTCGGCTCAAACTGTCCGTTTGGGTAGGCCAGGTCTAGAACAAATACCCAGGTTATGAACTTAGTATAACAAAGCCACATACCGGATCCCTAGTAGGAACGTTTATTTGCATCATGTGCATTTGACTTAGGGGACTCAACACAGGGGTTGGGTCCGTCTAGGACAAGCAACCTGAAAATAATAGACCATCTTATGGCATCCTATGTGCTACATGTTATATTCAGTCAAGGGCGAATGGGTCATTTGGTCATTTCCAGCATGATGTTATTTTAATCAAAGCATGGGGAACATTTGTGGAATCCAAGAAGCCTTGGAATTCCCTATGTCCCCCACGCTTGCTTTTGGGAAAGCACATGGGGAACATTTGTGGAATCCAAGAAGTCTTGGAATTCCCATATGTCCCCCACGCTTCATATGTTGGGAAAAGCGCATGGGGAGCATTTGCGGAATCCAATAAGTCTTGGAAATCATTATGTCTCCCATGCCACATTTTTGAAAGAAATAATAAATATAAAAAATAAAATTACAAATAAAACAAAGCATGAAAATTCAAAAAGATTTTGTATGTTTTCATTATTTTCCACAGATTAAAAAAAAAGTCGTGAAAAAGAGGAGAAAAAATGACAGTGTAGAGATATAACTACTTATTTTTAGAGAAAAATCAATGTCCAAGTAGTGTTGAAACTCTGCCGAAATTTTGAGAAAAAAAAAATGCCTTATTAGTTTGTTTTATTAAAACAAAGGAAAAGCAGAAAAAATCAAAATAATCCAAAAGAGTCTTGTTTTTAAAATCAAAGAGTCTTGTTTTTAAAATAGTTTTTATTTATTTTGTTTATGAAAATGACAAAATTAAAATAATCCAAAAAACTTCTTTAGAAAGTCTTTCTAATTGTTTTTTTTTAAAAAAAATAATAATAACATAATATATAAAAATATAATAAAAAAAAAATCCGAAAATATTTTGATTCTTCTTTCAAAATTGAAAAGCAAATTCAAAATTCAAAAACAAAACATTTTGAGAAGCATGTCTTTTATTAAAGGTAAAATTCCAAAAAATATTTTTTTTTTCTTTTCTTTAGAATAAAAGAAAAAAAAACGAAAATTCAAAAAAATATCTTAGAAGTCTTTCTTCTAAAAGAAAATCAATCAAAAATACTTCCTTGCTTCTTTTAAAGTAGATCCTTCGCAAATTCAAAAAAAAAAGTTAGTTCATCTACTTATTCTTATTTGCCTACTTATTCTCATTTGACCGAACTACACGGGGATTCTCACCGGATGTGAGATACGTAGGCAACCCTCATCGGGTCCAACCCTACCTTCTCAAAAAAGAAGGAATGTTTTATGTTTTTCGTTAATTTGTTTGTTTGTTATGAATGAAAAATAATAGTCTATTTGATTGTTGTGAAAGAAGAATAATAATAATAATAAAAAATAGAAATGGAAAAGGGTCTTCTCAAAAATAGTTTATTTGCCCGAACTACGCGGGTTTGATTCTCACCGGATGTGAGATACGTAGGCAACCCTCATCGAGTCCAACCCCCCTTTTGCTAAAAAGCCAAAAACAAATAATAATGAAAATAAAAAATATGTCAAGATTTTTTTTCCATAAATAAGTCGGGTGATGTCCAACTTCCCCTTTTACAAAAAAATAGCAAATATATATATGTCAAATTTCATAAAGAAGTTGGGTGACGCTGTTTTATCAAGACATAGCCGAATGTTCCCGAAAGGGACGCCGGAAGGCTGACTTTGCATAAACAGCCACTTTTGGGTCATTTTTAAGACTTGGTCCAGTTGACCCCCACAGCCTAAAAATCTTCGTCCCCGAGACGTTGAAAGGCCGTGTTTGCAATATTGACTTTTCTAATTTGAAAACGATAAAAAGAGTTATAAATAAGTCAGGTGATGCTGTTTTGTCATAAATGGCCGAATGTTCCCGAAAGGGACGCCGGAAGGCTGACTTTGCATAAACAGCCACCTTTGGGTCATTTTAAGATTTGGTCCAGTTGACCCACACAGCCTTAAAAAATCTTCGTCCCCGAGACGCTGAAGGGCCGTGTTTGCAACACCAGGTTTCGTGTTAATTTGAAAAAAAACCAAGAGTCGGCGGTCAGGTGAATACCGTCCAAATTTTGTCATAATAAGTCGAGCCAACTTCGGCCGCATCTTAAACCGTTCTTGCCGAAATAGCCTTAGAGTATCTTTCAGTTGTCGAAAGGTTATTTTCGTAAAAGAATGGACAAGTTGGTAAAGTGTCATAAAATAATCCTCCCCGGCCTCAAAATTCATGTGAAATTCGGAAGGGGCCACATTTGCAAAAATAACCGTTTGGTTGCATTTGTCGAACAGAGAAAGGGAGCTAGCCTTTTGTTTTTGAGTTTGTAAAGCTTTTGATTAAAATATGTGGGTTGTTTGATTTTTGAGTTTGTAGGTCATATTCAAACCTTTGAAACCCAGTTTGTTCTAATATGAAAAGGTTTAGTATTGTTTATCTTTCATTGGCCGAACTACGCAAGGTCTGATTCATGCGGGGTCATGATACGTAGGCAATCTCCATAAGATTCGACCAGAAATGAAAAAAAAGAAATGAAAAAAAGAAATGAAAAAAGAAATGAAAAAAAGAAATGAAAAAAAAAAGAAATGAAAAAAGAATGAAAAAAAGAATGAAAAAGAAAAAGCGAAAAAAAAGAAAAAAAAAGAAAAAAGATGTTGTCAATAATGAGGACCGACTGAGTCCATTCTAACCTGTTTGTTTTGCAAATAAGTTAAGGTGGTTGGTTTGTGGTAAGCCGGACAATGACACCCGGAATCCTTTACTTGCACCTCATGATGCACACTCTGCGGGGATCAGGCCTGATGATAGAAGCATTCGAGTCCTAGTGGGAACTTGTTGACTAAGGGTAATGATATTGAAGTTGGCAATGGTCATTGCAGTACTAATGCAAAGCTCAGTGGCTACGATGCCAAGTTTGATAAAATGGGAGGACGCTCCCTTCCTTGGTTAACAAGAAAGAAGCAGCTGGTGGCTTATTTTGTTGTCATTTCTGTTGTCCGGATTATTAAGGTTGTAATTTGATTTTTGTCCTGTGTCAAACCTTCTTACCTTTCCATTTTGTCATAGCAGTTTGTTTAAATTTTGTCCAGTTTGTGGTAGGATTTTATTCTGGTTGTTTTGTTTGTTTTGTTATTCAAACCATTTCACCGGTCTAAGGCAAAATCCGGTCTTTTGTTAGTTCCAGTCGTCTTTTATTTAGTCCTTTTATCATTTCGTTCAATGCCGATTCTAGGGACATGACATGCGCACCCAGTTTGGGCCTAATCTCTAAAGTTGATCATAAAACCCCGGAAAGGTGATCAGACCATTTAAAGAAAATAAGGACGGTTTGAAATTATTCAGAGCTCGAGTCATGTGGAACTGGGGCAAGTTAAGCACAAAGAAAACCGTTAAAGAAAGATTCGCCTAAATTGGCATGAGGGTCGTCCATAATAATGATAATGAAAGTGTCGCCCAACGGTGCTTTAGAAGTGACAAAGGAAAAATAAAACGTCTAACATAATTGTCAAGTCCAGCACCATCAGAAGAGACTACAAGTTTAAATTGTGTTGTTTGCACTCGGCATGTTTTGAAGACTGGAATGACGAAGGCATTTTGTTCTGCTACCCAAACACTTTATCCTTCGTTACCCCTTTTGAGCCTTATTTATTTTCTTTCATACCCCTCGTTCGGAATTAGTAGCAACGAATGGAATACGCAAGCATGACAGTTAAGAGAAAAGAAAAAAACAACAAAACGGGAAAAGAAGAATAAAAAAAAAGAGAAAAAAAAATGACAAAAAGAAAGGAGAAATAAGAAAAGAAAAAGAGAAAAGAAAAATGATAACGAAAAAAAGTCAAATGGAAAAGAGGAATTGGGAACTACGTTTGACCTGATTCCTCAAAGAGGATACGTAGGCACTTCACGGCTCGGTCATAGTTTTGAAAAATGAAAAAAAAATCAATTAAAATATCCCCAAGCAAGAAACTGGGGCAAAAGCTGCGTTTGTTGTAAATAAATCTAATTCCGAAGGTTGTAATTAATAACCCAAAATTAATGCATTTTTGAGCCTTTAATACCTTTTTTTCTAGCCCTATCCAAAACCCACATTACGGTCCAAAGAAAGACCTTTTGATCAGTCTTCAAAAGATGCCAAGTCAGACAAATGAAGAGTCTTACCGGCGAACATAACACTCTGTTCCACAGCAGAAAGGACTCTAATCTCCAACAGAAAGAGTCATACCAGAAACACTCCAAAATCCCCAGCTGGAGAGTAATACAAATGAGAGAGTCTTATCGGTGAAAACCTTCACAGGCACCATAAGGCGATGAAAGCTGAGAGAAAAGCCAAAAATGAGAGAGACTTGATAGTGAAAACCCTTCGGGCACTGCAAGTCGAATAAGATTAAGAATCATATGGGGAATCACCAATTGAGGATCTTGAAAAATGATTGACGGTAAAGGATAGGCCCCATATGCATGTCATGGCCATTAGAGTCGGTATCTGCGTTTGATAGGTTTTTATTTATAGTTTCTTTTGTAAAAGAGTCATCGTTTCCTTTGTCTTTTGTTTTGTATCTTTTATCCTTCTCCTTTCATAAAAAATTTCCCCAATAGAGTCTGTCCGGTCAGAACAAGTATGAAATGATTTCAAAATATGCCATCAGCTTTCCAAGATGAAATCTGACTAGTATATCCAAATGGTATAGTCAGCGAGGAACAAGCACGAGGCCAGTGTCAAAAAAGATATCCCCAGCAAAGGGAATTGACAGAAGGATTGACAAGCGTCAAGAGGGATACCATTGCCTTAATCAAAAGTTATAAGCCTCAAGGCCAAGGCCCATGAACAAAGCAAGGAAAGCAGTGAGCATGATTGGCGAAATCCATACTAGACTAAAAGGTCGGGAAAATGCCAGTTTCCAAGCTATGCCACAAAAGAAGAGGGATATCCCCAGCAGGAAGGGATTATCCCCAACACATAATATCATCCCCAACAAGTTGTGGAGAACAGAGCAAGGAAGAGAGAAAGGGAAAGCCATCCCAGTAGGAGTATCACAACCAACCACCGCGTTTTAAACTAACAAAATTTTGTTTGATTTGAAGCAGGTAACGGAAATGGCATTGATGCCAGAACTGCATGCCACAAGGGATATTATCAAACTGGGGCAGAAAATTTTCCTTCCATTTAGAAAATTTTCTGGAAGTCAGGTACCCCCAGCTGATAACATTTTATCCCCCAGCAGGTAAGTAAATAATCCCCAGCAAGTGTTGAGGTAAGACATTTTCAAGCCTTAAGGATATTTTGGGTTCGTCCGCCCTCGAATAGGATATTTTGGGTTCGTCCGCCCTCGAACAGGATATTTTGGGTTCGTCCGCCCTCGAACAGGATATTTTGGGTTCGTCCGCCCTCGAATAGGATACTTTGGGTTCATCCGCCCTCGAATAGGATACTTTGGGTTCATCCGCCCTCGAATAGGATATTTTGGGTTCATCCGCCCTCGAATAGGATATTTTGGGTTCATCCGCCCTCGAATAGGATATTTTGGGTTCATCCGCCCTCGAATAGGATATTTTGGGTTCATCCGCCCTCGAATAGGATATTTTGGGTTCATCCGCCCTCGAATAGGATATTTTGGGTTCATCCGCCCTCGAATAGGATATTTTGGGTTCATCCGCCTTCGAATAGGATATTTTGGGTTCATCCGCCCTCGAATAGGATTTTATTTTCAAAATTATTGATGAAGCCAGGCGCCCACCTGAATAACGAGAGGAATACATTTCAGTCTTTAAATTTCTTGACAGGCGCCCACCTGAATAACGAGAGGAATACATTTTTGTCTTTTCATTTCTGTTCTAGGTCACCCACCAGTATAATGCGGGCATATCATTTTTCATATCTTTACCACCAGGTGCCCACCTGAATAACGAGAGGAATACTTTTATGTCTTAGTTTGGCCAGGCGCCCACCTGAATAACGAGAGGAATACATTTCAGTCTTTATATTTCCAGAGTTGAAGTTGGGAGCCCGCCCAGATAACAGAGGCATACATTCAGTCTTTTTATTTCAAGTGTTGAAATTGGGAGCCCGCCCATAATAACAGAGGAATACATTCAGTCTTTACTTTTAAGTGTTGAAGTTGGGAGCCCGCCCAGATAACAGAGGCATACATTCAGTCTTTACATTTCAAGTATTGAAGTTGGGAGCCCGCCCAGATAACAGAGGCATACATTCCACGTCTTTACCCATAGGAGATGTATTTCCTCCTAAAGTTTATTTTTACCCATAGGAGATGCATTTCCTCCTAAGAATAGTTCACCAATAGGAGACACACTTCCTAAGTTTAGTTTTACCAATAGGAGACGCACTTCCTAGATCCATTGTACCAATAGGAGACGCACTTTCTAAGAAGTTTCACCAATAGGAGACGCACTTCCTAAGTTCAGTTCTACCAATAGGAGACGCACTTCCTAAGAATAGTTGTACCAATAGGAGACGCACTTCCTAAAATTCAGTTTTACCATAGGAGACGCACTTCCTAAGTTCAGTTTATCATAGGAGACGCACTTCCTAAGTTCAGTTTCACCAGTAGGAGACGCACTTCCTAAGTCAGTTTCACCAACAGGAGACGCACTTCCTAAGAACAGTTTTTACCAATAGGAGACGCACTTCCTAAGTTTATTGTACCCACAGGAGACGCACTTCCTAAGTTTCAGTTTCACCAATAGGAGACGCACTTCCTAAGATATGTTTCACCATAGGAGACGCACTTCCTAAAGTTTAGTTTCACCATAGGAGACGCACTTCCTAAAGCAAGTTTCACCAATAGGAGACGCACTTCCTAAGCAAGTTTATCATAGGAGACGCACTTCCTAAGTTCAGTTTTACCATAGGAGACGCACTTCCTAAGTTCAGTTTTACCATAGGAGACGCACTTCCTGAGGAGACGCACTTCCTAAGCAAGTTTTACCAGTAGGAGACGCACTTCCTAAGACAAGTTTCACCAGTAGGAGACGCACTTCCTAAGTTGATTTCACCAATAGGAGACGCACTTCCTAAGTTAAGTTCACCGATAGGAGACGCACATCCTAAGCAAGTTTCATCAATAGGAGACGCACTTCCTAAGTCAGTTTCACCAACAGGAGACGCACTTCCTAAGAACAGTTTTTACCAATAGGAGACGCACTTCCTAAGTTTATTGTACCCACAGGAGACGCACTTCCTAAGTTTCAGTTTCACCAATAGGAGACGCACTTCCTAAGATATGTTTCACCATAGGAGACGCACTTCCTAAAGTTCAGTTTCACCATAGGAGACGCACTTCCTAAAGCAAGTTTCACCAATAGGAGACGCACTTCCTAAGCAAGTTTATCATAGGAGACGCACTTCCTAATTTCAGTTTTACCATAGGAGACGCACTTCCTAAGTTCAGTTTTACCATAGGAGACGTACTTCC
Source organism: Nicotiana tabacum (assembly GCF_000715075.1). NCBI lineage: Eukaryota > Viridiplantae > Streptophyta > Magnoliopsida > Solanales > Solanaceae > Nicotiana > Nicotiana tabacum. The sequence goes on from NC_134090.1 coordinate 146,075,668, forward strand.
TGAGGAGACGCACTTCCTAAGCAAGTTTTACCAGTAGGAGACGCACTTCCTAAGACAAGTTTCACCAGTAGAAGACGCACTTCCTAAGTTGATTTCACCAATAGGAGACGCACTTCCTAAGTTAAGTTCACCGATAGGAGACGCACTTCCTAAGCAAGTTTCATCAATAGGAGACGCACTTCCTAAGTCAGTTTCACCATAGGAGACGCACTTCCTACAGTTCAGTTTCACCATAGGAGACGCACTTCCTAAGTTCATTTCACCCATATGAGACGCATTTCCTAAGTTTAGTTCTACCAATAGGAGACGCACTTCCTAAGTTCAGTTTTACCATTAGGAGACGCACTTCCTAAGAATAGGTTCACCAATAGGAGACACACTTCCTAAGTTCAGTTTCACCAATAGGAGACGCACTTCCTAAGTCCATTGCACCAATAGGAGACGCACTTCCTAACCTAAGTTTCACAAGTAGGAGACGCACTTCCTAAAAAGTTTCACAAGTAGGAGACGCACTTCCTAAAAAGTTTCACCAGTAGGAGACGCACTTCCTAAGTCCATTGCACCAATAGGAGATGCACTTCCTAACCTAAGTTTCACAAGTAGGAGACGCACTTCCTAAAAAGTTTCACAAGTAGGAGACGCACTTCCTAAAAAGTTTCACCAGTAGGAGACGCACTTCCTAAGTTCAGTTTTACCATTAGGAGACGCACTTCCTAAAGTTTAGTTTTACCCCTAGGAGACGCATTTCCTAAGTTTAATTCCATGCACAGGAAACGCACTTCCTGAATTAAGTTTTCATTATTAGGAGACACACTTCCTAGTCTGGTTCGCTCAAGTTATACTTTTGCTTTAGGAGACGCACTTCCGGAATCGATATTTCGCCCTTAGGAAATGCACTTCTTAGTTTGATTCATTTTAAGTTCGACCATAGGAGACACAATTCCTAGTCCAGTTTTTGAAGTTTACCCGTAGGAGACGCACTTCCTAATCGAGATTTTATTCATAGGAGACGCACTTCCTAGTTCTAGTCACTGAAGTTTTCACCCTTAGGAGATGCACTTCCTAGTTTTAGCTCATTCCGATTCAACCATAGAAGAAGCACTTTCTAGTTTGAGTCATTGAGGTTTTAGCAGACACATTTGCTAGCAAGAGTTTTGGTTTTACTCATAGGAGATGCACATCCTAGTCTTTAGTTTACTCTCATCATTGCATCAATAGTGTAAGTGAGTTACAATTTTGCTAACGACTCACAAATCTTCCCAGTACAAACTGGTTAGGAAATTTTGTTTGTTTTGTTTGTTTTGATTTTCAGGGACCCGCCTGTAGAACGGAGTTTGTTGCGTGTCGAAGATAGAAGAAGTCAGGAGTCCGCCTGTAGAACGGAGAAACATTTTTCAAAATCAAGCAGTGACCCACTGGAAAGCAGAAGGATTACAACAGAAATCCCCAGCATTCAATCCAAGTTAGAAGCTCGCCTCAAGAACTCGAATCAATAGTCTGGGATGATCAACAGAAGCTGGTCACAAAAAAAAAAAAACAAGAAAAAAAGAAAGAAAGAAGAAAAAAAAAAAGAAGAAAGAGAAGAGCCCAAATTACGGAAGTGGAGAACAAATGTGGTCTGCTCAAGAACTAGCACCTACAACTAGAAAGTATCAAGGTTCAGATCCAAAGTCTGTATGAAGCACCATTCAAGACTCAAGACCAAGTTTCAGAAGACTTAAGAGATAGGAATCCTTGTAACTAGTAGCTGATAGGCTTAGTTAGTCTTTTTCAGTTTTCATTTTTGTTGTAATGACAGGACCGCGGACCGGAACCTCAACGGAACGGCACCTCGATCGGCTCTTCACCTCGGTACACTTCACTATCTCTCTCATATCCGAACTACACGTGGCCTGATTCCTGTAAAACCAAGGATATGTAGGCAGCTCAGATACCAGGGCTCGGTCACATTCCCTCCCTTTCCTTAGTGTAGTCCCTCCAAGTAATGGTCGGGTCAAAAACATGTCTAGTCGTTCTTTGTCGGAAAACTCTTCGTGTTTCCAGTCAAAGAGGGGCAGCTGTAAGCACGTGATTTTTGACCCTCCCCGGGAATTTTTACATTCTTAGCTTAAATATTTAATTTAGGACTGTATAGCTATTTTAACTATTTTTACTTTATTTCGTTGCAAAAAGAGAAAAATTTCAAAAAATATATATATAAATTTTAGTTTATGTATCTCTCATAAACTTGAAAAATACAAAAATTGCACTTTATTTTTGTACTTTATATAATTTCGAAAATTGCAAAAAATAAATAAAATATAGTTCTATTAAGGTTTTTTTTAGTCATTTTAACTTTGAAAAATACAAAAATATTACCTCATATTCTATCTTAATATTTAAAACGAAAATTACAAAAATAGTTTCATTAATATTTGGTAGCTATTTTAAATCTTGAAAAAATATTTAAAAAGATATAGTTTTGTAGCTATTTTAAATCTTGAAAAAATATTTAAAAAGATATAGTTTTGTTCAAATACTATTTATATTTTTGGTAGTTATTTTGCTTACATAGGACTAGTTAAGCAACGTGTTCCTATTTCTCGGGTCCGGGCAAAAGAATAATATTCGGGTTCAAACTACCCGGTTTTAGGCCTAATTTTCGGACCTAGCCCACAATAAACCGTGTCCAGGACATGTGGGGAACCCCACCACGCTTGGGGGACATATGCCTTGAACCCCACCACGCGTGGGGCTCATTTTTCTTGGCAAAACATTACAAAACACGGACAAAGGCAAAGGCATGGAAGGGACTTTGAAAAATTTTGGGAGACACTACTGTTCACGCTTCTTCTTCAAGAAGAAGAAGAAGCAAAAACCCTCGCCGGAACATCACCAAACGCCGGCACCCCCACTATCGAAAACCACCAGCCTCCCGTCCAAAACCACCCCAAAACCACTCCGTCACGACCCCTCCAGTAGCACCAAACAAGACCCTTCCACTGTTCGAGCTTTTTCTTCCTAAAGAAGAAGAAGAGAAAACCCTACTCACTTGAACGACCACCCCTTCTTCCTCCCACCTTCACCACCGAGCAACCAGCCCCCCTCGTCGTCATTTCCAGACGACAACCAAACAATCCGTCACCTCCACGTCCAAACACCATCGCCCAAACACCACATCCATCAACACCCCGAAACCACCACCGGACAGTCCCGACTGTAGCGGCTTCCCCATTTTCAGTCCGACGAGCAGCTGTTGCTGCGTGCCCAGCAGCTGCGGCTGTGTTTCTGAGCAGCTGTTCGTTGCGTGTCTTAACCTTCCCATCGTGACCCATCTCCGACCTGCCGCATCGTCCAACCAGCTCCCCCCGTTGTCGCTGTCCTTCACCAAACAGACCATCGACCATCTTAGCCCAGTTCCCTCCATCTCGTCACCTTGGTTGTTCCCCGTCGATAGCCCAGGTCCCTCCGCAGCAACCAAACAATCCTTGGTTGTTGACAGTAGTGGGTCCGAGCTTTCTATTTCTATCAAGGTCGTCTTTGGTTCATCGAGGTCCGGTACGTCGAGGTGTTCGTCCGAGGTTTCATCATTGTTCCTCGACAAGTGAGGTCCGGTTCGAGTCCCGTAGGAGGCACTGTTGTCGTTCTAGGATTGTCGAGGTTCGAAGGTTGGTGTTCTTCGTCCTTTTGTTTCATTTCGTTCGTTTCGCATATTATGGTTCAAGGCGAATGAGAATATTCGATATATATGAATGTCAACAATGCAATTTTTGTTGTTATGTTAAAAATGTTTATTCTATGTTTAGTTACTGCATGCTTAAAGTAAATGTGAGCATATGAACGAGGTTATTCTATTTTTTCATTTTTACCCTGGATATTATTACCTGTTAGAATCGTTGTTTTTTTGTTTAACCTCGGATGATTTCATTGGTAGAAAATCGTAGTTGCTTTAAGTTTGCCCTCAAATAAATAAATAAAAAAAAACGAGACTAGCTTCGCCAAATAAAAATGTACGGATTGCGAAGCCCTCACAAAATATATGTCTTAAATACTTAGATTCCGGGACGGGCCGTTTAGCAAATTTCACGGCCCTACCCCAAAATAATAATGCGCTAGTTGCTTTAGGCGCGCCTTTAATAATGTTATCTCCCTAAACTCGGGTGCACATTTATGTGACCCAAATCCAAATCTCAACGAAATCGAAATGTGTCTCTAATCACGGGTACATTGACTGTGACGTGGTATGAGATGCATTTCCATGACGTTGCAAATTCTTTTTAAAAAATAAGAATGAGATGAGCCTCGCCGAATAAAAAACACAAATTGCGGGGCCCTCAGTAAATACTTGTTTAAAATCACTTAGAATTCAGGAGGGTCGTTTAGCGAATTTCACGGCCTCCGCAAAAATAATAACGCGATAGTCTCTTTAGGCGCGTGTTTAATAATTTACTTTCTTAAGCTCGGGTGTGCATTTCATGCGACCCAAATCCAAATCTCAAAACATCAAATAAAATGCGTTCCGGATTGTGGGTGCATTTCATGTGACGCAGTCCAAAGACGTGTTTTAAGCGATGTTCACATTCTTGTAAAAACAATAATAATAAAGAGTTAAAAGTTAAAATTTGCACATAAGTTCATACTTGTATAAAATCAGATAATCAAGCCGAATATAACAATTGAGCGACCGTGCTAGAACCACGGAACTCGGGAATGCCTAACACCTTCTCCCGGGTTAACAGAATTCCTTATCCGGATTTCTGGTACGCAGACTATAATATAGAGTCATTATTTTCCTCGATTCGGGATTAAAATTGGTGACTTGGGACACCCTAAATCTCCCAAGTGGCGACTCTGAAATAAATAAGCAAATCCCGTTTCGATTGTCCTTTAATTGGAAAAAACTCCCCCTGCGCCCTCTCGGGTGCGGAAAAAGGAGGTGTGACAATAGGTACTTGCGCTCACTGAGGGTGTGCAGACTCCGGAGGGGCTCCTTCAGCCCAAGCGCTATAAACTGCACGGACAACTCACGTGCTGTATAGACAACTCATATGCTATCATATACCTGCGCTCACTGGGGGTGTGCAGACTCCTGGAGGGGCTCCTTCAGCCCAAGCGCTATAATATAAACGGACAACTCACGTGCTGCACGGACAACTCACGTGCTATAGTATCAATATCTGGATCCGCACGGACAACTTACGTGCTATAGTATCAATATCTGGATCCGCACGAACAACTCACGTGCTGCACGGACAACTCACGTGCTATTGTATCAATATCTGAATCTGCACGGACAACTCACGTGCTGCACGGACAACTCACGTGCTATAATATCAATATCTGGATCCGCACGGACAACTCACGTGTCGCACAGACAACTCACGTGATATAGTATCAATATCTAGATCTGCACGGGCAACTCACGTGCTGCACGGGCAACTCACGTGCTATAGTATCAATATCTCACAACTAGGCCCTCGGCCTTACTCAGTCATCAATCTCTCTAGTCTCTCGGACTCTCAGAAATCATATAAAAAGCCCAAGCAGAAGTAATATCATGTATCAACAATAAACAGTAAGAGACAAAGGCATAATAAGCAAGAAAAGTTATGACTGAGTACAAACAGTAATTTAGCAACTAATTCAGTAAGTACACAATCTCTCAGGTCTCAACAGTGATCACATAAGTCCTAAACATGATTTCTAACATGAAGTACATTTAATTTCTATGAAAACAGAGGGAACATGTATTAAAAAGTAGGCCAATTGATTCCACAGTCTCGCGCGACGGACCAAGTCACAATCCCTACGGTGCACGCTCTCACGCCCGTCACCTAGCATGTGCGTCACCTCCAAAATAGTCTTACGACACAATGTCCGGGGTTTCATACCCTCAGGACCAGATTTATAACTGTTACTTACCTTAATTTGCGCAAAATCCTACTCCGCAATGCCTTTTCCTCTCAAATCGATCTCTAAATGCCTCGAATCTAGCTACAATAATTCGGTTCAGTCAATAAAAAATATAGGAATTAACTCCACATGGAATTCTACATTTTCCATTAAAAATCCGAAATTGCACTAAAAATTTGCCCGTGGGGCCCATGTCTCGGAATTCGATGAAAGTTGCGAAATATGAAATCTCATCCAACCCCGAGTCTAACCATACCAAAATTACTAAATTTTGATAATATTTTGACCCTCAAATCCTCAAATCTATCCGAGAAGGTTTTCAAACTCTTCCAACTAAACACAGATTTAATGCCCAAACTAGTAATAGATTCGGGTAATCTAACCAAAATTAAGTTAAGAACACTTACCCCGTTGTTTTCTCTGAAAATATCCCGAAAATCGCCTCTCCCCGAGCTCCAATTTGGTAAAAATGGAAAATTGGACGAAACTTAACATTCTGTCCAGATTTTTCGCGGTTACTGTTCACACGCGGGTATTGTTTGCAGTACTGTTCACAGACATTGTTCATGGGACTATTCACGGGTACTGTTCATACACAGTTCACGATTACTGTTCACATGTACTATTCACAGACACTGTTCACGGGTACTGTTCACATGCTGTAGAAAAAATCAGCAACTGTCCAAAGAGAAAAATTCAGTAGTTTTTTTATATCCGTTAACCTTTTGAAATCCACCTGAGGCCCTCGAAACATCTACAAATGCATCAACTAGTCCTAATACATCATACGAACTTAGTCGAAACCTCAAATCAAATCAAATAACGCTAAAACCGCGAATCACAGCCCAATTCAAGCCTAATGAAACTAGGAACGTCCAACTTCTATATTCGATGCAAAAACCTATCAAATCAAATCCGATTGACTTCAAATTTTGCACACAAGTCATAAATGACATAACAAAGCTATGAAAATTTTCAGAACTGAATTCTGACCCAGATATCAAAAAGTCAACCCTCGGTCAAACTTTCCAAAAAATTCTCTATTTTCCAACTTTCGCCAAAATGCGCCGAATTATCCTACAGACTTCCAAATCCAAATCCAAACATGTTCCTAAGTCCAAAATCACCATACGAAACTATTGGAATCATCAAAATTCCATTCCGGGGTCTTTTCTCAAAAGTCAAATCTCCGGTCAAATTTAAGAAATCTTTAGCCTTAGATTTCTAGATTCCGTTAAATGGTGATAATTTGATCTAGGGACCTCCGAATTCGATTTCGGGTATATGACCAAGTCCCAAATCACAATACGGAACTGCCGAAATGGTCGAAACTTTTATCCGGGTTCGTTTGCTCAAAATATTGACCGAAGTCATCTCAGTTGAGTTTTAAATCTCTAAGTCACAATTTAATCCATTTTTCACATAAAAACATTCCGAAAAATTATACAGACTACGCACGCAAGTCAAGAAATTATTGATACCGCTTTTTCAAGGTCTTAAAATACTGAGATAATTATTTAATTTAAAGATGACATTTTGGGTCATCACATTCTCTACCTCTAAAACGAACGTTCGTCCTCGAACGTACTAAGAATTATTCTCAGGTTACCAAATTGATAATTTTACTTCTACACAAATATTCGCAATTGATCCCACATTACTGCATTCAACATAAGTCCGACAACACCATTTCAATTTAGATTATTTCCTTTATCCATATTTGTAAGCTTTAAGACCAAATTTCTTACACTCCAATCATTTCCAGAAAGGTCCGATTTTCACGTCAACACACAATATTAGTGTCGACTGGCTATAGCAACTCGTGCCTACGCACCCATCAAATACGGGGTATTACATTCTCCCCCACTTAGGGTCATTCGTCCTCAAATAAGAAGTAGAGTATGTCCTCAAACACATAATGTAACTTATCTCTTTCTTTGCACATCTCAATATTCCAAATTTTTCTAACTCCCAAATTTTTCAAAAATTTCGGCAAAGTCTCCCCTGTAATTGGGCCTATCCACCTGCCAGAGTAACACCAAAATAACATGTCCACAACCCAACAAAGCACCACAAAGTATATATTAATAACACTAATCTCCGCATTACAAGCACGACATTATCACAATGATATCTTGACATGAAACACATCATATGTATGACCATAACCACATCTCTGGTCTTAATAGTTATTCATAAAAGATTACAACATCGCCAATTAACCTCATGTTAACAAAATCTCATTTCAAACCTCCAGTTTACTAACAACGAGGCACGAAGATCTCATAGTTACTTACCCCAAACGAGTAACAATTTACATCCCCCGGGCACTCACCTCGTAGTCTAAAACTCAATGATTACGATACAAATTTGGCAAATTATGCAAAAAGATATTCATACAAGATTTTTTTCCAGTCTAATAGGCATGACTCCCTATAAGTACTATAGTACAAATTTTAATTTCATAAAGGGAGTATTTAAACACAATTTATTTTTTTTCTTTCACCACAAGGACCTCGTCCTTATATAACATCTACCGTAGCTTGTAGCTCGGTTTAAATATTTCACATTATATAAAACATAAGGATCTCATCCTCAACTCTGTACCACAAGTAATATGCACATCATGCCAAATTGGAACATTCCATTTTCTTCTTTTGAATAATTTTCCGTTTAACAAAATCACAACACATAATGATAGACATAGCTATCTCCATCAAATCTCCCAACAGGAGTATTCACATAAGCAGATTTCAGAATTACAAAGTTCACTCATAAATGGAGCACAATAGGAGGACTTGCCTCGATACTCAGAACTGAATCAAGTTAACAAAATTGTTACTTTATAATAATTTGAGACCGTACTTGTAACGACACCATGTGGTGTTGCGACCTCAACCATACCATAGAAAATATATCAACGGCTCGGTCTCCACCTCTAGGAGTCTCACCTCCACCTCTAACATCCTAACCCCTACCTCTAGCTGGTAATTTACGTGGAATAGTAACTGCAATGGGGCACGTATGCTGAGTGCTTTTATAAAATATGTTTCTCCCAAGTCTAGGACAATTTTCCCATGATGTGCCTAGTACTACCACATTCATAACAATCCCTTTGAGGGTTCAGCTGCTCATACTGAGTCTATGTTAGATAACTGGAACAACCATTATACGAAGCTCATGTTGGTAGTGCATTAAAAGAACTTACTGGAGCACCCTGAGTAATCAGATATATTGACTGGGCTGGCCGGCTACCCGAGCCCCTGTCATAATGATTTGAAGTTGTCGAGTAGAATCCGCTGAATCCTTTAAAACCTCGAGACCTATTGGTCTCCTTAGCTTCCTCTTTTCCTCATCCAGAACACATTCTAACATTTTGGCAATTTCTACCACTAGCCGAGATGAAGCATCAGCCTGTAGCTTCCCGAGTTGTACAAAATTTCAATATCATAATTGAGTCCTTTAATGAGTCTGTGGGCTCTCTCTCTAGCTTAGGAACCAAAGTAGGAGTATGACAACTAACTTATTGAACATGATGACATATTCTGACACTATCATGGTGACCTGACACAACCGTTCAGATCACATATACCACATATTACAGAGAATCCGGAGACAAACTCCTTCAAAATTATTTCTGAGAACTGAGCCGAGTAGGTGGTGTTGCATTGGCTAGTCTGCCCTCCTCATAGGCTTGCCACAAACACCGGCAGCTAATTTTTTCTTTTGGTATGTTGATCAACACTGCTGAGCTAACCTATTTATTCATATACTCTTCGATTCTTCATTGGGGTAACTCTTTCCCCTAATTATGCACAATAATCACAAAAGTATATCTCCATCAAGATAAATCTTGGCATAAACTACATAGTCTAGAAGATCGTCAACCACTGTACTTTCTCTGAAGCACCCCAAAATCTGCAACCTTGATTTCCACACTGATCAAACCTTTTGTAAATGTAAAGTTTTTTTTTTATCTCCTTTGAAACTGAAGTATTGGATTGTTAAGGAGGCAGACATACCGCAAGTTCGAGCCTTATCCCCTGCATGTCTCAGGCCTTAAATATGTGTAAATTATTGGGGAGCCTTTCAGTACCATATATATATACATTTCAGGTTAAGACTGATATAACATATGACCATTCGATCCATTCATTGATAGTAGACATCCCCATTTGGCGCGAAGTCATGGGTCACAACGTCCAATAATCCACAATGTTGACCTTTGTAACTTATATAAATCAACCTGATGCCAAGGTCCGTTGCACCCCTACATGATTCACTGGGTGATCTTCTCAATGCGTCCGCATCTTCAGACAGAACCATAATGGGTCTAGTAAATACGTAATCTTTCCACTACTTCTTGGCGGAACCCGTCATCTGAAATACAGTAAAATCAACCCCCATTGCTTTCAACTATTCACATGTTCTACAATACTTCATAGCAGCGGTTGAGAAAATCATGTGGGTCCTCAAAAGGTGTACCACTAGAATGGACTAGAAATAGCTAGGTAAACTTATCCAATCTCAACAAAGCCTCAAAAGACAAGGCAGGCCTGTCATTGGCCCGTGTCGCAATAACTGGGTGAACTACCCCAACTGGATGAGATTAAGCTAAATCCTTTATAAGCTAATGCAACACAACCCATCTAATTCCTCAAACCATTTGCAAATCTTGCATTCACCTCGTAACAGTCAAGCCCACTCTCATAAGCGATCCAAATTCAAATTGCAACACGTATATTTCACTGGTAAAAAAGGACTGCCAACCAACAACATAAGGATCACACAACTTCAGAACATCCCACAGGAGATAATCCACTTGCTTAGCCTCAAACTGGTATCTCTCTATACTCCTCAATAATCATAACCATTACACAATCACTTAACCCCCCTCTGAGTCTGAACTCATAACACAACATGAAGATTTACACCGCTCCACAACTAAACTACACGAGAGGTCCTTCAATACCCTCATAGCTCGAGGCCTTATGCCAACTCAAGACAGAAGTCAAACACCTAATAATCCTTGATACATCCTCAGCAAACTCTTCCCGTCACATTCGCACAATTTGAATACATCTCGCAATCAAATCATACTCACCCCTAGTTATCCAATAAAAAATCCACCAGTAAGGACACAAATGGACGTATAAGTCACAAATGCACGTGCTCACATAATCGAAATCTCAGTACTCAAGGCACAGACAAAACTTGGCCTCAAGTCCTCCAGACTGGCCCAACATCACACACAAAAATCACATCTCGCACCTCATCCAGGGAATCACAAGCTATCGATGCACAGCAGATACCGAGCGCTCATGTGCGCACACGAATGCGTGGAAGGAATTCAAGGAATTACGCTTCAAGTTTAATAAATGTCGCACGATAAGAATTCAAGAATGTAGAATTTCCTAAAGGGTTCTGCAACCTCTCGAAGATAAGTACAGACGTCTCTGTACCGATCCGCAAGACTCTACTAAACCTGCTCATAACTCGTGAGACCTATGTAACCTAGTGCTCTAATACCAACTTATCACGACCCAAAATCTCACCTGTCATGATGGCGCCTATCATTGTACTTGGCAAGCCTCAACTCAATATTTCAACACAGAAGACCTTTTAAATAAAGGCGGAAGCAGTTAATATTAAATAAAACCTTTTAGAACAAAATATAACTCCAAAAGTGCTAAACAATCCATCCCCAAAATCCGGTGTCACTGAGTGCATGAGTATCTAAATGATAACAACATTCGACTGATAAAACACTGTCTGAAATATAGAACAGTACAATATGAAAGGAAAGGAGAGTCAAGGTTAGCGAACGCCATGCAGCTACCTCAATAGTCTCATGAGTTTGACTCCTCAATCAACAACCACCGTGACCAGAAGTGTCTAGATTTGCACACGAGGTACAGAGGTAACGTGAGTACACCAACTCAGTAAGTAACAGAAATAAATAAGGAACTGAGAAGTAGTGACAAGCTATGCAAATACAGTTATCTCAATAACTTTCAAATAAGAGTAGTCATACTTTCAATTTAACAGTTTAAGTCTCATTTGTGCGTACTCAAATAAACTAGATATCAAATATTCCAGAAATATGTACGACAGGGACAAATAGCAACTAAGTGTAGCAATTAACTAAAAACAAATATGGCCTCTCAAGGCAACAGTCACTCAGCTCATCTCAACAGCTTAATCACTCGACTATCAACCCTCAATAATCATACTCAATAGGTACCTGCGCTCACTGGGGGTGTGTAGACTCCGGAGGGGCTCCTTCAGCCCAAGTGCTATAAACTGGCACGAACAACTCACGTGCTGCATGGACAACTCATATGTTATAATATACCTGCGCTCACTGAGGGTGTGCAGACTCCTGGAGGGGCTCCTTCAGCCCAAGCTCTATAATCTCTACGTACAACTCACGTGCTGCAAGGACAACTCATGTGCTATAATATAATGTCTAGATCTGCACGGACAACTCACGTGTTGCACAGACAACTCACATGCTATAGTATCAATATCTGGATCCGCACGGACAACTCACGAGCTATACGGACAACTCACGTGCTATAGTATCAATATCCGGATCCGCACAGACAACTCACGTGCTGCACAGTCAACTCACGTGCTGCACGAGCAACTCACGTGCTATAGTATCAATATCTAGATCTGCACGGACAACTCACGTGCTACACGGACAACTCACGTGCTATAGTATCAATATCTCATAACTAGGCCCTCGGCCTTACTCAGTCATCAATCTCTCTAGTCTTTTGGACTCTCAGAAATCATATAAACAACCCAAACAGAAGTAATATCATGTATCAACAATAAACAGTAAGAGACAAAGGCATAATAAGGAAGAAAAGCTATGACTGAGTACAAATAGTAATTTAGCAGCTAATTCAGCAAGTACACAACCTCTCAGGTCTCAACAGTGATAACATAAGGCCTAAACATGATTTATAACATGAAGTACATTCAATTTTTATGAAAACAGAGGGAGCATGTATTAAACAGTAGGCCAATTTATTCCACAGTCTCGCGCGATGGACCAAGTCACAATCCTTACGGTGCACGCCCACACGCCCATCACCTAGCATGTGCATCACCTCCAAAATAGTCTTACGACACAATGTCCAGGGTTTCATACCCTCAGGACCAGATTTATAACCGTTACTTACCTCAATTCGCGCAAAATCCTACTCCGCAATGCCTTTTCCTCTCAAATCGACCTCCAAATGCCTCGAATCTAGCCACAATAATTCGATTCAGTCAATAAAAATTATAGGAATTAACTCCACATGGAATTCTACATTTTCCATTAAAAATCCGAAATTGCACTAAAAATTCGCACGTCGGGCCCACGTCGCGGAATTCGAAGAAAGTTGCGAAATATGAAATCTCATCCAACCCCGAGTCTAACCATACCAAAATTACTAAATTCCGATAACAATTCGCCCTCCAAATCTTCAAATCTTATTTTTAAATCCCTGGTCTAAATAAACAATTTACACTTCAAAAACATGTAATCTAGTTGGATTATTCGATGATAATTCAATATTATGGAGTAGAAATGATCACAAGTGATATACCTCAAGATTTCCCATGATTTCTTGCTCAAAAATCGCCCCAAGCCGTGTTCTTTCACCAAAAAATGTCAAAATAAGCTAAAAAAAACAGAAACAGTATTAAAAACATGATTTTGGCCGCTAAAAGTCTATTCTCATCGCTAAAAGTGGTCAAATCTGGTCGGTAAAGGTGCACACCAGATCTGTTGCACCAGCAGTCTTTAATTTCACTAAAAAGGCTCTAAATCCATCATACGAACTTGAAATTCGATGATTCTTATTCCTATGAGTCACAAATAATAATACGAACATAGTCCTTCAATCAAAACTCAATTCAGAGCTCATTTTCTTAGTGAGATTCCCATTTCGCTTGTTAAACAATTAACTCATGTTTTGCATTAAAAATCCAATCGCGACTTGATGAAATTAGACCAAACTTTCCAGATCACTCCTATAATTCATTATCAAAATCCCGGAAGTCTCGAAATCAAATTTCGATCTTTATAACTGAAAATGGACCTTTGGATCATTACATGCTTATGCTCAAAACGCCCAAATCTTCCAAAAACTCTTTCAAAATTTATCCGAGCCTCATGGGACCCCAATCAAGTATACTAACAAGTCCCATAATATGACACAAACTTAGTCGATGCCTCAAATTACATCAAACAATGCTAAAACCGCGAATCACAGCCCAATTCAAGCCTAATGAAACTAGGAACTTCCAACTTCTATATTCGATGCAAAAACCTATCAAATCAAATCCGATTGACTTCAAATTTTGCACACAAGTCATAAATGACATAACGAAGCTATGAAGATTTTCAGAACTGGATTCTGACCCGATATCAAAAAGTCAACCCTCGATCAAACTTTCCAAAAAATCTTAAATTTTTCCAACTTTCACCAAAATGCGCCGAATTATCCTACAGACTTCCAAATCCAAATCCGAACATGTGCCTAAGTCCAAAATTACCATACGAAACTATTGGAATCATCAAAATTTCATTCCGGGGTCTTTTTCTCAAAAGTCAAATCTCTAGTCAAACTTAAGAAATCTTTAGCCTTAGATTTCTAGATTCCGTTAAATGACGATAATTTGATCTAGGTACCTCCGAATTCGATTTCGGGCATATGACCAAGTCCGAAATCACGATACAGAACTTTCAGAATGGTCGAAACTTTTATCCGGGTTTGTTTGCTCAAAATATTGACCAAAGTCAACTCAGTTGAGTTTTAAAGCTCTAGTTCACAATTTAATCCATTTTTCACATAAAAACATTCCGGAAAATTATACAGACTGCGCATGCAAGTCAAGGAATTATTGATACCACTTTTTCAAGGTCTTAAAATACTGAGATAATTATTTAATTTAAAGATGACATTTTGGGTCATCACACAACCATATAGAAAACAATCTAGGAATTTCATCTCCCAACGTGCCTTTCATCTGTTGAAATTCAACAAATATATTTAGTAAAATAATTAAGATAGAGAAGCGATTCCGGAAAGATACATCTAACAACTCGACTAGAGCGGATCTCAAGATTTCACCCCTTACTTTAAACTCTTGGGCGCTACATTCTAAAACGAGAATCACAAGGCCGGTCAACAAGAAACAACTGAGTGTCCTGAGATAATAAGACATCATTGACCTCGATAGAGTAGTAGACTTGCATGAAGAAAGAGACTAAACAAAGTAGAGTACTTATTTAGAAGTAGAACGAACACAAACCCAATCTCGAAAAATAAAGAGAAGTACAAACAAGGACATTTTCTCGATCAAAAAGGTATTGAACTTCTCGACATGCTGAACACAAAGTTTGTCTTGAAAGTACAAGAAAGGGGGATGAATTGTAGATTTTTCTTTTTGTATCCTAAGTAGTTAACTGGTTTACCATTTAGTCAACTGAATGTAAGAACGAAAAATAAATAAAGCAGAAATAAAATGCAGGAATTAAGGACACATAATTTTTATACTGGTTCAGATTCAATATGAATCTTACATTTAATCCCCTTGGGTTGCAAAGGTGTTCTCTTTCAGTATTTGAAGTATTTCGATACAAGAGAGTTGATGTAGTTTTACACCAACATCTTAGTCACTATGTTTCTTCTCACTTCTTGATACAATGACTCATCAGTGATTTTCTCTCTTTCTTCTCCTAGTTACACAATAGATCTAGATTGGACTACAATGCTTGTTTGGAGTAGAACAAAGAGAGAGATAGTGGTCCGATCAAAGTATGTCCGTTCCAAGTTGGTGCAATAACTATTTATACTCTGTGAGGCCTTCTTGACTTGTAAATCTTGAGAGATTGCAAACCCAAGGGAGTTGATCGCAGAAAGGAATCGTAGATTGATTCTTTCCAAGAATAGAATATTTCTTCTATTGATTTGCCTTGACTTGTGGTCTTGATTGGATTCTTCCTTTGTTAAGTGGATATTCCCATTATTTGAAATATTAAATCAAATCCCTTGATTTCGGCTTCGATTGACGTCCTTACATGGAGGAAACTTCTGTGCATAATTCATGCCCTTGATTTCTTCTAATTGAGGTCCTTCCTATAATATCCTCCTTTATCTCATGCCAAATCCTTGATTGATTTTGCCTTTGATTTTTCGTTACTCCTTTATTTTTCGCCTTGATTCTCCGATGCTTCCTTTCAATTTCTTAAGGAATATTTTTGCACATAAAGAATGTCACACCTCTTTTTTCCCACACAACCCAATTACAAAGTTGAGTTAGAAAAGGATAGAGTTCTAGAAAAACTTTATGATGTCGCAGGTTTATTGCAGCATCTGACAATGATATCAGTTGTAATTGCATTTGTAACTGGTATGTATGCTACTTTAGCACATTCACTTGGTCTCGCCATTACTGTCGTAGTCATCGGTTGCATCTCTTTCTTTGTGTACTTGTGGGTATTTTTTGATATAGGATTGGCATAATTTTATCAATATTATGTAAAAGAAGAACCAAAGGAAGAACATGAGTAGAGTGACATGAATGTTACTTGTTCTTGCATTGATTGCTCAAGTACAAGACTAATACTAAATTTATTGTACTTTTTAAATTATGAGTTCAGAATATAATATTTGTTAAAGGCAAAATAGCCTAGTAAATACTTGTACTTATTCACGTTTGTCATCCCGGTCCCTGTAGTCAACGAAGTTTCATTTTGACACTTATCGTTGTTCAAAGTCAATATTTTAAACCCCTCTGACTATTGACTGAGCATATATGGCAACCTTATTACTGAGGTGTACAAAACGCGTATATTTCACACGTATAAGGAGCATGAATATAAAATTTTAGAATAGAAATGATTAAAATAAAAACAAAAAAACAAAAAAAAATTTAAAAAAACATACTGTAAGTTTCTTTCTTTGTTTACCCATTCCCTCCCCTATTATTTTTCTCTTTATTCCTCCCCTTCCCGTCTTCAACCTAGCCCATCCCCCATTTAATTTCTTTCTCTTTTTCTTCCCTTCTCGTTCTTCCCCCAGCCTTTTGCTCTATTTCTTTTTTCTTCCCTTCTCGTTCTTTCCCCAGCCCCTTCCCCATTTCTTTTTCTTTTCAAAATAGCTTTGATAGGTCAGATTTCCTTTTGCATTATTACAGAATGCACCTAGGCACTTTACACAATGAACATAGATTATTTCTTAGTAGTGTACATAATCCATATATAGATAGCAGATTTGTAGGAATCTCTTTTATTTCTTTCCTTAGTTAGCACCTGATGTACATGTATATATATGTATCACTACATGGAATAATATATCAATTTGATTCTTCCATACCTTGTTAATTACATGGTATCAAAGCCATATCTGTGGCTTCGCCGGAGTTGGGTTTGTCTTGCCGGAGTTGACCAAAACATTCCGGTAGACACGTGATGTGCGTGTGTGGTCCATTCTCTATCCAACTTTGTTCTCCAAGATTAGGTGCATGTGTGGTCCATTCTCTGTCCAGCTTTGTTCTCCGAGATCAGCTTGATATTTTCGATCGATTGTTGGTTATTCTCTGATAACAGGACCTTATTTTCGTGAAGAACGGACTCAGACAAGGTTGTATTACATCAATTTTGGTCAGGTTTGAGTTCTTCTACTGTTTGTTTTGTTTTTTGGGATACTGAAGTAATCGTGGAACAATATTCTTGCATATGATTGCTTGTTTTGTGAATTGGTATTTGTTGGGTCTTCCTTGTAAGAAGCTTTGTTACAATTTGAGACTTGATATTATCTGTTGGGTCTTTCCTTATCAGAAACTTTGTTGGTCTCTGATTTTATTTGATTTGGGGATAGATTTGTTTGGTTCTCTGATTTGGTTGAGTGGATTATTGGAGTGGAGTTCTGTTAAATAGATTGTTGACTTCGTGTTTACTAGAGATCTATTTTGGTATCTTTTAGCTTTGAAGATCTCTGTTAATTTAATCGGTTTGTTATTCAAAGGAAAACATGATGATAAAGAATAATAATGCAACAACTCCTAGTCCATCAATCTTGGTTTCGGATGAGTTTCTAAAGTTTCTTCAAAATCATAAATCAGTTAAGGAATTTTCTTTAGTTACTGCCTTTGCTGGGTCAGATAAAACATGTCTTATCACCTCTTCTAATAAATGGGTGATCGATTCAGGTGCCACAAATCATATGACAGGTAATTCAAATATTTTTCTAGCTTTCGCTCACATAAAGCCCCCTCTCCAGTTACAGTAACTGATGGATCAACTTATAGCAGTGTTGGATCTGGGACTGTTAAACCAACTTCCTCTATTACTCTGTCATCTGTATTAAGTCTACCAAACTTGGCTTTTAACTTGATTTCTGTTAGTAAAATCACCAAAGACCTTAATTGTTGTGTTGCATTCTTTCCCGATCATTGTTTATTTCTAGATCTTACAACAAAATAGGTTATTGGTAAAGGATATTTATCTGGTGATATCTACATTCTTAATGTATGGGAGCCACAGTCTATTGCATGCTCTAGTGTTGTGTCTCCCTTTGAAGGACATTGTCGATTAGGACACCCCCCTCTGCCTTTGTTGAAAAAGCTTTGTCCTCAATTTCATAATATTTCTTCATTAGATTGTGAGTCATGTCGATTTTCAAAACACCATCGCATCTCGTTAAGTCCAAGGGCTAATAAACGAGTTGAGTCAGCTTTTGAGTTAGTTCATTATGATGTTTGGGGACCATGTCCCGTTGTTTCCAAAACTGGGCAAAAGTATTTTGTCACCTTTGTAGATGATTTTTCTCGAATGACTTGGATTTACTTTATGAAGAGCCGCTCTGAAGTGTTTACTCACTTTTCTGCCTTCTGTGCTGAAGTCAAAACTCAATTTAATGCTTCGGTACGTATTCCAAGGAGTGATAATGCTAAAAGTTACATGTCAGAGTTATTTCAATCGTACATGAGACAACATGATATACTATATTAGTCTTCATGTGTTGATACACCCTCTCAAAATAGAGTTGATTATAGGAAGCATAGGCATCTACTTGAGATAGTTCGGGCACTTTTGTTCCAAATGAAGGTTCCTAAACAGTTCTGGGTTGATGCGGTCTCTACGACTTGCTTTCTGATTAATCGCATGTCGTCTACTGTGCTTGGTGGTAATGTGCCTTATAGTGCCCTTTTTCCAAACAAGGCATTATTTCCGGCGGAACCTAAGGTATTTGGAAGCACATGTTATGTTCGAGATGTTCGACCATCTGTTACCAAGTTGGATCCCAAGGCATTGAAGTGTGTTTTTCTTGGCTATTCTCACATTCAGAAGGGGTATCAATGTTATTCTACTGAACTTGGCAAATATTTGGTGTCAATTGATGTGGTATATTCAGATACTACACCATTCTTCTATGCACCTCCCATTTCTACAAGTCAGGGGAGGAAGATGAGTGCCTAGTATATCAGGTTACGACAGAACAACGAGATGATGTTCCTCCATCTCCTAGTTCTATCGAGCACTAATCCATTATTCTAGCTTTAGCACCTGCTCCAATTGTGTTAGCAAGACCGCCGATTGCTCAAGTTTACTCGCAGAGACAACAGACGAATGATACATGTTCTGCACCAGTTCCTTCGTCATCATTTCCCTCATTATCAGAGTTGCCTCCACCTGACCCTCCAGAAAACCTTGACCTTCCAATTGCTCTTTGCAAAGGTATACGTACTTGCAAATCCACATATTCTATTGCTAATTTTGTTTTCTACGACCACTTGTCTCCTGCATCTAGATCTTTGATTGTGTCTCTAGACTCTATTTCTATACCCAAAACGGTAAAAGAGGCTTTGAATCATCCTGGATGATCTGAAGCAATGCTTGAGGAAATACATGCCTTAGAGAAAAATCACACTTGGGATTTAGTGAATTTACCCAGTGGAAAGAAAGCAGTGGGATGCAAGTGATTCTTCATGATTAAAGTTAATCCTAATGGCTCAGTGACGAGACTTAAGGCCAGACTTGTGGCTAAGGGGTATTTTCAGACTTATGGGATGGATTATTCAGACACCTTCTCTCCGGTTGCCAAACTTACTTCTATCCGCTTGTTCATTTCTCTAGCTGCTTTTAAGAATTGGCCTTTGCATCAATTGAATATTAAGAATGCTTTTTTTTCATGGTGATCTCCATGAAGAGGTATATTTGGAGAAACCACCTGGTTTTGTTGCTCAGGGGGAGTATGGCAAGGTCTGCCATTTGAAGAAATTCTTATATGGCTTGAAGTAGAGTCCCCAGACTTGGTTTGGTAAATTTAGTGAAGCAGTTCAAGATTTTGGGCCGAAAAAGAGCAAATGTGATCATTCTGTCTTCTACAAGTAATCATCAGCTGGATCTGTTCTCCTTGTTGTATGTGTGGATGATATTGTTATCACATGTAGTGATTATGTAGGAATCTCTTCTCTCAAGTCTTTCTTACATACTAAGTTTCATTCAAAAGACTTGGGACAACTGAAATACTACTTGGGAGTAGAAATAACTAGAAGCAAAAGGGAATTTTTCTATCTTAGAGAAAGTATATTCTTGACTTACTAGCACAAACTGGTAAGCTGGCTGTCAAGCCTTGCAGTACTCCAATGGTTCTTAATTTGCATCTTATAAAAGATGATGGCGATCCATTTAATGATCCAGATAGATACAGGAGGTTAGTTGGGAGATTAAACTATCTCATTGTGACTCGTCCAGATATTGCTTTTGCAATGAGTATGGTTAGTCACTTCATGTCCGCGCCCACAGTTAAACATTGGGAGGCTTTGGAGCAGACCCTACGTTACTTAAAAGGAGCTCCTAGTCTTGGCATATTATACAGCAATTACGGTCATTCTCGCATTGATTGTTTTGCAGATGCAGATTAGGCTGGATCCAAGATTGATAGAAGATCTACTACTGGTTACTATGTATTTGTTGGTGGAAACTTGGTATCATGGAGAAGTATGAAACAAAATGTTGTATCTAGGTCTAGTGCAGAATCCGAGTATAAAGCTATGGCACAATCAACATGTGAGATAATGTGGATATATCACCTTTTAACTAAAATTAGGTTAAAGCATCATACTCCATCAAAACTCTGGTGTGATAATCAAGCTGCACTCCATATTGCCTTAAATCTAGTGTATCATAAAAGAACCAAACATATTGAAGTTGACTGTCATTTTAATCGTGAGAAGATTCAGGATAACGTGATTTCTACTGGCTACGTGAAGACATGAGAGCAGCTAGCTGATTTGTTCACTAAAGCATTGAAACAAGCTAGCTGATTTGTTCACTAAAACAGTCTATGTTCACCAAAGCAACTAGCTGATTTGTAACAAGCTGGGCATGATCAATATATATGCTCCAGCTTAAGGGGGGAGTGTTACAGAATGCACCTAGACACTTTACACAATGAACATAGACTGTTTCTTAGTAGTGGACATAACCTATATATAGATAGCAGATTTGTAGGAATCTTTTTTATTTCTTTCCTTAGTTAGCACCTGATGCACATGTATATATATGTATCACTACATGGAATAATATCTCAATTTAATTCTTCCATACCTTGTTAATTACATGCGTGATCTAGTTAATTTTTTATTTGCCATTATATTTTGCTTTGTTATTTTTTTCCAGTATAAAATCATGCAATTTGATTGATAGAAATCTTTGTTTTTTATTATGTTTGTCTGGTTGTTGTTATGTATGGATGAACTTAAATTTACCCAAATTTGATGGAGTGTAATATTAGGAATCCTTTTCTGGAAGCGAGATTTAATGGAGGAGGGATGGAATTTGAAGCTAGTGAAATCATGAAGATGGATAAGAAGTGATGAGTGAAGAAATGGAGGCTTCTTCCATGGATCGCGAATCTCCGCCGCTTATCGCCCCATGGCCGATTCCGAATGGCGCAGAAGTGCAATTCCTTTGATGTTCGAACAGGCTGACTAGTGTTTCCTTGAGAGCCGCCGCACATCGTGGGACTTTGAGGGACCATGAGCACGATCAATGTATAGTTGTAAGGAACAAAAGGGGAACGAGGGACAAAATCCACTAATCACAAAGAGTGACTAAAGAGTTTGGTCAGCTGAAAGGTTTTGAGTGATATTTATAACTGCCTTGCTGAACGTCGACAGGATTTAGGTAGTGCTGGAAGAAGGTTTTTTATAGAGGAACTGGAAATGAGAGTGTTCATGTTGTTCACCAGATCAGGTGGCATGACAGTGATGGAGAAGATGATGGTATTATTTCTTTTTCATGTAAATTTTAAAAAAAAGGTGATGTGGCATATTTTATATGACTTGGATTCTAGCATCATGTGATTGAGAGACACGCAATATAAAAGAGGTTTAAAATACTGACTTTGAACAATTATAAGTGTCCCGATAAAACTTTGTTGAATATACGAATCGGGATGACAAACGGAAATAAGTAGAAGTGTCTGTCAGGCTATTCTGCCTTTGTCTCTCTCTCTCTCTCTCTCTCTCACACACACACACACACACTCTCTCTCTCTCTCTCACACACACACACACACATATATATATATATATATATATATATATATATATATTCACATAATTATCAAACATCTTCCTTCTCTTGAACTCATATCTAATGAATAAAAAGAAGTATCTGAAATAGAATCTTATGAAAAATTTACTTGAGCCACATAATGCACATAATTGCTATATTGACTGAAGATTATTTTTTTCAGCTCTAAATTAGGCTAATTATCTCAGTTTTCATGACTAACTTTTTTTTTTATCCCTATCAACTAACCATCTGGACAAACTGTAACCATATAGGAAACAATCTAGGAATTCCATCTCCCAACGTGCCTTTCATCTATTGAAATTCAGCAAATATATTTAGTAATTAAGATAGAGGAACGATTCCGGAGATACATCTAACAACTCGATTAGAGCGGTTCCCAAGATTTCACCCTTCCTTTAAATTGTTGGGCGCTACATTATATAACGAGAATCACAAGGCCGGTCAACAAAAAACTAACTAGTAGGTATCCTGAGATAACAAGACACAAGTGACCTTAATCAACTAGTAGACTTGCATGAACAAATAGACTAAAGAAAGCGCAATACTTATTTAGAAGTAGACCGAACACCAACCCAATCTCAAAAATAAAGAGAAATACAAACAAGGACATTTTCTCGATCAAGAAGATATTGAACTTCTCGACATGCAAAAACAAAGTTGATCTTGAAAGTACAAGAGATGGGATGAATTGTAGATTTTCTTTTTGTATCCTAAGTAGTTGACTTGTTTACCAATAGTCGATTGAATATAAGAACAATATATAAATAAAGCAGAAATAAAACGCAGAAATTAAGGACACCATAATTTTATACTGACTCGGATTCAATGTGAATCCTACATTCAATTCCCTTTGGTTGCAAGGGTATTCTCTTTCAGTATTTGAAGTATCTCGATACAAGAGAGTTGATGTAGTTTTACACCAATAGCTTAGTCACTATGTTTCTTCTTGCTTCTTGACACAATGATTTTTCTCTCTTTCTTATCTCCCTAGCTACATAGTAGATCTAGAGTGGACTACAATGCTTGTTTGAAGTAGAACAAAAAGAGAGATAGTAGTTCGATTAAATTATGTCCGTTCCAAGTTAGTACAATGAGTATTTATACTCTATGAGGCCCTCATGACTTGTGAATGTTGAGAGATTGCAAACTCAAGGGAGTTGATCTCAGAAAGGAATCGTAGATTGATTCTTTTCAATAATAGAATATTTTTTCTATTGATTTGCCTTGACTTGCGTCTTGATTGGATTCTTCCTTTGTTAAGTGGATATTACTGTTATTTGGAATATCAAATCAAGTCTCTTGATTTTGGCTTTGATTGACGTCCTTACATGGAGGAATCTTCTGTGCATAATTTTGTGCCCTTAATTTCTTCTAATTAAGGTCCTTTCTATAATATCCTCCTTTATCTCATGCCAAATTCTTGATTGATTTTGCCTTTGATATTTCGTTACTCCTTTCTTTTTTGCCTTGATTCTCCGATGCTTCCTTTCCATTTCTTAAGGAATATATCTGCACATAATGAATGTCACACATCTTTTTTTCCATAAAACTCAATTACGAGGTTGAGTTAGAAGTGTTTTTCCAATTGAAGTGACGTTTTGAAAAGAGATTATTTATTATTTAGAGTCGCCATTTGGAGTTGAGCTTTGGAGTTCCAAGTCACCTTTTATTTGAATCCCTCATCAAATGGAAGGTTTGACTCCTAATTTATGGTCTATGAAAATAAAAGACTGAGTAAGAAATTCTGATGATCGAAGTGAAGGTGTAAGGCACCCTCGAGTCCCGTAGTTCTAATACGATCGCTTCTATTGATTAATGTCAGGCTTAAACCAATTCTTGACTATTCTTGTATTTTATTGATTATGATTTGCCTATTATTACTTAATTAGTTATTTTATTTTATTAATTATTTTGACCTAGATGCGACATGCACACAAGGTACTTCTTTGAAATTGAATGTTAGACCAAAATACGGAATTTACACATGGTTAAAATATAATTATTTTAAATTTAAAGGTATCAAAACGCGGGAATGAGCACATGATCTATCACGATCCAAAATTCACTATACGTCGTGATGGCGCCTAACGCCGTCGTCAAGCAAGCCAACATTGCTTTATCAATTTAATTACTCAATTTGTTACTTTTGAACTCATAATTTCTATTAATTAAATAGTATGAAATAAAATTTATAGGGTGAAATGATAGTAATTATGTGAACTACCATACTAAACATCTAGTAGATACCCCCAAAACCCAGTGTCGCAAGTGCAATAAGCCTTTTCTAAGGAGAACAATAATAATACAATATCTGTCCAAAATGTAAATAAGATAAGATAAAATAAATGGTACAATAGGGACTCGATGGACTGCAATGCGTAGCATGAATTGCAGCTCACATAAAGTTCCTCAACAGATGCGCCTACGCGCCAAGATGATCACCAAATGACCTGTCAAATCCTGCACGTTTAGTGCTGAAGTGCAGCATGAGTACGTAAATTAATGCATACCCAGTAAGTATCTAGCCTAAACCCGGAGAAATAGTGATGAGGGGTCGACATCGACACTTAATAGAGGTCCAATAAAGCAATATAAGAAAAGCATAAGCATATATGAAGCATACGGCAACAATGAAGTAAGTCTGTAAGTTACATAATCTCCCAAATGTTTTCTATTAAAGCATGAACTTCTAAATCTTCTATTCTACCTGGACAACTCAGAAAATGCCAGGTGTCAATATCAGATAAATAAGGAATGCAATAAAATGCCGGGCATCAATGGAAGGTCTATCTCGTGAATGTTCGGACTACTAGCCATATAACGCACGATTCGGCCGAGGTCGTTCGGCCCTATCCAGAATAATCATGTACACTACCGAGGGACGTGCGACATGATCCATAGATGCATATATATACTGCTGAGGCATTTGACCCACTCCACAAGAAAGGATTTTTTTTCGAATTGCGAAACACGCGCTTACAATTCAGTACATGAGTACAATTGAGTATAACCTTTACCTTTTCTCAAATATTTTGCTAACAACTCAAGGTGATAAGGCTTGGCCTAAGATATATGTAATTTCTAAATCAAGTTCAGTTATAATTTCAATTAACTAAGATAGTAGAATAAGTTCAAGTAATTCAAATATTGCATGATAAAATCCTTAGTCTACCCGGACATAACATGCTTTAGCTACGTACGGACTCTCGTCACCTCGTACGTACGTAGAACTCACAACTAGTAGCACATAATAATTATATCACCTAGGGATAGTTTCCCCCTCACAGAGTTAGATAGGAGACTTACCTTGCTCCGAAGTTTCATAACCGGCTCCAAAGCCACTCTAACACCTCAAATCAATGCCCGTCGATCCAAAACTAGTCAATCAATGTGCAAACCAATAAAAATATACTCTAATATCCATAATTAATCAATTTTTAATAATTCCAAACTCCGCTCAAAAAGTCAATAAAGCCAATCCTCGGGCCTACGTGACCAGATTCTGAATTTTTTTAAGATAAACATTACTCATAACAATACGAGCTCAAATATATGATTTATTCCCAATCACATATTCAATTTCATGGTCAAAATCCAAAAATACCAAATTCTAGGTCTTCTACCAAAATCCCAAATTTTTACAAATTTCCGTGTCTAATTCCATATATGAACCTTGTATTTAACTTACAATATGGGAGAATCACTTACCCTGACATAGATGATGAAAATTTCCCCTTGAAGCTCTCCAAAAATAACCCAAACCAAGGGAGAAATGAATGAAATGAGCAAAAATCTCGATTTAAAACAAGTCTGCCCAGGTCCTTCTTCTTCGATCGCAGAAAATGCTTCGCAATCGTGAAGGCCAAATGCCACTGCCCCAAAAACTCCTCTTCGCATTTGCGTCACCCTCGCCGCGTTCGCAATGCCTCCAGGTCCTGACGCTTTGCGTTCGCGATCCTACAACTGCGTTCACGAAGCTTAGCGCTCCTAGGCCAGCAACTCCCTTCCTTCATCGCGTTCGCGACTCTCGTGTCGCGTTGAGCAAAAGTCCTCAGCTCACAAATCCTTCTTCGCGAATGCGGAACACCCTTTGCGTTTGCGAAGAACAAGACTAGACACTAGCAGCAGCACCAACAACTTAGCCCAATTTGGTCTGAAACCACCCCGAAACACATCCAACGCCCCCGGGGACCCTGTCCATTCACACCAGCCCATTCCAGAACATAACACAGACCTACTGGAGGCCTCAAATCATACCAAATAACATCAAATCTATAGATAGAATATCAAAATCCTTCTTTAAATTTTAGACTTCCAAACTTCGACGAACACATCTAAATCACATCAAAACATTTCGGAATAACGCCAAACTTTGCGTACAAGTCATAAATCATGATACGAACCTATTCTAAGGCTCGGAACCCCAAAGGGACATCGATAACACCAAAGTCCACCTCAAACCAAACTTATGAAATTCTAAAACTTCTAAAATTCCAACTTTCCATAATAAGTGCCAAAATGCTCCCGGACCACCCGATACTTAACCCGAATATACGTCCAAGTCCGAAATCATCATACGAACCTATCGGGTCATTCAAATACCGATTCCGAGGTTTTTTACTCAAAAGTCAAACCTTTGTCAATTCTTCCAACTTAAGGCTTCTGAAATTAGGATTTTCCATTCGAATCAATGTTGATACCCAATTTTTCTTTGTATATTTTAACATATAAAATACTTTCAAAATAGCATGAATATGCATATATAAGTATGTCCTAAGGTTTTAATATTTTTCTCTTAATTTTAAGAATTTTTAAATCAATTTATTGCCTTATTTTAGCAAGAAAAACCCAATAATTATTTCCAAAATTATCATTTTTGGTGATTCATCTTTTGGATTCTCATATTTGCATTACATATAGCTAACATAATATTTTCATATTTTTTATAAATTTATTTAGTATTTTTACAGATAAATTGCACGTAATTGCGATATTAGCCTTTTAAAGATTTAATGGTGTTTATATTTATAAAATTAACTTCAGTATTTTTAATTGGATAATTATGTATTATTAATCATTTTAGTACTTTTAATTTACTCCCAGAATTTATTTTACTATTTGTTATAAATTAAACAAGGGAAAAAGTGGCTATTTAAATGTTAGCCCATTTCATTTCAATTTTGGCCAGATTTGAACCATTAATTAAACCCAATCTCAAACCCAATTACCCAGCCCAAATCCTAAATCTACCCGACCCACAAACCATTTGAATAACCCGCCCGGATCCCCATTTGATCCAGGCCGTTGATCAAAATGATCAGTAGCCACCATTCCCCCTTCCTAAATTAAACCAAACGACCCCCCCAAACCCCTCTTATTTCCCTCACTCAACCGACTCTCTCTCTCTATCTCTCTATATCTGGTTCTCTCTAGAACCTTCCCCTTCCCCCTCATCTCCGATGAGTCTCATCCATCTTCTTCGGCCATGGTCTCACCACCTACCAACCTTCCATGGTGCACACACGCTCGTTTGATGAGGTTTCATGGCCTGACCACGAAGAAGCTTCGTTCAGGCCTCGTTGATTCAAGTTTTATGGCCATCTCCGGCCTTGCTCCGGCAAGCTATGTCTATTTCGAACCTGGCTTCGATTCCTCCTTCTTTGATCCAGGACTTTCTCATCGTTTGGGTTCCTCTGAAACCCTAGCTTTTGAGGTTTTTCTGATCTCTTTAGATCTGTTCCAGATCCATGTTTTCCCTAAGTTTTAAACGATTTCTTGATATTTCTTTCAAAGCTATGTTTTCAAAACCCTTCATTTTTTTTCCGCCCTAGGGTTTCTGAGTTATTTAGAGGCTTCTCTGATTTTCTTTTTCTTTTGTGTGTTTTTTTACTACGTTTCTTCTACTGTGTTCTCTGTGAGTTTCTTATTAAGTTTCTTCCACTGTGTTCTTAATTAGTTTCTTCTACCATGTTTCTTTATATGCTTCTCCTACTATGTTCTGATTAGTCTTCTTCTACTATGTTTCTTATTAGCTTCTTCTACTATGTTTCTTTGAGCTCTTCTACTGTGATTCACATGATACTCTTTTACTATATTTCTCATGAGTTTCCGTTACTGAAAAAGCATGTCAAAGGCCCCAGTTCCCTTCTGAGATCTTTGAACTTGTTTTCGACTAGTATCTTCTTCTTGATTACTTGTCCGCTAATCTCGACACTCGGTTGATGGTAAAACCCTAGAATTTGGGGTTCATCCGAGTTTGAGAACATTGGCTATGTGATATGTTTGTTCTTCATCTTTAAAATCGTCTGATTTCAGAAACCCTAACTATTTCGAATTTCTGAGTTTGTTTCTTAACTGAGTCTCGAAATCTTTCAACGTCTGTCTCTTTAAGCATTTCTGATTTTCTACTGAACTCTTCTAAGGTCTTTTACACTGGACCTTTTGTATGCTATTTGATGCTACTTCTCTTCTACATTTCTAACCTATGTGACTACCATACTCCTGTAGTCTATTCTCTACTGATTTTGCAATGACACGCCATTTTCTTTCAGCTTGGCATGTTTGTATGCTCTTTATATGTGCTGAACTTCCCTCTAAAATGGCTTTCAAATTTGTGATTAGTTCAGACTTCTTCCTGTATAGGTTTGATTGATTTCTTTCCTTGTTGGCTGATTTCCCTGTGACTCGACTTAAGTTAAAACTTTTCTCAGCTTTTCTGACTTGGTTCACTCATGGATCAGTGATTACAAAATCTCTGATCCTTGATTTACTGGCTACTAATTGATTTTTCTTACCTTATTTATGTAACTGTGTATTTCAAAATTCTGCCCTTAAGTAACTTCTTATGTGTTTACCCTTAATTGCATGCTTTGCACAAGATGTTTATTTGATTTCTTCCCTTAAATAGTTTTCCCGTTTGAATATGAGTTCCTTTATTAAGGGGAATCTTGTATTGATTGATTTTTAATTGATACCCCAGTCCCTTAATTATTTTCTTACCTTATTTCTGCCTATTTTTCACACTATAAATACACTACTCTTTCATTTGCACAAGGCATCGATCCCTCACTCATAGTTTTCTTCTAAAACTACACTTACACACAATAGTATTCTCTCTTATGTGCTTGCATCGTGGCCTGTTTACAAGACCTACTACTTTTCTCTATTTGTTTCTTTGAAACTGGTATGTTCTGATTTAAGCTTTAGCACCACGACAATGTGTTTATTTACTGCTTTTTTATCCATGCCTACTTACTGTTTCTGTACAGTTCAACACTTAAATTAGCATGCTGATTTCTTTCTGCCTGTTTCTATTATGAATCCCAAACCCCTGCCCCCATGTGTTTAAGCTATGGCTTAAGGCATGGCAATACACAAATTATTGTCCATGAATTAAGCTTGATCCCTTGAGATCCTAGCCTCTAATAGTGTGTTTTAATAGGCTTATGGGTGTGCTAGCATTCACTATTGTTGGGTATGACCACAGCCTGTCCTTGGCTCTTTACAACCTCCCCATTCCCCTGTACCCCTATGTGTACTTATTTGTAGCTGTTTCCCTTCTCCTTTCTCTCACTCAGAATTCTTTTCTGCACTTGCACTCCCTCTCAGTCTTTAAGTTCTGCCCCCTCTCTTGTGAGCCTTGCCTTGGGACCTTGAGTTCCCTTTGAACTTGGACACTTGAGGGCCGGTCCTTCCACACTACACTTGTCCTAATCTGATAATACATTTGGGTGTGAGCATTCCTCGGAGTCCTTTTGAGGCTCTTAGGGAACTTTTACACACTCGAATGGGAGAAAGGCTTTGGATCTTGATCTTATGGAGTTGGTTTACCTCATATTTCAGACATGAAGTCTGAATCAAGCTCTCCTTTGGTTGTACTTTTATTTTTTTTCTGATGTATTTTACTTTATTCTGGGCAGTAATAATTTTGTAATAAACATTTGGGGATGGATAGTGAAAAAGAGGGGATAACTATGTATGCAAGGGGTAGATATCGTGCCTATAAGTATTTCTGAATTTTGCATTCTCACATAGATATCATGCCTATAGGTATTTCTGCATAAGGGTTCTTTAAGAACGGGGATTTAACCCATTTTCTTCCATTCTCTCTTGGTTGGGCGATTTTTGGAGAGCTTCAAGTGGGGGGTTTTCATCGTCTATGAGTATCTGGAAATCTGAATTCTGCATATGCATATAGAAATTATGCCTATAGGTCCTTCTGAATCTTGTATATCCATTTTTTTATCTAGCAATTATGTTTATAGGTCTTAAACAATAACCTGCAATTAGATATCATGTTCATAGGTCTTGAACAAAATTCAGCACCTAGATATCATGCCTATAAGGATTCTGCATTTTACCATGTCTATAAAATATTTAAAATCAACAACGCATAGAAAGCATGTCTATAGGAACTATTAATCGAATCTGAATCACTTCATTCATGTATAGAGCTAAAACCTAGTAATAACGAGTATCGTCATTGACAGAATTTATAACCTTTGTAAAAAACTTGCTTTCTTTTGTAATTAGACAACCTTTTTTACTAGTACGTATTCTATTTATTTCTTTCTGAATTAGTAGATACCATGCCTCTAGGATCCTTGTCCAACACTTAGGCAAGCCTTAGGGCGAAGTTATAAGCCTGATTCGGGCTTCTTATATGAATTATGTAACAAATCAGTCTACCTAAACCTTTAAGCTCTTAATTAGACCATAAACAGTATGTGAAAGTCATGCCAATTATGTGCTTTATTTGTTCGAGGGGGTATATCTGAGCCTTTTACTTGATATGTGCTTTCCCCAACTTGCTATACATGTTTTTGTATGTCGCCTTAGAATTTTACCTTTGAAACTACAAATAAGCCTAATATCCTCCCTCTTAGGATTAGTAGTCCTAAATGCCTCCGGACTGATAGGATTGGGACGGGTAATAGCATGCAATAAGTAATCGAGACCATTTCGCTCTTTAATACCTCAACAGGATGGGAAATGGTAGATATGGATATGATGACCACGCGATAACGTCTCGTGTAGCCCCTCACTGAGGAGTGATTACCAGATGTTATGTGGGGTGATCCATATTATTAATAAACCTAGGACCCCCTTTTCCCTTTTGTTTCTTTATTTCTTCTAAAGATTTCAAACTATTTCTTTTAAGAAAAATCAGCTTCCTTTTAATACTTTCCAATTTTGTTTGTAACCATTATGTGAAAATCCCCTCTTATTTGAGGTTTTATTTGCCTACATGTTATTTTCACCTAAATTCACAACAATAGTCTGGCCGAGAATCACACTAGTGGATTCTGAGGGGTGCCTAACACCTTCCCCTTGGAATAATTTCAAGCCCTTACCCAATCTCTTGTTACTCAAATTAAACCTTCTTGGTGTCCTAATGTACCTTAATAATTAGGTGGCGACTCTTCAAATGCAAACCCAAATTCCTAAAAGGGAATGAGTTGTCCTCCCAAATATCATAAACCCGATTTTGCGAGAAAAAGGGGGCGCGACAGCGTGGCGACTCTACTGGGGATTCTTAGGCTTTTACCACTTCAGACTATTATTGTTAATTTATGGTTCTTTATGCGCAATTATCTGTTTATTTCTTTCAAGCATTCAATTTTTCTTTTCGATTGCAAAACTGACTTGTCTTTTTGTTTCTTTCCCTTATTACTTTCCTTTACTGCTTTCCTTTACTACCGCTTTAAATTATGAAAAAAAACTATTGTATTTACTGCTTTCCTAACGTGCGAATACGTGACAACCTGCTTTAATTGTTGCATAATCATGCTCAATATCATATTCCACTCTTGCCAAACAAAATACCATAGCAACGCTTATAATAAGTGATTGCGCTCTTCCGATATTATCACCCCTTTAAATCTGGAAAAGGCGTATTTGCGGTAAAACCAGTCGATCAACGATGTAGTCGACGGTTCCGTGCCTTTCTCTCTTGAGTTGTCCGCTCAAGGGTACCAATCTAAAACCCCATAGAAACCTTACTCTATTTAACTGTGCATACATCAGGGTCAAACCTAGCCAAGTCAGTTATGTTGTCCATATAATGACTCTTTAAGATAGCCTTGTCCAAAGTCCACTGGGTTTCCCTAAACCCAAACAGACACCATTATGTTCTATGCATTTATTTGGAGAACTAAATGTTTTTATGCCAATTATTGATATTTAATAGTTGAGTCTGGTGGGGGTAAGGGCCTAACCCTTTTGTCTTGTAGAAATATAAGGCACGAAGTTCCCAGATTCGGCATGGTCACCAACATACACCCAAAATTGCTAAGCTGGTGGGAGGATCTTTATTCCAATGATCAAACTCTTATCCGAAAATACCTAAAAAATCTACCTTCTCTTCTGGAAGTCCAACCTAACAACAAGATCATAGAAACTGCTACTCTGTTATGGGATTGTGATAGGTCTGTGTTCCGTTTTGGGGACATTGAGATGATGCCCCTGCTAGAAGAAATAAGAGGATTAGCTGGTATATCGTGGGAAACTCCGGGTTTGTTAATGTCGGAAAATCGTAAGGGTAGAGGTTTCCTCAAAATGATGGGTCTAAAGAAGAATCCAGACTTGACATGCTTGAAAGAGTCGTATATTCCCTTTGATTATTTGTACGAGAGGTACAGTCACAACAAATCTTACCGTACTTATCCTGACGAGTTCTCCCTCACATCATTGGGGCATATTTACCAAAGGGTCTTTGTCTTCATGTTTTGCTTCCTGGGGATGATAGTGTTTCCAATGAAGAAAGCATGATCCACACCAGGCTAGCTATGGTAACCAAAAATCTAATGGAGGGAATTGGTGGGCAACCATTTAGTATTGTGCCCATGATTATTGCGGATATATACCGAGCCTTGGAGAAGAGTCAACGAGGAGCCGAACGCTTCCAGGGCTGCAATTTGCTACTTCAGCTTTGGCTCATGGAGCATCTCCAAAGGGGTGAATACCGACAGGAAATTCAGTGAAGAGACTGGGACGATCATATCGCCTTCCATCATCCGAAACGAATAAACTACATGCCCAACATGTTCGCCCAGCCAGAAGACGCCGAGGGATGGTTAGAGCTATTTGAAAATCTAACTGAGGATCAAGTACAATGGATGTTCGAGTAGTTCCCTACTGAGGAGTTCATCGTCCGATCTAGGGATGCACCGTTTCTGATACTAATCGGTCTGAAAAGAACCTACCCTTATGTCCCTCTCCGAGTTATGAGACACGCTGGTAGGAAGCAGATTATACCAAGGGTAGACAAGATGAGTCACTTCCAGGCTGACTTCCAAGCTGATGACAGTCCTTATAAGTGCCAAGCTCAGCATATGTGGCATTGCAAGATCATCATGGGAAGAGATACTATCGAACCAGACAGATATCATACTGGTTGTACCCCATACTTGGAATCTAATCATGATGGTCTGGGTCAGCCAGGACTTGCTAGGGGCCACATGATCGTAGATGAGAGGGCCGAGGCACATGTCAAATACAACCAACTGCGCAAGAGGATTCGGGAATGTGAAAACGAGCACCGTGAGATACAAGAAACCAACCAAAAGCTGATCGAGGAGTGGAAAGACATGGCTGTCAGTGCCAACAAGCGACTGGGATACTTGGAGCGAGGCATAGTGGAGCTAGAAAGGAAGTCCTTCAAAAGGATCGAGGATTGCCAAAATGCTGAGGGAAATGAGGGCGGACATCTAGCCAGAGCCTACCTATTGCTGGGACTTCGCGAGCTGGGAAAGCTAATCGACGGAGCCAAAGATGCCGAGTCTGGGGAAAGTCCTTCCGGGACCAAATAGATAGGAGTTTTTCTTTTGCTTTAAGAAATGTAATAAGGCCAACGACCACTAGTGATATTTTTATTTCCTGCTATTTAGGGTCGATTTGGGATTCGTCTACTTTTTATCAATAAAATGAGGCATTTAGCATTCTAAGTTCTCCAAATAAAGTTATTGCTATGCCTACCTCGGGCACAAAGAGGTTCCCAAATAGGACACGATTTACATTCTTGCACTATGTGTTTAAATGTCGCAACATTTTCTTATAATCCTCACTGACTTGTTACCTTTTTGTTTATTTATTCCCCTCCCCAAAGGTTAGTTCGTGCACTCTGGCAACATCATCTTATTCAACGAGATCCAGGGTCCCTCCACCCACTACTCCTCTTAGTCCTATCAGAAACAAGAACAAAGGGAAGATGGAAGATTTTGACAACGCCAGAAAGGAAACTCAACTGAACGGATAGAGGTCAATCATGGTACCCAGGTTTCCAAGGAAAGTGCATCCCAGCTTAAACAAAAGCTGCTGAAATTCCAAGAAGAACTTGATCAGGTTCGGAATCTGGCGAATCTGTCATTTTCCCTCACCACTCCCGACATTAATTTACTAAATGCTCAGAACCCCACACCTCCACCGAATATCCCGAAGCCACGAAACCATCCCACTCCTCACCACCACTGCGACACTTGCCACACCTCCAACAACTCCACTACTCATCCCAGAACCTTTGAACTCCACAAATGACCACGTTCACACCCATCATAACATCCCCATCTACGTGGAGACCGTGCCACACTCCACCTAACCCATCTCAAGCACACCCGAGTCTGATGATAAAGAATCACTCATCAGGAATCTAGCTGAAGAACTTAAGAAATTGACCAGCAGAATCCAGGGAGTCGAAGGAAGTAAGGGGATTGAAGGGTGAACTATGAAGATCTCTGCATACAACCCGATATTGAACTGCCCGAGGGGTACAAACCTCCGAAGTTCAAAATGTTTGATGGTACAGGAGATCCAAGGGTCCATCTGAGAACGTACTGTCACAAGCTGGTTGGAGTAGGGAAAGACGAGAGAATCCGCATGAAGCTTTTCATGAGAAGCTTGAAAGGAGATTCTTTGTCTTGGTACTTCAGCCAAGGTTCGAAGAAATGGTCAAACTAGGTAAGCGTGGCGTCCGACTTTATGGACAGGTTCAGGTTCAACACGGAGAATGCACCGGATGTATTCTACATTCAGAATCTAAAGAAGAAGCCTATAGAAACATTTCGTGAGTATGCTACTCGATGGAGGTCCGAAGCTGCTAAGGTCAGATCTGCCTTAGAAGAGGAACAGATAAACAAATTCTTTGTCCGGGCTCAAGACCCGTAGTATTATGAAAGGCTGATGATGATTGAGAGCCACAAATTTTCCGACATTATCAAGCTGGGAGAAAGGATCGAAGAAAGCATCAACAGTGGTATGGTTACAAACTTTGAAGCCTTGCAAGCTACCAATAAGGCTTTACAGTCTGGTGGTACGTCCAAGAAAAGGGATGTAGGTTCCGTAATGGTGGCACAGAGAACCAAATCTCCTATCAAATACCAAACCTATCCAATGCCTCCACTCACATATCAGCTTACTCCGAACTACCAGACACCCTCACCCTATTACCAAACTCCACCGCCCACTTACCAATCACCTCTACCTCCCACATATCCACCTACTTCACCCAGATATTCCCAACCTGTGCATGTTTACCAAGCCTACAATGCTCATCCATCCCACCATTAATCACCTCCTACACACCAAAACTTCTCTAGATCTCGACCATATTTTGACCGCAAACCTCCTAAACAGTATACAACCATTGTCGAACCCATTGACCAGTTGTACGAGAGACTCAAAGCTGCCGGTTGTGTCACCCCTATCCCTGCTATAACCCCTGAGAACCCTTCTCAGTGGGTTAATCCAAAAAATCCTGTGCATACCATTCCGGCATGAAAAGACACACCATCGACGAATGTCGCTTCCTGAAAGACAAGATCCAGGCTCTGATTGACAACAAAATAATTATGGCAAATGAACCTGCTCCAAATGTCTGCAGTAACCCTCTGCCAGACCATAAGAGTGGAGACGTTCACATGATTGAAATAGAGGATGATTGGGACCCCAAGGGATCGATCGGTTAGATCACAGAAGGCGACGATCCAAAGGAGCCAATAGTCACCCTTAATCCGATTGTAGTCCAGATTCAGCCTTCTGGGGACGCCAAGGTAAATATGTCCATGCCACTTGAGTTTGAAGCACAATCCTCTGCAAAGACGCCAACGCCGATTGAGGTCAAATTTATGTCACCAACAAATGCACCTACACCATTCGATGTTGTAGTTTTACCACACAAGGAACATGCTCCGTTCGGGTGAAGATAGCCACGGCGATCCCAGTAGCAATGTCAGCTGTGACGCCATTCTACACAAAGGCTATACCATGGGACTACACAACTAAGGCAAGGAGGAAAGGCAAGGTTAGGTTCGAGGAAACTGTTGCCGTACAGGGTATGATAAGAACTAGTAGGGTCTATACCCCGGAACACCTAGCTGAGTCAAGTACGCAAACCTCCAATCGGTTGCCCATCACTGAGATGGGTCCAGACAATATTTGGAGAAAGATAAAAGACAAGGAATACTCGGTCATCGACCAGCTGAACAAAATACCGGCGCAGATCTCCATACTTGCTTTGCTACAAAATTCTGAGGCACACAAGAATGCTTTGTTAAAGGTACTAAGTGAGGCATATGTACCAAGCAACATCACCGGAGGATAGATGGCAAACATGATAGGGCAGGTATTGGAAAGTCACAAGATCACTTTTCATGAAGATGAGCTACCACCAGAAGGGTTGAGTCACAACAAGGAATTGCACATCACCGTGCAATGCAAAGATTAATTTATCACCAGAGTCCTGGTTGAAGGAGGGTCCAACCTTAACATTTGTCCGTTGGTAACTCTCAGGACATTGGGAAAGGGGCTGTATGAGATGAAAGACGGGGCCATCAACGTTAAAGCTTTCGACGGTCCAAAGGTACGCCATTGGTGAAATCAGCCTATGTTTGCAAATGGGGCCTACTTGGTTCAATGTTGATTTTCAAGTAATAGACGTGTTGGCATCTTACAATTTGTTGTTGGGACGATCGTGGATTCATACCACTAGGCCGTAGTGTCAACACTACATCAGGCAGTTAAATTTGAGTGGAACCACTAAGAGGTGATCATTCACAGCGACGGTAGCAATACCATATACAGTCGCCAGACCATCTGAGTAATCGGAGGAAGAATAAAGATAGGCGGGGAGACCTATCACCACATCAAGCGAGTCAACGCCGTCGACAAGGACAAATGGTGGGATAATTAAATTGAAAGCATATTGAACTGGAGCGGATACAAACCTAGAAAGGGATTTGGAAAGAACCTCCAAGGAATCGCTAAGCCTATCAATCTAAACAAATATGGCACCACCTTTGGTCTGGGATATGAGTACACTTGGGAGGAATTCAACAACTGGTCGCCACCATGGCGCGGTCCTTACTATACGTTGGAGCAGCCAATACCACATTTGAAGCAGACTTTCCAGCTAGCCGATATTATATATGGGTCAGAAGAAGAGGAAGCACTTGCAGCAGTAAGGAATTTGTTCCTGGAAGACAATGATATGGATTGGTGTGTTGTTTTCGAGGAAGAGGGGAGGAAGGCCCTTCCATACAAGCGGTGAGCAGAGAAACATGCCTCAATAAC
Organism: Nicotiana tabacum; assembly: GCF_000715075.1. Lineage (NCBI taxonomy): Eukaryota > Viridiplantae > Streptophyta > Magnoliopsida > Solanales > Solanaceae > Nicotiana > Nicotiana tabacum. Next base: position 146,113,736 of record NC_134090.1, read on the forward strand.
TGGACCATCAGCACCAGAGCATGAAAAACCTTGGGGTAGCAAGGCTGAACATGCATCATGCATTATCTTTCATTTTTACTAGTTGACTTTCCTTTCGCATTTTAAAATTTCACAATGAGATCTTTAATGTTCAAAACAGTTATGGAATTTTTCAAAGCATTTCGATTTTCCCTATAAATCTTACTCTTATTATTCTCTCTCATTACTTTGTTTATACAGTATTACTATTACTTATCTTGATGAACCAATGACTGTGACATGCAACGAGACAATGCAACAAACGGACATAGATTCAGAGGAAGATGAAATACCGGAAGAGATTGTTAAGGAAGTTGAGAATTTTGAGAACAGACCTAAGTCCAACCTGGACGAGACCGAGATTGTTATCCTGTTAGATGCAGAGAACGTTAAAGAAACGAGAATCAATGTCCACTTATCGCTATCAGAAAAGAAGGAATACATAGAATTTCTAAGGGAATATAAAGACATATTCGCTTGGTCGTATGATGGCATGATTGGTCTGAGTACATCTATTGTGGCATACAAACTACCAACTGATCCGACATGTCCGCCGGTAAAGCAAAAACTCAGAAAGTTCAAGCCTAATATGAGCTTGAAAATCAAAGAAGAAGTCACTAAGCAGGTCAAAGCCAAGGTTCTCAGGGTAGTAGAATATCCGACGTGGTTAGCCAACATCGTGCCGGTACCAAAGAAGGATGGGAAGGTTAGAGTCTGTGTCGACTACTGGGATCTCAACTGGACCAGTCCAAAAAATGACTTCCCCTTGCCAAACATACACATCCTGATCGACAATTGCACCAAGCATGAGTTGCAGTCATTTGTAGATTGTTTTGCGGGGTATCATCAGATCTGGATGGATGAAGAAGTTGCTGAGAAAACGGCTTTCATTACGCGGTGGAGGATGTACTGTTACAAGATGATGCCGTATGGATTAAAAAATGCTGGGACCACCTACATGAGGGCCATGACCACCATTTTCCATGATATGATACACAAGGAGATCGAAGTATATGTAGACGATATTATTATCAAGTCCAAGAAAGCCACTGATCACATAGAAGCTTTGAGAAAGTTCTTCAATAGACTGAGAAGGTACAACCTAAAACTGAATCCCACGAAGTGCGCATTTGGGGTTCCTGCCAGAAAACTACTTGGGTTCATTATAAGTCGCCGAGGAATAGAACTGGATCCATCAAAGGTCAAATCTATTCAAGAGTTGCCACCGCCAAAGAACAAGAAGGACGTAATGAGTTTCTTGGGGAGACTTAACTATATCAGCCGGTTCATAGCACAATCTACAGTTATCTATGAGCCAATCTTTAAGATGTTGAAGAAGGATGCTGCTACCAAATGGACTGATGACTGCCAAAAGGCCTTCGACAGAATCAAGGAGTACCTGTCAACACCACCAGTCTTGGTCCCTCCCGATCCAGGTAGACTTCTATTACTCTACCTTGCAGTATTGGATGGAGCATTCAGTTGTGTTCTGGGGCAACATGATGAAACAGGGAAGAAGGAATAGGCCATCTATTATCTCAGTAAGAAGTTCACCCCGCACGAGGCTCAGTATTATCTGTTAGAGCGCACCTGTTGTGCTTTAACTTGGGTAGCTCAGAAGCTGAGGCATTACTTCTGTGCCTATACTATATATATCATATCAAGGATGGATCCTTTGAAGTACATCTTCCAGAAGCCCGTGCCCACTGGAAAGCTAGCCAAATGGCAAATCTTGTTGAGTGAATTTGACATTATCTACGTAACTCAAAAGGCAATCAAGGGACAGGCACTAGCAGATCACCTTGATGAAAACCCCGTGGATGGAGAATACGAACCCCTGAAAACTTATTTTCCTGATGAAGAGGTATCATTCATAGGAGAAAACATTGCAGAATCTTATGTCGGTTGGAGAATATTTTTCGACGGAGCCGCAAACTTCAAGGGAGTTGGCATAGGAGAAGCCCTCATATCGAAAACTAGTCAGCATTATCCGGTGTCCTCCAAACTCAGATTCCCATGCACCAATAATATGGCTGAGTATGAAGCCTGCATCTTAGGTCTCAAAATGGCCATCGACATGAACATTCAAGAGTTGCCAGTAATGGGGGATTCAGACTTGCTTATACATCAGGTCCGAGAAGATTGGGCAACCAAGAACTCCAAGATACTCCGTTATCTGCATCATGTACAGGAATTGAGAAAGAGGTTCACAAAGACGAAATTCCAACATGTTCCCAGAATCCGTAATGAGTTCGCTGATGCATTGGCCACCCTATCATCCATGATACAACATCCAGACAAGAACTTCATTGATCCCATTCCGGTAAAGATCTATGATCAACCAGCTTATTGTGCTCATGTTGAAGAAGAAGCAGATGGAAAGCATTGGTTTCATGATATCAAGGAATATTTGGCACAAGGAGAATACCAAGAACTTGCGAACACTACTCAGAAACGCACACTTCAAAGGTTGTCCAACATTTTCTTTCACAGTAGAGGAATCCTATATAGGAGGACTCCTGATTTGGGATTACTAAGGCGTGTCGACACGAAGGAAGCATCTAAACTACTAGAAGAAATCCATGCTGGGACCTGCGACCCACATATGAATAGTTTTAGCAAAGAAGATACTCCGTGCTGGTTACTTTTGGATGACTATGGAGACGGACTGCATCCAGTATGTTCGGAAATACCACCGCTGTCAGATACATGCAGACATGATAAAGGTACCTCCAAGCGAGCTTATTGCAACAAGCTCACCGTGGCCGTTCGCTGCCTGGGGAATGGATGATATTGGACCAATCGAGCCTGCCGCCTCCAACGGGCACATGTTTATCCTAGTAGCAATTGACTATTTCACTAAATGGGTTGAAACACTATCTTACAAAGCAGTGACTAAGAAAGTCATGGCAGACTTCGTCCGCAACCGTATCGTTTGTCGGTTCGAGATTCCGGAATCAATCATCACTGATAATGGTTCCAATCTCAACAGTGACTTGATGAAAGCCATGTGTGAAACCTTCAAGATCAAACACAAGAATTCTACATCCTACAGACCTCAGATGAACGGAGCAGTAAAAGCCACCAATAAGAATATCAAGAAGATACTAAGGAAAATGATAGAGAAGCTATCATTTGCTTTATTGGGATACCGCATCGCAGTTCGCACATCAACCGGGGCAACCCCCTATATGCTTGTTTATGGTATAGAAGCCGTCATTCACACCGAGGTGGAAATTCCCTCATTAAGAGTCATACAGGAAGCAAAGCTAGATGATGCAGAATGGGTAAAAAATCGTTACGAGCAACTAGCTCTTATAGATAGAAAAAGAATGAATGCAGTTTGCCACAGTCAGCTTTATCAGAACAGGATGTCCAGAGCCTTCAACAAAAGAGTCAAGCCAAGACAGTTCACACTGGGGCAACTGGTGTTAAAGAAATTTTTCCCGTATCAAGATGAAGCCAAAGGAAAATTCTCTCCCAACTGGCAGGATCCGTACATGGTTTGCCGGGTTCTAATAGGAGGAGCCCTCATACTTGAGGACGGAAAAGTCTGGCCAAAGCCGATCAATTCAGAAGCAGTCAAGCGCTACTATGTGTAATCTTTATGCTTTCCTTTGTGATGTAATTTGAACTACGCCTGACCTGATTCCCGTTTAAGAGGGGATACGTAGGCAGCCCTATGGGTTCGGTTACAATTTAACAAAATTTTCATTTCCCCCCGTAGTTGGAAACTGGGGCAGAATTTTGAAGAGGACCCTCAAAATTCCAAAGTTAATTTCAGCCAATCATCGCTAGCAGTAGTTAGAAGCAGCAACCCAGTAAACTGGGGCAGAATTTTGAGGAGGACCCTCAAAATTCCGTAACAAGGAAGGTTGCAATGTCTTGGACCACATCACAGTCGTCGGTTCATCAGATCCAAGTTGAGCAGGTCAAGCAGAGCCAACGGGGATACGAACTAACCTCCGCCCTTTACAAAACTCACGATTTTTCTTTGGATGCAGGCACTTAAGTTGCAAAATCATCAAATATACTATACACTCACGAGACTCACATTACTCAGAAATACGACTCTCAGAATCGTTGCACTTACTCACAGCTGCTATCTGCATGCAGTGTCCCCGGCAGACACAATGTCCCCAACAGTCGCAATATCGCAATCAACTATCAGCTAAGAAAATTCTATTATTATTTGCCTTTACTTCCTGCATAAGGCTACTATTTCACCTTCCGAGACTAAGCTCTGTCTCCATCTGCATTTCTGCATTGCATAAGGCTACCATTCTGCCTTCCAAGGTTAAGGTCTACCTCCATCTGCATTTCTGCATTGCATAAGGCTACCATTTTGCCTTCCAAGACTAAGCTCTGTCTCCATCTGCATTTTTGCATTGCATAAGGCTACCATTCTTCCTTCCGAGACTAAGCTCTGTCTCCATCTGCATTTCTGCGTTGCATAAGGCTACCATTCTGCTTTCCAAGACTAAGCTCTGTCTCCATATGCATGGCTGAAAGATCGCCACCTTATTTACATTTGCATTGGTTGAAAGATCGCCACTTGTACATTTGCATGGCTGAAAGATCGCCACCTTATTTACATTTGCATTGGCTGAAAGATCGCCACCTCCATATTTGCATGGCTGAAAAATCGCCACCTTATTTACATTTGCATTGGCTGAAAGATCACCACCTTATTTACATTTGCATTGGCTGAAAGATCGCCACCTCCACATTTGCATGGCTGAAAGATGACCTCCTTATTTACATTTGCATTGGCTGAAAGATCACCACCTCTACATTTGCATGGCTAAAAGATCGCCACCTTATTTACATTTGCATTGGCGGAAAGATCGCCACATTATTTACATTTGCATTGGCTGAAAGATCGCCACCTCTACATTTGCATGGCTGAAAGATCACCACCTTATTTACATTTGCATTGGCTGAAAGATCGCCACCTCCACATTTGTATGGCTGAAAGATGACCTCCTTATTTACATTTGCATTGGCTGAAAGATCGCCACCTCTACATTTGCATGGCTGAAAGATCGCCACCTTATTTACATTTGCATTGGCGGAAAGATCGCCACATTATTTACATTTGCATTGGCTGAAAGATCGCCACCTCTACATTTGCATGGATGAAAGATCACCACCTTATTTTCATTTGCATTGGCTGAAAGATCGCCACCTTATTTACGTTTGCATTACCTGAAAGATCGCCACCTTATTTACATTTGCATTGGCTAAAAAATCGCCACCTTATTTATATTTGCATTAGTTGAAAGATCGTCACCTTATTTACATTTGCATGGCTAAAAGACCGCAACCTTATTTACATTTGCATTGGATGAAAGATCACCACCTCCACATTTGCATGGCCGAAAGATCGCCACCTTATTTACATTTGTATTGGCTGAAAGATCGCCACCTTATTTACATTTGCATGGCTGAAAGATCGCCACCTTATTTACGTTTGCATTGGCTAAACGATCGCCACCTTATTTACATTTGCATTGGCTGAAAGATCACCACCTTATTTACATTGGCTGAAAGTTCTCCACCTCTACATTTGCATCTCACGGGCTGAAAGATCGCCACCTCTACATTTGCATCTCACGAGCTAAAAGATCGCCACCTATTGCATTTCATGGGATGAAAGATCACCAAATTGTCCAAAGGCGTCATTGTTCGGAGGCACCATTTTCATAGCCCAAGAACACCATGCTATGGCCTGAGGACCCCCACTTTTCCTTTTTAATCTCTTGCATATCATTATCCAAAAGCATCATAGTTTGGAGGCATCATTCTCATAGTCTGAGAGCATCATTTCATGGCCTGTGAATCCTTTATTATACACTTTATGGACCAGGACACCATAGTCTGAGGATGTCATCCTAACCGTCCGAGGACAAACATTCATGGTCCGACGGGAATTTGCATCATGTTTAATTTTACGCACAATATATGCTTGTATTGTTTATTTTCAGGTAAACCGGCGAGAAACGACCATCTCAGCAGGAGCGATCCCACTCTAGTTCCCGTATCCCTATCAGATTTCAGCCATCCACCCCAACTTGAATATTGCGTCCGTTCTTGAAAGTCTCCATCAGGCCTACTCCGCCGACGGATCCTGAACTACACATGGCATGATTCCTGTAAAACCAGGGATATGTAGGCAGCTCAAAAACTAGAGTACGGCCTAAGTCTCCTCGAACCCTTTTTGTTCGATCAAAATTGGCCATCATATCTTTACCCGACAACTCTTTCATCCTTCCCAGGTAAAGATGGGCAGCTATTGATACTCAATTTTTTCTTGTATATTTTAATATGCAAAATTCTTTCAAAATATCATGAATATGCATATATAAGTATTTCCCAAGGTTTTAATATTTTTCTCTTAATTTTAAGGATTTTTAAATCAATTTATTGCCTTATTTTAGCAAGAAAAACCCAATAATTATTCCTAAAATTATCATTTTTGGTTATTCATCTATTGGATTCTCATATTTGCATTAAATATAGGTAACATAATTTTTGCATATTTTTTATAAAATGATTTAGTATTTTTAAAGCTAAATTGCACGTAATTGCGATATTAGCCTTTTTAAAGATTTATTGGTGTTTATATTTATAAAATTAACTTCAGTATTTTTAATTGGATAATTATGTATTATTAATCATTTTAGTACCTTTAATTTACTCCCAAAATTTATTTTACTATTTTTTATAAATTAAACAAGGGAAAAGTGACTATTTAAATGTTAGCCCATTTCATTTCAATTTTGGCCAGATTTGAACCCCTAATTAAACCCAATCTCAAACCCAATTACCCAGCCCAAATCCTAAATCTACTCGACCCACAACCTATTTGAATAACCCGCCCGGATCCCCATTTAATCCAGGTCGTTGATCAAAATGATCAACGACCACCATTCACCCTTCCTAAATTAAACCAAACGACCCCCCAAACCCCACTCATTTCCCTCACTCAACCGACTCTCTCTCTATCTCTCTATCTCTGGTTCTCTCTAGAACCTTCCCCTTCCCCCTCCACTTCGATAAGTCTTATCCATATTCTCCAGCCATCTCCTGGCCTGAATCTATGGTGGTCTCACCACCTACCAACCTTCCATGGTGCATACACGCTTGTTTGCTGAGGTTTCATAGCCTGACTACGAAGAAGCTTCGTGCAGGCATCATTGATTCATGTTTTATGGCCATCTCTGGCCTTGCTCCGGCAAGCTATGTCTGTTTCGAGCGTGGCTTCGATTCCTTCTTCTTTGATCCAGGCCTTTCTCACTGTTTGGGTTCCTCTGAAACCCTAGCTTTTGAGGTTTTTCTAATCTCTTTAGATCTGTTCCAGATCCATGTTTTCCCTAAGTTTTGAAACGATTTCTTGATATTTCTTTTAAAGCTATGTTTTCAAAACCCTTTATTTTTTTTCCGACCTAGGGTTTCTGAGTTATTTAGAGGCTTCTCTGATTTTCTTTTTCTTTTATGTGTTTTTTTACTACGTTTCTTCTACTGTGTTCTCTGTGAGTTTCTTATTAAGTTTCTTCCACTGTGTTCTTAATTAGTTTCTTCTACCATGTTTCTTTATATGCTTCTCCTATTGTGTTCTGATTAGTCTTCTTCTACTATGTTTCTTATTAGCTTCTTCTACTATGTTTCTTTGAGATATTCTACTGTGATTCACATGTTACTATTTTACTATGTTTCTCATGAGTTTCTGTTACTGAAAAAGCATGTCGAAGGCCCCAGTTCCCTTCTGAGATCTTTGAACTTGTTTTCAACTAGTATCTTCTTCTTGATTACTGGTCCTCTCATCTCGGCACTCGATTGATGGTAAAACCCTAGAATTTGGGGTTCATCCGAGTTTGAGAACATTGGCTGTGTGATATGTTTGTTCTTCATCTTCAAAACCGTCTGATTTCAGAAACCCTAACTATTTCGAGTTTCTGAGTTTGTTTCTCAACTAAGTCTCGAAATCTTTCAACCTCTATCTCTTTAAGCAATTCTGATTTTCCACTGAACTCTTCTAAGGTCTTTTACACTAGACCTTTTGTATGCTATTTGATGCTACTTCTCTTCTACATTGCTAACCTATGTGACTACCATGCTCATGTAGTCTATTATCTACTGATTTTGCAATGACACGTCATTTCTTTCAGCTTGGCATGTTTGTATGCTCTTTATATGTGCTGAACTTCCCTCTAAAATGGCTTTCAAATTTGTGATTAGTTCAGACTTCCTCCTGTATAGGTTTGATTGATTTCTTTCCTTGTTGGCTGATTTCCTTGTGACTCGACTTAAGTTAAAACTTTTCTCAGCTTTTGTGACTTGGTTCACTCATGGACCAGTGTTTACAAAATCTCTGATCCTTGATTTACTGGCTACTAATTGATTTTTCTTACCTTATTTATGTAACCGTGTATTTCAAAATTCTTCCCTTAAGTAACTTCTTATGTATTTACCCCTAATTGCATGCTTTGCTCAAGATGTTTATTTGATTTCTTTCAATAAATAGTTTTCCTGTTAAATCTGAGTTCCTTAATTAAGGGAAATCTTGTATTGATTGATTTTTAATTGATACCCCAGTCCCTTAATTTTTTTCTTACCTTATTTCTGCCTATTTTTCACACTATAAATACACTACTCTTTCATTAGCTCAAAACATCGATCCCTCACTCATAGTTTTCTTCTGAAACTACACTTACACACAATAGTATTCTCTCTTATGTGCTTGCATCATGGCCTGTTTACAAGACCTACTACTTTTCTCTATTTGTTTCTTTGAAATTGGTATGTCCTAATTTAAGCTTTAGCACCACGACAATGTGTTTATTTGCTGCTTTTGTATCCATGCCTACTTACTGTTTCTGTACATTTCAATACTTAAATTAGTATGCTGATTTCTTTTTGCCTGTTTCTATTATGAATCCCAAACCCCTGCCCCCTATGTGTTTGAGCTATGGCTTAAGGCATGGAAATACACAAATTATTGTCCATGAATTAAGCTTGATCCCTTGGGATCCTAACTCTAATAGTGTGTTCTAACAGGCTTATGGGTGTGCTAGCTTTCACCATTGCTGGGTATGCCCACAGCCTGCCCTTGGCTCTTTACAACCTTCCCGTTCCCCTGTACCCCTATGTGTACTTATTTGTAGCTGTTTCCCTTCCCCTTTTCCTCTATTACAATTCTTTTATGCACTTGCACTCCCTCTCAGTCTTTAAGTTTGCCCCCTCTCTTGTGAGCCTTGCCTTGGGACCTTGAGTTCCCTCTAAACTTGGACACTTGAGGGCTGGCCCTTCCACACTATACTTGTCCTAATCTGATAATACATTTGGGTGTGAGCATTGCCCGGAGTCTTTTTGAGGCTCTTAGGGAACTTTGACACACTCGAATAGGAGAAAGGCTTTGGATCTTGATCTTATGGAGTTGGTTTACCTCATATTTCAGACATGAAGTCTGAATCAGGCTCTCGTGCCTATACGTATTTCTGAATTTTGCATTCCCACATAGATATCATGCCTCTAAGTATTTCTGAATTTTTCATTCTCACATAGATATCATGCGTATAGGTATTTCTGAAGTTTTCATTCTCACATAGATATCATGCCTATAAGTATTTCTGAATTTTGCATTCTCTCATATAGAAATCATCTTCATAAGTATCTGGAAATCTGAATTCTGTATATACATATAGAAATTATGCCTATAGGTCCTACTAAATCTTGTATATCCATTTTTTCATCTAGCAATCATGTTCATAGGTCTTAAAAAATCAATTGCAATTAGATATCATGTTCATAGGTCTTAAACAAAATTCAACACCTAGATATCATGCCTATAAGGTTTCTGCATGTTACCATGTCTATAAAAGGTTTAAAACCAACAACGCATAGAAAGCATGTCTATAGGAACTATTAATCTAATATGAATCGCTTCATTCACGTCTAGAGCTAAAACCAAGTAATAACGAGTATCATCAATGGCAGAATTTATAACCTTCGTAAAAAACTTGCTTTCTTTAGTGAACTGACAACCTTTTTTACTAGTACGTATTCTATTTATTGCTTTCTGAATTCAGTAGATACCATGCCTATAGGATCCTTGTCCATCACTTAGGCAAGCCTTAGGGAGAAGTTATAAACTGAATCTGTGCTATTAACTAGAACCAGCAGGCAGGCCTGATTCGGGCGTCTTATCTGAATTATGTAAAAAATCAGTCTGCCTCAACCTTTAAGCTCTTAATCAGACCATAAACAGTATGTGAAAGTCATGCTAATTATGTACTTTCTTTGTTCGAGGGGGTATATCTGAGCCTTTTACTTGTTATGTGCTTTCCCCAACTTGCTATACATGTATTTGTATGTCGCCTTAGAATTTTTCCTTTGAAACTACAAATAAGCCTAATATCCCTCCCTCTTAGGATTAGTAGTCCTAAATGCCTCCGGACTAATAGGATTGGGACGGGTAATACCATGCAATAAGTAATTGAGACCATTTCATGCTTTAATACCTCAATGGGGTGGGAAAGGGTAGATATGGATATGATGACCATGCGATAACGTCTTGTGTAGCCCTTCACTGAGGAGTGATTATCGGATGTTGTGTGGGGTGATCCATATTATTAATAAACCTAGGACCCCCCTTTTCCCTTTTGTTTCTTTGTTTCTTCTAAAGATTTCAAACTGTTTCTTTTAAGAAAAATCAGCTTCCTTTTAGTTCTTTCCAATTTTGTTTGTAACCAATATGTGAAAATCCCCTCTTATTTGAGGTTTTATTTGCCTACATGTTATTTGCACCTAAATTCACAACAATAGTCTGGCCGGGAACCATACTAGTGGATTCTGAGGAGTGCCTAACACCTAATTTCAAGCCCTTACCCAATCTCTGGTTACACAAATCAAACCTTCTTGGTGTCCTAATGCACCTTAATCATTAGGTGGAGACTCTTAAAATGCAAACCCAAATTACCAAAGGGGAATGAGTTGTCCTCCCAAATGTCATAAACCCGATTTCGCGAGAAAAAAGGGGCGCGACAATCAACTCTGAACTTCCCGAAATCCAATTTCGACCACACGTAAAAGTCATAATACCTGAAGTGAAGCTACTCAAGTCCTAAAATGGCCGAACAATGTGCTAGATCTCAAAATGACCGGCCGGGTCATTACATTCTCCCCCACTTAAACATACATTCATCCTCGAACGTGCAAAGAACTATTCCGGAGTTGTCCAAAATCATATGTTCAACACCTCTTGCACCTACTCGTGCCACCACAACCTATGTGAGCATATTAGCTCGAGCCAGACTGAAAATCCTTCCTATAACCTTAGCTAGCAAGCTTAAGAACCAAGTTCCAACTTTCGAATTTCTCTACAAGACCTGATTTTAACATACGAACACCATATCAGTCACCACACTCTATACCAAACATGATCGCACACCTTTTCTAAAATCACGTCGTGCACCGCATAAGTCACATAATACATCCTCCGATTGCAACAGCTGAAATCTCATGAATTTGATGCCCACAATATGCCTCATAACAATATATGCCCTGTTCCAATTCTTACAATACTGCCACGACAGAAGAGACGTGTAGAATTTCATAACCACCTGCCGAATCAATAATTCATGGAGTCTTTCCTCCGGACAAGAACCATCACCTCATTTTGAGCTGAATAATAATATTTTCTCTTTAATATACCCTATATAAATCTGATTGCACTAATTCCAAGTCTAATAATCTCGTATCACCCAATACAAGCTACTCAGGGAGTAAGCTATCTCAAATACTGACGAAAATCTCACACGACACTATCAATGCGACAACAAGATACAACTTGATTATGACGCATAAGGAAGAAAGAACTTTGGAAAAGAACTACCCAGCCCGCATAATAAACAAAACGATCGAACAGACACTACAAACCTTTCTCAGAGAATGAGGAACAAAATACACAAGAATAAATATATGGAACCGTACTCAACATCTTATTGTTGCAGCGTACAACCCGATCCACACATGATATCGTTGCGGCATTCAACCAGATCCAAACATGAGACCATTTTGGCGCTCAACCCAATCCAAACGACATACCCATAGTGGCGTGTCGCCCGATCCACACATGTCAATAAATAAGGAAGTACCTATCTATCCATAATGTTTATACCTATGAAATACCCGAATATCGACCACGAGCACACGAAGTGCAAAAATACAACCCTGGGGAGATGGATAGCGCTATACACTACAAAACCCAAGCACAACTAGGGTACGGTAAATGACATGTATCTCGAGAGCCATCGTGCTCATATAACACCACAAGCTACATGGGACCACAACATGCATGCGATAAAGCCGTCTCACAACCCAAATGGCAAAATAGAGGGTTACATGGAATAGCTGACGATGGAAATAACATCTAACACTCGAAGACCCCCATAACCAATGCTATGCTAAATGAACACATCTGACCTGATGTAGAGCACACATTCACATTACACATAACAACGGACCTCAAGCCGATTCTGATCATACTATACTGAGCTAACAACCTATCAAGGGTTAACAGTGGCCCTATTCATGACACCCATGAGCAACCATCCGATTTGGAACAAACTTCCACAGCTCACAATCAACTGAATAGAGTGTCGTCCAGGCATAAACTCTCACACTAGCGATAGTACCAAAAATCTCCATACTTGGTTTCAATCCTTAACAATCAAGTGACTAAAATGTCACACTCATACAAATTTCTCCATGGAATATGCCCCCACAACCTTCCGTACTAGGTAGCAAGGTCTGCACCCATACCACCAATCCTATAAGTTTTGCAAAGCAAATCGAGAATCCGCAAATCAATACAAGAGGCCTCTTACACAGGACACTGTTCTTAGGTGACACTAAAGAAAATGCCAGCGTACCCTAAACATCTCAATTTATTCCTGACTCATCCGAGTTCGTGACATTTTTTCCAACACTGAACCACAACCTTGATCCTCAACTTTCAAATTCCCATGCTGCTCACTACACTTATCATGCCGCTATGAGAAAATACCAGAACTCATCATAAATCCTGAACTACTAGTAGAATAAGCACTTCACTGTCTAGAGAACTTTTCACTTAGCTCATTTCAGAAGAACCAACGCAAAACACAACTGAATTCCTAAACCACAGATAATACAAACCTCAAGTCATGATCTAAACCGCCATGAATCTTCCGGAATCCATTTACACCACAAAGCCATTTGAATCAAATACCTCTCCGATAAATCAAGATATGGTGGCTGCCAAGCCTGCACGTATAATCACAAATCACGTGTATAACTTTACACACCGAATGAACTAATCATTGCCACAATCATGCTGATTCCAACCGTTACCAAACCGACCCAACATCCTCCAATTTACTCTTAACCTGTCTCAAATATATCAATAGCGCCATTCAAAAACATAACGAAAAATAAATCAACACTCAACCTGAGTGACCCGAATCATAAAACAACATCATCTCAGTACTCACGAACCATCTCATATACTCCTTGAGCATACAATATCATCTCTGTTAGTTTATATAACTCCACCAAACTATAGAGTACCTTGCCCTCTATGAGTTTTTACTGAGAATACTAATGAAAATAGTAAGTGAATGAGACATGGGATTTTTAACTTAAAAGATCCCACACAAGGGGACAAAAACCATGACCTACACTCGTAGGCTTTCATTTCACTAACTTGTAAACATTCTATTACAAGCCACTTTATAATGACTCTATTACAAAGACTTCAACTAAACTAACTTGTCATACTCTTACCACAAGCCACTTTGTCACTCACTAGTTTCAAAGACTTTAAATTATGTCTAACTCTAGTCATAACACAAACTCATAAGTTTATGGTTTTACACGGGAGTTCCTAAGCAACACTTCTAGTTAAGCAATTTAGGAATTACAATAAGAACAATCATAAAGTTACAACTCAACTAAGAACAAAAAAATACTAGATTTTGGAACTGGTCCGTAGTAGCGTTTAACTTTGTTATTCAAACTCTTGAGAATTGAGTTCAATATCTTCAGAAGGCTTGAATGCTTGAAGTGAATACTCAAGTTTTCAAATGATGTTTTTATTATAATGCTCTTGTTAATACACCTTTGATGACATCACTTGAATGATGTAAGCACTCGGTAGGTCAAAGATAAGTGACTGCAAAACTGCTACACTATTTCTGTGGCAGTCACATTCCAGCTGTGCACAGTTGACTTTCGTACTGCTATCAAAGAAACACAAGGGATCAAGTCCTTGACTTGTTTCTTCATTTTCTACACTTGCAGCAATTCACATTAGTTGGAGTCCAGGCTGGAATCCGTTCATTTGTAATGTGTACCAAGTGAGTTAGGTTCCCTATTTGGTTCTTGATAGTAAGTTTGTTAGATCATCAAAACATAAGATAAAGACATTGAATACCCATCATTTCCCCCTTTTTGATGATAACAAACTTAGACATTGATTCCATGTATTTAGAGCAAAGAAAACCAGAGGACATAACAAGAACTTTACAAGTTCCCCCTGACTTTATGCTTCCTCTTAATCAGATCCCTAATTTAATTAAACTTCCCCCTTTTGGCATCATTAAAAAGACACAAATAGGAAAATAGCATAAAGAAGTCTAGCCTAGCTAACTCATGACACATATGTGCACACAACATGATAGAGAAGAGAAACAGAGAGAACAAGAAATGAGATAAAGAGTGGATATATATATATATATATATATATATATATATATATATATATATATATATATATATATATATATAACAGATGCCTTTGCTTAAAAAGAAAAGGCAGAATTGGACTGTTAAAAATGGGAGTAGTACTGTTACATCCCAACCACATCAAATGAAAAGAAATAAAACATCTGCCAAGTCATAACAACTAAAAAGTAACAATCCAGAATCTGGTCACTGAAGGGGTTACTTAAGGGGAACTAGGAGTAGAGGGCTTGGAAGCTGCAATAAAAGTTTAGAGAACTAGGTGTATTCGGGCGTTGGCCGACTTTTGCTCGTTGAGTAGTTCTTCTTTCAGGTTCTCCACTTGTGCCTTGAGATCAGCATTCTCTTTTGTCAAATGGGCCACTTCATCATTTGACTCAGGAGCCCTTTGGGTGTGCTGACCTTCCAGGATAGCATTCCTAGCCTTCAACATTCGAATCTCCTCAGTTGCACTATTTTGAGCATTAATGAGCTGTGAGATGGTTGATGTACTGCCTATCCCCCATTCTTCTCCATGAACTCACATTCTTCCAACGTTGTTTGTGAGAAAGTGTGCTTCTTCATTCCTATCTTGCCTTGCCCCAGCGTCACCTTGAAAAACATAAACACTTGCGTAAGCAAAAACCCGTATGGAAGACCATGATTACCATCCTTGAAGGTTCCTACTTTTAGCATGTGTTCGATCATAATAATAGGTATATTGACAGGATTAAAGCCATCCAGTTGCTCCATTAAAAACAGGTCAGACTTAGAGGTCATGGACATCCTCTCAGTATGAGACAACAGAACTTTGTTTACCAATTCGAAGAGCAACTGATAAACAAGGAGTAGTGCCTTCTTGTGGATCTGGTCCCGTTTTTGGTTCGCATTGTCCCTTACCACAGCATTCCTGAAATTATACTGACACGTATCCTTCACACTAGACAAACCATCCGTAGGGATCTTGAGAATATCCCCAAACAAACTCACGTCAAACACAATGTCCACATTATTCACCAAGGCATAGATACGGTTGGTATCAACGGGGAAGAGGCTGGCATAAAAGCTTTGAATCTCATCCTCATACACTTTGGGTGCATCTATTTAAAACAGATGCCTCCATCATTGAAACTCAACCAGTTCAAGAACATGCCGCATACCAGCCATATCAGAGATCACTGAGTCAAAAGTACGACCCAGTAGAACCTTTTGGTGCCTTAGGCATTCTGAAGCAGAACTACTTTCACTACTCAGCTTTTTCACAGAACTAGGTTCCTTAACGGTTTTAGACTTATGTTTTCCAGACTTAGCACCACTTGATTTTGCTTTTCCCTTAGACTTGACTAACACATCTTCATCAGAAACGGAGAGCTCACTCTCAACATCCTTCAACTTGGAATGCGGGCTGTAACATTCTCTATGGAAACATATGCCTTCTTCTTCTGGGACCTTCTCACTAGGGAACTAGGTTTCTCATTTGTTTCCTCTTCAACCTCTACCACTAGAATAGCCTTATCACACACTATCACATTGTCTTTCACCAATCTCCTCCTTTGCTTCTAACCACTTTTTCTGCTCTTTTGAAGGGTAGAGTCATATGCTACCTTTGCTTGCAACCTGGTAGTAGGTAGCTCAGTAGAAGACTCAGGAGTGGACACCACCCTTCGCTTGACTATGAAAGCATCAAGAGCAAGGTTATCTAGATCCTCCTCATTACTAGACCTCATCTCAGGGACTTGAATGTCCAAGGGCGCAACAACAAATACAGGAGCAGAACTAGCCTGGGAGTGATAACCCTGACTATTTCCTTCGGAAAGGGGTCATGTTCCTCACGTGAGGGCCCAATAGTTTCTGCTAGTGTAGAGCCCTCAACAGTCACTATGGATCTTTCTTCCCCATACCATGTATCCTCGTTTCTCAGAGAAATTATATCATGCAAGACGCCGTCAGCAGCTACCATAAAGATGGTTATGACATTTACTTCCTCATAGGCTCCACTGCCACCATGGAATCTGTAGCAACAATGGCAGAAACCTCTGCAACCTCAGGACATTGACCCTGTTCTCCACAATTTTAGGGGTTTCTGGGAAGGAGAGAGACAGGGAATCTGGGTTAGAGGTGATTTCAGTGGTGAGAGCAGGAGTGGTTACAGAGGACTCAGTGGGGACGGAGGGCTCCATGGGTTTTTCATTATTAGAGACGACTGAGCTAGGGGTTTCGGAGTTTGTGTATGCCATTGAAGAGATGGAGAGAAGTTGTTTTGGAGAAGTTCTAATGGAGGATTTATGGTTTGTGGAGAAAAGAGAAGGGTTTTAATAAGAGTGGATAATTATGAATAGAGAGGTAGGAACCGGTTCTGAAACGACGGTTGTGCTCGGAGAAGTGCAATGTTTCAGAGGGAGATGGAATGATTTGAAATGAAGAGACGTGACCTCAAGGTCTGAAAAGGTGGATGATATGGCAGTTGATATTAGTACCTTTTCAAGATGTGTATTAAAGAATGCACAGAACTACTAAACTTTGGTACAAGAACCAGTTATTTGAAAATATCAATCCTCTTTTATCATCCATGAAATGCATCTACAACTTCTATACTCATCATGTATGTTTACCTGCAATGGTATTGAAGTGAGTTAGACTTGGCCAGAAAACACTTTAGCTAGTTTTACCTAAAGGTGATTTTCATAGCCAATTGATGTGGAATTAGGTGCTCAATTGGGCTTCAAAGGCCCTAGCTTCACTCTGTTTCTTTCAAAATGTACCCTACTCAATACTTTGGTGAATATATCTACAATTTGGTCTTATGTGCTGCAGAACTTCATGCAGATAAACCCTTTCTCCACATTGTCCCTTAGAAAATGATGTCTCACATCAATGTGCTTGGTTCTTTTATGTTGAACTGGATTCTTATCCATGTTAAGTGCACTGGTGTTATCACATAGAAGAGGCACACACTCAGTAAATACCCCAAAGTCCTCCAGTTATTGCTTTATCCATAGAAGTTGAGCACAATAGGATGCTGGAACTACATATTCTGCTTCAGCTGTTGAAAGAGCCACTGAGTTTTGCTTCCTTGTGCCCCAAGAGATGAGACATGATCATAGAAAGTGATCCATTCCAGAAGTGCTTTTTCTGTCCACAAGATAACCTGCATAGTCAGCATCAACATATCCAATGAGATTAAAACTGTCATCTGAGGGGTAATACAGGACCAGGTCCTTTGTACCTTTAAGGTATCTCAAAATTCTTTTGGAAGCCTTCAAATTAGATTCCTTGGGATTTGATTGAAACCTTGCACATAGCCCCACACTAAACATAATATTAGATATGCTGGCAGTGAGATAGAGAAGAGACCCAATAATGCCTCTATACATAGTTTGACTCATAGGAGATCCAGTTTCATCCATGCCCAGTCGAGTAGCAGTTGCAATGGGAGTGTCTATCACTTTTGATGCTTCCATATTAAACCTCTTCAAGAGCTCCTTGATGTATTTTTGCTGACAAATGAATGTACCCTGTGTGGACTGCTTCACTTGAAGACCCAAGAAGAAATTCAGCTCCCCCATCATGCTCATTTTAAACTCACTTCCCATGAGTTTTGCAAATTCTTCACACAAAGAGTCAGCTGTTGCCCCAAAAATGATATCATCAACATAGACTGAACAATGAGCAGGTTCCTTCCCCGTTTCTTTAGGAACAAGGTGTTGTCAATTTTTCCTCTTTTAAAGCCATTTTCAAAAAGAAACTTTGACAACCTTTCATACCAAACTCAAGGAGCCTGCTTCAACCCATACAATGAGTTGTCCAGTTTAAACATATATTTAGGGTGTTCATGACATTCAAACCCTGGAGGTTGCTTCACATAGACTTCTTCCTTAAGAAGTCCATTCAGAAATGCACTTTTGACATCCATTTGGAACAAGGTGAATTCCATATGAGATGCAAAGCGATTAGGTTTCTAATAGCTTCCATGCGAGCGACCAGAGCAAACATTTCATCATAATCAATCCCTTCCCCCTGATTATAGCCTCGAACCACTAGCCTGGCCTTGTTCCTTGTGGTGTTTCCATGTTCATCAAGCTTGTTCCTGAATACCCACCTGGTTCCTATAATGGTTCGATCTAAGGGTCTAGGTACCAGGTGCCAGACATTGTTCCTTTCAAACTGATGCAGCTCATCTTGAATGGCTGTAATCTAATCTGCATCTTCCAGGGCTTCCTTGATATTTTTGGGTTCTATTTGGGAGAGAAAGGTTGAGAAGGCAGGTGAATTTCTGGCTTTTGACCTGGTTTGTACTCAAGAATCTACGGGGGTAATTATCTTGTCAAGAGGATGAGAACTTTTGTGTTTCCAGTTAGACATTTGAGGTTCATTAGTAGAGGAGGTGGGTATATTTAACTGGTTCTCTTGAGTTCTTCTCTCAGGTACTAGTGGAGTACCCTAGATTGTATCAACCACTCTTTCTTTAGCTTTAGTGGTTGTAATTGAGGTACCTGGTTCCATTGAATAAGAGACAACATTATCTTCACTCGGCTCATCATATCTGCTTTTCCATTTGTCATGTCAATGACTTTACCAGGAATCAGTAAGGGCTCTTCATCTTGATCATCTTTAGCACTTTTTTCACAGGAAGGATAGGACTCATCAAAGATAACATGAACACTTTCCTCAACATATTGAGTCTGCTTGTTGTATATATTGTAAGCTTTGCTTTGAGAAGAATTGTCCAAAATATTCCTTTATCACTTTTGGCATCAAATTTACCTAGCTGATCCTTTCCATTGTTGAGAACATAGCATTTGCACCCAAATGTTCTTAGATGAGTCAGCTTGGGTTTCCTTCCATTCATTAAATCATAGGGGGGTTTTGTTCAGGAGAGATCTGATAATGCACCTATTCACCAAGTAGCAGACAGTGTTGACAACTTTAGCACAGAAGTTCTTTGCAATTCCACTGTTGATCAACATTGTTCTTGCCATTTCTTCAAGAGTTCTATTCGTCCTTTCCACTACTCCATTTTGCTGGGGGGTTCTTGGAGCTAAGAAGTTGTGAGTAATGCCATTTTCATTGTAGAACTCATCAAATTTTGCATTGTTAAATTCTGTTCCATGATCTGATCTAATACATGCGACTCTAGACTCCATCTTCACCTGGATTTTCTTCACAAAAGCTACAAACACCTCAAAGGTTTCATCTTTAGTTCTAAGAAACAGAGTCCATGTGAATCTAGAGTAGTCATCCACTATCACAAATATGTATCTTTTTCCTCCCCTGCTTTGCACTCTCATAGGGCCACACAAATCCATATGCAGAAGATCGAGTGGCTTTGATGTGCTTACATCTTTTTTAGACTTAAAAGAAGATTTCACATGCTTTCCTCTCGCATAGGCATCACATACTTTCTGTGTTTTGAACTTTGACATGGGCAGACCATGGACCAGGTCCTTCTGAATTAATTTATTTAGAAGAGAAAAGCTTGCGTGCCCCAGTCTTCTATGCTAGAGTTCATCATCATCATCAACACTTTCAAACAACTTAGATCACCACTTTGTATGGACTCAAAATCCGTAACATAGATGTTCTTGTACCTTTTAGCCACAAGTACCACTTCACCAGTTACCAGATTAGTAACTGTACATCTCTTGGACAAGAACTCCACTTTGTTTCCTTTATCACAAATCTAAGAAACACTCAAGAGACTGTACTTTAGACCATTGACATATTACACATTCTTAATAGAGTGAGTAAGAGATTTCCCGACTTTTCCAACTCCAAGAATGTAACCCTTTTTCCCATTGCCAAAGGATACGCTCCCTCCTTGCTGGGCTTTTAGTGAAATAAAGTCCATGGTGTTCCCAATCATGTACTTTGAACATCCACTATCCATGAACCATTGTTGACTGCTTCCTTTCACTGTTCCCTGCACAAGGAGATCAAGAGTTAGGTTTAGGAACCCAAGCAAGTTTAGGTCCCTTGTAGTATGCGAGAGGATGAATAAGAGCTCTCTTAGTCCATGCAGGTGATATGAGCTTTTTGTGGGTGGAACCTGGTCCCTTTTTAGTAGTTACATTTTCAGTAAACACTTTGTTTTTCTGAAAGGACTGAACCCTAGCTTGGTAATTTTCCTTAAAATGCCCATCGTTCCCACAATGGGTATGCAACCAGTTATATGGTACAATGACATACTTGCCATGAGGGTTGTAGGGAGCTTTTTCCCTCTGGAACCTTATTCCCTGCATGTTTCCACCATTATTAGCGTACATTGCAGTGATAGCTTCTGAGGACTAGGTCCACTTTAGGGACTTTTCAAGATCATTTTTTATTCTTTCTAGTTCAGTCTAGAGATGCTTGTTTTTCTCAGATTCAACACACAGACTAGTTCTCATTGCCTTCAGCTCGTTTTCAAGCCTAATGTGTTCATCACTTGCTATCTCCTTTCCTTTTCCAGAATTTCTAGGTTTTGACCTAGTCCCTAGTCTCTCTATTGTTTCCCTTAGGTCTGCAATCATTACCAAGAGATCATCTTTTTCTTCCTCAATCCCAGTCACACTTTTCATCAAGGTTTCTCTTTCTTTTTGAAGTTTTCAATAGTTTCCTTATGGTTAACAGCTATACCCACTAAGTCATCTCTTTCATGTTCTATGTTAGGAATTATTTTGATTAAAACAAATTTTTCTCTTTCCAGCTCACAAATAGTTTCCTTTAGATCAACAACACATACTACCAGATCATCTCTAGTTTATTCAGCTTCTCCTAGCTCTAAGGTCAAGGAATCCCTATCCTCCACAAGACTATGATAGGCATCAATCAATACACTAGCTAAAGACATGAGTTTCTTAGGAGAGTAGGATTTTAGATTTCTCTAAACATCCCTGAAATTTACCTCCTTGTTGTCATCGTCTTCATCATCATCTGATTGGGCCATCAAAGCAAAAGTTGAGTCATATTCATTTTCCTTGCCTTCAACTACCATCATCAGTTTCATCTTCAGACTCACTAGAGGAGGCTCCCCATGCTGCAAGAGCCTGTTTCACCACATTGTCAGCATATCTCTTCCTTTTGAAATCCTTGTCAGGAACCGGGTTCCTCTTAGCTGCTTTCTCAGGGTTGTACTTGGAGAACTCTTGCTTCAGGAGAGGACAATCTTTGATGAAGTGCTCAGGCTTTCCACACTTATGGCAGAGATCATAGTTCTTTGGTTTGCTAGGGCTGACCCTTTCCACCATTCCTCCATTTCTTCTGACCATCTTTTGAAATATTTTGGTTAATTAAGCCATGTCACTGTCCTCCTCACTTAAATCATTGCTATCAACTTTGAGTACCAGATTCTTTTCTTTCTTTGGTTCTCTTTTTTCACTGTCTATCTTTCTCTTCATCTCGTAGGTCTTCAGATTTCCAACCAGCTCGCCTGTGGTCAACTCTTGTAGATCCTTTGCTTCAGTAATAGCATTCACCTTGCTTTTCCAAGAACTAGGTAGAATATTGAGAATTTTCCTCACTAGCTTGTTCCTAGGAATGGTTTCACCACGTGAGTGTAACTCATTTATGATGGAGGTGAATCTAGCATACATATCTTGAATAGATTGATCGTCCTTCATCCTAAAGAGTTCATACTCAGTAGTGAGCATATCAATCTTAGATTTCTTTAATTGAGTAGTTCCCTCATGTGCTGTTTGTAGAGCTTCCCATATCTCCTTTACAGTTTCACAAGCAGAAATTCTATTGTATCCATCAGGTCCTATTCCACAAACCAAAATCTTTTTGGCACAAAACTTCTTCTCCACAGCTTTCCTATATGCGTCGATGTTTTCTTTTATAGTTTTTGGCATTGAGAATGGAAGTTCTTCAAGTACCTTTGTTGGGATGTAAGGACTATCACATGTTACATCCCATAACTCAGAATCCTCAGCCACAATAAAATCACGCATTCTTGTCTTCCACCACCCAGAGTATTGCCCATTGAAACTAGGTGGTTTGTATGTAGATTGACCTTCTTCAAAATTTGGCATACGGATCCTTCCTAGGTGTTAGCCTGATAGAAGGAACCTGCTCTGATACCAAATGTTAGTTTATATGAGTCCACCATACTATAGAGTACTTGGTCCTCTATGAGTTTTTACACAGAATACTAATGAAAATAGTAAGTGAATGAGACACAAGATTTTTAGGTGGAAAAATCCCACACAAGGGGACAAAAACCACGACCTACACTCGTAGGCTTTCAACTTCACTAACTTTTAAACACTCTATTACAAGACACTTTGTAATGACTCTATTATAAAGACTTCAACTCAACTAACTTGTGATACTCTTATTACAAGCCACTTTGTCACTCACTAGTTACAAAGACTTTTGTATGCAGTGAAATCAGGGGGATCTATTTCCCACCATTAAAGTACATTTGAAAAGTCATGGCAGCATCTCGAGGCTATGGGATCACGATCGAGCTTCCTCTCTCGAGGATCGTCCGCGAACCAGCAGAGATTCCAAGGATAAGGAAGTCGCCAGCGACCCGATAAAGGTTTCGAGTACGAGTAATTCTCGAGGCAGGCGGCTAGACTCAACAAACTCTAGTACCTTGCCTAGCCGTCCCATCCCCGTATCTTTACATTTAATACACTCTGTACCATACCACATTCCCTCGCCTATATAAGGGGAACCCATACCACTTTGTAAAAGGCTGATGTTGCTCCATTTCTCCACAAGTGCAATAGTATCTCTCTCTCTCTCTCTCTCTCTCTCTTTTCTTTCTAACTTACTCGTTCTCACTGGCCCGAGGCCACTTTAATATCTATCATTCTCTTACTTGTTCTTCACTATATTGCTCAATATCGATCGTAAAGAGCCTTGCTTAATCATATCCTTAATTGTTATCCCATTCGC
Source organism: Nicotiana tabacum (assembly GCF_000715075.1). NCBI lineage: Eukaryota > Viridiplantae > Streptophyta > Magnoliopsida > Solanales > Solanaceae > Nicotiana > Nicotiana tabacum. The sequence continues at coordinate 146,137,400 of NC_134090.1, forward strand.
GGCTGCCCCCGATAGCTCGAGCTCGACTCGAATCTCGACCCCCAGGTCCCCATCGACTGGTTCTGCATCCGGGCAACAGGCCCCATAGGTTTGATTACTACCTCGTTTTAGCTTGCACTTCATCGTTAAACTTCACGTTCTTAGCATCATCTACTCTAACAACTAGCTCGAGAATAGATCACGTATTTTTAGAATCCCATTTACAAATTTAATTGTTGTTACCATTTTCACGGTAAATAATTTGGCATCCACCGTGGGCCTAAAAACAATAGTGATTATTTTCTTGCTGGTTTCATTGCACAAACGCACATTATCTTTCACACTTTTTTTTGCCCAAGATCCTTTGATTTCAGGTCAAAATATCTGTCTCGGTAAACAAAGTCGAGAACGACAACCTCGAAAACCACGGAGGGAATGACGTGGCTGTCCCGGCTGCTGGAGCACCCCACAGAATCCTGATATCGTGCCCGGACCAATCCTAGCAGACACGAATTGGCAGAATGCACAACAAGCTGACGAAACTTCCCACGCCGAGAAGAGCATACAACATGATGACCGATAGGAAGCTCATAGAACCCCAACCCAGGAAGAACAGGGAGTTAGTCTTCATGTTATTTTTGAAATGTTGCAGGCATAACAATTGGCCATTGCTCAGCTGCAAAGCCATCCGAAAACTCCCAGTATAGCAACACTAGAGATAGCTCCCCCCGCCGAGCAAGTACTCGAAAGGTCAGGCAACAACGGATCAATGGCTGACCCTGCCATAGAGAAGATGCTTGAGGACCTCGCCAGAAGGATCGAATCAGGTGAGAAAATGATTGCGGCCAATGATAAAAAGGTCGAAACCTACAACTCTAGGGTGGATCAGATCCCGGGAGCACCCCCTGTCCTAAAAGGTTTGGATTCGAAGAAGTTATTATAGAGGCCATTCCCCGAGGAAGCGGGCCAAAGCCTACTCCTAAAAAGTTCAGAATGCCGGAACTCCCCAAGTATGACGGTACTACTGACCCCAACGAACACGTTACCGCTTATACCTGCAGTAAAAGGTAACGATATAAAGAACGACGAGATCGAGTCCGTATTGCTGAAGAAATTCGAAGAAATGCTTTCAAAGGGGGCCATGATGTGGTATCACAACTTGTCTCCCAACTCCATAGATTCATTCGCCATGTTAGTGGACTCCTTCGTAAGAGTGCACGCCAGCGCCATCAAGGTAGCAACAAGGCAGTCCAACGTGTTCAAGATTAAGCAAAGGGAGAACAAGATGCTGCGAGAGTTTGTGTCTCAGTTCCAAATGGAATGGATGGAGCTGCCGTCAGTTTCCAATAACTAGGTAGTGCAGGCCTTCACCCAAGGCCTGAACGAACGAAGTTCGGTGGCCTCGAAGTAGTTGAAGAAAAACCTGATCGAATATCTGGCCGTGACCTAGTCGGTCGTCCACAACCGGTATCAGTCAAAGATTAGGGCCGAGTACGACCAGTTGGTGCCCCTTCGGGATCAGTGTACCCAAACAGACTCCCAGTAAAAGAATCGAAACCAAAAAAACAAAGATACCAACCGTACCTTGAAGACAGAAGAAATGCCCTGAGGCACAACCTACCTTGCAATAATCGGAGGGTAGATCGAGGACAGGACCCTCGAGGGTTCGTCAACAGAACCAGGTTCGATCGAAGCATAACACCAACAAGCGCACCCCAATTATTGGGATACAACTTCAGCATCGATGTGCCAGACACTGTGTTCGCCATTAGCAAGATTGGAGACGCCAGGTGGCCTAGACCGTTGCATTCAGATCCTTCCCACAGAAACTACAATTTGATTTGAGAGTTTCACAACTCGCGCGAGCACCGAATCGAAGATTGTAGGCAGCTTCGAGAGGAAGTGGCCCGATTGCTTGACAACGAGCACCTTCAGGAACTTCTCAGCAGCCGCGCTAGAAATCAATCGCGATAAGGAGAGATGGCAAAGGGAAACAAAGCATACAATCCTCAATACGTCGTGCACACGATCTTTTGACGATCTTCCTGAACGCATTCAAATAAAGTACCATTTAACAATCGCCGAATAGGTGCCAACACTCGAGAAACACCGTCGCCACCGAGTATAAGCGCCCCTCCCTCTTCCCATCTTCTACTTCACGGTTACCCTTGTGCAGGACAATAACCAAGATAATCGGGATGATACTCCGGCTCAAAGATTCCGAGGCTTCAGAACGTCCATTGCACTCTTTTCCTTTGATCAGATTTTTTACCCCGAAATAGGTTTTCTACCGGCAGGGGTTTTTAACGAGGCAGCGCCGACGCACTTCCTAAGAAGGATCCAACAAGCCTATGAGTCTTTCTATACAACTGGTTCTCGCACCGGAAAATGACAAACGATACCCCAACGGGGAATAATGCAACGGACCGAACGGTCTAAGGAGCTGCGCCCGTGCGGGCCGAGCTCGTAACAACAAAACGGCATGTATTTACAGTGTATATATATGCCAAGCAATAAAGAATATCTTTCGGCATCTCATACTTTAGAAAGGGGAATTTTAACATGCTCGCGGCAAATGCCTCTCCGCCGAATGTGTCCTGAGATACTCGGAGACTTAGCATCAGCAATTCAACACCCGCACGATCCCAGGGTCAGAACTCCGGGCTCATGAAGCCCCTACAAGGTAACTCCGAGCTCACAAGAAGCGGTCTTCAAGCTTAAACAAACTCGATGACTCGGAGACTGCCATTAATCGCCAAATGATGGAAACCCCGAAACTATAAGACCCCTAGCGGGCAGCCTCACCGTAACCAGATCTATTCCTCATTACACAAACTGTAAGACCTTAACAAGCATGACAAACTGTAGACCTCAACAAGCATGAAAATCTCGAAGTTTAGGCTATACGTCGCATTTGTAAGAATCCCTAAAGGGCTTACCCTCGTTGTAGACGCCTAAACTATAATTCCGGATCAAAAATGGCTACGGCCAAACACATATGACTACGGTCAAAAAGGCTGATGCGGCCAAAATATCGCGACTCAGGGACACCCGACCGTCGTTAAACAAAATCGTAGGCCACTACTTTGAATATACTTCGGAAAGAACCGGTTAAAACAGGCTTCCCTTAATAGGCAAAAATGAGCTCCGACCATGTCGGCTCCAAATCGCAAGAGCGTCGATCTACTCGACCTACAAGCTATAAACCTTTTGAGGTGCCCAAACATCACCGACAACGACTTGAAATCAAGGTTCTTCTAGAACCGACGATGGGTTAGGCAAAAATATCTCAAAAAACCTTAACGAGCGAAAAACAAAGCCTACAAAAAAGCCCATTGGCAAAAACAACGTAAGATCCATTGTCGCCAGCTAAGCAAGCCTCCAGGCCACATATTAAAAGGTCTCTATGACCAAATAGCGTAAGAGCCATTGTCGCCAACTAAAAAAATTGACAACTTGAGAATTAAAATGAGCTCTAATAGTAACCCGATTCGGAGACCGGATCCAAAATAGTTAACTATGCAAGCCTTCGGTCCACATATTGAAAGGTCTCAATGACCGAAATAGCGTAAGGGCACTATCGCCAGTCTGAAAACCAAAGGTACTTGAGGGTCAATTAAAGCTCAAGTCGCAACATGACTCGGAGACTGGGCCCGAAATAGCTAAACCACAGTATACCTAAGGGCACGACATAAATGCCATCATCGCCAGCCCAATCAAACGCAAAACTCGAGGGTATATTAAGCTTGAGTCAGATCCCAATTCAGAGACTGAACTCATAGACGATTAAAGCATGCATGCCTAAGGGAAAATCCGGGATTGAATCGACTCAATTGAAACTCCAACGAGTTGAAATACAAAAGATACAAGTTGCGGGGTTCCCCCTCTTATTGCTACGTATTGACGACGAAGCGCAATCTCATCCTGCGTCATATAATGAAAGCTATATATACGCAACAAAGAAGGCAGGGAATATTCGTTCCCCTTTTTCCCAGCAACTATGGTCCGGCGGTCTCCTCCTCATCATCCTCAGCATCGGACATCAGGAACTTGGCATCGAACTCCTCTCCTTTAGCTTGTTCGATCTCCCCCAAAAGATCAAAGCCTCTGGCGTAAATCTCATCGATGATTTCCCTCCAGGATCTTCACCTCTCGTATTCCCTACTATTGTTTGAACGATCGAGGGTCTTCTTTAGCTCAGCCTTAGCGACGGCAGCACTCCTTGAATGAGCTGCCATTTTCTGCCCCACCCTAGTGTTATTCATTACAACCTCAGCCCGGACATTCACCACCTCGGTTTTCACCCTTGGTAGCTCAGATGAGAGTCCCGCGATCATCTTTGCTCGAGCGGTATCATTTACACGGGCAGCCTGAATTTGTGCCTCAAGAACGGATGCCATGACCTGAGCCCTCTCTTTGGACTCGGAATGTGCACTAACATGCGCTTGCAGCTCAGTGAATTCACGTTTGGCTTTGCCAACCTCGCCCCAGAGTTGTTCCAGCTCATCTGCCTTATCTTTCAACTGAAACGGCAATATGTCAAAGACAGCAGAACAAAAAAGAGAACACAGGCCAGTGCAAAATGCAGAATACCTATTTCTCCAAGAGGGCCTCCCAGGCACGGCTTTGGTCCACCTCACGCCGCAAAGAAATGAGATCGCTTTCCTTCGCTACATAGAGAAGTTTGAGGGATTTTTCCCAATCTATAGACTCCCACAATGGGGCCTCGCAACGAAGCAGTTTGGCTTTGAGCCTATCAAAAGCCTGAGAAAGAAAGCCAGGTGAATAAAAATAAAAGAAAGGAGCGAAGGTCCAGAACATACTTACCGCGGCCGAAACTCACCATATGGCCAAAATGCTGAGCCTCGTCGAAGGCCGAAGCAACATCTATTGATGCACCAATCCCGAAAGCTTGCTGGTTGACCGAATCGCTTCCCCTTAACCGCTGTGGAGAAGACGCCTCACCACAAGCCTTCTCGTATCCCGGAGCACCTTTCCTTTTACCGGTGCTCCTTGATCCTGGGGTCAACAATCTCTCCTCTTCCCTCAGGGAACCTAGTCTTACCTCGAATGAACTCCTGGAACCTGCGGCAAATGAATCAAATGAATCAACAAATAGGAAGTCGTCCCTAAAAAAAGGAGAGAGGGACGCCAGGCACCTACCATGATGCTTCGCCTCCCATCTCCCTTTTGAAAGATCTCGCCACAGGCCCCTATCGTAAATCCAGCAAGCTGCCAGCCTACGAGACCATTCGGCTAAATCAGGGACCTCGCCGGGCAACCAATGAGTTGCTATAAACAAAGAATAGGAAGACATTGTTATGGGTCCAATCTCGTATGAAGAAAAAGACAGTTCAAACAGAGCACTTACGTGTGAGTTCCATTTCTCAGGAAATGGTAAAAATTCTCCGGGGATAATGTCGGTCATTCGGATTCGAACGAACTGACTCATCTATCCACAGTCGTCATCCTCCTCGCTGCCGATCGCAGGGGCTCGGGTGGACCTACGCTGAAGAGCAATCAGACCCCGATAACGTAATGGTTGGTACAACCTTATGAGGTGACTGAGGGTAAATGCTATCCCATCCTTGTCAGCAGAATATCTCATCGACTACACTATCCTCCAATGAAAGGGATGAACCTGCGCCAACGTTACTTGATATCTTCTACAAAAATCAAGCAAGACTCGGTCTGGGGAACCCGATGCAAGACTGTGGATATACACTCTCAAGAATCCCTCAACATATGTCATGACACTCTCCTCGGGGGAAGGTTCTTGTAGAATTGCGCCTTCCTCCCATTTGCATTCTCCCCTAATCATCTCGAGGTTCTCCTCCTTCACCGATGAAATAATCCTCGATATATGTTTTCGATGGCCTGGAACATTGGGAGGCTTCCCCGGTGTGATGGCCCTCTTCAAGGTAGGGCACCTCGGGCCTCGCTCTCTCGGCATTAGGGGCGAGCCGCTAGCGCCAACTAAAGGTGGAACAAAGGAGGGACTCCCTTTCGTCCGAGGATTAGTGTCGAAGCAGCGGCCATGACTACGACATAATAAGGAGAAGAAGAGGAAGATCCAGGCAAACAACTTTCTGAAGCAAAGGAGCGGAAGGACTCGTACAAAGCGCCAGGATCTGTAGAGGAGATAGGCTTATCGAAGACGGCAAAATCACCGTTTGAAGGGCGGGTAAACAAATATATAGGGGCGAAGCGACAACTGCTCATTTGCCCAAGAAAGCCAATTAATTCTGGTCGTGTTAACGTCACCTTCTCCTTGGGGAGTGCATTGGCATAATCAATATAGGCTCCCACATAACCCATAAAACCAAGGGACCTCGGGAGATCCCCGACGTCATAAATATCGGTTCGGAGGAGCTACCGATTCAACCTCGGGACATGGCTAGTCTTGGGGCCCCCAGTCCATCCAACGAAAAGGCCCCAAAGGTCCAATGCCAGAACGCAAAAACAAAAAAAAAAGAGAGAGAAAGCAGCAAGAAGGGCTGACAGAATAAAATTTCCTTTCATACATTGACAAAAAGGTAAAACATCTTTACACTATTAGTTTCCCAGGAAGGGGAACACATGAAGCAAAAAAGAAGGCATACAAAAAGGGCTCGGAGACTACTTCTCGCCACTATCGTCTTCACCCCCATCAAGGGCAATCAATAGCGCCAGTCTTTCCTCTGCCGCACGAACCTCCTCTAGGTCGGCAGACAGCTCGAAACCTCTACCCTTGAGTTCTTCCAGGATCTCCCTCTTCGCCTTTGCTTTGGCATGTCCAACAGCTCGGATCAGTTTCTGCTTGGCCGCCAGGGATATGTCATGAACCATTGTATGCGCTGTGTCCACATCCTCCTTATAAGTGGCAGCATCTCATTCGGCCTTAGACTTAGCCACAGCTAAAGTAACAATCTCCCTACGAGTTTCCGAGAGAATATCCCGGGATGTCGCCAATTCCATAGCCACAATCTCATTTAGCTCTTTCAGCCCGGAGATCTTTGCTTCCAACTGACTAATTCGCGAGCTACGATGAAGGGCAAGTCGATGAATATATGAATCCAGAACATATGTGAATACGAAGTAAAGGGCAGGTATGGGCAAGGCATAGTACCTAAGCAGCAAGAGCAGTGTTCTCCCGGAGCGCCGCCTCCAAAGATGTCTGAAGCTCCCCCAACTCTTTATCTCCCATGGCACCACGAGCCTCCGAATCCTGTAGCTTCGAAGCAATATTATTACGCTCCTTCTCATGGTAAAAAAATTCCCCATGAAGCCGAAGAATGGCATGATCGTACATCTCTTTTCATTGCGGCACAATGAAAAAGTTAAGAAAGACGGCGAATAATGCCCAAGAACGAAAAGAAATGCGCAAGGAAAAGCTGTCACCTGCTGTATGGACTTCTCCACCGCTTTAACGGTGCTAGAGATGTCGAGATCAGCCCTGTCGATTATGCCATCAAAAATATTGGCAATAAAGTCTCCCCCTCTGAGAGTATTCCCAACTGTGGCGCTGATCATCCTTTCGGCATCCCTCAGTTCTCCTGATGAGATTGGAAAGTTCTGAATGAAATCATTTAGGTCGCTGATTTCTCCAAATAGAAACCCACGTTCCTGGAAAGTCCTGAACTCCGATCCCTCAGGACCAACGATCCTCCTAGTAGAAGCTACACCTAATCCGGCCGCATGATTCGAAGCTACATTAGCGTCCTCTTCGAGGACCCCCGACTAATTAGCCTTGCCGGAGCCAGTCGAAAAGCCTCCGACTAGGGCAGCTGGAAATCTCTCACGCTAGATCTTGTTCTCCTCCTCAACGGACTTCCATCATCGTCCTCCCCCTCAACATTGGGGTTCAACCCGGAGGTTGGGCAACAGTTTCATCAGGACGAGCAGTGACTGCGCTGCTTTTTCTTTTCTTGTTTGTATCAGGCTCCAAGGCCTCCACTTCACCATCAGGGGGCGGCCTCATATGCATATTCTTGCTGAGACCTACACCAGCACAAAATTGCGATACATTTTCGCTAAGGTCTCGGAAGAAAACACAGAATGCAAAGCGCAGGCGGCGAAGGAACCTTACCGTGATTCTTGCCACCCAACGCACCTTAGCCAGGACGTTCCAAGATCGAACGTGGTACGGGAACTTCTTGTCCAAACGCCTGATCCATCCCAACAAATCTGGGACTACCTCCAGATCCCAGGCAGCGGCTGCAGAAAGCACGAAGAGGTTATTATGACGAATAAAAGAGTAACCGAAAAGCGGTTAAAGGGAAATTCGCTTACGTCAAACATTCTACTACTCCGAAAAGGGCATCCTCCGAGCCGGGATGATGTCCTAGGTCCTCACTCGGACAAACCTACTCATCCATCCCCGGTCCTTCCCCTTATCGATGCTCGTGAAAAAAGATTTTTTGGATCGGTGACAGAGCTTGATTAAGCCTCGATACAGTTGAGGGCGGTACAATATGATCAAATGGATAAGGTTAAAAACCTCACCTTTAACCCCTTCGGTGAAATGCCTAAGCATTAACCCGATCCTCCAAAAGTATGGATAGATCTGATCGAGGGTCACCTGATATCGGGTGCAGAAGTCAAGGATAACCGGGTCAATTTCTAAGGGAAGAGATTCAATAGATTTATCAGGGCCCAGGGTGAATGGGTAAGTATATATGTAAAGAAAGCCAGCCTTGAAGTCGGTAATGTTGTCGTTGCGGCCAGGAATCTCTACCTCTACTGCCTTGCTCCATCGGCAGTCTTCCTTCATTTTCCTAACATCGTTCACAGTGCTAACATATTGAGATACGTGCTCATATCGACCCGGTATAGACGAGGGAGTCTCGATGTCGAAATCCTTCGAGAAGTCCTTTGCTCTAAAGTGGGAACCGACTTATTTTCTCCCTCAGGTAATCGGGACGACGGCGCGGTATCATTCCGTTGGTGGACCATCCTAGAAGTCCTAGACATGAAAAATGGTAAAATCTTTCTGTGAAAAGAGGGAAGGATGTCAAACAGCAAAATTCTAATTCGCAGGCTTGAAGGAAGGGTAAAGACGGCAAATATCTAGCAACCAGTGCATTTATAGGAATCGTTGGGGAAGTATAAGAGTCGAGCCTATGGTAGTTCGTGGGTTTCTCGGTTACCGCATTTGACGGTGGCCCTGCACGGTTCTCTGGGGCATGGCATTTAATGCTCTTAGATGTTTTGACATTATGGCTATAACAACCTCATGACGAAGGTTCAATATCGTTTCCTACTACTTCATTCTAGGAAACGCGGAGACTATCTATATGCGGTGAAATCAGGGGGATCTATTTCCCGCCATTAAAGTACATTGGGAAAGTAATGGCAGTATCTCGAGGCTGTGGGATCACTTTCGAGCTTCCTCTCTCGAGGATCGTCCGTGAACCAGCAGAGATTCTGAGGATAAGGAAGTCGCCAGTGACCTGATGAAGGTTTTGAGAACGGGGGATTCTCGAGGCAGGCGGCTAGACTCAGAAAACTCTAGTACCTTGCCTAGCCATCCCATCCCCGTATCGTTACATTTAATGCACTCTGTACCATACTGCATTCCCTCGCCTATATAAGGGGAACCTATACCACTTTGTAAAAGGTTTATGTTTCTCCATTTCTCTACAAGTGCAATAATATATCTCTCTCTCTTTTCTTTCTAACTTGCTCGTTCTCACTGGCCGGAGGCAATTTTAATATCTATCATTCTCTTACTTGTTCTTCACTATATTGCTCAATATCGGTCGTAAAGAGCCTTTCTTAATCGTATCCTTAATTGTTATCCCATTCTCGGCTGCACCTGATAGCTCGAGCTCGAATCGAATCTCGACCCCGAGGTCCCCATCGACCAGTTCTGCATTCGGGGCAAAAACCCCTTCAGTTTGATTAATGCCTCGTTTTAGCTTGCACTTCATCGTTAAACTTCACGTTCTTAGCATCATCTGCTCTAACAACCAGCTCGAGAATAGATCACGTATTTTTATAATCCCATTTACAAATTTAATTGTTGTTACCATTTTCATGGTAAACAACTCTAACTTATGACTAACTCTAGTCACAACACAAACTTAGAAGTTTATGGTTTTACACGGGGATTCTTAAGGAACGCTCCTAGCTAAGCAATTTAGGTATTACAATAAGAACAATCACAAAGTTATAACTCAACTAAGTACAACAAAATACTAGATTTAGGAACTGGTCCGTAGTAGCATTTAACTTTGTTCTTCAAGCTCTTGAGAATTGAGTTCAATGTCTTCAGAAGGTTTGAATGCTTGAAGTGAATACTCAAGTGTTCAATTGATGTTTTTGTTATAATGCTCTTGTTAATACACCTTTGATAACATCACTTGAATGATGTAAGCACTCTGTAGGTCAAAGATAAGTGACTGCAAAACTGCTGCACTATGTGCATTATTTTTGTTGCAGTCACTTTCCAGTTGTGCACAATTGACTTTCGTACTGCTGTCAGGGAAACACAAAGGATCAGGTCCGTGACTTGTTTCTTCATTTTCTACACTTGCAGCAGTTCACATTAGTTGGAGTCCAAGCTGGAATCCGTTCATTACCTTTCGTAAATCCGAAATTGTTTTTTTCCATTTCTCCAATACTGCACCGTAGACCCGATGATAACATAGAACACTCCGAGCCCCTTTCATAATCTACTGCACAAACTTAATCCTTAACCACACAACAAACCCAAAATCCTTAAGCAATGCACTTAAATTCATGAACCCACTAGGACCGTCCTTGAGAGTCACCCACTCTGGCCTGGTCCCGAATAATAATCAAACTCCAATGCTTTGTTAGCACATGAACACTCCCAACAAAGCAACCAAATGAATTCTTTTTCTTGTACATTAAACCATAAAAAGTATAAACTCTGAGTCTTTCCAAAACCTGAACATGCACCGATAAGGCCAAACATAGCACACATTCATCAAGATCTTTGCTCGAATTACCCTTGATGTTTTCTTCACTTAGTCATGTTTGATCCACCAATGCACAGACAATCAGAAACCACATCAACAGACAACCACGCGATCCAATCGTAGATGGTGGGATCCCCGACTTAGCTTATAAGATATAATCACATAATCCTAGAGCCCACAAAGATTCCCCCTTCTCAATTACCATGATCTTGTAGCTTTAACCTGCCAAATACCTCAAACATTTTGTTAAGCTTTTCATGAACATCTCGAATTATTAACCACAATTGCAAACTTGACCTTCTGCTGAGTAGGAACTAAAATTCTTTGTAGAGACTTCATCAAAATCACGCAACCGCTAACTTGCTCACCAAAGATAACCTACCTGCAGGATTCCATTTCAACATCTTCTAACAATATTTCCCTTGTTACAACTACCACGAAATCAGTGAACCCTTCTTGAGACCATCATCGTCCACCAACTGTACAAGTCTGTTCATTCCCCGTTAACATCAATTGAAAGTCCGACAATGCATTCCAAACTCGAAGTCACGTCATATACCATAACGAAAATCAAGCTTTTACACCCCTCTTCATTTCGAGCCAACTCATTTTTTCCATATTCAATCTTCCTCAGTGCCGTAATCTCCATCCCAAATACAATCTGTAGACCTAGTCACTTTCCACCATGATTCCCAGATTGTTCTAAATTTTTATCAAGGCATGTGGCTATCCTACCACCGAATTCATATGTTAATCTGCTACTCTCACTTCGGTTAAACCATCTCCTTTAAGCGACTTCTCGACCTCTGCTTTTCATACTTCGTCTGCTAGTAATTCAACCATCGCGGGACACCTCCCGCTATGTCCTTCCTCATACTTTGCTGCCCAAATGTTACCTCAAATCAAATCTCCTACTGTAGAGCTTGAATTGATAAATTGCTACCTACTCTAAGCCCCTTCGAAGATCCTCTCTCTCAAGCCATTAACATTAGAAATACCAAATTTGGTTCCGAAATTGCTACACTCCGCTATATCTGACAACCGTTTCTCAGGCACCATTTAACAACACCCAGCCCCAAAGGAAAATTGAAGAAGACCATAACACTGGCAAACCTTAATGAATTCCAACAAGGACGACGATAGCTCCTCACAAATGAGAGTTCCACCACACTCAAAAATACCAAGTCTCGTTATTTCATCAACCAAAGCCTGGACATCAATAGTCCAATTTCCTTTCCTTTGCCGAAATTGAATGCAGAACTACTAAATCATGCACCGAGAAATCCTCCTTTCTAGTCATTCACTGTCTCGACATGTTACACCCCATGTTTTCGTATGTGAGAATACGTCGTAAGCCAATTGATGTAAGCTCAAAAATACGATCGTGTTTGAAAGTACATAAAGTAAGGTAATCATGTTACCTTGGCGGTTACAAATCTTTAAGACTACAAATAACTGGTACCAAGAGGGTTGAAAGGCTTAGAAGCTAAACGAATTGAAGAAAATAAGTTTCGTCGAAAATCGACAAGTTTGGAATGTTATAATATGTACTTTTAGGTGAGACTAGGCTGCTTAACATGATTAGGAGGTTATTTTATGAGTTATTATCGCCATATGATAGTCATATGTTGAGTTTTGAAGTCAAGCGAGTTATGTAACAAAATTTGGCAATGGTCATCACAAGTTACATACATAAATGAGCTGAAAATTAGGTCAAATATATCTGAGCTTTTCTCCAAATTTACATGGAATCAGAGGATGATCCACATATCAAATTGAAAATCTACGAGTTTAGTTTCTAACGCATTAAGCCGTTCATCGATACATCGGAGTAGAGATATATTCTCATTATTGTGAGACTGCACAAGCAGTTTCCAATGGGACCCACATAGTCAGTGGTCGACCCACCTCACTTTATAAATGATTTGGATGCCTATTTTTTGCTTATTTTCAACTCAACTTCGTACCAAACTTCTCCCAGCCCTCATAATTAGATACCATAAGGAATTGAAGTGATTCCAAAGTGATTACACCATATTTGAACATCAAAGTTAGCTCTAGTAAAGAACAACACCTCTTTAAGGTTGTGTTGTCATTAAGGATAGTTGTGGGCTGTGTTTGGCTAAAATTTCAAGTGGTTGATGCTATTTTAGGTATTTATTATACTCTACTACATGTTCTTGAAGTTGTTTGTATGTTGGTTACATTATTTGAACAAGATATTATAAGAGAAGACTTGAAATAGTTTGAGATGTTATTATTTTTAATGGACTATTTTAGGAAGGTTGTTTCCATGGACTTTCAATGGTTGGAAATCTTGTAAAACGACTTTTTTATGATGTTATTTTCATGAATATATTTTCTACATGTCGAACTTGCTGTTGGTGATGTGAATACGATGATAAAGGACAATATAACAATGGAAAGTTGTACTTGTTGTTGTTGTTGGATTGTTGGGCTGTTTAAGTGTAGATTAAGTGATTAATAGGAGGTTTTAAGTACTCCGATTTTACATGCTATGATGTTTCACATATTTTTAAGTTAACTAATGTATGATAATGGGGTTTAAGGGCGTTAAAGGGATTCAATCCGAGCTTGCCGCTCGTCGTGATATGTTGATGAGTTGTTAATGAAATATTTTATACCCAATCATTGATGTTGTTCTTATTGTATTGCTCTGGTTGTTGTTGTTAGTATATAGTATTGGAGGAGGCCCCTGTTACATGGGAGATGCTGCTAAAATTTATATAAACTAGCTACTAGCTTAAGTTATAAACTTAGACTTTACTCAACACTGATTCTGAATCTCCTTATGCTATGATAGATTAAGTTGATTTGTTTGAAGAGTTGCTTGAAAACTATTTAAGTGACAAGGAGATTGAGGTATGTTAAGGCACTTCCTTCTTTCTTTTGGTATGATCTAAAGTGAAATAAACATAAATGATATGCTATTTCATAACGGATCTACTCCTAGCAACTAAAGTTTTCCATGATGCTCTTTCCTTATAAAGTTATTCAAAGCAAATATACATGACCCTTGAATCCTATTGAGCTTCATATTGATGGTATGGATGTCCATAATTCTAATTGAAGATGTGATGACCTTACGTTACTTTGAAAGGTTTAGAACGTGATTCCATGAGTCCAACATGTATTATATATATGTATCTATTTTACTCTATCGAGCCACACTATAGTCAGCCGGATACGAAACCTATTGTGAAACCACTGATCAGTTGACTTTACCGAGCTCTACGTGACCAGGTACGATTCTACCGAGCCTTACGATGGCCGAGTATATTTTTACCGAGTTCTCTTTGAGGCTGGGTATGATATGATGATGATGATGCCCACAAAGCCGTATGTTTTCAAACATATATGTATATATATGAATCATGCATTTCATGCTAGTCACCCTCAGAGGCACTCAAATGTTACATGTTGTATCATCTCTATCTCTCTTTAAATTACTGTTCTTATTTATGCTTTCCTTCCTTACATACTTGATACTTTATATGTTCTGATGTCCCTTTTGCCTGGGGACACTGTGTTTCATGCCTGCAAGTCCTGATAGACAGGTTGACTGTCGTCCTAGTAGGATATTAGCTCAGTGGAAGGTGTTGGTGCATTTCAATTGCTCCGGAGTTGCCTATTTGGTCAGTTTGATTTGGACATGTATTGATTGGTATGGTGAGGCTCTGTCTTGACCTTTATGACGTTTATGTACTCTTATAGGCTTGTAGATATATTTCATTTATATGGATACTTGTATGGCCTTGTTGGCCTATGTTTTGAATATACAAATGATCATCTCGGCCTTATAGGCCCATATATCAAATGTATAAGTTTCTATATCATATTGGGTCATCCTATGTCTAGTATTCCTGTCATGCCCTAAACCATGACATGGGCATTACACGACACTCGGTTCCTGACTACATGTGACTGAGTGAACCAACTGTATGGCTGGATCAACATGTGGTATAACTGTAAACTAGATGTAAATATACGACAAGATGATCTGCTAAAGAGTCTGACTGAAATATCATAGATACAAAAAATACTGAAAAGTCTGCAAGTATAAGCGAGTAGCCGACAAGGCTAACACATAAAAGCCTACTAATATCTGAATGACTGAACTATAGTCTATGAAGCCTCTAAAGAATACGGAAATGCTAACTATTTATTGAGACAAGGTCCCTAGTATACCTTATTAACTGAAATACTATAATGACTGAAAAAGGGAGGGATAATGCCCCAAAAACTGGGGCTCACCAGCAAATTATATGAGATGTCCTAGCAAGCAGAGTCATCAACCTGTAAATCGTTACCTGCATCGCGAGATGCAGGCCTCAGGCAAAAGGGAGGTTGGTACATTTGAATTGCACTGGTATGTAAAGCAACTAAAAGAAAGAACTATAAATATTGAAACTGAAACCAAACTGATAACTGATAAGGAAGTAAAGATATGAATAATCCCTCTTCTGAATGATGAACAACCTGTTTATCTGAATATTAAACTGCGGCCTCAGGCCCAATATATATGTGTGCACAAACTGCGGCCTCGGGCCCAAGTATATGTATATATATATATATGCGTGTGTGTGTGTGAAGTGTGAATCACCTAGAGCCTTATATATATTTATATATGCTCGTCCAAAGTGTGGTCTTGTGCGTACTCATTTGGAATTTTAGTCTATTATGTAATTATTCAACTTGGCTTAGACTTAGGTATCTCCTTGGACCCCAATCCCATATGATATGCCTAGTACACTTATTATCATAACAAATCGATTACCATCACGTTAATACTCATTTAATGTATCCACAATCAATTCAAATTTACGAGGTGTTACATTATCTCCCCCTTGGGATCATTCGTCCTCAAATGATTGTCCTTGCTATATCTTCGGCTAACTCCGGACCTTAAATGGGTCTAGTGGGAACATGAACATTGAATAACACTTGCATACTAAACTGAATGAATACACGATTACTAAACTGATGAGATACTGAACTGAATATGTACTAGACTGAATGGCTACTAAACTGACTAAACACTAAAAGACATGGAGATTGTAATAGAAGGTCTGAAGGAGAAGGTTAGTTACTGTCTAGATTCTCTGCTTGCTTTTCAAAGAGATGGGGATATCTGGACTTCATGTTTTCTTCGGCTTCCCACGTAGCCTCTTCAACCTTTTGATTCATACGAAGCACTTTCACTGAAGCAATTTCCTTAGTTCTGAGCTTGCGGATTTGACGATCAAGGATAGCCACTAGAATTTCATCAAAAGTCAGGCTATCTTTAACCACTATACTCTCTGTAGGAACCACAAGAGAAGGGTCTCCCATGAATTTCTTTAACATAGACACGTGAAACACTGAGTGTACAACAACAAATTCTTGTGGCAATTCTAACTCATAAGCCACCTACCCAATCCTTCGCAGGATTCTATATGGCCCAATATAGCGGGGACTAAGCTTCCCCTTCTTCCCAAATCTCATAACGCCTTTAATAGGCGAAACTTTCAAGAACACCCAATCATCCATTTGAAACTCTAAGTCTCTACGCCGCACATCTGAATAGGACTTTTGGCGACTCTGAGCCATCTTCAAACGCTCTTGAATAAATTTGACTTTCTCCATTGCCTGATAGAACAAATCTGGTCCTAATAACTCCGCTTCGCTAACTTCGAACCAACCAATTGGTGATCTACATCGTCGCCTATACAGAGCTTCATAACGATGCCATCTTTATGCTAGAGTGATAGCTGTTATTATAAGCAAACTCAATAAGAGGTAGATGATCGTCCCAGTTACTTTTAAAATCGATAACACATACCATCAACATATCCTCAAGAGTCTGAATGGTGCCTTCCGCCTGGTCATCTGTCTGAGGATGAAAAGCAGTGCTGAGGTTCACCCTTGTGCCCAATCCCTTCTGAAAGGATTTCTAAAAGTTCGCTGTGAACTGAGCACGACGATTTGAGAAGATGGACAAAGGAGTCCCATGCAATCGGACAATTTATTTGATATACAACTTGGCATAATCCTCGGCCGAATCTGTAGTCTTCACTGGCAAGAAGTGAGATGACTTGGTAAGTCGGTCTATAATCACTCAAATCGAATCATGCTTCCGAAACGAGTGAGGTAGACCTATTATAAAGTCCATATTTATCATCTCCCATTTCCAAATGGGAATTTCTATACTCTGAGTTAAAACACCAGGCCTCTGGTGTTTGACTTTCACCTGCTGACAGTTTGGGCACTTAGCCACAAAATCTACTATGTTCTTTTTCATATCATTCTACTAATAAATCTCCTTAAGATCATGATACATCTTTGTGGAACCTGGGTGAATAGAATACCTAGAATTGTGGGTTTCTAACATAATTCGCTCTCTGAGCCCATCTACGTCTGGAACGCATAGTCTGCCTCTGTACCTCAAAGTACAATCATCTCCCCTTGTTCAAAAGCCATAGTCTTGTGTTTGTGAATTCCCTCCTTCAGCTGCAATAAGTAGGGATCATTGAACTGCTTTTCCTTCACTTCGGCTACTAAGGAGGATTCAGCCATGTTCTGGAGAACAACACCACCATTTTCGGAGTCCAAAAGTCGAACTCCTATACTTGCTAAGCGGCGGACTTCCTTCATCATAGTTTTCTTGTCTGCCTCAGCATGAGCTAAGATTCCCATAGAACACCGACTGAGAGTATCGGCTACAACATTGGCCTTCCTGGATGATAAAGGATATCAACATCATAATCTTTAAGTAATTCGAGCCACCTTCTCTGACGTAGATTCAATTATCTTTGCTTGAAGATGTACTAGTGGCTCTTTTGATCTGTAAAAATGTCAACATACACCCCATACAAATAATGGCGCCAAATCTTAAGCACAAACACCTACAGCTGCTAATTCAAGATCATGAGTCGGATAATTCTTCTCGTAAGCCTTGAGTTGTCTCGATGCATAGCATATGAATTTACCATGCTGCATTAATACACACCCAAGACCAACCCCTGAAGCATCACAATAAACAACAAACCATTCGGTCCCTTCCGGTAGTGTCAGGACTGGAGCTGAAGTCAATCTCTTCTTTAACTCCTCAAAACTTTTCTCGCATGCGTCCGACCATTGAAACTTGACTTTCTTCTGAGTTAATCTAGTCAAAGGGGACGAGATAGAAGAAAATCCCTCTACGAAACACCTATAATAGCCTACTAGACCTAAGAAACTTCTTACATCGGATACTGAGGTGGGTCTAGGCCAATTCTTCATTGTCTCTATTTTCTGAAAGTCCACCTTCACGCCTTCCCCTGAGATGATATGGCCCAAAAACGCTACTGATTTCAACCAGAATTCACACTTAGAAAATTTTGCATATAGCTTGTGATCCTGCAGTGTCTGCAACACAAATTTTGAGATGTTCTGCATGGTCAGTCTTGCTACAGGAATAAATCAAGATGTCATCAATAAACACGATAATGAACAAATCAATATAAGGCTTAAAGACCCTATTCATAAGGTCCATGAAAGCTACTGGTGCATTCGTTAAACCGAATGACATTACCAAAAATTCGAAATGCCCATATTGAGTCTTGAAAGCTGTTTTTGGAATATCAACTTCCTTAACCTTCAACTGATGGTATCCCGATCTGAGGTCAATCTTGGAATAACACTGGGCACTCTGAAGTTGATCAAATAAATCATCTATTCGGGAAGAGGGTACTTGTTCTTGATGGTGACTTTATTCAACTGACAATAGTCAATGCACATACGCAATGACCCATCCTTCTTTCGGACAAACAAGACCGGTGCACCCCAAGGTGAGACACTTGGCCTTATAAATCCCTTATCTAGAAGATCTTTCAACTGGACTTTTAATTCTTTCAACTCTACTGGAGCCATTCTATAAGGTGGGATGGATATAAGCTTAGTGCCTGGAAGTAGATCAATTCCAAAGTCAATTTCTCTATCGGGAGGAATTCTAGGGAGATCATCGGGAAACACTTCCAGGAACTCATTTACAATAGGCACCAACTAGAGAGTGGGAATCTGAGCATCTGCATCCTTAACTCGAACCAGGTGATAGATATATCCTTTGGAGATCATCTTTCTGGCTTTAAGATAGGAAATAAACCTACCCTTAGGTGTTACTGCATCACCCTTCCATTCTAAGACTGGTTAACCGGGAAATTCAAAACTTACTATTTTGGTTCTACAACCCACTGTGGCATAACATGACTCTAACCAATCCATGCCCATGATCACATCGAAGTCTACCATCTCCAATTCTACTACGTCTGCTACAGTAAGACGATGATACACTTTGATTGGACATCCCCTATAGACACACCTTGTTATAACTGCTAACTAGTGTAGACACTTCAAAGGGTTCACACAACTTTTCTGGTTCTATCCCAAATTTCTTAGCAATATATGGGGTTACATAAGATTGGGTGGATCCCGGATCTATAAGAGCATAGACATCAAGAGTGAATATTGTTAGCATACCTATGACAACATCCCCACGAGCCTCTGTATCCTGACGGCCTGCTAGTGCATACAAGTGGTTTTGACCACCGCCTGCATTACTAGACTTTGTTGCATTGCGCCCTTGTTGGGCCTGAGAGTTATGATGGGCTGCTAAATTAGTGGACTGAGCTACATTGCCTCCTTGTTCAGCTTTGCCTATGGACAATCCCTCAAGAAGTGGCCCTGCTGACCGCACCCAAAGCAACCATTTAAGCCCGAACGACATGACCTTGGGTTCCTTTTACCACACGTGTTGCAAATAGGGTAACCAGGAACTCTGTAGCCCACACTAGCCTGTGACTGTGAGTATGCTGTTCTAAAATTCTGTTTTTTCTTGTTAAACTTTGACCTCTGAACTGGTGCACTAGCTGAAGATGGAGCAAGTCCTGATTTTGATTTCTTAAAAAATTGGTGATTGCCTCCTACTTGAGATACCCCATGGTTGAAATTTCATGTAGACTTAGATCTCTTGCTGAATTCCCTCTCCTTCTCTCTCTATAGCCGCTCTTCTTCCTTCAACCTGTCTTCGTTCCCTTGAACAAAGGCAACCATCTTAGTGATGGTCATGTCATTATTCTAAGCAGCTATATTAGCATTAGCAAACAAATCATCTGAAAGTCCCAACACAAACTGCCTAACTCTGGCCCTCATATCGCGTACCATTTCCGGAGCATACTTGGCCAGATAGATGAACTTGAGGTAGTACTCATTCACACTCATATCATTCTGTTTGAGTCTATCATACTCCAAAGCCTTAGCTTTCAAGACCTCAATGGGTATAAAATGCTCAAGGAACGCATCTGCAAACTCCTTCCAAGTTGCAGGAGCCGCATCCTCCCCTTGGGACTCTTCCCATGTTTCATACCAAGTGTTGGGAACATCCTTCAGCTGGTACACAACAAGCTCTGCTGCCTCAGTGTCTGTAGCATGCATCACTTAAAATATCTTCTGAACCTCATCAATGAAGTTTTTCGGATCCTCATCCTTCGTGGACCCTGTGAAGACGGGAGGTTTCATGTTGAGGAATTCCCTAGACCTAGAACTACCTGTCTCATGAATATCACTTGTTCCCTGCCTTTGAGTCTGAGTAGCAACAATCTGGGTGAGCAACTGGATAGCTCCCCTGACATCCATGTCTGAAGTATTGGGCACTGAGCCCGATGCAACCCCCTGGGCCGGAGTGTCCTCCTCCTGAGCAGCATTAGTCATAGCCCCTTGGCTAGTAGATGAGGACCTCATAGTGTACTTTCCTTTTGTAGGCATTTTTCTGAAATACGCAATTCGCACAGGTTAGAAAGATTCCTGAAAGCATAGCTCTAACTGCACGATCTAGAGTATGAAAGAAATGGAACAATCCTTGATGTCTTGGTGGTCAACTGTTTACATGTTTGGCATGCACACACACATAAAAGTGACCCCACTGGACACGGCTTCATAGACTCCCTAGGACTCTTGAACCTAGGCTCTGATACCAAGCTTTGTCACACCTTGAACCATGGTCTGGGTGTAACACGGCACTCGGTGCCTGACTACATATGACCGAGCGAACCAACTGTATGGTTGGATCAACATGTGGTATGACTGTAAACTAGATGTAAATATACGACAAGATGATCTGGTAAAGAGTCTGACCAAAATATCATAGAGATGTGGAAAATACTGAAAAGTCTACAAGTTTGCGAGTAGCCGATAAGGCTAACACATAAAATCCTGCTAACATCTACTTGACTGAACTATAGTCTACAAAGCCTCTAAAGAATACTGAAATGCTAACTGTTTACCGAGACAAGGTCCCCGGTATACCTTATTAACTGAAATACTATAATGACTGAAAAAGGGAGGGATAATGGCCCGAAAGACTGGCAGATAATGCCTCGAAAGACTGGGGCTCACCAACAGCTGATACGAGATATCCTAGCAAGCAGAGTCGTCAACCTATAAATCATTACCCGCATCGCGAGATGCAGGCCCCGGGCAAAATGGGACATCATTACATTAGAATTGCACTGGTATGTAAAGCAACTGAAGGAAAGAACTGTAAATATGGTAACTGAAACTGATAACTGATAACTGAACTAAACATAGGATGTAAGGTTATGAATACACCCTCTTCTGAATGATGAACAACCTGTTTATCTGAATATTAAACTGCAGCCTCAGATATATATATATATATATATATATATATATATATATATATATATATATATATATATATATATATATATATATATATATATATATATATATATATATATATATATATATATATATATATATATATATATGTGACTGCGGACTCGAGACCAAGTATAAGTATACATAACTGCGGCCTCATGCCCAAAGATGCATAAAGCATAAACTGCGGCCTCAGGCCTAAATACAATTGTTCAACATTCAAGAATATAAAATTAGGAATTGAGAATAATATTACAATACATGATACTAAAATGCTGAATCACACTGAGTTACATAATACTGGAATATTGAATAGGAATAGACTGAGACATGTATTCTTGATCTGATTATGAACACTGAAACTTTAACTGTTTATGACATGCTGAGTAAGCTATACTGAGATTTAGGGACATCAAGACCAAGTCTCATTGAATACCAACTGAGCTCACAACGTTCATAATGAAAGTCATGAACGAGTTATAAAGCTAGAGAATAGAAGTTCTACAACTATTCAAGGAATTAGGCTAAACTATATTTCTGAGGCAATTAGTAACGTGGGAAAAGAAACATAATGTAGGGAGAATTATTAACATTCCCAAACATAGAGAGTTAGCCTCACATACCTCAATTTCGCCCCTTAGTGATACTACAATGATCCAAAATACTAAGAACCTTCAATCTACAATAGCAACATCCAATGGAACCAATATTAGTAACAAATTCCATAACTTAAGCGACTTAGGTGTATTATCAAATACCTTGTAGGCATAAATCTCTATATCCCATAACCATATATATTTAGTTCATCCAACTACCACCATTCATCAATAATTTATCCCACCATTATGATTAACTAATTTATAACTTCCACCATCACATATGTGGCCATCCATCCACACCGAACAAACAAAGTTCCATTAAATAATCATCTATTCTATCCCTACCATAGTTATGTAATTAAATTGGGAATTTATGACTTTAAATCACCATACCAAGAGTTATATGTCTTATTCATACTCATATTCTCTTAATAAATCCATACATGTAAGTATAAGGGTGTAGGATTACCTTTTTGGAAGAAATCTTGCAAAACCCTCCTTTGAGTTCTTGAAGAAATCTCTTGAAGATCTAAGTATTTTATGTGTAGATTTCATCAATACTAGTGTAGAAATTATGGAATTTCACACCAAGATAATGGGGATTGCTTACCTTGAAGAGGGTAGGAGTTGGTGCTCTTGAGTGGGTGAAGAAGAACCCCAAGGGTCGTCCAAATAGAATGGGGAAAATAAATCCCGAAATTATTTTTATAAGCCCAAATTTCGGACGCGGACGTGGATGCTTCGCATCCGAGCAGTGCTCCGCTCAGGAGCTCGGATGCTACGCAGATGCTATGGCGGAACTTCACTGCCAGCCCTTCTTTTCGGACGCGGCCTCGGATGCTTCGCATCCGCGCAGTCCTCTGCCAGACTTTGGTTATTTGGCCATAACTTCTTGTAGGAAAGTCCAAATGACGAACCGTTTGAAGCATTAGAAACTAGACTCAAAGAACTTTTATTTTATGTTTTGTGAATCACCTAGAGCCTTATATATATTTATATATGCTCGTCCAAATTGTGGTCTTGTGCGTACTCATTTGGAATTTTAGTCTATTATGTAATTTTCCAACTTGGCTTAGACTTAGGTCTTACCTTGGACCCCAATCACTTATGATATTCCTAGTACACTTATTATCATAACAAATCGATTACCATCACGTTAATACTCTTTTGATGTATCCATAACCGATTCAAACTTAGACTTAGGTCTCTCCTTGGACCCCAATCACTTATGATATGCCTAGTACTCTTATTATCATAACAAATCGACCATCACGTTAGTACTCATTTAATGTATTTAAAACCGAATCAAATTTACAGGGTGTTACAATTCCCTTATGTTTTATTCTGGTTATCTCATTACGGCCCTTCTAGCCCATTTACCCATGGTGGTATGATAAGAAAGATATATTACATTGGTACTCGGTTGGGTAAGGCACCAGGTGCCTGCCGCGGTACATCAGTTTGGGTCGTGAGAAAAGTGGTATTAAAGAAGTTCTGTCCGTGGGATTTTACAAGCCGTGTCTAGTAGAGTCTTATTTATGGGTGTGTTGTGCACCACACTTATAAGCAGGAGGCTATAGGGCATTCAGGATTGTTATTTTTTCTTCTTACTTTAGAGCGTGTGGTAGAGCTCAGTTGTAAGAATTCAAACTCCTATATTCTATTTTATTCATAAATTAATGAAACCTACATCCAGAAAGATGATGGTTTGTAAGAGATTGAATGTGGCTGTGGAAGAGTTGAGTTAGAGGAACTTGATTTTGCATCAAGCTTATGATGAGTAAATGTGAGGTCTTTAGCAGATCACATGTGTACTAAGATGTGTAAGCTTCTTGATAAGGAGTCCTAAGGCATGAACATCTATCCACCCATATGGTAAAAAGCAACGAGAGAATCAAAAGGTAGATACAAGTTTCAACAAGTAAAAGAAGCAAGGTTAAGAAAGGTACGAGGTACCTAGTTAGTGAAGATTATCAGTATTTACAATTCAGGCAAAGAAATATAAGCATTCTGAGTTGCTTTCAACAGTATCAAAGATATATACACTTGACAACACCTATCTCAATTATGCCCTATAGGAGCTAACATATATAGTTTAAGAGAAGGATGAGATATCAGGATCCAGCTGGGGTTAGAGTAACCCAAAATGGTTGATGGATTGTTAGCGTTAGCTAACATTCCCGAAGGATATTGCAAACGTGACAATAGTTCTCCTTGTGAGACACCCAGATGGTGCACTCAAGAATAGTACAGTTAGATATGTATACTAGAATATTCGGAAAACTCAAAAGATAGGCACTGCAATCCTAGAAGGGTTAAATATTTAACTTAGTATGGCTCCCGTCCTTTGAAGAAAGATAGAACGTTAGGCAACTGGAAGAGCCAGTGGGTGGATCAAGGGAAGCTAAAAGCAAAAGAGTGTTTTGTTGAAGTTTATTGGAATAAGGTGATATATAGCAATACTAGAAGGAGAATGAAAAAAGAGAGTAAATGAGGCATTATGAGTAATATGTGATAAAAGGATGATAACGGTAAATCAAAATATCACAGGATTATAGAGTCTATAGTCAAGTGAAGGAAAAGACAAGAGTTGACTGACCTTAATACAATAAAAGAGTATAAGCCATAAAGTCATATCCTCATTTCGAGAAAAATGTTAGCGACTCCAACGTGATTACCAGAAGGAAAAGGTAGACCCCAGAGTAATGGAAATCAATATGGATTAGTGAACAAGATAAACTGAACATGAATCAGGGACCGAAGGATTTGATAATAGTCAGCATCTTGAGAATTTTTGAGATCACGGCCCGACGATAATAGAATGGACAATAGAAGAATAACCTTTAAAGACCATTCAAGAAGACGCTTGCTTAAAGTAAGCATTGCGAGTAGAGTTAAGTTTAAGGGAATAAGTGTGCCAGTTACACTAGGTGTCACCCTCGTGTGTAAGAAATTCAGTTATCCTTGGTACAGAAGAGTTACCACACGGTGAGTAAGACTCAGTAAAGTTGTGAGAAAACCGCCAAAGATGAAGAGGTAAAATATTTAGAGGTAAATATTCATAGCATTAAATGTTAGTACTCCCCTAAAGGTGGAAGATGGTGTAATATGGTATTAAGTCAGAGTTATGTGGTTCAAGTAACTACAGAATAGTAAAGGAAGAATGTGGTAAAAAGGCAAAAGGAATAAGGTTGCATTTATTCAGATCCTACAAATATGTTACGACTCCACAATATTATGCAAGCACGACACCGGGGAGAGGCAGTAAGGGTTCCCACCCGGGATATTATTGATAAGTAAGTGCATATGAACACTTGATATATAAGAAGCCAGTGCGAGAGGTAAGTTAAGACAAAGGAAATAACCAAAGAGAGATTACACAGAATATCGATATGAGAATGGACTAATAAGTAGTTAGTAGTTAATTTAAAAAGAGTCTAGTTATGGATAAATAAGAGAATATAGATAAATCAATAGATCGTGCAAGATAAACATAGTAAACCCCAACATAGGGAATTCAATCTCGCAGATATGATGACATCGTGATCCTTGAAAAATATTCAGATAGGATTTGGGATAGTTAAATGAACCATATAAGTGTTACGAAAATAAAAGAAAGTGCCACTGGGGAGATAGTCAAAATTTCAGTTCAGAAGAAACCGTACGAGCACAAGGGCATGGAGCTAAGTAACTAAGGATAATTATAGGCAAGGAAGAACATCAAAATTTCAATGGGTATACGATGTAATAAGCTCACATCTTTACAAGAGTCAGAAGGTCTCCCCTAAGTACTACAAAGAAAGACTAGTTGAGGAAATGAGGAAGAAGGTTTCAACCTAAGCATAGTGACATAAAGAAAAAATGGTCTTGTAACAATAGTCCCAGTACAACATTATATGCACTCTATAATAAAGTGGAACCTATCATGGCTAATGAACGGAAAGAAGAAAAAAATTAAAAGTAATATTTGAGATCATATGAGTTACAAGAAATTCCAATATGAGTGGGCCCTAAGATAAGCCAAATATTCATGCAGCAAGTGATAGAACGGCCATAAGAAGTATTTGCCTATGTTTAAAGATAACCGAGAAGGCACAAAGGGAAATCTATGGTGCTAGCAAGTTAAAGGAAGGTTGAGAGTACTATAAATAAATATGTGTAGACCGCAAGCTAAAGTATGATAGAGCGACAAGATTTTAGGTAGATAGGAGTAAACGTAAGAAAAGGTGAGTGAAAAGTTGACGAGAATAGGTAAGGCCTCAAGATTATGCCCATAAAAACAAGAGAGTTGATGGTTTCCGTAAGTTATAGAAAGCTCAGTATAGACTGAATGAACGCAAATAAGTCTAAGACTAGAAGCATTTAGAAGAGATGGAATGCTACCCTAGTAGTAGAATAAAGGTGTAAGTGTGACAAATAAGAGGATGACGTTTAGGTCTTTGATTGAGTAATGATTTAAAGAAACGAGATTTCATAGATGGAACAAGATTATAATACCCCCCATAGGATAAATCATGCTGGGATGCTATGAAATACAATTATTGAAGTATAGTATCGTCCCTAGGTGGAGCAGAAAAATCAGTTAAGATGTTCCCCGATGAAACATGAGCCCTAGTGACAATATATTACATAAGAGGTTTCAAGTTATCGGTGGTAGATTATAGATCAACATTAAGGTGAGTCAACAATAGCTGGATGAAAGTTCCAAAATATGAGATGAGATTAAGCTGACATTCATAAGATGAACAGTAATGAGGACGTATTAAGGGACTTAGATTTATACATATATGATAATCAACGAGAGAGTAACCTAGAATTGGGTAGCAGACCTTGGTAATAATAAACTGAAGTAAGTGTTATGGTATAAGATAAGATACCTAGATGTAGTAAATCCATAAGCATAGATAATCGAGGCTATGAAACAAGATATAACAATAGTCGCAAGTTTGACATATGCCAAGCCAAAAACTTTAGTACACCTATAAATAACCAGATGGACAGCTTGTCATATTTTTGTATATGTTGACAAAGTGAGGCCTAGAGATTGGATAAAAGCTGGAGGAAAAAGGGGAGAAGACTTGCATAGACGTGCATACAAGGTCAGAGTCGTACAGTATGCATGCCAGAAGGTAGTATCATTTAAGAGATTGAAAGAATTCCGACCACAAGTCGTGGTGGGACAAAGAGTCCTAAAGGGGGAAATGCCATGGCCTTTGTATTTATTCATAGAATAATTGCCTAAATGGCATGGACAACATTAAAGTATTTGCAAGATCTATAGGTTGTGAGACTGATAATCGCATCAGTCAACATTCGAGGACGAATGTTCCAAATTAGGGAATGATGTTATATCCTATATTTTCGTACATGAGAATACGTCGTAAGTCAATTGATATAAGCTCAGAAATTGAAATCGTCTTTAAAAGTACATAAAGTAAGGTAATAATGTTACCTTTGAGGTTACAAATCTTTAAGATCATGAATAACAAGTACCAAGAGGGCTGGAAGGCTTAGAAGCTACACGAATTAAAGAAGATAAGTTTCGTCGAAAGTCGACAAGTTTGGAATGTTATAACATGTACTTATGGGTGAGACTAGGGTTCTTAACATAATAAGGAGGTTATTTTATGATTTATTAGCATTGTATGTTAGTCATATGTTGAGTTTTGAAGTCGAACGAGTTGTAGAACAAAAGTTGGCAAAAGTCATCACAAGCTACATTCATAAATGAACTGAACATTAGGTCAAATGTAGCAAACCTTTTCTCCAAATTTAATTGGAATCAAAGGATGATACACGTATTAAATTTAAGATCTATGAGTTTAGTTTCTAATGAATTAAACTGTTTGCCGATACGACATCGAAGTAAAGAGATATTCATGTTTTCGCGAGACTACACAAATAGCTCCCAATGGGACCCACACAGGCGGTGGTCAACCTATTTCACTTTATAAATGATTTCGATGCCTATTATTTGCTCATTTTTTACTCAACTTCGTATACAAACTTATCCTTGCCCTCCTAAACAGATAGCATAAGGGTTTGAAGTGATTACACCATATTTCAACATCAAAAGTTAGTTCTAGTGAAGAACAATACATATTTGAGGTTGTATTGTCATTGAGGATAGTTATGAGCTATGTTTGGTTTAAATGTGAATTGGTTGCTACTGGTTTAGCTATGTATAATACTCTACTACATGTTCTTGAAGTTTTTTGTATGTTGGTTACATTATTTGAGCAAGATACAACAAGAGAAGAATTGAAATAGTTTGAGATGTAATTGTTCTTAATAGACTATTTTGGGAAGGTTGTTTCCATGGAATTTCAATGGTTGGAAACCTTTAAAATGACTTATTTATGTTGTTATTTTAATGAATATATTGTCTACATGTCGAACTTGCTATTGGTGTTGTGAATAAGAAGATAAAGGACAATATAACAATGGAAAGTTGTACTTGTTGCTGTTATTGGATTGTTTGAGTATAGGTTAGGTGATTAATAGGAGGTTTGAAGTCCTCCAATTTTACTTGGTATGATGCTGGACATGTTTTTAAGTTAACTAATGTATGATAATGGGATTGAAGGGTGCTAAAAGGATTCAATCCGAGCTTTCCTCTCATCGTGATATATTAATGACTTATTAATGAAATATTTTGTACCCTATTATTGATGTTGTTCTTATAGTATTGCTCTGGTTGTCGTTGTTGGTATATGCTATTGGAGGAGGCCTTTCTCACATGGGAGATGCTGTCCAAATTTACATAAACGAACTACTAGCTTAAGTTACAAACTTAGCTTTTGTTCAACACTGGTTTTGAATCTCCTTATGCTATGATAGATTGAGTTGAGTTGTTTGAAAAGTTGCTTGAAAAGTATTGAAGAGACAAGGAGATTGAGGTATGTCAAGGCACTTCCTTCTCTCATTTGGTATGATCTAAAGTGAAATGAACATAAACGACACACTATTTCATAACGGATCTACTCCTATCAACTAAAGTTATCCATGTTGTTCTTTCCTTATAAAGTTATTCTAAGAAAGTATGTACGATTCTTGAATACTATTGAGGTTGATATTGATGGTATGGATGTCCATAATGTTAATAGAAGGTGTGACGACCTTACGTTACTCCGAAAGGTTTAGAACATGATTCCATGAGTCCAGCATGCATTATATATATATATATATATATCTATTTTACTTTATCGAGCCGCGCGATAATCGGCCGGGTACGGCACCTATTGTGCAACCACTGATCAGTTGGATTTACCAAGCTC
The DNA here is from genome assembly GCF_000715075.1 of Nicotiana tabacum. NCBI lineage: Eukaryota > Viridiplantae > Streptophyta > Magnoliopsida > Solanales > Solanaceae > Nicotiana > Nicotiana tabacum. Next base: position 146,166,896 of record NC_134090.1, read on the forward strand.
CACGTGGCGGGGTATGATTCTACCAAGCCTTTTGATGGCCGGGTACGTTTTTACCGAGTCCCCTTCGAGGCCGGGTATAATATGATGATGATGCCCATAGAGGAGTATATATATATATATATATATATATCAATCATGCATTTCATGTTAGCCGCCCTTAGAGGCACTCAGATGTTACAAGTTGTATCATCTCTATCTCTCTTTACATTACTGTTCTTATTTATGCTTTTCTTCCTTACATTCTTGGTACTTTATATATTCTGACATCCCTTTTTCCTTGGGATGTGTGTTTCACGCCCGCAGGTCCTGATAGACAGGTTGACAGTCGTCCTAGTAGGATATCAGCTCACCGGAAGTTGTTGGTGCACTCTACTTGCTCCGGAGTTGCCTATTTGGTCAGTATGATTTGGACATGTATTGATTGGTATGGCGGGGCTCTGTCCTGACCTTTATGACGTTTATGTACTCATAGAGGCTTATAGACAAATGTCATGTATATGGATACTTGCATGGCCTTGTCGGCCTTTATTTTGAATATACAAATTATCATGTCGGCCTTATAGGCCCGTATGTTACATGTATAAGTTTTTATATCATGTTGGGTCGTCCTATGTCTAGTATTCCCTTATGTTTTATTTTGGTTATCTCATGATGGCCCTTCTAGCCCATTTACCCATGATGGTATGATAAGAAAGCTATGTTACGTGGGTACTCTGTTGAGTAAAGCACCAGGCGCCCGTCGCGGCACTTCGTTATGGGTCGTGACACGATACATAGATAAGCACCCTACCGTTACACCAACACCGTGCAATAACAACGCATCAATCCATCTCTAAATCCCAAATTTCTCCAAATTTCCGTCTCTAAATCCATATATGAACCTTGTATTTAACTCACAATATGCGGGAATCACTTACCTTGACATAGATGATGAAAATCTACCCTTGAAGCTCTCCAAAAATCTCCTAAACCAAGAGAGAAATGAGTGAAAAGAGCAAAAATCCCGATTTAAAACAAGTCTGCTCAGGTCCTTCATCTTCCGGATCGCGAAGGCCAAATGCCACTGCCCCAAAAACTCCTATTTGCGTCAGCATCACCCTCACCGGTTTCGCGATGCCTCTAGGTCCCGACGCTTCGCGTTCGTGGTCCCACAGCCGCATTCGCGAAGGCTTAGCGCTCCTGGGCCCCCAACTCCCTTCCTTCATCGCGTTTGCGACCCTTATGTCGTGTTCGCGTAGGCATGCTCCAGTTCTCCTCCGTGTTCACGACCCCTGTGTCACATTTGCGTTGAGAAAAAATCCTCATCTAACAAATCATTCTTCGCGCACACGGCAGACCCTTCACGTTCGCGAAGAACAACACCAGACACCAGCACCAGCACCAGGAATTTAGCCAAATTTGGTCCGAAACCACCCCGAAACACACCCGAGGCCCCCCCGGGACCCAGTCCAATACACCAACCTGTTCGAAAACATAACACGAACCTGCTCGAGGCCTCAAATCATACCAAATAATATTAAAACTACATATCAACGATCAAAATCCTTCTTTAAATTTCTGACTTCCAAACTTCGACGAACGTGTCTGATTCACATCAAAACATTTCAGAATGACGTCAAACTTTGCGTACAAGTCAAAAATCATGATACAAACCTATTCTAAGACTCGGAACCCCAAACGGACATCAATAACACTAAAGTCCACCTCAACCCAAACTTATGAAATTCTAAAACTTCCAAAATTCCAAATTTTCATAATAAGCGCCGAAATGCTCCCGGACCACCCGATACTCAACTCGAACATACGCCCAAGTCTGAAATCATCATAAGAACTTATTAGGACCTTCAAATCCCGATTTTGATGTCGTTTTCTCAAAAGTCAAACCTTAGTCAATTCTTCCAACTTAAAGTTTCCGAAATTAGGATTTTCCATCTAAATCAACTCTAAACTTCCCGAAATCCAATTCCGACCACACGTACAAGTCATAATACCTGAAGTGAAGCTACTCAAGTCCTCAAACCGCCTAACGACGTGCTAGAGCTCAAAACAACCGGTCGGGTCATTACATGATCCTTTTATTACTTGAGCATATCAATCCAAGGTTCGGGTATGAACACATGGGATAATATTTAAAGTACATCTAAAGTTTTTCTACGTTTTAGAGTATTTCAATTATTTGTTCTCTTTTAGATTCGAGATATATATTTGTATATTTTTTTATTTATTGGAACGACTCTTGAATTAGTTCATGACTCATTTTGATCCCTCATAATTATTTTGTTTTTGCCACTCTAATTATTTTACTTCTTGCAACGGGCTTACCAAACGAGCTATTATATTTGAACAATGAAATATCCTCAACTATTAATCTGTCATAAAGAAAAACAGTGGATAACCAATATGAAGCAATTAAATATGTCATGAAATCATTCTTTAACAAAGGCACAAATCAATATAAGCAACTACCAAATTTACATATCAACATTATGAAAAATATAGAACTTAAAACTTACATTCTTCTAAAAAAATTATTTGTTATTTATCTAAAATAGAAGCCTAAACACAATCTGCGACTAAAACAAATAAACTTGCACTAAAGAATACAATCAGTTCGTCAAAAATCAAATATAAAATCCTTTGACTCAATATTTTAATTTATTAAATCTATTTGACAATAAGTATATTACCAATACAGACTAATTCCAAAAAATCAATGCCTTAACAGAGACCAAGGTTGAATTTCATATCCAAAAAATATAAAAATAAATGTATTAAATAACATGACCAAACTTAATAGATTTACCCACGGAATTCTTAAAAAATTGCCAGCCTACTAAACTTGCTTGATAAAAGTCATTTGACCAATTCACTTCCTTATTAAAATAATTTGACCGATCTATTAAAATTGATTAATATCATCACCCCAAATTGGATTAACTAATTCAAAACAAGACCGAGCTTTACAAACTGTATAGACTTAAGTAATTAAGAATAACATACTAACTCTCATTATATCTTGCCTCCAAATTCATGAATTTACAAATGCATTTCTAATATATTATTTATTACATACAAAGAGGAATAAGAAACTGTAGCCACCTTTCTCTATCTTACCAGACAAAAAGAAAAGATGGTAAAAAAAAAAATCTAACAAAAAAAAACTTACAAACGAATTAAGGAAATTTTTGGACTTTAAGAAGACATACACTACTAGAAATCAGGTGATTTCCGTCTGCAATTTCCGACCGAAATCGGTCGGAAATTGTTAATTTCCAACCAAATTCCGACGGATTTTAATTGGACGGAAAAATGATGGTCACAAACGTGTACCGACTGCAATTGGTTGGAAATTCCGACCGAAATCGGTCGAAAACTTCAACGCGTTGACTGACTACCAAACTTTATTTTCCGACCGAAATCGGTCGGAAATTATTAAATATATTTTTTTTTATTTTCAAATTTCCGAACGAAATCGGTCGGAAATTAAGAATTTCTGGGCAAAAAAAAAAAATAGATTTCCAGTTAGTTTTTAATAATAAAATACTACCAACTACAGCTTAAAACAACCAAAACAGTCCTAAAAAATATCATCCATGATTATATAATTCTAAAAAATTAATATTATATTTGAGATAATATCTCATTACAAACTCCATAAATTAAAATACACAAATAAAATAAAATCTATCCGAAATGAAAGTCAAATCGGAATACAAGAATAATTGTAATGTAGTCACTTTGTCTAATAAATTTACCCTTGAAGAATTTTCACATTCATGTACCTGTGAAACAAGAGTCATAATTTTAGTCATACTTTTTGATATCACGATTTAGAAAAAAAAATGAAACGTGAATCATAAAATATGTATTAATTAGTGAAGCAAACAATAGAATAAGAAATAAGTACTGGTGTATAAACTACTTACTCGATGCTACTAGGTTAGGGAAAGGGGGGAGTCTATCACTTCTTTTTTTTGGGAAGGGGATCCGTTAGGGTTCTTAATGGGTGGGGAGACGACGTCGTTTGGTTTGATGGGGGGAGGGGACCGGATCTGGGCTGTTTTGGAGATGGAATGGGGCGAATTTTGAGGGAATTGGTCTATGAAAATTGGTTCAGTCCGAATTTAATCCCAATAGATATATTTATATATATATATATATAATTGTATCCAATTATATTAAGTTGTATTAATACAATTTAATTCAATATAGTAAGTTTTAATCGAACATAATTAAATTTTCAATTGATCCAATTATATTGAGTTGTATCCAATTTTATTAAGTTGCATTAATACAATTTAATTCAATTATAGTAAGTTTTAATTGAATATAATTGAATTTTCAATTGATCCATATCCGAGCAAAGTACTAATAAGGTGATCGAGAATAAAACATTCAAGACTGTGTCGATTTTACACAGTTGAGAGTAAATCATCAACACTAGTCATATGTATGTAAGTGTAAATTATCGAGTTTAATTGATATAGTCGTTGTATCCAACATGCTATATAGCTGAATTGATATAGTCGTTGTATCCAATTATCAAACATTTCTCACAAATATCATTAATACACTTCCATTTAGTGTATAATTATCAATGTATCGGCTAATCAATTACTAATGTTACTTATATAAGGATACCACTAGTTCACTAATTGTTAATGTTACTTAAGGACACCATTAATATACTGCTACTTACAGTAATTATCAATTTATAAGATAAACCATCACTAATATTTCTTACGGGAATGACTAATACACTTCTTCTTAGTGTGTAATTATTAATGTATAGGTTAATCTATGTAGTTAAGGATACTACAAATTTACTTTTAGTTTGTGTAATTATAAATTACTAAGCTAATTACAACTAATATATTACAACTAGTGTATTACCTCCACTAACTGTAAATTTAAATAAATAGGCTAATCAACTACTAAGATAATTAAGTAAATACTTACGGATGGACTTACCGACAACCTCCTTCGATATTGTGTAATAAAAAATACAAAATAATTATCTATAAGATATATATTTAAATTACCGATGGAAGTCCATCGGTACTGTAAGAACAAAATTTAAATTATTATGTAAATGCAGTACGATTGACTACGTCGATAACTTTATTTTCTTTTTCATTTATTTTTTTATATATATTTATACACACACATACATAGATATAGGACATAGCGTCCATATAAAAGTATTTAAAACCTCTTTATTATTTACACACACAAATACTATTAAATTTATATTTTAATTTGTATAAAAGCATTTTTCCGACCATATTGAATTATAATTATTTTGGTTGGTTAATTAAATATATATAATTTTTTGTCTTGGGAGGGAAACAAAAAATTCAAACTTTCCGACCGAGTTCGGTTGGAAATTTGGAAATTTTTTAATAAATAATTGAAGGTGTTGGTTTATGTTTAGTCAACAATGACATGCCAATTGGAAGAGTTGGTGGAAAGAGTTGGTGTGGATGCTAGGAGGAAGCTTCCTCATTTGATGTCACCCATGGCATCAAGAGGAGGTAGTTTGATGTCACCAATGACATCAAGAGGAGGTCTTTACCTCTATAAATAGATGCACTCCTTCATTTGTAGAAACCATCCCAAAAATAATACAACACATTATAGTGAGTAGAGAGTTAAGAGAGAAATTCTCTTAAGTGTAATTGGGAACTCTCCCCTTCCTTTGTTAATATTAAAAAGGCAACTGTTCTCTGGTGGACGTAGGATTATTTTGATCCGAACCACGTTAAATCTTGTGTTCTTTCTTTTACGTTTCCGCTAACAATTGGTATCAGAGCAACAAGATTCTTTAACGATCCAAGGAGGAAGAACAAGAAAAGATGAGTTCCATGAAGTTTGAAATTGATAGATTCAGTGGATGCAACAACTTCAATATCTGGAAGATCCAGATGATGGCGTTACTGCGGAGGGAAGTTTCAATCCATTCTATTGACGGAAAGTATCCTAAGTATATATCAGCTCCCGACAAGGAGAAGATTGAAGGGGATGCATTGAGTACAATCCAACTATCCCTTGCACCTAACGTGCTTTGTGAAGTGAGTACGGGTACCGAAGAGATGGCCAAACAATTATGGGAAAAGCTAGAAGGGCTATACCAAGACTGATCAGTGACAACAAGGATGTTGTTACAATGGCGTCTTCACATATTTAAGATGGGGTCAGGTACTTCGTTACAAGATCATTTAGATGCGTTCAATAAACTTGTCATGGACTTACAGATTGCAGGAATTAAAAAGGAGGAGGAGACGCTTGCATGTGCTTTGCTATTTTCATTGACTTTAGGATATCGTGATATTGAGAATTCAATGATGTATAGCAAGGAGCCTATCAAGCTTGAGCAAGTGCGGCAGGCACTTAACTCTAGTGATGTGCGGAGGCACATTGAAGGAGATAGAGATGACCAGACAAGTGGGATCTTTGTGAGAGGCCGGACTAGACAACAGGGAAAGAGCAAATCAAAGCACAGATCAAAGTCTCGTGTGAACAAGAAGAATACAGAGTGTTGGGGTTGTGGCACGAAGGGGCACTTTGAACGAGACTGCCCAATGTCAAAGTCCAAGGAAAAGGCGAGTGCATCCACAGTTGAACAGGTACATGATTTTGATAATGATTATATACTAACAACATCGTGTAATAATAATAGTAGTTATGGAAACAAATGGGTGTTAGACTCTGCTTGCACTCTGCATATTACTTTCCAAAAAGACTGGTTTAGCAGCTATGAGAAAAGTGGAGGAACCGTAGTAATGGGCAATAATGCAACTTGTGCAATAGTTGGCATTGACTCAGTTCGGGTTCGCTGCCATGATGGAGTCGTGAGGACTATTACACAAGTCCATCATATTCCTGATCTGAAGAAGAATTTGATCTCCCTGAGTACTCTGGATGAACAAGGCTACAGGTACATGAGCGAAGCAGGAACTATAAAGGTGACTAAAGGTTCTTTAGTCATTCTGAAAGGCAAGCTGGAGAACGGCCTTTACACATTGGCCGGAAGAACCATTGTTGGCTCTGCAAATGTATCTACAGTGCAGTTATCTAATGATGACAAGGCAAGACTATGGCACATGAGACTGTGTCATATGAGCGCACGTGGACTGGAGATGTTGAGCAATCGTAACCTTTTGGAAGGTGAGAAGATCAGCACACTTGACTTATGTGAGCACTGCGTTCTAGGGAAGCAAAAGAAGGTCAGCTTCATCACTGGCAAACACAAGACAAGAGGAGTGCTGGACTACATCCATTCAGATTTATGGGGTCCCTCTAAACTTCCATCGAAGGGAAAAAAGAGGTATCTTCTCACTTTTATTGATGATTTCTCACGAAAGGTTTGGGTACATTTTTTGAAGGCAAAAAGTTATGCTTTTGAAGCATTTAAAGAGTGGAAGATTTTGGTTGAAAATCAAATGGAGCGGAAAATCAAGTATCTTCGCACAGACAATGGCTTGGAGTTTTGCAATGAAGAGTTTAATGAATTCTGCAAGGTTCATGGGATCTCAAGACATAGGACTGTCAGGCATACCCCACAGCAGAATGGAGTTGCCGAGAGAATGAACAAAACTCTTCTTGAAAAGGCTCGTTGTATGCTCTTATAAGCCAAAATGTCCAAAGTATTTTGGGATGAAGCAGTTCACATTGCTTCTCATATTGTCAATTAATCTCCAGCATTGGCAATTGACTTTAAGACTCTGAATGAGGTATGGTCAGGTGAACCCTCTAACTATTCATACTTACGAGTATTTGGGTGTCCAGCTTATTATCACGTTAATGAAGGAAAGCTTGAACCAAGGGCTAAGAAGGCCATATTCGTAGGGTATGTGGATGGAGTAAAAGGGTACAAACTTTGGTGTTTGTCTTTACTCAACTTTATAGTTAGTAGAGATGTCACCTTTGATGAATCCTCTATACTTGATCCCCGTAAAGTTTCCGTGGAGTTTTCAGGAAACAAGAACGACGAGTAGGTGGAGCTTCCGGTGGAGCTTGCCAAGGAAAAGGATCAAGAGACTCAGGTTAAAGATGAGTCAGAAGATGTAGACCTTGAAGAACTTGTTATCAATGAACCATACACAATTTCAAAGGGGAGGGAGAAGAGGCAAACACGAGAACCGGAACGCCTTATAGATCAAGCAAACTTGATTGCATATGCGTTCGTAGCTGCACAAGAAGAGATTAAGGATTTGGAGCCCTCCTCGTATATTGAAGCAACTTCTTGCAAGGATGTTGTACAATGGCGGTTAGCCATGACTGAAGAGATAGAGTCTCTTTACAAGAATCAGACATGGGTCTTAGTGAAAAGACAAAAGGGGAAGAGGATAGTTGGATGCAAGTGGGTCTACCGAAAGAAAGAGGGAATTCCTGAAGTGGAAGATGCTAGGTTCAAGGCGAGATTTTGCAAAAGGATTCAGTCAAAAGAAGGGAATTGACTACAATGAGATTTTCTCTCCAGTCGTGAAACATAGCTCAATTCGCGTGCTACTAGCATTGGTTGCCCAATTTAACTTGGAGCTTCAACAGCTTGATGTCAAAACTTCTTTCTTACACGGTGATCTAGAAGAGACAATCTATATGGATCAGCCTGAAGGTTTCCTAGCTGAGGGAAAAGAAGATCACGTATGCCAACTAAAGAAGTCTTTGTATGGTTTGAAACAATCCCCTAGACAGTGGTACAAGAGGTTTGATGCATTCATGACTACACATGAATTCTCAAGGAGTGCATTTGCTAGCTGTGTGTATCACAAGAGGAAGTCTGGTAACTCAATGATTTATTTACTGTTGTATGTTGATGATATACTTATTGCTGCTAACAACATTGCAGAGATAAATGCTTTGAAGAAACTGTTGAGTAAGGAATTTGACATGAAGGATTTAGGAGCTGCAAAGAAAATCCTTGGTATGGAGATTTCAAGAGAAGATGGTGTTGTACATCTTTCTCAGAAGAGGTATATTGAAAGGGTTCTCAAGAGATTCAATATGCATATGTGCAAGCCTGTAAGTACATCATTAGCTCCTCATTTTAAACTTTCAGAGTTAAAAATGCCTCAGTCCGAGGATGAGGTGGAGCATATGTCAAAGATTCCTTATGCCAGTGCAGTTGGTAGCATTATGTATGCTATGGTATGCACATATCCATATATTGCTCAATCTGTAAGTGTGGTAAGTAGATACATGTCCAGCCCAGGAAAGAGGCATTGGGAAGCTGTCAAGTGGATATTGAGATATCTCAAAGGAGCTTCTGGTGTTGGTCTGACCTTTCGAAAAAGTGGTGGAGGTATTTCAATTTTCGGTTATGTAGATTCTGACTATGCAGGAGATCTTGACAGAAGAAGGTCCACAACTGGATACATCTTTACCCTCGTTGGCAGTGCCGTTAGTTGGAAGTCGACTCTGCAATCGATTGCCGCTTTGTCTACGACAAAAGCAGAATACATGGCAGCAACTAAGGCGGTGAAGGAAGCTATCTGGTTGAAAGGTTTAGTAGCGGAATTGAGTTTGGTTCAGCTGGAATCAACTCTTAGATGTGATAGTCAGAGTGCTATTCATCTAATGAAAAATCAGAGATTTCATGAGCGCACTAAACACATTGATGTCAGATTTTATTTTATTCGAGATGTTATTGAAGAGGGAACTATCAAGGTCGTGAAGGTTATCATAGACGATAATGTTGCAGATATGTTGACCAAGATAGTCCCACTCGCTAAGTTTGCACACTGCAAGGACTTGGCGGGGGTGTGCATCAACTGATGCAACTCCGAAGAGAACAGTTGTTAGGTGGAGGTGGTATGTTCAACAATGGTTTGATTCTTCTTGTTTCTTACAACGGGGTTGCCCAGTAAGCTTAGAAGTTTTGGCCAGAGTTGTTCACACGCACGCTCGAAACGCAAACTAAGGTGGAGATTGAAGGTGTTGGTTTATGTTTAGTCAACAATGGCATGCCAATTGGAAGAGTTGGTGGAAAGAGTTGGTGTGGATGCTAGGAGGAAGCTTCCTCCTTTGATGTCACCCATGACATCAAGAGGAGGTAGTTTGATGTCACCAATGACATCAAGAGGAGGTCTTTACCTCTATAAATAGATGCACTCCTTCATTTGTAGAAACCATCCCAAAAATAATACAACACATTATAGTGAGTAGAGAGTTAAGAGAGAAATTCTCTTAAGTGTAATTGGGAACTCTCCCCTTCCTTTGTTAGTATTAAAAAGGCAACTGTTCTCTGGTGGACGTAGGATTATTTCGACTCCGAACCTAATAAGTCAACCAACAATTTATCTCCAAGTAATTTTCACTCTAAAATAATAATGTTAGTTTTTCTTAGTTGCTCCTTTTTTTCTCTATCCGATTGCCCCTCATACTCCTCCCTTTTTTGTGTCTTTATATAAATGAATGGGATTATATATTCAAAGAAATAAGTGTTGGTGAGATCGTGTGTGTATGTGATGTCGTGCCTGGTGATTGGTGAGTGACGTGAAAGTTAGGGAGTGTGGGATGAGAGACGCGAGGCTTGTGGGAGGTTAAAAATTTGGGATTAGTGATTTAATTAGGATCTTTTCATCATTTCCTTTTTTTTGGTTCACAGAAATAAAAGAAAATATAAAGATAAGAACATTAATTACCTATTTTAGATTAATCCAAATATATACTTGGACTATGATTTAAATAACACTAAAAAAAGATTAAAACTTACTACTTTACTTATTAAGATCCTAATTTAAAAAAAACATATTTTTTTGTATATTTTCTTCTATTTAAAAATAGGAACTAAAAATACTCTCAGAACATGCAATTTCTTTTTGTAGTTTTTAATTTTTCTCAAATAAAACCTATAAAAGTAAGCTAAAAGTTAAAAATATCAAGATTAGACCTAAAAGAAATATTTACAGTAAAATAGTATTGAATTTGGGTGTGGTAAAAAATTAGTTGTTCGCAAAGAAACATTCGTCATTTTGTATCATTAAAATCAACTTAGCTCTAACAATCTCTCCCTGTTTTAGGATGACAAAATAACAATGTAATAACATCAGTTTACTTCCCCGTTTACAGTCGACTTAGGTTTGTGTAGTCGACTCCTCCTCAATATTTTTCTTGTCAAATGTGTCTAGTCGACTCCCCTCCGCTTGACATCGTGTTTTGCAGTGGTTGTAGTCGACTCCCTGTCAATTGTATACTGTATGATGTACCTGCAAGTTTCCTGGAGACACAGAACATCTACAAAAAATTTAGAGAACACAAAATAGCCACCAATAACAGAGAATACATGCCCTTAAACCTGTTTACTTTTCTCCCCCTTTGGCATCAAGAAAAAGTCATAATCTACTTTAGCATGCAAAAATAGAAGTATTTGTCTTAATAGTATAACCTATGACTGAAACATCAGTTTCAAAAGAACCAAAAAGAATTATTTTAAACAACCATGCATCAACAACGCATAAAGTAGGTAAGGGTATTGCTGACAGGCTCCTTGAGGCGATAAAAACTAGCATTCACTATGACATAGATCCCATCAATTCTGTCGTGCACCTCTTTAAAAGCCTTTACTGCATTTTGTATAGTCTTGAGAATCTCCACTCGGATCTTGGACACTTCAGAGCATGCCGCCTTTGACATTTCATGGACATCTTCAATTTGTGATTTGCATAGAGGTTAGAGAGTCCTTAATGACAATGAATTTGTCATTGATGGAGGCTAGTTTTTCCAACATATCAGGATCACCTGCATTGGGAAATGACATAGTAGTTCTTGCTTTTGAGTTGGAGGGGATATTCTTTGCTTCACCATATTACTTCTTTATCCAAGTTCACTTTACAACAATGTATCCCATGTTAGCGAATCCTCTGGAGTTGTAAGATGTAGTGACAGTGATATAGGGATAGTTGACAAGAGATATGTTATTGGCTTCTAGCATATGGGTGATGACCATACTATAGGGAAGACTCGTGGAATCATCGGCATTCTCTATCACAAAATTGATGATCCAGGAAGACAACTTGACCTTGTGTTTAGTAAGAAGACAGTAGACCATGATGGTATCACGCTTGGAGAAGGTAGAGAAGGCTCTTGTTCTTGGGAGAAGAGTGGTTGCCACAATATGTGCTAAGACACGAGTTTTGAAACAAACATCACTTGGTTAATTGATTGGGAAATAATCAGAGGGTGACTCAACTATACACATTTTTGCTTGATCAAAAGAGATTTCTAAATCCCCAGGCCAGGTATTCTTAAAAAGCATAGAGAAATAGAACAATCACACTGAAAAATAGAGTCAAACAGAGCACAATGCAACACAATGTTCCAAGAACTAAGGTTTTAACTTGTCAGGTTTGTTAGAGCAAAGATTAACATAAAGCATTTTAACAAGGGGTTCGTATACCCTTGGAGGAGGCAAGCAGAGAATGTTTTTCCACCCTTGGAAGTCGAAGAGATCGTTGACTTTGCAGTTGAGTCTTTTCATGACATGTAAATTAAAAAATCTATCATTGGCTACAAACTTGTCTTTGAAGGCTATAAAGGTGTCCATGTTGGGCGTGTCCCAAAAATCTAGGCTAGACTCGAGAGAACTTGAGAGATTAGTTTTGGACTTTTTGGGTGTGAAGGTTTCAGAGAGATCTTCCATGGGTCGTCTTCCTAGGGTTTTTCCATTGATACTACGTGCATTATCTAAGAGGCCCCGAAGAGGAAAAATCGTTAGAGTGGTCTGATCCTAGATTAACTGGTTCAAGAGGTTGAGATGAGGGTTTTACTCGAGAACGAGTGCTTTGCGGGCTGAGGCAGAGGGATTTTTGGAGTTTTTAGCCATTATAAGGTTAGGATTAGAGAAATGGAGATACAAATAATGTGAGGAAGATTGATGAACTTGGCATTAAAAAGATGAAAATTGGCGGTTGAGTACAAACGAAAAGGCATCAGTGATTCGACGATATGATTGACTGATTTCTAAAAAGGCATAAAAATGTGTGAAAAAGAAAAAGTAAAAGATACACAATTAATTCCACTTACAGACATAGGAAAATATGTAGATTGAGTGACATTAAAAATTAAAAATATCACAAAGGCCCTAAAATTATGAATTAATAGAAATAAAGCCAAAAGAGTCTAGTAGTGCAATAATCTGTCCTCAAGCAAGGGTTTTGTAAAAATACCTACCAGTTGACCAGTGAAACTTGCAAATAATAACTTTATGTTACCTTTAAGGATATTATCTCTAATAAATTGATGCTTTATATCTATGTTCTTAGCTCTAGAATGATGCACCAGATTTTTAGACAAATAAATAATACTAGAATTATCACAAAATATTTGAATAGGTTTGAAAGATAATTCATAGTCACCCAATTGATGTGACATCCAGAGTAATTGAGCACACCATTGTCCAATTGCAATGTACTCTACTTCAGTTGTGAAAAGAGCTACTGATCTCTATTTCTTACTGTTCCAGGAGATTAATGCCTTTCCCAGTAATTGGCAAGTGCCAGTTGTACTTTTTCTGCCTTCCTTGTCACCTGCAAGATCAACATTTGAAAATCCTTCAAGTTTAAAATTGTTAGAACGTGAATACCAAAGTCCATAAGAAGTGGTTCCGATAATATAACGAATTATTCGCTTTACTGCAGTTAAGTATGACTCCTTAGGAGCTGATTGAAATCTGGCACATTTACAAACACTGAAAATGATATCTGGTCAACTAGTAGTTAGATATAATAGGAATCCAATCATTCCACTATACTTTGTTTCATGTACTATGTTTCCCTACTCATCCTTGTCTAAACTTGTAGAGGGACTCATACGAGTTCCAATTGATTTGGCATTGCTCATTCCAAACTTTTGAATTAACTCCTTCGTATACTTTGTTTGGCAGATGAATATCCCATTTCTGACTGATGAATTTGGAGTCCAAGAAAGAATGTCGGATCTCCCATTATACTCATTTCAAACTTACTTTGCAAGAGATTTGAGAAATCCTTGCATAAAACAAGATTAGTACTGCCAACTATTAATATTATCTACATAGATCTGGATAATGAGATTACCTTTAGTGGATCTTTTGATAAATAAAGTAGTATACACCTTACCTCTGTTGAACCCACGATCAGTTAAAAAGGAATTCAATCTTTCATACCAAGCTCGAGGGGCTTGTATGAGTCTATAGAGAGCTTTAGCTAACTTATACACATGGTAAGGAAATTGTGAGTTTTCAAAGCCAGGTGGTTGTTTTACATATACCTCCTCATCTATAAAATTGCTTAGAAAAGCACTTTTGAAATCATGAAATAGTTTAAAACCTTTGAAAGATGCATAGGCAAGCATTATATAAATTTATTCTAACCGTGCTATCAGTGCAAAAGTTTCATCGTAGCCTACTCCTTCCTTCTGTGAATAGCCTTGAGCTACTAATTTGGCTTTATTTCTGGCTACCTTTTCTTCTTCATTTAGCTTGATCATGAATACCCACTTTGTTTGAACTGCAGTAGTATTTGCTGGCTTAGGTACTAGTTCCCAGACCTGATTCTTATCGAGTTGATCACGTTCGTCCTGAATAGTTTGTATCCAGTTGGAGTCTTTTAGGGTTTCATCAACTTTCTTTGGTTCTACTTGAGAGATAAGTGCAATGTTCTCCTTCTTTTTGAGAGCACCTCTGGTTTTCATTCCTTCGTTTGGATCCCCTATGATAAACTTTTGAGGATATTCTGGTTCGCTCTCCATTCATTTGGTCACGTCCCAACTGTAGGAATAGTTGACTCATTTTGTGGTCAGTAGGGTTGCTCACATGTTCATTAGTTGACTCTGTGACTACATATGTGCTATCAGTCAAATTTTATGACTTGTTTGCCTATGGTGCTTCTTGAGTGATATCTCCATCACCAGTAATGATTCCCTTCTCGGTCATAGGGTTATTGTCATCAAATATAACATACACTGATTCTTCTACAGATAATGTACATTTGTTATATACTCTAAAAGATCTACTATTAATGGAGTAACCGAGAAAAATACCTTCATCACTCGTTGGATCAAACTTTTCAAGGTTATCCTTACCATTATTGTGGATGAAACACTTAGTTCCAAATGGATGAAAATGTGATGACCCACAAGGTCATCTTTTATTTTAGAAGTCTAATCCATATTTCGAGGCCTTAAAACCTCCTTTTATCTCTCCTCAATTTGTGTACATAGTCCGAGTGTGTATCTGGAAAACTCATATGTGAAAAATTTACGAAATGATGCTTTTTTGCTTAAAAAGATGATTTTTGTTAACTTCGGTCAACATTTTGGGTAAACGAACCCGTACCCATGTTTGATGGTCCCGAAGGGTCCGTTGTAAAATATGGGATTTGGGTGTATGTCCGAAATCGAATTCCGAGGTCCCTAGCCCGAGAAATGAATTTTTGAAGAAAATTATTAAAATTAAAATATAATAGTTTTTCGAAATTGAATAATGTTTGATTTTGTTGATATCGGGCCTGTATTTTGATTTCGGAGCCTGATACAGGTTCGTTATAATACTTAAGCCTTATCTATGAAATTTGGTGAAAAACGGAAGTGATTTGACGTGATTCGGACCTCTGGTTGAAAAGTTAGAAGTTTTGACGTGATTTGACGTGATTCGGAGCAAGTTCATATGATGTTTTAAGACTTCTGTACATGTTTGATTTGGAGCCCCGAGGGCTCAGGTAGTGTTGTATGGTAGGCCGGGCTGGGACCGGGACCAGACCGAGCCCGCGGTCCTAAGGGCTAAACGGGTCTGGCGGGCCGGTCCTTAATGGTGCAAAAAGCCCGGGGCGGGCCGGGTATGAAAAAATAGCCCACAAGCCCGGGACCGGCTGGCGGGCCTGGGCCGGTCCTACCGGGACAAACGGGCCTAACGACTATTTTTTTAAAAAAATAGCAACGGTCAAAAATTAAAAAGGTAGCCGTTGGGCTGCAATTTTGACCTTTTGGAACTTTCAAAAATAGCCATTTTACCCTCAAACTTTATTTTAACCCCAAACTTTATATAATTACACTTTTTCTCAATTCTCAACTATAAATACCTCCTCATTCTTTCATTTTTACTCACCAATTCATCAATCTCTCTCAATCTCTCTACTATAATTGCTTATTTTATTGTTGAAATTTCGTGAAAAATTGTGAAGTTGGTGAATTGAAGTACTCAAGTGTTCAACGATTTTTAATTTTCAAGAAGTTGTTCGGCAATTCGGTAAACGCATTCCAACCGGATTTAGATGATACACCTACTAGTCATGTTAATAACCCAACTGATGTACCACCCGACCCACCTGTAGAAACCCCTAGTTTTAATAGACAACCTCTTAAACGCCTAGAAACATCATTAGTTTGGAATTTTTTTACTCAAGCAAGAGAACAGAATAAGGCTAAGTGTAAAACATGTGGGAAATTATTGTCGCATAAATATTTACAAATATTATCCTACTAGTTTGACTAGGCACATAAAAACACACCCTAGAGATAAAGTTAGATATTTACAAATGAAAGCGCAGCTAGAGGGAACACATGTAAAAACTGATGTTAACCCTAGTATAGGTTCAAATCTAGTTCAACCAGGAATTAACACTTTCAAATTGCTACAAATGCATTTTCTACAAATTGCTTTTTTTAAAACATTTTCAAATTGCTACAAATGCATTTTCTGGGCAATATTATCCTACTATTTCAAACTGTTTAGTTTATATTGCAGCACTATGTGATTTGTTTGTTTTATTTTCGGAGGGTGGGGAAATTTATCAACTTGCTATAAATGAAAAGAAAGAAAAGTTTAAAAAATATTTTTTCCCTATCCCTCCTATTTATGGTGTTGCTGCAATGTTAAATCCTACAATGAAATTAGGAGGTCCTCATTTTTGGTACTCAAATATTTATAAGGCTTTAGATCTTTCAAATGAGGAATTTGCTACACTTGCAGATGCAAAAGCCTCAATTAAAATCAATGCTCAAACAATTTATAATGATTATCAACTTGCCTTAGAGCATGCTAGGCCAAATGTTCCAACCCCTACTTCGTCTAGTTCACAATCGTCTAAAAAAGCTGTGGGCTTAAAAACACTTAAATTTTGTGCAAGGTGGAAGGCAAGGGAAAAATATTTTCTGGTTCTTGCAAGGATGGCTCGAGATATTTTATCTATTCAAGCTTCAACTGTTGCATCAGAGAGCGCTTTCAGTCAAGCAAGACTTTAAATAGGTGATCATAGAGCATCAATGAGGACCTTGTTGTACTCATTCCATTGGGGGGAGGAAGACTAAGAGAGATATGCCATTTTTGGTAATAAAAATTATAAGACATGCCCTTGAATATCTTTTTGCAATATTTATTTGTCTTTAACTTGCAATTATTTATAAGTTATAATATATATACATAACATACAATATATACTACAAGAAAATATATAAGAGAGGAATATATATACATAACATACAATATATACTACAAGAAAATATATAAGGGAATATATATACATAACATACAATATATACTACAAGAAAATATATAAGGTAATATATATACATAACATACAATATATACTACAAGAAAATATATAAGGTAATATATATACATAACATACAATATATATGCTATATATATATATGAAAATTAAGATTGAGTATATATATATTATACTATACTAGTATACGATATATACTACAAAACAAGATTTTTCAAAATTTAAAATGAGGGCCCCACCCCCAAAGACCACCAACGGCCATATTGCACAAATAGCCATTTTTTTTCAATTTACAAAACTAACCTTCTCTAACACTATACATACCCCCATCCCTCTTCTTCATTTCAATACTCAATACTCATTTCTCAATCTAAATTTCTCTCAATCTCTCAATCTCCAATTTTCAAGACTTCAAGTCTCAATCTTAATTTTCAAGTTACATCATGCCTCGTTCGGAAAGAGTGCGCTTATTTGTTTCGCACTACTATGAAGTGCTTGAAGAAAATGAAGAAGGCCAAATATTAAAATGCAAGAACTGTGGAAGAGTCTTAAATTTTCGTTCAGGGTGTACCACAGGCATTTTAAGGAGGCATATAACGTATTGTGTTGATGGTATTTATCCGCAAATTCGTCTGTAAGATTTTTCAACAATTTGTGTTATTTTAAAATTATTAGACGTATTTATGCTTCATGTTGTACTTTCTTATTAATTTATTATGCATGGCAATTTAGTTTTACTATTGTTTTGTTATTTTACTTTTTCGTCAAGCACTTTAATAATTAGATTTCTACATATATATTTTTTATTTAGCCATGATATGGTTTACAAGAAATTTCCTTTAACAAAAATTTTTTTTAAAAAAAAGCATGAAAATAAAAAAGCTCGTTAGGCCCGCTAAGCCCACGAGCCCGACCCGTTTAGCCCAGGACCATATGGGCTTAGGCCCGTCACGGGCTGGTTCCACCCGTTGAGCCCACGAAGCCCGGGACCGTGAGGCCCGAGACCGCCAGAGCCCAAGCCCGCTAAGCCCAGACCCGTTAAGCCTGGCCCGTTTGGCCCATTTAGGCCCGGGCCAGAATACAGCATTAGGCTCAGGTGAGTTTTGGATATGCTACAGAATGATTTTGGACTTAAGAAAATGTTGTTGGTATGCTTCAGCTGTTGCAGGCCCCTGATCTCGCAATTGCGAGCCCTGTAGGATCCACTTTTGCGAGCCTTTCATCGCAAATGCGATTAGAAGGCTAGGCCAACAGAGTCCCAAATGCGAACGAACCTTCACAAATGCGAAGTAGTCAAGGAAGGGAGGTCATCGCAATTGTGACCAAAAGCTCGCATTTGTGACAGTAGCAGAAATGCGACAGGTTCACATTTGCGATGCCAGTCTCGCATTCGCGAGCTTCGCAATTGCGAAGCTCAGGTCGCAAATGCGACTTCTGTAGCTTTTCAAAACATAATTGAGACGGGATTGTTGATTCATTTCTCAAAATTTCAAACCCTAAACTTCAAAAGGCAATTTTCCAAAGACCATTTTGTAAATTACCCTAATATAAAGCTCAATTTGAGGTCGGATTCCAAAACCAATTGTAAATGATTCTTAGCTCATTTGGAGATTTAGACCTCAATTTGAGGTAGGATTCCAAAACCAATTGTATTTCCAGGCTCGGGGGTGAATGTGTACTCGAGTTTTGGACTGAATTTCGAGTTTGGACCAAGCGAGCCCGAGGTCGGGTTTTGACTTTTTGGGAAAAATATTGGGAAACCTATAATTATGCATTGGAATTGATTTCTCTAGCATTTATTGATGTTATTAAGTTAATTATGACTAGATACGAGTGAATTAATGGTGGAATCGAGAGGTAAAACGGTGATTGAGCTTTGAAATACCCGTTGGCTTGAGGTAAGTGTTTGGTCTAACTTTGACTTGAGGGATTAGGGATCCCCGACTTATTTGCTATGTGAAATTCCATGTGTGTGGCGTATAGGTATGGTCACGAGTACCTATGTGCCACCAAACCATCATTTTGGCATGTTCCTTTCCCCGTTTCCTATTAAATTATTTCCTGCCTTAATTGCTACTTGCACATAAATGTTTCCCTGTCTAATTGCTTCATGTTAACCGTTGTTTTCTCTATTGAAGTATTAATTGTTTCGTAGTTTCATTTTATTACCTTGTTTGTTGAAGTTGGTTTGTTAGTGCTTCATGGTATACCTTGGTTGGTCTCGCTATGTAGTATTAATTGTTGAAGTTTCATAATTGTATAAATCTCCCGTGATTATGATTTGAGGTATGAGTGTTTTGTAGGGTTTGAGCTAAACTGTGAAACACTTGTTCTATTTTGTGATTAGTACTGATATGTTAGGATCGGATTACACACCACAACAGGAGGAATAAAGCTGAATTGTGATTGTCTGGTGGGATTGGGTTGCACGCCGCAACAAGGAGTAATAAGGATGGATAGGTGAGATCGGGTTGTACGCCACAATAGGAAGAATAAGGGTGATATATTGAGGAGTAATAAGGGTGGACTGGTGTGATCGGGTTGCACTCCACAGCAAGGAGCAATAAAGGTGAATGCTTATACTGTTATTGAATATATGGTGGGATCGGGATGCGCGCCGCATCAAGCGTTATTTATGTATTATTTCTCTCCTAAGATTCATTATTGTGATGTTGAAATTCTCTTAAGGGTTGGTTATAGCTGAGTATTGGTAGAAAGCCTAGGTCCCATTTTTACTTAATGCAAGTTATTGCTACATTTCATTTTGTAATTCCTTTTTGTCTTAGCATAAACTATTGCAGGTTATATATTGTGTTATGCCCCACCGTAGCCTCGTGATTACTTCGTCGAGGTTAGGCTCGGCACTTACACTCTTGTTCCCGCTGATTTAATTTTGGTAAATTTTTACTGTAAAAGGATAAAGGAAAAAGGTGTAATAATCTGCAACTTTGGCTTGCCTAGTGAGTACAATGTTAAATGCCATCACGGTCCCAAAGGTGGGAAATTCGGGTCATGAAAAGTTGGTATCAGAGCACTAGGTTGCCTAGGTCTCACAATTCACGAACAAGCTTAGTAGAGTCTAAGGGATTGGTACAGAGACGTTTGTGCTTATCCCTAAGGGGCTACTGTCGCGCCCTGTTTTTCCTTGCGGAAGTACGGGTTTTGACATTCATTGGGAACAACTCGTTTCCTTTTGGGAATTGGGTATTTGAAGAGTCGCTACCTAACGAATTATGGTGCGTTAGGACACCTAGAGCATTTAACTCTTGAACTAGTTTGCATTACCAGAGATTAGGGTAAGGGCTCTAAATAACCTTGAGGGGAGGGTCTTAGGCACCCCTCGCGGTCCACAACGGTGGGTCTCGACCAAACTTAAACTATATAAATTAGTCCTTTTAACAAATAAATAGTTTTAACACATACTCGCAAATGAAGGTATGTTTTAACATTCTAAGTACATGTATGATTCAAGTAATGAAAACTAGGGAAAAGGTTTGAACAATTTGCACATATGTAAAGAAAAGTAAATTCATTTAAACAGCGGGAGTTGGGAAAGGGAGGTCCTAGGTTGGTTAGCCTACAGGATCATACCCACACAATGCCCGGTAATCACTCCTCAGTAAGGGTTACTTGTGACATTAGCGCATAGTCATCATATCCTTACTACCAAATTCCCTCCCCTTGGTCATAACCTAAAGCGGTCTAGTAACCTTGAAAGATATCCTATGTGTGCACTACCTGTCCCTTCCTTGTGGCCTTGGAGGTATTTAGGACCTCTAATTCAGGTAGTTCTAGACCATCCTAAGGTACTTAAAGGAGAAAAATCTAGGCGTCAATCAAAACAGTTAGGACTGCATTAAAGAGAGAACAATTAAAGGCTCACGTTTTACCTCCACCAATAAGAACAAGTAAGTGCACGTCTCAAACAACAATTTTAGGTATTTAAGAGAAACCCTAGAACAGGATATCTAGGTGAGTAGAGAATATGCAGTACTCAATTTGGGCCAAAGTGTCAAAGACCTATTTTGCTTGCCTACTGATTTTAGACTTGTTGAATATAAGCAGACACAGATAACAGAACATAGTTTTACAGTTGTAGGATTTTTTAATCGCTCTATAGGTTTGCCTAGGTGTATAATAGTGATATCCTATGACCATGGTATATAATCATTAATCAGAAACGCAGCAAATCAGTAAATAATTTTAAACGCGCAATTTGGATCCTATAGGCATGCTCTCTAGTAATATTAATTAAGGCAGCGTTGAAAATTTATTAAAGAAATGAATTGATTAGATAATTAAACTGATTCAGAGTCTACAAACATGAGTTAAAGTTAAACTAAGCTGGTTTCAGATCTTATAGGTATGATTTCTAATTAAACATAAGGTGAAGCAAGCAGAATTTATTTGACCAAAGTGAAATCCCTATAGGCATGATCTCTATTATTAAAGCTGATTTAGATCCTATAGGCATGACTTCTAATTATGTGAAAGTAAAACAAGCAGAATTTATTTGAACCAGAGTTGACCCTATTGTAACGACCCGGCCGATCGTTTCAAAAGTTACTGCTCAGTTTCCTCCATTTCTACTTCTTATTGCTTTGTTCAGTGGTATTTTGTATTACAGGGTTGGTTGGCACGGGTTCAGAGAGGTTTTGGTAAGGTTTGTGACACTTAGTCTCTTTTGAGGAAGCTTAAGTTGGAAAATTCAACTGGATGTTGACTTATATGTTAAAGGGCTCGGATATAAGTTCTGATGGTTCGGATAGATTTGGGAGATGATTTGGGACTTAGGAGCGTAATCGGAATATGTTTTGGAGGTTCAGATAGGGTTGAATTGGCGAAATTGGAATTTTGGTGTTTTCGGTTGATAGGTGAGATTTTGATATAGGGGTCAGAATGGAATTCCGGGAGTTGCAGTAGGTCCGTTGTGTCATTTGGGATATGTGTGAAAAATTTCAAGTCATTCGGACGTGGCTTGGTAGACTTTTAAATCAAAAGCGTAATTTGGAAGATTTTGGAATCTTGAGCTTGAATTTGATGTGTTTTGGTTGATTCGATGTTGTTTGAGGTTCTTTGAAGATTGGTATAAGTTTGGATGGTGGTATGTGACTTGTTTGTGCTTTTGGTTGAGGTCCCGGGGGCCTTGGTGTTTTCGGATGGTTGACAGAAAGATAGGAATTTGGAAATGGCAGCTGAAGTGTTGGGGCTGCTGACATAGCCGCATCTGCGGTTAGGAGGCCACAGGTGCGACCCTCGAAGATGCGGAAGGGAGTCGCATAAGCAAAAAGGGCCAAGGAGATCTGGAGCCGCAGAAGCGGTTGAGGTGGCGCACCTGCATTAACGCAGATGTGGGATATGCTTCGCAGATGCGGCGTCTGGGATTTAAGTGATGACCGTAGAAGCGGTGCTCGGATTGCAGAATCGGTTGTGCAGGAGCGGGGAATTGGTTGCAGGTGCGAAAAGCCTGGGCCAGAAGGTATAAAAGCATTCCTTCGCGATTTTGAGCTATTTCTTCACCATTTTTATTTGGGTTTGAGCTTGGGAAGCCATTTTGAAGAGGGATTCAGGGATAACGTCTGGAGGTAAGATTTGTGAACCTAATAATCGATCATAAGGCATTATTTCACAGATTAGACTTTTAATTATGGAAATTAAGGGTTAAAATTTGGGAAACTAGGGCTTGGTATTGGAGACCTTGACTTGAGGATTTGACGGTCCATTTGTGGTCGGATTTTGGGACTTTTGATATGTATGAACTCGTGGGCTATAGTTTGGACCGGATTGAGGTGAGTAATGATTGTAAATGTTGTCCTAATGGTATAAAACCCCAGTTTTCACATCGTTGTACTATAATGAGATGACGCACACGCTAGATGATGAGCGTGGGGTCTTGCACCGTTGGGGATTGTGACTTAGTCCATCCCGAATGACAGTTTTACTGCGTATTTGTTTGAAAATTGTTTGCTATCATCATGTTTTGGGTTGGATGCCATATTTGGGCCTCGTGCCAACTATTTGGACCCTTAGGGGATTTTTACTGCTATTTCCTCACTGTTTGGATTTTATATCTGTACTCAGTCATACTATAATCTATTGTTTTCATAACCCAGCCATGTTTACTATGTTTTAATACTTTAAATGATATTTTGGGCTGAGCATCATGTTTTACTATGCCCGAGTGGCTTTTAGAGATTTCTGACTGAGCAAGGCCGAGGGCTTGTGTTGTGAGGATATTTTTGGGTCGGGCTGCACGCTGCATCAGTGATATATTGATTCATGATTATGAGGCTAAGTGCCTGAGTTGTACTCCATGAGATGGCTTGATATGAGGCTGAGAGCCTATTGATTATGCCACGAGATGGCTTGATATTGCGCTTGGGCCATAAGGGGCCCCTCACGGAGTTTGCACACCCTCAATGAGCGCAGGTACCCATTGTGATATGAGATATAGCCCGAAGGGCTGGTGTTATTCCATGTAGCCCGAGGGGCAGTATTTATGTGTTTATCTCTTCTAGTTACCTATCATTTACTTGTTTAACTGTTAAAAAAGTATTTTAAAGAAGCTTATGCTGAACTAATGTTTTTTATGAGATTTCACTATTTATTTGCACTTTACTGGTTTTACTCTGCCTCTTTATAGCATGTTGTTATATTTTTACGTGATTTCTTATCACTCGGTCTTTATTTATTATTATTACTCACTGAGTTAGAGTACTCACTTTACACCATGCACCCTGCGTGCAGATTCAGGCTCTTCAGGTCCTATTAGAGAGGGTTGATAGCTTCCAACAGATTTTCGGAGTCTACTAGGTAGCTGCTCGACGTTCACAGCCCAGTGTTCTCCCTCTTATAATTATTTCCTTCCCTTGTACTGGAGATTGTAATAGACTATGTAGACCCTTTTCCATATTCCTAGACTTATGTTAGATGCTCATGACTGGTGACACCCTGATGTCGGGTTGTGTTGGTTTTATTTCCGCAAATTGTACTGTTTCACTGCTTATTTGAGATTTAATCGTGTTAAAGACTTAAATTGTGTATTTTAATTGTAAAAAAGAATTGGGTGTTATGTCACCTGGTGTTGTCTTCACGAGAGGCACCATCATGGCTGGTTTCGGGTTTAGGGTCTTGACAAGTTGGTATCAGAGCCTAGGTTACATAGGTCTCACATGTCATGAGCAGGTTTAGTAGAGTCTCGTGGATCGGTACGGAGACGTCAGTATTTATCCTTGAGAGGCTGCAGAACCTTTAGGAAAAAACTTTATATTCTTGAAATTCTTGTCCTACGAATCTGTTGATCTGAGTACTAAACTTCTATTGTTCTATTCTCTCACAGATGGTGAGGACACGCGCAATCGTTCAGGATGGAGGACCACAAGTACCACTAGCTATGACCACTAGAGGCCGAGGACGCGATTGTGGTCGCGGTAGGGGCAGGGGTGTGACCCGCACAGTAGCTAGGACAGCACCTGCAGATCTATCATCCGCCCCAGTTCAGGATCAGGTCCTAGTTGTGGATGCTCCAGCAGCACCAGCTTAGGCACCAGTTGTGCATAGTGTGATTCCGGGTCTTCAGGAGGCCTTGGCTCAGATTCTATCAGTATGCACTGCCTAACTCAGGCGGTTTCAGTTACTACAACCACAACTACTTCTCAGGCCAGGGGAACCAACCAGACTTCCGCCGCTCGCACACCTGAGCAGGTCATGTAGGGACTTCAGACACTGGGGGCACATCTTGCCCAGCCGGTTACGGCTGCTCAGGACTATGTAGCTTCTACCATGCCAGAGGACGAGCAGCATAGGTTGGAGAGGTTTGGTAGAGTTCAGCCTCCGACTTTCAGTGGTGTAGAGGGCGAGGATGCCCAGAGTTTCTTGGATAAGTGTTAGAGGATTCTTCGCACAACGGGTATTCTAGAGACCAGCGGGGTCGCTTTCACTACTTTTCAGTTTTCTGGAGCTGCCTTCACTTGGTGGGAGGCTTTTGAGAGGCGTAGGCCTGTTGGTGCAGCACCCCTTACCTGGCAGCAGTTCTTCGTTCTTTTTTTGGAGAAGTATATGCCACAGTCTCGCAAAGAGGAGCTGCGTAGACAGTTCAAGTGGTTGCATCAGGGAGAGATGACTGTGATGCAATATGAGATGGGGTTTCTGATTTAGCTCATCATGCTATGTGGTTGGTTCCAATAGATAAAGAGAGGATTAAGAGGTTTGTTGATGGCCTCACTTATCAGCTTCGTATTCTCATAACCAGAGAGAGGGTGGCTGGTCCTACTTTTGAGGAGGTTGTAGACATTGCTCCTGAGATTGAGTCAGTTCGTCGCCAGGAGCGAGATGAGAGGGATGCCAAGAGGCCTTGAGGATCTGGTAGTTATGGTAGTGCTCCTTCGAGAGGTTAGTTTCAGCACGGTAGAGGTCGTCCATTTAGGCGGGTTCAGCCAACTTGCCCAGGTTATGGTGGGGCGTCATCGAGTCATGGTTCTCATAGTTCTCATCAGGTCCAGTCATCACTCAGTGCCCTTCCAGCTCAGAGTTCATCCCGTGCTCCGTCAGTTCAGGGCTCTTCTATGCCAGGGGCTTTTGCTAGTCATTTTGGTGCTAGGGGTTCCTTTTAGTCCCCGTCTCTAGAACTAGGGAGTTGCTATAAGTGTGGAGAGATGGGTCATATGTGGAGGTAGTGTCCTTGTCGTCTTGCGGGTTCGTCTTAGCATAGGAGTCAACCATCGACTTCAGCGCTAGTTACTTTACCACCACACACCCAGCCATCTAGGGGTGGAGGTCAGTCAGCTAGGGGTCGCCCTAGAGGGGGAGGTCGATCAGGTGGCCATCAAGCCCGTTTCTATGCACTTTCAGCTAGACCTGATGCTATTGCTTCATATGTTCTTATTATAGGTATTGTCTCAGTTTGTCACAGAGATGCCTTTGTATTATTTGATCCCGGTTCCACTAAGTCTTATGTGTCATCATACTTTGGTCGTTATTGAGATACGCCCCGTGAGTCTCTTGTTTCACCTGTTCATGTATCTACTCCGGTGGGCGATACTGTTGTTGTAGACTGTGTGTACCGATCGTGTCTGGTGACTATTGGGGGTGTGGAGACCAGAGTGGATCTGTTGTTGTTATATATGGTAGACTTCGATGTTATTTTGGGCATGGATTGGCTATCTCTATGTCGTGCTATTCTGGACTGTCATGCTAAGATAGTAACATTGGCTATACTGGGTATGCCACGGATTGAGTGGCGAGGTTTGACTGATTATGTTCCTAGTAGGGTAATTTCATTCTTAAAGGCCCATCGTATGGTTGGGACGGGTTGTCTTTCATATCTAGCCTTTGTGAGGGATGTCGGTGAAGAGACTCCCAGTATTTATTCTATTCCAATTGTGAGGGATTTTCCTGATGTGTTTCCTGTAGACCTGTCGGGCATGCCTCCGGACAGGGATATTGATTTTGGTATTGATCTGGTGTCAGTCACTCATCCTATTTCCATTTCTCCATATTGTATGGAACCAACGGAGTTGAAGGAGTTAAAGGAGCAGCTTCAAGAACTCCTTGAAAAGGGGTACATTCGGTCTAGTGTGTCGCCTTGGGGTGCGCCGGTTCTATTTGTGAAGAAGAATGATGGCACTCTGAGGATGTGCATTGATTATAGGCAGTTGAACAAAGTAACAGTTAAGAACAAGTATCCTTTGCCTTGCATTGATGATTTATTCGACCAGCTTCAAGGAGAGAGAGTGTTCTCCAAGATTGATCTCCGTTTAGGTTATCACCAGTTGATGATCAAGGACTCGGATATTCTTAAGACAGCTTTCAGGACTCGATACGGTCATTATGAGTTCTTGGTGATGTCTTTAGGGCTGGCCAATGCCCCAACAACGTTCATGCATTTGATGAACAGCATGTTCCGGCCTTATCTCAACTCGTTTGTCATAGTTGTCATTGATGATACGTGTAGTCAGGAGGAGCACGCAGAGCATTTGAGAGTTGTCTTGCTGAGATTGAGGGAGGAGAAGCTTTATGCAAAATTCTCCAAGTGTTAGTTTTATCTCAGTTCCGTAGCTTTTTTGGGGCACGTGGTGTCCAGCGAAGGTATTCAGGTAGATCCGAAGAAGATAGAGGTAGTTCAGAATTGCCCCAGACCGTCCTCAGCCACAAATATTCGTAGTTTTCTTGGTTTGACAGGTTATTACCACTGGTTTGTTTAGGGTTTCTCATCTATTGCATCGCCCTTGACCAAGTTGACTCAAAAGGGTGCTCTATTCAGGTGGTCGGACGAGTGTGAAGAGAGCTTTCAGAAGCTCAAGACTGCCTTGACCACAGCTCCAGTGTTAGTTTTGCCATCAGCTTCAGGTTCATATACCGTGTATTGTAATGCTTCGAGAGTTGGTATTGGGTGCGTATTGATGCAGGAGGGTAGAGTTATTGCTTATGCTTCTCGTCAGTTGAAGCCCCATGAGAAGAACTACCTTGTTCATGATTTGGAGTTGGCTGACATTGTTCACACGTTGAAGATTTGGAGGCATTATTTGTATGGTTTGTTTTGTGAGGTGTTTACTGATCATCGTAGCCTCCAACACTTGTTCAAGCAGAATGATCTCAATTTGAGGCAGCGGAGATGGTTGGAGTTGCTAAAGGATTATGATATTACTATCTTGTACCATCCGGGGAAGGCCAATGTAGTGGCCGATGCTTTGAGCCGGAAGGCGGCGAGAATGGGGAGTTTGGCATATATTCCAGTTGGGGAGAGACCTTTTGCAGTTGATATTTAGTCCTTGGCCAATCAGTTCGTTAAGTTGGATATTTCGGAGCCTAGTCGGGTATTGGCTTGTGTAATTTCTCGGTCTTCCCTATATGACCGCATCAGAGAGCGCAATATGATGATCCTCATTTGGTTGTCCTTAAGGAGAGAGTTCAGCATGATAATGCTAGAGATGTGACTATTGGTGATGACGGTGTTGAGGATGCAGGGCCGGATATATGTGACAAATGTAGATGGGATTCGGGAGTTGATTTTGGAGGAGGCCCATAGCTCGCGGTATTCCATTCATCCGGGTGCCGCGAAGATGTATCAGGATCTGAGATAGCACTATTGGTGGAGGAGAATGAAAAAGGACATTGTGGGATTTGTAGTTCGGCGTCTCAATTGTCAGCAGGTGCAATATGAGCATCAGAGATCGGGTGGCTTGCTTCAGCGGATGGATATTCCAGAGTGGAAGTGGGAGCGAATCACCATAGACTTGGTAATTGGGCTCCCACAGACTTTGAATAAGTTCGATGCTATTTGGGTGATTGTGGATTGGCTGACCAAGTCCGCGCACTTTATTCCTATGTGTACTACCTACTCTTCAAAGCGGTTGGCAGAGATCTATATCCGGGAGATTGTTCGTTTGCATGGTGTCCCAATTTCCATCATTTCAGATAGGGGCACTCAGTTTACTTCACAGTTTTGGAGGTCTGTGCAGCGAGAGTTGGGTACTCAGGTTAAGTTGAGCACAACTTTTCACCCTCAGATTGACGGGCAGTCCGAGCGCACTATTCAGATATTGGAGGACATGTTGCGTGCTTGCGTCATTGATTTCGGAGGGTCATGGGATCAGTTTTTTCCGCTCTTAGAATTTGCTTATAACAACAGTTACCAATCAAGTATTCAAATGGCTCCATATAAGGCTTTGTATGAGAGGAAGTGTAGATCTCTAGTTGGTTGGTTTGAGCCGGGTGAGGCAAGATTATTGTGGACAGACTTGATGTATGATGCTTTAGAAAAGGTAAAGGTGATTCAGGACAGGTTTCATAAAGCACAGTCGAGACAAAAGAGTTATGCTGACAGG
Organism: Nicotiana tabacum; assembly: GCF_000715075.1. Lineage (NCBI taxonomy): Eukaryota > Viridiplantae > Streptophyta > Magnoliopsida > Solanales > Solanaceae > Nicotiana > Nicotiana tabacum. The sequence goes on from NC_134090.1 coordinate 146,196,207, forward strand.
AAGGTTCGGGATGTGTCCTACATGATTGGTGAGAAGGTTCTGTTGAAGGTTTTGCCCATGAAGGGTGTTATGAGATTTGGGAAGAAGGGTAAATTGAGTCCTCGGTTCGCTCTCCATTCATTTGGTCACGTCCCAACTGTAGGAATAGTTGACTCCTTTTGTGGTCAGTAGGGTTGCTCACATGTTCATTAGTTGACTCTGTGACTACATATGTGCTATTAGTCAAATTTTATGACTTGTTTGCCTATGGTGCTTCTTGACTGATATCTCCATCACCAGTAATGATTCCCTTCTCGGTCATAGGGTTATTGTCATCAAATATAACATACACTGATTCTTCTACAGATAATGTACATTTGTTATATTCTCTAAAAGATCTACTATTAATGGAGTAACCGAGAAAAATACCTTCATCACTCGTTGGATCAAACTTTTCAAGGTTATCCTTACCATTATTGTGGATGAAACACTTAGTTCCAAATGGATGAAAATGTGATGACCCACAAGGTCATCTTTTATTTTAGAAGTCTAATCCATATTTCGAGGCCTTAAAACCTCCTTTTATCTCTCCTCAATTTGTGTACATAGTCCGAGTGTGTATCTGGAAAACTCATATGTGAAAAATTTACGAAATGATGCTTTTTTGCTTAAAAAGATGATTTTTGTTAACTACGGTCAACATTTTGGGTAAACGAACATGTACCCATGTTCGATGGTCCTGAAGGGTCCGTTGTAAAACATGAGATTTGGGCATATGCTCGAAATCGAATTCCGAGGTCCCTAGCCCGAGAAATGAATTTTTGAAGAAAATTATTAAAATTAAAATATAATAGTTTTTAGTAATTGAATAATGTTTGATTTTGTTGGTATCGGGCCCGTATTTTGATTTCGGAGCCTGATACAGGTCCGTTATAATATTTAAGCCTTATCTATGAAATTTGGTGAAAAACGAAAGTGATTTGACGTGATTCGGACCTCTGGTTGAAAAGTTAGAAGTTTTGAAACTTTCTTGAAAATTTCATGCAATTTGGTGCTAAATTTGTAGTTCTAGGTGTTATTTTGGCGATTTGATCGCACGAGCAAGTTCATATGATGTTTTAAGACTTCTGTACATGTTTGATTTGGAGCCCCGAGGTCTCAGGTAGTGCTGTATGGTGGGCCGGGCTGGGATCGGGACCGGACCGGGCTCGCGGTCCTAAGGGCTAAACGGGCCTGGCGGGACAGTCCTGGTGGGCCGGTCCTTAATGGTGCAAAAAGCACGGGGCGGGCCGGGTATGAAAAAATAGCCCATGAGCCCGGGACCGGCTGGCGGGCCTGGGCCGGTCCTACCGGGCCAAACGGGCCTAACGGCTATTTTTAAAAAAAAATAGCAACGGTCAAAAATTAAAAAAGTAGCCGTTGGGCTGCAATTTTGACCGTTTGGAACTTTCAAAAATAGCCATTTTGCCCCCAAACTTTATATAATTACACTTTTTCTCAATTCTCAACTATAAATACCTCCTCATTCTTTCATTTTTACTCACCAATTTATCAATCTCTCTCAATCTCTCTACTATAATTGCTTATTTTATTGTTGAAATTTCGTGAAAAATTGTGAAGTTGGTGAATTGAAGTATTCAAGTGTTCAACGATTTTCAATTTTCAAGAAGTTGTTCGGCAATTCGGTAAACGCATTCCAACTCTTAAGTTTTAATATTATAGTTTTGTTAGTTTTATTTAGTATAATTATAATTAATATTGCATTTGCTTTGAAAAATATTTTTGGTGGTAAGGGTAAAGCTAAAACTGGTGAAAGTAGTGGCCAACCTACTACCCTTCCCCCGGCTCCCCGACCCAGACCTGGTAGACGTCCTGCTGCTCCTATTATTCTTGATAGTGATAACCCCTGTTTTCAATTTTCTGATAGTCAATTTTGCCATAATGTTGCTCCAGGTGAAAATTTAGATGATGAAACTATGAATGCTCTTTATCCTAATGAAACTATCTTTGAAAATGAGGATGAAGATGAAACCCAACCGGATTTAGATGATACACCTACTAGTCCTGTTAATAACCCAACTGATGTACCGCCCGACCCACCTGTAGAAACCCCTAGTGTCACACCTCCTTTTTCCGCACCCGCGAGGGTGCAAGGGAGTTTTTCCAATTAAAGGACAATCGAGACGGGATTGGTTTATTTATTTCAGAGTCGCCACTTGGGAGATTTAGGGTGTCCCAAGTCACCAATTTTAATCCCGAATCGAGGAAAAGAATGACTCCATATTACAGTCTGCGTACCAGAAATCCGGATAAGGAATTCTGTTAACCCGGGAGAAGGTGTTAGGCATTCCCGAGTTCTGTGGTTCTAGCACGGTCGCTCAACTGTTATATTCGGCTTGATTATCTGATTTTATACAAATATGAACTTATGTGCAAATTTTATCTTTTAACCGCTTTATTATTATTGTTTTTAAAAGAAATGTGAACATCGCTTAAAACACGTCTTTGGACTGCGTCACATGAAATGCACCCACAATCCGGAACACGTTTTATTTGATGTTTTGGGATTTGGATTCGGGTCGCATGAAATGCACACCCAGGCTTAAGAAAGTAAAATATTAAACACGCGCCTAAAGAGACTATCGCGTTATTATTTTGGGGAAGACCGTGAAATTCGCTAAACGGTCCTTCCGAATTCTAATTAAACCATACATTTTGTGAGGGCCCCACAATCTATACGTTTTATTTGGCGAGGCTCGTCTCATTTTTATTTTTAAAGGATAAACCTACAATGACTATATTTTCTATTAAGTTCGTCTCTAAAATAAAAGAAAATCTCTTAATTATTTACATGCTGAAAAACGTAACTTATTAGTTATTAGTTTACGGCTAATGCGAAAGGAAAATTGCGATCGAGTTTGTACAAAGAAAAACTGCTTTCATTTCATATTCTGTTATTCAATAATACTAGAACATGAGATTGACCATAATATCAAAACAGATTAATTATTCTCCGATTAATTTAAACTAACATTATTAGATGAAGAAAGTATACATATGCAACCTCATTATTCATTAATCATTCAACTACATCTTTATACGAAGAAAGAAAAATTATATTCAACCACAAATCTAAACAGGAGGAATTCAACAGGAACAAAGCCTGATTAATATTTCATTTTTTGCTTCAAGCCGAGATTGTACAAATGTGTACCTTGAAACAGCAGTACAAGAACAAAAGAAGGAGAAGTCAGCAGCAGTAATAACACAGCAACAGCAGATTCAGCAACACCGCAAACCAGTACAGTAGGAATAGCAGAAAACCCAGGAGACTATAAACGACTCCAAGTATAGAGAAGAAGTAAAAGGCAGGAAGGTTCTGACTATTTCAGATCTTAAGCGAGGCAATGAAGCAGTAACTATTCTTTTTCAACTTCAAAACTCTCCAAAATGAATTCTGCCCCTGTATATTCAGTGTATCCAGAATGTATATCGGGTGTATACTTCTCACTCCGCCCCCTCTTTTTTATTCTCTCTATCTAGTTTTTCCTCTTTTTTTCCCCTTCTTCCTAAAATTCTCTTCTATTTATAGCAAAATTTTCGAAATTTTCAGATTTTTTTTTAAAATTCCAACTTTAATTACTTTATCTTATTTAAAATCCCACTTTTTATTTTTTTAAAAGAGAATCTCACTTTATTTAACTTTTCTTTAAAAAACAAACCACTATCTTTTCTTTTTCTTTTAAAAATGCTACTTCAATTACTTTAAATTTTTTAAATTTTCAGATACCTTTATATTTATTTTTTAATTCCAACCTTATTTTACTTTTAAATTTTTTAAAACTTTTACTTTTTAAAAATTTTCTACATTCTTTTACTTTTTTTTTATTTTTTTATTTTTTATTTTTTTAAAATCATTTCCGAAATTACTATATATATATTTTTTAAAATAAAAATAATAAATAAAATAAAATATTTTCGGATTTTTTATATATATAAAAAACAAAAAATAAAACTATTAATAGTGATAATTCACTTTTTATTTTTTATTTTTTTGGTTTTGTTTTGTGTTGGACAAAAATGAAGAAGGGGTGTTGGGTTAATGGAGCGGACCGGATCGACCCGGTTTGAAACGGACCGGGTCATGGGGAAAGTTGGGCAATTATTTGGGCCTGTGGTTTGAAATTGAAGAAGTGGCCCAATCCGATTTTTCTTTGTATTTTTGTTCTTTTTTCTTCTTTTATTTTTCTAAAACTAAATTATAAAAGTACTTAAATTATTATTAAGAACTAAATTAAGTTATAAAAGCGCAAATTAACTTCCTATAACAATTAACGCACAATTAAGTAATAATTAAGCATAAAATTGTTCATTTGGACATTAAATGCTAAAAATGCAAAAGATGCCTATTTTTGTATTTTTTATTAATTTAACAAATAAACATGCATAGACAAACATACAAATAGTTACACAAAATATCACAAAAATTGCACACCAAGAAAAATTATTTTATTTTTTTGAATTTTTTGGGAGTAATTCTCATATAGGGCAAAAATCACGTGCTTACAGCTACCCCTCTTTGCCCGAAGACACGAAGGGTTTTCGTGCAAAGTTCGTGCAAAGATAAAGCGAGCGATTTTTGCCCATCCGAGTACTCCGTGTGAAGCATTTTTTGAAAAAGATTTGACCGAACCTTTGCTTCAAAGGTTTCCTACATATCCTGGGCTAAACAGGAATCAGGTCAATGTAGTTCGGGAAGTTTTGGTAGCTGGGACTACCGTGGGACTGCGATGTTACTGCTGTTGCATGATGTTATCACTGCTTACCGATCTCCTTGTTACACCGTGTTTAAAAGAAAACAAGAAGCTAGGCTAGGCTGAAATTTGTTCTTGTTGCCTTGCTTTCTTGTTGGCTTGTGCTTCCTCCGATGCTTTTCTTCCTTGAACTTGGGAATGATACTGGCCCTTTGCTTTTCTGAATACCAGTTTTCATCATTTTTCTTGGTCCGCTAGGGACATGGCTTTCTTCATCAAGATTTTCGGCGGTTCCTCTGGTGGGTACGGCTCTCTTCATCAGACTTGTTATGCTGGGCATGATTTAATGTTCACCAGCTGCTTCTTTCAAGACGCGTCCTTTCTTCCTTTTGACTCATGCGCCTGAATTTGTGCTGGGACCTCTTGTTGCAACCTTCTGCTTCCCGGTGCTGGGGATTTTATTGTTTACTGCTGGGGATTCCTGTTGTAACCTTCCGCCTTCTGGTGGGGTTACTAATTCCAAAATCTGTAGTACAAGACTAAAAAGTTGCTTAAATGCAAAATTATGAAATGGATGCCCGCATTATACTGGTGGGCGACCTAGAGCTGAAAGTATTCCCGCATTTTACTGGTGGGCGACCTAGAACATGAATGTATTCCCGTATTTTACTGGTGGGCGACCTAGAACTGAAATGTATTCCCGCATTTTACTGGTGGGTGACCTAGAACATGAATGTATTCCCGCATTTTACTGGTGGGCGACCTAGAACTGAAAGTATTCCCGCATTTTACTGGTGGGCGACCTAGAACTGAAATGTATTCCCGCATTTTACTGGTGGGCGACCTAGAACTGAAAGTATTCCCGCATTTTACTGGTGGGCGACCTAGAACAGAAAGTATTCCCGCATTTTACTGGTGGGCGACCTAGAACTGAAAGTATTCCCGCATTTTACTGGTGGGCGACCTAGAACAGAAAGTATTCCCGCATTTTACTGGTGGGCGACCTAGAACATAATGTATTCCCGCATTTTACTGGTGGGCGACCTAGAACAGAATGTATTCCCGCATTTTACTGGTGGGCGACCTAGAACAGAAAGTATTCCCGCATTTTACTGGTGGGCGACCTAGAACTGAAATGTATTCCCGCATTTTACTGGTGGGCGACCTAGAACAGAATGTATTCCCGCATTTTACTGGTGGGCGACCTAGAACTGAAAGTATTCCCGCATTTTACTGGTGGGCGACCTAGAACATAATGTGAAAGGACAGAAATGTATGCCTCTGTTATATGGGCGGGCTCCCAACTTCAATACTAACCTAGGAGGAAATGCCTCTCCTATGGGAAAAACTAAACTTAGGAGGAAATGCATCTCCTATGGGTAAAACAAACTTAGGAGGAAATGCATCTCCTATGGGTGAAAACTAAACTTAGGAGGAAATGCATCTCCTATGGGTAAAACAAACTTAGGAGGAAATGCATCTCCTATGGGTGAAACTAAAACAAACTTAGGAGGAAATGCATCTCCTATGGGTAAAATAAACTTTAGGAAAGTATTCCACTCGTTATTCAGGTGGGCGCCTGGTTTCAAAAATAACTTTTAAAATAAACGTCATTCCTCTCTTCAGGCGGGCTCCTGATTTCAACAAATTTGAAAATAAAATGCCATTCCTTTCTTTAGGTTGGCGAGGTTTAAACAACTTTAAAAATAAACGCCACTCCTCTCTTCAGGCGGGCTCCTGATTTCAACAACTTTTAACAGTAAACGCCATTCCTCTCTTCAGGCGGGCTCCTGATTTTAACAACAACTTTTTAAAGTAAACGCCATTCCTTTCTTCAGGCGGGCTCCTGATTTTAACAACAACTTTAAAAATAAACACCATTCCTCTCTTCAGGCGGGCTCCTGATTTTAACTACAACTTTAAAAATAAACGCCATTCCTCTCTTCAGGCGGGCTCCTGATTTTAACAACAACTTAGGAGGAAATGCCTCTTCTATGGGTAAAACTAAAACAAACTTAGGATGAAATGCATCTCCTATGGGTAGAACTCTAAAATTAACTTAGGAGGAAATGCATCTCCTATGGGTAAAAACTAACTTAGGAGGAAATGCGTCTCCTATGGATAAAACTAAACTTAGGAGGAAATGCGTCTCCTATGGGTGAAACTAAACTTTTAGGAGAAAATGCATCTCCTATGGGTAAAACTTAGGAAGTGCGTCTCCTATTGGTAAAACTTGACCTAGGAAGTGCGTCTCCTATTGGTAAAGACATGGAATGTATCCCCTTGTTATACAGGTGGGCACCTAAAATATGCAATGGACAGACAAGAAAAGTATTCCTCTCGTTATTCAGGTGGGCGCCTGGTTTTAACAACAACTTTGAAAATAAAATCCTATTCGAGGGCGGATGAACCCAAAATATCCTATTCGAGGGCGGACGAACCCAAAATATCCTATTTGAGGGCGGACGAACCCAAAAATATCCTATTTGAGGGCGGACGAACCCAAAATATCCTATTCGAGGGCGGACCTATTCGAAGGCGGATGAACCCAAAATATCCTATTCGAGGGCGGATGAACCCAAAAGATCCTATTCGAGGGCGGATGAACCCAAAATATCCTATTCGAGGGCGGATGAACCCAAAAGATCCTATTCGAGGGCGGATGAACCCAAAAGATCCTATTCGAGGGCGGATGAACCCAAAAGATCCTATTCGAGGGCGGATGAACCCAAAAGATCCTATTCGAGGGCGGATGAACCCAAAATATCCTATTCGAGGGCGGATGAACCCAAAATATCCTATTCGAGGGCGGATGAACCCAAAATATCCTATTCGAGGGCGGATGAACCCAAAATATCCTATTCGAGGGCGGATGAACCCAAAATATCCTATTCGAGGGCGGATGAACCCAAAAGATCCTATTCGAGGGCGGATGAACCCAAAAGATCCTATTCGAGGGCGGATGAACCCAAAATATCCTATTCGAGGGCGGATGAACCCAAAATATCCTATTCGAGGGCGGATGAACCCAAAAGATCCTATTCGAGGGCGGATGAACCCAAAAGATCCTATTCGAGGGCGGATGAACCCAAAATATCCTATTCGAGGGCGGATGAACCCAAAATATCCTATTCGAGGGCGGATGAACCCAAAATATCCTATTCGAGGGCGGATGAACCCAAAATATCCTATTCGAAGGCGGATGAACCCAAAATATCCTATTCGAGGGCGGATGAACCCAAAATATCCTATTCGAGGGCGGATGAACCCAAAATATCCTATTCGAGGGCGGATGAACCCAAAATATCCTATTCGAGGGCGGATGAACCCAAAAGATCCTATTCGAGGGCGGATGAACCCAAAATATCCTATTCGAGGGCGGATGAACCCAAAATATCCTTAAGACTTGAAAATGTCTTACCTCGAATACTTGCTGGGGATTATTTTGCTTGGGATGAATTTTCCCTTTCTACCTTCCCCAATTTTTTTTTTTAATTATTATTATTATTTTTTATTATTAGCTTCTTTCTTTGAAGACTAACTCCCTTGAGACTCGTTTTGCCTTTCCCCGAAAGGAACCGTTGAGGATACCGATTTTCACCAAACTCGTGTTGGACTCCTCGAAACTGCTAGGGATAACACTGTTGGGGAATTATTTACTTACCTGTTGGGGGTAAAATGTTATCAGCTGGGGATAATGCTGTCGTGGATAACACTGCTGGGGGATTCTGATTCCATTGCTGGGGAACAACTTCCTCCATTGAAACTTATTATGTTGGGGCAACACTGGTTCTAAGACCACTTCCCTTGAGACTGGTGTTATATTTATTTTTCCCCGCATGGGTACCTGACTTACAGAAAATTTTCTAAATGGAAGGAAAATTTTCTGCCCCAGTTTGGTAATATCCCTTGTGGCATGCATTTCTGGCGTCAATGCCCATTCCTTTACCTGTTTCAAATCAAACAAAATTTGTTAGTTTAAAACATGGTGGTTGGTTGTGATACTCCTACTGGGATGGTTTTCCCTTTCTCCTTCCTTGCTTTACGCTCCACAACTTGTTGGGGATGATATTATTTGCTGGGGATAATTCCTTTCTGGGGATATCCCTCTTCTTTTGTGGCATAGCTCGGAAACTGGCATTTCCCCGACCTTTTAGTCTAGTATGAATTTCCCAAATCATGCTCATTGCTCTCCTTGATTTGCCCACGGGCTTTGGCCTTGAGGTTTATAACCTTTGATAAAGGCAATGGTATCCCTCTTGACACTTGTCAGTCCTTCTGTCAATTCCCTTCTGTTGGGGATATCTTTTGACACTGGCCTCGCGTTTGTTCCCTGCTGACTATACCACTTGGTTGTACTAGTCAGATCTCATTTTGGAAAGTTGATGGCCTATTTTGAAGTCAGTTCACACTTGTTCTGACCAAACAGACTCTATTGGGGATTTTTCTATGAAAGGAAAAAGATAAAAGGGAACAGAATAAAGACAAAAGAAAAGATGACTCTTTAACAAAAGAAACTATAAATAAAAATCTATCAAATGGAGATACCAGCTCTAATGGTCATGACATGCACATGTAGCCTATCCTCTACCGTCAATCATCTTTCAAGATCTTCAATTGGCGATTCCCCATCTGATTCTCAATCTTATTCGACTTGTAGTGCCCGAAGGGTTTTCACTATCAAGTCTCTCTCATTTTTGGTTTTCTCTCAGCTTTCAACGCCTTATGGTGCCTGTGAAGGTTTTCACCGATAAGACTCTCTCATTTGTATGACTTTCCAGCTGGGGATTTGGAGTGTCGCCGGTATGACTCTTTATGCTGGGGATTAGAGTCCTTTCTGCTGTGGAACAGAATTTTATGCTCACCGGGGAGACTCTCATTTGTCTGACTTGGCATCTTTTGAAGACTGATCAGAAGGTCTTTCATTGGACCGTAATGTGGGTTTTGGATAGGGCTAGAAAAAAAGGTATTAAAGGCTCAAAAAATGCATTAATTTTGGGTTATTAGTTACAACCTTCGGAATTAGATTCATTTACAACAAACGCAACCTCTGCCCCAGTTTCTTGCTTGGGGATATTTTAATTGATTTTTTTTATATTTTTTTTTCAAAACTATGACCGAGCCGTGAAGCGCCTACGTATCCTCTTTGAGGAATCAGTTCAAACGTAGTTCCCAATTCCTCTTTTTCATTTGACTTTCTTTTGTTTTTGTTTTTTTTGTTATCATTTTTCTCTTCTTCTTTTTTTTTTCTCTTTTTTCGTTTTATTGTTTTTCTTTTCTTTGTTTTACATGTTTTGCGTCTCTAACTTGTTGTTACCGATTCCTAATGAGGGGTATGAAAGAAAATAAACAAGGCTCAAAAGGGGTAACGAGGGATAAAGTGTTTAGGTAGCAAAACAAAATGCCTTCGTCATTCCAGTCTTCAAAACATGCCAAATGCAAACAACACAATTGATCATAGATTTATAGTCTCTTCCGATGGTGCTGGACTTGACAATCATATTCATATTTGCTTTTTCATTTGTCAATTCTAAAACACCGTTGGGTGACACTCTTATTATCATGAATGACCCTCATGCCAATTTGGCGAATCTTGCTTTTAACGGTTTTATTTGTGTTTTACTTGCCGTAGTTCCACATGACTCGGGCTCCAAATAATCTTGAACCGTTCTTACTCCCTTTAAACGCTTTGATCACCTTCCCAGGGTTTTATGATTAACTTTTAAGATTAGGCCCAAACTGGGTGGGCATGTCATGTCACTAGAATCGACATTGAATAAAAATGATAAAAGGACTAAACAAAAGAAAACTGGAAATAATAGAAGACCGGATTTTGCATTTAGATTACCGGTGAAATGGTTTGAAAAGACAAAAACAAACCGGAATAAAATCCTAAACAACCTGGGCAAAACTTAAACAAACCGTTATGACAAAAAATGGAAAGATAAGCGGAAAGATATTGATACAAAACAAAATCCGAATTACAATCCTAATAATCCGAACAAACAGAAATGACAACAAAATAAGCCGCCACAAGCTTCTCTCTTGTTAACCAAAGAACGGAGCGTCCTCCCACTTTATCAAAACTGGCATCTTAGCCACTGAGCTTCGCATCAATACTGCCAAGACCATTATCAGCTTCAGTATCATCCATCTTCGTCAACAAGTTCCCAATAGGATTCAAGTGCTTCTGTTATCAGGCCTGATCCCCGCAGAGTGTGTATCATGGGGTGCAAGTAAAGGAATCTGAGTGTCATCGTCCGGCTTACCACAAACCAACCACCTTAACTTTTTTGCAAAACAAACAGGTTAGAATGGACTAAGTCAGTCCTCATTATTAACAACATCTTTTTTTCTTTTTCTCTTTTTTTCGATGTTTTTTTTCCTTTTTTTTTTCATTTTTCTGTCTCTTTTTTTTTTTTCATTTTTCCTTTTTGATTTTTTTCATTTTTTTTGTTGTGGTCGAATCTTATGGAGATTGCCTACGTATCATGACCCCGCATGAATCAGACCTTGCGTAGTTCGGACAAAATGAAAGGTAAAAGCAATGAAACATTTTTTCTTTATCAATTTTCATAATAAAACAAATTGGGTTTCGAAGGTTTAAAGATGACCTACAAACTTGAAAATCAAACAACCCGCATATTCTAATCAAAAGATTTACAAAAACAACGGCCAGCTTCCTTTCCCCGTTTGTAAAATGCAACCAAACCGTTATTTTTGCAAATGTGGCCCCTGTCAAACTTCACATGAATTTTGAGGCCGGGGAGGATTATTTTGACACTTTACCAACTTGTCCATTCTTTTACGAAAAAAACCTTTCGACAACTGAAAGATACTCTAAGGCTATTTCGGCAAGAACGGTTTAACACGCGGCCGAAGCTGGCTCGGCTTATTATGACAAAATTCAAACGGTATTCACCTGACCGCCGACTCTTTGTTTTTTTTTTTCAAATTATAATAAAAACCTGATGTTGCAAACACGGCCCTTCAGCACCTCGGGGACGAAGATTTTTAAGGATGTGTGGGTCCATATCTCAAAATGACCCAAAGGTGGCTGTTTATGCCAGGTCAGCCTTCCGGCGTCCCTTTCGGGAACATTCGGCTATTTATGACAAAACAGCATCACCTGACTTATTTATAACTCTTTTTATCGTTTTTCAAATTAGAAAAGTCAATATTGCAAACACGGCCTTTCAACGTCTCGGGGACGAAGATTTTTAGGTTGTGGGGGTCAACTGGACCAAGTCTTAAAAAATGACCCAAAGGTGGCTGTTTATGCAAAGTCAACCTTCCGGCGTCCCATTCGAGAACATTCGGCTATTTATGACAAAACAACATCACCAAAATTAAAATTTGACATATATTTTTTGTTATTTATTTATTTTTGGCTTTTTTAGCAAAAGGTGGGGTTGGACCCGATGAGAGTTGCCTACGTATCTCACATCTGGTGAGAATCAAACCCGCGTAGTTCGGGCAATCAAGAATAAGTAGATGAACTAACTTTTTTTTTTAATTTGCGAAAGAACTACTTTAAAAGAAGAAAGGAAGTATTTTTTTTGATTGATTTTCCTTTTTTAAAAGAAAGACTTCTAAGATATATATTTTTTGAATTTTCGTTTTTTTTTATTCTAAAGAAAAGAAGAAAATATTTTTCGGAATTTTACCTTTAATAAAAGAAATGCTTCTCAAAATGTTTTTTTGAATTTTGAATTTTCTTTTCAATTTTGAAAGAAGAATCAAAATATTTTCGGATTTTTTTTATTATTATTATTATTTAAAAAAAAACAATTAGAAAGACTTTCTAAAGAAGTCCATAATGGAAAATATTTTTGGATTTTTTTTGTTTTGAAAATTGGGGGTCTAAAAACTTTTCTAGACTTTTTGGCAAGACAAATATTTTTGCAACAAATAAAGACATATATATATTTTTTTGGAAATTAAAAAAATATATATATATATATATATATATATACATGTATATATACTTGCGACAAATAATGAAAGACTCTTTTCTTTTTTTCTTTTTTTTTTATTTGTTGCATTTTCATAAACAACTAAGTAATAATAAAAAAACATTTTTTAAAAAAATAAGACTCTTTTTCATTTTCATTTTCATGGCAAAACAAACTATTTTCTTTTCTATTTTTTTTTTTGAAAAACAAAACAGAACAATGATGATTTTTTTTCTATTTTTCCTTTTAATAAAACAACTAATAAGACATTTTTTCATTTTCTCAAAATATCGGCAGAGTTTTGACAGTATTTGTTTTTTTTTTCGAAATAAACAATCAATTCCCTAACCGCTATTTTTCGATTTCACAATATTCATAATATTCAAACACCGGTCAGCGAGACAAAATAAATGCACGGAAAACAAATAGGATGCATCAGGATGGTCTTTTCATATCAGGTTGCTAGTCCTAGACGGACCCAACCCCTGTGTTGAGTCCCCTAAGTCAAATGCAACGTGATGCAAATAAGCGTTCCTACTAGGGATCCGGCATGAAGTCACGTTATTCTATGTTCAAAAACCTGGGTCGGTGTTCTAGACAGTGTACCCGAGCGGACAACTCGAGTTGAGGAAGGAGCTCCTTTCCGGGAACCAAAAGGCCAGCCGGCTTAGAAACTTTCCGAGCCTCTTTTATTCAGGGTATGACACTAACAGAATAGGGAGTCTTAACCAGTAAGCACATCCCCGGAGGTAAGAAGAGTAGGTTTCGACACAGTTTATATGTACAGTTCAAATAAAATCAAAGCAGTAAAAGCAGCATTTAGCACATTAGGCTCAAACATGTAAAAATCAGATAAAACCAAATATAACAATTTATCTAAGCTCGAATTTCTAACCCTGAACCAGTGGTTCTGGGTAATAATCCCCAGCAGAGTCGCCAGAGCTGTCACACCTCCTTTTTCCGCACCCGCGAGGGTGCAAGGGAGTTTTTCCAATTAAAGGACAATCGAGACGGGATTGGTTTATTTATTTCAGAGTCGCCACTTGGGAGATTTAGGGTGTCCCAAGTCACCAATTTTAATCCCGAATCGAGGAAAAGAATGACTCCATATTACAGTCTGCGTACCAGAAATCCGGATAAGGAATTCTGTTAACCCGGAAGAAGGTGTTAGGCATTCCCGAGTTCCGTGGTTCTAGCACGGTCGCTCAACTGTTATATTCGGCTTGATTATCTGATTTTATACAAATATGAACTTATGTGCAAATTTTATCTTTTAACCGCTTTATTATTATTGTTTTTAAAAGAAATGTGAACATCGCTTAAAACACGTCTTTGGACTGCGTCACATGAAATGCACCCACAATTCGGAACACATTTTATTTGATGTTTTGGGATTTGGATTCGGGTCGCATGAAATGCACACCCAGACTTAAGAAAGTAAAATATTAAACACGCGCCTAAAGAGACTATCGCGTTATTATTTTGGGGAAGACCGTGAAATTCGCTAAACGGTCCTTCTGAATTCTAATTAAACCATACATTTTGTGAGGGCCCCGCAATCTATACGTTTTATTTGGCGAGGCTCGTCTCATTTTTATTTTTAAAGGATAAACCTACAATGACTATATTTTCTATTAAGTTCGTCTCTAAAATAAAAGAAAATCTCTTAATTATTTACATGCTGAAAAACGTAACTTATTAGTTATTAGTTTACGGCTAATGCGAATGGAAAATTGCGATCGAGTTTGTACAAAGAAAAACTGCTTTCATTTTATATTCTGTTATTCAATAATACTAGAACATGAGATTGACCATAATATCAAAACAGATTAATTATTCTCCGATTAATTTAAACTAACATTATTAGATGAAGAAAGTATACATATGCAACCTCATTATTCATTAATCATTCAACTACATCTTTATACGAAGAAAGAAAAATTATATTCAACCACAAATCTAAACAGGAGGAATTCAACAGGAACAAAGCCTGATTAATATTTCATTTTTTGCTTCAAGCCGAGATTGTACAAATGTGTACCTGGAAACAGCAGTACAAGAACAAAAGAAGGAGAAGTCAGCAGTAGTAATAACACAGCAACAACAGATTCAGCAACACCGCAAACCAGTACAGTAGGAATAGCAGAAAACCCAGGAGACTATAAACGACTCCAAGTATAGAGAAGAAGTAAAAGGCAGGAAGGTTCTGACTATTTCAGATCTTAAGCGAGGCAATGAAGCAGTAACTATTCTTTTTCAACTTCAAAACTCTCCAAAATGAATGCTGCCCCTGTATATTCAGTGTATCCAGAATGTATATCGGGTGTATACTTCTCACTCCGCCCCCTCTTTTTTATTCTCTCTATCTAGTTTTTCCTCTCTTTTTTCCCCTTCTTCCTAAATTTTCTCTTCTATTTATAGCAAAATTTTCGAAATTTTCAGATTTGTTTTTTTATTATTTTATTATTTTTTTAATTAAAAGAAATCCCACTTACAAATTGCTTTTATTTTTTTTAGAAAAAGAAATCCCACCTTTATTTACTTTTATTTTTAAAATTCCAACTTTAATTACTTTATCTTATTTAAAATCCCACTTTTTATTTTTTTAAAAGAGAATCTCACTTTATTTAACTTTTCTTTAAAAAACAAACCACTATCTTTTCTTTTTCTTTTAAAAATGCTACTTTCAATTACTTTAAATTTTTTAAATTTTCAGATACCTTTATATTTATTTTTTAATTCCAACCTTATTTTACTTTTAAATTTTTTAAAACTTTTTACTTTTTTAAATTTTCTACATTCTTTTACTTTTTTTTATTTTTATTTTTTTATTTTTTTAAAATCATTTCCGAAATTACTATATATATATATTTTTTAAAATAAAAATAATAAATAAAATAAAATATTTTCGGATTTTTTTTATATATAAAAAAAACAAAAAATAAAACTATTAATAGTGATAATTCACTTTTTATTTTTTATTTTTTTGGTTTTGTTTTGTGTTGGACAAAAATGAAGAAGGGGTGTTGGGTTAATGGAGCGGACCGGATCGACCCGGTTTGAAACGGACCGGGTCATGGGGAAAGTTGGGCAATTATTTGGGCCTGTGGTTTGAAATTGAAGAAGTGGCCCAATCCGATTTTTCTTTGTATTTTTGTTCTTTTTTCTTCTTTTATTTTTCTAAAACTAAATTATAAAAGTACTTAAATTATTATTAAGAACTAAATTAAGTTATAAAAGCGCAAATTAACTTCCTATAACAATTAACGCACAATTAAGTAATAATTAAGCATAAAATTGTTCATTTGGACATTAAATGCTAAAAATGCAAAAGATGCCTATTTTTGTATATTTTATTAATTTAACAAATAAACATGCATAGACAAACATACAAATAGTTACACAAAATATCACAAAAATTGCACACCAAGAAAAATTATTTTATTTTTTTGAATTTTTTGGGAGTAATTCTCATATAGGGCAAAAATCACGTGCTTACACCTAGTTTTAATAGACAACCTCTTAAACGCCTAGAAACATCATTAGTTTGGAATTTTTTTACTCAAGCAAGAGAACAAAATAAGGCTAAGTGTAAAACATGTGGGAAATTACTGGCGCATAAATATACTGGAGACCGTAGCGGCACGGGTAGTTTGACTAGGCACATAAAAACACACCCTAGAGATTAAGTTAGATATTTACAAATGAAAGCGCAGCTAGAGGGAACACATGTAGATTCTGATGTTAACCCTAGTACAGGTTCAAATCTAGTTCAACCAGGAATTAACACTTTCAAATTGCTACAAATGCATTTTCTACAAATTGCTTTTTTTAAAACATTTTCAAATTGCTACAAATGCATTTTCTGGGCAATATTATCCTACTATTTCAAACTGTTTAGTTTATATTGCAGCACTATGTGATTTGTTTGTTGAATTTTCGGAGGGTGGGGAAATTTATCAACTTGCTATAAATGAAAAGAAAGAAAAGTTTAAAAAATATTTTTTCCCTATCCCTCCTATTTATGGTGTTGATGCAATGTTAAATCCTACAATGAAATTAGGAGGTCCTCATTTTTGGTACTCAAATATTTATAAGGCTTTAGATCTTTCAAATGAGGAATTTGCTACACTTGCAGATGCAAAAGCCTCAATTAAAATCAATGCTCAAACAATTTATAATGATTATCAACTTGCCTTAGAGCATGCTAGGCCAAATGTTCCAACCCCTACTTCATCTAGTTCACAATCATCTAAAAAAGTTGTGGGCTTAAAATCACTTAAATTTTGTGCAAGGTGGAAGGCAAGGGAAAAACATTTTCTGGTTCTTGCAAGGATGGCTCGAGATATTTTATCTATTCAAGCTTCAACTGTTGCATCAGAGAGCGCTTTCAGTCAAGCAAGACTTCAAATAGGTGATCATAGAGCATCAATGAGGACCTTGTTGTACTCATTCCATTGGGGGGAGGAAGACTAAGAAAGATATACCATTTTTGGTAATAAAAATTATAAGACATGCCCTTGAATATCTTTTTGCAATATTTTTTGTCTTTAACTTGCAATTATTTATAAGCTATAATATATATACATAACATACAATATATACTACGAGAAAATATATAAGATAATATATATACATAACATACAATATATACTACAAGAAAATATATAGGGGAATATATATATATATATATAACATACAATATATACTACAAGAAAATATATAAGGGAATATATATACATAAGATATAATATATACTACAAGAAAATATATAAGGTAATATATATACATAACATACAATATATGCTACAAGAAAATTATATACATAACATACTATTTATAGTATACTATACTATTATCCTATATATATATATATATATATACTATACTAGTATACTATATATACTACAAAACAAGATTTTTCAAAATTCAAAATGAGGGCCCCACCCCCAATGACCACCAACGGCCATATTGCACAAATAGCCGTTTTTTTTCAATTTACAAAACTAACCTTCTCTAACACTATACATATCCCCCTCCCTCTTCTTCATTTCAATACTCAATACTCATTTCTCAATCTAAATTTCTCTCAATCTCTCAATCTCCAATTTTCAAGACTTCAAGTCTCAATCTTAATTTTCAAGTTACATCATGCCTCGTTCGGAAAGAGTGCGCTTATTTGTTTCACACTACTATGAAGTGCTTGAAGAAAATGAAGAAGGCCAAATATTAAAATGCAAGAACTGTGGAAGAGTCTTAAATTTTCGTTCAGGGTGTACCACAGGCATTTTAAGGAGGCATATAACTTATTGTGTTGATGGTATTTATCCGCAAATTCGTCTTTAAGATTTTTCAACAATTTGTGTTATTTTAAAATTATTAGACGTATTTATGCTTCATGTTGTACTTTCTTATTAATTTATTATGCATGCCAATTTAGTTTTACTATTGTTTTGTTATTTTACTTTTTCGCCAAGCACTTTAATAATTAGATTTCTACATATATATTACATATATATTTTTTATATAGCCATGATATGGTTTACAAGAAATTTCCTTAAACAAAAAAAATTTAAAAAAAAGCATGAAAATAAAAAAGCCCGTTAGGCCCGCTAAGCCCACGAGCCCGGCCCGTTTAGCCCAGGACCATATGGTCTTAGGCCCGTCACGGCTGGTTCCACCCGTTGAGCCCACGAAGCCCGGGACCGTGAGGCCCGGGACCACCATAGCCCAAGCCCGCTAAGCCCAGACCCGTTAAGCCTGGCCCGTTTGGCCCATTTAGGCCCGGGCCAGAATACAGCATTAGGCTCAGGTGAGTTTGGATATGCTATAGAATGATTTTGGACTTAAGAAAATGTTGTTGGTATGCTTCAGCTGTTGCAGGCCCCTGATCTCGCAATTGCGAGCCCTGTAGGATCCACTTTTGCGAGCCTTTCATCACAAATTCAATTAGAAGGCTAGGCCAACAGAGTCGCAAATGCGAACGAACCTTCACAAGTGCGAAGTAGTCAAGGAAGGGAGGTCATCGCAATTGCGACCAAAAGCTCGCATTTGTGACAGTAGCAGAAATGCGACAGGTTCACATTTGCGATGCCAGTCTCGCATTCGCGAGCTTCGCAATTGCGAAGCTCAGGTCGCAAATGCGACATCTATAGCTTTTCAAAACATAATTTAGATGGGATTGTTTATTCATTTCTCAAAATTTCAAACCCTAAACTTCAAAAGGCAATTTTCCAAAGACCATTTTGTAAATTACCCTAATACAAAGCTCAATTTGAAGTCGGATTCAAAAACCAATTGTAAATGATTCTTAGCTCATTTGGGGATTTAGACCTCAATTTGAGGTCGGATTCCAAAACCAATTGTATTTCCAGGCTCGGGGGTGAATGTGTAATCGAGTTTTGGACTGAATTTCGAGTTTGGACCAAGCGAGTCTGAGGTCGGGTTTTGACTTTTTGGGAAAAATATTGGGAAACCTATAATTATGCATTGGAATTGATTTCTCTAGCATTTATTGATGTTATTAAGTTAATTATGACTAGATACGAGTGAATTAATGGTGGAATCAAGAGGTAAACAGTAATTGAGCTTTGAAATACTCGTTGGCTTGAGGTAAGTGTTTAGTCTAACTTTGACTTGAGGGATTAGGGATCCCCGAATTATTTGGTATGTGAAATTCCATATGCATGGCGTAAAGGTATGGTGACGAGTACCTATGCGCCACCAAACCATCATTTTGGCATGTTCCCTTCCCCGTTTCCTATTAAATTATTTCCTGTCTTAATTGCTACTTGCACATAAATGTTTCCCTGTCTAATTGCTTCATGTTAATCGTTATTTTCTCTATTGAAGTATTAATTGTTTCGTAGTTTCATTTTATTACCTTGTTTGTTGAAGTTGGTTTGTTAGTGCTTTATGGTATACCTTGGTTGGTCTCGCTGTGTAGTATTAATTGTTGAAGTTTCATAATTGTATAAATCTCCCGTGATTATGATTTGAGGTATGAGTGTTCTGTAGGGTTTGAGCTAAATTGTGAAACACTTGTTCTATTTTGTGATTAGTACTGATATGTTGGGATCGGATTACACACCACAACAGGAGGAATAAAGTTGAATTGTGATTGTCTGGTGGGATTGGGTTGCACGCCGCAATAAGGAGTAATAAGGATGGATAGGTGGGATCGGGTTGTACGCCACAATATGAAGAATAAGGGTGATATATTGAGGAGTAATAAGGGTGGACTGGTGTGATCGGGTTGCACTCCGCAGCAAGGAGCAATAAAGGTGAATGCTTATACTGTTATTGAATATATGGTGGGATCGGGATGCGCACCGCGTCAAGCGTTATTTATGTATTATTTCTCTCCTAAGATTCATTATTGTGATGTTGAAATTCTCTTAAGGGTTGGTTATAGCTGAGTATTGGTAGAAAGCCTAGGTCCCGTTTTTACTTAATGCAAGTTATTGCTACATTTCATTTTGTAATTCCTTTTTGTCTTAGCATAAACTATTGCAGGTTATATATTGTGTTATGCCCCACCGTAGCCTCGTGACTACTTCGTCGAGGTTAGTCTCGGCACTTACCAGTACATGGGGTCGATTGTACTGATATTTCCCTCTGCACTTTCTGTGTAGATTTTGGAGCTGGTAGTGGCTGATCGAGAGGCCAGTTCCTGATTCTGCATTCAGGAGACCCAAGGTAGTCCTGCAGGCATCCGTATGCCCTGGTGTCCCCTTCTATCTTTATTTCATTTCTGTTTTACTTTCTTCGAGACAAATGTATTTCCTTTCAAACCAATACTTGTAGTATTCATAGAATGTTCGTGAGTTATGACACCAGTTTCTGGTTGATATCTATTTCGGATTTCATTAATAGCATATGAGTAATCATTTAAATTAAGTACTTTCACTCTTGTTCCCGCTGATTTAGTTTTGTTAAATTTTAACTGTAAAAGGAAAAAGGTGTAATAATCTGCAACTTTGGCTTGCCTAGTGAGTACAATGTTAAGTGCCATCACGGTCCCAAAGGTGGGAAATTCGGGTCTTGAAAAGTTGGTATCAGAGCACTAGGTTGCCTAGGTCTCACAATTCACGAACAAGCTTAGTAGAGTCTAAGGGATCGGTACAGAGACGTTTGTGCTTATACCTAAGGGGCTACTGTCGCGCCCTCTTTTTCCTTGCGGAAGTCTGGGTTTTGACATTCATTGGGAACAACTCGTTTCCTTTTGGGAATTGGGTATTTGAAGAGTCGCTACCTAACGAATTATGGTGCGTTAGGACACCTAGAGCATTTAACTCTTGAACTAGTTTGCATTACCAGAGATTAGGGTAAAGGCTCTAAATTACCTTGAGGGGAAGGTGTTACGCACCCCTCGCGGTCCACAACGGTGGGTATCGACCAAACTTAAACTATATAAATTAGTCCTTTTAACAAATAAATAGTTTTAACACATACTCGCAAATAAAGGTATGTTTTAACATTCTAAGTACATGTATGATTCAAGTAATGAAAACAAGGTAAAAGGTTTGAACAATTTGCACATATGTAAAGAAAAGTAAATTCATTTAAACAGCGGGAGTTGGGAAAGAGGGGTCCTAGGTTGGTTAGCCTACAGTATCATACCCACACAATGCCCGGTAATCACTCCTCAGTAAGGGTTACATGTGACATTAGCGCGTAGTCATCTTATACTTACTACCAAATTCCCCTCCCCTTGGTCATAGCCTAAAGCGTTCTAGTAACCTTGAAAGATATCATATGTGTGCACTACCTGTCCCTTCCTTGTGGCCCTGGGGGTATTTAGGACCTCTAATTCAAGTAGTTCTAGACCATCCTAAGGTACTTAAAGGAGAAAAATCTAGGCGTCAATCAAAACATTTAGGACTGCATTAAAGAGAGAACAATTAAAGGCTCACGTTTTACCTCCACCAATAAGAACAAGTAAGTGCACGTCTCAAACAACAGTTTTAGGTATTTAAGAGAAACCCTAGAACATGATATCTAGGTGAGTAGAGAATATGCAGTACTCAATTTGGGCCAAAGTGTCAAAGACCTATTCTGCTTGACTATTGATTTTAGACTTGTTGAATATAAGCAGTCACAGATAACAGAACATAGTTTTACAGTTGTAGGATTTTTTAATCGCTCTATAGGTTTGCCTAGGTGTATAATAGTGATATCCTATGAGCATGGTATCTAATCATTAATCAGAAATGTAGCAAATCAGTAAATAATTTTAAACGGGAAATTTGGATCCTATAGGCATTCTCTCTAGTAATATTAATTAAGGCAGCGTTGAAAATTTACTAAAGAAACGAATTGATTAGCTAATTAAACCGATTCAGAGTCTACAAACATGAGTTAAAGTTAAACTAAGCAGGTTTCAGATCTTATAGGTATGATTTCTAATTAAACATAAGGCGAAGCAAGCAGAATGTATTTGACCAAAGTGAAATCCTTATAGGCACGATCTCTATTATTAAAGCTGATTTAGATTCTATAGGCATGGCTTCTAATTATGTGAAAGTAAAACAAGCAGAATTTATTTGAACCAGAGTAGACCCTATTGTAACGACCCGGCCGATCGTTTCAAAAGTTACCACTCAGTTTCCCCCATTTCTTCTTCTTATTGCTTTGTTCAGTGGTATATAGTGTTACTGGGTTGGTTGGCACGGGTTCAGAGAGGTTTTGGTAAGGTTTGCGACACTTAGTCTCTTTTGAGGAAGCTTAAGTTGGAAAATTCAACTGGATGTTGACTTATATGTTAAATGGCTCGGATATGAGTTCTGATGGTTTGGATAGATTTGGGAGATGATTTGGGACTTAGGAGCGTAATCAGAATATGTTTTGGAGGTCCAGATAGGCTTGAATTGGCGAAATTGGAATTTTGGCGTTTTCGGTTGATAGGTGAGATTTTGATATAGGGGTCAGAATGGAATTCCGGGAGTTGCAGTAGGTCCGTTGTGTCATTTGGGATGTGTTTGCAAAATTTCAAGTCATTCGGACGTGGTTTGGTACACTTTTAAATCAAAAGCGTAATTTGGAAGATTTTGGAACCTTGGGCTTGAATTCGCTGTGTTTTGGTTGATTCGATGTTGTTTGAGGTTCTTTGAAGATTGGTATAAGTTTGGATGGTGGTATGTGACTTGTTTGTTCTTTTGGTTGATATCCCGGGGGCCTTGGTGTTTTCGGATGGTTGACAGAAAGATAGGAATTTGGAAATGGTAGCTGAAGTGTTGGGGCTGCTGACATAGCCGCATCTGCGGTTAGGAGGCCACAGGTGCGACCCTCGAAGATGTGGAAAGGAGTCGCATAAGCGAAAAGGGCCAAGGAGAGCTGGAGCCGCAGAAGCGGTTGAGGTAGCGCACCTGCATTAACGCAGATGTGGGATATGCTTCGCAGATGCGACGTTTGGGATTTAAGTGATGACCGCAGAAGCGGTGCTCGGACTGCAGAAGCGGCTATGCAGGAGCGGGGAACTGGTTGCAGGTGCGAAAAGCCTGGGCCAGAATGTATAAATGCATTCCTTCGTGATTTTGGGCTATTTCTTCACCATTTTTATTCGGGTTTGAGCTTGGGGAAGCCATTTTGAAGAGGGATTCAAGGGATAACGTCTGGAGGTAAGATTTGTGAACCTAATAATCGATCATAAGGCATTATTTCACGGATTAGGCTTTTAATTATGGAAATTAAGGGTTAAAATTTGGGAAACTAGGGCTTGGTATTGGAGACCTTGACTTGAGGATTTGACGGTCCATTTGTGGTCGGATTTTGGGACTTTTGATATGTATGAACTCGTGGGGAGATGTGGAATCTATTGATGTAAATTTTATCGAATTCTGAGACGTAGGCCCGAGGATCGAGTTTTTGTTAATTTTAGGATTTATGTTGTAAGTTGATTATTTTCGCATGGTCTTCATTCCCTTAGCATATTTTGACGTCTTGATTCTGATTTTGGTTAGATTCGACGCGAGTTAAGGCCGATTCAAGGGGAAAAGGCATCGTGGGCTATAGTTTGGACCGGATTGAGGTGAGTAATGATTGTAAATGTTGTCCTAATGGTATAAAACCCCGGTTTTAACATCGTTGTACTATATTGAGATGACGCACACGCTAAATGATGAGCGTGGGGTCTTGCACCGTTGAGGATTGTGACTTAGTCCATCCTGAATGACAGTTTTACTGCGTATTTGTTTGAAAATTGTTTGCTATCATCATGTTTTGGGTTGGATGCCATATTTGGGCCTCGTGCCAACTATTTGGACCCTTAGGGGATTTTTACTGTTATTTCCTCACTGTTTGGATTTTATATCTGTACTCAGTCATATTATAATCTATTATTTTCATAACTCAGCCATGTTTACTCTGTTTTAATACTTTAAATGATATTTTGGGTTGAGCATGATGTTTTACTATGCCCGAGTGGCTTTTAGAGATTTCTGACTGAGCAAGGCCGAGGGCTTGTGTTGTGAGGATATTTTTGGGTCGGGCTGCACGCCGCATCAGTGATATATTGATTCATAATTATGAGGCTGAGGACCTAAGTTGTAAGCCATGAGATGGCTTGATATGAGGCTGAGAGCCTATTGATTATGCCACGAGATGGCTTGATATTGCTCTTGGGCCATAAGGGGCCCCTCACGGAGTTTGCACACCCTCAATGAGCGCGGGTACCCATTGTGATATGAGATATAGCCCGAAGGGCTGGTGTTATTCCATGTTGTAGCCCGAGGGGCAGTATTTATGTGTTTATCTCTTCTAGTTACCTGTCATTTACTTGTTTAACTGTTAAAAAGGTATTTTAAAGAAGCTTATGTTGAACTAATGTTTTTTATGAGATTTCACTATTTTTTTGCACTTTACTGGTTTTACTCTGCCTCTTTATAGCATGTTGTTATATTTTTATGTGATTTCTTATCACTCAGTCTTTATTTATTATTATTACTCACTGAGTTGGAGTACTCACTTTACACCATGCACCCTGCGTGCAGATTTAGGCGCTTCAGGTCCTATTAGAGAGGGTTGATAGCTTCCAACAGATTTTCGGAGTCTACTAGGTAGCTGCTCGACGTTCGCAGCCCAGTGTTCTCCCTCTTATAATTATTTCCTTCCCTTGTACTGGAGATTGTAATAGACTGTGTAGACCCTTTTCCATATTCCTAGACTTATGTTAGATGCTCATGACTGGTGACACCCTGATGTCGGGCTGTGTTGGTTTTATTTCCGCAAATTGTATTGTTTCACTGCTTATTTGAGATTTAATCGTGTTAAAGACTTAAATTGTGTATTTTCATTGTAAAAAAGAATTGGGTGCTGTGTCACCTGGCGTTGTCTTCACGAGAGGCACCATCATGGCTGGTTTCGAGTTTAGGGTCTTGACAAGTTGGTATCAGAGCCTAGGTTACATAGGTCTCACATGTCATGAGCAGGTTTAGTAGAGTCTCGTGGATCGGTACGGAGACGTCAGTATTTATCCTTGAGAGGCTGCAGAACCTTTAGGAAAAAACTTTATATTCTTGAAATTCTTGTCCTACGAATCTGTTGATCTGAGTACTAAACTTCTATTGTTCTATTCTCTCACAGATGGTGAGGACACGCACTATCGTTCAGGATGGAGGACCACAAGTACCACTAGCTATGGCCACTAGAGGCCGAGGACGCGATTGTGGTCGCGGTAGGGGCAGGGGTGTGACCCGCACATCAGCTAGGACAGCACCTGCAAATCTACCATTCGCCCCAGTTCAGGATCAGGTCCTAGTTGTGGATGCTCCAGCAGCACCAGCTTAGGCACCAGTTGTGCCCAATGTGATTCCGGGTCTTCAGGAGGCCTTGGCTCAGATTCTATCAGTATGCACTGCCTAGCTCAGGCGGTTTTAGTTACTACAAGCACAACTACTTCTCAGGCCAGGGGAACCAACTAGACTTCCGCCGCTCGCACACCTAAGCAGGTCATGTAGGGACTTCAGACACTGGGGGCACATCTTGCCCAGCCGGTTATGGCTGCTTAGGACTATGTAGCTCCTACCATGCCAGAGGACGAGCAACATAGGTTGGAGAGGTTTGGTAGACTTTAGCCTCCGACTTTCAGTGGTGTAGAGGGCGAGGATGCCCAGGGTTTCTTGGATAAGTGTTAGAGGATTCTTCGCACAACGGGTATTCTAGAGACCAGCGGGGTCGCTTTCACTACTTTTCAGTTTTCTGGAGCTGCCTTCACCTTGGTGGGAGGCTTTTGAGAGGTGTAGGCCTGTTGGTGCAGCACCCCTTACCTGGCAGCAGTTCTCCGTTCTCTTTTTGGAGAAGTATGTGCCGTAGTCTTGCAAAGAGGAGCTGCGTAGACAGTTTAAGTGGTTGCATCAGGGAGAGATGATTGTGATGCAGTATGAGATGGGGTTTCTGATTTAGCTCGTCATGCTATGTGGTTGGTTCCGATAGATAGAGAGAGGATTAAGAGGTTTGTTGATGGCCTCACTTATCAGCTTCGTATTCTCATAACCAGAGAGAGGGTGACTGGTGCTACTTTTGAGGAGGTTGTAGACATTGCTCATGAGATTGAGTCAGTTCGTCGCCAGGAGCGAGATAAGAGGGAGGCCAAGAGGCCTTGAGGATCTGGTAGTTATGGTAGTGCTCCTTCGAGAGGTTAGTTTCAGCACGGTAGAGGCCGTCCTTTCGGGCGGGTTCAGCCAACTTGCCCAGGTTATGGTGGGGCGTCATCGAGTCATGGTTCTCATAGTTCTCATCAGGTCCAGTCATCACTCAGTGCCATTCCAGCTCAGAGTTCATCCCGTGCTCCGTCAGTTCAGGGCTCTTCTATGCCAGGGGCTTCTGCTAGTCATTTTGGTGCTAGGGGTTCCTTTTAGTCCCCGTCTCTAGAACTAGGGAGTTGCTATAAGTGTGGAGAGATGGGTCATATGTGGAGGTAGTGTCCTTGTCGTCTTGCGGGTTCGTCTTAGCATAGGAGTCAACCATCGACTTCAGCGCTAGTTACTTTACCACCACACACCCAGCCATCTAGGGGTGGAGGTCAGTCAGCTAGGGGTCGCCCTAGAGGGGGAGGTCGATCAGGTGGCCATCAAGCCCGTTTCTATGCACTTTCAGCTAGACCTGATGCTATTGCTTCATATGTTCTTATTATAGGTATTGTCTCAGTTTGTCACAGAGATGCCTTTGTATTATTTGATCCCAGTTCCACTAAGTCTTATGTGTCATCATACTTTGCTCGTTATTGAGATACGCCCCGTGAGTCTCTTGTTTCACCTGTTCATGTATCTACTCCAGTGGGCGATACTGTTGTTGTAGACTGTGTGTACCGATCGTGTCTGGTGACTATTGGGGGTCTGGAGACCCGAGTGGATCTGTTGTTGTTATATATAGTAGACTTCGATGTTATTTTAGGCATGGATTGGCTATCTCTATGTCGTGCTATTCTGGACTATCATGCTAAGATAGTAACATTGGCTATACTGGGTATGCCACGGATTGAGTGGCGAGGTTTGACTGATTATGTTCCTAGTAGGGTAATTTCATTCTTGAAGGCCCATCGTATGGTTGGGACGGGTTGTCTTTCATATCTAGCCTTTGTGAGGGATGTCGGTGAAGAGACTCCCAATATTTATTCTGTTCCAATTGTGAGGGATTTTCCTGATGTGTTTCCTGTAGACCTGTCGGGCATGCCGCCGGACAGGGATATTGATTTTGGTATTGATCTGGTGCCGGTCACTCATCCTATTTCCATTTCTCCATATTGTATGGCACCAACGAAGTTGAAGGAGTTAAAGGAGCAGCTTCAAGAACTCCTTGAAAAGGGGTACATTCGGCCTAGTGTGTCGCCTTGGGGGTGCGCCGGTTCTATTTGTGAAGAAGAAGGATGCCACTCTGAGGATGTGCATTGGTTATAGGCAGTTGAACAAAGTAACAGTTAAGAACAAGTATCCTTTGCCTCGCATTGATGATTTATTCGACCAGCTTTAGGGAGAGAGAGTGTTCTCCAAGATTGATCTCCGTTCAGGTTATCACCAGTTGATGATCAAGGACTCGGATATTCTTAAGACAGCTTTCAGGACCCGATATGGTCATTATGAGTTCTTAGTGATGTCTTTTGGGCTGACCAATGCCCCAGCAACGTTCATGCATTTGATGAACAGCATGTTCCGGCCTCAGCTCGACTCGTTTGTCATAGTCTTCATTGATGATACGTGTAGTCAGGAGGAGCACGCAGAGCATTTGAGAGTTGTCTTGCAGAGATTGAGGGAGGAGAAGCTTTATGCAAAATTCTCCAAGTGTTAGTTTTAGCTCAGTTCCGTAGCTTTCTTGGGGCACGTGGTGTCCAGCGAAGGTATTCAGGTAGATCCGAAGAAGATAGAGGCAGTTCAGAATTGTCCCAGACCGTCCTCAGCCCAAAAATTCGTAGCATTCTTGGTTTGGCGGGTTATTACCATTGGTTTGTTTAGGGGTTCTCATCTATCGCATCGCCCTTGACCAAGTTGACTCAAAAGGGTGCTCTATTCAGGTGGTCGGACGAGTGTGAAGAGAGCTTTCAGAAGCTCAAGACTCCCTTCACCACAGCTCTAGTGTTAGTTTTGCCATCAGCTTCAGGTTCATATACCGTGTATTGTAATGCTTTGAGAGTTGGTATTGGGTGCGTATTGATGCAGGAGGGTAGAGTTATTGCTTATACTTCTCGTCAGTTGAAGCCCCATGAGAAGAACTACCATGTTCATGATTTGGAGTTGGCTGACATTGTTCACGCGTTGAAGATTTGGAGGCATTATTTGTATGGTGTGTTTTGTGAGGTGTTTACTGATCATCGTAGCCTCCAACACTTGTTCAAGCAGAAGGATATCAATTTGAGGCAGCGGAGATGGTTGGAGTTGCTAAAGGATTATGATATTACTATCTTGTACCATCAGGGGAAGGCCAATGTAGTGGCCGGTGCTTTGAGCTGGAAGGCGGAGAGAATGGGGAGTTTGGCATATATTCCAGTTGGGGAGAGACCTTTTGCAGTTGATATTTAGGCCTTGGCCAATCAGTTCGTTAAGTTGGATATTTCGGAGCCTAGTCGGGTATTGGCTTGTGTAATTTGTCGGTCTTCCCTATATGATCGCATCAGGGAGCGCAATATGATGATCCTCTTTTGGTTGTCCTTAAGGACAGAGTTCAGCATGATAATGCCAGAGATGTGACTATTAGTGATGACGGTGTTGAGGATGCACGGCCGGATATATGTGACAAATGTAGATGGGATTCGGGAGTTGATTCTGGAGGAGGCCCATAGCTCGCGGTATTCCATTCATCCGGGTGTCGCAAAGATGTATCAGGATCTGAGATAGCACTATTGGTGGAGGAGAATGAAAAAGGACATTGTGGGATTTGTAGTTCGGCGTCTCAATTGTCAGCAGGTGCAATATGAGCATCAGAGATTGTGTGGCTTGCTTCAGCGGATGGATATTCCAGAGTGGAAGTGGGAGCGAATCACCATAGACTTGGTAATTGGGCTCCCATAGACTTTGAATAAGTTCGATGCTATTTGGGTGATTGTGGATTGGCTGACCAAGTCCGCGCACTTTATTCCTATGTGTACTACCTACTCTTCAGAGCGGTTGGCAGATATCTATATCCGGGAGATTGTTCGTTTGCATGGTATCCCAATTTCCATCATTTCAGATAGGGGCACTCAGTTTACTTCACAGTTTTGGAGGTCTGTGCAGCGAGAGTTGGGTACTCAGGTTAAGTTGAGCACAACTTTTCACCCTCAGACGGACGGGCAGTCCGAGCGCACTATTCAGATATTGGAGGACATGCTGCGTGCTTGCGTTATTGATTCCGGAGGGTTATGGGATCAGTTTCTTCCGCTCTTAGAATTTGCTTATAATAACAGCTACAAATCAAGTATTCAAATGGCTCCATATGAGGCTTTGTATGAGAGGAAGTGTAGATCTCTAGTTGGTTGGTTTGAGCCGGGTGAGGCAAGATTATTATGGACAGACTTGATGTATGATGCTTTAGAAAAGGTAAAGGTGATTCAGGAGAGGCTTCATAAAGCACAGTCGAGACAAAAGAGTTATGCTGATAGGAAGGTTCGGGATGTGTCCTACATGGTTGGTGAGAAGGTTATGTTGAAGGTTTTGCCCATGAAGGGTGTTATGAGATTTGGGAAGAAGGGTAAATTGAGTCCTCGGTTCATTGGGCCTTTTAAGGTGCTTCGGAAGATTGGGGAGGTGGGTTATAAGCTTTCCTTGCCACCCAGCTTGTCGAGTGTGCATTCCATATTTCATGTTTCTATGCTCTGGAAGTATATTGGGGATCCGTCTCATGTTCTAGATTTTAGCACGGTTCAGATAAATGATGATTTGACTTATGATGTGGAGCTAGTGGCTATTTTGGAGCATCATGTTCGAAAGTTGAGGTCAAAGGATATAACTTCAGTGAAAGTGCAGTGGAGAGGTCGGCCCATGGAGAAGGCTACCTGCGAGATCGAGCAGGAGATGCAGAGTAGATATCCTCACCTGTTTGAGGCTTCAGGTATGTCTCTTGACTCTTTCGAGGATGAATATTTGTTTAAGAGGGGGAGGATGTAACGACCCGACCGTTCCTTTCATGAGTTACCGCTCCGTTTACCCCATTTCTGCTTCATATTGCTTTGTTCAGCGGTATTTTGTGTTACCGGGTTGGTTGGCTCGGGTTCGGAGAGATTTTGGTAAGGTGTAAGACACTTAGTCTCTTTTGAGGAAGCTTAAGTTGGAAAAGTTAACCGGATTTTGACTTATGTGTTAAAGGGCTCGGATGTGAGTTCCGATGGTTTGGATAGCTTCGAGAAATGATTTGGGACTTAAGAGCGTGATCAGAATGTGTTTTGGAGGTCCGGAGTAGAGTTACGCTTGAATAGGCGAAATTGGAATTTCGGCATTTTCGGTTGATAGGTGAGATTTTGATATAGGGGTCAGAATGAATTCCAGAAGTTGCAGTAGGTCCGTTGTATCATTTGGGATGTGTGTGCAAAATTTCAGGTCATTCAGACGTGGTTTGATAGACTTTTTGATCAAAAGCGTAATTCGAAAGATTTTGGAAACTTAGACTTGAATTCGATTTTTTTTGGTTGATTCGATATTTTTTGAGGTGTTTTGAAGATTGGTATAAGTTTGGATGGTGGTATGTGACTTGTTTGTACTTTTGGTTGAGGTCTCGGGGCCTCAGGGTGTTTTCGGATGGTTGATGGGAAGGTAGGAATTTGGAAATAACAGCTGAAGTGTTGGGGCTGCTGTCATAACCACATTTGCGGTTGGGAAGCCGCAGGTGCGACCCCCACAGATGCGGAAAGGAGTTGCAGAAGCGGAAAGGGCCAAGGAGAGCTGGAGACACAAAAGTATTTGAGGTGGCACACCTGCGTTAGTGCAGGTGTGGGATATGCTTCGCAGATGCGGCGTCTGGGATTTAAGTGATGACCGCAGAAGCGTTGCTCGGACCGCAAAAGTGGTTGCGCAAGTGCGGGGAATTGGCTGCATGTGCGAAAAGCCTGGGCCAGAAGGTATAAAAGCATTCCTTCGCGATTTTGAGCTTTTTCTTCACCATTTTTATTTGGGTTTGAGCTTGGGGAAGATATTTTGAAGAGGGATTCAAGGGATAACGTCTAGAGGTAAGATTTTTGAACCTAATAATAGATCCTACGGCATTATTTCACGGATTATGCTTGTAATTATGGAAATTAAGGGTTAAAAGTTGGAAAACTAGGACTTGGTATTGGAGACCTTGACTTGAGGATTTGAGGGGCCATTGTGGTCGGATTTTTGGACTTTTGATATGTCTCATGGGGAGATAAGGAATTTATTGGTGTAAATTTTATCGAATTTCGAGACGTAGTACCGGGGGTCGGGTTTTGGTTAGTTTTGAAATTTATGTTGTAAGTTGATTATTTTCGCACGGGCTTCGTTCCCTTAGCATATTTTGACGTCGTGATTTTGATTTTGGTTAGATTCGACGTGAGTTGAGGCTGATTCGAGAGGCAAAGGCGTCGCAGGTTAGAGTTTGGACCGGATTGAGGTGAGTAATGACTGTAAATGTTGTCCTGAGACTAGCATGGGGCCGTGAGTGTGACTTAGTCCATCCCGAATGACTGTTTTACCACTTATTTGGTTGAAAACTGTTTGCTATCATCATGTTTTGGGCTGAATGCCATATTTGGGCCTCGTGCCAACTATTTGGACCCTTAGCGGATTTTTACTGCTAATTCCTCACTGTTTTGATTTTATATCTGTACCCAGTCATACTATATTCTACTATTTTATAACTCAACCATGTTTACGCTGTTTTAATACTTTAAACGATATTTTGGGTTGAGCATCATGTTTTACTGTGCCCGAGTGGTTTTTATAGATTTCTGACTGAGCAAGGCTGAGGGCCTGTGTTGTGAGGATACTTTTGGGTCGGGCTGCACGCCGCAACAGTGATATATTGATTCATGATTATGAGGCTGAGGGCCTGAGTTGTACATCATGAGGTGGCTTGATATGAGGCCGAGAGCCTATTGATTATTCCACGAGATGGCTTGATATTGAGTTTGGGCCGTAAGAGGCCCCTCTCAGAGTCTGCACACCCCCAGTGAGCGCAGGTACCCATTGTAATATGAGATATAGCCCGAGGGGTTGGTGTTGATCCATATTTTAGCCCGAGGGAAGGTATTTATGTGTTTATCTCTTCTATTTTCCTGTCATTTACTTGTTTAACTGTTAAAAAGATATTTTAAAGAAGCTTATACTTAACTAATGTGTTTTATGAGATTTCACTATTTATTTGCACTTTACTGGTTTTACTCTGCGTCTTTATAGTATGTTGTTGTGTTTTTACGTGATTTCTTATCGCTCACTCTTCATTTATTATTATTACTCGCTAAGTTGGAGTACTCACTTTACTCCCTGCACCCTGCGTGCAGATTCAGGCACTTCAAGTCCTGCTAGCGAGGGTTGGTAGCTTCCAACAGATTTTCGGAGTCCACTAGGTAGCTGCTCGGCGTTCGCAACCTAGTGTTCTCCCTCTTATCATTATTTCCTTCCCTTGTACTGGAGTTTGTAATAGATTGTGCAGACCCTTTTTCCATATTCCTAGACTTATGTTAGATGCTCATGACTGGTGACACCCCGATGTCGGGCTGTGTTGGTTTCTGCAAATTGTATTATTCACTGGGGGAGTTTTTTCCAATTAAAGGACAATCGAAACGGGATTTGCTTATTTATTTCAAAGTCGCCACTTGGGAGATTTAGGATGTCCCAAGTCACCAATTTTAATCCCGAATCGAGGAAAAGAATGACTCTATATTATAGTCTGCGTACCAGAAATCCGGATAAGGAATTCTGTTAACCCGGGAGAAGGTGTTAGGCATTCCCGAGTTCCGTGGTTCTAGCACGGTCGCTCAACTGTTATATTTGGCTTATTTATCTGATTTTTAATACAATTATGAACCATGTGCCAATTTTATCTTTTACCGCTTTATTATCATTATTTTTTAGGAATGTGAACATCGCTTAAAACATATCTTTGGACTGTGTCACATGAAATGCACCCACAATCCGAAACATATTTTATTTGATGTTTTAGGATTTGGATTTGGGTCGCATGAAATGCACACCCGAGTTTAAGAAAGTAATTCAATTAAATCGCGTCTAAGGCTAACGCGTTATTATCTTTAGGGAAGGCAGTGAAATTCACTAAACGGTCCATCCCAAATTCTAAGTATTTATTATGACTAATTATTGAGGGCCCCGCAATTTGTATTTTTATTTGGCGAGGCTCGTCTCATTCATTATTAAAAAAAGGAATTTGCAACGTCATGGAAATGCATCTTATACCACGTCACTGTCAATGGACCCGTGATTAGAGACACATTTCGATTTCGTTGAGATTTGGATTTGGGTCACATAAATGTGCACCCGAGTTTAGGGAGATAACATTATTAAAGGCGCGCCTAAAGCAACTAACGCATTATTATTTTTGGGGAGGGCCGTGAAATTTGTTAAACGGCCCATCCCGGAATCTAAGTATTTAATACATATATTTTGTGAGGGCTCCGCGATCTGTACATTTTATTTTTTGCGAAGCTTGCCTCGTTTTTCTTTTTATTTTTTTTTTATTTTTTTTTTATTTTTTACTTTGCGATGGACATAGAATTTGATAAAATGACACACTTAGGATTCTGATTTCAAAGGATTACTCCTACCAACTGTTTAAGCCCGTATTTACGCAACTCCTAAGAGCATGGCACTAGACTATGTCCATTGAGCAAAATCGCGTAAAAATAAATCTATAACCTAACTTCAATGTTCCCTAATAATAAAAGTAACAGAAATAAAACTTAAACAAAACAACAACAAAAAGAAAATTAGGCATAATTATGCACATTTTGCCAGAATCTCAACCATAGGCTCATATCATACGAAGCAAGTGAATAACCATATACATATGAGCAGGGAACAACTAAAAGTCTACTGAAGCAACGAGGGAAAACGCCAACAATGCCTCAAACAAATCTGAAAAAAAAAACAACTAACCGCGAGGCGGCGTTATCCTTGAAACGCGACAAACCGTAGGCGGACCTTGACGCCTCGGACAACGACCTCGACGTACCGGACCTCGACGAGCAAAACAACCTCACCGGACTGAAGCAACGGCTGAGCTGCTCAGCAACACAGCGACGTAGCAACAGCTGCTATATTTTTTGACGCAGCAACTGTTGCGTGAAGCTGCAACATAAGGGGTCGTTGGAGGTGAGGAAAGGGGAGCTATGGAGGGATGTTTGGACGTGGGTTGGTGAAGATTTTCTGCTGGTTGTGAGGCTGGTTGGTTCAGCGGGTGGTGATGGAGGTGGGAGTTCTGCTGGACGTGAGGAGGAGAGGGTTCGACG
Source organism: Nicotiana tabacum (assembly GCF_000715075.1). Taxonomy (NCBI): domain Eukaryota; kingdom Viridiplantae; phylum Streptophyta; class Magnoliopsida; order Solanales; family Solanaceae; genus Nicotiana; species Nicotiana tabacum. The sequence continues at coordinate 146,230,781 of NC_134090.1, forward strand.
GGAGGGTCAGTTACGAGAGGGTTCGACGGGAGGGTCTGTTGGTGGTTTTGGGTAGTGACCGATGGTTGATGGGTTGTTGGTTGACGATCTGGGGTTGCAACGATGAGGAAGAAGATAGAGAACAGTGGTCGGCGGACGTGAAGGGGCGTAGGGTTTTTGTTCTACTTTCTTCAGGAAGAAGAAGCAGGAACAGTGGTCGACGATGGTTAGGGGTCCGGTCTTTGACTGGTCGTCGCGGGTAGTGGTCGACGGTGGTTTCGGACAAAAGGGTGCCGGAGTTAGGAGGAGACGGGGTGGTGGTTGGTGTTCCGGCCTAATGGAGGTGGGCGTTTTGACTGGTTTTGTTGGGGAGCTCCTAGGGTTTTCGTTGTTCCTCTGAGGAGGAAGACGAGGCTACAGTGCCCGTTGACCCCTCTTTTCAAAAAATCCTCTCCAAAAATTTAAAAAAAGTCCCCCCATGCTTTGGCCCTTGTCCGTGTATTTGATACACAATGCCCATAAAAATGAGCCCCACGCGTGGTGGGGTTCAAGGTTTGTGTCCCCCACGCGTGGTGGGGTTCCCCATGTGTCCTGGACACGGTTTATTATGGGCTAGGTCCGAAATTAGGCCTAAAACCGGGTAGTTTGAACCCGAATATTATTCTTTTGCCCGGACCCGAGAAATAGGAACACGTTGCTTAACTAGTCCTATGTAAGCAAAATAACTACCAAAAATAAGATTAGTATTTAAACAAAACTATATCTTTTTAAATATTTTTTCAAGATTTAAAATAGCTACAAAATATTAATGAAACTATTTTTTTTTTAATTTTCGTTTTAAATATTAAGATAAAATATGAGGTAATATTTTTGTATTTTTCAAAGTTAAAATGACTATAAAACCTTAATAGAACTATATTTTATTTTATTTTTTTGTAATTTTCGAAATTATATAAAGTACAAAAATAAAGTGTAATTTTTGTATTTTTCAAGTTTATGAGAGATACATAAACTAAAATTTATATATATTTTTTTTTGAAATTTTCTTTTTTGCAACGAAATAAAGTAAAAATAGTTAAAATAGCTATACTAGACCCAATTTCACATATTCGTGCTAAAAATGTGAAAATTCTCGGGGAGGGTCAAAAATCACGTGCTTACAGCTGCCCCTCTTTGACTGGAAACACGAAGATTTTTCCGACAAAGTATGACTAGACGTGTTTTTGACCCGACCATTACTTGGACGGACTACACTTAAGGAAAGGGAGGGAATGTGACCGAGCCCTGGTATCTGAGCTGCCTACATATCCTTGATTATACAGGAATCAGGCCACGTGTAGTTCGGGATGAGAGAGATAGTGAAGTGTACCGAGGTGAAGAGCCGATCGAGGTGCCGTTCCGTTGAGGTTCCGGTCCGCGGTCCTGTCATTACAACAAAAATGAAAACTGAAAAAGACTAACTAAGCCTATCAGCTACTAGTTACAAGGATTTCTATCTCTAAGTCTTCTGAAACTTGATCTTGAGTCTTGAATGGTGCTTCATACAGACTTTGGATTTGAACCTTGACTTGCTAGTTGTAGGTGTTAGTTCTTGAGCAGACCACATCTGTTCTCCACTTCCGTAATTTGGGTTCTTTCCTTTTCCTCTTTTTTTTCTCTTTTTTTTTTCTTCTTGTTTTTGTTTTTTGGTGACCAGCTTCTGTTGATCATCCCAGACTGTTGACTTGCATTCTTGGGGCGAGCTTCTTGTTGCTTCTATCTTGGATTGAGTGCTGGGGATTTTTTTTGTAACCTTCTGCTTTCCAGTGGGTCACTGCTTGATTTTGAAAAATGTTTCTCCGTTCTACAGGCGGACTCCTGACTTCTTCTATCTTCGACACGCAACAACCTCCGTTCTACAGGCGGGTCCCTGGCAATCAAAACAAACAAGACAAACAAAATTTCCTAACCCAGTTTGTACTGGGAAGATTTGTGAGTCGTTAGCAAAATTGTAACTCACTTACACCACTGATGCAATGATGAGAGTAAACTAAAGGCTAGGATGTGCATCTCCTATGAGTAAAACCAAAACTCTTGCTAGCAAATGTGTCTGCTAAAATAAAAACCTCAATGACTCAAACTAGAAAGTGTGTCTTCTATGGTTGAATCGGAATGAGCTAAACTAGGAAGTGCGTCTCCTAAGGGTGCAAACTTCAGTGACTAGAACTAGGAAGTGCGTCTCCTATGAATAAAATTTCGATTAGGAAGTGCGTCTCCTATGCGTGAAATCTTAATTTAGGAAGTGCGTCTCCTATGGGGTAAAAGTAAACTTAGGAAGTGCGTCTCCTATGGGCAAAACTAAACTCAAAGAAGTGCATCTCCTATTGGATACAATAAACTTAGGAAGTGCGTCTCCTATGGGTACAATGAACTTAGGAAGTGCGTCTCCTATTGGGAAAAACTGTTCTTAGGAAGTGCATCTCCTACTGGGTAAAACTTGCTTAGGATGTGCGTCTCCTTAGGAAGTGCGTCTCCTATTGGTGAAACTGAACTTAGGAAGTGCGTCTCCTATGGTAAAACTGAACTTAGGAAGTGCGTCTCCTATGGTAAAACTGAACTTAGGAAGTGCGTCTCCTATGGTAAAACTGAACTTAGGAAGTGCGTCTCCTATGGTAAAACTGAACTTAGGAAGTGCGTCTCCTATCGGTGAAACTTATCTTAGGAAGTGTGTCTCCTACTGGTAAAACTTGCTTAGGAAGTGCGTCTCCTATTGGTGAAACTTGCTTAGGAAGTGCGTCTCCTACTGGTGAAACTTGCTTAGGAAGTGCGTCTCCTGTTGGTGAAACTAACTTAGGAAGTGCGTCTCCTATGGTGAAAATAAACTTAGGAAGTGCGTCTCCTATGGTAAAACTGAACTTAGGAAGTGCGTCTCCTATTGGTACAACTATTCTTAGGAAGTGCGTCTCCTATTGGTGAAACTTCTTAGGAAGTGCGTCTCCTATTGGTACAATGGATCTAGGAAGTGCGTCTCCTATTGGTAGAACTGAACTTAGGAAGTGCGTCTCCTATGGTAAAACTGAACTTAAGGAAGTGCGCATCCTATTGTAAAACTGAACTTAGGAAGTGTGTCTCCTATTGGGTACAATAAACTCAGGAAGTGCGTCTCCTATTGGTAGAATTGAACTTAGGAAGTGCGTCTCCTATTGGGTACAATAAACTTAGGAAGTGCGTCTCCTATTGGTAGAACTGAACTTAGGAAGTGCATCTCCTAATGCTGAAACTTATCTTAGGATGTGCGTCTCCTATTGGTGAAACTTAACTTAGGATGTGCGTCTCCTCTTGGTGAAACTATTTTTAGGATGTGCGTCTCCTCTTGGTGAAACGTCTCCTATTGGTGAAACTTTTCTTAGGAAGTGCGTCTTCTCTTGGTAGAACTTACTTAGGATGTGCGTCTCCTTAGGAAGTGCGTCTCCTATTGGTGAAACTAAACTTAGGAAGTGCGTCTCCTATTGGTACAATGGATCTAGGAAGTGCGTCTCCTATTGGTGAAACTTACTTAGGATGTGCGTCTCCTTAGGAAGTGCGTCTCCTATTGGTGAAACTAAACTTAGGATGTGCGTCTCCTCTTGGTGAATCTTATCTTAGGATGTGCGTCTCCTTAGGAAGTGCGTCTCCTATTGGTGAAACTAAACTTAGGAAGTGCGTCTCCTATTGGTACAATGGATCTAGGAAGTGCGTCTCCTATTGGTGAAACTTACTTAGGATGTGCGTCTCCTTAGGAAGTGCGTCTCCTATTGGGTCTCCTATTGGGTAAGACTAAAACAAACTTAGGAGGAAATGCATCTCCTATGGGTAAAACTAAAACAAACTTAGGAGGAAATGCATCTCCTATGGGTAACGACGTGGAATGTATGCCTCTATTATCTGGGCGGACTCCCAACTTCAATACTTGAAACGTAAAGACTGAATGTATGCCTCTATTATCTGGGCGGGCTCCCAATTTCAACACTTGAAATAAAAAGACTGAATGTATGCCTCTGTTATCTGGGCGGGCTCCCAATTTCAACACTTGAAAAGTAAAGACTGAATTTATGCCTCTGTTATCTGGGCGGGCTCCCAACTTCAACACTTAAAAGTAAAGACTGAATGTATGCCTCTATTATCTAGGCGGGCTCCCAACTTCAACACTTAAAAGTAAAAAGACTAAATGTATGCCTCTGTTATTATGGGCGGGCTCCCAACTTCAAAACTTGAAATAAAAAGACTAAATGTATGCCTCTGTTATCTGGGCGGGCTCCCAACATCAACACTTAAAAGTAGAGACTGAACCCAACATATCCTATTTGAGGGCGGATGAACCCAACATATCCTATTTGAGGGCGGATGAACCCAACATATCCTATTTGAGGGCGGATGAACCCAACATATCCTATTTGAGGGCGGATGAACCCGACAGATCCTATTTGAGGGCGGATGAACCCGACAGATCCTATTTGAGGGCGGATGAACCCGACATATCCTATTTGAGGGCGGATGAACCCGACATATCCTATTTGAGGGCGGATGAACCCGACATATCCTATTTGAGGGCGGATGAACCCAACATATCCTATTTGAGGGCGGATGAACCCAACATATCCTATTTGAGGGCGGATGAACCCGACATATCCTATTTGAGGGCGGATGAACCCGACAGATCCTATTTGAGGGCGGATGAACCCGACAGATCCTATTTGAGGGCGGATGAACCCAACATATCCTATTTGAGGGCGGATGAACCCAACAGATCCTATTTGAGGGCGGATGAACCCGACAGATCCTATTTGAGGGCGGATGAACCCGACATATCCTATTTGAGGGCGGATGAACCCGACAGATCCTATTTGAGGGCGGATGAACCCGACATATCCTATTTGAGGGCGGATGAACCCCACATATCCTATTTGAGGGCGGATGAACCCGACAGATCCTATTTGAGGGCGGATGAACCCGACATATCCTATTTGAGGGCGGATGAACCCGACAGATCCTATTTGAGGGCGGATGAACCCGACATATCCTATTTGAGGGCGGATGAACCCAACAGATCCTATTTGAGGGCGGATGAACCCAACAGATCCTATTTGAGGGCGGATGAACCCGACAGATCCTATTTGAGGGCGGATGAACCCGACATATCCTATTTGAGGGCGGATGAACCCAACAGATCCTATTTGAGGGTGGATGAACCCAAACTATCTTTAAGACTTGAAAATGTCTTACCTCGAATACTTGCTGGGGATTGGGATGAATTTTTCTTTTCTACCTTCCCCATTTTTTATTATTATTCTTTTTTTTTATTCCTTTTTTGTTTTGTTTTTGCATAGCTTCTTCCTTCAAAGACTACCTCCCTTGATTTACTTACCTGTTGGGGGGTAAAATGTTATCAGCTGGGGGTACCTGACTTCTAGAAAATTTTCGAAATGGAAGGAAAATTTTCTGCCCCAGTTTGATAATATCCCTTGCGGCATGCGTTTCTGCCTCAATGCCATTTCCTTTACCTGTTTCAAATCAAACAAAATTTGTTAGTTTAAAACATGGTGGTTGGTTGTGATACTCCTACTGGGATGGCTTTCCCTTTCTCCTTCCTTGCTCTGCGTTCAACAACTTGTTGGGGATGATATTATGTGCTTGGGGATAATCCCTTCCTCCTGGGGGATATCCCTCTTCTTTTGTGGCATAGCTTGGAAACTGGCATTTCCCCGACCTTTTAGTCTAGTATGGATTTTGCCAAATCATGCTCACTGCTCTCCTTGCTCTGTTCATGGGCCTTGGCCTTTGAGGTTTATAACCTTGGGTTTGACAAGGATATCTCTTTTGACGCTCGTCAATGCTTTTGTCAATTCCCTTTGCTGGGGATATCTTTTTTGACACTGGCCTCGCGCTTGTTCCTCGCTGACTATACCATTTGGATATACTAGTCAGATCTCATTTTGGAAAGCTGATGGCATATTTTGAAGTCATTTCATACTTGTTCTGACCGGACAGACTCTATTGGGGAAAAGAATTTTATGAAAGGAGAAAGATAACAGAAACAAAATAAAAGACAAAGGAGACGATGACTCTTTTACAAAAGGAACTATAAATAAAACCTATCAAACGCAGATACCGACTCTAATGGCCATGACATGCATATGGGGCCTATCCTTTACCATCAATCATCTTTCAAGATCTTCAATTGGTGATTCCCCATCTGATTCTTAATCTTATTCGACTTGCAGTGCCCGAAGGGTTTTCACTATCAAGTCTCTCTCATTTTTGGTTTTCTCTCAGCTTTCATCGCCTTATGGTGCCTGTGAAGGTTTTCACCGATAAGACTCTCTCATTTGTATCACTTTCCAGCTGGGGGTTTGGAGTGTCACCGGTATGACTCTTTCTGCTGGGGATCAGAGTCCTTTCTACTATGGAACAGAATGTTAGGTTCGCCGGTAAGACTTTTCATTTGTCTGACTTGGCATCTTTTGAAGACTGATCAGAAGGTCTTTCTTTGGACCGTAATGTGGGTTTTTGGATATGGCTAGAAAGAAAGGGTATAAAAGGCTCAAAAATGAATGGATTTTGGGTTATTAATTACAACCTTCGGAACTAGATTTATTTACAACAAACGCAACCTTTGCCCCAGTTTCTTGCTTGGGGATTATTTTAATTGATTTTTTTTTCATTTTTTTCAAAACTATGACCGAGCCGTGAAGCGCCTACGTATCCTCTTTGAGGAATCAGGTCAAACGTAGTTCCCAATTCCTCTGTTTCATTTGACTTTCTTTTTTTTCTTTGTTATCAGTTTTCTTTTCTCTTTTTCTTTTCTCATTTCTCCTTTCTTTTTGTCATTTTTTTTTCTCTCTTTTTTCTTTTATTCTTCTTTTTCCGTTTTGTTGTTTTCTTTTCTTTCTTTTCTCTTACCTGCCATGCTTGCGTATTCTATTCGTTGCTACTAATTCCGAACGAGGGGTATGAAAGAAAATAAATAAGACTCAAAAGGGGTAACGAAGGATAAAGTGTTTGGGTAGCAGAACAAAATGCCTTCGTCATTCCAGTCTTCAAAACATGCCAAGTGCAAACAACACAATTTAAACTTGTAGTCTTTTCTGATGGTGCTGGATTTGACAATTATGTTAAACGTTTTATTTTTCCTTTGTCATTTATAAAGCACCGTTGGGCGACACTCTCATTATCCTGACCGACCCTCATGCCAATTTGGCGAATCTTGCTTTTAACGGTTTTCTTTGTGCTTAACTTGCCCCAGTTCCACATGACTCGAGCTTTGAATAATCTCAAACCGTCCTTATTTTCTTTAAATGGTCTGATCGCCTTTCCAGGGTTTTATGATTAACTTTAAAGACTAGGCCCAAAGCATGTGTGCATGTCATGTCACTAGAATCGGCATCGAACAAAAAATGGTAAAAGGACTAAACAAAAAGATGACTGGAAATAATAAAAGACCGGACTTTGTATTAGACTACCGGTGAAATGGTTTAAATAACAAAACAAACAAAACAATCCAGAACAAAATCCTAAAAACAAACTGGACAAGACAACATCCGACTCAATAACCCTAATAATCCGAACAACAGAAATGACAACAAAATGAGCCACCACAAGCTTCTCTCTTGCTGACCCAGGAACAAAACGTCCTCCCACTTTATCAAAATTGGCATTTTAGCCACTGAGCTTTGCATCAATACTGACGAGACCATTACCAGCTTCAACCTCATCAACCTCCATCGGCAAATTCTCGAGGAGGTTCGAGTGCTCCATGTCACTGTTATTAATCGCAACCCGCCCTTCTTGGATCATTTTCTCTACTTCCCTTCTCCAGCTATGACAGCTCTCAATGTTGTGCCCTATGACATTGGAGTGGTAGGCGCATCGTGCTGCCGGATCAAAGCTCCTTGCAAGCGGATTTATAGTACATGCGGGGAGTGGCTCAATCGAACCAGCATGCCTTAGCCTTTCAAACAGACTGGCATAAGATAACCCGATGGGGGTGAGAGCCTTTCCTCGTTTCAGCAACCTCTTCATTCTTGCATGTTGACAGGGCCAGAAACCTGATCCAGGTGGATTTTGGTAGGCTTGTGTAGGTGGGTAAGCATTTTGTGGAGCCGGGTGCCTGGAAAGTGAAGTATGGCGGGGAAAGAAGTGGTGTTGGGGAGTGGAGAAGCATTGAGGAGTGATGGAGCTACTCGGGTAGCTGGGAAAACTGTCATAAGCGGGTCGGGATGGTGAGTATGGGGGATCTTCCGCTATGGTGTTGGGTGCTTGGGAAGCGACAGAGTTCAAGAAGCTTGGCGGTGGAGGGGGCGGTGCTTTTCCAGTTATCCACGCCTGATACATGTCTGCCACATGTTGTCTCAGCATTTTTACTTCTTCCACCAACCCGTTGTTCCGTTTGACCAATTGTTGTCGGTCATCAGTACCGACCCACTCGGTTCTGCGGTTCTGATCCATTGTCTTTTGACTTTGTTTGCAGGGAGGAGTCACCACAACCAACCACTTTTCTATATATGAACACAGCAAAGGGAAGCCATCACGTTAGTGTTAGGGCATTGGACAGACAATCATATATCAGAGATACAATGTACCTAAGCAGTTAGACAATTGTGCCCCCTGAAAAAATCTTCCACACTCTCTTTTATTTATTTATTATTATATTTTTTATTTTTATTATTAGTGGTGTTATTATTATATGTTTTATTTTTGTTTTATGGTGGCGGTCGAATCTTATGGAGATTGCCTACGTATCATGACCCCGCATGAATCAGACCTTGCGTAGTTCGGACCATAAAAGATAAACAATAATGAACATTTTTTCAATTTCATATTAAAACAAACTGGGGTTTAAGGATTTAATTATTAACCCACAAACTTGAAAATCGAACAAACCGCATATTCTAGTCAAAAGATTTATAAACTTCAAAACAAATGGCCAACTTCCTTCCTCTGTTTGCTAATTTTAACCAAATGGTTATTTTTTGCAAATGTGGCCCCTTCCAATTTTCACATGAATTTTGAGGCCGGGGAGGATTATTTTGACACTTTACAAACTTGTCCATTCTTTTACGAAAATAACCTTTCGACAACTGAAAGACACTCTAAGGCTATTTCGGCAAGAACGGTTTAAGACGCGGCCGAAGCTGGCTCGACTTATTATGAAAAAATTTGAACGGTATTCACCTGACCGTCGACTCTTTTTTTCAAATTATAATAAAAACTTGGTGTTGCAAAACACGGCCCTTCAGCGTCTCGGGGACGAAGCTTTTTAAGGCTGTGTGGGTCAACTGGACCAAACTCCTAAACATGACCCAAAAGGTGGCTGTTTATGCAAAGTCAGCCTTCCGGCGTCCCTTTCGGGAACATTCGACTATTTATGACAAAACAACATCACCTGACTTATTTATGACTCTTTTTATCGATTTTCAAATTAGAAAACTCTATACTGCAAACACGGCCTTTCAACGTCTCGGGGACGAAGATTTTAAGGCTGTGTGGGTCAACTGGACCAAATCTTAAACATGACCCAAAGGTGGCTGTTTATGCAAAGTCAGCCTTCCGGCGTCCCTTTCGGGAACATTCGGCTATGTCTTGATAAAACAGCGTCACCCGACTTCTTTATGACAAAAATTAAAATTTGACATATATATTTTTTATGATTATTATTTGTTTGTTTTTGGCTTTTTAGCAAAACGGTGGGGTTGGACCCGATGAGGGTTGCCTACGTATCTCACATCCGGTGAGAATCAAACCCGCGTAGTTCGGGCAAAAGAACTACTTTAAAAGAAGAAAGGAAGCATTTTTTGATTGATTTTCTTTTTAGATATATATATATATAACAAACAAACAAACTATTATTTTTCATTCATAACGAACAAACTAACTAACGTAAAACCTAAAACATTCCATCTTTTTTTCATTTGTTTTTCCTATTCTAAAGAAAAAGAAAATGTTTTTTTTTTGGAGTTTTTACCTTTAATAAAAGAAATGCTTGAACTTTTAAAGAAGAGTCAAAATATTTTTGCATTTTTTTTTGGATTATATATATTTATTTTTGAACAAACAATAAAATCACCTCAACGCCCGACTCTTTTTATTTTATTAGCATTTCCATAGACAACCATAATAAGATAAAAAAACATTTTAAACAACCAGACTCATTTTGATTTTCATTTAATGGCACAACAAACCATTTTCTTTTTTTGAAAAAAAACAAGACAAAACAATGATGATTTTTCCTTCTATTTTTCTTTGCTTTTAATATAACAAACTAATAAGACCTTTTTTTATTTTCTCAAAATTTCGGCAGAGTTTCGATACTACTCGGACATTGATTTTTCTCTAAAAATAAGTAGTTATATCTCTACACTGTCATTTTTTTTCTCCTCTTTTTCACGATTTTTTTTTAATCTGCGGAAAATAATGAAAACATACAAAATCTTTTTGAATTTTCATGCTTTGTTTTATTTGTAATTTTATTTTTTATATTTATTATTTCTTTCAAAAATGTGGCATGGGAGACATAATGATTTCCAAGACTTCTTGGATTCCGCAAATGCTCTCCATGCGCTTTTCCCAACATATGAAGCGTGGGGGACATAGGGGAATTCCAAGACTTCTTGGATTCCACAAATGTTCCCCATGTGCTTTCCCAAAAGTGAAGCGTGAGGGATATGTCCAATTCCAAGGCTTCTTGGATTCCACAAATGTTCCCCATGCTTTGATTAAAATAACACCATGCTGGAAATGACCAAATGACCCATTCGCCCTTGACTAAATACAACATGTAGCACATAGGATGCCAAAAGCTGGTCTATTATTTTCAGGTTGCTTGTCCTAGACGGACCCAACCCCTGTGTTGAGTCCCCTAAGTCAAATGCACATGATGCAAATAAACGTTCCTACTAGGGATCCGGCATGTGGCTTTGTTATACTAGGTTCAGACCTGGGTGTTTGTTCTAGACCTGGCTTACCCGAGCGGACAGCTCGAGCCGAGGGGGGCAGCGTACCGGGAATACAGAAGCTTCACCGGCTTAGCAACTTATCCGAACCTCGTTCTAAATTGGGATTTGACACTATACATAAAAGAAGTCGTACGAAGTACGCCCTTCTTCATGATTTAGAAAACTCAGAAAGGATATGGGTTTCGGCACAGTTTATATACAGTTCAAATAATATCAAAGCGGTAAAAGCAGCATTTAACACATTAGGCTCAAACATGTAAAAATCAGATAATAGATAAACCCAAATAATAACAATTATTTTAAGCTCGAATTCTTAACCCTGAACCAGTGGTTCTGGGTCTAGTATCCCCAGCAGAGTCGCCAGAGCTGTCACACCTCCTTTTTCCGCACCCGGGGGGGCGCAGGGGGAGTTTTTTCCAATTAAAGGACAATCGAAACGGGATTTGCTTATTTATTTCAGAGTCGCCACTTGGGAGATTTAGGGTGTCCCAAGTCACCAATTTTAATCCCGAATCGAGGAAAAGAATGACTCTATATTATAGTCTGCGTACCAGAAATCCGGATAAGGAATTCTGTTAACCCGGGAGAAGGTGTTAGGCATTCCCGAGTTCCGTGGTTCTAGCACGGTCGCTCAACTGTTATATTTGGCTTATTTATCTGATTTTTAATACAATTATGAACCATGTGCCAATTTTATCTTTTACCGCTTTATTATCATTATTTTTTAGGAATGTGAACATCGCTTAAAACATATCTTTGGACTGTGTCACATGAAATGCACCCACAATCCGAAACATATTTTATTTGATGTTTTAGGATTTGGATTTGGGTCGCATGAAATGCACACCCGAGTTTAAGAAAGTAATTCAATTAAATCGCGTCTAAAGAGGCTAACGCGTTATTATCTTTAGGGAAGGCAGTGAAATTCACTAAACGGTCCATCCCAAATTCTAAATATTTATTATGACTAATTATTGAGGGCCCCGCAATTTGTATTTTTATTTGGCGAGGCTCGTCTCATTCATTATTAAAAAAAGGAATTCGCAACGGCATGGAAATGCATCTTATACCACGTCACTGTCAATGGACCCGTGATTAGAGACACATTTCGATTTCGTTGAGATTTGGATTTGGGTCACATAAATGTGCACCCAAGTTTAGGGAGATAACATTATTAAAGGTGCGCCTAAAGCAACCAACGCATTATTATTTTTGGGGAGGGCCGTGAAATTTGTTAAACGGCCCATCCCGGAATCTAAGTATTTAATACATATATTTTGTGAGGGCTCCGCGATCTGTACATTTTATTTTTTGCGAAGCTAGCCTCGTTTTTCTTTTTTATTTTTTTATTTTTTTACTTTGCGATGGACATAGAATTTGATAAAATGACACACTTAGGATTCTGATTTCAAAGGATTACTCCTACCAACGGTTTAAGCCCGTATTTACGCAACTCCTAAGAGCATGGCACTAGACTATGTCCATTGAGCAAAATCGCGTAAAAATAAATCTATAACCTAACTTCAATGTTCCCTAATAATAAAAGTAACAGAAATAAAACTTAAACAAAACAACAACAAAAAGAAAACTAGGCATAATTATGCACCTTTTGCCAGAATCTCAACCATAGGCTCATATCAAACGAAGCAAGTGAATAACCATATACATATGAGCAGGGAACAACTAAAAGTCTACTGAAGCAACGAGGGAAAATGCCAACAATGCCTCAAACAAATCTGGAAAAAAAAACAACTAACCGCGAGGCAGGCGTTATCCTTGAAACGCGACAAACCGTAGGCGGACCTTGACGCCTCGGACAACGACCTCGACGTACCGGACCTCGACGAGCAAAACAACCTCACCGGACTGAAGCAACGGCTGAGCTGCTCAGCAACACAGCGACGTAGCAACAGCTGCTGTATTTTTCGACGCAGCAACTGTTGCGTGAAGCTGCAACATAAGGGGTCGTTGGAGGTGAGGAAAGGGGAGCTATGGAGGGATGTTTGGACGTGGGTTGGTGAAGATTTTCTGCTGGTTGTGAGGCTGGTTGGTTCAGCGGGTGGTGATGGAGGTGGGAGTTCTGCTGGACGTGAGGAGGAGAGGGTTCGACGGGAGGGTCAGTTACGAGAGGGTTCGACGGGAGGGTCTGTTGGTGGTTTTGGGGTAGTGACCGATGGTTGATGGGTTGTTGGTTGACGATCTGGGGTTGCAACGATGAGGAAGAAGATAGCGAACAGTGGTCAACGGACGTGAAGGGGCGTAGGGTTTTTGTTCTACTTTCTTCAGGAAAAAGAAGCAGGAACAGTGGTCGACGATGGTTAGGGGTCCGGTCTTCGACTGGTCGTCGCGGGTAGTGGTCGACGGTGGTTTCGGACAAAAGGGTGCCGGAGTTAGGAGGAGACGGGGTGGTGGTTGGTGTTCCGGCCTAATGGAGGTGGGCGTTTCGACTGGTTTTGTTGGGGAGCTCCTAGGGTTTTCGTTGTTCCTCTGAGGAGGAAGACGAAGCTACAGTGCCCGTTGCCCCCCTCTTTTCAAAAAATCCTCTCCAAAAATTTAAAAAAAGTCCCCCCATGCTTTGGCCCTTGTCCGTGTATTTGATACACAATGCCCATAAAAATGAGCCCCACGCGTGGTGGGGTTCAAGGTTTGTGTCCCCCACGCGTGGTGGGGTTCCCCATGTGTCCTGGACACGGTTTATTATGGGCTAGGTCCGAAATTAGGCCTAAAACGGGTAGTTTGAACTCGAATATTATTCTTTTGCCCGGACCCGAGAAATAGGAACACGTTGCTTAACTAGTCCTATGTAAGCAAAATAACTACCAAAAATAAGACTAGTATTTAAACAAAACTATATCTTTTTAAATATTTTTTCAAGATTTAAAATAGCTACAAAATATTAATGAAACTATTTTTTTTGTAATTTTCGTTTTAAATATTAAGATAAAATATGAGGTAATATTTTTGTATTTTTCAAAGTTAAAATGACTATAAAACCTTAATAGAACTATATTTTATTTTATTTTTTTGTAATTTTCGAAATTATATAAAGTACAAAAATAAAGTGTAATTTTTGTATTTTTCAAGTTTATGAGAGATACATAAACTAAAATTTATATATATATTTTTTTGAAATTTTCTTTTTTGCAACGAAATAAAGTAAAAATAGTTAAAATAACTATACTAGACCCAATTTCACATATTCGTGCTAAAAATGTGAAAATTCTCGGGGAGGGTCAAAAATCACGTGCTTACACCCCGATGTCGGGTTGTATTGGTTTTATTTCCGCAAATTGTACTATTTCACTGCTTATTTGAGATTTAATCGTGTTAAAGACTTAAATTGTGTAGTTTAATTGTTAAAGAGAATTGGGTGTTATGTCGACTGGCCTTATCTTCAGGAGAGGCGCCATCACGATCGGGTCCGGGTTTAGGGTCGTGACACCTATAGGCATATTATCTAAAAAACACATTTGTACCAAACAAGCCCTTATAGACATGTCATCTACCAGAACACATTTGAATTGAAATGGACCCTATAGGCAGGTTATCTACCCCAATTTTACCCACAGTATGTGACTACCCACCCTTTTTTACTTATCACCCCAATGTTTGTTTACAATAATTATTACAGACCAAGAATTGAATATAAATTACATAAATAAAATAGAAGTTAAGCTATAGGGAACTTGAAGCGGGCCCAAAACAATCCTGGTGTACCAAGCCTTCACTAGTCACCAATGTCCAAAGTTCCACAGCCCAATTCATGTCTAGGTGTGTCAGAGTTCCCTAAGGACCTCAAGGATCCAGGACAGTGCTTACACCCAAACTTTCCTCAAACAAAGACTGATTATGTGCAGTGTGGAAGTGCCAGCCCTGATATGCTAGAGTTCAGAGAGATCTTAAGGGTCTTAAAGCAATATACATATCAGAGGGGCAGGACTTAGTAATCTAAGAGTAATGTGAGAGTGCATAATGATTTGAAAGAGTTTAGTAAATAGTAAAAGAAAGGTCTTAGGAATGAAAAGAGTTTTTTGAAACCCTGTACTAGTTTAAGAGTAGAACAACAGTTGGAAAAGCATGAGAAAGAACATCTTGAAATAAAAATACCAATCCCAGAACAGCTTCAGAAAACACTTTGGCAAACAGACTTTACACAAGGAGAAAGGGGTAGGGGACACCTAGAATACACCTTAGTGATAGCAAACAAATACACAGATTCCTCAATAAGTTATGGAATTAACCAGTTAATTACAAAGATATGTTGATGACACATAGGTCTTAGACATGACCAATACACACAACTAGAGTACCTTTGAAAGGGCTAGATGTCTTAACATGATCTCATTTAGTCAAACTAGAATAGGTAAGACTTAAATGAACAAACCAGGCAGGCACTTCATGAAGCACTTAAAGGTTTTAGAAATACTAATCACATACAAAACAAGCAGAATTTAGACATGCTGGGTGAGACAGTAAACAAACAATGCAGTTTGGACATACTAGTGAACAAATAGGATTCATGCAATTATCTCAAGCAGGATTGGGCATGTTAAATAGTATACTAGTTATAGCTTTTAACAGAACAAACTTAAACATGCAGAGTGATACATTAGTTAGGCAGTATAATCTAGGCATGCTGATTACATATTGTGCACATGACAGTAGAATATTAAATAGAAATGGAAATCACAACTAATGAACTGCAGCAGCAAAGAGAAACACATAGTTTTTGAATGGGAATTGAATCAGGACATACCAGTTAAAGAGAAAATACAGAGTATAGAGAAGATATGGTGCAAATAGCCAGCCTTGGCTTACAGATGGCTGGATTAGTGGGAATTGCAAGCAACAGAATAGAGAATAGAGAGCTTTTGAGAGAGTGAGAGTATATATGAACTAGTGTTCGTGTCCAGAAGTGAGGAGTAAAGGAGAGTATATATAGCATTTAAGAGCAAGGAAAATAAGGTAAGGGAATCAACCCTTCTGCAATTAAGGAAGCCACAGAATTAATTATACACCAATTAGTGCAATTTTCCCTTAATTAAGGGTAATTCACCAACGGTAAAGGCAGAATACATTTAAGGAAAGAAAATCAAATAAGCAATTAGGGGTAAATAGACAGAAGTTTAATTAAGGAAATAATCAGTAAATATCATAGTTAATCGAATAAGATAAGAAAGCTAATCAAGATTGTAAATAAAGGAAATAGTCAGGAATTAGCACATAGGTCTTAACGAAACAAATTAATGAATCAAGAATCCAAATCAATTAGTGATTTAAGAAGAACAATATAGGCTTACCATGAATAGGCAAAAAATGAACATAGACACATAGAATCAGTATAAAAGTCAAACTAAGAACATAAATAGAGGCACAATAGGACAAAAAATTAAAAGACATTGAATTGGCTAAAGAAGAATCACAGAAACCAAAGCATAGGACAAAGTCAGCGCACAAGCAACCTAGACAAACTTAAAATCCAAATAATAATGTTGAAAAATTAAGGTTTTTAGCATAAACAAGTTAGGTTTAAAGCAAACTTCATGAAATTGGCTAGAACACATAAGAAACAAAAGGTTAAACACTCAAAATTATCAAACATTTTGGAGAAAGAAAATTTCAGGAAACCCTAGTTTGAAAACACTTAAAGAAAGAAAAATAGAAAGCGTGTCAACATACAAAGATTCGAACAAACAGAAGTCATAGAAGTCAAAAACCTGAAGTATTGTAGTGTTTAAAATCGGTCAGTAGTAGAGGAATAAGAGAAACTTAAAGAAAAATTACAAAAACTTGAAAATATTTCAAGTATGTAGAGATTCAAACAGTAGATAGAAAAGAACCCAAAATATAGTGCTGAAATCAGTTAATAGTAAAAACAAGAGATTTTTAAAGAAAAGTCATTGACAAACTCAGAATCCTTCCACATCTACAAAGATCAGAATGGATTCATGTCCAAAGATTAGGGTTTTGAGGAGAAAGGGGAGGGGTAAAGAGAACCTGGTTTTGAACCGTGGAACTTCAATAGAAATTACTCACAAACCATGAACGAACTCTTAAAGAGTCTTGAACGAGATCTGGACCAGATCTCTTCGAGGTTCTTCCATAAAAACCATATAATCGAACAACCAGGGAGATAGGAGACAAGTAGAGGTTTCATAAAGCCATAGGATGCCATAGATTGGACAGGGATTCACAGGATTAGGGCTGATTTTGAGTGACGACGATTAGGGTTAAGGGTTGGTCTCAGAGAGGACCAAAGAGGAGGGGATTCAAGGGCGGCTGTTGGTGAGAAATGGCTAGGTTTTGGGGGTCGTTTGGAACTAAAAAAGGAAAGGGTTAATTGTGGTCGTTGATCTCTACGCTCAACGGCCGAGATTGAAAGGGTTTGTGGTTGGATCGGGTATTATTGTTTGGGCTGGGTATGTTTTGGGTTATAATTGGACTGATTATTGGGTCTAATTTAGGATCAGAATTGAATAGAAAATGGGGCCAAATTTTAAATAGCCAATTTTAACAACTAAAGAATTTATAAAAAAATAATAAATGATTACCAAAATGTCTTTGTCCACTAGAATGATTTAAAATAGTTATTTAATATTTTAAAAATAAAAAGATCACTTTATGCATAAATAATGTAATTATACATTAGTATGGGCTATTATTGCAAAGATGTGCAATTTAGCATAAAAATGTAAATGTAATCACAAAAAATGCACTAAAATATTTAAACACTATGTTGGCATAAATAATGAATTTAGATTCATCACAAAAGTAGTATTAAGGATAATTATTGAATATTTATATAACAAAAAGAGGAGAAATAAATTGATTTGGAGCCTTTAAAACTATAGAAAAAATTACAAAAATGATTATGCATGCATATATCTGCATATGTACTATTTTGAAAGTATATATATTTATAAAAAATATTTGAGGGGAAAAATTGGGTATCAATAGCTACAGAGTTAGGAACAATTTCACTTCTATTCATCTTTGTCGTACGGTTTGATCTCTCAATACTAATTGAACTCTCTACTCTGTTCTTTCATATATGGCGAGAACACGTACTGCTTCATCAACTGATCAGCAGCCTGAGCCCCTAGTGGCAGCTCCTACAAGAGGCAGAGGACGAGGTCGAGGCCGTGCTAGGGGCCGAGGTAGGGGCAGGGCTTAGCTTAGAGCTCGAGCAGCAGCACCAGCGGTGGAGCTCAGGTAGAGTTTGATGATGAGGTTCCAGCCTAGACCGTTCCAACAGAGCTAGCTTAGGTTCCAGAGGGGTTAACAGTTACCCCGGTACTTCAGGATGCTTTGGTCCGTCTAGTGGGTCTTATGGACAATGTTACTCATGCCGACATACTTCCTGTAGTACTAGCCATCTCCCAGGTTGTGGGGAGGGGAGTATAGACTCTCGTTACTCATATTCCGGAGCAGATGGATCCTCAGTTTCAGACTCCAACAACTCAGCCAGTGGGGTAGTTCTGCCGGGTGTTTTAGCACAGACCGACGATGGATCAGCTATGTCTTCTCAGGTCATGTGGAGATTGGATATGTTTACCATGCTTTTCACCACTAATTATGGCGGTACATCTTCAGAGGATCCCCAACACTATCTGGACAGTTGTCACGAGGTGTTGCAGAACGTGGGGGTAGTGGAGACCAATGGGGTTGACTTTGCTGCTTTTCGTTTGTCAGGTTCCGCCAAGAAATGGTGGAGGGAATTTTATTTGGGTAGACTAGCTGGGTCGCCTGCTTTGACTTGGGATCAGTTCTCTCAGCTATTTCTGGGGAAGTTTCTTCCTATCACTCAGAGGGAGGACTATCGGAGGCAGTTTGAGCGCCTTCAGCAGGGTTCTATGGTCGTTACTCAGTACGAGACCAGATTTGTTGATTTGGACCGTCATGCTCTTCTTATACTTCCCTCTGAGAGAGAGAGAGAGAGGGTGAAGAGGTTTATTGATGGACTTACTCAGCCTATCAGGTTGCAAATGGCTAAGGAGACAGGGAGTGAGATTTCTTTCCAGGATGCAGCCAATGTGGCCAGACGAGTAGAGATGGTTCTATCATAGGGGAGTGGTCTGGGGTCTGACAAGAAGCCTCATCACTCTGATAGATTCAGTGGGGCTTCATCTGGAGGCCGGAGTACTTTTGGTAGGGGGCATCATCCCAAGCCGTTTCATTCAGCATTTCAGGCATCTCATGGAGCTTCAGGGGGTCGTGATCCTTATGTACCTCCTTCAGGGCAGCCATCTTATAGTGTACTGCCAGCTCCTATCAGAGAACCTCCTCTTAAAAGTTATTATCGCTATCAACTAGCTCATCAGGGTCAGTTTTAGTTTTTTCAACTGCAGTATCATGATGGGTGTTTTGAGTGTGGTAAGTATGGGCATATCCGAAAGACCTGTCCGAGATTAATGGATGTTTAGCCACAGCAATAGGGTTCTCATGGAATGATCCCGACACTGCCCGCTCAACCAGCTAGAGGTAGGGGTTAGGGAGCCTGAAGTAGGGGCAGCCCACTAGAGGTGGAGGTCAGGCCATTAGAAGTGGAGGCCAGGCCGCTAGAGGTAGAGGCCAGCCAGTAGGAGGCCATCCCAGAGATATAGTGCAGAGTGGTGGGTCCAGCACCGATGTTATGCTTTCCCAGCTAGGCCTAAGGTTGAGTCCTCCGATGTTATTATCACATGTACCGTTTCGGTTTGCAGTAGAGATGCTTCAGTTTTATTTTATCCAGGGTCTACATACTCCTATGTGTCTTCTTATTTTGCTTCATATTTGGATGTGTCTCGTGATTCTTTGAGTGCTCCCATGTATGTGTCCACGCCGGTGGGGGATTCTATTGTTGCAGATCATGTCTATCGCTTATGTGTGGTTGTTATTGGGGGTCTAAAGACTTGTGTAGATATCCTACTTCTCGATATGGTTAATATCGATGTTATTTTGGGGATGGATTGGTTGTCACCTTATCATACTATATGGGACTATCACGCCAAGACTGTGACCTTAGCATTGTCGAGGTTGCCTCGATTAGAGTAGAGACGAACTCCTAGTCATTTTACCAGCAGGGTTATCTCCTATATGAAGGCCCGTCATATGCCAGAAGGGGTGTTTGGCTTATGTTCGTGATTCGAGTAATGGGGTTCCTTCTATGGATTTTGTGCCAGTTGTTTGGGAGCTTCTAGAGGTGTTTCCTACAGACATGCCGAGGATGCCACCCGACAGGGATATTGAGTTTTGCATTGATTTGGCTCCATTCAGACCATTTCTATCCCACCATACCGTATGGACTCGCCAGAGTTGAAAGAATTGAAGGAGCAGTTGTAAGATCTGCTTGATAAAGGCTTTATTAGACCTAGTGTCTCGCCTTGGGATGCGCTGGTGTTATTCATAAAGAAGAAGGATGGGTCGATGAGGATGTGCATTGACTATCAACAGTTGAACAAAGTCACCATCAAGAACAAGTATCCATTGCCGAGGATTGATGATTTATTTGATCAGCTTCAGGGTGCCAAAGTGTTTTCGAAGATTGATTTGAGATCCGGCTATCATTAGTTGAGGATTAGAGCATTTAATGTCCCTAAGACAACTTTTCGGACTCCATTTGAGAATTATGAGTTACTAGTGATGTTATTTGGGTTGACGAATACCCTAGAAGCATTTATGTATTTGATGAATCGGCTTTTCAAGTCCTATCTGAATTCCTTTGTGATTGTTTTCATTGATGATATCTTGATCTACTCCTGCAGCCGAGAGGAGCATGAGGATCATCTTCGAGTAGTTCTCCAGACTCTGAGAGACAACTAGTTATATGCTAAGTTTTCAAAGTGTGAATTTTGATTGAGTTCAGTTGGTTTCCTGGGTCACGTTGTATCAGCAAAAGGTATTCAAGTGGATCCTAAGAAAATTGAGGTAGTCAAGGACTAGCCTAGACCCACATCAGCTACAGAGATCTGGAGTTTCTTAGGTTTGGTGGGTTATTACCTTGGTTTGTATAGGGGTTTTCATCCATAGCAGCCCCGATGACCAGGTTGACTCAGAAGGGTGCCCTGTTTAGGTGGTCGGACAAGTGTGAGGCGAGCTTTTAGAAGCTCAAGACAGCTTTTACTATGATGCCGGTGTTGGTATTGCCCAAAGGTTTAGGGCCATACACAGTATATTGTGATGCATCTCGTATTGCACTTGGTGCGGTGTTGATGCAGAATGACAAGGTTATTGTATATGTTTCGCGGAAGTTGAAGATTCACGAGAAAAATTATCCAATTCAAGACTTGGAGCTAGCAACCATTGTTCACGCGCTGAAGATTTGGAGGAATTATTTATATGGCGTGTCGTGTGAAATGTTCACAAATCATAAGAGTTTGCAATATTTGTTCAAACAGAAGGAGCTCAATTTGAGGCAGAGAAGGTGGTTAGAGCTATTGAAGGACTATGATATCACCATCTTGTATCATCTAGGGAAGGCCACTATGGTGGCCGATGCTTTGAGTAGGAAGTCAGCCAGTATGGACAACCTTGCGTATATTCCAGTCGGTGAGAGACAACTTGCATTGGATGTTTAGGCTTTGGCCAATCAGTTCGTGAGGTTGCATGTTTCTAAGCCCAGTAGTGTTTTAGCTTGCACAGTCGCTCGGCCGTCTTTATTATTTGAGTGTATTAGAGATCGGCAGTATGATGACCCTCATTTGCTTGTCCTTAGGGACATGGTGTGGCACGGTGGTGCCAAGCAGGTTACGATTGGAGATGATGGGGTTTTGAGGATGCAGGACCATATTTGTGTGCCCAATGTGGATGGACTTCGTGAGTTTATTCTAGAGGAGGCCCATAATTCCCGGTATTCTATTCAACCGGATGCTGCTAAGATGTATCATGACTTGCGGCAATATTATTGGTGGAGGAGGATGAAGAAGGATATTGTTGCATATGTAGCTCGGTGTTTGAATTGTCAGCAGGTAAGTACGAGCATCAGAGGCCCAGTGGTTTGTTCCAGAAGATTGAGATTCCTGAGTGGAAGTGGGAGCATATCACTATGGACTTCGTTGTTGGACTCCCACAGACTCAGAGGAAGTTCGATGTAGTGTGGGTTATTGTTGAGAGGCTGACCAAGTTAGCACATTTCATTCCTGTAGCAGTCTCTTATTCTTTCGAGAGGTTAGTTGAGATCTATATTCGGGAGATTGTTCGTTTTCATTGTGTGCCCATGTCTATCATTTCGGATCGAGGTACGCAGTTTACCTCACATTTCTGGAGAGCATTTCAGCGAGAGTTGGTCATACGGGTTGAGTTGAGCACAGCGTTTCATCCTCGGACGGACGGACAGTCCGAACGTACTATTTATATTTTGGAGGATATGCTCCGCACCTGTGTTATTGACTTTGGAGGTTCTTGGGATCAGTTCTTGCCGTTAACGGAGTTTTCCTACAACAAGAGTTACCAGTTAAGAATTTAGATGGATCCCTATGAGGCATTATATGGTAGATGGTGTCAATCGCCGGTTGGGTGGTTTGAGCTGGGGAAGCTTGGTTGCTGGGTACAGACTTAGTGTAGGATGCCTGGGATAAGGTTAAGATCATTCGGGATAGGCTTCATATAGCGCAGTACAGACAGAAGAGTTATGCCGACCGTAAGGTTCGTGATATGGCATTCATGGTCGGAGAGCAAGTGTTGCTTCGAGTGTCGCCCATGAAGGGCGTGATGAGGTTTGGGAAGAAGGGCACGCTAAGCCCTAGGTTCATCTGGCCTTTTGAGATCCTTGATCGAGTGGGAGAGGTGGCCTACGGACTTGCATTGCCGCCAGGTTTATCAATAGTACATCCAGTGTTTCATGTGTCAATGCTTCGGAAGTATCACAACGATCCATCCCACGTGTTAGATTTCAGCATTGTCTAGTTGGACAAGGATTTAACCTACGAGGAGGAGCCAGTAGCATTCTAGATCGGCAGGTTCGCCAGTTGAGATGAAAGACTTATCCTTCGGTTCGTGTGCAGTGGATAGGTCAACCTGTTGAGGCAGCTACTTGGGAGTCCGAGCCCGATATGAGGAGCAGATATCCTCATCTTTTCACCGACTCAGGTACTTTTTTATGTCCGTTCGAGGACGAACAATTGTTTTAAAGGTGGAGAATGTGATGACCCAAATTGTCATCTCCTATTTTAGAAGTTGAATCCATATTTCGAGGCCTTAAAAATTTCTTTTCAATTTGCGTACGCAGTCCGGGTATGTATCTGAAAAGCCCTTATGTGAAATATTTAAGAAATGATGATTTTTGGCTTAAAAATATGATTTTTGTTGACTTCGGTCAACATTTTGGGTAAACGGACTTGTACCCGTGTTTCGATGGTCCTGGAAGATCCGTAGTAAAATATGGGACTTGGGTGTATGCCAGGAATCGAATTCCGAGGTCCCTAGCCCGAGAAATGAATTTTTGATAAAAATTGTTAAACTGAAATATAATGGTTTTTAGAAATTGAATAATGTTTGATTTTGTTGGTATCAGACCCGTATTTTAGTTCCGGAGTCCGATGCAGGTCCATTAAAATATTTAAACCTTATCTGCAAAATTTGGTGAAAAAACAGAAGTGATTTGACGTGATTCGGACCTTTGATTGAAAAGTTAGAAGTTTTGGAACTTTCTTGAAAATTTCATGCAATTTTTGTGCTAAATTCGTAGTTCTAGGTGTTATTTTGGCGATTTGATCGCGCGAACAAGTTTATATGATGTTTTAAGACTTGTGTGCATGTTTGATTTGGATCCTCGAGGGGTAAGGTGAGTTTTGGATAGGCTATGGAATGATTTTGGACTTAGGAAAATATTGCTGGTATGATTAGAAGTCTAAGCCAACAAAGTTCGCAAATGCGAACGAACCTTCGCTAATGCAAAGTAGTCAGGGAAGGGGGGGGGGGCATCACAATTGCGACCAAAAGCTCGCATTTGTGACAGTAACAGAAATGCGGCAGGTTCGCATTTGCGATTCCAGTCTTGCATTTGCGAGCTTTGCAATTGCAAATCTTAGGTCGCAAATGCAACATCTGCAGTTGTTCAAAACATAACTTAGACGTGATTTTTGATTCATTTCTCAAAATTTCAAAAAGCAATTTTTCAAAGACCAATTCTTCCCCAAATCATAGGTTAATGATTCTTAGCTCATTTCTTTCAATTTATTTCATCTTTTTACAATATTTCATCCTAGAATCTAGGGTTTTTCATAGGGGAATTGGATGTTTTTGGGTAGTACTTAGGAATTTCAGAATTTGGGGATTTAGACCTCAAATTGAGGTCAGATTCTAAAACGAAATATATAATCTGGCTCAGGGGTGAATGGGTAATCGGAGTTTGGTCTGAATTTTGAGTTTGGACCAAGAGGGCCCGAGGTCGCGTTTTGACCTTTTGGGAAAAATATTGGGAAACCTATAATTATGTGATGGAATTGATTTTTCTAGCATTTATTGATATTATTAAGTTAATTATGACTAGATACGAGTAAATTGGTGGTGGAATCGAGAGGTAAAGCGATGATTAAGCTTTGAAATACTCGTTGGCTTGAGGTAAGTGTTTGGTCTAACTTTGATTTGAGGGATTAGGGATCCCCGACTTATTTTCTATGTGAAATTCCATGTGTGTGGCGTATAGGTGTGGTGACGAGTACTTATGCGCCACCAAATCATCATTTTAGCATGTTCCCTTCATGAGTTGTGACATCAGTTTCTAGGTGATATCTATTTCGGCTTTCGTTAATAGTATATGAGTAATCATTTAAATTATGTACTTCCACTCTTATTCCCGCTGATTTAATTTTGTTAAATTTTAATTGTAAAAGGATAAAGGAAAAAGGTGTAATAATCTATAACGTTGGCTTGCCTAGAGAGTACAATGTTAGGCGCCATCATGATCCCGAAGGTGGGAAATTCAGGTCCTGACAGAGAGTAGCCTATATTAGAATTTTGTCTTTCCATAAATCATATGGAGACTTCTTCAAAATGGGTCGTATGAGGCATTTTTGAGAATATGAGATGTTATACTTATTGTTTCTGCCCAAAAATGATTTGGCAATGAATGTTCTAATATCATTGTTCTGGCCATATCTGTTAGAGTTTGGCCTTACGCTCAACTACCCCGTTCTGTTGGGGTGATCTTTGGCTGAGAAATTTTGAGTATATCCCTGATCATTGCAGAATTCTTCAAAAACTCTGCTTTCAAATTCTCCTGCATGATCACTTTGAATGGTTGTGATAAGATGCCCCTTTTCTCTTTCAATTCTTTTGCAGAAAATTTCAGTTTTTCAATACTTCATCTTTATGAGGTAAGAAAATCATCCATGTAAAACGTGAGTATGTCATCATCAATAACAAAAGCATATTGTTTACCTCTAATGTTGGCAGTTCTAATGGGTCCAAACAAGTCCATGTGAAGCAATTATAAAGGCTTGGTATTGGACACAATGTCCTTGATTTTGAAAGAGTTTCTAATTTATTTAACAATGCTACATGCATCACATATATGATTTATAGAAAATTTGAGTTTGGGAAGGTCAATAACTAAATCATGTTTGGAGAGTTTTTCAATTAGATGCATGCTTGCATGAACAAATTTTTTTATGCCAAAGCCATGGATTATTAAATATGGATGCTAAACATGTATGACTATCTAGATTTTCAACGCCATCAGTTATGTAAACATTTCCATACCTTTTACTTGGAAGAATGATTTTGCATGACTTATATTCAATGGCACATTCTGTTTTCTTGAATTTAACTTTGTACCCCGAATCATATAGCTGACTTATACTCAAGAGCTTGTAGTTGAGTCCATCTACAAGGCATACTTTTGTAATAGCACAATTATTGTTGAATGGAACTGTGTTGGTACCTACTATCTTTCCTTTTGAATCATCACCAAATTTGACATTTCCTCTATTTATTTTTGTGACTTCTTTGAACAAATATTTGTCACCCATCGTGTGACTGGAACACACACTGTCTAAATACATTTTTCCCTATTGAGTCTTTGTGTGGTGTTCCTGCAGAATTATCATTTTTGGGTTTCCAAACCCATCCTCAAACATTAGATTTATGAAATATATAGAAGGAATATTTATGTCCAACCTTGTTACAATAATGACACACATGGTTGATCTAGTTTTTGATCCACCACTTGTATTAGTACTTGTGGACTTAGTTCTAACAGGTCTTTTTCCAGTTGACTTGTAAGTCGCTTGGTTAGACTTGACAGAACTGTGACTGGTGGATTTGCACATGCCATTAAGTTGCATTTGCAGTTCCTGAACCTCATCTTGAAGCACTTCTCTTTCGATTTCACATGCTTCAAGTTTAAGTTACCAGTCCTTCTTTTCCCTATTGATTCCCTTTAATTCATTTAATATTTTTTGAGACTCCTTTTGGGTAAGGTCAAGGATATCCTGCAATTCATCTTGCCTCGCTTGTTTTATCACGTGCCATGAAATATTTTTTAGTTCCTTATTTGCATTCATTGTCTAATGCATCTTCATCAATCCAGCAACCGGAATTTCATTTTCCAAAATAGTCATAAAGCATAGGTTTGCTATTTCTTTATGTTTTGAGCTATCTTCATCACTCTAGTTTCTGAATTATTTATTTTTATTGAACCCTCTATATACTTTTCTTTTAAGATCTGGGCATTCAACTTGAATATGGTCAAACCTTCCACATTCAAAGCACTTTCTGTCATTTTTGTCTTGTTCATTGTATTGCATGATTCGTTCGGATGACATCTTTCCCTTTTTTGTGTTTTGTATCTTCTCATCAATCCATTCATGACTCTTAACACCATGGAAATATTCTTCAAGAGTTTCTGTATCATCATCAATATCATTTTCTGGTCCTTCAGTTGTAGTTTTGAAGGCAACTATTTTCTTCTTTTCATTCTAATGCATTTTCTTGAGATGGGTTTTCTCAAATACTATAAGATTTCCTCATAGTTCATCATATAAAAGTTTGTCTAGGTCTTGAGATTCAAGTGAAACTACTTTTGTCTGCCATGTGGTAGGCAAGCTTCTCAAAAAATTTCAAACTTGATCACTACTTAAGTAAGGTTTTGCCAAAGGCTTTCAGATCACCAAAAATTATGCTGAATCTTGCAAACATCTCCTCAATGGATTCTCCGTCTTTTATATGGAAGAGTTCATAATCATGAACTAGTAAGTTTATCTAAGTTTCTTTCACTTTGTTGGTTCCTTCAGAGGTAACTTCCAGTTTGTCCCACATTTTCTTGGCGGTATCACAATTTGAAATTGTTACGATTCGACCGGTCATTTTACTTTCTAGAACCTTGTTCCCCTAAAAAAATATTTCCCGCATGTGCTTTTACTGTTTTATGACTCCCGGGAATGGTTAGTTCGGGTTTGGAAGGGTTCGGGTTTAAATCGGAACACTTAGTTCCTTAATATTAGCTAAAAATAGCTAAGTTTGACTTGAGTCAATATTTTTAGTAAACGATGTCAGCACCGGGATTTGACCATCCCGGTAGGTTTGTATTATGATTTTGGACTTGGTTGTATGTTCGGATATGGTTTTAGATGACCCAGGAGCGTTTCGACGCTTAATACTGGAAGTTGGCACATTGAAGGTTTTAAAGTTCTTCAAATTTGGTTTGAAGTAGTTTTTGGTGTTATCGAGGTCCGTTTGGAATTCTGAGCCTAGGAATATTTTCGTATGGTGATTTAAGACTTGCACGCAAAAATTGGTGCCATTCCGAGTAGTCTAAGTATGATTCGGCGCTTTAGGAGCAAATTGGAAAGTTGAAGTTCATAATATTATTCAATTTAGTTTTGGGGTGTGATTCTTAGTTTCATTGTTGTTTTACGCATTTCGAGAGTTTGAGCAGGTTTGTATTATGTTTCTGGACTTGTTGGTGCATTTGGACGGGGTCCTAAGTGGCTCGGGTGTGTTTTGGACCACCTAGAGTTAAGTTGAAAACACCAGATTTTCCGTTCAGGTTTCTTTCTTCGTGAACGCGAAAAGATACTCGTAATCGCGATGAAGGATTTGGGGACATGTGGGTTTTTCCCTTCACATTTGTGTATGTAGGGCCGCGTTCGTGGAGGCTTGGACCTTTTGTCTTTCGCGTTCGTTCGCATTTGGTAGGCTGCGTTCATGTAGAAACTTGGTCCTGGGCCTGGACAACCCCGTTGCCTTATGCTTTCGCGTGTTGGGCCCCGCGTTCACGAGGACTAGGCGGCCCAATGCATTGCGTTCATATGGGTCCTCTCGGGTTCCTGTAGAGCCCTTTGCCTGGGCTCCTCAGTTGAGCCTTCACGATCGCGAGAGCATGGCCGCGATCGCATATAAGGACCACTGGGCAAAAACATCTTCTAAAAACGAGACTTAGGCTATTTTGGCTCATTTTCTCCATCTCTTGGGCGATTTCGGAGCACTTGGAGAGAGGTTTTCACCTAGCACTTTGAGGTAAGTAATTTCTTTATAAGATTAGTTTAATGCGTAGATTATGGGTAGATTTTAATATATAAATTGTGAAAATTATGGGTTTAGTTGAAAAACCTAGGTTTTGATAAAAATGGGATTTAACCAAGAAAATGATTATGGAATTGGGTGAAAAATATATATTTGAGTTCGTGAGGTTATGGGTAACGTTTATCTTCAAAATTTTCCGGAATTCGGGCATGTGGACCCTGGGGTAAATTTTAGGAATCTTCCAATTTGGGTTGGGTAATTACTCTAATAGTTAAATTATGAACTTTTGAACATGTATTGATTAATTTATATAACATTTGACTAGTTTCAGATTGTTCGGCATCGAGTTGAGGCTTTAGAATAAATTTGTGGGCAGGAAAGTGAGCTTTGAGACAAGGTAAATCTATTTCCTAACCTTGTAAGAGGGAATTCATCCCATAGGTGATTTAAGTTACTATTTGCTTCTAATTGTGGGGGCTACATACGCATGAGGTGACGAGAGTCCGCGCGTAGCTAATAATTATGCTTATGTCCAAGTAGTTTAGGACCTAAATTGTGAAATACTTGTGATGTTTGTACCCTACTTGTCAATTAAAGTGCCTAACTTATATTGGAACTTGATAAAGTAATTGTAAGAGACCAAATTTCACTTACTTAAGCTTTGGCGGGTTACTTGACCGTTAATAGAAATTATGCCTCTTTGTGTATTAGCCTTGCAATAGCTTTTAAATCAGATGTTCATAAAGTATCCTCTCTTCTTGTAGAGCGGGCCAAACGCCTCGACAGTAGAATAAATGCATTTATGATTCGTGTCGCTCGACCTCGGCAGTGTACACATTATTCGGGATCGGGCCGTACGACCTCGGCATAAATCGTGTGTAATAGTCCTCGAAACCCTATTATACTTATATTATTTTATGGCTCGAGAGGTTATAATTATTAATGACAGAAATTGACTTGGGATTTACTATTAGTGAAAAAATTATTCATTCACTACTTGTTATTGAGTTATCATTATTGTCTACATAGCCAATGCTTATTTAGAATTTCTATATTTTATCGTTAGCCTATAGTAAGTGTCGAACTCGACCCCTCATCACTACCTCTTCGAGGTTAGACTAGATACTTACTAGGTACGTGTTGTTTATGTACTCACGCTACACTTCTGCACTAATCGGGCAGGATTTAAGGCAGGTGCATCTGATAGTCATATCGGCGCGCACCCCATACCTCGAGGCCTAGTGGTGAGCTACTTCCTAAGCCGTTCTACAGCACCTAAAATCTCTCTTTTGCATCTATTTTTTATCTACTTTACTTCAGATAGTAGTTAGAGTATTGTATATTCTACCAGTAGCTCATACACTTGTGACACCAGGTCTTGGAATTATGTTAGTATACGTTTGATGATTTTTGAGTATTTATTTCACCACACTTGCCTTATAGTTGTTTACACTTTAATTTATTAAATTTCTCACCTTATTTCACCACACTTGCTTTATAACTGATTTTCTGGCCAGACCAGATGCAGTGGCCTCAGTTGCCGTGATCACAAGTATTATTTTTGTCTGCAGTAGGGATGCTTCAGTACTATTTGATCCAGGGTCTACATATTCATATGTTTCATCTCTATTTGCTCATTTCCTGGGTGTTCCTCACGAGTCTTTGGGTACTCATGTGGGTGATTCTATTGTTGTGGATCTGATCTACCGGTCCTACATTGTTACTTTCTATGGTTACGGGACTAGAGCGAGCCTTCTGTTGCTCGATATGACTGACTTTGAAATCATCCTGGGCATGGACTGTTTATCCCCATACCACGCTATCCTTGATTGCCATGCCAAGACTATTACCTTGGCGATGCTAGAGTTTCCTAGATTGCAGTGGAAGGGATCGTCTGTCAGTGCATCTAGTCAGGTTATCTCTTTTTTGAAGGCTCGACACATGGTCGAGATGGGTTGTATGGCTTATCTAGCTTATGTTTAGGATACTATACAGACTCCGGTAATATATTCAGTGTCATGGTCTGGGAGTTCTCCGATGTGTTTCCTTCTGATCTTCCAGGCATGCCACCAAATTGTGATCTCCCAGCCTATCTCTATTCCACCATACCACATGGCTCCAAAATAGTTGAAAGAGTTGAAGGAAAAGCTTGAGGAGTTTCTAGCAAAGGGGTTCGTCTGACCGAGTGTATCGCCTTGGAGTGCACTGGTGTTGTTCGTGAAGAAGAAAGATGAAACTATGCCGAGGTGCATTGATTACCGTCAATTGAACAAAGTTACTATTAAGAACAAATACTTGTTGCCGCATATTGATATTTGTTTTTACTAGCTGCAGGGTTCTAGGGTGTTCTCTAAGACCTACTTGAGATCAGAGTACCACTAGTTGAAGATTCGGGATTTGAATGTTTCGAAGATGGATTTCTAGACTAGATATGGCCATTATGAGTTTCTAGTGATGTCCTTTGACTAATGCCCGATGGTGTTTATGAATTTGATGAACCGGGTGTTTAGGACATTATTGATTCGCTTGTCATTGTCTTTATTGATTACATTTTGATCTACTCGCGTAGCATGCATGAGCACAAGCAGCATTTGAGAGTTGTGCTTCAGACCTTGCGAGAACAGAAGTTATATGCTAAGTTATCCAAATGTGAGTTTTGAATAGATTCTATAGAATTCTTGGGGCATGTTGTATCAGGCAAGGGTATTAAGGTAGATCCTAAGAAGATCGAGGCAGTTCAGAGTTGTCCTCGTCCTACCACAGCGATTGAGATCAGGAGTTTCTTAGGGTTAGCAGGTTATTATCACCGGTTTGTGAAGGGCTTCTCATCCATTAATTCAGCTTTGACTAGATTGACCCAAAAGGGTGCTCCATTCTGATGGTCCAATGATTGTGAGGTGATCATTTAGAAGCTCAAGGCCGCATTGACTTTAGCACCGGTGTTAGTGTTATCTTCCAGTTCAGGGATGTATACTATATTTTCGACGTTTCACGCGTTGGTTTGGGTTGTGTATTGATGCAACAGAGGCGAGTTATTGCATATGTTTCACGTCAAATAAAGCCCCACGAGAAGAATTACCCTGTACATGATATGGAGTCGGCCGCGATTGTTCATGATCTTAAGAGCTGGAGGCATTATCTTTATGGGGTGTCCTGTGAGGTTTACACCGATCCTCGCAGCTTGCAGCATTTGTTCAAGCAGAGGGATCTCAATTTGAGGCAGTGCAGGTGGCTTAAGTTACTAAAAGATTATGATATTACCATCTTTTATCATCCGGGCAAGGCAAATGTGGTTGCGGATGCCTTGAGCAGAAAGTCAAAGAGTATGGGTAGTTTGGCATTCATTTCAGCAGAGGAGAGGACATTAGTTTTGGAGATTCAGTCCTTGGCTCACAGACTTGTGAGGTTGGTTATTTCAAATCGCAACCGAGTTCTTGCATACGTCGTCGCCCAGTCTTCACTATTCGAGCAGATCAAGGCTCGTCAGTTTGATGATATGTACTTATAGGTTCTTAGAGAAATGGTACTACAAGGTGGATCCAAGGAGGTTACTATCGGTGAGGATGGTGTTCTGCGACTCCAGGGTTGTCTATGTGTCCATAATGTTGACATATTGAGGGAAAAGATTTGAGAAGAGGCACATAGTTCTCGGTATTCTATTTATTTAGGTGCTACGAAGATGTATCATGACCTGAGGCAGCATTATTGGTGGCAACGAATGAAAAACGACATAGTTCAGTATATAGCTAGATGCCTAAATTGCCAGCAGGTTAAGTATGAGCACCAGAGGCCAGGTGGCCTATCCAACAGATGACTATACCGGAGTGGAAATGGGAACGCATCACTATGGACTTTGTAGTTGGGTTGACACGGACCTTGCAGAAGTTTGATGCAGTTTGGGTCATTTCAATAGGTTGATCAAGTCAGCTTACTTCATTTCGATTGTGAGGACGTATTCTTCAGAAAGGTTGGCCCAAATTTATATTTAAGAGATTGTTCGGCTGCATGGTATGCCTGTTTCTATCATATCAGATAGAGGCCTCAGTTTACTTGGCATTTCTGAAGAGCAGTGCAGAATGAGTTGGGGACCCAGGTAGATCTCATCATAGCCTTTCATCCGTAGCGATAGGCAGTTGAGCGGACGATGCAGATCCTGGATGATATGCATAGAGCATGTGTGATTGACTTTGGATGGCAGTGGGATCGATTCCTGCATTTGGCCGAGTTTGCTTACAACACAACTATTAGTCCAGCATCGAGATGGCTCTATTTGAGGCTTTATATGGTCGGGGATGTCGTTCACCTATCGGATGGTTTGAGCCCAGCGAGGCTATGTTATATGGTACTGATTTGGTGAAGGATGCCTTGGAAAATGTAAAGTTGATTCTGGAGCGACTTTGCACAGTACAATCCAGACAAAAGAGTTACGCGGATCAGAAAGTGCATGATTTATCATTTATGGTAGGCAAGGAAGTCCTCTTGAAGGTCTCACCGATGAAGGGAATCATGAGGTTCGGCAAGAAGGGAAAGTTGAGCCAAAGGTTCATAGGTCCATTTGAGGTGTTAAGACGAGTTGGGGAGGTTGCTTATGAGCTTGCTTTGCCTCCTAGTCTATCGGGAGTTCATCGGGTCTTCCACGTGTCTATACTCCGGAGTTATCATGCCGACATGTCACATGTGTTAGACTACACCACGGTTTAGCTAGATGAGAGCCTGGGCTATGAGGAGGAGCCAGTTGCCATTGTTGATAGGCAGGTTCGCCAGTTGAGGTCCAAGAATATTTCTACGGTAAAGGTTCAGTGGAGGGCTCAACAAGTCGAGAAGGTGATTTGGGAGACCGAGGAGGACATGCAGAGCATATATCCACACTTATTCGGCACTCCAGATATGATTTTAGACCCGTTCGAGGATGAACATTTGTTTAAGAGGGCGAAAATAACAACCCGACAAGTTATTTTTCTTTCTAGAACCTGGTTCCCCTAAATAATAGTCCTCGTATGTGCTTTTACTATTTTATGACTCGCGGGGATGGTTAGTTCGGGTTTGGAAGGGTTCGGGTTGAAATCGGAACACTTAGTTCCTTAATATTGGCTAAAAAGGGCTAAGTTTGACTTGATCAACATTTTAGTAAACAACCTCGGAACCGAGATTTGACGGACCTGATAGGTTCGTATGATAATTTGCACTTGGGTGTATACTCGGATTGAGTTTTGGATGACCCGAGAGCGTTTCGACGCTTAATACTGGAAGTTGGCACATTGAAGGTTTTAAAGTTCTTTAAATTTGGTTTGAAGTAGGTTTAGGTTTTATCGAGGTCCATTTGGAATTATGAGCCTAGGAATAGTTCCGTGTGGTGACTTAAGACTTGCATACAAAATTTGGTGTCATTCCGAGAAGTGTAAGTAGGATTCGGCGCGTTCGGTGCAAATTGGAAACTTGAAATTCATAATTTGAGTCAATTTGGTTTTGGGGTGTGATTCTTAGTTTCATTGTTGTTTTACGTGTTTCGAGAGTTTGAGCAACTCTATATTATGTTTATGAACTTTTTGGTACATTTGGTTGGGTTCCGCATGGCTCGGGTGTGCTCTAGACCGCCCGGATTAAGTTGAAAAAACCAGATATTTTGTTCTAGTTTCCTTCTTAACGAACGCGGAAAGACCCTCGCGTTCGCGATGAAGGATTTGGGGACTAGGGGCTTTTGCACTTCGCGTTCGGTATGTAGGGTCGAATTTGCGAAGGTTAGGACCCTTTGGCCTACGCGTTCGCGTTTGGCAGGCCGCGTTCATGTAGAAGCCTAAGCTTGGGCCTAGGCAACCCAGTTGCCTTACACGTTCGTGTTTAGCAGGCCACGTTTGTGTAGAAGCCTAAGCCTGGTCCCTGGGCAACCCAGGTGCCTTACACGTTCGCGTATTTGACCCCACGTTCTTGAGGAGTAGGCAGTCCAGTGCACCGCGTTTGTATCATCCTGCGTTTGCCTAGAGCCTTTTTCCTGGGTTCCTCAGTTTGGCCTTCGCGATCGCGTATTAGGACCATCGGGCATAAACTTCTTTTTAAAACAAACTTAGGCTATTTTGGCTCATTTTCTTTCATATCTCGGGCGATTTTAGAGCTCTTGGAGAGGGGTTTTCACCTAGCACCTTGAGGTAAGTAATTTCTATATAAGATGAGTTTAATACATAGATTATAAGTAGATTTTAATATGTAAAATTGTGAAAATTATGAGTTTAGTTGAAACACCTAGGTTTTGATAAAAATGAGATTTAACCACGAAAATAATTATGGAATTGGGTGAAAAATATATATTTGAGTTCGTGAGGTTATGGATAGCGTTTAGCTTCAAAATTTCTGAAATCCGGGCACGTGGGCCCGGGAGTAATTTTTGGAATCTTCCAATTTGGGTTGGGTAATTACTCTAATAGTTAAATTATGAACTTTTGAACATGCATTGATTAATTTATATAATATTTGACTAGTTACAGATTGTCCGGCACATTGTAGAACAAATTTGTGGGTCGTAAAGTGAGCTTTGAGATGAGGTAAGTCTCTCGCCTAACATTGTAAGAGGGAATTTACCTCATAGGTAATTCAAATTATTATTTGCTTCTAATTGTGGGGGGCTACCTACGCACGAGGTGACGAGAGTCCATACGTTGCTACTAATTATGCTTATGTCTAGGTAGTTTAGGACCCAAGTCATGAAATACTTGTGATGTTTGCACCCTACTTATTAATTCAAGTGCCTAAATTATATTAAAACTTGATAAAAAAAAATTGTAAGGCATCGAATTTCACTTACTTGAGCTTTGGCGGGTTACTTGACCATTAATAGAAATTGTGCCTTTTGGTGTATTAGCCTTGTAATATCTTTTAAATCGGATGCTCATCAAATATCATCTCTTCTTATGGATCGGGCCGAATGCCTCGGCAGTAAAATATATGCATCTATGGTTCGTGCCACTCGACACTCGGCAGTGTACACATTATTCTGGATCGGACTGTACGACCTCGGCATAAATCGTGCATAATAGTACTCGGAGCCTGATTATACTTAAATTATTTTATGACTTGAGAGGTTATAATTATTAATGACAGAAATTGACCTGGGATTTCTATTAGTGAAAGAATTATTCATTCACTGCTTGTTATTGAGTTATCATTATTGTCTACATAACCCATGCTTATTTAGAATTTTTATATTTTATTGTTAGCCCATAGTAAGTGTCGAAGTCGACCCCTCGTCACTACCTCCTCGAGGTTAAACTAGATACTTACTAGGTACATGTCGTTTATGTACCCACGCTATACTTCTGCACTAATTATGCATGATCTGAGGCAGGTGCATCTGGCAGTCATATCGGCGCAGACCCGCGATACTCCGAGGCCTAATGGTGAGTTGCTTCCTGAGCCGTTCTGCAGCACCTAGAGTCTCTCTTTTGCATCTATTTTCTATCTAACTTTACTTCAGACACTAGTTAGATTTTTGTATATTCTACTAGTAGTTCATACACTTGTGACACCAGGTCTTGGAATTATGCTAGTAGACATTTGATGATTTTTGAGTATTGATTTCACCGCACTTGCCTTATAACTGTTTACACTTTAATTTATTAAAACTCTGTTTGGATCATTGTTACCTATCATTTTATAATGTATTGTATTGTATTATATTGTATTGTATTGTACTGTATTTTATCGTTTTGATGGATACAACGTTTGGATAGATTTTATCGTTTGATGTTGTTAAATAACATCTTTATTGTTTGGTTTGACTGTATTGTACTGTTCTGTACTACTAAGTTTACTAAAATACCCTCAATTATTTTAAATACGATGCTTATTAAGAATTAATCATAAAAATAATTTATTTATTTGACCTCCCTATCTTCCTCACAGGGAATCATCATTCTACCATTATAGTGAAAGCCACAAACTGGTTTCATACAAACAAAAGAAATTTAGAGCCCCATCAAAACAGAGTAAACAACGAACCTTGTGTTCCTGACCTTTAATGTGGCAAATAATCTATAACTTAAAGTGCATAATATAATAAAATTTTCTAGCAACATAACATATAAAATTCATATCGACATACTCATATCGTCTATAAAATCCTCAATAGCTAAAGCATAAATAACATTAGTCTAACTCAATTTCTAGGTGACGACAACAAGGTCAGTAAAAGAAATTTGCGGTCTTCCAATGGACACCAATCAGTGTGTGATACAAGTCTACATGTTTGCAAAGAATTATATAAGCTTTAAGGTGCATACTAGGTTCTAAATCCAACACTTGTACCATTTGCCATATCTCACTCTCAAGAATAGGTGGCATAGTTGAAAAGGCGATTAATTACATTAGCCAAATTATTCATCCCACCTCTCAACATATCAGCCATGCCTTCAAAATGATATTGTTTAGATTTTTTATTCCTGCTAGAAGTCGGTACCTCTGAATATGTATTCAATTTACGTGCTTCCTGAGTTGATTGATATTGCTCATGCTGTCCATGTTCCTCGATGTTTTCCAAGGAGGCAGCATTCATGAAAATTAGTTCATCTACCTCATCAGTAGTCAATTAAATATCACTTGATTTTCTCAAATTATTACGAGCACCCTTTCTTACCATATCTGCTCCAGTCCCAGCTTGCTTTTTAGTAGCTCTATCCCTTCCATATAGCTCAATTAGCTTATCATAATTTTTAATCGGCTTATTTCTCCATTCAGCAGCTTCAGGCTTAGCCTACACACAGAAAAGCACAATATAATAATGAAGAAAATGAGATACATTGTAAGATGAAAATAGAGAACAAAACTACTAAAAATAAATGTACCTGTATTAATTGATCCCACACTTCAGATTAAGCATTCCACATATTTGTGTTGGAATCCCATGCAAATCTGCTTATCCCATTTTGAAAAGTGTCATAACACTTGCTAATTTTTGTTTTAATATTTCTCATTCGGTTCTGAACTCTCTCCTTGGTAAAAAACTTTATCTGGAAATTTTGGTTGCAACTCTTTCACTATATTGTCAATTGCGTGTCCAGTAAAAGTTTCACCAATGCTATTTCTAAGTGTGTGCTCATTATAGAATGCATCAATTAAGACATCATCCATAGCATTTGACCAAATACAAACAAAAGTGTTATCTGAAAGATTTGTATCGCTTGAGGATGCCTTTGACCTTTTTGGCATAGTGATAACTACATAATTAAAAGATATTCATAAGACTTAATGAAAACTTTATCAAACAAAATATTTGTAAGAGCTATAAAATTAAATAAATGCATAGTATATAATATTTTTTATTCAAATAATAGCTACGAAATTACTTTCAAACAACATCAAACAAATAAACACGAAAACATTCGTTGACTTTTTCTCTCCTAAAAGATTAAACTTGATAATTAGTACACATGGCAGCTGCTATGTCATCTCTAATCAACTCCCCATTTTAAATTTCTCATTATTTCCCTAGGATTTGGTGGTTCTTCATGCACATCATTATCATTCATAAGCTTTGCATCAACTTGCACAAGTAACTCATCATTTGGATATGCACCTCTTAAGTAGTTGTGCAAAATACAACATGCAAAAATAATAAACTTTTGGGTTTCAACACCATATGATGGTTCAGTTGAACTAGAAATTATAGGAAATCTCTTCTTAAGAACTCCAAAAGCTCATTCAATAGCATTACGCAAAGATGCGTGGCGCAGATTAAATAATTCACGAGGATTTCGAGGTGGATTTCTTGAATACTCTTTCAAGTGATATCGATCCCCCCGATAAGGTGTAATAAGTCAACTTCCCAACATCAATCCAACATCAACAAGGTAGTATTTTTCTAAAGATAAAAAGTAAAAGCTTTAATTATTTATTCATCACATCTAACTCCATAGATAAATATATGAAATATTTACCTTCTGGAAGTTTTAGCGGGTCTTGTCTATTTAACGCTTCTTTCATGATTCTTGAATCAGATGGCGTCTCTTAACAACTAGCTAACACATATGTGAATTTTAAATCAAATATGCATACAGCCAATACATTTTGTGCTGGATAATCTTCTCTTTCACGATATCTGAGTGCTTCACTTTGCGAAACATTAACACGTATATGTGTTTCATCAATTGCACCAATACAATCCTAATATTATTATAATAAATTATATGCAATAAATCTTGAATTTAGCCAAAAGTTCAATAAAATTGTAATTGTGTTCACCTTAAAATATGGGTAGAATCTTGGGTTGCTGGCAATTTCATAAGAAAATTGAGAGTCATCAGGTTGTTTAATAAATTTTTCATATAACCCCAAGATCGCTCGCAGGAAAATGTGAAAATGACAACTGACTAACTCCCCAGATCGTCGAAAGATAAAAGCTAACTCGCGTTTCGTCGTATTATGTGCTAACAGGTAAAGTGTTTTTGCATCTTGCTCTTCAACTATAGCTTGAAATGTTGGTCTAAGATCACCCTCTCTAACTAACATCTCACATAGATTGGTAAAAGCTAAAAGGGTCATTCTTAAAATATTACGATAAAGTTCAGTTGAGAATAAATGACTCAATAATTCATGTCTAACTTATTCACTTTCCAGCTGTATATTATGTGTTATCGTATGTCAGTCATTTTCAATTTCCCGTACATAAGTCCAAAACCAACTAGCTACTAAGCAAGCAGCATATGTAGCTAAGGATTTCACTTGTTCCAATATCTGTCTATTATTTTAATTATTCCGATCGGCCATTTATAATAGAATTAAGTGAGATACATCAACCAATTAACTACGTAAAATTAATATGAACCGAAAATAGAACTCTTCTTCATACAACACATTATTAAGTATGAAGGAGAATTCAGATACATGCTAATAGATTGCACAAAAAATAGAATTCTAGTCAAAGTGAGAAACTAATTAAAACAGTACTTCAGCATAAAATCTTGTCATGTACAATTTCACATGAGTCCATCAATATTTTATATTCTAATGCTATCAAAGTATCTTACTACTCCATGTGGACGAATCCACTTCAAGTATTTAAACTAATTAGAACAATACTACTGATTTCATCTAGAAAGGCTACATATTGTGTGCTTCATGGTTCATAGATTCGTACATGGATGGTTGTTACAACAGAAGCCACGCATAATTTATGTTTTAAATTTATTGTTTTTTTGGCGGTATCAAACTAATAACATGATTCTACACTTTAAACCATGATATTAACTTGATAAATTCTAT
The DNA here is from genome assembly GCF_000715075.1 of Nicotiana tabacum. NCBI lineage: Eukaryota > Viridiplantae > Streptophyta > Magnoliopsida > Solanales > Solanaceae > Nicotiana > Nicotiana tabacum. The sequence continues at coordinate 146,270,419 of NC_134090.1, forward strand.
CACCAAAAAATATAGTTTGCAAAGATCATAGATGAACTAACCAGGAAAATAACACAAGAAAAGAGAGAGAAAACTAACCAGGGAAAACTAACCAAAAAAATGCACGGCAGAAGGATGGAGACAAAAGTGCATAGTTGGGTGAAGTATAATATAAATAATAGGATAAAAGGTAAAATTTAAATATAGAATAATAAGTGTGGGCGTAATTGAAAAAAATACGGAACAATTCCACCACCTTGATTTGGTTGTTTCATAAAATGAGGCTTTTCATTGTTTCGCAACAATGGATTTAACAATACGATACAATCAGTATTATATTAACAATCAAAACAAATGTTGTATCTGGGGTAATAATACAATACAATATAATGGGAAACAACCATCCAAACAATAGATAAATTTCTCACCTCTTACTTATTAAATAATTAAAAATTAACCATTTCAAAAATGTTAAAATAAATAATACATGGATAGTTCATTGTTGGCTTGCTTAGCGGCGATGTTGGGTGTCAATACAACCTATAAGGAAAATTGGGTCGTGACGGAAATTTTCTCATACTCTTCTCCATTTATAGTATTATAAAGCAAGTTTTTTGCCTTAGCATTAACTTGAATGACAGCCATTTGCTCGTCGATATACTCATCTATATCTTCAGGATCAACGGGTGGTTGAGTTGGTAATGGCAGTGGATACTTTTCTTTTTTGATAACATGCCATACTTTGACATCGTAGGACTTTGCATAAATTTTCATGCGCACTTTTCAGTGAGGTATGTGTTGCCCATTGAAATATGGTGGCCTTAATTACGATGTCCCTGCTTCAAAGAGTGCTCCAATTGTTACTTGGTTTGACGTGATCTTTTCTCACCAGCTGCTAAGCAAAAGATAAATGTGTGAAACCTGCTCTAATACCAATTGAAAGTCTTGGGGGAAGGTGTGAATTGTAGATTTTTCTTTTTGTATCCTAATTAGTTGACTAGTTTATAAAGTAGTCGAATGAATGTAAGAACATAATATGAATAAAGTAAAAATAAAATACAGGAATTAAAACACCATAATTTTTATACTAGTTCGGATTCAATGTGAATCTTACGTCCACTCCCCTTGGATTGCAAGGGTGTTCTCTTTCAATATTTGAAGTATCTCGATACAAGAGAGTTGATGTAGTTTTACACCAACAGCTTAGTCACTATGTTTCTTCTTGCTTCTTGATACAATGCTTCACCAGTGATTTCTCTCTCTTTCTTCTCTCCCTAGTTACACAATAGATTTAGAGTGGACTACAATGCTTATTTAGACTAGAACAAAAAGAGTAATAGTGGTTCGATCAAAGTATGTATGTTCCAAGCTGATGCAGTGAGTATTTATACTCCGTGAGACCTTCATAACTTGTGAATCTTAAGAGATTGCAAACCCCAGAGTTGTTACACCCTGCAATATTACGAAGAAGTTACGCCCTGCGGTATTATATTACGATGATGTTACGCCTTGCAGTATTACATTACGGTAATGTTACGCTTCGCAGTATTAAGTTACGACAATGTTGCACCCTGTAGTATTGTACATTGAATTTGTCGTAAGGTAATTGATATCAATCCAAGAAAAAAAATTATTCGGAGATTATAAGGATTGTGGTATTTCACAAGTGATGAGTAAATTCGTAAAGATGAAAGGAAAAGCAAGTCAAAGAAAATGAATTTTCGTTCATGCTTGGCGTGTTGGGATAAAATATGGGCTGAGTGTTAACACCCGATATTTATGAATTAGTATCATACAAGGTACTACATGGCCATGATAGTAAAGTGTATAAGGTATGTAAAAAGTGGGTATTATTTTAAGTAAGTGAAGATAATTCTTAATTATGTGGGTAATTATTTAATTATTGGGTAGTGGGAGATTATCAAATAATCAAGAGACTAATTATTAATTAATGGCGAATTGGGATAAGGCTTGCACCACAAAAACATGGTAGCCCTTGAATTTGACAACAAAACCCATTAGGTGACTCATAAAAAGCTTGGCAAGGTGTCACTTTAATATATAGGTATGGCAAGAACATGAATTATATAAATATAAGGCCTTTAACATTTTCTAAGGCTTCTTTCAAATGTGAGTTGCATTCTTTCAAATGTGAGTTACATTCTTTGAACATTCTTTCAACGTAAGCTACACAAATAATGTTGTGAAGATGCAACATCACATTCCAGAGAAATTGCAAACGTGATTCACAATAGTCGGAGCTATAACATGAGATTTTGCGATTCTAAGGAAGTACGGTGCAATCTTTCTCAAGAATATTATACGTATTTTTTCCCTACTCCGATATTGCCTTCATGTGATTTGTCGCAATTGATGTGTATTAGAGAGATTGTCAAGAGAATTGACTCAGGTATGTTAAGGCTATCCTTTCTTTCTTTTTGGCATGATCTATAGGACATGAACGAAACAAGTAGATGCACAACTTCCATAAATAACTCTATTCATAGAAGTATTAGATATGCCTATGTTCTTGAGTTCCCAAAAACACGTAAGTTGAAAAAAAACGTTTATTTCATGATACTACTCAAAGGCATAATGGTCTTATGACACTCCAAAAGATTTTATTGACATATTTCTCATGCATTGCATTCATGTACATTGACCCATGACCAGATGGTGTTATATACGCGTATATATGCATATATGAGATATGGGAAAATGTTACGATATTATATACGCTCTACTACCTGATCAGCTGGTATACGTTGATGATTTTGCCCACAGTGGCTGAAATGATATGATGGGACGCCCTTAGAGTCTAATGATGTTATGAAATATGTACCTACACACGACATGACATTCATACGCATATGCATGACACTATAATTATTTCATGATTTACAAAGTTATCTAGACTTATGGGTGGAGTCATTTACTCTATATTTTCTCCATGTCTGTTATGTACTTATTTATGTGCCTTATATACTTAGTACATTATTCGTACTGACGTCCCTTTTGTCTTGGGGACGCTGCATTTCATGCCCGCAGGTCCCCATAGACAGGTCGAGAGCCCTCCAAGTAGGCTATCAGCTCAGCGAAAGATGTTGGTGCGCTCCATTTGCTTTAGAGTTACTTGTTTGGTTAGTATTAGTTATATGTGTATTGTTTGGTATGGCAGGACTCTGTCCCGACCTTTATGAAAATTATGTATTCTTAGAGGCTTGTAGACAGATGTCATGTACGTAAAAAATTGTACGGCCTTAGCGGCCTATGTTCAGTACACAAGTGACTATTTTGGTCTTATAGGCTCGTACTTCATATGTATAAGTTTGTATTCCCTCATGCTTTACTCCGGTTCGTTTACCTATGATGGAATAATATAAAGGTTATGTTATGTTAGTACTCGGTTGAGTATGGTACCGGGTTCCTAGCGCGACCATCAGTTCGAGTCGTGACAAAAGTGGTATCAGAGCAGTTTTGTCGTAAGGAGTCTACAAGCCGTCTCTAGTAGAGTCTTGTTTATGGGCGTGTCGTACACCACAATTATAAGTAGGAGGATACAGGGCATTTAGGATTGTCACTCTTTTTTCTTACTCTAGATCGCATGGTAGAGCTCACTTATAAAAATTCAAATTCCGAAATTCTATATTCGTAATAAGACGATACCTACATCCGGAAAGAAGGTTGGAAAGAGATATAGTTGTGAAGAGCTGAGTAAGAGGAATTAGATTTTTGTATGATGCCTACGATAAATAAATATGAGGTCTTTGGCAGATCATGGGTGTACTGAAAGGTGTAAGCTTCTTGATAAGAAGCCTTAAGGCAAGAATATCTATCCACCTTAATGGTGAAAGGCAATGAGAGATTCAAAAGATAAATACAAGTTTCAACAAGCAAAAGAATCAAGATGAAGAAGAGTACGAGGCGCCCAGTTAATGAAGGTTAACAGTGTTTATTATTCAGGCAGAGGAATATAAAATTTTTGAGTTATATTCAACAGTAACAAAGGTATGTACAATTGGTCACACCCATTTCAATTATTCCCTGTGGGGGCTAACATGTATAGTTAAGAGAAGGATGGGATATCAAGATCTGGCTGGGGTTAAGGTTACCCAAATTGGTGAATGGATTACTTGTATTAGTTGACATTGCCTAAGAATATCGCAAATGTGCTAATAGTTCTCCTTGTGAGACACACAGATGGTGCACTCTAGAATATTACAATTAGATGTGAATACTAGCATGATCAAAAAAAATATTCAGATGATAGGCATTGGAAGCATGTAAGGGATAAATATTACCTTAGTATGACTCTCGTCCCTAGTAGAGCAAGGACGTTGAGCAACCCGAAGAGCCGATGAATGAAGCAAGGAGAGCTAAAAGCAAAAGAATGTCGTGTTGAAGTTTTCACGAGAAAGGGGATTTGCAGAAATATTAGCAGAGTAATGAGAAGAGAGATAAGGAAGCATTATAAATAAGGTGTGATACATGGATAACGATAGTAGGAAAAAAAGAAAGAAGAAATGACAGTATTACAGAGTCTAGTCAAGTGAATGAATAGAGGTGACAGGCCTTAGGACAACAAAAGCGTATAGGCCATGAAGTCATATCCTCATTTTAAGAAGTAAGTTCGTGACTCTAACGTGATTACCAATAGGAAAAGCTAGACCCCAAAATAATAGAGATCAGTATGGGCTGGTGAACAAGATAAAGTAAACATGAATTAGGGATTTAGTGATTCGATAATGGTTGACATCATGAGAATTTCAGATTTTGTGCCGGCAATAATAGAATGGACAAAAGAAGAAGATTCATGAGAAATTTAGAGAATAGTCATTCAGGAAGATGCTTCCCTAAAACAAGCAATGTGAGCAAAGTTAAGCTTACGCGACTGTATGTGCCAGTTACACTAAATGTCATCATCGCGAGTGAGGAATTTTGTTATCCTTGGTACAAAAAGATTATCGCAAGTGAGTAAGAGTCATTGATGTGGTGAAGGGACACGAAAGATAAAGAAGAATTACATCTATAGGAAGGTTGTCATAGCTTCAAGTCTTAGTACTCTCCTAAAGTGGGAAATATGGAATGATAAAGGAAGAATGCAATAAAAATGAGAAAGGGATGAGATTTTGTTTATCCAAATGTTACAGATATGCTATGATTCCAAGACGTTATGTAAGCACGAAGTTAAAAAAAGGGAAGTAAGGGTTCCTTCTCGGGATGTTATTGATAGATAAGGAGCTAGCACATGAGGTAAGTTAAGACAAGGAAATAACCCAAGATAGATTACGCAGAATATGGATATGAGAATGGGACGACGTGTAATTAGTAGTTGATTCAGGAAGAGCCTAGTCATGACTAGACAAGAAGTTACGGACAAATCAGCAGATCATGCAAGATGAATGTAGTAAACCCCAACATGGAGAATTCAGCCTCGCAGTAATGTCATTATAATACTTGAGATATATTAAAATAGGAGTCGGGGTAGTTAAAGATACCGTATGAGTGTTATGAGGATAAAAGAAAGTGCCACTAGGAAGACAATCAAAATGTCAATTTAGAAGCAACCCTACAAGAACAAGGGCACGGAGGTAAGCACCTACGAATAATTATAGGCAAGGAAGGATATCAAAAGGTCCTTAATAAGATCACAACTTTACGGGGGTCAAGGGTTCTCCCTAAATACTACAACGAAAGACTAGTTGAGGAAATAAGAAAGAAGGCTTCAACTTAAGCACAACGACCTAAAGAGGAAATGGTCATGTAACAATACTCTCACAACAAAATTGTAAGCACTCCAAAAGAAAGTGGCACCTACCGTGGCTAATGAAATAGAAGTAAAAGTAAAAGTAATATTCGAGATCATATGAGTTGCACGGAAACTCTAGCATATGTGGGCACTAAGATAAGTTAAGTATGGATGCAACAAGGGGCAAAAAACTAGAAAAAGTAATAGCTTACATTGAAAGAAAGTTAAGATGGAACGAAAGAAATTATTCGATCAATGATCCAGAGTTGGTTACGTTATGAATGCACATAAGTGTTCGGAGTTTTATCCATGCAGCATATATAGCCGTAGAATTTTCTGGTATACGTTAAAAGAAAGAATTAAGCCAAATAAACGAAAGATTAAATTGTTAAAGGATTGTATCATACATATTCCTCAACGCGCATGAAAGGCTAAATAGAATAAATAATACCAGGAACCACAGATCGAAAAATAGCTTAAGCCGACGTAAAGGCTGATCAGAAGAAGGAGGAAACTAAAGAGTTACATCACCCAAGTAAATCAGGAGTTTGATTATTAGACCCAGAAAAATAAAAACATCGTGATCGAAAACATTGCAGGATCTCCCTTAAAATCAGAGGTTAGTACAACAACCATAGTCTATACCGGCTCTTTGATAAATCCAGTTAAAAAAAGTAACAGCCTCATAAGAAGTCAGTATGAAGCTCCCACTGGATTGTAGTATTATATTAGAACTTCAGGTTGTGGTGTGAATCATACCTATGTGGAAGGGAGGTTATGAAAGATATAGAAGATATGATGTGAGATTTTAAGTAGGTAAGGTAAAGGTGACAACGTACGAGATACTCAAATGCATAAAGTTGTGAATGGTCCATACTTCGGATAGAAGACTAGAAGTACGGGGATCCAATAACTGGGAATGATAGCGGTATGTCTTCCAGCCTATGGTTTCTAAGTACTGAGAAATCTAGTTAAGAGAGTTGAGAAGGGTTAGAGATGATGTGATGTCTCGCTTGACGTTCCAGAATAACATAAGGAAATCTATGGTGCAAGCAAGTTGAAGGAAAGTTGCGAGTAGTATAAATGGATATGTATAGGTCACAAGCTAAAGTATGGTAGAGCGACAAAGTTTTAAGAAAACATGAGAAATGATAAGGAAAGGCAAGTGAAAAGGTGACGTGAAAGGATAAGTCCTTGGGATTAAGTCCATGAAAACAAGAGAGATAATGGTTTCTCTAAGTTATTGAAAGTTCAATATAGCCTGAATGAACTCAAAGGAGTTTAAGATTAATAGTATTTAGAAAGAATGAAATGTTGACCTAGTAATAAAATGATGGTGTTTGTGACAGATAAAGGATGACGTTTGGGCCTTCGTTTGAATAATGATTTGAAAAAGGAAAAAAAAGAAGAGAAGGAGAAAAGATTTCACTGTGGGCACGAGATTAGGATAACCCCCATAAGGTAAATTACATTGAGACACTATGAAATATGATTATGGAAATCACTTCAAATATTCCTCAATGCAACGTAAGCCCTAGCGGCAATGTATTACGTAATAATTTCAAATCTTCAAGTGGAGGATTGCAAAACAACATTAAGGTGAATCAACAATGGACAGATACAAGTTACAAAGTATGACATGAGATTACACCATCCTTCTTAAGACGAACAGTAATGAAGGAGCATTAAAGGACTGAGATTTATACCTAAAGGATATGAAACAAAAGTAACTGGGAGTTTGGTAAGCATACCTCAATAACGATAAACTGAAGTAAAAAAGTTATGGCATAGTATGACCCATGTATATGTAGTAAATCCATACGAATGGATGACCAGATCTATGAAATAAGATATGACCATATTCGCAAGTTCTATAAAGTATCGAGCAAAGACCTTCAATACACCTATAGATACCCAGAGAGGCATCCTATTAAGCCTTGTACATGTTTATAAAGTAAGGCCTAGAGATTGACTAAAAGCTAAAAGGAAAAAAAAGAAAAATGAATCGCATAAGAGCACTTACAAATCCAGGGTCATACAGGCTGCATGACAGGAGGTAGCAACAGTTGGGAGATTAGAAAGATTTCGACCACAAGTCATGATATGAGCAAAAAGACTAAAGAGGGGAATATCCTAGACTTTGGATTTATTCATAGAGCAACTACTTTAATGGAAAGAGTGTATTAAGGTATTCATAAGAGCTATAAGTTATGAAAATGATAATAGCATCAGCCAACATTCGAGGACGAATGTTCCAAAAGGGGAATGATGTTACACCCCGCAATATTACGATGATGTTATGCCCTACAGTATTATATTACGATAATGTTATGCCTTGCAGTATTACATTACAATGATGTTACGCTTTGTAGTATTAAGTTACGATAATTTTGCACCCTGCAGTATTACATTGAATTTGCCGTTAGGTAATTGATATCAGTCCAAGGAAAATATTATTCAGAGATTATAAGGATTATACTATTTCACAAGTGATGAGTAAATTCGTTAAGATGATATGGGAAGCAATTCAAAAAAAATAAATTTTCGTCCAAGTTTCGCATATTGGGATAAAATACGGGCCGAGCGTTAATACTCGATATATATGGATTAGTACCATACAAGGTATCACATGGCCATGATCGTAAGATGTATAAGGTATGTTAAAACTGGGTATTATTTTAAGTAAGTAGAGAGAATTCTTAATTATGTGGGTAATTGGTTAATTATTGGGTATTGGAAGATTATCAAAATAATCATGAGCTTAGTAATTAATTAATGGTTAACTGGGATAAGGCTTGCATCAGAAAAACGTGGCAGCCCTTGAATTTGGCAACAAAACCCATTACGTGACTCTTGAAAAGCTTGGCAATGTGTCACTTGAATATATAGGTATGGCAAGAACATGAATTATATGAATATAAGGCCTTTAACATTCTTTAAGTATTCTTTCAAACGTGAGTTGCATTCTTTCAAATGTGAGTTAAATTCTTTGAACATTCTTTCAACGTAAGCTACACAAATAATTTTGTGAAGATACAACATCATATTTTAGAGAAATTGCATACGTGATTTACAATAGTTGGAGCAATAACGTGAGATTTTGCGATTCTAAGGAAGTACGGTGTAATCTTTCTCTAGAATATTATACGAATTTTTTCCTTACTCCGATCTTGCCGTCATGTGATTTGTCGCAATTGACGTGTATTAGAGAGATTGTCAAGAGATTGACTCCGGTATGTTAAGACTATCCCTTCTTTCTTTTTGGCATGATTTATGTGACATAAACGAAATGAGCAAATGTACAACTTTCATAAATAACTCTATTCATAGAAGTATTAGAGATGCCTATGTTCTTGAGTCCCCATATGTCCTATTATTCTATCTTCTGTCCATGGGTCTCAGAAAAATACGTAAGTTGAAAAAAAAAGTTTATTTCATGATACTACTCAAAGGCATAATGGTCTTATAACACTCCAAAAGATTTTATTTACGTATTTCTCATGCATTGCATTCATGTACATTGACCCATGACTAGATGGCATTATATACGCATATATATATATATATATATATATATATATATATATATATATATATGGGATATGGGAAAAGGTTACGGCGTTATATACGCACCACCACCTGATCAGCTGGTATACGTTGATGATTTTGCCCACAGTGGCCGAGATGATATGATGGGATGCCCTCAGAGGCTGATGATGTTATGAAACATGTACCTATGCACGACATGACATTCATACGCATATGCATGATACTATAATTATTTCATGATTTACAAAGTTATACAGACTTACATGTGGAGTCATTTACTCTATATTTCCTCCATGTCTATTATGTACTTATTTATGTGCCTTACATACTCAGTACATTATTCGTACTGATGTCCTTTTTTGCCTGGGGACGCTGTGTTTCATGCCCGTAGGTCTCCATAGACAGGTCGAGAACCCTCCAAGTAGGCTATTAGCTCAGCGGAAGATGTTGGTGTGCTCCATTTGCTTCAGACTTGCTTGTTCGGTTAGTATGAGTTAGATGTGTATTATTTGGTATGGCAGGACTCTATCCCGACCTTTATGAAAATTATGTATTCTTATAGGCTTGTAGACAGATGTCATGTATGTAAAAAAAATTGTACGGCCATAGCGGCCTATGTTCAGTACACGAGTGGCTATTTTGGTCTTATAGGCCCGTACTTCATATGTATAAGTTTGTATTCCCTCATGCTTTACTTTGGTTCATTTACCTATGATGGAATAATATGAAGGTTATGTTACATTGGTACTCGGTTGAGTAAGGTATCTGGTACCCATCGCGTCCATCGGTTCGGGTCGTGACAGGAATTGATCTCAGAAAGGAATCGTAGATTGATTCTTTCCAAGAATAGAATATTTTTTCTATTGATTTGCCTTGTCTTGTGGTCAGATCGAATTCTTCCTTTATTGAGTGGATATTCCCGTTATTTGTAATATCAAAACAAATCCCTTGATTTCGTCTTCGATTGATGTCCTTACATGGAGGAATCTTCAGTGCATAATTTCGAGTTATCACGACCCGGAATTCCCACCTTCGGGACCGTGATGGCACCTACTATTTCATTCGCTAGGCACCTATAAGGAAGGATCAAGGAGACTTCAAGGTCTGTGGACGCTAACAGATCTATCTCGAGTCTCCAAATAAGCTAATTCGAGCTGATGCACCTCACGGACAACTGGGACTAGTACCAAAATTTGGACAAGAAGTGTAGAGTGCAGTATGAGTACAACTGGCCTAATGTACTCTGTATGTGTCATGACTAACCTTGACAAGGTAGTAACGAGGCTATGACAGGATACCTACATAATTAAACCTGTGCAGACGAGGAAACATATGCAACATAACAATAAATGGAGATTAAACACGTACGATTTGGGAGGGGACATACAAAGGGAATAGAATACGATAACTATAACAGGAATGTCAACATAAGACAGTCAAGTAAATCACCAACCAATAAAAATGGATAAGCATAATGAATAAAAACCGCACCACATCACCCATCGTGCTTATACTCTCAACCTCACCATGAAACAATAATAATGGCACGGTACCACACTTCGTGCTTCTACTCTCAATCTCTCCATGAAATGATAAATACTCCACGACATCACCCTTCGTGCTTTTACACTCAATTTCATCATGAAACGATAAATACGGCACGACATCACCCTTCGTACTTTAACTCTCCTCCTCACTCGGTAGGGCATCACCTTTCGTGCCTTAACACTCTCCCTTACCATGTATCAATGAATATATAGCATTCGTAAGGTAAAATAAACAAGAATAAACCTTACATCAATAGCGGTTCCAAAATACCAAATCTCAACTTTGAAAAGTACTCAAAAATCATAGATAGTTGGTAAATACGGAAAGAACGATCAATTAGGAAATAAACTAGTCTAAGCATGGATATAATAATCAAAGAAGGAAATAAATTACAAAAAACAAGTCCCACCCGCGTGCTTTAACCCAACAACAATGCATAAGTACTTGTCACCTCACATATACGTTATACCCTCACATTTAAGAATATAGCAAATAGGCAAACAACTCATAATCCCTCAAGTCAAGGTTAACCACGATACTTACCTCACTCCACAATCGACTCAAAGATTAACCGCGGCTTTTTCTTTCAAACAAGCCTCCGAACCAACCAAATCTAACAAATTATTACCCCCAAACAGTTTAAAATAAGCCTTAGGAACTACCCACGAATGAAAGAGGTTCAATTTAGGTCATTATTGAAAAAGTCAACAAAATCCCGGACCCGCTTGGTCCAAACCAGAAATTCAGACTAAAACAAGATTACCCTTTCACCCCCGAGCCCGGTTATGTAATTTGTTTCAAAATTCAACCTCAATTTGAGGTCTAAAGTCCAATTTTTTCAAAAATAATCCCTAATTCTATCCAAATCTCCAATTTCTACCATCAAAAACCCTAGATTTAAGGTTGAAATATTCTAAAATGTAATGGGTAATTGAAGGAAAGTAGGTTAGAGTCACTTACCAAGGAATTGGGGAAGAAAGGTTCTTAGGAAAATTGCCTCTAAGGTGTTTAAGGTTGAAAATTTGAAAGAATGGGCTAAAATACCGTCTATCTCAGCTTTTGACTAGGCGCAGATATCGCAATTGCAACATGGGGTTCGCAATTGCGAACCCTGCAAATGCGGAAAAGCTCTCGCAAACGCGAAGCCCTCGCACCTCTACTGCCTTCGCAAATGCGAACCTGAAGAGATAGCAATTACGACCCCAGATCTCGCAGATGCAAAAACCAGTCCCCCCAGCCCCTGCTCGCAAATGCGTGTCTCGCATTTGCAAGCCATACCTCGCAAATGTGAGATCTGCAAACAATACCAGAACACACAGTTGCACCAGCTATGATGCTATGTCCAAATTCACTCTGTATCCTATCCGAAACTCACCTGAGCCCTCGGGGCTCCAAATTAAACATGCACAAAAGTCCAAAAACCTCTTATGAACTTGCTTGTATGATCAAAACACCAATATAACACTTAGAACTACGAATCGGACACTAAATCAAATGAAATTTTCAATGAAACTTAAGAATTTCTGTTTTTAACAACCGGACGTCCGAATCACGCCAAACTAACTCCGTTTTGCACCAAACTTCGCAGACAAGTCATAATTATAGTAATGAACTTATATCAAGCTCAAGAATCAAAATCCGGACATGGTAGCGATAAAGTCAAACTTTGGTCAAATCTTTAAATTCTTTAAATGTTTAAACTTCAATTTTTTGACAAAATGCGATAACTCGATCTAGGGACCTTCGAATTCGATTCCTGGCGTACGCCCAAGTCCCAAATCACGATATGGACCCACTGAGATCTTAAAAATATGGATTCGGGTCCGTTTTCTCAAAACATTGACCGAAGTCAACTCAAATGGATTTTTGTGGCATGAATTCACATTTTAATCAATTTTTCACATAAAAGCCTTCCGGAAAAAGACACTGACCGCATATGCAAATCGAGGAAGGAAAAAAGGAGATATTTGAGGTTTTGAAATACAGAAATAAGGTTTAAAAACTCTAGATGACCTATCGGGTCAACACATTCTCCACCTCTAAAACAACTGTTTGTCCTCGAATGGACATAGAAAAGTACCTGGACTGGTAAAGAGGTGGGGATATCTACTCCACATGTTCGAATTGGACTTCCAAGTAGCTGCCTCGACCGGCTGACTTATCCACTACACTCGAACCGTCTTTGACCTCAAATGTCGAACTTGCCAGACTAGAATAGCCACTAACTCCTCCTCACAAGTCAAATCCTGGTCCAACTGGACTGAGTTGAAGTCTAATACATGGGACAGGTCACCATGATACTTCCGGAGCATAAACCCATGGAACACTGGATGGGCCACTGATAATCTAGGTGTCAATGCGAACTTGTATGCCACCTCACCCACTCTGTGAAAAATCTCAAATGGTCTGATATACCTAGGACTCAACTTTCCCTTCTTTCCGAACCTCATCACACCCTTCATGGGTGAAACCTGGAGCAATACTATCTCACCAACCATGAATGCAGCATCACAAACTCTACAGTCGGCATAACTCTTCTTCCTAGACTGCGCTGTGCGTAGTCGATCCTAAATAATCTTGACCTTATCTAAGGCATTCTGTACCAAATTGCTACCCAACAATCGAGTATCCCCCAGCTTGAACCATCCAACTGGTCATCGGTACCGCCTCCAGTATAATGCCTCAAAGGGCGTCATCTGAATGCTCGACTGGTAGTTGTTGTTGTAGGAAACTCCACAAGTGGTAAGAATTGATCACAAGAACCCCTAAAATCTATAACACAGGCATATGGCATATCCTTCAATATATGAATAGTGCTCTCATACTGTCCATCTATATAGGGATGAAATGATGTGCTCAACTCAACTTGCGTGCCTAAATCATGTTGCACTGCCCTCCAGAAGTGCAAGATGAACAGCGTACCTTAATCTGAAATGATAGACATGGGCACACCGTAAAGATGGACAATCTCACGGATGTAAATCTTAGCCAACCGCTCTGAAGGATAAGTGAATGCCACATGAATCAAGTGCGCTGACTTGGTCAGCCTGTCCAAAATGACCCATGCCATATCAAACTTCTTTTGAGTCCGTGGAAGTCCAACAATGAAATCCATAGCGATATGCTCCCACTTCCACTCAGGAATCTCTAACTTCTGAAGCAAACCACTATGCCTCTGATGCTCATACTTTACTTGCTGACAATTTAGACACCGAGCCACTTATGCAACTATATCCTTCTTCATCCTTCTCCACCAATAATACCGCCGCAAGTCCTGATACATCTTGGCGGCACCCGGATTAATAGAATATTGGGAATTATGAGCCACCTAAAGAATCCACTCATAAAGTCCATCTACATTGGGCACACAAATATGACCCTGCATCCTTAAAGCCCTATCATCCCAATAGTAAGCTGCTTGGCATCATCATGCCGCACCATGTCTCTAAGGACAAACAAATCAGGATCATCATAATTCCACTCTCTGATGGGCTCATACGAGGAAGACCGAGCGACTGTGCAAGCTAGAACATGACTAGGCTCTGAAACATCTAACCTCACAAACTGATTGGCCAAAGCCTGAACATCCGATGCAAGCGGTCTCTCACCAACTGGAATGTATGCAAGACTTCCCATACTCAATGCCTTTCTACTCAAAGCATCGTCCACCGTATTGGCCTTCCCGGGATGATACAAGATGGTGATATCATAGTCTTTCAATAGCTCCAACCACCTCCTCTGTCTCATATTGAGATCTTTTTAGTTGAACAAATACTGTAGATACTGATCCGTGAATACCTCGCACGACACGCCATAAAGATAGTGCCTCTAGATTTTTAGCGCATGAACAATGGCTACCAACTTAAAGTCATAAAAAGGGTAATTCTTCTCATGAACCTTCAACTACCACGATACATATGGGATCACCCTGCCATCCTGCATCAACACTGCACCGAGCCCAATACGAGATGTATCACAATACACCGTGTAAGATATTGAACAAGTGGGCATATAACTGGCTATCTCTCAGAGTCTAAAGTACAATCTAAAGATGTTGCTCGTGCTCCTCTCGACTGCGGGGGTAGATCAAGATGTCATCAATAAATACAATCACGAAGGAATCCAAGTAGGGCTTGAATACTCGGTTCATCAAATCCATGAGTGCTGCTGGGGCATTTGTCAGCCCAAATGACATCTCTAGAAATTCATAATGCCCATATTGAGTTCGAAAAGCTGTCTTAGGGCCCTTGGATGCCCTAATCTTCATCTGATGGTAGCCAGACCTAAAATCACTATTTGAAAACACCTTGGTACCCTAAAGCTGATCAAATAAGTCATCAATCCTTGGCAATGGATACTTGTTCTTGATGGTGACTATGTTAAACTATCGATAATCTCCGCACAACATCACTGATCCATCTTTCTTCTTCACGAACAACACAGGCACCCCAAACACTAGGTTTAATGAAGCCCTTATCGAGTAAATCTTGCAATTGCTCCTTCAATTCTTTCAACTCTAGCTGGGCTATATGGTATGGCAGGATAGAAATGGGCTAAGCACCCGGAGCCATATCAATACAGAAGTCAATATCTCTATCAATGTCATCCCTAAAAGATCTATATGAAACACCCCTAGAAACTCATGAACAATTGGTACTAAATCCATGGAAGGAACCTTCGCACTAGAATCACGGACATAAGCCAAATAAGCTAAACACCCCTTCTCGACCATTCGTCGTGCCTTCACATAAGAGATAATACTGTTGATAGAATGGTTAGGAGCCCCCCTCCACTCTAATCGAGGCAACCCCGACAAGGCTAAGGTCACCATCTTAGCGTGACAATCCAATATAGCATGATAAGGTGACAGCAAATCCATACCAAAGATGACATCAAAATCTACCATATCAAGAAGTAGGAGATCTACGCTAGTCTCAAAACTCCCAATTGTAACCACACACGAACGATAGACACGATCTACAATAATAAAGTCTCTTAAAGGTATGGACACATGCACATGAGCACTCAAAGAATCATGAGGCACAATCACATATGAAGAAAAATAGGATGACACGTAGGAAAAAGTAGAGCCCAGATCAAATAGAACTGAAGCATCTCTATGGCAAACTGGAACAATACATGTGATAAATGCGTCAGATGACTCAACCTCAGGCCTAGCTGGGAAAACATAACATCGGGGCTGGGACCCACCAATCTGAACTACATTTCTAGAATGGGCCCTAGCTTGATGGACTCCACCTCTAATGGCAAGACCTTCATCTCTAACAATATGACATCCACCTCTGGTTGCCTGACACCTACCTCTTACTGGCTAAGCCAGCAGAGAAGCAACTGGTGCTGGAACCATGGCACGAGAACCCTGTTGCTGTGTGTTGCTCGATGCCCGGGGGAAAAATCTGGCAATGTGCCTCGGATCACCACAAGTGTAACAGGACCTCGATCATTGTGACTACTGACCATGTCAACCTCATTAACCCCCCGAAAACTTTGGAGCGGAGGTATACTAATAGGAGCTGGTGGTGCATTATAGGCTAGCTGGTCGGGATGAGACATATAAGGGTCGCGACCACCCGAAGCATTATGAGATGCCTAGAGCACTGAGTGAAATGCCTGGGAGGATGGCCTCTAGCAAAAGTGGCATTACTCTAGATGAGGCACCACTGAACCCACCGAAATGACGAGGCCTCTTATCATACCCATGCCCTATCTCTTGTGTAAGAACCATCTCGATCCGCCTAGCAACATTTGCAGTCACATGAAAGGAAGTCTAACCTCTGGTCTGCTTGGCCATCTGTAGACTGATAGGGTGAGTAAGTCCATCAATAAACCTCCTCACCCTCTCCCTCTCAATAGGAAGCAATATAAGAACATGATGAGCTAGATCCACAAAACGGATCTCGTATAGAGTAACAGTCATACTGCCCTACTAGAGACGCTCAAATTTCCTGCGATAATCCTCCCTCAGGGTGATAGGGAGAAACTTCTCTAGAAATACCTAAGAGAACTGGTCCCAAGTAAGAGCAAGTGGCCCAGCTGGTCTGGTCGACATATAATCCTTCCACCACCTCTTGGCAGAACCCGTCATCTGAAACACAGCAAAATCGAACCTATTGGTCTCAACTATACCTATGTTCTATAGCACCTCATGACAACAGTCAAGATAATCATGTGGGTCCTTTGAAGGTGCACAACTGAAGTGATTTGGAAAGAGCTTTGTAAACTTGTCCAATCTTAATAAGCTCTCAGAAGATGTGGCAGGCCTATTACCGGTCTGTGCCGCAACAACTGCAGAACTACCTCAGTTGGAGGGGCTGCTGGAGTCTAATACTAAGGAGCCATTTGCTCCGGAGTGTGAGTAGCGGGAGTCTGTGCTCCTCCCCCAGCCTAAGAGACAGCTGGTGCCATATGAAATCTACCGTCCTAGGCCACGCTCTCCATAAGGCCTACCAAACAGACTAAAGTGTCCTGAAACACTTGGGTGGCGATGAACCCCTTCGGGTCTGAGCTGGAACCTCCTCATCAAAATCAACCTAAGGGTCCACTGTTCGTGCTGTTGCTCGAGCTCTAAGCTGAGATCTGTCTCTGCCTCGGCCTCTGGCGTGACCTCGGCCTCGACCTCTGCCCCTTGTAGGAGTTGCCACTAAGGGCTCTGGCTGCTGTCCAGGTGAAGATTCAGTATGTGTTCTCACCATCTGCGAGAGAATAGGAATAGAAGAGTTCAATCATCAAATGATAGAATAAAATCACACGACAGAGAAGAATAGAAGTTGTAGACATGAGATTTTTGACCCTCCCCAAGATTTTTTATATTTTAGCATGTAAATATTTAGTTTAGGCCTAAATATAGTTATTTCAACTAATTTTGACTCTTTTACTTTATTTTATCACAAAAAATAAAAATTACAAAAAATAATTTCATTAATGTTTGTAGTCATTTTTAATCTTGAAAAATACCAAAAATAGGTTTGTTTTAACGGTTAGTGTTATTTTAATAGTTATTTTACTTAAGTAGGAAGAATTGGTAATTGAGGCCATATTTTTAGTTTTGTTCACGGAAAAAAAAAAATTGGGCTTAAGCAATCCATTTTTAGGCCTAATTTTTGGATCTAGCCCATAATTCCTAGGTCCATACCCCCTAACCTAATATAACCCTAAAAGACCTAAAGGGATCAGATTTATACATGTACCTAACGCCTAAGAGCTAGGGGGAGGGAGCTGTTTTTCACAAAAAAAAAAAAAATGAAAAGCTGAAGACTCTTCATCTTCCTCATGAACCAACACCACAAAACCCTAACAACCTAGCTCCAACCACCAAGCCGCCGCAGCTGCTTCTCCCTCCCAAAAACCCCAACGAGCTTCCTCTCTAAAATCAAAACCAATAGCAGCTCACTCACCTCATCTCACCTCGCCACTGTCCACTCCATTAGCGACCCCATCTCCAGTCAGCAACCCTCAAACAACCTTTTTCCTTCATCTACGCAGAACCAGCGACCCCAACCCAAAATCCTCCAGATCTGTAATCCAAAAACAGAGAAGTTTCAGCTTCTTCTCCTTGACTTCGATTTCGATTTTTTGGTTTCAAATGCACGGAGTTCACTTGAATCGAAACTGTTTTGTATTCAGGTTGTGCGAAGATCGCCGGTGAGGTTCGAGTCTGCGAATCCATGTTCGGGTTTTCATTGTCATCGTGGTTTCTGATCCGAATTTGTTTGCTACCCTCGTGCTTGTCGTTACCACACTGTTCATTTTGGAGAATCGAGGTTTCGTTCGTCGTCTTTGGTCATATTTCATTTCGCACATGAATCTGAATGTTTGCATCATATGTATCGAAGAACATTTTCCATATGTGAAGGTTCGATATTTTAACTTTCTCACCTATTTCCTCTTTAAATCAGCTGCAATAATAGTTACTTTGGCTTGATTCTTTTTTAGGTTCTGATTTGGATTTTGTGTTTGTGTATAGTTAGTTTATTTGTTATGCTTTATTTTCTTAGCTATGTTTTACGTGAAATGTGTCCATGGAATCACGTTAATTTTAGTTCGTTTGCCAATATTGTTCATGAGAATGTGATGTCATTATTTTATTTAGGAAAATGCACATAATATGGGATATGGGGTTGGATAAATTATTCGGACGGAGTATTAAACTAGGCTGCTGGCTCAGTTCTTCTTAAATAATTAAATGCCTAGTATATTATTCAAGGCCTACTTGAAATTAGTAGTTTCAGATTGAACTTTAATCAAATTAAGCTTGAACATCCTTAATTTACTTTGGTTGAGTATAAATTTTTGAAATAAATCGAGGCATTTCATTCACAGTTAAATCGCCTAGTCTATGGCCCTCACATCGAGATCTTAACTAGTGTAGAGAAGATGCCTTGAACTCACCTAGTTTGCTCTAGGTGCGTCAATTAAATAAATTGTCATAGCTGCGGGTACAGTTCCCGTGACGCGGTTGTGATGCTTAATTTCTAAGATCCGGGGGTACATTTATGTGACCCGGCCACAATGTAATCTTATTAATAAAAGAAACATGTTGTGGATCATGGGTACGACTCCCGTGACATGATTCGCAACGTATAATCAAATAATCATTCGTATAATAATCGGATTATTAAAAGCGGTTTAAAGGGAATAGAAATGCACATAGGTTTCAAAGATGTTTTAAAATCAAATAAATAGGCTAATATTAACAGTTGAGCGACCATGCTAAAACCACGGAACCCGAGAATGCCTAACACCTTCTCCCGGGTTAACAGAATTCCTCACCCGGATTTCTGTGTTTCGCGGAGTCAATATTTCCTCGATTCGGGATTTAACCAGTGATTTGGGACACCATAAATTATCCCAAGTGGCGACTCTGAATAAACAAATAATCTCGTTTCGATTGTCACTTAAATTGATAAAAACTCCCTTATACTCCTTTTCGGGTATAAGAAAAAGGAGGTGTGATAGAAGTGAGATTGTTCCTAAACTCCATAGCCTCTGGAAGATAAATACAGACGTCACCATATCGATCCACCAGACTCTACTAAGCTTGCTCGTGACTCGTGAGACCTAGGCAACTTAGGGCTCTGATACCAACTTGTCAGGACCCGAAATTTCCACCTTCAGGATTGTGATGGCACCTAACATTTCACTTGCTAGGCAAACCAATATTAGAGTAATTCTTTTGCCAATTTTAAACACTTCAAACAATTTAACCTTTTAAACATAAATGAAACAAAAATAAAGTACAAAGTAGATTAATAACCCAATTATCTAAGTACAACCCAGATCTGGAGTCATAAGTACTCTAGCTTCTAGAGGTTCTACAAATGGAGTCTGAAATAAATACAATTGTCTCGAATGAAATGAACAGTAAATAAGGAAAGATCAAGGGGACTTCAAGGTCTGCGGACGCCAGCAGATCTACCTCCAGTCTCCAAATAAGCTAAGCTGAGCTGATGCACCTCATGGATAGGTGGGACAAGTACAAAAATCTACACAAGAAGTGCAGAATGTAGTATGAGTACAACCGACCCAATGTACTCCGTAAGTGTTGAGCCTAACCTCGACGAGGTAATGACGAGGCTATGACAGGACACCCACGTAATTAAACATGTGCAGATGAGGATACGTATGCAACATAACAACAAATAGAGATTAAACACGTATGATTTGGGAGAGGACATGTGAAGGGGAACAGAATACGATAACTATAACAGGAATGACAACATAAAACAGTCAAGTAAATCACCAACCAATGAAAACGGATAAGCATAATGAATAAAGACCGCACGACATCACCCGTCGTGCTTTTACTCCTAGCCTCACTGTGAAATAATAATAATGGCAATGCATTCGTGCTTTTACTCTCAATCTCTCCATCAAATGATAAATGCGGCACTGCATCACCCTTCATGCTTTTACTCTCAATTTTATCATGAAACGTTAAATACGGCAAGGCATCACCCTTCGTGCTTTAACTCTCTTCCTCTATGTATTAATCAATAAATGAAATAATAATTGGCACGGCATCACCCTTAGTACTTTAACACTCTTCCTTACCATGTATCAATGAATATATATCATTCGGAAGGTAAAAAATAAACAAGAATAAACCTTACATCAACAACGGTTCCAAAATACCAAATCTCAACTTCAACAAGTACTCAAAAATCACAAATAGTTTATAAATGCGGAAAGAATGATCAATTAGGAAATAAACTAGTCTAAGCATGGATATCATAATCAAAGAAGGAAATAAATTACAAGAAACAAGTCCCACCCGCATGTTTTAACCCAACAACAACGCATAAGTACTCATCACCTCACATATACGTTACACCCTCACATTTAAGCATGTAGCAAATAGGAAAACAACTCTTAATCCCTCAAGTCAAGGTTAACCACGACACTTGCCTTGCTCCGCAATCAACTCAAAGCTCAACCACGGCTTTGCCTTTCGAACAAGCCTCCGAACAAACCAAATCTAGCACATTATTAACAAAATGATTCAAAATAAACTATAGGAACTACCCACGAATGAAAGAGATTCAATTTCGTTCATTATTGAAAAAGTAAACAAAAGTCAACTCCCGGGATCGCTTGTCCCAAATCTGAAATTCGGACCAAAACCCGATTATCCATTCACCCCCGAGACCGGTTATGTAATTTATTTCGGAATCCGGCCTCAATTTGAGGTCTAAATTCTAATTTTTATAAAAAAAAAATCCCTAATTCTACCAAAATTCCCAATTTTTACCATAAAACGCCTAGAGTTAAGGTTGAAATCTTCTGAAATGTAATGGGTACTTGAAAGAAAGTAGGTTAGAGTCACTTACCAATAAATTGGGGAAGAAGAGTTCTTGGTAAAATCGCCTCAAAGGTATTTAGGGTTGAAAATTTGAAAGAATGGGCTAAAATCCCGTCTATCTCGACTTTTGACCAGGCGCAGATGTCGCAATGATGCGAAAAAGCCCTCACAAATGCGAAGCCCTCGCACCTCTACTGTCATCACAAATGCGAACAATATGTTCGCAAATGCGAACCTGAAGAGATCTCAATTGCGACCGCAGATCTCGCAAATGCGAAACCAGCCCCCCAGCCCCTGCTCGTAAATACGAAGTCTTCTTCGCAAATGCGGAGCTTGCATTTGCGAGCCAGACTTCACATATGCGAGATCTGCAAACAACACCAGAACACACACTTGAACTAGCTATGATTCTAAGTCCAAATTCACTCCGTAGCTTATCCGAAACTCACCCGAGCCCTCGGGGCTCCAAATCAAGCATGCACACAAGTCTAAAAACCTCATACGAACTTGCTCGCGCGATCAAAACATCAAAATAACACTTAGAACTACGAATCATATACCAAATCAAATGAAATTTTCAATGAAACTTAAGAATTTTTATTTGAACAACGGACGTCTGAATCACGTCAAACCAACTTCGTTTTGCACCAAACTTCGCAGAAAAGTCATAATTATAGTAATGAACCTATACCAAGCTTCGGAACCAAAATTCGGACCCGGTAGCAATAAAGTCAAACTTTGATCAAATCTTTAAATTCTTTAAATCTTAAATTTCCGACAAAATGCAATACCTCGAGGTAGGGACCTCTGAATTCGATTTTAGGCATACGCTCAAGGCCCAAATCACGATACGGACCCACCAACATGGTCAAAATACGGATCCAGGTCCGTTTGCTCAAAATATTTACCGAAGTCAACTTAAATAAATTTTTAAGGCACGAATTCACATTTTATTCAATTTTTCACATAAAAGCCTTCCGGAAAAAGACACGGACCGCGCATGCAAATCCAGAAATGCAAAAAGGAGCTATTTAAGATTTAAAAACTTTAGATGACCTATCGGGTCAACACACGCACCCTTAATTTTCTCTGATTGAGGTCCTTCCTATAATATCCTCCTTGATCTTGATTGATTTTGCTTTTCATTTTCTATTACTCCTTCTTTTTCGTCTTGATTCTCTAATGCTTCCTTTCTATTGCTGAAGGAATATTTCTGCACATAAACAATAATTCGTTATTTTACATCATTAAAATCAACTTAGGCCTAACAGGTCTAAATCTTGAAACAGTCAGTATGTGTGACAGACTTCCTTCACCATTTTTTCTTGGATAGAACATCTAGTTATGAACTCTTTTACTACATAATTGGGTTAAAGTAAATGAAATTCAATTTCCCGTTTCACTTATATTGTGTTTGTTTTTGGTATAAAATCCCGCAAAACTATATAATTCTCTATACTAACTAATATAATGTTTGCTGACTGGTGTTAAATCAACTTATACGAAAAATTATGTATCAATTTATATAGGACATAATGTGGAATAAGAAGGGATAACAGCATCAAGAGTAAAAATGCCTTTAATTGAGGCAATCCATATAAAATTATCTATGTATTATTATTCACTGCATAACAATTCATGTCTTATTATTCATACAATTCCTAAAGTATAATTTCCACATAACTAGACTGTAAACCAAACGATACTTGTAGACTTAAGATGACAAAATTCTAGCAAGTTCAAAAGCATCTTCTTCTGAAAGTCTGGCATTCCTATCAACTGGGAGTCTGGGTATTGAGTCTAGTCTTGAGTTTACTCATAAAATTCCTCTACAACTAAACAAGGTTGTTGACTTGTCTTGGAATTCATTGCTCTAGACTGAAGAATTGCGTTTACTTATTAGATGGAAAATCTCTTTTTTCAAAAGGATTGGGACCCCTTTGTGATGCCATGAATGAGCTCATATGTTTTAATTGTTATTCTCAAATAGATTATTATACTCTCTTGACTTTTATTTGTTACAATTAGTTGAGACATCTCTCTAGGTATATATAATATGGTTCAAATTTGATGGATTCAGCCATTAATGTTATTGACACTAAATTCATTGTACTTTTAAAATTACGATTCAAAATAGCTAATAATGCCAACGTTTCCCTCTCTCTTTCCATGAAAAAAGTAAAGACTAATAATACAGAAATCCCAATAAGTTGGAAGGTCCATATCATAATGCAATGAGTGACACATTTAGCTAGTATGAAACACAGGATCAGAATACGAATTCAACTAATAACCTGTTTGACCGAGCTTCTCTAATCTTGAAAGAACTTTTTTTCAGAAAAAAAGTATTTTTTTTTTTTAAAGTTGAAGTGTTTGATCAAGCTTTTGGAAGAAAAAAAGTGTTTTTGAAGAGAAGCAGATAAAAGTTGTTTCTCTTCAAAAACACTTATTTGAAAAACACTTTTGAGAAAAATATACTTAGAAGTTAGAATTATTATTTAAAAACTTGCCAAACACTAATTCCTGCTAAGAAGTGTTTTTCAAATTAATTAGCATAACACAAAATGCTTCTTGTCAAAAGTACTTTTGAGAAAAATATTTTTACAAAGAATAATTCTCAAAATAAGCTGATTTTTACAGCTTGGCCAAACAAGCTATAAGCAATGAAATTCGCGACTAAATATATCACAAATATGGATAGTGACTAAAAAAGGGGGAAAAAGAAAAAACAAAATTGAAACGACTTCAAAGCTTTAAATCCAGTACTGAATCACTAGTCTAGTGTTTCTTAAACAGAAAAGTTATCTTGACAAAGAATAAAAGAATAATTACTGCATATTTCAGCTCAAAATGGGGAAAAAATTCACAGTTATAAATCGAACCAAGTAATAATTGTTATTACTCCTATTATTATCTGAATTCTTGTAAAGTTACTTTATTGCTACTCCTTAGAATAGAATAATAAGCTAATAAACTAAATGGGCTCAGAAATTAAGGAATGGCGTGATTTTGGTTATTTTTTGCATATTAAAGAGGTGTTCAGATGACCGCCCCGGGGAGTGGTGGAATGAATTGGATCTTGGTCTTGGGTTCGAGCTCCAGAAATAGCACAACTCCGTATAAAAAGTATATTTTACTTTTAATGGTTCTAAATAATTAGTGAGGCTATTGAACTACGAATAACGAATTACTATTAGTTCTTTTTTTAATTTTTAAAAAAGTGTGCAGATGTTGATTGCAACATCTCATCAGTTTAATTCTGTCTCATGCCAAAAGTCAGAGGCATGTTGCTTATGATCTTCTGTACCTTCTTAGTTCTTTGCCAGTCTTAGGAATGTTGTCATATGATAAAATGACTATTTTTAGCTTAAATATCAAACAGGTAATTTATGCTCTAAGAGATTGTGCAATATAGTCATGCTAAGCCTTTATTTTATATTTGATAAAGTTGATCCGTGTGACTAAAATACACTATAATATAATACAGCACAAAGAAAATTTTGGGCAAATGACATTATATAGCCGTTTTTAAAATAATAGTCAAAAAAATATATATAAAATTTTATATACTTTTTCGACTACCGAATGTAATTAGTTTTTAGCGCGGGCTAAAAGTAAAAAAAGCCCAAGAATTTATACACTATGGGGTCGTTTGATTGGAATATGGATCATGCCGGTATAAGTTATGCTAGTATAAGTTATATTGGGATAAGTTATGATGGGATTAGTTATGCTGGAATTGTTGTGTATTCATTGTTTGGTATGTTGTATTAAAAATGACAATTGCATAATTTCTAAGAAGAAGGTATAAGATATACCGGTGCTAATTACCCCACCCTCTATAAGGTATAAGTTATCCCGGTGTTAAAATTAACACCGGGATAACTTATACCTGGTTTGCTAACCAAACATAGTATTAAAGTGGTATTAAATTTTTATACCACCACTATACCTTCTTACACCTCATATCAAACGACCCTTATGAGCTTATTTGGTACGAGTGATAAGGAATAATTAATGCCGAGACTAAATTTGAGATGCGTTTATCCCACGTTTGGTTGGGATAGAATCGTAATGTAACTAATTCTAAAATTAGTTGTCCCAGAATTTTAGCATTATTTTAACCCCTGTGAAAGAGTGGGATAATAATCCTGAAATAACTAATTCTGAAATAGTTAATTCTAAAATAACTTGTTCTCAACCAAACGACTCCTATAAATATTATATGTATATAGCAGGCTATCTCTTTTATTTTATAGGTTAGTCTAGTTACTAGATAGTTACTATAGTTATCTTTCCTATGACATGATAACTAATAGTAGTAAAAAAGAGCTTTACATTGTCCGTATTGATATAAATATATATGGATGTTTATTTAGTACTCCGTTGTAAATAAGCTTCCTGAAGAAGCTTATCCATATGGGACTCCACCGTAAATATGTTTATCTATTTAAGTACTCTATTGGAAATAAACTTCCTGAAGAAGCTTATCACTTCGATACCCGGTTATGGATAAACATTACCCCCGGTAGAAGATTATCCATACCGGGTATAATAAGCTTATCCTTTCAGTACCCAGTTATGGATAAACATTACCCCCGGTAGAAGATTATCCATACCGGGTATAATAAGCTTATCCTTTCAGTACCTAGTTATGGATAAACATTACCCCCGGTAGAAGATTATCCATATCGGGTATAATAAGCTTATCCTTTCAGTACTCCGTTATGGATAAACATTGCTCTCAGTAGAAGATTATCCATATCTGGTATAGTAGCAGCTTACACAACAGCTTCCTTTCTTCTATAAATAGAAGAGATTTCAGTTCATTATGTACATGAGTTTGAATTCGAATAATATATCAATTTCTCTCTATACTTGTCTTACTTTATAGTCTTTATTTTATAACACTTTATCAGCACGAGACTCTGCCATCTCGAGCAAATATTTTGAAAGTATCTGAGGTAAGAACTTTCTTTTCCTAAATAATGTCAAATCTTTCTAAACTTGAATTTGTAGCCCTGGATATATCGGGCAAAAGCTACATGTCTTGGGTGCTTGATGCTGAAATTCATCTTGATGCGATGGGTCTGACAGACACCATCAAAGACAAAAATCAGGCATCAAACCAAGACCGTGCCAAAACAATGATATTCCTACGCCATCACCTTGATGAGGGCCTGAAAATGGAATATCTTACTATTAAAGATCCAGACATACTGTGGAATAATTTGAAAGATAGATATGACCACCTGAAGATGGTCGTTCTTCCACAGGCAACGATATGATTGGACTCATCTAAGGCTACAAGATTTTAAATATATCAGTGAGTATAATTCTGCTATGTTCAGAATTATTTCCCAATTGAAGTTATGTGGTGATAATTTACTGGTCATGATATGTTGGAGAAAACTTTCACCACTTTTCATGCATCGAATATGCTCCTGCAGCAGCAATATCGAGAGATGGGATTTAAAAAGTATTCTGAACTTATCTCACATCTTCTTATAGCCGAGAAACATAATGAGCTATTAATGAAAATTCATGAAAGTCGACCTACTGGTTATTGTCCATTCCCTGAAGTGAATGAGACGAACTTCCACCAGGCTAAACGCGGAAAAGGTCGTGGCCCCAGTCGTGGTCATGATCGTGGTCGGGAAAGAAACTCTAATCATGGTAATAATAATGCACCAAAGAACATTCCTCACCACCAGCACTGGAAAAGGAAGGAACAAAAGCATGAAGCGGTGCAAGTACCAAATACAGAAAATGCATACTATAGATGTGGAGAAAAAGGGCACTGGTCACGAACCTGTCGTACGTCAAAGCACCTGGTTGAGCTTTATCAAGCCTCCCTAAAGGAGACAGAGAAAAATGCTGAAACAAATTTTATTTCTGAAGATAATTTTGACTTCATGCATTTGGATGTAACTGATTACCTTGCACTCCCAGAAGGAGAAACAAGTCATGTAATCGGTGGTGAATCTATAGAAATGTAAATATTTTCATTTTTGTTGTTTGTAATAGATAGTATGGCTATGTAATTGTCGTACATAAAGAAAAAATTATGATTTGATAATAATGTTTACTATAATATATCTTGTTTATGTCATTTTGAAGAATATGGATAATATTATTAGATCAACTTAAACTCTAGCAGAGTTTGCAAGAAATATACAACCACCAGAAGTAGTTATATTTCATATATCTCATTGTAATTATATTTTGTTAACCACCAGAAGTGGTATATGTCTATGATCACCAGAAGTGATAATTTAGGCTTTCTATGGTTACAATTGAAGATAAGCTACATAAATATTCTCTATATTAAATGCACGCCTCAATTTGCTCCTGAAGTAGTAAATATTTTAAAAGAGATTGAGACATCACAATTTGATGTGATTAATGCGCATTCAGATAATTATGTTCGATTTCCTGAAGGATGAGAACTTTGGATAATATTAATCCATTCCCTGAAGTGAATGTGACAATATTAATAAATCAGGTAAATATGAACGCACTCTTGATGTGAATATATCACAATTCACCTTCAGAAGAGGTAATATAATTGAGAGAATATATACTCAATATTTCGTATTTTAAATTTGCTCCTAAAGAAGTAACACAATTGAAATTGCCTTCTGAAGTAGGAAAATATTATGAAGAAGAGTTTTCTTGTGCTTAAACAATTGTTTTACATTGTTTATTTGATTGTGATTTTCTCTCATGATACCAGAAGTGTATGAGAAATATTTGATAGTACAAAATGTATCAACAACTCCTGAAGAGCTAACTGTTTGCCTAAAGGATACCTGACATCAGTAGTGCCCGATAAATATTAGATTGTGGATAATAAATGAAGGCTCTCGAAGAGCTTATATACAAATATGTCATTCATATTATATGATTATGGTCAAAACATATGTTGTAGTAAACCTGAAGTTTACTAATACAAATGGCTATCATATTGAGATTACAAATGATTGGAAGATTGATAATCTTCATGTTTCCACAATCATAGGGAGTAAAATAATATGTATGTGAGAAGTTACCCGTCTTATTGTTTAATTTGTACTATATCATGTATCACAGTAAATCAGAAGTTTACTAAAGCAAATGTTTATGTCATAGTAAACCAGAAGTTTACTAAAAGATAGCACATGACATGATAAACTTGAAGTTTTCATTTGTCATTTTTAAATGAGCTATTTGAGAATTCAGATAAGCATATACTAAAGAACTAGAAGATTCTTCAAGAATTCTCATGTGTTGCTTGCTCTCATAATGAATTGATTATACCAGCTAAAGTTGGGACTAAGACCCCTGATTTTGAAATATATAAAAGGTGAATATGGGCCCGTTCACCTATCATGTGAACCACTTATAGGTGCATATATGAGATGGTTACATGTGTAATTATTGTCAACCTGCAGTTTGGCATTTGGAATTGCTTTTCTCGATTAAGAGCATAATTTTCATATTATGAAATCAAGACAGTTCATCTTGATAATGCTGGTTTATATCCAAGCTGGTTTAACATTGAATACCTCCTATTAATGGCTAAACCATTGCTTATGAGAACAAAGCTTCATGTGTTGGTCTAAGATTTTCTAAATTGCATATAACAGCACTTGTATGCATCAGACTAACAATATATGATAAGTCCTCCCTTCACAATTGGTTTAGGATCAGAAACCAAATATTTTTACTATCTTTTGTTGCGTAGTATATGATTAATTTCTCTACCATAATACACAAAGATATGTTTCCCAAAGATGATTGGGGATATATGTTAGTTTTTCTAACATTTGGGGGATGGAATAAACAGTTGAAAAATATGCTATATGAATCGAATTATCATGATCCTCACTTAGAAGATAATTCAAGTCGAATGCCAGAAGCATTTGCTGATCCAAAATTAAATATCATATTTCAGCTGCAAATGCTCCTATTAAAATTAAAAACCCTGAAGGATAGAGTTTACTATACGCATAAAGCATGGTAGACCAATTGGTTCCAAAGGTAACCATCCTTGAAAAATAGTAGGAGCTAATGATCAAAATGAGGAGGAAATAAGCTCTAGAAGAGCCCACGACATAAAATTTCATGAAACTCCCGAAAAAGTTCAGGTACCTGAAAATAAAGAAAGTGATGAGATCTCCACAAGTTATGTCGCTTCGGAAATGACACAAAATGATCGTTGACGATATATTTAATACAATATAGTGCACAATATTGTAAAAGATTGTGAGGATCGGACTAGCAGTCCAGACACTTGAAGATGTCATACCATTTAGATACAAGTCTTAACCTATATGACTTATTTGGCTAAATCTATATGAAGATCCTTGAAGGATTGAAAATGCCCGAAGCATATAATTCAAAGTCTTGAGAAATGTACTCGATCAAATTATAAAGATCTTTGTACAGTTTAAAGCAATCTATGCGCGTGTGGTATAATCGCCTCAGTAAATATTTGCTGAAAGAAAGTTACATAAATTATGTTATTTGTCCATGTATTTTTATAAAGAAAATGTCATCAAAATTTGTTACACTTGCTGTTTATGTTGGTGACATAAATCTTATTGGAACTCCGGAAGAGCTCCAAGAGGGTCTTAAAAATACTTTTACATGGAAAAAGTGTACTCATTAAGTACACCAATGAATATTCAATCACTTGAAGTGAATAAGGATCCGTTCCAACCTCTAGAAGAGGATGGGGAGCTCCTTGGTCCTGAAATACTCTATCTCGGTGTAGATGGTGCACTTATTTATCTTGCTAATGCTAACAAAAGTGGTGCAGATCGTATTGGTAATGCAGATGCAGGTTATTTATCCGATACCCATAAAGCTCGATTTCAAACCGGCAAGCAGGGAGTGCATATGATTGAGATCAGTGATTCATTCGAGAAACATGTGGGTTGGAATGTGATAAAAGACCCACAATATTATACGGAGACAATGTTTCATGCATAACCCTATTAAAGGGAGGATTTATAAAAGGAGATAGAACGAAGCACATTTCACCAAAATTATTCGACACACACGATCTTCAGAAAAATGGTGACATTGATGTGCAACAAATCCGTTCAAGTGATAATCCAGTAAATTTATTCACTAAATCTTTGCCAACTTCAACTTTTGAGAAGATGGTATACAAGATTGAAATGCGGAGACTCAAATATTTGAAACAAGGTTTTCATCAGGGGGAGTAAAATACGCGATGCACTATTTTTCCCTTACTAAGATTTTTTCCCATGGGGTTTTCCTTATAAAGTTTTTAATGAGGCACCTAGTAATGCGTATTACTAAATATGTGTATTCTTTTTCCTTCACAAGGATTTTTTCCCACGTGATTTTTCCTAGTAAGGTTTTAATGAGGCACATTATCTTTTAATGAACATCCAAGGGGGAGTGTTATAAATATATTATATTATGGATGTTCATTTAGTACTCCGTTGTAAATAAGCTTCTTGAAGAAGTTTATCCATATGTGACTCCACCGTAAATATGTTTATCTATTTAAGTACTCTATTGAAAATAAGCTTCCTGAAGAAGCTTATCACTTCGATACTCGGTTATGGATAAACATTACCCCGGTAGAAGATTATCCATACCGGGTATAATAAGCTTATCCTTTCAGTACACAGTTATGGATAAACATTACCCCCAGTAGAAGATTATCCATACCGGGTATAATAAGCTTATCCTTTCAGTACCCAGTTATGGATAAATATTATCCCCGGTAGAAGATTATCCATACCGGGTATAATAAGCTTATCCTTTCAGTACCCGTTATGGATAAACATTACCCCCGGTAGAAGATTATCCATATCGGGTATAATAAGCTTATCCTTTCAGTACTCCGTTATGGATAAACATTGCTCTCAGTAGAAGATTATCCATATCTGGTATAGTAGCAGCTTACACAACAGCTTCCTTTCTTCTATAAATAGAAGAGATTTCAGTGCA
Source organism: Nicotiana tabacum (assembly GCF_000715075.1). Lineage (NCBI taxonomy): Eukaryota > Viridiplantae > Streptophyta > Magnoliopsida > Solanales > Solanaceae > Nicotiana > Nicotiana tabacum. Next base: position 146,302,035 of record NC_134090.1, read on the forward strand.
TTATGCACATCAGTTTGAATTCGAATAATATATCAATTTCTCTCTATACTTGTCTTACTTTATAGTCTTTATTTTATAACACGTGTATAATATTAAACTCTTTTTCTAAAGCACGTACTACTGATATAAACTACCTTGAATTCTATTTATCAAAACTAATATTAGATCAATTGAATCTCGTTTATCTACCCTTCTGTTGTTTCATTTTTAAAACCCTGTCCCTCTATATTGATCTCGAGAATGTAACATCATAATTTCTGAAATTTTAAAATAATGAAATGCTCCCAAAAGCTTTGATAAAACTGCGCCAGCTAATATTTTAATATGCTTAAATTCTAATGATTAATATCTTTGAAGCTTACTGGCTACTCCAAAGTACTTTCTCGTTACGAAATAAGTTGGATTTAGTCTTAGTATATAATTAATTATTAGTGTCCGGTACTCCGGGGTGGATATAGAGCTTGATTACATGTTTACGTGAATTCGATAGCTTTTGTATAAATATTGTATGATTCACTTATTCCTATATAATGACTTAATATTACTATAAAAACTCATAAACTTAAAATCCTGAATCCACCTCCGATGGGTAAAACTATATAAGTCTACATCATATTCGGTGGAATTTAAAATCTTATAATGTGAAAAGTTCGACCTTATTAAGTTTTGGACTGTATAAGCTGTTCTAAATGCAGCCGGCGGTATTATTTTATTTGGAATTAGTTCATAAAGACTAAAATTTGTTACGCCAAATAGTGGTTGTATATGGACGTACATGATAGTATCAGCAAAATCCTTATACAAATAGGCGGCGATATTCGTTATTTATTTTTTCTAGACATATATATAGACTATACATAATTATACATATATAATACATAAGTTATGTATATATATTATATCTCAACGGATTGTTTTTAATTTAAGTGATTGGGTATATATGGACGTACATGATAGTAGCAACAAATAGGCGTTAACTTAATTGCAAAACATACCTTATTAGTGATAGTCGCTGCACTAGGAAGCTTTAGATAGAGGGACGATGATCTCTTCTGAAAGCAGAACAAAAAAATATACACCAAGAAGGTAAAATTGCTTTAGACATACTATCTTTTTTTTATATAGCGTTTGAAATTGTGTTAAAAAATAGCTTTTGAAAGTTGAATTTATGTTTGAACATTTATTTTATTTACAAAAAAGTTATTCGTGAGTGAAAGAAAATATTTTATCAGGCATTTTTTTTCAAAAACTGATCAAATTCCATATACAAATAATATTTTTAGTTTTGTTTTTAAAAATATAACCAAAATCTATGTTCAACGGGTCCATAGATAGAGCTGGCCAGTAGTTAAATCTTTTCTGGAGGTTCTTATACTCTTTCTACATAAAACTACAAAAGAAGTTTCCAAATTAGGCACTTGAACGAACTTGATGTTGGTTACTTTGACAATAAAGGTTTAGGAAGTGAAAGTTTGAAAAACAATAGTATCATATTAAGCTATATCGTACCGTTGAACTTCTCAATACGAGCCTTATTTGTTTCGATATTTTCTTTTATTTTTATAGTAAATTGTTGTTATACACCTATAATGGCATTTGGCGTTTAAATATTTTTTGTCGTTATAGACAAAAGTTATCTAACTTTTTTTTCCTTTTTAATGTTATATATACAACATAAGAAAATTATTCAAATTTAAAATCTCAAAAGATATATACATATTTTACGAATTAAATATTAAAATATTAGTACAATATTAATAAATCTATAAATAAATGTACAAAGTGTTAATTCTAAGCCACATTTTAAAGCTACTAAAAAATAATTCTTCCAAAATTGATGAAAAAACTGTCATTAGCTTATTTTATAGATTACATTCTCTGACTAGCGATATAACGCTTTCATTGACAAAAAATATGTCCAAACTTTCCGCAAAAGGATATCTGATAGCTTCCCCTTGAAGGCAATCTAAGTGCATAACAGTTGAATCTTCCTCTATAAATATTCTTTGGCATTTGTCCAATGAAAAAAAATACCATGTGTAAATCTTTAAATCTTATGTGTTATGCAAGATGGAACTTTGTTCAATAACAAAGATTATGCATATTTTTAGAACTATTATTAGTAATCTTAGAGATTCTATATGGCTTTTATACATGAGTAATTTTACAAAGAACGTTCTGCTATAAATATAGTTGTTGCTTTATAGGTGAAAAGCTTAGAGAGGTAAAATATAATTTTAAAAATCGATTCCGAGGAAAACATAAATATAGTTGTCGCGGCCCATTTTCTCGCGAAAGCAGGTTTCAACATGTGACAACTCTTTTAAATGGGTATTAAAAGAGAAGAGTCGTCACCTAACGATTTTTAAGGTGCATTAGGCATCTATTTGCAAATAACTATGTTTGACTAGTCTACATCGCCGAAGATCGGGTAAGGGCTCAAATTACCTCAAAGAGAAGGTGTTAGGCCCTCTTCGAGGTCTACAACTATAGTTCTCGACCGAATTTTACTATGTGGATTAGATAATTAAACTAGGTGATCATATAAGTAAAGAAAGATGTAGAAGTTGAAGTCTCTATTATAATATAACCCATAAGAATTATGTTATATAAATTATCGATATAGGTCTTAAAGATTACAAGAGTACAACTGCATTGGTCTATATTAAATGACTAAGTGTGAACAACAAGTATATAGGGGGGGGGGATCCTAAGTTTTTTTTACCTAAAGGATCATCCCATGCAACATAAATAATATTTCGCAACTCCCTTAAGATAGGGGTTGCTCATATTATTCAGCGGGCACAGACTATCATCTCCTGCTACCCAATTACTATGTTGAAGTTTGATAGAAACTAGCGTCCACCAGACAGTATAGAAAACCAGATTCTTTATCAGTTCCCACTATAAGCAATAGACTGTAAAATCAACCAGTATAGGTAATCAGGTTTTTTAATTGTACCCATAGTAGCTCGACAGTAAATAAAGAACACAGAGGATTTTTACGTGGAAAAATCCCAACTCAAGGGAACAAAAACCACGACCTACACTTGTAGGCTTTCAATTTCACTAACTTGTAAACACATATTACAAGCCACTTTATAATAATTCCATTACAAAGACATTAACTCAACTAACTTGTGATACTCTTACCACAAGCTACTTTGTCACTCTCTAGTTATAAAGACTTCAATCACTCTAACTTGTAATAACACTATTACTAGCCACTTTATAATAACTTTATTACAAAGACTTCAATCACTCTAACTTGTAATAACACTATTACAAGCCACTTTGTAATAACTCTATTATAAAGGCTTCACAACTCGACTAACTCTAGCCAAGACACAAACACAAGTATTTATGATTTACAAAGTGTTTCCTACACAATGCTTCTAACTAATCTAAGTAGGAGTTACAAATGAAGAACAAATAACAGAGACTCAACAAACCTAAGGACTTAAGATATCTTTAATCTTTGGATCTGGTACTTGAGGTTGCAGCAGCTTTGTTCTTGAGAAAGGTTGTGGCAAGCACTTGAGAGAATATTTTCTTTTGATTTTGCAAGTGTTGGGGGTGAATGTCTTGTGCCTTGCACCAGGTTTATACTACAAAAGACATCACCATGGTGATGTCAATTCTTGGTTAGTACATGCCTCTTCCTAATGGGAAGTGACTGCTGCACTGTTTGCTGCACTGTCGCGTGTATAGTTGTAGGCTGTCACTTTCTGCAGCTACTTTCCAGTTATATGGATGACTTATACTTCTGTCAGGGGAACACCAAGAGATCAGGTCCCTAATCTGGTTCTTGTGAATCTAAAGGCACACTGCCCAGATTATCTTGAGTCGATTAACTTGAATGGTTGTACCAGGCATGCTTCAGGTCCATTATCTGGTTCTCTTATGAAGTAAGTTGTTTTACCTTCCTTGATTGTATTTATACGTGTGTGACATCACTTACAATGATGTAATCAAGGTAGGTAAAAAGCCTTCCACAGAAGGTTGACTGCTACACTCTTCTTGTGCAGTAGTGTTTGCAGGCAGCAACTTTCCTACTGGAGAGTTGAGTTCATACAGTCTCCTCGGGAAATGGTAGGGACCGGTTCCCTCAGTTGTTCCTTCCACTCTGAAGAGTTGAGTTATATCCCACACTGGATCCCAACCTGAAACTTTGTGATCTCAAGGTCTTGTAAATGTGTAACAAATTCCTTATCTGGTTCTGGATTGTAAGTTTGTTAGGTCATCAAAATATAAAGTAAAGTACTTATGCTCAAGGTACTTGTAACCTTCAATTTCCCCCTTTTTGATGATGACAAACTTAGAATTGATATTCCCCTTAAGAACTAGATCTCCACATTGTTCCCCCAACGAATCAGCAATATTCCCCATGAGAACCAAACCTAAGGAGCTGTTCACAACTGGTTCCTCAAGACTGTTTGGAATCATCAAAACTCAAAGTACCATAACTTATCAATTTCCCCCTTCTTGATGAATGACAAAACCCAAAATTATTCTCCCTGAGAATCGGATTCCTTACATGCACTGATCACATCTGGTCCGTACCTAGTTTGTTGAGAACGTTTGTCATCATCAAAACATGACATAGTGTAACTTAGAGAAATTTACTATTCCCCCCTGTTTGATGATGATAAACCCAAAATTAATATTCCTCTTGAGAATCAGATTCCTCACATATTTCCCTGCGGATCAGACCTATAATCAACATATTATCAGCAACGTTCCCCCTGCATGCACAACACAACATATCAATGCGATTTTGTTCCTCCCCTATGTTGACACCTATATAACTTCCCCCTTTAGGCATCATCAAAAAGAATAACAGAAGAAGCACAACCAAAAAGAAGTTCAGCAACATTAACTCATGCCACTTGATCAACACAACATAAACAATAACAAGAACAACAAGTGAATGTCATTGCACAAAATAGAGTTATTACCCATAGTGGAGTAATTATAATAAAAGCACAGTAGTTTCAACAATAAATAATATGACAATTTAAACAATTAAAGACCAATGTCATCAAATATAGGGATCAAAAGAAGATAAGAATTCAAGGGAATTTGGAAGGAGTGAAAGACATGGATCACTGGGCAGGAGGAAAAGTAATGGGCTAAGGCTTTGATGAGCTTGTCCATTCGTTTATTCACTCTCTGTTGATCAATGATCATCTGCTCTCTCAGTTTCTCCACCTGTTTCCTCAATCTTTCATTCTCACCCTTCAACTTAGCATTCTATTCTTCCAAGGGTCCAGGAGGACCTGGAACTCAACAATGTCAAGAAGTTCCTCCATTTTTTCAGCAATATCAGAGTCAATACTCTGCCTAACAGAACTTTTTGAAACATCATAGACTTCTACCTCTCCAAACCTGATGACTCAACCTTTTGCTTCTATAAGGAACTAGGTTCCTCACTCACACTACCCTTTCTTTCCCAGAACGTCCATGCGTCCCTCTTCTTCTTCTTCTCAATCTATTCACCCTTATCAGCTGCTGCATATATCTCAGCCAACTTTCTTTTTTCCATTTTTTTAATTCTTTCTCACAAATAGAGATTTTTCCACTTCATTCTCTCTTCCACAATCACCACATCAGCAGGTCACACCACTTCATCATCAATCAACCTATTTTTCTTAATCCTTTTTACAAGATCTGAGGTTCGTTCAAGAACATAACTCTAGAGAAAAAAGATCATCATCAGAATTGACATCCTAAGAAGGACTTGAGGGATCAGGTCCCTCATTCAGTTCCCCCCTTTTTAGCACGTTCACCAATTCCTCCATCCTTGAAAACTTCTACAAACCTAGTAACAATTTCAGCCTCATGCTCTAGAATATTAGATCTACCCTGTTCTCTTTCAGTTTAACTTCCATAGAATCTACCAAAGAATTCTTGGGGTTTTGATTCTGATGGAGTTAGGATTGTGGAAAGTGAGAGAGTTGGGTTCACTTCTGTCATATTTGGAAAGAAGGATTATTTTGAGACAAGGTTGATTTTTGTTTTGAAAAAAAGAATCGGTTTTATTTGGGTGTAAGATAGAGAAGTGCCTTTTTGGGGCAACGGGTCAGTTCAAAAAAGGTTTAACATTTTGGACTTCAAAAATTAGGATGAGAGGCAGGAGAAAAGAAGAAATAAATTAATGATATGATACTTCAGCAGCTTAAAAAGGCATATAAGTATTGAAGAGACTACTAACCTGAGTCACAAGAACCAGGTTCCTTGACAATTTTTGAAAATTTTGAGCAAAGACTCCTAGAAGTGCAAAGTCACTCTTACTTGTTTTTGTCCTGAAACTGCCATATGTGTATACCTGTAACAGTATAGATTTGAGTCAGATGTCTCCAAAAAACACTTTTTAGCATTGTACCTTTCCTTCTTAACATAGCCAATCATCGAGGGACTAGGTCCCTCTGTTAAGCTTGATCAACCCCAACTCCAGACGATTTCTTTCAAAATGTTCACTACTCAGCGCCTTGGTGAAGATGTCTACTACATGGTTCTCGATCTTCAAGATGTTTCTTGATCTGTACTAGTTGAGCACAACAAGAAGCAGTAACCATGTATTTAGCCTCAACAATAGAAAGAGCCACACAGTTTGTTTCTTGTACCCTATAAGATCAAGCATGACCCCATAAAATGTGCCGTTCCAGATGTGCTTTTTTCTATCCAGCCAATATTCAACATAATCAGCATCAGCATATCCTCTTAGATCAATGATATCTCCTTTGGGATAGTAGAGAACCAGGTCCTACATCCCTTTGAGATATCTTAGGATTCTCTTGACAGCTTTCAGATGAATTTTTTTTGGATTGGATTGAAACCTGGCACACAGGCCCACACTAAAAACAATATCTAGTCTGCTACAGAAGTGACCCTATGATACCTTTATACATGGTTTGATTTATAGGGGAACCAGGTTCATCCATGTCTAGACAAGTAGCTGTGGCGATGAGACTGTCAATGATTTTTGATGTCTCTATGTCAAATCTCATCAACAACTTCTTGATGTACTTTTGTTGTCTTATTATTGTCCCCTTATTTGGTTTACTTGTAAATCTAAGAAGAAATTCAGTTCCCCCATCATACTCATTTCTAACTCACTTCCATGAGTTTTGCAAATTCTTCTCTTAGAGAGTCAATTGTTTCTCCAAAGATGATATCATCAACATAGATCTGCACAATAAGAAGGTTCCTTCCTAGTTTCTTCAGAAAAAGAGTATTGTCAATTTTCCCTCTTGTAAAGCCATTTTTCTAGAAGGAATTTTGACAACCTTTCATACCAAGCACTGGAGCCTGCTTTAACCCATACAAAGCTTTGTCGAGTTTAAAAACGTGCTTCTAAACTTATCAAATTTGTTTCTGAATACTAACCTAGTTCCTATAACAATTCTGTCAGCAGGTTGTGGAACCAGGTTCCACATACTGTTCCTCTCATATTGACTAAGCTCTTCTTTAGTTATGAGGAATATGGTCCATGTAAATCTAGAGTAGTCATCCTCAATGACAAAAATATGTACCTCTTTCCTCCTCTTCTTGGCACCCTCATAGATCCACATAGATCCATATGGAGGAGATAAAGTGGCCTTGAGATGCTAACTTCCCTTTTGGTCTTGAAAGAGGATCTGACTTGCTTTTGCTTTATGTATGCATCACACACCCTGTGATCCTTGAAGCTTGACTTGGGCAGACCACGAACCAGGTCCTTCTTGACCAATTTGTTCAGCAATGTGAAACTTGCATGACCTAGTCTTCTGTACCATAGCTCAACATTATCATCAACAACACCCAGATAGTTAAGATCCCCTTGTCACAGATTTGGGAAATACTTAGCAAGTTATACTTCAACCCCTTCACGTAGTATGCATTTTCAATAGAGTGGGAAAGAGACTTCTCAATCCTTCTAACTCCCAGAATGTATCCCTTCTTGCCATTTTCTAAGGATACACTCCCTCCCTGCAGGGCCTTCAGTGAAAGAAAATCATTTGTACTTCCAGTCATATGCTTCGAGCAGTCGCTATCTATGTACCACTATTGACTGCTCCCTTTCACTGTTCCCTGCACAAGGAAATCAAGAGTTAGACTTAGGAACCCAAACAAGTTTAGGTCCCTTGTAATGAGAAAATGGGTGAATGAAGGCTCTTTTTGTCCAAACAGGTATTATACATTTTTTATGTGAAGGACCAGGTTCCATAGCAACAGTTAATTTTTCTGCAAAAACTTTGTTTTTCTGTTGAGACTGAATTCTGGCCTTATAATTTTCTTTAAAGTGCCCAGTGTTGCCACAGTGAGTGCAAAGCCAATTGTCAGGTACAGTAACATACTTTATATGAGGGTTGTAGGGAGTCGTTTCCCTTTGGAACCCTATTCCCTATCTATTTCCCCCATTGTTTGTGTACAAGGCAGTGATAGCATCAGAGGACCAGGTCCACTTAAGTGATTTTTCAAGATCACTCTTCCGTCTTCCTTGTTCTTCCTGAAGTTGTTTGTTTTTCTCATGCTCAGCACACATATTAGACTTCACTGAATTTAACTCACTTTCAAGCTTAATGTGTGCTTCACTTGCAACTTCCTTTCCCTTTTGAGAATTTTCAAGCCTACTTTCCATTTTAAGTTCCCCAACTATTTCCTTTAGGTATACAACCACCACTAATAGGTCATCTCTCTCATGCTCAATGTTAGCAATTCTCTCAGTCAAGATATCTTTTTCCATTTTTAAACTATCAATGGTCTCTCTTAGGTCAAGCTCAACCATTACTAGATCATCTCTCTCGTGTTCTATTTCTCCTAGTTTCATGGTTAGTGCATTTTTATCATTAATGAGAATGTGACAAGTATCAATCAAAACATTTTACAAAGATATAAGCTTCTTTTGAGAATAGGATTTCAAATTTTGAACATCCAAAAGGTTTACCTCATCATCGTTGTCGTCATCTCCATCATCATCAGATTTTTCCATTAATGCAAATATGGAATCATATTTTGCAACTTTGCTTTCAACGGCTATCATGGAGGTGTGTGCCTGTTCACCATCACCCTCTAATTCGCTAGAGGAATCTCCCCAGGCACCCAGAGCTTGATTTACAATATTATCAGTGAACTCTCTTCTCTTGAACTTTCTATCGGGGATCATGTTCCTCTTAACCATCTTTCCAACATTGTGTTTGTAATGGTCCTGATTGTGGAGAGGATAATCTTTGATGAAATGTCCCGGCTTTCTGCACTTGTGACAACAATCGTATCCTTTAGTGTTTCTGCTAGAGCTACCCTTCTTGGAAATGCCTCCATTTCTACGAACTATTTTCTGAAATCTTTGTGGTCTATTGGTTGATTGACTTTCCTCGAAGTTTGGTGGAGCAGCCATGTAGATCATTTCTAGGTGTTAACCTTTTATAAAGAACCTGCTCTGATACAAATTGATAGAAACTAGCGTCCACCAAACTATATTGAGAACCAGATTCTCTATCAAATCCCACTATAAGCAACTATCTGTAAAATCAATCAGTATAGGGAATCAGGTTCTCTAATTGTACCCATAGTAGCTCGGTAGTAAATAAAGAACACAGAGGATTTTTATATGGAAAAATCCCAACTCAAGGGGATAAAAACCACGACCTACACTTGTAGGCTTTCAGCTTCACTAACTTGTAAACACCTATTACAAGCCACTTTGTAATGACTCTATTACAAAGACTTCAACTCAACAAACTTGTGATACTCTTACCACAAGCTACTTTGTCACTCTCTAGTTACAAAGACTTCAATCACTCTAACTTGTAATAACAAAGGCTAACTCTATTACAAAGGCTTCACAACTCGACTAACTCTAGCCAAGACACAAACATAAGGGTTTATGATTTAGAAAGGGTTTCCTATACAATGCTTCTAACTAAGCTAAGTAGGAGTTACAAATGAAGAATAAATAACAAAGACTCAACAAACCTAAGGACTTAAGATATCTTCAATATTTGGATCTGGTCCTTGAGGTTACAGCAACTTTGTTCTTGAGAGAGGTTGTGGCAAGCACTTGAGAGAATATTTTATTTTGATTTTGTAAGTGTTGGGGGTGAATGTCTTGTGCCTTGCACCAGGTTTGTACTACAAAAGATATCACCATGGTGATGTTAATTCATATTGGTGATGTCAATTCTTGGTTAGTACATGCCTCTTCCCAATGGGAAGTGACTGCTGCATTGTCACGTGTACAGTTGCAGGCAGTCACTTTCTGTAGTTGCTTTCCAGTTATATGGATGACTTATACTTATGTCAGGGGAACACCAAGGGATCAGGTCCCTAATCTGGTTCTTGTGAATCTAAAGGCACACTGCCCAGATTATCTTGAGTCGATTAACTTGAATGGTTGTACCAGGCATGCTTCAGGTTCTTTATCTAGTTCTTTTAATAAGTAAGTTGTTTTACCTTCCTTGATTGTATTTATACGTGTGTGACATCACTTACAATGATGTAAGAAAGGTAGGTAAAAAACCTTCCAGGTTGACTGTTGCACTGTTCCTGTGCAGGCAGCAGCTTTGCTGCTCGAGTGTTGACTTCATACAGTCTCCTCGGGAACTGGCAGGGACCTGTCCCATCAGCTGTTCCTTCCACTCTGAAGAGTTGAGTTATATCCCACGTTGGATCCCAACCTGGAACTTTGTGATCTCAAGGTCTTGTAAATATGTAATAGGTTCCTTATCTAGTTCTGGATGGTAAGTTAGTTAGATCATCAAAACATAAAGTAAAGTGCTTATACCCAAGGTACTTGTAACCTATCAAAGTTGTTTACTAAAAGGCGCTCTAATTCAATTCTAAGTTGTGTTCTATGCGTGAACTATTCATCCCATACCTATGGTTCAGGAGGCTTTGGACCTACTATTTGGGTGGTTCCAGATTTTACTTAGGATTATCAAAATGATAAAACTAGGTGACATTCAAAACAGGTAGGACTGCACATAACAACAATGAAAGGCTCAAGTTAGCCTCCACACATAAGCACAAAAGCACGCGATCAGTCACAGATTTTTCAGATTATGCAGTGATGATTTCATAATTAAGACTTGTTTGGGTTGTTAGTCATGGTTCCTACATGATTCTGGTTAATCTTATCCAGGTAGTACTGTATCGGATAGGTAGGTTAAAGCATCGCAAGTCCTATAGGCATGATTTCTAATTGTTTACGTGAAGAGGCAGTGAAGAGATATGAGTTACCAATGCTGATTTTATAATCATGCTTCTTAGGCAAATGACAGTGTCCTATAGTTATGGTTTGTAACATTTGAAATATATTTTATTCTTACAGGAATGTCGTCTAAGTGTGGCAATGCGACGAAATAACAAAGTAATTGATTAATTGATAAGAATTCTATAGTCATGATTTCTAAAGGAGAAGCGCGCTAAGAGAAATAGAAATATTTGATTGATTGACTAATTGAAACCCTATAGACATGATATCTAGATGGCAGTGACAAAACATGTGTTATTTATCCTATAGGCATGTTGTCTGAGTATGCACAACAGTAAACCTAGAAACCTGTATAGCAAATTCTTAAATATGCTTTAGACAGGTTGAGTGAAGTGTGCGCGCAATTACAATAGGCATGATTTCTATTAGCGTGTATCACACTGACCGAAATACATATAAGGCATGCTGAACACAATAGCAAATAGAACATATACACCCTATAGGAATGTTTTCTACCATTTCATGTAAATATTAGAATACCCAACCCCTTTTTTAATAATTTTCCCATTATTCGTTATTACAAGTTATTACAACCCAAACAAATAATGCAAACAGAATAAACAGCCATAAGACCAATAGGATGGCTATAAGCCCAATACAAAGTAATCCTCTGATTTTCGGGACTTTCAACAGTCTTATTCTCCGGACCACCAGCAGGCCCAAGTCTCAAGCTCACTAGAATACACCTAAATCCAGTACTCAAGGACAACAATACATATGGCCTATTAAACCAGGCCCACACGTGAAGACAATTGTTTGGCTTACCTAGTAAGCAACAACAAATGACACAAGTAACAACCCATGCAACTAACTATTTTATATATAGACACATACACAAGAGAATACTTAGGTATTATAGCTAATGAGGAAACATGGACTCGTTAAACGTGTTATCCCAAAGGTAAGAAAGCACACGAATAGAAACATAACATAACTCTCAAACGAGATTCCCACAGACATGGATTTTAAAGATATGGTGCATAGAAATTCACACATAAAAGATTTAACAGGAAGGTCTAAAGTAAGTCATTCTTGAAACTAGGCCTACAAAACAATCATATAGACACAGTTCCATGGAGGACAAAGTAACTAGAAGGTATTCATTTAATTCCAAAGAAATGAGAGATTCTGGAGATTTGTCACATATGGCAAGTTCAGTTATGCACTCAGGAGTACCAAAAAACATTAGACTCAAGCAAATTTAACACTGGCAGGCAGGGTTTCATCATAATAACAAAATTACAGTAAGCATAGAACAATTAATACTTTGTTGGGATCAACTTAAAGTATAAAACATAAGTCATGCTTGGTATGAAAGTTTAAACAGTATTGGCATGCATTAATTCATACTATCAGAGATTAATTCTAAGGAAAGTTAGCAGTTTGTACATGATTGCACCAAGTATGAGGTATAATAAGGCATGATCACAGCTAATTAGTAATCAAACAAGACTTCTTAAAAAGTAAGCATATTAGTAGGCATAGTCCAAATCGATTTAAAAATACCCACTAGAATCATCTAAAAAAGGCTCAAGAGGTCTACGGTGCTACAAGGATTTGGGGAAGATGAAACTAAATAGAATTCATATTGAATATGAAAGTCAGGTAACACTTGAGAGGGTAGGAATGCACAATAGGCAAAGACTAGATTGTCACATAAAGGCTAGATGTTGCACTTCATCTTATGGACTATAAGTAGTATTAAAAAAACACAGGGCTGAACCAAACATGAAACACACATTAAGTTCACAATTTGTCATTACAATTAGGCATTGGTCATATTTACAACATTAGAACACATGAGTTGACTATCGTGAGGATGAAGAACAAAGTAGGGATAAATTCAAGGGGAATAGCAGGTAAAATGCATTCGAACACACATTGGGGTAAACATGCTTGAGAACCAGAATCAAAGTTAAAGTTAGGCGAGTTCAGATACAGGAGATGGATGGAACTTTAAGAATAACATCAGACAGACAAAGATACAAGTAATAACATGCTGATTTACAAAAGTTTCAAGGATATAAACACATAAAACATGAATTCAAGCGAAAAGAATGAAATTGAGGGGGCTAAAGGTACTTGCAATTACTAATTGACAAGCAAGTAGATAAAGAATAATTTTAGCAATATCTCGAATGTCAATAACAGGACGAACAGTAGAATCCAAAATCACAGCGTGTCAGAATTTCCAAGGGTTTCGGATGAACCCTGGGTAGTGCTCACACTGAGAAAGGTTGAATAATCAAATTTCGGTGGTTTTGACTTTTAACATGCTAAGAGCTCATGTTTCAAAATAGCATAAGACGAGTGAGAATAAGAATATTGTGATTAAGGTCTCCTAGGGGAAACGAGGAAGACGCTTATATAGTAATGAGAATCAAATAAACAAACAAGGAAAATAGTCAATTAAATATAATAAAAGGAAAGAATAGCATGCAAAATTAATATCGGATTAGGAGAAGAAACCAGGTAAACACTAGTTTGACTAGGATTAAAAAGTGGTCGGAGATCTCGATAAATCAGACCCTCAGAGCCTTGCTATGAACGTATACAAATGAAATATCGTCCAAATCTTAGGGAGTGAAGCCGATTTCCTTTGATTTGGAGACTGGTACTTGCCAAAATTGAGAAAGTACTAAGTAACACTATATTTACATAGGTAATAATGGTATAATCCGGGAAAGGTAAGGAAATCATGGTAAGAATCCATAGATGAGCTGGATTTGGAGAATAATTGGGGCTGCGGCTAGAGTTTGTAAGGTGAGGGGAGGGTTTGAGAGAGTATAGAGGTGGCTAACCGTGTTAAATGAGGCTAGGGTTTGGGGTGAGGTTAATTAGAAGAAAGGAGATGGCATGTGGGCAGTTCATCTTGGGAGATCAACAGCCAGGATTTAATAAGAGGTGGATTGGGTTAGTGGACGAGTATGAGATAATGGATTGCTGGTATTGTGCTAGGGGTTATTGGGATGGAGTTTAGGATGTGGGTTGGTGAATTAGGTCCGAAATTTAGCCTGTTTTGTGTCAGATTTTAAATACAAGAAATTAAAGGGAAAATAATTTAATAAAATAGCTAAATTATATATAAAAATACTATTTATGCAACTTAATATTTTGAAATAACGGTTGAAGATTATAACAATATAAAAATTATTTTGACCCTGAATAAAATGACAAATGTAATTAATTGTAAAATATAGGCTATTATTGCAAAAATACGTAAATAGTTCAAACAATGCAAAAATATAATTATGAAATAATGTAAAATGTTATAAAATATATATGTGTATGATTACTTCATCACAAAAATATTTTCAAAGGATAATTAATAAATATTTGAACAATTTAAATGCAAGAAAATTAATTTTAAAGCCTTAAAAATTATGTACAATTACAGAAAATACTTATATAACTCCAATAAATTAGATAATAGTGCAATATGATATTCTTAAAGTACATATAATATTTATAAAATATGAGCACAAAATTGAGTATCAATAACTACCCCTCTTTACCCTAGAATGATGAAAGAATATCGGGTAAAGAAAATGATGACCAATTTTGTCCGAAATGAGTAGGGGTGATATGTTTTGAAATCAATGGGGGCCGAACAATGGTTCCTAAGTTGCCTACATATCCATGGTGTTACCGGAATCGGGCCGTGTGTAGTTTTGGATCCAACAACGAACGAAACCGATGGAGTTATTATAATAGTGGTCATGTGTTTCGAAATGATCTTTTAGATGTGATAGTGTCATGAGTATGGTGGAGCTATGAATGCAAATTTGAATGATACGGATGATAAGGCAAATATCGAGTGGTTACGGGATAAAAGGTAATCAATTGCTGATCATCGGTTATGTTCGAGATGATTGAGAGATGTGAATGGAAACCGAAGCGATAATTGCTCCTATTTGTAGAACGATTACCTCTTAAGTTACCTGCAAAACATAAAACACGATGCACACGAATATACGGGGTTACTACAAAAATTTAAACGAGATACAAATTCCCGTCGGACCATGAGAGTTGTCTTTGGAAGATGAGGATGATGTCCTTAGACCATGACGTCTTGGGCCATGAAGCATATAACAAAGGATTCGCAGGCCATAAAATGGTATCCTCGGGCCATGAGGATGGTTCCTATGGACTATGATTCCTTTGAACAATGATATGCAATTTCGAGAGATCCTCCAACCATGGCATGATGTCTTCGGGCTATGAGGATGATGCCCTCAGACTATGATGCCTTCGGACGATGTGGCAATGTTTCAGCCCATTAAATTCAAAGATATTGCGATACAGTTCATTTGATAGAGGGAACATGTAATGGTTAGTCATATACGAGAACAAGAAAAGATAAGGCTTTGTCTTGTATTAGATGAGGGCAGTGCTTAGCGTTATGCGATTAGGGAGGCAATGCTTAGCCTTATACAAGAAGAGGAGACAATGCTTAGTCTCATGCAAGGAAAGGTAGTGCTTAGCCTTATGCAATTAGGAAGGCAATGCTTAGCCTAATGTAAGATGGAGGCAATGCTTAGCCTCATGCAAGGAATGGAGACAGTTCTTAGTCTCATGCAAGGAAAGACAGTGCATAGCCTTATGCAAGGAAAGGCAGTGCTTAGCCTTATACAATAATGGAGGCAGTGCTTATCCTCATGCAAAGAATAGAGATAGTACTTAGTCTTATGCAAGGAAGGTAGTGTTTAGCCATATGCAATATGGGGGCAGTGCTTAGCCTCATGTAAAGGATGGAGACAATGCTTAGTCTCACGCAAAGAAAGGCAATACTTAGCCTTAGGCAATAATGGAGGTAATGCTTAGCCTCATGCAAAGGATGGAGATGATGCTTAGTCTCATGCAAGGAAAGGCAATTCTTAGCCTTATGCAATAGTTAGGGTAGTGTTTATCCCTATGCAAGGAGTGGAGATAATGATTAGTCTCATGCAAGGAATAGAGACATTTCTTAGTCTCATGCAAAGAAAGGCAATGCTTAACCTTATGCATTGGTGGAAGTGTTTACCCATATGCAAGGAGTGGAGACAATGATTAGTCTCATGCAGGGAAAGGAAGTGCTTAGCCTTATGTAGGAAGAGAAACGATTAAATGTTAGAGGGAAAAGTGATTATTAGCTTTATGCGTTTGTGTTTAGCAGCCTTTGTCGGTGTGAAGATAGTGATCTCGATGTATGTACGTACTTTCAGACATGTTCGTTATTTGCCTTGTGCCTGCGTTCAAAGAAAAATTGTGAGTTTTTAGAGGAAGGTTGGTTCATGCCTTCGATTATTTGTTTCGTCTTTTCTCCGTGTCTTGAGGTCTTGTTTGAGTTACCCTGGGTAATGTCTGGCTACTACAGAAAAATGAAATTTTTGAAAAATATGCATTTGTGATAAGTCGTTGATATAAAAAGGTAGTTGTTCAAAATATGTGATAATGTGTGAAAGCAAATAATTTTGTCAAATCGGTGACTGTGACACGCTTTTGAGACATTGCAACCTCCTCAACTCGGAATTTTGAGGACCCTCCTCAAAATTCTGCCCCAGTTTATATGCGTACTTCTAGCGATACACTTCTTGGTGATCCTTAACATAATGAGATCCGACAAACTCGAAATCATTCTCTTGTTGATACCCAATTTTTCTCTAAGTTTTGTTTGCACTCAAAATACTTTCAAAATAATATATATGTGCATACATAAGCATGCCCAAGTATTTTGGTATTTTTCCCAAATTTCTAAAGACTTTCAAAACCAATTTATTGTCTATTTTAGCAGTGCAAAATTCAATAATTATTCACAAAATTATCATTTTGGTGAATAGTTTATTTATTTCTCATATTTACACCAAAATATAATTAAGGTGATTTTTGCATACTTTTACAAATCTATTTGATAATTTTAAACTAAATTGCATAAAATTGCAATTATAGCCTATATTACGAGTAATAGCGTTTTGCAAGCATAAAATTATTTCTAGTATTTTTAGATTAATGTTTATATATTATTAATTAGCTAAGTGCTTTTAATTTATTTTAAAAAATCATTTTACTATTTTTTATAAATAAGAAAGGAAAAACTGGCTATTCAGCATCTAGCCCCATTTCATTTCAATTACAGCCCCATTTCATTTCAATTACAGCCCCTATTTCATTTTAATTTTAGCCTAAAAATTGACCCAATTCTGAATTAAAATTGGACTGGCCCAATTCCGATTTAACCCAACCCCTTTACCCATTTATCCGACCCTCCCGGTTTCTTTTAATCCAGGCCATTGATCCTTTTGATCAACGGCCACGATCACCCATTTTCTTTTTTAATTCACCTAACCCTACCCTAATCCCCCCACTTCGTTTTGTCAGCCTCCCTTGAATGCTCTCCCTCTCTCAAACGCTCTCGAATGTTCCTGAAACCCTAACCTCTATCACCCCATCTTCAACCTCCGACTCACCGGAATCCATGGCCTCTAAGGCCATCGATGACCTATACTCACCTCCCCTCGCTCTTACACGCCTGATACCTGAGAAATCGAGGCTAGACCTTGAAGGTTTGCACTCAGACCTTCACCGATTCGAAGATTCCAGCCATCTCCGACCTTGCTCCGGTGGCTCTTGGTCTTCTGAGCCTGTTTCTGACCTCATCCGACTTAGATCAGACCTTCTTCCAAGCCTTTCTCATTTCTAGGGTTTCTCCGAAACCCTAAGCTATTCGAGGTTCTTTCTCTGTTTGTTTGCTTAGATCTATGCTGTCCATGCTTTACTTGACATTTAAAAGGTTTTCCCTAGACTTTCCTTTTAAAATCGTTTACCTTCGATTTAGGGTTTCTGAAAGGTTTTTCAAAAACATCTGTTTGATTCTTCCTTTTCTTTCTTTATATGTGTTTGTTTATACTATGCTCGTATGTTTTCTTTTCTACCACGCATGTGCTGTTCTTCTGTTTTCTTTCTGCTATACGTGACTTTTCTGTACCTTTGTACTCTACTGTGCCTCTAGATCAGGCTCACATGTTAATGTTTGTTATGTTTTCCTACATGTTGTCTGCTATACTTTCCAATATTCTTCTACTATATGTGTTTCTTGCTGAGTTCTTCAACTTTGTTTGTTTTACTGGACTTTTGTTGGAATTCTAAGCATGTATTACTACTGTTTCTTAAGTTTACATCACCCTTCTTCTGTCCCGAACTTGCTTAAGTTCCGATTTTTCTTAAACATGTTCTTTATGCTCCTCAAATCAACTTTTTTACTTTGTTGCTTCAAACCTGTTATCATGTATGTTGGTTTCTCATGAGTCTCCGAAAGAGACCTCTGAGCCTGTTATCTGTCTTCTCATCTGTGCTTCTGATTAAAGTTGGAAACCCTAGGCTTTGGGTTTTGGCAAGATTTATTTTTGGACTAGGGTTCTACTTTGGAACCCTGGACTCTCAGACTCATTCTGAGTTTATAAACTGAACTGGAACCTTTTGACTCTGAACTCTTCCTATGATAGTCTTTTCTAATCAACATGACAACTCCTTTTGCTTGATATTGTGTGCTTTATATATGAGAAATTCTTCTTTCAAAAAGGGTTTTTCCAACTATTGATTGATTCTGAAATCCTCTAATGGGGTTTGATTGATTGTTACTGATTTCTCTTTGATTGAACCTCCTTTACCTTTTCCTGACTTGGTTCATTCGAATTGAGCTTGTAATTTTGATTTCCCTGGCTGTTTGATTGATTCCCTTTCCTTATTTGCACAAACCTTGTATTATTAGACATTTGCCTTAAATAGTCCCTGTGTATTTACCCTTCTTGTGCTGCTTTGAAAAGATTTTGATCAGACTCTTTCCTTACTTATTTTTTACCCGTTTGAAATCAGAATCCCTTAACCAAATGGAGACTTTATGTGATTGGTTGCAAACTATTTTCTTGCCTTTCTTACTTGCTTCTCTGCACTATAAAAGGGACTACCCTTCCGCATCTTTGGACACAAGGACAATTCAATACTTTTGCAACACACTTCGAATTGCATACTCTTACACACTTACAATACTGCTTCGAGTTCAATACTCTTTCAATTCTCTACTCTCTTCTGAGATTTTTTTGGAACTGCTGTTTGCAATTTGGCTTTTCAAGGCTACTTTTTCTTACTTATTTTCTTTGAAACTGGTATGTCTTTTATTTAATTTTCTGCCTCACCCTTATGTGTTCACTCTACAGCTTCAGACTTTTGTTTACTTTACTGCTCATGTTCAGTAATTTGTGTTAAATATTTTCCTTCCTTGCTTCTGTTATGAACCCCTACCCCTATTCCCTTTTATATGCCTGAGTTAAGGTCTTGGCCTGACAGTATCCTAATTACTGCCTAGGCCATAACCTGATCCACAATGGATCCTAGCTCTCAACGTTTGACTAACAGGCTGGTCAGGGGTGTGCCAACATCCCAATTGCTGGGCATGACCACTAGCTTGCCCTGTCTCTCTCTGATTCCCTTCCCCCTTGTGCACTTATACCTATTCCTAGAATCTTAAGTTCTGCCCCTCTCTTTTGAGCCCTGCTTTGGGACCTTGAGTTCCCTCTGAACTTGGACATCTGAGAGCTGGCATTTTCACATTGCACTATAATCTAATTCTGCAATATATTTGGGGTGTAAGCATTGCCTGGAGTTCTTGAAGCTCCTTGGAACTTTGACACATCCAAAATAAGATAAAGGCTTTGGAATCTGATATTTGGAAGTTGGTTTATTTCATATTTCAGACCTAGGGTCTGAATTAGGCTCTCCTTGGTTGGAATCTTTAATTTCTGATATATTTTTTCTTATTCATTCTGGTCTGTAATAATCTTGTAATAAACATTTGGGGTCGGCTAGTGAAAAAAGATAGGGGACTATGCATGCAAGGGGTAGATACCATGTTCATATGGATTACTATTTTTCTAAAGTTCTGCATTTTATAATTATTGAAACTCTGCATTCTCATGTAGATACCATGTTCATAGGGATTACTATTTTTCTAAAGTTCTGCATTTTATAAATCACTGAAACTCTGCATTCTCATGTAGATACCATGTTCATAGAGATTACTATTTTTCTAAAGTTCTGCATTTTATAAATCACTGAAACTCTGCATTCTCATATAAATACCATGTTCATAGGGAATTACTATACTTCTGAAATTTTGCATCTTCATATAGACACCATGCCTATAGGACTTTCTGCATTCTGCATCTGTCATTAGGCAAAACCTATTCTAGGATTTAAATACCTAATCAATTGCATTTAGACAACCTGCTTATAGGATTCCTGCATAAGCAATAACAGTGCTCAAATCAGTAACACCTAGAAAGCATGTCTATAGGAGTTGTTAACTAAACCTGAATCGTCAACTCGCTTATAAGCCTAAAATCAGTAGCAATAATGTTTAACGCCTGCAGATCTTATGTCCCTGTAATTGACAATTCTTTTTCTGCAATCAGTTTACTCCTTTATTTCTGAAAACTAATAGATATCATGCCTATAGGTTCTGTTTAACGTCTAGGCAAGCCTTAGGGTAAAATTTTATAATTGCATCAGTTTTGATAATTACAACCAACAGGCAGGCCTAATTCGGACTTCTTATCTAAAAAATATGTGATAAATTGGCCACCCTTCCTACATTAAGTTTAATACAGACCAAACCAGTATTTGTAAGTCATGCTAAATAATCTGCTGCTTTGAATGAGGAGGCCGACTTGAGCCTTAACTGCTATTTGTTTCACTTTAAACTGCTATCTGGTATTGCTTGTCGCCTAGATTTTTATCCTTTTGAAAACTCCGCAAAAGCCCCAACTCCCTCCCCTTTAGGATTAGTAGTCCCATATGCCTCCGGGACTGATAGGATTGGGACGGGTAATAGCATGCAATAAGTAACGATACCATTTCGCGCTTTAACACCTTAACGGGGTGGGAAGGGTAGATATGGATATGATGACCGATGCGCTAATATCACGTGCGACCCCTCTTCTGAGGAGTGATTGCTGGGTATTGCATTGAAGTGATCCATATTAATTATAAAGTTAGGACCCCCCTCCTTTTATTTGCTTTCCTCTCTTCTTGTAAAACTATTCAAATCATTTTTTTTTCATAAATTTCTGCCCTCTCTACTTACCTTTGAAAGTTTTCAACCTGATTGCAATGTTATACGCGAATCCTTATTTGAGCCTTGATTGTTTACTTGTAAAGTCACAATTGTAACATGGCCGGGAACCACACTAGTGGATCTTGAGGGGTGCCTAACACCTTCCCCTCGAGATAATTTCTAGCCCTTACCCGAACTCTGGTTTTCCAACTCAAACTCTTCTCAAGAAAGTGTTCTAATGCACTATAATCATTAGGTGGCGACTCTTCGAATTCCGAAAACCAATTCTCGAAAGGGAATAGAGTTGTCCTTCCCAATGTCGTATACCCGATTTCTGACCCTACGGTTAGAGGAAAAGGGGGCACTGACATCCCTAATTTCTTACCATATAGAGGAATGAAGATCTTATTATAATGTGATCGAACCCACAGGGCTGCCTACGTATCCGCTCTTAAACGGGAATCAGGTCAGGCCTAGTTCAGGTTACATCAAATAGAAAGTGCAAACATAACCTTAAACATAATATCTCTTTACTACGTCCGAGTTGATAGGTTTTGGCCATATCTCTCCATCTATCTCTATAAGTATAAGTGCTCCTTCTGTTAGTACTTGGTAAACTATATAAGGGCCTTGCCAGTTGGGTGAGAATTTCCCCTTTGCTTTATCTTGATGTGGGAAGATTCATTTCAGCACCAATTGCCCTAGTGTCAATTGCCTCGATCTAAAATTTTTATTGAAAGCCCTTGTCATTCTATTCTGGTAGAGTTGACTATGACATATCGCGTTCATTCTCTTTCCATCAATGAGATCTAGTTGTTCGTACCGGTTCCTTGTCCATTTCGCATCGTTGAGATCAATGTCTTGTATGATTCTTAAGGAGAGAATCTCCACTTCGGGGGGAATAACAGCTTCAACACTGCAGACCAGTAGATAGGGAGTTGCCCAGTTGACATACAAAATATGGTGCGATCCTGAAGCAACACAAACAGTAGCTTCTCGCGCCACTGCTTGTAGTTGTCCACCATTTTTCTCAATATCTTCTTAATGTCTTTATTAGCGGCTTCTACGCCTCCATTTATTTGTGGCCTATATGTTGTAGAATTCTGATGTTTGATCTTGAATGTTTAACATATGGCTTTCATCAGATCACTGTTAAGATTGGTGGCATTATCAGTGATGATTGACTCAGATACTCCAAATCGACAAATAATACGATCCCGAAAACAATCCACTACGAACTTCTTAGTCACAGCCTTATAGGAAGCGGCTTCAATCCATTTTGTGAAGTAGTCTATAACTACCAAAATGAACCTGTGTCTGTTTGAAGCAGAGGGTTCAACTGGTCCAATGACATCCATGCCCTGAGTAGAGAAAGGCCAGGGTGAACTTGTTACATTGAGTTCGTTGGGCGGCACTCATATCATATTAGCAAGTATCTGGCATTGGTGACACTTTTGAACATATTTGATGCAACTTGTTTCCATGGTCATCCAGAAATACCCAACTCTTAATATCTTCTTCGCCAAAAAAAACTGTTCATGTGAGTTCCGCAAGTTCCGACATGTATTTCTTTGAGCAATCTAGATGCCTCATTAGCATAGACACATCGCGACAATCCTAAATCAGGAGTCCTTCTATATAAAATTCCTCCACTTTAAAATAAATGGTTGGCCAATCTTCAAAGTGTGCGCTTCTAAGTGTGTGTAGCATTCTCTAGGTGTTCTCTGCTTTCCAAGTATTCCATGATATAGTGAAACCATGGATTTCCGTCAAGCTCTTCTTCAACATGAGCACAATAAGCTAGCTGCTTATGAATTCCTATTGGGATAGGATCGATGAATTTTTTGTCTGGATGTTGTATCATGGAAGACAAGGTGGCTAATGCATCTACGAACTCATTTTGAATCCTTGGAACATATTTGAATTCTATCTTTGTGAATCTCTTAGTCAATTCTTGTACGCAATGCAAGTATGGAAATATTTTAGTGTTCTTGAAAGCCCATTCTCCTAGTACCTAGTATACTAACAAATCAGAATCTCCGATTACGAGCAACTACTAAACGCTCATGTCGATGGCCAACCTGAGTCCCAAGATGCAGGCCTTATTCCACCATATTGTTGGTGCACAGGAACATGAGTTTTGCAGATACTGGATAATGTTGACCCGTTTCTGGTACTAAAACAACTCTGATGTCCACACCCTTGAAGTTTGCTGCTCTATCGAAGAACATCCTCCAACCGTCGTATGCTTCGGTAATATCTTTACCGACAAAAATGACACTTCCTCGTTGGGAAAATATGTCTTTAATGGTTCATATTCTCCGTCTACGAGATTCTCCACCAAGTGATCAGCCAACACTTGCCTCTTGACTGCCTTCTGAGTCACATAGATGATGTCGAACTCACTTATCAATATTTTCCACTTTGCTAACTTACCCGTAGATATGGGTTTCTAAAATATGTATTTTAGTGGATCTATCCTTGATATGAGATATGTTGTGTACGCATAGAAATAATGTCTCAACTTCTGGGCTATCCATGTCAAAGCACAGCAGGTGCGTTCTAACAGAGAAAACTGGGCCTCGTAAGGTGTGTACTTCTACTCAGATAATATATCGCCTGCTCTTTCCTCCCGGTTTCATCATGTTTCCCAAGAACACAACCAAAGGCTCCATCCAACATGGACAGATAGAGCAGCAGAGGTCTTCCTGGTTCTTGCGGGACCAACACGGGCGGTTTAGATAAATAATCTTTTATTTTGTCAAAGGCTTTCTGGCATTCTTCAGTCCAACTTGTCGCAACATCTTTCCTCCACAATTTGAAGATTGGCTCACCTATCACCGTTTATTGTGCTATAAAGTGGCTGATATAATTGAGGCGTCCTAGAAAACTTATCATATCCTTCTTTTTTTTGGCGGTGACAAGTCCTAGATAGCTTTGATTTTTGATGGGTCTAGCTCAATACCCTGGCGGTTGACGATGAAACCTAGCAACTTTCTAGCAGGGACTCTAAAGGCACATTTTGCGGGATTCAACTTTCAAATTGTATTTTTGAAGTTGGTCGAAAAACTTCTTCAGGTCTGCTATGTGGTATGAACTCCTTTTGGATTTGATGATAACATCATCCACGTACACCTCTATTTCCTTGTGTATCATGTCGTGTAAGTATTCATCATGGCCCTCATGTAGGTAGCCCCAGCATTTTTCAAACCAAATAGCATTATTTTGTAGCAATATATCCCCCATGGTGTGATAAAGGTTGTTTTCTTGGCATCCTCTTCGTCAATCCAAATCTGGTGATATCCCGCGAAACAATCCACAAAGGTTTGGAGTTCATGCTTGGCACAATTGTTGATTAACTATATGTTAGGAAATAGGAAATCATCCTTAGGACTTGCTCAGCTCAGATCTCGGTAATTGACACATACTCTGACTGTCCTATATTTCTTTGGAACCGACATAATATTGGATAACTAGGTCGGATATTCGACTATTCGAAGAACCATAGCTTTGATTTGCTTGGTAACCTCCTCCTTTATCTTCAGAATCATATATGGCCTGAATTTTCTGAGCTTCTGCTTTACCGGAGGACACATGGGGTTGGTGGGTATCTTGTGAGCTACTATGGATGTGCTTAACCCAATCATGTCGTCATAGGACCATGCAAAAATATCCTTATATTCCATTAGAAACTTGATATACTCTTCCTTTTCTGATGGTGATAGATAAATGCTTATGTGAGTTTCTTTGACTATTTCAGAATTCCCTAAGTTAATGGCTTCAGTTTCGTCCAAGTTAGACTTTGGTTTGTTTTCAAAATTCTCTATTTCTCTGACAATTTCCTCAAGTATTATATCATCTTCTAGATCCTTCGAATCACTGTCCTTATGTTGCGTTTTGTCATTATATATCACAGTTGTAGGTTCATCAGGATATGTAATAATTAAGCTGAAATAATGTAGAAAGATAATAATAAATACGAAAAGCAATAATGCATTAATAAAGCTTAAAACTGTCAATAAGTATGACTCGATGGCTCGAGTAATTATTATAAAAACAAAATCCTAAAAATGTCTTAAATTCTCAAAAACAATTTAAAAACAAGTCATGCTAATTTTTCCAAGCTACCCAGGTACTCGGTGAGCCCGTGATGGTGCTGCGGTCCAGTTCTTGAGAACTGGTCCTTCTCCCATTTTTTGAATGGTAAGGTCTTCCTCTTCCTCCTCCTCCATGATTGCACTATAGTCCATGTCATCCTAGTCTAGAAATAGCTTCCTCATACCGGCCAAAATCTCATCTTCCTCGGATCCCTACATCATGTCAGCCTGACAGAATGTCTGGTGCAAAGGTGGTGCGGGTTGTTCAAACGGGTAGTAATTGGCGTGCCACGACAGTATCCAATCTTGATGTTTTTGAACGGTATATTCATACCCGAGTCCAAAGGTCGTGCCATGATACTGTGGTTGTATGGGTTTTGTGATCCCCTGAAGCTTTTGGCCAAGACTATTGCCTGGTTCGTATCCCGTCCACAACAATATGCTTTCTATCTTATTGTTCCACCATTGATCCTTTTCAATTTCGTTAACACGCTCAATGCAGTGATATGTTTCACCACCCAATTTCCTCCTGTCTTCGATAGCTGGAACGGTTTGGTTGGTGTAGATAGGGTCGCTTCCGTCTCCATGAATGATCACTTCCTGATGATTCCACTCGAACTTCACAACCTAGTGCAGAGTAGAAGCCACTGCCCTAGCTGCATGTATCCATGGTCATCCCAACAACAGGTTACAAGTAGCTGATATATCTAGCACTTGGAACTGGAGATCAAACCAAGTCGGGCCCATCTGTATATCAAGGTTGATTTCTTCGATAGTGGCTCTTTGAGATCCATCGAATGCCTTCACATTCATGCTTCACATTCATATCTCATGCATGCCTTTACCTAATCTTTTCAGAGTGGTCAGCGGACATATGTTTAGGCTCAAACCTCTATCTATCAGGACCCTGGCAATTAACTTGTCCTCAAATTGCACTACGATGTGTGATGCTCTATTGTGACTCAACCCTTCTGGCGGCAACTTATCTTCGTGGAAAGTAATTTTGTGACTCTCCAGTACCTGTCCAACCATGTTAGCCATTTCTCCACTAGTGATGTCGGCAAGTACATAAGCTTCACTTAACACTTTCATCAAGGCATTCTTATGTGCGTCTAAATTTTGCAACAGTGATAAAATGGATATCTAGGTGGAGTCTTGTTCAGGTGGTCGACAACAAAATATTCCCTTGCTTGTACTTTCCTCCAAAGATTGTCAGTTCCTATCTCAACTACATGTGGCTTAGATGTAATGTCTTTGCTTGGTCCTCTTAGATTCTAGGGTGTGTAAACTCTGCCAGTTCTAATCATACCGTGCGCGACACCTATTTCGTCCATCTTAGATTTTCCCTTCTTCTAACCTCTGCAACATAATCCCATGGGACGACATCAAACTTGTAAGATGGTGTGGGAGCTACCATCACAGTGAAAGGTGTAGCTACCTCGACCTCAAATGCTATTTGGGTTTGCACCACAATCGGTGTGAGGGTGACAGGAGATGTTTTAGGAGTATCTCCCTCTCGAATAAGTCTGATGGATCCTTCCTGGTCCCATTCCTCATCAGTTTCTATCACATTCACTCTTTCGCCCCTATGATCTGGGAGTGGGTTATTATGGACATTTGGTGCGACTTTCTTTTCCTGTATAACTTTAGTGTCGATCAGTGTTTGAATCTTGTCCATTAACATGTGACACTCCTCAATGGTATGACCCTTCATGCATGAGTTATATGCACAAGTTTTGTTGGGGTTAATCCACTAGGAAGGGTTTTCAACAACAATAGCAGTAATACGGGTGACATAACCAACGACCTTCAATTTCTTATATAGTTGGGGGTATGGGCTCAGTGATTGGGGTGTATTGTTTGGGAGATCTATGGTCAAAGTTTGGGCGTGGCTTTGGGTAGTTTTGGCTGGTGGGTGTGAATGGTAATATGTAGGTTGAGTGTTATAAGTATGGTAGATGGTGGCAGGGTATTGGTATTTTGGGGTGTAGGGTTGATATGTAGGTGGAGGTGTTTGGTATGTAAGGGGAGACATAGGGCCCTGGGCTACCATCGTGGCACCCACTTCTTTCTTCTTTGAAATACCTCCTGATTGCAAGGTTTTATTTGTGGCTTGCAGTGCCTCGAAATTAGTCACTATCTCACTCTTGATTCCTTCTTCTATTCTTTCTCCTAACTTGATGGTGTCTAAGAACTTGTGATTCTCAATGACCATCAACGTTTCATAATAGTGCGAGTCTTGAGCTCTAACAAAAGAACTTGTTCATTTGTTCTTCTTCTAGTGCTAGCCTTACCTTTGCGGCCTCTGATCTCTAACAAGTAGCATATTTCCGGAAGGTTTCTGCAGGCTTCTTCTTGAGGTTTTAAATATAGAAAACGTCTAGCACGTTCTCTATATTGAACCTGAATCTGTCCATAAAATCTGATGCCATACTTACCCAATTTGCCCACTTCTTCGGGTTTTGACTGATATGCCAAGACAATGTGTCTCTTGTAAGGCTTCACATGAACTGTTTTATGCATATTTGTTCATTCTTAGCAACTCCTACAAGCTTGTCGTAGTAGGTTCTTAGATGTACCTTCGGATCACCAGTTCCATCAAACATTTCAAACTTACACAAATCTCCATAGTTTAAACCTTCAACACTCTGGACTCCCTCTATCAAATTCTTGAGTTCCTCTTCCATATTTTGAATGAGCATGTCCTTTTCAGTCGTCTCAGGTATGTATAGGGCTTGTTGCGGGGTATGAGGTAAGGTTTCATGTATATCGGGTTGCTTTGATAAGTTTGGGTATATGGTTGGTCGTTGATTGAGTTTTGGGGATCAGGAGTATATTATGGTGCATTTTGGGAAGTGTGATAAGTGGTCATTTGCAGATATTGAGTTGGGTAATGGTGGTGTTGTTGGGGGGTTTGCACTGGTGGTGGGTTAACGTTTTTGGGAGGTACGGGATTATGATACTGGTGTGGTGCGGGAGGATTCAGAGCTATGGGTGGTGGATTCTGGTTTTGTGTGTTTTGTGGTGGTGTTTGGTTTTGAGTGGTTGAGTTTTGCTGGTTGATGTCGGGAACATTGAGAGTAAAGGAAAGGTTTGCCAGATTTCAGACTTGTTCAAGCTCACCCTGTAGCTCCAGGATTTATGCTCCAAATGCAAGACAAACTCATTCTGTCCTGGAGCGCTTCTCCCATCTGAGGTCTCAACATTCTCTGCCGCAGTAGCATTATCTTTCTGGATACCACTTAAATTATCCATCCTCACTTTGCCTTTGCCTTTGCTCTTTGGGTCGCTAGGTGGAGGACCTCTACATCTAGTGTGGTATACTGATGATGCCAGTATGCATGAACCAACCTTTGGGAATGGAAATAAATAAAAGAAATAAAAACAAAAGGTAATGAAGTCAGTAAGACAAAGTAAAAGAGTGTTTGCATGTATCACAAAAGTCATGCAATAATTTGCGTCCTAATTTGGGGACCTCATTGTGCCTGAGGTAGGCCTAAGAGACACATAGACTTGGATGAAAATTGATTCCAATGTTTGCTTCATTTCATTAGTGCGAAAATAAGCCAAAACAATCTTTCACTAAATCGACAATGACAATAACAAGGTCACTAATGGCATTAAGCCTTGTTAAATCGAAATCTAATCTAAGCCAGAAAGCAGTAAAGAATATTATCTCCTACTTGGTCCCTAAAGGACCTTCTCCATGTTTGGCTCTCTTGACCCCATCAATCATGTTTCCTAGATCGTGCATGTCAAGTAGAAATAAGTCTTTGCCAGCTTCCCCCTTCATCGTTGTCTATGCCTTGACAATCCCAAAGTCTCTTCCTTGTCTTCCCTTCTAACTCCATCAACCCTTGCTCTAGATATTCTAATCTCTCCGTTGACTTAGTGGAAATATCTTTTCATTCCCTTATCGCCTCAATGTTTTCTTTATGTTGTTCGAGATGCTTAGCTTCGGACTCGAACACCCTTTTGCGTAGCCTCTTGTACTTCACCTATGCCTCAACCACTTCATCTATGACCCTATCCTTCAGATTGACTCCCGGTTTGATGTCCCCAGCTATGTCGTCTTCCAGCCATGCTAGATAGTAGTACAAATGGACAGTGTGATACCTGTCTGACTTAATAGTTTCTCCGTACACGATGATCTTTTGGTTCCACATGTGTTGTGCTTCGACCTTGAATAGGATGACATCTCCCTTGAAATATGCCTTATACTTAACCATATTGGAAACCCGAGGTATGACTTATTTTCTTCCAGCTTGACTCCTTACCTTTATAGGAGCATAAGGGTAGATGCCTCGCAGCCCGATTAGTACCAAGTGAGTAGTTCCTCTTGATCTGATGATGAACTCACTACTAGGAAATCATTCAATCATCTAATGCACTTTTTTGTCTGTTAGATTGCTGAAGAAACACACCCAGCCTACAACATTTCCAGGCTTTGCAAACCTGTCTGGAATGAACGTCATTTTCTTTGGGTGATAGTTGGCTATGTAGTCATTTAGTGAACTTCGTAGAAGCTCTAGGTGATACTCACCCCTTTGATAGTGTTCTAGCAGCCAAACTTGTAGCAATAGTTTACAACGCTCAAAGTGTCCGACACATGCTTACGCCGATCTAGAGCACGGTACATCTCATCTGAGATCATTGGGATGGTAGTATAAGTATGTCCTTTGATGCCATTGATTAAGGTCTTGGCGACCATGTCTAAGTAAAGTATAAACCCTTCTTCCTTGCATCATAAAGATCAACAATCCTAAGAAGCAGACAATGAAAACATAAAATCGGCGGTGCACCCATCCCAAAGAGGTATGGCTAGATCATCATGATAAAAGCAATATGACTTGCTATGCCCATAATGCTTGTAAAGAAACTCAAAAGGGATGTATGATTTCTTTAGACAAAGCAGTTCATCGTTCTTCTTAAAACCTAACATTTTCAAAAAATCGCGTAGAGTGCGATTTTCTAGCACCAGTAGTCCTGGACTATCCCATGGTAACTGCGAGAAACCCTTTATTCCTCTAGGAAAGGAGTTATTTCTATATTGCCAAATCAAAAAGCAGCTCTTTTCTTGTCCCAGAACATGGTAGCAGCCTCAATCAGTTCCCTATTTGGTCGATTGTTCAGCAAAGATGGTAGGTCACCAAATACTCTCCTCACATGAATCCTATCATAGGGTGCAAGGTTTTTCCACCAGTCAATTAGCAAAGGTGGGATATTTTGGACCATATCAAACCTGGGGATTTTGTGCTTTATTTTATGCAAACAAACAAAGGTTAGCCCTTTCCCCCTCCAGATTCGACTACTTACGCAATAATGATCAACATGTTGGAACATTTTCTCCAAATGATGAACATAATATGATGGTGTCCTTTTGAGATTATGGAAATCCCGTCGAACTTTGAGCAAGGTTTTTCTAAGTGGGTTGTTACGTTAGTGACACTTCAATCCGTACTAGGTTTAGCATGATGCATGTACATTTTAAATTAGAGTGTGATTTCTAGAAAGGTATAGACTGGTACTCTCAAGTGGACAACTCGAGATGGAAAGGTAAGGGACCGTCGACTACACTGCTAATCGACTAGTCTACCACAAATAAGCCTTTACGATTTAAAAGGTTGATTTTAGGAAAGCACGGACACTCATCAAGCGCCGCTATGTTGATAATAGGCATGGGTGGAGTATGATGTGGAGCATGCTTTATGCAGAAATAGTAACATGTTGCCAAGTATCTGCATGATAAAAGTGCATAAAAACAGTAAACAATATGATAAAGATGAACAGGGGTAGGAACAAAATAGGAAAGAAAATAAAGACAAAAAGAGAAGTCAGTTAGCTCATGAAAATGTGCGAGAATGTAATGAAACAAATAGGGAAATATGGATGGGAGAATCATAATATAGACAGGATGAAGGAAACGGAGAGAGGTCATACATGCCATAGCAATAAAAGGTGAGGGGATATTCATGTCATAGTAATTTAAACAAATAAAGGAAAGTAAGGGAAGGGATGTTCATGTCATAACAATTTAAACAAATAACGAAAAATAAGGAGAGGGATGTGCATGCCATAATAATTTAAACAAATAACGAAAAATAAGGGAAGAGATGTGCATGTCATAGAAATTTAAATAAATAGCGGAAAATAAGGGAAGGGATGTACATTTCATAACAATTTAAACAAATAACGGGAAAAAGGGAAGGGATGTACATGTCATAACAATTTAGACAAATATAGAAAAAAAGGGAAATAATCCACACAGGTCAACTTCATTATGGTAAGAGACTATGTTTTTCCGGCAGAGTCGCCATGCTGTCGCACCCCATTTTCTCGCAAAGCGGGGTTTCACATGTGACAACTCCTTTAAATGGGTATTAAAAAAGAAGAGTCCCCACCTAACGACTTTTAAGGTGTGTTAGGGCACCTATTTGCAAATAACTCTGTTAGACTAGTCTACGTCACCAAAGATCAAGTAAGGGATCAAATTACCTTAAAGATAAGGTATTAGGCACTCTTCGAGGTCCACAACAATGGTTCCCGGCCGAATTTTACACTATGTGAATTAGATAATTAAGTTAGGTGATCATATAAGTAAAGAAAGATGTAGAAGTTAAAGGCTCTATTATAACATAATCCATAAGAATTTATGCTATATAAATGATCGGTATAGGCCTTAAAGATTACAAGGGTACAACTGCGTTGGTCTGTATTAAATGACTTAGTGTGAACAACAAGTATATAAAAAATTGGGGAGGGGAAGTCCTAAGTTTTTTAGCCTAAAGGATCACCCCGTGCAACATAAATAATACTTCGCAACTCCCTTAAGGTAGGGATTGCTCATATTATTCAGCGGGCACGAACTATCATCTCCTGCTACCCAATTACTATGTTGAAGTTGTTTATTTAAAGGAGCTATAATTCAATTCTAAGTCGTGTTCTATGCGTGCATTACCCGTCCCATGCCTACGGTCCAAGAGGATTTGGACCTACTATTTGGGTGGGTCTACACTTTACTTAGTGTACTCAAAATGATAAAACTAGGCGACATTCAAAAAGGCTCAAGTTAGCCTCCACACATAAGCACAAAAGAATGCAATCAGTTACAGATTTCAGAATTAAGAAGTGTTTGGGTTGTTAGGCATGGTTCCCATATGATTCTGATTAATATTATCCAGGCAGAACTATAGCGGATAGGCAGGTTAAAATATCACAAGTCCTATAGGCATGATTTCTAATTGTTTACGCAGTGAGGTAGTGAAGCGATATGTGTTGCCAGTGCGGATCTTATAGGCAGTACTCAAGGACAACAATACGTATGGCCCATTAAACCAGGCCCAAACATGAAGACAATTGTTTGTCTTACCTAGTAACCAACAACAAATTACACAAGTAACAGCCCATGCAAACCAATTACTTTATATATAGACACATACATCGAAGAATACTTAGGTATTATAGCTAATGAGGAAACATGGACTCGTTAAATATGTTATCCCAAAGGTAAAGAAGCACATGAATAGGAACAGAACATAACTCTCAAATGAGATTCCCAAGGGTTTCGGATGAACCCCGGGCCGCGCACGCACTGAAAAAGATTGAATAATCGAATTCTGGTGGCTTTGGCTTTCAGCCGGCCAAGAGCTCAAGTTTCAGAATGGTATAAGACAAGTAAGAGTAAGAATACCGTGAGTAAGGTCTCCTAGGGGAAACGGGAAATGGGATTTATATAGTAGTGAGAATCGAATGAACAAATAAGGAAAAACAGTCAATTAAACATAATAAAAGGAAAGAATATCATGAAAAATCAATTTAGAATAAGATTAGGAGAAGAAACCAGGTAAACCCTAGTTTGACTAGGATCAGAAATTGACCGGAGATCTCGGTGAATCGGACCCTCATACCCTTGCTATGAATGTATACAAATGAAATATCATTCAAATCTTGGGAAATGAAGCCGGTTTCCTTTGATTTGGAGACTGGTACTTGCCAAAAATGAGCAAGTACTAAGTAACACCATATTTATGTAGGTAATAACAGTATAATCTGGGAAAGGTAAGTAAATCATGGTAAGAATCCATGGATGAGTTGGATTCAGAGAAGAATTGGGGCGGCGGCTAGGGTTTGTGAGGCGAGGGGAGAAATTGAGAGAGTATAGAGGCGGCTGACCAAGTAAAATGAGGCTAGGGTTTTGGGTGAGGTTAATTAGAAGAGGGGAGATGTCATATGGGCCGTTGATCTTAAGATTAACGACCAGGATTTAATGAGAGGCGGATCGGGTTAGTGGACGGGTATGGGGTAGTGGATTATTGGTATTGGGCTAGGGGTTATTGGGCTGGAGTTTAGGGAGTGGGCTGGTGAATTAGGTCCGAAATTTGTCCTGTTTTGGGCCAGATTTTAAATACAAGAAATTAAAGGAAAAATAATTTAATAAAATAGCTAAATAATATATAAAAATATTATTTATGCAACTTAATATTTTGAAATAATAGATGAAGATTATAACAATATAAAAATTATTTTGACCTTGAATAAAATGACAAATGCAATTAATTGTAAAATATAGGCTATTATTGTAAAAATACGTAAATAGTTCACAAAATGCAAAAATATAATTATGAAATAAAGTAAAATAATATAAAATATATATATGGGTGTAACAATAAATTTGAATGATTAATTCATCACAAAAATAATTTTAAAGGATAATTAATAAATATTTGAATAATTTAAATGCAAGAAAATCAATTGTAAAGCCTTAAAAATTATGAAAAATTACAGAAAATACTATAACCCCAATAAATTGGATAATAGTGCAAAATGATATTCTGAAAGTATGTACAATATTTATAAAATATGAGAGCAAAATTAGGTATCAATACTACTTATATTTAATTTTGTATACCCATTTACATCTTATAGGCTTCTTACCAGCAGGTAGAGGAACAACATCCCAAGTCTGATTAGATTCTAAATCCTCAAATTCCTTTCTCCTGGAATTATGTTATGCTGGAACTAAAGCAGCTTGAGAGTAACTAACAGTTTCACTCTCTAAGGGTTCAGAGGAATAACTGGCCCCAGAAAAAAAAGGGAAGTTGGCAGAAAAAATCCTGCAAATAAAAAGGTGTAGTGTATTGTCTAGAAAACCTCCTAAGTACAGGGGAGAAAGAGAAGGCAAAGAGGGGGAAATAATATCAGTATTAAAAGGAATAAGAGAAGGAGAACCAGGGAAGAGGTAGAGCCAGTAGAGGGAGAAAGAGGAGAAACAGGGAAAGAAGTAGAAGAAGAAGGGGATGAGGAGACTTAGAAGCAGAAGAGGTAGAGGTAGGAAAAGAGGCGTCACTAGGTTGAGAAGGCATGGAAGAGAGTAGAGGAGGCACAAAGGAAGGAGGTGATGTGACAAAAGTAAAGTAATGATCATGGAAGATGACATCTCTGGAGACAAAACACTATTTGGTGGTGAGATTGTAGAGTTTGTAACTTTTCTTGGCAAAAGGGTACCCTAGAAAGACACAGGAAAAAGCTCTAGGTTGGAGCTTATCCCTCTAGGGAATGGGGACAGTGGAATAGGCCAAACACCCTTAAATGAGAATAGTCTGGAGGCTTCCCATACAAAACTTCATAGGGGATCTATTCTAAAGAAGTTGGATGGGATCTTATTAATCAAGTATGTAGCAGTTAAAAGACAATCCCCAAAAAATGTAACTGGTCGTTTGGATTGGAAAATCAAAGCCCTATATGCCTCAACAAGTGTCCTATATTTCCTTTCAACTATATCATTATATTGTGGTGTGTGAGGACAAGTAGTTTGATGAATGATGCACTACTCAGCATGGAAGGAAGAAGCGGCATGGCTAGAACCCAACTCCAAAGCATTGTCACTCCTAATAGTTGGACTGACACACTGAACTGGTTGTGAAGCTGGCTAAGAAGGCCTTGATTAAGGAAAATGAATTACTTTTGGATCCTAATGAATGAGTCCATGTGGCTCTAGAGAAATTATCAATAATTGTAAAGAAGTATTTAGAACCAGAGGATGTAGGTGTGTGATAGGGACCCCATGTATCAATATGTATTAGTTAAAAAGGTCTAGTGGTATTAATTGAACTTTCAGGAAAGGGAAGCCTAGTTTGTCTAGCCATGAGACAAATAGAATAAGGAAAATATTGTCTAGAAGGCAAAGAAGTAGACAAAACAGATATATTCTTCATAGAAGTAAAAGGAAAATATGCTAATCTTTGATGTCAAACATGATCCATGTTATTCTGAGAGACATTATTACATCAGGGAGTAGCAATAATAGAATGAAAAACAGCATTACCAGATTCACAATGAGTGACATTACTAGAATTACAACAGGTGATATTATTGCTTGCAACAGGGGTAAAATGTACAAAAAGTGGCACTGAGTCTCCTGTTCTCTTCCAAGAGAGTTTGTATAAACCGGCTTCTTCTTTACAATATTCTAGAGGCATCTTCAGAGAAGGGGCCTGTAGCATATGCATTAAACAGGAGGTGGCACTAAGCAGGACTATACAATATTATTATTTTATTAACATATGAACAGAAATTAAGTTGTATTGAGAAGGAATAAATAACACAATTAGGAAAGGTGACAAAAAATGGTATAGGTAAAGACATAATATTAGTAAGTAGATCTTTGTTAGAAGTCATATGATCACTTGCCCCTGAATCTATTATACAGATGACAGAATCAATGTGTGTAAGCATGTAAAGTTTAGAATCAAGAATAAGTATCTCAATTGGCATAGTACCAGCAAAGTTAGCAGAACACATAAGATTGGATGGAAGACTAGTAGACTTTCCCAAAGTTGAGTGTTACAAAAGGCCGATCAGCTAAGTATATTACTGCTTGGTCAACCCTGGGATGACTGAATGCTAACTCTCAGCAGCAGGAACAATATGAGTTTACTGGTGACCCTCAATGAAAGTAGAGGAAGAATCATGACCATTGTGGTAGTTAATCTATGTTCAAAACCAGTAGCAGTATGAGCAATAATTCTCTTCCCTTTGAAAACTTTAGAATTTTGTGAAATACCATGAAGTTTCAAGCAATTATCAATTAAATGGCCAAACTTCGTGCAATATTTGTAGAACATATTCAAACTTTTTTTGGTCAAAATTTATCCTTTATGGATATTTCCTGGGAAAGGAAGGATTGAAAGTTGCAATAGAACTGACACTAAGATTAGGACCAACCTTTGCATTGGTATATATATTGAAAGACAGTGAATTAGGGATAAACTGAGAGTTGAACTAAACTTATCTCTATTTTTCATCATTAAAGAGTATATTATATGCACTATCAAGACTTGGTAGACGCTGCATCATAAGTAGATTGCTCCTAACTCCCACATATGTCTCATTTAAACCCATCAATGTGACGACCCAAAAGATCATCACTTATTTTAAAACGAAATTCCGTGTTCTAAGGCCTTAAAAACCTCATTTAGAGTCACCTCAATTTGTGTGCGCAGTCTGACCGCGTAGCCGGAAAGTTGAAATATGAAATTATGTGAACAATGATAAAATTTGGTTATAAAATGAGTTAATTTGACTTCGGTCAACGTTTTGGGTAAACAGACCCGGACCCATGATTTGACGGTCTCGGAGGGTCCGTAGGAAAATATGGGACTTGGGCTTATGTCTGGAATCGAATTTTGAGGTCCCGAGCCCGAGAAATAAATTTTTAAAGGAAATTATATTCTGAAATTTTTTAAGGAAATTTGAAATGAAATCTGATTAGAAAGCGATAGTATTAGGCACGTATTTTTGTTCCGGTACAGGTCTTATATATGGTTTAAGTCATTTTTGTAAAGTTTGCTTGAAAACGGACGTTGTTTGACGTGATTCGACCTAAATTGCTAAATTTGATACTTGATGAAGTTTGAGAAAAAGTTCTTGATTTTGAGGTTTAATTCATTGTTATTGAGGTTATTTTGGCGATTTGATCGCACGAATGAGTTCGTATGATGTTGTTGAGTTAGTAAGTGTGTTTGGTTAGGAGCCCCGAGGGCTCGAGTGTGTTTCAGATGTGTTTCGTGAAGTTTTGAGCTTAGGAAAATGTTGCAGATTCAGAGAAGTTGCAAGTCTCTGAAGCCAGGTCTCGCGGTCTGCGGTGGAAACTTCGCGGCCACCGCGGTGGGATTTGTGCAGTACGCGGTGAGCAAGGCCAAGCTTCGCGGCCGCACTGGATTTCTTGCGGTCCACGGTGGAGATCCGCAATCGCAGCCCTTTTTGTGCGGTCCGCGGTGAGGGTCTGAGAGGAGTATATTTAAACGGACCTTTCAGTTATTTTCCACTTTTCAAAGCCCTAAAACATAAGAGGCGATTTTTCAAACAACCTTTCTTCTCCAAATCAATTGTAAGTCATTTTTAACTAGTTTTCTTCAATCATTAACATCTTTTAACATGATTTCAACTTAAAATCAAAGATTTTCATGGGGGAAATTGGGTGTTTTGGGTAGAACCTAGGTTTTTCAAAAATTGGGGATTTGGACCTTGATTTCAGGTCCGATTTCAAAACAAATCATATATTTGGGTTCGTGGGGGAATGGGTAATCGAGTTTTGGTTCGAACCTCGGGTTTTGACCATGTGGGCTCGGGGGCGATTTTTGACTTTTGGGGAAATCTTTATAAAACCTATTTTCATGCATTATAATTGATTCATTTAGCATTTATTGATATCGTTAAGTAAATTGTGGCTAGATACAAGCGAGTTGGTGGTGGAAACAAGAGGTAAAGCAGTAGTTGAGGCTTGAACTGTGTTCGTTGCATCGAGGTAAGTGTTTGGTCTAACTTTAGCTTGAGGTTTTAGGAGTTGTGTCCTATTTGCTATTTGCTTCTTGTCGAGTACGATGTATAGGCATGGTGACAAGTATCTATACGTTGGTGTCAAGCATAACCGTGGGTCTTATAATGTGATTTTCATGATTTCGTTGTATTATTCATGCCTTGTTGAAGATTTCTAATTGTCGTATAAAGTTTGTGGAAATAATTGTGATCTATGAGCATTGAGGAGCGTTGGCTCAAGTTGTATAGCGAAATTGTGAAAGTATATGTGACAATTAAACTTTTAGAGCATTGCCTTGAGTTGTGAAATGAGTTGTGTAAGTATAAGTGATAATCGAACCTCTAGAGCATTGGCTCAAGTTGTGAAGTGAATTGTGAAGTGAAATTGAGAAATAGGAGAGATCATTTTGTTGTCACCCTTGTCGGGCTATTGTTGATCTATTTGTTGTTCCCTTTCCAGGATTTAATTGTTTATTTGTTGTTCCCTTGCCGGGATTTAATTGTTTAACTGTTGTTCCCCTGCCGGTATCTCTATTACTATTTTGTTTATTCCCTTGCCCCTTTGCTTGTGATTGTTGTTTGGGTGAGGAAGAGTGTTAAAGCACGAAAGGTGATGTCGTGCATTGTTTGTTACTGTGAGGAAAGAGTATAAAGTACGAAGGGTGATGTCGTGCCGCACGACGTACCATTCTGTGTCGATTCTATTGATTATATGTTGAGTAAAGAGAGTAAAAGCACAAAGGGTGATGCCGTGCACATTTCGATTATATGATTATTTTGGTAAGGACGAGAGTAAAAGCACGAAGGGTGATGCCGTGCACATTTTCATTATATAACTGATTTGGTGAGGCTGGGAGTAAAAGCACGAAGGGTGATGCCGTGCAATTGTTGATTTCTGCTTCCTTGTTGATATTCTAGTTATGTTGTTCCTTTCCGTACTTGATGCCTTTCTATTCGGAACTATTATCTCCCCCACATCATGTTTTCCCCTCCCACATTGACTGGTTATTTCTAGTTATTTCTGTATTTCTTTTCCGATGTGTGTGTGTGTATATTTTTCCGCTATATATATATATGAACTGCACAGGTTTATTTGGAGTCTGGTCCTAGCCTCGTCACTACTTCGCCGAGGTTAGGCTAGACACTTACCAGCATATGGGGTCGGTTGTGCTGATACTACACTCTGCACTGTGTGCAGATCCAGGAGCAGCTTTCGGACAGTAGTTGGAGGGCTTCCTTCAGTGCACTCGGAGACCCAAGGTAGACTTGCATGCGTCCGTTGGCCCTGGCATCTCCCTCTATCTCTATTTCCTGTTTCTTTTTCTTTTGCCCAGAATAATGTATTGTATTTCTTCAAACCTTGTATGTAGTAACTCTTAGACAGTCTATGACACCAGATTTTGGGGTATTGATGTTTTTAAAAGTTGTAATAGACGTAGTCTTAAGTTATATAATTGTTGACTTCCGCTTTATTTTTTAAAATTCCGCTTTTATGATATTGTCGCTTTGTGTTTGTTAAAAAGAAGCTATATGAAAGTGTAGTAAGTAGTTAAAGTTTGGCTTGCCTAGCTTCCATTAGTAGGCACCATCACGACTCCCGAGGGTCGGGAATCCGGGTCATGATAAGTTGGTATTAGAGCTATAGGTTACATAGGTCTCACAGTTCACAGACAAGCATAGTAGAGTCTGAGGGATCGGTACAGAGATGTCTGTATTTATCCCCCAGAGGCTACAGAGTTAGGAAAAACTTCGCATTCATTCTTTCCTATTGTGCAGTTTGGTTTCTCCATGCTAATTGAACTTCTACTCTGTTCTTTCGCAGATGGCGAGAACACGCACTTCCTCATCCTCCGCTCAGTAGCCCAAGCTCCTAGCGGCAGCTCCCATGAGGGGCAGAGGGAGAGGCCGAGTCCGTGCTACAGGCCGAGGTAAGGGCAGATCTTATCCCTGAGCAGCATCCCCAGTGACGGAGCCTTAGGTTGATTTTGATGAGGATATTCCAGCTCCAGCAGTCCCGGTGGGCCCAGCTCAGGTCCTAGAGGGGTTTATTGTCACCCCAATTCTTCAGGATGCTTTGGTTCGATTAGTGGGCCTCATGGAGAGTGTCACTCGAGCAGGATTGTTTCCTATAGCACCAGCCGTCTCTCAGGCTGGATGAGGGGCCCAGATTCCTGCTACTCGCACTCTGGAGCAGGTAGCTCCATAGATTTAAACTTTAGCGGTTCAGCCAGTTGGAGCAGTACATCTGGGTGTGGTAGCTCAGACCTGTGATGGAGCGGCTATGTCCGCCGATGCTTTATAGAGACTGGATAGGTTCACCAAGCTCTTCACTTCTACTTTTAGCGGTGCATCTACTGAGGATCCCTAGGATTATCTAAACAACTGCCACGAGGTTCTTAGGAACATGGGCATTGTTGAAACCAATGGGGTTGATTTTGCTACATTTCGCTTGTCTGGGTCCGGCAAGACTTGGTGAGGGGGATTATTGCTTAGCGAGACCAACCGGATCGCCAGCCTTGACTTGGGAGCAGTTTACAGTATTATTCCTGGAGAAGTTTCTCCCTGTTACTCAAAGAGAGGCCTATTGGAGGCAGTTTGAGTGCCTCCATCATGGTTCTATGATTGTTACCCAGTATGAGACCAGGTTCATCGACTTAGCTCGCCATGCTATCATTATACTCCCCACCGAGAGAGAGAGAGAGAGGGTGAGGAAGTTTATTGACAGTCTCTTTCAGCTGATTCATCTTCAGATGGCTAGAGAGGCTGGGAGGGAGATTACTTTTCAGGAGGCGGCCAATGTGGCTCGTAGAGTTGAGATGGTTCTGTCATAGGAAGGCAGTCATGGATCAGACAAGAGGCCCCTTCATTTAGGCCTATACAGTGGTACCTCATCTGGAGGTCGAGATTCGTATGGTAGAGGCCATCTTCCTAGGCCCTTTCAGTCAGCGCTCCAGGTTTCTCACGGTACTTTAGGTGGTCGTGCTCCCCAGATGCAATATCCCGATCAGCAGTCCTACAGTGCACCACCTGCTCCTATCAATACACTGCCGCTTCAGAGTTTTCAGGGTGGTCATTCAGGTCATCAGGGCCAGCAATCTCAACAGTCGAGGTCTTGTTACACTTGTGGTAATATGGGTCACATTGCCAGGTTTTTCCCTCGAGCACAGAGTAGCTCTCAACATTAGGGTTCTCATGCTATGGTACAGGAACTAGGTGTTCCACAGCCTGTACAGCCAGCTAGAGATGGGGGTAGAGGTGCTAGAGGTGGGGGTAGAGGTACTAGAGGTGGAGCTCAGGCCGCCAGAGGTGGAGGCCAGCCAGCTGCAAGCCATCCCAGAGATGTAGTTCAGGGTGGTGGGGCCCAGCCCCGATGTTATGCCCTTCCAGCCAAGCCTGAGGCTGAGGCTTCAGATGCAGTCATTATAGGTACTATTCAAGTTTGGGATAGAGATGCTTCAGTGTTATTTGATCCAGGGTCTACCTACTCGTATATGTCATCTTATTTTGCACCGTATCTAGTTATGCCTAGTGATTCATTGAGTGTTCCCGTTTATGTGTCTACACCGGTGGGAGATTCTATTGTAGTTGATTGAGTCCATCATTCTTGTATTGTGGTGATTGGGGGTCTAGAGACTCGTGTGGATTTGTTGCTTCTAGACATGGTCGATTTTGATGTTATATTGGGGATGGACTGGTTATCACCTTACCACGCTATTTTGGACTGTCATTCCAACACTGTGATCTTAGCCTTACCGGATTTGCCCCGTTTAGAGTTGAGAGGAACTCTTGGTCATTCTACCCGTAGTGTTATCTCGTATGTGAAGGCTCGATGTATGGTCGAGAAGGAGTGTTTGGCCTATTTGGAATATATTTGTGATTCTAGTGTTGAGGTCCCTTCTATTGATTCTGTGCCCGTTGTTCGAGAGTTTCCTGATGTTTTCCCTTCGGACCTATCAGGTTTGCCACCCGACAGGGATATTGACTTTTGCATTGATTTGGCCCCGGGTACTCAGCCTATTTCTATTCCGCTGTATCGTATGGCCCCGCCGGAGTTGAAAGAGTTGAAGGAAAAGTTGCAAGACTTGCTTGAGAAGGGTTTCATTAGACCCAGTGTTTCGCCTTGGGGTGCACCATTGTTGTTTGTTAAGAATAAGGACGGATCGATGAGAATGTGTATTGATTACCGGCAGTTGAACAAGGTTACAATCAAGAATAAGTATCCATTGCCGAGGATCGATGATTTGTTTGATCAGCTTCAACGTGCCAAGGTGTTTTCAAATATTGATTTGAGATCTGGTTACCATCAGTTGAGGATTAGGGCATCCGATGTCCCTAAGACAGCTTTCCGCACTCGGTACGAGCATTATGAGTTCCTGGTCATGTCATTTGGGTTGACCAATGCCCCAACAACTTTTATGGATTTGATGAACTGAGTGTTCAGGCCTTATTTAGACTTGTTTGTGATAGTCTTTATTGATGATATTTTGATATATTCCCGCAGCCGGGAGGAGCACGAGCAACATCTTTGAGTGGTTCTTCAGACCTTGAGGGATAGTCAGTTATATGCTAAGTTCTCGAAGTGTGAGTTCTGGTTGAGTTCAGTTGCATTCCTAGGTCATTCTGTATCGGCAGAGGGTATTCAGGTTGATCCGAAGAAGATTGAGGCAGTCAAGAATAGGCCTAGACCAGTGTCTGCTACAGAGATTCGAAGTTTCTTGGGATTAGCAGGCTACTATCATCGGTTTGTAGAGGGGTTCTCATCTATCGCAGCCCCGATGACCAGGTGGACCTAGAAGGGTGCCCAGTTCAGATGGTCAGACGAGTGTGAGGCAAGCTTTCAGAAGCTTAAGACAACTCTGACTACGGTATCGGTGTTGGTTTTGCCCATAGGTTCAGGGCCTTATACCGTTTATTATGATGCATCTCGTTTTGGGTTGGGTGCAGTGT
Organism: Nicotiana tabacum; assembly: GCF_000715075.1. Lineage (NCBI taxonomy): Eukaryota > Viridiplantae > Streptophyta > Magnoliopsida > Solanales > Solanaceae > Nicotiana > Nicotiana tabacum. The sequence continues at coordinate 146,345,236 of NC_134090.1, forward strand.
TGATGCAAGATGGCAAGGTCATTGCCTATGCTTCGAGGCAGTTGAAGATTCATGAAAAGAACTATCTGGTTTATGATTTGGAGTTGGCAGCTATAGTTCACGCATTAAAGATTTGGAGGCATTATCTGTATAGTGTGGCATGTGAGGTGTTCACTGATCACAAGAGTCTTCAGTATTTGTTCAAGCAAAAGGAGTTAAATTTGAGGCAGAGGAGGTGGTTGGAGTAGTTAAAGGATTATGATATCACTATATTATATCATCCGGGAAAGGCCAATGTGGTGGCCGATGCGTTGAGTAGGAAGTCAGCCAGTATGGGCAGTCTTGCTTATATTCGGGTCGGTGAGAGACCGCTTGCTTTGGACGTTCAGGCTTTCGCCAATCAGTTTGTGAGGTTGAATATTTCTGAGCCTAGTCGAGTATTGGCCTGCATGGTCGCTTGTTCTTCTTTATTTGAGGGTATCCATGATCGGCAGTTTGATGATCTCCAGTTGTGTGTCCTTAGAGACACGGTGCAGCGGGGAGATGCCACGCAAGTTACCTTAGATGATGATGAATTTTTGATATTGCAGGGTCGAGTTTGTGTGCCTACTATGTATGGGCTCCGAGAGTTGATTTTAGAGGAGGCCCATATCTCCCGGTACTCTATTCATCCGGGGGCCGCGAAGATGTATCAGGATTTGCGGCAGCATTATTGGTGGTAGAGAATGAAGAAGGATATTGTTGCATATGTAGCTCGGTGTTTGAATTGTTAGCAGGTTAAGTACGAGCATCATAGGTTTGGTGGTTTATTTCAGAGGATTGTGCTTCCCGAGTGGAAGTGGGAGCGGATCACTATGGATTTCGTTGTTGGACTCCCGCAGACTCAGAGGAAGTTTGATGCAGTATGGGTTATTGTTGTTAGGCTAACCAAGTCAATGCATTTTATTCCTGTGGAAGTCTCCTATTCATCCGATAGGTTAGCTGAGATCTATATCCGGGAGATTGTTCGTCTTCATGGTGTGCCTGTATCTATCATTTTGGACTGAGGTACGCAGTTTACCTCGCGCTTTTGGAGAGCGGTTCAGCGAGAGATGGACGGGCAGTCTGAGCGGACCATTCAGATTCTTAAGGATATGCTCCGAGTTTGTGTTATTAACTTTGGAGGCTCGTGGGATCAGTTTTTGCCTTTACTAGAGTTTGCCTACAACAACAACTACCAGTCGAGTATCCAGATTGCTCCTTATGAAGCTTTATATGGTAGGCAGTGTCGGTCTCTGGTTGGATGGTTTGAGCCGGGAGAGGCTCGATTGTTGGGTACGAATCTGGTTCGGGAGGCTTTTGACAATGTTAGGACTATTTAGGATAGGCTTCACACAGCTCAGTCCAGGGAAAAGAGATATGAAGACCGCAAGGTTCGAGATGTGGCTTTTATGGTCGGAGAGCGAGTATTGCTCCGAGTGTCTCCTATGAAGGGCATGATGAGGTTTGGGAAGAAGGGCAAGCTTAGCCCTAGGTTCATCAGCCCGTTTGAGATTCTTGATCCAATGGGAGAGGTGGCTTATAGACTTGCATTGCCGCCGAGCTTATCAGCCGTGCATCTAATGTTTCATGTGTCCATGCTCTGGAAATATCACGGCGATCCATCCCACGCGTTAGATTTCAGCACTGTCCATTAGGACAAGGACTTATCTTATGAGGAGGAGCCAGTAACTATCCTAGACCGGCAGGCTCATCAGTTGAGGTCGAAGAGTTTTCCTTCTATTTGTGTTAAGTGGAAAGATCAGCCTCTTGAGGCATCGACTTGGGAGTCCGAGTCCGATATGCGGAGCCATTATTCCCATCTTTTCCCTGACTCAGGTACTTCTTTCATCTGTCCGTGTGAGGACGAACGGTTGTTTTAGAGGTGGAAAATGTGGTCATCACTTGTTTTAAAACGAAACTCCTTGTTCTGAGGCCTTGAAAACCTCATTAGAGTCACCTCGATTTGTGTGCGCTGTACGGGCGCGTAGCTAGAAAGCTTAAATATGAAATTATGTGAAAATGATAAAATTTAGTTATAAAATGAGTTAATTTGACTTCGGTCAACGTTTTGGGTAAACGGACCCGGACCCGTGATTTGACGGTCCCGGAGGTTCCGTAAGAAAATATGGGACTTGGGCGTATGCCCGAAATCAAATTTCGAGGTCTTGAGCCCGAGAAATGAAGTTTTAAAGGAAATTGATTTTTGAATTTTTTTTAAGGAAATTTGAAATGAAATCTGATTAGAAAATGATAGTATCGGGCCTGTATTTTGGTTTCGGCGCCCGGTACATGTCTTATATATGGTTTAAGTCATTTCTGTAAAGTTTGGTTGAAAACGGACGTCGTTTGACGTGATTCAGACCTAAATTGCTAAATTTCATACTTGATGAAGTTTGAGAAAAAGTTCTTGATTTTGAGGTTTGATTCATTGTTATTGAGGTTATTTTGGCGTTTTGATCGCACGGATGAGTTCGTATGATGTTGTTAAGTTAGTACGTGTGTTTGGTTAGGAGCCCCGAGGGCTCGAGTGTGTTTCGGATGTGTTTCGGGAAGTTTTGAACTTAGGAAAAAAGTTGCAGATTCGGAGAAGTTGCAGGTCTCTGAAGCCAGGTCCCGCAGTCCGCAGTGGAAACTTCGCGGCCGCGGTGGGGACTCCATGACCGGGGTGGGATTTGTGCGGTCCGCGATGAGCAAGGCCAACCTTCGCGGCCGCGCTCGATTTCTTGCGGTCCACGGTAAATCTCCGCGGTCGCAGCCTTTTTTGTGCAATCCGCGGTGAGGGTCTAAGAGGAGTATATTTAAACGAACCTTTCAGTTATTTTCTACTTTTCAAAGCCCTAAAACATAAGAGGCAATTTTTCAAACAACTTTTCTTCTCCAAATCAATTGTAAGCCATTTTTAACTAGGTTTCTTCAATCATTAACATCTTTTAACATGATTTCAACTTTAAATCAAACATTTTTATGGAGGAAATTGGGTGTTTTTGGTAGAACCTAGGTTTTTCAAAAATTGGGGATTTGGACCTCGATTTGAGGTCCGATTTAAAAAAAAATCATATATTTGGGTTCGTGGGGGAATGGGTAATCGAGTTTTGGTTCGAACCTCAGGTTTTGACCATGTGGGCCTGGAGGCGATTTTTGACTTTTGAGGAAATTTTATAAAACCTATTTTCATGCATTAGAATTGATTCATTTAGCATTTATTGATATCATTAAGTAAATTTTGGCTAGATACAAGCGAGTTGGTGGTGGAAACAAGAGGTAAAGCGGTAGTTGAGGCTTGAACTGTGTTTGTTGCATCGAGGTAAGTATTTGGTCTAACCTTAGCTTGAGGGATTAGGAGTTGTGTCCTATTTTCTATTTGCTTCTTGTCGAGTACGACGTATAGGAATGGTAACAAGTACCTATACGTTGGTGTCAAGCATGACCGTGGGTCTTATATTGTGATTTTCATGATTTCGTTGTATTATTCATGCCTTGGTGAAGATTTCTAATTGTTGTATAAAGTTTGTGGACATAATTGTGATATATGAGCATTGAGGAGCGTTGGCTCAAGTTGTATAGAAAAATTGTGAAAGTATATGTGACAATTGAACTTTTAGAGCATTGGCTCGAGTTGTGAAAGTATAAGTGATAATCGAACCTCTAGAGCATTCGCTCGAGTTGTGAAGTGAAATTGAGAAAGAGGAGAGATCACTTTGTTGTCACCCTTATCGGACTATTGTTGATCTATTTGTTGTTCCCTTGCCGGGATTTAATTGTTTATTTGTTATTCCCTTGCCGGGATTTAATTGTTTTACAGTTGTTCCCTTGCCGGGATCTCTATTACTATTTTGTTTATTCCCTTGTCCCCTTTACTTGTGATTGTTGTTTGGGTGAGGAAGTATTAAAGCACGAAGGGTGATGTCGCGCATTGTTTGTTATTGTGAGGAAAGAGTATAAATCATGAAGAGTGATGTCGTGCCGCACGACGCACCATTCCGTGCCGATTCTACTGATTATATGGTGAGGAAAAAGAGTAAAAGCACGAAGGGTGATGTAGTGCACATTTTGATTATATGATTTTTTTGGTGAGGACGAGAGTAAAAGCACGAAGGGTGATGTCGTGCACATTTTCATTATATAACTGATTTGATGAGGCTGAGAGTAAAAGCACGAAGGGTGATGCCGTGAAATTGTTGATTTCTACTTCCTTGTTGATATTCTAGTTATGTTGTTCCTTTCCGTACTTGATGCCGTTCTATTCGGGACTATTATCTCCCCCACAACATGTTTCCCCCTCCCACATTGACTGGTTATTTCTGTATTTCTTTTCCACTTCTTCAGTTGTATATGATTTAACTACACAGGTTTATTTGGTAGTCCGGTCCTAGCCTCGTCACCACTTCGCCGAGGTTAGGCTAGGCACTTACCAGCACATGGGGTCAGTTGTGCTGATACTACACTCTGCACTGTGTGCAGATCCAGGAGCAGCTTTTGGACAGTAGTTGGAGGCCTTTCTTCAGTCCACTCAGAGACCCAAGGTAGACCTGCATGCGTCCGTAGGCCCTGGTGTCTCCCTCTATCTCTATTTCCTGTTTCTTTTTCTTTTGCCCAGAAATAGTGTATTGTATTTCATCAGACCTTGTATGTAGTAACTCTTAGACAGTCTGTGACACTGTGACACCATATTTTGGGGTATTGAGGTTTTTAAAAGTTGTAATAGACGTAGTCTTAAGTTATATAATTGTTGACTTCTGCTTTATTTCTTAAAATTCTGCTTTTATTATATTATCGCCTTGTATTTGTTAAAAAGAAGCAATATGAAAGTGTAGTAAGTAGTTAAAGTTTGGCTTGCCTAGCTCCCATTAGTAGGCGCCATCACGACTCCCGAGGGTGGGGAATCCGGGGCGTGGCAATTAGGAATTGGAAAATCCTATTCTCCTCATCCTCTTATTGAGTACTAGGCTTAGCAGCACAAATTCACCTTTGTGCATGATTGGTGCAAATTACCCCTAGTTCATCTCAAAGTTTCTTCAACTTATTAAAGTAGGAGGCTATGTCCAATGCTCTTTGGGAATTATAGGCTAATTCTTGTTTAAGTTCACATATTTTTCCCTATTTGTAGTCTCATACCTAGTTTATAACTATGTCCAAATACTTTGAGCATTCTCAGATTATTGAACACTTTCTACTACTTCAGGGGAGAGGGAACTAGTCAACCAGGAGATCACAATATTATTCCACCTATCCCATATCTTATGTTGAGGAACATTATATTTGGCCTAGTGCATGTGGCCATCAAAAAAGGCTATTTTATTTTTAGCTAACAATGCAACTATAATCTTTCTTTTACATCTCCCAAAGCCACTACCCGAAAAAGGAACAGGAACTAAGGAAATTCCGAGGATATAAGAGGAATGGACAAACATAGGACTGGAAGGATCAGGAAAAAAGTATTAGGTGTTCTCTTGATAAGTCTCAATCAGATAACAGGAAAATGAATGATATACTAACACAATAACGCAATAGCAAAACAAATATAATTTTATTCAACGAGTTCAAGAGAAAGGAACGAGTTTACTAGCCTTCTCCACTGCCGGAGAAGAACGGCCTTTAGAGAGAAGAGTACTACTGGTCAATCAAGTCAAACCCTAAAACTTTCACCATGCAAGCAACCATGCTAGAGAAACTAAATCTAAATGTGAACGTTGGAAATAATCCAAACGTTGAGATGAAAATACACAAATTAACGAAGAAACCCCAAGAAAAATTGAATAATCAACTCAAGTCTCGACAACCACCGATGATCGGAAAAGCACCAAATGACGGTGAAACAAACACGGGGTAAGATGGGCGATGAAGGAGCGTGAGTAAAGGCAGAAAACAAGATCTAGTACCATAACACCAGTTTAGATCGAGCAAAAATGGTTAAATTTCATTAGGGTTTGATTGGGAGGAAGAGACGAAATTTGCTCAACCCGAGAAATGAAAATAAAAAAAACTGGCCTGATGGATCCTTGTAGACCTAACGCCATATATTGATAAAGTGAGCGTCCAGTCGGGTGCCCAATACAAAATAAACCTCAAACAATATAGTTTGATCCATACTACTAAAAAAGGAAAACTCGACAGCCAAAATCAATCGATGTTGGTCGGTAATTGGCAAAAATCGATCAAACACTGACCGATTCATGGAGGTTGGTAATTGTAAGGTCGGTAGAGCTAACTGACCAACTTTTGGTCGATATTTTCCAATAGATTTCGGTCGGTAAATTATATCCTAAAAAATTGCAAAAAAAATCAACCTGATTTGTCGGTATTTTAATTATATAATTAAAAAATGCACCATATGGGAATCGAACTGGGATCTGTACCACTAGACCATTGTTGCATTTTATTTTAAGACTGTCTTTTATTCATTTATACTCTTTAATTGCATTTTCGTGCGAAAATAACCGACTGATGTCGTTCGGTTTATTAAAAAAATAAAATTACCGAATTAATTCAGTCGATTTTTTAAAATGACTGGTCGAGTTAACCGATCGATTTTGGTCGATTTTTTAATATAAATTTTAATTTATTTTAATTGAAAAATCGATCAAAGTTGGTCAGTTTCTGGACAAAAATAAATTTTGCGGGACGCAAAAATAGTTTCCCGTATTTTTGCGCCACTAAAACGCAACCAATGTTGGTCGGTCTCGTAAAAAAATTAAAAAATAAAATATTTTACCTAATTTCTAGTAGTACCACTAGCTACTCTTTACCAATATGGTAAAAAATAAATACAATAGTCTATTACATGATTAGCCATTGAGTTTGTATTTTGGACCAGAAGCTAAGTACTCCATCATGTCAACAAATCGCGCTACAACAAATTTGACCTAAGGTCACACTTGTATAGACAACACTTGAAAATTGTTGCCAAAAGTATTTGTGGGGACGTTTTATCAGGCGTGGCCTTTGTCAAGCACTTTTGGATACGGATTTTAGGCAACACTTATGAAGCGTGCCTTTTAATAGTAAACACTGTGCTTTTCAAGTGTTGTCAAATAATAAAATAATTGGCGACGCTTAGGCTAATATAATACGACGTTTACGAGGGGTGGTAATTTAACTTTGTATAAGCTACCACATATAAGTGTGCTCTAATAATTTCCTAAGAAGAAAATCTACACGAGTCTCAAGACCTCCAATCACAACTATACATGAACGATGGACTCGATCTACCACAATAGAATCATCCACCGGTGTAGACATATAAACAGGAGCACTCAAAGAATAATTAGGCATGGCCAGATACGGTGCAAAATAAGATGACACATAGGAGTATGTAGATCCCAGATCAAATAAAACTGAAGCATCTCTACTACAAACAAGAACAGTACCTGTGATAACTACATCGGAAGTCTCAGTCTCGAGCCTGGCTGGAAGAGCATAACATTGGGGCTGGGCCCCACCACCCTAAACTACATCTCTGGGATGGCCTGCTGTTGGCTGGCCTCCACCTCTAGTGGCCTGAGCTCCACCTCTAATACCTCTACCTCCACTTCTAACACCTCTACACCTACCTCTAGTTGGCTGGGCGGGCTGTGGAATACTCGGTGCCTGAACCATGGCATAGGAACCCTGATGCTAAGAGCTACTCGGTGCTTGAGGGCAAAACCTAGCAATGTGACCCATATCACCACAATTGTAACAAGACCTCGGCTGCTGAGACTGATGACCCTGACGACATGAATGACCACCTTGAAAACTCTGAAGCGGCGGTGCACTGATAAGAGCTGGTGGTGCACTGTAGGACTATTGATCAGAATATTGCATATGGGAACCACGACCACCTGAAGCACCGTGAGAAACCTGAAGTTCTAACTGAAAAGGCCTAGGAGGATGGCCTCTACCATACGGATCTCTGCCTCCAGACGAGGAACCATTGAATCGGCCTGAATGACGAGACCTCTTGTTAGACCCCTGACCACCTCCCTACAATAAAACCATCTCAACTCTCCTGGCCACATTGGTTGCCTCTTGGAAAGAAATCTCACTCCCGGTCTCCTTGGCCATCTGAAGCCGAATAGGATGGATAAGTCCCTCAATAAACCTCATCACCCTCTCTCTCCCGGTGGGAAGTATGATAAGAGCATGGCGGGCCAAGTCGATGAATCTGGTCTCACACTGAGTAACAGTCATAGAACCCTGCTGGAGATGCTCAAACTGCCTCCGATAGATATCTCTATGAGTGACGGGGAGAAACTTCTCTAGAAATAGCTAAGTAAACTGCTCCAAGTCAAAGACGGTGATCCGGATGGTCTAGCCAAGCAATAATCTCTCCACCAAGTCTTGGAGGATCCAGGCAAGCAAAAAGTAGCAAAATCGACTCCATTGGTCTCCACTATCCCCATGTTCCTGAGAACCTCATGACAGCTGTTTAGATAATCTTGGGGATCCACCGAAGTTGTGCTGCTGAAAGTAGTAGTGAAGAGCTTGGTGAACCTGTCCAACCTTCACAAAGCATCAGCAGACATAGCTACTCCATCACCGGTCTGAGCTACCACACCCGGCTGAACTGCTCCAACTGGCTGAAATGATGGAGTCTAGAACTGGGGAGCTACCTGCTCCGGAGTGCGAGTAGTAGGAGTCTGCGCTCCTCCTCCAGCCTGAGAGACGGCTGGTGCTATAGGAAGCAAGCCTGCTCGGATGACACTCTCCATAAGGCCCACTAGACGGACCAGAGCATCCTGGAGTACAGGAGTAGCAACAAACCCCTCTGGGACCTGAGCTGGGCCCACCGGAACTGCCGGGGCCGGAACCTCGTCATCAAAGTCAACCTGAGGCTCTGCCACTAGTGCTGCTGCTCTAGATTGAGCTCTGCCCCTACCTCGGCCTCTAGCACGGCCTCGGCCTCGCCCTCTGCCCCCCGTGGGAGCTACTGTTGGGGGCTCGGGCTGCTAGTCAGTGGATGAGGAAGCACGTGTTCTTGCCATCTGCGAAAGAATAGAGTAGAAATCCAATTAGGATTGAGAAACCAAACCGCACGACAGGAAAGAATAAATGTGAAATTTTTCCTAAATTTGTAGCCTCTGAAGGATAAATACAGACGTCTTCGTACTGATCCCTTAGACTTTACTAAGCTTGTCTGTAAGACCCATGTAACCTAGAGCTCTGATACCAACTTGTCACGACCCGGATTTTCCCAGAATGGTACATCGTGCGGCACGACATCACCCTTCGTGCTTTACACTCTTTTCTCACAAATCATACACGGCATCACCCTTCGTGCTTTATCACTCTCTCTCTCTCTCTCACCAAACAATGCACGGCATCACCCTTCGTGTTTTAACACTCTTCCTCACCCAAACAACAATCACAAACAATAGTGCAAGGGAATAAATGAAATTACAATAAAAATCCCAACAAGGGAACAATAGTTCAACAATCAAGTCCCGGCAAGGGAACAACATCAAAAGAAACATCAACATCGTGGCAAGGGAGACCACGTAATAATTCTTTTCTTTTTCTCACTGTTACTTCACAACTCACTTCGCAACTTGAGACAATACTCTAAAAGGTTTAACTACCACTTATTCTTTCACATTTCATATTAAAACTTGAGCCAACGCTCCTCAATATTCAAGTGTCACAATACTTCCACAAACGTTGCCCAATAATAGAAATCATCACCAAAACATGGATAATACAACAAATTCATAATAATCACAATATAAGACTCACGGACATGCTTGACACGAACGTATAGATACTCGTCACCATGCATATACATTGTACTCAACAAATACTACATAGAAAATAGGACTCAACTCCTAATCCCTCACGCTAAGGTTAGACCAAACACCTACCTCGATGCCACGAACACAATTCAAGTCCCTACTATCGCTTTACCTCTTGATTCCACCATTAATTCGCTTGTATCTAGCCACAAGTTACTTAATTACATCAATAAATGCTAAATGAATCAATTCTAATGCATGAAAATGAGTTTTCTAAAGTTTTACCCAAAAAGTCAAAAAATGCCCCCAGGCCCACATGGTCAAAACCCGAGGTTCGAACCAAAACCCGATTACCCATTCCCCCACAAACCCAAGTATATAATTTATTTTGAAATCGCACCTCAAATCGAGGTATAAATCCTCAATTTTTAAAAAACCTATGTTCTACCCAAAACACCCAATTTCCCCCCATGAAAATCATTGATTTTGAGTTGACATCATGTGAAAAGATGTTAATGATTGAAGAAAACGAATTAAAATTGACTTACAATCGATTTGGAAGAAGAGTTGTCTTTGAAAAATCGCCCAAGAGTGTTTTGGTTTTGAAAGAGCGTGAAAAATAAAAGATTATCAGCTAAGTTATAAAATTGCAGGTTGCAGATGTCGCAATTGCGACCAGGGTTCGCAAATGCGAACCCAGACTTCTGCTAAGCTCACATTTGCGAGGAAGCTTTCGTATTTGCAAAATGGGAATTGCGAACAACATGTCACATTTGCGACAACTGGCGACAAACTGGGGGATCGCATTTGCGATAAATCCTTCGCATTTGTGAGGTAGGCTGGCCTGGGCTATTTTCGCATTTGCGAGCCAGGCTTCGCAAATGCGAAGCCTGCAGCCCTGCAATGCAACAGCTGATGTTTGTAACTTTCCAAGTCCAAAATTCACCCTGTGGTCTATCCAAAACACACCCGAGCCCTCGGGGCTCCAAACCAAACATGCACACCCACCTAAAAACATCATACGGACTCACTCGTGCATTCAAATCACTAAAATAACATCAACAACTATGAATTTAGCATCAAAATCATGAAATTTCTTAAGAACTTCAAATTTCCCAAATTTCTCAAATACGATCTGATTCACGTTATCTCAAGTCCGTTTATTACCAAATTTTATAGACTTATCTTAAATCACATATAAGACCTGTACCGGGAACCGGAACCAAAATGCGGGCCCAATACCATCAAGTTTTAAACACATGTCATTTTCAAAACTTATAAATAATTCTAAAAAATAATTTTCTTTAAAAATTCATTTCTCAGGCTTGGGACCTCGGAATTCGATTCAGAGCATATGCCCAAGTACCATATTTTCCTACGGACCCTCCGGGACCGTCAAATCACAGGTCCGAGTCCGATTACCCAAAATATTGACCGAAGTCAACTTAAATCCATTTTAAAGTCAAAATTCATCATTTTTCACAGATTTTCACATAATTGCTTTCCGATTACGCGCCCGTACTGCACACGCAAATCGAGGTGATGCCAAAAATGGGTTTTAAGGCCTCGGAATGTAGAATTTATTTCTAAAACAAGTGATGACCCCTTTGTGTCATCACATTCTCCACCTATAAAACAATCGTTCGTCCTCAAACGGACATAAGAAGGAAGTACCTGAGTCGGGGAAAAGATGGGGATAAAGGCTCCGCATATCAGACTCGGACTCCCAGGTCGATGCCTCAGCAGGCTGACCCCTCCACTGAACACGAACAGATGGAAAGCTCTTCGATCTCAACTAACGAACCTGCCGGTCTAATATAGCTACCGGCTCCTCCTCATAGGACAAGTCCTTGTCCAACTGGACAGTGCTGAAATCTAACACGTGGGATGGATCGATGTGATACTTCCGAAGCATGGATACATGAAACACTGGATACACGGCTAATAAGCTCGGCGGCAATGCAAGTCTATAAGCCACCTCTCCCACTCGATCAAGAATCTCAAACGGGCCAATGAACCTATCTAAGCTTCCCCTTTTTCCCAAATTTCATCACACCCTTCATAGTCGACACTCGAAGCAATACCCGCTCACCGATCAGGAATGCCAAATCATGAACCTTGCGGTCGGCATAACTCTTCTACATGGACTGAGCTATACGAAGCCTATCCTGAATAATCCTAACCTTGTCCAAGGCATCCTGAACCAGATCCGTACCCAACAACCGAGCCTCCCCCGGCTTGAACCATCCAACCGGCGACCAACACCGCCTACCATACAAAACCTCATAAGGAGCCATCTGGATACTCGACGGGTAGTTTTTGTTGTAGGCAAACTTTACTAAAGGCAAAAACTGATCCCACGAGCCTCCAAAGTCAATGACACAAGCTCGGAGCATATTCTCCAAAATCTGAATGGTCCGTTCAGACTGCCCGTCTGTCTGAGGATGAAACGCTATGCTCAAATCAACCCGTGTGCCCAACTCTCGCTGAACTGATCTCCAAAAATGGGAGGTAAACGGCGTACCTCGGTCCGAAATGATAGACACGGGCACACCATGAAGACGAACTATCTCCCGGATATAGATCTCAGCTAACCTCTCAGAAGAATAGGAGACTGCCACAGGAATGAAATATGCTGACTTGGTCAGCCTATCAACAATAACCCACACTGTGTCAAACTTCCTCTGAGTTTGTGGTAGTCCAACAACGAAGTCCATAGTGATGCGTTCCCACTTTCACTCAGGAATCTCAATCTTCGGGAACAAACCACCGGGCCTTTGATGCTTATACTTAACCTGCTAACAGTTCAAACACCGAGCAACATATGCAATGATATCCTTCTTCATTCTTCTCCACCAATAATGCTGCCGCAAATCTTGATACATCTTAGCGGCGCCCGGATGAATAGAGTACTGGGAACTATGGGCCTCCTCTAAAATCAACTATCGAAGCCCATCCATATTAGGCACACAAACTCGACCCTGCAACCTCAAAACTCCATTGTCTCCTAAGGTGACCTGCTTAGAACCTCTATGCTGCACCGTGTCTCTGAGGACACAGAAATGAGAATCATTATACTACCAATATCGGATACGCTCCAATAAAGAAGAACGAGCGACTATGCAATCTAACACATGACTGGGCTCAGAAACATCCAATCTCACGAACTAATTAGCAAAAGCCTGGACATCCAAAGCAAGCGGTCTCTCACTAACTGGAATATAAGCAAGACTACTCATACTGGCTAACTTCCTACTCAAAGCATCGGCCACCACATTGGCCTTTTCCGGATGATATAATATGGTGATATCATAGTCCTTTAATGGCTCCAACCACCTTCTCTACCTCAAATTTAGCTCCTTCTACTTGAACAAATACTGCAAACTCTTGTGATCCGTGAACACCTCACATGCCATACCATACAAATAAAGCCTCCAAATCTTCAATGCGTGAACAATGGTTGCTAACCCCAAATCATGAACAGGATAGTTCTTCTCATGAATCTTCAACTGTCGCAAAGCATAGGAGATGACCTTGCCATCCTGGATCAACACCGCACCAAGTCTAGTACAAGATGCATCACAATAAACTGTATAAGGCCCTGAACCTGTGGGAAAAACCAACACCGGTGTCGGAGTCAGAGCTATCTTGAGCTTCTAAAAGCTCGCCTCACACTCATCCGACCTTATGAAATGGGCACCAGTCTGGGCCAACCTGGTCATCAGGGTTGCGATAGATGAAAACCCCTCCACAAACCGACGATAGTAGCCTGCCAATCCCAAGAAACTCTGGATCTCTATAGCTAATACTGGTGTAGGCCAGTTCTTGACTGCCTCAATCTTCTTCGGATCAACCTGAATACCCTCTGCTAATACAACATGACCCAGGAATGCAACTGAACTCAGCCAGAACTTACACTTTGAAAACATAGCATACAACTACTATCCCTCAAAGTCTGAAAAACCACTCTAAGATGTTGCTCGTGCTCCTCCCAGCTACGGAAATAGATCAAAATATCATCAATGAAGACTATCACGAACTAATCCAAGTAAGGCCTGAACACTCGGTTCATCAAATCCATAAAAGCTTCTGGGGTATTTTTCAACCCTAATGACATTACCAAGAACTCATAATGCATGTACCGAGTGCAGAAAGTTGTCTTAGGGACATCGGATGCCCTAATCCTCAACCGATGTTATCCAGATCTCAAGTCAATCTTCGAAAATACCTTGGCACCCTAAAGGTGATCAAAGAAATAATCAATCCTCGGCAATGGATATTTATTCTTGATGGTAACCTTGTTCAATTGCCGGTAATCAATACACATCCACATCGATCCATCTTTCTTCTTAAAAAACAACACTGGCGCACCCCAAGGCGAAACACTCGATCTAATTAAACTTTTCTCAAGCAAGTCTTGCAACTACTCCTTCAAGTCTTTCAACTCAGGCGGGATAGAAATGGGCTGAGTGCCCGGAGCCAAATTAATACAAAAGTCGATATCCCTGCCGGGTGGCATACCCGGCAAGTCTAAACGGAATACCTCAAGAAATTCACGAACAACGGGCACAGAATCAATAGAAGGAACCTCGGCACTAGAGTCACGAACATAGGCCAAATAGGCCAAACACCCCTTCTTGACCATACGCCGCGCCTTCATATAAGAGATAAACACTGAGGGTAGAATGACCGGGAATCCCTCCCCATTCTAAACAAGGTAAACTCGGTAAGGCTAAGGTCACAGTCTTGGCATGACAGTCCAAGATAGCGTGAAAAGGTGATAACCAGTCCATCCCCAATATGACATCGAAATCAACCATGTCTAGAAGAAGCAAATCTACACGAGTCTCAAGACCTCCAATCACAACTATACATGAACAATGGACTCGATCGACCATAATAGAATCACCCACCGATGTAGACATATTAACAGGAGCACATAAAGAAACTCTAGGCATGACCAGATATGGTGCAAAATAAGATGACACAAAAGAGTATGTAGATCCCAGATCAAATAAAACTGAAGCATCTCTGCTATAAACCAGAACATTACTTGTGATAACTACATCGGAAGCCTCAGCCTCGGGCCTGGCTGGAAAAGCATAACATCGGGGTTGGGCCCCACCACCCTGAACTACATCTCTGGGATGGACTGCTACTGGCTGGCCTCTACCTCTAGCAGCCTTAGCTCCACCTCTAATACCTCTACCTCTACCTCTAGAACCTCTACCCCCACCTCTAGATGGATGGGCGGGCTGTGGAACACTCGGTGCTTGAACCATGGCACGGGAACCCTCATGCTGAGAGCTACTCGGTGCTCGAGGGAAAAATCTAGCAATGTGACCCATATCACTACAAGTGTAACAAGCCCTCAGCTGCTGAGACTGCTGACCCTGACGACCTGAATGATCAGCCTGAAAACTCTAAAGTGGCGGTACACTAATAGGAGCTGGTAGTGCACTGTAGGACTGTTGATCAGAATACTGCATATGGGAACTATGACCACCTGAAGCTCCGTGAGAAACCTGAAGTGCTGATTGAAAAGGCCTAGGAGGATGGCCTCTACCATATGAATCTCTGCCTCTAGATGAGGTACCACTAAATCGTCCTGAATGACAAGGCCTGTTGTCAGACCCCTGACCACCTCCCTGCAATAGAACCATCTCAACTCTCCTGGCCACATTGGCCGCCTCCTGGAAAGCAATATCACTCCCAGTCTCCTTGGCCATCTGAAGCTGAATAGGCTGGATAAGTCCCTCAATGAACCTCCTCACCCTCTCTCTCTCTCTCGGTGGGAAGTATGATAAGAGCATGGCGGGCCAAGTCGATGAATCTGGTCTCATACTAAGTAATAGTCATAGAACCCTACTGGAGACACCAAACTACCTCCGATAGATCTCTCTCTAAGTGATGGGGAGAAACTTCTCCAAAAATAGCTGAATAAACTGCTCCCAAGTCAAAGCCGGTGATCCGGCTGGTCTAGCCAAGAAATAATCTCTCCACCAAGTCTTGGAGGATCCAGATAAGCGAAAAGTAGCAAAATCGACCCCATTGGTCTCCATTATCCCCATGTTCCTGAGAACCTCATGATAGCTGTCTAGATAATCCTGGGAATCCTCAGAAGATGCACCGCTGAAAGTAGTAGTGAAGAGCTTGGTAAACCTGTCCAACCTCCACAAAGCATCGGCAGACATAGCTGCTCCATCACCGGTCTGAGCTACCACACCCGGCTGAACTACTCCAACTGGATGAACTGTTGTATTCTGGAACTAGGGAACTACCTGCTCCGGAGTACGAGTAGCAAGAGTCTGGGCTCCTCCTCCATCCTGAGAGACGGTTGGTGCTACAGGAAGCAAGCCTGCCCGGGTGACACTCTTATAAGCCCACAATATGGACCAGAGCATCCTGGATAACGGGGGTAGTAATAAACCCCTCTGGGACCTGAGCTGGACCCGCTTGAACTACCGGGGCTAGAACCGCATCATCTAAGTCAACCTGAGGCTCCGTCGCTGGTGCTGCTGCTCTAGGCTGAGCTCCACCCCTACCTCGGCCTCTAGCACGGCATCTACCTCGCGCTCTGACCCTCGTGAGAGCTACTATTGGGGGCTCGGGCTGCTGGTTAGTGGGTGAGGAAGCACGTGTTCTTGCCATCTGTGAAAGAACTGAGTAAAAATCCAATTAGCATTGAGAAACCAAACCGCACGATAGGAAAGAATAAATGTAAAGTTTTTCCTAACTCTGTAGCCTCTGGGGGATAAATACAGACGTCTCCGTACCGATCCCTCAAACTCTACTAAGCTTGTTTGTGAACTGTGAGACGCATGTAACATAGAGCTCTGATACCAACTTATCACGACACGAATTTTCCCGCCCTCGGGAGTCGTGATGGCACCTACTAATGTGTGCTAGGCAAGCCGATTGTTTGAACATATTACCTTTTTACCCCTTTTATATTCTTTAACAATTATGAAGCAATAACGTGTAGACAACGGAATTTATAATAAGCTGAAGAAAAACAGTAAATTATCTGAATATGTATCCAAAACAACTGTTTGAGCCTCGACTACCCAGAACTTGTGTCACAGTTTCACAGACAATCTGAGAAAAACTACATACGAAGTCTGAAAGATAAAAGATACATTGTTTCTGAACTAAGTAAATGAAACAGGAATAAAGGGATAGAGGGAGACGCCAGGGCCCGCGGAAGCCTGAAGGACTACCTTGGATCTCCGCTTGGACTGAAGGCAGCCACCCAATCTACGGTCCAAAAGCTGCTGCTCTGGGATCTGCACACAGTGCAAAGTGTAGTATTAGCACAACCGACCCCATGTGTTGGTAAGTGTCTAGCCTAACCTCGGCGAAGTAGTGACGAGGCTAGGACTAGACTACCAAATAAATCTGTGCAATTCAACTATATACAGCGAAAAAAGAAGAACAGTAATATACAGTCAAGTACGGGAGGGGCAACATGTTGCGGGAGGGACTATCAATTTCGAATAGAAAGACAATAGAAAATTGAAAGAAACCACATATCTCAGATATCGACAAAGAATCAGAAATCAATAAGTGCACGGCATCACCCTTCGTGCTTTTACTCTCGTCCTCACCAAAGCAATCAAGTAATAAAAATATGCACGGCATCACCCTTTGTGCTTTTACTCTCGTCCTCACCATATAGTCAATATAATTGGCACGGAATGGTATATCGTGCGGCACAACATCACCCTTCGTGATTTACACTCTTTCCTCACAAATCATACACGGCATCACCCTTTATGCTTTATCATTCTCTCTCTCACCAAACAATGCACGGAATCACCTTTCGTGCTTTAACACTCTTCCTCGCCCAAATAACAATCACAAATAATAGGGCAAGGGAATAAATAAAATTACAATAAAAATCCTGGAAAGGGAACAATAGTTCAACAATCAAGTCCCGGCAAGGGAACAACATCAAAAGAAACATCAACATCCCGGCAAGGGAGACCACGTAATATTTCTCTTCTTTTTCTCACTGTTACTTCACAACTCACTTCACAACTTGAGACAACGCTCTAAAAGGTTCAATCACCACTTATACTTTCACATTTCATATTACAACTTGATCCAACGCTCCTCAATGTTCAAATGTCACAATTACTTCCACAAACATAGCCCAATAATAGAAATCATCACCAAAACATGAATAATACAACAAAGTCATCATAATTAGAATATAAGACTCACGAGCATACTTGACACCAATGTATAGATACTCGTCACAATGCCTATACGTTGTACTCAACAAACACCACATAGCAAATAGGACTCGTCTCCTAATCCCTCAAGCTAAGGTTAGACCAAACACTTACCTCGATGCCACGAACACAATTCAAGTCTCTACTATCGCTTTACCTCCTGATTCCACCACCAATTTGCTCGTATCTAGCCATAAGTTACTTAATTACATCAATAAATGCTAAATGAATCAATTCTAATGCATGAAAATGAGTTTTCTAAAGTTTTACCCAAAAAGTCAAAAATCGCCACCGGGCCCACATTGTCAAAACTGGAGGTTCGAACCAAAACACGATTACCCATTCCCCTACGAACCCAAGTAAATAATTTGTTTTGAAATCGCACCTCAAATCGAGGTTCAAATTCCCAATTTTTGAAAAACCTAGGTTCTACCCAAAATACTCAATTTCCCCCATTAAAATCATTGATTTTGAGTTGAAATCATGTGAAAATATTTTAATGATCGAAGAAAACGAGTTAAAATTGACTTACAATCAATTTGGAAGAAGAGTTGTCTTTGAAAAATCACCCAAGAGTGTTTTGGTTTTGAAAGAGTGTGAAAAATAAAAGATTTTCGGCTAAGTTATAAAATTGCAGGTTGCAGATGTCGCAATTGCGAACCCAAACTTCTGCTAAACTCGCATTTGTGAGGAAGCTTTCGCATTTACGAAGTGGGAATTGTGAACAACATGTCGCATTTGCGACGACTTGCTACAAACTGGGGGATCGCATTTGCGATAAATCCCTCACATTTGCGAGGTAGGTTGGCCTGGGCTATTTTCGCATTTGGAACAAAGCCTTCGCATTTGTGAACTCGTATTTGCAAGCTAGGCTTAGCAAATGCAAAGCCTGCAGGCATGCAATGCAACAGCTGAAGTCTGCAACTTTTCAATTCCAAAATCTACTCTGTGGCCTATCCAAAACACACCCGAGCCCTCGGAGCTCCAAACCAAATATGCACATCTACCTAAAAATATCATACAAACTCGCTCGTGCATTCAAATCACTAAAATAACATCAACAACTCTGAATTTAGCATCAAAATCATGAAATTTCTTAAGAACTTCAAATTTTTCAAATTTCTCAAATACGATCCGATTCACGTCATGTCAAGTTCGTTTATTATCAAATTTCACAGACTTATCTTAAATTACATATAAGACCTATATCAGGCGCCTGAACCAAAATGGGCCCGATACTATCAAGTTTTAAACACATTTTATTTTCAAAACTCATAAATAATTCTAGAAAATATTTTCTTTAAAAATTCATTTTTCGGGCTTGGGACCTTGGAATTCGATTCCGAGCATACGCCCAAGTCCCATATTTTTCTACGGACCATCCGGGACCGTCAAATCACGGGTCTGGGTCCGTGTCCGTTTCCCCAAAATGTTGAACGAAGTCAACTTAAATCCATTTTAAAGTTAAAATTCATCATTTTTTTCAGATTTTCACATAATTGCTTTCCGACTACGTGCCTGGACTACACACACAAATTGAGGTGATGCCAAAAGTGGTTTTTAAGACCTCAAAACGCAGAATTTATTTCTAAAACAAGTGATGACCCAAAGAATTACATAAAATATCATTATAATATGTCGGGGTGCTGACAATTGGAATGTGTATTTGATGTCTCTACTGTGCTCGTCTATTTGTAGATTGATGCAGATATGCATATTTGTTGCAGATTTTTGAATCATGAAGCTGATTTTGATTGTTGGTGAGTTAATGACTTAATTCCATTTATAACCTCAAGAAAACTGAATGAGATTATCTGTGGGACCAAAAGTGGTTTGGCATATAAAGTTTGCCTTTCAGTAGTGGTTATAAAGATGTACTAAATCTTTATATGGTTTCAGAAGCTAATACACAACTAGATACTTAATTATCCGAAAATGTATCTTTAACGTCTTTCTTTGTACGTCTAGACCAACTGCGTGCACCTCAAAAATAACTTTAACTTCCTCATTTAACCTTTAATCAAAATGAAAGATGCCATTTTTAGTTAGATCGATCACAAAAAAATGACAGAATATTAGTCCTTGCACCCATGGGAGCCTATCTTATTCTCTAGTACCAAACTCGTTTAGTTTTTACTGAAATCATTGATGTCAAAGTCGACTACTGATCTCGCAACCTATCCCCTTATTAAAAATGTATCTTTAACATTGATGTGCAGAATACTGTGCAGAAAGCAGAAAATTCTGCATAGTTTTTCTACATTTTCAGCATTTCTGCAAAATATTCTGCACATCATTTAGGCAATTTCTGCGTTTCTGCACAGTTTTTCTGTGTTTTCTGCATTTCTTCACATTATTTATGGATTTTTGCATAGTGTTCTGCATTTTCGTAGAGTTTCGGCAATTTCTGCATTTCTGCACAGCATTTCAGCATTTTCTGCACAGTATTTCTGCATTTTGGTGCTGCGTTTCTTGAGTTTCTGTATTTTTTCATAGCAGTTCTGTATTTCTTTAGCGTTTTAGCATTTCTGCATAACATTTCTGCAGTGTTTTTACGTTTCTGCATTTTCTGTATTTCGGCACACTAGTGAGCACCCTCCACTAGTGTTGAAGTATATACTGGGTTGTTGTTATTGTTATTTTTTATTTGCTAAGTTTTAAAATATTTTGTCAATTAATTTTTTTCTAAGTTGTCATCTTGGTTCTTTGATCAATGTTCAGTGATATTTTATTTTTATCTTAAATTTAGGTTGTTGGTTTTGCAATTTCATCATCTTCAAGAAGAGACACACATTTACAAATGTTATTTAAGAGCACAAAACAGAGAAATACACTTTACAAGGTTAGTTAGGTAATACCTGATACGTTTCTATCCGACCATATGTTTTTTCTGCTAATATTATCTTGAATATTTTAATAGAGTGGGGCTATATTTTCATTTATTGATAACTTAATAATTTATATATTGTATAGCTTTTGATAATTTTAAAGTCTCTGCTAGATTACTTGTGGTGAACTTGAAGTTGGGTTTGGCCTAAGGGTAAGAGATTCTTATTCTCTTTATTTTTTATTATTTTATTAGCCTGTTACTATAAAAGAATCAATTTTAAAAAATTACTCATGATTTTTAGGCCTATTATTATTCTATTAGCCTATTATTATTCTATTGGCCTAAGATACATTTTTGTTAATGGATATAGATTCCATACGAGGCAGCGTGATACAAGACGTACAAAACAAAATAGTGGTGTTACATTAGTTGCATTAACTACAAGTTTTGCAAGCTCCAAGGATAAAAATCCGGTTGATGCACATGTGACTTATTATGGTAGAATAATTGATATCCTTGAGTTAGATTATTTTGGACATTTAAGGTTGTGTTGTTTAAGTGTGACTGGTATGAGGCTGAAGATTATGGTCTTACTTATGTATACTTCAATAAGAAATGCTAACAAGAAGAGCCCTTCGTGCTAGCATCACAAGCACACCAATGCTTCTATGTACAAGATCCATATAATCAAGACAAACATTATGTTATGAAGACTGTCCCGAGAGACTTGTTTAAAATAAGTGACCAATTTGAATCTGATGTTCTCTACTATTATGAAAATGAGCCATATGAACATACAATGAGCCCATCTATACCGAATGATGAAGTGAAGTTATCTTAACAAGGAGTGACGTACTTGCAACCATAATTGATGTGCCTTTAGAAAGATTTTGTGCTCAAAAAGTTGAAATTGAATCGGAAGATAAGTTTGATGTTGAGGATACATCATGAATTTGATTCTAATTTAGAAGTTGAATGCTTGTAAAATGTTCATCTAGAACAATAGTTCAGTTATTTGTTTCATTAACAACTAGAGAGACATTAAAAACTCATGTTTTAGATGTCAAACTGATGAAATTTATTTGTCGATGCTTTCTTGTCTATTTCATCTAGTTCTATTATTCCTTTGTTTGCTTCTTATGTTCTCTTCTCGATTTACTTTATTTTTTAAGATTCCTTTTAGAACTTAATTGCTTGGTTGCTTTGGACCCTCTACTTTTAAAATCTAAAGCTTTTAATCTAATTTGGTTTCTTGAATCATTTGGTTATTAATATTTTGCCTCAAGTTATTGTAAAATATATATTTCTTCTTTTATTATTACCAGGTGGTTCACTTCTAATAGAGGAAGGTTGTGTCGTAGCAAAAATTGAGGAAGCATACAGATATTAAGCAGGTATTTCGGATTTTTCAATAGGAAATCTATATTTTTTTGCATTTTTGCATTGTATTTCAGCATTTCAGCACATCGTTTCAGTATCTCTACTTTTCGACATTCCTGCACTGTGTTTTAGCATTTTATGAATTTTTGCACAGTGTTTCATCATTTCTACACAGCGTATCTGCATTTTTCGCATTTTTGCATAGCGTTTCAGCATTTTTGCACAGCATTTCAGCATTTTGCACAATATTCTGCACATTATTTAGGCAATTTCTACGTTTCTGCACAGTTTTTTAGTGTTTTCTGCATTTCTGCACAGTTTTTCTGTGTTTTCTACATTTTTGCACAGTTTTTTTGTGTTTTCTGCATTTTTGCACATTATTTTAGGATTTCTGCACAGTGTTCTGCATTTTCGCATAGAGTTTCGGCAATTTCTGCATTTCTGCACAACATTTTAGCATTTTTTGCTTTCTGTACAGTGTTTTTGCATTTCTGTGCTGCGTTTCTACAGTTTCTGCATTTTTGCACAGCGGTTCTGCATTTCTTCATAGTGTTTTTACATTTCTGCAGAACGGTTCTGCATTTTTGCATTTCTGCACATTGTTTCGGCATTTGTTGCTTTCTGCATCCTGCATTTTGGTGTTTTCTAATTAATTATTTTTCCACTTTATGAAGAATGTATTCATGAGCAAAG
The DNA here is from genome assembly GCF_000715075.1 of Nicotiana tabacum. Lineage (NCBI taxonomy): Eukaryota > Viridiplantae > Streptophyta > Magnoliopsida > Solanales > Solanaceae > Nicotiana > Nicotiana tabacum. The sequence goes on from NC_134090.1 coordinate 146,368,083, forward strand.
AAAAAGGGTTTGAATCTAAACAAAGCTCAAAGTCCTATGAAGAAGATAGGTTTTGATTTTCAGTTTCGATCAAGTGCTGAATTGGCAAAGCAATTTCAGATTAAGAAAGAAAAACTAGCTCATGATAAGGAGTATAGAGCTATGAAAGAGCAAGCACCAGTAACTCATAAACGGAAGCATCATATGCCTACAATATCAAATGCAAGAGAAGGACAAAGTAGACAAGGGTTAATTCAACTTGAGGAATCCTTTCAAGAACAAGGAAATGGTAGATTACCTATGCACAAATCCATAATCCAGTTGTCTTCGAAGGAAGATCTTAACACTTCACATATGATTGGAAGAAGACAAGGAGAAGGAAAAATTTGAAAAAAACGTAAAGAGGAAGTCCGTCTTATCGGCGACGAGTCTTGATCATTTTCTAGGAAAAAAAAGAATATATGTGGGTGGAGAAAAACAACCTGATACTCAACCAGTAGATGAGCATAACATGGAATTGGATGATTTTTCCTGCACAGGAAGAAGTTGGCGAGGATGAGTGTGTTAGAGACGAAGCTATGGACATTGAATCTGCTACATGCGGTATGTCTTAACTTAGTAATTTTGTGTGTTTATTGTATTCTTTTCCTTATGTCTTGGTTGCTACATTAGGGAGATTAGATAAGAAGAAAGTTCGAGGTCGAACAAAATGTAAGATGATTCATGCAAGAAATATTGAGGAAAGACAGGAAGTGACATTTGATAAAGGACAAGTTGTTGGACCAACCGGCAAATGAGTGTATGAGTTAAGAAACGTTATAGGAACAATTGCCAGGAATCCGATATTTATCACCTTGTTGTTCACTAGCTGTCATGCTGTCACTGATGATATTAAACAACAAATATGGGAATATATCAACGTAAGATAACATATTTTATTGTCAATTGTGTATCTTATTGTATTTCTTACTAAACGAAGATAACATATATGTTATTTTGCATAGACCGAGTTCATCATTCCAGCAGAAGGAAATAAGTGGGTGATGGATGGTCTTCGCGATGCTTGGAGGCGACATAAGAGAAATATTAAGATGAATCATTTTGATGGGTAACGTACTATTGAAGATATGCTAAAAAATTATCCCGCTGAGATAACAGAAGTTCAATTCCTCCAATTGATTGAGTATTGGAGGGATTCAGATGTTCAAGTGAGATTAAATTATGCATTTCCACTCTTGAACATATTGTTGCATTATATTTTTTTTCCTTTTTGATTTATTAATTGGTAAACTTCTTTTTGAGCTAGGCCATGTGCAAATTAAATTCTAAAAATAGAAAAAAACAAAAGTGGATGCATCAGATGGGACCTATTAATTTTGCAAGAGTACGCGTGACATTGGTAATATTTATTCGACACTTTGTGAAAAATATGGTTTTCATTTCTTTACATGCTTTTTTTGAATACACTGATGTTTGTTATTTATTTCTCTAATATAATTTTATAGCGTGCAAGTAAAGAGAACAACGAGGAACCATCTAAGTCTAAAATGTTTATTACTACTCGTACAAAACAGGAGAAGCAAGTTCATGAAGATGCTCAAATTGCAATAGTAAGAGATGTTGCAACTAATATATTATATGGGACTTAGATTATTTATATTATTCTCATAATTATTTTTTTGGCAGTCTGAACTTCAGAACTGTGACGACCCGGCCGGTCATCTTAAGAATTAACGCCCTGATCCCCTATTAACTACTTTCCCGAGTTTATTTCTGCTATTTTAATTTTCCGGGATGTTCGGTTTTACGTTTTGGAGAGTTTTGGGACACTTAGTCTCTAAATGAGAGCTTAAGTGTTGGAAAATTGACCATAGTCGGAATAGTGTGAAGATGGCCTCGGAATGGAAATCTGATGGTTCTGTTAGCTTCGTTGGATGATTTTGGGGTTGGGATTGTGTTCGGATTATGTTTTGGAGGTCTGTAGCTAAATTATGCTTGAAATGCCGGAAGTTGAATTTTTGAAGTTTCTGGTCCGATAGTGGGATTTTGATCCGAGGGTCGGAATGGAATTCTGGAAGTTGGAGTAGCTCCTTCGTGTTAAATGTGACGTGTGTGCAAAATCTCAGGTCATTTGGATGAGGTTTGATAGACTTTTTGATCGAAAGCGTATTTTGAGAAATTTGGAGTTCTTAGGCTTAAATCATGGGTTAATTAGAGGTTTCAATGTTCTTTTAGGTGGTACAAGTTTTAATAAGGTATTAGGTGATGTTTGTGCTTTTGGTTGAGGTCCCGGGGGCCTCGAGGTGATTTCGGATGGTTAACGGAAAATTTGAGGAATGTTGCAGCTGTTGTATTTTTTGCTGCTTCTGGTATTTCCGCACCTGTGGTTTGGAGACCGTAGGTGCGGCGCCGCATAAGCGGCTCAGTGACCGCAAAAGCGAAATTTGGGGAGTGCATCAAGAATCACAGAAGCGGTACCGCATCTTTGGACTGTGAGTCGCAGATGCAGAATCTGTCCTTAAGTGGGAAGTCGCAGATGTGACATTTGTTTCGTAGAAGCAAGACCGCGGATGCGGTCCCAGAACCACAGATGCAAAACTGCTGGGCATTATTTTAAAAAGGGTTCCGCAACTTAGGGGTTTATTTCCACCATTTCTAATCGTTTTGGAGCTTTTTGAGGGGGATAGAAGAAGGATTCGAGGGGAATCGCTTGGAGGTAACATCTTTGACTTCATAACTCCTTTTTATATGAATATAGACCTAATTAGTGATGACAAATTTGGAAAAAATGGGTAATTAGAGCTTGAGTTTAAGAGACCTTTAAATGAGGATTTGAGGGGTCATTTGGACTCCAAATTCGATGTTCTTGTTATGTACATACTCGTGAGAGTACGAGGTTTCTAAAAATATAAATTTCGCCCAATTTCCGAGATGTGGGCCCGAAGGGCATTTTGGTCATTTTTTTATAATATCGCGTATTAACTTAGACTTTAATTGTAAAATCAGTTACTTGAAGTGTTATTTACATTATGAAATTGAATTGAATAGATTTGGGTCATTTGGAGTCGAGTACTCGTGGCAAGAGCGTGGTTTCAGATTGATTTTTCAGCTGGTTCGAGGTAAGTGGCTCGTCTAACCTTGTGTGAGGGACCTTCCCCTTAGGATATGATATATTTGGTAATTGAAATACCTTGTACGTGAGGTGACAAGTGCGTACATGAGCTAATAGTTGAAAATCCGGTTTTACTTTAAGTATTTCAATTGAGTTCCTTTTTCTTGCTTTATTCTACTTGTGAATTTGGCCTATTGTAGTTTAGAAAAGCATGTTTAGTTGACTTAATTGCCTATTTGCTTAAACTGCTTAATTGCATTACATGAAGCATGTTAGGCTAGAATTAACTGTTTACTTGGTACGAAATTTGCATTTAATTGAGTATTCTTGTGTTGCTTCTATGTGTTTTAATTTGGGACTACGGGACGGCATCCCGGGAGATCCCCTGTACGTATTTATGATCTGGACTGAGGTGCAGGATACCAAGAGATTCCTGGCACGTATATTGAGGATGCCAAGATATCCTCGAGATACCAAGAGATCCCTAGCATATATTGAGAATACCAAGAGATCCCTAGCATATATTGAGGATACCGAGAGATCCTCGAGATACCAAGAGATCCCTAGCATATATTGAGGATACCGAAAGATCCTCGGAATACCAAGAGATCCCTGGTATATATTGAGGGTACTAAGAGATCCTCGGGATACTGAGAGATCCTCGGTTACTTCCTTGTGGTTTGCCTTCATCTCTATTTCTGTTATTGTACTCTTATCATCCTGTATAAATTCTTACTGTAGATTCTCAATTGTACTTCTTATCTTATGATGTCATCTTTATAATCATTTAATCTCAGTAGGGCCCTGACCTTCTTTGTCACTACCAAACCGAGGTTAGGCTTGGCACTTACTGTGTACCGCTGTGGTGTACTCATGCCTCTTCTATGCATGTTTTTCATGCGCAGATCCAGGTACCGCTGCTCAGCACTATCATCTTTGAGGAGGCGACTGCTCTAGAGACTTCGAGGTACATCTGCCGTGTCTGCAGACCGAGAAGTCCCTTTCTATTCTCGCTTTTAGTATTTAGCCCTTCTGTACTTTTTCTATTCTTATTAAACATTTCGGAGTTAGAGTTATTTAGTGTTGATGTCAGCTTGTGATTCGTGGGTTTCCGGGTCTTGGATTTATGTTTTGGTATTGAGGGTTAAACATGGTATATGACGAGAGGTACATTTAAACACTATTATTACTTTATTCTTGTTTTAAATTATTTTACTTCCGCAAATTTAGGCTTACCTAGTCGTAGAGACTTGGTGCCATCACGATGGTTCACGGAGGGCGAACCGGGGTCGTGACAAGTTGGTATCATAGCTCTAGGTTCATAGGATTCATAAATCACATGCCGGTTTATTAGAGTCTCGCTGATCGGTACGGAGACGTCTGTACTTATCTACGAGAGGCTATGTAACTATTAGGAAAATTCCACTTCATTTGATTTCCTTGTCGTGCGACATTTTGACATTACAATTCTAAACTTCTGTCTTCTATTCTCTCACACATGGTGAGGACACGTGCTCCCCGAGACGATCAGGTACCAGCGCCCCCTACTGCAGCCGTCAAAGGCCGAGGCCAGGGTAGAGGTCGAGGACGCGCACGTGGTACAGCCAGAGCACCTGCACGAGCTGCCGCCGAGGTACCACCAGTAGTTCCAGTCAGAGTCCAGGCACCTGACACGCCTACTTCTACTACTACTCCAATCCTTCAGGAGACTTTGGCACAGTTCATGAGCATGTACACCACTCTAGCTTAGGCAGGGTTTCTTCCCCTCGCTGCAGCTACATCTCAGGCCAGGGGAGGAGCATAGACTCCCACCGCCACCACTCCTGAGCAGCAAGTGCATATTGAGTAGGTCCTTGAGATTATTCCTGTACCGCCCAGTTCAGCCCGAGGACAGGGCAGCGGCTTCCGAGTATAAGCAGCTGAGGCTTGAGAGGTTCAAGAAGTACAAGCCTCCTGTATTTAGTTGTCTAGAATCGGAGGATGCTCTGGGATTTCTTGATTTGTGTTACCGCATTCTCCATATCATGGGTATCTCAGGATCGAGCAGGGTTTCTTTCACTACCTTCCAAATTCGAGGAGCCGCCTATGAGTGGTGGCGCACCTATGAGTTAAACAGTCCGAATGAGGCTGCTTCACTAACTTGGACTCAGTTTTTAGATCTGTTCATGAGATATTATGTTCCTCAGGCCTCAGGGACGCATGGCGCGCAGAGTTTGAGCATTTGCACCAGGGTGCTATGACTGTCTTAGAGTATGTTGTCCGTTACACTAGTTTGGCTAGGCATGCACTTGCCTTAGTTTCCACTTTTCACGAAAGGGTTTGCTGGTTTATTAAGGGGCTTATTCCCAGCATTAGATCTAGCATGGCTCGTGAGTTGGAGATGGATATTTCTTATCAGTAGGTGGTGAGCATTGCCAGGAGGATTGAGGGTATGCATGTTAGGGAGAGAGAGGAGAGGGAGGCCAAGAGGTCTCGAGAGTCGGGCCATTATTCTGGTGACTGTACCCCAGCTACAGGTCGCCATGGTAGGAGTTATATGAGTCGCCCTATTCATTTAACTCTTCCAGTAGCCAGTAGTGCTCCAGCTCCTCCTAGGCCTCAGGAGCCTTATTATGCACCTTCGGTTTCTAGCGCACCTCCTGCGCGGGGTGCTTTCAGAGGTCAGTCCAGCAGACCTGGCCCTAGCCAGTCACAGCCACCACATCCTCCCAGAGCTTGTTTTGAGTGTGGTGACACACGCCACATGGTGAGGGATTGCCCTAGACTTGGGAGGAGTGCACCTCCACAGACTTCTCAGCCACAGCGTGCCCCGTAGAGTTCTCAGGCTATGATTACAGCTCCAGTTGGTTCCCCACCTGCTCAGCCAGCTAGAAGTGGAGCTTGGGGAGGTAAAGGTCGCTCTCGAGGTGGAGGCCAATCCAGATACTATACCCTTCCTACTCGTACCGAGGTTGTTGCCTCCGATTTTGTCATCATATGTATTTTATTAGTTTGCCATAGAGATGCATCGGTTCTATTCGATCCAGGCTCTACTTACTCTTATGTGTTTTCTTATTTTGCTCCGCATTTGGGTATACCTTTGTGTTTTCTTATTTTGCTCCGCATTTGGGTATACCTTGGGATTCATTGAGTTCCCCTATTTATGTTTCTACTCCTGTGGGAGATTCTCTTGTTGTGGACCGCATTTATCGGTCATGTGTGGTTGCTCTTAGTTGTTTTGAGACCAGAGTTGATCTATTGTTACTCAGCATGGTTGATTTTGATATTATCTTGGGCATGGACTGGTTATCACCCCATTATGTTATTCTTGATTGTCACGCCAAAACCGTGACGCTGGCTGTGCCAAGTGTACCGTGTGTTGAGTGGAGGGGTACTTTAGATCACACTCCCAATAGAGTTATTTATTTCCTTAAGGCTCAGCATATGGTTGAGAAGGGGTGTAACGCATATTTATCTTATGTGAGAGATGTTAGTATTGATACCTTTTATTGATTCAGTCCCTATAGTACGAGATTATCCCGATGCGTTCTCAGCTGATCTTTCGGGCATGGCGCCTGATAGAGATATTGATTTTGGCATTGATCTGTTGTCGGGTACTCAGCCCATTTCTATTCCTCCGTATTCGTATGGCCCCTCCTGAGTTGAAGGAGTTAAAGGATCAGTTACAGGAATTGCTTGATAAGGGTTTTATTCAGCCTAGTGTATCACCTTGGGGTGCTCCTGTCTTGTTTGTGAAGAAAAAATATGGTTCTATGTGTATGTGTATTGATTATCACCAGTTGAACAAGGTTACAGTGAAGAACCGTTATTCTTTTCCTCGTATTGATGATCTGTTTGACCAGCTTCAGGGTGCACGGGTATTTTCTAAGATTGATTTACACTCAGGTTACCATCAGTTGAAGATTCGGGAGCCAAATATCCCAAAGACTATTTTCAGGACTCGGTATGACCATTATGAGTTCCTTGTTATGTCATTTGGGCTGACCAATACCCTAGCAGCCTTTATGCATTTGATGCATAGTGTGTTCCGACCGTATCTTGACTCATTCGTCATTATCTTTATTGATGATGTTCTAGTGTATTCTCGGAGTCGGGAAGATCATGAGCAGCACCTGAGGACTGTGCTTCAGACCCTGAGAGAGAAGAAGTTATATGTTAAGTTCTCGAAATGTGACTTTTGGTTAGATTCAGTGGCATTCTTTGGCCACGTTGTATCGAGTGAGGATATTCAGGTTGATCCAAAGAAGATAGAGGCCATGCAGAGTTGGCCCAGACCATCCTCAGCTACCGAGATCCGTAGTTTCCTTGGTTTTGTGGGCTACTACCGCCATTTTGTGGAGGGGTTTTCATCAATTGCGGCCCCTCTGACCAGGTTGACCCAGAAGGGTGCTCTGTTCCAGTGGACGAAGGAGTGTGAGGTGAGCTTTCAGAAGCTCAAGACAGCTTTAACCGCAGCCCTAATTTTGATATTGCCTATAGGTTTGGGGTCTTATACTGTCTATTGTGATGCCTCGAGGGTTGGCCTCGGTGCGGTGTTGATGCAGGACGGTAGGGTGATTTCCTACGCGTCCAGACAGTTGAAGATACATGAGAAGAACTACCTTGTTCACGACCTTGAGTTAGCTACCATTTTTCACGCCTTGAAGATTTGGCGCCATTACTTATACGGTGTCCCCTATGAGATTTATACTGACCATCGGAGCTTGCAGCACTTGTTCAAGCAAAAAGATCTAAATTTGCACCAGAGGAGGTGGTTAGAGTTGCTGAAAGATTATGACATCACCATCTTGTATCACCCGGGCAAGGCCAATGTGGTGGCCGATGCTTTGAGTCGCCGGGCGGAGAGTTTGGGGAGTTTGGCTTATTTACCAGCATCAGAGAGGCCTATGGCGATGGATGTTCAGGCCTTAGCCAGCCAGTTTGTGAGATTGGATCTGTCGGAGCCCACTCGGGTTCTAGCTTGCGTGGTTTCTCGGTCTTCTGTATTTGATCGTATCAGGGAACGACAGTATGATGACGCTCATATGCTTGTCCTCAAGGACAAGGTTCAGCACGCTGATGCCAGAGATATGACTATTGGTGAGGGTGCGGTATTGAGGATGCATGGTCGGATTTGTGTACCCAATGTTGATAGGCTTCGGGAGTGGATTCTAGAGGAGTCCCATAGTTCGCTGTATTCCATCTATCCAGGTGTCGCGAAGATGTATTGGATTTGAGGCAACACTATTGGTGGAGGCGAATGAAGAAAGATATAGTTGGGTTTGTACCTCGGTGCCTCAATTGTCAGCAGGTGAAGTATAAGCACCAGAGACCGGGTGGGTTGCTTCAGTAGATAGAGATTCCGGAGTGGAAGTGGGAGCGAATCACCATGGACTTTGTAGTTGGGCTCCACGGACTTTGAGAAAGTTTGATGCTATTTGGGTGATTGTGGATCGGCTGACCAAGTCCGCTCATTTTATTCTTATGTGTACTACTTATTCTTCGGAGCAGTTGGCGGAGATTTATATCTGGTAGATTGTTCGTTCGCATAGTATTCCAGTGTCCATCATCTCAGATAGGGGTACTCAGTTTACATCACGGTTCTGGAGGGTTGTTCAGCATGAGTTGGGTACTCGGGTGGAGTTGAGTACAGCATTTCACCCTCAGACGGACGGACAGTCTGAGCGCACTATTCAGATTCTTGAGAATATGCTCTGTGCGTGTGTGCTTGAGTTTGGAGGGTCTTGTGATCAGTTCTTGCCATTGGTGGAGTTTGTTTACAACAACAGTTATCAGTCCAGCATTTAGATGGCACCGTATAAAGCTTTATATGGTAGGTGGTGTAGATCTTCGGTGGGTTGGTTTGAGCCAGGTGAGGCCAGAATATTGGGCACAGACTTGGTTCAGGATGCTTTGGAGAAGGTTAAGGTGATTGAGGATAGACTCCGTACATCCCAGTCCAGACAGAAGAGTTACGCAGACCGGAAGGTTCGTGATGTTTCCTATATGGTTGGAGAGCGGGTTCTGCTTCAGGTTTCACCTATGAAGGGCGTCATGAGATTTAGGAAGAAAGGGAAGTTGAGTCTGAGGTTTATTGGCGCTTTTGAGATATTGAAGCGTGTTGGGAAGGTTGCTTATGAGCTTGCCTTACCTCCCAGCTTTGCCGGAGTTCATCCGGTATTTCATGTTTCGATGCTCCGGAGGTATCACGGCGATCTGTCGCACGTGCTAGATTTCAGTTCAGTCCAATTAGACAAGGATCTATCTTATATTGAGGAGCCAGTGGCAATATTGGACAGGCAGGTTAGAAAGCTGAGGTCAAAGAACATTGCATCAGTAAAGGTTCAGTGGCGGGGCCAGCCAGTCGAGGAGGTGACCTAGGAGACCGAGCAGGATATGCGCAGCTGTTACCCTCATCTTTTCACTACTTTAGGTATGTCTTTATGCTCGTTCGAGGACGAATGAATGTTTAAGTATAGGAGGATGTGATGACCCGGCTGGTTGTCTTAAGAATTAACGCCCCAATCCCCTATTAACTGCTTCCCCCGAGTTTATTTCTGCTATTTTGATTTGGCGGGATGTTCGGTTTTAAGTTTCAGAGAATATTGGGACACTTAGTCCCTAAATGAGAGCTTAAGTGTTGGAAAGTTGATCGTGGTCGGAACAGTGTGAAGACGGCCTCGGAATGGAAATATAATGGTTCTTTTAGCTCCGTTGGGTGATTTCGGGGTTAGGAGCGTGTTCGGATGTTTTGGAGGTCCGTAGCTAAATAAGGCTTGAAATGCCAAAAATTGAATTTTTGAAGTTTCCGGTTCGATAGTGAGATTTTTATCCAAGGGTCGGAATGGAATTCTGGAAGTTGGAGTAGCTCAGTAGTGTTGAATGTGACGTGTGTGCAAAATTTTAGGTCATTCGGACAAGGTTTGATAAATTTTTTGATCGAAAGCGTAGTTTGAGAAATTTGGAGTTCTTAGGCTTAAATCCTTACTTAATTAGAGGTTTCGATGTTCATTTAGTTGTTTTAAGGAGTTGTACAAGTTTGAATAAGGTATTAGGTAATGTTTGTGCTTTTGGTTGAGGTCCTGGGGGCCTTAGGTGATTTCGGATGGTTAACGGGAATTTTGAGGAATGTTGCAACTGCTGTATTTTTTGCTGCTTCTGGTATTTCCACACCTGCGGTTTGGGGACCGCAGGTGCGGCGCCGCATAAGTGGCTCAGTGACCGCAGAAGCAGAATTTTGGGAGTGCATCAAGAATCGCAGAAGCAGTGCAATTACTGCAGAAGTGGTATCGCATCTGCGGACTGTGAGTTGCAGATGCGGAATCTGGCCTTAAGTGGGAAGTCGCAGATGTGACATTTGTTTCGCAGAAGCGGGACCGTAGAAGCGGAAACTACTGGGCATTATTTTAAAAGGGGTTCCATGACTTGGAGGTTTGTTTCCACCATTTCTAATCGTTTTTGGAGCTCTTTGAAGGGGATAGGAGAAGGATTCGAGGGGAATCACTTCGAGATAACATCCTTGACTTCATAACTCATTTCAATGTGATTATAGACCTAATTAGTGATGACAAATTTGGGAAAAATGGGTAATTAGGGCTTGAGTTTAAGAGACCTTTAAATGAGGATTTGAGGGGTCATTTGGACTCCGAATTTGGTGTTCTTGTTATGTACAGACTTGTGAGAGTCCGAGGTTTCTGAAAATGTAAATTTCACCCAATTCGAAGATGTGGGCCTGAGGGGCGTTTTGGTCATTTTTCATAATTTCGTGTATTAGCTTAGACTTTAATTGTAGAATCAGATACTTGAAGTGTTATTTACATTATTAAATTTAATTGAATAGATTTGGGCCATTTGGAGTCGAGTACTCATGGCAAGAGCGTGGTTTCGGATTGATTTTTTAGCCGGTTCGAGGTAAGTGGCTTGTCTAACCTTGTGTGGGGACCTTCCCCTTATGATATGATATATTTGGTAATTGAAATGCCTTGTATGTGAGGTGACGAGTGCGTACTTGAGATAATTGCTGAAAATCCGGTTTTACTTTAAGTATTTCAATTGAGTTCCTTTTTCCTGCTTTATTCTACTTGCGAATTTAGCCTGTCGTAGTTTAGAAAAGCATGTTTAGTTGACTTAATTGCCTATTTGCATAAACTGCTTTAATTGCATTACGTAAAGCATGTTAGGCTAGAATTAACTGTTTACTTGGTATGAAATTTGCATTTAATTGAGTATTTTTGTGTTGCTTCTATGTGTTTTAATTTGGGACTACGGGATGGTATCCCGGGAGATCCCCTGTACATATTTATGATCTGGACTGAGGTGCGGGATACCAAGAGCTCTCCGGCACGTATATTGAGGATATCAAGAGATCCTCGGGATACCAAGAGATCCCTAGCATATATTGAGGATACCAAGAGATCCTCGGGATACCAAGAGATCCCTAGCATATATTGAGGATATTGAGAGATCCTCGGGATACCAAGAGATCCCTAGCATATATTGAGGATACCGAGAGATCCTCGGGATACCAAGAGATCCCTAGCATATATTGAGGATACCGAGAGATCCTCGGGATACCAAGAGATCCTTGGTATATATTGAGGGTCCTAAGATATCCTCGGGATACTGAGAGATCCCCGGTTACTTCCTTGTGGTTTGCCTTCATCTCTATTTCCGTTATTGTACTCTTATCAACCTGTGTAGATTCTTTTTGTAGATTCTCAATTGCATTGATTATCTTATCATGTCATCTTTATAATTATTTAATCTCGGTAGGGCCCTAGCTTTCCTCGTCACTACCCAACCGAGGTTAGGCTTAGCACTTACTGAGTACCGTTGTGGTGTACTCATGCCTCTTTTGTGCATGTTTTTCATGTGTAGATCCAGGTACCGCTGCTCAGGCCTATCATCTTTGAGGAGGCAACTGCTCTAGAGACTTCGAGGTACATCTGTCGCGTCCGCAAACCGAGAAGTCCCTTTCTATTCCCGCTTTTAGTATTTAACCCTTCTGTACTTTTTCTGTTCTTATTAGACATTCCAGAGTTAGAGCTATGTAGTGTTGATCTCAGCTTGTGATTCGTGGGTTTCCGGGTCTTGGATTTATGTTTTGGTATTGAGGGTTAAACATGGTGTATGCCGAGCGGCACATTTAAACACTATTATTACTTTATTCCTGTTTTAAATTATTTTACTTCCGCAAATTTTGGTTTTCTTTAGCAAATTTAGGCTTACCTAGTCGTAGAGACTAGGTGCTGTCACGATGGTTCATGGAGGGCGAACCGGGGTCGTGACAAGAACCGTCAAAACTCTGGGGAAACATCGGATGAAGCATTTAGGGCAGTGTTTGGGAAGGAGCAGCCTGGTCGAATACGATGCTATGGTAGATCAGTGAAAACAAGTTCTCTGAAAAAACATGAGGAAAACAATAAGCTCCAACAAAAGCATAAAAATGAAGTCTCTACTTTGAAAGAAGAAATGAGAGAAATGAGAGAAGAAATGCAAGAAATGAAGCAAATGCGTCATTGCTTTAATCTAGTGGTGAAAAACAATCCTGAACTATTTAGTTCAGATATACAAGGATTTGTCAGATCTAGCCAACCTTCTCCAGTTGATGCAAGTAGCGCACAAGTTGTAAGGAGCCAAAATCTCCCACACTCTTCTGGATCAACAAGGTATTTAGACTCATACCTGACAAATATTCCATCCCTTGACATATAACATATTGATTGATTTAATAAAGCTATAAATCAAAGTTAGTGATAATCATAAATGTTGTGAAACAGTTCATATTTCGTTTAATTTCAAAGTGGAGATAGATTGATAGTATACATAATATTACGGTTCTTTTTTTGTACTTGTGCTGATGGGAGGAAATATGTATCCAGCAGAAAGCAAACACTAATGTTATTAGAAGCGAAAATTAGATATGTATTTCATAAAGCATAACTAAATTGTAAGGAAATAGTTCCAGTTGCATTGCAAGGGGGGTGAGTGGATGCCACAAGCTCAGAAGCTAGAATTTTTAAAATAAGATACTTCACTTTTTCTTAAACATCAGCAGTATGATTATGACTTCGAATACTTAACTGGTTCAGAAGAAAATAATGTATCAGATAAATAGTCCATTAATGATGTTTAAATAATCTATAATTAGATTTAACAAGCAAATTTTACTAGTTCATTTTTGATTGACATTTACTGAATCTTAGCTCCTATTGGTCTCTTGGTAAAATGTTATAATTGATATTGATATTTGAAATATGTTTGGCCACAAAAGATCTAATCTAAGGATTACAACATGCACAACAGGTAAAAATCCCTCTCAAGAATTGCTGATTGAGAGGTAGCTCTATCAAGTTTAATATCTTTCTTTTCCTATTATGCCAAAACCCTGTATATCCCCAAAGGGCTACTTCTAACCCCCTTTCTCATTATGGATATATTTTAATCTTTGTATCCCTTTTCCCAGTTTGATAGAATGCTAGGATTGTTATTGTTGATGAATTATTCATCACCTGACCACATCATTTCTTATGATTAAATGGATTATGATTAAATTAAATATGGATTGATAATAACTTGAAATTCTACTAATTATTTGTTTATAGGCATTTAAACTAAGGTTTGAACTATTGTAACTAGAAACAAGGAAGCATCTTCATCTTTGTTTTATATCATGTCAACCTACGCTCAAATACTTAATTAATGAAACTTGCCAATAGTTTGATGTTATGTGTTGTTTTACTTGTCTGTTTTGCTGAATTATTGCTGACTGTTAATTAATTACTAATAATGTCTAAACATACGTAATTTTCATGTTTTGTTCTTCTAGACGAATGATTAAAGTTTAGTTTATATCTAATTGTTAATTTCTTTTTATGTGTAGGAGAAAGCAGGCGATGCAATTGGAAATGGTGTCGAAAAGTCAATTTGATCTTAATGTGAATGCGAATAATTTTTGGATAATTAAGATGTCTAATATTCATGATACTATATGAATATACTCACTTTTGAAAAGTTTATTGTTAATGGGCATTTCGACACACTGTTTTATGAGTATGTGTATTCATTTGAATTATTATTTTTGGTATTTATTAGCTAATTTAGTTCTTTATATCATCAAAATATATGATAATAATGCATATGCTTGAAATAATTGTAATTACATGCTATATGTAAAATGTAATTTTTTTTTTAAAAAAAAAAAATTATAGCCTAGCCAAAAATTGCAACGCTTTAAAAGTGTGGCTATATGTCTGTACGTCTACCAAAGACCACGTTTTCTAGGGGTTCCTTTAGAAGCCACTATTAACAAGTGTGGCCTAAAAGGTAACAAAGGCCACACTTTTTATGTGTAGCTGTAGGGTATCAAAGCGTTGTCATATGAGGTGTAACAAGTGTTGTCTTTGTTAACTAATAGGCCACGCTTTTAAGCGTGGCTTGTAAGGCAACATTTGAAAAACGTGCGCTTATGTCAAAGGTTACGCTTCTTTTGCCCACCCCAGAAAAGCATTGGCTAAAGTCGAAAAGTGTGGCCTTTGACCAAAGGCCACACCTTTTGCTAGTTTAGGCCACACTTTTCCGGGATAGTCAAAGGCCTAAAATGTTACAGTGATCGTGCCAAGTTTGAGGAAATATCTAAGACTTTAGCCTTCTTTATAAATAAAATAGAATAAATATGTACAATTCGATACAACTTGAAAAATAGTGCGAGTAAATATATACCAAGGTAAAATAGGAAATAAAGTCTTAATATTTTATATCTTCAAACCCAAACTCATATATGAAATGATGTCAAAAATAAATCAATACACCTCATTATAGCTTGTTTGAATGGTTGTTAACCATTGTATCATATTGTATTGTTATCCCAAAACAATATTTGTTTTGATTGTTTTATTAAAATTGATTGTATTTTATTGTTAAATCTATTGTTTCAGAACAATAAAAAATCCCATTTTTTGAAACAACCGATTTGGTGTGGTGGAATTGTTTCCTATTTTTCTTTTCAATTATGCCCTAACTTGTTGCTCCATAATTCTATTTTACTCTTAACCTTTTTTTTTTTTAATTTTAACTCCAAATCTCCCCCCTATAACCTTCTTTGTACTTCATCCCTTTTTTCTAGAACTTCTACCGCTTCCAACTCCAACGTAAAATTGCTAATTTTGTTTCAGTAATTTTGCTAGAATTTGCATGATTTAAATTGCTCAATCTATTTATAAGACATATTTGGTGATAGATTAGTAGAAAAGGATTTCTTAAATTATTTTTATGCTTAATTCTTGATAAATTTAATAGTTAAACAATTGAGGGTATCTTAGTAAACTTAACAATTACAATACAGTACGATACAGTCAAACCAAACAGCAAAATATTATTTAACAACAACAAACAATGCAATCTATTAAAAAATTATATTCATAAAACGATAAAATACAATATAATACAATACATTACATTATAAAATAATGGATAACAACCATCCAAACAAGCTGTTAAAGTCTTGCGTACGCTACTAAACGAGTCCATCAGGGTAGTGATCGAGCTGTGCAGGAGTAGAAATACAGTCACTATACTCGTTAAACACGAGCCTCAACAGTCTTTAACTACGTGAAGACCTTTGTAATATAGTATAATAATTATATTCTTTTTTTTCGTATTTTTCTTCTATTTCTAGAATCGTTTAAGTCCTTTTCAAAAAATGGCCAAGTCATCAATATAGTTAGTAAATGGTAGCTGGAAGATTAAGGTGTTTAATTAGCTATTATATGGCTGCATCTGAATAGTCTCAATTCCTTAGTAAAAAGTCGGCACCGGAATCGACTTAATTCCGGTAGGTCAAATATATGACGATGTGGCATTCTTTAACTGCTTTTAAAGTTTATTTATTTATTTATATCCAATCAATAATTGCCAAATGCATTTTTTCATTAAATAAAGATTTAATGGTCGTGCAAATAATCTAGTTTGGGGTGTGGGGTTGGGGAATAAATACATTCCTGTATTAATTTCTTAGCACTGATCAAGGAATTTATGTAATGTCCTGTCATGACATTCTGAAAAATGAAAAATGGAATTTCCCTTAAATAAAGCATAAAGCTAATTAAGAGCCATATGATATATACAACAAAAAGTTGAATAAATTAAATTTTGGTTAACTGCTTTTAGTTCTGTTGAATTATCTGTAGACCTATTTTGTAGATAAATGGACATGATGCTGATCTTTTATTTGTTAATTATGTCACTAAAATTTGGTGTAAAATAAATGATTTATGAATTTTGCTTCTCTAAAGAAGACGAACAAGCAGCTAAAAATTAAAGTGTAAGGTACACATAACTCTAACTTCGTCAATTACACGTAAATGTCATGCATTATTATTACATTAATGTAAATTGGAGTAGCTTTTTAGTGACAATGGCAAATACGGGAAAGAGGAGAAGGTTTAAATAAATTGTTCTGTATATAAAATGAACCTTTAATTTTTTGGGAGTTCTTATTAGTATTAGTATTAAATTGAATTTTGAGATCACGAACGGTAGCTGCATCTGAATTGTTTATCCAGTATATTATTATATCATTATCATCACAACCAATTTGAATTATTCTGTATATAATAAAACAGAATTTCTTGGATTTCTGACGCTAGTGGAATCTTTTTAACATATTATTTTATTTCGCCTAGAGTCATGAGCCTTTAAAAAGTAGTAAAAGAAAAAAAAAAACTTTTTTTTCAAAGAGATTACTTGTCTTGTTGACTTACATTAACACTAAAGTATATCACATGATCAAATATTAGGTAATAGTCATTTTCTTTTAAAAGAAAGAACTAACAGAATTACATAAAGAAAAGCTGAAAATTGTTGTTGCTAGGCTTTCACAAATAAGTTAAATAATTAAAGTTGGTTTATTCTATAATGGAAAAATTTATATTAAATGATATCCATCACTTTTTAGCATTTTTGACATTTAGATGGTCCACTTTTTCGACTAAGGTTGAGATTTTTTAAATTTTTATTTTATTTTTGTCGCATAAAGCCCATAAAAAGAAAATGGCGTTTCCTATCTTTTTTTATTTATTGTTGGAAATTAAACCAAGATTAATTAATATTCCTAAGTTGTCTAGGATTTGGTATTTACTAGTTTATTTAATTTATGTCTAATTAGGATTCATAACCCAAATCATGTAGGAATAAGTTTTCTAGATTATAGTCAATTTTGTTTTGTAGTATTATAAATAGGGATGCTACTACATATTTTCTATTGTGAAGAGGTACCTACATTGTAGAGAGATTCAATAGTTTATGAGTTGTAAAAAAAAAGCCTCCTACCAAGTTCTCTCCCTAGTTTAATAAATTTTTTCTATATAGCTTTTTGTTAAATTTCTTGCTTGTGCCTAAATTGTTCTTCGGGGTATTTCAATCCTTCAAATTGGTATCAGAGCCTTCGTGAGATCCTGTCAGAGCCGGTAGGAGATCCAAAAAATTACCTAATTGTCCTGTTTTTGTGTTTGAGGGCAAAAGTAATTTTGAAACTTGGTATCAACAAATGAAGAATTTTTTGTAAGGATATTGGATTATGGTCCATCATTAATGAAGGATTTGAGGAACTCCTAGACGGCACAACATTGACGGGTGATGCAGCTACGCAATTGGAGAAAAAAATACATTTAGATTATAGAGCACGCTACTATCTCGCCATCAAAGTTGATTTGTATATATCTAAAAAATATTTGGATGCAAAGTCATCAAAGGAGGCTTGGACAATCTTGGTCAAGTCATATCGAAAAGTTGCTGACATAAAAAAGGAGAAACTGCATGAGTTTAGGAGTCAATTTGAGTTGGCTCATATGGGACCAACAGAGTCTGTCAAAGAATTTTTTACGAGAATTGAAGAAATATTCAATGGTCTAAGGATCAATGGAGAAGTATTGGAAGAAGTTAAAATTGTTGAAAAAATATTGCAGTCTCTAAGTTTGAAGTTTAGCAACAAGAAAATTATTCTTGAGGCTACCAAAGATTTTAGCACTCTCAGACTTGATGATTTAAAAGGTGAATTGGTGACATATGAGAGATCACTGAATCAACAAAAAGATGAGACATTGGAGGAGACATCACGAGAAAAGGATGATCAACTAAAAGAAAAAGAAGACACATCAAATCCGGCGGAGATAAATTAAGAAGGCCAAAATTCAGAAACAAAGGACAAAAGAAGAGAAGATACATGCAATTTTTGTTGTAAAAGAGATTATATTGAATGCAAAGGAAAGTCAAATAATATTGAGCCAAAAATTTCTCCGGTTGTTAAAAAGGAAGATTTGGTTGCAAGTGATGTTCGTCCAAATGAGGTTAGTATTTCACAAGAAAAATTGTTTGATGGTATTGAAGATGAACCGAGTAATGAAAGAAGCAAGATGGTTCATCAAGAGAAAGTTATTATTAATCAAACCAAGATTGGGGCAGAAAACTTGGGATCCAGAACCACAACAACGCATGATTATAGATATCGAAGATAAAATAAATTTTGTGTCATTGTTCGAGATTACATGTTTTAAGGAGCAAGATGAAATATCTATTGGTGCAACTGGAGAAGTAGATGATTTCAAAGTAAAGAAAAATTATATTGATGATATTTTGAAGGGATTTACCATGATTAAAGACAAATCATATATGGCCAATATTGAAGGGAAACTGATGTTAATTAAAGACGATACTCGCGACTTTGTTGATGTAACATATTTTAAGGAATTGGTGGAGAATCTAAAGTACTTGACTTCTACAAGGCTTGATGTTACTCATAACATGCTCAAATTTGAGGATCTTGGTTTAAGGGAGGCTAATGAAAATTAAACCAAGATTAATTAGTATTCCTAAGTTGTCTAGGATTTGGTATTTACTAGATATTTAATTTATGTCTAGTTAGGATTCATAACCCAAATCATGTAGGAATAAGTTTTCTAGATTATAGTCAATTTTGTTTTGTAGTATTATAAATAGGGATGCTACTACATATTTTCTATTGTGGAGAGGTAGCTACGTTGTAGAAAGATTCAAGAGTTTATGAGTTGTGAAAAAAAACCTCCTACCAAGTTCTCTCCCTAGTTTAATAAATTTTTTCTATATAGCTTTTGCTAAATTTCTTGTTTGTGCCTAAATTGTTCTTTGGGGTATTTCAATCCTACATTTATTCGCATCACTATAAATCTTTAACTCGAAACCTCTAATAGAGAGTGCAGAAATCATATCTACCCCCAAGTTTGGTGGTAACTAAGGTTGAGATTTTCTTCTCTCTCAACTTCTTGCCGCATATCTTGATTTGTTCAATTAATATTCTTAATCTCAGTCCTTTTAAATTTTACCATATTTTTTTTCAAATAAGTACTTACACCTGTATAATTTGTGTTTACATCAAATTAATGAATTAATTAATCTTAAGAGTCACTAACTAAATTAAATGAGAATATATATCATTTAATTATAGTTAACTGATAATTATTTGTTTGTGCGATGATTGTGATCTTATATTTATTGGTTAGATATAAATAAGTGCAACATATATATATATATAGCCGTAAGTTTTTACCTTTTTCTCAAATCCATTCTACAAAACTATCAGTCAATCAACAACTTCTTAGTCTTTAATTTGCTCCTTCATTAGTGCTTTAACGAGTTAAAATATGTTTGATTTTTGTGTCATATATTTAACCATTACTCATAATTCAAAACTCAAATAAATCTAAATAATAAAAAATATGTGGAATTTCATTTTAAAAATTTGTTGGTCTCTTAATTAACTTAGTAAGGATCGTTTAAACGTAATGTGCCGGCAAATATGCGATGACCCAATTAAAGCATTCTTATATGCTATAACTATTTTGGTTTTTATTTGATGAAATATATTTCTACTTTTTCTAATACAAATTATCGAGATTTATTCCAAGTACCTATCCAATTAGAAACTTTTCTCCTTTCTTTAATCTCTAAGCTGTGGGACAAGAGGGGTTGCCGGGGGTCTATTTGGAAATAACCTCTATACTCCAGGGTAGGGGTAAGGTCTGCGTACACATTATCCTTCTCAGACTCTACTAAGTGGGATTATATTGGGTTGTTGTTGTTGTTGTTGTTGTTGTTGTTAATCTCTAAGCTGTAACTAATTAAACTTGTAAATTGAGACAAAAAAGATGTAAATACAGATGCTGGTTAAAATATATGTATTGAGAAAAATCAAGATCAAACTATAGTAGGATGCAAGTGATTTACCTTAAAAATTACGTCAACCGATGACATAAAATGACGTCATTATTCCTCAAAAAATGAGGAAGTTGTGGTCACTCAAATTTTTCTAAAAACTTGGAATAAAAATGCCCGAGGAGACTTTTTCTAAAACGTTTTCTTTGGAACACTTGCATAATTTCAAGAAAACAACAACCAAGCAAACAAAATTTTTACTGAATTTAACTTATATACACAAATAATATTTAACAACTTTAAAATTTGATATTATCATTGCAATTTCAATCGACCATAATAGATTATTATCATATTGTAATTCAAGTTACATATCATAATTGCAAACAAATATACGTGTTGTTGTAAGTCAATTTAACTTTATATAGCATAAGAAAATTCACACAATATCAGTGAATAAAAATTTAGACTTTTTTTCCGAAAGGATTTAATCTTCTGTATATTGACATTATAATAATTTTTTTCCAACATTGACATATTTCAGCCAATTGAAATGGGTAACATGCCTTATTTTTTCAAGTTACTAATTTCACTTTTTATGAACATCTACTTATAATTATCTATAAGATGATCGACTTGACAATGTAAAAATTTATTTATATCGTAAGAATTTATTTACATTGTACTGTATAGAAGCTAAACTCTTAAAAAAACAAAAGTCCCAATGGACCCTATGAAATTTTCCTCCTTCTATCTCTATATATATTGTCATCTCACTAACTCGCAAATCCCACCAAAGTGATCATTTTAGACTCGACATAAAGTTCATTACTTAACTACATTTCCTCCACCCCATCAACATGGAATGTAGTGATAACAAAACCACCACCATTTCTTCACTAACTGCTAATATTGTTTCTGCAACTACAACAAGTAGTGAATTAATATCTCCCAGAAGCATAATATCAGCACCTCCTTCACCACCACCACCTGTTATTCTTACTCCTTGTGCTGCTTGCAAAATCCTGCGCAGGAGATGTGTTGACAAATGTGTATTGGCACCCTATTTTCCTCCCACTGATCCCCTTAAATTTACCATTGCTCATAGAGTTTTTGGTGCTAGCAACATCATCAAAATGTTGCAGGTATTTATATCTTGGCTTCATTCTTGATTTTTGCAGGATTTTAACTTTATATATATATATATATATATATATATATATATATATAGTGTAAAGAATTTTTTTACATTATTAGTATATTTTAATATGTTATAAAAGATGCTCACCTTATCTTTCAGGTTACTAATTTTAGTTTTTATAAACAAATACTGATAATTATCTTTTAAGTAATCTAATCAGTGTTGAAAAATTAAAGAACTCTTTTCACTTTCATTCATCATGTGTTGAGATGTGAACATAGATACAAGTACACAGCTGAACTTTCTTGATTTTTGGCGGTTTTGGATGTTTGCCAGCCCCACCCCACCCACCCCCACCCCCCCAAAACCTTTTTTTCCCTTAATTTGCAATAATGATGCTTTGTTTTAGTTGGTCATTTCTTCTTTGACTTAAACTTGGTCATTTTTAGGTGTTGTGAGACTTCTTTTATCATTTGCGTTATTCTTTTTCACATTCTACACGTAACTATAATTTTCCATGATCTAAAACTAAGTAGTTTATATATACAATCATGAGACTACAAGCTTCCCCCCCCCCCCCCCAAACTCGCTCCCCCAACACACACGCACACAAAATGATTGAGATTTCCATCCCCTCATTTTAAATTTAATGGTGTTTGATTTATTGTGTTACCCACATTATTAAAAAAAAAAAAAAAAAAAAAAAAAAGACTTCTGCTCGGATTTTTCTACAATTCAGACGTGCTAATAATGTTCTTGTAACACAAGTGAACAAAAAAAACAAAGAATTTTTTTCACAGATATCCTATTTGATCACTTGCATACAGCTAAATAAATAGCTGAAATCATGCGTAATATTCTTGATATAGATCAAGGTTGTCATTAAACTCCCATTTCAATTTATCAATATTTAAAAAAAAAAAAAGAGTAGAAATAATTGTTTGAAGTTGATGAATATTGATGAGTAATATTCTTGATATAGATAAAGGTTGTCATTAAAGTCACCTTTCAATTTATCAATAATATTTTTAATTTTAATTTTTTTAAAAGTAGGAATTTTTTGAAGTTGATGAATATTGAAAACCTCTAAATTTTCAGGAGCTACCAGAGGAACAAAGAGCAGATGCTGTGAATAGTATGGTGTATGAGGCAAATGCCAGAATCAGAGATCCAGTATATGGTTGTGCTGGTGTTATTTGCCAATTGCAAAAGCAAATAAGTGGGCTTCAAGCAGAATTTGCCAAGGCACAAGCAGAAATCTTGAATTTAAAATGCCAAAATTCTAATTTGCTAGCCTTAGTTTGCATGGAAGTAACAGAATATCAAGAAAATAGCAGCAGCAGCAATGACTATGGAAACAACACAAGCCTGTTTTTGGAAGATAACAGTGTATATGCAGCTTGGGAGCCACTTTGGACATGATTAAAAAAATAATGTCTGAATATTTCTAATACTACAAATTAATTCGCATCTTCACGTAAGAAAAAAGGGGCAGAAAAACTTGGTCAAATATTACTACGCCTAATTTGTCCCAAACAGAAAGATAATTTGGTGACATACTTTTAAAAAATTTAATAAATATATGTTAGTAACAGGTTTTAATGGTAATATCAAGAATAGTAGTTTGACGAAATCAGATGTAATTCATGATACTTACTTTAGTTTTTTATTTGAAGAAGAATACACATGGATGGTACACTCTTTTGATGAATATGTTTTTTATTTGGTGCGATCCCTTGGTCCAAATTATTTATTGTTTGTTCGCTTCTTGAAATTCACATGTATGAATTTTGATCAATATTTTAAAACGTATTTTTTATCATATTAATATAAGAAGAATTTTAATTTATGCTACTTTTTGTATAGTTGTGCAATATTTAGACTTTAGTTTTAAAATATTGAGTTCAAATTAAATTTAACTTTAAAATTTAGTCAAATTAATTCTCGTAAAATTGGGACGTGAAGAATAATATTTTGCATGGTTTCCTTGTTGAGCTTGCCTTTGGCTGGTTTTTGGTTAACTACATCGACTTTTGTTGATGGCTATGCTCTAAAATTTTCCAATAAAGAACCTTTTCTTGTAGAGACGTTGGAGAAAAAGAAATTAATTGGTGGTCCCTTTTTTTCTAAGAAGAAAAAAAGAGGATATCTATTTACATGTGAAAAGCATTTAGAAGTATAAAGCAGGTCAAAGCACACAACAATAAAAGACAACTGTAGTTTTTGAAAGAAAAAATGATTTATTAATGCAGTTTTTTTAACACCACAAAGTGCAAACGGTTGCTAGATACTCACTATGTTCACTTTTATTTATCCAGTATTCTAAAAATAAATTTTTGCTTTTACTTATCACTTTTAGCATATCAAGAGAAGACAATTTTTTTCCTATTATATTCATAGTATTAATTATTCATTTCAAATTATTTTCTCAAATCCATTAAAAATATGCATCAATTAATATAGGTATCATGATAAATTATGCACCTTATTTATTATTTCTTAAGGGGAGTGCAAAGTCCATAATAGACAAGTAAAAGTGACGGAGGGAGCACATGTTAAATTCACTTCTCTTTTGTAACGACCCGACTGGTCGTTTTGAGCTTTTGCACTTTGATCGCCAGATTTCGGGCAGGACTAGCCCCGTGTGATGTATTATGACTTGTATAAATTGTTGGTTTGGGTTTTCAGGGAAATCAAAACGAATTTGGAAGAACAATTCTCAGTTTGTAGCATGAAATTTGAAATGTTTGACCAAGATTTGACTTGTTTGTATATGACTTCAGATCGGAAATTTTATGATTTGGTTGCTCCGATGGGTGATTTGGGACTTAGGAGCGTGATCAGAATGCATTTTGGAAGTCCGTGGAAGGTTTAGGCTTGAATTGAGATTTCGACGTTTTTCGGTTGATGGGCGAGATTTTGATATAGAGGACGGAATGGAATTGCGAGAGCTGCAGTAGCTTCGTTATGTTATTTGGGATGTGTGTGTAAAGTTTCAGGTCATTCGGACGTGGTTTGGTTTGGTTTTTGATCAAAAGCGTATTTCGAAAGATTTTAGGACTTAGGCCTGAATCCGAGGTATTTTGGTTGATTTGATGTTGTTTGAAGTATTTTGATGATTGGAACAAGTTCGAATGAGGTATTAGGATATGTTTGTGCTTTTGGTTGAGGTCCTGGGGGCCTCGGGGTGATTTTGGGTGCTTAACGGAGAAGTTAGATGTTGGTTGCAGTTTCAGATTTGCTGCTTCTGGTATTTTTGCATCTGCGGTTTGGGGACCGTAGATGCGGCACCGTAGATACGGATGATTTTTTGCAGAAGAGAAAAAGGGTTAGATGGGCAGAGACCGCAGAAGCGGTATGGTGACCGCATCTGCGATGTCGAAGATGCGGGAGATTAGTCGCAGAAGCGACTTTGGTCCCTTAAGTGATTCAGCAGAAGCGGAGGTTTAGATCGCAAATGTGGTACCGTAGAAGCGGATCTTTGACCGCAGATGCGGAAAGGGCTGGAAAGAGCATATATGTTATTTCATTCGCGAGTTTGGGTTATTCTACCATTTTTGACTTCGACCTTGGAGCTTTTGGGGCGATTCTGAAGCGAGAATCAAGAGACTTAGTTAAGGTAAGGAGTTTCGGATCTAAAACACATTTCTATGGTGGTATTTCAGAATTTAGACTGAAATTAAAGGAATTTAAGGGCTAAAAATGGAGGATTAGCGCTTGAGTTTAAGAGGCCTTAGATTGAGGATTTAAGGGGTCATTTGAACTCCGATTTTGGTATTCTTGATATGCATAGACTCGTGGGGAGATAAGGAATCTAATGATGTAAAAATTTCTGAGTTTCGAGAAGTGAGCCCGGGGCTCGGGTTTTGCTAATTTCAGGATTTTTGGTATTTTTTGATTGTTTTCGCTTGGGCTTTGTTCCCTTGGCATATGGTGACATATTCGTTCTGAATTTGGATAGATTCGACGCGCGTGGCAGCCGATTTGAGGGGAAAAGGCGTCGCGAGCTAGAGATATAGCCGGTTCGAGGTGAGTAATGATTGTAAATGATGCTCTAAGGGTTTGAAACCCCGGATTGCACATCGTAGTGCTATATTGAGGTGAGACACACGCTTGATGGCGAGCGTGGGGTCATGCACTATTGGGAATTGTGACTTGGTCCGTTCCGATTGATGATTTTTTCGCGTATTTGACTGAAACTTATTTTCTATCTTCATGATTTGGGATGTTTGCCATATTTGGGCTTCGTGCCAACTATTTGAACCCTTTGAGGATTTTAATTACTATTTCCTCACTGTTTAACTCAGTTATATTATTTTCCACTGTTTTACTACTCAGCCATGTTTACTCAGTTTTAAGACTTAAATGATATTTTAAATAATGTTTTGGGCTGAAATACACTGTTTTACTAATGCCCGAGGGGCTTGTCAGTATTTCTGACTGAGTAAGGCCGAGGGCCTAGTTGTGAGGAAACACTGATACTGATTTGAGGCCGAGGGCCTGAGATATGTACGCCACGAGGTGGCTTGTTGATATCGTTTTTGAGGCAGAGGGCCTGAGATATATACACCACGAGGTGGCTTGACTGATATGAGGCCGAGGGCCTAGATTTGATGCCACGAGTTGGCTTGATATTGCGCTTAGGCCGTAAGGGTCCCCTCCCGGAGTCTATACACCCCCAATGAGCACGGGTACCCATTGTGATGTGAGATATAGCCCGAGGGGATGATATTGTACCATATGATAGCCCGAGGGGCTGGTATTGTTATATGTGATTGCCCGAGGGGCTGGTACCACTCTATGTGATTGCCCGAGGGGCTGTTATTGTTCTGAGATATTTCCCTAGGGGCAGAGTTGTTGACATTGTGCCCAAGGGGCGAACCTTTATATGTTTACCTTTCATATTTACTTGTCATTTTACCTGTTAAACTATGGTATTTGTGCCCGAGGGGCGGATTTTCTATGCTTATATGCACAAACAGTTTTGCATTTATTTGCGTAATTGTTAAAAAACTCATTTTTAAAGAAGTTTAAACTGAGGTAAATTACTTTTAAGAGATTTTTATAGCCTCACTATTTTCCTTACTAGTTTTGGACTGCTTCTATACAGCATCTTGATATGCTTTACGTGATTTTTTGCCTTCAGTCTTTATTTACATTTGTTACTCACTGAGTTGGAGTACTCACTTTACTCCCTGCACCTTGCGTGCAGATTCAGGTATTTATACACCCGGTAGCGGGTTTTGGCTGATCGAAGGCAGGGTCATCGGAGTTTAGCAAGGTAGCTACCGGCGTTCGCAACATTGCTCTTCTCTCTCTTCATTTCATTAGTTTGTATTTGTACACTCCAGGTCTTCAGTTGTATTTATACCCTAGTAGATGCTCGTAACTTGTGACATCCCGGTTAGCGCTGTGTCAGGTTGTATTTCCACTACTTATTATCATTAAATCATGTTTAGACTGTTTTTATATTGTTTAACTGTTTTAAAAAGCAAATTGGGTTTGATTGGCTAGCCTTGTCTTCACGAGAGGCGCCATCACGACCGGGTTCGGGGTTAGGGTCGTGACAAGTTGGTATCAGAGCCGAGGTTACATAGGTCTCACGAGTCATGAGTAGGTTTAGTAGAGTCTCGCGGATCGGTACAGAGAAATCTGTATTTATCCTCGAGAGGTTGCATAACCTTTAGGAAAACTTCACATTCTTGAATTCTTATCGTGTGTCCTTGATTCAGCTTGAAATGTGACTCTTGAAATTCCTTCCACGCGTTCGTATGCGTGCATGAGCACTCAATATCAGATGTGCATTGATGGCTTGTGATTTCTTGATCGAGGGGCGAGATGTGATCTCTGTGAGTTGATGTGGGCCAGTCTGGAGGACTTGAGGTCGAATCTTTACCTATGGCTTGAGCACCGAGGTGCTGATTGTGTGAGCAAGTATTTTGAACTTATATGTTCGATAGTGTCCCTGTTAGTGGAGATGACGACTAGGTAGCTATGTGATGAGTATGTTAGTACTGCGAGATGTACCCATATGATTTGGAAGCGACGAGAATGGTCTGCTGGAGGATAGAAGACTATTAGGTGCTTGAATTCCACCTTGATTCGAGGTATAGCCCCGAGTTATGGGCATGTGAAGGATCTTTTTCATGTTTCCCAGTTGAGAGTAAAGTAAATTTCATGTTGCGGTATGAGTTAAGACTCAGGAAGACTAAGTTACTGCGTACAGTTTATGACAGTGGAAGGTATACAAAAATGTTAATTGGGGGCAAAGCAGGTGGGTTATCTCCTGCGAAGTGTTCTGGGGTTGTGTGATCCTTATGTGACTGTTAGAAGATCTCATGTACAAGTGAAATATAAGTGTTGAAATTTGAATTTTTGGGTCGATTAAGAGAGTGGGCTTAACTGTTGCGAGAGTGAATGCGAGATTTGTAGAAGAGTTAAAATTCTTGATGATCTGTGTTTTTACAAGCTTATAAAGGATTTGAGTTTAACCTCACTATGGTATAATGGCATCAATAGAGTATAAGCGTTATGCGTTATTGAGTGTATTTTGATTTATAGCTTCGAGCCAAGTGGGGGAGTCTGCTGTTGAGTAGTTGATTGCACGGCTAGGTGCTATGTCAGTTTTAGTTTGAGGTATTCGGGTGAATCAGTTATGGCCCACGGAGATTAAGATCGAGGATGGCTTGAGTAAAAGGAAATTTTGACATAGGTTATATTATGCTTCATAGGGCATGGAAATCCCGGAATGTCTGGAGTCGTTGTTAGTAAAGGATGATCGGTGCATAGAGCAGGAAGTGGCTTGGTTGTATTGGGATGAGGTTGCATTCTGTAGTGTCTGAAATGCTAATGAGGCACAGATTGTTCGGTTCTTTTGATCGGGCTAATTGCCGTTTGAGTAGAGTGGATGACTTGCGAGAATGGTTCTAATGTGTTCAAGATTCTACATGTAACAATGGGGTATTTTAAAGTTGTATATGTGGCTAGAGACTGAGTTTTCATTGGAAGATGTCAAGACTTGTGGTATTTTCTATACTAATTATGGAATTCTATGTATAAGTATCAGGACGGTAAAGGTAACGGATTTAGATTCGCAGGAAGTTTCCTTAGAGTAAAGTATTTTGAATGTGGTGCCTTTGGGAATAGTTAAGAGAGTATTCAGCGGCTTATGGGTCTCAGACGGTGTGGCTTTATGCTTGGGTCCCGTGTGGTAAGTTTGGGTTGAGGAATTGTGATATTATAGCAAGAAGGAGTATCAAGTTGAAGGTAAATCAGAAGGAAACTCGGATAGATGGTATAGCTTGGTAGTGGGTCAGATCGATATGGTAAGGATATGATTAACTCTTTGGATTCTTATAGGGTAATGAGTCTCTACAGGTGTTTTGCAGCAATTCTTTTGGGTTTTAGAGTCATGCGTAGCTCGGTTGAGTTAGAAGGATTCAGTCCTGATGAGGTAGGGTTGTGCAAATTGAATTCGGGGAGTTCTTGGTGGTTCCTACCTTGGTTGGAGATGTATATTTTTCTACTGGCATGAGGAGCATGAGATGTATAGTGGTTCTTTTCTAGATGGGATCAATGGGAAGTTCTTGGCTAGTGGAATGCATAGTTTCGGAAGGGATATGAAGTTCTCATGGTTATCCTAAAATGGTATGGGTTATGCGGTATGTTGTAAATGATTGAGAATTCCGTGTGTGAGGTTGCAGTTAGGTTCTGAAAGGAAGGTCATAAAATTCTTAGGCAGCACTGGCAATTTAAGATGATTAGAGGAATGATCTTCAGATGATTAAGGAAATGGTATTGCTAATTGGAGTGATTTGACGAGGGTATATGTTTCAGAAAAGGCAATGAGATTAAGTAGATGGTACTTCAGTAATATTGCGGCACTTTCTTGTTAGATCGTCTGCTGATATTCGAGTTTGCTTGATGGCACAAGGGAATTTTAGAGTATCTTTCGTGGAATGATTGGGTATTTGAGGTCTGGTATGCATTCAGACGGCAGAATTGGGATCAGGTGTGTTGATTCATGTGCCATATGGATTTGGAGATGGGAAGTTCTCATATTCAAGCTATGTTGTGGTTGTGAGTTGTGGGTATCGGCATGTTTAGTGACTATCAAAGTTTAGAGACCTGAGCGGATCTTTTATTGCTTGGTATGTCAGATTTTGGATGTGATATTGGGTTCAGATTGGTTGTCTCCATTTTGTGTTGTTTTGGAATATTGCGCTAAGGCGGCGCTGTTGGCTATGCCGGAGATACCACGGATTGAGTGGCGAGGTTCGACGGATTATGTCCTAGTAGAGTGGTTTTATATTTCGAAGACCTAGTGGACAGCTAGAAGAATTATCTTTCTTATATGGGCTTTCGTGATAGATATCAGTGCAGAGGCTTCTACCATTGATTCAGTTCCGATGGTGAGGGACTTTTCAGATGTATTTCTTGTGGTCGGGCATGCCGCCGGGCAAGGTTGTTGATTTTGGTATTGATTTGATGCCGGGCACCGTGTATCGTATGTCACCGACAGAGTTATACGGGTAGAAGGAGCAGTTTCAGGACTTCCTTGATTAGGAGTTCGTTGGTAGGCCAATGTAGATGCGTGTTCTAACTTGAGTCGGCTTGGTTGGTGATAATAGGCTAAATTGTTTAATATAACCTATGTTTTAGCTCAACTTAAGGATGATTTACTATTGTAAATGTTCAAATAATGCAAAAATTGGCTCTAATCATGACTTTAATGTCTCACAGGAGTTCAATAAACAAATGAGGATTTATGATGGTAATCAAGTGAAAAATGGAGTCAAATGACGAAAAGTTGAGCAACAACATCTTAACAAGAGAAAACCCCACTAGCGCTGGTCATGCGCTCCCGCGCTAGTTCAGTGATTTGGACAGAAAGAAACTCGATATGCGCGGGATGTGCGCTGGTCATGCGCTCCCGCGCTAGTCCAGTCCAGGAAATCAATTATTTGGGGGCAAAATGGGAAATTTGAGAGGATCCACTCAACTTACATAAAGTAAAGCTCCATTATTGAGAAGAAAATCAGATTTGGAGGGGGGAAAAGTCATAGAAGAATGAGGAGCTTCATCTTGGAGCTAAGAAAGGAGAAGAAGAACAACATCTTGGAGCAAGGATTCAAAGAGTTCTTCTAAACTTTCTTCTATTTGCTTGTTAATATTATGTTTAAAACTTTTATTGTTGATTTTTGTATGATTATGAGTAGCTAAAAACTCTAGTATTCTTGGGTCATGGATGTTAGATAATTATGTTATTTGAAGCTTGGATTGAAGATATTGAATTTATTATTATGGGTTGTTTATTTGATTCTGCTTCTAATTATTTTACTGCGTAGCTAACAGTGAAATATTATTTACGAATCTTGAGATAAACTTGAAAAAGGAAATTCTTGGTTGCATATAGAATCAAATAGAACAAGTTTTGAATCTCGGGCATCGGATGAAGAATTCGTAATTAAGATAGACATATACTTAATTGCCTTGTTTGGTTGAAAAATAGGAGTTGTAAATGCATTCTTGCTAATATTAATACCATAGACATATAAGTATTTGTTTAACTTGAATAGATGCATAAGATCTCGAAAGATTCTTATGAATATTATTAACCCTATAATCAATAACCTGAATAATTCAATAAATCAATCTTAAGCTAAAACAGTAGCATGATCTCTAGCAAATCCATGACCCTGGAATATCTTTACCCAAATTGTTATCAAAATATTGTGTAATTGATGTAGTAATTTTGTATTGAATTATTGTTTAATTACTAAGTAAATTGTAAATTGGTTCTTTATATATTTTGTGATAATTTAGCTCGAATTGATAATTGTTTGAGTCTACATCAGTTGATAAGTTGATCACAATTCCTCGTGGGAACGATACTTTACTTACTACTATATTACTTGTCGATCGCGTACACTTGCGTGAGTGTTTTGGTCGCAACAAGTTTTTGGCGCCGTTGCCGGGGAATTAGACATTAACTATTCTTCTGGGTTAGACTTTTATTATTATCTTTACAAGTTTATTTTCTTTTCTTTTTATAAATATGTTATTTTTATAA
This sequence comes from Nicotiana tabacum, assembly GCF_000715075.1. Lineage (NCBI taxonomy): Eukaryota > Viridiplantae > Streptophyta > Magnoliopsida > Solanales > Solanaceae > Nicotiana > Nicotiana tabacum. The sequence goes on from NC_134090.1 coordinate 146,399,550, forward strand.
CTATTTGATTTTTCTCTTAGTATGTTTCTAGTTCTCTCAAGATGTCATCTGAGGATGAAATATACAGAGGTAAGGTTAATGATGAAGACGCTTGGTTAATCAAAGATTTTTATGGCCCGTATTTTTTTTGCTAGTCATGACCTCACCTCTTGGACATCTGAATTTGAATATGGGAGTAAGGGTTGGTATTGGGACGGATATTCTCGATTAGTGGATTCTGCGAAACGACGTTGTTTACTAACAACGGTGATGAAAGATTGGTCTAAGGATAGAGATGAGCTTGCACAAAAAAGTGATAATTTTGGCTTGGATGTGCATAACTTGGATTCAGATTTGAGTGCAAGGGTTGATGCGTGTAACGCCCAACAATTTAATGATGAGTTGTATGAAGCTGAAAAAAATCTTCTAGACCAAATAAAGGAGCTAAAACAAGAATACCAATCATTAGATCATATTTTTCTTGAGGATGTCCATGTTAAGAAGAGTGCTCTAGAGTCATGTGAGGGAGTAGATAACATTACTTTAGAAGAATTGAGTGTTTGTATAAATGGGGATGTAAATAGTAGTAAAATTCATGAGTTATGGCGCATTAGACCTCATTCCAATCATTTTTCCACATTGTGTTTAGATAGTAAGATAGTAATCGAGCCACCTGACCCTATGGGGAAGTCAAAGAGTGAGGATGAAAGTGTCTATATTCTTGAATTTATTGTGCCAAAAAGCAAAAATTACATTCCTCATACAAAGGCCGAGAAGTGTCGAGTGAAAAATTTATTACTTGGCCTGGTTATCTTTGTAGCCCCACCAAAGAAGCATAGCGACAGACTTAATGCCTTTTTAGGGGTACAATTCATAAGTTCAAGGTAGAAGCAAAAAGTGGTTCACATTGTATATTGTCTATGTAGGATTTGTATATACGCCTTTGTAGTATCTTTTGTATAATAATTTTGAATTTTGTAAAATAGACTAATTTCTTTTTATGTTTATTGTTTATATTTTCAGCTTAGTTTGTAATTTTTATTTTTATGTACAATTGTAGTAAGTATCTCTAATATTAGGTAGACCGATAAACATTATATCATTCTAATTAAAGAACATGGTAGTCTGAAACCCTGTTATACATACTAAGTGCCAACATGATATTAACATAAGTGTGGTGTATTCACTCCACCTGCTCTTAAAATAATTTTTTTAGCTAATATATCATGTTGTGTAGATAAAATGTCTAGGCGCCCAAGCAAAAGATCAAATATTGGACTACCTGAGGTTGCATCTAGTAGCCGACAAGGATGGGGATGGGGACAATGTTCCCTCAGAAGACGAGGAATATCTGCGCACATTTGAAGAAGAAGATGCTTAGGCCAATGGCCTCAGGGAGTATTTTTTCTGATCTATTTTGTTTTTATTTTGCATTGGGGACAATGCAAGTTTTTAAGTGTGGGGTGGTTTGCCCCTATTATAATGTATTTACTTTGTCAAATTGCTCTTTGTTTGATTGAGTTTAATAAAAAAAATTTATTTTATTTAGTGTGTTAAAGTTGCTTTTAGTTTGTTTTGTTAAATTACAGTATTGATAGATAGTACTCCTAATTTCGAAATATTGCTACTAGATTTTCTTGATTTAGTCGGAAAAAAAAAAGCGAAAATAAAAATCAGAATTAATTCGAAAAAAATAATAATATATTTTTATTTATTTTATTTTTCAGTTTAATGTACGCTAGTTTTGGTTTAATTTAAATAATTCCCCTTGGTTTTTCTTTAAGACACGATTCTTTTCCAAGGGTTTATTTTTAACCGGGCATATGTAATTTTTAATTTCTGTTTTCATTTTTTTTGATTTGTATATTAAACAAAGGGATGCGAGCTATAGAAGAGAACTCATAGCGTTGACACACCTGAACACATTAGACCCTAGAGTGTAACGCTTAGTCCTAATTGTTGAATCTCACTAAAAGTGCCTTAATTTGTATGTTTGTACTTAATTGAATGCTCGTAATGGAGTGTCTTGATAAGCTGATCTGGAATGAGTCATATGCCATGTGTGGTGAGTATTTGTGTAGTCCATGTATTGTACTTGTGTCTAGAACTTTCCCGGTATGTAAGTTGAAGCGAAATTTGAGGTGATGCTCGATTTGAAAAATAATGTTAGGCTTTATTTGACCTTTTTGAGCTTAATTGCTTATTACAAATAAAATTTGTCCCTAGTTAACCCTTTTGAGCCTTCAGACTTTTTGTTTGGCACCCGCATTACAAGCCTATACCCTTTTGTTCTTAATTGACAGTGTTTTGATCCTTTTACCTCTTAAAGCACTTTAATTGTGAGAAGAGCGCTAAAAGAAGTAAGAAGGAAATAAGTGTGGGGTGACTTTTGAGTGGAACCAATAAAAGGATGAAAAGTGCACTTATGTTGTAAAAGAATACACCACTAGCAGAAATTGAGTGACAAGAAAAAAAAAAGAGATAATTACATTGTGTTTTGCTCTAGCTAGTGGGAATGAATTAATAGAGTGCTTAAAGAAGAAGGACGTATTTGTGGGATGATATTGTGTATAAATGAGAAGTGGGTTGAAGAATTTATGCTGAAAATTGCTCGTGTGATGTGTTAAAGTGCTTAGGGGTTGAGTCACTATTCCTAAATACATCCTACTCGTCCCTTAGCCCACATTACAACCATGAAAAAGTCCTAATTGATTTTGAGTCGAGCTAGCCTAAATTAGTAGAGATTTATATTACAGGCAAGTTTATGGTACCCATTGCATGCATGTGACTTCTATTGTGAGAGTGAGTGCTTTAATTGATTATTATAAGTATATGACTTGAATGTGCGGAGTAATTACCAAATATTTCTTGTTGGCATGATGATGAGGGCATAGGACTTGTGACAGAAAAGCAAATCTTGACTTCTGTGAAGAGTAAGTTGAAGAAGTTTGAATATTACATAGCACTTGAGAGACAACTTTAAGGCTAGGATTGTTCACTGCTAGGTGTTAAGTATGTACAATGTTTTAGGTGTAATACGTGAGGGGAAATGGTTGAGTGAAGAATTCTCTAAAAAGAATATAGTGGATTGCTCGAGGACTAGCAATAAGCTAAATGTGGGGTGTTGATAATAGGCTAAATTGTTTAATATAGCCTATGTTTTAGCTCAACTTACGGATGATTTACTATTGTAAATGTTCAAATAATGCAAAAATTGGCTCTAATCATGACTTTAATGTCTCACATGAGTTCAATAAACAAATGAGGATTTATGATGGTAATCAAGTGAAAAATGGAGTCAAATGACGAAAAGTTGAGCAGCAACATCTTAACAAGAGAAAACCCCACTAGCGCTGGTCAGGCGCTCCCGCGCTAGTTCAGTGATTTGGACAGAAAGAAACTCGATATGCGCGGGATGTGCGCTGGTCATGCGCTCCCGCGCTAGTCCAGTCCGGGAAATCAATTATTTGGGGGCAAAATGGGAAATCTGAGAGGATTCACTCAACTTACATAAAGTAAAGCTCCATTATTGAGAAGAAAATCAGATTTGGAGGGGGAAAAGGCCATAGAAGAAGGAGGAGCTTCATCTTGGAGCTAAGAAAGGAGAAGAAGAACAACATCTTGGAGCAAAGATTCAAAGAGTTCTTCTAAAGTTTCTTCTATTTGCTTGTTAATATTATGTTTAAAACTTTTATTATTGATTTTTGTATGATTATGAGTAGTTAAAACTCTAGTATTCTTGGGTCATGGATGTTAGATAATTATGTTATTTAAGCTTAGATTGAAGATATTGAATTTATTGTTATGGGTTGTTTATTTGATTCTGCTTCTAATTATTTTACTGCGTAGCTAACAGTGAAATATTATTTACGAATCTTGAGTTAAACTTGAAAAAGGAAATTCTTGGTTGCATATAGAATCAAATAGAACAAGTTTTGAATCTCGGGCATCGGGTGAAGAATTCGCAATTAAGATAGACATATACTTAATTACCTTGTTTGGTTGAAAAATAGGAGTTGTAAATGCATTCTTGCTAATATTAATACCATAGACATATAGGTATTAGTTTAACTTGAATAGATGCATAAGAACTCGAAAGATTCTTATGAATATTATTAACCCTATAATCAATAACCCGGATAATTCAATAAATCAATCTTAAGCTAAAATAGTAGCATGATCTCTAGCAAGTCCATGACCCTGGAATATCTTTACCCAAATTGTTATCAAAATATTGTGTAATTGGTGTAGTAATTTTGTATTGAATTATTGTTTAATTACTAAGTAAATTGTAAATTGGTTCTTTATATATTTTGTGATAATTTAGCTCGAATTGATAATTGTTTGAGTCTACATCAGTCGATAAGTTGATCATAATTCCTCGTGGAACGATACTTTACTTACTACTATATTACTGGTCGATCGCGTACACTTGCGTGAGTATTTTGGTCGCAACAGTTGGCACCAAATTGTATTGTTGAGGGATGTGTTGATTCGATTGTTATTGAGCTTATTAGCAATCTGTGGAGGTCTATGAGTTACCTTTTTGTGTTGCGAGATGTATTATTTATTGGTTATGGGCACATATGGTGCGGTTCTATTGGGATTTCATAGTGGAAGTCGAGCAGGAAGAGTATTGGGTGTTGCTCGGTAAATAGCGTATCGGTTATGTCCTTTCAGGTTTGTGTGGTGTAGGTTATTTGCTTTACCGTGGGTATGTGATTTTCTTTAGCTCCAGACATCAAATTGTGCTTAGTTGTCGATTTCGAGCATAGTGACTTGAGATGGTTCATATGGAACAGTGATAGGATCGCGCATCACGGCGAAGTGATGTGAATGTATGACCTTGCGGGTTAGATTTGTGTGTTCTGTTCTTATGATGTGAGACCGGTTCTCACCCTTGTGTTGTGGTGGTACTGGTGAACTTTAGGTACAACTCTTTCATTTGAGTCAGTTTCATGATGTGAGTATGTTTGGATTGTTGCTTATTGGTGCGCAGACTACGCAAGTTGTGGCTTTAGTCTGTATTGATGTGTCATGTCACCAGAGTAATTGTGTTGGATTTGATGAGATCGTTGGGGTCTTTCATGAATACAAACGGATTCGATTTCAGTATGTTTGAAGGATAATATCAAGGTTCCGCTCAGAAATGTGCTATGGTCCTTGCCAAAGGAGAAGTGGCTTCATGAACGATTGATCTGAGAAACAGTTATGGTTATTGTGTGTTTCATTTATCATTGGCAGTATATGAAAGTGTTGGAATGAAAATTTAGTGATAAGAGTTTTTTTTATCGGTATTCGGGTGTTGTGTACAGCTGCTGTGAATAGAAGTTATTACTACGAGCATTTGAGTTATATAGTTTATCATGTAATTGCACCTGAGGTTGCAGGTATGAGTTACTACAGCAGGTTCGGGCTTATTCAGAATATAGATGTGAGATTTTGATCTTATGGATGATTTCGGTAGTGGAAATGCGGTTCTAAGGTTTATGGGCTAGGATGGGTTGTGAAATTTCAGTCATATTGTGTTATCGGACCTTGTGAGATAGGGTGATATGGGATCACCCCGGGTATATGCATGGTAAGGTTATTCAGCAATTGGTTGGCTTTTAGAACAACTCTGGGCACGTTCGAGGACAAACTTATGTTTAAGTGGGGGGGGATGTAATGACCCGACCGGTCATTTTGAGCTTTTGCACTTTGATCGTCAGCTTTCGGGCAGGACTAGCCCCGTGTGATGTATTATGACTTGTGTAAATTGTTGGTTTGTGTTTTCAGGAAAATCGAAACGAATTTGGAAGAACAATTCTTAGTTTGTAGCTTGAAATTTGAAAGGTTTGACCAAGATTTGACTTGTTTGTATATGATCTCAGATCGAAAATTTTATGATTTGGTTAGCTCTGTTGGGTGATTTGGGACTTAAGAGCATGATCGGAATGCATTTTGGAAGTTCGTGGAAGGTTTAGGCTTGAATTGGCAAAATTGAGATTTCGGCATTTTCCGGTTGATAGGCGAGATTTTGATATAGAGGTCGGAATGGAATTCCGAGAGCTGCAGTAGCTTCGCTGTGTTATTTGGGATGTGTGTGTAAAATTTCAGGTTATTCGGATGTGGTTTGGTTGAGTTTTTTTTATCAAAATCGTATTTCGAAAGATTTTAGAACTTAGGCCTGAATTCGAGGTATTTTTGTTGATTTGATGTTGTTTGAAGTGTTTTGATGATTGGAACTAGATCGAATAAGGTATTAGGATATATTTGTTCTTTTGGTTGAGGTCCTGGGTGCCTCAAAGTGGTTTTGGGTGCTTAACGGAGAAGTTAGATGTTGGTTGTAGCTTCAGATTTGCTGCTTCTGGTATTTTCGCATCTGCGGTTTGGGGACCGCAGATGCGCCGCTGCAGATGTGGGTGATTTATCGCAAAAGCGAAAAGGGGTTAGATGGGCAGAGACCGCAGAAGCGGTATGGTGACCGCATCTGCGATGTCGCAGATGCGAGAGATTAGTCGCAAAAGTGGCTTTGGTCCCTTAAGTGATTCCGTAGAAGCAGAGGTTTAGACCGCAAATGCGGTACCGCAGAAGCGGATCTTTGACCGCAGATGCGGATCTTTGACCGCAGATGCGGAAAAAGCTGGACAGAGCATATATGTTATTTCATTCGCAAGTTTGGGTTATTCCACCATTTTTGACTTCGACCTTGGAGCTTTTGGGGCGATTCTGAAGAGAGAATCAAGAGACTTCATTAAGATAAGGAATTTCGGACCTAAAACACATTTCTATGGTGGTATTTCATGAATTTAGACTGAAATTAAAGGAATATAAGGGCTAAAAATTGAGGATTAAGGCTTGAGTTTAAGAGGCCTTAGATTGAGGATCTAAGGGGTCATTTGAACTTCGATTTTGGTATTCTTGATAGGCATAGACTCGTGGGGAGATAAGGAATCTAATGATGTGAAATTTTCTGAGTTTCTAGAAGGGGCTCGGGTTTTGCTAATTTCGGATTTTTTGGTATTTTTCGATTGTTTTCGCTTGGGCTTTGTTCCCTTGGCATGTTGTGATGTATTCGTTCTGATTTTGGATAGATTCGACGCGCGTGGAGGCCAATTTGAGGGGCAAAGGCATCGCGAGCTAGAGATTTAACCGGTTCGAGGCGAGTAATGATTGTAAATGATGCTCTGAGGGTTTGAAACCCCGGATTGCACATCGTAGTGCTATATTGAGGTGAGACACATGCTTGATGGCGAGCGTGGGGTCGTGCACTATTGGGGATTATGACTTGGTCCATCCTGATTGATGATTTTACCGCATATTTGACTGAAACTTATTTGCTATCTTCATTATTTGGGCTGATTGTCATATTTGGGTTTCGTGCCAACTATTTGAACCCTTCGGGGATTTTAATTACTATTTCCTCATTGTTTTGACTTATTACTTGAACTCAGTCATTTTATTTTCCACTGTTTTACTACTCAGCCATATTTACTCAGTTTTAAGACTTAAATAATATTTTAAATGATGTTTTGGGCTGAGAAATACTATTTTACTAATGCCCAAGGGGCTTGTGAGTATGTTTGACTGAGTAAGGCCGATGGCCTAATTGTGAGGAAACACTGATACTGATTTGAGGCCGAGGGACTGAGATATGTACGCCACGAGGTGGCTTGTTCATATCGTTTATGAGGCCGAGGGCCTGAGATATATATGCCACGAGGTGGCTTGGCTGATATGAGGCCGAGGGCCTAGATTTGATGCCACGAGTTGGCTTGATATTGCGCTTGGACCGTAAGGGACGCCTCCCGGAGTCTGTACACCCCCAGTGAGCGCGAGTACCCATTGTGATGTTAGATATAGCCTGTAGGGCTGATATTGTTCTATGTGATAGCCCGAGGGGCTGGTATTGTTCTATGTGATTACCCGAGGGGCTGGTACCGTTCTATGTGATTGCCCGAGGGGCTATTATTGTTCTGAGATATTGCCCAAGGGGCGGAGTTGTTTATATTGTGCCCGAGGGGCGAACCTTTATGTGTTTACCTTTCATATTTACTTGTCATTTTACCTGTTAAACTATGGTATTTGTGCCCGAGGGGCGGATTTTCTGTGCTTATATGCACAAACAGTTTTGTATTCATTTGCGTAATTGTTGAAAAAGTCATTTTCAAAGAAGTTTAAACTAAGCTAAGATATTTTAAGAGATTTTTTACTGCCTCACTATTTTCCTTACTGATTTTGGACTGCTTCTATGCAACATCTTGATATGCTTTACGTGATTTTTTGCCTTCAGTCTTTATTAATATTTGTTACTCACTGAGTTAGAGTACTCACTTTACTCCCTGCACCTTGCGTGCAGATTCAGGTATTTATACACCTGGTAGCGGGTTTTGGTTTATCGGAGGCAGGGTCATCGGAGTTTAGCAAGGTAGCTGCCGGCGTTCGCAACATTGCTCTTCTCTCTCTTCATTTCATTAGTCCGTATTTGTACACTTTAGGTCTTCAGTTGTATTTATACCCTAGTAGATGCTCGTGACTTATGACACCCCGGTTAGCGCTGTGTCGGGTTGTATTTCCGCTACTTATTATCACTAAATCATGTTTAGATTGCTTTTATATTGTTTAACTGGTTTAAAAGGCGAATTGGGTTTGATTGGCTGGCCTTGTCTTCACGAGAGGCGTCATCACGACCGAGATCGGGGTTAGGGTCGTGACATCATTGTCTCTAGATTTCAACACTAATCACTCTTTAATTCTACGCTCGTGCCACTAGGTATATTTATTAAGATGGTGGGGGCCGTGATGGGGGGCTATTTGTCCGTCTTTGCTTGTATAATAGATGATTTAGTGAATAGAGCTTTAGCTTATACTCAAAAAATTAAATCATCACTTCTTATAAGTCATAAAGTATTTATGTTCACTGTCTAATGACGGAATTGGACAAGCCATCATAATGGCTGTAGCATAAGATCATAAAATATAATTTATCTTGATTATGAGAATGGTATAGTTTTGATTTCTTGTGCTAGTACATTTTATGGTTATGGAACGGACCAAGTAAAGATAAATATTTTATAATGACTAAATAAAATAATTCTCTAGTCCATTGAATGTACTTATACTCTTAATCTTGATATAATAATTCTTAGTTATGTATAGGCAGAATAGCCTAAATGGCACCTATACTTGTGCCACTTTGTCATGCCGGTCCCCAAACTTGACAATTTGCCAATTGAACACTTATAGCCCGTTTGGCCAAGCTGCAAAAATCAGCTTATTTTGAGAAGTGTTTTTTTCAAAAGTGCTTTTCTCAAAAGTACTTTTGGTGAGAAGCAGTTTGTGTTTGGCTAATTAGTTTGAAAAACACTTCTGAGCATCAATTATTGTTTGGCCAAGCTTTAAAAACTGCTTCTAAGCGTATTTTTCTCAAAAGTGCTTCTCAAAAAAGTGCTTTCGGAGAGAAACTACTTTTTTCTGCTTCTGGTTCTCCTGAAAAGCACTTTTTTCCTTCCAAAAGCTTGGCCAAACACCTCAATTTTTGGCCAAAAGTACTTTTGGCAAAAAAAAAGAAGCACTTTTGGCCAAAAAGAAGCTTGGCCAGACATGCTATTACACTCCTTCAAACCGTATATAATAAACGCTTATGATAGGAGGATGTCAGTGCGTGTAATACAATCTCTTCTACATTGGCTGTCACGTCAAAAAATAACAATGTGTAGATGCCATGTCATATAGTAGGTTAAAAATAATTAAAATCAAAAAATAAAAAATAAAAATAAAAACAAAAACAAAATTCAAACATTAATTCCCTAATCCCCTCCCTCATTGATTTCTCTCTCTCTCTCCCCTCACGTTCTTTCTCTTGCCCATCTCGCTTCTCTCTCTCTCTCTCTCTCTTCATGCTCTCTCTCTCTCTTCATGTTCTTACTCCTTTTCCCTTCCAATTCTTCCCTTTTTATATTGTAGAAATAAAATTAAAATGATTAAAGAAAGAAAGCGAGGTAAAATTAATTTTTTTTCCAGATCGAAAAGTGAGAGAAGAAGTTCAGTGGTCCATTTTCATGGCTGATGGCGTTAGGTGGCGTAGAAGAAGTTCGATGGTCCATTATTCGTCCAACTCGAAAATTAATACCCGTTGCCCCTTTAGTATATTTTTGACTTGTTCAGGATTCAAGAGTGGTAAAAAAATGATACCATAGGTATACAGAGATGTTTAAAGGAACTTCTGGGATTGAATTTTTTTTTGAAGGGTGGAGTGGGGAAGAAGAAGAAGAAGAAGAGACGACAATATCTCTTTTGTTTTTTTTCCTTTTTGACTTATTTTATCTTTATCTTTTTAATTTATTTCTCATTTTTATTTTAATAATTTTTTTTCTTCTTATTTTAATTATTTCTTGTTCAAAATCTTCATATGCACGCTCGTCCGCGTGAATTACATCCACTTTGTCTAGCTCAACTATTTTGTTACCACATGTGATTGGTCAACGGTCAGAGGGGTTTAAAATATAAGCTTTAATCAAGTTAAAGTATGTGGATGAAAACAAGTGAAGTAGGAGGACCGACATGACAAAGTGGGACAAGTATAGGTGCAATTTAGGCCATTCTACCTTATGTATATTATATATTATTATAATTTATTAAAAGACGAGCTTCTTTTGTAGGTCAATTTACCTAGTAAATAATATAATTTGGTGAAACAATAATTAGTTAATGAAATTCATGCATCAATTTAGAGATTGATGATACACTTTTAGGAAAGTTTATAAGTTTTCGTATGTAAATCCGGCTGATAATTTTGTTTTTCTTAGGGAGTACCTTGTCCTCCAATATCGGACTTTTCAGCGCAATTTTAAATCTAATCAGGTCTCAATACGAATATTGAATACCGAGAAATTGTAATACCTCATATTAAAGTTAGGGTATATTGGTATTTTAGTCCTAACTTAAACATTTTATTTATATAAAAAAAAGAATAAGAAAAGAAAGAAAAAAGAAAGGGAAAAACCTAATTGATTAAAAGAATGGGCAAAAGCCCTGGAAGAGATGAACGACAAGAAAAGAGGAATTTAGGGGAAGGAGAAAGAGGCGAAGAGCTTCTCGTAGAAATAGAAGCAATTACAAAGTCATACATAAAGTCTCAAATACACCAACTGAAATATTGACATTGAAGAGAAAGAGGAAGTAACGTTTGGGTCTGCAATTTCGGTGTGATATAGAGAAGCAGGGAAAAGCTTTAAAGTTTTAACAAGTTTCTTTCAGCTCGAGCAGTATCAGTTCTTCTCTACAGGTTTGCTTGCCCTCATTCTCTGGTTTATAGAAAAAATTATTGGGTAGTGAATGTTGTATAATAATAATAATAATAATAATAATAATAATAATAATAATAAAAACTATTATTGGCAGTGATTCTATTTAGTTTAGACTTGGATATCATGTAGTGTTAAAAATTGAATGAAAATATTTTATGAAAGGTTGAAATCGACAGAGTATGGATCAGTTTAAGTGAAAAACTCTTGACAAAAGCTACTTCTATAAGGGCACGATATAGTTATTAACTTAAACGAGCTTTAGAAGTTTTAAAAGCAGTCTGGTATTTCCTTCTACAGAAACTTTACTTTAGGCTAAGAAATTTATATATGACATAAGGAACGTGATTAAGGCATAGAAGTACTCTCGGGTAGAGTGGGAAAATCCAATTTGGCAAATCAAGAGTCAAACAAGAAATCGTAAGGGCTGGTTATTTTGATTTGGTATGTTGATGGTTCACGAATGATACATAGATTGATTTTAACACAATTTAGGTGATTGAAGAAGTCGAACGGATTGCTTGTGGTGACACATTCGGTAATTTGGCACAAGTCTTGTAAGTAGTAATCTTACCACAATTTGTGTTTTCATAACCTGCATGATTTATGTATAATTTTGAAAATAAATATATTACCGATGCTTGAAATTTCATGTGGGACAAGTTCTTTACTTGATATGATACCGAACAGTTTACTTGAGATGTTTACTGATTAATCTAATTGTTTTCACTGTTACTAGATATGTTTTACTGTTACTTGAGACATGATTACTGTTCCCGAAATAAAATTTTCAGATTTAATAACAAATGATATGCCCTTTATTATTTTGAAAATGCTTTTGTACAAATATTTACTATTTACAAGAAAGAGTATAAATGGGAGGAGACTTTGAAAGATCCCGTAGCTAAGGCGGGTTCGTTAGACCTGGTGCACCTTGTATTTACAGATTACTGATTACCGATTAGAGTTATAGCCCTCGCTAGTGGGAAGATAGAACTAACATACGGTTACAGTTTTCCCTCGAGTAGGGACCTACAGTTATATTTGACTCCTTTTACGAAAGGGTCCACACAGTGATACTGATTACATGATCATTTCTTGAAAACCTCTCAAAAATAAAGATTTGCTATGATAACGGGTTACCGAGTTTATTACCGATTTGTTAAATTGATTTATGTTATAGGGAACACATGAATAGACTGATTATATTTACCGTTTTAGAAAGGGCATTCTTATGATATTTTCTGGTTAATATACTAGCATGCTTTCTGACTTGTCCCCATTAAAAATGGCTGTGGTTAAGTGTTATTACTCACTGAGCTAGCAATTCACTCCCCGCTATATTTTTTTTTTACAAAGACTTCAGTTGACGCGAGTGAGGATTTCATTAATTAGAGTATACGATTTGACAAATTTTTGATGAGCCCCTCACTTGTTCGCGTGGGCAAAGTGTTTATCCATTTGTTATGTTCTTTTCTTTAAAACTCTTAGAGTCACTCCATTGTCATTTTGTTAGTGTCATGAGTATTCGTTCATAATTTTAGAACTATGACTAGTATTAGATTCTCTTATAGTATTTTGGAGATGAATTTAAGATTATTGTGTTACAAGTAATTGATTAATAGTGGTGAGTAACTGTTTGATTAGTTGATGAAGAATATGGGATATTTTGGTTAATATAGGTTGGTTTTGTTGTTGATTTTTGAGACAGGGTAATTTTTTGGATAGTACTAAAACAAGGGAAACTCTGCCCGATTTTCTGTAAATTTTCGTTAACGCTTGCTTTGGGATCTTACCCCTTTGCCCCGGTCAAGGCCCTAAATTGGATCGTAACAGAAATCCAAAGAAATACAAGGTAGTAGACTAATATGCTTTCCCCCCCTCGTTTGGACCCAAAAAAAAAGTATATTAGCATGTCGTTTTCGTGGAAGCCGCATCTTCTTGAAAAGGAATAATCAAAACCTGTTCCAACTTTATTGAGACTTGGACTTCCGTTGTTTATGCTCTATGTCCCTATTTTACTTGCACTGAGAAACACGCGGACGAAATGGTTAAAACACAAAAGTTACTCCCAAATGTGGACTCTAACAAATAAATTTTAAAATCAAGTTTTTTTTGTTATGAACAATAAAAGAAGAAGAAGAATATTGTAGAGAAAAGTAGGGAGAGAAAATTCTTATTGATTTGGAATGAATTATAATGGAATAAAATCTCTTTATTTATAGGAAAAGAGTAACCTAGTCACCAAGTAAAATCCCTAAAATCTCTCTAAAATATAGACATTCACCATAAATATAATAATATTTATAACACTCCCCCTTGAATGTCTATTCAACCGATAATGTACCTCGTTAAAACCTTAACTAAAATAAAACCCAATGGGAAAAAATTCTAGAAAAGGAAAAAGAGTATACATATCTAACAATTCGCCTTTTGGTTGCCTCATTAAAAACCTTGCAAGGAAAACCCAGTGAGACAAAACCTTGTAAGAAAAAAAAGAGTACAACACGTATTAACTCCCCCTAATAAGAGCATGAATTCACATCTTTAAGCCTTCGCATTCCAATCTTGTGCACTAGCTTCTTGAAGGTTGACGTCGGCAAATATTTGATGAATAAATCACCCATATTAACTCCAATGAATATGTTAACCTTGAAAATTCTCGCTATTATATTATCATGCTTATAATTATAGCAAGATACAAATTTGCGCAAATTGTACTTAGGATGTGACACTTCAGGACCAAGAATTGTATATACTTTAAGAGATTTAAATCCGTCAAGAATTGTCATATAAGTTAAGTCATATATAAGCCATTTAAATAGATTTCAGATGCATATCAACTTTTCATGTCATGCTAGACATATAAGATAAATAAAAGTGATTGCACACACTATTGACTTTATACTTTCAAGTATTTGAACTACATGTCCAAAACAACATGTCTTTCATATGAAACCAATTCTATTCGAATTGTTTCTTAGACTTAAGCTCCTCATATATATTTGAAATTATCATAGATGTCGTCTACGAACATTTTATATCAGTTCCAATCTCCTTATTTTTCATAAAGACATAACATAGAGATCTCTTCATTCATATTTTAGGTACCTGAATCTCTCATGAGATTTTATGAAGTGTCATGTCATGTGATCTTCTAGATCACTTGCCTCCTTTATTATGATCATTTGCTCATCTTCTTTATCAAGAATTTTATTTGAAACCGATTTGTCTATACGCTTTAAGAGTACCATAGACTTTGTCTTTCTAGGACTTAATAGGATCATTTGCAATGAGAATATAGTTACTTTCTTTGGGTTAGCAAATGCGTCTGGTATGCTTTGCAATATATTGCAAATGAGTTAACTTTTTATGAGCTTCAAGTTCATATTATCTTATTCGATGATCTACATGTACAGATGATAATTCATTCCAAGTAACTTTTTTTCAAATGTTTATCACGTCTCCCCCTCATGTTAGAAAAACTAACTTGTTTCCTCAACTTTGAGAACCCATCTTTGTGTTTTACGGTGTTAATCAAAATATACACCGCATATCAATAATAATAAGATAAAACTATTTGGTTCCTGACCCTGAACCACTTGTGAGGAAAGAATGTAATATACTTTCGAATATAACATACATCAAACTGATATAGGTAACTTTGTTCTCATAAGCAACAATTTAGCTATTAAGTGGAGGCACTCAATAAATTATTTTGCTAAATCACTTGTGATGTAAACCAACTTATCAAGATGAAGTGTCTTGAATAGAAATCTGAAATTATGCTTTAAATTAAATTATTGAGCAAATTACCTCACAAACATCTGCGGGTTAATAATAGTCGCACATGTAACCATTTCATAGATACATGTTATGTCGTATACATGGCAAGTAAATGAGCCCATATTCACCTTTGAAAATTTTCAGAATTTATGGGATTCAATCCCAATTTTAGTTGGTATATTAATTAATAAGAACAAGCAACATAAGAGAATTCGTAAAGAACTTTCTAGTTCTTTAATATTTACCCATGTGAATTCTCTTTTATTTTTTGCACATCATACTTAAATTAACATGGCTAAATCAATTATGCCAACTGAATAGATTATCAATATTGATAAAGTTCAGATTTATACCATGACCTTTGCAATTATCAATAAACTCCAAGTTTATTATGATATGGGTTTTTATTATGATATGAGTTTTTATATCAATAAACTTCTACTTTATTATGAAATTCTTTTATTTGTGTAGTACAAATTGGAGAATAAAGCGGGTAGCTTTTCACATACATGTTACCCCGCTATAAGTTGTAGTAATAGAAGATATTAAATTTTTTCTTTATTTATAGTCTCAATATAACCAATCGCTTTCGTGAATACTTTAGAAACTTAATAAGTTTCTTTGAGACTTGCTACAACAAAATACCTTATTGATAATCAATTTTATTTCTCCAAAATGGTATAATTGGCTCTTTTATTGCTTTCAATTAATTTTGTACTACCACATATTCATCAATATCCATATGGTGAATATCTCTTTCAAGGAGAAAGTTATACCATTATGGTCATGGTCAAATTTGTTGCTTCTATTACTTTTGCCATGTAATAATCGCATTGCATAATATTTTGGCTAGTCACAATAGGTATGTGATCAATGACCATTTATGCCATAATAATGAAATATTTTTTATTTCATCTCAAACTTCCTTTTAGAGGTGAGTGTGGTATATTCACTACCACTAGCACGTTCATATTCTTCCAAGAATAAATATGCATTCATAAATCAGATGTTGTCACATTCACATCATGAATGGACCATAATCATCTATATGTACTTTATAAAATCTCATGTCAAATCGATGACAAATATTACTTTCACAGAGTGAAGGACTATTTTAAGAATCCTTATTATTCTCATTACACAATGATGATGATTATAATTTCATCTATTACCACATCCACATCCATTGATACCTTTACGGTAATAATTTTGTCTTCTTTCAGACTTATCATATACTGCTATCATATTCTCTTAAAGGAATAAGAATGAAGCAAATTCAATTGGACGAGTTTCACTTTTTCTGCCTATAATCATATATGAGTTTGATTATGGCAAGACATAGAAATTTTACCACTTCGAGTGGTTATAATTTCTTGCAAACTCTATTAGAGTTATAATCAAAGTTTATTGTCTTTGCTTCTATTTAAAATCAAATACAGAATTTCAAGAATTTAAAAGAGAAAAATAAAGTAAAACACTTACCTTAAATCCATAATCTAATCATGAAGGAAGTTCATAGAACAATTAAAAATCATTATGCTCAATCCAAAGCTTCTACTCAATTGGTTGGAGTCTTGTGCTGATAACTTATTGTGAATAATAAAAGTAGTTTGTTGGTGCTTTATGGTGCACCTTGGTTGGTCTCATTGTGTAGTATTAACTATTGAAGTTTCATAATTATATAGATCTTCAGTGGTTATGATTTGAGGTATGAATGTTGTGGATGGTTTAAGCTAAACTATGAAATACTTGTTCTTATTTTGTTATTGGTACTTATATGTTGGGATCGGGTTGCACATCGCAATAGGAGGAATAAGGGTGAACGGTGATTGTCTGGTAGGAGTGGGTTGCACGCCGCAACAAGGAGTAATAAGGGTGTACAAGTGGGATCGTGTTGCGCGCCGCAACATGAGGAATAAGGGTGATATATTGAGGAGCAATAAGGGTGGACAGGTGGGATCGGGTTGCACGCCGCACAAGGAGTAATAAGGGTGAATGTTCATATTGTTATTGATTATATGGTGGGATCGGGATGCGCACTGCATCATTTGTGGTTATATATTCTTCTTTTGCTGAGATTCATTATTATGTTTTTGAAACTCTCTTAAGGATTAGTTATAGCTGAGTATTGGTAGGACGACTATCCGTATTGATTTTATGCAAGTTACTGATCTATTTCATTTAGTATTTTTTTTTTGCCTTATTATAAACTATTGCAGGATATATATTGTTTATGCCTTATTGTAGCCTCATTACTACTTCATCAAGGTTATTGTACTGATACTGCATACTGCATTTTCTGTGTAGATTTTGGAGCTAATTGTGGGTGATCGTGAGGTCGGTTGAAGATTCTATCTTCAGAAGACAAAAGGTAGACCTGTTGGCGTCCGCAGGCCCCGATGTCCCATTCTATATACCTTTTTATTCTATTTTATTTCGTTTCGAACAGATATAATTTCTTTCAAACCAGTATTTGTAGTTATTCGTATAATGTTCGTGAGCTGTGACACCAGTTCTAGGTAGTAACTGTTTCGGTTTTGTTTATAGTATAAAGGCAATCAGTTAATATTCTACTTCCGCTTTTATGTTTTCGTTGATTTAGTTTTGTTAAATTTTAACTATAAAATGTAAAGGGAAAAGGTGATTTTAACTCTAACATTGGCTTGCCTAGTGAGTACGATGTTAGGCACCATCACGGTCCTGACGGTGGGAATTTTGGGTCGTGACAATTTGGTATCAGAGCACTAGGTTGCTTAGGTAAATTCATGAACAGGCTTCGTAGAGGATGGGGGATCGGTACGGAGATATCTGTATTTATCTCCCAGAAGCTACAGAGTTTAGGAAGCATTTCATTTCTATTCTTCTCTATCGTGCGATGTTGTTCTCTTATTTCTAATTGAACTCTCTACTCTGTACTCTCACAGATTGCGAGAACACATACCTCTCCATCAGCTGATCAGCAGCCCGAGCCCCCAGTGATAGCTCCTATGGGGGTCAGAGGTCGAGGCTGTGCCAAAGACTGAGGCAAGGGCAAGGCTCAGCCCAGAGCTCGAGTAGCAGCACCAGCAACGGGACCTCAGGTGGAGTTTAACGATGAGGTTCCAACCTAGACCATTCCAACAGGACAAGCTCAAGTCCCCGAGGGGTTCATCGCCACCCCAGTGCTTCAGGATGCTTTGGTCCATCTTATGTGCCTTATGGAGAGTGTTGCTCAGACTGGCACATTTCTTGTAGCACCAGCCATCTCTCAGGCTGGGGGAGGAACTCAGACTCCCGCTACTCACACTCCGGAGCAGATGGCTCCCTAGTTTCAGATTCCAGTAGCTCAACCAGTTGGGGTAGTTCCGCCGGGTGTTGTAGTACATACCGGTGATGGATCAGCTATGTCTTCTAAGGCTCTGTGGAGATTAGATAGGTTTACCAAGCTTTTCACCACTACCTATAGCAGTACATCTTCAGAGGATCCCCAGGATTATTTAGACAATTGCCACAAGGTTCTACAGACACATGGGGATAGTGGAGACCAATAGGGTTGACTTTGTTGCTTTTCGTCTATCAGGTTCCACCAAGAAATGGTGGAGGGATTATTGTTTAGCCAAACCAGCTGGGTCACCAACTCTCACTTGGGATCAGTTCTCTTAGCTATTTTTGGAGAAGTATTTTCCTATCACTCAGAGGGAGCACTACCGGAGGTAGTTCGAGCATCTGCAACAGGGTTATATGACTATCACTCAGTATGAGACTCGATTTGTTGATTTGGATCGTCATGCTCTTCTTATACTTCCTACCGAGAGAAGGAGGGTCCGGAGGTTTATTGAGGGACTCACTCAGCCTATCAGATTGCAGATGGCTAAGGAGACAGGGAGCAAGATTTCTTTTCAGGATGCAACCAATGTAGCTAGGTAGGTTGAGATGGTTTTAGCTCAAGGGAGTGGTCAGGGGTCTGACAAGAGGCCTCGTCACTCCAATGGATTCAGTGGGGCCTCATCTTGAGGGTGGGGTACTTTTGGAAGAGGCCATCTTCCCAGGACGTTTCATTTAGCACATCAGGTATCTCATGGAGCTTCAGGGAATCGTGGTCCTTATGTACCTCCTTCAGGACAACCAGCTTATAGTGCAACGCCAGCTCTTATCAAAGCACCTCCTCTTCAGAGTTTTTATCGTGGTCATCCAGCCCGTCAAGGTCTGTCTCAGTTTTCTCAACCGCAATATTTGGATGGATGTTTCGAGTGTGGTGAGTATGGGCATATCCGGAGGACCTGTCCGAGATTACTAGGTTTTCAGCCACAGCATCAGGGTTCGCGTGCCATGGTTCTAGCACCAGTTGCTGCACCGCCTGCTCAGCCAACCAAAGGCAAATGTCAGGTAGCCAGAGGTAAGGGTTAGACTATTAGAGGTGGAGGTCGAGCCATTAGAGGTGGAGCCCCTCCAGCTAGAGGCCGTCCTAGAGATACAGTTCAGAGTGTTGGGGCCTAGCCCCAATGTTATGCTATTCCAGCCAGATCTGAGGCTTAGTCATCAAATGCAGTTATTACAAGTACAGTTTCAGTTTGCAGTAGAGATACCTCAGTTCTATTTAATTCAGGTTCTACTTATTCGTATGTGTCATCCTATTTTGCTCCCTATTTAGTTGTGTCTCATGATTCTCTGAGTGCTCCGGTGTATGTGTCTACACTTGTGGGAGATTCTACCATCGTAGATCGTGTCTATCATTCATGTGTGGTTGTCACTGGAGGTCTTGAAACTAGTGTAGACCTTTTGCTTCTCGATATGGTTGATTTTGATGTCATTTTGGGGATCGATTGGATGTCACCTTACCATGCTATATTGGACTGTCACACCAAGACAGTGACCTTAGCCTTACCGAGGTTGACTCTATTGGAGTGGAGAGGGACTCCTGGTCATTCTACAAGCAGGGTTGTTTCTTATATGAAGGTTCGACGTATGGTCGAAAAAGGGTATTTGGCTTATGTTCGTGATTCTAGTACCGAGGTTCCTTCCATGGATTCTGTACTAGTTGTTCGTGAGTTTCCAGAGGTATTTCCTGCACACCTGCCAAAAATGCCACCCGATAGGGACATTGACTTTTGCATTGATTTGGCTCCGGGCACTCAACCCATTTCTATTTCGCCATACCGTATGGAACCGCCAGAGTTGAAAGAATTCAAGGAGCAGTTAAAAGACTTGCTGGATAAGGGCTTTATTAGACCTAGTGTCTCGCCCTGGGGTGCGCCGGTGTTGTTTGTAAAGAAGAAGGATGGGTCGATGAGGATGTGCATAGATTATCGGTAGTTGAACAAGGTATCCATCAAGAACAAGTATCTGTTACCGAGGATTGATGATTTGTTTGATCAACTTTAGGGTGCCAAAGTATTTTTGAAGATTGATTTGAGATCTGGTTACCATCAGTTGAGTATTGGGGCATCCGATGTTCCTACAACAGCTTTTCGGACTCGGTATGGTCATTATGAATTCTTAGCGATGTCATTTGGGTTGACAAATGCCCCAGAACCGTTCATGGATTTGATGAACTGAGTGTTCAGGCCCTATTTGGTTTCCTTTGTGATTCTCTACATTAACGACATCTTGATATACTCTCGCAGCCGAGAGGAGCATGAGCAGCATCTTCGAACCGTTCTTCAGACTTTGAGAGATAACCAGTTATATGCTAAGTTTTCGAAGTGCGAGTTTTGGTTGAGTTTAGTTGCTTTCTTGGGTCACGTTATATCAGAGAGGGTATTCAGGTAGATCCGAAGAAGATTAAGGCAGTTAAGAACTGGGCCAGACCCATAATAGCTACAGAGATCCGCAGTTTCTTAGGATTGGCAGGCTATTACCGCTAGTTCGTGGAGGGGTTTTCATCTATAGTAGCCCCGATGACTGTCACACCTCCTTTTTGCGCGCCCGCCCCGAAGGGTAAGATGCGCGAGGGGAGTTTTTCCAATTTAAGTGACAATATTCGAAATGGGATTATTTATTTAATTCAGAGTCGCCACTCGGGAAAGGTTTGGCTTTTGGTGTCCCAAGTCACCGGTTTATCTTGAATCCCAAATCGAGGAAATTTTCGACTTTTCCAAATGAAGTCTGCGAACCAGAAATTCTAAGTAAGGAATTCTGTTGAGCCGAGGGAAGGTGTTAGGCACCCTCGAATCCCGTGGTTCTAGCACGGTCGCTTAAATTGTTATAATGGCTAAATATCTTATTTAAATACATGTTATGACTTACGTGCTTTTATTAAGTTTAAACCGCTTTTATTATTATCATTTATTTTTATAGAATTGCAACGTCGTGAAAATGCGTCTCGAACCGCGTCACAATCAATGTGCCCGTAGTTGTTAACACATTTTGACTCCGTTGAGACTTGGATTTGGGTCACATCAATGTGCACCCGATCTTAAGAATATAATTTACTTAAAGTCGCGCCTAAAGAATCTAAATGCGTTATTATCTTTGGGACGACAGTGGAATTCACTAAACAGTCCGTCCCAAATTCTAAGTATTTATCATGATCAATTATTGAGGGCCCCGCAATTTGCATTTTTATTCTGCGAGGCTCGTCTCATTATTTTAGAAAGGGTACCCTACAGTGGCTGCATTTCTACTACGTTTATCTTTAAAGAGAAGGATGATGCCGAACTTTGCTTGTTTGAACAAATACAGACTGAATCCTTATTATGTTTGCCGAACTTAAACTTGTTTGATTACTTGATTGATTGTTTATGAGGTGAGGGTTACCTCATGCTTTGTCTTCATCGAGGGAATACGCTTATTAATTGGCTAAGTGAGATTGCAAACAAACTGACAACATATATTGAGTTATGTTTAACGACCTCCCAGTTCTACTTTAACACTCTAAACTATTTGAAATTGATAAACGAAATCGGCTGTTTATTAGGAAAATTACTACTAATTGAACTCAAAATGACTATTAGTTTCTCTCAACAATCATCACATTGTTTTGAAACAAAGAATCTGTACCGAAACCTGATATCGAACCGGCATTGGAACAAATAAACTGACAAGCGAACTGGCATTCATAGCCAGACTTTTAATATGACTGCATGAGAGTTTGTTTGGGATACATCTATCCCAGACCTAATACCACAGATTTGTCAATTCAGTGGTCTAGGCAAAAATACATACAAGTGCTTGCCATGACTCTATGTTATACAGTCGTAACTAAACCAAACAGCATTATACTGAACTGAACGTATACCAAATCAAACATGCTGTCTATATCATATTGTTATTACTATTGAACAGTGCTATCTAACAGTCCATCTCAACAGAATGTATGCTAGTTTTATACAAAGTATTTGCGGTTTGCAGTAAAATACAATCCCAACTAACATTCGACCTATTTTTAACACCAATGTTATAACATGAACAGCTGTTCGTTTTCTTTATTTCTGCTTCAACTCCAAACTTTCAACAATACAAGGTTTCAGAGGTCGTGTACCTGGAAATATTGGACAGTTGAGGCAAAGAGGCAGTCAGCAGAGTACAATGACAACAAAATATGCAGCAGCAATCACAGCATTATCAGTAGCAGCAGGGCAGAATAGCAGCAGGCAAAACAATACAGCAAGGAACAGGCTTGAGTGCAGAGATGCAGCTATGGCCAATAGAAAGCAATAGCCAAATAACAGCAACACCCAATGGAGTAGAATCAAAACTCTAGACAGACCAAACCAGTGGTAAACCAATGGAAACACTCGACTAACAGACACAACTGGAATTTCAAAGAATCAGAATTGATTTGAAACACGTTCAGCAGCTGAAAACCAATACTAATAGGAGGAAAAAGTTTCTGATTGTTGGTTGTATAGCTTCTATCCCTTAACCTCTCTCTATCTGTGTTTTTGTTTTTCCTTTTCAGCTCTTAAGGTTCCCAATCCCCTCACTGTATGTGTATATTTTCTTTTTCAGGTCTGATCCTCTCTCTCTTCTGATTCTATCCCCCCCTCTATCTCCCAGGTCCTCCTCTTTTATAAGCCCTCCTTACCCCCTTTTAACAGCCTGTTTTCGAAATGTCACAGTACTCCTCCCATGTGTCTTTTACCTTTTTTCAATTCCAACTTTAGCTAATTAAGTATTAAACCCCATCAACATTCCCTGGCAGATTTCACTTTTAAAAGATTTAAATACTTCTTTAAACTAAAGCCAAGTATGGGCAGTGGAATGTATCTGACAGCATATGCTGTCAAATTGTTTAAAACTTAACAAAGGCCTTTATGCAGGCCACAGGCTGTGCACAAAGCACATGAGGTGCATTAATGCACATGCTGTGCACGAGTGCACATGCCTTCCAATTCAGAATTTAAACCAAACAAATCTTTTTACATTACTGATAAATTCAAACAACTATAAGTAAACAAAAACTGGTTCTTAAGTGACTCAACGAATGCTTAGCAGAAGTAAATCGATTTGTTATTGTTCGGACAGTTGAAATTAATTGACGACACATGTCGACTCGACTATATTAGCATTAACATACACAATCGTAACCAAAAATCCGACATTTAACAGTATCGACCCATAATTCGAATTATACTGACTGAACAAAGTGGTACTCGAGGAACCAATTGCTCAGTCAACATTTGAAGCTCAATTATTGTACAACAAATACATATGTCTTATCAGAATAGGAGGGGGGGATTTTAGACAAACAAACAGAAATTCAGGCAAAGCGGTTGAAGCACAGTTGATAGAAGTCAAGGACAGAAGACGAACATACCCTTACAACAATCAAACGAACCAAAACAAATAAAGAAAAGAATGAACTCACCTTAAACCTTGAAAATCAAGACCTTAAACTCGGACTTGGCCAGGCCTTTCTTAAGGCTGAACGGACTTTAAACGAAGTGTTTCTCAGATGAGAAACACTTTGATTAAAGTCCATTAGACCTTAATCTCTTTGGTTGAACCAATGACGGAGGAACACAAAATTTTCAAAACTTAGATCTGGGATTCAGGCTTCCCTGGTCAGATTCGGACCAAACCAAGTATGGTTTGGTCACGAGGGGGGTCTGGGGAGTATCTGGTGTGAAGCTGGGGTTAAACCGTGTAGATCGAGTTTCGACTCGAATCTTCAAACGAAGATTCGAGAAGGTGGGGAGGGATTCGAACTACAGGGTTAATGGATTCATGTTCAGGAAGGCAAGGGGGTTCTAGGGTGTTAAGGGGAAGGTCACCGGCGTCCATGCCGCCGGCTTTCATGGTGGAGGATACAGGGGCGGCTCTAGGGTTTGATGGGGATGAGGTTGAAGACGGGAGCTGGGGTATCTGATGGGGGGGCAGGGTAAGGTTATAGGCTTATATATGGAATAGGCGGGCTGATCTCAGCCATCGGATTAACTGGAATCAATGGCTTGGATCTAAAGGCCTCGGGGAAACGATGTCGTTTCAACTAAAGGGAGTTTGGGTTGGTCCGGATGGAAACGGGTCGGGTTCTGTTCGTGGGTATAGGAAAGTGATCTTGGCCGTTGATCAATCTGAGATCAACGGCCTAGATCAGGCACGACTCAAAACGACGTCGTTTGGACGTCTTGGGCATCAGGTGGCCTGGACCGGGTAGGCCTGGGTCTTGGGCTGTTTGTTTGGGCCAATTTTAATAAATTGGCCCAAGTCCGGAAAGGCAGGGTCCTTTTCTTTATTTTTATTTTATTTTATTTTATTTTATTTATTTCCTTTTCCTTATTTATTTTAAAAACAAAACTAAGCCAAAAAATTAAATTAAAATTAAATACACACTCAATACAATTATTTGCACACACACTAAAATATTTCAAAACAGGTAAAGTCAAACCAAATAAAATCACGGACGAAGATGCCTATTCATGATTTTCTATTTAACGACCGGATTACGGTTCGAATTATGCAGGACACATATATATTTTTTTTGAATTTTATTTTAAAAAGTAAATAAATAAAAAATGGGCCGAAGTCACAAATAAATCAACAAGGTGCCGCACAGAAATCCAAAATTGTACAGCAGGGCCAATTATTATTTTTTATTTCTTTTTGGAGCGATTGTCGTGCGAAACAAAAATCACGTGCTCACAATGACCAGGTTGACTCATAAAGGTGCCCCGTTCAAATGGTCGGACGAGTGTGGGGTGAGCTTTCAGAGGCTCAAGACTGTTTTGACTATGGCATCAATGTTAGTGTTACCCACCAGTTCAGGATGTTATACCGTATATTGTGATGCATATCATATTAGGCTTGGTGCGATATTGATGCAGAATGGCAAGGTTACTGCATATGCTTCGCTGCAGTTGAAGATTCACGAGAAGAATTATCCAGTTCATGACTTAGAGTTGGCGGCCATTGTTCACGCGCTGAAGATTTGAAGGCATTATCTGTATGGCGTGTCATGTGAGGTGTTCACGGATCATAAGAGTTTGCAATATTTGTTCAAGCATAAGGAGCTCAATTTGAGGTAGAGAAGGTGGTTGGAACTATTGAAAGACTATGATATCACCATCTTGTATCATCCGGGGAAGCCAATGTGGTGACGGATGCCTTGAGTAGGAAGTCATCCAGTATGGGCAACCTTGCGTATATTCCAGTGAGTGAGAGACCGCTTGCATTAGATGTTCAGGCTTTGGCCAATTAGTTCTTGAGGTTGGATGTTTCTGATCCCAATCATGTTTTAGCTTGCACAGTCACTCGGTCTTCTT
The DNA here is from genome assembly GCF_000715075.1 of Nicotiana tabacum. Lineage (NCBI taxonomy): Eukaryota > Viridiplantae > Streptophyta > Magnoliopsida > Solanales > Solanaceae > Nicotiana > Nicotiana tabacum. The sequence continues at coordinate 146,425,285 of NC_134090.1, forward strand.
TGTTTGAGCATATCAGGGAGCGGCAGTATAATGACCATCATTTGCTTGTCCTTAGGGACACAGTGCAGCACGGAGATACCAAGCAGGTTACAGTGGGAGATGATGAAGTTCCGAGGATGCAGGGTTGTGTTTGTGTGCCTAATGTAGTGGCCTTCGTGAGTTGATCTAGAGGAGGCCCACAGTTCCCGGTATTCTATTTACCCGGGCAACGCCAAGATGTATCCGAACTTGTGGAAGCATTATTGGTGGAGGAGGATGAAGAAGGATATAGTTGCATATATAGATCAGTGTTTGAATTGTCAACAAGTAAAGTACGAGCATCAGAGACTTGTTGGTCTATTTCAGAGGATAGAGATTCCCTAGTGGAAGTGGGAGCGTATCACTATGGATTTTGTTGTTGGACTCCCACAAACTCAGAGGAAGTTTGATGCAGTTTAAGTCATTGTGGATAGGCTGACTAAGTTAGCACATTTCATTCCTGTGGCAGTTTCCTATTCTTCGGAGCGGTTGGCAGAGATTTATATTTGGGAGATCGTTTGTCTTTATGGTGTGCCCTTGTCTATCATTTCCGATCGAGGTATGCAGTTTACCTCGCATTTCTGGATGCTAGTGCAGTGTGAGTTGGGTACACAGGTCGAACTGAGCACAACATTTCACCCTCAGACGGACAGGCAGTCCTAGCGTACTATTCAGATCTTAGAGGATATGCTCCGCGCTTGTGTTATTGACTTCGGAGGCTCTTAGGATCAGTTCTTGCCGTTATCGGAGTTTGCCTATAACAACAGTTATCAATCGAGCATCCAGATGGCCCCTTGTGAGGCATTATATGGTAGATGGTGTCGATGCCGATTGGATGGTTTGATCCGGGCGAGGTTCGGTTTTTGGGTACAGATCTAGTACAGGATGCCTTGGATAAGGTCTAGATCATTCAAGATAGGCTTCGTGCGGCTCAGTCAAGGCAGAAGAGTTATGCCGACCGTAAGGTTGGTGATGTTTCATTCATGGTCGAAGAGAGAGTGTTGCTTCCTGTGTCACCTATGAAGGGTGTGATGAGATTTGGAAAGAAGGGAAAATTGAGCCCTAGGTTCATTGGGCCTTTTGAGATTCTTCGGAGAGTGGGTGAGGTGGCTTATGAGCTCGGATTGCCACCCAGTTAATCAGCAGTTCATCCAGTATTCCATGTGTTCATGCTCCGGAAGTATCATAGTGATCCATCCTACGTGTTAAATTTCAGCTCTATCCAATTGGACAAGGATTAGACCTACGATGTGGAGCCGGTAGCTATTCTATACCAGCAGGTTCGCCAATTGAGATGAAAGAGTTATCCTTCAGTTCGTATGAAGTGGAAGGGTCAGCCTGTTGAGGTAGCTACCTGGGAGTTCGAGTCCGATATGCAGAGCAGATATCCCCATCATTTTCCCAGCTCTGGTATTTTTCTATGTCTGTTCGAGGACGAACGATTGTTTTAGAGGTAGACAATGTGATGACCCAAGTGGTCATCTTGTTATTTAAAAGTTAATTCTGTGTTCCGAGGTCCTAAAACCCCCTTTTATCTCTTTTCAGTTTGTGTGTGCAGTCGGGGCGCGATTTCGGAAAGCCTTTATGTGGAAAATTGATAAAATAATAATTTTTGGCTTAAAAAGTTGATTGTAGTTGACTTCGGTCAATGTTTTGGATAAACGGACCAAGACCCGTATTTTAACTGTCCCGATGGGTCTGCAGTAAAATATGGGACCTGGGCGTATGCTCGAAATTGAATTCCAAGGTCCCAAGCCCCAGAAATAAATTTTTGATGAAAAATTGTAAGACTAAAAATATAATAATTTAAAAAATTTGATCTTGTTGGTATGGGGCCCTTATTTTGGTTCTGGATGCCGGTACAGGTTTATTATAATAATTAAGTCATGTTTGTAAAATTTGGTGAAAAACAAAGTTTATTTGATGTGATTCGGATCATTAAGTTGAGAAAATAGAAGTTTTGAGGCTTACAAGATTTCGGATCACCCCTTTACTTCTTTTTACAAGATTTTATCCTAGAACCTAGGATTTTCATGGTGGAATTGAGAATTTTGGGTAGAACTTAGGAATATTGAAATTTGGGAATTCAGACCTCGAAGTGGGGTCGGATTCTAAAACCAATTGTGTATCCGGGCTCGGAGATGAATGGGTAAACGGGTTTTGGTTCGAATTTTGTGTTTGGACCAAGCTGACCCGGTGTTGATTTTTGACTTTTTGGGAAAAATGTTGGGAAACCTTTAATTATGCATTGGAATTGATTTCTTTAGTATTTATTGATGTTGTTAAGTTAATTATGACTAGATACGAGTGGATTGGAGGTGGAATCTAGAGGTAAAGTGGTATTTGAGCTTTGAAACACCCATTGGCTTGAAGTAAGTATTTGGTCTAACCTTGACTTGAGGGATTAGGGATCCCCGACTTGCTTGCTATGTTAAATTCCATGTGTGTGGCATATTGGTATGGTGACAAGTACCTATGCGCCACCAAATTATTGTTTTAGCCTGTTCCCTTCCCTATTTTTCTAAATATTATTTCCTGCCTTAATTTCTACTTGCTCATAAATGTTTCCATGTCTAATTGATTCATGTTAACTGTTGTTTTTTCCTATTAAAGTATTAACTGTTCGTAGTTCCATTTTATTACCTTGTTGGTTTAAGTTGGTTTGTTGGTGCTTCATGGTGCACCTTGGTTGGTCTCGTTGTATAGTATTAACTATTGAAGTTTCATAATTGTATAAATCTTCAGTGGTTATGATTTATGGTATAAATATTGTAGAGGGTTTGAGCTAAACTGTGAAATACTTATTCTTATTTTGCGATTGGTACTGATATGTTGGGATCGGGTTGCACACCACAACAGGAGGAATAAGGGTGAAATGTGATTCTTTGGTGGGAGTGGGTTGCACGCCGCAACAAGGAGTAATAAGGGTGGATAGGTGGCATCGGGTTGCGCGTCACAACAGGAAGAATAAGGGTGACATATTGAGGAGCAATAAGGGTGGACATGTGCGATCGGGTTGCACGGCGCAATAAAGAATAATAAGGGTGAATGTTCATATTGTTGTTGATTATATGGTGGGATCGGGATGCGCGCCGTATCAAGTGTTATTTATGTATTCTTTTATACTGAGATTCATTATTATGCTGTTGAAACTCTCTTAAGGATTGGTTATAGCTGAGTATGGGTGGAGAACGCCGGAATTCGTATTGATTTTATGCAAGTTACTGTTCTATTTCATTCAGTATTTTCTTTTTGCCTTATTATAAACTGTTGTAAGATATATATTGTTTATGCATCGCTGTAGCCTCGTCACTTCTTCGTCGAGGTTAGGCTCGACACTTACTAGTACATGGGGTCGATTGTACTGATACTGCACATTGAACTTTCTGCGCAGATTTTGGAGCTGATGTGTGGCTGATCGTGAGGTCAGTTGCAAATTCTATCTTCAGGAGATCCAAGGTAGACCTGTTAGCGTCCGCAGGCCCTGGCGTCCCCTTCTATATCCCTTTTTATTCTGTTTTATTTCGTTTCAAACAGATGTAATTTCTTTCAAACCAGTATTTGTAGTTATTCGTAGAATGTTCGTGAGTTGTCACACCATTTCTGGGTAGTAACTTTTTCAGTTTTGTTTCTAATATAAAGGCAATCAGTTAATGTTGTACTTCCGCTTTTATGTTTTCGCTGATTTAGTTTTGTTAAATTTTAACTACAAAATGTAAAGAAAAAGGTGATTTTAACTCTAACGTTGGTTTCCTAGCGACTAAGATGTTAGGCGCCATCACGGTCCCAACAGTGAAAATTTCGGGTCGTGACAGAAAAGTAGGAAGAGAGAATTCTTATTGATTTGAGATGAATTACAATGGAATAGAACCCCTCTATTTATAGTAAAAAGTGACTTAGCCATCAAGTAAAATTCCTAAAATCTCTCTAAAATATAGACATTCACCATAAATAAAATACTATTGATAACATTTTTAACTTTTTTTTTTTAATTTTTTTTTGATTCCCCTTCTCTTTGTTCCCTCTTTGTTTGAGTATTGATCCTTTGGTGACTCGAACCCAGGATCATAAGGTTGTAGGTGTGTTAGGACCAAAATAATTAGGTGTCATGCGAAGGCTAGTAAATCAAACCTTGAATAGCGATAAATCATCCAACAAAAGACAAATATACCAAAAGAGACACAAACATTTAACGTGGTTCGGTCAATTGACCTACGTCCACGGCGGAGATGAGCAATCCACTATATAAAAGAGAGTACAAAATATCGAGAGAACAACCTCACGAAGAGACAAACACAAGTGACACACTAACACTTGTCCCGTAAAGTTCTCCCCTTAAACACAACTCTCAAACCCCATATGGCTACCTTGTGGATGCTACTGAATGATAACGACAGATCTTCAATTTATAGAACTCCAAACCTTTTCCTACAAGAAAAGGGACTAGCCAAATATGGAAGAATTATATTTTTCCTTTTAGGAAAAGAAAAATTCAATTATGGTAAATATGTTGTACTTTCCTTTATGAGATAGAAAAACCAAATCTGATAAGAAAATCTGGACAAACCCTAAGAAGGTGGAGGGTGCTATCTGAGCAACCTCAATTGTCAACTTTTGTTAATTTTTACGTATCTTCAGAGATCCTACACAAATTCTAAAATGGTGCCAAAATGGTCACTTAAAAAATGAACAACTTCTTTAAGGGGTCGTTTGGTTGGTTGAATATAATAATTCATAATTATATGCGAGACTATTTTATTTTACGTTTGGTTGAACTTTCGAATTTGGAATTAGCAATCTGGATTAGTTTATACTTACAAATCTACAATTGTACCATCATTTAACTCAGGATGGTCAATAGCAGTTCTTCAATTTGCGAGTCAAATCTCCAACTTATTGTTGGTGGTAAAAATATTGTGTCAAGATCGAGCTTATTTGGGGACGGAGGAAGTATAATGAAACCAATTTTTAGTTTTAAAGCTCTAATTAACACCATATGTAATGCGTATTAACCCCCCCCCCCCCCACCACACCCAAACCGCAAAGAAAAATCATATTATTTTCTTTAATTTTTCCAAAGAAAAAGAAAAGAAATAGTCAAATTTGGAATCAACTGGTCTAAGTGACCACTAGCTATAACAAGAAAAATCCAGCACATAAGATTGACGAATATTATTCTCAAAGAGGATTCTGGAAACTTTTTGACCTCTGCGAATTCCCAATTCTTTCAAGTCCCGTGTTCCTTATTGCATTTGGAAATGTTTTGTTAGTAATTTATGAGAGGTCCAAAATGGCATCTATCTTACAACATTTATATAATTTCATAGTAACTGTTATTTATCAATCTAAATACACATATATGGTATAATTTACTAATTGTTAAAAGCATAGATGCATTTTTATTCAACTTCTAGAATATATATAATGCTAGATGTTTAATTATAATGGCCAAATAGGAGTTGGGGGACAGAGTGAAGACATAATTTATTCTTATATACATATTGATATGTTATAATTCTTGTAATGATATTAAAATGATTAATTTAACATGTTATCACATGCTCATACATACCTTCCACATGTAATCACAATCCAACGCAAATTTGGTGGGAGAAAAATTATTATCCCATAAATAACTTTCACATGAAAATATTGAATATTTCAAACCAAACTTGATAGAATAAAATTATGTTCGGTGCTTGTAATTATCATGTGAAATTTTCCAATACAAATTTGAGAAGACTGATATTTAGAGGTCTTCATTGGCCAAAGATCAAAGACTTGATAAATTCACTAAAACATAAGCCAAGCCAATTAAATGCTGCATATGATTCCTCACACTAATATTCCACAAGCTGGAATGATTCTAACAAATTTCAGTAAAGGAGACTCTTGACATAAGAAAATGTCTGTAATGGCAGTTTTGCAGTTGAAGTCTTTGCCAGATATATTAAATTTCCTAAACTAGGATTTTCTTTTCAAGATAAATTTCCTAAATATTTAAGTAACAAATAATTTTGAATATTTATTATAAAAGACTATAATTAAACTTTTTGTTTTTATTTAGTAAAATGTAATAAAATTAAGAAGTACTTTATTCTTTTAACGATTTAAATATATCAAATTCAACAAATATAAAAGTATTTGGTTAATGGAAACTAAAAGTACATGTCAAGTGCTAAAGTTTCAAATTTAAGGAATTCTTTTTCCTAACCCATTCTACGTTAAACCATATTTTCCAAACCTTCACACAAATTTGATCTTCCTTTTTTTTTTGTTAGGTGTCTCTAAATATTTTATTCACTTCAAATAAAGGATTCTATAAACTTTAAGCACTATATTATTCTCGTAATAAGAAAACTCCAGTGAAGTAAAAAGAGATAAACCATAGGAGTAAATAGGGGTAGATATCTGTTGGTTCGGTTCGGTCGTAAATGTTATCGGTTTGGCATATCGGTTATCAGAATATAAATATATTAAACCAATAATCGAATTAATAAGATATCGGATATCAGGTATCGATAAGTCGATTATCGATCCTTATAGGTTATCAGTTTAACTGATAAGGATCGAAAACATCCAAATCTCATATTTTTATTGTAGAAATCATGAACATACTGTTAAGAAAAAGTAACTGAATATTTATTCTTAAGAAAAGAGAAATTAAATTAAAAATAAAACTTTTTTGGTATGTAAAAATACCAATGAATGATCTCAATTCTCTAAGGCATAATTTAGTAGGAGTAATTAATAAGACATTCAACAATCTAATTTTACTATTTATGTCAGTACGAATGGACATAATTTATAGGAAAATAGTAAAATTTTAATCTTATAAATACTAAAGAATAAGTGCAACAAAATAAACAAATAGAAAAACTAAAAATCTGAATAATTAATTATTTAAAGTTTAAAATTAAAAAATGATAAAGGGTGAAAAATGCATGTTTTGAGTGGGGTTGTGTGTTAGTTCTCGTGTGAGTTGCGAGAGTGATCTTGTCCAATTCACACCTCAAATCAAGGATATGAAACGTTTGATTGCAATAATAGTACCCAGCAAGAGTCGGGGTCGATTTTCACAGGGAGATATATATGAGAGTTAGGAGTATATATTGTAGTACGCGAGTTAGAACTACTTCAATTTACACTTCCACAAATTGTGGTTGTTTCTATGTCTATTTTAAACTAAGATTGCAAAGTTAAGAAATGAAACTAAGAATTTTTTTTTTGTTGTTTTTCAAGTTTTATAAAAGGACTAGGGCTATGACCATCACCTAGGTGTTCGCCTAATGGGATATAAACCTTAATGCTTATTTTTGATCGGGTTGTATTATAGCTATCAACCCTCAATTACCCGCTCAATACCTCTCGGTCAGAGAGTGATTTTGCCCAATTTGACTTTCTGAAGTCCAAATGGGTATTGCTCAAAACGGTTGATAAAAGCTCAAGTCGAGTTATTACTATCTCTAGGTTGAACCCTTTAATTGGGATTATCAGTCTCTCAATTGACCTAATTTCTTGTTAGCTAAGTTTTTCTAGACTAAGTCTATCTTTCTCAAGTAGAGACTAAGTCTACTAGACATGAACTAATATTTGCAACTATTAATTTCACAAATTAAAGCATGAACAAGGCTAAATAATTGTAATAACCGATATTTTTTATAAATACTGATTTACTTAAGAGTTTTAAAATTTATTGAAATGATTAATGGTAATTTATAATTATATCTGATGGTTGGATAATAAAGCAATTGGGATAAAATATATGGTAAAAGTTAAAGCTAGGCCCATATATATGTATTTTTATGGTGGCCCACATGGAAAGACCTAATATACAAAACAATGAAATATGGTCTTATTTACTACTACAAAGAAAGGAAAAGGAAAACAAAAGAAAACCCCTGATAAAATAAAATACGGGAGACCAGACGGACGACGAAATAAGAGATTAGCGGCAGTGGACTATAATTTGGCGTGAAAGAAAACAAAAGCACCAGGTATTAATTCTTACAATGGTACATGGAATTCAATTTGCATGAAGAGTATTCTGGATATTGATTACAACTTTCACTATGGTTTATGAAGATATAATTATTGAATGGTGATTGGATAATAATGAGGGAACTAATGAGTGTTATCTTTTAAAGAATAAATATGAGATGAGAATTTTGGATGAACAAGGATTTTCATACACTTATACAGTGAATTGAACCTATTTAAGAGTTACGGTATTGGATTATTTATTATTAAGTACATAAAGTATAATTGTCAATCATGATGTAATGATTGCAAGTAATGATGAAGGCAATAATAAAGTGATATAAACTATATGGTATAAGTTATGGTATAGTTTGTGAAGCTACTACTGTTTCAGCACTTTTGAAGTACTACTGTTGGCCAATGTTTGTATACAATAATTTGTTAATTGGACTAGGGGTTGACCTTGATTTTGACTCGTCTTAAGATTGCAAAAATTATTCACATAAACTAATTAGGACGTGCTAATCAATATTTTGGATAGATTGAGGCCATTATAGGCCATTTGGTTGGTTTTCTAGATGTTGCAAGGTTGGAGAACTTCCCGTTAGCGAGGTAAGTGAGACTTTAAGCTTTGATACTTGCTTTTCCAAAACCCGTTTTGAAAGTGTGTTTTCTCTGCATGGTCTATGTATTGGGATAAGCGTGCCCTTGGCAGAGTCGGTGGTCTTAGACTAGCCGCAAATATATTATTTTATGAAGAAAAAAAAATATTATTTTATAAGTTTGATAGTGTGATACGTCCGTGCGCCATGAGGTTGAGTCTTATAGTTTGATTCGGCTGTGAGCCATGATATTGAGTTTGATACGACTGTGCGCCATGATATTGAGTTTGATACGGCTGTGCGCCATAATGTTGAGTTTGATACGGCTGTGCGCCATAATGTTGAGTTTGATATGGCTGTGCGCCATGATATTGGGGCATTGTGTATGCCTTTGTACATCATCCGAGCATTGTGTATGCTCTGTTACATATTTGAGGCATTGTGGTGCCGTGGTGGACTCGTAGGTGTGTTGGTAAATTTCTTTCACTGCAATTATGATAAGTCCTTAGTGGGTATCCTTGTTGGTTAATTCTTAATAACTTTGTTGATACACATATATTGAGTTATTGTATAATTATCATATTTACTATATCATTCATGTTGCAGTGTGTTTGTATTTTCTAACATTTGTTCCAGAGGTATTTAAAGTGGCGGGTCGAGGATATTACTGGATTATATTTACGTATAACTCACTCCTTACTTGCATCTCTATGCAGATACCGTTGCGGGAGATAGAGTTAGTGGCTGACGAGTTTGTTCAAGTGGATTCTATTGTTGAGGTGAGCCACCGCATTACTCGTGGAGGCTTCATTTCGGACTTGCTTAGTTCGTGTTAGTTATTTCTTTTTTTGAGGTTTGCATACCCGTCAATAAAACTCATATTACTCTATTAGATACTCCATGATCTTAGCGTGGGATTTGGGCTAGAGTTTTATTATTTGAGTGATTATGGGTTTTTCTATCAATTGACTAAGGTTTTGGGCGATAATCATTACCTCTTTAATTATTAATAATACTTTAGGCCTGTACTTTTTCTCTCAGTGTTTGTGTGTAAATGGTTAAACGTTAGAGAAAGGGGTTCGCCTGGCAGGTGGTGTTAGCTGGTTGCCAGTCACGTCTAGGAGGTAGTTTGGGACGTGACAAAGTTGGTATCAGAGCATAGGCTTTAAGTCCCGGGTTGTGGAGCAGTGTTTAGTAGAGTCTTGTTCATGGGTATGTAGGCGCCCATACTTATGATCTTGAGGCTACTAAGCATTTAGGATGTTTTCCCTTATTTCATTCCTTGATCATGCGTTGAGATTACTTGAGTTTGACTTTGGATTGTTTATTTCGCTGATGGCTAGGACACGCACACCTTCATCTGCTAGACGTGGTGTTGGACGGGGTACTACCTGAGGTGGTCATCAAGTTGGGGCTCATCAAATTAGAGCTCAAACTAGTAGACAGGCTGCTCCTCAGCTTGAAGTTGTGAACACGGGTCAATCCCAAGCTACTATGCCAAATCGAGTGCAAGAACAAATGGTTCATGATGCTCCACCATCAGTCCCAATTGATGTGCCTACTGTTACCTTACCTGCAGATGTAGTGGTGAGGTTGTTGAATGTGTTGGAGGTGTTAGTGCCTACTCAAGGTGGACTTCCAGCTCCCCAGACTACTTCACAGGCGCAAACACATGTTCAACTGAATGTTGTAGCTCCTCAAATAGCCCCTCAGCAGGTCGTTCAGCCAGTTGCAAATACAGGGCAGTCTAAGGATATTAAGAATTTTATGGATCTTAAGCCACGAGAGTTCGATGCTACACAAGCTTCTATTGAGCCCCAGAAGTTCATTCAGTGTTGTGAGAAGATATTATCTACTTTGAGGCTGAAGGAGACTCGAGGGGTGGAATTTGCCACTAGTCATGGTGGAATTCAATTCAGAGAGGTTGACGAGCAGGGTTGCCACCTATTACTTGGTCAGAGTTTTTAGCTATGTTATGGATAGGTTTGTCCCACTGAGCAAGCGAGACAACATGAGACGTCAGTTCGAGCAACTGTGCCAGGGCAGTATGACAATTACGGAGTATGAGGCTAAGTTCACTAACTTAGCTAGTTATGCACCTTTTCTAGTTGCAGATTAGCATGAGAAGGTGAAGAGGTTCGTAGATGGGCTTGAGCATCGTTATTGGGGTCCTGTGGTTAGGGATGTTCGAGGTGGTCGTACGAAGAGGTAGTGGATACTGCTCTCCGTTATGAGTCTTATCAAGAGAGGGACATGACCGAGCGAGAGAGCAAAAGGGCTCGTAGCGCAGACGGGTTCAGTGGAGCTCCATCTGGGGGCAAGAGTGGTTTTAATCGTGGTCAGTCTAGACCTACACAGTCAGAGTCAGTGGCGTAGTATTCTAGGAGTGCTTATCCGCTAAACAGGGGCAGCAACAGATATAGAAGAAGGATAATGGCTCATATCAGTTAGGCCAACATCCGAGGTGTTCGAATTGTGGTAGAAATCACAGTGGTCGTTGTTTTGGAATAGATGAGGCTTGTTTTACTTGTGGTAAAAAAGGACATAATGCTAAGTATTGTCCTAGAGGATATTTTGCTACTAGCCATGCTACTCCATAACCGCAGAGAACGTTTATGGGTACACAGACTCAGACTCAGCCAGCTAGAGCCGCTCCGCAAGTTGCTCGTGCACAGGGTCGACAGGGTACATAGACTGCTGAGGGAACGGGTGGACCTCTGAGATTCTTTACTATGGCCAGACAGGATGCCGAGGCATCTAATGTAGTAGTCACAGGTATTATCACTATCTGTTCTTAAGGGGCTTACGCTCTTATTGATCCTGGTTCTATGTATTCATATGTATCTCCATCTTTTTCCATATACTTAGAACGAGGAGTTGAGTCTCTTAATGTGCCTTATACTGTGGTGACCCCAGTGGGGGAGACTATATCTGTTGATAGAGTCTATAGAGCCTGTGTAATATTTATTCAGGGCAAGGACACCGTAGTTGATCTACTAGTATTGCCTATGTCTGACTTTGATGTAGTTATGGGTATGGATTGGTTAGAATCATGTTATGCTTTAGTTGATTGTCATTACAAGCTTATACGTTTTGATTTTCCTGAAGAACCATGTTTAGTGTGGAAAGGCATAACTCCTCTAACTCAGGGAAAGATAATATCCTATGTAAAAGCACGTCGAATGATTAATAATGGGTGTTTAGGTTTTATTGCTACCGTTCATGATACGCACTTGGAGGATGTTACTATTGATAGTGTTCCAGTGGTCCGAGAATTTGTTGCGGTGTTTCCAGAAGATTTACCCGGGCTGCCTCTGATAAGAGAAATTGAGTTCAATATTAATTTGGTGTCAGGAACTCAACCTATCTCTATTCCTCCATACCGTATGGCTCCAGCGGAATTGAGAGAATTAAAGGTTCAACTTCAAGAGCTACTTTATAAGGGATTAATCAGGCCTAGCGTGTCACCTTGGGGTGCACCTGTGTTATTTGTTAAAAAGAAAGATGGCACGATGAGAATGTGTATTGATTACAGGCAGCTGAATAAGGTGACGATCAAGAATAAATATCCATTGCCACGTATTGATGATCTATTCGACCAGCTACATGGTGTAACTCACTTTTCAAAGATTGACCTGAGATTGGATTACCATCAACTGAGAATTAAGACCGAGGATATATCCAAGACAGCGTTTCAGACCAGATACGGGCATTTTGAATTTTTGGTGCTGTCCTTCGGGCTTACTAATGCCCCGTAGCATTTATGGACCTCATGAATAGGGTATTCAAGCCATTCTTAGATCATTTCGTGATTGTATTTATTGATGACATTTTGGTCTACTCTCGAAGTAAGGTAGAACATGAACAACACCTGAGAGTTGTGCTACAGACACTTAGAGAGCGAAAGCTTTATGCCAAGTTCTTAAAGTGTGAATTTTGGTTGGATACAGTTTCCTTTTTGGGACATGTGGTGTCACGAGATGGGATTCAAGTTGATCCAAAGAAGATAAGGGCAGTTCGAGATTGGCCTCGACCCACTACTCCTATAGAGATACGTAGCTTCTTAGGCCTACCCGGATATTATAGAAGGTTTGTTGAGGGTTTCTCAAAGATAGCCACTCCATTGACTCGATTAACTCAGAAGGGTGTTGCATTTCAGTGGTCAAATGAGTATGAAGAAAGTTTTCAAAAATTGAAGACCGCATTGACTACAACTCCGATTTTGACACTACCTACAGGTGCAGGGGGTTTTACCATTTATTGTGATGTGTCTCGAGTCGGTTTGGGTTGTGTGCTAATGCAAAATGGCAAGGTAGTAGCTTATGCTTCTCGACAGTTGAAGAATCATGAAAAGAATTATCCAACTCATGACTTGGAAGTAGCTGCAATCGTATTTGCACTTAAGATTTGGTGTCACTATCTTTATGGTGAGCCGTGTGAAATCTATACTGATCACAAGAGTCTGCAATATATATTCAAGCAAAGAGATCTGAATCTGAGGCAGAGACGGTGGGTAAATTACTTAAAGATTATGATCTTACTATTTTATATCATCTCGGGAAGGCGAATGTGGTGGCAGACGCCTTGAGTAGAAAGTCTATGGGTAGCTTGGCCCGATTTACTACTCAAGAACGACCTATGGTTATGGATATTCAGGCATTGGCCAATCGAGGAGTGCGTATTGATCATACATTGTGGGGCAGATTACTTGCAGGTTTGGTAGCACAATCATCCTTGGTTGGACAGGTTAAGGCTCGTCAATTTGAAGATCCCCGTCTAGTTAGACTTCGAGATAGAGTGCAGAATGACGGTGTTAAATCATTTGCTATTGATAATGAAGGTGTGTTACGGCGGCATGGTAGATTGTGTATCCCCATGGTGGGTGATGTAAAGTAGTTGATTCTTGAAGAGGCTCACAACTCCCGTTACTCTATCCATCCAGGTGCTACTAAAATGTATCAAGACTTGCGTGAATTGTACTGGTGGAAAGGTATGAAGTATGATATTCTGTAACATGTAACTAGTTGCTTAAATTATTAGTAGGTAAAATATGAGCATAAAAAACCAGGAGGTGTGATGCAGAATTTGATTATCCCTGAGTGGGAGTGGGAAAGGATTACTATGGATTTTGTAGTTGGGTTGCCAAGTACTTTTAATAAACATGATTCAGTATGGGTGATCGTGTACAGACTCACAAAGTCCGCACATTTCGCACCAGTTCGAGTTACTCATACTGTAGAACAACTAGTAGATATATACCTCTATGAGATAGTTCGGCTTCATGGTGTGCCTATTTCCATAATATCGGATCGGGGTGCACAATTTACTACTGAATTTTGGAAGTCATTTCAAAAGTCTTTGGGTTCTCAGGTTGAGTTGAGCACAACTTTCCATCCACAGACGGACAGACAGTCCAAACGGGTTATTCAGATCTTGGAGGACATGCTTAGAGCTTGTGTAATTGATTTTGGTAGTCATTGGGATAATCAGTTGCCGTTAGCAGAGTTTGCTTATAATAACCGTTATCAGTCGAGTATATAGATGGCTCCGTTTGAAGCTCTATATGGTCGTAAGTGTCGTTCACCAGTTGGATGGTTTGAACCCGGTGAAACACAACTATTGGGCCCAGATTTGGTTCAACAAGATTTGGAGAAAGTTGCATTGATACGAGAACGACTTCGGACAGCTCAAAGTAGACAAAAATCCTACGCAGATAAGAGAGTTCGTGATTTGGAGTTCATGAAAGGAGAAAAAGTCTTTTTGAAGGTGTCCCCTATGAAAGGAGTCATGAGATTTGGGCGCAAAGGTAAGCTAAGTTCGAGGTATATTGGTCCATATGAGATTTTAGATCGAATCAGATTGGTGGCGTATAAACTTGCCTTGCCTCCGAGGTTGTCTGCGGTTCATCCCGTATTTCATGTGTTTATGCTTAGACGATATGTTCATGATGATAAGCATAAGATTTAGCCGGAGAATGTGGAGCTTGATGAGAACTTAACTTAGGAAGAAGGTCCGCTAGCTATTCTTGATAGGCAAGTGCGGCAATTGAGGTCAAAAAAGGTTGCTTCAATGAAAGTATTATGGCGTAATCATCCAACAGAGGAAGCTACGTGGGAGTTCGAAGTAGACATGCGAAGCAAGTACCCCCAGTTGTTTGAGATATCAGGTACACTTTCTAACTCGTTCGAGGACGAACGCTTGTTTAAGTGGGGGAGAATGTACTAACCAATAATTTATATATATATATTGATTTACTTAAGAGTTTTAAAATGTATTGAAATGATTAATGGCCTAATTTATAATTATATCTGATGGTTGGATAATAAAGCAATTGGGATAAAATATATGGTAAAAGTTAGAGCTAGGCCTATATATATGTATTTTTATGGTGGCCCACATGGAAAGACATAATATACAGAACAATGAAAATTATGGTCTTATTTACTACTACAAAGAAAGGAAAAGGAAAAAAAGAAGAAAACCCCTGATAAAATAGAATACAGGAGACCAGACGGACGGCGAAATAAGAGATTAGAGGCAGTGGACTATAATTTGGCGTGAAAGAAAACAAAAGCACCAGGTATTAATTCTTACAATGGTACATGGAATTCAATTTGCATGAAGAATATTCTGGATATTGATTACTACTTTCACTATGGTTTATGAAGATATAATGGTTGAATGGTGATTGGATAATAATGAGGGAACTAATGAGTGTTAGCTTTTAAAGAATAAATATGAGATGAGAATTTTGGATGAACAAGGATTTTTGTACACTTATACAGAGAATTGAACCTATTTAAGAGCTACGGTATTGGATTATTTATTATTAAGTACATAAAGTATAATTGTCAATCATGATGTAATGATTGCAAGTAATGATGAAGGCAATAATAAAGTGATATAAACTATATGGTATAAGTTATGGTATAGTTTGTGAAGCTACTAATGTTTCGGCACTTTTGAAGTACTACTGTTGGCCAATGTTTGTATACAATAATTTGTTAATTGGACTAGGGGTTGACCTTGATTTTGACTCGTCTTAAGATTACAAAAATTATTCACGTAAACTAATTAGGACGTGTTATTCAATATTTTGGATAGATTGAGGCCATTTGGTTGGTTTTCTAGACGTTGCAAGGTTGGAGAACTTTCTGTTAGCGAGGTAAGTGAGACTTTAAGCTTTGATACTTGCTTTTCTAAAACCCATTTTGAAAGTGTGTTTTCTCTGCCTGGTCTATGTGTTGGGACAAGCGTGCGCTTGGCAGAGTCGGTGGTTTTAGACTAGCCGCAAATATATTATTTTATTAAGAAAAAAATATTATTTTATAAGTTTGATAGTGTGATATGGCTGTGCGCCATGAGGTTGAGTCTTATAGTTTGATTCGGCTGTGAGACATGATATTGGGTTTGATACGGCTATGCGTCATGATATTGAGTTTGATACGGTTGTGTGCCATGATATTGAGTTATTGTATAATTATAATATTTACTATATCATTCATGTTGCAGTGTGTTTGTATTTTCTAGCATTTTTTCCAGAGGTATTTAGAGTGGCGGGTCGAGGATATTAATGGGTTATATTTACGTATAACTCACTCCTTACCTGCATCGCTATGCAGATACCGTTGCGAGAGATAGAGTTAGTGGCTGACGAGTTTGTTCGAGTGGATTCTATTGTTGAGGTGAGCCACCGCATTGTTCGCGGAGGCTTCGTTTCGGACTTTCTTAGTTCGTGTTAGTTATTTCTTTTTTTGAGGTTTGCATACCCGTCAATAAGACTCATAATACTCTGTTAGATGCTCCATGGTCTTATCGTGGGATTTGGGCTAGAGTTTTATTATTTGAGTGATTGTGGGTTTTTCTATCAATTGACTAAGGTATTGGGCGATAATCATTACCTCTTTAATTATTAATAATACTTTAGGACTGCACTTTTTCTCTCTGTGTTCGTGTGTAAATGGTTAAACGTTAGAGAAAAGGGTTCGCCTGGCAGATGGTGTTATCTGGGTGCCAGTAACGTCTAGGAGGTAGTTTGAGACGTGACAATAATAAACCCCAAACCATAAACAAGCACTAAATTAAACACCCATAAGGTTTACATACTAGGGTTGGGTTACAACTCTAGTAAAAATCTTGCTACTCATGCTTGAAATTGAAGAAATAGAAGAAGAGATGCTAATTAAACTCATATTGTAAAATCAAAATGATAAAATCTATGTTAAAATATTCCAAAATATGAAAGACTACTAAAAGAAGCAAAGAAAAACGGCTATTGTAGTTCCTGGTGTCAAAAGTTGACCTAATTTTGTGAAACTTGTCTATTTATACAGGGCTGAAAATTTCGGACAAAAAAGTCATTCGGGATGTTCTGCAGCCGCACAATTCCATGTGCAGTCTGCAGAAGTGTACATCTTGCAGGAGCTGGGATTCTGCAGCTGCACAATTCCCCCACTACGGCCATGAGCCAATGTTTCTACTGTCCGCAGAGTTATCACTGTGGCCACAATCTGTTTTTCTGCGGACCGCATCTGTCTTTCCGCGGCCGCAAGGCATATCTTCTCTTGAGGGACTTCGACTTTGGAAAATTGCACACCCTCTGAAGTTGATTTCCAATTCTTCAATTGCGGCCGCACAATTCCTTTACCGACCACATTTTGCTAGGAAGCTTGTTAGGTTTTCCTTTATTGTTTGCGGCCGCAGATGGAATTCTGCGGTCCACACTTTGCAAGTTCTTGTGCCTTTTGTTGCCATGTGTTTTGATTACTCCTTTTTGAGTCTAATTTCATATTAGGAGTCCAACTTCCAACATTCAAGCAATTTTGCACATTTTATCAGTTTCGAGAACAAAACTAAATGCTTTAAACTAAAATAAAAGCTAAAAGGCGCTAATAAATAGTCAAAATCCTCACTTATCAGGGAGTTCACACCACTTTTGAAGTGAAAATATATTCATTACATGTTTCTTATGTGTAGGAACAAACTTATGCGAAAAATGAGCAAATAGAAGAAAAATTGGTGAAAAAAAAGAACTGAAGAGAAAAGTCCCGGATTGTAAAGCAAGATTCACTTCGCCAGACTAGGACCAGAGAAGAAGAAACAAGAAAAGTCTTGGGAAATGAAACGACATTCACTTCACCAGACTGGGACGAAAAGAGAGAAAGAAAATAGAATGGGCGGCAAAGTGGCCATGGCTTCGCGAGACCGAGACCAAAAGAGAGAAAAAAATAGAGTGGGCAGCGAAGTGCCCATGGCTTCACGTGACTGGGACTGGATACAACTGAAAACACATGCACATCATCTCTCTTGAACCCTTTCTCTTTCTTTTACTCACTCAAATATAAACACGCACAGACACCTCCCTCCACCATCACGCCACCACTGTCCACCCTAACGCCGCCCATTAGACTAATGTAGAGGGGCTCCAGACAGGTGCGGATTTACTTGGGAGGGGGTGGGTCACGTGAACCCATCCTCCTCTCCCTAAACTGTATATAGCAATAGTAAATTTCAACATAAAATACTTAAATTTGTATGGGTGAACCCACCCTCAAGTGAGCATTGTAGTGTACTGGTAGAGGAGTGCACCTTCCATTTACCAGGTCAGTAGTTCGATTCCCCACGTTTCCTCTTTTAAAATTATCCATTATTTCACTTTTTAATAATTAATAAATTGGGTACATCCCATGCTCCTGGCCCACCATGTAAAGTTTTCTGCTCCTTTAGAAGAGACGATTCTTTTTTTCTTTTCATCTTAATATTACCTAATAGTAGTGCACAACTCCTTCTTTAGTCACTTTTCAAAATCCCTAAATCAAAAGCACCTCTCTAGAAAACACTCTCTAGCCCCAAGTGTTTTACAACAACAAAATACCAATTTTTTTTGCAAACTAAGGTCACATATTTTTCCAATTTCTTTATCAATCTTACTGCTTCTTTTGTTTCTTTATCTTTTTTCTTTGATTTGTGAAGTACTGAAGTTGGGTTGAAATATTGTTGATTATTTGAATGTTTAAAATTTATTTTGACAGACAAGAACGGGAAGAAGTGTTATAATCGGCATCGACAAGCTTTAAATCTCGTCTTCAGCTCTTCAAAATTGGTATTTCTCTTTGCCTCTTCACTTCTTTATCTTCTCAGAGTAATGTCATTCTTGTTAATATTACCCTATCCATATTTGCTTGAATTTTTTGTTTTAAAAGTACTGAAACTATTTATGGCTTGTTGCTGCACTTCTTAAAAAATGACATTAACTTTCTTATTCCCAAATAGTTGCCCACTACTTGTAACTTGTAATTCTTCTAATTGTGAACTTGTGATTTTTGTGATTGTGATTGATTTGTACTTTTATAATTGTTTTGGATTCAGTTTGAGTAGAATTGTGAAAATTTTATTTTGTAGGAAAGGTAATCTTGACATTGAAATGGATAAATTTCTCATCAAGCTAAATGTTGGCCAACCAAGTTCTAGTTTTAGTCGGCCATCTGCGAGTTCACAAATAAATCCAGAAATTCAAAAGGAAACACATCCTTCCCCACATTTAGAGCTTAATTTGGAATCTCTTGAAGTGGATCCCAAAGAAAGATTACCTATTTCGAGTTATGGTCCTAATATTCGAGATGAAGTGAGGAGATATTATATTCAAATGGGGCCTCGTAAACCGATAGGCCATGTCTTTCCTAAAACTAAGTTTGGGAACAAAATGCGTCAATTTTGTCCCACTTGGTTCAAAGGACCATATTCTCAATAGTTGGAGTATAGCATTAAAGTGGATGCTGCATTTTGTTTATGTTGCTATTTATTCAAGAATGAACTTGAAAGTCGTGGTAATGGGGGAGATGCATTTACAAAAGACGGTTTTAGAGGTTGGAACAAAGCCGTGGAAAGACTTAAAGCACATGTTGGTGATGTGAACAATATCCATCATAAGTGTTTTAATAGGATGCAAGATTTGAAAAATCAACATCAATCGATTCTTTCTTCTTTTGACAAGCAAAGCGAAAAAGTAAAAAGTGATTATCGTATGCGCTTAAAAGCCTCAATAGATGTGGCAAGGTTTCTCTTAAGATCGGGATTTCCATTTCGTGGACATGATGAAAGTGAAGATTCTGAATATAAAGGCCCTTTTCTTGAACTTTTGGAATGGCATGGCGATATGCATTCAGATGTGAAAAAAGTAATATTACGCCATGCTCCACAAAATGATATGATGATTTGTCCGACAATTCAAAAAGAGATTGTGGAAGCTTGTGCTAAAGAAACAACTAAAGCTATTATCGAAGACTTGGGTGGTGATTTTTTTAGAATATTAGTTGATGAATCAAAAGACATCTCACATAAGGAGCAAATGGCTCTAATTTTGAGATATGTCAACAAAAGTGGAATGATTATAGAGCGATTCTTGGGTATTGTCCATGTGAGTGACACATCTTCCCAACCATTACAAAAAGAGATTTATTCTTTGCTTTTGAAACATTCATTAAGTCCATCCAAGATACGTGGACAGGGTTATGATGGTGCTAGTAATATGCAAGGGGAAAAAAATAGCCTCAAATCTTTGATTTTGAAAGATACTTCGTCTGCATATTCTATTCATTGTTTTGCTCATCAATTGCAACTAGCACTTGTAGCTCTTTCTAAAAAGCATTCGGATGTGGATAATTTATTTTATGTTGTCACTAATGTTTTGAATATTATTGGAGCTTCTTTTAAGTGCAGGGATTCACTTCAGCAACATCAATTGGATAAATTGGAAGAGTTGATTAAAGTTGGAGAAGTTCTTACAGGACAAGGTTTGAATCAAGAACGAGGCCTCCAACGACCGGGTGATACTCGTTGGGGGTCTCATTATAAGACCTTGGAAAATTTCATAGTTTTATTTTCTTCAATTGTTAATGTGCTTAAAGATATGAAACATGAGTGTCTATATCATCTTGATAGATTTGCCGCACAAAATCTTTTGAGCATGATTCAAGAATTTGCTTTTGTATTTATGTTGAACTTGATGTTTAAGGTTTTGTTATTGACTAATATATTGAACAAAGTTCTACAAAAGAAAGATCAAGATATCGTTAGTGCTATGGGAATGCTTGACCTTGCAAAGAAAAGACTACAAAAGATGAGAGAAGAGGAATGAGACTCTTTGATGAAGGAGGTTTGCTCATTTTGTAGTAAACATGACATTGCAATTCCCAACATGGATGAATACTATGTTATTGGAAAGTCGAAACGTAAGAGATCCGAAGGTTCCTATTTACATCACTTTCGTGTGGAAGTATTTTATGCCGTTATTGATTTGGAGCTTCAAGAGCTTAATAGCCGTTTTGATGTAGTGACTAGCGACTTACTCCCTGGTATGGCTAGTTTGAGTCGGTTGATTCATTTGCAAATTTTGACAAGAACAAGATAATGAAACTGGCCAAGTATTATCCAAGTGAATTTGATGAAAACAAGCTTCGGGAACTTGGTTTTCAACTCGATAGCTTCATTGTCTATGCTCAAAAGTGTGATAGAAAGTTTCTTAACTTGAAAGGAATTAAAGATCTTGCTAGAGTTATGGTTGAGACAAAAGTTGATCAGACTTGGACACATGTATATTTACTTGTGAAGTTTACTTTGATTATACCTGTTGCTACCGCAAGTGTGGAAAGAGCATTCTCATCGATGAAGTACATCAAAAATGATCTACGCAATAGGATGGATGAAGATTTTTTAAACAATTGTTTAGTTTGCTATATAAAGCGTGGAATATTTGAGACTGTAAGTAATGATGCTATTATTAACCGTTTTCAAAGTATGAAAACTCGTCGAGAACAATTGTAAAGTGAATGATGTTTTTTTTGTGTGACTATAATATTAATTATAGTTTTCTCATGAACTTATTGTCATTGTAAAATTATACTTGTTGTTCCTATATCATACCAATGTCTATAAAAATTTAATGGTGCACCCATTCTCTTGAAATCCTGGATACGCCTCTGGCTCCAGACAGTTGATTTAAGTGTTTTATTAAAGGCACTATTGCAGAGGATCTAGGACTAGCCGCTGTGATCGAGGTTCTATTGGTCCTCACCACGACCCGAGTAATTTTGAGGGAGTTTCTGACATCCACTCTACTTTTGATCTTGCTTATTTGTATTTTTGTGATATTGTACAACTAAGGATAGTGCACACTCTTCACTGTGGGGTGGGGGTGTCAGACTTTAATTCTTGTGGCATGTGCTTAATTTTTAGTGATACATTTTGAATTGCATGATCACACTTATGGCCATTGTAATTGTATAATTACAGTAATTTTTTAGTAGTGGCTTAATCCCGGATTTTTTTATTAAAACTACGGTTCTTTACCGAGAATGCCATTTTCTTGAATCGAGTATTTTTAGGTAGATTTTAAAACTTTGTAAAAAATTTGTGGACTTTTCCCGACGATGGACTACCTAGACATTTTTCGTAAGGGACTAAAAGTCTAAAGAAAAATAGAAAACGATTATTTCTCTCTTTTATTTTGTTTTTTGGTTAAACTGACAATGGAATTGGAAGAAGCATGAGTAATTTGTGCTTTTGACATGTTTTATATCGATGCTTAGGTGCGGAGCATTTGAACTAAGTACTTTCTTCATGATCTCTATAATTACATGCCTTGACAATATGTGTGACTTTCTTTTGACATCGAGGCTCATTTTTTTGACTCGTGTGATTAATTCCGTGTCCTGAAATTTTATGATGACTGTACTAGTTACTTTAATTAGAGAGTCAAGTCCAAGTCTTTCTGAGTGGGTCATGTGCATTGTGTGAGGTGGGATCTTGGTGTACTATGTGTCGTCCTTGCTAGTTTAGAACTTGCCCCATGTGTGAGTTGAAGCAAAATGATTAAGTCTTACAAGTTTGGGAAGTGATATAGGCTTTCTTTGATTGACCATTTAGCATATTTGCCTACTAGTGCTAATATTATTCGTAGTCAACCCTTTTGAGCCTGTAGACATTTTCTTTGGCAACCACATTATAAGCTGAATCCCATTTTCTCTTAATCAAATCTTGTTGAACCTTTACCTCTGAAAGCACTTAAGTAGCTAGAACAGTAAAGAAAGAGACTACGTAGCTTTTGAGTGGAACCATAGAAAAGCCAAAAAGGTGCACTTGTGTATAAACAAAAAAAGGTACTAGCCGAAAATACCAAATTAATAAGAGTGAAAAAATAAATAATAAATGAAAAAAAGGAATAACACCTCCTATATCTTTGTCTAGGCTAGTATGTAACTGTAACGATCCGATCGATCATTTTGAGAATTAGCTTTCCGTTTGGTGGCTTAAGGTCTCGAGTAGCTCCGTATGGTTGCATGTATGGTTGAGTTCAGTTTTCGGATAATTTAGAAGGGTGATCTTGTTTTTGAAGTTTAACCAATGAGAGTTGACTGGAGTTTGACTTTTGTATAGACGACTCCAGAATATTGTTTTGATGATTCCAATTGCTTGTATGGTGATTTTGGACTTAGGTGTTCGCTCGGATTTGGATTTGGAGGTTCGTAGGTTAATTTGATGTATTTTGGTGAAAATTGGAAGGTTGAGAGGTTTGACCTGGAGCTGACTTTATTGATATCGGGTTTGAATTTTGATTTTGAGAGTTGGTATAGCTTCATTGTGTCATTTAGAACTTGCATACAAAATTTGACGTCATTCCGGGTTGATTTGATATGATTCGACGTAAAGTTGTTAAAGTTGAAAGTTCATAAGTTCATTAAGTTTGATTGAGGTGCGATTCATGCTTTTGATGTTGTTTGATGTTATTTGAGGCTCGAGCATGTCTGAATTGTGTTATGAAACTTATTGGCATTATCGGACGGGGTTCCGGAGGCCCAGGTGTGTTTCGGATGGGCTACGGGCCTTTTCCTCATATTTTTGATTGCTGATCCGATATCTAGTGTTCCCTTATACACGATCACGAGGTTGGAAAATTTTCTTCTTCACATTCGCAGTGAAGAGGTCGCGATCGTGTTCCTTTGGGAAGCTACCTCATCGCGTTCGCATATTCTGGTCGCGATTGCGTTGTGAGTGAGAAGGCTGGGGAGGCTATAAATGTAGCCTTCGCGTTCGCGGAGTGTTATCATGCCCGCGTAGCTTTAGGGATTTGGTTTATCGCATTCGCATCTCCCTTTTCGCATTTGTGTAGCACATCCTTTGCAGCTGATGATTTTCTTCTTCGCGATCGTATACGAATTTTCGCGATTGCAATGCATATTACCTGGGAAGAAATATAAAGAACTCTATTACAATGGTTTGCCCATTTCTATCATATCTTGAGTTGTAGACCTCAGATTTGGGCGATTTGTTTAGCATATTTTCACACATTAGTGTTCTTTATACGGATTTGATTATATTTCGTAATTTCATCTTTGTTTTTAACATTAAGTAAGTGATTTGAATGAGAGAAAATGAGAATTTTTGTATAAACTTTCAAAAAATGTAAAATGATGATTTAAAGGATAATTTGATGTCGGAATTTGATAATTTTGGTATGATTGGACTCGTATCGGGATGGGTGTTTGGATTTTGTAAATTTTGTCGGGTTCCAAGGTATGAGCCCGGGGTTGACTTTTAGTTTTCATTAAAGATCGAAGCTTTATTATCCAGAATTGTTTCCTATGGTTTTCATTTATGATATTAAGTTATTTTGGCTAGATTTGAGCCGTTCGGAGATTGTTTCACTCGAGAATGTCATTTTAGAGTATCAATCTAGCTTCTTTGAGGTAAGTATCTTTCCTACTTTATGTGGGGGAACTACCCCTTAGTATTTAAGTCTTTTATGCTATTTGTGTCATGTGAAAGCCGTGTACGCGAGGTGATGAGTACGTACTCAGGCTTATATATGGAAATTGACCAGTCTAGACTCTTAAGCTTCTTTCATGTACTTATTTGAAATTTGTTAGCACATGTTATATCTTCTATCCGTCATGTCTTCTATTACATGAGTTATTTGGGATTGTCGTTACATGTCACATTCTTTACTTGTCTAGTTTACTCTTATATGCTTTATTTGGAGTTGTTACCACTTTTACCATTACGTGATCTGTTTTATTGTTGAGTTTCTTTTTATTGAGATTATTGTTACTTGATATCCCTTGTTGCCAGTTTATTCTTATGCCTTTAGACGTAGTGCTAGCTCGTGTCATCCCTTTCAGTGTTAGCTTAATTCATACACTAGAATCCGAAGTTTTCCATTCCATGGATATAATTTCACTATTGAGATTATCCTTAAATAATTAATTGGAACTGAGGTTATCGAGAATTATTAACCTATTTTAATTGAAGTGATGTTTAAAGGGGGTGTTGTTCCTTGTTGAGTTACATTTTCGTTCTTTTTGTTGTTATTGAGATTCCATATGCGTTGTGTTAAGACGTGGGTTATTTGTTGTGAATATATTGATATCGTTGAATCTTTGGAAAGATTGTGGCCTATGGGCACTTGTGATATGAGTTGATATGTTGTGTTGTTGTGATGATAGCACATGTGCTTTGTTGTATGGTTTGGTTGTTGTTATGCAGAGTATAAGGGTGGCATTTCACCGTTGTTGTTATGCGGAGCATAAGGGTGGCATTTCACCGTTGTTATTATGTGGGGCATAAGGGTGACATCTCACTGTTGTTGAATGTATGGAGTGATACGGGTGACTATTGTGTTATTGCCTGAACGGAGTGATAATGATGGCTATTATACAATGTGATACATGTGGCTATAGGAGATATAAGGGTGGCTAATGATAATATCAGGGCGGAGTGATACGGGTCAGAGAGATAAAGATGTCTATAGGGGAGATAATGATGGCTAATGATAATGTCAAGGCAGAGTGATACAGGTGGCTATCGGAGAGATAAGGGTGGCAATGTCAGGGATAATGTGCGATGGTTTGGAGACATTGTGTTGGTGATTTTCATGTGATGGTGTGCTTTTCCTTGTGTTTGTCATACACCTTGCGCGACTTGCTTTGTTGTTTCAATGAGCTATTCGTTTTCTTTAATATTACTTGTTGACTTGGGCTGCAGTAGTACACTCACACAAACATACACCATAGCATGCCACTTATACTAGCTCAGGAGCATGAAATTTGACATTTATTGATCATGCCCATATGTTCTTGTATTATCCATTTTCATGTTGCTATTGAGCCTGTTATC
This sequence comes from Nicotiana tabacum, assembly GCF_000715075.1. Classification (NCBI taxonomy): domain Eukaryota; kingdom Viridiplantae; phylum Streptophyta; class Magnoliopsida; order Solanales; family Solanaceae; genus Nicotiana; species Nicotiana tabacum. Next base: position 146,451,054 of record NC_134090.1, read on the forward strand.
ATACCGTGCGGATTGTAATTGTGAGCCTGTGACTATGCCAAGTGGATTGTGATTATGAGCATGTGACTATACCGGGCGGATTGTAAGTGTGAGCCTATGACTATGCCAGGCAAATTGTGATTTTGGCACGTGACTTGTCCTTACGGTTGTGATTCGAGATGTGTGCACAAGGTGCCGTGATTATGTGATGGTGGGTTGAGACCCGTGACTTGTGACTATGAGATAAAGTATCACAGAGTGATTTTGTAGTGAAACTTGTAGAGAACAACTTGATTAATTGATTTGCCTTTGTGTTCCTTAGTTGGTTTGAATAATACTATACGGTGTTCTTATTGCTTTACTGTTTATATCACTTGTTGATTCTTGATGCCATTTACTGATTCCTACTTTCCATTATTAGCTTTATACTTCTCTACTGCACAGGTTATTTTGTCTAGTGAGTGTCTTGACTGTACCTCGTCACTACTCTACCGAGGTTAGTCTTAATACTTACTGGGTACTGACCATGTTATACTCATACTATACGTCTGCATATTTTGTGCAGAGCCAGGTATTGGATATATCGGACCCGGCAAAGTTAGCTTGTTGATCGCGAAGATTCTAGGTAGAGCTTCTTGGTCGTCACAGTCCCTTGGAGTCTCTTCCTTACATTGTACTGTCAGTTTGCCATTTGAACAGTATTGTATTTCGATCCTTGAGATCATTCCATGTATTCAACTAGAGTTCGCTACTCTATACTACCAGTCTTTGGAAGTTATTATGATTATTGCCGCATAGGATTATTCCGCTTTTATCTCGACACTTATATTAAACTATGTTTCAAGTTATCATTGTTAAGAGCTGGCTTAATCATTGTTTGTACTCAGCTTACCTAGTTTTAGAGACTAGGTACCATCACGATATCCTATGAAGGAAAATTGGGGTCGTGATAGTATCTATATGTTGATGTACTTAATTAAGAATGGCTTAAATGTGTATGATTTCATGGCAAGACATTGAATTGTTCATGACAAGAAGGTGTTTAGAAGTGAACTGTAGTGTATTAAAGTACTTAGGAGGGTTAGTCACCACTTTCTCAAATATATCCTACTCGTACCTTAACCTACATTACAACCTATAAAGTCCTACTTGATCCTAGACTTTGCGAGCTTAAAGTAGCAGAGACTTACACTATGGGAAAGCCTATGGTACGAACTTGGGTGGCATAAGAGTTTCTTTGTGAGACTGAGAAAATTCTTCTAATTTGAGAGTTCTTAAAATATACGTGAACTTATATGAGTGTGTGGAAAAGAAACTCAATAATAAAAGAGATCACGTAATGGTAAAAGTGGTAACAACTCCAAATAAATCATATAAGAGCATACTCGACAAGTAAAGAATGTGATATGTAACGACAATCCAAATAACGCATGTAATAGCAAACATGACGAATAAAAGATATAACATGTGCTAACAAATTCCAAATAAGTACATGAAAGATGCTTAAGAGTCTAAACCGGTCGATTTCCACATATAAGCCTGAGTACGTACTCGTCACCTCGCATACACATCTTTCACATGACACAAATAGCACAAACGACTAAAATCCTAAGGGGTAGTTCCCCCCACCCCCCACAAAGTTAGCAAGATACTTATCTCAAAGAAACTAGACCAATACTCTAAAATGACATTCTCGAGTGAATCAATCTCCAGACGACTCAAATCTAGCCAAAATAACATAATATCATAAATAAAAACCATAGGAAACAAAGATAGAATAACAAAATATAATCAAGTCACTAATTTAATGTAAAAAACAAAGATGAAATCACGAAATATAATCAAATCTGGATAAAGAACACTTACTCCAATCTAAAGTGTGAAAATCCCCTAAAATATTGCCCAAATTTGAGGTCTACAACTCAAGATATGATAAAAATGGCCAAACCCTTGAAAGAAAGTTCTTTATATTTCTGCCCAAGTAACATGCATCGCGATCGCGAAAATTTGTATGCGATCACGAAGAAGAAAATAATCAGTTGCCAAGGATGTGATATGCAAACGCAAAAAGAGAGATGTGAACACGATAAACCAAATCCCTAATCGGACATGATGACACTCCGCGAACGCAAAGGCTAACACTCATGGCCTCCCCTAGCCTGGTCACTCACAATGCAATCGCGACCACAATACGTGAACGCGATGAGGTAGCTTCCCAAAGGCATGCGATTGCGACCTCTTCAATGCGAACGCGAAGAAGAAAATCTACCAGCCACAAGAACATGCTATGCGAACGCGTCTTGAACCTCGCGATCACATATAAGGGAACTCCAGATATTAACAATCCAAAACATGGGAAAATGGCCCGTAGCCCATCCGAAACACATTTTGGGCCCCCTGGACCCCGTATGATCATACCAACAAGTTCCATAACATAATGCAAACTTGCTCTAGGCCTCAAATCACATCAAACAACATTAAAACAATGAATCATGCCTCAATCAAACTTAATGAACTTACAAACTTTCAACTTTTATAACTCGTGCCGAATCATATCAAATCAACGAAGAATGATGTCAAATTTTGCATACAAGTTACAAATGACACAACGGAGCTATACCAAATCCTGGAATCAAAATCCAAATCCGATATCAACAAAGTCAACTCCCGGTCAAAACTCTCAACCTTCCAAATTTTTCCTAAATGCATTGAATTAACCTACGGACTTCCAAATCAAAATCCGAGTGCACGCCTAAGTCCAAAATCACCATACAAATCTATTGGAGTCATCCAAACAATATTCCGGAGTCATCTACATAACAGTTAAACTCTGGTCAACTCTTACTGCTTAAACTTCTAAAACAAGAATCACCCTTCTAAATCTATCCCAAATTATCTGAAAACCGAACTAGACCACACAAGCAAGTCATAATACACCATACAGAGCTACTTGGTACCTTAAGCCATTGAACGGAATGCTAATTCTCAAAAAGACCGAACGGGTTGTTACATTCTCTCCCTCTTAAACAAACGTTCATCCTCGAACGTGCCAAGAACAATTCTAAAGTCATCAAATCCCTGAATGTACTCACCATATATATACTCTTGGGTGATCCCATGTTATCCCAATCCACATAGGCGCGACAACACTATCTCAACTAAAAATTATTCCTTCCACCCACACTAGTAAACCTTAGAACCAAATTTCTCACCATCTGATCATTTTCAAAGATGTGATTCCCATATTAATACACAGTATCAGCCTCAACCAGCTACAACAACTCATGCCTACACCCACCAGGTACAACCACACGACGTAATACATCATACATATGCCCATAACAACACCTCTGATCATAATAGCTGCCTATAATCACATCCAGCACCACCAATTAACCTCATATATGCTAGAACCATGTTCCAAACCTTCGCAACACTGACAATGATATAAGAAACATGAAGAACTCATAAGCATTCATCCAAATTAAATATCCACATCTAACGCCACCTGGGTACACATCTCGTAAGCTAAAACCCAATAAGCACAATGCGGATATAACTAAATATGCAAAGAGAAACACATGAGAGAACTACTTAACAAGCCCAATAGGAACAACTCCCTATCAGTACGATACTACGAATCAGTTCCACAAGGGAGAATAAAAATATATGAACTAATCACTAGGATCTCATCCTAATATAATTCCACCGTGGCACGCAGCCCGGTTCAAACATATCAAACCGCATGAAAACATGAGGATCCCATCCTGAGCTATGAATCACAAGTAGAATTCGCATCATATCAACCAAAACCTTCCACTAATTCAATTCTAGCCAGACAAAAATCACAGCACGTAATAAACTCCCCATATCGGTAGAGCATCTAAATCACAAATTATAACCAAACCATCCAGAAATCACATCAAAACCTACCAAAATGAGTAATAAAAAGTCACTTCTAGCCTCATGGCTCTCAATAGTGAATAAAATAAAACAATAGACACTGGCTACCACCATAGAATCTCTCAATAGGGGTAAACACATAAGTAGAGTACTAAATCACGGAACTCACCCATATGTGAAGCATGATAGGAAGACTCACCTCGATAAACAGTACTGAGTCAAAATAAGGATGATGTGCCTCTATAACAAATCAAAACCATACCTGTAACGACACTATCTGGTGTAGCAGCCTCAGCCCTGCCATGGAAGCATATCAACGGGCCAGGCTGGGCCTCCCCTCTAGGGCGCCCTCTACCCTCCTGTCCTCCACCCCTAACTAGTTGTGTAGTTGGAGTAGCAACTAGAATGGAGCCCGTAGCCTGGGTGCTCTGATGGAATCCACCCATGCCTAGTATCACCAAACTCATAAGAACCCCTCTGTGAGTGTGCCTGCTAGTACTGAGTCCATGCCGGATAACTAAAATAACCGCTGTAGGAATCCCGTATCGGTGGTGCACTAAAAGATGACCGCCCACATAAGTACCCTGACTAACGTGAGAACCACAATTAGTCTAAGATGTAGATTGGACTGGCTGACTGCCCGAGCTTCTGCCATGATAGGTCATAGCTGAAGAGTAGAATCCACTGAACCCTCCAGAACCTCGAGACATCTTGGTCTCTTTATCCTCCCTCTCCTCACCCCGAATACGCTCTAACATCCTGGAAATCTCTACCACCTGCTGAAATGGAGTATCAGTATGCAATTCCTGAGACATGTATAATCCAAGATCATAACTGAGCCTCTTAATGAATCTGCGGACTCGTTCTCTGACTGTAGGAACCAAAGTAGGTGCATGACGGGATGTCAGGTAAACACTCCTCAATGAGGGGCTATACGTGATAGTAGCGCGCAGTCATCATATCCTTACTACCCAATTCCCCCCCCCCCCCACCTTTTAGTCATAGCCTAAAGCATTCTAATAGTCTTGATAATTCCTATGCGTGCACTACCCGTCCCTCCCTTGTGGTCCTGGAGGTATTTTAGGACCTCTATTTTTGGACAGTTCTAGACCCTCCTAAGTTGTTTGAAGGATAAAAGTCTAGGCGCCAATCCAAACAGTTAGGACTGCACATAAAGAAGGAACAAGTAATGGCTCATATTTTTACCTCCACAAGCAGAAAAGATAAATGCACGTCTCAAACAACAGTCGGGTATTTAAGAGAAAATCCTAGAATATGATATCTAGGTGAGCAAGGATTATACAGTATTGAATTAGGACAAAGTGTCAAAGACCTACAACTTGTCTACTGATTTTCGACCAGTTAAGTCTGAATAGTTTTAAATAACAAAGCACAGTTTTATAGTTGCAGGTTTTTAATAGCCCCATAGGATTACCTAAGCGTGTAATAGTGGTGTCCTAGGAGCATGATATATACATTGATTAGAAGTTTAGTAAAACAATGAACAATTTTTTAAAACGGACAATTTGGAATCCTATAGGCATGCTTTCTAACACCATTGATTTAAGGTAGTGTTTGGAAACTTGTTAAGGAACGGATAGATTAATTAAACCAATTCAATCATGAATTAAACTGATCTATTTAACTACAATGATTTTAATCCCTATAGACATGATTTCTATTAGAGCTGATTTTAGTATATATAGGCATGGTATCTAGTTATTAAGGCTATTTAGATCATATAGGCATGATATCTATGAAAACCACTTAGATCTTATAGGCATGGTTTCTAATATTGCGGAAGTAAAGCAAACATAGCAAATATATTTGAATTAACACAACCCTATAGGCATGGTATCTACCCGATTTACCCAACGTGTATATATATATATATATAACTAACCATCCTTTTTCACTAATCACCCCAATGTTGTTTACAAATAATTATTACAGACCAGCTGAATAAATTATGTAAACAAATAAAGAAAAGAGAAAAAGTTAACTATAGGGAGCCTGAAGCAGGCCCAAATGACTTCCCAAGCCTCTAATAGCCTTAAGTGCCAAAGCTCCATAGACAGTATCATGTCTAGGTGTGCCAGAGTTCCCTAAGGACCTCAAGGATCCCGGGAAATGCTCACACCTAGACCTTTTCTCAACAATAACAGATTTAAGTGCAGTGTGGAAAGGTCAGCTCTGACATGCCAGAGTTCAGAGAGACCTCAAGGGTCTCAAGGCAGTACACATATCAAAGGGTCAGAACCTAATATACTAAGAGTAAAGTGCGAGTGCTTGACATAGCTTTGTTTTGAAAATTGTACAGAGATGACTTTAGAAGTAGAGAAGTTTATTAGAAAACAGGAAATAACTTAGTGGTAAAAGACAGTTTGAGAAGAGTACCAAGTAGCAGACAATCTATTGGTCATAGGAGACACCCATATTAAGAAAAGAACATTTAAGAATCACATTAGGGCACAGGGATATGGATAGAGGAAACATATACAAACTGCATACAATACTTAGGATCTTAGAGACTCAGTAAGTCATGCCAGGCAAAGATAAACAGAAAAGAGTGCATATATTAGATATGATAGAATTATAGACATGCTAGGCAAAGAAGTAAGCAAGAAAGAGTGCAGAATATAAAGAATACATTGAACAGGTAGATTTTAGACATGCTGAGCAAAGAAGTAGGTAGGAATTTAAGTTGAAACTCATAAATGATGAACTAGTGCAAGAATGAAACACATAGGGTTTGAATCAAACTTAATTTGAGACATACCAGTTGAAGAAAGGATGCAGAATATAAAGCAAAAAAAAATTCCAATATCTAGCCTTCGCTTTCAGCTGGCTAGATCAGTGAGTAACACAAGTAACAATAGAGAAAGATAACTTTAGAGTGTAAGAAGGAGTGATTTTTGAACTAATGTTCGTTGTCTAGAACTTAAAAGAAGAGGAGGTTTATATAGTAGTCAAGATCTTGACACATAAGGTAAGAGATCAATTAAGTAGTAAATCAAGGAAGTCACATGTAAATCAGCAAGATCTTCCCTTTTATCAAGCGACAATGAGATCAACGGAAAAATCATGATAAGTATTTAAGGAAAAGAATCAAATAAGGCTTAGTATAGAGTAGGTAATTATGGGTAAATGAACAACAGTTTAATTAAGGAAACAAATTTGTTATAATCAGCGGAATACAAACAAGGGAGGGAAAAACAATTAAGGCAACAAAATTCAATCAAATTGAGTAAAAGGTAAGAATCAAACGTTTTAAGGAAAATGTTCAAATTAAACTAGGAAATAAGGGATTCAGAATAATCAAGGGTTCAGAAAGTCATGAAAGGGCTAGCATGCTTAGCATATAAATAAGGTAAAACATGAATACTCAAGAATCAACATATAACTTTAACAAAATAAAAAGTAAACAATGATGATTCAATGAGAAAGATACAAGTCTTGATATGAACAGTCAAGATGAACACAAGCACATAGATTCAGTGAAAGGTTAAACTAAGAAGCTAAGTAGAAGCATATTAGGACAAGAAGGTCACAAGAAATCACAAGAACCCAAAGCAAGAACACAGTGAGATGCACCGGTACTCAGAAACCAAACGAAGAACCCTAGAAAATTAGGGCTTTCAGTACAAACGGGTTAAGGTTGAGGAAGACTTACAAAATCAGTCAAAATATACGAGAAGCAGAAGATTAAACACAAAAAATTATCAAACAATTCATAAAAGAAAATCCGGAAACCCTAACTTTAGGAAAAGATAAAAATCACTTGAAAATCATACGATTTTGGTAAAGAATCTTATGGTTATTGTAAAACTCATATGAAACAAAGCCAAATCATCTTTGATCTGTACATATCTAAGAGGCTTAGAAAAAAGAAATTGGGGTTTCGAACATAGCGACACATAGATGAAGAAACATACTGAGAAACCCATAGATCATAACTAATATAGGACGATCTTACTCGGAATCTCACTGAAGTGGTCTGAAACAGGCAAGAGAGGACCAATAGATGCAAGCCACTAGCCTTGGTCCCTAGAGGGCCTTGGAGATGGTAAGAATAACATGAGAGAGGCCATTGGAGGCCTGAGAGGTGGTGATAAACCACCGGAGATATCCATAGATGAGGGTCAGTAAGATGGGATTAGGGTTTAGGTTGAGAGAATTTGAGAGCAGCGAGGATTTCAGGGAGGCGGTGTAAGGAGTAAAATGAATTAGATTAGAGGAGTATAGGTTAGTTTAATTAAGGAAAGGGGAAACATGGATCGTTAATCAAAATGATCAACGACCAGGATTTTGCCGGGTATTTGGGTTGGGGTAGATGGGTATTGGGCCTAGGTAGGTTTAGGTTTAAAAATTGGGCTGGTAATTGGGTTAGTTTGGGGTTGGATTGGGGCTAACATTGAAATAAAATTAGGCCATATTTTAAATAGCCATTTTAATACTATATAATTTATAAGAAATAATAAATGATTTCTAAAAAATAATTACATATAATAAAATGGTTTAAAATAGTTATTTAATATTTTAAAAATATAAAATATCATTTTATGCATCAACAATGTAATTATGCATTAATAGGGCTAGTATTGCAAATACATGCAAATTTGCTTAAAAATGTAAAAGCAATTATAAAAATTCACTAAAAATATTTAAACAATATTTTGGCATAAATAAAGAATTTAGATAGCTAAATCACCACAAAAATAATTTGAAAGATAATTATTGAAAATTTTATAAATCGAAAGGGAAGAAATAAATCAATTTGGAGCTTTTAAAAATTATAAAAATTGCATAATATTTTTCTAAAAAATGCTGATGCATGCTTATAACCGCATATATGCTATTTTGAAAGTATAAATATGTATTAAAAAAAAGAAAAAATTGGGTATCAACAATTACCCCTCTTTGCCCGGGAAGGATGAAAGAGTTTTTGGGTAATGAAATGATGGGCAATTTTGACCGTATGGGATGTTTTGAAAGACAGAGGTCGTACTTCAATCTTCGAGTTGCCTATATATCCCTGGTCTTACAGGAATTATGCCATGTGTAGTTCTGGATTCATCGACAAAATATACCGATGAAGTCATCGCAAGAATGGACACGTGATGCAAAAGCAGCAATGGTGAGCGACTAAGGTTCGAGACAGTTGAAGGAACTGGAGCAAGGTTGCTCCTTCTAGGATAGAGGTTTCTTACTGGTCACCTGCATATGAAAAAATGATGCCAACATGTATTTGCGCGAAAATTTAAACATGATACAGATTCCCTTTGGACCATGAAGGATGTCTTTGGACGGTTAGAGATGACGTCCTTGTACCATGACGTCCTGGGCTATGAATTGTTTAGTGAGGGATTCGCAGGCCATGAAATGATGTTCTCGGGCCATGTAGATGGTGCCTCCGAACCATGATTCCTTTGAATAATGATATGCAAATTTGAGGGATCCTCAAGCCATGGCATGGTGTCGTCCGGCTATGAGGATGATGCCTTTGGACAGATTGGCGATATTTCAGCCCATGAGATGCAATAATATGATATTAACAAGACAAGGCTTAGTCTTGTGAAATGAAGGGCAAAGCTTAGCCCAATTAAAAACAAATAGATAGTGCTAGATATAGAGCAACATTCGTGCAAAAAGGAACAGTACTTAGTCTCATGCAAATAGGGAGGCAAGGATTAGCCTCATGCAAATATGGAGGTAGGGATTAGCCTCATGCAGAGAAGGAGGCAGGGATTAGCCTCATGCAAATATAAAGGCAACGATTAGCCTTATGCAACATGGAGGAAAGGATTAGTCTCATGTAAGATGGAGGCATGGATTAGCCTCAGGAAAATATGGAGGAAGGGATTAGCCTCATGCAAAAATGGAGGCAGGGATTAGCCTCATGGAAGGAGGAGGCAAGGATTAGCCTCATGCAGATATGGAGGCAAGGATTAGTCTCATACAGATATGGAGGCAAGGATTAGCCTCATGCAGGTAAAGGCAAAGATTAGCCTCATGCAAATATGGAGGTAAGGATTAGCCTCATGCAAATATGAAGGCAAGGATTAGCCTCATGCAGGTATGGAGGCAAGGATTAGCCCCATGCAAATATAGAGGGAGGGATTAGCCTCATGCAAATATGGAAAGGCAACGATTAGCCTCATGCAGGTATGGAGGCAAGGATTAGCCTCATGCATGTATGGAGGCAAGGATTAACCTCATGCAAATATGGAGGCAAGGATTAGCCTCATGCAAATATGGAGGCAAGGATTAGCCTCATGTAGGTATGCAGGACAAGGATTGGTCCCATGCATAGAGCGAGTAGAAAAAAGTAGTATATGTCTTAGCTGGAGATATATTCAGTGTCGGATGGTCGGGTCGATAGTGAATTTGCTTGGTGTATACATGTTTGTGAATGCTATTGCTACGTCAAATTTGCCTACATTCAAAGAAAAATTGTAAGTTTTGTGGGGGGAGGTTGGTTCGTGCTTTTATTTGCTGGCCTTACTTTCCTCCGTTTTGGAGGCCTTTTCGAGTTTCCCTAGCTAACACCTGTCTGTTACGAAAAATAGAGTTTTCAAAAATATGCAATTACTGATAAAAATAGAGTCATTTAGAAACATATTGATATATTAAGTAATTTTAGATGAACTAGTGACTGTGACACACTTCAAAGACATTGCAGCTTTCTCCTGTTAGAATTTTGAGGGGCCCCCTTAAAATTCTGCCCCAGTTTGGTAGATGATCTTTCGGCTGTTTGCGGGTGATGAGCCTTGTTGAACCTTTTTAGGAATTTTGAGAATCCTTCTCAAAATTCTGCCCCAGTTTATTAACCGATTTCTGACCTTCTAACATATGTTGGCTTGGCTGGACTTGCTCTGGAATTTTGAGGGTCCTCATCAAAATTCTGCCCCAGTTTTTGATCTTGGGGAAAATGGAATTTTTATTATAATATGACCGAACCCACAAGGCTGCCTACGATCCCCTCTTAAACGGGGATCAGGTCGAGCGTAGTTCAACTACATCAGGTGAGGAAATGTAAATAATCTAAGCATAGTATCTCTTGACTGCGTCTGAATTGATTGGTTTTGGCCAGATTTCTCCATCCATCTCTACAAGTATGAGTGCTCCTCCTGTCAGCACCCTGTGAACCATGTACAGACCTTGCCTGTTGGGAGAGAATTTCCCTTTGGCTTCATCTTGATGTGGGAATATCTTCTTCAGTACCAGCTGACCTAGTGCAAATTGCCTTGGTTTGACCCTTTTTGTTGAAAGCTCTAGTCATTTTGTTCTGATAAAGTTGACCGTGACACACTGTGTTCATCCTCTTTCCATCGATAAGGGATAATTTTTTATAGCAACTGCTTATCCACTCGGCATCACTGAGTTCAGCTTCTTGTATGATTCTTAAAGAAGGAATCTTAACCTCGATTGGGATGACAGCCTCGGTACCATAAACTAGCTTGTAGGGAGTTTCCCTGGTTGACATGCGAACTGTAGTGTGGTACCCCAACAAAGCAAAAGGTATCTTCTCGTGCCATTATTTATAGTTTTCTACCATCTTCCTTAGTATCTTCTTGATGTTTTTGTTGGGGACTTCTACGACTCCATTCATCTGAGGTCTGTAGGCTGTGGAATTGTTATGCTTGATTTTGAATGTTTCACACATATATTTCATCAAATCACTATTGATATTGGCGGCATTATCAGTAACAATGGACTCAAGAACTCCAAATCAGCAAACAGTGCGATCTTTGACAAAATCTGCGACGACTTTCTTGGTCACAACTTTGTAAGATGCATCGTATACCTATTTTGTGAAGTAATCAATGGCTACCAGAACATACATGTGCCCATTTGAAGCGGTGGGCTCAATCAGATCGATGACATCCATTCCCCAGGCGGCGAATGGCCAAGGTGAGCTTGTTGCATTGAGCTCATTTGGCTGCACTTTTATCATATCGGCATGCACCTGGCATTGGAAGCATTTGCGGACATACTAGATGTAATCTGTCTCCACGGTCATCCAAAAGTAACAGACCCTGAGTATCTTCTTAGCCAAGTCAAAACCTTTCATGTGCAGGCCACAGGTTCCGGTATGTACATCCTCAGAAGCTTCTTTTGCGTTGATATATCTTAGCAATCCCAAATCGAAAGTTCTTCTATACAGATTTCCTCCACTGTGGAAGAAGTGATTGGACAATCTCCGGAGTGTGCATTTCTGAGTGTGATATGCATGCTCTGGATATTCTCCCTTTGACAGATACTCCTTGATGTCATGGAACCAAGGCTTTCCATTTGTTTCTTCTTCAATATGAGCACAATATGCCGACTGATTGTGGATTCTCACTGGAATGGGATCAATATAATTCTTATCTGGATGTTGTTTCATAGATGACAAGGTGGCCAATCCATCGGCGAACTCATTCTGAATTCTGGACACATGTCGGAATCCTATCTTCGCGAACCTCTTTCTCAATTCCTGCACATGGTGCAGATATGGTAATATCTTGGAATTTTTGGTGGCCCACTCTCCTTGTACTTGGTGCACAGGCAAATCTGAATCACCGATTACCAGCAGCTCCTGAATGTTCATGTCGATTGCCATGTTGAGCCCTAGTATGTAGGCTTCATATTTTACCATGTTGTTGGTGCAAGGAAATTTGAGTTTAGCAGATACCAGATAATGTTGACTCATTTCTGATACCAAAACTGCTCTGATGCCCACTCCTTTGAAATTTGCAGCTCCGTCAAAGAACATCCTCCAACCGTCGTATGGTTCGGTGATGTCTTCTCCGATAAATAACACTTCTTCATCAGGAAAATACGTTTTCAAGGGTTCGTATTCTCCTCCCACCGGATTTTCAGCAAGATGATCTGCCAATGCTTGTCATTTGACCGCCTTTTGAGTTACATAGACGATGTCGAACTCACTCAACAGTATCTGCCACTTAGCTAACTTCCCAGTCGGCATGGGTTTCTGGAATATGTACTTCAAAGGATCCATAGTGGATATGAGGTACGTAGTGTAGGCATGGAAGTAATGCATTAATTTCTGAGCCGTCCAGGTCAAAGCACAACAAGTGCATTCTAGCAGAGAGTACCGTGCTTTGTAATGTGTGAATTTCTTACTCAAGTAGTATATGGCTTGCTCCTTTCTTCATGTCTCGTCATGTTGTCCCAGAACACATCTGAAGGCTCCACCCAACATAGATAGGTAGTGTAGCAAAGGCCGTCCTGGTTCCGACGGGACCAGAACTGGTGGCGTGGACAGGTACTCCTTGATTTTGTCGAAAGCTTTCTGACAATCCTCTGTCCAGCTTGTTTCGACATCTTTCCTCAGCATCTTCAAGATAGTTTCACATATGACTATAGACTGCGCTATGAAGCGACTGATATAGTTGAGGCATCCTAGGAAGCTCATCACATCCCTTTTGCTCCTAGGTGGTAGCAATTCCTGAATAACTTTGACTTTAGACGGATCTAACTCGATCCCTCAGCGACAAACAATGAATCCCAATAACTTTCCTGTGGGAACCCTGAATGCATATTTTGTGGGGTTCAACTTTAAATTGTACCTCCTTAGCCTATCAAAGAACTTTCTCAAGTCCGCTATGTGGTCTGCGGCTCTCTTGGATTTGATCATTACATCGTCCACATACACTTCTATTTCCTTGTGTATCATATCATGGAAGATGGTTGTCATGGCTCTCATATAGGTAGCCCAGCATTGTTTTAGACCAAATGGCATAATCTTATAGCAGTATACTCCCCAAGGTGTGATAAAAGTTGTTTTCTCTAAGTTTTCTTCATCCATCCAGATCTGGTGATAACCCACGAAGCAAATCTACAAAAGATTGGAGTTCATTCTTGGTGCAATTATCGATCAGGATGTGTATGTTTGGCAGTGGAAAGTAATCTTTGGGACTTGATCTATTTAAATCCTGATAGTTAACACATACTCTGACTTTCCTATCCTTCTTCGGAACTGGCACAATGTTAGCTAACCAGGTTGGGTACTCGACCATCCTGAGAACTTTGGTTTTGATCTGCTTGGTAACTTCCTCCTTGATTTTTAGGCTCATGTCGGGTTTGAATTTTATGAGTTTTTGCTTTATTGGCGGACACATGGGATTAGTAGGTAACTTGTGAGCTACTATGGACGTGCTTAAACCAGTCATGTCATCATATGATCATGCGAAAAAGTCCTCATAATCTTTTAGGAAACGGATGTACTCTTCCTTCTCTGTTGGTGACATGTGAATGCTGATGCGAGTCTCCTTGATGGTCTCGGCATTCCCCAAATTTACTGCTTTAGTTTCGTCTAGATTGGACTTAGGCCTATTCTCAAAGTTTTCAACCTCCCTGACAACTTCCTCAGGTATCTCATCTTCTTCATCTAAATCTAATCTCATGTTGCGTTGCCTAATTACATGTCACAGTCACTAGTTTATCATCGAAAGTAATAATAATGTTGTAGAAAGAAAAAGTGTAAAACATAGTAATGAATAATAAGGAGCAAATGCATTTGATTAAAACTGAAAAATCATCCAGACAAGTACGGCTCGATGAATCGAGCATTTATTTTGAAACAAGTAAATTTTAAAACAAAATTACTGGAAATCTTAAATGCCTAGAATGGCTATAGAAGTAAAATTTTTCAATCTACCTAGGGACTCGGCGGGCTTGGAATGGTGTGGCGGTCCGATTCCTGAGAACATCTCCTTCTTTACGGTCTAAAAGGTGAGGCCTTCCCCCCCCCCCTCAATTATGGCACTGCATTCCATGTCTTCATCCTCTAAAAATAGATTCTTCAACCCGACTAATACTTCCTCTTTTGCAATACCCCATATCGTATCATCTTGGTGAAAAGTCTGATCCAGATGTGGCACCGGTTACTCGATAGGGTAATAAGGTCCACGCCATGAAGGCGACCACTCATTATACTTTTGCCATGTGTAGTGATATCCGAGCCCAAAGGTAGTACCATGACCTTTCAGCCGTATCGGTTTAGCGATACCCTATAGATTCTTTCCAAGCCCTTTGTCGGGTTCATACCCAGACCATGCCAGTATGCTCTCTGTTTTGCTGCTCCAATATTTGTCTTTCTCGACGGCATTGACACGTTCAATGTGATGATAGGTTTCCCCTCCTGGCCTTCTTCTATGTCCAATAGCCGGGATGGTTTGACTAATGTAAATGGGGTTACTCCCATCTCCTTGGATGATCACCTCCTAACGATTCCATTCGAACTTCACAACTTGGTGTAGTATGGAAGGCACCGCCCCAACGGCATGAATTCACGGTCGGCCTAACAGAAGATTATATGAGGCCGGTATGTCGAGCACCTGAAACTCGACGTCAAACGAGGTTGGCCCCATCTGTAAGCACACTTTAATTTCCCCAATTGTTGATCTTTGGGACCCATTGAAAGCTTTCACGTTCATGCTTCCTACTAGTATTTCATGGAAACCTTTGTCCAACCTTTTCAGAGTATCCAACGGACAAATATTGAGGCTTGAACCTCCATCAACCAAGACCATGGCAATGAATTTGTCTTCAAATTGCACTATAATATGCAATGCTCGATTGTGATTCAACCCCTTAGGTGGCAGCTCATCTTCATGGAACATGATCTTATGACTTTCCCGTACTTGTCCCACCATATTGGCCTTTTTTTCGTCGGTGATGCTATTGGGTACATAAGCTTCGCTCAACACTTCATTAAAGCATTATTATGTGCCTCTGAATTTTGCAACAGTGATAGGATAGATATCTAAGCAGGGGTTTTGTTCAAATGGTCAACGATGGAATACTCCTTTGCTTGTACTTTTCTCCACAAGTCATCTGGACCTGTCTCAATGACAGGCTACCTGGTAGTGGCATACTTACTCGATCCTCCCAAATGTTCAGGTGTGTAGACTCTTCCAGTCCTAATCATTCCTTGTGCAACATCAGATTCCTCCATTTTTTCCTTCCCTTTCACCGATCTTCGGCAACGTAATCCCAGGGTATTGCTTTTTAGTTGAAAGGAGGTGGTTGACACTGTCACTATGATAGGTATGACCACTTCTACCTCAAATGGAGTGGGGGTGGCTGCAGGTGGAGCTGCCTCTACCTCAAATAGAACTGATGCAGCTACCTCGACCTCGATTGGTGACTGAGTGTGTGACACGATAGGAGTAAGTGTGACTGCAACTTTAAAGCCATTGCCTTCTCAAATAATCCCAATCGACCCCTCAGGGTCCCATTCTTCGTTCGTCTCTATCACATGTACTCAACCACCTCTATGATCATGGAGGGGGTTGTTGCGAACATTAGGTGCGGCTTCCTTGGCCTGTATGACCTTGTTGTCGATTAGCGTCTGGATCTTATCCTTCAATGTTCGGCACTCATTAGTGGTGTGCCCCTTCATACCGGAATGGTACGCACAATTTTGTTTGGATTGATCCATTGGGATGGATTTTCTAATGCCACAGTAGGAATGGGGGTGACATAACCAGCAGCTTTCAACCTTTCATACAGTTGGTCGATGGGTTCAGCAATGGTGGTGTATTGTTTGGGTGGCTTGCGGTCGAAATTGGGTCTTGATCTTGGAAAGTTTTCGCGAGTTGGAGGTGATGGGAAATGGGATGGTTGAGAATTATAGGTGTGATAAACAATGGTTGGTTGGGAATATCTAGGAGATGAATGTTGATATGTGAGTGGTGGTGCTTGGTATGTGGGTGGAGGTATTTGATAAGTAGGTGGAGGTGTCTGATATGTGGGTGCAGGTGTTTGATAGGTAAGTGGAGATTTCGGGCCCTGGGCCACCATTACTGCCCCAACGTCTCTTTTCTTCGATATGTCGCCCGATTGTAATGCCTTATTTGTGACCTGTAATGCCTCGAAATTTGTTACCATCCCGCTTTTGATGCCTTCCTCAATTCTTTCCCCAAGTTTGATGATATCAGAGAACTTATGTTTTTCAATTACCATCTACCTTTCATAATACTGCGGATCATCTACTCTGAGGAAGAACTTGTTCATCTGCTCCTCGTCCAAAGATGGCCTGACTCTGGCCGCCTCCGACCTCCAATGAGTAGTATACTCGTGGAAAGTTTTGATGGGTTTTTTCTTAAGATTCTGGATGTAGAAATATCTGGTGCATTCTCTGTATTAAACCTGAACTGGTCCATGAAATCCGATGCCATACCCATCCAATTGGACCATTTCTTGGGATCTTGGCTGAGGCACCGGGACAGAGCATCCCCGGTAAGACTCCTCGTAAAGAGTTTCATTCAGATCTTTTTGTCTTTCCCGACCCCGAAAAGCTTGCCGCAATAGGCCCTCAAATGAACCCTGGGATCATCTGTACCATCGAACATCTCAAACTTGGGAGGTTTGTACCCCTCTGTCAGTTCCATGTCTGGCTGTATACATAGGTCTTCATAGTTCAAACCTTCTATTCCTTTGTCGCCTTCACCACCCTGAACTCGGCTCATCAACTTCTTGAGTTCTTTGGCCATATTATAAATGAGCAGGTCCTTCTCGGAGGATTTCGGTGTATAGGAGATTGGTTGGATAGAGTGGGGTATGGTCTCTATGTATATAGGGTTGCTTTGATGGGTGCCAGGGACTTGGGTGTAATAATGGTCATTAGTTGAGTTTTGGGGATCGGGAATGAGTTGTGGTATATTTTAGGGAGTATGGTAAGTGGTGGTTGGTGGGTACTGAATTGGCTGATGGTGATGTTGTGGCAGAGTTGGTACTGGTAAGGGATTGAAATTTTGGAGTGGGGTTGCGTATTAATTCGGTGTAGGAGGATTTTGCGGGTGTTAGGTTTGTGCGTTTTGGGGAGGTGCTGAGTTCTTTGTGTTTTGTTGGTGGATGTCGAGGACGTTTAGGGTGAGTGACAAGTTTGCCAAGTTGCAGACCTACTCAAGTTCTCCATGCAATTCCAATATCCTTTGTTCCAGTCTCAAGACTAGATCATTTGGGGCCGGAGTACTATGGTCATATGAAGTTTCTGCGTTGTCAAAATTTTCCTTTTGGATACCACACAAGTCGTCCATTTTGGCTTTTCCTATGCCTTTTGTATTGCTTGGAGGAGGAGGTGGAGGGCCTCTAGATCTTGTATGATATACTGATGAGGCCAGTATGAGCGAACCAACCTAAGGGGATGGGAATAATAAAAAATAAGCAAAAACAAAAAGGTAACAAGTCAGTGAGGATTCTGAAAATGTTTGTAGTATTTAAACACATATTGCGGGAATGTAAATTTGTGTCTAATTTGGGGAGCCTCGTCGTGCCCGAGGTAGGCCTAGCAACAAATAAATTTGGAGAACTTTAGATGCCAATAAATTCTTCACTTCATAATATGAAAAATAGACGAATCCTAAACGACATTAAGATAATAGAAAAGTAAGTCACTACTGGAACTTGGCCTTATTACATTTGGAAAGCGAGTAAACCTACTCTATTTGGTCTCAGAAGGACCTTTCTCAGGCTGAATGCTCTCGTTGATCAAATCCTCCAGTTCACGTAGGTTCATCAGTAAGAATGCCTTTGCCAAATGTCTTCCTTTGTTTCCCTCAGCGTTCTGGCAGTCGGTGACTCTCTTCCTCACTTTTCCTTTCAATTCCAACAGACTGTATTCCAGATATTCTAGCTTTTCGCTAGAGTAGACGGCCCTCTCTTTCCATTCATTGATTTGGTCACTTGATGGATGATTCCTCTACCAGTCTAGCAAGAGTGAGGGTGTGCTAACCATACCAAAACTGTGGACCTCGTGCCTCATTTTCTGCAAAATAAAAGGGTTAGGCCCTTCTTTCCTACCAGACTCGACTATTTATACATTCATGATTAGCATATTAGCATTTAGTTCTCCAAATTAATGCACAAAATGTGGTTGAGTCCATTGGGATTATGGAAACCTCGGTGGACCTTTGGATAAGGCTCATCTTAAAGGATTATTATGTGGAGAACATATTAATCCGACTAGGTTTGAGCATGATGCATGTACAATTTCAATCAGAGTAAGGTTACTATGGGGCGTCTAGACTGGTACCCTCAAGAGGACAACTTGAGGGGGAAAGACACGGAACCGTCGACTGTATCGCTGATCGACCAGTTTTACCACAAATAAGTCTTTTCGAATTTAAGAATAATAAATAGGAAGAGCGCAACCACTCATAAAGCGTTGCTATAAGATTTAATACGCACGAGTGGAATATGATGTAGAGCATAATTTATGCAGCAATAAATAGCATGTAGTCAAGTATTTGTACGTAAGAAAATAATAAATGTAGTATTTAAATAATTGAAAGACAGTTACGGAAAAGAAAACAAGGAGACAAGTCAGTTTCAGGAATAAAGAAATCATAAATGCTTGAAAATAGATAGTTAAATTCAAATAAGGGGAAATGGATACGTGGGATGGAGCATGCTTGGACTAATTCACAAAATATAAGTTTGTTATGGTAAGAGCCTAAAAAATATCCCCAGCAGAGTTGACATGCTATCGCGCTCCTTTTTTCCCTCCACAGGGAGAGAGAAGTCCGGGTTTCGACATTTATGGGGGGTAATAACTCATTTCCTTATGAGAATTTGGGTTTTTGAAGAGTCGCCACCTAACGGATTATGGTGTGTTAGGGCACCTAGAGTGATTAACTCTTAGACTAGTTTGCATTACAAGAGATTTAGGATAAGGGCTCGAAATAACCTTGATGGAAAGTTGTTAGGCACCCCTCGCGGTCCACAATGGTAGGTCCCGGTCAAACTAGTACTTATGAATTAGTCCTTTTGAATGAATAAATAGTTTAAACACATACTCGCAGATAAAGGCATGTTTTAGATATTGTAAGGACATGTAAGGTTCAAGTAATAAAAACAAGGGAAAGGTTTGAACATATATAAACAGAAGTTTGTTTAAAAACATACAAGAGTTGGAAAAGAGAGGTCCTAGGTTGGTTAGCCTATAGGATCACCCAACACAATGTTCGGTAAACAGTTCTTAATGAGAGGCTACACGTGACATTAGCGCACAGTCATCATATCCTTACTACCCAATCCCCTCCCCCTTAGTCATAGCCTAAAGCGTTCTAATAGCCTTGATAAATGTCCTATGGTGCACTACTCGTCCCTCCCTTGTGGTCCTGTAGGTATTTTAGGACCTCTAATTTTGGACAGTTCTAGACCCTCCTAAGTTGTTTAAATGATAAAAGTCTAGGTGCCAATCAAAACAGTTAGGACTACACATAAAGAAGGAACAAGTAATGGCTCATATTTTTACCTCCACAAGCATAACAGATAAATGCATGTCTCAAACAACAGTCAGGTATTTAAGAGAAAATCATAGAATATGATATCTAGGTGAGTAGGGATTATACAGTATTGAATTAGGACAAAGTGTCAAAGACCTATAGCTTGCCTACTATAGGCAATTTATAGTTGCAGGTTTTTAATAGCCCCATAGGATTACCTAAGCGTGTAACAGTGGTGTTCTAGGAGCATGATATCTACATTGATTAGAAGTGCAGTAAAACAGTGAATAATTTTTTAAAATGGACAATTTGGGATCCTATAGGCATGCTTTCTAACAGCATTGATTTAACGCAGTGTTTGGAAACTTGTTAAGAAACGTACAGATTAATTAAACCAATTCAAACATGAATTAAAATGATCTATTTAACTAGACTGATTTTAATCCCTATAGGCATTATTTCTATTAGAGCTGATTTTAGTCCCTATAGGCATGGTATCTAGTTATTAAGGCCATTTAGATCCTATAGGCATGATATCTATTAAAACCATTTACATCTTATAGGCATGGGTTCTAATATTGCGGAAGTAAAGCAAACGTAGCAAATCCATTTGAATTAACACAACCATATAGGCATGGTATCTACCCGATTTATATATATATATAACACTACCCACCCATTTTTCACTAATCACCCCAATGTTGTTTACAAATAATTATTACAGACCAACAGAATAAATTACATAAATAAATAAAGAAAAGAGAAGAAGTTAACTATAGGGAGCCTAAAGCAGGCCCAAATGGCTTTCCAAGCCTCCAACAGCCTCAAGTGCCAAAGTTCCATAGACAGTATCATCTCTAGGTGTGTCAGAGTTCCCTAAGGACCTCAACAATCCCGGGCAGTGCTCACACCTAGACCTTTTCTCAACCATAACTGATTTAAGCGCAGTGTGGAAAGACCAGCTCTGACATGCCAAAGTTCAAAGAGACCTCAAGAGTCTCAAGGCAGTACACATATTAGAGGGGTAGAAACTAATATACCAAGAGTAAAGTGAGAGTGCTTGACATAGCTTTATTTTGAAAATAGTACAGAGATGACTTCAGAAGTAGAAAAGTTGTTCAGAAAACATGAAATAACTTAGTGGTAAAAGACAGTTTGAGAAGAGTACCAAGTAGCAGACAATCAATTGGTCATAGGAGACACCCAATGTCAGAAAAGAACACTTAACAAACAGATCTTCACATGGAGATAAAGGGATTGTGGCACATAAGAACATCACATTAGGGCGCAGGGATAGGGATAGAGGAAACATATACAAACTGCATACATCACTTAGGATCTTAGAGACTCAGTAAGTCATGCTAGGCAAAGAAATAAATAGGAAAGAGTGCATACATTAGACAGGACAAAATTCTAGACATGCTAGGCAAAGAAGTAAGCAAGAAAGAGTGCAGAATATAAAGAATACATTGAACAGGAAGATTTTAGTCATTTTGAGCAAAGACGTAGGCAGGAATTTAAGTTGAAACTCATAACTGATGAACTAGTGCAAGAATTAAACACATAGGGTTTGAATCTCAAACTTAAGTAAAGATATACTAGTTGAAGAAAGGATGCAGAATATAAAGAAAATAAAATTCAATATCTAGCCTTGGTTTTCAGTCGGCTAGATTAGCAAGTATCACAAAAGCAGAAGTGAAAGAGAACTTTTAAAGTGTAAGTGTGCCTTTTGTGAACTAATGTTTTGTTGTCCAGAACTTAAAAGAAGAGGAGGTTTATATAGTAATCAAGAGCTTGACACATAAGGCAAGAGATTAATTAAGTAGTAAATCAAGGAAGTTACAGATAAATCAGCATGATCTTCCCTTAATCAAGGGATAATTAGATCAGCGGTAAAATCATGCTAAATATTTAAGGAAAAGAATTAAATAAGGCTTAGTATAGAGTAGGTAATTAGGGGTAAATGAACAGCAGTTTAATTAAGGAAACAAATCAGTAATAATCAGCGGAATACAAACAAGGGAAGGAAAAATAATTAAGGCAACAATATTCAATCAAATTGAGTAAAAGGTAAGAATCAAACGTTTAAAGGAAAATATTCAAATTAAACCAGGAAATAAGGGATTCAAAGTAATCAAATTAAGGTAAAATATGAATACTCAAGAATCGACTTATAACTTTAACAAAACAAAAATTAAACAATGCTTATTCAATGAGAAAGATACAGGTCTTGATATGAATAGTCAAGACGAACACAAGCACATAGAATCAGTGAAAGGTTAAACTAAGAAATTCAGTAGAAGCATATTAGGGCAAGAAGGTCACGAGAAATCACAAGAACCCAAAGCAAGAACACAGTCAGATGCACCGGTACTCAGAAACCAAACGAAGAACCGTAGAAAATTAGGGCTTTGAATACAAACGGGTTAACGTTGTAGCAAACTTACAAAATCAGTCAAAATATACAAGAAGCACAAGATTAAACCTAAACAATCATCAAACAATTCTTAAAAGAAAATTCGGAAATCCTAGCTTTAGGAAAAGATAAAAATCACTTGAAAATCATACGATTTTTGTAAAGAATCTTAAGGTTATTTTAAAACTCATATGAAACAAAGCCAATTCATCTTAGATATGTACAGATCTAAGAGGTTTAGAAAAAGAAATTGGGGGTTTCGAAGAGAACGGCACAGAGATAAAGAAACATACTGAGAAACCCATAGATCGTAACTAATATAGGACGATCTTACTCGGAATCTCACTGAAGTGGCCTGAAACAGGCGAGAGAGGACCAATAGATGCAATCCACTAGCCTTGGTCCCTTGAGGTCCTTGGAGATGGCAATAATAACATGAGAGAGGCCATTGGAGGCCTGAGAAGTGGTGATAAACCACTGGAGATAACCATAGATAAGGGTTAGTGAGAAGGGATTAGGGTTTAGGTTTAGAGCATTTGAGAGCAGAGAGGATATTAGGGCGGCGGTGTAAGATGTAAAATGAATTAGGTTAGAGGGGTATAGGTTAGTTTAATTAAGGAAAGGAGAAACTTGGACCGTTGATCAAAATGATCAACGACCAGGATTTGGCCGGTTATTTGGGTTGGGGCAGATGGGTATTGGGCCTGGGTAGGTTTAGGTTTAAAAATTAGGCTGGTAATTGGGTAAGGTTGGGGTAGGATTGGGGCTAAATTGAAATAAAATTAGGCCATATTTTAAATAGCCATTTTAATACTATATAATTTATAAGAAATAATAAATGATTTCTGAAAAATAATTTCATGTACTAAAATGGGTTAAAATAGTTATTTAACATTTTTAAAATATAAAATATTATTTTATGCATTAATAGGGCTAGTATTGCAAATATATGCAAATTTGCTTAAAATATAAACGCAATTATAAAAATGCATTAAAAATATTTAAGCAATATTTTGGCATAAATAAAGAATTTAGATGGTTAAATCACTACAAAAATAATTTGAAGGACAATTATTGGAAATTTTATAAATAAAAAAGGAAGAAATAAATGAATTTGGAGCTTTTAAAAATTATAAAAATTGCATAAAAAAATTATAAAATTGCTCATGCATGCTTATAACTGCATATATGCTATTTTGAAAGTATATATATGTATTAAAAAATATAAGAAAAAATTGGGTATCAACAACGCACTTAAGGGTTCGGACTTTTATACATGCAGCATATACAATCGTAGAAGATTCTGGTATACGTTAAAAGAAAGAATTGAGCCCAGGTCATAAAGGAAGGAATAAATTGTTAAAGGATTATATCACACATATTCCTCTGCGCCCATGAACGGCTAAACAAAATAACTAATACCATGAACCCCAGAGCGAGAGAAAATTTAAGCCGACATAAAGGCCGATCAAAAGAAGGAGGAAACTAAAGAGTTACGCAACGAAGTAAATCAGGAATCCAATTTTTGGACCCAAGAATTATTGAAAGTGATTGAGAATATTGTAGAATTACTCTTAATATCAAAGGTACAAGGGAGATATTACAACAACCATATTCTATAATGGCTTTACGATAAAGCCAGTTAGAAGAATTACTAGCCTCATAAGAAGTTAGTATGAAGCTCCCACCGAATTGTGTATGCCCAGAGGTGCAAGAACTTTAGTATACCTACAAATTCCTAGAGGGACATTTAATCAAGCTTTGTATATGTTTGTGAAGTTAGGCCTAGATATTGGCTATAAGCTAGAGGAAAAAGGGGAGAAGAGTTGCATAGGCGCACTTACCAAGTCAAAGTCGTACAGGCTGCATAATAGAAGGTAGCAACAGTTACGAGATTGAAAAGATCCTAACCACAAGTCGTGATATGAAGAAAAGAACTAAAGGGAGGAATGCCCTAGCCTTGGGACTTATTCATAGAATAGTTTCCTGGATGACAAGAAGAGCACTAAAGTATTCGTAAGAGCTATGGGTTATGAGAATGATAAGTGCATCAGTCAACATTCGAGGATGAATGTTCCAAAGGGTGTGACGACCCGACTAGTCGTCCCATGAGTTACCACTCCGTTTCCCCCATTTCTACATCTTATTGCTTTGTATAATGGTTCTATATGTGATTGGGTTGATTGGTTAGGGTTCGGAAAGGATTTGGTAAGGTTTGGGACACTTAGTCTCTTTTGAGGAAGGTTAAGTTGGAAAAGTCAACCAGATGTTGACTTATGTGTTAGAGAGCTTGAGTGTGAGTTTCGATGGTTCGGTTAGCTTTGGGAGGTGATTTGGGACTTAGGAACGTGATCGAAATGAGTTTTGGAGGTCCGGAGTAGATTTAGGCTTGAATTGGCGAAAGTGGATTTTTGGCGATTCCTAGTTGGTAGGTGAGATTTTGATATAGGGGTCAAAATAGAATTCTGAGAGTTGCAGTAGTTTCGTTGTGTCATTTGGGATGTGTGTGCAAAATTTCAGGTCATTAGGACGTGGTTTGGTTGGTTTTTTTATCAAAAGCGAAATTCGAAAGATTTTGGAAACTTAGGCTTGAATCCGATGTGTTTTGGTTGATTTGATGTTGTTTGAGGTATTTTGAAGATTGGTAGAAGTTTGAATAAGGTTTTGGGATATGTTGGTGCCTTTGGTTGAGGTTCCGGGGGTCTCGGCTGAGTTTCGGGTGGTCAATCGGGCCATTCCATGAAGTTAAAACCTGCCGAAAATTGCAGGTCAGTGCTGCAAAAAAAATGACCTTCAGGTTTGCGAGAGGGTCCTCGCGTTTGCGAAGGTTCAGTTGAGTAAATCTGGAATTTAGCCTTCACGTTCGCGAGGAAGGATCCGCGTTCGCGAAGGGCTAGTCATCTATGCATCGCGTCTGCGGGAGTGATGTTGCGTTCGCGTAGAAGAAATGGGCGGCTGAGCTTTAGGGGAGTTTAATTCGCGTTCACGATAGGTGGAACGCGATCGTGAAAGAGGAATTTGGTCAAGGTTATTTTGTGCTTCGCGAACGCAAGGCTTTGACCGCGTTTGCGAAGAAGGATATCAGGCCTGGGCAGAAGTTTAAATAGTCGTCTTGTCCGCGAATGTGGGGTTTGTTTTTTTCCATTTTTGGTCGTTTTTAGAGCTTTTTGAAGGAGATTGAAGAGGGATTTAAGGGTAATCACTTGGAGGTAAGAATTTTGGACTTAAAACTCAATTCTATTGTGAAATCTACTTAATAAATCATGGAATCTAAGCCAAAAATCGAGGAATTAGGGCGTGAGATTAAGAGACTTTAAAATGAGAATTTGAGGGGTCATTTGGACTTCGATTTTAGTGTTTTTGGTATGTATGGACTCGTGGGAGGATAAGGATTCCGTTGATGTGATTTTTATCGAGTTTCGAGACTTGGGCCCGGGGGTCGAGTTTGGCCAATTTCGGGATTTTTGGTAGTATTTGATTGTTCTTGCTTGGGCTTCACTCCCTTAGCATATTTTGACGCCGTGATTCTGACTTTGGATAGATACGACGCGAGTGGAGGCTGAATCGAGGGGCAAAGGCATCGCGGAGTAGTATTTTCACCGGTTTGAGGTAAGTAACCATTGTAAATCTGGAACTGAGGGTACAAAACCCCGATATTTGACTTGTTTCGATAAATGCGGTGACACACATGCTAGGTGACGAGCATGTGGGCATGCACCGATAGGGATCGTGACTTGATCCATCCCGTAGTGACTATTAAGTAGCGTATTCAATTTTGAATCTTATATTATTCAGTACTTTAGTCATTTATACTGTATTATGGGCTGTATGCCATGTTTGGGGCCTTGTGCCGACCTGTTAAGACCCTTAGGGGCATTTTTACTATTTTTCCTTACTTTACTTGTTGAAAGCATATCCTCTGTCATGTTTTACCTGTTTAAATGTTTAAAACTGGTTTTATCACTCCACTTCTAAATGTGTGGACTGCTTGGACTGAGTTCCCTAATTTCTACTGTTGTGCCCGAGAGGCTGTGAGGTTGATGACTGAGAGAGGTTGATAACCTAATGGTGAGGATATTTATATATGTGTGAGTTATGGATCGGGCTGCACGCCGCAGCGATATATATATATTGGATCGGGTTGCGCACCGCAGCAATATGACGTTCCTAGCGAACGTAGTCGACTATAAATTACGGATCAGGCTGCACGCCGCAGCGGTTACTATGCTTTCTATTACTATGAGATATTAATGAGCCTGAGTGCTGAGAGTGAGTGCTGTGTGACGAGAGTTGAGTCACGAGTGACTGAGAGGCTGCCCGAGAGGCCATATGCTGAGTGATACCTTGCCCGAGGGGCCCAGTTATGATATTTTAAGGATTTCACTCTTCTTTTAAAATAAACCTCTGTTGGAAAAATTGCTAAGTATATGATTTCAAGTGTTTAAACTAAAATTGATGATTTTACAACGAAACTGGTTTTAAACTGTGAAGTTGACTTGTTATCCTGTTATTTACTCAGTTATATGATTTTTAACTGCTCGTCACTACTTTCAGTCCTTATTTACTTTAGTTACTTACTGAGTTGGCGTACTCATGTTACTCCCTGCACCTTGTGTGCAAATCCAGGTGCCCGAGCGACCGAGTGAAGGTCCTCAACTGATCTAGTGTTTGACGGAGATTGCAAGGAAGCTTCATGGCGTCCGTAGCCCTATTTTCTCCTCCCTATCGTGTTCTTTTCCGCATTTTCTAGACTTATGATGTATTAGACATTCAGTCATGTATTAGAGGCTCTAGACTCGTGACACCAGATATTTGGGGCTTTGTAGTTTTCATTTTTATTTGACTTCCGCATATGTATTTGTGTTTTAAACGCTTATTATAAAAAATTGGTATTTAAAACCTGTGTTAGAAAATGACTTACTGTAAGGAAAAAGGGTTGTAATTAGATGATTAAGTTGGCTTGCCTAGTAATGTGATAGGCGCCATCATGATCAGTATTTGGGGTCGTGACAAGTTTGTATCAAAGCCTAGGTTACATAGGTCTCACGAATCATGAGCTGGTTTAGTAGAGTCTCGCAGATCGGTACGGAGACATCTGTGTTTATTCTCGAGAGGATGCAGAACCTTTAGGAAAAACTTCATATTCTTGAAATTCTTGTCGTGCAAATCTGTTGATCCTAATACTAAACTTATGTTATTTCATTCTCTTACAGATGGTGAGGACACATGTTACCGTACAGGATGGACGACCGCTAGTACCACCATCTAGGGCCACTAGAGGCTGAGGACGTGGACGAGGCCGTGGTAGGGGCAGAGCAGCTAGGGCAGCACCTGCAGATCCACCAGTTGCCCCAGTTTAGGATCAGGTCCCAGTTGTGGACGCTACAGCAGTACCAGCTCAGGCCCCGACTGTGCCTATTATGATTCCAGGCCTTCAGGAGGCTTTGGCTCAGATCTTATCAGTGTGTACCAGTTTGGCTCCGGCGGTCTCAGTTACTACGGTCGCAGCTACTTCTCAGGTCGGGGAAGGCACCAAGACTCCTATTGCTCGCATACCTGAGTAGGTTGTGCAGGGACTCCAGACACTGGGGGCACCTCCAGCCCAGTCGGTTGCACCAGCTCAAGAGTATATGGTACCAGTTATGCCGGACGACGAACAACTTCGACTAGAGAGGTTTAGTAGACTTCAGCCTCCGACCTTCAGTGGTGCAGAGGGAGAGGATGCCCAGGGTTTCTTAGATAACTGCCAGAGGATGATTCATACAGCGGGGATTCTAGAGACCAGTAGTGTAGCATTCACTACCTTTTAGTTTTCTAGGGCTGCCTTCATTTGGTGGGAGGTGTATGAGAGGCGTAGGACTGTTGGTGTAGCGCCCCTTACCTGGCAGCAGTTCTCTGTTCTCTTTATGGAGAAGTATGTGCCACAATCTCGCTGACAGGAGTTGCGCAAGCAGTTTGAGCAGTTGCATCAGGGAGAGATGACTATGACGTAGTATGAGATGTGGTTCTCCGAGTTAGCCTGTCATGTGGTTTGGTTGGTTCCCAAAGATCGAGAGAGGATTAGGAGGTTTGTTGATGGCCCCACATATCAGCTTCAGATTCTCATGACTAGGGAGAGGGTGACAGGTGCCACCTTCGAGGAGGTTATTGACATCACCCGTAAGATTGAGTCGGTTTGCCGCCAAAAACAAGAGGAGAGGGAGTCTAAGAGGACTCGAGGATCTGGTAGCTTTAGCAGTGCTCCTTCGAGGGGTCAGTTCCAACAGGGCAGAGGCCGTCCTTTCAGGCAGGCTCATTCAGCTCACCCAGGTTATCGTGGGGCATCATCGGGTCATGATTCGCACAATTCTCATCAGGGCCACTCATCACTTAGTGCCCTTCCAGCCCAGAGTTCGTCCTGTGCTCCATCAATGCAGTGTTCTTCCATGCTAGGTCCTTCTACTGGTTATTCTGGTGCCAGGGGTTCCATTCAGTCCCCATCTCCAGCACCGGGGAGTTGTTATGAGTGTGGAGAGTTTGGGAATATGAGGAGGCAGTGTCCTCATCTTCATGATGGTCAGTCTCAGCAGAGGGGTCAGCCCTTGACTTCTGCTCCGGTTACTTCACCACCCGCCCAGCCAGCTAGGGGTGGAGGTTAGTCAGCTAAAGGTCTCCCTATAGGGGGAGGTCGATCATGTGGTGGTCAGGCTCGTTTCTATGCCCTCCCAAGTAGACCAGATACTGCTGCTTCAGATGCCGCGATTTCAGGTATTGTATTAGTCTGCCACAGAGATGCCTGTATTATTTGATCTCGGCTCCACCTTTTCTTATGTGTCATCATACTTTGCTCGATATCTGGATACGCCCCGTGAGTCTCTTGTTTCACATGTTCATGTATTTACTCCAATTGTCGATACTATTGTTGTAGACCGTGTGTACCGGTCGTGTGTGGTGACATTGGGGGTCTGGAGACCCGAGTGGATCTTTTATTACTGTGTATGGTGGATTTTGATATCATTTTGGGCATGGACTGGTTATCTCCATGTTGTGCTATTCTAGACTGTCATGCCAAGACAGTCACATTGGCTATACCGGGTGTGCCATGAATTGAGTAGCGAGATTTGACTGATTATGTTCCCAGTAGAGTAATCTCATTCTTGAAGGCCCAACGTATGGTTAGGAAGGGATGTCTTTCGTATCTAGCCTTTGTGAGAGATGTCGGAGCTAAGACTCCAGTATTGATTCTGTCCCAGTTGTGAGGGATTTTCCCGATGTGTTTCTTGCAGGCCTACCGATCATGCCACCGGACATGGATATTGATTTGGTATTGACCTGGTGCCGGGCACTCAGCCCATTTCTATTCCGCTGTATCGTATGGCACCAACGGAATTGAAAGAGTTAAAAAAGCAGCTTTAGGAACTCCTTGACAAGGGGTTCATTCGGCCTAGTGTGTCACCCTGGGGTGCACCAGTTCTATTTGTGAAGAAGAAGGATGGCACTATGAGGATGTGCATTGATTATAGGCAATTGAACAAAGTAACAATTAAGAACAAATATCTTTTACCTCACATTGATGATTTATTCGACCAGCTTCAGGGAGCGAGAGTGTTCTCCAAGATTTATCTCTGTTCAGGTTATTATCAGTTGAAGAGCAGGGACTCGGATATTCTTAAGATAGCTTTTAGGACCTGATATGGTCATTATGAGTTCTTAGTGATGCCTTTTGGGTTGACCAATGCCCCAGCAGTGTTCATGCATTTGATGAACAGCATGTTCCGACCTTATCTTGATTCGTTTGTCATAGTCTTCATTGATGATATTCTTGTGTATTCGCGTAGTCAAGAGGAGCACATAGAGCATTTGAGAGTCGTGTTGGAGAGATTGAGGGAGGAGAATCTTTATGCAAAATTCTCCAAGTGTGAGTTTTGGCTCAGTTCAGTGGCCTTCTTAGGGCATGTGGTGTCCAGCGAAGGTATTCAAGTTGATTCGAAGAAGACAGAGGCAGTTCAGAGTTGGCCCAGACCGTCTTCAGCCATAGAGATTTGCAGCTTTCTTGGTTTTGGCAGGCTATTATCGTCGGTTTGTTCAGGGATTCTCATCTATCGCATCGCTCTTGATCAAGTTGACTTAGAAGGGTGCTTCATTTGTACGGTTGGACGAGTGTGAGGAGAGCTTTTAGAAGCTCAAGACAGCTTTGACCATAGCTCCAGTGTTAGTTTTGCTATCAGCTTCAGGTTCATACATCGTGTATTGTGATGCTTCGAGAGTGGGTATTGGTTGTGTTTTGATGTAGGAGGGTAGAGTTATTGCTTATGCTTCTCGTCAATTGAATCCCCATGAGAAGAACTACTCCGTTCATGATTTGGAGTTGGCTGCCATAGTTCACGCGTTGATGATTTGGAGGCATTACTTTTATGGTGTGTCTTATGAGGTGTTTACTGATCATCGTAGCATCCAGCACTTGTTCAAATAGAAGGATCTCAATTTGAGGCAGTGGAGGTGGTTGGAGTTGCTTAAGGATTATGATATCACTATAATGTACCATCTGTGGAAAGCCAATATGGTGGCCGATGCTTTGAGCTGAAAGGCGGTGAGTATGGGTAGTTTGGCATATATTACAGCTGGGGAGAGACCTCTTGTAGTTGATGTTCAGGCCTTGGCCAATCGGTTCATGAGGTTAGATGTTTCAGAGCCCAGTCGAGTATTGGATTTCGTAGTTTCTCGGTCTTCCTTATATGATCGCATTAGAGAGCACCAGTATGATGATCCGCATTTGCTTGTCCTTAAGGACAGAGTTCAGCACGATGATGCCAGAGATGTGACTATTGGTGATGATGGGGTGTTGAGGATGCAGGGCCGGATTTGTGTGCCCAATGTGGATGGCCTTCGGGAGTTGATTCTGGAGGAGGCCCACAACTCGCGGTATTCCATTCATCCGGGTGCTGCGAAGATGTATCAGGATTTGAGGCAACATTATTGGTGGAGAAGAAAGAAGAAAGACATTGTGGGGTTTGTAGCTCGGTGTCTCAATTGTCAACAGGTGAAATATGAGCATCAGAGACTGGGTGGCTTGCTTCAGTAGATGGATATTCCCGAGTGGAAGTGGGAGAGGATCACTATGGACTTTGTTGTTGGACTTCCACAGACTTTGAGGAAGTTCGATGCTATTTAGGTGATTGTGGATCGGCTGACCAAGTCTGCGCACTTCATTCCTATATGTCCTACCTATTCTTCAGAGCGGTTGGTAGAGATCTATATCCGGGAGATTATTCGATTGCATGGTGTCCCAGTTTCCAGCATTTCAGATAGGGGCACTCTGTTTACTTTGTAGTTTTGGAGGTATGTGCAGCGAGAGTTGGGTACTTAGGTTGAGTTGAGCATAACTTTTCACCCTCAAACGGACGGGCAGTCCGAGCGCACCATTCATATAATGGAGGACATGTTGCATGCTTGTGTCATTGATTTCGGAGGGTCTTGAGATCAGTTTCTACCGCTTGCAGAGTTTGCTTATAACAACAGCTACCAATCGAGTATTCAGATGGCTCCGTATGAGGCTTTGTATGGGAGGCGGTATAGATCTCTAGTTGTTTGGTTCGAGCCCGGTGAGGCTAGGCTATTGGGACAGATTTGGTGCAGGATGCTTTAGAAAAGGTGAAGGTGATTCAGGAGAGTCTTCGTACAGCGCAGTCGAGACAGAAGAGCTATGCTGATAGGAAGGTTTGGGATGTGTCCTACATGGTTGGTGAGAAGGTTCTGTTGAAGGTTTCACCCATGAAGGGTGTTATGAGATTTGGGAAGAAAGGGAAATTGAATCCTCGGTTCATTGGGCCTTTTAACGTACTTCGGAGGATTGGGGAGGTGGCTTATGAGCTTACTTTGCCACCCAGCTTGTCGAGTGTGCACCCGGTGTTTCATGTTTCTATGCTCTGGAAGTATATTGGGGATCTGTCTCATATTTTGGATTTCAGCACGGTTCAGTTAGATGATGATTTGAATTATGATGTGGAACCAGTAGCTATTTTGGGTTTGTTTGAAAGTTGAGGTCAAAGGATATAGCTTCAATGAAAGTGCAGTGGAGAGGTTAGCCCGTGGAGGAGGCTACCTAGGATACCGAGCGGGAGATGCGGAGCAGATATCCTCACCTGTTTGAGGCTTCATGTATGTTTCTTGACTCGTTCGAGGACGAACGTTTGTTTAAGTTGGGGAGGATGTGACGACCCGGCCAATCATCTCATGAGTTACCGCTACATTTCCCCCATTTCTACTTATTATTGCTTTTTATAATGGTTCTATATGTGATCGTGTTGATTGGTTAGGGTTCGGAAAGGATTTGGTAAGGTTGAGACACTTAGTCTCTTTTGAGGAAGGTTAAGTTAGAAAAGTCAACCGGATATTGACTTATGTGTTAGAGGGATCAAATGTGAGTTCCGATGGTTCGGTTAGCATCAGGAGGTGATTTGGGACTTAGGATCATGATCGGAATGAGTTTTGAAGGTCCGGAGTAGATTTAGGCTTGAATTGGCGAAAGTGAATTTTTGGCGATTCCCGGTTGGTAGGCGAGATTTTGATATAGGGGTCGGAATGGAATTCTGAGAGTTGCAGTAGTTCTATTGTGTCATTTGGGATGTGTGTGCAAATTTCAGGTTATTCGGACATGGTTTGGTTGGGGTTTTGAACAAAAGCGGAATTCAGAAGATTTTGGAAACTTAGGCTCGAATCCGATGTGTTTTGTTGATTTGATGATGTTTGAGGTGTTTTGAAGATTGGTACAAGTTTGAATAAGATTTTCGGATATGTTAGTGCCTTTGGTTGAGGTACCTGGGTCCTCGGGTGAGTTTCGGGTAGTCAATTGGGCCATTCCATGAAGTTGGAACTTGCAGGAAATTGCAGGTCAGTACTGCAGAAAAATGACCTTCGCGTTCGCGAAGGGTCAGTTGAGGAAAGCTGGAATTTAGCCTTCGCGTTCGCGAGGAATGATCCGCGTTCGCAAAGTGTTGGGCATCTGTGCATCGCGTTCGCAGGAGTGATGTTGCGTTCGCGTAGAATAAATGGGTGCTGAGCTTTAGGGGAGTTTAATTCATCGCGTTCGCGATAGGTGGAACGCGATCGCAAAGGTCTGTCTGAGTAAAGCATCGCGTTCGCGATAAGGTGGTCACTATCGTAAAAGAGGAATTTGGTCAAGGTTATTTTGTGCTTCGCGAACGCGAGGCTTTGACCGCGTTTGTGAAGAAGGATATCAGGCATGGGCAGAAGGTTTAAATAGTTGTCTTGTCTGAAAATGTGGGGTTTATGTTTTCCATTTTTGGTCGTATTTAGAGCTTTTTGAAGGAGATTGAAGAGGGATTTAAGGGGAATAACTTGGAGGTAAGAATTTTGGACTTAAAACTCGATTCTATTGTGAAATCTACTTAATAAATCATGGAATCTAAGCCAAAAATCGAGGAATTAGGGCTCGAGATTAAGAGACTTTAAAATGAGAATTTGAGGGGTCATTTGGACTTCAATTTTAGTGTTTTTGGTATGTATGGACTCGTGGGAGGATAAGGATTCCGTTGATATGATTTTATCGACTTTTGAGACGTGGGCCCGGGGGTCGAGTTTGGACAATTTCGGGATTTTTGGTAGTATTTGATTGTTCTCGCTTGGGCTTCGTTCCCTTAGCATATTTTGACACCGTGATTCTGATTTTGGATAGATACAACGTGAGTGGAGGCCGAATCGAGGGGAAAAGGCGTCGCAGAGTAGTATTTTCACCGGTTTGAGGTAAGTAACCATTGTAAATCTGGAACTGAGGGTACAAAACCCCGATATTTGACTTGTTTTGATAAATGCGGTGACACACATGCTAGGTGACGAGCATGTGGGCGTGCACCGATAGGGATCGTGACTTGATCCATCCCGTAGCGACTATTAAGCAGCGTATTCAATTTGGAATCTTATATTATTCCGTACTTTAGTCATTTATACTGTATTATGGGTTGTATGCCATGTTTGGGGCCTTGTGCCGACTCTGTTAAGACCCTTAGGGGCATTTTTACTATTTCTCCTTACTTTACTTGTGGAAAGCATATCCTCAGTCATGTTTTACCTGTTTAAATGTTTAAAACTGGTTTTATCACTCCAGATCTAAATGTGTGGGCTGCTTGGACTGAGTTCCCTAATTTCTACTGTTGTGCCCGAGAGGCTGTGAGGTTAATGACTTCTAAATGTGATAATACCTTTTTTTCAGTTCGAGCTATCGATTTAACCCGATATATGCCCAAACCTAGGAGTAAATAGTAATCTTAAATTTACGGTGCAGCACAGTAAAGAGATCAACCATGATATTCTTAAATTTAGCCCTAGTTTTTTTTTATTGCTTAGTACATTCAATGGTAGAAGCAGGATTTTCTACAAATAGAATTCAAAGAAACAAAAAAATATATATGAAGAAACTAAGGGAATTCAATATTTAATATATATACATAAAAAAATTAACTTTATATACACAATGTAATTTCGAGCGAAGGAAGTCCTTCCGGCCACCTCTAACTCCGCCCCTGAGTACGTAGTAAGAACATAGGGGCTGATGATGATTTAAACCCTTGAGCAAAGGTCACGATAGTTTTTTCTTTTGAGTTACTTCAAGGTGTTGCAAAATTTTGATTTATTGAAATCAGTAATATTAATTAAGAGAGGAGAAAACAACTCTAGTTACAAGTACCGAAAAGAAAAATTGTTACTACTAAAGTTTGGTGACAGTGAAGAATATAATTTTGAATATGTGATGAAGGTAAAGAAAAAATATATGGTGAGGAACGTAGGAATAATAAGAAAAGGAAGAGAAAAAAAGTTGATATTTGTTTTTTAAATGTCGATGTCGATTCATATGCTAATTAAACATGTAGTCCACTCAATGTTCAAGAATTTTCTTTAACTTATTGTCATAAAATAATTCAATAAGATTCATGGAGATTTACTAAAGACAAATAGATTCGCAGAATGTCAACGATGCATACTGCTACATGCTATAGGACATAACGTTATATTATTTAAGTGGTTGCTAGCATAATAGAAAGTTCAACTAAAATTAAATATGATAAGTAATAGGTAAAATACATAAAGACTCCATTAAATTTATTCAAAAAATAGGTTTGAATACTTAAACTAAATGGGTGTTCTTTTATCTACCCCATATTCTTGTTCGGAGTGAATTAAATAACACCCTAACACTATAATACCAGTCTCACAATGTGATATGCATTACACACGCACCACATCATTGCCATATCAGCGCCACATTAATGCCATATCAGCGCCACGTTAGAGGCACGTCAAAAATTATCCAAATTTTGATTTTTTAAAATTTTCGTTTCTTTTTGTCTATTCACATTTTTTTCCTTACTCATTATTTAATACACTAATAAATCTCTAATTAATTATTAAATTCCTCTTAATTATATTTTTTTTCACATCCATAGATACACTATAAATTTAAATCCCTTCGATCTTAATTTACTCTCCTCTTTTTTTGTTTCGTTATCTTATCATATTAATTATTTTCAATTTTTTATTTCAATCTTTAACATCCTCTATGATTTTTTCTTTTCAATTTACCGCAACAGAGAAAATACGACAAAAATGTTAAATTAATTTCTTAATTTTCAGAACAAAAAAAAAGCTCATTGAATTTTTTTAAAAAAAAGAAGAAGAAAGAAGCATTGGGGGGTGGGGGTGGGGGTGGGGGTGGGGATGGGATGGAGAAGAAGGACGAAGGGAGGGGGGGAGGGAAGAGAAAGAAGGATGGTGGGTTAAAAATTATCAGCGGGCCGATTTTTTTTTTTAAATTTTACGCGCTTTTATTTTATTTTATTTTCCCTTTTCTTTCATGTCAGCCTCTAGGGTGGCATTTAATTCACTCCGAATAAGAGTTTTTTTTTTTGGGGGGGGGGGGGGGAGGGAAGGGGAGGGGGAAGAGAATATATGTTTAATTTAAGTATTCAAATCTATTTTTTGGACAAGTTTAATAGGGTCTTTATATATTTCGTCTAAGTAATAACTTCTAGAAATGCTACAGAAGAAAAATATATTTTTTATGTTTCCCAATCAGTGTTTAGTATTCATTTTAGAACTCGATTAATTCAAACTCACATCAAAAAGTTCTTATCAAAGATGACTCCAACCAAAATATTAGGTTAAGGATTGAGAGGTACTATCCACTACAATCTTTACTGGCGAAGAAACAAAAATGTATATAGTCATATTGTCCAAGCTATTTCCTTTTTTTTTTTTTTTTTCTGACGTCTAGTATGAGAATAAGTGGAAATTTTATTTAAAAAAGTAAGCATACTCCAACAGGTGATAGATGTATATACAATTTTTCAATATATGCCACTATGTTTTCTTCCTGTTCATATTTCACATTCACTAAATTAATGCATACAACAGCAAGTCAGCAACCTTTTCATTTGTGTGAATGTAATTAAATTGCAAATAGTACTTATAGGTTATTAACAGACAAAAATGGGTTTAATGGAACAAGAAGACTATCTTGTTTATGAGTGAACACAAATTGCAGAGTTGTGGAATTCAGCATTCATGTTCGACTTGTGGAAGATAATAGATATTTAATAAAGTAATCGAAATAATTAAGCTGACCACCGCAGTTATAAAAAAAAACTAAAAAAATATTTTTTTTTTTGTGGAATTCATAATTTGGTCTGCTAGTGGCCGTGAGTCAGCTAAAGTCAAATAGATGCAGAAGTCTTTCATATTTATGGTCCTTTGTTTTATTTGCTTTGTCCCTTGCTAACCAAAAGCATTACCAACTGTCTTCAAAATTTTCTATTTCTTTCACGTAAATGAGTAAAAAAAGGCTAGTGATCTTTTTTTGTTTAACTAGTGAACTTAAAATTAAAAAAGCTAGATCTCAATGATCGTATTCTTATTAATTTTTTACTAGCTAGGTCAGAAAACAACCCCCATTAAAATATCTAACAGTGTCAACTAATAATACGTCAAAGTCAAACTACCTTCTAGTTACTAAACTTTGTCTTATTTTATTCAATATTTTAAGAAATTTTATATTCTTTTCTACTTTTATATATTATTAACACTTATCTTTTTTCCACCATGTATAATGTATCATGCTGAATATAATCGATCACCTAGATATATTAGCCGGATGAAATCATTGGGAAAATATTGTTTTCAATCAAATTATAATTCTTAATTAACTAATCACATTATCTAGAAGACTTCATTGTTGATCAGCCCCTATTGGTTGCCATTATGTTATTCTGCAATTTGATTTTTCAAATTTCTAAAACATTTTGAGAACTCTCTTTCTCGGTGAGTACGTGTGAGGGGTTGACAATTGTACGTCTAAGAAGAAGTAGAGTAAGACCAAAAAAGTATTTGGGAGGTGATTTGACAAGACATACCATAGTTGTTGGTAGGGATGTCAATGGTTCGGTTCGGCCGGTTATTTTGTAAATTTTATATCATACCAATTTTTTGGTTATTCTATTATGTATAACCAAAATTAGACTTTTCGAAACCGTCCCAGTTATATCGGTTCCTCTTCGGTATTGGTTCGATTCGGTTAATTTTCGGTATTTTTTTAAATATCATGTAAAAATCACTAGTGGAAGTAGAATACAATAACATACATACTTTTATAGGACTTAGCAAAACTCTCTAGATATTTTACATTTTAAAGAGTGATAAATTAAGAAATATAAAAGATGGCTAGAGCATAGATCCCTCAACTACTCTACAACAACGTAAAAAAAACTAAACAAATTAATATAAAGAAAATATAAATCACACGAGTTGAAAGATAATAACCAAGCTGGGACTGGGACTCAAGAATAAAGTCTATAGAAGATTAAACATTCAAAAAGATAAATTTAAATCATACGAAAGGAAACATAACCAATACATTGTAGTTTTCTACTCATAACCACTATAATACATTGTGTCTTGCTAGTGAATAAGCTGGAAATAATTTAATTTCAACGGGAGTAGCATAATAGGTTTGAGAATTATGTTTTGCGATTATTACTTGTTGGCTTGTAATTGTTTTCATAATTCCAAAACCCAAGGAAAATTTAATATTTTATTAATTTTTTACTTTATATATAAATGTATTTTTCAAATGTAAATTTAGTTGGTACGATTCGGTATTTTTTTGGTTTATTTTTATAAAATAAAAAACCTACCCTAATTATCAGTACGATTATAGATTTATGTAAAAATCTACGATTTTATTAAAAGAAACCTAAAAATCAGTTCAGTACGGTACGGTTCGATCGGTTTAATTGGTTTTTAAATATCCATTGACACCCCTAGTTGTTGGTAATAAACCCCCACAAAAATAATATTCACGATAATAAAAGCGGAATAATAACGTAGCACTGAGATAGTGTAATTAACAAGAATAAAATAGTGACAACGACACCAAGATTTTTACGTGGAAAACCCTATTGAATAAGGGAAAAACCATGGCCCCGAGAGAAGCAACTAATATCAATATAACAAGAAATTTTACACTTTGTAGGTCCGAGTAAAATACTCCAAAGACCACTACTACACTCAAAAGAAATAACCATTTTTTGATAGTCCCACCTCACTATAATATCGCTCACTTTCTTTTTTTCTCACAGACTATTTTCTTATACCCTGTCTGTGATGCCTCACTCTTTCTTTGTCTCTTTGTTGGTGTGTAAAAATGAGAGCCGAAGCTCTCTCTTTACAGTGTTGAGTGCTACCATATTTGACAATTTGTAGATTTGCAAATCAAATAAGTCATAATGAATCTGACACTAGCTCCTGCTAGAGGACGAGGGCATCCTAGAGTTGCTCTTGTTGTACCACCAGCATATCTAGTGGAGGATCCTATCATTGACGAGCACAGTGAGGCTTCTGTAGCTGGGTCGGCCCGACAGATTTCATGTCCGACCAGGATTTCAAGAGGTCATGGGCCATATGCTATGGTTCATGGACTCTATGACGTAGGCTGGTTTATTTCCACTAGACCCAACCACATCTCAGGCGGGAAGGAGAGCACATACCCCTACCGCTCAAGATCCATGGCACGTTGTTGCCTATAATAAATGCCCAGTAGTGCTACCTGTGGGCGAGGCTCAGCCAGTTGCAGCGGCTATACTAGAGCCTAGACCAACTGCGACCGTCGAGCCACATAAATTGTTGGATTAGTGGACTAGGCTGCATCCTCCTACCTTTATTTTGGATTCTCACTTGTAAAAATCTTCAAGACTTTTAGAGGTTAAATCTTTACCATTTCTCAAATTCAGTGATATCTCATGTCGATGTGTTTGGTTCTTGCATGGTACATGGAGTTCTTGCTAAGATCTATTGCACTTTGACTGTCACAATAGACGACATACTCCTTCTGATGCAATCCAAGCTCTTGAAGGAACTGTTTCAACCGTATCATCTCCTTGACAGCTTCAGTAGCGGCAATATACTATGCTTCAGTTGTAGAGAATGCGACATACTTTTGCAACCCTAGCTGCCATGATATAACTCCCTCTGAAATGTAAACAAATATTCGGTAGTGGATTTTCTGTTATCAATAGCACCTGCCATATCAACATCTGTATAGGCCTTCAAGATTGGATTATATCCTCCAAAGCACAAACAATCTCCCGCGGTATCTCTCAGGTACCTGAGTATCCACTTGGCTGATTCCTAGTGTTCTTTTTCAGGATTTTCAAGAAACCTGCTGACAACACCAACTGCATGAGCAATATCAGGTCTAGTGCATACCATTGAATACATCAAACTTCTGATGGCAG
This sequence comes from Nicotiana tabacum, assembly GCF_000715075.1. Classification (NCBI taxonomy): domain Eukaryota; kingdom Viridiplantae; phylum Streptophyta; class Magnoliopsida; order Solanales; family Solanaceae; genus Nicotiana; species Nicotiana tabacum. The sequence continues at coordinate 146,491,373 of NC_134090.1, forward strand.
AGGAATAAGGAACTTTGGTCATGCTCTTTTTTCCTCCATTATTGTAGGACACATCTTCTTGCTTAACTTTAGATGATTAGCAAGAGGCATGCTGACTGGCTTAGTATTCTTCATGTTGAAGCGTTCCAGTACATGTTCAATGTACTCCTGAGACAGCCACAACTTTCTGCTTGTTCACTCTCGAACTATCTTCATACCCAGAATTTGTTGTACTGGGCCCAAGTCCTTTATATCAAATGATTTGGATAAATCTCCCTCCAACTTTTCTATCAACTCTTTGTTTTTTTCCTACAATTAACATATCATCCACATACAATAACAAAATAATAAAATTGTTGTTAAAAAATCTTTTGAAGTATACACATGGATCATAATATGTCTTTATGTAAGTTTGACTTTTTATGAATGAGTCAAACTTCTTATACCACTGCCTTGGTGTCTGCTTCAAACCATAAAGACTCTTATTAAGTTTTCACACCATGTGTTTCCTTTTAGCTACTTCAAATCCTTCTGGCTGCTCCATATAAGTCTCATCTTCCAAATCTCCATGAGGAAATGCAGTTTTCCCAACTGCTCCACTTCAAGATCTAGGCTAGCTGTTAAGCTCAAGATTGTTCGAATAGAAGTCATTTTGACAACAGGTGAGAAAATTTCATCAAAATCAATACCTTTCTTATGTTCGAAGCCTTTAACCACCAATCGAGCTTTGTATCTGACCAACTTGCCATTTCTATCTTTCTTGAGTTTAAAGACCCATTTGCATTTGAATGGTCTTTTACCCTTAGGAAGTTCAACCAGTTGGTACATGCCATTTTTCTACAGAGATTCCATCTTTTCTTTCATGGTTTTCATCCGCTGGTTCTTTTCTGGATGGGACAACACCTCCTTAAGACTTTCTGGCTCCCCCTCATTACTGACGAAGACATATTCTATGGAAGGGTACCTGCATGACTCTACCCTTGGCCTCTTTGTACTCCTTAGAGGTTGAGTTCTTCCTGATTGGATACTCCACTTACTCGACATCATCATCAAAATACTCCCCCTTCTCAATAACCTCACCATGTTGCTCTCCCTACTCAGTAACCTCATTAGTCCTACTTTTTGCACTTGTGAGATTGTTAGAAGTAGAAGGAATGGTAACAAGGTTAGGGATTATGCCATTCTTGGCCTTCTCTAACTGATTATCTACAACTCCAACTTCACATTCTCAGAAGATTACATCTCTGCTTCTAATGGCCTTCTTTTTATAGGATCCCACCATCTATACTCAAACTATTTATCTCCATAACCAATGAATATGTAAGTAACGAATATATCCTCTAGCCTTGTCCTCTGCTCCTTTGGTACATGTGCAAAAGCTCAATAACCGAACCTCTCTAGATGTGATTGTACACCTCCATACTGATCCAAACTCTCTCTAGGATGTCAAACTCCAATAGAATTGATGGACTCCTATTGATCAGGTAACAAGCTATCTGAACTGCTTCACCCAGAATGACTTAGGTAGTTTATCCATTCTGAGCATGCTTCTCACCTTCTCAACAATGGTGCGGTTCATTCTCTCAGCTACAACATTGTGTTGTGGGGTTCCAGGAACTGCATTTTCATGTCAGATCCTATGGTTCGAACAATACTCTTCAAATTCCCTTGAAGTGTACTTACTTCCATTGTCACGTTGGAGACGCTTTAGCTTTTGTCCTGTCTCCCTTTCCACCAGAGCATAAAACCTTAGGAAAACTTGAAACACCCGATCTTTGGTTTTAAAAATATAAACCCATAATTTTCGTGAAACATCATCAATAAAAGTAACAAAATATTTGTTACCACCCATCGATTCAATTTCCATTGGACCTCAAACATCAGCATACTCTAAACCAAGTATATTCAATTTTCTTTTAGCCGATGTTTGAAATAAGACTCTATGATGCTTACCAAATAAAAAATAGTCATAAGGTTTTACCATTGTACCTTTGGCATAAGATATGAGTGATTTCCTGGCAAGAATATGCAATCCCTTCTCGCTCATATGACCCATTCTTTTGTGCCACAAATCGGCATATTTCTGCATTTGTCCTGTATAATATGCCACGAGCAACCCCCGTTGCAATCCCCAATGATCCCTTGGTGAGTCTCCACTTTTGATTTGCAAAATAGTCTCCACTTTAGAACCAATGTGCATCCAACAATTGTCTTGATATAAATTCACAGATCCCCGCTATCTTTAAGTAACTTGTGTTACCCATTCTCACAGTGCCAAAATCACTTGCTACATATCTGCAAAAAAGATCTCTTACTGGTGTGGCATGGTAAGATGCCAATGTATCAACCACCCATTCCAACTCTGGATCTGCCAAGTGCATGCATTATTCTTACTCATTTACGAAAAGAACAACATTATCATTGTTTTGCACTATGGCAGTTATGTTGTCGTTATTCTTCTGGCCACTGGTTTCACCTTTGCCCTTCATTGGATTTTGTCACGACCCAAACTAATGGGCCGCGATGGGCACCCAGTACTTTACTCAACCGAGCACCAATGTAACGTACCTTTCTTATTACATCATCATGGGTAAGTAGGCTATAAGGGGCGTCATGAGACAACAAGAATAAAACATGAGGGAACACTTAACATAACATGACCCAACCTGATATAAAAGCTTATACATATGACATACGGGCCTATAAGGCCAACATGATTGTTTGTAAACTCAAAACATAGGCCGACCAGGCCATACAAGTATCCGTATACATGACATCTGTCTACAAGCCTCTAAGAGTACATAATATTGTAAAGGTTGGGACAGGCCTCGCCATACCAAATAATATATGTACTAAGCATACTGACCAAATAAGCAACTCTAGAGCAAATGGAGTGCACCAACACCTTCTGCTGAGCTGATAGCCTACTTAAAGGACTCTTAACCTGTCTATAAGGACTTGGGGGCATGAAATGTAGCGTCCCCGGGCAAAAGGGACGTCAGTACAAATAATGTACCAAGTATGTAAGGAATAAAAATCAGTAAACAATAGACATGAGAGAAACATGGAGTAAAAAACTCAACATATATATTTGAATACCTCTGTGAATTATTTAATATTATAATATCATGAATATGCGTATAAATGTCATACCATGCATGGGTATATGCGTTCATAACATCATCAAGCCTCTAAGGGCATCCCATCATATCGTCTCGGCCACTGTAGGCAAATCAACAACATATACCAGCTGATCAGGTGGTGGTACGTATATAACACCGTAACCTTTTTCCATATCCCATATACATACATACACACACACACACACACACACACACACACACATATATATATATATATATATATATACACACACACACACACACACATATAACGCCATCTGGTCATGAGTTAATGTAAATGAATGCAATGCATGAGAAGTGCGTCAATAAAATCTTTTGGAGTACCATAAGACCATTATGCCTCTGATTAATATCATAAAATAGACTTTATCAACTTACGTATTTTTTGAGACCCATGAACAAATGATAGAATAATATGACACATGGGGAATCAAGAACATAAGCATCTCTAGTATTTCTATGAATAGAATCATTTATGGAAATTCTTGTATTTGCTCGTTTCGTTTGTGTCGTATAGATCATATACCTGAGACGATTCTCTTAACAATCCTTCTAACACACGTTGATTGCGACAAAACATGTAACGACAGATCAAAGTAGGAGAAAATTCGTATGATATTTTTCGATAAAGACTGCATCGTACTCCCTTAGAATCGCAAAATCCCGTTGCAATAATATTACGTAGCCTCGTATGATTTTTGAAGCTATTACGTTGCTATTTCAAATCAACATATTTGCTGATGCCTTCCACATACCTTGTAGAGACTCAATATGAATTAGGGAGGTTTCTTTAAACTTTGGGTATGGGCCCTGTGAGCACGTGATTTTTTCCTTATATGAATTACTCCCATAAATTCAAGAAAATAATTTTTTCCCATTATTTGCAATTTTATAGATTTTTTTGTAGAAGTTTTATTAATTATTTGCATTTTTTGCATTTTTTTAATTTCCATTAAAAATCAAAAATACCAAAAATATCACGTATTTGCATTTAGATTTTACATTTTAGGTTAATTACTAAATTAGTTGCTTTATTAAAAAAATGAAAATCACAAAAATTGGCTTACTTTCGAATTTTTAGCCTTTTAATTTTAAATTTGTGATTTCCCTTTTAGTTTAATAGTAATTAACTTTTATAAATATCTTAGCAGATAATTAGCTTGATTTTTTAAATTAATTTAATCTAAGGGTTTAATCTAGGTTTTAATTAATTTTAAAAAGGGAAAGAAAAATTGAAAAAAGAGAGAAAGGGAGTGGGTATTTGATCTTGAAGACCAATTTGGTCCAAATCCAAACAAACTCCTAGCCCAAATATCACCACTCATCCGCCGGTCAGCCCAACACTCTTGGACCTGCGACCCGCCCCAACCCAAATCCGTCCTGCCCAATTTTCTTTTAATCCCACCCGTTCACTTCCTCTCATCCAACGACCCACAACACCCCAATCACCCAAATATACCTACAATGCAAGAACCCTAATTCCCAAAGAACCCAAACGGACACCTCACTGTTCACTCAGACTCTAAATCACTCAAAATCCATGGCGAGTGAACACCAATCTTATACCACGCGTTTCCCCTTCCTCTCCTCCTACCATATGGTAACCGTTTCTGACAGATTCCATCTCCCTCATATGCTCTCTTTGATTTTATTTCAGATTTTTACCTTTCGGATGATATATGGAAAAATGGGGAGCGTTGGATTCAATTTGATCCACTCCCTCCATTTGTCCGTTTTTTAATTAGAAGAAGAGAAAAATCTCAAAATTCGGGGAAGATGTTTTTGGGGAGATTTCTTGGGGAGAAAGGGAGAAGGTTCGAGAAGCCTAAGGTCTTATATAAAGGGGATGATATTTTCAGAAGAATGGGAGAAAAATTTCGGAGAAGAGCTGGAAGGCAGAAAGCTAGGTTCAAATAAAGATTTTGCTTCTCTTTTACTTTTATTTTTCTTTTCTGGTCTAAAAAGGGCAAAAATAATTTTGAGTGTTTAACGATTTCATCTTGATATCTATTATTGTTGAGAGTTCGAAACATACGAGAGTCTTTTGTTCATTTTGATTCTGTTTTGCTTTTAAAATGGAACTCGTTGGGGTTTGAATTCGTTGTTGCTGATTAGGCTGTAGCTGCTCCCTTTTAAGTCTGTTGTGGGTTATTTTCTTAGAAATCAGGGATTTGTTTTTGTCTTTTCTCTTGTTGTATTTCTTTTCAAGGTACGAAATCTCGAACTCTTTCTATGTATTAAGTGAATAGAGAATAGGCAAGGGAATCCCTTCCATCAAACAATGTTGATTCTGGTCTCTTTCTCCTATTGATGATTCTGCTTTGGTTGTTAGCTGTTTGAATTAAAATCCGAGGAGTTCTTATGTTTTAAGAATTAAAAATCTGATCCAGGGGGCTTATACGAATTCGTGTGATGGTTCTTCTATCGTTTGTTTCCTCTACATGTTCTTAGCCACGTAGTGTTTAAATTATGTTAATATATGGATATTTTAAGATTCAGTTATTTGCTTCATGTTTGAGGATTTGGTGCTTTGAGGCAAGGATCAGATTAAGTACCTGAACTTTAGAATCATGACTCAGTTTGAGACATAGGGTTAATTTATGAAGTTGGATGGATAGGAATCGAGTGAATGTTCATTAGCTCTTAAATTCAGATTTAAGTATTAATAATCTAGTTATCCTCAGGTTTTATGCCACTGTTTGGTGTGATTCAATCTCCTTGACTTGTTGAGACCTTGAAGTTGAGTAGTCAAGACTGTAATTCCCACTTGTTTAATTTGCCATGAACTTGTTGATCCAATTCCATATTAAGGCTATATATCCATAATTGATGTTGACTTGTACATATGGGTCGAATTGGGTCGTGCTCGTGAGTGGACAAAATAAGGTCATGGATATGAGTTTGAATGCCTCTTGGGCTTTGAGACCCAGGATTTGAGTTAAAAATCGCATTTGTTTAAATAGGCTCCTGGGCGAGCACAAGCATTTCGTTTGTCAAAGGCCTGGTTTCGGAATCTTGGGCCTTCATGGAGTCTGTTCAATTTGGGTTGGTTGTTTCAAAGACTGGGATTGATAACACTGAACTCATTCTTTATATTGTTGTTTAACGACTTATACCACCAATTTTGAATGATGAGCTTTACCTATTTAATACACTTTTCGTTTGTTTTGTTATTCAAAAAAGTGGGTGAATTTTGGCATGCCGTATGCTTTGAGACGGGGTTGGAAATAATTTTGTTGTTCCTTATTCTTATCCTCGTTAATTGGGCCATCAGGAGTATGATTAGGCCAGCCACATCTGTAGAAAAGCCTTTAGGCGCGATTTAATCTATAATTATAATTGCGTATACATTCACGTAACATGATCATAATTCTAAAAACCAATTCGGAGTATGCGTTCGCGCAACTTCAAACAAACCTTCTTAATAATAAAACTATTTTAATAGGCCGCTAAATTAAATTTAGTTCATATAGTCCGAGGTGCGCTATCCACAAGTTAATTATACATGGCCCTCGTATTAATTTCATAACCTAGTTATAAAAATGACAAATGCTCGTAGTTGTTTAGGTCCGTTTAATATAATATCGTGGTTGTGGACACGTTCGCGTGACATGACTGCAATTTCTAAAACAAAACCAGAGTATGCGTTCGCGCAACTTTGGCCAAATTTTCTTAATAATAATAAAGCCTTATTAATTGTGGACACGTTCGCGTGACATGATTTTTGATGCGCCAAACAAATGAGTACACGTATGCGTGACGAGATTTAAGATAATTTTCATAATTAAAAGTGGTAAAAGGCAAATGCACACAGGTTCTAAAAATGAGTAATTAAACAATTTGATTAAGCCAAGTATGATCAAAGCGATCGTGCTAGAACCACGGAACTCGGGAATGCCTAACACCTTATTTTGGGTTAACAGAATTCCTTACCCGGATATCTGTGTTCGCGGACTGTAAAACAGAGTCAATCTTTCGTCGATTCGGAATTTTAACTGGTGACTTGGGACATTATAAACTATCCCAAGTGGCGACTTTGATTTTTAAATAAAATAATCCCTTTTCGATTGTCACTTAAATTGGAAAAACTCCCTTATACCCTTTTCGCGAGGTAGTAAAAAGGAGGTGTGACAGCTCTGGCGACTCTGCTGGGGAAAAGAACCCAGAATCTCTGGTTCAGGGTTCAAGAATTCGAGTTTGTTTTAAGGATTTTTATTTGGCTTCATTTATTGTTAATATTACTGTATTCTGTGAACCTTTTGTGGTAAATGCTATCTGTTTACCGCTTTAATATTGTTTGAATTGTATATAACTGTCTTCTCACGCCACCCCTCCGAGTCTTTTGAAAATGGTACACACGTTCGCGTGGCCCGCTTTTTCTGTAGAAATTATACCAATTAGAATGAGGCTGGGCCAGTAACAAGCCAGGTAGACTTTAGTGCTCCCGATACGTCGCCCCCTCTTCGGCCCCAGTTGTCCGCTCGGGTAACCCAAGTCTAGATCAAAACCCCAGAATTTAAACCTAGAAAAACACAGCGTCATGCCGGATCCCTAGTAGGAACGCTTGTTTGCATCATGCGCATTTGACTTATGTGACTCAACACAGGGGTTGAGTCCGTTTAGGACAGGTGTGCCCCAAAATAACAGACCATCCTGATGCATCCTATGTGCTATGTGAACATTTATTGGATTCGGCCTGCATGCTGACTGGCTAGAGAAAATTAAAGCAAGAGAAAACCTAAGAGTGATGTAGGGAAGGAAATAAAACCCGGTTCTGAAAAATCCCCGTCATTTGAAAATGTCCCAACATTTTTCAAAAAAAAAATAGAAAAAAGAGAGTCATTTCAAAAGAGTCAATACTGTGTCCGTTTCAAATGCATCCAAACTGACCGAACTACGCAGGTCTGATTCTCACTGGATGTGGGATACATAGTCAAACTACATAAGGTTCGCCCTTATTTTTGAAAAAAAAAAGAGGAAAAAGAGAGTCAATGGTCAAATAAATGTAGTTTGGAGTTTTGGTCAAAAATAGGTTGATCCAGCTTCGGTAATGTCTTAAACTGTTCTTGCCGAGATAGCCTTAGAGTATCTTCAGTTGTCGAAGGGCTATTTTCGTAAAATAATGGACAAGTCTGTCGGTGAAGTGTCATTTTTCCCATAAAGTAGTCCTCTCTGGCCTCAAAATTCATTTGGAATTGGGAAGGGGCCACATTTGCAAAATGGTCATTTTGCTAAAATTAGCATATAGGGGAAGGAATTTTGGTCCATTGATTTTTCTTGTAGAAATTGGAAAACATGTTTTACACAAAGGGTCCACCGAAGTTAAACCTAACCTTAACCCTCCATAGGTACAAATGAATACTGTCCAGGACCCATCACAAATGAACACTACCTAGAACTCGTCAGAAATGGTGAGAAAACAGGCTCAGTTGCAGTTGCGTATGTGGTGGAATGATCTAGGTGAAGACGGTCAGAATTGGATGAAAAAACATTTGGGTGCCCTTATAAACATTTTGGAAATCAAACCGCAGGAAGATTTAATCAAGGCTTTTGTAACCTTTTGGGACCCTGTCCATAATGTTTTTCGTTTCTCAGACAAGATCACCCCTACTTTGGAGGAGATGGCTGGGTACATTAAGTTTGGCAGGGATTTGAGGAAGCAACAGCTTATATTTCCGAGGGCTCCTTCGGTACACAAGTTCTTTAACCTCTTGAATCTCAGTAAACATATTAAGAAGGCCCATGTAAGCAAAGGGTATTGTTCTTTCCACTTCTTGTACTTTAGGTTCGGGCACTCGGCTAGGTTCGAAACGCATGAAAAGGATTTGAGCAACAGGCAAGATAAAGGCCTTTGGAAAATTCATCACCGATTCACTTTTATTGTGGCGTTTTTGGGGATCATGGTTTTTCCAAATGAGAAGGGATGGTGGATACTCGTATGGTCAGAATTGCACAAATCCTCACTACCAAGGAAGATCATACACTTTTCCCGTTAGTTGTCGCGACCCGGATTTTCCAACCTCGGGGGTCGTGATGGAACCTACTAATGCGAGCTAGGCAAGCCAAACCTTAACTACTTGCTACGCTTCCATATTGCTTCATTTTAACAAACACAAGACGATAACATGATAACAACGGAACTTTAAATAATTAAGCAAAAGTCAACAATTAAATATCTTAAGTCAACATCTATTACAACTTTTAAAACCTCAAATACCCAAAACCTGGTGTCACAGACTATCTAAGTATCTAAGATTTCTACATACAAGGTCTGAAGAAATAATAGTATGCTGTTTCTGAATAAAAGAAAATAAAACAGGAAGTAGAGATAGAGGGAGACGCCAGGGCCTGCAGACGCCTACAGTCTACCTTGGGTTTCCGGGTGGACTGAAGAAAGCATTCCAACTACTGTCTGAAAGCTGCTCCTGGATCTGCACACAGTGCAGAGTGTAGTATCAGCACAACCGACCCCATATGCCGGTAAGTGTCTAACCTAACCTCGGCAAAGTAGTGATGAGGCTAGGACTAGGCTACCAAATAAACTTGTGCAGTTCAAATATATATATACAGCGGAAAAGAAATACAGAAAATAACCAGTCAATGTGGGAGGGGAAAACATATTGTGGGGAGATAACAGTTCCGAATAGAAAGCATCAAGTATGGAAAGAAATCACATAACTCAAATATCAACAAAGAATCAGAAAATCAACAATTTGTACGGCATCACCCTTCGTGCTTTTACTCTCGTCCTCTCCAAAGCAATTTTATAATAAAAATATGCACGGACATCACCCTTCATGCTTTTACTTTCGTCCTCACCAAATTAATCATATAATAAAGATGTGCACGACACCACCCTTCATGCTTTTACTCTCATTCCTCATCATATACTCAATGAAAATCGGTACGGAATGGTACATCGTATGACACGGCATCACCCTTCGTGTTTTACACTCTTTCCTCACAATAGCAAACAATGCACGGCATCACCCTTCGTGCTTTAACACTCTTCCTCACCCAAACAACAATCACAAGCAAAGGGGCAAGGGAATAAACAAAATAGTAATAGAGATCACGACAAGGGAACAACAGTTAAATAATTAAATTCCGGCAAGGGAACAACATCAATAATTTCAACATCCCAGCAAGGGAGATAATCAACAAAGAAACAATATCCTGGCAAGGGGACAATTTAATAACTCTTTCTCTTTCTTTCACTTTTATTTCATAACTCACTTTACCACTTGAGCCAATGCTCCAAAGGGTTCAATCATCTCATATACTTTCATAATTCATAACATAACTTGAGCCAATGCTACAAAGGGTTCAATCATCTCATATACTTTCACAATTCATAATATAACTTGAGCCAATGCTCCTCGATGTTCAAAGGTTACAATTCCTTCCACAAACTTTCCACAACAATTAGAAATCATCACCAAGGCATGAAAGATACAACGAAATCAAGATCTTCAAAATTTAAAGACTCACGGTCATGCTAGATACCAACGTATAGATACTCGTCACCATCCCTATACGACGTACTCAACAATTATCACGTAGCAAATAAGACTCAACTCCTAATCCCTCAAGCTAAGGTTAGACCAAACACTTGCCTCAATGCCTCGAACACAACTTAAGTTTCAATTATAGCTTTACCCCTCGATTACTCCGCCAATTCTCTCGTATCTAGCCACAAATTACTTAATTACATCAATAAACACTAAATGAATTAATTTGAATGCATGAAAATGACTTTTTCCAAAGTTTTACCCAAAAAGTCAAAATTGCCCCCGGGCCCACATGGTAAAAACCCGGGGTTCGAACCAAAACCCGATTACCCATTCCCCCACGAGCTCAAATATGTAATTTGTTTTGAAATCAGGCCTCAAATCGAGGTCCAAATCCCCAATTTTTGAAAAACCTAGGTTTTATCCAAAACACCCAATTTTCCCCATGAAAATAAATGATTTGAAGTTGAAATTATGTTAAAAGATGTTAATGATTGAAGAAAACTAGTTAAAAACGGCTTACAATTGATTTAGAGAAGAAAGGTTGTTTGAAAAATCTCCTCTTATATTTTTCGGGTTTTTGAAAAATGCAAAATAACTGAAAATCTTGTCTATTTATACCCCTCTCAGACCCCCTATGCGGACCGCACAAAATGGATTGCGGCCGCACAGACATAGACTGCGGCCGCACAGGCCTCCACTGCACACCGCACAAAACCGACCGCGGACCACACTGGCCCCCTTCCGCGGTCGCACACGATTTTGTGCGGATCGCACTGACGGGTTCAGAGGCCTGCAACTTCTGGTTTTAAGTCTAAAACATCCCGAAGCTACCCGAGACTCACCCGAGACCTCGGAACTCCAAACCAAGTGTGCATACTAACTCAAAAACATCTTATGGACCTACTCATGTAATCAAATCATCAAAATAACATCATGAACATCAAATTAAATCTCGAGATCAATGAAATTTTTTCAAAACTTCTTTAAACATAAATTTTGCAATATAAGTCCGAATCACGTCATATGACATCCGTTTTTTTTTTACCAAATTCCACATGAATGTCTTAAATCATATATAAGACCTGTACCGGGCGTCAAAACCAAAATACGGGCCCGATACCATCATGTTCTAATCAAATTTCATTTTAAATTTCTTTAAACAATTCCAAAAAACAATTTCCTTTGAAAATTCATTCCTCGGGCTTGGGACCTCGGAATTTGATTCCGCGCATACGCCCAAGTCCCATATTTCCCTACGGACCCTCCGGGACCATCAAATCACAGGTCCGAGTCCATTTACCCAAAATATTGACCGAAGTCAAATTAGCTCATTCTATAATCAAAACTTATCATTTTTCACAGATTATCATATTTAAGCTATCCGGCTACGCGCCCGAACTGTGCACGCAAATTGAGGTGACTCTAAAGGAGGTTTTCAAGGCCTAAGAACATGGAATTTCATTTTAAAATAAGTGATAACCTTTTGGGTCATCACATTAGTGCTGGCTGATATTTATCGAGCATTGACATTGTGCAAATCTAGGGCTCAATTCTTTGAAGGTTGCAATGTCCTTCTACAAGTGTGGCTGATAGAGCATCTTCACTATCATCCCAGATTCATGAGTTATGGTTCGAGCCCGGATAACTTCATTACCAGTTACGAGGAAAGGGTAAAGGACTACAACGTGCCAGAAGGGTTTGAAGCATGGGTCTCCCATTTGAAAGCTCTCAAACAAGTCAGATTGAGTGGACTATAGGATGGCTCCCGATGATAGAAGCCATATACATGACGTCTACCAAGGGTTACCTACGGTTGATAGGTGTAAGGAGTGTCCAGCCATATGCACCGCAGAGGGTCTTAAGGTAGTTAGGGAGATATCAGGTGGTGCCTGAAGATGAAGATCTAACCACCCAGATCATAGAGTTGCATCCAAAAGCCGCATTGCTTGAGGCTTTAGTTCAGTAGGATTGAAATGATTGTATCTGAAAAATGGCACCCAGGTACTAGATGTTGCAAAATGGGAAGTGGATGAAAATTATACTGCATGGTTTGAGAAAAGGTCTTGTGTAAATAACGAGCTAGAGCCTAAGCCCGAGCACGAGCCTGAGAGACCTGCCAAGAGACCTCATGTTTAAGCTTTTGACGATAAAATCCAAGAAAGGTTGGCTTGGGGAGAAAAAGAGAAGAAGTATCAAGCTAAGATTCACATCTTGAAAGAGAAGCTGAGAAACATGGAATTCAACAATAATCTCCAAGCATAAGAAGCCGAAGGTGAAAAAATAAAGTTGGCCCAAGAGAATGAAGCTCTCCGAGCCCAAGTTCAAAAAATGAGAATAGCAATTGAGAACCTGGGCAGGAGCAGAAAAGACGAAAAGCTCATCTACAGCCTTACCCAAAAAGTGCGAGATTTTGAAGATGATTTACAAAAGACCAAAACAGAGCTAGCAAATGCCCGAGCCATGTTAGCTAAGAATGCTAAGGGGCGGGCCAGTTTCGTTTGGCAACTGAAGGAGAAGTATGACAAGGGAATGGTGAATATAAAGAAAAAGGTCAATGTCCTTGAAAATGAAATGGCCAAGCAGGCGAGAGACTTCAAAGCAGAAACGGAAAAATGTTATGCCCTGATAGCACAGTTAGAGAAAAACCTTCAGTAGCTTCAAGAGCAAAACCATGCAGCTGAACAAGTTTTGGGTGCCAAATCTCAGTAGATCAAACGGTTGCTACAGGAGAAGGGTATTATCAGGGAAAGGGTTAGGAGAATTGCAGACTACATTGTGATGAAATGCAATGAATGTGATGACATGACCAGGTCTATATTCTTTGCTTCAGTTATGATTTGTGTCCGACAGATCATGGTTGACTTATTTTGCCTCCAAGAAGACATGGCGCAAAGACCCGCAGCAAGGCCAACTGGAGCAGTAGTTGATGCACTTATGTATTCTTGACTTTGTTCGAGTCTGGTTTTGATAGTTTATTTTCGACTCTGTATTGTCAGTTTGTTAGTTCATTTCGAGTCTGTATTTTTAGTTTTCTTTTGAAGTCGTTGGTACACTCATCTAGTCTTTATGTTTAAATCTATAAGAGAAGTTGTCATTTATGAAATTTGAAAACCCCAAAATGTTTTTGTTTGTTTTATTCATTTTATTTTACACTTATTCCTTGAACTATGCTTGGTCTGATTCATGCGGCGTCATGATATGTAGGGAATCCTCATAGGATTCGATCATAACCTTGAAATAAAAAGAAACAAAAAAAAGAAAAAGAAAAGGAGAAAGAAACACAAGAAAAGCTGTGGAAAAGAAATAATGGTAAAACAAGAGAGCAAAAATAAGAGGATAAAGGATAAAAACAAGAGTCAAGCAAGGAAAAACAGGAATGAAAATAAAAGAGAAAGAAATTGCAAAATAGAAACTAGTGAAAGCCGGGGTGATGGAAGTAGCCATTCAAATGCATAATAGATATGATTAACTGCTTAGGTGCATTGCATTCCCCAATGTGTGATTGCCTATCTGTTAAGCTCTAATCTCTAACGAATGTGCTTGTTGTCGTCAACTTCAGGCAGGTGGTTAGTTTGTTTGGCATTCTAGTAACTCACCCGTACAACACCAGATCCAAAGACAAGTTGATCATGGCTAACCAAGAACTGGATGCAAGTGTTATTGATCCGTCAAGAGAGGGGGAAGAGTTTGATGTTAATATGAAAGAGGAGTTATATAAGTTGAAACACCAGATGGTAGAGATGTACCAGGCATGGATGAAAGGGCATCCACCACCATCATACCCCGCTAACCCTGCTTTCATCCCGCCACTGGCTCAATCCCAAGAACATCCCACTGTTGATTTATTTTTAGGCTTCTCCCACTACCACCACTACCAAGGCACCACTTCCCAAACCACACAAGCACCACCAGCCAAACTAATCCCATACCCCCCTCAACCAGTCACCCCTATTTTCGTGGTACCCCGACCAGCTACACTCCATCGTTCCTCCAGTGAGTTCTTATTCCAGGCCCAAGACAAAAAATACTATCCCCCGGAGCCTACTTTCAAGGCTTTGGAACATTACTCCTACACTCCTCATTTTGACCTCCCCGTTAAGACTGAGAAACCACCTAAAAACCCAAAATAGCAGGAGATGTTCATTAAGGTTAGAAGCCTGGAACAATCATTCAGAAACATGCAAGGATTGGGAGGCCAGGTGAGCGTAGCCTACAAAGATTTGTGTCTATTCCTCGATGTTCAGTTTCCTGTGGGGTTTAAGATGCCGAAGTTTTATTTGTATGACGGGCACGGAGACCTGGTGGCCCATTTGAGGGGATTTTGCAGTAAAATGAGATGAGCCGGTGGGAAAGATGAGCTATTGATGGAATACGTTAGCCAGAGTCTGAGTGGCCCTTGGAGTGGTACACTCGTCAGGATCATAACAAATGGTATAACTGGGATGATTTGGCACAAGCATTCGCTCGTCATTTCCAATGCAACATCAAGATTGTTCCAGATCATTTGTCTTTGACTAAAATTGAGAAGAAGCCTAGTGAAAGTTTTAGGGAGTACAACTTTCATTGGAGAGAACAAGCAGCAAGAGTTAACCTTCCGATGGGGGAGAGCGAAATGGTGGATTATTTTCTACAGTCTCTGGAGCCTACTTACTTGGTCCATCTGATATCGGCCATAGGCAAATCTTTCAATAAGGTAGTGAAGATGGGTGGCATGGTGGAATAAGGGCTTAAATCAAGCAAAATTATGAACTACTCGGCTATCAAGGCAACTACCCAAACCATTCAGAACGGTACTGGTGGAGTGATTGGAAAGAAGAAGAAAGAAGATGTGGCAACAGTTGATTTAGGATCATGGTTTGGACCCAAGGATCTGTCACACCAATATACCCAGCCTCGACCCCATCACCAAACCTACACCCAAACCTCATATAATTCACCCCAACACTACTTCCCATCACTAGACCCTCATATTTCTGTCCACCATGCCCAGACATGTACTCAACCTCCTTCTTACGCACAATGGCATGCCCCAGCCCCAAAAATACCTACCCAGCTCCACAAAATGCTTACCCACCCCCACGAGCCTATCGAAACCCTGCCGGCCCAGGTTTCCGACCCAGCCCAGCATTCAAAAACGAGAGGTTGCAACTGAAAAAAACCTTCACCCCATTGGGGGAGTCTTATACCAGTTTGTTCCATAGATTGAGACAGTTGGATATGCTGAGGCCAATTGAGTCGAAATTGCCCAACCCCCCTCCAAAGAATCGTGACTACTCCTTGAGATGTGAATATTGTTCTGGTACTCTAGGGCATGATACGGAGAAGTGCTGGCACTTGAAAAATGCCATCCAGAAGCTCATTGACACAAACCAGATTGAAGTCCAGACTCCAGAAGCACCCAACATCAACCATAACCCATTGCCAACCCATGAGGAAACAAATATGATTGAGATAATACACAAGGGGGGAGAGCCCAAGAAGCCTGCACAAACCGTCATGCTGATTCGGTCCAGTGAGGTCAAGCCAATTAAAACACCAACTATTGAAGTATCAGGGAACAAGTTAAGTAGGACAAACGGTGAGCCATCTGTGGTAGTCAAGAAAGGATCCCCAATTGATGTTGCGGCAAAGCAAGAAAAGTCAAAAGTGGTTGTACCGGGAGTGGAAAACAAGCCTCTCATAATTGTAGAGGGTGCCCGTACGGATCCTGTCATTATCAAGCCGGTAACCCAGTTATCGGTTATCAGCACCAAGGCTATCCCATGGAACTATGAACGAGTTATAGTGACCTATAAGGGAAAGAAAGTGAAAGATGAAGTCAATGAGGCCTAGGGATTAGCTCGTTCGGGGAGATGCTTTGCCCCGGAAGAGTTAAGGAAAGTTAAAACATCTAGAGATAGTCCAGTCCTAGTAAAGAAATCAGTGACTGAGGAAGAAGCAGAGGAGTTTCTGAGAAAAATAAAGGTACAAGATTATTCCATCGTGGAGCAGTTAAGAAAGAAGCCTACTCAGATTTCCTTGCTGTCATTGTTAATCCACTCAGATGAGCATCGTCAGGCCCTGATGAAAATTCTAAACGAAGCTCATTTCCCCGACAAAATTTCAGTGATTCATCTGGAGAAGATCGCCAAAAAAATATTTGAGGTGAACAGGGTCACCTTCTCCGATGATAAGTTGCCTGTGGAAAGTACTGAACACAACAAAGCTCTTTATCTTATGGTAAATTGTGAAGATTCCATGGTTACTCGGGTGCTGATTGACAATGGTTCCAGCACAAATATTTGCCCTCTCTCTACTCTGAACAAGTTGAAAGTTGATGAGGAGAGAATTCACAAGAATAACATATGCGTTCGAGGTTTTGACGGTGGAGGGGAAGACTTAGTTGGTGATATATTGCTTGAATTAACAATAGGACCAATGGAATTCACCATGGAGTTCCAGGTGCTGGACGTAGCCGTCTTTTACAATTTGCTATTAGGTCGACCTTGGATTCATGCCACCAAAGTAGTCCCATCCACTCTGTATCAGCTGGTCAAGTTCGAATAGGATAAATAGGAGATTGTCGTGCATGGTGAAGATAATTTGTGTGCTCACAGTGATGCCTATGTCCCATTCATTGAGGCTGAAGATGACAAAGGGAATTGGGTCTATCAAGTTTTTGAAACAGTGCCGGTCGAGAAAGTTCCAGAAAGGAAATGTGTTCCAACTCCAAAGATAGACTTTGCATCCGTGTAGGGTATCATACAGCCAGTGTCCCTCCCTGAAAACTTGCATACGTTCGGTCTTGGATTCAAACCTATAACGGCAGATGTGAAAAGGGCTAAAAGGTTGAAACACAAGGCGGGGGCACTTCCAAAGCCTATCCCGCGTCTCTCCAGGTCTTTTGTCAAGACCAGTGCTAGGAAACGCCCAGGGATGACAGTTCCAAGTTCCGTGGTTGACATTGATGAAGAGCTAATTGAAAGGTTCCAAAGGTTGTTCGGTAATGTGTGTCGCACCTCCTTTTTACCGCGCCCGCGGGGCGCGTGGGGAGTTTTCTCCAATTGAAGGACAGTCGAAACGGGATTTATTTAATTATTTCAGAGTCGCCACCTGGGAATTTTAAGGCGTCCCAAGTCACCGGTTTTAATCCCTGAATCGAGGAGAATATGACTCTGTTTGTTATTCTGCGAACCAGAAATCCTGAGTAAGGAATTCTGTTAATCCGGAAGAAGGTGTTAGGCATTTCCGAATTCCGTGGTTCTAGCACGGTCGCTTAACTGTTTTTATTATTGGCTTAATTATCTTGATTTTTACTAAATACGTTTTTATTGCATGATTTTACTACGGTTTTACTTATTGTTTACAATTATATAAACGAATTACGCGTACGTATATTCGTATTATATACCTTTCACAATTACGGGGATCATGTCACACATACGTGTACACAATATAATTGATTATATCCTTTATTACAAATTCATATGTTCGTGATTTAAAATAAAATTATGAACATTACCACCCTTATATTTAAAGGGTGAACTGCACATCCCGGATTACATGAAATTATTTTTTACGTCCTCGAAGAAATCCCTTTTATTAAATATTCGCTTGAAATTGCGCGCACACATAATTCGAATTGCTTTTATCAACATAATCAGGTTACGCGAACGTATCCCTAATTCCACCAAATATTATTAATGATATTATGGGTTTTCCATGAATTGTTTATTATATCTACACATTTATATGAAATCCTGAGAAAATCACATTTAAGGGATGTCTTTGAATTCTTTTAAAAGAATTCACAATTTATTAAATGTTGCCCGTCGATTATAATTTCCGAGTATAAATTATATTCATCCAAACTATTCAAATTCAAAGAAAAGAATAAAAATATGATTAATACTATTTTTAGCGAATACAACATATATATATGCCAAAGAATGAATTGTATATGAAACTAACAAAAAATGATTTATGAAAGGAAGAAGTATTTTTGAACAATTTTTCATTATTTAATTCATTTGGTGCAAATTCTATTTCTAATTACCATTAATATAAAATGTTACATTTTATACATCTCATCTTATTCTCATATACTTGCTTTTAATCTAATAAGCCTAATTATTTTAATTGATTTGTTTACGATAGTAGATAGGCATCGAATTGATGAGAAAGTGAATTATTATACAAATTGATTAACAGCATTGCCTTATATGCAACATATTTGTATGTCTTAAAGCATTCATAGCACTTTAACATCATAATGAGCCATAACAACTCAACTCACCATCCACTAATGGTTCTATAGATACCTGTTATCATGCCACATAAGAACGTACAACTTATATCATTCCATCCATAACTAAATCAAGTATCAGAATAAACTAGAAATATGGTTTTGACATTTTCACGCTATTCTTTATTCAACTAACAACGCCACAAGGCCTAGTTAATGGCCAATCTTTATGTCATGTTTCCTACCTTGACAGTTCAAATATGACTAAACTAATGAGATGAAGGGCTAACATTATTACAAAGCTTTATACGAATTTTCAAAGCAAGACAATTAACTCATAGCTATCAAATTGAATTCACTACTAATTAACTAACATGAAACGAAAATGAAATTTAAACTGATGAACTTGGACAAATAGAAAATAGAATTGCAATTCAAGCTTCATTGATTAGTCATGTTGAATCTCTTTCCAACATAAAATTTAAAAGACATGTACCTGAAAATGAAGGTAGAATGAGTAAATTTCAGCAGTAGCAGCAGTAACAAAATCAGCAGAATAGCAGTCTTTCCACAGATTTGAGCAATAATGAGACCCGAGAAACCCAGATGCACAGTAACAGTATTTTAAAAGAAAACATCAGATTTTAACTGAACTATGGATTCAAATAAATCCGGACAGATTTAACCAAGGGACATTATTTCAGATTTTAGTTTCTCTTCTGTTTCAAATTCCTGTTTCTGACTTTTCTGTTTCTGATTTTTTTATTTTTTTTCTTCTTCTTGAACTCTAAAAAATCTCCTCAATCAGATTTTTTCTGTTTCTGTTTTCAAATTTCTGTTTCTGATTCTATTTCTATCTCTTTCTTTCTTTCTGTTTTTCTCTCTTAAAATCTGCCCTCAAATCTGATTTTTTTTCTCTTTCAAAAAAAATCTCTCTTATCAGATTTTTCTCTTTCAAAATCTGCCCCTAAATCAGTCCCAATCCCCCTCTATTTATACAGGGCTGTCATGTACCCTTCTAGTGCTGCCTGGACCCTTTTCTCCTTTTAAAATCAGAAAGTTTTCCATTAAAACTACTTTTGAATACTTTAAATCCTATTGAGTGCTATTATCCTGTTTTTCAGCAGCCCATTATCCCTTGTTCCCCATTAGTATCTTAAATTATAGCCATTAATATTCCACTTTCAGTCCACTATTCTATCACACTACCCTCACTATTCTGTCCCAAAAAATGTCCCAGATTTCCTACTGTAATTACTGTTATTACTGCCTTAAATTCAGAATCTAACAATACAGATTTTAAAATCTGTTTAAGCAGCTATAACCAATCCTAAAGTTTTGGACTGAATCCTAACTAAGGATGTAACCTTCTAACACAATTACATCTAATCAACGTTTGTAAAATCACACTGAATTCAGAACTAACATCATAACAACATATTGCTGAAATTATTATAACAATTCAGACTGGACTTAACATTGAACCAAGATCAAACACACACAGGAGCATTGTCAATATACTGACAATGCCCTGTTCAGAAAACAATACATACACATCATACATTTGAATTTACTGATTTGCAAACAAACATGATTTAATTGACGAGTATTAATTAGTTGATTATTTACAACATTTGTCCATAATCAGTTTAAAACAATAGAAGCAGATTGTTTCAATCAACATTATCATAAATGAGAATTCATAATATAACTAATCGACGAACTTAATCGAGTCGATTACTTACATTGTGAATAATCACAACCAACAGAAACAGTTTCATATTTTGATCATATAGACGGGCATGAGACAAAGATGACAGAATTAATCAAAACAAAAATATGAAAAATTAACAAGTTATTAAAACAAACGAAAATACATACAGAATACACAAACAGAAATAGAAAAGTACCTCTGAATTTTAATCAGACTCGAACTCAACTTGGCTTCGGATTTTGTTTGAAATTAAACAGACCTTAGTCGAAGTATTTTCCACTGAAAATACTTCGACTAAGGTCGATTAAACATCAATCTTTATTCAATCTGGACAGAATCCAAAAGTCTGGTATTTTTAGGGTTCTTGAAAGTTCGATTTGGGACTTAACCATTTCTGGCCAGATTCGAGGAGAACCAAATACGACACAAGGGTGAGGGAAGCCTAGGGGTTATTTGGTGTCACTTTGGAACAGGTCTGGGTAAGTTATTGTTTGGTCCGAATCTTCAAAAGAAGATTCGAAGAGTTCTGAGAGGATTCGAACCAAACAAACAACAGATCTATACTTAGGGTGGTTAGGGGAAGCTATGGTGTTATTTTGGAAGCCATTGGAAAGGTTGGAGTTTTCAGACCCACCTTCGATTTAGTATTCGAAGAGTTGGGGTCTGATTCGAAGGAAACTAAGGTCAGATCTGTGTAGAGGATGTTCAGGGGGTTCTAGGGTGTTATTTTGGTGACCGGCGGTGTTATTGCCGCCGGGTTTCAGGCGGTGGGATCCTAGGGCGGCTAGGGTTAGGGGTGGGTCTGAGGAAGATGATGATGAACAGTGGAGAGGGGGGGGGTTTAGTTAGGGGGGCCGGGGTAAGGATTTGGGATTATATAGGGGAATGGTGGATTGATATTGTCCATTGGATTAGGCAGGATGGACGGCTAAGATCTATTCACTTAACCAAACGACGTCGTTTGGTTTAAGTTAGAGGGACGGGTTGAACCGGGTATTAGATCGGGTAAGGGTCTCGGGTTAGGGTGATGAAATCTTGGCCGTTGGATGGCTTTGATCCAACGGTCTTGATAAAATGTGACCAAACGTCGTCGTTTGGTCTTGGCTTTGAATTGGACCGGACAGGTTGTTTGGATTGGGCTGTGGGGGGGGGGGGTAATTTGATTTGGGCCTGGATTTTAATCCAGGTCCAATTTTTATTTTACAACTTATTTTTTTTTATTCTATTTTATTATTTATCATTAAAAAAATCCTAACAAAAATTATAAAACAATTTTTAACCTTACACAAAATATTAATCACTTTATAACAACTATTCAATATACAGATAAAACATTAATCACACAGTGGAATATAAAAAATAGAACAAAATGCATATTTTGGTGATTTTATTTAAATTATCTTTCAAATACATAATTAAATCCTATATGCATGCAACATGTATTTTATTTTCATTTTCATTTTATTATGACAAAGTAAACATTTACGGACATACAACAAATATTTAACACCACGCAAATTCGAAAAATTACACAGTAAAAGAAATTTATTTTATTTTTGATTTATTTTGGAGTAGTTTTTGTAAGGCAAAAATCACGTGCTCACAATGTGAACGTGGTGGAAGTTGGAGAAGGTTCTAGCAAAGCAGACGTGCAGTTCATCGGGCCGAATGTAGAGCTTAACAATTGGAAGGCTACTCCTCTCCCTAGTCGGAAGGAGTCTTGGTAGTTTGTTTTTTTTCCTTTCTATCTGGGTCATTCCACGGTTGTGACCCAAATTTTTATATTTCTCTTGTTGATGTACAAACATGTTATCCTTTATTTTAATGAAATGCAATTTCCCTTTTCCATCATTCCTGATAGTTTTATTTTGTTTTTCTTTTCTTCTTTGTATAGTTCTTTTTATGCAGATCTCAATGACATGACATGCATGAGGAATCTTCTGCCCAGTCTTAAAAGTCAATCTAATTCTTAAATAATAATCCAAGAAATAGAGTGTGATGATGAATCAGAATATGACGAGGATGAGGCTTTTGAAGAGATTAGTAAGGAACTAAGTCATTTTGAAGAAAAACCCAAGCCTAATTTGAATGAAATGGAAGCAATCAATCTAGGGGACCTAGATAATGTCAGAGAAACTAAGATAAGTGTCTATCTTGAACCGCAGATCAGGGAAGAGATAATTAAAGCATTGTTTGATTATAAGGATATTTTTGCATGGCCGTATGATGACATGACAGGCTTGAGTACCGCCTTGGTGGTCCACAAATTGCCAATTGATCCATCATTCCCTCCCGTTAAGCAAAAGTTGAGAAAGTTCAAAACTGACATTCGAGTCACGCGGTATTTCACTTAGTTAGCCAATGTTGTGCATGTGCCAAAGAAACATTGTAAGACTAGAGTGTGTATTGACTACCGTGATCTCAACAAGGCAAGTCCAAAGGACAACTTCCCACTGCCAAATATCCACATTTTGATTGATAATTGTGACAAGCATTAGATTGGATCTTTTGTGGACTGCTATGTGGGGTATCATCAGATTTTAATGGATGAGGAAGATGCGGAAAAGACGACATTCAACACGCCGTGGGGAACATTCTGCTACCGGGTCATGCCTCTTGGTTTGAAAAACACTGGGGCAACTTACATGAGGGAAAGACAACCATATTCCATGACATGATACACAAGGAGATTGAGGTTTACGTGGATGATGTGATCATAAAGTCCAGGCAGTAGTTTGACCACGTCAAAGATTTGAGAAAGTTTTTCCAAAGGCTCTACAGGTACAATCTTATGCTCAATCCTGCAAAGTGCGCATTTGGTGTTCCATCGGGGAAATTGTTAGGGTTCATAGTCAGCCGGCGAGGCATTGAATTGGATCCATCAAAGATCAAAGCTATCCAAGAGTTACCACCACCAAAGAACAAGACCGAGGTGATGAGTCTGTTAGGGAGGTTGAACTACATCAGCAAGTTTATTGCTCAGCTCATAACAACTTGTGAGCCCATCTTTAAGCTGCTAAAGAAGGATATTGTGGTCAAATGGACTGACGAGTGCCAGGAAGCATTTGATAAGATCAAAGAGTATCTATCAAACCTACCTATGTTGGTCCCGCCAGAGCTTGGGAGGCCTTTGATTCTGTATTTGACAGTCTTGGACAACTCATTTGGTTGCGTGTTAGATCCGCATGACATCACTAGCAGGAAAGAGCAAGTCATCTACTATCTTAGCAAGAACTTCACATCTTATGAGGTTAAGTAGACACTCCTTGAGAGAACATGTTGCGCCCTGACTTGGGTAGCACAGAAGTTGAAGCATTATTTGTCATCCTACACTACTTACTTCATCTCTCACCTGGATCCTTTAAAGTATATCTTTCAGAAGTTCATGCCCACAGAAAGGCTCACAAAATAGTAGATCTTGCCCACGGAGTTTGACATCATATATGTGACCCGAACGGCGATGAAAGCCCAAGCTTTGGCCGATCACTTGGCCGAGAACTCGGTGGACAAAAAATATGAACCTTTAAAGGCTTACTTTCCCGATGAAGAGGTAATGCACATTGACGAGGTCGAGAAGGAGAAAAAGCCCGGTTGGAAACTCTTCTTTGATGGGGCCGCTAACATGAAAGACGTTGGGCTAGGAGTTGTACTCATTTCTGAAACAAGGCATCACTACCCTGTCACTGCTCAGCTTCGTTTCTATTGCACTAACAACGTGGCTGAGTACGAAGCGTGCATTTTGGGTTTGAGATTAGCTATAGATATGGGAGTTCAGGAAGTCTTGGTCTTGGAAGACTCGGACCTTCTGGTGCATCAGATCCAAGGAGAATGGGCGACATGGGATTTAAAGCTTATATTATATCGATAATGTCTGCATGATCTTTGTCAATGGTTTTGATCTATTGAATTCAGGCACATTCCAAGGATCCATAATGAGGTTGCTGATGCCCTGGCTACTCTGACGTCGATGTTACATCATCTAAATAAGGCTTATCTTGACCTTTTGCATATTCAGGTCCGTGATCAACATGCTTACTGTAACATGGTGGAAGAAGAACTTGACGGTGAGCCTTGGTTCCACGATATCAGGGAGTACATCAGGTCGGGAGTGTATCCAGTACAAGCCACAGGGAATCAGAAGAGAACAATTCGACGATTGACAAGCGTATTTTTCTTCAGTGGAGGGGTTTTGTACAAAATAACTCAAGATCTTGGATTGTTGATATGCATAGATGCTAGACAAGCCACGACTATCATGATCGAAGTGCATTCCGGAGTCTGCGGACCGCATATGAGTGGGTACGTTCTGGCAAAGAAAATTCTCCGAGCATGTTATTATTGGCTCACCATGGAGCGAGATCGCATCAGTTTTGTGTGCAAGTGTCATTGATGTCAGGTACACGAGGATTTGGCCCTTTGTTGCTTGGGTTATGGATGTCATCGAACCAATTGAGCCAGCAACATCCAATGGGCACAGGGTCATTCTGGTGGCCATTGATTATTTCACTAAGTGGGTTGAAGCTAAAACTTTCAAATCTGTGACCAAGAAGGCAGTGGTCGATTTTGTGCATGCAAATATCATTTGACGGGTCGGGATTCCAAAGGTGATCATCACAGATAATGGTGCTAATTTTAATAGTCATCTGATGAAAGAAGTGTGTCAACGGTTTAAGATTACACATCGAAATTCCACCCCATACCACCCCAAGGCAAACGGAGCAGTGGAGGCAGCCAACAAGAACATAAAGAAGATACTTCGGAAAATGGTGCAAGGTTCCAAGCAATGGCATGAAAAGTTTCCCTTTGCATTGTTGGGTTACCGCACCATTGTTCGCGCTTCAGTAGGTGCAACTCCTTATTTGTTGGTATATGGCACAAAAGTAGTGATACCCGCAGAAATTGAAATTCCATCCCTTCGGATTGTTGATGAAGCCGAGATTGATGATGATGAGTGGGTCAAAACCTATCTGGAGCAATTAAGTTTGATTGATGAGAAAAGATTGGCAGCAGTATGCCATGGCTAGTTGTACCAAAAGAGAATGGCAAGAGCATATAACAAGAAGGTGCATCCACGGAAATTTGAAGTGGGTCATCGAGTATTGAAACATATCCTTCCACATCATGCTGAGGCGAAAGGCAAGTTCGCCCCAAATTGGCAGGGGTTGTTCATCGTAACGAGAGTGTTTTCCAATAGTACTTTGTATTTAACAGATATAGAAGGCAAATGTGTAGACATGACTATCAATTCTGATGCAGTCAAAAGATATTATGTATGATTTCTTTGATTTAAATTGTGTTTGTTTGTTCTTGGCATGTTTTGAAGATTGGAATGATGAAGGCATTTTGTTCTGCTATCTAAATACTTTACCCTTTGTTACCCCCCTTTGAGCATTATTTATTTCCTTTTATACCCCTCTATTGGAATCAATAGCAAAGTTCAGAAACACGAACGCAAAAGGTAAGTAAAGAAGTAAATAAAGAAAAAGAAGAGAAAAGAAAAGGAAAGAATGAAAATGAAGGAGAAAGGGAGAAGAAAAAAAAAGAAAAAGAAAGAAGAAAGAAGAAAGAAAGAAAGAAAAGGAAGGAAAAAAGGAAAAAAAGAAGAAAGAAGAAAGAAAGAAAGAAAGAAAAGAGAGAGAGAGCGAGAGAGAGAGAGAGAGAGAAAAGTACAAAAATAAAGCAATTCCTATGACATGAACTACGTTAGACCTGATTCCTTTTAAGGATACGTAGGCAGCCTCACAATTCGGTCCCATCGAAATAAAATTTCAAAAGCCCCAGGCAAAGAAACTGGGGCAAAAGTTGTAGTTGTTGTAAGAAATATGATTCCAAGAGTTGTAATTTTTTAACCCATTCAAGTTGTTTTGAGCCTTTTGATATTCTTTCTTTCTAACCCTATCCAAAAGCCCATATTACGGTCCAAAGAAAGACCTTCCGATCAGTCTTCGAGAGATGCCAAGTCGAGCAAGTAGAGGTGTGATTCATATCAAGGGCAACACTCCGGTCTAAGCAGGAAAAATGAAAAATGAGACAGTCTTATTGGTGAAAACCCTCACGGAAACCGTAAGGCGATGAAAAGCTATACCTGGGATGATTTGGCACAAGCATTCGCTCGTTATTTCCAATACTACATCAAGATTGTTCCAGATTGTTTGTCTATAACTAAAATTGAGAAGAAGCCTAGTGAAAGTTTCAGGGAGTACGGTTTTCGTTGGAAAGAACAAGCAGTAAGAGTTAACCCTCCAATGGGGGAGAGCGAAATGGTGGATTATTTTCTACAGTCTCTGGAGCCTACTTACTTCGTCCATCTGATATCGGCCATAGGCAAATCTCTCAATAAGGTAGTGAAGATGGGTGGCATGGTGGAAGAAGGACTTAAATCAAGCAAAATCATGAGCTACTCGGCTATCAAGGAAACTACCCAAGCCATTCAGAAGGGTACTAGGGGAGTGATCAGAAAGAAGAAGAAAGAAGATGTGGCAACAGTTGATTCAGGATCATGGTTTGGACCCAGGGGTCCGTCACACCAATATACCCAACCTCGACCCCATCACCAAACCTACACCCAAACCCCATATAATTCACCCCAACACTACTTCCCATTACTAGACCCTCATATTTCTGTCTACCATGCCTAGACATATATTCAACCTCCTGCTTATGCACAATGACATGCCCTATGTGAGCACGTGATTTTTGCCTCATACGAATTACTCCAAAATAATTCCAAAAATTAGGTTTTGGCCTTGATTATTTGTTATATTTAGGAATTATTGCCTGATTTTTCTGATTGTTTGCATATATTTGTGGGCATGTTTAATTTTATTAATGCATTAAAAATACAAAAATATAGCATTGGCATTTAAGATTTGATTTTACATTTTTTGGAATTAATTAATAATTAGGATATCAGAAAACTTTGAAATGGTATCTCGTTTAATCACTTAGGCAGAATAACTGGGATTAGTTCAATAATTTGGTTGAATGTGTATAATAATCCACTGATTAGTATAATTTTATGCAAGTGGTTACTAATTGAGAAGCTCCTAATAGTGGTAGGGTAGTATTTGCATTATCAAATTAACTAAAAGCACTAATTGAGTGGACAATTAAGTGGATGATTAAAGAAATGAAAAGTTGAATAGGTAGTGGAAATGCACTAATTGAATGCCCATTTAAGGGAGCTGAAAATCAGATTCAAGAGGGCGGAGAGAGTGGTATACACTCGATATACACTATGGATACACTAGATATACAGGGGCAGAATTCATTTTGGAGAGAGTAAAAAAGATAGAACCAAATTTTCTGAAATAATGAGAGCGGAAGAACACCAGAGAGAGTTCAAAGCTAGAAATAGAAAACAAAGAGAGATTTCCGGACTATTTTTCTTCTCCATTTTTACTGGTTTTCTCCGTGTTGCTGGGATTTCTGGATTGAGGTGTTGAAGCTACTGTGTTGGGCTTTCTACTGCTGTATTTTGCTGTTTGTTGTTGCTGATTGCTTACCCCATTTTTCTGTTCTACATACCAGGTACATGTCCTGAAACTCGATGTATGTAAATATCCAGTTGAAAATGAATGAAGTGGAGGCCTAGTGTAACTGTTTTCTTGCAAATTGAATAATGGATCTTTAATTTTCAGAATTTGTCGATCTTTTCCCATTAGTTGGTTGGGAGATGTATAATCTTTCATGTTAATTCTAATTGGACTAGTTCGAATGACTATTTGTAATCTCACCTAGATTTCATATAATCAAAGGAAAGAGATAAATGAACTCATATTAATATGTTAAGTTACGTCCCTATTTCGGTAATTCGAGCGGCCACTGGATTTGCATTGTATTTGACTATTTTGCATTGCCTATGGCAATTGAGAAATGAATGTTGGAAGTAGATATGATCTAACTTTCAATACGTGAATTAATATGTATATAATTTTCTTTAAGAGTTGAATTGTCTAATGATTTAGACGCAATTTACGGCATTAAAGTGATTATGTACACGTTCACGTGATATGATTACGATTCTAAGAATCAATTCGGAGTATGCGTTCGTGTAATTTCGAACCAACTTTCTCAATAACAAAATGATTGCTAATAGGCCGCTAAATTAATTTTATTTCATATAGCTTGAGGTGTGTCATCAATAATTTAATCATACATAGCCCTCGTATTAATTTTGATATAAAATGACAAATGTTCGTAGTTTGCTTTAGGCACGTTTAATATACTATCGTGGTTGTGGACACGTTCGTGTGACATAATTATGATTTCTAAAAACAAAATCGGAGTATGCGTTCGTGCAACTACGGTCAAATTTTTTTATAATAATAAAGCGTTAGTAATTGGGGACACATCCGCGTGACATGATTTTTGACGCACCAAACAAACGGGTGCATGTACGCGTGACCCGTTTCAAGATAATTTTCTTAATAAAAAAGTGTTTAAAGTTAAAATTGCACATAGGTTCAAACTGTTCTAAATCAGATAATTAAGCCGGATATAACAGTTAAGTGACCGTGCTAGAACCACGGAATTCGGGAATGCCTAACACCTTCTCCCGGGTTAACAGAATTCCTTACTCAGATTTCTGATTCGCGGACTGTAAAACAGAGTCAATCCTTTCCTCGATTCGGGATTTGAACCGGTGACTTGGGACACCATAAATTATCCCAAGTGGCGACTCTGATTTTTAATAAATAAATAATCCCGTTTCGATTGTCCTTTAATTGGAAAAACTCCGTTTATACCCTTCTAGGGGTGTAGGAAAAAAGGAGGTGTGACAGCTCTGGCGACTCTGTTGGGGATCTAACCCAGAATCTCTCGTTCACGGTTCAAGAATTCGAGCTTAGAATAATTGTTATATTTGGCTTTATTTATTATCTGATTTTTACATGTTTGTGCCTAATGTGCTAAATGTTGATTTTTACCGCTTTGATATTATCTGAATTGTATATATAAACTGCTACGAAACTCTTCTTCTTTCTGAGTCTTCTGAAATTATGGTGCACACATGCGCGTGGCCCACTTTTCTGTTAGAAGTCATACCAAGTAGAACGAGGTTGGGCCAAGTGACTAGGCCGGATAGACTTTCGTGCTCCCGGTACGTTGCCCCCGCCTCGAGCTGTCCGCTCGGGTAAGCCAGGTCTAGAACAAATGTACCCAGGTTTTTAAACCTAGAATAACATAGCCTCATGCCGGATCCCTAGTAGGAACGCTTGTTTGCATCACGTGCATCTGACTTTGGGGACTCAACACGGGGGTTGGGTCTGTCTAGGACAGGTGTACCCCAAAAAATAAAAGAAAATCCTGATGCATCCTAATGTGCTACATGTTGCAATCTTCAAGGGTAAAAGGGTCATTTGGAGAACCAATGATAGTTGAGGGCAAATGAAAAAAAAAAAAGAGGGTGAAGTGTGAAGATAAAGCGAACTTGAAAATTCAAAAAAAAAATTTGCACTTTTTCATCATTTGTCGAAAATCAGAAAATCAAAAAAAAAACAAAAAAAAAAAGATTTTGCAAGTTTCATCATTTTTCGAAAAAAAAGAAAAAAAATCTTATTCTCGCCTGTATCCAATCTGCCCGAACTACGCAAACCTGATTCTCGTCTTTCGGGGCGTGATACGTAGGCAACCCGCTTCGCGGGGTCATAGCCAAATTTTGCAATTCTAGCCACATTTTGGCCAAATAAGTCATTTTGCAAAAGTAGCCTCAATCATGTCAACCATGTGTCTAGTAAGGAATGTTTTTATCTCACATAGTGGTGGTTTAAGTTTTCTTATACAGGTGTAGATTTATTTACCGGAGTTTAAGCATGACAGACACCGCGTGACCATCCAGTCAGGATCGCTCAGTCGGGAGTTGCTTAAGAAGATTTGTTTTATTTTTATGTCCTGAGGCTGTTCTTCATTTTATGTCATCTTTTACTTTCTACTTTTGTACAATAATGTCAAGTCCTTTGTGATTGTTATTTTCTGCTTTATATTTTCCTTTATTTATAATACTAATTCTAGAAATGGAAAAAATTTCGAGGTTGTTTTTCCTTGAGGCAATCAATATCTAGGACTTAAAATGGATATTTTTTATGTTCCCTTTAGTATATTAAGACCAAAAATTCAAAAAAAAAGAGAATTTTCTTTAGTACCCCTTTAAAAGTTTTTTTTTAAGATATTAAATCCAAAAAATCCAAAAAGATTTTCTGTTGAGGTTTTTCTTTGGGAATTGATGAAAAATGACTTGAAAAAAAAATTCTTTTATTTTAGGACGTTGTACATATAAGAAAAAGAAGACAACAATACTTTTTCTTTGGTTTATTTTCAGAGTTTCTTCCTTAGGTAATCAAAAATTCAAATTCAAAAATAGTTTTTTTATCTTTTCATTTCTTGTTTCGAAGTCTTTTCTTCAAGATACCAAGTGAAAATTCAAAATATTTTTCTTTGGTCTAGCCTTTAGATTTCCTTCTTAAAAAAGAAAAAAAAATCAAAAAAGTATTTTTTCTCTTGTAGGGATTTTGCTTAATAATTTCCCATAGAGTATTTGTTTCAAAAAAAAAAAGGGGGAAAAATATGTGCTCATTAAGCTTGAGTTTAGAATAGGTTATAGAGCATTCAGTCTAGAAAATTCAAAAAAAAAAGATTTTCTTCTTTTATTTCTCTTTTCTCATCGGATTAGTCACTAAGGTAAAAAGGAAAAAAGAAGAAGAAAATGAAAAAGAGAATGTCAGTTTGTTTACTTTATTCCCGTTCTTCACGAACTACGCAAAGATCTGATTCATGCGGCGTCATGATATGTAGGCAACCTACATAGGGTTCGATCGACTCATTCTTTTATTATTATTATTAAGAAATGAAATAAAAAGAAAAAAAACAAACAAAAGAGAAGAAGAAAAAAAGATGAAATCATGGGATGAGAGGGAGGAAAAAAGCGATAATCAGAAAGAGAAAAAGAGGAAAATGAGCGAGCTAAGAAGTGAGAGAAAAGAAAAGAAAAGAGAAGGTTCAAATGGACAAATTGGGATGATGCCAAGTGACTTTCTGACCCTCGAAGTCATTCTAAAATCATTAATTGTTGCTAGGTGCATTGCACGCAATGTGATATTTTTGCTATTAAATGCCCTAACGCTAACGTGATAGCTTTATTTTGTTATATTTACAAAAGAAGGGTGGTTGGTTTGTGGTTCTTAAGGTAACTCATCCATTCAACACCACTTATGCTCTTGTAGCTCCTCCCCCAACTACTTTTCCTCGATCCTCTAACGAGGTTGTGTTCAAAGTCCCTGATGCCCAACACTATGCACCAGAACCAACTTTCAAAGTCTCAGATTCATACTCTCTCGCTCCTCATTTTGAGCCTCCCGGTGAAACTAAAAAGCTTGCTAAGACAGTGGAGCAAGATGAGATATCCAGGAAGGTGAAAATCTTAGAGCAGTCTTTAAGAAACATGCAAGGGATAGGGAGCCAGTTGAGTGTGGCTTACAAAGACTTGTGCTTGTTTCCTGACGTCCAACTGCCTGATGGGTTTAAGATGCCCAAGTTCGATTTATATGACGGGTATGGAGATGCCATGGCCCATTTGAGAGGCTACTGCAGTAAGATGAGAGGCGTCGGTAGGAAAGACAAATTATTGATGGCGTACTTTAGTCAAAGTCTGGGTGGGGCAGCTCTGGAGTGGTACACCTGCCAAGATGCTGGCAGGTGGTACACATGGGATGATATGGCTCAGGCCTTTGCTAGGCACTTTCAGTACAATATAGAAATTGTTCCAGATCACATGTCCCTCGCCAAGATACAAAAGAAGCCTAATGAAAGCTTTAGGGAATATGGGCTCAAATGGAGAGAGCAAGCTGCCAGAGTCCATCCTCCCATGGAAGAAAAAGAGATGGTCGAGTACTTTCTTCAAGCTCAAGAACCAACTTACTTTGGACTTTTGATCATGGCTGTGGGTAGGTCTTTTAATGATGTGGTAAAAATGGGAGAAATGGTAGAAGATGGGCTGAAGTTTAGCAAGATCATGAGTTATTCTGCTTTAAAAGCCACAACACAAGCAATTCAGAACGACACAGGAAGCTCGATGGGTCAGAAGGAACACGATGATGTTGCCATGGTCATTTCAGAGTCACGACATGGACCAAAGGGTACGCCTCACCAATATACCTAGCCTCAACTCCAACCCCAAACCTATCCCTGAGCTCCACATAATCCACCTCAGTATTATCCTCCGAACAATGTCTGGTCATCTGCCCAACCACCAGTTCACTCCCTATGGCGAGCGCCAACACCGCATAATGCATTCTTGCCTTCAAAACATTTTCGAGCACACAACAACCCAAGAAAACAGGGGCAGGGAAGGGAACAAAGGCAAAGAAATAGTTTCACACCAATTGGGGAGTCCTACACAAGCTTATTTGAAAAGTTAAAGCATTCTGGCCTGATTTAGCCGCTTCTCGACTATACTCCAGACCCATATGCAAAAGGCTTTGATCCTACTGTACGATGCATGTACCACTCTAATGTCCAAGGGCATAGCATTAAAGATTGTCGTTCCTTGAAAAGGAAAATAGAAAGAATGATTCAAGAAGGGGTAATTGTGATCAATGACAGTGACAGGGAGCACGTGAACCCTCTTGGGAACTTGTTGACTAAAGTTGATGATATTGAAGTTGGTAATGGTCTTGGAAATATTGATGAGGAACTCAGTGGCTAAGATGTCGTTCTTGGTAATTGGAAAGACGCTCCATTTCTTGGTCAGCCAGAGAGGAGTTTTGGTGGTTTATTTTTGTCATTTCTGTTGTCCGGGTTATTTTCAAGGTTGTAATCTGGATATTATCTTATGACTCAAACCCTTCTATCCTTTTATTTTGCCTAGTTTGTTTAGTCGTAGTAGCTCGTTTAGTGTTGTCTAGGTTTGTTCCAAGGTTGTAACCCCAGTTTAGTCTGTTTGTTCTGTTGTTCAAACCCTTTCACCATCTGTCTAATGCAATTTTCTATTTTCTGTTATTTCTAGTCATTTTTGGTTAGTTCTCTTTTCCTTTTATAGTTCTTTTCCTGTTAACTCTAGTGACATGACATGCACGCGTAATTCTCAGCCTGGTCTTAAAAAGTTAATTTAGTCATGAAGCAATAAATTTTTTTTGAAGATGATAGGGACATTTGAGGGAAATAAGTAAAGGCATTTTGAGATCATTTCAAGCCCGAATTGCGATACTGGGGCAGATAGAACATAAAGAAATACTGTTGAAACGCATCTTGCCGCATCAGGTTGAAGCTAAGGCAAGTTTTCCCCAAATTGACAGGGGCCGTTCGTGATAATGAGAGTGAAGGTGTTGTCCATTGGTGCTTTTAGTTAATAGATGTAGAAGGCGAATGTGTAGATATGGTTGTCAAGTCTGGTACAATCAAAAGATGTTACAAATGTTTTCCTTGGTTTGTTTAATTGTGTAGTTTGCACTTGGCATGTTTAGCAGATTGGAATGAAGAAGGCATTTTGTTCTGCTATTTAAACACTTTATCCTTCGTTACCCTTTTGAGCCTTACTTATTTTTATTTCATACCCCTCTTTTGGAATCAGTAGCAAAGTTCAGAAACAAGCGCGAAAGATAAGTAAGGAAAAAAAGAGAAAAGAAAAAGAATAAAAAGAGAGAGAGGAAAAAAGAATGAGAAAAGAAAAAAAGAAGAAAAAGAGAAGAAAAAGGAAAGAAAAAACAACAAAACAACAATACAACAAAAAGAGAAAAGGAAGAAAGAAAAGAAAAAAAGAGAAAGAAGAAGAAAAGAAAAGAAAATTGCAACAACAAAGCAATTCATATGTCATGAACTACGTTCGACCTGATTCCTTTTAAGGATACGTAGGCAGCCTCACGGTTCGGTCTCATCAAAAGAAAATCCAAAAGTCCCCAAGCAAAACACTGGGGCAGAAGTTG
The DNA here is from genome assembly GCF_000715075.1 of Nicotiana tabacum. Lineage (NCBI taxonomy): Eukaryota > Viridiplantae > Streptophyta > Magnoliopsida > Solanales > Solanaceae > Nicotiana > Nicotiana tabacum. The sequence goes on from NC_134090.1 coordinate 146,525,863, forward strand.
TGGTAGTTGTAAGAAATCCGATTCCGAAAGTTGTAATTTTGAACCCAATTGAGTTGTTTTGAGCCTTTTGATACCCTTTCTTCCTAACTCCATCCAAAAGCCCACATTACAGTCCAAAGAAAGACCTTCCGACCAGTCTTCGAGACATGCCAAGTCGAGCAAGCAGAGGTGATTCATATAGAGGGCAACACTCTGGTTCAAGCAAAAAAAAGAAGAGAGAATCTTATTGATGAAAACCCCCACGGGTACCGCAAGGCAATGGAAGCTGAGAGAAATAAAAAGCGAAGAGTCTTATTGGTGAAAACCTTTACGGGCACCTTGAGGAGACTGTAAGATGAGAGAAAATAACAAAACGAGAGAGGCTTGATGGTGAAAACCCTCCGGGCACTACAAGCCAAATAAGGATTGTGAATCAGATTGGATAATCGGAGCATTGAAGCCCAGTTTCATGGTTTAAGGGTACAACAAGAGTTGAACATCAGATTTGCTTCACAGAATAGGCCACAAGTGCATGTCAGGCCATTAGAGTTGGTATCCACGTCTGATAGGTTTCTACTTTGTAGTTTTCTTGTTAGGAATAATCTCTTCCTTTTGTCCTATACACTATGCCTTTTGTCTAGGTTACTCCCTCTCTTTGAGTTTGTTTGGTCAAAACAAGTGAGAAATGACTTCAAAATTTGCCACCAGCTTTCCAATTGCACAAAATGGGGTCTGGCTAGCACATCAAAGTGTCACAAGTCAGAAAAACAACAAGAGCACTGAGCTAGTAACAATCAACATACTTTGGGGATCCTTGTGAAACACAAAGGTTTGGTACATATCAAGTCATGGACAATGCAACGGGTGGATGGTATTAGGTGAAAAGATCAAAGGTATCTTCTGTGGTAAGATTGACAAAAATGGTTACTAGTGACAAGCAAGGTTTTCCAAGTAGAAATCAAAACTAGCATGGCAAGTGAAGGAGCAATAGACCTCAAGGCCAAGGCCAGTGGTTTAATTCAAGAAAGAACAACATACGCACTGAGTGGGTGGCAATTGTCATACTTTGAGATTCATGTGAAAATACAAGGGTTTGGTAAATGTCGGTTTATGAGTAATGCAACAGATAGAGGGTATTGGGTCTGAACGGAGAAGAGCTATTTTCTGTGATATGGGTGACAGAGAAATTGGTTAGTCAATAAGCAAGCAACGCCTTTCAAGGTGAAATCAAAGTTATAATGGCAAGTGAAGGAGAAATCTTCTCAAAGTCAAGGCCACAAACCAGCCACCATATTTAAACTCACAAGTTTTCTTTGTCTGAAACAGGGACAGAAGCTGTGTTCATATCAAATCTGGGAAGCTTGAAATTTTCAGGTGTAATGCCCCAATTCTACTTACGCAAAGGCTATTGAGAAGATCACACATAACCCGTAGGAGATGCACTTCCTAGTCTGGGTTTTCAAGTTATATTTTGTTGTAGGAGACGCACTTCCTAAATTGAGATTTTACCCTTTAGGAGACGCATTTCCTAGTTTGGATCATATGAGTTTGAGTCACTGATGGTTTCACCCCTAGGAGACGCACTTCCTAGTTTGGGTAGTTCAGGTTATATTTTTGTTTTAGGAGACGCACTTTCTAAATTGAGATTTCACCCTTAGGAGACGCACTTCCTAGTCTAAGTCTTCCAAATTATATTTTGTTTTAGGAGAAGCACTTCCTAAATTGATAATTTATCCGTAGGAGACGCACTTTCTAGTTTGAGTCATTGATGTTTCACCCATAGGAGATGCACTTCCTAGTCTGGGTAGTTCAGGTTATATTTTTGTTTTAGGAGACGCACTTCCTAAATTGAGATTTCACCCCTAGGAGACGCACTTCCTAAATTGAGATTTCACCCTTAGGAGACACACTTCCTAGTCTGGGTAGTTCAAGTTATATTTTTGTTTTAGGAGACGCACTTCCTAAATTGAGATTTCACCCCCTAGGAGACACCCTTCCTAAATTGAGATTTTCTCCTAGGAGACGCACTTCCTAGTCTACTTCATTTAACTTCATTCGTGGGAGACACACTTCTTAGTTTGAGTTATTGAAGTTTCACTCCTAGGAGACACACTTCCTAGTCTGGGTTTTTCAGGTTATATATTTGTTTTAGGAGACGCACTTCCTACATTGAGCTTTCCTCTATGAGACACAATTCCTGGTTCCACGCACTAATTAATAATTAATAATTAGGATATCAGAAAACTTTGAAATGGTATCTCGTTTAATCACTTAGGCAGAATAACTGGGATTAGTTCAATAATTTGGTTAAATGTGTATAATAATCCACTGATTAGTATAATTTTATGCAAATGGTTACTAATTGAGAAACTCCTAATAGTGGTAGGGTAGTATTTGCATTATCAAATTAACTAAAAGCACTAGTTGAGTGGACAATTAAGTGGATGATTAAAGAAATGAAAAGTTGAATTGGTAGTGGAAAATGCACTAATTGAATGCCCATTTAAGGGAGCTGAAAATCAGATTCAAGGGGGCAGAGAGAGTGGTATACACTCGATATACACTCTGGATACACTGGATATACAACGGAAGAATTCATTTTGGAGAGAGTAAAAAAAGATAGAACCAAATTTTCTGAAATATTGAGAGCGAAAGAACACCAGAGAGAGTTCAAAGCTAGAAAGAGAAAACAAAGAGAGATTTCTGGACTATTTTTCTTCTCCATTTTTACTGGTTTTCTCCGTGTTGCTGGGATTTCTGGATTGAGGTGTTGAAGCTACTGTGTTGGGCTTTCTGCTGTTGTATTTTGCTGTTTGTTGTTGCTGTTTGCTTACCCCATTTTTCTGTTCTACATACCAGGTACATGTCCTGAAACTCGATGTATGTAAATATCCAGTTGAAAATGAATGAAGTGGAGGCCTAGTGTAACTGTTTTCTTGCAAATTGAATAATGGATCTTTAATTTTCAGAATTTGTCGATCTTTTCCCATTAGTTGGTTGGGAGATGTATAATCTTTCATGTTAATTCTAATTGGACTAGTTCGAATGACTGTTTGTAATCTCACCTAGATTTCATATGCTCAAAGGAAAGAGAAGAATAAACTCATATTAATATGTTAAGTTACGTCCCTATTTCAGTAATTCGAGCGGCCATTGGATTTGCATTGTATTTGACTATTTTGCATTGCCTATGGCAATTGAGAAATGAATGTTGGAAGTAGATTTGATCTAACTTTCAATGTCTGAATTAATATGTATATAATTTTCTTTAAGAGTTGAATTGTCTAATGATTTAGACGCGATTTAAGGTATTAAAGTGATTATGTACACGTTCGCGTGACATGATTACGATTCTAAGAATCAATTCGGAGTATGCGTTCGCGTAATATCGAACCAACTTTCTCAATAATAAAATGATTGCTAATAGGCCGCTAAATTAATTTTATTTCATATAGCTTGAGGTGTGCCATCAATAATTTAATCATACATAGCCCTCGTATTAATTTTGATATAAAATGACAAATGTTCGTAGTTTGCTTTAGGCACGTTTAATATACTATCGTGGTTGTGGATACATTCGCGTGACATAATTACGATTTCTAAAAACAAAATCGAAGTATGCGTTCGTGCAACTACGGTCGAATTTTTTTATAATAATAAAGCATTACTAATTGGGGACATATCCGCGTGACATGATTTTTGACGCACCAAACAAACGGGTGCACATACGCGTGACAAGTTTCAAGATAATTTTCTTAATCAAAAATCGTTTAAAGTTAAAATTGCACATAGGTTCAAACTGTTCTAAATCAGATAATTAAGCCGGATATAACAGTTAAGCGACCGTGCTAGAACCACGGAATTCGGGAATGCCTAACACCTTATCCCGGGTTAACAGAATTCCTTACTCGGATTTCTGGTTCGCGGACTATTATACAGAGTCAATCCTTTCCTATATTCGGGATTTGAACCGGTGACTTGAGACACCATAAATTATCCCAAGTGGCGACTCTGATTTTTAATAAATAAATAATCCTGTTTCGATTGTCCTTCAATTGGAAAAACTCCACTTATACCCTTCTAGGGGGTGTAGAAAAAATGGAGGTGTGACACCCTATCCCACAAAATACCTACCCAACTCCACAAAATGCTTACCCACCACCACGAACCTATCGAAACTCTGCCGGCCAAGGTTTCTGACCCAGTACAGCATTCAAAAATGAGAGGTTGCAACAGAAAAAAACCTTCACCTTGTTGGGGGGAGTCTTATACTAGTTTGTTCCATAGATTGAGGCAGTTAGATATGCTGAGGCCAATTGAGTCGAAGTTGCCCAACCCCCCTCCAAAGAATCTTGACTACTTCTCGAGATGTGAATATTGTTCTGGTACTCCGGGACATGATACGGAGAAGTGCTGGCACTTAAAAAATGCCATCCAGGAACTCATTAACACAAATCGGATTGAATTTTAGACTCTACAAGCACCCAACATCAACCGGAACCCATTGCCAACCCATGAGGAAACAAATATGATTGAGATAATACACAAGGGGGGAGAGCCCAAGAAGCCTTCACAAACCATCATGATGATTCGGTCCAGTGAGGTCAAGCCAGTTAAAAAACCAACCGTTGAAGGATCAAGGAACAAGTTGAGCAGGACAAACGGTGAGTCATCTGTGGTAGTCAAGAAAGGATCCCTAAGTGATGTTGTGTCAAAGCAAGAAAAGTCAAAAGTGATTGTACCGGGAGTGGCAAACAAGCCTATCATAACTGTAGAGGGTGCTCGTATGGATCCTATCATTATCAAGCCTGTAACCCAGTTGCCGGTAATCAGCACCAAGGCTATCCCATAGAATATGAACGGGTGATAGTGACTTATAAAGGAAAGGAAGTGAAAGAAGAAGTCAATGAGGCCCATGGATTAACTCATTCAGGGAGATGCTTCGCTCCGGAAGAGTTAAGGAAAGCTAAAACATCCAGAGATAATCTAGTCCTAGTAAAGAAATCAGTGACTGAGGAAGAAGTGGAGGAGTTTCTAAGAAAAATGAAGGTACAAAATTATTCCATCGTGGAGCAGTTAAGAAAGACGCCTGCTTAGATTTCCTTACTGTCATTGTTAATCCACTCAGATGAGCATAAAATTCTAAACGAAGCTCACGTCCCCAACAAAATTTCAGTGATTGATCTGGAGAAGATCGCCAATAAAATATTTAAGGTGAACAGGGTCACCTTCTCTGATAATGAATTGCCTGTGGAAAGTACTGAACACAACAAAGCTCTTTATCTTACGGTAAAATGTGATGATTTTGTGGTCACCATGGTATTAGTTGACAATGGTTCTAGTGCAAACATCTGCCCTCTCTCTACTCTAAACAAGTTGAAAGTTGATGATGAGAGAATTCACAAGAATAACATATGTGTCCGAGGTTTTGACGGTGGAGGGAAAGACTTAGTTGGTGATATAGTGCTTGAATAAACAATAGGACCAGTGGAATTCACCATGGATTTCCAGGTGCTGAACGTAGCCGTCTCTTACAATTTGATGTTAGGTCGATCTTGGATTCATGCTGCTAAAGCAGTCCCATCCACTCTGCATCAGATGGTCAAGTTCGAATGGGATAGATAAGAGATTGTCGTGCATGGTGAAGATATTTTGTGTGCTCACGGTGATGCCTCTGACCCGTTCATTGAGTCTGAAGATGACAAAGGGCCTTGGGTCTATCAAGTTTTTGAAATAGTGCCGGTCGAGAAAGTTTTAGAAGGGAAATGTGTTCCTTTGCATCCGTCATGATAGCCTCTGAAATGATAAAAAATGGCTTTGTGCCAGGCAAAGGTCTGGGTGCATCCTTGTAGGGTATCATACAACCAGTGTGCCTCCCAGAAAACTTGGGTACGTTCGATCTTGGATTCAAACCTACAACGGCATATGTGAAAAGGGATAAAAGGTTGAAACAGAAGTCGTGGGCACTTCCAAAGCCTATCATACGTCTCTCCGGGTCTTTTGTCAAGACCAGTGCTAGGAAACTACCAGCGACGACAGTTCCAAGTTCTGTGGTTGACATTGATGAAGAGCTAATTGAAAGGTTCCAAAGGTTGTGACCCAAATTTTTATATTTCTCTTGTTGATGTACAAACCTGTTATCCTTTATTTTAATGAAATGCAATTTCCCTTTTCCATCATTCCTGATAGTTTTATTTTGTTTTTCTTTTCTTCTTTATACAGTTCTTTTTATGCTGATCTCAATGACATGACATGCATGAGGTATCTTCTGCCCAGTCTTAAAAGTCAATCTAATTCTTAAATAATAATCCAAGAAATAGAGTGTGATGATGAATCAGAATATGACGAGGATGAGGCTTTTGAAGAGATTAGTAAGGAACTAAGTCATTTTGAAGAAAAACCCTAGCCTAATTTGAATGAAATGGAAGCAATCAATCTAGGGGACCTAGATAATGTCAGAGAAACTAAGATAAGTGTTCATCTTGAACCAAAAATCAGGGAAGAGATAATTAAAGCATTGTTTGATTATAAGGATATTTTTGCATGGCCGTATGATGACATGATAGGCTTGAGTACTGCCTTGGTGGTCCACAAATTGCCAATTGATCCATCATTCCCTCCCATTAAGCAAAAGTTGAGAAAGTTCAAAACTGACATTCGAGTCACGCGGTATTCCACTTAGTTAGCCAATGTTGTGCCTGTGCCAAAGAAACATTGTAAGACCAGAGTGTGTATTGACTACCGTGATCTCAACAAGGCAAGTCCAAAGGACAACTTCCTACTGTAAAATATCCACATTTTGATTGATAATTGTGCCAAGCATGAGATTGGATCTTTTGTGGACTGCTATGTGAGGTATCATCAGATTTTAATGGATGAGGAAGATGCGAAAAAGATGGCATTCATCACGCCATGGGGAACATACTGCTACCTGGTCATGCCTTTTGGTTTAAAAATGCTGGGGCAACTTACATGAGGGCAATGACAACCATATTCCATGACATGATACACAAGGAGATTGAGGTTTATGTGGATGATGTGATCATAAAGTCCAGGAAGCAGTCTAACCACGTCAAAGATTTGAGAAAGTTTTTCCAAAGGCTCTGCAGGTACAATCTTAAGCTCAATCCTGCAAAGTACGCATTTGGTGGTCTATCGAGGAAATTGTTGGGGTTCATAGTCAGCCGACAGGGCATTGAATTGAAGATCAAAGCTATCCTAGAGTTACCACCGCCAAAGAACAAGACCGAGGTGATGAGTCTGCTAGGGAGGCTGAACTACATCAGCAAGTTTATTGCTCAGCTCACGACAACTTGTGAACCCATCTTTAAGCTGCTAAAGAATGATGTTGCGGCCAAAGAGACTGACAATTTCCAGGAAGCATTTGATAAGATCAAAGAGTATCTATCAAACCCACCTGTGTTGGTCCCGCCAGAGTTTGGGAGACCTTTGATTCTATATTTGACAGTCTTGGACAACTCATTTAGTTGCGTGTTAGGTACATATGACATCACTAGCAGGAAAGAGAAAGCCATCTACTATCTTTAGCGAGAAGTTCACATCTTATGAGGTTAAGTATACTCCCCCTGAGAGAACATGTTGCTCCCTGACTTGGGTAGCACAAAAGTTGAAGCATTATTTGTCATCCTACACTACTTACCTCATCTCTCGCCTGGATCCTTTAAAGTATATCTTTCAGAAGACCATGCCCACAGAAAGGCTCACAAAATGGAAGATCTTGCTCACAGAGTTTGACATTATATATGTGACCCAGACGAAGATGAAAGCCCAAGCTTTGGCCGATCACTTGGTCGAGAACCCAGTGGACGAAGAATATGAACCTTTAAAGACATACTTTCCCGATAAAGAGGTAATGCACATTGACGAGGTCGAGAAGGAGAAAAAGCCACGTTCGAAACCCTTCTTTGATGGGGCCGCTAACATGAAAGGCGTTGGGATAGGAGCTGTACTCATTTCTCAAACAAGGCATCACTGCCCTATTACTGCTCAGCTTTGTTTCTATTGCACCAACAACGTGGACGAGTACGAAGCGTGCATTTTGGGTTTGAGATTAGCTATATATATGGGAGTTCAGGATGTCTTGGTCTTAGGAGACTCGGACCTTCTGGTGCACCAGATCCAAGGAGAATGGGAGACACGAGATTTAAAGCTTATACTGTATCGACAATGTCTGCATGATCTTTGTCAGTGGTTTCGATTTATAGAATTCAGGCACATTGAAAGGATCCATAATGAGGTTGCCGATGCCTTGGCTACTCTAGCGTCGATACATCATCCAGATAAGGCTTATGTTGACCCTTTGCATATTTAGGTCCATGATCAAGTCGGGAGTGTATTCAGTATAGGCCACAGGGGATTAGAAGAGAACAATTCGACGATTGGCAAACGGATTTTTCTTTAGTGGAGGAGTTTGTACAAAAGAATTCCAGATCTTGGATTGTTGAGATGCATGGATGCTAGACAAGCCCGACTATCATGACCGAAGTGCATTCTGGAGTCTGCGGACCGCATATGAGTGGGTATGTATGCGGAGTCTGCGGACCGCATATGTTCGCACCTTGGCCCTTTGTTGCTTGGGGTATGGATGTCATCGGACCAATTGAGCCAGCAGCATCCAATGGGCACAGGTTCATTCTGGTGGCCATTGATTATTTCACTAAGTGGGTTAAAGCTAAAACTTTCAAATCTGTGACCAAGAAGGCATTGGTCGATTTTGTGCATGCAAATATCATTTGTCGGGTCGGAATTCCAAAGGTGATCATCACAGATAATGGTGCTAATCTTAACACTCATTTGATGAAAGAAGTGTGTCAACAGTTTAAGAGTACACATCGAAATTCCACCCCATACCGCCCCAAGGCGAGTGGAGCAGTTGAGGCAGCCAACAAGAACATAAAGAAGATACTTCAGAAAATGGTACAAGGTTCCAGGAAATGGCATGAAAAGTTGCCCTTTGCATTGTTGGGTTACCGCACCACTGTTCGCTCTTCAGCAGGTGCAACTCCTTATTTGTTAGTATATGGAACAAAAGCAGTGATACCCATAGAAATTGAAATTCCATCCCTTCGGATTGTTGCTGAAGCCGAGATTGATGATGATGAGTGGGTCAAAACCCGTCTGGGGCAATTAAGTTTGATTGATGAGAAGAGAAAAGAAAAGGAAAGAATGGAAAAAGAAAAAAAAGGAAGGAGAAAGAGAGAAGAAAAAAAAAAGAAAAAGAAAGACGAAAGACGAAAGAAAGAAAGAAAGAAAGTAAAGAAAAGAGAAAGAAAAAGAGAGAGAGATAAAAGTACAAAAACAAAGCAATTTCTATGACATGAACTACGTTAGACCTGATTCCTTTTAAGGATACATAGGCAGTCTCACGGTTCAGTCCCATTGAAATAAAATTTTAAAATCCCCAGGTAAAGAAACTAAGGCAGAAATTGTGGTTGTTGTAAGAAATCGGATTCCAAGAGTTGTAATATTTGAACCCATTCAAGTTGTTTTGAGCCTTTTGATATTCTTTCTTTCTAACCCTATCCAAAAGCCCACATTACGGTCCAAAGAAAGACCTTACGATCAGTCTTCGAGAGATGCCAAGTCGAGCAAGCAGAGGTGATTCATATCAGGGGCAACACTCCGATCCAAGCAGAAAAATTGAAAAATAAGAGAGTCTTATTGGTGAAAACCCTCACGGGCACCGTAAGGCGACGATGAGCTAAGAGAAATTTAAAAATGAGAGAGTCTTATTGGTGAAAACCCTCATGGGCACTGTAAGGGGACGGTGAGTTGAGAGATGACGAAATGAGAGAGGTTTGCTGGTGAAAACCCTCAGGGTGCCGCAAGCCGAACAAGGTTGTTGATTTGGCAAGGGAGTCAGATGATGGGAACCCCGAGCATAAAAGTGTGAAGATTGAAAGAAGATTGGTTGAATAGGCTGGGCTGATTAATCCGAAATGCATGTTATGATCATTGACGCCAGCAACTTCACTCAGATAAGTCCCTTTTCCTTTTCTTCCTCAATTAGTCCTTCCATTTGATTTTTCTTCTCTATTCATAACTCTCGGAGTAATTACATTTCATTTCCTTTCAGGTCAACTCCTCTAAGGCTTTTTCAATGTTAGCCTTGCAAAGAAAAAGAAAGGATCCCAAAGCCCACTACCAACTTCCAAAATTGCACAAAGCAAGGTGTGGCCAGAGCATGCCAGAAATAGCGTGATACAAAAATGAAGGTATGGTATTAATAAAAGTTCAAGTAGTCAAGTGGTTTGTACATTTCAGGGAATATACAGAGGTTCAAATTGGAAGGACAAAAATATGAAACAGCAGGTTGGGTGTAGAGCATTCAGGTCATTCAAGGTCATGTGGTTTAAAATTCAGACGGAAAGGCAAACAGTTCTTGGCCAGTTCAAAGCAGCCAGTCAAAGCAAAGTATGGCAGCGAAAGGGCCACCTTCAGCGAGAATACCGCAAACTAACCACCATATTTCTAAACTAACAAGATTTTTCTTTGATTGAAACAGGGGCAGAAAATTTCGTTTGTTTCGGAGAAACCCTCTGCAAGGAAAGCAAGTACCGGACAGGTTTGACCGTAAATTCTCAGGACCCTCCTAGACTATGAGACTTAGTTAAAATTCAAAACATTCATGAGTAACAAGACTTAGCATAAGCTTTATTTTGAGGAAATATAAGTTGGTTTTGAAGTTTTCATTCTTAGGACGAGACTCAATTGGAAATTTTTAGGACCCTCCTGGATAATGGGATTTAGTTTTAAGACCTTCATAGATAACAAGATTTAGTAGAAGTCGTACCTTTGAGAAATATAACTTAGCTTTAAAACTATCATTTAACAAGGAGTTTTCATGACCCTCCTGGATAATGGGATCTAGCTTTTAAATTCTTCGAGATTTACTGGTAACATGATTAAATTAACACTCATAGATGTGCCCAGCTACCAAACTCAGGCAGGAAAATTTCATTTGTTTTGTCTATTTTGTTGAAATCAGGCACCCACCTGGAGAACAAAGGGAAAGCGGTTCAAGTTTTGGAAATCAGGCGCCCACCTGGAGAACAAAGGGATTTGGAAATCAGGCGCCCACTTGGAGAACAAAGGGAAAGCAGTTCAAGCTTTGGAAATCAGGCACCCACCTGGAGAACAAAGGGAAAGTGGTTCAAGTTTTGGAAATCAGGCGTCCACCTGGAGAACAAAGGGAAATTGGTTCAAGTTTTGAAAATCAGGCGCCCACCTGGAGAACAAAGGGAAAGCGGTTTAAGTGTTGGAAATCAGGCACTCACCTGGATAACAAAGGGAAAGCAGTTCAAGTGTTGGTAATCAGGCGCCCACCTGGAGAATAAAGGGAAAACAATTCAAGTGTTGGAAGTCAGGCGCCCACCTGGAGAACAAAAGGAAAGAAGTTCAAATATTGATAATCAGGCGCCCACCTGGAGAACAAAGGGAAAGAAGTTCAAGTTTTGGAAATCAGGCGCCCACCTAGAGAACAAAGGGAAAGTAGTTTATGTGTCGGTAATCAGGCATCCACCTGGAGAACAAAGGGAAAGCAGGTCAAGTGCGCCCACCTGGAGAACAAATGGAAAGCAAATCAAGTGTTGGTAATCAGGTGCCCACCTGGAAAACAAAGGGAAGCAGTCCAAGTTTCAAGGAAAAATAATCCAAATGTTGGAAATCAGGCGCCCACCTGGAAAACAAAGGGAAAAACAATTCAAGTTTCAGAGGAAAGGAATACAATTCAAGTTCGGCAATCAGGCGCCCACCTGGAAAACAAAGAAAAAACAAGTCGAGTTCCGGAGGGAAGGAAGATAATTAAAATTTTAGCAATCAGGTGCCCACCTGGAGAACAAGGAAATACAGTCAAATATTGGCAATCAGGTGCCTGCCTAGAGAATAAAGGAATTCACCTCAGAACACGATTCAAGTCAGCAACAAAGGAAGTTCACCTGGAGAGTACAAGTCAACAGAGCAGCAGAAACTGCAAGTTCAAGCTTGAAGAAGTGTAGATAGGATTCTTGTAATTCATAGATCATAGTTTAGTCTAGTTTCTTTTATTTTGTCTTAGTGTAATAAGGAGTTTGGCAAGCAGTAGCAGCAACAGCAACAGTGGAATCACAGCTTCCTGGTAGTCCCAGCTAGCGAAACTGCCCGAACTACACTGACCTGATTCCTTTATAGCCAAGGATATGTAGGCAACCTCATAAGCAGGGTGTGGTCGAAATGTTTCAAAAAAATGCTTCCCACGGAGTATTCAAACGGGCAAAAATCGCTCGTATCCGCTCACTTTATCTTAGCATGAAAATTCTCCATGTTTCCGAGCAAAGATGGGCAGCTGCGAGCACGTGATTTTTGCCCTATATGAATTACTCCCATAAATTCAAGAAAATAATGTTTTCCAATTATTTGCAATTTTATAGATTTTTTTGTAGAAGATTTATTAATTATTTGCATTTTTGTGCATTTTTTTTAATTTCCATTAAAAATCAAATTTACCAAAAATACCATGCATTTGCATTTAGGACTTATTTTACATTTTAGATTAATTAGTAAATTAGTTTCTTTATTAAAAAAATAAAAATCACAAAAATTGGCTTACTTTTGCATTTCTTAGCATTTTAATATTAAATTTGTTATTTCCCTTTTTATTTAAGAGTTATTAACTTTCATGAATATCTTAGTAAATAATTGGCTTGATTTTGTAAATTAATTTAATCTAAGGGTTTAATCTAGGTTTTAATTAATTTTAAAAAGGGAAAGAAAAATTGAAAAAAGAGAGAAAGGGAGTGAGGATTTGATCTTGAAGACCAATTTGGGCAAAATCCAAAGAAACTCCTAGCCCAAATCTCACCACTCATCCGCCGGTCAGTCCAACACTCTTGGACCTGTGACCCGCCCCAACCCAATTCTATCCGGCCCAATTTCCTTTTAATCCCACCCATTCACTTCCTCTCGTCCAACGACCCACTACACCCCAATCAAACAAATATACATACATTGCAAGAACCCTAATTTACAAAGAATCCAAACGGACGCCTCACTGTTCACTCGCCTCCTCGCCCAAGTCAGGCCCTAAATCACTCAAAATCCATGGCGAGTGAACACCAATCTCATACCACACGTTTCCCCTTCTTCTCCTCCTACCATATGGTAACCGTTTCTGACAGATTCCCTCTCCCTCACATGCTCTCTTTGATTTTATTTCGGTTTTTTACCTTTCGGATGTTATATGAAAAAATGGGAGCGTTGGATTGGACTCAATTTGATACACTCCGTCTATTTGTCTGTTTTTCATTAGAAGAAGGGAAAATTCTCAGAATTCGGGGAAGATTTTTTGGGGAGATTTCTTGGAGAGAAAGGGAGAAGGTTCGAGAAGCCTGAGGTCTTATATAAAGGGGATGATATTTTCAGAAGAAAAGGAGAAAAAATTTGGAGAAGAGCTGGAAGGCGGAAAACTAGATTCAAATAAAGATTTTGCTTCTCTTTTACTTTTCTTTTTCTTTTTCTGGTCTAAAAAGGGCAAAAAAAATGTTGAGTGTTTAACGATTTCATCTTGATATCGATTATTGTTGAGAGTTCGAAACATACAATAGTCATTTGTTCATTTCGATTCTGTTTTGCTTTTAAAATGGAAGTCGTTGGGATTTGAATTTGTTGCTGCTAATTAGGCTGTAGCTGCTCCCTTTTAAGTCTGTTGTGGGTTATATTCTCAGAAATCAGAGATATGTTTTTTTTCTTTTCTCTTGTTGTATTGCTTTTCAAGGTACGAAATCTCGAACTCTTTCTATGTATTAAGTGACTTGAGAATAGGCAAGGGAATCCCTTCTATCAAACAATGTTGATTCTGGTCCCTTTCTCCTATTGATGATTCTTCTTTGGTTGTTAGCTGTTTGAATGAAACTCCGAGGAGTTCTTATATTTTAAGAATTAAAAATTTGATCCAAGGGGCTTATACGAATTCGTACGATGGTTCTTCTATCGTTTGTTTTACTCTAATGTTCTTAGCCATGTAGTGTTTAAATTATGCTAATATATGAATATTTTAAGATTCAGTTATTTGCTTCATGTTTGAAGATTTGGTGCTTTGAGGCAAGAATCGGATTAAGTACCTGAACTTTAGAATCATGACTCAGTTTGATTAGGGGTTTGGAGTTGTAGTCATAGTTTGTCATTGTTTGGTTTTCCAGTAGTTGTTGATGGATTGAAGGTAACCCATTAAGTTGTTGGGCGTTTGGTTTTGAGGTTAGCAGTTGGTCTTGGTTCTGCATTTGGTTTCTATTCTCACTGATTTGGTTTGGGTACTGATTTGCTAACCAAAACTTTGAGTTTGATTATGGAATTATGGGATTCTTAAATTGCGTTCAAAATTGAGTTTTCATTCAATATTTCATGACACATGTGAGTAAATAGGAGAAAATTCATTACTGTTGTTATTAACAGAAATTGGGGTTGCGTTTTTCTGAGTTAGAACAGTAAGGATTGTTATTATCGTCATTGGTCGTATGTTTGTTTAATGGGAGTCTACGAATGATGGTATGTGAATAAGTAAAGTAGATGTGTTGAATTTGAAATGCAAAGCTTGATAGAAATAGTTAGATGTGTCTGTGAACCAATTTTGCTGTGTGGAATCAGAACAAACGTAGGCTTTAACAACTAATTTGAGACATAGGGTTAATTTATGAAGTTGGATGGATAGGAATCGAGTAAATGTTCATTGGCTCTTAAATTCAGATTTGAGTATTATTAATCTAGTTAGCCTCAGGTTTTATGTCACTGTTTGGTGTGATTCAATCTCTTTGACTTGTTGAGACCTTGAAGTTGAGTAGTCAAGACTGTAATTCCCACTTGTTTAATTTGCCATGAACTTGTTGATCCGATTCCATATTAAGGCTATATATCCATAATTGATGTTGACTTATGCATATGGGTAAAATTGGTTCATGCTCGTGAGTGGCCCAAATAAGGTCATGGATATGAGTTTGAATGCCTCTTGGGCTTTGGGCCCCAGAATTTGAGTCAAAAATCGCATTGGTTTAAATAGTCTCCTGGGCGAGCAAAAGCATTTCGCTTGTCAAAGGCCTGGTTTCGGAATCTTGGGACTTCATGGATCTGTTCAATTTGGGTTGGTTGTTTCAAAGACTGGGATTGCTAGCACTGAACTCATTCTTTATATTTTTGTTTAACGACTTATACCATCAATTTTGAATGATGAGCTTTATCTATTTAATACACTTTTTGTTTGTTTTGTTATTCAAAAAATGGGTGAATTTTGGCATGTCGTATGCTTTGAGACGGGGCTGGAAATAATTTTGTTGTTCCTTATTCTTATGCTCGTTAATTGGGCTGTTAGGAGTATGATTAGGCCGGCCACATCCGTAGAAAAGCCTTTAGATGCGATTTAATCTATAATTGTGATTGTGTATACGTTCGCGTAACATGATCATAATTCTAAAAACCAATTCGGAGTATGCGTTCGCCCAACTTCGATTAAACCTTCTTAATAATAAAATTGTTTTAATAGGCCACTAAATTAAATTTAGTTCATATAGTCCGCGGTGCACCATCCACAAGTTAATCATACATGGCCCTCATATTAATTTCATAACCTAGTTATAAAAATGACAAATGCTCGTAGTTGCTTTAAGCCCGTTTAATATACTATCGTGGTTGTGGACATATTCATGTGACATGACTGCAATTTCTAAAAACAAAACCGGAGTATGCGTTCGCGTAACTTTGGCCAAATTTTCTTAATAATAATAAAGCCTTATTAATTGTGGACACATTTGCGTGACATAATTTTTGACAGGCCAAACAAATGAGTACACGTATGCGTGACCCGTTTCAAGATAATTTTCTTAATTAAAAGCGGTAAAGGCAAATGCACATAGGTTATAAAAATGAGTAATTAAATAATTTGATTAAGCCAAGTATGATCAAAGCGACCGTGCTAGAACCACGGGACTCGGGAATGCCTAACACCTTCTCTCGGGTTAATAGAATTTCTTACCCAAATTTTTGTGTTCGCGGACTGTAAAACAAAGTCAATCTTCCCTAATTCGGGATTTTAACTGGTGACTTGGTACACCATAAACTATCCCAAGTGGCGACTCTGATTTTTAAATAAAATAATCTTGTTTTGATTGTCACTTAAATTTGAAAAATTCATTTATACCCTTTTCGTGGGGTAGTAAAAAGGAGGTGGGACATGGCCCACTTAGGATGGCTTAGTTAGCCAAAAACTCCTCCAAGTTTTGCCACCTTGTAATGTGACTTAAAAAGTCACTTATTTGTGCTACCACGTTGGGAATAAGGACTTTGTCCAACTTATCCATAAATACCTTAATCTTTATCCAAATAACTTAATTACTTAATTAATCTCCCATTAAAAATTAATAATTACCCAATTATCTACATAATTAAAAATTATCTTAAATTACTTAAAATACTACTCACTTTTAACACACCTTGTACACCTTACTATCATGGTCATGTGGTACTTTGTATGGCACTAGTCCATAAATACCGGGTATTTTAGCTCGAGCCGTATTTTATCAAAACATGTCAAACTATGACGAAAATTTATTTTCTTTGATTTTCTTGCTCTCTCACCTTCACGAACTTACTCATCACTTGTTTGAAATGGCATAATGCTTATAAATCTCAAAATAATCTCATTCTCGAACTTACGCCGATTAGCTTACGACGAAACTTTAACATACGAAAATATGGGATGTAACATCTCATTTCTGAACCTTTATCCATTTACTTATGGCATATTTTCACGTACAAAAACATGGGGTGTAACATCATCCCCCCCCCCCCTCATTTGGAACATTCGTCCTCGAATGTTTACTGATGCACTTATAATTTTCATAACTTATGTCTTCCGAATACTTCAGTACTCTCCTTGCCATCTAGGCAACTGTTCTGTGAATTATTCTAAAGGCAGGGCATTCCCCCCCTTTAGGCCTCTTTCTCACACCATGACTTATGGTTGGAATCCTTACAATCTCGTAACTGTTGCTACCTTCTGTCATGCGGCATGTACGACTCTGACCTTGTAAGTGGGCCTATGCGACTCTTCTCTCTTTTTTCCTCTAGCTTTTAGCCAATCTCTAGGTCTCACTTTGTAAACATATACAAAGCTTGATAAGATGTCCCTCTGGACATTTGTGGGTATACTGAAGTTCTTCGCTCGGTACTTTTGTTGAACTTACGAATATTGTTATACTTTATTTCATAGATCCGTTTATCCATCTGTATGACTTTACTGCCATAACTCTTACTTTGATTTATCGTTACTAAGGTCTGCTACCAAACTCCAGGTTACTCTCGTTGCTTATCCTATATGTATAAATCTAAGTCCTTTAATGCTTCCGCATTACTGTTCATCTTAAGCCTTATGGCCTAATCTCATCTCATACTTTGTAACTCTTATCCATCCATTATTGATTCACCTCAACACTAAACTATAATCTACCATTGATAACTTGAAACTTCTTACATAATACATTGCCACTAGGACGTACGTCTCATCGGGGAACATCTGAAATGATTAGATTGATCCACCTGGGGCGATACTATACTCCCATAACCATATTTTATAGCATCCCAATGTGATTCTCATACGTGGGTATTTTAATCCTCTACAATTCATAAAATCCCCCCTCTTTTTTTCTTCAAATCATTAATCAATCGAAGGCCCAAACATCATTCTTCTTCTATCACAATTACACCCTCATTTTACTACTAGGGCAGCATTCCATCTCTTCTAAATACTATTAGTCTTAGTCTCCTTTGAATTCATTCAGGCTATACTAAAATTTCTATAACTTAGAGAAACCATCAGCTCTTTTGTTTTCATGGGCTTAATCTCAAGAACTTATCCATTTTCATCACCTTCTCACTTGCCCTTTATTATCCTTACTCCTGTCTTTCTAATACCTTGTTGCTTTACCATAAAGCTTACGACTTACACATATCTATTTATATTACGACCTACACATATCTATTTATATTACTCGCAACCTACCTTCAACTTGCTTGCACCATAGACTTCCTTATGTTATTTTGGAACACCAAGCGAGATATCACATCGTCTTTAACTCTTTTTTACTTTATTAACTAGACCTCTCAGTACCTAAAAACCATGGGCTTGAAAATATGCAACTAACAACGTTTCTATCACTCCTGAATATTGAGTCCTGGCGCTTCTAGCCTTCTATTTGAAGTATGAACTATTGACAACCTTCTACTTTTGAGTATACCGTACATTGTCCACCTTTACCTTGCTTACCTTAAAGTCTCGCATCACATCTTCTATCTCTTTCATGACCTCCCTTCCACATAGGTATAATTCACGTCCATAACTTGAAGCTCTATTATAATACTTGCACCTCTGGTGCATACACAATCCGGTGGAAGCTTCATACTAACTTCTTATGAGGTTGGTACTTTTCTAACTAGCTTTATCATAAGGCCGTTATAGAATATGGTTGTTTTACTTTCTCTCTTGTACCTCTGATATTAAGAGTGATCCTGTAATGTTCTCAATCACGATTTCTATAATTTTTTGGGTCCAATAATCAGACTCCTGATTTACTTGATTGATGTAACTCTTTAGTTTCATCTTCCTTCTGATCAGCCTTTATGTAGGCTTAAGCTATCTTCCGATCTACGGCTCATGGTATTTAGTTATTACTTTATCTTTTCATGGGCGTTATGGAATATCAATTATACAATCTTCTAACAACTCAATCCATTGTCTATGCCCTGGGCTCAATTCTTTCTTTTAACTTATACTGGAGTCTTCTATGTCTGTATGATTGTCAACATATATGCTGCATGTATAAAACTCCAAACTCTTAAGTGCATTCATAATGTACTCTGGGTCATTAATCGAACAATTTTTTTCGCTCTTTCTCAGTTTTTTTTAAATTCAAGCAATTACTTTGTATGGACTTTCTGCCCCCTTGTTGTGTGCATACTTAGCTTACCTTAGTGCCCACACTCATTGGAATTCCATACAACTCATACGATCTTGAATATCACTTCTGATTCTACTTCCTATTCATTAGCCATGGTAGGTGCCATTTTCCTATGGAGTGCATATAATGTTGTTGTGAGGCTGTTGTTATAAGACCATTTCCTCCTTAGGTTACTGAGCTTAGGTTGAAGCTTTCTTCCTTACTTCCTCAGCTAGTCTTTCATTGTAGTATTTAGGGAGGATCCTCTGACTCTTGTAAATCTGTGAGCTTATTACATTGTATATTCGACGGACCTTTTGATGTCCTTCCTTGCCTATAATATCCGTAGTTACTTACTTCCATGCCCTTGTAGGGTTGCTTCTGAACTGATATTTTGACTGTTTCCCAGTGGCACTCTCTTTTATTCCAATAATACTTACACGGTACCTTTAACTACCCCAACTCCTATCTGAATATTTCTCAAGTATTACAATGGTATTACTGCGAGGCTGAATTCACTATATTAGGTTTTACAATGTTTATCTTGCACGATCTGCTGACTCGTCTGTAATCTCCTATTTAGCCATAACTATGCTCTTCTTGAATCAATTACTAACTACTCGTTGGCCCATTCTCATATCAATATTCCATGTAATCTTTCTTGGGTTATTTCCTTTGTCTTAACTTATGTCTCGCACTGGCTCCTTATCTATCAATAACATCTCGGGCAGGGACCCTTACTTCCTTTCCTTAATGCTGTGTTTGCATAATACTCTAGAATCATAGCATATCTGTAGGCTTTTAATAAGTACAATCTCATCCCTTTTTCATTTTTTTATCGCATTCTTCCTTTACCATTCCATTCTGACTTAATTCTGACTTAATTCCACATCACCCACTATTCCCCCTTTAGGGTAGTACTAAGAGTTGGAGCTACGATGACCTACCTATGAATGTTTTACCTCTTCATCTTTGGTGTCCTTTCACATTATCGATGACCCTTACTCACCTTGCGGTAATCCTTCTATACCAAGGATAACAAAATCCCTTAGTCGCGATTATGACACTTAGTGTAACTGGCACATACAATCACTTATGCTTAACTTTGCTCCCATTGCTTGCTTTAGGGAAGCGTCTTCCTAAATGATCATTATCTAAATTTCTCATGAATCTTCTTCTGTTGTCCATTTTATTATCGCCGGAACACAATACAAAATTCTCATGATGCTGACTATTATCAAATCACTCAGTCCCTAATTCATATTTAGTTTATCGTGTTCACCAGCTCATACTAATTTCTATTACTCTAGGGTTTAACTCTCCCTTCTAGCAGTCACATTAGAGTCACAAACTTATTTCTCGAAATGAGGATATGACTTTATGGCCTAAACTCTTTTGTTGTCTCAAGGCCTAGCTCCTCTCGTCTTTTCCTTCACTTGACTATATACTCTGTAATACTATCATTTTTTTCTAGCGTTGTCATCCATGCAACACATCTTACTCATAATGCTTCAGTAACTCTCTTCTCATTTCCAGCTAACATTTCTGTCTATCATATTAGTTTGAATATTTCAACAGGACATTCTTTTGCTTTTAGCTCCCCTTGCTCCATCTACTGGCTCTTTGAGTTGCCGAACATTCTTTCTTTACTAGGGACGGGAGCCACACTAAGTTAATATTTATCATTTTCAAGGCCTCCAGTGCCTATCTTTGTAGTACTCATATATTGTCGTACTATTTTAGAGTGCACCATCTGGGTGTCTCACAAGGAGGTCTATTACCACATTTGCAATATCCTTCGGAAATGTCAACTAATGCAAGCAATCCATCCATTAATTTGGGTTACTCTAACCCCAGCCGGGTCCTGATATCCCGTACTTCTCTTAAACCATATATGTTAACTCCCATAGGGCATAACTGAGATCGGTGTGGCCAATTGTACATACCTCTATTATTGATGAAGGTAACTCAAAATGCTTATATTTTTCGGCCTGAATTGTAAATACCGATAATCTTCATTAACTGGGTGCCTCGTACCCTTCTCACCTTGATCCTTTTACTTGTTAAAGCTTGTATCTACCTTCTGAATCTCACGTCGATTTTTACCATAGGGGTGGATAGATATTTCTACCTTAAGATTCCTTATCAAAAGGGTTACACATCTTAGTACACACCTGATCTACTGAAGACCTTACATTTACTCATCGTAAGCATCATGAAAAATCGAGTTCCTCTAACTCAACTCTTCCACAGCCACATGCAACCTCTTACCAATTGTCTTTATGGATGTAGGTATCATTATATTACGAACAAAATAGAATTTAGGAGTTTGAATTCTTACAATTGAGCTCTACCACATGTTCTAGAGTAAGAAGAAAGAGTGACAATCCTAAATTCCCTGTAACCTCCTGCTTATAAGTGTGGTGCACGACACACTTAGAAACAAGACTCTACTAGACATAACTTGTAGAATCCCTAGGACAGAACTACTCTGATACCACTTTTGTCATGACCCAAACTGATGGGCCGCGACAGGCACCCGGTACCTTACTCAACCGAGTACCAACGTAACGTATCTTTCTTATTACATTATCATAGGTAAGTGGGACAGAAGGGGCGTCATAAGGAAACAAGAATAAAACATGTGGGAACACTCGATATAACACGACCCAATCTGATATAAAAACTTATACATGTGACATACGGGCCTATAAGGCCAACATGATCATTCGTAAACTCAAAACATAGGCCAACCAGGCCATACAAGTATCCGTATATATGACATATATCTACAAGCCTCTAAGAGTATATAATATCGTAAAGGTCGGGATAGGCCACGCCATAGCAAACACTACATGTACTAATCATACTGACCAAATAAGCAACTCCGGAGCAAATGGAGCACGCCAACACCTTCCGCTGAGTTGATAGCCTACTTGGAGGACTCTCGACCTATTGATCGGGACCTGCGAGCATGAAATGCAATATGCCCAGGCAAAAGGGACGTCAGTACAAATAATGTACCGAGTATGTAAGCAATTAAAATTAGTAAACAATAGGCATGAGAGAAACATGGAGTAAAAGACTCAACATGTATATCTGAATAGCTTTGTGAATTATTTAATATTTTAATGTCATGCATATGCATATAAATGTCATACCATGCTTGGGTATATGCATTCATAACATCATCAAACCTCTGAGGGCACCCCATCATATTATCTCGGCCACTGTAGGAAAATCATCAACCTATACTAGCTGATCATGTGGTGGTGTGT
Source organism: Nicotiana tabacum (assembly GCF_000715075.1). NCBI lineage: Eukaryota > Viridiplantae > Streptophyta > Magnoliopsida > Solanales > Solanaceae > Nicotiana > Nicotiana tabacum. The sequence goes on from NC_134090.1 coordinate 146,548,097, forward strand.
ATATCACGCCGTAACCTTTTCCCATATCCTATATAAATATATATGCGTATATAACATCATCTGGTCATGGGTCAATGTAAATGAATGTAATGCATGAGAAATACGTCAATAAAATCTTTTGGAGTGTCATAAGACCATTATGCCTCTGATTAATATCATAAAATAGACTTTATCAACTTACGTATTTTCTGAGACCCATAAATAGATGATAGAATAATATGACACATAGGGAATCAAGAACATAAGCATCTCTAGTATTTCTATGAATAGAGCCATTTATGGAAATTATTGTATTTGCTCGTTTTGTTTGTGTCGTATAGATCATGCCAAAAGAAAGAAGGGATAGCCTTAACATACCTGAGCCGATTCTCTTGACAATCCTTCTAATACATGTTGATTGAGACAAAACATGTAACGACGGATCGAAGTAGGAGAAAATCCGTATGATATTCTTCGAGAAAGATTGCACTGTACCTCCTTAGAATCACAAAAAATCCTGTTGCTATAACATTATGTAGTCTCCTATGATTTTTCAAATCTATTATGTTGCTATTTCAAATCAACATGTTTGCTGAAGCCTTCCTCATAACCTTCTAAAGACTCTGTTATGCCCCATTTTTCCCTCGCGGAGAGGTCCGAGTTTCGACATTCCATGGGGTGTGATGACTCATTTCCTTTTGGAAACTTGGGTATTTGAAGAGTCACCACCTAACGGAATATGGTGCGTTAGGTCACCTAGAGTGGTTAACTCTTAGACTAGTTTGCATTACCAGAGATTTAGGGTAAGGGCTCGAAATAACCTCGAGGGAAGTTGTTAGGCACCCCTCTTGGTTCCCAACTATGGGTCCTGGCCGAACTTATATTCACAAATTAGTCCATAAAAATTTGAATCAAATAGGTTGCAAGTAAAGCACGTTGGGTAACTCAAGTAATAAAATAAAGATTTTTGAACAAGTTGAATAAAACAAAGGTTTTAAATTGAAAAAGGAATTTTGGAAAAAATGAGGAGTCCTAGGTTGGTTAGACTATAGGATCACCCCACACAATGTTCGGTAAATACTCCTCGATGAGGGGATACACGTGACATTAGCGCGTAGTCATCATAACCCATATATATCCTTCTAATCCCCTTAGTGGTCATTTAAAACAAGTGTTTGGTCAGCGATCTCTATTGCGTGCTGTTACCTGACCCTTCTCAATGGTCCTGGAAGGATTTAGGACCTCTACCTATAGGTGGTTCTAAGCAGACCCCTAAGGTTTAAAAGGTGAAAATATTAAGGCGACATGCAAGAGCAGTTAGGACTTTTAATAAATAAGAACAAAAGGGAGCAATTAGAGGCTCAAAGTTTTCTCCTCAAACAAGTAACATAAACAACACGACTCAAGCACAAATAAGGTCTTTTGTTAAACAGTATCCTAAAGCATAATGTCTAAGTGAGTGTACAGAATACAGGCAGTTTGTTTTATAAACTCAAAAGTAATGACCATATCAGTGGCCTACTGATTTTAAAGCTTGCTTAAACAGGACAACATTAAGTCACAAAAACAGTTTTAGAATTGCAAGTTTTAAAAATGCCCTACAGGCTTGCCTATATGCGGAATACTGATGACTACCCTTTATATAGAAAGAAACAAGGCAGATTTTGAAACGGATTTTTTAATCCCTATAGGCATGCTATCTAATAGAATATTAAGGTAGTTTTTAAAGAACTCGTTTTAGGAAATAAAAACCACTAAATAAACAAATTCAGAAGTGAGTTAATCGATAGTTTATTGAAACCGAACTAGTTCAGATTGACAGGAATAATATCTGGTGTTGTCTCCTATAGGCATAATATCTAGTTGAATACTGATTTTAAAAACTTGGAGGCATGAACACATGTAAACACTTGTCATTATAGAATTTGGATTAAATTATATCCTATAGGCATGACATCTATTTGTGAAGCTGGTTTTAAGACTTGCAGGCATGATTTCTATTACGGAATTACTTGAAACCTATTGGCATGATTTCTAACATGGTGAGATAAACATGACAAGATGTAAAGTCCTATAAGCATGATTTCTACGTGCTAAGGCAATCAGATCAAAAATGTAAAGTCCTATAAACATGATTTCTACCCGTATTACCCATAAACATGTAGCTACCCATCCCTTTTCACTAATTAACCCAATATTCGTATACAAGTTATTACATGCCATATGAATGAACTACATAAGTAAATAAAGAAAATAAGAAGCTATTCTATAGGGAGCCTACAGATAGGCCTAGGTTTCCAAAACCTCCAATAACCTCAAATGCCTCAATTCCACAGACAAATTCATAGTCTAGGTGCATCAAAGTTACCTAAGGATCTCAAGGATCCCGAGCAGTGCTTACACCCAGACTTGGTAGCCAAAATTGAATAAGTGCAGTGTGGAAGGGCCAGCCTCAGTATGCCGGAGTTCAGAGGGTTCTCAAGAGGATCCCTAGGCAGTTTACATACTGGAGGGGGCAGAACTTATTCACTTAGAAGTAGAGTGAGAGGTCTTGACACAAGTTGAAAGGTTTTTTAAAAGGAAGTTTGTTTGAAATAATTTAGTAAAACAACAGGGCAGTTTGAAAAGAGAGTGGAGTAGTGAACAACAGTCCAAACACAACACCTTTAGGATAGGTTCATACACAGCCAGGGGCCACAGAACCAAAGCAAATTTAGTAGTCACAAACAGGAGCCAAGGGATTAGGGGATACATAGAACACTTGATTGTAAACACATAACAAGCAAATGTCTTGGGAATTAGTACAAACATGCTCAGACACAACTGACCAGACATAAAGAACAAACTTAAATACAAGGACGATAGGGATTTGGGGGTACATGGAGCATATAAGCACATAACAGGTAGAGGTGATTGGTACAGACATGCTAAAAAATGATTGATCAGACATAGAGGGGGAGCATGTTTATACTGATTCTAAAGAAGGGGAGTTCATAACATGCTAATCATGTAAGCATATTAATTGCAAGTCTCACAGCAAAACCATAGATAAAAGTAAACTAGAAACAAGATGAATTGAAGCAATAAAAGAACCATATTATTGTTGGAACTTGAATTGAAACTAGAACATACCACTAGAGAAGACGGTAAACAAAAGTGAAGGAGCAAGAGAATATAATGGTTAGATTTGGCTTACGGCTAGCTAACTTAGAATAGTAGCCAGTAGCACAAAGAGAAGAGAAAGTTTAAGCATGAGAGAGAGCTTTTTTGAACCAAAGTGTTCGTGTATTTGTGCTAATATATAGTTTGAAAGGAGGTAGCAAATAAGGTAAAAATCAAAGTTCACCAGTAATTATGGGGACTCAAAATCAATTAGTCATGAAATCAAGGCAAATACTCCCTTTAATTGAGGAGTTAACTTCAAACGGTAATAAACATGTGACAAATAAGGCAGGAAATTGTATAAGGCTGAGCATAACTAATAAGGAAATATTTTCAGCATAGTACAAGTACACAACATGTAAGAGACGCTAGGTTCAACATATTTCAATCAAGGAAAATACTTAGGAAATTAATTAATAGCATAATTGACCATAGAATAAGGACAGAAAATATTTTACAAGGTTAAAAATCATAGAGGTATCGTGCGAAATCAGTGAAAGATCAATCACAAAGACTCAAGGATTCAAAAGTAGAAAATAGCACTGATTTAGCACAACTTTATAAGAACAAGCATATAGTAAGCAAAAACCAGAACTCTAAAAGGTCAAGTAGGACAAAAATAATGTAAAAATTAGGGATTCATGTAGAGCATAGTCTGAATTAGTAGAATAAGCATGATACATGTAGGAGAAGTGAAGAATCAGAAACATTGGTGAACAAAATAGGGCAAAATCACACAATAGGCAGGGATAACCATAATTAGGAACCTTAACAAGCAATCATAGGGTAAAATCACAGAATCATGGACACATATAGATTAACTAAACACGTTTTCAAAACAAAACTCAGAAATCCCGAGATTAGAACTAAGAAATTAGGGTTTTCAACAAAGGCGAGTTGAAAAGGGAGTAAAATCATAGAATCAGTCGAAATATGCAAGAGATAGAAGTTTAAACATAACGAATCAGTTTAAACAAAGTTTTAAAAAGAGTTCTGAAACCCTAATTTTAGAAGAAGACGAAAACACTTTGAAATTGATGATTCTCGTAAAAGAGTTTCAAGAACAGTGTTAAATACTAAAGAAATCAAATCGAATCACCCTAGATCTATATAGATCTAGGAGATACAGGGAGAAATTAGGGTTTTAGAAGAAATCCATAGAGAGATGCAAGAACCTGTATAGAATCTCAAGGATCGTGCCAAACACATCATGATTTTGCTTGAAATCACATTGAAGTAGCCAAGAACAGACAAATAGCAAACCCTAGATGCATGTCAGCGTGGCCCAGGGCCCTTGAAGGCCTCACAGAAGGCTAGCATGGCAATAGAGGAGCCATTGGAGGCTTAGGAGTTGAAGGGAGATCACAAGAGAAGACCGGAGAAGGGAGTCGGCGATTGAAGGAGCTAGGGTTAGGTTGAGGGGTTGACAGAGGAGAGGAGATGAGAGAATACAGAGGCGGCGGATTTGAGAAATGAGATAGGGTTAGGGGGTCGTTTGGGATAAAAAAAGGTAAGAACTCATGAAGGTCGTTGATCTTTTAGATCAACGGCCAGGATTTGACGGGTCTTGGGTCGGGTAGGCGGGTTTAGGGTTTGGATCAGATTTTTTTAATCTGAAATTGGGTTGGGGTTGGGTATAAATTAGGCTAAAATTGAAATGCAAATCCAGCTATATTTTAAATAGCCAATTTTCCCTATATAATTTATAATAAACAATAAATAATTTCTAGAAAATAATTTTGTGGACTAAAATGTTTTAAAATATATATTTAACATTTTAAAAATTTAGGATATCAATTCTAGGAATATAAATGTAATTATATACTAATGGGGATAATATGCAATTATATGCAATTTAGTTTTAAAAATACCAAATGCAATTATAAAAATGTATAAAAACAATTTTAACCATATTTGGCATAAATATAGAAATTAAATGATGAAATCACCATAACAATAATTTGAAGGATAATTATTGGAGATTTTATGAACAAAAGGGAAGAAAATAAATCAATTTAAATCCTTAAAATTATGGGAAAAAATATAAAAACCTTCTGCATGCTTATATATGCATATATATATATATATATATATATATATATATATATATATATATATATATATATATATATATATATATATATATACACACACACACACACACACACACACATATTTAAAATATATAGAAAAAAATTGGGTATCAACAACTGCCCCTCTTTACTCGGGAAGGATGAAAGAGTTTTCGGATAAATAAATGATGGCCAATTTTGACCGGACGGGATGCTTTGAAGGACAGAGGCTGGACTCTGGCTTTCGAGTTTCCTACATATCTCTGGTTTTACAGGAATCAGGTCATGTGTAGTTCTGGATTCATCTGCGGAGTATGCCGATGAAATTACTACAAGAGCGGACACGCGATACAGAAGCGGCTACGGTGAATGGTTAAAGCTCGGGATAGTTGAAGGAACTGGAGTGAGATTACTCCTATTAGGATAGTGGTTGCTTACTGGTTACATGCAGATAAAAGATTCTATAAACGTATTTGCGAAAATTTAAACATGATGCAGATTCCCTTTGGACCATAAAGGTTGTGTCTTTGGACGGTTAAAGATGACGTCCTTGGACCATGACGTCCTGGGCCACGAATTGTTTAGTGAGGGATTTGCAGGCCATGAAATAATGTTCTCGGGCCATGAAAATGGTTCCTTCGAACCATGACACCTTTGAATAATGATATGCAAATTTGAGAGATCCTCAGGACATTGCATTGTATCTTCCGGCTATGAGGATGATGCCTTTGGACTATGTCGCCTTCGGATAGATTGGCAATATTTCAGTCCATGATATGCAATAGTCATGATTTTATCAAGACAATGATTAGTCTTGTGAAATGGAGGGCGGAGCTTAGCCCGATTGGAAAGCAAATAGATAGTAAAATAGAGAAATATTTGTGCAAAAGGGACAGTGCTTAGTCCCATGCAAATGTGGAGGCAAGGATTAGCCTCATACATGTATAGAGGCAAGGATTAGCCTCATGAAAGTAGGGAGGCAGGGGTTAGCCTCATGCGGGTATGGAGTCAAGGATTAAACTCATGCAAGTAAGGTGGCAGGGATTAGCCTCATGCAGGTATGGAGTCAAGGGTTAGACTCATGAAAATAGGGAGGCAAGGATTAGCCTCATGCAGATAGGGAGTCAAGGATTAGACTCATGCAAGTGGGGAGTCAAGGATTATATTCATGCAAATAGGGAGGCAAGGATTAGCCTTATGCAGATAGGGAGTCAAGGATTAGACTATGCAAGTGGGGAGTCAAGGATTAGACTCATGCAAGTGGGGAGTCAAGGATTAGACTCATGCAAATAGGGAGGTAGGGATTAACCTCATGTAAATGTGGAGGTAGGGATTAGCCTCATGCGAATAGGGAGGCAGACATTAGCCTCATGTAGATGGAGAGGCAAGGATTAGCCTCATGCAAGTAGGGAGGCAGGGATTAGCCCCATGCAAATATGGATTTAGGGATTAGACTCATGCAAATAGGGAGGCAAGGATTAACCTCATGCAAATGTGGGAGTTAGGGATTAGACTCATGCAAATAGGGAGGCAAGGATTAGCCTCATTCAAATGTGGAGTCAGGGATTAGACTCATGTAGATAGGGAGGCAAGGATTAGCCTCATGCAAATGTGGGAGTCAAGGATTAGACTCATGCAGATAGGGAGGCAAGGATTAGCCTCATGCAAATGTGGGAGTCAAGGATTAGACTCATGCAACGAGCGAATAACAGATAAGAGTAGTGTATTTCTTAGTTGGAGATGTATGTTTGGTGTCTGATAGCTGATTGGATAGTGAATTTGCTTTGTGTATACATGTTTTGCGAATACTATTGTTACATCAAATGTACCTGTGTTCAAAGAAAAGTTGTAAGTTTTCTGGGGGGAAGGTTGGTTCGTGCTTTTGTCGACTGGTTTTGCTATGCTCCATTCTGAAAGCCTTTCGAGTTTCCTTGGGTAAAACCCCGAAAAATAAATTTTTCAAAAATATGCAATTATTGATAAAAATAGAGTTGTTTTAGAAACATATTGATATATCAAGTAATTTTGATGAACTAGTGACTGCGACACATCTCAAAGACGTTGCAATTCTCTTATGGAATTTTGAGGGTCCTCCTCAAAATTCTGTCCCAGTTTGGTAGATGATCCTTCGGTTGTTTGTGGATAGTAAGCCTTGCTGAACCTTCTTCAGAATTTTGAGAATCCTTCTCAAAATTCTTCCCCAGTTTCTTAACTGATTACTGACCATCTGAACATGTTGGCGTTGGCTGGACTTGCTCTAGAATTTTGAGGGTCCTCAAAATTCTACCCCAGTTTCTGAGCTTGGGGAAAAATGAAATATTTATTATGATATGACCGAACCCATAAGGCTGCCTACGTATCCCCTCTTCGTCCATTTCTACAAGTATGAGTGCTCCTCTTGTTAGTACTCTGTGAACCATGTATGGACCCTGCCAGTTGGGAGAGGATTTCCCTTTGGCCTCATCTTGATGTGGGAAGATTTTCTTCAATACCAGCTGCCCTGGTGCGAACCGTCTTGGTTTGACTCTTTTGTTGAAAGCTATTGACATTCTGTTCTTATAAAGTTGGCTGTGACACACTGCGTTCATTCTCTTTCAATTGATAAGGTCCAATTGTTCGTAGCAACTCCTTATCCACTTAGCATCGCTGAGTTCAGCTTCCTGTATGACTCTTAAAGAAGGAATTTCCACCTCGGCTGGGATGACAGCCTCGGTACCAAAAACCAACATGTAGAGAGTTGCCCCAGTTGATGTACGGATCGTGGTGCAGTATCCCAATAGAGAAAAGGGTAACTTCTCATGCCACTATTTGTGATTCTCTACCATTTTCCTTTGTATCTTCTTGATGTTTTTGATGGTTTCTTTTACGAATCCATTCATCCGAGGTTTGTAGGCTGTGGAATTCCTATGCTTGATTTTGAAAGCTTCACATATAACTTTCATTAGATCACTATTGAGATTGGCGGCGTTGTCAGTAATAATGGACTCAGGAACTCCGAATCGGTAAACAATACGATCCTTGACAAAATCTGAGATGACTTTAAACTTTGTAAGATGCAGCTTCTACCCATTTTGTGAAGTAATCAATGGCTACTAGAATGAACATGTGTCCGTTTGAAACAGTGGGCTCAATTGGACCAATAGCATCCATGCCCCAGGCGGCGAATGGCCAAGGTGAGCTTGTTGCATTGAGCTCATTTGGCTGCACTTTTATCATGTCGGTGTGCACTTGGCATTGAAAGCATTTGCTGACATACTGAATGTAATCCGTCTCCATGGTCATCCAAAGGTAGCCTGCCCTGAGTATCTTCTTAGCTAAGATGAAACCATTCATATGTGGGCCGCATGTCCCAGCATGTATCTCTTCAAGTAACTTAGAAGCCTCTTTTGAATCGACACAGCTTCATAAACCCAAATCAGGAGTTCTTCTGCACAAGTTCCCTCCGCTGTGGAAGAAGTGATTTGACAATCTCTGGAGCATGCGTTTCTGAGTGTGATTTGCATGCTCCGGGTATTCTCTTTTTGATAAGTATTCTTTGATGTCAAGGAACCAAGGCTTTCCATTTGCTTCCTCCTCGACATGAGCACAATATGCCGGCTGACTATAGATCCTCACCGGAATAGGATCAATATAGTTTCTATCTGGATGTTGTATCATGGATGACAAAGTGGCCAATGCATCAGCGAACTCGTTCTAAATTCTAGGCACATGTCGGAATTCTATCTTTGTGAACCTTTTTCTCAATTCCTGCACATGGTGCATATATGGCAATATCTTGGAATTCTTGGTGGCCCACTCTCCTTGCACCTAGTGCACAAGCAAATCTGAATCACCGATTACCAGCAACTCCTGAACGTTCATGACGACTGCCATGTTGAGCCCTAGTATACAGGCTTCATACTCTGCCATATTGTTGGTGCGGGGGAATCTGAGATTAGCAGATACCGGATAATCCTAACCCGTTTTTGATACCAAAACTACTCCAATGCTCACTCCTTTGAAATTTGCGGCTCCGACAAAGAACATTCTCCAACCATCATATGTTTCGGTAATGTCTTCTCCTACGAATGATACTTCTTCATCAGGAAAATATGTTTTCAAAGGTTCGTACTCTCCTCCCACTAAATTTTCAGCAAGGTGATCTGCCAATGCTTGTCCCTTGACCGCCTTTTGAGTTACATAGACGATATCGAACTCACTCTGTAGTATCTACCATTTAGACAACTTCCCAGTAGGCATGGGTTTCTGAAATATGTACTTCAGAGGATCCATCCTGGATATGAGGTATATAGTGTAAGCACAGAAGTAATGCTTCAATTTCTGGGCTGTCCAGGTCAAAGCACAGCAAGTGCATTCAAGAAAAGAATATCGTGCTTCATAAGGCGTGAACTTCTTACTTAAGTAATATATGGCCTGCTCCTTTCTTCCTATCTCGTCATGTTGTCCCAAAACACATCCGAAGGCTCCATCCAATATGGATAGATAAAGTAGCAAAGGTCGTCCTGGTTCTGGCAGGACCAGAAGTGGCGATGTGGACAGGTACACCTTGATCTTATCGAAAGCTTTATAACAATCCTCTGTCTAGCTTGTTTCAGCGTCCTTTCTTAGCATCTTGAAAATGGGTTCACATATGACTGTGGACTGTGCTATGAAGCGACTGATATAGTTGAGATGTCCTAGGAAGCTCATCACATCCTTTTTGCTCTTAGGTGGTGGCAACTCCTGAATAGCTTTGACTTTAGTCAGATACAGTTCTATCCCCTGACAACTGATAATGAATCCCAGTACCTTTCCTGCGGGAACCCCGAATACACACTTTGCAAGGTTCAATTTCAAATTGTACCTCCTGAGCCTGCCAAAGAACTTTCTCAAGTTCGCTATGTGATTTGCGGCCCTCTTGGATTTGATAATGACATCATCCACATACACCTCTAATTCTTTGTGTATCATATCATGAAAGATGGTTGTCATAGCTCTTATTTAAGTGGCCCCAGAATTCTTCAAATCGAATGGCATCATCTTGTAACAATATACACCCCATGGTGTAATAAAAGCTGTCTTCTCTGCATCTTCTTCATCTATCCAAATTTGGTGATAACCTGCGAAACAATCTACAAGGGATTGGAGCTCGTGCTTGGCACAGTTATCAATCAGGATATGTATATTCGGTAGTGGGAAGTCGTCCTTGGGACTTGCTCTATTTAAATCCCGATAGTCAATACATACTCTAACTTTCCCGTCTTTCTTCGGAACTGGCACAATGTTAGCTAACCAGGTTGGATATTCAACCACCCTGAGAACTTTGTCTTTGATCTTCTTAGTGACTTCCTCATTGATTTTCAGACACATGTCTGATTTAAATTTTCTGAGTTTCTGTTTGACTGGCTGACACATGGGATTAGTAGGAAACTTGTGATCCACTATGCAAATGCTCAAACTGGTCATGTCATCATATGACCATGCAAAAATATCCTCATATTCTTTTAGGCACCGAATGTACTCTTCCTTCTCTATTGGTGAAAAGTGAATGCTGATGCGGGTCTCCTTGTTGGTCTCGGCATCTCCCAAATTTACTGCTTATGTTTCGTCCATATTAAACTTAGGCTTGTTCTCAAAATTCTCAACCTCCCTGACAATTTCCTCGGGTATCTCATCTTCTCCCTCTGAGTCACTATTCACATGTTGCATTGCCTCATTACATGTCACGGTCACTGGTTCATCAGTAAAAGTAATAATAATGATGTGGAAAGAAAAAGCGTAAAGATAGTAGTGAATAACAAGAGCAAAATGCATTTGACTAAAATTTGAAAAGGATTGTTCAGACAAAGCACGGCTCGATGAATCGAGCATTTATTTTGAAACAAGTAAGGATTAAACGAAACTACAGGAAATTTATAATGCCTAGAACGGCTATAGAAGTAAATTCTGCCAAGTTACCTAGGGACTCGGCGGGCTCGGGATGGTGTGGCGGTCCAGTTTTTTAGAATAGTTCTAGTCTAAATAGTGAGGCCTTCTTCCTCCTCCTCCTCAATTATGGCACCGCATTCCATGTCATCATCTTCCAAGAACAAATTCTTCAACCTCACTAGTGCTTCTTCCTCTACAGTTCCCCATATTGTGTCAGCCTGGTGAAAAGCTTGTTCTAAAGGTGGCACTGGTTGCTCAAGAGGGTAATATGTTCAGCACCATAGAGACTACCAATCATTGTACTCTTGCCATGTACACTGGTATCTGAGCCCAAAAGTGGTACCACGATTTTTAAGCTATATTGGTTTTGTGATACCTTGGAGGCTCTTTCCCAACCCTTTGTCGGGTTCATATCCGGACCATGCTAGTTTGCTTTCTATCTTGTTACTCCACCACTTATCCGTCTCGATGGCATTGATCCGTTCGATGTGATGATAGGTTTCCCCTCCTAGCCTTCTTCTATGTCCAATGGCCAGGATGGTTTGGCTAGTGTAGATGGGGTTACTTCCATCTCCGTGAACGATTACTTCCTGGCGGTTCCATTCAAACTTCACGACTTGATGTAGTGTGGAGGGCATGACTCCAACAACATGGATCCATGGACGACCCAACAAAAGATTATATGAGGCCGGTATTTTAAGCACTTAGAATTCAACGTCGAACCAAGTTGGCCCCATCTGCAAGCAAAGGTTGATTTCTCCAATCATGGTGCTCTAGGACCCATCGAAAGTCTTCACATTCATGCTTCCTACCCGTATCTCGTGGAAACCTTTGTCCAACCTCTTCAGAGTGTCTAATGGACAAATATTTAGGCTTGAACCTCCATCAACCAGGACTATGGCAATGAACTTGTCTTCAAATTGCACTGTGATATGCAATGACCGATTGTGATGCGGTAGCTCATCTTTGTGGAAGATAATCTTATGGCTCTCCAACACTTGACTGACTATGTTGGCCATTTCTTCACTAGTGATGTTATTAGGTACATAAGCCTTGCTCATTACTTTCATTAAGGCGTTCTTGGGTGCCTCTAAGTTCTGCAATAGTGATAGGATATATATCTGAGCAGGGACTTTGTTCAGGTGATCAACAATGAAGTACTCCTTTTCCTGTACTTTCCTCCACAAGTCACCTGGCCCGGTCTCAATAACAGGCTGCCTAGTAGTGGCCTCCTTGCTTGAACCTCCTAGGTGTTCAAGTGTATAGACTCTTCCAATTCTAGTCATCCCTTGTGCAGCGTAAGATTCCTCTACCTTGGCTTTTCCCTTCCGCTGAGCCTCAGCAACATAATCCCAGGGTATTGCTTTTGAGTTAAATAGGGGTGTAGTTGATACTGTGATAGTAAAAGGTGTGACCACTTCTACTTTAAATGGAGAGGAGGTGGCTACTGACGGAGCTACTTCTACCTTGAATGGAACTGATTCAGTTACATCAACATCAATAGGTGCCTAAGTCTGAACCACAATAGGAGTAAGTGTGACTGCAACCTTAAAGTCATTGCCTTCTCGAATAAGCCTGATCGACCCCTCAGGGTCCCATTATTCATTTGTCTTTATCACATGTACACCATCACCTCTGTGATTAGGGAGGGGATTGTTGCAAACATTGGGCGCGACTTCCTTTGTTTGTATGACCTTGTTGTCAATGAGTATCTGGATCTTATCCTTTAATGTTCGTCACTCAGCAATGGTGTGCCCTTTCATACTGGAATGGTATTCACAAGTTTTGTTCGGATTGACCCATTGGGATGGATTTTCTGATGCTACAGCGGGAATAGGAGTGACGTAGCCTGTGACTTTTAACCTTTAATACGGTTAGTCGATGGGCTCAGCGATGGCAGCGTATTGTCTGGGTGGCTTGCAGTCGAAGTTGGGTCTTGGTCTTAGATAGTTTTGATGAGCTGTTGGTGATTGGAAATGTGATGGTTGAGAATTATAGGTGTGATGGACAGTGGCTGGTTGGGAATACTTGGGAGATGAAGGTTGATATGTAGGCGGTGGTGTTTGATATGTGGGTGGTGGTGTTTGATATGTGGGTGGAGGTGTTTGATAGGTGAATGGAGATTTTGGGCCCTGGGCCACCATTACTGCCCCAACATCTCTCTTCTTCGATATGTCACCTGATTGTAGTACCTTATTTGTGGCTTGTAGTGCCTCAAAGTTCGTTACCATCCCGCTATTGATTTCCTCTTCAATCCTTTCTCCGAGTTTGATGATGTCATAGAACTTGTGATTTTCGATAACCATCAACCTCTCGTAATATCGTGGATCTTGTGCCTTGGCGAAGAATTTATTCATCTGTTCTTCATCAAAAGTGGGCCTGACCTTGGCTGCTTCCGACCTCCAACGAGTAGCGTACTCACGGAAAGTCTCAAGAGGTTTATTCTTAAGATTCTGAATGTAGAAGACATCCAATGCATTTTCTGTGTTGAACCTGAATCGGTCTATGAAATCAGACGCCATGCTTACCTAATTAGACCAGTTCTTAGGATTTTGGCTAATATACCAAGACAAAGCATCCCTAGTAAGTCTCATCATAAAGAGCTTCATCCGAATCTTTTCATCTTTCCCGACCCCACCAAGCTTGTCATAATAGGTCCTTAGATGAACCGTGGGATCACCTGTACCATCGAACATTTTGAACTTAGGAGGTTTGTACCCTTCTGGAAGTTTGACATCCAGCTGTATGCACAGATCTTCATAGTTTAAACCCTCTATTCCTCTGTCGCCAACAACACCTTGGACTCGGCTTTTCAACTTCTTGAGTTCTTTAGCTATGTTCTTAATTAGCAGGTCCTTCTCGGAGGATTCCAGTGCAAAGGAGATTGGTTGGGTAGAATGAGGTGTAGTTTCCACATATATGGGGTTGCTTTGATGGGCCAGGAACTTGGGTGTAGTGATGGTCATTGGTGGTGTTTTGTGGATCGGGAATGGGTTGTGTCTTTTGGGGAGTATGGTAAGTAGTGGTTGGTGGGTACGGAATTGGTTGATGATGATATTGTGGTGGAGTTGGTATTGGCAGCGGATTGATATTTTGGGATGTGGTTTCATATTGATTTGGTGTGGTAGGATTTTGTGGCTGTTGGTTTTGTGCGTTCTGAGGAGGTGTTGGGTTCTTTGTGTTTTGTTGGTGGATATCAAGGACATTGAGGGTAAGTGATAGGTTTGCCAAGTTGCGGACCTGCTCAAGTTCTTCTTGCAGTTCTAGTATCTTTTGTTCTAGTCTCAAAACCAGGTCAATTGGGGTAGGAGTACTACGACCATCTGAAGTCTCTGCGTTCTCAACATTTTCCTTTTGGATTCCACATAAGTCGTCCATCTTTGTCTTTCAATTTCCCTTTATGTTGCTTGGAGGATGAGGAGGTGGAGGGTCTCTAGATTTGGTGTGATATGCTGACGAGGTCAGTATGAGTGAACCAGCCTAAGGGGATGGGAATAATCAAAAGTAAAGAAAAACAAAAGGTAACAAGTCAGCAAAGATTTCTAAAATGTTTGCAATATTTAAACACATATTGCGAAATGTAAACTCGTGTCCTATTTTGGGAACCTCATTGTGCCCGAGGTAGGCCTAACGACAAATAAACTTGGAGAACTTTTAATGCCAATAACTGCTTCATTTCATAATATAAAAATAGACGAATTCCAAAATGACACTAAGATAATAATAAGATAAGTCACTACTTGGCACTTGGCCTCATTACATTTTAGGAAAAGTAAGTAAATCTAGCCTATTTGGTCCCAAAAGGAACTTCCCCAGATTAGATCTTCCGGACTCCATCATATATATCCCCCAACTCGCGTAGTCCCAGCAGCAAGTAGGCCCTGGCCAGATGTCCCCCTTCAGCTCCCTCGGCATTCTGGCAATTTTCAATCCTCTTTATGACTTTGCCTTCCATCTCTACTATTCCTCGCTCTAGATATTCTAGTTTTCTGTTGGAAGTGATTTCCATCTCTTTCCACTCCTCGATCAGCCTCACATTCCTCTCATGTATTTCCCGATGTGCATTCTTAGAGTCGTAGACCCTCTTGCACATCCTGTTGTATTTGACTTGAGCTTCAGCTTCCTCGTCTATGATTCTGTTCCCTCGACCAGTCCCTGGTGTCACCATTCCTTTCAGATTGTCCTCCAACCATGCCAGGTAGAGAGGCTCGCACCCTGCATAATACCTGTCTGGCTCAGCAGTGCTTTTCTCCACAATGATTTTGCAGTGCCACATGTGCTGAGCTTGGCACTTGTAAGGGATGTTGTCATCTTGAAAGTGTGCCCTAAAATGACTCATCTTGACAACCCTTGGTACAACCTATTTTCTGCGTACTTGCCTGATAACTCGCATAGGGACATCTGGGTATATCCCTCTCAACCCGATAAGTACCAAGTGCGGAGCATCCCTGGACCCGATGATAAACTCGTCTGTTGGGAACCATTCAAACAACCACTGCACCTGTTCCTCGGTCAGATTATCGAAGGATTCTACCCATTCCTTGGCACTTTCCGGCTGAGCAAATGTGTCTAGAATGTAAGTCATCTGCTTAGGGTGATGGAAGGCAATATGGTCGTTCCAAGCCCTTCGCAAAAATTCTTGACGATAGCGACCCTTTTGTAAATGCTCCAGCAGCTATAACTATAGCAACAAATTACAACCCTCGAAATGTTTGACCCCTCTTTGATAGCGCTCTAGAGCCCTGTAGATCTCGGCTATGATCATGGGGACTATGGTATATGTCTGTCCTTTAATCCCTTCCATCAAAGTCTTGGCGACCATGGCCAACCTAGTATGGATTCTTCCCTTTTTCATTGGGAATACTATTAGGACTAGAAAGCACACAATAAATACAAACACTCTGCGGTGGATGTGACCCAGAGAAGTGAGGGAGATCTCATCATGGTATGTTTGAAAAGACTTGCTATAGCCATACCTCTCGTACAGGTATTCGAAAGGTATGTAGAAGTCCTTTAAGCACACTAGGTCAACATTCTTCTTCAGCCCCATCATCTTCAAAAATCCCCTGCCCGTACAGATTTTTGGTACCAATAGCCCATGATTGTCCCAAGTTAATCCGGCAAGCCCTCATATTTCCTCTAAGAGCGGTGTCATTTCTATGTCACCAAAACGAAACACAACTCTTTCACTATCCTAGAATAACTTCGATCAATTTGTTATTTGGCTCAATATCTAGCAAGGAAGGAGGTTACCCAGGTACTTTTTCACATGCTTCTTGTCACTTGAGGAAAGGTCCTCCCACAAATCTAGCAGCAATAGTGGGATGTTGCTAACCATACCGAATTTGGGGACATCATGCCTCATTTTCTGCAAAATAAAAGGGTTAGACCTTACGCCCACCGGACTCGACTATTTATACATTTATGATCAATATATCGGCATTTAGTTATCCAAATTAATGCACATAATGTGGTTGCGTCCACTGGGATTATGGAAAACCCAATGGACTTTGGATAGCTTATCTTAAAGGATCATTATGTGGACAACATAACTGACCCGACTAGGTTTGACCATGATGCATGCACAATTTTAACTAGAGTAAGGTTTCAATGGGATTTTAGTTTGGTAACCTCAAGCGAACAACTCGAGGGGGAAGGCACAGAACCGTCGACTGCACCGCTGATCGACTGGTTTTACCGCAAATAAGCCTTTCCGAATTTAAATGTAGTAAATAGGAAGATTGCAACCACTCATTAACGTGTTGCTATAGGTTTTGATATGCACGAGTGGAATATGATGCAGAGCATGATTTATGCAGCAATTAACAGCATGCAGTCGAGTATTTTCACATAGGAAAAATTAAATACAGTATTTAAATAATGGAAAGATAGTCACAGGAAAAGAAAACAAAGAGACAAGTTAGTTTCAGGGCAATAAAGAAATCATAAATGCTTGAAAAATAGAAAGTTAAATTCAAATAAGGGAGAAGGGTGTGGGATAAGGCATGGTTGGACTAATTTGTAAAAGATAGTTCGTTATGGTAAGAGCCTAAAGGTATCCCCAACAGAGTCGTCATGCTGTTGCGCCACTTTTTTCCCTCGCGGAGAGAGGTTCGGGTTTCGACATTCCATGGGGTGTGATGACTCATTTCCTTTTGGGAACTTGGGTATTTGAAGAGTCGCCACCTAACGGATTATGGTGCATTAGGGCACTTGAAGAGGTTAACTCTTAGACTAGTTTGCATTACCAGAGATTTAGGGTAAGGGCTCGAAATAACCTAGAAGGGAAGGTGTTAGGCACCTCTCTTGGTCCACAACTGTGGGTCCCAGCCCAACTTATATTCACAAATTAGTCCATAAACAGTTGAATCAACTAGGTTGCAAGTAAAGCACTTTGGGTAACTCATGTAATAAAATAATGATTTTTGAACAAGTTGTACAAAACAAAGGTTTTTAATAGAAAAAGGAATTTTGGAAAAAAGGAGGAGTCCTAGGTTGGTTAGACTATAGGATCACCCCACACAATGTTCGGTAAATACTCCTCGATGAGGGGATACACGTGACATTAGCGCGTAGTCATCATTTCCCATATCTACTCTTCCTATCCTCTTAGTGGTCATATAAAACGAGTGTTTGGTTAGCGATCTCTATTGCGCGTTGTTACCCGCCCCTTCTTAATGGTCCTCGAGGGATTTAGGACCTCTACCTATAGGTGGTTCTAAATAGACCCCAAAGGTTTAAATGGTGAAAATATTAAGGCGACAAGCAAGAAAAGTTAGGACTTTTAGCAAATAAGAACAAAAGGGAGAAATTAGAGGCTCAAAGTTTCCTCCTCAAACAAGGCACATAAACAGCACGACTCAAGCACAAATAAGGTATTTTGTTAAACAGTATCCTAAAGCATAATGTCTAAGTGAATGTATAGAAAACAGGCAGTTTGTTTTATAAACTCAGAAGTAATGACTTTATCAGTGGCCTACTGATTTTAAAGCTTGCTTAAACAGTACAACATTAAGTCACATAAACAGTTTCAGAATTGCAAGTTTTGAAAATGCCCTACAGGCTTGCCTATACACGGAATACTGATGACTACACTTTATATAGAATGAAACAAGGCAGGTTTTGAAATAGACTTTTTAATCCCTATAGGCATGCTGTCTAATAACAGATTAAGGCAGTTTTAAAGAACTCGTTTCAGGAAATATAAACCACTAATTATGTCAATTCAGAAGTTAGCTAATCGTTAGTTTATTTAAACTGAACTAGTCCAGATTGATAGGCAGAATTTCTGGTGTTTTTTCCTATAGGCATGATATCTAGTTGAATAATGATTTTAGAAACTTGCAGGCATGAACACATATAAACACTTGTCATAACAGAATTTGGATTAAATTATATCCTATGGGCATGGAATCTATTTGTGAAGCTGATTATAAGACTTGTAGGCATGATTTCTATTACAGAATTTTTTGAAACCTATAGGCATGATTTCTAACATGGTGAGATAAACATGACAGGATGTAAAGTCCTATAAGCATGATTTCTACGTGGTAAGGCAATCAGATCAAAAATGTATTCTACCCGTATTACCCCATAAGCATGTAGTTACCTATCCCTTTTCACTAATTAACCCAATATTCATTTACAAGTTATTACAGGCCATATGAATGAATTACATAAGTAAATAAAGAAAATAAGAAGTTATTCTATAGGGAGCCTACAGATAGGCCTAGGTTTCCAAAGCCTACAATAGCCACAAATGCCTCAATTCCATAGACAAATTCATAGTCTAGGTGCATCAAAGTTCCGTAAGGATCTCAAGGATCCCGGTCAGTTCTTACACCCAAACTTGGTAACCACAATTGAATAAGTGCAGTGTGGAAGGGCGAGCCTCAGTATGCTAGAGTTCAAAGGGTTCTCAAGAGGATCCCAAGGCAGTACACATACTGGAGGGGCAGAACTTATTGACTTATGAGTAGAGTGAGAGTGTCTGACACAAGTTGAAAGGTTTTTAAAAGGAAGTTTGTTTGAAATAATTAAGTAAAACAATAGGGCAGTTTGAAAAGAGAGTGGAGTAGTGAACAACAGTCCAAACACAACACCTTTAGGACAGGTTCATACACAGCCAGGGGCAACAGAACCAAAGCAAGTTCAGTAGTCACAAACATGGGTCAAGGGGTTTGGGGCACAGAAATAGCTGACCAGACATAGTCATAGAACCAGACATAAAGAACAAACTTACATACAGGGGTGATAGGGATTTGGCAGTATATGGAGCATATAAGCACATAACAGGCAGAACTGATTGGTACAGACGTGCTTAGAAACGATTGATCAGACATAGAGGGAGGGAGCATGTTTATACTTATTCTAAGGAAGGGGAGTTCATAACATGCTAATCATGTAAGCATATTAACTGCAAGTACATAGCAAAACCATAGATAAAAGCAAACTAGAAACAGGATGAATTGAAGCAATAAAAGAACCATATTGTTGTTGGAACTTGAATTGAAACTAGAACATACCAATAGAGAAGACAGTAAAGAAAAGTGAAGGAGCGTGAGAACATAATGGTTAGCCTTAGCTTGCAACCGGCTAACTTGGAATAGTAGCTAGTAGCACAAAGAGAGCAGAAAGTTTAAGTATGAGAGTCAGCATTTTTGAGCCAAAGTGTTCGTGTGTTTGTGCTAATATATAGTTTGAAAGCAGGTAGCAAATAAGGTAAAAATAAAAGTTCATCAGTAATTGTGGGGACTCAGAATCAATCAGTCATGAAATCAAGGCAAATACTCCCTTTAATTGAGGAGTTAACTTCAAACGGTAATAAACATGTGGCAAATAAGGAAGAAAATCATATAAGGCTGAGCATAACTAATAAGGAAATATTTTCAGCATAGTACAAGTACACAATATGTAATAGAGGCTAGGTTCAACATATTTCAATCAAGGAAAATACTTAGGAAATTAATTAATAGCGTAATTGACCATAGAATAAGGTCAGAAAATATTTTACAAGGTTAAAAATCAGTACATGTATCATGCGAAATCAGTGAAAGATCAATCACAAAGACTCAAGGATTCAAAAGTAGAAAATAGCACTGATTTAGCACAACTTTATAAGAACAAGCACATAGTAAGCAAAAACCAGAACTCTAAGAGGTCGAGTAGGAAAAAAATCATGTATAAATTAGGGATTCATGTAAAGCATAGTCTGAATTAGTAGAATAAGCATGATACAGGTAGGAGAAGTGAAGAATCAGAAATATTGGTGAACAAAATAGGGCAAAATCACACAATAGGTAGGGATAACCATAATTAGGAACCTTAACAAGCAATCATAGGGTAAAATCACAGAATCACGGACACATATAGATTAACTAAACATGTTTTCAAAACAAAACTCAGAAACCCCAAGATTAGAACTAAGAAATTAGGGTTTTCAACAGAGGCAAGTTGAAAAGGGAGTAAAATCATAGAATCAGTCGAAATATGCAGGAGATAGAAGTTTAAACATAAAGAATCGGTTTAAACAAATTTTTAAAAAGAGTTCTGAAACCCTAATTTTAGAAGAAGATGAAAACACTTTGAAATTGATGATTCTCGTAAAAGAGTTTCAAGAACAGTGTTAAATACTAAAGAAATCAAATCGAATCGTCCTAGAGCTGAACAGATCTAGGAGATACATGGAGAAATTAGGGTTTTAGAAGAAATACATATAAAGATGCAAGAACATGTATAAAATCTCAAGGATCGTGCCAAACACAGCATGATTTTGCTTGAAATCACACTGAAGTAGCCAAGAACAGACAAATAGCAAACCCTAGATGCAAGTCAACATGGCCCAGGGACCTTGAAGGCCTCGGAGAAGGCGAACATGGCAATAGAGGAGCCATTAGAGGCTTAGGAGTTAAAGGGAGATCACCAGAGAAGACCGGAGAAGGGAGTCGGTGGTTGAAGGATCTAGGGTTAGGTTGAGGGGTTGAGAGAGGAGAGGAGAGGAGAGAATACAGAAGCGGCGGATTTGAGAAATGAGATAGGGTTAGGGGGTCGTTTGGGATAAAAAATGTAAGAACTCATGAGGGTCATTGATCTTTTAGATCAACGGCCAGGATTTGACGGGTCTTGGGTCGGGTAGGCGGGTTTAGGGTTTGGGTCGGGTGTTTTTAATCTAAAATTGGGATGGGGTTGGGTTTAAATTGGGCTACAATTAAAATGCAAATCTGGCTATATTTAAATAGCCAATTTTCCCTATATAATTTATAATAAATAATAAATAATTTTTAAAAAATAATTTTGTATACTAAAATGATTTAAAATAAATATTTAACATTTTAAAAATATAGGAGATCAATTTCATGTATATAAATGTAATTATATACTAATGGGACTAATATTGCAATTATATAATTTAGTTTTAAAAATACCAAATGCAATTATAAAAATGCATAAAAATATTTTAACCATATTTTGGCATAAATATAGAATTTAAATGACTAAATCACCATAACAATAATTTGAGGGATAATTACTGGGGATTTTATGAATAAAAGGGATGGAAATAAATTAATTTAAATCCTTAAAAATGGAAAAAATTATAAAAACCTTGTGCATGCTTATATATGCATATATATGCTATTTTGAAAGTATCTATGCATATTTAAAATATATAGAGAAAAATTGGGTATCAACAGACTCAAAATGAATTAGGGAGGTCTCTTTAAACTTTGGGTGTGGGCCCCACTTGGGATGGCTTAGTTGGCCAAAGACTCCTCCAAGTTTTGCCACCTTAAAATGTGACTTAAGAGCACTTATTTGGGCTGCCACGTTGGGAATAAGGACCTTGTTCAACTTATCCATAAATATCTTAATCTTTATCCAAATAACTTAATTACTTATTTAATCTTTCATTAAAAATCAATAATTACCCAATTATCCACATAATTAGGAATTATCTTAAGTTACTTAAAATACTACTCACTTTTAACACATCTTATACACCTTATTATCATGGTCATGTGGTATCTTGTATGGCACTAGTTCATAAATACCTGATATTTTAACTCAGGCCTTACTTTATCCCAACATGTCAAACTTTGACGAAAATTCATTTTCTTTGATTTGCTTACTCTCTCACCTTCACAAAACTCATCACTTGTTTGAAATGGCATAATGCTTATAAATCTCAAAATAATCTCATTCCCGAGCTTATGTCGATTAGCTTACGACGAAACTTTAACGTACGCAAATGCGGGATATAACATCTCATTTCCGAGCCTTTATCCATTTACTTATGGCATACTTTCATGTACGAGAACATGGGGTGTAACAGATTTGGGCAATCGCTTTTAAAATTACCTGGTTGATCACAATTGTAGCAATTTCGGGTTTTTGATGACATCTTTCAACTCAATAGTAGTTTTACTGTGCAGGATGGTTGTTGCCAAATTATCGTACGAAAATTGCAATGAGTTCAATAGCAAGATGGTTTTATCTTCTTCCTCGATTTTCACTCTGAGGTTGGCAAGCTGTGTGATTAGTCAGTTAAACACATTTAAATGTGATAAAAAATTTGTACCTTCATCCATGTGTTGGGCGTATAGTTGTTTCTTCAGGTACAATTATTTGTTTGTGTTTTGGACATGTATAGGATTTCCAACCTTGTCCAAATGCCACATGCGGTGTCATCATCAATAGTACGCACGTAGTATAGATGATCGTAAAGTCCCCGCAATAGTTGCGCCTCTGCGCCCAAAAGACCACTAGAAATGTAAACCTGCATAATAAGTGCAGAAGTGTAGTATGAGGATGTAAATCAATGCGTAACCATTAAGTATCTAGCCTAACCCCGGAGAATTAGTGACGAGGACTCAACATCGACACTTACAAGTGGTGCAATAAATAAAATACCGTAGGAAGTAAACAGATGTGAGGCAGAGTAAATAAATGAAATAAACAAGTGTAAGTACATGGTACAATTGTCCTCTCAACAATAAACTCAAGCTCTCAATTAGCAGTTACCTCATCGACCGGAGTATATATATACTAGTTCCAAATCACTTCCGGTTATTAAATAAATTATACTTTTCAAGCCATAACATAATATCAAGTGTAATCGGATTTCGAGAATTGTCACGCACGATTTATGTCGAGGTCGTACGGTCCGATCCAAAAATAATGTGTGCACTGCCGAGGGTCAAACGACACGAACCATAGATGCATCTATTATACTGCCGAGGCGAACGGCCCGCTCCCATGAGAATAAAGAAGTTTAGCTCGCTTGCGGAGGCGAACGACCCGATCCCATTGGAGTAAGAAGATTTAACTGCTCCTTGACACCACTCATAAATAAACGTGTGATTTATGAGTTTTAGGGAAAAACCTTTCGATGAACACGCATAGCATGGGAGAAATTCGTAAGAGGAGCACAATTATTGTGCGGCTAATCATATAGTTTGCCAAACCTCTACAATAGCAAGTCTATCATTCTATGCAAGCCCAATATCAGGTATGATCACGTCCAAATACCTGCCTCTAACAAGGTACAACACGGTCGGTTGCAATAATAAAACCAAACAAGTAATCGAGATCGAATCCACAAGGAGCTGAGATGGGATTTAGTAGTATAGATTTGGAGTGCACATGTGAAGTATCTAGATTTGTACTTCCACAAATAGAGTTTTGTTTTTACTTCTAAAATTACGCTAAGGATTGAAAATTTAAAAGTATATAACTAGAGAAGATTCTTTTTGAGTGTTTTTCAAAGATATAAAAAGGCCTAGGCCTGTGACCATTACCTAGGTGTTTACCTAATGGGATAAAAACTTTTATGTGTTTTATTGACTAGGGTGTGTTATAGCTCACAACACTTCGTTGCCCACTCAATACCTCTCGGCCAGAGAGTGATTTTGCCCAATTTGGATTTCTCAAGACCAAATGGGTATCTACCAAAACGGTTGATAAGAGCACAAGTCGGGTTGTTTCTATCTCTAGGTTGAACCCTTTAATTAAGTTAATCAATCTCTCAATTGACCCAACTCCTTGTTAGCTAGGTTAACCTAGACTAGGTCTCTCTTTCTCAAGAAGAAACTAAGTCAAATAGGTATATATTAATGTTTACCACCATTAATTTCACAACTGAAGCATAAACCTAGCTAAATAACAAACACTACTCATGGACAAACATGAAATTAATCACCCATAAGATTTACACACAAGGGTTGGGTCACAACCCTAGTAAAAAGCTAACTACTCATAGTGGGTATCGAAGAAAATAAAGAAGAAAACATAATAAAACTCATATTGAAAGATTAAAATATAAAAACCCAATGTTAAATGACCAAAATAAGCTAAGGTTGCCTAAAGAATCAAAGAAAAACAGCTACAACACTTTTAATATTCAAAAATTGACCTAGTTTTGCGAAACTATTTTATTTATACAAAGCTGAAATTTTCGGAGAAAAATGCCCTTTCAGAGGTTCTGCGGCCGCACAATTCCATGTGCGGTCCGCACTTTGCTTCAGTCTTTAGAGGAGTTGAATCTGCGGCCGCACAATTTTGAACCGCGGCCGCATCTCTCATGTACTGCGGTCCGCACATTTCTTGATGCGGCCGCACAGGGCTATTCTGCGGACCGCACCTTTCTGAGTACGGCCACGTAGCAGACTTCTGCGGCCGCACAATTATTGTGCGGTCCACACTTTCTTCAGTTTTTTACATAAACACTCTCTGCACTTCTGCTCTTGTATAGCTTCTGCGGCCGCACATTTCATGTGTGGACCGCACTTTGCACTTGGACTCTTATAAAATTTTCTTCACAATCTGTGGTCCGCACTTTGAGCTGTTGTGTATGATTTTTGTCCTTGAGTTCATACCACTCCTTCTTGAGTTGGATTTCATCTTAGTGGCTCATTTTCCAATACTCCTATAATTAAGCATATTTCATTAGTTTTTAGGAATACAATTAAACACTTTTGGACTAAAACAAAAGCTAAAAGACGGTAATAAGTAGTCAAAATCCCCACTTATCAACACCCCCAAACATAAGTTTTTGCTTGTCCTCAAGCAAATAAGGTAATTCTCACCTCCACAAGTTAAGAACTATTCCAGCTAATCTAAGATACATCAATCACACATCAATTGGGACCAACAATTACCCACAACACTTATGAATTATCAACAAGGCAATGATTTGAACTTTTAAGCACAAATAGTTCTAACGTGACACTTGAGCATCAAGAGTTGATTTTATTCATCAAGGAAGCTTGATCTTTCATGTAGGTCATTGTGGATCCCAAACTCCTCCTCCTCTACTCTCTGTTAGCATATCTCACTTAAAAATGTCGCACTTAATTCAAAGATGTTATACCCTGTAAGTTTAACAACCTAGACACCTTTATATATATTTGATATGGTATATTGTATGTGAAATGCATGTACCTTTGGAGGAAAATGTGGTGAACTTGATGGGTTAATTAGCCTTTTGTAATTTGTATTTATTGTTTATAAATCTTACTATTTCCTGAAAAATGCATGTAACTAGACAAGTAGAGTACATGGGGTGTAGTCCAGGTTGAACAAATTAGATTTTATGGTGCAAATCTTTGGAAGATATGAAAAAAGCCTTCCTTTAATTACCAAAAGTAAAAAAATGGTTTGAAAAAAAAATGGTTTTATATAGTTATTAATATTACTATTTTCGAATATGTTTTAAATTATACACATAATATGAGAAAAGTTTACGAGATTTCCTTTATTATAAAGATATGAATTATTTTTTTACAAGAAAAGAAAGTTATCTTTTTTTACCATTTTAATAATTAGGCATACAAAAATTTGTACTCTTTATATGAGATTAAGAAAATTAGAAGTTGAGAAAATATATGTATTTTTACAATGGATATTTATATAATATTAACAATTAATGATTAAAAATAAATGGAATACAATTGGAATGAAATTGTCACGACCCTAAAACCGACCCAGTCGTGATGGCGCCAATCGTGAAATTAGGTCAGCCGACAAAATTCTTGAATTAACCATTTTTCAATAAAAGTCATTTTTAAGCCATTAATTAATCAAATATCTCATAATGTAAGTCTAAATGAACAGTGCGGAATAAAATATACAACCCCGACATCAGGGTGTCATAGGTCACTAGCATCTACTAATGTCTGAATCCAACGAAGAGTCTGAAAATATACTAAAACAATCTAAGGAAGACAATAGGGAGAAGAGGAGGGTTGTGAACGCCGGGTAGCTACCTTGCCAACACCAATGACTCTGCCACTGAGCAATCAACACCTGCTACTGGGTTCAGAAATACCTGAATCTGCGCACAAGGTGCAGGGAGTAATGTGAGTACGCCAACTCAGTAAGTAATAAAATTAAATGAAATTTGAACAGTAAGAAAACATGTAAGCCACGTCATAATGCTACAGCAAATACAGTACACTTATAAAACAGTACATAAATCATTTACTTCGTAAGTCAAACTCAGTTTCAGTAAAACCTTTTAAAACAACTTTCAATAGTTTCAAATGAGTGATGAAAACATCTTTCAATAGTTTCAAACGAGTGATGAAAACAGTAAGAAAAAGGATAGAAACGTAAACAGCCTCTCGGGACATGTACCATAAACCGCCCCTCGGGCATAATATCAACAAAATCAACCCCTCGGGGTACCTCACAATCACTCGTAATCAGCCCCTCGGGCAAAACATAGAATCAAAAATAGCCCTTCGGGCAACAATATGAAACAACAACAACCCCTCGGGCTACATCACATCACTCACACTGGGTACCCGTACTCACTAGGGGTGTACAGACTCCGTGAGGGGCTCCTTACAGCCCAAGCGCAATAACAAGTCATCTCGTGTCATAATCGAACAGGCACTCGGCCTCGTAACAACAAGCCACCTCGTGGCATAAATCAGGCCCTCAGCCTCACAATATCATGAATCAATAACAACCTGTTGCAGCGTGCAGCCCGATCCCATAATATCCTCACAACACATGTCATCGGCCTCACTCAATCAGAAATCTCTCAATCCACTTAGGCAACAGTAAAACATGATACTCATCCCAAAATATCATTTAAAATATAAAAAATGAGTAAATATGGCTGAGTTATGAAAATAGTAGAATACAGCATGACTGAGTACAAATATAAAGTCAAAACAGTGAGGAATAGTAGTAAAAATCCCCTAAGGGTCCAAAACAGTTGGCACGAAGCCCAAATATGTCATTTAGCCCAAAACATGGTAATAATTCCCAAAACATAATGATATCAAACAGTTTTCAATCGAATACGCGGATAAATAGTCATACGGGACGGACTAAGTCACAATCCCCAATGGTGCAAGACCTCACGCTCATCATCTAGCGTGTGCGTCACCTCAAAGTAGCACAACGATGTAAAATTCGGGGTTTCATACCCTCAGGACAAACATTTACAATCATTACTTACCTCTATCCGGTCCAAACTTTAGCCCGCGATGCCTTTGCCTCTCGACTCAACCTACGGATGCTCCAAATCTAACCAAAAGCAGATTTATACCATAAAAATATGCTAAGGGAACAAAGCCCACTCGAAAATAACCAATTTATATAATAAAACCCCAAAATTGGCCAAACCCGACTCCCGGGCCCACGTCTCGGAATCCGATAAAAATCAAAAAATCTGATAACCCATTCAACCACGAGTCCAACCATACCAAAATTACTTAATTCCGATAACAATTCAGCCTCCAAATTTTCAAATCTTATTTTCAAATCCTTAGGTCCAAATCCTCAATTTACACCTCAAAAACATGTAATCTAGTTGGATTGTTCGATGATAATTCAATAATATGAGTAGAAATGATCACAAGTGACTTACCTCAAGATTTCCCATGACTTCTCGCTCAAATATTGCCCCAAGCAGCGTTCTTTTCGTCCAAAAATATGAGAATGAGCTAAAAAAGAAGACAGCTCAATAAAACACGATTCTGGTTGCTAAAAGCCCCATTCCCGTCGCTACAAGTGCCAAATCTGGTCGCTAAAGGTGCACACCAGATCCTGTTGCACCAGCAAGATTTATTTTCACTAAAGGCTCTAACTCCACCATACAAACTCGAAATTTGATGATTCTTGTTCCTAAGAGTCACAAATAATAATACGAACATAGCCCTTCAATCGCAACTCAATTCGGAGCTCATTTGCTTAGTTCGATACCCATTTCGCTCGTTAAACAATTAGCTCATGTTTTCCGTCAAAAACCCAATTACGACTTGATGAAATTAGACCAAACTTTCCAGATCACTCCTATAATTCATTATCAAAATTCTGGAAGTCTTGAAATCAACTTTCGATCTTTAAAACTAAAAATGGACCTTTGGATCATTACATGCTTATGCTCAGAATGGCAAAATCTTCCAAAAACTCTTCCAAACGTTATCCGAGCCTCATGGAGCCCGACCAAACATGCCAACATACCCCATAACATCATTCAAACTTTTTCAACCTTTGGAACGCTCAAAACAACATCAAAATATCGAATCACCCTCGGATTCAAGCCTAAGAATTCCAAAACTGTCGAATTCCGAATTCGATCAAAA
This sequence comes from Nicotiana tabacum, assembly GCF_000715075.1. NCBI lineage: Eukaryota > Viridiplantae > Streptophyta > Magnoliopsida > Solanales > Solanaceae > Nicotiana > Nicotiana tabacum. The sequence continues at coordinate 146,576,811 of NC_134090.1, forward strand.
ATCTATCAACCCTCATCTGAATGACCTAAAATTTTGCACACACGTCACAAATGACACAACAGACCTACTCCAATTTCCGAAATTCCATTCTGACTTTGATATCAAAATTTCCACCGCCGACCAAAAAACGCCAAATTTTCAATTTCGCCAATTCGGGCCTAAATCTACCATATACCTCCAAAATACATTACAGACACGCTCCCAAGTCCAAAATCACCTAACGGAGCTAACTAAATCATAGAAATCCAAATCCGAGATCGAATACTAAAAAGTCAAAATTTGGTCAAACTTTTCAAATTTAAAACTTCAAGCTGAGAATTGTTCTTCCAGATCTATTCCAATTATATAGGTCATAATACATCATACGGAGCTAGTCATGCCCAAGAACTGGCGAGATAAGTGCAAATGCTCAAAACGTGTAACGACCCGGCCGGTCATTTCATGAGTTACCGCTCCGTTTCCCCCATTTCTGCTTCTTATTGCTTTATTTATCAGTATTAAGTGTTATCGGGTTGGTTGGCTCGGGTTCGAAAAGGTTTTGGTGGGGTTTGAGACACTTTGTCTCTTTTGAGTGAGCTTAAGTTGGAAAAGTCAACTAGATAATGACTTATGTGAAAAAGGGCTCGGATGTGAATTTCGATGGTTCGGATAGCTTTATGAGCATGATAGGAATTTGTTTTGGAGGTCCGGAGTAGATTTAGGCTTGAATTGGCGAAGTTGGAATTTTGGTGTTTTCCGGTTGATAGGTGAGATTTTGATATAGGGGTCGGAATGGAATTTCAAGAGTTACAGTAGGTCTGTCGTGTCTTTTGGGATGTGTGTTCAAAATTTTAGGTCATTCGAATGTGGTTTGATAGACTTTTTGATCAAAAGCGTAATTCGGAAGATTTTGGAACCTTAGGCTTGAATCCGATGTGTTTTAGTTGATTCGATGTTGTTTGAGGTGTTTTGAAGATTTTTATAAGTTTGAATATTGGCAAATGACTAGCTCGTACATTTGGTTGAGGTCCCGGGGGCCTCGGGGTGATTTCGGATGGTTGACGGGGGATTTTAGAGTTGAGTTTGACAGCTGAAGTTTTATGGTTGATGTCATAACTGCATCTGCGGTTGGGAGACCGCAGGTGCGACTCCCGCAAATGCAGAAGATAGGTCGCAGGTGAGGTCCCAAGGATTTAAGTGAAAACCGCAGAAGCGGAGAAAGAGACCGCAGGTGCGAAAAACCTGGGTCAGAAAGTATATAAGGTTTCCTTCGGGAATTTTTGCTAAGTTCTCCATTTTTAAAGACGGGAAACGAGCTAATGCAGTGAATTTCAAAGGGAAATCGAGGAATATCAGTTGAGTAAGTTCCCTAAGCTTCATTACTTGAGTTTATGACCATTTTTCCATTGTTTAGTCATGGTATTAATGGAAATTAAGGGTTAAAACTTGGGAATTAGGGCTTGGTATTGGAGATCTTAACTTGAGGATTTGACGGGTCATTTGTTCTCGGATTTTGGTACTTTTGATATGGATGAACTCGTGGGAGGATAAGGAGTTTGTTGATGTAATTTTTATCGGATTCCGAGACGTAGTATCGGGGGTCGGGTTTTGGTTAATTTCGGAATTTGTGTTGTAATTTGATTATTTTCAAGTGGGCTTTGTTTCCTTAGCATATTTTGATGGTTATATACTGATTTTGGTTAGATTGGGAATATCGGGAGGCCGATTCGAGGGGCAAAGGCATCGCGGGCTAGAGTTTGGACCGGATTATGGTGAGTAATGATTGTAAATGTTGTCCTGAGGGTATGAAACCCCGGATTTTACATCGTTGTGCTACTTTGAGGTGACACACGCGCTAGATGACTAGCGTGGGGGCGTGCACCTTTGGGGATTGTGACAGCCCGTCCCGTATGACTGTTTTACCTCGTATTTGATAGAAAATTGTTTGCTATCGTCATGTTTTGGGTTGAATGCCATATTTGGGCCTCGTGCCAACTGTTTTGGACCCTTAGGGGATTTTTACTACTATTCCTTACTGTTTAACTTCATATTTGTACTACTCAGTCATGATATCTTCTACTATTTTCATAACTCAGCCATATTTACTCTATTTTGACTTCTTAATTAGTATTTTGGGTTGAGCATCATATTTACTGTGCCCGAGTGGCTTTTTTAGAGATTTTTGACTAAGTAAGGTCGGGGGCCTGTGTTGTAAGGTTATTATGGGATAGGGCTGCGCACCGCAGCGGTATTGTACTGATTCATGATTATGAGGCCGAGGGACTGAGTTGTAATACCACAAGGTAGCTTGAGATAAGGCTGAGAGCCTGTTGATTATGCCACGAGATGGCTTGATATTGCGCTTGGGCCGAAAGAGACCCCTCCTGGAGTCTGTACGCCCCTAGTGAGCACGGGTACCCAGTATGATATGTGATATAGCCCGAGCGGCTAATGTTGTTCAATGTTATTGCCTGAGGGGTGGATGCGAGTGATTGTGAGATAGCCCGAGGGGCTGGTTCTATGGTATTTTGCCCGAAGGGCCGATTTATGTTTCTATCTGTTTCTCCATATTTTCATTCAGTCGTGTAAATAGCTAAAAGATGTCTTAAAAAGGTTTTCAATAAACTAAGGTATTTTTACTAGCTTTCACTGGTTTTATTGTATTGTATTGGTTTTATACTGCCTCTTTGTAGTATTTCACTGTGTTTTACGTGTTTTCTTATCACTCAGTTGTCTTTACTTTATTACTCACTGAGTTGGCGTACTCACATTACTCCCTCCACCCTATGTGGAGATTCAGGAGCCTCGGGTCCCGCTAGCGAGTGCTGATTGCTTCAAGCAGGCGGTTCGGAGTTCACTAGGTAGCTGTTCGGCGTTCGCAGCCCAGTGCTTATCCCTCTTATCTTACTTTCCTTTGTGCTAGTTCTATAATAGACTATGTAGTCTTTTTTCATACTCTTCGTCGAATGTTTAGATGCTCATGACTAGTGACACCCCGATGTCGGGCTATGTTTGTTTCCACATTGGTTATATTTCACTATATTTTGGAATTTATCACTTATTAACGGCTTATCTATGAATTAAATAACTGTTAATTGATATTGGGGGTTTGTGTTGGCTGGACTTGTTTCATGATAGGGGCCATCACGACCGGGTCTGGATTTAGGGTCGTGACAAGTTGGTATCAAAGCCTAGGTTACATACGTCTCACGAGTCATGAGCAGATTTAGTAGAGTCTCGCGGATCGGTACGGAGACGTCTATATTTATCCTCGGGAGGCTGCAGAAATTTTGGAAAAATTTCATATTCTTGAAATTCTTGTCGTGCAAATCTATTGATCTGAGTACTAAACTTATGTTATTCTATTCTCTCATAGATGGTGAGGACACGAGCGACCGGTCAGGATGGACGACTACCACTACCACCAGCTATGGCCACTAGAGGTCGAAGATGCGGTCGAGGTCATGGTAGGGGCAGGGGTGTAGCCGGTATAGCAGCTAGGGAGGCATCTGCAGATCCACCAGCCGCCCCAGTTCATGATCAGGTCCCAGTTATGGACGCTCTAACATCACCAGCTCAGGCACCAGCGGTGCCCATTGTGATTCCGGGTCTTCAGGAGGCTCTGGCTCAGATTCTATCAGTATGCACTGGCCTAGCTCAGGTGATCTCAGTTACTACAGCTGCAGCTACTTCTCAGGTCGGGGGAGGCACTCAAACTCCCACCACTCGCACATCTGAGTAGGTCGTACAGGGACTTCAGATATCGGGGGCACCTCCAGCCCAGCCGGTTGCATTTGTTCAAGACTATGTGGCTTCTGTTATGTCAGAGGATGAGCAACACAGGTTGGAGAAGTTTGGTAGACTTCAGCCTCCGACTTTCAATGGTACAGAGGGCGAGGATGCCCAGGGTTTCTAGGACAAGTGTCATAGGATTCTTCGTACAGCGGGTATTCTGGAGACCAACGGGGTCACTTTTACTACTTTTCAGTTTTCTAGAGACGCCTTCACTTGGTGGGAGGCTTATGAAAGGCATAGGTTGGTGCAGTACCCCTTACCTAGCAGCAATTCTCCGTTCTCTTTCTGGAGAAGTATGTGCCACAGTCTCGTAGAGAGGAGCTGCGCAGCAGTTCGAGTGGTTACGTCAGGGAGATTTAACTGTGACGCACTATGAGATGAGGTTCTCAGAGTTAGCTCGTCATGCTGTTTGGTTGGTTCCGACAGATAGAGAGAGGATCAGGAGGTTTGTTGATGGCCTCACATATCAGCTCTGTATTCTCAAGACCAGAGAGAGGGTGTCTACTGCTACTTTTGCGGAGGTTGTTGACATTGCCCATGAGATTGAGTCAGTTTGTCACCGGGAGCGAGATAAGAGTGAGTCCAAGAGGCCTCGGGAATCTGGTAGTTATGGTAGAGCTCATTCGAGGGGTCAGTTCCAGCACGGTAGAGGCCGTCTATTCAGGCATGCTTAGTCAGCTCGCCCAAGTTATTGTGGGGCGTCATCGGGCCATGGTTCTCACAATTCTCATCAGGGCCATTCATCACTCATTGCCCTTCCAGCCCAGAGTTCATCTCGTGCTCCATCAGTTCAGGGCTCTTCTAAGCCAGGTGCATCTACTAGTCATTCCGGTACTAGGGGTTCCCTTTAGTCCCCATCTCCAGCACCAAAGAGTTTTTATGAGTGTGGAGAGTTGGCCATATGTGGAGGCAGTGTCCTTGTCGTCTTGGGGGTTCATATCAATAGAGGAGTCAGCCATTGACTTCAGCGCCAGTTACTTCACCATCACCCACCCAGCTAGCTAGGGGTGGAGGACAGTCAGCTAGGGGCCTCCCCAGAGGGGGAGGTCGATCAGGTGGTGGTCAGGCTTGTTTCTATGCGCTCCCAGCTAGACTCGATGCTATTGCTTCAGATGCTGTGATTATAGGTATTGTCTTAGTCTTCCATAGAGATGCCTCTGTATTGTTTAATCCCGGTTCCACCTTTTCTTATGTGTCCTCATATTTTTCTCGTTATTTGGATATGCCTCGTGATTCTCTTGTTTCATCTGCTCATGTATCCACTTCGGTGGGCGATACTATTGTTGTGGACCGTATGTACCGGTCATGTGTGGTGACTATTGGGGGTCTGGAAACCCGAGTGGATCTATTATTACTTTGCATGGTGGATTTTGATGTGATATTGAGCTTGGATTGGCTATATCTATGTCATGTTATTTTGGACTGTCATGCTAAGACAGTGACGTTGGCTATACCGGATGTGCCACGGATTAAGTGGTGAGGTTTGACTAATTTTGTCCCCAATAGGGTGATTTTATTCTTGAAGGCCTAGTGTATGGTTGAGAAGGGTTGTCTTTCATACTTAGCCTTTGTGAGGGATGCCGGTGTAGAGACTGCTAGTATTGAGTCTGTTCATGTTGTAAGGGATTTTCTCGATGTGTTTCCTGCAGACCTGTCGGGCATGCCACCGGATAGGGATATTGATTTTGGTATTGATCTGGTGTCGGGCACTCAGCCGATTTCTATTCCACCGTATCGTATGGCACTAGTGGAGTTGAAAGAGTTGAAGGAGCAGCTTCAGGAACTCCTTGATAAGGGGTTCATTCAGCCTAGTGTCTCACCTTGGAGTGAGCGTATTCTATTTGTGAAGAAGAAGGATGGCATGATGAGGATTTGCATTGATTACAGGCAGTTGAACAAAGTAACAATCAAGAACAAGTATCCCTTACCTCGTATCGATGATTTGTTTGACCAGCTTCAGGCAGCGAGAGTGTTGTCCAAGATTGATCTCCATTCAGGTTATCACCAACTGATGATTAGGGACTCGAATATTCTTAAGAAAGCCTTCAGGACCAGATATAGTCAATATGAGTTCCTTGTTATGTCTTTTGGGCTAACCAATGCCCCCGCAGCGTTCATGCATTTGATGAACAGCATGTTTCAGCCTTATCTTGACTCGTTCGTGATTATTTTTATTGATGATATTCTAGTATACTCGCAAAATCAGGAGGAGCATGCGGAGCATTTGAAAGTGGTGTTGCAGAGGTTGAGGGAGGAGAAGCTTTATGCAAAGTTCTCCAAATGTGAGTTTTGGCTAAGTTCAGTGGCTTTCTTGGGCACGTGGTGTCCAGTGAGGGTATTTAGGTTGATCCGAAGAAGATAGAGGTAGTTCAGAGTTGGCCCAGATTGTCCTCAGCCACAGATATTTGCAGCTTTCTTGGTTTGGCGGGTTATTACTGCCGATTTGTTCAGGGATTTTCATCTATAGCATCACCCTTGACCAAGTTGACTCAAAAGGGTGCTCCATTCAGGTGGTCGGATGAGTGTGAGGAGAGCTTTTAGAAGCTCAAGACTGCCTTGACCACAGCTCCAATATTAGTTTTGCTATCAGTTTCAGGTTCATATACCATGTATTGTGATGCTTCGAGAGTTGGTATTGGGTGTGTATTGATATAGGAGGGTAGAGTTATTGCTTATGCTTCTCGCCAGTTGAAGCCCCATGAGAAGAACTACCTTGTTCATGATTTGGAGTTGGCTGCCATTGTGCACGCATTGACGTTTTGGAGGCATTATGATATTACTATTTTGTATACCGGGGAAGGCCAATGTGTTGGCCGATGCTTTGAGCCAGAAGGCGGTGAGTATGGGGAGTTTGGCATATATTCCTATTGGGGAGAGACCTCTTGCAGTTGATGTTCAGGCCTTGGCCAATTGGTTCGTGAGTTTGGACATTTCGGAGCCCAGTCGGGTATTGGCTTTGTGTTATTTCTCGGTCTTCCTTATTTGATCGCATCAGGGAGCGCCAGTATGATGATCCTCATTTGCTTGTCCTTAAGGACAGAGTTCAGCATGATGATGCCAGAGATGTGACTATTGGTGAAGACGGGGTGTTGAGGATGCATGGGCGGATATGTGTGCCCAATGTGGATGGGCTTCGGTAGTTGATTCTAGTTGAGGACCATAGCTTGCAGTATTTCATTCATCCGGGTGCCGCGAAGATGCATCAGGATCTGAGACAGCATTATTAGTGGAGGAGAATGAAGAAGGACATTGTGGGATTTGTAGCTCGATATCTCAATTGTCAGTAGGTGAAATATGAGCATCAGAGATCGGGTGGCTTGCTTCAGTAGATGGATATTCCAGAGTGGAAGTGGGAGAGGATCACTATGTATTTTGTAGTTGGACTCCCACGGACTTTGAACAAATTCGATGCTATTTGGGTGATTGTGGATCGGCTATCCAAGTCCACGCACTTCATTCATGTGTGTACTACCTATTCTTCAGAGTAGTTGGCAGGAATCTATAACTGGGAGATTGTTCACTTGCATAGCATTCCGGTTTTTATCATTTCAGATAGAGGTACTCAGTTTACATAGCAGTTTTGGAGAGTGGTACAGAGAGAGTTGGGTACTCAAGTTGATTTGAGCACAGCTTTTCACCCTCAGACAGACGGGCAGTCCGAGCGTACTATTCAGATATTGGAGGACATGTTATGTGCTTATGTCATAGATTTTGGAGGGTCATGGGATCAGTTTCTACCGCTCACAGAGTTTTCTTATAATGATAGTTATCAATCAAGTATTCAGATGGCTCCATATGAGGCTTTGTACGGGAGGTGGTGTAAATCTCCGATCGGTTAGTTTGAGTCGGGTAAGGCTAGGCTATTAGGTATAGACTTGGTGCAGGATGCTTTAGACAAGGTGAAGGTGATTCAGACGAGGCTTCGTACAACGCAGTTGAGACAAAAGAGTTATGCTGACAAAAAGGTTCGGGATGTGTCCTACATGGTTGGTGAAAAGGTTATGTTGAAGGTTTCACCCATGAAGGGTGTTATGAGATTTGGGAAGAAGGTTAAATTGATTCCTCGGTTCATCGGGCCTTTTGAGGTGCTTCGGAGGATTGGGGAGGTGGCTTATGAACTTGCCTTGCCACCCAGCTTGTCGAGTGTGCATCCGGTATTTCATCTTTCTATGTTTCGAAAGTATATTGGCGACCCATCTCATGTATTGGATTTCATCACGGTTCAGTTAGATGATGATTAAACTTATGATGTGGAGCCAGTAGCTATTTTGGAGCGTCACGTTCGAAAGTTGAGGTCAAAGGATATAGCTTTAGTGAAAGTGCAGTGGAGAAGTCGGATAGTGGAGGAGGCTACCTTGGAGATCGAGTGGGAGATGCGGAGCAGATATCCTCACCTATTTGAGACTTCAGGTATGTTTCTTGACTCGTTCGAGAACGAACGTTTGTTTAAGAGGGGGAGGATGTAACGATCTGGCCGGTCATTTCATGAGTTACCTCTTCGTTTCCCCCGTTTCTGCTTCTTATTGCTTTATTTATCGGTATTAAGTGTTATCGGGTTGGTTGGCTTGGGTTCGGAAAGGTTTTGGTGAGGTTTGAGACACTTAGTCTCTTTTGAGTGAGCTTAAGTGGGAAAAGTCAACCGAATGTTGACTTATGTGAAAAAGGGGCTCGGATGTGAATTTCGATGGTTCGGATAGCATTGGGAGATGATTTGGGACTTAGGAGCGTGATCGGAATGTGTTTTTGAGCTCCGGAGTAGATTTAGGATAGAATTGGCGAGGTTGGAATTTTGGGGTTTTCCGATTGATAGGTGAGATTTTGATATAGGGATCGGAATGGAATTCCGAGAGTTACAGTAGGTATGTCGTGTCTTTTGAGAAGTGTGTGCAAAATTTTAGGTCATTCGGACGTGGTTTGATAGACTTTTTTATCAAAAGCGTAATTTGGAAGATTTTGCAACTTTAGGCTTGAATCCGAAGTGTTTTGGTTGATTCGATATTGTTTGAGGTGTTTTGAAGATTTGTATTAAGTTTGAATATTAGCATATGACTAGCACGTACATTTGGTTGAGGTCTCGGAGCCTCGGGGTGATTTCGGATGGTTGACGGGGGATTTTGGAGTTGAGTTTGGCAGCTGAAGTTTTATGGTTACTGTCATAACTGCATATGCGGTTGGGAGGCCGCAGGTGCAACTCCCACAGATGCAGATGATAGGTCGTAGGTGCGGTCCCAGGTATTTAAGTAAAAACCGCAGAAGCGATAGATTGACCGCAGAAGCGGAGAAAGAGACCGCATGTGCGAAAGACCTGGGTCAGAAAGTATATAAGGTTTCCCACGCGAATTTTTGCTAAGTTCTCCATTTTTTAAGACGGGAAGTGAGCTAAGGCAGTGAATTTCAAAGGGAAATCGAGGAATATCAGTTGGGTAAGTTCCCTAAGCTTCATTACTTGAGTTTATGACTATTTTTCCATTGTTTAATCATGGTATTAGTGGAAATTAAGGGTTAAAAATTGGGAATTAGGGCTTGGTATTGGAGACCTTAACTTTAGGATTTGAGGGGTCATTTGTTGTCGGATATTGGTACTTTTGATATGGATGAACTCATGGGAGAATAAGGAGTTTGTTGATGTAATTTTTATCGGATTCCGAGACGTGGGATCGGGGGTCAGGTTTTGGTTAATTTCGGGATTTGTGTTGTAATTTGATTATTTTCGAGTGGGCTTTGTTCCCTTAGCATATTTTGATGGTTATATACTGATTTTGGTTAGATTGGGAGAATCCGGAGTCCGATTCGAGGGGTAAAGGCATAGCGGGCTAGAGTTTGGACCGGACTGAGGTGAGTAATGATTGTAAATGTTGTCCTGAGGGTATGAAACCCCGAATTTCACATCGTTGTGCTACTTTGAGGTGACGCACACGCTAGATGATGAGCGTGGGGTGTGCACCATTAGGGATTGTGACTTAGTCCATCCCAAATGACTGTTTTACCGCGTATTTGATTGAAAATTGTTTGCTATCATCATGTTTTGGGTTGAATGCCATATTTGGGCCTCGTGCCAACTATTTGGGACCCTTAGGGAATTTTTACTACTATTCCTCATTGTTTAACTTCATATTTGTGTCACACCTCCTTTTTCATACACGCGCAAGGGCGTAAAGGAGTTTTTCCAATTAAAGGACAATCGGAACGGGATTTTATTATTAATTATTCAGAGTCGCCACTTGGGAGATTAATGGTGTCCCAAGTCACCAGTTGAATCCCAAACCAAGGAAAAATATGACTCTGTATTACAGTCCGCAAATCAGAAATCCGGATAAGGAATTATGTTAACCCGGGAGAAGGTGTTAGGCATTCCCGGGTTCCGTGGTTCTAGCACGGTCGCTCAATTGTTGTATTTGACTTTATCTGATTTAATACATGTGTGCCTTTTATTCATAAACCACTTTTGTCATTATTTTAAAAGAATTGCAACGTCGTGAAAATGCGTCTTGAACCACGTCGCAATCAATGCACCCGTGGTTGTTAACACAGTTGACTCCGTTGAGATTTGGATCTGGGTCGCATCAATGCGCACCCGAGTTTAGGAAAGTAATTTAATTAAAAGCGCATCCAAAGTGTCTAACGCGCTATCATTTTAGGGAAGGCCGTGAAATTCGCTAAACGGCCCATCCCGAATTTTAAGTATTTCATTATAACTAATTATTGAGGGCCCCACAGTTTATGTGTTTTGTTCAGCGAGACTCGTCTCATTTTATTTCAAAAAAAAAAAACAGACCCTAGAACTATTAGAATTTTTATTTTTATTTTGTCTCTACTAATCAAGAAAAGATCCTAACCAATTATTAGTATTAATAAAACAGCATTTGAAAGTGTTACACCGGCCGAAATTTCCTACAGCCACAGACATTGGGCCTGAAGTTAGCCCAAATCAACCAAGCCAAATCGAACCGTCTAGGGAGCAGCTGGTCGAACCCCTGGAGTGGCAATCCGACGAATCGTTTAAATGTCTGTTCACTAACTTTACCCCAAACTCTCATGAATGGGCTCCACTCTTCTGACAAAAGAAATGAATATGCACTTACTTAGATCAATTAGATACTGACTCACAAATCGTTCAAGAGAGTAATTATGTCGTCCTGATTTTTAAAAAATGAACAAACGTACTAATAAATGTACTCACGCTGGCAATTACAAGACAAATGCTATATCTCCTCATTTGTGTTGCTTTTAAACCAGTTTATGAACCAACTGACGAGAAAACAACTAAGACTAAAATGAACTATTAACTCTGACCACTGACTCATAATTGTCAAAGCTACTGTATTATGAAATTATTTAGGACGCATGTTTAGCATTTAGAATAGAACTCAACGTGACAACATACCAGTTCCAGCTTCACCGTAAACTTGAACTGTTTATGATTTTGCATTTTTAAAATAGAAAATCGCTAAGCTAAACAAGCTAAATCTAAGTAACTACAAATCAACAGTCCAGCAATCTAAATAACACAATTCTGCCAGTTCAGTTATGCATTCAAATTGATTGTATCGTACAGCAACCAAATCACATAAAACTGTTAAAATATAATGAGATTCACAAACGACATATCTATAGCTGAAGCTCCAGTTTTCATTTCATTTTCCAACAAGTGATCTACATAGTACTGAGTTTCATGGTGAGTACCTGTTTTATGAAATGGAACAGAGGAATGGTCAGTCAGAATCAAGCTATGAGACCAAGAGCAACTATTGAAATTTCGAGATTGAGCCAAAAGCTCAATGTAACAGTACTTTTGCTGACGAATTTTTTTTTTACTGCATTTTTTCTTTTGACACTAAGAACTTAGGAGAAAATTTGAATCTGAAGTTTTAGTTTCAGATCTGGACTGGGAGAGTTTTCTTTTTGGAATATTGGGGCTCCCAAAAAAAACTCCCCATTAAGGCATTTAGGCATGCCTTTTATAGGCAGAGCTGAGGGCAGCCCTAAGATTTTCAGTTTTCAATGTCAGTCTCTTACCTATTTATTCAATTAGTCCCTTATTTTCTAACTTGTTACCCAAGTAATCCCACCAAAATTATTGAAATCTACACCAAAGTACCATTCTAGAAGGCCCTAGAAGATTCTAGTTTCCACTACCATGTGCTGCCCAATCCTAAATGTCTGAACTACCCCTGAATTTAAGCTAAAACTACAGCTATAACCAAGACAATTTCTTAAGTTCTGAATATACCCCAATTTAAACTCTTGTTGAATCTATTGATTGAACTCAAAATTAATGACCAAACTGACTACCAAACGACGACTAATTAAACTGAAACTAAACTAATTAGTAATTAACTTAAACTAAAGGAACACCAGAAATTAATTTAAGCAAAACTTAGTAAAACCAGTTAACAAATTATCAACGGTTTAACTAAAAATCAAACTAAGATCAGGAATTGGAACAACAAATTAGGACACAAGATTAGAACACTATTGACAAAAATTAAAACGCAAATTAAACTAGACATTAGCCATGGAATTCACACATGCAGAAAAATCAGAAAAGGAAAAAGAGATTGAAAATAAAATAAAATACCAACAAGAACTCACTGACAACAAAGAGCTCCGGTCAGTGGTTGTTTCTCCAAATCCTCCGAAATTTCTGACTCGTAACATCCTTAACCATGTGTTTTCATAAGAAAACACCTGGTTAAGGTTGTTAGGGTCGGAAGTCATGGAGATTTTGCATTAGGGTTTTGGTCGGAAACCTTCGATTTGATATTCGAGTTGTTCCAGGTAGATTCGAGAGATAGGGTTATGGGGGTTGGGTAGAGGAGGCCCAGACGGTCACATGGTGTTAATTTGGTAGTGATTGGGTTACTTTGGGTTTTGGCCGGAGGATCTTTGATCTAAGATTCGACAAGCTAGGGCTAGATTTGAAGGAAACGGGTGGTGGATTCATGACGAGGGAGAAGAGGAGGTCTCGTGGTGTTATTTTGGTGTTCTATGGTATAAGTGGTGTTCGCCGGCGGTGGGGTTCCGGCGAAGTAACAGAGGGTACGAGGAAGGTGAGTTTGGTTTTTTGGGTTTGGGAATGTTTCGGACATATTTGTTAAGTAAACAAGAAAGCCCCACAACCGTTGGATTAGGGAGAATGAAGGGCTGGGATTGGTTTGCTGTGAAACGACGTCATTTGGGCGTCTTTGAAGATGGGTCGTTTGGACCGTGTGGGGTTTGGGCCTGGGTCGGGGAAAGAAAGAGAAGAAGGATGTTGGGCTTGGGTGAATCAATTGGGCATGGCCCAAATCGTGGGCAGCCCTTTCTCTATTTGTTTCTTTTATCTATATTTTTTTGTATTTTTTGTATTTTTTCTGATTTTATAGAATTGCAACAATTAAAATAAAGTCCTAATATATCTCACTAATTGATTTCTAAAATTATTTTAAAAACTATTTCGTGACAAATTCACAATTAAACAATTAAAAATACAAAAGTGACCTATTTTTGTTATTTTCTGCATATTTGTTCTAAAACAAATTAACCCCTAATTAATACTAAAAATATGAAATTAAATCCTAAATGCAAATGCATATTTTTGTATTTTTCATATGAATTAAAATGCACATATACAATGCAACAATTAACAGAAAATGACACCAAAATTCACAAAAATTGTAAAATAATAAAGAAATTGTTTTGTTTGAATTTCTAGGAATAATTCATATATAGGGCAAAAATCACGTGCTCACAATTTGTACCACTCAGTCATGCTATCTTTTACTGCTTTCATAACTCAGCCATATTTACTCTATTTTGACATCTTAATTGATATTTTGGACTGAGCATTATATTTTACTGTGCCCGAGTGGCTTTTTGAGTGATTTCTGTCTGAGTAAGGCCAGGGGCCTGTGTTTTGAGGGTATTACGGGTCCGGGCTATGCGCCGCAGCGGTATTGTACTGATTCATGATTAAGAGGCTGAGGGCCGCAGTTGTTAAGCCACAATGTGGCTTGAGATAAGGCCAAGAGCCTGTTGATTATGCCACAAGATGGATTGATATTGCGTTTGAGCCGTAAGGAGCCCCTCCCGGAGTCTGTAACCCCGGGTGAGCGCGGGTACCCAGTGTGATATGTGATATAGCCCGAGAAGCTGGTGTTGTTCCATGTTATTGCCCGAGGGGCGGATGCGAGTGATTGTGAAATAGCCCGAGGGGCTAATTCTGTGGGTATTTTGCCCGAGGGGTCAATTTATGTTTCTATCTGTTTCTCCCTATTTTCATTCACTCGTGTAAATAGCTAAAAGATGTTTTAAAGAGACTTTCACTGAACTAAGGTATTTTTACGAGCTTTCACTGTTTTATTGCATTGTATTGGTTTTATACTGCCTCTTTGTAGTATTTCACTATGTTTTACGTGTTTTCTTATCACTTAGCTGCCTTTACTTTTATTACTCACTGAGTTGGCGTACTCACATTACTCCCTATACCCTGTGTGCAGATTCAGGAGCAACGGGTCACGCTAGCGAGTGCTGATTGCTTCGAGTAGGCGGTCTGTAATAGACTGTGTAGTCTTTTTTCATACTCTTAGTCGGATGTTTATATGCTCATGACTGGTGACACCCCGATGTCGGGCTGTGTTTATTTCTGCATTGGTTCTATTTCACTATAATTTAGAATTTATCACTTATTAACGGCTTATCTACAAATTAAATAACTGTTAATTAATATTAGGGGTTTGTGTCAGCTAACCTTGTTTCACGATAGGTGCTATCACGACCAGGTCCGGATTAAGAATTGTGACAAAACGACCGGACGGGTCGTTACAAAAATGACATGCATTTAATTAGTATTAGAATGATAAACAAAAATGTTAACATAGTTAAAATAAGGATTGTAATATTTAATATTAATTGAAGCAACAGAAGCACATGGTGATATAAAATGTTAGAATAGACATGAAAGCGTTCTTTGTATGATATATATTTAAAGCTATATACAAAAATAGTTATCACTTGGATAACTGTGGTGGTGTTATTGGTAATTAATAGATATGTTTAAAAATTGAGTGTGCATGAGGTAAGATATAAAGTTGTTCGTGTGGATAGTTATAGTATTAATAGTTATATTGATTAATAGTGATATTGTTTGATGTAATTGTATGTTTACAACGATTATGTTACTGTATTTAAATGTATATGTATAGTTTAATAGTTAATTTAATTACTATTTTTACATGGATATTTTTAATAAAATAATAGTGTATGTATTTATTTTGTATGATACCATATGACCATGATAGAAAAGTATATTATAGTATGATAGATAAGTGTCTTAAAAGTAAGTAGTATTTTAAGTAATTTGAGACATTTCTTAATTATATGGGTAATTGGTTAATTATTGGGTAACAGAACATACCTAATTATCTAATAAGTGGATAAAGATTTTAACTTTCCCCACCTCCAGTCCCCGCGTGGCAGCACCCTATTTCAATTCAGTGACACTTAAAGTGTCTTACATAGGTGTCACACTTACAAGATTAGGTGGAAGAGTTGTGTAGAAGTTTCCTTTGCCAAGAGCCAATAACGTCTTCTTTACTTCTTGGATATGAATGTAGTAGGGCATTTGTTCATTGTCCTTCCTATCATGGAATTGTTATTAAAACTTGTTCTCTGCAATTGGACTTTATGCCGGAGTGTTTATCATGTTATCAGTTGATTGAATGATTGTTGAAAATGAGACTTTATCCATTGATCACTTTGGTAGACCATGGGCTCCTACAAGGTCACTCTTGATTGCCAATAAAAAAAGGTCCAAAGTAACTGGAGGTTCCAATAAGTAGTTATTTATATTCTTTAGGAGTTTTCTGTTTGATCATGCTCCTGAATCAGTCAATTTTCTTCTGGCCTTCCCCAACGACGTGTGAAGTGGATATTATAAGTTGTGATTACCAGAGAAGTTAGTAAGTTATGTTGGTATGTTAAGGTTATTCCTTCTTTCTTTTTGGCACGATCTATACAACATGAATAAAATGAGAAAATGCATAATTTCCATAAATGACTCTATTCATAGAAATACTAGAGATGTTGATGTTCTTGATTCTTCGTGTGTTATATTATTCTATCATTTATTCATGGGTCTCAGAAAATACGTAGTTGATAAATTTTATTTCATGATATTAATCAGAGGCATGATGGCCTTATGACGTACCGAGAGATTTTATTAACGTATTTCATATGCATGTCATGCATTTATATGATGCACATTGATCCATGACCAGATGGCATTATATATGCGTATATATATATGGGGGGATATGGGATATGGGAAACGTTATGGCGTTATATACGCACCACCACCTGATCAGCTGGTATACGTTGATGATTTACCCATAGTGGTCGAGATGATATGATGGGATGCCCTCAGAGGCATGATAATATTATGGCGTTATATATGTGTATATGTATGTATGTATGTATGTATGTATGTATGTATGTATATATGTATGTATATATATGGGAAAGGTTATGGCGTTATATACGCACCACCACCTGATCAGCTGGTATGCATTGATGATTTGCCCACAGTGGCCGAGAAGATATGATGGGATGCCCTCAGAGGCTTGATGATATTATGTATGTACAGACTTATGCATTACATGACATTTATATGCATATGCATGATACTATAAATATTTCATGATTTACAGAGCTATCCAGACTTGCAGGTATAGATAATCAATTTGACGAGCCCTCATAGTAGACGAGATTGGCATTCAGCGAAGGGTCAGTAAAACTCCATCTCATTCGGAGTCTAGCCGAGTCTATAAGTCATCATGTCAGAGTTTTGCTATAGACTTATGGGTAGGTCGGTACCCTGTCCCATTTGATGTCAAATGATTGTAGAAGCTTTTTAGGCAGAGATTCAGATTGTACAGTATGTCAGAGGCCTTGACGACCCATATGTATTCATGTTTTAAGAAAGATGGTTCATTAATATAGTATTGCCCAGTTATAGTTATACATTACGAGTTGTGGCCATGTTGGCCCATGATAGTTACAAAGAAAAAAAAGTCACTTGCCTTTTCTTATCCTTACTCCTGTCTTCAGAAAACCTTGTCGCTCCACCATACTTTCAGTCGTCTCATGAGTTACCGCTCCGTTTTTCTCATTTATGCTTCTTTGTGCTTTATTTATCCGTGTATGTGATATCGGGTTGGTCGGATCGAATCCGGAAGGAATTTGGTAAAGTTTGAGACACTTAGTCTCTTTTTAGGGATCTTAAATTGAAAAAGTCAACCGGATATTGACTTATGTGTTAGAGGGCTCGAAAGTGAATTTCGATGGTTCGGTTAGCTTCGGGAGATTATTTGTAACTTAGGAGTGTGATCGGAATGAGTTTTGGAGGTTCGGAGTAGATTTAGGCTTGAATTAGTGAAGTTGATATTTTGGTAATTTCCAGTCGATAGGTGAGATTTTGATATATGGGTTGGAATGGAATTCTGAGAGTTACAGTAGTTCCGTTGTGTCATTTGGAATGTGTGTGCAAACTTTCAGGTCATTCGGACGTGGTTTGGTTGGGTTTTTTATCAAAGCGTAATTTGGAAGATTTTAGAAACTTAGGCTTGAATCCGATGTGTTTTGGGTGATTTGATGTTGTTTGAGGTGTTTTGATGATTGGAACAAGTTTGAATAAGGTTTTAGGATATGTTGGTGCCTTTGGTTGAGGTCCCGAGAGCCTCGGGTGAGTTTCGGATGGTCAACCGGATCATTTTGAAGTTTGAAAAATTGCAGATTTTGAGTTCCAGCAGTTGCAGACATTTTGGTCTTCGCATTCGCGAGAGGACCCTCGCGTTCGCGAAGAGTCTGCTTAGGGAGGTGAAAGTTTAGCCTTCGCGTTCGCGAAGGGCTGCGAGGTTGTGCATCGCGTTCACGGGCGTGTAGTCGGGTTCGCATAGAAGGAATTGAAAGGTCAAGCTTCAGTGGAAATTAACCCATCGCGTTCGCGATGGAAGGATCACGTTCGCGAAGATTCATCTGGGAAAAGCATCGCGTTCGCGTGGGTCGTATCGCATTCGCGTAAGAGGATTATGGTCAACGTTATTTTTGTGCTTCGCGAACGCGAGGCGTTGACCGCGTTCGCGAAGAAGGAAATTAAGGCCTAGGCAGAATGTTTTTAACTCGTCTTGTTTGCAGTTTTGGGGCTTATTTCCTCCATAGTTGGTCGGTTTTGGAGATTTTTGAAGGATATTGAAGAGGGGTTCGAGGGGAATCACTTGGAGGTAAGATTCTTGGACTAAAAACTCGATTATTATGTGAATTCCACCTAGAAAATCATAGAATCTAAGCCTAAAATTGAAGAACTAGGGCTTGAAATTGGAGACCAAACATTTGGGATTTGAAGGGTCATTTCTGGATAGATTTTGATGTTCTTGGTATGTATGAACTCGTGGGAAGATAAGGAATCTATTGGTGTAAAAATTTCTGAATTTCGAGACGTGGGCCCGGGGGTCGGGTTTTGATAATTTCGGGAGTTGTGCCCTTTATTGATTGTTTTTGCTTGGGCTTCGTTTCCTTAGCATATTTTGACGTCCTCGTTCTGATTTTGGATAGATTCGACGCGAGTGGAGGCCGATTCGAGGGGAAAAGGCGTCGTGACCTATAGATATAGCCGGTTCGAGGTGAGTACTGATTGTAAATGATGTTCTGAGGGTTTGAAACCCCGGATTGCACATTGTAGTGCTATATTGAGGTGAGGCACACGCTTGATTACGAGTGTGGGGTCATGCACTATTGGGGATTGTGACTTGGTCTGTCCCGATTGATGATTTTACCGCGTATTTGATTGAAAACTATTTGCTATCATTATTATTTGGGTTAAATGTCATATTTGGGCCTAGAGCCAACTATTTGAACTCTTCGGGGATTTTTATTGATATTTCCTCACTGTTTTGACTTTATACTTGATCAGTTATGTTATTTTCCACTGTTTTACTACTCAATCATGTTTACTCAGTTTTTATACTTAAATGACATTTTAAATGATGTTTGGACTGAGAGACATTGTTTTACTATTGCCCTAGGGGCTTGTGAGGATTTTTGACTGAGTAAGGCCGAGGGCCTATGTTGTGAGGAAACACTGATACTGATTTGAGGTCTAGGGCCTGAGCTATGCATGCCACAAGGTGGCTTGATTGATATGAGGCTGAGGGCCTAGTTTGATGCCACAAGATGGCTTGTTATTGTGTTTGGGCCATAAGGGGGCCCTCCAGGAGTCTGCACATCCCTAGTGAGCGCGGGTACCCATTGTGATGTGAGATTAAGTCCGAGGGGCTGTTATTGTTCTGAGATGTTGCTCGAGGGGCGAATTTTTTGATACTGTGCCCGAGGGGCGAACTTCCATTTGTTTACTTTACCTTAACTGTCTGTCAATTACCTGCTTACTTGTTGAAAAAGGATTGTTACTTAATTTTTCACTGGTTTACTACTCTTAAATGGCTTTACTGCTTCATTATAGAATGCCTTGTGCCTTACGTGTTTTCTTACTTTCAGTCGTTAGTTATATTTGTTACTCACTGAGTTGGAGTACTCACTTTACTCCCTACACCCTGTGTGCAGATTCAGGCGTAGCTGGTTTTGCTCCCGAGTGCTGATCCCTCCAGCTTCAGGCGGACATTTGGAATTCACGAGGTAGTTGTTGGCGTCCGCAGTCCCGTGCTCTACGCCTTTATCATTTCTATCTCATATCAGACTTTTATACTAGTTGTAGACCTTTCAGACTTGTATTAGGTTTTATAGATGTTCATGACTAGTGACACATCGGTTAGGGCTGTGTTGGGTTGTTCTTCCGCATGTTTATGATATTATCTGCTACTTTGGATTATCTATTCATGTTTAGACTATTTCTAAATGCTAAATTGTTAATAATTGAAAAAATGGGAAGTGTCAGCTGGCCTTGTCTTCACGAGAGGCGCCATCACGACCGGATCCGGATTTAGGGTCGTGACATTACGTCTCCCCAAGTTTGGGGTGTGACAAAGTGGTATCAGAGCAGGTCGTGTCTTAGGTAGTCTACAAAGTCGTGCCCAGTAGAGTCTCACTTATGGTTGTGTTGCACGCCACATTTATAATTGAGAGGCTATAGAGCATTTAGAAAATGTTATCCTTCTTTTGTTCCAGGATCGTGCCATAGAGCTAAGTCGTAAGAAGTCAGTATGAAGCTTTCGCCAGATATTTTATGCACCAAAGGTGCAGGTATCACAGTAGAGCTTCGAGGCGTAATTTCCACCTATGTATAAGGAATGTTATGAAAGAAACAGAAGATACGATGCGGGATTGAAAAGTAAGTTAGGTAAAGGTGAAGAAGATACGAGATACTCAAGTACAAAAGGTTGTGAATAGTCAAGACTTCAGATATAGTTTGGGTCTTAAGTTTAATTTACAGAGGAGACCCTAGTGAAAATTTTGCAAATCTCTAAGAGTTAACATTCGAGGACGAATGTTCTAAAGGGGGGAAGGATGTTACACCCTGTAAGTTTAACAACCTTGACACCGTTATATACATTTGATATAGTATATTGTATGTGAAATGCATGTACCTTTGGAGGAAAATGTGGTGAACGTGATGGGTTAATTAGCTTTTTGTAATTTGTATTTATTGTTTATAAATCTTACTATTTCCTGAAAAATGCATGTAACTAGACGAGTAGAGTACATGGGGTGTAGTCCAGACTGAGCAAATTAGATTTTATGGTGCAAATCTTTGGAAGATATGAAGAAAGCCTTCCTTTAATTACCAAAAGTAAAAAAAATGGTTTGAAAAAAAAAATTATATAGTTATTAATATTACTACTTTCGAATATGTTTTAAATTATATACATAATATGAGAAAAGTTTATGAGATTTTCTTTATTGTAAAGATATGAATTTTTTGTTTACAAGAAAAAAAAGTTATCTTATTTTTACCATTTTAATAATTAGGCATACAAAAATTTGTACTCTTTATATGAGATTAAGAAAATTAGAAGTTGAGAAAATATATGTATTTTTACAATGGATATTTATATAATATTAACAGTTAATAATCAAAAATAAATGGAATATAATTGGAATGAAATGGCATGCATTTAATTAGTATTAGAATGATAAACAAAAATGTTAACATAGTTAAAATAAGGATTGTAATATTTAATGTGAATTGAAGCAACAGTAGCACATGGTGATATAAAATATTAGAATAGACATGAAAGCATTCTTTGTACGATAAACATGAAATATATTAAAGCTATATACAAAAATGGTTATCATTTGGATAATTGTGGTGGTGTTATTGGTAATTAATAGATATGTTTAAAAATTGAGTGTTTATGAGGTAAGATATTATGTTTTTTGTGTGGATAGTTATAGTATTAATAGTTATATTGATTAATAGTGATATTATTTGATGTAATTGTATGTTTACAACGATTATGTTACTGTATTTAAATGTATATGTATAGTTTAATAGTTAATTTGATTACTATTTTTACATGGATATTTTAATAAAATAATAGTGTATGTATTTATTTTGTATGGTACCACATGACCATGATAGAAAAGTATATTATAATATGATATATAAAGTGTCTTAAAAGTGAATAGTATTTTAAATAATTTGAAACATTTCTTAATTATGTGATAATTGATTAATTACCGATTAATCGAACATTACCTAAGTATCTAATAAGTGGATAAAGATTTAAACTTTTCCCACCCCACTCCCCACATGGCAGCACCCCATTTCAATTTAGGGACTCTTAAAGTGTCTTACATAGGTGTCACACTTACAAGATTAGGTGGAAGAGTTGTGTGGAAGTTTCCTTTGCCAAGAGCCATGATTGTGCTGATCCTGATCCTTGATGAGTATACTGCTGCTTTCTCCTCTTTATATTTATCAGCAAATGCTTCTTCCCTTTCTGAAATCCCTCATTTGCAAATTCCCATCTGTCTGAATCAATATTCCTGAAACGCTACAAACCCCACAAACAAAATATACTTAAAACCCAATAAACCATAATCAAATAAAATTGGGTTTATGTTTTTATATACTTTTAACATGAAGAAAAAAAAAAAGAGGGTGATCCGGTGCACAAGGCATGTTGTGTGAATGCAGGGTCCAGGAAAGGACCACACCCAAAGGATTGGATGATATAGACAGCCTACTCCAACCTAATGCAAGAATTAATGGCTGCTTCCACGGCTCGAACCGTGAACTTAGGTCGCAGGTCGCATGGAGACAACTTGCTCCAAGGCTCATCTTCATATGCTTTAATATGCAAGTGCATTACCATGTGATAGCAGCTCAATTACCATTTTTATCAAAACCTATTAATGCTTATACTGACGAATTTTTTCCACTATCAGTGAAATTTAACATATAATAACAGCTCAACTACCATTTTTATCAAATTACCTATTAGTGCTTATCAAATAACTATAACAACCGGACTTTATGCCGGAGTGTTTATCATGGAATTGTTATTAAAACTTGTTCTCTGCAATTGGACTTTATGCCGGAGAGTTTATCATGTTTTAAGTTGATTGAATGATTGTTGAAAATGAGACTTTATCCATTGATCACTTTGGTAGACCATTGGCTCCTACAAGGTCACTCTTGATTGCCAATAAAAAAGGTCCAAAGTAACTGGAGGTTCGACTAAGTAGTTATTTATATTCTTTAGGAGTTTTCTGTTTGATCATGCTCCTGAATCAGTCGGTTTTCTTCTGGCCTTCCCCAACGACGTGTTAAGTGGATATTATAAGCTGTGATTGCCGGAAAAGTTAGTCAGTTATCTTGGTAGTAAGAATCGGCTCAGGTATGTTAAGGCTACCTTTTTTTTTTTTTGGCATGATCTATACAACATGAATGAAATGAGAAAATGCACAACTTCCATAAATGACTCTATTCATAGAAATACTAGATATGTTGATGTTCTTGATTCCCTATATGTCATATTATTCTATCATCTATTCATGGGTCTCAGAAAATACGTAAGTTGATAAATTTTATTTCATGATATTAATCAAAGGCATGATGTCCTTATGACGTACCGAGAGATTTTATTAACGTATTTCATATATATTTATACATGCACATTGACCCATGACCAGATGGCGTTATATACGCGTATATCTATGTATGTGCATGTATATGGGATATGGGAAAGGTTACGGCAATATATACGCACCACCACCTGATCAGTTGGTATACGTTGATGATTTGCCCATAGTGGCCGAGATGATATGATGGGATGCCCTCAGAGGCTTGATGATATTATGAACACATATACCTATTCATAGTATGACATTTATATGCATATGCATGGCATTGTAAATATCAATGATTCACAAATATATATATATATATATATATATATATATAGGATATGGTAAAAGGTTACAGCATTATATACGCACCACCACTTGATCAGCTGGTATACGTTGATAATTTGCCCACAGTGGCCGAGATGATATGATATGATGCCCTCGGAGGCTTGATGATATTATGTACAGGCCTATGCATTACATGACATTTATAAGCATATGCATGACACTATAAATATTTCATGATTTACATAGCTATCCAGACTTACAGGTATAGATAATCAATTTGACGAACCCTCATAGTAGACAGATTGGCATTCAGCGAAGGATCAGTAAGACTCCACCTCATTCGGAGTGTAGCCGAGTCTATAAGTCATCATGTCAGAGTTTTGCTATAGACTTATGGGTAGGTCGGTACCCTATCCCATTTGATGTCAAATGATGGTAGAGGCTTTGTAGACAGAGATTTAGATTGTACAGTATGTTAGAGACATTGACAACTCATATGTATTCATGTTTTAAGAAATATGGTTCATTAACACAGTATTGCCCAGTTATAGTTATACATTACGAGTTGTGGTCATGTTAGCTCATGATAGTTACAAAGAAAAAAAGTTGTTGCAGAGTGGTTCGCTCGGGCCAGTGCGGCACCGGGTGCCAGTCACGTCTCCGCAGGTTTGGGGTGTGACAAAAGATTTGCGAAAAGTTCGCTCATCTCTCTCAAAATAATATCACAAGTACAACTCTAAGTACCATATGTGTGCCCTTGATATAAATCAACACTAATATAAGTTCACTCGGCTTGATATCAGGTAGGGCTTTTTCGGAATGTAACGAAGGCTCTTAGAGGCATTTTATTTTTCCTTAGGGAAACTAGAGAGACTTAACATCACTCTTTCTTGGTCATGATATCCATTTTCTCTTTCTTTGTTTTCTCCATGCTTTGGATCGTTGCTTTTCTTTGAATGCCTTCAACTCTTCAACTTATTTTTTTTCAATTTTTCTTCCCCAATTTTTTTTCTTTGCCTTTCCTTTTCTTCATTTCTTTTCTCCTTTTGTGCCTTGATACCACTTTCAACCTCCTCGTTTCTCCCCCAAACTTATTATTTAGCCAATTGTTTCTCAAGAGTGTTAAGGAAAGTTCGGGTGCCAAGAGAGGATCACTACAAAACGGGTAAAGACTTATAACATGGTTATCAAATAAAAATAGTTTTAGGATCAAATGGGTTAACTAGGGATAACAACATTGATGGGACATGGAAAATTTCAAGCGGGTCAAAGAGAGCCAAAAATCACTTCTTAAGCCAAGCAAAACTTACAATTTCGCCTAGAAACACATTGGGACAAGTTCTAGACTATTCGCAGGGTTACTTGGACTTGCAACAAAAATATCTCACCTCTCACACAGTTGGATTGTTAAAGAGGATAGAGTCAAGGGCCCACAAAAACCATATTCAAGATTGAAAATCACTAATGGTTCGACTAAACCGCTCGATGATTGCTTAAGTCAACACAAGAGTTAGAAGGTCACTAACTAGAGCTATTTCTTTCCAAGAACTTGTTTTTAATCATAAGCATGTAGTTAAGTGTGTTGGTACCAAGTGAAGCATATTTGACTCTTCTAGTTTGACTCAATTAGGTCTTTTTATTCATTATTACTACTATTCTTACCTAAACATAAAAAACAGACTCAATCCCTTAAGAAGATTGTCACAACATCCATCGTTGGGAAGAGTCACCCGGTTCATACAAAAACTGCCTTTTGAAAGAACTGTGGCATTAAGAAAACCAAAGGCTTATTGCAGACTTAAACATAAAAAGAAACTACTAGATTAAGAAGAAGCTATTGAAGTAAACAAGAAGCTATTAGACTAAACAATGAATACTAATAAAACAAAATAAATAAGATATAAAGTAAGCTACTGAAAGCATAAATGAATATACAAAATGAAAGAGGAAAAAAGAAAATATATACATCAATAGAGAGGGAGTAGAATATGTGCATAATGAAAAGAAAAAGAAAGTGCTATCAGCTATTACAGGCCAAGTGAAATACCCCCCCCCCCCCTTCCGAATAAGAATAAGCATTATCCCCAATGCTTAACAAAATAAGAATAAGGAAGGGAAAGAGTAAAGAGGACTCCCTATGTGGCCTTGGACATCTCTGTGTCCATAGCAGTGTCACCGCCCTCAAGTTCTTCCAACTGGATCTCATCATCCTCTGCTCAGGGAGTAGCTGGGTTGGCGAACATCAGTTGTACCAACTCAACAGTGTGGGCAGTTGTCACGACCCCCAAATCGGACTCGGTCGTGATGATGCCTTTCGTGAAGACAAGGCCAGCCGACACAATTCCCAAGTTCATTTCAAAAGTTTTAATAAGTCAATTTAAGCCTTTTTAGTTGATCAGGTAGTGCATAATGCAAGTTTAAAAGAACAGTGCGGAAATAGATACAGCCCGACATCGGGGTGTCACAAGTCACGAGCATCTACTAAGGTCTAAAATACAACGAAATTTTTGTAAATGTACTAAATACAGTCTAATGACATCAAAGGGAGAAAAGCAGTGCTGCAAACGTCGGGCAGCTACCTTGCTAAACTCCAAAGACTCTGTCTCTGATCAACCAATACTCGCTGGGGATGCAGAAATACCTGAATCTGTGCACAAGGTGCAGGAAGTAAAGTGAGTACTCCAACTCAGTGAGTAATAATCATAACTAAAGACTGAGTGATAGGAAATCACGAAAAGTACATCAACATGCTATATAGAAGTAGTACAAAACTAGTAAGAAAGCAATGAAGCTGTGAAATCTCTTAAAGCATCTTAGCTTAGTTTAAAATTCTTTAAAAATGACTTTTTAACAGTTAAGCAATTGAATGCAAAGCAATTAGAACAGATAAGCATAGAAAATCCGCCCCTCGGGCACAAATACACAATTTCACAAGTAAAGGACAAACAAATAAGACAGATAAGCACATAAAGGATTGCCCCTGCAGTACAATGTCAACAATACCAGCCCCTCGGGCTATATCTCACATCATAATGGGTACCCGCGCTCATTGGGGGTGTGCAGACTCCTGGAGGGGCCCCTTACGGCCCAAGCGCAATATCAAGCCCTCTCGTGGCATCATCACTAGGCCCTCGGCCTCATATCAACAAGCCAACTCATGGCGTACAAACTCAGGCCCTCGGCCTCATAATCATAATCATTGTACCATCGTTGCGGCATGCAGCCCGACCCAAAAGTATCCTCACAGCACAGGCCCTCGGCCTTACTCAGTCAAAATCACATAAGCCACTCGAGCAACAGTAAAACATGATGCTCAACCCAAAATATTGTTTGAAATATCATTTGATATATTAAAACAGAGTAAACATGGCTGAGTTATGAAAATAGTGAAATATAGCATGACTGAGTTCAAGTATAAAGTCAATACAGTGAGGAAATATCAATAAAAATCCCCTAAGGATTAAAATAGTTGGCACGAAGCCGAAATATGGCATTCAGCCCAAGACATGATGATAGCAAATAGATTTCAGTCAAATACGCGGTAAAATAGTCATTCAGGACGGACTAAGTCACAATTTCCAATAGTGCACGACCCCACGCTCGTCATCGAGCGTGTGTGTGTCACCTCAATATAGCACAACGATGTGCAATCCGGGGTTTCATACCCTCAGGACATCATTTACAATCATTACTCACCTCGATCCGGTCCAAACGCTAGCCTGCGATGCCTTTGCCCTCACGAAACGACCTCTGGAGACTCCAAATCTAGCCACAATCAGCACATAATCATTAAAATATGCTAAGGGAACAAAGCCCACTCAAAATATCCAATTTACATCAAAAATTCCGAAATTGCTCAAACCCGTCCCTCGGGCCTACGTCTCGGAATCCGATAAAATTAACATCAATGGAATCCTCATGCTCTCACAAGTTCATAGACATCAAGAATACCAAAATTCGATCACAAATGACCCCTCAAATTCCTAGATTAAGGTCTCCAATTTCCAAACCCTAAACCCCCAATTTGCTACCGATTTTCCATAGATTTCACGCTTAAAATGTTAAAATTCATCATAGAAACAAGTTTAGGATCCAAATTCTTACCTCCACGAAATCCTCTTGAATTCCCTCTTCAATTAGCTTTCTCCCGAATGAAATATGGTGAAAACCCTCTCAAAAATCGTGAAGGGTGAAATATATATATTTTGACCCAGGCATTTTCGCACCTGCGGCCAACCCACCACATCTGCGGTGCCGCTTTTGCGGTCCAAGAGCCGCTTCTGCGGGTTCTCACTTAAGTTACCAAAACCATATTTGCGATGCCTTGCCCACACCTGCACCTTCGTAGGTGCGGCTCCACAACCGCTTCTGCGGCCACATCATTCCCAGCCTATTTCGCTTCTGCAACCAATCTCCCGCACTTGCGGTGTCGCACCTGCGGTCCTAAATCCGCAGGTGCGGAAACAACAGAAACAGCAAATCTGCAGCATTCACCAAACTCCCAATCTCTCCGTCGACCATCCGAAATCACCCTGAGGCCGTTGGGACCTCAACCAAAAGAACAAACATATCCCATAACCTTATTCAAACTCGTCCCAACCTTCGGAACGCTCAAAACAACATTAAAACACCAAAATCACATCAAATTCAAGTCTAGGATTCAAAAATCTTCTGAATTCCGCTTTTGATCAAAAACCCAACCAAACCACGTCCGAATAACCTGAAATTTTGCACACACATCCCAAATGTCACAACGGAACTACTACAACTTCCGAAATTCCATTCCGACCTCTATATCAAAATCTCACCTATCAACCAAAAAATATCAAAATCTCAATTTCGCCAATTCAAGCCTAAACCTTCCACGGACTTCTAAAATGCATTCCGATCACGCTCATAAGTCCCAAATATCCTAACGGGGCTAACCAAATCATAAAAATTCCGATACAAAATCATATGCTAACAAATCAAAATCTTGGTCAAACCTTTCAAATTTCAAACTTCAAATTGAGAGTTGTTCTTCCAAATTCATTCTGATTACCCTGAAAACCAAAACCAACAACTTACATGATCATAATATATCACACGGGGTAATCCATGCCCGAGAACTAGCAAGCAAAGTGCAAAAGCTCAAAACGACCGGACGGGTCGTTACAGTAGCCAAGTCTACCTCCTCAGATTGGCCAGTTGGTGCCACTAGTGTTGATGGTACTGTTGGAGCTGTCTTTATTAGCAAATCAAATGGAAGGTCTCTAGAGGATGCTATCTTGGTGACCTCTCACCTCAATCTATCCACTAATTTCTTGGACGCCTGGGATTTCCTCAACTTCTTTACTTGCTTCCCAAGCTCCTCAATCACTCCTCCATGTGCCACCAAAGTGTCCATGATGGTCTTCTGGTTCTCCAAAATCTTCTTAAAAGTGTCCTCCATTATCGGAGGAATCTGGGGTGTCGGGTGGATGTATGTGCTGCAACAGCACTGGATAGGTTAGACAGCTTTGCATTAGCTATCTGCATCTAGTTATTGAGGCTAGCCAGTGTCTAGGAGACTCGCAGCGCAGAAAGTAGATGAGCAGGCATAGGCACCAGCCTTAGAGTAGAAGTGGAGGGAACTTATGCTGACGGACATGAAGATGGAGGTGGAGGCATTGTAGATGTATTGGTGGAAGGCCCGGCTGTTGTGGAAGGCATGGCTACTGAATTTGCAACTACCACCGAAGGCTCATTAGACTGGCCTACGGTAGTATTCAATTGACCTTTGTTCTTCGGGTTCCTCAGGTCCTTCAAAGAGTACCAAGTGAAAGGCTTCTTTACCCAAACCTTTATGTCAAAACTCTTTGACTCCACCCCCGCATCCATAAGATACTTCGTGATAGTGTTGGGATACAGGTAAGAGCTGTCACCCTACCTAACAATCAGAGACATGTTGGCCGACATAATGGCACCCACATTGATTGGGTACCCGGCCATTATGGAAACCATAAGAACTGCCCTCGTGATTGGGAGATTTCTTTCATTCTAGCATGGATCTAGTCGACTTCACACAAATGTATGCCAACCTTTATCTTCAAATTTGAGGGTATTCCGCTGGATAGGAACCCCTGCTTTGATCTATGGTGGTGGTGGTCCTGGAGCTGCCAAGATCTCAACTAGCCAAGGGCGAGCTGCATCACCCAGTATGAACTTCTCCGGATATTTCACCAGCTCCACATCCTCAAGCCCCAAATATGTGTTCTAGGTGCTCTGATCGAACCTCACTTTCAAATTTCTCACCTTTGTCACCTTGGTCCCCTTCTTTACATGTGCCACATCGGCGTAAAATTCCCGGACCAAGTGTTACTTGGCATACACCACACTTTGAGTGAACCATGACCACACTTTTCTCTCTCGGAATTACTTGACACATTTGAGTTGTACCTATCCAAGTCTTTCAATACAACTGATGCTCAAGAGTGAGCGATCTTTGCGGCCACCACTCTTTGAATTTGTTAAATGCAGTCAGGCTGACAAACCTATCTTCCCAAACTTCTTTCTTCTTCGACCTCTCACAGCCAGAAACTCTGGTATCACCCCTTTGACCATGATCAAAATCATCATTAACTATAGTAGCTAGTGCATCGGGGCATGTGTAGATGAGGGCTCTGAACCCTGACTATCATCTTCCAAACCCTCAGAAGTGCTCGCTGAGGTGGAAGGCTCATCTTGGTGCGGAAATCTCCCTTGAAGTTGTTGTGGCTGTGATTGAGCTTTAGGTTGCTCTTGTACATCTCCGATGCTTCCCTAGACGGGACATATGAACTAGAATCTACAGGTTGGAGATCTCCCGGCCGTCGCCTTTTTGGCTATAACTCTTTGCACGGCAAGTGGTAAAGTACTCTTGCCTCGGCCTCGGGAGGGTTCACCCCTCCCCTTTGATATGTCACCTCATCCACGAGACCTAACCATTTTCTGCAATACACAGCAACAGGAGTCAGTTATAGATCACGTTCAGAATAGTAGAAAGTTGCAAATCAAAATATTATGCAAGGTAGGGAAGTGCGGTCCGCACATTTTTGAGTGCGGTCGCAGATGGGTTTGTGCGGACCGCACAATTTAGAAGTGCGGCCACACCAGTGATTTTGTGGTCCGCACAATTTTGAGTGCGACCGCACATATGAAGTGCAGTCCGCACAATTTTGGGTATACATTGGAACCTCAAAAATGACAACTCTCTGAAGATAGAGAATTGATTGATCTGCGACCGCATACACTTTTCTGCAGCTGCGATTGAATTTTTGCGGACCGCACAATTTCAAGTGCGTTCCGCACAATCTAGCTACACCAAGTGCCCTAGCCTACTGATCTACGGACCGCACAATTCAAAATCAAATTAGGTAGAATCTTTGGGTTCCTAATTTTAAGGATTATTTGGACATGGTAGTAGCAATTAAACATGATAAACAATTTACTCGTTCGCCAAATAACAAATAGAGTCTACCCAACACAAATTAAAGCTCACATGGTTATGAATTTGACAATTTGTTTAAAAATTACTAAATAAATTAGAAACTAACTAAGAAAAGTGAAAATTTCTAAAGGTGATGTGAACATACCAGTGATGAAGGTGTTATGGAATGATCAAAGATGAAAACTAAGTGAAAGATGCTTGAATCAATTAAGTGCACTATTTTTTCCTTAGTGTTAATTCTCAGAGATTGTAAAGTTCTAACAGTAGAGTGAAGGTCACTATTTATACTTAACGGGTTGGGCAAGAGTTCAAGAGATGAGTAAGGTCACAGAATTCCTTCTGTGGTTCGCACTCTTTTACCTAATGTACATTTACCCTTTGACGATTTCTGGTCCGCAGAACTACATGTGCGACCGTAGATTTTGGTGCGGACTGCACATTTCTTTGTGCCGTCGCACATTGGCCATTTCACTAACAGGAAAACTTCAGAGAGTGTGCAACTTTTGATTTCCAGTTGTGCGGCTGCAAATCCCTTCTGCTGTGGCATTCCATATTGTGCGGTCCGCGCAATAAATGTGCAGTCCGCACTTTTTCCATACTTAGCTTATTTTTCTGAGCACAGCTCCTGCAAAGCACATTCATTCCTGCAACACACTTTAAAACCACTTAGCATAAACTGAGACCTATCTAAAGAAGGAGAAAAAGAAAAAGAAAAAGAAAAAGAAACATGGGTTGCCTCCCAAGAAGCGCCTGATTTAATATCGCGGCACGACACAATTTACCATCACTTGAAATGAATCACTGCCACAACGTGGCCATCATCAACTTTTCCCGGATAATGCTTCACCCAGTGACCATCGACTCTAAGCACTTCATCATTTTTATTCTTCAAGTCCAATGCACCAAAGGGTGTCACACCCACAACCTCAAACAGGTCACTCCATTTAGACTTTAACTTTCCTGGAAACATCTATAACCGAGAATTGAACAACAACACCAGATCACCTTCTTTAAACTCCTTGTTCTGAATGTACTTGTCATGGAGGTACTTCATCTTCTCCTTGTATAAGGGTGAGCCAGTGTATACGTGGTACCGGAACTCATCCAACTCATTCAACTGTGCCACCCTTAAGTTGGCGGTGACATCCCACTCAAGATTCAACTTCTTTAAAGCCCACACTACTTTGTGCTCAAGTTCCATCGGAAGATGACATGCTTTTCCGAACACCGGCCAGTATGGAGATAATCCGATCGGTGTTTTGTAACCAGTCCTATAAGCCAATAAAGCATCATCGAGTTTCTTAAACCAATCCGTCCGATTAGCATCCAATTTTTTGGATAAAATATTCTTTATTTCCCCGTTGGAGACTTCCACTTGACCGCTTGCTTGAGGATAATAGGGGTTGTGACTTTATGAGTGACACCATACTTGGTGAGTAAGGTATCAAAAGCTTTGTTGCAAAAATGCGATCCCCTATCACTTGTGATAGCCCTTGGAGTACCAAATATTGTAAAAATATTCTTCTTCAAAAATGCCACCACACTTTTTGCATCATTGTTGGGCAAAGCAATAGCCTCAACCCATTTGGACACATAATCAACTGCGACCAAGATGTAGGTATTTCCACAGGAACTCACAAAAGGACCCATGATGTCAATACCCCACACATCAAAAATATCAATCTCCAAAATGGTAGTGAGGGGAATTTCATTTTTCTTTGAGATTCCACCGGCCCTTTGACATTCATCACAATGCTTGACGAGATCACTTGCATCCTTCTAAAGAGTGGGCCAATAGAAACTGCAACTTAACATATTGGCCATCGTTCTTGATCCACCATGGTAACCACCATAAGGCGAAGAATGACAAGCCCCAAGAATTTTAACTTGTTTCTCCTTTGGTACACACCTTTTAATCACTTCATCCGTACAAATCTGAAAAAGGTACGGTTCATCCCAATAATAGTCTTGACAATCCTGTTTGAGCTTCTTCCTTCGATTTGAAGAGAACTCAACTGGGATGATACCATTCACAAAATAATTTGCTAGATCTGCGTACCAAGGCACCTCTTTCATAGAAATAGCCAAGAGTTGCTCATCGGGGAAAGAGTCATTGATTTCAAGGCCATCGTGCGGCCTCCCCTCCTCCTCCAAATGAGACAAGTGGTCCACTACTTGGTTTTTACTCCCTTTTCGATCTTGGATTTCTATATCAAACTCTTGCAACAAAAGTACCCATCTCATCAACCGGGCTTTGGAATCTTTCTTGCTTATAAGATAGCAAAGTGCCGCATGATCCGTGTGAACAATTATTTTTGCACCCATTAAGTACGGGCGGAACTTCTCAATAGCAAACACAATGGAAAGGAGTTCTTTCTCTGTTACAGTGTAATTGACTTAGGCACTATTCATGGTCTTGCTTGCATAATAGACCAGATGAAAAATCTTGTTGATGAGTTTCCCCAATACAGCCCCCACCGCTACATCAATTGCATCGCACATGAGCTTAAAAGTAAAACTCCAATTTGGAGCGGTGATGATGAGAGTAGTAGTCAACTTGAGTTTTAGCAATTCAAAGTCTCTCATGAAATTATTATTGAAATGAAACTTGGCATCTTTCTCCAAAATCTTTCACAATGGGTTCACCACTTTAGAGAAATCCTTGATGAAACGCCAGTAAAAATCTCATGTGGCCTAAGAAACTTTGCATGCCTTTCATTGAAGTTGGAGGTGAAAGTTTAGAAATCACCTCAATCTTTGCCTTGTCGACTTCAATGTCATTCTTTGAGATATTGTGGCCAAGGACAATGCCTTTCTCAACCATGAAATGACATTTCTCTCAATTGAGCACCAAGTATGTTTCTTCACGTGTTGCCAAAAGAATTCCTAACCACCCAAAATTCATCCATGAAGACTTCCAGATAATCCTCCACCATGTCCATGAAGATCTCCATCATACACCTTTGAAAAGTCGACGGTGCATTGCACAACCCAAATGGCATCCGCGAGAATGCGAAAGTACAATAAGGACGTGAAAGTAGTTTTCTCTTGATCCTACAGAGCAATAAGAATTTGATTTTAGATGGAATACCCATCAAGAAAATAATAGAAAGCACGGCCGGCCAATCTATCAAGCATTTGATCTAGGAAGGGAAGTGGGAAATGGTGCTTCCTTGTGACTTTGTTGAGCTTACGATAGTCCATACACACTCTCCACTCAGCTACTGTTCTTGTAGGAATCAACTCATTCTTATCATTGATGACCAACATCATGTCCCCTTTCTTTGGGACACATTGAATCGGAGAAGTCCACGAACTATCGAAAATAGGGTACACAACCCCAGCATCTAACCAATTGATGATATCCTTTTTGACAACCTCTTGCATGGATTCATTGAGTATCCTTTGATGTTCAATAGATGGTTTGTCATCTTCCTCCAAGTTAATCCTGTGCATGAAAAATGCGAGGCTTATCCCCTGAATGTCTGCCAATGTCCATCCAATATCCTTCTTCCTCTTTTGTAGCACCGCCAAATGTAGAATCTACATGCACGTTAGTCAAACAAGAGAAAAGAATAATTGATAAAGTAGAAGAAGGGCCGAGAAATTCATACCGAAGATCTGGAGGCAATGGCTTCAACTCCAATATGGGAGGCTCCTCAATTGAAGGCTTTGTTGGAGGAGTGGTTCTATTCTCAAGATCCAAGGACAATTTGTGGGGCTTATAAGTGTATGACCCATCCCTTTCAAAGAGTTCACACATTCCACATAACCCTCCATATCTTTATCCTCACAACTGAGCAAGACGGCATACAATGTATCATCAACATTCATCACAGCACTTGTTTCATCAACAATCACATCAGTCACCAAGTCCATGAAAGAGAATACCTCATTGCTATTGGGTTGCCTCATAGACTTACACACATGGAAAATCACTTTTTTCATCACCAACTTGGAAGGTAAGATCTCCGGCTTCAACATCAACCACCTTTTGAATTGATTCTCGCCATTTTTCTTGGCAAGTCTTTGAGGATATTGAGGAGTAGGTCTAGGCATTGGTGCCTTAGCATTTTGCTCTACCAGTTGCGGTATGTCAACAATGTGCTCCCTAGACGGGTTCACTTCCTCTTGAGTCTCCTCCATATTGTCATCAATATAATCCGCACTTCATCATTTGCTTGCACCTTATTGTTCGGGATCTCATCTCCTTGTACCACTTGCTCATCATCCACAAGTTCCTTTGACTTGACGTTGGTGTATCCCCACCTTTTCCACTCCTTGTAGTAACGGTATGGCATGTCCCATGTAGTTCCCACCCTTTTGGTTCACCACCATATCACTTGGTAGTGCCCTTTTAGTACGAGTGTTTAAAGCTTGAGAGATTTTCCCCAATTGAACTTCCAAGTTGCAAATTGAAGTATTATGTGAGGCTAGTTGAGCATCGGAGTCATCATTCTTCTCCATCATTTGTTTGAACATATTCTCAATTTGTCCCATTTCATTGTTGGAAGAACTTGAACCATGGGAAAAATAAGGAGTTGGGTTGCTCGGTTGTTGATACATCGGGGGCCTTTGAAAGCCCGACCCCCTATTGCCTTGATTGTTCCATCCCCCTTGGTTGTTGCCTCCCCAATATCCTTGATTATTGCCACTCCAATTGCCTTGGTTATTTTGACCACTCTAACTTCCTTGATTGTTGTTACTATTCCAATTCCCTTGATTGTTACCATCATTCCAATTACCTTGGTTGTTAGAATTCCAATTCCTTTGATTACCTTGAGGTCTCCATTGTTGTTGATTCGGGCCTTGAGAGTTGTTCCTTTGCCCTTGAAAGTTGTTCATATATTGTACTTCCTCCTCTTGTTCATTGTAAGATTCATCTTGATCAAACCCACTATCTTCTTGCACATAATTCTCCACATGGTTTTGCACTTGTGGACCTTTTTTCCTTCTCTTGTTCACCATCATACTAACTCCCTCCATTGCATTGACTTGCTTAGGACCTTGCACTTGTTGAAGTTGAGCCTTGTCTAATAAATTCATTGTGGTGGTCAAGTTAGCAACGACTTGCCTATGATCATGCAATTCTTTATGTAGGTGAATCATGTTTGTATCACCTTGAGGAACATTTGCTCTACGTTTCCATGCCGATGAAGTATCCGCCATTTCATCTAAGATCTCACAAGCTTCTGCATACGGCGTTGTCATGAAATTTCTACCGACAAGTTGGTTGGCCACACATTCATTGGTAGTATTGATCCCCCGATTGAAAGTTTGTTGAATCATAGCCTCTGTCATGCCATTATTTGGGAACTCTTTCACCATAGTTCAGTACCTCTCCCATATTTCATGCGATGGCTCATTGGGCTCTTGTTTGAATGCTAGAATCTCGTTTCTAAGAGTAGCTATATGCCCGGGAGAAAAGAACTTGGAAATAAATTTCTCCACCACTTCATCCCATGTATGGATGGAATGGTTTGAAAATCTCTCTAACTAATCCAAAGCTTTCCCCGTAGAGAGAAAGGAAATAGCCTCAACCTTAAAGCATCCTCGAAGACATTTGTCTGTTTACTCCCCTAACAAGTGTCCACAAACCCCTTCAAATGTTTGTATGCATTTTGATTCGGATCCCCGGTGAAGAATCTACGTTGCTCTAGCAATGTGAGTATTACATTCGTGATTTGAAAGTTGCCTGCCCTAATGCTGGGCGGGACTATGGCACTTGCATACCCTTTATTCGGTAATACCCGATGTGGAACTGCTCTTGGTAGAGGTGGGTGTGGAACTGGAACGTTGTCTTAAGGCGGTTGGCCTCGTCTATTTTCTTGAGGTTCAAGAGGAATCTCTTCAACTTGGTCATCTTCCACGTCCAAATTCATCATAGGCATGTTTCTGAATGGATCATTGTTGTTGAGAGTCATTGTTTCACCTACAATATTTTCACAAAAAAGATTAGTAACACGGAAGGAAAAGAATACAATTCACACACAAAACCAAATATATAGCTAAATCCATTTTTTAGCTCCCCGGCAACGGCGCAAAAAATTGATCACGTCCACCCGCCTCTAACGAGGTATGACATGGTCATTAACAATAATAAAACCCAACAAGGAATCGGTATCGAATTCACAGGGAGCTGAAATGGGACTTAGTAGTATAGATTTGGAGTGAGTATGTGAAGTATCTAGATTACACTTCCACAAATAGGGTTTTGTTGTTACTTCTAAAATTATGCTAAGGATTGCAAATCTAAAAGTATAAAACTAGAGAAGATTGTTTTTGAGTGTTTTTCAAAGATATAAAAAGGCCTAGAACTGTGAACATGACCTAGGTGTTTACCTAATAGGATAATGACTTTTATGCTCATTTTATTGACTGGGGTGTCTTATAGCTCACAACACTATGTTGCCCACTCAATAACTCTCGGTCATAGAGTGATTTTGCCCAATTTGGCTTTCTCAAGACCAAATGGGTATCTACCAAAATGGTTGATAAGAGCTCAAGTCGGGTAGTTAATATCTCTAGGTTGAACCCTTTAATTGGGTTAATTAATCTCTCCATTGACCCAATTCCTTGTTATCTAGGTTAACCTAGACTAGGTCTCTCTTTTTCAAGAAGAAACTAAGTCAAGTAGGCATAAATCAATGTTTGTAACCATTAATTTCACAATTGAAGCATAAATCTAGCTAAATAAGAAACACTCATTCATAAACAAGCATAAAATTAATCACCCATAAGATTTCACACTAGGGTTGGGTGACAACCCTAGTAAAAATCTAGCTACTCATAGTAGGTATAGAAGAAAATAAAGAAGAAAACATAATAAAAAATATTGAAAGATTAAAATATAAAAACTCAATGTTAAATCACAAAAATAAGCTAAAGTTGCCTAAAGAAGCAAAGAAAAACAGCCACAATACTTTTAATATTCAAAACTTGACCTAATTTTGTGAAATTATTTTATTTATACAAAGCTGGAATTTTCGGAGAAAAATGCCCTTTCGGAAGTTCTGCAACCGCACAATTCCATGTGCGGTCTGCACTTTGCTTCAGTCTAAAGAGGAATTGAATCTACGGCCGCATAATTCTGAACCGCGGCCGCATCTATCATGTTCTGCGGTCCGCACATTTCTTGGTGCGGCCGCACATGTCTATTCTGCGGACCGCACATTTCTGAGTATGGATGCGTAGCTGACTTCTGCGGCCGCACATATTGTGCGGTCCGCGCTTTCTTCGGCTATTGACATGAGCACTCTCTGAACTTCTGCTCTTGTATAGCTTTTGCGGCTGCACATTTCATGTGTGGACCGCACTTTGCACTTGAGCTTTTGTGCATGATTTTTGTCCTTGAGTTCAGATCACTCCTTCTTGAGTTGGATTTCATCTTAGTGGCTCATTTTCCAATACTCCTGTAATTAAGCATATTTCATCAGTTTTCGAGACCAATTAAACACTTTTGGACTGAAACGAAAGCTAAAAGGCGCTAATAAGTAGTCAAAATCCCCATTTATCAAGGTCTTAACGTGAAATCAAGTAACTAGGTAGGCAAGAATACCTCAACTAGTACAAATAAGCATGGCGTGAATCCTAGTCTACCCGGACATAATGAGAAATTCTAGCATGCGCACGGACACTCGTCACCTCATACGTGTGCAACTCCCACAACATGTAGCATATAACCAGAATAACACCAACGGGGTAATTTTCGCCTCACAAAGGTTAGACATGAGACTTACCTCGCTCCGAAGTTCCACAGCCGGCTCCAACGCCACTTTAACACCTCAAACCAATGCCCTCCAATCCAAAGCTAGTCAAACAATGTGCAAACCAATAAGAATACACTCTAATACTTATAATTAATCAATTTATAACAATTCACAACTCTGCTCGAAAAATCAAAAAAGTCAACTCTCGGGTCCACATGCCCGAGTTTCAAAAATTTCGAAGATAAACTTTACTCATGACATCACGAACTCAACTATATGATTTATTCCTATTTCCATTTCCAAAATCGTGGTCAAAATCCAAAATACCAAATTCTAAGTTTTCTTCAAAATCCTACAATTTTCACCAAATTTCATGTTCCAATCCAACTCACAATGAGAAGAAATCACTTACCCCATAATAGATGATGAAGATGGCACTCCAAAATTGCTCCAAAGTCAACTCCCATTGAAGAAATGAAGTGAAAATGAGCCAAACCCCTGATTTTAAAAGAACACTGCCCAGCCCTACCATCGCACTTGCGGCCACTTGACCGCATCTGCAGTCCTGCAGGTGCGGCTAAAATTCCACATTTGTGGTTCCCTACAGGCCTCCTGCCTTCGCTTCTGCGGACTAGGCTCTGCTTCTACAGAGTCGCACCTCTGACTTGGGCTCCGCTTCTGTGGAAACGATGACCTCAAGGCCCCACGCACCTACGTATCACTTTCCCGCATCTGCGATCTCGCAGGTGCGGCCAAAACCTCGCACTTGCGCATCCCCTCTGCCCAGCACAACTCTACACCTACGATACCAAACATGCCCCTACAATCTCGTACTTGTGACCAAATCCTTTGCAGGTGCAATCACACCAGACCTAGTGCTCTTCGGTAGTTCCTCCAAGTCCAAACTCGTTCTGTTTTCAATCCGATTCGCACCCGAGGCCCCTGAACCCTATCCAGCCACACCAACACATCCCAAGAAATGACACAAACATAGGCGAAGCTTCAAATCATGCCAAACAATATCAAAACTACAAATCGACGATCGAAACTTTCTTTAAATTTTTAAACATTCAAACTTCATCGAACGCATCCGAATTATATTTAAACATCCCGAAATGACGCCAAATTTACGTGCAAGTCACAAATCACGATACGAACCTATTCCAAGTCTCATAACCCCAAACAAACATCGATAGCACCAAAGTCCACTTCAAACCAAACTTAAGAAATTCTTAAAACCTTCAAAATGCCAACTTTCCACAATAACTGCTGAAATGCTTCTGGGCGACCTGATATTCAACCTGAACATATGCCCAAGTACGAAATCATCATACGAACATATTGGAACCTTCAAAACTCGATTCCGAGGTCGTTTACTCAAAAGTCAAACCTTAGTTAACTCTTCCAACTTAATGCCTCCAAATTTAGAATTTTTCCATCCGAATCAACTCCGAACTTCCCAAAATTCAATTTCGACCACACGTACAAGTCCTAAAACGTGAAGTGAAGCTACTCAAGGCCTCAAACCGCCGAACAACGTGCTAGAGCTCAAAATGATTGGTCGGATCGATATATTTTCCCCCACTTAAACATACATTCATCCTCGAACGTGCCAAGAACTGCTCCAGAGTTGTTCAAAATCACTATTTAACACCTCGTGCACCTACCCGTGCCACCATAACCCAGTTAAGAACATTAGCTCGAGCCAATTGAAGATCCTTCCTACAACCTTAGCTAACCAGCTTTATAACCAAATTACAACATTTGTAATTTCTTTACAAGACCTGATTTTAACATACGAACCTTGCATCAATCACTATACGCAGTACCAGAAGATGATCATGCACCCATACTTGGATCACACACCGCGTCACTTAAGTCATTTGCCCATAATAACATCCTTCGACCACAATAGCTAAAATTTCACAAGCTCGGTGCCTGCAATACATCTCATAACACATATAAGCAATGTTCCAACTCTCACAACACTGCCACGACCGAAGAGATGTGTAGAAACTCATAACCACCTGCCGAATCAATAAATCATATAGTCTCCTCACCTGACAAGAACTATTACCTCATTTTTGAGCTGAATAACGATATTTTCTCTTTAATATACCCCACATAGATTCAATCATACCGATTTCAGGTCCAATAACCTCGTCTCACCCAGTACAAGTTGCCTAGTAATAAGCCACTTCAAACACTGACCAAAATCTCATATGACGTCATCACTGCGCCAGCAATCTACAACTTGATTATGACACATAAGGAAGAACGAACTCTGGCAAAAGAACTACCCGGCCCGCATAACGAATAGAATGATCGAACATACGCTATGAACTCTTCTCAGAGAACGAGAAACAAAATACACAAGAACGGATATAGGGAACCATACTCATCATCTCACTGTTGCGGCGTGCAACTCGATCCATACGTGATGCCGTTGTGGCGTGCAACCCGATCCAAATAACATACCCGTGGCGGCATGCCACCTAATCCACATATAACAACAAATAAGGAAATACACATCAAGCCATAATGCTTATACCTATGAAATAACCGAGTATCGACCACAAGCACGCCAAGTACATAATATAACCTTGGGGAGACTAGTATTGACATACGCTATAAAACCCAAACACGTCTAAGGTGTAATAAATGACCTACATCTTGAAATACTACGAAGGTGAAGTTGAGAAGAAGATAGTTGCTGATGACGAGCCATTCACTGAGGCTGAGTCACAACCCACATGGCACAATAGAGTATTGCATGGAATAGCTGACGGCAAGAATAACATCCAATGCCCGAAGACTCCTCCGTAAGCAATGCTATGCCGAATGAACACATTTGATCCTGATGTAGAGCACACATTCACATTAGACTTATCAACGGACCATAAAGCGATTCCGATCATCCCATACTGGGCCAACAACCTTTCAAGGATCCCTGAAGGCCCTATTCATGAGATACATGAGCAGCCATCCAATCCGGAATAAACTTCAACAGTCCACAAGCAAATGAATAGAGCTCTCTTCAAGCATAAGCTCTCACATTAGTGACAATACCAAAATCTCCATTAAATACTTAACAGTGAAGTGAATAACATGTCATACTTATACAGATCTCCCCGCGGGATACGCTCCCACGACCTTCCGCACCAGGTATCAAAGTCTGCACTTCCATACCACTAACCGTACTAGTGTTGTAAAGCAAATCAAGAATCTACAAATCAGTATACGAAGCCTCTTACACAGGACATCGTTCTTAGGTGATTTGAAAGAAAATGCCAACTTACTTTGAACATCTAAATTCTTACATGCTCATCCGAGCTCGTGACATTCTTGTCAACACCGAACCGCAACCTTGATCCTCAACTTTTAAATTCTCATGCCACTCACGGCGCCTATCATACCGCTACACGAGAGTGAAAGAATTCATCATAACCCCTGAACTACTAGTAGAATAAACACTTCATTAGCTAGAAACCTTTCACTTAACGTATTTTAGAAGAAAAATCTCAACATGCAACTGAACTCCTAACCGTAGAAAATACAAACCTCAAGTCATGATCTAAACCACCATAACTCTTCCGAAATCCATTTACACAACAAAGCCATTTGAATCAAATACCTCCCAAATTCATCAAGTTATTGGGGTTGTCAAGCCCGCACGTACAACCACAAACCACATGTATAACTCTACATGCTGAAGAAACTGATTATTGCCACAATCATGCTGATTCAACCATTACTAACTAAACCAGCTTCTTCTAATTTACTCTTGACTTGCCTTAGAAAGTATAGCCCCATTCAAAACATAACAAACTTAATCCGCTCTCATCTCGAGTTACTCTTGACTTGCCTTAGAAATTATAGCCCCATTTAAAACACAACAAACTCAATCCGCACTCATCTCGAGTGATCCAAATCTCGAGACCACATCATCTCAATACCCATGAGCCATCCCATACCCTCCTTCTGTGTACAATATCATCTCCAACTAGCACACCTATTCTGCAAGACCCTCCGCGAATCCGAAGCAATTTCCCCCTTTTTCTCTAATACTGCATCGCAGACCCGATGATAACATGGAACACCCAAGCCCCTTTTCATAATCCACAGCAAAAACTCAATCCTTAACCACACAACAGACCTGAAATCCTTAGGCACTGCACTTTAATTCTTTAACCCACTAGGAACATTGTCGAGAGTCACCCACTCTGACCTGGTCCCAAATATAACCAAAATCCAACGCTCTATTAGCACATGAACACTCTCATAAGAAACATTCGGACGAATTCTTTTCCTTGTACATCACATCCACAAGAAGCATAAACTCGGAGTCTTCCCAAAACCTGCACATGAATCGATAAGGCAAACTATAGCACAAATTCATCAAGTCCTTTTAATCGAACTACCCCGGATGTTTTCTTTACTTAGTCAAAATTGATCCACCAATGCACCGAAAATCAGAAATCGCACAAGCAGACAACTACGCAATCCAATCGTAGATGGGGGGCTCCCCCACTTAGCTTTTAGCTACAATTACAAAAATCTAGAACCCACAAAGACTCCTCCTACTCAATTACCATGATCTCGCAACTTTAACCCGCTTAATTTCTTGAAATCTTTTGTTATATCTTTCATGAACATCCCGAATCATCAGCCACAATCACATATTCGACCTCTTGCTAGTTAACAAGTAGAACTTCTCATAGAAACTTCATCAAAATCCTGCAACCGCTAACCTACCCACAGAGATAACCCATATGTGGAATTCCATACCGACATCTTCCAACGACGTTGCACTGGGTACAACTACCACGAAATTAGTAAACCCTCATGAGCCCACGCTCATCCAATAGATGTACAAGTCTGTTCATTTCCCATTGGCATCAGCTGAAAATCAGACAATACATTCCAAACTCGAAGTCACATCGTATCCCATAACGACAATCAAGCTCTTACACCCCTAAACACTCCAAGCAAACTTATTTCTGTCATATTCAACCTTCCTCATCACAGTAACCACCATTCCAAATAAAATTCATCGACCTAATTACCTTCCATCACGGTTTCCAAAATCGCCTTAAACTTTCTCAAGGCACGCGGCTATCCTACCACAGAATCTATATGCTACTCTACAACTACCACTTTGGTTAAACCATTTCTTTTAAGCAACTTCTAGACCTCTACTTCATACTTGACCTGCTAGCAATTCAACCACCGCGAGACACCTCCCACCATGTCCTTCCCCATCCT
Organism: Nicotiana tabacum; assembly: GCF_000715075.1. Taxonomy (NCBI): domain Eukaryota; kingdom Viridiplantae; phylum Streptophyta; class Magnoliopsida; order Solanales; family Solanaceae; genus Nicotiana; species Nicotiana tabacum. The sequence continues at coordinate 146,620,353 of NC_134090.1, forward strand.
TCGTTGCCCAATTGCTGGCTCAAATCAAAATCCACCACTATAGCACCTGAATTGATAAATTGCTACCAACTTTAAACCTCCTCGAAGATCATCTTTCTCAATCAATCAACATTAGAAATATTGATTCAATTCGGAACTGCTACATACCGCCATCTATGACAACCGCTCCTCAAGCATCATTTCACAATACCCTGCCCCGAAGGTAAATTAAAGAAGACCATAACACCGGCGAACCTTAATGCATTCAAACAAGGATGATGACACCACATCATAAATGAAAATTTCACCACTCGAAAATATCAAGTCTCCTTACTCCTTCAAACAAGGCTTGAACCCCATAGTCTGATTTTCTCTCCTCCGCTGGAAGTAAATGTAGAACTTCTAAACCATGCACTGAGAAATCTTCCTTTCAATTCATTCATTGTCATGACACATAAATAAGTACCTTACCATTTACACCAACACTGCACAATAAGCACTCATGAATTCATAATGCACCGTGCATAGCCATGAAACCATAGGCGACACTAACATTACGCTGAAAATGACAGAACATCGCTCCATGAGGCGACGACAACAACCCAATCAAATACGTAAGGAGAAACCTCCTATACCACATCTGCAGTACCATTACAATTCCTTGATTCCCAATTGATAACAAGTGTCCCGCGTCGTGTAAGATTGAGTAAGAAGGAAATAAAGGCATAAGCCTCAAAGGAATCAAATCGCCTGATGAGGAATCAAGAAGGGAATTGCTCTTATAGACTCTCGAAGATAAGTACAGATATCTCTGTACCGATCTATAAGACTCTACTAGACTTTCTCATGACTCGTGAGACATAAGTGAACCTAACGCTCTTATACCAAGCTGTCACGACCTAAAATCCACAATAGGTCATGGTGACACCTAACGCTGCCGTCAGGAATGCCAACGATGATTGATTAACTTAATTACTCATTTTTATTACTTTGAAATCACAATTTCCATTAATTAAATGGTAAAAAATAGAATTTACAAGGTGAAATGATAATAATTTTGTGAACCATCATACGAAACATCCAATAGAAACCCTCAAAACCCGGTGTTACGGGTGTATGAGCATTAACTAGGAAATATAATAAAATACAACATCTGTCTGGAATACAAGTTAGACAGGAGAATATAATTAACGTTGATGGAGACTCTATATGCTGCAGATCGTAGTATAGAATCTAGCTCATCTTAAAGTCCCTGCAATAGTTACGCCTCTGCGCCCAAAAGACCACCAGAAATGTAAACATGCACAATAAGTGCAGAAGTTTAGTATGAGTACGTAAATCAATGCGTACCTAGTAAGTATCTAGCCTAACCCCGGAGAAGTAGTGATGAGGGGTTGACATCGATACTTACTAGTGGTCTAATAAATCAAATACCGTAGGAAGTAAATAGATGTGAGGTAGATTAAATAAACGAAATAAACAAGTATAAAAACGTGGTACAATCCTCCTCTCAACAATAAACTCAAGCTCTCAATTAGCACTTACCTCCTCGACCGGAGTATATATATAATGGACCTCACCATATAGGTCCTCACAATTCAAATCAAGAAAACTCACAGATACACTGGCTGCTTATTAAATAGTACGCATGATTCCATAAGTGTATTTTATAGAAATGTCGAGGCGTACAGACCGATCCCATCATAATGTGTACATTGTCGAGGGTCGAATGGCACGAACCATAGATGCATCAATTATACTACCGAGGCGAACGGTCCGCTCCTATGAGAGTGTGATACATAATCCTACCGAGTCGAACGGCCCGATCCCATTAGAGTAAGAAGCTTCAACGGTTCCTTGACCCCACTCACGAATAAACGTGTGAGTTATGAGTTTTAGGGAAAAACCTTTCGATGAAGACACATAGCACGGGAGAAATTCGTAAGAGGAGCACAATTATCATGCGGCCAGTCATGTAGTCTACCAAACCTCTACAATAGCAAGTCTATCATTCTACACAAGCCTAATCTCAGCTCGTAACACAAAATCAAGTAACTAGGTAGAAAAGAATATCTCAACTAGTACAAATAAAGCATGGCGTGAATCCTAGTCTACCCGGACATAATCAGAAATGCTAGCATGTGAACGGACACTCGTCATTTCATACATGTGAAGCTTCCACAACATATATCATATAACAAGAATAACACTTACGTGGTAATTTTCCCTGCACAAGATTAGACAGGAGACTTACTTTGCTCTGAAGTTCCACAACCGGCTCCAAATCCACTCTAACACCTCAAACTGATGCCCTCCAATCCAAAGCTAGTCAATAATGTGAAAACCAATAATAATACACTCTAATACTTATAATTAATTAATTTATAAAAATTCAAAATTCCACTCAAAAAGTTGATCACGTCCAAATGCACGCCTCTAACGAGGTATGATACGGTCGTTTGCAATAATAAAACCCAACAAGGAGTCGGGATCGAATCCACAGAGAGCTAAGGTGGGAGTTAGTAGTATATATTCGGAGTGAGTACGTGAAGTATTTAGATTGCACTTCCACAAACAGGATTTTGTTTTTTACTTCAAAAATTAACTAAGGATTGCAAATCTAAAGGTATAAAACTAGAGATGATTGTTTTTGAATGTTTTTCAAAGATATAAAAAGGTCTAGGGTTGTGACCATGACCTAGGTGTTTGCCTAATGGGATAAAGACTTTTATGTTGTTTTATTGATTAGGGTGTATTATAGCCTACAACACTATGTTTCCCACTTACTACCTCTCGGTCAGAGAGTAGTTTTGCCCAATTTAGCTTTCTCAAGTACAAATGGGTATCTACCAAAACGGTTTATAAGAGCTTAAGTCGGGTTATAACTATCTCTAGGTTGAACCCTTTAAGTGGGTTAATCAATCTCTTAATTGACCCAATTTCTTGTTAGCTAAGTTAACCTAGACTAGGTCTCTCTTTCTCAAGAAGAGACTAAGTCAAATAGGCATGAATCATGTTTACAATCATTAATTCCACAATTGAAGCATGAACCTAGCTAAATAGCAAACACTTATTCATAAACAAGCATAAAATTAATCACCCATAAGGTTTACACAGTAGGGTTGGGTCACAATCCTAGTAAAAATCTAGCTATTCATAAGATAGAAGAAATAGAAGAAAAAATGATAATTAAATCCATATTGATAGTTAAAATAATGAAATCTATGTTCAAAAAGCTCAAATTGGCAAAAACTACTAAAGAGGGTAAAGAAAAACGTCTAATGTGGTTGCTGATGTCAAAACTTGACCTAAAACTCTTCTACTTATACAGAGCTAGAATTTTTGGACAAAAATTTCCTTTTGGAGGTTCTGCGGCCGCAGATTCTATATGCAGTATGCATTGTGCTTCAGCCTGATAGGATTGGGATCTTGCGGCCGCACAATTCTGAACCGCGTCCGCATCTCTCTCTTTTTGCGGTCCGCATATTTCTGAGTGTGGCCTCACATGGATCGTTTGTGGACCGAACAAAAGTAACTGCATCCGCGTAGCTGATCTTCTGCGGTCGCACAATAATTGTGCGGTTTGCACTTCCGTTGAATTGATATGCATGTTCTCTGAACTTTAGCTCTTGCCTAGCTTCTGCAGCAACGCATTTCATGTGAGGACCGCACTTCTCACAGATCTCAGATAAGTTCTTCTGCACAATTTGCGGCTGCAGATGATATTCTGTGGTCCGCACTTTAAGCACATGTGTCTATTTTTGTCCTTGGTATAGATCACTCCTTCTTGAGTTGGATTTCATCTTGGAGGCTCATTTTCCAATATTCCTGCAATTAAGCATATTTTATCAGTTTTCGGGAACACAATTAAACGTTTTTGGACTAAAACAAAAGCTAAAATATGCTATAAGTAGTCAAAATCCCCACTTATTAAAAGTCAACAAAGTCAACCCTCAGACCCACGTGTCCGGATTCTTATATTTTTTGAAGATAAACTTTACCCATGACATCACGAACTCAATTATGTGATTTATTCCTAATTCCATTTTCAAAATCGTGGTCAAAATCCAAAATACCAAATTCTAGGTTTTCTGCAAAATCCTACAATTTCCACCAATTTTCATGTTCCAATACAACTCGCAATGAGAAGAAATCACTTATCCCATAATAGATGATGAAGATGGCACTCCAAAATTGCTCCAAAGTCGGATCCCATGGAAGAAATAAAGTGAAAATGAGCCAAACCCCTGATTTTAAAAGAGCACTACCCAGCCCGTCCATCGCACCTGCAGCAACTTGACCACATCTGCGGTCCCACGGGTGCGGCTAAACTTCTACTTCTACGGCTCCTTACAGACCTTCTGCCTTTGCCTCTGTGGACCAGACTCCACTTCTGCGAAGTTGCATCTGCGACTTGGGCTCTGGTTCTGCGGAAACGACGACCTCACGGCCCCCCGCACTTGCGCATCTCTTTCCCGCATCTGCAATCTCGTAGGTGTGGCCAAAACCTCGCACCTGCACATCCCCTATGCCCAACACAACTTTATACTTGTGATTCCAAACATGCCCCTGCGGTCTTGCACCTGCGACCAAATCCTTCGCAGGTGCGATCGCACCAAACCTGGTGCTCTTCAGCAGTTCCTCTAAGTCCAGACTCGATTTGCTTTCAATTTGATTCGCACCCAAGGCCCCCGGGACCCCATCCAGCCATACCAACGCATCCCAAAACATGACACGAACTTAGTCGAAGCCTCAAATCACGCCAAACAACATCGAAATACGAATCGACAATCGAAACCTTTCTTTAAATTTTTAGATATTCAAACTTCGCCAAACGCGTTCGAATTATACTTTAACATACCAGAATGACGCCAAACTTTGCATGCAAGTCACAAATCAGGATACGAACCTATTCTAAGGCTCAGAACCCCAAATGGACATCGACAGCACCAAAGTCTACTTCAAACCAAACTTAGAGAATTCTTAAAACCTTCAAAATGCCAACTTTCCACAATAACTGTTGAAATGCTTCTGGGCGACCTGATATTCAACCTGAACATATGCCCAAGTACGAAATCATCATACGAACATATTGGAACCTTCAAAACTCGATTCCGAGGTCGTTTACTCAAAAGTCAAACCTTAGTTAACTCTTCCAACTTAATGCCTCCGAATTTAGAATTTTTCCATCCGAATCAACTCCGAACTTCCCGAAATTCAATTTCGACCACACGTACAAGTCCTAAAACGTGAAGTGAAGCTACTCAAGGCCTCAAACCGCCGAACAACGTGCTAGAGCTCAAAATGATCGGTCGGATCATTACAAATCCCCCATAGAAATAATATTCACGGTAATAAAAGCAGAATAATAATATAGTACTGAGATACAATAATTAACAAGAATAAAAGAGTGACAACGACACCAAGAGTTTTACGTGGAAAACCCTTTTCAATGAGGAAAAACCACGGCCCCAAGATGAACAACTAATATCACTATAGCAAGGAATTTTACACTTTGTAGGTTCGAGTAAAATACTCCAAAGATCATTACAACACTCAAAAGAAATAACCCTTTTTTGATATTCACCTCACTGCAATATCGCTCACTCTCTATTTTTCTCACAAACTATTTTTTTATACCCTATTTGTGATGCCTCACTCTTTCTTTCTCTCTTTGTTGGTGTGTAAATTTGAGAGCCTAAGCTCTCCTTTTATAGTGTTGAGTGCCTACCATATTTGACAATTTGCAAATCAAATAAGTCATAATGAATCTGACACTTTTCCTTCCTTTTCTTTTTTTCTTATGGGGATAGAACCCACAATAGCTTCAAATTACCGAGAACATGACCCTAGATAGAAGGATTTAGAGATCGAAGATTAGGGTAGAAGGTTAGTAGGTAGCCGAGTTTGAGACACAGTATTTGCCCCACCATATCATTCTTGTATTATCTTATTCTTCGATTTTTATTACCACCTGTTATTTCTCTTGCATCAATTGGTCTTATTTTTAGTTTTCATTAATCTCAACATGACTTCTTCACTACTCCATTCGGTCCACAATAAGTGAACAATTTGCTTTTTCATATTGGTCCAAAATAAGTGTGCATTTATATAATCAAAAAAAGATTCAATTTGTTTCTACAAAATTAACTTTATGTACATATCCCTAAAAAGTTTTCTTACTCCTCACATTAAATATTTAAGGCCAAATACATATACATGCCATTAAACTTAGCCCAATTTTTTATTTTGGCACTTTAACTCAGCCTTGTTTCATTTTGGCCCTCCAACCTCATTTCTTTTGTTCCACTTTGACACAAAAAACATTTCCCAGGTAAAAATGCAGCACGTGCAAAAACCTAACTACTACCCCCACCCCCACCCCACTGCCCCCCCTCCCCCGCAAAAAAAATTTACTTTTTTTTTGTAATTTCAAATTATTATTATTTTCATTTTTTCTGCCCACATCCCGGGGAAAAAATATTTTTTATATATATTTTCAATAATAACTACGGGTTTAACTGAACCTATAACTTTCGACGCAGAGTAAAAATTTGTATGTAAAAATTTATTAAAATTGTAAAAAAAAATAGATATAAACACATAACATTTATAAATATAATGGGTTCTTTTGTTCCACTTTGACACAAAAACTTTTATCCCAAGTAAAATTGCAGTGCGGACAAATACCAGCTGCTACTCCCACCCCCACCCCCCATATTTCTTTTTTGTAATTTCAAATTATTATTATTTTCATTTTTTCTGCCCCCCCTCCCGTGGAAAAAATATTTTTTTATATATATTTTCAGTAATAACTACGGGTTCAACTGAACCCATTACTTTCGACTTGGAGTAAAACATTTTATATAAAAATTCATTAAAATTGTAAAAACAATAGATTCATAACTTTAAAAATATAATGGGTTCAATGTTAAAAACATTAAAAATTGAATCCATAGGATTTAAATTCTGGATTCACCTCTACGTTGGGAGTATGAAATTTGGCTTAAAAGTGGCTCTCACACGCCTACAAGAGTGAGGCAAATCACACATGGAATCTAGTCAGCTTTTGTGTTAAAGTGAAACAAAAGAAATGGGGTTGGAGGGCCAAAATGAATAAGGTTGAGTTAAAGTGCCAAAATGAAAAATTGGGCCAAGTTTAATGGGATGTCTATGTATTTAGCCAATATTTAATTAAGGATAGTTTAGTCATACTAGGTATTTTTTATAGAATTTAGTATTTTCTTAATGGGCATGCCAAAAGCAAATTGGTCACTTATTGTGGGACCGGAGGAAGTACTATTTTTCTTTTTCAAAACTGGTGAAAAATATTTTTCTTGATCCGAGGGTCTTCGCTTCCTCAAATTCATCTATAGCATTAAAAACATTTGTTTTTGTGTTGATAAATTTGGGCAAAATGCACAACCTCAGCCTCCATTATTTAGGCTCGACTTTAATTAATGGCCATTCCATAAAGACGGGAAATCTGATTTTGAGGTTTTCATAAAACAAAGCCATCGATATGGGGGCATTTGCACCTATACTCGCTTTTTGGGTCACGTTTTAACTTGTGCCTGCTTTGCAAAAACAAAATGCAAGCGTACCTACTTTTTCGCATAACTTCAGCATACGGGGCTGAAGTAGCAAAGGCGATCACGCAAAACTTCAGCATTCTAGCAGACGGGCCTGAAGTAGCAAGTGTGTTGAATCAAGTGTGCTGAAGCTTTTATTTGTAATTGGTGAACTTAAGCATAGTAGCTGAAGTTTTGTTCTCTATTTGCTGAAGTTTTTGTTTGTAATTGCACTAAATAAGCTGAAGTTTTTTTTGTCCTGGATTCAAAAATTTCAGTAGAAGATGTTGAAGTTATTTAGTTCATTTGTAAAATCTTCAGCACTAAAAGCTGAAGATTTTTTTGTCATGGATAAGATTTTTAAAAAACTTCAGCAGAAGATGCTGAAGTTATTTTGTTCATTTGTCTTGGATAAGCTTTTTCAAAAAACTTCAGCAAAAGATGCTGAAGTTATTTAGTTCATTTGTAAAAATTTCAGCACTAAAAGCTGAAGTTTTTTTGTCCTGGATTCATTAGTTTTGTCATAAAGCTTTTTCAAAAACTTCAACAGAAGATGCTGAAGTTATTTAGTTCATTTGTAAAAACTTCAGTACTGTATAAGCTGAAGTTTTTGAAAAAACTTTCTAACATACTAGATAAATAATCAGATTGTCAACAGTATCTGAATCATAAATTTTGGAAACAATAAACGTGAAAAGAATAGAATTACCATTGTCTATTAACTTACGTACGTGGAAATATTCACAAATTATTGTCTACTAACTTACGTAATTATTTATAATTTATTTTTAAATAATCTGATAAACATATTTATGACAATCAACCCATGAACTGAAGTTTCATAGCAGCACCAACAACAACAGCAGCAGCAGCAGCAGCAGCAGAAGAAGAAGAAGAAGAAGAAGAAGAAGAAGAAGAAGAAGAAGAAGAAGAAGAAGAAGAAGAAGAAGAAGAAGAAGAAGAAGAAGAAGAAGAAGAAGAAAAAGAAAAAGAAAAAGAAGAAAACGAAGAAGGGGGAGGAGAAAGGGGGTTGAAATTGTTTAAAAAGTGGGTACAAGCTAAAACTTTTTTAAAAAAATAGGTATAGGTTAAATGGGGGCGATCAAATAGGGTGCCCCGTGCAATTTTTACATCGATATGTCAATTATGGACACAAATTACCATAACAGTTGGGCTTCTTTTTCTCGATATGGAACTTATTTTTGCACCTTGTATTTAGTTCAACCCACTAGACATTAACTGATCATTTCCCATATGTCTAATACTTATTAGGAATTTTTACCTCCTATAGCAAAGGTTAACACCTTATTTATTTTAAATAAATACCATTTAAAAATATTATATTCTATAGATACCTTTTAAGGTTTATAGCAAAATATTTAATTTTGGTTACCTCCTAACCCTAAACCACTAAATACGCTAATCAGTTACACTATTGAAGAAGAAGAAGAAGAAGAAGAAGAAGAAGAAGAAGAAGAAGAAGAAGAAGAAAAAGAAGAAGAAGAAAACGAAGAAGGGGGAGGAGAAAGGGGCTGAAGTTGTTTAAAAAGTGGGTACAAGCTAAAACTTTTTTAAAAAAATAGGTATAGGTTAAATGGGGGCGATCAAATAGGGTGCCCCGTGCAATTTTTACATCGATATGTCAATTATGGACACAAATTACCATAACAGTTGGGCTTCTTTTTCTCGATATGGAACTTATTTTTGCACCTTGTATTTAGTTCAACCCACTAGACATTAACTGATCATTTCCCATATGTCTAATACTTATTAGGAATTTTTACCTCCTATAGCAAAGGTTAACACCTTATTTATTTTAAATAAATACCATTTAAAAATATTCTATTCTATAGATATCTTTTAAGGTTTATAGCAAAATATTTAATTTTGGTTACCTCCTAACCCTAAACTACTAAATACGCTAATCAGTTATACTATTTTCTTTGAAGAAGAAGAAGAAGAAGAAGAAGAAGAAGAAGAAGAAGAAGAAGAAGAAGAAGAAGAAGAAGAAGAAGAAGAAGAAGAAGAAGAAGAAAAAGAAGAAGAAGAAAACGAAGAAGGGGGAGGAGAAAGGGGCTGAAGTTGTTTAAAAAGTGGGTACAAGTTAAAACTTTTTAAAAAAAAAATTAGGTATAGGTTAAATGGGGGCGACCAAATAGGGTGCCCCGTGCAATTTTTACATCGATATGTCAATTATGGACACAAATTACCATAACAGTTGGGCTTCTTTTTCTCGATATGGAACTTATTTTTGCACCTTGTATTTAGTTCAACCCACTAGACATTAACTGATCATTTCCCATATGTCTAATACTTATTAGGAATTTTTACCTCCTATAGCAAAGGTTAACACCTTATTTATTTTAAATAAATACCATTTAAAAAAATTATATTCCATAGTTACCTTTTAAGGTTTATAGCAAAATATTTAATTTTGGTTACCTCCTAACCCTAAACCACTAAATACGCTAATCAGTTACACTATTTTCTTTCTCCCTCTACTTTGATACATCTTATTCTTTTCCCACATCCCATTAAAATTTTTGATCTCCTCCTCCTTCCACCGGATTTGTACAAAGCCCACTTTAAAGATGCTGATTTCGACCATAGAATTTCAGGGGATCTCAGGCTTCCCTTGAGTTTTTATATATAAAGAATTGCCCTCTGCTCGATTTGTCGAACGAAGACGATCTTCTTCGTATAGTAGAATCTGAGTCCAAATTGTTCTTCATCCAAATCTGTGATCCAAGATTGCTATGCTAAACTTACACGACAAAATGAATATTGAAGCTTAATTTCCTCGTCATTAACATTTGATTACTGGAGCATTGATGCCGCAATTTGTTCTTAGGCCCAGACAAGAGCAACTTGGGCTTTTCCTTGGTCACCATTGCTCGACAGCGGATTTGCCGAAAATTAGGGTTTGTTCTTGAACAAAGACGACGGAGTTTGGGGCTGAACAACTTGATTTTTTGTTAATATATTTCAATGTATTTTCATGTATTTCATTGTATTCATTGTCTTTTTTTCATGGACAAACCACCATGGTTGTTGCTTCGTCTTCACTGCCTTCCCCTTTTCATTGTATTTCAATGTATCATGTTGTATTCTACGTATTTTATTGTATTCACTGTCTCACTATATGTCATGAATGTATTCATATATATTTTTTAATTAATATAATTTATGTATTCAGATGCATGTATTATATAATTTCTTTGAAGATTGCTATATTTTTGGGGTATTTTTCGGTTGAGAATCTCTTTTATAACTATAAATACAATTTTTGTGTGTTATAATTGAGTTTGTTGAGTTAAATACAATTGCTATATTGAGTTTGTTATTTATGTAATATCTACAAATGTTTTAATTATTTTTACAATAATGTTCGTGAATAAATTAGAATATTAAAAAGATTTTTCTTTTTGGATTTAAACCGTATTTATTCGTGTGTATTTACTGCACTGTTGGAGCTAATTTTCTTTGTAGCTATTTTTTTTGGAATGAATTTGTTATTTTGTATTTTTGTTTGAGGCCTTTTAAACACATAATATTAATCTCTCATCCAATCTACCGATTTTAAAATCTCAATTCGCATATAAAAAGAAATTAAAAAAGGTTGAGTACAAAGAGACTGTAGTGGACATCTAATGCTGCTTGGTGGGCCGGGCCTGAATCGGACCGGACCAGGCCCGCGATCCTAACGGGCCTGGTGGGCTGGTCCTGGTGGGCCGGTACTGGTGGTCCTGAGAAGCCCGTGACGGGCCAGTGTTCATAGATTAGCCCACGAACTCGGGACCGTTTAGCCCGGGACTGTCAGTCGGGCCTGGGCCGGGCCTGGCGGGCCTAACGGGCCCAACAGATTTTTTTTTTTTTAAAAAAAAATTGTATACACATAACATACAAAATATATAAGGTAATATATACACCTAACATACAATATATACTACAAGAAAATATATAAGTAATAAGTTATAATATATATACATAAGATACAATATATATACTACAAGAAAATATATAAGAGAATATATATACATAACATACAATATATACTACAAGAAAATATATAAGAGGATATATATATACATAACATACAATATATACTACAAGACAATATATAAGAGAATATATATACATAACATACAATATATACTACAAGACAATATACAAGAGAATATATATACATAACATACAATATATACTACAACAACATATATAAGAGGATATATATATACATAACATACAATATATACTACAAGAAAATATACAAGAGAATATATATACATAACATACAATACTACAAGACAATATATAAGAGAATATATATACATAACATACAATATATACTACAAGATAATATACAAGAGAATATATATACATAACATACAATATATACTACAAGACAATATATAAGAGAATATATATACATAACATACAATATATACTACAAGACAATATACAAGAGAATATATATACATAACATACAATATATACTACAACAACATATATAAGAGGATATATATATACATAACATACAATATATACTACAAGAAAATATACAAGAGAATATATATACATAACATACAATATATACTACAAGACAATATATAAGAGAATATATATACATAACATACAATATATACTACAAGACAATATACAAGAGAATATATATACATAACATACAATATATACTACAACAACATATATAAGAGGATATATATATACATAACATACAATATATACTACAAGAAAATATACAAGAGAATATATATACATAACATACAATACTACAAGACAATATATAAGAGAATATATATACATAACATACAATATATACTACAAGATAATATACAAGAGAATATATATACATAACATACAATATATACTACAAGACAATATATAAGAGAATATATATACATAACATACAATATATACTACAACAACATATATATTGAAGAGCCTGGATTCTTCATGGTGTAAGATGGTATCAGAGCCTAGGAACTTTCATGGTACATATGTATACATAACATACAATATATACTACAAGACAATATATAAGAGAATATATATACATAACATACAATATATACTACAAGACAATATATAAGAGAATATATATACATAACATACAATATATACTACAAGACAATATACAAGAGAATATATATACATAACATACAATATATACTACAACAACATATATAAGAGGATATATATATACATAACATACAATATATACTACAAGAAAATATACAAGAGAATATATATACATAACATACAATATATACTACAAGACAATATATAAGAGAATATATATACATAACATACAATATATACTACAAGACAATATACAAGAGAATATATATACATAACATACAATATATACTACAACAACATATATAAGAGGATATATATATATATATATATATATACATAACATACTACAAGACAATATACAAGAGAATATATATACATAAGATACAATACATATACTACAAGAAAATATATAAGAGAATATATATACATAACATACAATATATACTACAAGAAAATATATAAGAGAATATATATACATAACATACAATATATACTACAAGAAAATATATAAGAGAAATATATATACATAACATACAATATATACTACAAGACAATATACAAGAGAATATATATACATAACATACAATATATACTACAAGAAAATATACAATGAAATATATATACATAACATTCTATACTAGTATACTATATATATATATGCTTCATGTTGTACTTTGTTATATATATTAATATGCTTCATGTTGTACTTTGTTATTAATTTATTATGCATGACAATTTAGTGTTTTACTATTGTTTTGTTATTTTTCTTTTTCGTCAAGCACTTTAATAATTAGATTTCTACATATATACTACATATATATTTTTAATATAGCCATGATACTACAATAAATTGCCTTACAAAAAAAAAAAAAAACCCCCGCTAGGCCCGCGAAGCCCACGAGCCCGGCCCGTTTAGCCCAGGACCACATGAGCTTAGGCCCGTGACGTGCCGGTTCCACCAGGTGAGCCCACGAAGCCCGGGACCGCCAGAGCCCAGGCCCATGAAGCCTAGGCCCACAAAGACCGGCCCGTTTGGCCCACGAAGGCCCGGCCCAGAATACAGTGTTAGTCTATCATGTTAATTGATTCACTTTCCGTTTTAAAAACAGTGTAATCTCATATTTCACGCCGTGAATACAGTCGAATACAATAATCTGTCCAGCTGTAATCTCATGTTTCACTCCATGAATACAATTGAATACACTCGAATACAACAACTGATTTGCTGGACTTCCTTGATTCATGCCTATTTTTGCTACTTTATTCATAAATACAATAGCTTAAATACATCAAATACATCTTATAACCACAGAAAAAGTATCTATAATCCGTAATATAGCAAATGGTATCTATAGATGGCTAATTACTACTAAAAAATAGTGCTTTACAAAAATTTCCCTACTTATTAATCTCAATACACTATCCATTAGATATTAACTCACATTTTAATACTTACTAATTAGCAAGTCAAGGTCATCATAGTTTCTATTTGGACATAGTTTTACTATAACACACTTATTATTTCTTAGGGCCTTACTAAGGCTTCAATTGCATTTATTTGGATGATTGTGAAATTATTTGGGAAATTTGACATAGAATACTTTATTTGAATGTTCATTTTTGTAAGAAGAATAAGATGCTCAACTTATAGGCTCAAAATTGAAAATCTAAAATATTCAACAAATTAATTCGAAATCGAAAATTCAAATAAAATTTTCATATCCAATTCGAACTGAACAACCACTCCTACTTATGATTTCAAGAAATTTTATTTATCCTCAAGGTATCGAATTTTATATAAAAATTAATATATGAAGACACATATATATGAACTGGAAATAAATTGACATTAGCAACCCAATTTTAACAAGTTATGTGAAACTGAAAGCAAGTGACTACACGAATATCGCAATGGTAGTTACAAATTTTTACAAGTTTCAAACTTTAACAACTTAATCAAGTGTCCGCCTGTTAGAGGTGATTCTTATATGATAAGTTTTTGTAGACAATACAGTAGAGTTCTGGGTAGAAATTCTCTTATTCAATTTGATTCATATATTCCAGGAAAACTTTTCTTTTTTCTGGAAAACAGAACCGCTTGGTTACCAAGTAAATGGCTAATACAGCCCCATGACTTGCATTGTGCAATTTGTGATGAGAGCAAACTTCCTGCTTTGAATAGTTACTGAGTGAGAGTAAACATACAGTTTCTTCTTGGCCCGGTACACAAAGCATCTCGCGTTCACGTAGGGTCCGGGGAAGGATTGTATCCAAGGAATGTTATATAAATAGTCTACCCTAATGATGCAAGCATTAGTGGTTGCTTCCACGGTTCGAACCCGTGACTATAGTAAATTAAACACACAGTAGGCAACAGAACTCAACACTAATGATAAACCAAAAGGCTTCATAAATTAAGATCAAGTTTCAATTACAGAGTGACAATAACAATTACAAATAGAAACCTCATATACTGCTAAAACAATAATCCAATCTAAACTTTTGATAATGCACACTAGAGAAACAGGAATAAATACAAAAGTCAGCCCGGTGCACTAAACTCCCGCTATGCACGGGGTCCAGAGAAGGGCCGGACCACTAGGGTCTATTGTACGCAACCTTACCCTGCATTTCTGCAAGAGGCTGTTTCCACGGCTCGAACTCGTGATCTCCTGGTCACATGACAACAACTTTACTAGTTACGCCAAGGCTCCCTTCAGAAACAAGAATAAATAGAATAAAATAAAAAGATAATAGCATCACTTTGGAGCCAATGAAAAATGCTCATTATCACTAGAAAACAATCATTGGATGCAGCAATGCATAATGTTAGAAGCAATGCAAATGGCATTTAACAATTTCTCTAGTTGAAACTCGCCCTTGTTCAATTCCACCGAGAAAGTTTTTGAAGAAGAAAAGCCAAAGTATTAGGCCTTCTTCTCTTTGTAACTTGCTATCAAAAAATACTTCCTTTCACACCTCTAACTTTGTGGATCAGAATGCCTCCTTGGACCACGAGGAGATGTCGAAAAAGACAATCGTTTCTTTGCAGAATTACATGTTCCCTTCTCTGGTGTTCCATTCTTCTTGAAATCCAATGAACTTGGTAAATGCAACTTGGTCGTCTTTGCTGATTCTTTTGCTGCCATGTAACTAGGAACATGTGGGAATCTCGCGAGGCTTTCGTGTTCTCTAATTGACGATATGCTATGCCTCCTTCCACGATCCGACTGACCATTGGCAATGCTTCTTGAGTCTCCATCCACATTACTACTTCTCCTTGGGTTTGCTAGCCTTATTCTCACTGGCGTTGACCGAGGTGTTGATGGTGATTGGCTTTGTTTATGAGCGGTTGGAGAAGGCACATTGTCAAGGTGAAAATCACGACGAGAGTGATCAAATTCACCAACAGAAGTGGCATGGTTGGTTGGGAGCTTTGCAGTGTGTTGAATACTGTTAAGTTCTTTGTCAAATGCACTTTTGTCTTCCCATAGGCGTGAAACCATCCGTCGCTCCAAACAACTCCAGCCCCACTGGGGATTTTTCGAGTCCGTGAATGTCTGATTTGTAGCTTTTGAAGGATGCCTCTGTGTTTTCTGGTGTAAAAGTCTTGGATAATTAACATCATGTAACAAGAAATAAGTTTTGCCATAAAGTAACTTCATTAAGCCACCGAATGAAAATGCAGTTGCCTAATACTCTCTCTATCTCAATTTATGTACCGGTGTTTGACTAGGTACGGAATTTGAAACTCACTGATCTAAAACAAGCCATAGAATTTTGTGTGGCTGTAAATAATCTCATTAAGGGTAAAGCGAGAATTTTAAAGTCGAATAGTTTCTAAAAAAGAAAGTATGACATTCTTTTTGGGACAGGCTAAAAAGGAAAGTAAGATACATAAATTGAGATAGATGGAGTAGATGTTTATCATATGGCCAAATGAAATGCAAGAAACACACCCACCTCCCTCCACCATAGAACATCAAAAAAACATAGAGGAAAAAAGGAAGGGAAACCATAATTGTCCCCGAAGCGGAACCCACATATAAATTAGTGTATACATATGCACTTAGATAGATACAGAAGGCGCAATCGGGGCACTAAGATCATGGGGTGAAGGCACACGATCATTACACGACGGTTAAAGTGCGGAGCTATACTCTAAAGACAGACTCACTAGATTCACTGTCATTGCCTAGAATCCCTTGAAAGTAAACAATGAATTTTGTTTACTAACATTGGAGAAGATCTTTAATAGCCATAGTACAATTAAAGATTGAGGAAGGTAAATGTCCTAAAGTTTTGTTACCTTTACAAATAAGTCCTACTAAAGGGATCTATATCAAAGCCACCCAAAGTCAAAAAACCAATCTTTGCGCGTGTTAAAGTGTCCTATATTGGTTGAGGAATAGGTCGTTGTCTCTTTATATGGTCTTGAGCAATCTTTATGATTAAAAAAAATAGATGGTAATACTTTGTTCATGTAAGATGAACCCTGAGTTAAACACGGTGTGAAAGCACTACCTGATGTGTGTATGCATAAGCCAAAGCCCTTTCCCTTCTCAAGGCAGCCTCCTGCTTGCTTTGGAGGTTTGCTTCAACTTGTTCCCTTGACTGTGTGCTGTCATTCCAAATATCCCCAAATTTCTACAAAATGTAAAATTGAGCCAAAGCCAAAAGGAAGAGGAAACTATGATAGCAGGTACTTAAACTATCCAAATAGAAGCAAATAATCAGAAATAAGTGGAATGACCAAAGCAGCTTTCAAAGTTTGAGGCAGAGAATATTAAAACAAGTTGTCACAGTAATAGCAGATTATTTTGAAACAAGACACAGAAATAAAGGATATATATAACTAGAAACAAATTAAACATCGATATGTCTTAACATAGAAATGCAATCTATTCAATTAGTGTTCAAAGGTATACTCACGGATGCTATCAACTTCTCCTGCTCCTTCTCGTTCTTCTGTTGGAAGAGAGCCATCTTGTCCTCTAACATTCTAATTCTTCTGGTATGAATCTCAGATTGAACACGAGCTACTGTATGCATGTACCTTAAAGCAGAAGTGGCTTGCCGTTTGACAGATTGCCCTTCAACCATTTTCTTCAACCTCACTAGTCCTCTCAAAGCCCTGAATCCCCTCCTAGCCTGTACAAAACGAGGAACGTATAACGTAGTCATCTCATGTAAGCTATTTTAAATGTTCACACTATTCCGACACTGTGACTAATTTCAACAAACTTGTAGAGTTGTTGTAGGATTTCCATTTAGAGAATAGTGAAGACTATATAGTGAGCAGCTCCAGCATTTTCAAACTCTAAAGCTAATCAACGTGTAAGCAAATCTTTCAACCCTCCTGGTATTCTATAAAGAAGAAAACAAAAATCATATAATTGAAAAGAGAAGAGTATTCAGATCGGTAACACAATCATGCAGTTTTAGCCTGTCAACTGATGCATCTGAATAATCTGTAAGTGGAACCAAAAATGTGTCCAAATATGTAGGCAGAATAGATCAAGACCTCCCTGAACTTGACGACTTTTATTCAGTACACACCTAAACTTTATATTGGCCTAATTACCCCCTTAAGTTGGCAATTTAATAGCCTTGACTCCCCTTGGATGTTGATGTGGCAAAGAGCGTGAATACACTCTCTATTCTGCTTTATTAGCTTAAATTACATTACTTGATAGGTACCTTACCATATATCCACGAAAAGCTGTTTCTATCATGATAGCTGCAAACTCTTCCTTCGATTCACCTAATTCACGTGCTGTAACAGCAGTAGCAAGCGCACCAGCGTAGGAATGCTCATTTTGCTCATTCTCGGCTTCCGCGAATCTCATCTGCTCTATAGGAGGAGCGGCTGCAGGATCCGCTGTTGTGGTATGTGCACCGGAAGAATCCAAGTCCGCGTTCTTCTGCTTCTGGAACCATTTTCTAGATTTTTGGTTTTGCTGGTGGAAAAGAAATTTGCACGGTATGTAAAGTAATCCAAAAATAACATACCAAAAGCAGAAATAAGTAGGAATTCAAATCATTCACTACCTTCTCTTTCTTCTTGTTCTTAGTACAAAGAACCTTTTTTACTGCAGAAAAACAGCTTCCCTTTTTCCCCATTCTTTATCCATGCATAAAGAGACGAAGCAAAAAAAAAAACAATCAGTCAATTATGTATTAATCACAAATTATTTTTTGAAAAAGAACATGATCATTCATTGGAAAAATGTCTACTTCACATTAACCATGCATTACAAGGACATCAGAAAAGCAATAAGCCAAAAGCATCAAGAAAACACAAAGCCAAAGAGGAAAGAAAAAATTGATTGATTTATTCCAAATATACTCCACTTAATAACTCAATCCTAACAAATACCTCTGCAAAGTTTGTCTCTTTTCTCTTGACAAAATAATCTGCCTACAACAATAAAGCTGTGTCTGTTAGAATATGATTGTGATGAAAGCTTCAAACATTTGGAAGTAGTGGACTTGTGATAGACAAAACGAAAAAGAGTGGAAGACAAGAATAACAGACATGGGGGGTATTTTGGTATTTTTAGTCTGCCGGCTTTGGAGTTAGTTACACTGCAGATAACTGACTTTCTGTCTTTCGCTTATGTATACATGGTACCCACTATCTGAAATTGTACCTCTTGACACAAGAATTCTTATGCGTCTGACATTGTCTTTTGTAGAATTGGAGTTCATTATCCTTACATTACATTATTGTACGTTATTTACGTCATACCTTTTGAGATGCGATCTTTTTTCGAACCTTATGTAAACTCGGGATGCCGTATGCACCGGGCTGCTATGCACTAATATTAAAGTACTTCATCTAATTTTCCATTTGGAAAAGTGCCTTCAATTTATAAATCAAAAGTATTAAACTCTACTAATTTGGAAGTACAATGAAGTGATGTGACACATTTACATAACTTGGTCTACTCTCTTTTTTTCCAAACTAAGTGATGTGACATACTTGCACACTTACGCGAAGGCTCCCCTTCACATAACTGATAAAGTTGTTATTATATAGGTTCGAGCCGTGGAAACAACATCTGCCAGAAATATAAGGTAAGACTACGTACAATAGACCCTTGTAATCCGGCTCTTCCCGGATCTCATGCATAGCGAAAGCTTAGTGCACTGGGTTACCCTTTTTTATTATTTAAAGAAGTTCCTTTCTATATAAATCTGTTTTCCAAAAATTAATGCCTTTTAATAAGTGAATATTAAAATGATAATTCCAATAAATTGTTTTTAAGTAGATAACAACTAGTACTTATTAGCTAATCAAAGTGCAAACAAGTGACAGACGAGAAGAATGGAACCATAGGCTCCTATGGCTTCCTCAGTCACAGCTTCACTTAGCTTATTGCTAGACAAGAATGCAAATCGACTCCTTACACGCAGAATGTTGATCACCACGTTCATTGAAACAGGTTGACAAGCTACTTTCTTGTTCTAGGACCGGAAGATCCTCTATCTATTAGCATACTCGTAGACCTACGAGATGATGGTTCGAGCAATGCTGGGATCAGGTAAGAACATAGTTGGTTCTTTGGTTGAAAGATTTAGGTATTTTTAAACCAGAAGCTTTTATCAAATGAACAGCATTTGCAAAGACAATTCACATTTCAGCACATATTACAAATGAGTCTGAAGTTTCATGAAGCTGATGT
The DNA here is from genome assembly GCF_000715075.1 of Nicotiana tabacum. Taxonomy (NCBI): domain Eukaryota; kingdom Viridiplantae; phylum Streptophyta; class Magnoliopsida; order Solanales; family Solanaceae; genus Nicotiana; species Nicotiana tabacum. Next base: position 146,640,691 of record NC_134090.1, read on the forward strand.
TTCCTCAGTTTTTGCTCGTTTCGATGGAGGTGAACACAAGTCTCTAACATCTGAGCCGTGATCTTCACAAGTTTCCCTTTCCAGTGAGTTCCCTTCCTTGTTTTTGCCATGTGTAAACTCCCCTGCGGAACTTGAAGCATTGTTCGAACTAAGAGGATCCTGCTCTAGTGCTTCTGATTTATCGTTGGGAGGCAAATGCTTCGTCTTGGTGGATGGTGAAGGATGTTCATCTGTTTTTAGTGATGATGATATCTTTAGATCTTTCCCCATGCCTTTTGTCTTCTCAAACATCATTTCGAGGTATTTACCCTGTTCTTCAATCCGCAACTGCAACTTTCTTTGGATCTGCAGAAAGGGATATGTTCTAATTATACAGATACTTCATAGAATTTTTTTTTAATAACCAAACTTGATCAGAAATATAAGTTATGGAACAAGTATAACTAGAGGTGATTAAGGACTCTAATCAATCCGAAGGAGGTGATCTATTTTCTTCTGATAAACTAGGACCTGTTTACACTAGATTAAATTGCATAATCGAGAGTTCAGTAAGGCAGCACGGCCATAAGGTTGCAGCCCGGTGCACTAAGCTCTTGCTATGTGCGGGGTCCGGGGAAGGGCCGGACCACAAGGGTCTATTGTACGCAGTCTTACCCTACATCACGGCCGTAGGGTTGCATGGAATTTTATTCAAGAAATGACTATGGTTCGACACCCCTTTGTGCTCTCTAAAACCTTCTCATAATTGAAAAGGACGCTTGAATTTGCCTAAGCCTTGGGTGGGTATAGTTACCCGGTATTTTGTGATGATGAGAAGTAGCAAGTACCCGGCAGAATAGTCGATGCGCATGTCAGCTAGCAAGAGCACCACCCTTGTAAGGAAAATTGAAAGGAAGCTAGAAAGGTTCATTTGATCTGTACTCTCTACACACCAATCCACAAGGCTCCCTAAAATGCACAAAAGATAATAAAGGAACCATCTCAAAATTGATAGAGAAGCATTCCTTTCAATTTTGCACTACTAGCCACTGCGATGGTTAGTATCTAAGATTTGACGTTTCGTGAAAATTACATGTCAACTTAGGGGATGATATCAAGTAGTTTCACCAAGTAAAGCTTCTAACAAGTAACTACCAGCCACAGATGTAATATGGATATCTGGTCAGCTGCTATTATCAGTATGCCATGGATAATTGATCAGCTAAAAAAGGTATGGAATAGAGTTAATGACCATGTATCTTTAATTTGATGGAGTTGGAACTCGCCAAGTCTGAGTATAATATTTATAATAAATAACGAACTTCCACTAGTATCTGACATTATATAAATTACGCCGTACTTCTAACAGCAGGATACTATCTGAGGGGATTGTTTAATGTGGTATGTTCTCCCTCACTCCTCAAAGGATTTACACTAGAACATTATCATAACTTACAATTTCAAATACATCGATCTGTTGCTAAAATAGTCATAAACTTGAATTTGCATCTATACACCTGTGTGTGCGAGTTTTTCTGAAAGAAAATTTAGTCTGCGAGAAAGTTGTAGGGAGCCAAAACTGTAATAAAGAGAAGCTCTAAAGTCTCAGCAAAATTAGTATACTCGTTGATTCTCTTTCCCCTCCTCATGGATAATGTAATTATATTCTCAATTATCCAGAAACTTTAACTTATGATTTGGCAAATGACATTAGGTGCAAGAATAGACAGATGAGTAATGCTGGAGCCTTTGATCATTTACATACCTCAAGTTGTTCATGAAGCTGCTTTTGGACTTCCATCTGCATTCTTAGTGCCTCTGTTATCCCCATAGTCCTATAACCAAAATCCAGATAGAGTTTTAACAATTGGCGACCAGAATTAAATTAGAATTTAACTGCTATCAGAATAACTCCCTGTGCTACAGTTTTTGCTCCTTTTATTGGATGCTTCCTAATGGAAAGACATGGACGACGTTTTGCTTATGTGACAGATATCCGAGAAGTTTGATGGCTGCATAACTATAGATACGCATAGTGCGAGGGCAAAGACTTACGCTTTCAGGTCCAAAGATGGCATCTCTGTCACACTGGTGGGCTTCTTTTCCGGTGTTCCTGCAATGAGCAGATTACAATCCATTTTCAATTTTTTCATCTCTCAGAAACTATGACAATATCCATCAGAACAACAGCAAAGTTAACTTAGTTTCTCCAAATTTTATTCACAATCAGGCATTGTCTTGACATGTTCAAGAGAAACTAGAGAGGCAGGAAACACAAGCGTGAGAGATCTAACTACGAGATGTATTTTACAGAAAGACATGAGCCAATAGCTGAAGTAGGAAATGAATTTCAGTGCTCAAACAAATACATGAATGTTACACGACACGAGCACGTCGATGGATGTAAAAGTTTATCAAGAAATCAGAGAGTAATTTCTACCTTCCGATGGTTCTGGTTTGTATCTGGCAGTTCTATATTTCTGAAATTCAAAACGAAATACATATTGTAAATAAATTATCACCCCTCACATGCAGTACAAAAGAGGTTAATGAGGAGGATTACTATACCTGCAAGTGGCTTTTGACATGATAGATGGTTAGGCCTTCAACATTCATGAGCTTCAAGACACCCTTTGGTGTAGCTTCTGTAAAATCAAGTCATTTATCAGATATAATAATGTTAACCTGAACTCTTACTTTTGTTAACCACTAACAAAAAGAAGAAAGAAACTTAGAAACAAAGAGGTCACGCACTTTCGCTACCGCCAAGCTTACTGACAGCTTCTACAAAGACTTCATGAAGCTCAGGTGTCCAACGCATACGAGATTTCGTCAACGCTGTGGAAGATGACGGGCTACCAACTGGGAAACTTTGCTCGCAAGGTGCAATAGGAGTAGGTTGGGGCCGACAAGCAAGGACTTCAGATGCTCCAAGCAGCTACGAAAATTAGAAATCAAAGTCAAATAAAAGCAGAAAGGAAACAAGGACATACATAATATCATGCTAATAATAAGAGTTAATTGGAAATAAAGGACTAAACCTATGAATGGTTTCTAAACTAGTCCCACTAATAGAGTGGCCAAAGGGAACACTACCGAGACAGCTCAAAGAAGTGAAATACACATCTTTTTCACTCTGAAAGTCGTAAGTGTATATATACTCAATCTAACTTAAATTTAAATCTGTTTGTGTAACAACGATTATGAATTTTATTTCATGTACATAGAGCACAAAGAGAGGAATAGGCAGAATGACACCCCAATGTACAAGAATATGCATCCGAAAGGTTAAGCTTGGGAACCTAACCCCTTTTGCTTTTGGCAATGTTACCTTGCTAAAAGCGGGTGTCAACAAGCATCTCCTACACAGCTCGACATAACAGAGGAACAAAGTAATGAAATGGAACAGAAAGCACAAAGAAAGGGGAGTAAGGACAGGTTATGACAAAAAATGTTAAGATGGAACAAGAACTGAACTAAATCTACATTGACTGCTGTTATTCCAAGAATAAGCTGAATTAGCGTTTCCCGAGAATAAGTCCAACATCTGAAAGCATGTAACATAATATTATTAAAAAAAGATGCAATAATTTTCCGCAAAGGAACATACATTGAAGACCATAACCTCTAGTCAGCATAAAAGCACGTCAGATATGGAACATTAGCACTAAAGGTTAGAGAACAAACCTTAGGTTCTGAATCTGGAGGATTGACATCAACAAGAATATTGCTCCAGCTCGAATGCAAAACATCATCATCATTAATTAGCTGATCAGCCCACTCCTGCCAATCAGATCTCTTAGCATGGTCATCAGATGCCATGACAACTGGAAGGTTTTCCACTCGGCCATTCTGAACAGGAACATTCGTAGGAAAATTGGTGAAGTCATGATATGCATCTTTGCCCCAGGAATTACTGCTGTTCCCAATAGGGTAATTATCCAATGATGTCGAATGCATACATAAGAGTGAAGATTGGCAGGTCGCTGCAGAAGCTTCACTTGAAATAAATGCATAGTTATGTTGCCTATTTTCTTGAGAAGAGGTAGGAGAAAAGTGAAAATCTTTCTGTGGTCCAGAAGAGGAAGATAATAGATGCCCTACTGTTCCACTCCTAGATGCTGATGGGATTGCCTGTGAGGAAATGAGGTTTGCGGTTCGCTCCTTTTCTGTGAACACATACAGAGAATCTGGCAATTTCAGATACTTCTCTTCCAATGACGGCAAAATGGATAAAGATGTTGACATAGCTCCAGAGACACCCATGTTGCTGTGTTGTGCTTCACTAGATCTTTGAATACATAATGTACGGCGCATGTCCATTTTTTTCCATAAATTGAATTAAAAACTTTAAGATTAACAAAACGGTTTCAACCCATAGTCAAAAAACGAATTCTAAAATGACAGTTCTCAACCTTGAACACCGTATATCTGTGGCCAGAAAAGACAAAGCTTATATCAGTGAAATTGGAGTATGACTGAAACTGATGAAAAATTATAAAAATCACATGCTTATTAATTAAAGAATTTCACACGCTTTACTCCATTGGTCCCAATCAATTTAACATAAATTAACTTCTACGGACAAACTTTGATACCATGAACACTTATTTTCTTTAAAATTTAAGATCTTCATAACTCAAGGGCGTGTTTATTTTAGACACAAAATGATGAACTCATGTTAAGAAAAGTAACTAGTGCGTCAACAAGAACTACAAATCTCAATTCCAAACTAGTCGAGATCAGCTATATGAATCCTCAATATCAATTCCACTCGAGTTGGACCCTTTTTTTCGTGTTACTACTCTACATTGTTTACTGATATACAAATCCTAAACAAGCAAGTTAACTAGTAACCTAGCCAAAAATTAAAAAAGAAAAAAAAAAGAACTATATCACTAATACCACCTTTCAATAATCAATCAATACCACCCACCTCCATCAACAAAACCAGAAAAGGAAAAAAATAATAATGGCCTTTTCACTTCAAAGAATACTGCAAAATGAAGTTGCTCCACCCCACCCTCTACAACCCCCCCCCCCCCTCCCCAAAAAAAAACCCAAATTACCGATCATAAGTTCTATCGCCTAAAGATATCAACTTGGTTACTAAAAACCAAAAGAAATAAACAGAAAAAAGGAGACAAAGAATCAACTTGAGGCTCCCCAAGAAACATATGATCAAACAAAATCCAAACTTCAAAGGCCACCAAAAGAAGTCGCAAACTTTTTTTCTGAAAATCATCAACAACCCAGTTCGATTAAGGCAAATTTAAATCATACCAGCGCAACAGAAAAAAAAACAACAAAATAGACTCTATAAGCAAAATTCTTTTTTAATTTTCCTCGCCATATTTCTCACCTCCTCCAACTCGCACCTTGTACCCATCCCCTCCACCCCCCTCCCACACCTATCCCACCCCACCCTCCCCCAACCCCACCCCCAACACACCTGCCCATCTCCTCCACCCTGCTAAATTATACTATAACTTTTATTAAAAAAATTCACTCACCTAACCAAGCACTAAAACAAATTTTTCGGAAAAAAAAATTTCACTCATCAACCAAATACAAAAAAAAAATGATAAAACAAAAACCAAATACACCCTTAATCTAATACTAAAAGTTGTTTTTATACATTAAAAAATTATTTTTAACGTGATACAACATCAACAATGTCTCAATCTCTAGCAATTTGGGAGCATCATAATAGTTTCTTTTTTAACCAAATACATAAAGGAAAGTTTTGCCAAATTTTTAAAAAATAATAGAAATTGCACCACAAAGAAATATTTTTTCTTTCATTGTGCTTTATTTTACATTAAGTTTGCATAGTTCCAAGAGATTATTATCTCAAATAATTATGAAAACAAACTATTTCACAAAAATTGTGATTTAACTTTCATTTCATTTTCTTATATCTCTTTATTGATCATGAATTCATGCTATGAATTAGACTCATATTTATTTCAATATTTGAAATACATTTACAAAAGAGAATTTAGGAAATATTTATTGATTTTAATATAAGTATATTGTCACACCTCCTTTTTGCGCGCCTACCCCGAAGGATAAATGCGTGAGAGAGTTTTTTCAATTTAAGTGACAATATTCGAAATGAGATTATTTATTCATTTCAGAGTCGCCACTTGGGAAAGGTTTGGCTTTTGGTGTCCCAAGTCACCAGTTTATCTTGAATCCCAATTCGAGGAAAATATTTGACTTTCCAAATGAAGTCTGCGAACCAGAAATTCTAAGTAAGGAATTCTGTTGACCCAAGGGAAGGTGTTAGGCACCCCGAATCCCGTGGTTCTAGCACGGTCGCTTAAATTGTTATAATGGCTAAATATCTGATTTTAATACATGTTATAACTTGTGTGCTTTTATTAAGTTTAAACCGCTTGTATTATTATTTATTTTTTATGGAATTGCAACGTCGTGAAAATGCATCTCGGACCACGTCACAATCAATGCGCCCGTGGTTGCTAATACATTCCGACTCCGTTGAGATTTGGATTTGGACCACATAAATTCGCACCCGAATTTAAGAATGTAATTTAATTAGAATGCGTGCCTAAAACGACTAGTGCGTGGTTATTTTTGGAAAAAGCCGTGAATTTCGCTAAGCGGCCGATCCCGAGTTCTAAGTAATTAATACATACATTTGTGAGGGCCCCGCAATCTATACGTTTTACTGGGCGAGGCTCATCTCATTTATTTTGACAATGGTCAATCCTAAAATGACTACATTTTCTATTAAAATTAGTCTCTAAAATAAAGAAAGAAAAACCTAATTAATTAAGAGCTTTCAAGAAAAAGAAAACGTAACATACTAATTGCTAGATTAAGACAAATATTAATGGAAAGGAATTTTACTAAAAAAAATCAAAATTATAAATAAAATAAGAAATTTGATAACTAATATTCAAAAGAAATCAAATATAGCTAGATTGAAGCTCGCATTGTAATATAAAAAAACTATTGGAATTAATTATTCACAAACATTTGAAACTAGATTTAACCATAATTACTAAAGCTTACTAGAAAGTTTATTAAACTTAAACATTATCTAGTCTTGTTTGGCCTTAACTAAATTGAGCTACCCATTCATGATTAACCTACTGTTAACCATATTAAAACCTTCATAGCTAGTGAATTAACCCGGTTTGCCAAGCTGATTCACTAAAGACCAACTTATGTTATTTTCCTCTTATTCCAATTATTAAACAGTAATACATGAAATAGCCTAAATACAATCAGTAAAAGAGACGAAGAAAAAGCGAAATTAAAACTTCAAAGTTCCATTCTTCATATGTATTCATGCTTTCACATTTTCCAGCTTACAATATCGACAAGGTTACAGCCATGTACCTGGTATTGAATACAAGAGAAGAGGAAGATGAGAATCAGCAGCAGTAGTAACAATACAGCACAACAACAAACAGTCCAACAACAAAGGAATAGACCAGTAACAGAGTTGCGAACCGGTGGAGTAGTAGCCCAAGAAAGAAGCTTCAAGCTTCGATGAAAAACAATAGCAATTAATGCTGATTTCAAACAATGAAGGAAAGTAGAAGATTTTTTCTTCAATTTTTGTTCTCTCTCACCCCTGTCCTCCTTTTTTTTCTTTCTAAGTGTTAAATGAGTCCTTTTATACCCAAAGCAAGACTACCTTTTTCTTTTTTTACCTCTTTTCTTTTTCCCCAATATTCTTCTACTATGTATAATAACTTTTTATTATTACCTATACTATTTCTGATTTTTACTTAAGTAAAAGTAGTCAACACGGACCCCATGGTTCCCCTCTTTTTGAATGGTCAAAGAAGACATCATCATTAACCCCCTCTTTTTACTTTACATCATTATGTTTTGTCCTCCACTACCATATGTCTTGTCCCCCACTATAATATTTTAATATTATTAATGCCTAGTGGACGGAGCACTTCAAATTAAATAAATCTGCAATTGATTAATTCCCGTATTGCCTCTGTGAGCACGTGATTTTTGTTTACGCGACAATCACTCCAAAAGAAATCAAAATAATAACAAATGGTCCTGCTGTACAATTTTTGGAATTTACGTGGCATTTTTGGTAGTTTATTTGTGGTTTTGTCCATTCTCATTTAGTCTTATCAAACAAAAATATAAAAAATATGTCGTGTGTAGTTAAATCATATTTCGGTTATTAAAAGGGAAATCATAAAATATGCAGTTGTTATTCTATTTGTCGTCCTTGAGTGATTTTATTTTTATTGAATATTAATATGTGTGATAGTTGTTTAAGAATTGTATAGTTTTTGTTTTACAATTTAGGTAGGATTTTTAGAAATTAAAGAAGAAAACGAAAGGGGTTTCCGGATTGGGCCAGTTTTAACTAAATAAGAACAGGCCCAAACCCAAGATAACCCAGTCCAAATTCTCTTTTGCCCGGTCCAATTGAGCTGGCCACACGACCATCCAAACGACGTCGTTGTGCCACCTTCAATCTGGACCGTTAATCTCACTAGATTGACGGTCCAGATCACTCACCCATAACCCCATACCCGACCCGTTACCCGGACCAACCCCGACCCCAATACTAAACCAAACGACACCGTTTGATTAACCCTCAGATCCAGGCCATTGATTTCGACTGATCTAACGGCCAAGATCAAACCGTCCATCCCGTATATAAACCCTCATCTCGTACCCCGCCCCCTATCCAAGCACCCCTCACTCATCCTCATCTCCCTCACCAAACCCCAAACCCCACGGAACCCTAGCGTCGCCCCCCTTTCCCCTCACCATAAACCCGGCGGCAAGGACGCCGGTGACCACCATCTTAACACCCTAGGACCACCTCGACCCCCTGAAAATAGATCCACTAACCGTGGGTCTCGAATCCTCCCCCACCTTCTCGAATCTTCATTTGAAGATTCGATTCGGACCTCGACCTACACCAAACCACCCCAAATCCATGCCAGGCACTCCCCTGACCTCCCCCATGACCAAACCAGGTTTGGTTTGGTCCGAATCCAACCAGGACCACCTGAATCCCAAATCTGCCTTTAGGAACCCTAGAAGTCTTGAGTTCGATTTGTGTCCGTTTGAACCAGAAGATTAGGGTCTAATGGACCTTAATCGAAGTGTTCTCAGTTGAGAACACTTCGATTAAAGTCCGTTCAACCGCAAGAAAGGTTGATTCAAATCTGGGCTAGGGCTTTCTGATTTTTCAAGCCTTTAAGGTATTTTGTTTTCTTTTTCTTTGTCAGTTCATTTTATTGTTGTTATAGTTAAATGTCGGTTCATATGGCCAAATATTTTAGTTGAGTTATTTTGAATTCTTGTCGACTGTCCCGTCCATTTTGCCCAGACTTCTGTATTTGGTCAAGTTTTTCTTTATTTATTGATCGTGTGTATGTGTGTAAACTGTACAATCGACTGAAATTGAATTTGGTCGATTAATTAGTTTCCAGGGCAATTTTGTTTGTTTAGTACAATTTGAATCACATTTTAATACTGTTGGATTCTGATCATTGGCTTCGATTGTATGTGTTGTGATTCGCGTAGTCGAGTCGATATATGTCGTCGATTAGTTCAGCTTTGAATGGTAATAATCTGATTCATGTTATTGGTTTTTCTGCTGAAGTTTTGTTTGAATCCAATTAGGAACTAAGTATTGCTTCTTGTTAGTTGTTCAATTTGAATCAGAAACATTTATGGGTTGGGTTATAGTTTCAGTTCAGGTTTGAGTTTTGAATTGATGGCTTGTGTATTCTTGGGCAGCATGTGCATTATAGTTTCTTTTATTAATTAGAGCAAATGGGACAGCATGTGCTGCCAGGGCATATGCAGGCTGCCCATACTCTTGTTTTAGCTTAATAAAAGAGAAACCCATTTTAATAATGAAAAGAGTTGTTGTCAGGGGAATCTCATGGGAGGGGTTTTATTTTAATGGTTGAGTGGAAAAACAGCAGGGGATTGGGAGGGAATTTGAATGGTTTTACAGGTTGTAGATTGGGCTGAGGAAGGTTATAAAAGAGAAGGGTCTCGATTAGTTAGGGAGGGTTTTTTTCAGACATAAAGACAGTCTTTAAAAAGAGAAAAATTCAGTTTTTGATTGGCAACATAATTCCATCAGGCTTTGGTTTAGTTTGAAGTCTCAGTAGTTGATACTGTTTCTTTTCTTGGTTTGACTCCAATTCATTGAAACTTTCTCTGCAATCTACTGCTCCAACCTTGGTTCGAGTTCGAGTCCATTTTGAGTTTCGCATGCTATTTGTTGCTACCTGGTTTTTCACAAATCTTTCGGGTTTTGTTTGAGTTGTTCCTGGGCACTTTGTTACTGTCACTGGCTGCTGAATTTGTTGTGTTGCTGCCTTTCCTGTTTGCTGCTGCTGCTGATTTTCTCTGCCTTCTGTTTTCTCCCTTTGTATTCAACATCCAGGTACACGCTTCTGAAACTATGGATTGATGTACGTTTGAATTGGAAGTTGAGTCGAAGTAAACAAAGAAATGAATTGTTCACCTACTTTCACAATACTTGTGTTTCAAATGTAGCAATAGGATTAAAATGATTCATTTGGTTCGTATTTGCTTGGACTCATTCTATTCGCATTTCTTTTTTTTTGTATAAATTGGGGCGTACCTGAACCAATATGGACTGTTAAGTAGTATGTTGTTATATTGTTTAGACATATTTCCATGTGTTTTAGCAATTTAGTTTGTTTGGTGATGATAACATAATACAGAATATTAGCAGGCATTTGTATGTATCCCGTTGGATCTTTGAACTGTTTTACCATGGCTCGATTCAGTTTGATTTCAACGCATATGTCAAGCAATTTCATATCACGTTAGTTAGTGCTAATGGATTAACCATTTAATGTCAACTCTCTCGTTTGAATTCCTTGTTTCAATATAGGTTTAATAGTGTAGTTTAATAATTAATGTTAGCGTCGGCTCACCGTGTAAATAAAGCGGCTATTAACTCTATAGAATCGGCAGGTTTTTACATATTAGGAAATACGAATCGATGGTGCGGGTTTTAAGAGCTTTAATCTAATAAACGTGAATCCAGCATGATGGTTAAAATTTAGATCTAATAAACTCTCGAATAAGCATTAAGGCTAAGGTTGATGTTATTTTGACTAGTAAAAAAAAATTATTGGTCTACTCACATAGTTATGCGGAATTAACCTAGTTATATGATAATTAATCTTCTTTGATTACATTATTTTGTCAAGTTTTGTATTTATTTATAATTTCAAATTTTAAGTAATTTTCTTGTCTGTCTTAATCTAGTACGTAATATGTTATGCTTGTAACATGTAGCTAAGTAAGATTTTTTTTTTTCTCTTCTTATTTTTAGAAATGAAATTAATAGAAATGTAGTAATTTTAGAATATCCTTAAAATAAATGAGATGAGCCTCGCCAAACAAAACGCAAATCGCGGGGCCCTCAATGATCGATCATAATAAATACTTAGAATTTGGGAATGACTGTTTAGTGAATTCCACTGTCTTCCTCAAAGATAATAACGCGTTAGACTCTTTAGGCGCGACTTAATCAAATTATATTCTTAAATTCGAGTGCGCATTTATGTGACCCAAATTCAAATCTCAACGGAGTTGAAGTGTGTTAACAACTACGGGTGCATTGATTGTGACGTGGTTCGAGAGGCATTTTCACGACGTTGCAATTCTATAAAAATAAAGGATAATAATAAAAGCGGTTTTAAATTTAATAAAAGCACATAAGTCACAACATGTATTTAAATCAGATATTTAGCCATTATAACAATTTAAGCGACCGTGCTAGAACCACGGGATTCGAGGGTGCCTAACACCTTCCCTCGGGTCAATAGAATTCCTTACTTAGAATTTCTGGTTCGCAGACTTCATTTGGAAAAGTCGAATATTTTCCTCGATTCGGGATTCAAGATAAATCGGTGACTTGGGACACCAAAAGCCAAACCTTTCCCAAGTGGCGACTCTGAATTAAATAAATAATCCCATTTCGAATATTGTCACTTAAATTGGAAAAACTCTCTCGCGCATTTAACCCTTCGGGGTGGGCGCGCAAAAAGGAGGTGTGACAGCTCTGGCGACTTTGCTGGGGACAGAACCCAAAACCTCTGGTTCAGGGTTCAAGAATTCGAGCTTAGAATAATTGTTAAATTTGGCTTTATTATCTGATATTTATTACATGTTTTGGCATAACGTGCTAAATGTTGTTTTTACCGCTTTGATATTATCTGAACTGTATATAAACTGTGCCGAAACCCTTCTCTTCTTACCTCCGGGGAGAAGCTCGCTGGTCGAGACTCCCTATTCTGTTAGTGCCAATACCTGAAATAAGAAAGAGGTCGGACAAGTTACAAAGCCGGACGATCTCGCGGGTCCTCGGTACGTAGCCCCCTCCTCGACTCGAGTTGTCCGCTCGGGTACACAGTCTAGAACATATACCCAGGTTATAAACCTAGTATAACGAAACCTCATGCCGGATCCCTAGTAGGAACGCTTATTTGCATCATGTTGCATTTGACATAGGGGACTCAACACAGGGGTTGGGTCCGTCTAGGACAGGCAACCTGAAATGAAAAGACCATCCTGCTGCATCCCGTTTGTTTTGCGCGTTTATTTGCTTCAGATCTGCATGCTGACCGGTTTCTAAAAAAAACTTTAAAAAAAAATAGCAACGTAGGGAGATAATTACTTATTTTTGGAAAAAATAAAACCAATATCCAAGTAGTGTCAAAACCTCCCCGGAATTTTCTAAAAAAAAAAGAAAAGAAATGAAAACAAAAATTGTCTTTTAGTTTGATCCATTAAAGAAAAAACAAAAAAAAAGAAAAATTCCTTTTAATCACTTTCAAAATCCAAAAAATGTATTTATTTAAAAGTTAAAAAAGAAAGGAAAATTCAGAATTCAAAAAAAATATTGTTTCATTTGTAGTAAAAAAAATCGAAATTCAAAAAAAAGAGTAAAAAAGAAGTTCAAAACTCAAATATTTCGTTAGTATTCGTCCCTTTTCAAAAAATAAAAATAAAAATATCTATAAAATAGTTTTCCTCCTTTTCTTTAAAAGATTTCATTCATAAAAGGGTTTAGTTTGTTTCCCCTATTTCTGATCGGACCGAACTACGCCGGTTTGATTCTCACCGGGTGTGAGATACGTAGGCAACCCTCATCCGGTCCAACCCCACCTTTTGCTAAGATAGCCAAAAAACCAATAAATAAATTAAAAAAAAATGTGTCAAATTTTAATAAATAAGTCGGGTGATGCTGTTTTGTCATAAATAGCCGAATGTTCCCGAAAGGGACGCCGGAAGGCTGACTTTGCATAAACAGCCACCTTTTGGGTCATGTTTAGGATTTTTGTCCAGTTGACCCACACAGCCTTAAAATCTTCATCCCCGAAGTGCTGAAAGTGTCGTGTTCGAAAATCTGATCTTTTTTTTTTAGAAAAATAGTCAAAATATTTTTTTAAAGTCACCTTAATAAATGTGCAGGATGAGCACGATGCAAAATGAACACTTTTCGATAATGACTAAAATCCCTGTCAAGTTACGGCTATGGTGGAATGATCTAGGTGCTGAAGGGCAAGATGAGGTCAAGAAATATCTGAAAGGTCTCGTGGGTTTATTGGAAATCCAGCCTCGGGGAGATATCATAAGAGCTTTGGTCACCTACTGGACCCAGCGCACAATGTTTTCCACTTCTCCAATTTTGAACTCACCCCGTCTCTGGAAGAAATGGCTGGGTACATCGGAAATGCTGAACTTCCATTAAGGCAAAGATACCTGGTCGCCCCGAGAGCTGTCACGGTGCATCGATTCCTAGACTCACTAAAAATACCCAGGACGGTCCGCAACCCAGATTTGGCCGCCGGCTTTTGTAATCCATGCTTCGCATACGACAGGTATGGTCATGTAGGAGGATTCAACAATCCGATTAACAAGCTATGCAGCAAAGGTAGTCGTCAGAAGTGGGATAAGCACAGACGGGTGGCTTTCATGATAACATTTTTGGGCCTTTTGGTATTTCCAAGGAAAGATGGGAACATTGATCTGAAAATATCCGGGGTAGTCAGTACTTTGCTCCCTCAGAATGATAGCACTCTTGCGCCTATGGTGGTATCTGATATCTTTCGAGCTCTCACATCCTGCAAAGCCGGGGGGAATTTCTTCGAAGGTTGTAACTTGCTGCTACAAATATGGATGACTGAACATCTCTGCCATCGTTCCGAGTTTTTGAGCCATGGTTCCTCGGAGAAAACTTGCATAGAAGAGTTTTACACGAGAACCAAAGAGATCAGTCTGCCCAAAGGAGTTATGTCATGGACTTCATTCCTTCAAGCTCTCACTGCCAGCCAAATACAGTGGACACTGGGATGGTTGCCTGTAGATGAGGTCATGTATATGCCAGCAACTAGAACTCACTTTCTACTGATGGGACTTAAGAGCATTCAACCTTACGCGCCCTGCCGAGTCTTGAGACAATTCGGAAGATACCAGATAGTACCACAGGAGGAAGATCTTAGTACTCAAACAGTTGAGATAAGCCCTGACGGACAATTTCCTGAAGCAAAAATCCGCCAGATCTGGAATGAATGTCAATATTTGAAAGCAGATACTTGTGTGCAGGATCGGGCCAAAGGTGAGATGGCACCAGGTTACCTTGCATGGTACAGAAGAGAACTTGAACACGAAAGGCTGACTAAGAGACCTCACATCCGATGCTTCGCCGAGTCGTCGCAAAAGCAGTGGGATTGGTTGGAAAAAGAAAGAGGTTATCGTGCCGAAATCGGCAAATTGAAGCAACAGGTTGAAGGCCTGAAATATGAGCACAACGTGCAAGTTGCTACCGATCTGGGAGAAAAGAACAGGTTGACTTAGGAAAATGAGATGCTCAGGGCCCAGATCAAACATATGAAGATAGATGCTGATAACCAGCCAAGGAGCCGGTCGGATGAACGATTGATAAAAGCTTTAAGGACGGAAATTGGGGAGCGCCGGAATGAGTCAGAAAATACCATAGCATGGCTCGAAGCACACTAGGCAAGAAGGACAGAAAAACATAACCGACACTTGTGACAATTGGAAAAGGATCACGAGCGAACTATTGCCAATCTAAAGGAAAAGGTGGACAGAGCGTTTGAACAAATCCGAACCCTGGGAGTCGAAAACAAACATTGCCGCAAGCTTTTAGCCCAGATGGAAGTGGAAATTCAGCAGTGGCAAAATCTATGCATCCAGGATTCTCGGGTTATGACAGCCCGTAATGATCAAATAGAACGCTTACTTAAAGAAAAGAGGCAAACCAGGGATAAGATCAGGACCATTGCCCACGCCATCATCAGACGGTGTCTACGATGTGAAAACATTACCAACATTACCGTTCTTTCGACAGTGATGGTTTATGTCAAGCAGACCATACATGAGTTGGAACAACTTGAAAGGGATCTCACACCCAGGACCGCGGCGAGGCCGAACGATGCCCCGCGGGCACCAGTTTTCGAAACCTTAATGCATTCATAGGTCGAGTCTGTATCTTAGCATCTTCTGTCCGTCTTTTGCATCAAGGTGTATTAGTCTATTTGAGTCTGTACTATTTTCAATGCTTGTTATTTTCCTTTTTAAAGAATGTTAGTTTGTAATAGATTGTTCAGGAATAAAATGTGTGCTCCTTTTACACTCATCTATTTCGAACTACGTAATGATCTGATTCACGTGGCGTCATGATACGTAGGCAATCCTCATCGGATCCGATCACATTTTTTTTACTGCAAATAATGAAAGAAAAATATAATAATAATAAAAATAATAAAGGGAAGCCTAAAAGAAGCCGGAATGATGCATGCCTTCGCTGCAAACATGTAGGAATTCATTTAACTGTATAGGTGCATCATGCCCCAACGTGAGATTACCTATCTGTTATTTGTTTCGAACTAACCATTCGTTTGTCGTTGAGTCTTTCCAGGTTTTAGAAAAGGCGGTTGGTTTGGTGAAAGCCTGGCCTCACATTCATACTTCACGAGGTCGAAAGGGGTTGTTCAATTACCTGTTGATAAGTCAAGAGGCGGTACTCACACTTACTTCACAAGATCAAAGGGAAGCATAGAAATGTCTTCAGAAATTCCTTTGCCGACAGTTCCTGTTTCCGAGGAAAGTTCGATCTCGGCCGTCTTCACGCCCGAATCCGCAACTACGGAGGAAAATAGAATCCTGCGACTCCGCATGTTGGAAATGCTGGATGACTGGAATAACGGGAAAGAGCCACCAAGTGTTATGCGTGGATTCCCTGAGTTGTTCTCCAGGACAAGTGGGACTTCTAATGTCCCCATAAGCTATTCGGCTACCCCATTCGGGTATCCATCCATTTCGGCCTTCTCTGCTGGATCGCCCTCTAATTCTTATCCCCAGGTGTCAACAACGGATGCAAATACAAAGATCTTTACTGCACCTCCCTGTCCGATCATGGCACAACCTGCTACACACAAGCCAAATTTTGACTCATCCTCATTTACATTCCAAGCACCATCTTTCTCAATGGAACCAACTTGGTTCGCCACCAGCACTCATCCTCCACAGCCTCAATGCGAGTTTGCACCTGGGCAGGATTAGAACCCCAAAATTGCTGAACAAGATGAGATGGCCAAAAGAATGAGAAGCCTTGAGCAGAGTTTGAAAAACATGCAAGGTCTCAGCGGACAGAAGAGCGTCTCCTATACCGACCTATGCATGTTCCCTCATGTGCACCTACCCGTGGGTTTCAAGACCCCAAAGTTTGAGAAGTACGACGGGCACGGCGACCCCATTGCTCATCTCAAGAAATATTGCAACAAATTGCGGGGAGCCAGCGGAAAAGAGGAATTGCTAATGGCATACTTTGGGGAAAGTCTGGTAGGAATAGCCTCAGAATGGTATATGGACCAAGACATATCTCGCTGGCATATATGGGATGATCTTGCCAGAGATTTTTTGAGACAATTCCAGTATAACATCGACATTGCACCAGACCGAAATTCTCTATCAAACTTGAAGAATAAACCGTCGAAATTTTTTAGAGAATATGCTATCAAATGGCGTGAGCAGGCATCGAGGGTAAAACCTCCCATGGACAAGATAGAAATGGTCACAACTTTTCTCCAGGCTCAAGAATCAGACTATTTCCAGAATATGATGTCAGCCATGGGAAAGCCTTTCGCGGAAGCAATCAAGATAGGGGAGATGGTGGAGAACGGTTTGAAAATGGGTAGAATCTTAAGTCAGGCAGCCATAAGGGCAACCTCCTAAGCCGTCCAAAGAGGGTCTGGAGGAATGGCAAGAGGAAAGAAAAAGGAAGAAACGTCCATGGCAGCATCGGAAGCAAGGGAATATCGTAATCCCAGGCCCCGTTTTCCAGAGAGAACCCCACAACACTACTACCCCCACCAAAATGTGACATATGCTCCTCAACCCTACATGGTCATGAATACCCAGCCCTATGTCCATCCGCAGCAGCAACCCAAATGAGGCCAAGCTCCACCTCCCAGAAATCAGTCTCCTTACCGCAACCACTATAATCCCCAGCCTCCTCAAAATAACTTTTGCCCTCAGGAACCACCGAGAAGACGGACTTTCACACCCATCGGTGAACCATACTCTACTTTGTTCCCGAAGCTAGTCCAGTTGGGTTTCCTGCAGCCAGTCCCTCAAATAAGGCACAATCCGGCATCACCTTCTTACAAAGCCGGTGTTAGGTGCGCCTATCATTCACGAGCAGAAGGGCACGATACAAATGACTGCTGGGCTTTGAGAAGGGTAGTCGATAATTTAATAGAGCAGGGGAAAATAGTACTAAGGGACGAGGAGGTCCCAAACGTGATTAACAATTCGTTGCCAGCTCACAATAACGGGCCGCTGATCGGAATGATTTGCAAGGACAAAGAATTTGATCCCGCTTTAAAAGCCATAATCGCCATCGTCGACGCAAGGAAAAAGCCTGAAACAGCCCCGAAGCTAGAAAAAGGGGAAAAGAAGGTCAGTACTGTCAAGGGCGAGCCCGAAAAGAAGGTGGAGGAAAAGACGGTGCCTGTGAAGAATGGAGTTCTTTACGTCCTACGAGGTCGAGCAGAGAAGCCGCAGAGTTTCGAAGTCAAAAGGGCAAAACCAATGTACGTACCAAAATGGGCCTATGTGGTCCGGGGGACGATTCAACCACCTCGGCTGAATGAGCCAGTGGTTATCGGACGCGTGCCACAGAAGCCGATGACAAACCCGTCCACAGTACCGTGGAACTATCAGAGAACGTTGGTTACGTACAAAGGTAGAGAAGTCACGGGAGAACTTCCGAAAAATACCTTTATTGGAAGGTATTCGAACGCTCAAGAGTTAAATAGTGCCACACGGAGAAGCTTCCCCACCAAAGAAGCCTGTAAGCATTGAAGAAGCGGAAGTTTTCTTCCGAAAAATGAAAATGCCGGACTACGAGGTGGTAGATCAACTGCGCAAGTTCCCTGAGCAAGTGTCCATGCTATCTCTGCTAATGAGGTCGGCCGAGTACCAAAAGATCTTACTCAAGACCCTGAACGAAGCATACGTGCCAGTTGAAACCTCAGTCGAACAACTGGAACGAATGACGGAGAGGTTCTTCGCCGTTAACCAGGTTTCTTTTAGCAAGAATGACTTACCTCCAGAGGGAGCGGCTCACAACAAAGCCTTGCATCTGACAGTTAAATGCGAAGACTACTACGTCAAGCGGGTAATGTTGGATGGAGGTTCAGGTGTTGACATTTGTCCGCTCTCCATGCTACAGAGAATGGAAATTGGGACCGGAAGAATCCGCCCCAATAATGTCTGCGTAAAGGCTTTTGATGGTGTCAAGAGGGACACCCTCGGGGAAATAGATTTGGTGTTGACTATAGGACCAGTGGAGTTTGAAATAACTTTCCAGGTGCTTGACATGGATACATCCTACAATTTTCTCCTCGGCAGACCTTGGATTCATGCGGCAGGGGCTGTACCTTCCACTCTTCACCAATTGGTGAAGTTTGAGTACGAAGACCAGGAAATTGTAGTCCACGGAGAAGACGAACAGTCTATTTATCGGGACCCATCCATCCCATAGCTTGAACCAAGGGAAGGGAGCGAGCACACGGTTTATCAAGCTTTCGAAGTTGTGCTAGCAGAGCAGTATGAAGAGGGAAGACCTTGCCCCCAACCTTTCTTGTCTAACGCCTCGATCATGGTGGCTAAAGAGATGATCCGGCATGGATTCAGGCCAGGGAAAGGGCTAGGACGAACATTGCAAGGAATAACGGAACCCATCACCTTGCCTTCCGCCAAGAAGCTTTTTGGGATAGGTTTTTAACCCACTCCAGAAGATGAAGAGTGGGCAAAGAAGAGGGAAAATGAGGGTTGGAAACTGCCTCGGCCATTGCCGGATTTATATAAAACTTTCGTTGGACCAAAATACACTGAAGAAGAAGACGATGAGGTTTTCACGGCCGAGGAAATCGAGGAGATATGTGGGGCGATGAGAGAAATGCTCTACGAAGCTCACATGGTTCAACCAGGAGAAGGCACAAGCACCGCTGAGATGCTATATGTGGGGCCAAACGCCAAGCTTCGAAACTGGGAGGCCACGCCATTCCCTACTAGACAGAAGTCCGGGTAGACCTGTCCTGCCACCTTTCCTGTATCACGAGTTATCCCCAGGATATAACTTGGATGTTTTTCCCTTCATTTGTTGTTTTGAATTCCCGAGTTATAAACATTGTTATCTTCCAAATTCCAAGAAAATAAAAATCATTGTTTTCCCATTTTTTTCCTTTGTTCTGATTTTGTTATTTTTCCTTTATCTTTTCTTTCAGTTATAATAATGCGGCTTTAAATAATATGACATGCTTGCGGACTTCACGCCCAGATCACAACGAGCTATTTAATTGTGAAATAATGAACCAAGAACCAGAATATGACGAAGAAGAGGCATTTAGGGAAATAAACCGAGAATTGGAACACTTTGAGAATAAACCTAAGCCAAATCTGAATGACACCAAACCGGTTAATTTGGGAACTCCTGAAGAAATCCGAGAGACCAAAATAAGCATCCACACGGACAAGAAAATGCGAGACACGATAATTCAACTCCTTTTTGAATTTAAAGATGTGTTTGCTTGGTCATACGATGACATGCCAGGATTAGGTGTTGATCTAGTGGTTCATAAATTACCAATTCACCTTGATTGTCCTCCAGTTCAACAAAAGCAAAGAAAGTTCAAACCTGAGGTCAGTGACAAAATTAAAGAAGAGATCACTAAGCAGCTGAAAACAGGAGTAATTCGGGTAGTCCAGTACACCACGTGGTTGGCAAACGTAGTTCCAGTGCCGAAAAAAGACGGGAAGACTCGGGTATGTGTGGATTATCGAGACTTGAATAGGGCGAGTATCAAAGATAATTCCCATTGCCCAACATCCACATCCTTGTTGATAATTGCGCCAAACACGAGATATAGTCTTTCATAGATTGTTACGCTGGGTATCATCAGGTGTTGATGGATGAAGAAGACGCCAAGAAGACTGCTTTCACTACACCTTGGGGAACTTACTGTTATCGGGTTATGCCATTTGGTATGAAGAATGCTGGGGCAACTTACATGAGGGCCATGACCGCCATTTTTCATGACATGATGCATCAGGAAATAGAGGTGTATGTGGACGACGTGATAGTCAAGTCCAGGACGCAGGATAATCACATCCAAGACTTGAGGAAGTTCTTCGAGAGACTGAGGAAGTACGACTTGAAGCTGAACCCAGCCAAATGCGCTTTTGGAGTCCCATCAGGAAAGCTTTTGGGTTTCGTAGTAAGCAGGAGAGGTATCGAATTAGATCCAACAAAGATAAAATCTATCAAAGATCTACCTCCCCCAAGAACGAAGAAAGACGTGATGAGTTTGTTGGGCAGGTTAAACTATATCAGTCGATTCATTGCCCAGCTGACGAGCACGTGTGAGCCCATATTTAAGCTATTGAGGAAAGACGCGGCGATCAAATGGATGGCTGAGTGTCAAGAAGCTTTTGACAAAGTCAAAGAATATCTTTCAAATCCCCCAGTTTTGGTCCCGCCAGAGCCAGAGAGACCACTGTTCTTGTATCTGACAGTCTTGGAAATTCTTTCGGTTGCGTCCTCGGGCAACATGACATAACCGGAAAGAAGGAACAAGCGATCTACTACTTGAGCAAGAAATTCACCAGCTACGAGGCCAAGTACACTCTGCTAGAAAGAACGTGTTGTGCTTTGACGTGGGTTGCTCAAGAGTTGAGACATTATCTCCAAGCTCACACTACTTACCTCATAAGCAGGCTGGATCCTTTGAAGTATATATTTCAGAAACCAATGCCTACTGGAAGACTGGCCAAGTGGCAAATCTTGCTTACTGAATTTGACATAGTCTATGTCGCCCGCACGGCAATGAAAGCCCAGGCGCTAGCCGATCATTTGGCTAAAAACCCGGTTGATGAAGAATACCAACCATTGAGTACTTATTTTCCGGACGAAAAAATAAACACCACAGAATTAGTCTCGGAAAACGCTCATGTTTGGAAGATGTTCTTTGATGGGGCCGTAAACGCCAAAGGTATAGGAATTGGGGCAATTTTGATCTCGCCCTCTGGTCAACATTATCCTGCCACAGCTCGACTGCGTTTCTTTTGCACAAACAATACAACTGAGTATGAAGCCTGCATCATGGGCATGCATATGGCAATCGATCAGTATGTCGAAGATTTATTGATTATGGGAGATTCTGACCTGGTTATCCGTCAAGCCCAAGGTGAATGGGAAACTCGGGATATCAAGCTTATTCCTTACCGACAGCACGTGGAGGACCTCGGCAAGCGTTTCAAATCAATAGAGTTCAGGTATATCCCGCGGTGTCACAATGAACTAGAGGATGCACTTGCTACCTTGGCTTCAATGCTACCCTACCCAGGCAACACCCACGTCGATCCCTTGGAAATCCAAATCAGGGAGAGACACGGTTACTGTAACGTAATCGAGGCAAGATCATGTATACAACCATGGTACCATGATATCAAAAGGTTCTTGAAGACACAAGAATACCCCGAGCATGCTACTGGAGATCAAAAGAGAACCATTAGGCGGCATGCAAGTGGTTTCTTTCTGCACGGCGAGTTGTTGTATAAGAGGACCCTGGACCTCAATCTACTAATATGTGTTGACGCCGAGGAGGCGAAAAGGATCATACATGAAGTACACCCAGGAGTGTGCGGGACCCACATGAACGGGTACGTTTTGGCAAAGAAAATCCTTCGAGCAGGTTATTACTGGATGACCATGGAAAAGGACTGCTTTAGCTTCGTTTGGAAGTGTCATCAATGTCAGGTGCACGGTGATTTGATTCATGCACCTCCCATGGAATTGCATCCCATGTCTGCACCTTGGCCATTTGTTGCCTGGGGCATGGACGTCATTGGTCCGATCGAGCCGAAGGCCTCAAATGGACACAGATGTATACTGGTTGCTATCGACTACTTCACAAAATGGGTAGAGGCTGTCACTCTCAAGTCGGTCACTAAAAAAGCTGTAGTGGATTTTGTACATTCAAATCTTATCTGTCATTTCGGTATTCCTGCAACTATCATCACAGATAATGCAGCAAACCTGAATAGTCACTTGATGGGAGATATCTGTGAATAGTTCAAAATAACGCATAGGAATTCCACTCCTTATCGACCCAAGGCCAATGGCGCTGTAGAAGCAGCAAACAAGAACATCAAGAAGATTTTAAGGAAGACGATCCAGAGTTCCCGAAAGTGGCATGAGTAGTTACTATTTGCATTGTTGGGATATCTCACTACGGTACGCACGCCAATAGGGGCAACCCCTTATCTCTTGTTTTATGGGACCGAGGCTGTGATACCAACAGAGGTAGAAATTCTTTCGCTTCGAACCATTGTCGAAGCAGAAATCGAAGATAGCGAGTGGGTTAAGACTCGATTGGAGCAGTTGACTTTGATTGACGAGAAATGAATGGCTGCGGTTTGTCACGGGCAGTTGTACCAACGAAGAATGGCCCGTGCTTACAACAAGAAAGTCCGACCCAGGAATTTCGAAGTGGGTCAACTAGTACTGAGGCGCATTCTGCCACATCACCAGGAAGCGAAAGGAAAATTTGCTCCAAATTGGAAAGGCCCATACATCATCAGGAAGATATTGCCAAGAGGAGCGTTGTATCTAGCTGATATTGAAGGAAATGATCCCGAAACAGCAGTGAATGCGAATGCAGTCAAAAGGTACTATGTCTGAGTTATACTCCAGTGGTCCTAACACATTTGAAATGATGAAGGTTTTATTCCCACTACCCCAAACACTATCAACTCTCCCCACAAGCCCTTTGAGCCGGTTATATTTCTTTGGCTACCTTCGGAAAAAAAAATGAAAAAGAAAAAAAAAACATTGATTGATGCCTCAACTACGTCTGACTTGATTCCGATAGGATACGTAGGCAGCCTCTCTCTGAGGTTCAGTCACTCCAACAATAAAATCCCATTTGCCCTGAAATTGAAACCGGGGCACACCAAACGGCTTAGAAGTTGTAGTATCATCTACCATTCTTTACCAAGCACAAGTCCTTTGGATCAATTACCAAAGGTAGGGGGGAGCCAAGAAATATCACGATTGGAGGCCGGTACATTCTAAATTGAGAGAAATGAAATGAGAGAGTCTTGTCGGTGAAAACCTTCGGGCACCGCGAGGCGACGAGAGTAGAGAAACCAAAATGAGAGAGCTTGTTAAGTAAAAACTGGCAAAGAGTGCTATCAAGCGACAACAAGAAGAGAATTGAGAGAGGTCAACTAGCGAAAACCCGCAAAGGGCGCTGTCGGCCGAAAGGATGGTTCCACCTCAGGAAGCCTCGGCAAAGTGCCACCAATTTGGAAAACATGATCCATTTTGGTTCATGAGGAAATGCAAGTTCATTGAAGGTATGGCGTCCAGTCCAAAAAGCATATCATGTCCATTTAAAGTCAGCATGTTCCCTTCAGATAAGTCTTTTTTGCCCGAAAGGGACACTTCTCTTCTAAAATTTGCTTTCTCCGTTCTTTGTTTTACTTTTCTTCGAATCCCTTTCATTTCGACTCCAAGTTCCAGATATACTGGAAAGAATAGGTGGCAGGACCGGTTTCACGGAATTCCGTTTTCGTAAGAAGTGAATACCCCGTTTCAGTGGTACGTTTGGCCAAACGCGATGGATCATGATTTTGGATGCACTCGAAGTAGAGCCACACCCATATATATATAAAATAAAATATAAAGAAAAAAAGAAAAAAAATCCCCACAGGGTTTCCCTTTGTAAAAATCTCCACAGAGCCTCCCTTTGTAAAAATTCCCCAAAGAGTCCGCCCCAACAAATCCCCAGCGAGTCTGCTTTGTAAAAAAAAAAAGAACGGGATGGAAAAACCCCACTGAAAAAAAAATCCCCACAGAGCTTCCCCTTGTACAAATCCCCACAGAGTCTCCCCAATAAAATCCCCACTGAAAATCTCCAAGCAGAACGGGATGGAAAAACCAAAGCCTTACAAGGCAAATCATCACAAAATCTGGAAACGCAAGTTTGAGTAGTCCAAAGGGTTTCGCCTGTGAATTCAATCAATGGCGGAGTTTCTCAACAGAAATAAGGACGCGACAAAGCAACTGGAGCAATCAAGGTCACCGAACCAACCGCCATTTCCGAACTGACAATTGTTTTTTTGTTTGGAAAATCGAAAAAGGTTGATCCAAGGTGACCGTGCAAGAAAGCAGGTGTCGCCCAAAAAAAAAGAAAAGAAATACATGAGTGCAAGAAACAACTTGGCAATAAGGAATCCACTCAAAAGGGAAGTTTCCCCAAAATTCTCTATTACATTTTACTAAAAGAAGAAAACTCAAAAAAGGGGTCAGTTAGAATCATGAGCATTTTTTCTGTTTAGCCAGCATTAGGGCTTCAACCCTGAACTGAGCATTTTTCCATTCAGCCAGCATTAGGGCTCCAACCCTGAACTGAGCATTTTTCCATTTAGCCAGCATTAGGGCTCCAACCCTGAACTGAGCATTTTCCATTTAGCCAGCATTAGGGCTCCAACCTTGAACTGAGCATTTTCCGTTTAGCCAGCATTAGGGCTCCAACCCTGAACTGAGCATTTTCCATTTAGCCAGCATTAGGGCTCCAACCCTGAACTGAGCATTTTTCTGTTAGCCAGCATTAGGGCTCCAACCCTGAACTGAGCATTTTTCCATTTAGCCAGCATTAGGGCTCCAACCCTGAACTGAGCATTTTCCTGTTAGCCAGCATTAGGGCTCCAACCCTGAACTGAGCATTTTTCCATTTAGCCAGCATTAGGGCTCCAACCCTAAACTGAGCATTTTTTCATTTAGCCAGCATTAGGGCTCCAACCCTGAACTGAGCATTTTTCTGTTAGCCAGCATTAGGGCTCCAACCCTGAACTGAGCATTTTCCATTTAGCCAGCATTAGGGCTCCAACCCTGAACTGAGCATTTTCCATTTAGCCAGCATTAGGGCTCCAACCCTGAACTGAGCATTTTCCATTTAGCCAGCATTAGGGCTCCAACCCTGAACTGAGCATTGTTCTGTTAGCCAGCATTAGGGCTCCAACCCTGAACTGAGCATTTTTCCATTTAGCCAGCATTAGGGCTCCAACCCTGAACTGAGCATTTTCCATTTAGCCAGCATTAGGGCTCCAACCCTGAACTGAGCATTTTCTATTTAGCCAGCATTAGGGCTCCAACCCTGAACTGAGCATTTTCCATTTAGCCAGCATTAGGGCTCTAACCCTGAACTGAGCATTTTTCTGTTTAGCCAGCATTAGGGCTCCAACCCTGAACTGAGCACTTTTCTGTTTAGCCAGCATTAGGGCTCCAACCCTGAACTGAGCATTTTTCATTTAGCCAGCATTAGGGCTCCAACCCTGAACTGAGCATTTTCTGTTTAGCCAGCATTAGGGCTCCAACCCTGAACTGAGCATTTTCCCATTAGCCAGTATTAGGGCTCCAACCCTGAACTGAGCATTTCCCATTTAGCCAGCATTAGGCCCCCAACCTTGAACTGAGCATTTTTTCTGTGAGCCAGCATTAGGGCTCCAACCCTGAACTGAGCATTTTCCTGTTAGCCAGCATTAGGGCTCCAACCCTGAACTGAGCATTTTCCTGTTAGCCAGCATTAGGGCTCCAACCCTGAACTGAGCATTTTCCATTTAGCCAGCATTAGGGCTCCAACCCTGAACTGAGCATTTTCCATGTTAGCCAGCATTAGGGCTCCAACCCTGAACTGAGCATTTTCCATTTAGCCAGCATTAGGGCTCCAACCCTGAACTGAGCATTGTTCTGTTAGCCAGCATTAGGGCTCCAACCCTGAACTGAGCATTTTTCCATTTAGCCAGCATTAGGGCTCCGACCCTGAATTGAGCATTTTCCATTAAGCCAACATTAGGGCTCCAACCCTGAACTGAGCATTTTTTTCTGTTAGCCAGCATTAGGGCTCCAACCCTGAACTGAACATTTTCCATTTAGCCAGCATTAGGGCTCCAACCCTGAACTGAGCATTTTTCATTTAGCCAGCATTAGGGCTCCAACCCTGAACTGAGCATTTTTCTGTTTAGCCAGCATAGGGCTCCAACCCTGAACTGAGCATTTTTAATTTAGCCAGCATTAGGGCTCCAACCCTGAACTAAGCATTTTCTATTTAGCCAGCATTAGGGCTCCAACCCTGAACTAAGCATTTTCTGTTAGCCATCATTAGGGCCCCAACCCTAAACTGAGCATTTTTCCATTTAGCCAGTATTAAGGCTCCAACACTGGGAATTAACTCACGAAATTCCCGCATTTTCTTTCCTGCATCAGTACTGTAGATTATTATGGCAATTAACTCACGAAATTTTCCTAGTGAAACTGGGGCAGAAAATTCCGTTCGTTTGTTTTGTTTTGTCTCAGCAGGTTTGACCTCGAGGCGCATGGATCGAGATGACCTACGGGATGAGTCTCAATCTTGAATGAAGAAAAGAAGAAAAGGACAAAAGAAGATGTTCCGAGATATTAGAACGAACACAGGGCGGATCACTCCAAAATTTGATCAAGGTACCGAGCTCCGCCAATCCCGTCTCACTCAATATAGCAAAAATAAACAGGCGCCTACAACTTGCAAGCATCAAGATTCGGATCAAAGTCTACAAGCATAATCAGCTAAGACCCAAGATCAAGTTGCAAAAGAACTATACATAGGAATCTTGTAACTAGCGGTTGACAGGCATAAATAGTTAGTTCAGTTTCAATTTCTTTTGGTTGTAATAAGGCGGTCGGTAAGCAATAGTGGCAGCAGCAACAGCAGTAATGGCAAGCATTACAATCCCATGGTAGTCCCAGCTACTAAAAATTTCTCGAACTATATTGACCTGATTCCTGTTTAGCCCAGGATATGTAGGAAATCTTTGAAGCAAAGATTCGGTCAAATCTTTCAATGTGTGCTTCACACGGAGTATTCCAGCAAGCAAAAATCGCTCATATCCACTCACTTTATCTTTGCACGAAAACTCTTCGCGTTTTCGGACAAAGAGGGGCAGCTGTGGGTACGTGATTTTTGTTTACGCGACAATCACTCCAAAAGAAATCAATATAATAACAAATGGTCCTGCTGTACAATTTTTGGAATTTACGTGACATTTTTGGTAGTTTATTTGTGGGTTTGTCCATTCTCATTTAGTCTTATCAAACAAAAATACAAAAAATATGTCGTGTGTAGTTAAACTATATTTCGGTAATTAAAAGGGAAATCATAAAATATGCAGCTGTTATTCTATTTGTCGTCCTTGAGTGATTTTATTTTTATTGAATATTAATGTGTGTGATAGTTGTTTAAGAATTGTATAGTTTTTGTTTTACAATTTAGGTGGGATTTTTAGAAATTAAAGAAGAAAATGAAAGGGGTTTCCAGATTGGGCCAGTTTTAACTAAATAAGAACAGGCCCAAACCCAAGATAACCCAGTCCAAATTCTCTTTTGCCTGGTCCAATTGAGCTGGCCACACGACCATCCAAACGACGTCGTTGTGCCACCTTCAATTTGGACAATTAATCTCACTAGATTGACGGTCCAGATCACTCACCCATAACCCCATACCCGACCCGTTACCCGGACCAACCCCGACCCCAATACTAAACCAAACGACACCGTTTGATTAACCCTCAGATCCAGGCCGTTGATTTCGACTGATCTAACGGCCAAGATCAAATCGTCCATCTCGTATATAAACCCTCATCTCATACCCTGCCCCCTATACAAGCACCCCTCCCTCATCCTCATCTCCCTCACCAAACCCCAAACCCCACGGAACCCTAGCGCCGCCCCCCTTTCCCCTCACCATAAACCCGGCGGCAAGGACGCCGGTGACTACCACCTTAACACCCTAGGACCACCTCGACCCCCTGAACACAGATCCACTAACCGTGGGTCTCGAATCCTCCCCCACCTTCTCGAATCTTCATTTGAAGATTCGAGCCAGACTTCGACCTACGCCAAACCACCCCAAATCCATGCCAGGCACTCCCCTGACCTCCCCCATGACCAAACCAGGTTTGGTTTGGTCCGAATCCAACCAGGACCACCTGAATCCCAAATCTGCCTTTAGGAACCCTAGAAGTCTTGAGTTCGATTTGTGTCCGTTTGAACCAGAAGATTAGGGTCTAATGGACCTTAATCGAAGTGTTCTCAGTTAAGAACACTTCGATTAAAGTCCGTTCAACCGCAAGAAAGGTCGATTCAAATCTGGGCTAGGGCTTTCTGATTTTTCAAGCCTTTAAGGTATTCTGTTTTCTTTTTCTTTGTCAGTTCATTTTATTGTTGTTATAGTTAAATGTCTGTTCATATGGCCAAATGTTTTAGTTGATTTATTTTGAATTCTTGTCGACTGTCCCGTCCACTTTGCCCAGACTTCTGTATTTGGTCAAGTTTTTCTTCATTTATTGATCGTGTGTATGTGTGTAAACTGTACAATCGACTGAAATTAAATTTGGTCGATTAATTAGTTTCCAGGGCAACTTTGTTTGTTTAGTACAATTTGAATCACATTTTAATACTGTTGGATTCTGATCATTGGCTTCGATTGTATGTGTTGTGATTCGCGTAGTCGAGTCGATATATGTCATCGATTAGTTCAGCTTTGAATGGTAATAATCTGATTCATGTTATTGGTTTTTCTGCTGAAGTTTTGTTTGAATCCAATTAGGAACTGAGTATAGCTGCTTGTTAGTTGTTCAATTTGAATCAGAAACATTTATGGATTGGGTTATAGTTTCAGTTCAGGTTTGAGTTTTGAATTGATGGCTTGTGTATTCTTGGGCAGCATGTGCATTATAGTTTCTTTTATTAATTAGAGCAAATGGGACAGCATGTGCTGCCAGGGCATATGCAGGCTGCCCATACTCTTGTTTTAGCTTAATAAAAGAGAAACCCATTTTAATAATGAAAAGAGTTGTTATCAGGGGAATCTCATGGGATGGGTTTTATTTTAATGGTTGAGTGGAAAAACTGCAGGGGATTGGGAGGGAATTTGAATGGTTTTACAGGCTGTAGATTGGGCTTAGGAAGGTTACAAAAGAGAAGGGTCTCGATTAGTTAGGGAGGGTTTTTTTCCAGACATAAAGACAATCTTTAAAAAGAGAAAAATTCAGTTTTTGATTGGCAACATAATTCTATCATGCTTTGGTTTAGTTTGAAGTATCAGTAGTTGATACTGTTTCTTTTCTTGGTTTGACTCCAATTCATTGAAACTTTCTCTGCAATCTACTACTCCAACCTTGGTTCGAGTTCGAGTCCATTTTGAGTTTCGCATGTTGTTTGTTGCTACCTGGTTTTTCACAAATCTTTCGGGTCTTGTTTGAGTTGTTCCTGGGCACTTTGTTACTGTCACTGGCTGCTGAATTTGTTGTGTTGCTGCCTTTCCTGTTTGCTGCTGCTGCTGATTTTCTCTGCCTTCTGTTTTCTCCCTTTGTATTCAACATCCAGGTACACGCTTCTGAAACTATGGATTGATGTACGTTTGAATTGGAAGTTGAGTCGAAGTAAACAAAGAAATGAATTGTTCACCTACTTTTACAATACCTGTGTTTCAATGTAGCAATAGGATTAAAATGATTCATTTGGTTCGTATTTGCTTGGACTCATTCTATTCGCATTTCTTTTTTTTTTGTATAAATTGGGGCGTACCTGAACCAATATGGACTGTTAAGTAGTATGTTGTTATATTGTTTAGACATATTTCCATGTGTTTTAGCAATTTAGTTTGTTTGGTGATGATAGCATACTACAGAATATTAGCAGGCATTTGTATGTATCCCATTGGATCTTTGAACTGTTTTACCATGGCTCGATTCAGTTTGATTTCAACGCATATGTCAAGCAATTTCATATCACGTTAGTTAGTGCTAATGGATTAACCATTTAATGTCAACTCTCTCGTTTGAATTCATTGTTTCAATATAGGTTTAATAGTGTAGTTTAATAATTAATGTTAGCGTCGGCTCACCGTGTAAATAAAGCGGCTATTAACTCTATAGAATCGGCAGGTTTTTACATATTAGGAAATACGAATCGATGGTGCGGGTTTTAAGAGCTTTAATCTAATAAACGTGAATCCAGCATGATGGTTAAAATTTAGATCTAATAAACTCTCGAATAAGCATTAAGGCTAAGGTTGATGTTATTTTGACTAGTAAAAAAAACAATTATTGGTCTATTCACATAGTTATGCGGAATTAACCTAGTTATATGATAATTAATCTTCTTTGATTACATTATTTTGTCAAGTTTTGTATTTATTTATAATTTCAAATTTTAAGTAATTTTCCTGTCTGTCTTAATCTAGTACGTAATATGTTATGCTTGTAACATGTAGCTAAGTAAGATTTTTTTTCTCTTCTTATTTTTAGAAACGAAATTAATAGAAATGTAGCCATTTTAGAATATCCTTAAAATAAATGAGACGAGCCTCGCCAAACAAAACGCAAATCGCGGGGCCCTCAATGATCGATCATAATAAATACTTAGAATTTGGGAATGACTGTTTAGTGAATTCCACTGTCTTCCTCAAAGATAATAACGCGTTAGACTCTTTAGGTGCGACTTAATCAAATTATAATCTTAAATTCGGGTGCGCACTTATATGACCCAAATTCAAATCTTAACGGAGTTGAAGTGTGTTAACAACTACGGGTGCATTGATTGTGACGTGGTTCGAGAGGCATTTTCACAACGTTGCAATTCTATAAAAATAAAGGATAATAATAAAAGCGGTTTTAAATTTAATAAAAGTACATAAGTCACAACATGTATTTAAATCAGATATTTAGCCATTATAACAATTTAAGCGACTGTGCTAGAACCACGGGATTCGAGGGTGCCTAACACCTTCCCTCGGGTTAACAGAATTCCTTACTTAGAATTTCTGGTTCGCAGACTTCATTTGGAAAAGTCGAATATTTTCCTCGATTCGGGATTCAAGATAAACCGGTGACTTGGGACACCAAAAGCCAAACCTTTCCCAAGTGGCGACTCTGAATTAAATAAATAATCTCATTTCGAATATTGTCACTTAAATTGGAAAAACTCCCTCGCGCATTTAACCCTTCGGGGCGGGCGCGCAAAAAGGAGGTGTGACAGCCCCTAAAACTATTGTTGCTGCCCTGATTCAAAAATCTGTTCAAACTTCAAACATTGTCTAAAAACTAAAATCCAATTAACAACTATAACCAATTCAACTAATCAATTAACCAAAATATAGCAGCTATAACCAATCCTTAATCAAACTCAATCAACAAATTCAAATTAAACGATGAACGACAAAGAAACAACCGGAATTATTTTGACTGAACAATATTTTTAAACAACATCCTATTTTCAGATTCAACAACAATAACAAACAAGCATGTTCAAATTACTGAGTTTAAATTCAAATTAAGCTTAAACGGAATAAATAAACAGATTCAAATCACTAAATTAAATAACCAATTGAACCTCAAACTAAATCTAACAATATTACAGTCAAAACGAAGGATTCAAGTTATCAAACTAACATATTTCTATATTAAAACTAAATCCTTTTAAATGAATAAAAACAAACTGAAGAAATAATTAATTGAACTTCAACTTAAATCTAACAACATTATAATTAAACTAACAATTTCTACATAAAAAAATAAACAAGAACAAATGAAACAAACTGGAAAAAAAATAAAAAAAAACAAAAAAAAACGATAAACACGAACAAAAATCAAACCTATACTGATTTCAGATCCGAGAATATCAAACAAAATACGGACAAAAACGAAACTCAAACCCACTAACCGGATCAAAACGATGATGAACTCGAACGAAAACAAATTTGCCCGGAAACAATTATCGCACCAAAATAATTCGACGACGAAGACGACCACGAACGGACGATTCATGACTGCAAGATCTCGTCTAGTGAGGACGATAGGTGAGGGTGATGTGCGATGAAGAAGACGAAGCAGTAGAGCAGTCATGGATGTCGAGGAAGCTGCTGGTCGACGTCACTGAGGGTCGTTTGGTGGTTGTCCATGGCTGGACGTGGCAGAAGCAGCAGAAGCGAGCTGCAGCTCGTCCATGGTGCGAGGATGGTCGTCGACGATGGACTATTTTTGTTTGATGGAACTGCTGGTCATTTGGACTGGTTCGCTGCGTGCTGAGGAAGATGACGAAGCAGCGGCAGCAGCAGCAGGTGGTGACGCTGGGCAGTCCGTTGCTGGAAGAGCTGGACGTCGACGAAGGCGAAGCAGCAACGATGGATGCTTGTCGTGGTGGAGTTGGACGATGAAGCACGAGGGGGGAAGCCATTGCAGTGTGGTGACGAAGGTGGTGAAGGGGTGGTCGTAGGGTAGGCAGGAAGACGGGGGGAAGGCAGCCATGGGAGGGGTTCTTGGTGAAGCTTGGAGAAGAAGAAGAGAGGGGGGCGGGTAGCTTTAGGGTTTTGTCTTGTTCAAGAATGAAAATAGAAAGGGTGGGGTGTAGTTTTGGGTTATGGACTGGGTCGACCTGGTTTGAAATGGACCGGGTCGTAGGGGAAGGTTGGGTATCTTTGGGCCTGTGACTTAAATTTGAAGAAAAGGCCCAATCCGATCTCTTCTATTTTTGTCCTTTTTCTATTTATTCAATTTCCTAAATAATAAAGCTAAAAATGCTAATATTAAATTATAAAACCCAAAATTATCTGGAAATAATAATTAACTCTTAATAATAATTAACACATAATTAAATAGCGATTAACGATAAAATCACACAATTTGGACATTAAATGCTAAAAATGCAACGTACATTATTTTTATGATTTTTCATTTTGTTAAACAAACTTAATTAAATATCAAATGTTGATGCGACATATTTTTATATTTTTTTATTAATTTAACAAATAAACATGCACAGACAAAAATATAAATAATTATCCAAAAAATGCCACAAAAATTCAAAAATTGCACACAAAGGAAAAATTGTTTTATTTGAATTTTTGGGAGTAATTCTCATATAGGGCAAAAATCACGTGCTTACAGCTGCCCCTCTTTGTCCGAAAACACGAAGAGTTTTCGTGCAAAGATAAAGTGAGCGATTTTTGCCCATCCGAGTACTCCGTGTGAAGCATTTTTTTTTTGAAAAAGATTTAACTGAACCTTTGCTTCAGAGGTTTCCTACATATCCCTGGCTAAAGGGGAATCAGGTTAATGTAGTTCGGGAAGTTTTGGTAGCTGGGACTACCATGGAACTGCAATGCTGTTGTTACTGCTGTTGCATGCTGATACTACTGCTTTACCGACCTCCTTAATACACCAAAGGAGAATTAAAACTAAGCTAGTTATGCCTATCAACTACTAGTTACAAGATTCCCATCTATAATTCTTTCGCAACTTGATCTTGAGTCTTAGCTGATTCTGCTTGTAGACTTCGATCTGAATCTTGATGCTTGCAAGTTGTAGGTGCTTGTTTATTTTTTTGCAGCATTGAGTGAAGCGGGATTGGCGGAGCTTGGGACTTCAATCAGATTTTGAGCGATCCACACTTTGTTTGCTCCAGTATTTGGGCTCATCTTCTTTTTGTTCTTTTCTTACTTTCTTTATTCTGGATTGAAACTCACTCCGTAAGTCATCTCGATCCATGTGCCTCGAGGTCAGACATGCTCAGACAACAAAACAAACGAACGAACGAACGAAATTTTTCTGCCCCAGTTTCACTAGGAAAATTTCGTGAGTTAATTGCCATAAATAATCTACAGAATTGATGAGGGGATTGGAAACCTCAAGTCTAAAAGGCGCAACTCAGGGATTGGAGCCCTAATGTTTGCAAAAGGCAAAACGATCAACTCAGGGATTGGAGCCCTAATGTCGGCTAAAAGAAAATTGCTCAACTCAGGGATTGGAGCCCTAATGTCGGCTAAAAGAAAAATCGCTCAACTCAGGGATTGGAGCCCTAATGTCGGCTAAAGGAAAATTGCTCAACTCAGGGATTGGAGCCCTAATGTCGGATAAAAGAAAATTGCTCAACTCAGGGATTGGAGCCCTAATGTCGGCTAAAAGAAAACTTGCTCAACTCAAGGATTGGAGCCCTAATGTCGGCTAAAGGAAAATCGCTCAACTCAGGGATTGGAGCCCTAATGTCGGCTAAAAAAATCGCTCAACTCAGGGATTGGAGCCCTAATGTCGGCTAAAAGAAAATCGCTCAACTCAAGGATTGGAGCCCTAATGTCGGCTAAAAAGAAAGTTCACTCAACTCAGGGATTGGAGCCCTAATGTCGGCTGAAAGAAAACTCGCTCAACTCAGGGATTGGAGCCCTAATGTCGGCTAAAAGAAAATTCGCTCAACTCAGGGATTGGAGCCCTAATGTCGGCTAAAAGAAAACTTGCTCAACTCAAGGATTGGAGCCCTAATGTCGGCTAAAGGAAAATCGCTCAACTCAGGGATTGGAGCCCTAATGTCGGCTAAAAGAAAATCGCTCAACTCAAGGATTGGAGCCCTAATGTCGGCTAAAAAGAAAGTTCACTCAACTCAGGGATTGGAGCCCTAATGTCGGCTGAAAGAAAACTCGCTCAACTCAGGGATTGGAGCCCTAATGTCGGCTAAAAGAAAATTCGCTCAACTCAGGGATTGGAGCCCTAATGTCGGCTAAAAGAAAATTGCTCAACTCAGGGATTGGAGCCTTAATATCGGCTAAAGGAAAATCGCTCAACTCAGGGATTGGAGCCCTAATGTCGGCTAAAAGAAAATTCGCTCAACTCAGGGATTGGAGCCCTAATGTCGGCTAAAAGAAAATCGCTCAACTCAGGGATTGGAGCCCTAATGTCGGCTAAAAGAAAATTGCTCAACTCAGGGATTGGAGCCCTAATGTCGGCTAAAAGAAAATCGCTCAACTCAGGGATTGGAGCCCTAATGTCGGCTAAAAGAAAATCGCTCAACTCAGGGATTGGAGCCCTAATGTCGGCTAAAAGAAAATTGCTCAACTCAGGGATTGGAGCCCTAATGTCGGCTAAAAGAAAATTGCTCAACTCAGGTATTGGAGCCCTAATGTTGGCAAAGGTGACTAGGGAATGGAGGCCCTATGTCTAAAATTTCAACTTAGGGATTGGAGCCCTAATATTGATAAAGGCGACTAGGGAATGGAGGCCCTATGTCTAAAATTTCAACTTAGGGATTGGAGCCCTAATGTTGGCAAAGGCGACTAGGGAATGGAGGCCCTATGTCTAAAATTTCAACTTAGGGATTGGAGCCCTAATGTTGATAAAGGCGACTAAAGAATGGAGGCCCTATGTCTAAAATCTCAACTTAGGGATTGGAGCCCTAATGTTGGCAAAGGTGACTAGGGAATGGAGGCCCTATGTCTAAAATCTCAACTTAGGGATTGGAGCCCTAATGTTGATAAAGGTGACTAGGGAGTGGAGACCCTATGTCTAAAATCTCAACATAGGGATTGGAGCCCTAATATTGATAAAGATAGGTTGATACTAGGGATTTTAAACTAACCCTTTTTTGGAATTTTCTTCTTATTTCTTTTTCGTTTTTTTTTGGTTTTGTTTGTGTTTTTTTTTATTATTTTGTTCAGTAAAAATGCAGGAAAGAATTCGGAGGAAACTTCCCTCTTGGGTTGATTCCTTGCTGCAAAGCTGTTTCTTGCACCTGTGCATTTCTTTTCCCTTTTGGTCGTACCTGCTTCTTGCACAGTTGCTTTGGATTGTACCTGTTTCAATTCTCCAAACAAAGAACAATTGTCAGTTTGAAAACTGTGGTTGGTTCGGTGGCCTTGATCGTTCCAATTGCTTGGTCTCGGCCTCATTTCTGCTGAGAAACTCCGTCATTGATTGGATTCACAGGCGACCCCCTTTCAAACTGATTAGACTTGGATTTCCGAATTTCATGATGATTCGCCCGTGTAAGGCTTTGGTTCTTCCATCTCATTCTGCTTGGGGATTTTCACTGGGGCAGACTCGTTGGGGATATATATATTTTTTGTCTTTAGATGACTCATTGGGGATATATATATATATATATTTGTCTTTACTTTGAAGGCAATCAACATCATGATCAGTCGGGATTGGACTGACGCACCACTGAGGCGGGGTATTTTCTTTACTTCTTGCTAAACGGAGCTCTGTGAAACCGGTCCTGCCACCTTTTCTTTCCAACACATTTTGGAATTTAGGGTTAAAACGAAAGGGATTCAAGGAAAGGTAAACAAAGAGCGGAGAAACGAATTTGAAAGAGAAGCGTCCCTTTCGGGGAAAAGAAAAACTTATCTGAGGCACATGCTGACTTTAAATTGACATGACATGTTTTTTGGACTGGATGCCCGACCCTCATGAACTTGCATTTCCTCATGAACCATAAAACGGATCTATGTTTCCAAACCAGGGAACCTTGCCAGAACTTTCTATGGTGAAATCAATCTTTTCGGCCGACAGCGCCCTTTGCAGGTTTTCGCTAGTCGACCTCTCTCATTTCTCTTATCATCGTCGCCCGATAGTGCCTTTTGCGAGTTTTCACTAAACGGACTCTCTCATTCTTGGTTTCTCTATTCCCGTCGCCTTATGGTGCCCGAAGGTTTTCACCGACAAGACTCTCTCGTTTTATTTCTCTCAGTTTTAAAATGCATCAGCTTCCAACAATGATATTCTTGGTTTCCCCCATCTTTGGCAATTGATCCGAAGGACTTATACTCGGGTTTTTTGGTGAAAAGAATTGTGGATGAAATTACAACCTTGAAACCATTTGGTGGGCCCGTGGTCGAAATATTATAACATCTGCCCCAGTTTCAACTTCAGGGAAAATTGGATTTTTGTTTTGGTGCGACTGAACCCCAGAGAGAGGTTGTCTACGTATCCTTTTGGAATCAAGTCAGACGTAGTTTAGGCAAATCATTTTTTTTTGGGTTCATTGGTGCTTTTGGATTCCAAAGAGGGTAGCCAAAGAAATGTAACTGGCTCAAATGGTTTGTAAAAAGAGTTGATAGTGTTTGGGTAGCAGGAATAAAAGTCTTCATCATCTCAAATGCGCCAAGACATCACCAAAGTAAACTCAGACATAGTACCTCTTGACTGCAACCACATTCACAGCTGTTTCAGGATCATTTCCTTCAATATCACCCAGATATAATGCTCCTCTTGGTAATATCTTCCTGATGATGTACGGACCTTTCCAATTAGGAGCAAATTTTCCTTTCGCTTCCTGGTGATGTGGAAGAATGCGCCTTAACACCAGTTGACCTACTTCAAAATTCCTGGGTCGCACCT
The DNA here is from genome assembly GCF_000715075.1 of Nicotiana tabacum. Taxonomy (NCBI): domain Eukaryota; kingdom Viridiplantae; phylum Streptophyta; class Magnoliopsida; order Solanales; family Solanaceae; genus Nicotiana; species Nicotiana tabacum. The sequence continues at coordinate 146,678,488 of NC_134090.1, forward strand.
TCTTGTTGTAAGCGCGGGCCATTCTTTGTTGGTACAACTGCCCGTGACAGACCGCAACCATTCGCTTTTCATCAATTAAGGTCAATTACTCCAATCGAGTCTTAACCCACTCGCTATCTTCAATCTCTGCTTCAACAATGGTTTAGAGCGAAGGAATTTCTACCTCTGCCGGTATCACGGCCTCGGTCCCATAAACCAACAAGTATGGGGTTGCGCCTACTGATGTGCGCATTGTAGTGCGATATCCAGCAAGGCAAAAGGTAACTGTTCATGCCACTGTCTGGAACTCTGGATTGTTTTTCTCAAAATCTTCTTGATGTTTTTGTTTGTTGCTTCAACAGCACAATTGGCTTTGGGCTGATAAGGAGTGGAGTTCCTATGCGTTATTTTGAACTGTTCGCATACATCCTCCATCAAGTGACTATTCAGGTTTGCCGCATTATCTGTAATGATAGTTGCAGGAATACTGAAACGACAGATAAGATTTGAATGTACAAAATCCACCACGGCTCTCTTAGTGACCGATTTAATAGTGACAGCTTCGACCCATTTTGTGAAGTAGTCGATAGCGACCAATATAAATCTGTGCCCATTTGAGGATTTCAGCTCAATCGGACCAATGACGTCCATACCCCAGGCGACAAAAGGCCACGGCGCCGACATAGGATGTAGCTCTGTTGGAGGTGCATGAATCAGATCTCCATGTACCTGGCACTGATGACATTTCCGGACGAAACTGAAATAGTCTTTCTCCATGGTTATCCAATAATATCCAGCTCGAAGTATTTTCTTCACCAGGACATACCCGTTCATATGAGGTCCACACACTTCTGTGTGTACTTCATGCATGATTTTTCCAGCCTCTTCTGCGTCAACACATCTCAACAAATTTAGATCCGGGGTTCTTTTATACAATACCTCGCCGCTCAAAAAGAATCCACTCGCATGCCGCCTAATGGTTCTCTTTTGATCTCCAGTAGCATGTTCGGGGTATTCTTGTGTTTTCAGGAACCTCTTAACATCATGGTACCATGGCTGGGTATTTGGTCCCGCCTCGATTACATTATAGTAACCGTGTCTTTCCCTGATTTGGATTTCCAAGGGATCGATATGGGCATTGCCTGGATAAGGTAACATTGAAGCCAAGGTGGCAAGTGCATCGGCTAGTTCATTGTGACACCGCGGGATATACCTGAACTCTATTGATTTGAACCGCTTGCTGAGATCCTCCACGCGCTGCCGGTAAGGAATAAGCTTGACATCTCGAGTTTCGCATTCACCCTGGGCTTGTCGGATAATCAGATCAGAATCCCCCATAATCAACAAATCTTCAACATCTTGATCGATTGCCATATTCATGCCCATGATGCAGGCTTCATATTCAGCTGTATTGTTCGTGCAAAAGAAACAGAGCCTAGTTGTAGCCGGATAGTGTTGACCAGTGGGTGAGATTAAGATTGCCCCAATTCATACACCTTTGGCATTTACGGCCCCATCAAAGAGCATCTTCCAAGCATGAGCGTCTTCCGAGACTACTTCTATGGTATTTTTCTCTTCATCTGGAAAATAAGTACTCAATGGTTGGTATTCCTCATCATCTGGGTTCTCAGCCAAGTGATCCGCCAATGCCTAGGCTTTCATCGCCGTGTGAGTGACATAGACTATGTCAAATTCAGTAAGCAAGATTTGCCACTTTGCTAATCTCCCAGTAGGCATCGGTTTCTAGAATATGTACTTCAAAGGATCCAACCTGGTTATGAGGTAAGTAGTATGAGCTTGGAGATAATGTCTCAATTTCTGAGCGACCCATGTCAAGGCACAACACGTTCTTTCCAACAAAGTGTATTTGACCTCATAACCGACGAACTTCTTGCTTAAGTAATAGATCGCATGCTCTTTCTTTCCAGTTGTGTCATGTTGTCCGAGGACACAACCGAAAGAATTTTCCAAGACCGTCAGATACAAGAACAGGGGTCTCTCTGGCTCTGGCGGGACCAAAACTGAAGGATTTGAAAGATATTCTTTGATTTTATCAAAAGCCTCTTGACATTCTGTCGTCCATTTGATTGTTGCATCCTTCCTTAATAGCTTGAATATGGGCTCACATGTGCTAGTCAGTTGGGCAATGAATCGACTGATATAGTTTAACCTGCCCAATAGACTCATCACGTCTTTCTTCGTTCTTGGAGGAGGTAGATCTCGAATAGACTTTATCTTTGTTGGATCTAACTCGATACCTCTCCTGCTTACTATGAAACCCAGAAGCTTGCCCGATGGGACTCCGAAGGCGCACTTAGCCGGATTCAGCTCAGGTCGTACTTTCTCAGCCTCTCAAAAAATTTCCTCAAGTCTCGAACATGATCGTCCTGAGTCCTGGATTTGACTATCACGTCATCTACATACACCTCTATATCTTGATGCATCATATCATGAAAAATGTCAGTCATGACTCTCATGTAAGTTGCCCCGGCGTTCTTCAAACCGAATGGCATAACCCGATCATAGTAAGTACCCCAAGGTGTAGTGAAGGCGGTTTTTATCGGCATCTTCTTCATCCATCAACACCTGATGATATCCAGCGTAATAATCTACGAAAGACTGTATCTCATGTTTGGCACAGTTATCAACAAGGATGTGGATGTTGGGCAGAGGGAAATTGTATTTGGGGCTTGCCCTATTCAAATATCGATAATCCACACACACCCGAGTTTTCCCATCTTTCTTCGGCACAAGAACTACATTAGCCAACCACGTAGTATACTGGACTACCCGAATTACTCTTGTTTTCAATTGCTTTGTGATTTCTTCTTTGATCTTATCACTGATATCACTCTTGAACTTCCTTTGCTTCTGTTGAACTGGGGAACAATCAGGGTTAATTGGCAATTTATGCACCACTAGATCAACACCTAGTCCTGGCATGTCATCGTACGACCAAGCAAACACATCTTTAAATTCAAAGAGGAGTTGAATTATTACATCTCTTGTCTTCTCATCTATGTGAATACTTATTTTGGTTTCTCGGATTTCTTCAGGAGTTCCCAAATTAACTGGTTCGGTGTCATTCAAATTCGGCTTAGGTTTATTCTCAAAGTGTTCCAATTCTCGATTTATTTCCCTAAAAGCCTCTTCTTCGTCATATTCCAGTTCTTGGTTCATTATTTCGCAATTAGACAGCTCGTTTGGATCTGGGCGTGAAGTCCGCAAGCATGTCATATTATTTAAAGCCGCATAACTGAAAGGAAAAGATAAAAGAAAAATAACGAAAATCAAAAAAATAAAGTAAGAATAAAATGATGAAATACTGATTTTATTCCTCGGAATTAGGAAGATAACAGGGTTTACATTTCAGAAAATTAAAACACGGAACTAAAGAAAAACATCCGAGTTACACCCTGGGACAACTCGTGATGCAGGAAAGGTGGCGGGACAAGTCTACCCGGACTCCTGCCTGACTGGGAACGGTGTAGCCTCCCAATTTTAAAGCTTAGCATTTGGCCCCACGTATAGCACCTCAGCGGCGCTTGTGCCTTCTCCCAGCTGAACCATGTGGGTTTCATAAAGCATTTCTCTCATCACCCCATATATTTCCTCAATCTTTTCGTCCGTAAAGGCCTCACCATCTTCTTCTTCAGTGTACTTTGGTCTGACAAAAGTTTCGTACAAATGTGGCAATGGTTGAGGCAACTTCCATCCCTCATTTTTTCTCTTCTTTTGCCCAATCTTCATCTATTGGAGTAGGGTTGAAACCTATCCCAAAGAGTTTCTCAGTGGAAGGCAAAATGATAGGTTTAGTTATTCCTTGCAACGATTTTCCAAGTCCTTTTCCCAGTTTGAATCCCCGTCGGATCATTTCTTTAGCAACCATGATCGAAGCGTTGGACAATAAAGGTTGGGGGCAGGGGCTCCCTTCTTCATACTGCTCTACCAACACAATTTCAAAAGCCCGATAAACTGTGTGCTCACTCCCTTCTCTTGCTTCAAGACATGGGACAGACGAGTCCCGATAAATAGACTGTTCGTCTTCTCCGTGGACCACAATTTCCCGATCTTCATATTCAAACTTCACCATTTGGTGGAGAGTGGAGGGTACAACCCCTGCATCATGAATCCAAGGTCTTCCGAGGAGAAAGTTGTAAGATGTGTCCATATCCAGTACCTGAAAAGTTACCTCGAACTTCACCGGCCCGATAGTCAATATCAGGTCTATTTCTTCGAGGGTGTCCCGCTTGATGCCATCAAAAGTTCTTACGCAGACATTATTGGGGCAAATCCTTTCGGTCCTAATTTCCATTCTTTGCAGCGTGGAGAGTGGGCAAATATCAACACCCGAACCCCCATCCAACATTACTCGCTTGACGTAGTAGTCTTCACACTTGACTGTCAGATGTAAAGCCTTGTTGTGAGATGCTCCCTCTGGAGGCAAATCGTTTTTGCTAAAAGAAACTTGATTAACCGCAAAGAACCTTTCCGTCATTCTTTAAAGTTGTTCAACTAAAGTCTCAGCTGGCACATACGCTTCATTCAAGGTTTTGAGCATCATCTTCTAATGTTCGGCGGACCTCATTAGCAAAGATAGCATAGACACTTGTTCAGGGTATTGGCGCAACTGATCCACCACTTCATAGTCAGGCATATTCATCTTATGGAAGAAAGCCTCTGCTTCTTCAGCGCTCACAGGCTTCTTGGGTGGGAAGCGCTTCCGTGTGGAATTGTTCACTTCTTGGATGTCTGAATATTTTCCAACAGAAGTATTTTCTGGAAGTTCCCCCGTGATTTCTTTGCCTTTGTATGTGACCAATGTTTGTTGATAATTCCATGGAATCGTGGACGGGTCTGTCATTGGCTTCTGTGGCACGCGTCCGATAACCACTGGCTCATCCAGCCGAGGCGGTTTAATCGTCCCTCGGACCACATAGGCCCCTTTCGACACGTACATCGGTATTGCCCTTTTTATTTCGAATCTCTATTGCTTCTCTGATCGACCTCGTGGAATATAGAGAACTTCATTCTTCGAGGGCAACATCGTCTCCATTTTTGTCTCAGCCTCCTTTTCGAGCTCAGCCTTGACAGTATTAGTCTTCTTTTCCCTTTTCTCTTGCTTCGGGGCTGCTTTATGCTTTCTATCTGCATCGACAATGGCGATTATAGCTTTCAGGGCAGGATCAAACTCCTTGTCCTCACAGATCATCCCAATCAACTGCCCATTATTGTGAGCGGGCAATGGATTGTTGGTCACATTTGGGACCTCCTCGTCCCTTAATACTATCTTTCTCTATTCTATCAAGTTCTCTACCACCCTTCTTAAAGTCCAACAATCATTGGTATCATGCCCTTCTGCTCCCGAATGATAAGCACACCTGACACCGGCTTTATAAGCAGGTGATGCTGGATTGTGACTTGTCTGAGGGGCTAGTTGCAGGAAACCCATCTGGACTAGTTTTGGGAATAGGGTAGAATACGGTTCACCAATGGGTGTGAAAGTTTGTCTTCTGGATGGTTCTTGAGGACGAAAATTATTTGGGGGTAGCTGTGGATTATAGTGGTTTCGGTAAGGAGGCTAATTTCTGGGAGGTGGAGCTTGGCTCCGATTGTCTTGTTGCGGTGGTCGGACATAAGGCTGAGTATTCATGACCAAGTATGGCTGAGGAGTATAGGCCAGATCTTGGTGAGGGTAATAGTGTTGCGGGGTCCTCTCTGAGAAAAGGGGTCCGGGAGTATAGTTTCTCCTTGTACCCGACGATGTCATGAACGTTTCTTTCCTTTTCTTTCCCTTTGCTATTTCTCCAGACCCACCCTGAATGGCTTGGGAGGAAGCTCTGATAGCAGATTGGCTTAGAATTCGACCCGTTTTTAGCCCATTTTCTACCATTTCTCCGATTTTAATTGCTTCTGCGAAAGGTTTCCCCATGGCCGACATCATGTTTTGGAAGTAATCTGATTCTTGAGCTTGGAGGAAAGTAGTGACCATTTCTATTTCATTCATGGGAGGTTTTACTCTTGATGCCTGCTCTCGCCATTTAATAGCGTATTCTCTGAAGCTTTCTGAGAGTTTCTTCTTCAAGTTTGACAAAGAATTCCTGTCTGGCGCGATGTCAATATTATACTGAAACTGCCTTACAAAATATCTGGCAAGATCGTCCCAAATGTGCCATCGAGATATGTCCTGATCCATATACCATTCTGAGGCTATGCCCACCAAGCTTTCTCCGAAGTATGCCATCAACAATTCTTCTTTGCCGCCAGCCCCACGCGATTGGTTGCAATACTTTTTTAGGTGAGCAATGGGATCGCCATGCCCATCATATTTCTCAAACTTTGGTATTTTGAACCCTACGGGCAGGTGCACGTGAGGGAACATGCACAGATCAGTATAGGAAACACTCTTTTGCCCGCTTAAACCTTGCATATTTTTTAAACTCTGCTCGAGGCTCCTCATTCTTTTTGTCATTTCATCTTGTTCAAGAGCTTTGGGATTTTTGTCTTGCCCAGGCGTAAGCTCGTATTGAGGCTGCTGAGGGTGAGTGCTGGTGGTAAACCGAGTTGGTTCCAGCGAGAAGGATGGTGCTTGAAATGTGAATGAGGAAGAGTCAAAAGGCCTGTGTGTAGCGGGTTGTGCCACGATTGGACAGGGCGGTGCAGTGAATATATTTGTAGCCACATCTGTCGTTGACATCCGGGGATAAAAATCAGAGGGTGATCCAGCGGAGTGGGCTGAAATGGTAGGGTACCCGAATGGGGTAGTTGGATAACTTATGGGGACGTTGGAAGTCCCACTTATCCTAGAGAACAGCTCGGGGAATCCAGGGATTACACTCGGCGGCTCTTTTCCATTGTTCCAGTCATCCAACATTTCCAACATGCGAAGTCGCAAGATTCTGTTTTCTTCAACAGTTGCTGATTCGGAAGTTGGGATGGTCGAAATTGAACTCTCTTCGGAGACAAGAATTGTTGGCAAAGGAATTTCTGAAGACGTCTCTACACTTCCCTTTGATCTCGTGAAGTAAGTGTGAATACTTCCTCTTCGTCTTAGTGACGGGCAACTGAACACTTCCTTTCGACCTCGTAAAGTATGAATGTGAGGCCAGACCTCCACCAAACCAAACCACCTTTCTAAAAACCTGGACTTAGCAGCAAGCAAACGGTTAGTTTGAAACAAATAACAGACAGGTAATCTCACATTGAGGTGTGATGCACCTATACAGTTAAGTGAATTTCTACATGTTTGCATCGATGACATGCGTCATTCCGGCTTCTCTTTATGCTCCCCTTTATTTTTATTATATATTTTTTTATTATTATTTGAAGTTAAAAAACGTGACCAGATCCGATAAGGATTGCCTACATATCACGATGCCGCGTGAATCAGATCATTACGTAGTTCAAGACAAACAAGTGTAAAAATAAAGAAACATTTTTTTATTACTAAAACAATCTATTACAAACTAACATTTTTTTTGAAAAAGGGAGAATAACAGACTCGAAATAAATACAAACTCAACAACTACTGATACACCCCGATGCGAAAAGACAGACAAAAGACGCCAAAATGGAAAATACAGACTCGACCTATAAATACATTAAAGCCTTAAAAATTGGCGCCCGCGGGACATCGTTCGGCCTCGCCACGGGCTTAGGTGCGAGGTCCCTTTCAAGTTGTTCCAGCTCATACATGGTTTGCTTGACATAAATCATCACTGCGAGAAGAAGGTAGTGCGGGTCATATCTTCGCATCGTAGACACCTCCTAATGATGGCATGGGCAATGGTCTTAATCTTATCCCTGGTTTGCCTTTTTTCTATGAGTAGGCGCTATATTTGATCATTACGGGCCTTCAAAACCCGAGAATCCTGGAGATGTTGATTCTGCCACTGCTGAATTTCTACTTCCATTTGGGCCAGTAAATCATAGCAACGTCTATTTTCAGCTTCAAAGGTTCGGGCTTGCTCAAACACTTTGTCCTCAAGAGTGGCCACCTTTCTCTTCAAATTGGCAATGGTTTGCTTGTGGTCCCTTTTCAACTGCTGCAGGTACCGGTTGCGCTCTTCTGTTCTTTTTGCCCAGTGTGTCTCGAGTCCTGCTATGGTATTCTCAAAATTCTCCGACTCACTCCGACACTCACCAATTTCCATTTTTAAACCTTTTATCAGTCGCTCATCCGACCAGCTCCTTTGTTGGTTATCAGCGGCTATCCTTATCTGCTGGATTTGGGCCCTGAGCGTCTCGTTTTCCTGGGTCAACCTGTTCTTTTCTCCCAGATCAGTAGCAACTTGCAGGTTGTGCTCATATTTTAGACCTTCAATTTGTTGTTTCAGCTTGCTGATTTCAAACCGATAGCTTTTTTCTTTTGCTAACCAATCCCATTGCTCCTGTGATGACTCGGCAAAATTCAGGATATGGGGTCTTTTAGCCGGCCTTTTGTGCTCAAGTTCTCTTCTGTACCACACAAGGTACCCTGGTGCTACTTCACCTTTGGCCCGATCCTGCACGCAAGTATCTGCCTTTAAACATTGGCATTCATTCCAGATCTGGCGGACTTTTGCTTTAGCAAATTTTCCGTCAGGCTAATCTCAAGTGCTTGAGCACTAAGATCTTCCTCGTGTGGCACTATCTGGCATCTCCCGAGTTGTCTCAAAACTCGACAGGGCGCGTAAGGCTGAATGCTCTTAAGTCCCATCAATAGAAAGTGGGTCCTAGCGGTCGGTATATATATGACCTCATCAACAGGCAACCATCCCAGTGTCCATTGTATTTGGCTGGCGGTGAGGGTTCGAAAGAATGACGTCCATGCCGTAACTCCCTCAGGTAGACTGACCTCCTTGATTCTCGTGTAAAACTCTTCTATGCAAGTCTTTTTCGAGGAACCATAACTCAAAAGCTCAGAACGGTGGCAAAGATGTTCAGTCATCCATATTTGTAGCAGCAAATTACACCCCTCTAAAAAATTCCCTCTGGCTTTGCAGGTTGTGAGAGCTCGAAAGATATCAGATACTACCATAGGCACAAGAGTGCTTTCATTTTGAGTGAGCAAAGTACTGACGACCCCGGATATTTTCAGATCAATGTTTCCATCTTTCCTCAGAAACACCAAAAGGCCCAAAAATGTTATCATGAAAGCCACTCGTCTATGCTCATCCCACTTCTGACGGTTACCTTTGTTGCATAGCTTGTTAACCGGATTGTTGAACCCTCCTACATGACCATATCCGTCAGATATGAAGCATGGACTACAGAAACCTGCGGCCAAATCTGGGTTATGGACTGTCCTGGGTATCTTTAATGAATCTAGAAAATGATGCACAGTGACAGCTCTTGGGGCAACCAAGTATTTTTGCCTCAATGGAACTTCAACATTTCCGATGTACCCAGCTATTTCCTCCAGAGTCGGGGTGAGTTCAAAATTGGAGAAGTGGAAGACATTGTGTGCCGGGTCCCAGTAGGTGACCAAAGCTCTTATGATATCTCCACGAGGCTGGATTTCCAATAAACCCGTGAGACCTTTCAGATATTTCTTGACCTCATCTTGCCCTTCACTACCTAGATCATCCCACCATAGCCGCAACTTGACAGGGACTATATCCATTATCGAAAAGTATTCATTTTGCATTGTGCTCATCCTGCACATTTATTAAGGTGATTTAAATAAAAGATTATTTGACTCAAAGATGATTTGACTATGTTTTAGAAAGAAAGATCCGATTTTCAAACACGGCCTTTCAGCTCTTCGGGGATGAAGATTTTAAGGCTGTGAGGGTCAACCGATCAAAAACTCTAAAGGATGATCGAAAGTGGCCATTTATGCAAAGTCAGCCTTCCGCCGTCCCTTTCGGGAACATTTGGCTATTTTTGACAAAAGCGGCATCACCCAACTCATTTATGATGAAATTAAAATTCTGACATTTTGGTTATTTCTGAAAAAAGGGGAGGTTGGACCCGATGAGGGTTGCCTACGTATTTCACACCCTGTGAGAATCAAACCGGCGTAGTTCGGGCCGATCAGGAATAGAGGAAATAAACTAAATCCCTTTTTTGAATAAAACACTTATAAAGAAAAGGAGAAAATATTTTTGGATTTCGATTTTTTTTTTATTATTTTTTTTTTCTGAAAAGAAACGACGACTAAAGAAATATTTTCTTTGAATTTTAACTTCTTTTCACTCTTTTTTTTTTTAATTTCAAAAAATCTTCTAAGGAAGTATTTGGACTATTAGTCTGAATTTATGAAAGAGATACTACAAAAGAAAAAAAATTTGAACAAATATTTTTGATTTTGAGAGCAATTAAAAGGAAATATATTTTTTTGTTTTTTTTTATATAAATCAAACTAAAAGACAAATTTTGTTTTCATTTTTTAAAAAAAAAAAAATCGGCGAGGTTTTGACACTACTTGGACATTGGTTTTATTTTTCTAAAAAAAAGTAGTTATCTCTCTACACTGCTATTTTCTTTTACTCTTTTCAAAATATTTCTCGATTTCAGGAACCGGTCAGCATGCAAATCTGAAGCAAATAAATGCCCAAAACAAAACGGAATACAGCAGGATGGTCTTTTGATTTCGGGTTGCTTGTCCTAGACGGACCCAACCCTTGTGTTGAGTCCCCTATGTCAAATGCAACATGATGCGAATAAGCGTTCCTACTAGGGATCCGACATGAGGTTTTGTTATACTAGGTTTATCCTAGGTATATGTTCTAGACTATGTACCCGAGCGGACAACTCGAGTCGAGGAGGGGGCTACGTACCGGGGACCCGCGAGATCGTCCGGCTTTGTAACTTGTCCGGCCTCTTTCTTATTTCAGGGTATGACACTAACAGAATAGGGAGTCTTGACCAGCAAGCTCCTCCCCGGAGGTAAGAAGAGAAGGGTTTCGGCACAATTTATATACAGTTCAGATAATATCAAAGCGGTAACATTTAGCACATTAAGCATGAAACATGTAGGGAAATCAGATAAAGCCAAACACAACAATTTTTCTAAGCTCGAATTCTGAACCCTGAACAAACGTTCTGGGTTCTACATCCCCAGCGGAGTCGCCAGAGCTGTTACACCTCCTTTTTGCGCGCCTACCCCGAAGGATAAATGCGTGAGGGAGTTTTTTCAATTTAAGTGACAATATTCGAAATGGGATTATTTATTCATTTCAGAGTCGCCACTTGGGAAAGGTTTGGCTTTTGGTGTCCCAAGTCACCGGTTTATCTTGAATCCCAATTCGAGGAAAATATTCGACTTTCCAAATGAAGTCTGCGAACCAGAAATTCTAAGTAAGGAATTCTGTTGACCCGAGGGAAGGTGTTAGGCACCCCTGAATCCCGTGGTTCTAGCACGGTCGCTTAAATTGTTATAATGGCTAAATATCTGATTTTAATACATGTTATAACTTGTGTGTTTTTATTAAGTTTAAACCGCTTGTATTATTATTTATTTTTTATGGAATTGCAACGTCGTAAAAATGCATCTCGGACCACGTCACAATCAATGCGCCCGTGGTTGCTAATACATTCCGACTCCGTTGAGATTTGGATTTGGGTCACATAAATGCGCACCCAAATTTAAGAATATAATCTAATTAGAATGCGTGCCTAAAATGACTAGCGCATGGTTATTTTTGGAAAAAGCCGTGAATTTCGCTAAGCGGCCGATCCCGAGTTCTAAGTAATTAATACATACATTTGTGAGGGCCCCGCAATCTATACGTTTTACTAGGCGAGGCTCATCTCATTTATTTTGACAATGGTCAATCCTAAAATGACTACATTTTTCTATTAAAATTAGTCTCTAAAATAAAGAAAGAAAATCCTAATTAATTATGAGCTTTCAAGAAGAAAAAAAAAGTAAGAAAACATAACATACTAATTGCTAGATTAAGACAAATATTAATGGAAAGGAGTTTTACTAAAAAAAAAAAGAAAATTCGAAATTATAAATAAAATAAGAAATTTGATAACTAATATTCAAAAGAAATCAAATATAGCTAGATTGAAGCTCGCATTGTTATATAAAAAAAACTATTGGAATTAATTATTCACAACCATTTGAAACTAGATTTAACCATAATTACTAAAGCTTATTAGAAAGTTTATTATACTTAAACATTATCTAGTCTTGTTTGGCCTTAACTAAATTTAGCTACCCATTCATGATTAACCTACTGTTAACCATATTAAAACCTTCATAGCTAGTGAATTAACCCGTTTTGCCAAGCTGATTCACTAAAGACCAACTTATGTTATTTTTCTCTTATTCCAATTATTAAACAGTAATACATGAAATAACCTAAATACAATCAGTAAAAGAGACGAAGAAAAAGCGAAATTAAAACTTCAAAGTTCCATTATTCATATGTATTCATGCTTTCACATTTTCCAGCTTACAATATCGACAAGGTTACAGCTGTGTACCTGGTATCGAATACAAGAGAAGAGGAAGATGAGAATCAGCAGCAGTAGTAACAATACAGCACAACAACAAACAGTCCAGCAACACAGGAATAGACCAGTAACAGAGTTGCGAACCGGTGGAGTAGTAGCCCAAGAAACAAGCTTCAAGCTTCGATGAAAAATAATAGCAATTAATGCTGATTTCAAATAATGAAGGAAAGTAGAAGATTTGTTTTTTCAATTTTTGTTCTCTCTCTCCCCTGTCCTCCTTTTTTTTTTCTTTCTAAGTGTTAAATGAGTTCTCTTATACCCAAAGCAAGACTACCTTTTTCTTCTTTTTTTACCTCTTTTCTTTTTCCCCAATATTCTTCTACTATGTATAACTTTTAACTTTTTATTATTACCTATACTATTTCTGATTTTTACTTAAGTAAAAGTAGTCAACACGGACCCCACGGTTCCCCTCTTTTTGAATGGTCAAAGAAGACATCATCATTAACCCCCTCTTTTTACTTTACATCATTATGTCTTGTCTTCCACTACCATATGTCTTGTCCCCCACTATAATATTTTAATATTATTAATGCCTAGTGGACGGAGCACTTCAAATTAAATAAATCTGCAATTGATTAATTCCCGTATTGCCCCTAAAACTACTGTTGCTGCCCTGATTCAAAAATCTGTTCAAACTTCAAACATTGTCTAAAAACTAAAATCCAATTAACAGCTATAACCAATTCAACTAATCAATTAACCAAAATATAGCAGCTATAACCAATCCTTAATCAAACTCAATCAACAAATTCAAATTAAACGATGAACGACAAAGAAACAACCGGAATTATTTTGACTGAACAATATTTTTAAACAACATCCTATTTTCAGATTCAACAACAATAACAAACAAGCATGTTCAAATTACTGAGTTTAAATTCAAATTAAGCTTAAACGGAACAAATAAACAGATTCAAATCACTAAATTAAATAACCAATTGAACCTCAAACTAAATCTAACAATATTACAGTCAAAACGAAGGATTCAAGTTATCAAACTAACATATTTCTATATTAAAACTAAATCCTTTTAAATGAATAAAAACAAACTGAAGAAATAATTAATTGAATTTCAACTTAAATCTAACAACATTATAATTAAACTAACAATTTCTACATAAAAAAAACAAGAATAAATGAAACAAACTGAAAAAAAAACGATAAACACGAACAAAAATCAAACCTATACTGATTTCAGATCCGAGAATATCAAACAAAATACGGACAGAAATGAAACTCAAACCCACTAACCGGATCGGAACGACGATGAACTCAAACGAAAACAAATCTGCCCGAAAACAATTATTGCACCAAAATAATTCGACGACGAAGACGACCACGAACGGACGATTCATGACTGCAGGATCTCGTCTAGTGAGGATGATAGGTGAGGGTGATGTGCGATGAAGAAGACGAAGCAGTAGAGCAGCCATGGATGTCGAGGAAGCTGTTGGTCGATGTTACTGAGGGTCGTTTGGTGGTTGTCCATGGCTGGACGTGGCAGAAGCAGCAGAAGCGAGCTGCAGCTCGTCCATGGTGCGAGGATGGTCGTCGACGATGGTCTGTTTTGGTTTGACGGAACTGCTGGTCGTTTGGACTGGTTCGTTGCGTGCTGAGGAAGATGACGAAGCAGCGGCAGCAGCAGGTGGTGACGCTGGGCAGTCCGTTGCTGGAAGAGCTGGACGTCGATGAAGGCGAAGCAGCAACGATGGCTGCTTGTCGTGGTGGAGTTGGACGATGAAGCACGAGGGGGGGCAGTCATGGCAGCGTGGTGACGAAGGTGGTGAAGGGGTGGTCGTGATTGAAGGAGGAAGACGGGGGGAAAATAGCCATGAGAGGGGTTCTTGGTGAAGCTTGGAGAAGAAGAAGGGGGGGCGGGTAGCTTTAGGGTTTTGTTTTGTTCAAGAATGAAAATAGAAAGGGTGGGGTGTGGTTTTGGGTTATGGACTGGGTCGACCCGGTTTGAAATGGACCGGGTCGTAGGGGAAGGTTGGGTATCTTTGGGCCTGTGACTTAAATTTAAAGAAAAAGCCCAATCTGATCTCTTCTATTTTTGTCCTTTTTTTATTTATTCAATTTCCTAAATAATAAAGCTAAAAATTCTAAGATCAAATTATAAAACCCAAAATTATCTGGAAATACTAATTAACTCTTAATAACAATTAACACACAATTAAATAGCGATTAACGATAAAATCACACAATTTGGACATTAAATGCTAAAAATGCAACGTACATTATTTTTATGATTTTTTATTTTGTAAAACAAACTTAATTAAATGTCAAATGCTGATGCGACATATTTTTATATTTTTTATTAATTTAACAAATAAACATGCATAGACAAAAATACAAATAATTATCCAAAAAATGTCATGAAAATTCAAAAATTGCACACAAAGAAAAAATTATTTTATTTGAATTTTTGGGAGTAATTCTCATATAGGGTAAAAATCACGTGCTTACACATTTTTTCAAATGAGTTTTCTTCTCGGATTATTATGGACCATCTATCGGGAATACGTTTTCGTCGTTTGCTTGTGCAAATTGGAATTTGGTAATTAGCGGTAACCAATGGGAATTGAGATTATAATATTGTTTTCTTATGTGTCAATGGAGGGCCCCAGATTAAAGAAGGCCTTCTATATAATTTTGGATCATTAAAGAGGTCCACCACAATTTTGTGGAATTTTTTTAGAGTTCCTTCTTCTTCATTATTTTGATCAAAGCTTGAGTTAATGGACAAACTTAACAATCAAGAAGAGTAGGGCATGGGGTGGTGCAAGTCGGGAAGTTATATATTTGACCGTTCTGTCAAAATTATTAACAGCTCCTAGTCAAGATGCATAAATTATATATTCATTACACACGATATAATTATAATTATTATATATATAAGCTGCTAACCCCTCAAGGTACGAAACATAAATCAAATTATTCTCCACCCAAACATGCAGAAGAAAATAATGGGGGAAAGCAGAAAATGCATAATTCTTTCATCGTCGCTTCTACTTTATTTAATTATATATATGTTAGGTCAGAAAAAAAAAATGCTCTTTCATTGTCGTTTCTCCTTTATATGTTAGGTGATGTAGTCAAGAAAAAATGATTGTGGCACTTTTGGGACACCTTAGAAAAGCATTAGACTAGTATTTTTGAAAATGGACTCACAGTCTAGTGAATTAAGATTCTTGAGATGTCCTAATATCAATAATTAATATTATCAATAATTAATATTGTAAAGTGATGGGAGGATTAATCAATTATGAGTATAGGGACGTCATGAGTCACAATCGTGAGCGAAATTATGTGTGGTCAAGCATAGTCACATGAATATCTTTTGCTGAAAAATTATACTGTATATAATAAAATATTACTCATTATTAATATTAAAAGAAATAGACTTTGAACTCTACATAGCCCACAAAAGGTGTTTAAATTTTCTGAATTCGTCATTGGTCACAACCAGCTCGCTTCAACGCCTAGATAATATTAAAATCTTTACATTCTCAGTTACAGCTTTATTTCTTCAAATAGTTTTCTAGTTATGGCCTTACATTGATGCTAAAAAAGGTTTTAAAGCCTGTGAAGGGGGGAGATGGGGGTCATTCAGCTTTATTGGGACTAAAATAAGAAGATTGCTAATTTCTTCTTCATTTCTATTTATTTATTTTTTAAATTTTTCTTTCATGGCTAGAAGCAGAAGTCATCTTAATCCATCTTTTTTACTCTTTTGGGGTGGGGATTGGGTAGAAATGTTCAAGAATTCAAGAAGGTTCAGGTAATGCCAGTATAAAGGCCTTCTTTTGATTTGTTTGATGTAGAATTAAACTAAATAGCACTCACTCAACCGATTAAACTAATAATAATCGGAAAATTCATAAATATATATACGTATAACTGTATGTAATTTCTGTATAATTACGTATATCAGCCATTTGTGTAAAGATCTCTTTTTGGATTAGGCTGGTTTAAATGCTTATTGAAATATAAGATGGTTATGATCCTACATCCCCTATTTGGATAAGGGATCTTTATACGAATAGCTTGTCATATTCATTGTTTATTTATTCTAGACATATACATAGATTATACATTCATTATACACATATAATATATAAGTTACATATATTTTATAGTTTCACTGGCTATTTTTAGTTTAAGAGGTGCGGTGGGCGGATATTTGAATTAAGGGAAATTTTCGTTCCTATACCATATAGGAAACTATATTACCAAATATGTTCATAGTTTGCATATTACCCTTAATGCTAATAGTATTTTTACAAAATATAAACCATGCATTAAATAAAGAATCATTGTAGCTGTGGGCTTTCTTATAAAATTGGGGGATTAAATATTCTTCCAGATCTTCCAAACGCAAATCACGCACATTAATATTCTTCGTCAGTTTCGTTTCAAATTTAGCATCTCTACATCAAACGCAATTATTCTTCTACAATTCAAAAACGAATTGATTATTCTTCTACATTTCACAAATCAAAAACGACTAAATCTTCTACAATTTTTCTACATCAAACGCAATTATGTCCAAATTTCAGTAATACAAAGCAAAGAAAAAGAGAGCAACAATTTCACCATTGACAGTCATTAAAAAACTTGAAAGCTTTGAATTCAAATTTGGGTTTTCAAAAATCATTATTTGTTTGGATTGGGTATTGTTGAAAATAATTGAGAATATGGTTTGGAGTTTATATCTCAATTTTGAGGGGTTTTGGTGAAGATTACACTTGATTTTGACTGAATTTCAAATTGAAACTCGAAGAAGAAGAAGACGGCGTATATTGCAGAAATTATAGATAAATTGAAGAAAAATTGTAGACGGTTGTTTATTTATTTTTCTTTTATCCATTTACCTATTGTATGAAAGTTGAACAATATTGTATAAAAATTGTATTTAAGTGGATGATTTAGTACGGTTTTGGACAAAAATATATATCAAAAATGTGAAACATACATTTCAGGGGAAGCATGTCGAGTCCAAATATGTACCCAGTTTGTAGATATTTTATAAATAAATTATAGATTATTTATATTCTGATTGCAGATGCTTTATTTTCTGTTTTCACAAATAAAAAAAATGACTAAAACTTCTACAAATCTTCTGAAAAAATGCAATTATGTCAAAAATCTCAATTATGCTACAATTGAATAGGAATTGGGATATTAAAATTCAATGTATCTAGTTTGTAGATATTTTGT
Source organism: Nicotiana tabacum (assembly GCF_000715075.1). NCBI lineage: Eukaryota > Viridiplantae > Streptophyta > Magnoliopsida > Solanales > Solanaceae > Nicotiana > Nicotiana tabacum. The sequence continues at coordinate 146,696,140 of NC_134090.1, forward strand.
AGATAAATTGTAGATTATTTGTATTCTGTTGTAGATGCTTTGTTTTCTGTTTTCACAAATCAAAAACGACTAAAACTTCTACAAATCTTCTGCAAAAAATGCAATTATGTCGAAAATCCCAATTATGCTACAATTGAATGAGAATTGGGATATTAAAATTCAATGTACCCAGTTTATAGATATTTTATCGATAAATTGTAGATTATTTGTATTCTGATTGTAGATGCTTTGTTTTCTATTTTCATAAATCAAAAACGACTAAAACTTCTACAAATCTTCTGCAAAAAACACAATTATGTCGAAAATCCCGATTATGCTACAATTATGTGATTCTCTTATATGCTCTTGTTACTTCTTACGAAACTGCTATGCTAAATATGGAATCCAAAAAAATATTTCTGCAATTTTTCTTCAAGAAAAATAAATAAACAACAGTCTACAATTTTTTCTTCAATTTATCTACAATTTCTACAATATACGTCTTCTTCTTCGAATTTCAATCTGAAATTCAGCGAAAACCAAGTCTAATCTTCATCAAAACCCCTCAAAATTGATATATAAACTTCAAACCATATTCCCAATTATTTACAACAACACTCAATCCAAACAAATAATGATTTTTGAAAATCCAAATTTGAACTCAAAGCTTCAAAGCTTTTTAATGGCTGTCAATGGTGGAATTGCTGCTCTCTTTTCCTTTCCTCTTATATTATTAAAGGAACCCGAAATCAAAACCATCAAAAGTTATTGCTGTGTATGAAACTTTGAAGATTTGACTTCAATTTTGACTGGTTGTAGAAGAAAAAACCTTGATTTTGGACGTTAATGGTAGAGGGTTTCAATTATTTTTCTGATTTTTCTGGTTTCTGGGTGTGTGGTGATACGTGGGTGAGGGTGTGGGGTTGGGAGAGAGAAACGTGGGGGGAGGGGATTTGGAGGAATATATGATACCATAAAATGTAGGAGTGATATAAGGTACAATTAATGTACAGTTAAAAAACCTTATGGTATAGAATTGGTAATTAGGTATACTAAATGTAATCATATCAAACCTTAAACATGAAGGGTAATATAATTTCCTATATGGCATATGAATGTAAAAATTCCTTGAATTAATTCTTCTTTGGATAATAAACTTAATATGTGGCCCAACAAGTTCATGGACTTGTTAAATTGGGTCTCACAGGCCCTCTAAGTCCAGTTGTTAAAACCAATACTCTATAGGATTATTTCAGGAACTGGACTAATTCAGATTCCCGATATTGATCCATTTATGGTGGAACCGCTACCTATCAGGAATGTCTTCACGTCAAGATCAATTAAATTATGAAAGGACTAAAATCTACCCAATAGCAATGATTTTACGTTCTATGAGATAGACATTTAAAAAATATTTACATCATCATATCATAAATTATAAATAAATATTTATGATAAGTACTACTTAATAATCAATAAAATAATAGTAATTAACCTGCAATCACATATTAAATTATACGGGGAAAAAACATGTATCTTGTTACTATATATAACTTAAATCCGAAATTTCCTGGAACTAGACCTTAAACTAGCTGGTCAAACCTAACATAGAAAAGGAGTTCCTAACAGAACTTCTATTATGCTGAGCCAACAAAAATAAAATATAGTAGTTGCAGCATATTTACTCCAAACTAGCCAAAAAGTTAGATAGGATTAGGCATGACAAAGTAAAAAGAAGAAAACTTCTATTGGATAAACAACACAAATTTCTATCTTAGTGTCACACCATAGTATTTCTCTACATATTGCACAGTTCTAATTAATGGTATTCTTATAACAATCATTATTCACAAATCACCAAATGGGATGTTCATCTTTAAATCCCTCAGCTTACCTTTACAATCAGTTCCTTCTGAAAATATTCCTTTTTAGTTTAATGTTATTAACTGCTAACACAAATAGTATAGATTTCCATCAATTAGTTTTCACAACTTGTACTGCAAATCAAACATTCCAAAATGATCTTGCAATTTCTACCTCATCATCAAAGTTATCTATTGTTTCATCTCTTTTTCAAGAATTTCTTGACAAGTCCTCAGAATCCAAATTTTTTGAGACTTATGTAGGGGATGATAGAATAGCCATTTTGGGATTGTTTCAGTGCAGAAATGACCTTAACCATGATCAATGTCATACTTGTACTAATAAACTTGTTGATATTTCAAGTAATTTTTGTGGAGAAAGAATCCCTGCTAGAGTTCAACTTTCTGGTTGCTATTTGGACTACAAGGCAGAGGAAGAAAGGGAGGTTTCAAAGCTTTTAATGCTTCATAAGGTATGCATAAAAATGACAAATGAGTGACTTGGTTCAAATTTGCGCGGGTCAAAATGGATCAAATCAGTAAACGAGTCATGATCCTATCGAGGAAATAGCACGTATTACCTTTTCTTAGGTCACTCTTTGAATTCCGTCCTCATAGCTTAGTGGACCAAATTTCGCCTTTAAAAGCAAATTTGTAGATAAATTTAGTCCACTGGATTAACGGGGACAAAATTTAAATAGTGGCCTCCAGAAAGGCTAGTTGTTCAAATGTCCCCACACAGTTTCCGCAAAGTTAGCTTAAGCGAAGATGGGTTAGGTCAAGATAGGTCAAATAACGAGTCATAATCCAACTCGCCCAACATGAACTAACCTCCTTTCCTTTCTACTTTGCTTTTGAAAAAAAAAAGTGACACTAGTTAAATTCTTCCAGATTTACATAAAATTTTATCTCCAAATTTCATTTTGTATCTTTGTGTTTGGGTTGCAATGTAATCCGCAGGTTTACACTATTTTGATCCGTTTTGACTCAATAATTTGGCAGATTATTTTGAGTTAAACCTGTTGGTTATGTCAACAAACAGGTTATAACCCAACTCATTTAAACTTGGACAAATTACTAAAAACTAAGTTAATTTTGCCACCTCTAGGTTTGCAGCAGGAAAAAAGCAAAATCGAGTAGATTCGAGGAGGAGATGGGCTATGCATTTGCTGAAGTTGAGAGCTGTGGAATGAGTGGAAATGGATTTTGTGACTTAAGTTATGGGAAAGTTCATGTCATGGCACAATGTGTTGGGAATTTAGGAGCTTGTGATTGTGGTGGATGTATGAACAAAGCAGTGCAGATTGCTCATGACGAATGTGCACATTCGATAGTTGCAGAAGTATATTTGGATGGATGTTATTTGAGCTATAGTTATGGCAAACATAAGATTTCTAGCTACCTGGATGAAGGTAAAATTATCTACTCAAAAATCTTGGTTATATAATTTAATTTATTTTTTTCGTAACTTCGTCCATTGATTTGTTAGAGAATAAACTTATATCCCTCATCCCTTGAAAAAGTGCTATCAATGGGGTTTAGAATATTTTGGGTTACTCAGAAATGACAAGCTATTAATTCAGAACTCACTAACTTAAAAGAACTAGAATTCCGAACTCTTAAGCTTCAAAAGCTCCGCCTTTGAGCGTAAAAGCCTTCTTTGGATATTACATAGATCTTATTGCTACCTCTGACAATAAACATGGATCAATTAAAAAAAAATATTTGGTTGATCATTTTGTCCATATATTTTCTTGACAGGGAATGGATCTGGGAAAGGTACACAGAAATTGGTAGCAATTGTAGCTGGAGGAATAGTGGCTACCATTTTTTTAGGTGTAGTTTATTATTTCATGAAGTCTTGGGGCAAGAAGGATGATGGTAAGCCTTAAATTTTATCTTGCTAATGTTCTTTTTTCATTGTTTTAGTTAGAAAGTTGTATATGATGGTGTGCTTATACATACACTAATATATACACTATTATGTAAATATTTACACAATCACATTCTTAGAAAACCAATAATTAAAGGTATTGTCTTTTATTACTTCGAAAATAACACAGACAACTTGTTATGACATGTTAAATTATACTGTTAATGTAAAAGTTTTTTGCACAAATCACTATATATAAGTTAAATTCAATTGAAAAACACATAATTTGTGCAACTAGAGTTCTAATTTACTATCTCAAAGTTGCAAGTGTAACATTTTATTTACTCAACTGAATTCTTTTTTTTCCCCTTTAATTTCCCTGTTTGATATGCTAGCTATTTCAAGAACTTATAACTACACATAGACCTGAATTATAGTCTTCTTCCTCAATAGTGGATTTTAACTTTAATTTTTCTTGTGAATATTTGAGGTTGGATAACTTACAACAAACAATTCCCCAAATTTTCACCAATATTATATGGTGGTGTCTTTCCACTGCAAGTTGCTGATTTATTCTGGACGTATGAAGAAAAATTTTCAAACCTAACTAACTTGACGTTCTTGTTGATGTACTCTTATTTACACGTCTACTTTCACTCATTAATTAAATAATAGAATATATCGTTGATTCTTTAAATTTTCTGCACTGGCATTGTAGATGATCTTTTACGCTATTAAATTAAGTTGTCCTATAACATGTCACTTTTTATAACAAAATAACCTACTAATATAATTATATAACATGCAAAATAGATTGATATCCTATTATAATTTATAGCTAGTTAATTAAATTGTGCTGATATTATAAAAAAAAATTACACTGTGTAATTGTGTATATAACTTTAATGATATTTATTTTGCCGCAGATTGGTGAAAGATGGAGAGTAGCTTAGTTGGTTTGGACTTCAAGCTGATCCAGCAAAATGGAAGGAAGTGAAATCAAAGGGGAAACCCACAAGATACGAGACTCATTAAGTGGGTTTAAATTTATTCAGTAAATAAATGTGCTACTTCTCCCTCATTCCTTATCTTTTAAATAAATATATTCTTTATTTAATTTCTTCTTTCTTTTAGATGTGAAATGACTTAACTAATTTGATACAATAAATGGATATAGTGCTATTTTTAAATTTTGTTTTTTCTTTCTCTTCTCTATCTCTCTCTATAGGTAGGTTTATCTCTCTTTCTCTCTGTCTTGTTCTCTTTTGATCATAGGGTAACATTATTACACATTCATTAATCAATTTGTTTTAGAAACAATAAAAACTTTATTAATTTGTACTCCATTTCCGAATAATTGGCATATTAAGAATCACATTTCTAGTCACTTAATTACTCAAACGAAAGAGGAAGAACATCAAAGTACACGCAAAAAAAAAAAAAAAAATAGTAATAATAATCCAGTGTTGATATAGAACTTTTCTGAATATCGTTTTACTAATGATTTCAAACTCCAAATCTTTATGGTGTAATAAATTAAAGTTGCACGAACAACAACAGATTACATATATATATATATATATATATATATTAGTGTGGAGTTTAAGTTTTATACACCTATTATTTAAAAAGTATTTACATCATCAAGTCAGTTATTAGGTTATTTATAAGTTAAATTCTTGATAAATATTATTGCTAATTTAGTAAAAATAGTCACTACTTAACCTAGTATATCCCATATTAAAATTCATTAATGATGCAAATACTTTTTACATTTTTTCTCCTATAAGTCACCAATGTAATCAGATCGCAAACCTAAAGATATGCTCTTGTATTACATTTTTTTTTTAAACGGAAGCCATCACCTTAGGCTATGCTGGCTGGCAAGTCCCCTACCTGTAAATTAGAATCCAAAATATAAATACATGGAGAAGGGGGACATGAAGCCTAACCTCCTCAAATCCTATCTTAGAATTGGACACACCCAATTCTGTATAATGAAACAAAAAATAGTTTTCCAACAATAGGGGTGTAATGCTATTAATTGATCCTACTTTTCTTCCAATAACTAGTAGTCCAAAATATGAAGAAAAAAAAAAAAAAAAAAGCACCATGAGGATAGACCCTCCATATCAGCTATATTATGAAGCATAACGAATTAGTCATTTTGCTTCTTCTTTTTTTCTAATCCTAAATGTGGGGAGTTGTATTATATCCATTCTAAATGGACTCCTCGCTTCTCTTGGCAAGTCTAATCCCTCGATTCTGCTCCAATTTTAGATAATGCATCCATGACTGCATTTCCCTCTCTGTAGCAATGAACTACCCGTGCTTGAAGTTGTTGTAACATGTCTTTCAACGTCTCCATCTTATCCATAAGTTGCCAGGAAACATTGTACTCTCCTTTAACTACAATCAAAGAGTCCATTTCAAGGATAATATTTCCAAAGTTGAGATCTTTATTCCAAACAAAGCGGCGTGCATCTCAATACTATTGTTAGTGCAGAATTGGACATTTTGAGCATATGCTACAATAATTTGTCCATTCCTATTTCTAACAATCCCTCAAATACCAACTCTTCTCTTGAGAATGTTACTACTGCCATCAAAGTTAATTTTAAGCCAATTGTCAGGGGGTGTCCCATATGACATGCCTGCAACTTAGAACAGGCGTAATGCTCTCCATTTTCTTTCCAGAGGTTTTCCCAAGTCCAACTAATAACCACCCTCTCATCCAATCTTTTAAGATCATTCTTCAATAGGTACAAAACTTGTTGACATATTCTATTTCTATGGGTTCTTCTATTACCATATATGTAGCTGTATCTAGCTTTTCAGTGCTCTCAACAAATAAGGTTAGGAAGGATTCATAGTGGTTCTTCTTTGTAATTTCTCTTTGCTTTTATAGCTCCACCAGTTGTTAAGCATTAACCTGATAGAAAAACAGAAGTGTTAATACCAAAAGGAATAGCAAAAAATTTCCATACCTGAGTTGCAATTTCTCCGGTGATGAAAACATGTTCTATGGATTCATATTTTGGTTGGGCACAACAATGACATCTGGACACCACATTCTGTCCAAATCTTTGTGCAACATCATCCAGAGGTAATTTTCTCTTAATGATTCTCCATAACAAAAAATTGATCTTGAAAGGAGTATTCCTACTCCACACATTTAACCATAATTCCTCCTTGCATCTTCTTTGTCTAAGCAGATCAAATGCAGATGAGCAAGTGAAAATTTCACTAGTGGTGGCTTTCCAAATAGGTTGATCCTTACTATTTCTATCTCCAATTCTTGTGTTTGCAATGTCTCTGGAAATATTAGTATTGACTAAGTTAGCAATCAGATGAGTGTTCCATTGTCTTTCTAAAAGACAGATCCTTCACATTCATAGCCCTTGGCTTGTTATTTAAGTGTGTGACATTAGCAATAGGACCTGATCCTATCCAATTGTCCCACCAAAAATCAATTGAAGCTTCATTAATCTTCCAAAGTATATGATGTTCAACCTCCTTCCTAATCTTCTTTAAATCACACCAAGCACTAGATTGATACTTATCCTATGTCTTAACCACTGGATGACTTCTCTGACAGTACATAGATTTCATGAAATTAGACCAAAGATTGTGAGGGGTCCGTAGTCTCCACCATCTTTTGGAGCTAAAGGTCTTACTAATATCCTTCATCGATTTGAGGCCTTTACCTCCCTCCTCATATGGACAACATAAGTTTGCCCAAGAGCTCCAATGATATTTCTTTTTGGTATCAGATTTGCCCCAGAAAAAATTAGTAAACACTTTCTCTAACTGTTTCAAGACATTTTTGGGAGGTGATATTGCTGCAAGAGTGTGTAAAGCTTGAGATTGGAGGACATGCTTGATCAATATAACTCTGCCTCCTATAGATAATAAATTACCTTGCCAGCTATTCAGCTTGTTAATAACAGATTTTCCTATCTCAGAGAAGTAAGCAATATTCTTTCTCCCTTCATAAATAGGACAACCAAGGTATTTAAAAAGGAAGTGTTTATGGTTAAAACCTGTCACTCTTTTAATCATATCCCTTCTGGTAACATAGGAATGTGTAGCAATGAGAAAACAACTTTTCTCTGTGTTCACTTTTTGGCCAGAAGCCTCTTCATACTGATTTATTTTTTTCATAATCATCTGAATAGATTTCTTATTTTCGGAGGAGAATATCACGATGTCATTTGCATAACATAAGTGGTTGATCTTTGGTCCTCTAGGATTCATAGAGAAACCTATGAATCGATCTTTCTCATATAAATGATTGAGTGCTCTTGAAAGAGAACCTGCAGCAATAATGAACAAATTAGTTGATAGAGGATCACCTTGTTTAATTCCCCTTGTTGAATGAAAGAAATCATGTCTATCCCCGTTGATAATGATGGAATACCATACATCAGCAAGAAGCCTATATACCATATCCACAAAGTTATCAGAGAAGCCAATCTTTCTTAAAACAGAAATAAGAAAAGCCCAAGATAACCTGTCATAAGCTTTAGCCATATCTTTTTTTGGTCAAACAAAGATTAATTTCTATTGATTAAGTAACGGTGGTACAGGGAGCTTGTGTTACATTAGTACAAAATGATTCAAAATCTTGGCCTAAGCCACTAGGTGGGTTGGCGCTACTTGGCCTACAAAATGATGTTTCAGTGGGTGTTATACAAAAAGATTGTGTCGCAGCATGCGGCTTGATGCATCTGTTTGTAGTGGTGCCCTGCTGATCATATCTTAGGGCCCTTTCCAAAAAAGGTGGTGGTTGCTCGAGAGTGATGGTCGAGTTGGACTGCTCCATGGTGATGCCATATTTTGCGAGCTCATCAGCGACACGATTTTGCTCCCTATACACATGCCGTACTGATGGGTTACCCAGTCGTAGCATCAAGTACATGCATTCATGCACGAGGGATGAGTAAAGTGGATGATTATTTTGTAGTGCAGAAATTACCTCTGTTGCGTCTAGGTTGATTTCCAGTGGTGTTAAGCGAGAATGTAGTGCAATTTTCAATCCCTCCAGTAGAGCCCACAGTTCCATCATAAGAGGAGTGCCTGATGTTCTGTTGTGAGTGAACCGTATGATCCAATGTTATCTCCCCTATTCTTCTTCCTAATCCCTTGCACAATTTCTTGCCTCAGCAAAATATTTTCAGTGGTAAGTCTGCCTTTAACAAACCCAGACTGGTCTTCAGAGATCAAATTAGGAAGCAGACTAGCAAGCCTATTAGCTAAGATCTTTGAAATGATCTTATTAGATAAGTTACTAAGACTAATAGGTCTGAATTGAGAGAAGGAATTAGGAGAATCCACTTTAGAAATCAATACCAAAAAAGTGTGAGTGAAGTATTTTGTCAATCTATATCCTTCAAAGAAGTAATTGACCATATTGTATAGGTCTGAAGATATAATATTCCAGCAAACTTGATAGAATCTACCATTGTATCCATCTGGTCCAGAGGAACTATTAGGATCCATAAGAATAATGGCATTTTCACCTCTTCCATGCTAGGGAATTCCTCCAGATATTGGTTATCATGGTCATTGACCCTGGTCTCCATATTTCTGATGAATCTACCATCATTAGTTTCAGCAGGTTGTGAAAAAAGCTTACTGAAGTGGTTAATAGCAGTCTGGGAAATGTTCTCCTTTCCTTGAATCCAATTACCCTCTTCTTTTTTAATCCTATTGTCACGATCCGAATTCCCTCACCGTCGGGACCGTGATGGCGCCTAACATTATACTCGCTAGGCAAGCCAATGTTACAGAATATATCACATTTTTCCTTTATCTTTTAATAATTACAACTTAACAAAAGTAAATCAGCGGAATTAAATGTGGAAGAACACAGTTTAAAAAATTGTCTTTATACTAATAACGAAAGCCGAAATAAAATCCACCCAGAACTGGTGTCAGAACTCACTAACAGTCTACGAATACTACAAATAATGGTATGAATGAAAAGTTTACATCTATCTCGAAAGTAGATAAAACATAAATGAAATAGGATAGAAGGGGACGCCTGCAGGACTACCTTGGGTCTCCGGGATGCAACAACAACAATCAACCTCTCGATCAGCCACTAGCTCCGAAATCTGCACAAGAAGTGCAGAGTGCAGTATCAGTAAAACCGACCCCATGTACTGGTAAGTTCCGAGCCTAACCTCGACGAAGTAGTAACGAGGCTACGACGGGCCATCACAACATATACAACCTGCAAGAGTTTATACTAAAACGGAAAAGAAATATGGAATGAAATATAATAGAACTTGAATTAATAAATGCGGCCACCAGCCGTTCTACCAACTACTCAGCTATAACCAATCCTTAGGGAGATTCAACATCTCAGTAATGAACTTCAACAGATACGAATACTAAACAATAACTTATGCAGCGTGCATCCCGATCCACCCATATAAACAATAACAGTATCAATATTCACCCTTATTACTCCTTATTGCGGCGTGCAACCCGATCCCACATGTCCATCCTTATTACTCCTCATCATATATCTCCCTTATTCCTCATGTTGCAGCGTGCAACCCGATCCCACCTGTCCACCCTTATTACTCCTTGTTGCGGCGTGCAACCCGATTCCACCAGACAATCATATTCATCCTTATTCCCCCTGTTGCGGCGTGCAACCCGATCCCAATATATATATCAGAACCAAATCACAAAATTAAAGACAAGTGTTTCACAAGTTAATTCAAATCCTCCACAATACTTATACCTCAATTCACGCAATGGAATATCACTATGATTATGAGACTTCACTAGTGTATACTACTCAGCGAGACCAACCAAGGTGTACCATAAGGTACCAATAAACCAATATAAGCCAACAAAGTAATAAGACGAAACCATGAAACAATTAAATACTTCCATAAAGAGAACAACAGTTAAAATGAAGCAATTAGGCATGAAAACATTTATGAGCAAGTAGCAATTAAGACATAGAAACAATTATGAGCAAGTAGCAATTAAGACAGAAAATAGTATAATAGGAAACGGGGAAGGGAACAAGCTAAAAATGGTAAGTTGGTGGCGCATAGGTACTCGTCACCACACCTATACGCCACACACATGGAATTTCACATAGCAAATATGTCGGGGATTCCTATTCCCTCAAGTCAAGGTTAGACTAAACACTTACCTCAAGCAAACGAGTATTTCAAAGCTAAACCACCGCTTTACCTCTCGACTCCACCACCAATTCACTCGTATCTAGTCATAATTAACTCAATAATATCAATAAATGCTAAATAACTCAATTCTAATGCATAATTATAGGTTTTCTAATATTTTTCCTAAAAAGTCAAAAACCCGACCCCGGGCCCGCTTGGTCCAAACTCGATTACCCATCCACTCCCGGGCAGGGATATACAATTGGTTTTGGAATCCGACCTCAAATTAAGGTCTAAATCCCAATTTATAAAAATCTCTAATTCTACCCAAACCCCAATTTTTACCATAGAAATCTTAGATTTTTGGTTGAAAATTCATGAAATATGATGAGAAAGTGAAAGAAAATGGGTTAGGATCACTTACCAAAGCTTTGGGGAAGATTTTGGTCTTCGGAGAATCGCCTCTAGGGTTTTAGGATTTGAGAGATGTGAAAAATGAGTGAAAATCCCGTCTAAGTCTCAACTTAACAGCTGCAGATATCGCAATTGCGACTGGAGCTTCGCATTTGCGAAGCTCACAATTACGAGAAGGACATCGCAAATGTGAACCTTCGCAATTTCTGCTGCCTTCGCATTTGTGACCATTATGTCACATTTGCAACCAATCCCCTCCCAGCTTTACTTCGCAAATGTGAAGGGTTCTTCGCAATTGCGAAGACTGTTGGCCCAGCTACTCTTCGCATTTTGATGAGTGACTCGCAATTGAAACACTGTCAGGCCTCGCAATTGCGAACTCTGGTCTCGCAATTGCGAGATCAGAGGCCAACACCAGAACTGTAGCACCTGTAATTATTTTCCAAGTCCAAAACACTCCGTAGCCTATCCAAAACTCACCTGAGCCCTCGGGGCTCTAAACCAAACATGCACACAAGTCTTAAAAAATCATATGAACTTGTTCACGCGATCAAATCGCCAAAATAACATCTAGAACTACAAATTCTTTACCAAAACTCATGAGATTTTCAAGATAGTTCAAAAATTTTAACTATTCAACCAAAGGTCCGAATTACCTCAAATCACCTCAGTTTTTCACCAAATTTCACAGATAAGACTTAAATACCATATTAAACCTATACCGGGATCCAGAACTAAAATACGGGCCCGGTACCAACAAGATCAAGCGTTGCTTCTGATTTTACTTTTGAAAAAACAAAATTTGCATTCTTTTCCTCTTGAATCTTTCGGAATTGATAACTTTATAATCACAAGTCTTGAATATCACAATTGTTCGTCCATAGCCTTGCTCTTCATGTTAATCTCCACTAATGTAGATTCAACAATGATTTTTGAAATCTATTTAGGACTTTTTCTTGGCTTATAATGTCAGGTTTCAGGCTGGTAGGATAAATATATTTTTGTAGTGACTTTTCTTCTTCCATCTTGGAGAAAATATTCCTTGATACTAATTATTCATTTTTTTCCAGTATTTTTTTTGTATATATGCTTTCATCAACATAAAGAGATATAAGAATATACATACACTTATATATTATATCTCTCTCTTTTTTCTTCTTTTTTTCTTTTCTGTTTCGTGCCTTGCACAATCTTTCTTTATTTTTTTCTAACAAACATTACTTATCATGGTTGGAAGAAGTAATAACTATAATAGTAATATACATCTCTTTTTTCTTTTGGGGGGGGGGGGGGTATAGACCATGATGTTTTTAAAAAAATAGGATAAAGGCTCAAAGATAGGTTCTAATAGGTAAAAAAAAAACTTGGAGAGAATAAACTAAAAGAGGCTAAAAGGTGTATCAAAGAAAGCCTAATTTCATCTTTCCAGAATCAGTGTCATTCGTTATTTTGCCTAGAAGAACATTTAGAGCAAGTTCTAGAAAAATTATTGAGTATACCTTCTTGTGATAATAACTTTTCTTAATTCCTTTGATCTCACGAGTTGGAGACGCTAGTTTTTGCCTTCACAAAATTAAATTCACAGGCATGAAATTGATATGATAATGAAAAAAAGACTTAATATTTGAGCACAATAGAAAGAATTTATTTCACTAATTAAAATCTACAACGACACAATCATTTAAGAAGAAAAAATTTATTATAACATTATAGAAAAAAAGTATATATATACATGAAGTACTAAAGAAATTTTTGAAAAAATAAATTAAAAATCTTTTTAGCTTTCAAATTTACAGTCACAGAAGAAAGCTTGAAAGAAACTGTGACCACACATATTCTATGTGTAATAGACTGGATTAATTTAACACCTTAACAGTCATAGGGTCCGGGATTTGATATAAACCAGAAAATTTACTTGTGCCACCATTTGAATTGCATCATTAAATGATTCACTAACCGGTCACTTAGGCATACCGATCACCATGGAGTTGCTCCTGTGTAGGTGACTCTGCTTTTGTAGAGGCCTTCATGAGATGTTCTGATTGTATAATAATCTGGATATTAACCAGATCAATTAGTTAAGCATTTAATTACTCAAATCTATGTTGGAATTATGGGGCTCCGTTGCTTCTCCCTCAATGGCTACGGGTAGGTACCGTAGTTCCGAGTTTAACGTCGTCAGCTCGACTTATTGTGTGTCAAATTCATCAGTTAATCAGAGTGACTGATGGATGTTGCTCAAAATGCCCTCCAAAGTACAATTTGAGTCTCTGACCATTTACCTTAAATTTGTCTCCTCCACTATTCTATTGAATTTCAATTGCTCCATAAGGAGTAACACTGGTAACATTGTAAGGACCTGTCCACCTGGATTTTAATTTTCCTGGGAATAGTCTAAGTCTACTATTGTAAAGAAGTACGTGATCTCCAATTTTAAAACTTTTTTATCATATCAAATTGTCATGCCATTTTTTTGTTTTTTCTTTGAAAATTTTGGCATTTTCATAAGCTTCCAACCTCAGTTCTTCCAATTCATTAACCTGAAAAAATCTTTTTTCCTAGCAGAGTTTAATTCAAAGTTTAATACTTTCAATGGCCAAAAAGCTTTGCATTTTTTTGTTTTTTCTTTGAAATTTTTGGCATTTTCATAAGCTTCCAACCTCAGTTCTTCCAATTCATTAACCTGAAAAAATCTTTTTTCCTAGCAGAGTTTAATTCAAAGTTTAATACTTTCAATGGCCAAAAAGCTTTGTGTTCTAATTCAATTGGCAAATGGCAAGCCTTTCCAAAGACTAATTTATATGGGGATGTTCCAATTGGCGTTTTGAATGTCGTTCGGTATGCCCATAATGCATCATCTAATTTTAAAGACCAGTCTTTTCTTGAAATTTCAACCGTCTTTTCAAGAATTCTTTTTAACTCACGGTTGAAAACTTCAACTTGACGCTGTGTTTGAGAATGATATGGTGTTTTGGTTTTATGAGTCATACCATATTTTGATAGCAAAGCAGAAAATTACCTATTCATTAAATGAGTTCCTTGATCACTAATGATGACTCGAGGTGTACCAAATCCAGTAAAAATATTTTTTCTAAGAAAACTACACACTGTATAAGCATCATTCTTCCTTATGGGGATGGCTTCAACCCATCTTGATATATAATCCACAGCCACAAGGATATATTCAAATGAATGAGAATAAGGAAAAGGACCCATGAAATCTATTCCCCAAACATCAAATATTTCACATACCTGTATTGATTGCAATGGCATCTCATCTCTCTTACTAATATTACCTGTTTTCTGACACCTGTCACATTGTGTGACATATGCTCGGGCATCTTTGAAGAGTGTTGGCCAGAAAAATCCGGCCTCCAATACTTTAAATGTCATGCGGTTTGCAGCATAATGACCTCCACTTGCTCCATCATGGCAGTGATACAAAATTTTGGTCATCTCTTTTTCAGGTACACACCTCCTGATAATATTATCTGCACAAATTTTGAACAAGTAAGGTTCATTCCACAAATAATACTTAGCATCAGAACTAAGGTTTTTTCTCTGCTGGTAAGAGAGATTTTGGGGTGTCACGACCCAAAAATCCCTCCGAAGGAGTCGTGATGGCACCTAGTCTTTAAACTAGGTAAATCTAACATAAACTGAAATAACGTTGATATTTACTAACTTTAAATTAAATTACTCTGAACAAATTACAATTCCCAAAACTGGTGGTACAAGTCACAAGCCTTTCTAAGAGTAGTTATACAGAATAAATACATCACTGCTCCGAAACAAAAAGGAACAAATGGAAATAAATACAAATGAAGGTGACTCTGAGGCGTGCGAACGCTGTAGCAGGTCTACCTTGAGTCTCTACCGCAACGACCCGCACAGCTACTACCGATCAAATACCTGAATCTGTACACAAAAATGTACAGAAGTGTAGTATGAGAACACTACAGTGGTGCCTAGTAAGTATCAAGACTAACCTCGGTAGGGTAGTGACGAGGAATAGTCGAGACACCTACTGGTCAAATAAATTGAACAGGATTCGATAATAAACTATCAATCTAAAAATGACATAGTAATATCAATAGCAGGGAAAGAGCGAACTACAATCTGTAGAAACAATAAAGAGAAACACGGGTGGAAACGAAGATAACTAAATAAATTAACACCAACATAGCTGGAACACAGACAAGTAAAGGATAATGTACTCAAACAAGGAAGGCGATGCCAGCTCAATAACTTATATCGTTTCTGATGCAAAATTCCCAGCCTTCTCAAAGATCGATGTCTCATATCATAACCTCAATTACCAAACTTTTAGCACACCCGGCACCTTGTGCCCACATATTTCTATCTCACTTTACACAACAACGTTCTTATGTTATTCAGTTCATACGGTCTATAACATCAATTAAGGTGTTCAAGGAGTCTGATTTACATAACATAAGTGGAGTACATCTTCTAACCAATTAGGAACTCATCAAGAAAAGACGAAGTTATTTTTTTGAAATCATTTAAATAAAGAAAGTATCATTTTCAATTAAAGTACAACATCAAATGAAATATTACCTTTAATAAGAAATTTAATAATTATCTTAGTAGAAATTCCATTTTTAAGTAAAATACAACCTCAGACGGTTTAAGGAAATTTAATTGAGTAACTAAATGAATTGAAGATGAAACAATTATTGAAATTTGAAGTATTGAAAAATATGTAATAAATATGGCAGAGTATTGAAAACATGGTGGGGTTCCTTTACAAAGGATCACAGCGGTAAAGGAATCAGAATAGTTAGAACACTTGAATTGGTAACAACAAATAAACATAGCAAACCGAAGGTGCACGGTGCCAAAATCCAATTACTAACAAGGATAAGGAAAACAAACACAGAATTTCACTTTCATTTCATATCTCATTGCATGCATGCAACCGATCCCATTTCTTATGTCTCGTTGCAGGCGTGCAACCCACTCCCATTTCATATATCTCGTTGCAGGCATGCAACCCGCTCCCATTTCATATGTCTCGTTGCAGGTGTGCAACCCACTCCCATTTCATATATCTCGTTGCAGGCATGCAACCCACTCCCATTTCATATATCTCATTGCAGGGGTGCAACCCGCTCCCATTTCACATATCTTGTTGCAGGCGTGCAACTCGCTCCTATTTATAAATCATCATCAATCATAAAAGAATTACGGCAAGGGAACAAGAGTATAGCAACAACATCCCAGCAAGGGAGACAATATCATAAACAATAACATCCCGACAAGGGAGACAATATCGTAAACAATAACATCCCGGCAAGGAAAAAATATTATAACAACAATATCCCGGCAAGGGAAACAATATTACATAATAAGAGTCACGGAAAAACCAAGAAGCACGATAATCTCAACAAACAATAAGACATGATAAGCACGTGATAACTACACTGGTCACCACAACAATTGGACATGTAATATTGTGATGGCCCAAAGGGGTCATCACTTATTTTTAAATTAAATTCTGAATTTCGAGGCCTTAAAAACCTCATTTAGCTTCACCTTGATTTGCATGCGCAGTCCGGGCACGTAGCCGGAAAGCTTAAATGTGAAAATTTGTTAAAAATGATAAGTTTTGACTATAGAATGAATAAATTTGACTTCGATCAATGTTTTGGGTAAATGGACCTTGACCCGTGATTTGATGGTCCCGGAAGATTCCTAAGAAAATATGGGACTTTGGTGTATGCACGAAAATATGGGACTTTCTGAAATTGTTTAAAGGAAATTGAAATGAACTTTGATTAGAACATGTTGGTATCGGGCCCATATTTTGGTTACGGCATCCGATACAGGTCTTATATATGATTTAAGATAATTCTGTGAAGTTTGGTAAGAAACGGAGTTCGTTTGACGTGATTCGGACCATAATTGAAAATTTTGATGTTTAAGAAATTTTGATAAATTTCATTGATATTGAGGTTTAATTCGATGTTTTTGATGTTATTTTGGTGGTATGAGTACACGAATAAGTCTATGGGATATTTTTGAGGTTGTGTGTATATTTGGTTTGGAGCCCCGAGGGCTCGAGTGAGTTTTGGATAGGCCACGGAGTGCATTTAGAACAAAGAAGGCTGGATCGCAAATGCGAAACCAGCCCAGGCCTGCCTTGGCTCACAAATGCGAGATTTTCTCCGCAAATGCGAAGATTTCCATATGGCCAGTGATCGCAAATGCAACCTATGTGTCGCAAATGCGACCTTGTTATCGCAAATGCGAAAGTCAAGAAATTCTAAAGGGTTCGCAAATGCGAACCTTGTTTCGCAATTCCCATGTTAGCAGAGTTCGGGGTTCGCAATTGCGAACCCCTGTTCGCAATTCCCATATCTGAGACCAGCAATTTTTATACTTAGCCGATTTTAAAACCCATTTTTCATATTGCCTCAAACATAAACACACTTAGGCGATTTTCAAGGATTTCTTCTTCTCCAAATCAATTGTAAGTCATTTTTAACTAGTTTTATTCAATCATTAACACCTTTTAACATGAATTCAACTTAAAATCAAAGATTTTCATGGGGGAAATTGGGAGTTTTGGGTAGAATCTACGTTTTTAAAAAATTGGGGATTTGGACCTCGATTTGAGGTTCGATTTCAAAACAAATTATATATTTGGGTTCGTGGGGAAATGGGTAATCGGGTTTTGGTTCGAACCTCGGGTTTTGACCATGTTGGCCCGGGGGCGATTTTTGACTTTTTGGGCAAAACTTTGGAAAACTCATTTTCATGCATTCAAATTGATTCATTTAGCGTTTATTGATGTAATTAAGTAAATTGTGGCTAGATACGAGCGAATTGACGGTGTAATCAAGTGGTAAAACTATAATTGAATCTTGAGTTATGTTCGAGGCATCGAGGTAAGTGTTTGATCTAACCTTAGCTTGAGGGATTAGGAGTTGAGTCTTATTTGCTATGTGGTAAATGTTGAGCACGACGTATAGGCATGGTGACGAGTATCTATACATTGGTGTCAAGCACGACCGTGAATCTTATATTGTGATTTTCATAATTTCGTTGTATTATTCATGCCTTGGTGAAGAATTCTAATTGTTGTATAATGTTTGTGGAAAGAATTGTGAACCATGATCATTGAGGAGCGTTGGCTCAAGTTGTATAATGAATTGTGAAAGTGTAAGTGACAATTGAACTTTTAGAGTATTGGCTTCGAGTTGTGAAATGAGTTGTGAAGGTATAAGTGATAATTGAACCTCTAGAGCATTGACTCGAGTTGTGAAGTGAATTATGAAGTAAAAGTGAGAAAGAGAAGAGATCATTATGTTGTCACCCTTGCCGGTCTATTGTTGATTTATTTGTTACCTCCCTTGCCGAGATGTGGATATTATTGATGTTGTTCCCTTGCCGGGATTTAATTATTGACTTGTTGCTCCCTTGCCGGGATTCTTATTGCAAATTTCCCTTATTTCCTTACCCTATTGTTTGTGATTGTTGCTTGGGTGAGGAAGAGAGTTAAAGCACGAAGGGTGATGCCGTGCATTGTTTGCTTTATGAGAAAAGAGCGTAAAGCACGAAGGATGATGACATGCCGCACGATGTACCATTCCGTGCCTATTATATTAATTTCATGGTGAGGATGAGAGTAAAGCACGAAGGGTGATGTCGTACAATTTATATTGATTCTTATGGTGAGGACGAGAGTAAAAGCACGAAGGGTGATGCCGTGCACTTGTCTTTGATTTACCTGATTCTTACTGATAATTGAGTTTATGTTGTCCTTTATGTTTATTTACTGATTTTCTGTTGTTACTTGATTTTATTTCGATGTTGTAGATTACCTTACCCTATTTGTTTTGTGATTGTTGTTTGAGTGAGGAAGAGCGTAAAGCACGAAGGGTGATGCCGTGTATTATTTTGGTGAGAGAGAGTTAAAGCACGAAGGGTGATGCTGTGTATTGTTTAGGTGAGAGAGAGTAAAAGCACGAAGGGTGATGTCGTGTACTTGTCTTTGATCTCCTAATTTTTATTGATAACTGGGTTACGGTTTCTCTACACTGAATTTCTGATTTCCTGTTGATACTTGTTGTACCCCGCAGCATGATTTTCCCTTCCTATTTTCAATCGAACTGTGGCGATCATCATACTTATTTGTTGCTCTTCTGTTACTATTCGATGTTTCCCCGCAACATGCTTTCCCCCTCCCATACTTGACTGTATATCACTGTTTCTTTATGTACTTCTTTTCTGTTATATATAGTTAAATTGCACAGGTTTATTTGGTAGTCTGGTCCTAGCCTTGCCACTACTTCACCGAGGTTAGGCTAGGCACTTACCAACACATGGGATCGGCTGTGGTGATACTACACTCTGCACTCTTTTGTGCAGACCACAGTGTTGTGGACTTTGGACCGCAGTGAGATTGCTGATTCTCGTTCATCAGGCGACCCGAGGTAGCCCTGTAGGCGTCCGTAGGCCTTGGCATCTCCTTCTATCCATTTTCCTATTTCTTGCACGTATTTCCAGAGACAGTGTTGTATTTAATTCTTTCAGACCTCTATTTGTAGTATTCTTAGACCGTCTGTGAAACAGTGACACCAGTTCTGGGTAGTCGAAATCCAACAGTTGTATTAGATATTCATGTTCAGATAGCTTATTGTTTTTCTTCCGCTTATGTTATATTCCGTTATTTAAATGTTATCTTTTCGCAATTGTTAATGAATATAAATTGGGTTAAAAAGGTAAACTGTTCACATAATTGGCTTGCCTAGCTCACATTAGTAGGCGTCATCACGACTCCCGAGGGTGAAAATTCCGGGTCGTGACAAGTTGGTATCAGAACTCTAGGTTACACGGGTCTTACATTTCATAGATAAGCTTAGTAGATTCTGAGGGATCGGTACGGAGACGTCTGTATTTATCCCTAGAGGCTACAGAGTTAGGAAAAACTTCACATTTATTCTTTCCTGTCGTGCGGTTTGGTTTCTCAATGCTAATTGAATTTCCACTCTGTTCTTTCGTAGATGGAGAGAATACGTGATTCCTCATCCTCCGCCCAGCAGCCTAAGCCCCCAGCAGTAGCTCCCACGAGGGGCAGAGGGCGAGGGCGAGGCTGTGCTAGAGGTCGAGGTAGGGGCAGAGCTCAGCTTCGACCAGCAGCACCAGCGGCGGAGCCTCAGGTTGACGTTGATGAGGATGTTTTGGCCTCAGCAGTTCCGGTAGGCCCAGCTCAGGTCCCAGAGGGGTTTATTGCTACCCCGATTCTTCAGGATGCTTTGGTCCGACTAGTGGGCCTCATGGAGAGTGTCACCCGATCAGGCTTGCTTCCTGTAGCCCCAGCCATCTCTCAGGTTGGAGGAGGGGCCTAGACTCCTCCTACTCACACTCCAGAGAAGGTAGCTTCCCAAATTCAGACTTTAGCGGTTCAGCTAGTTAGAGCAGTTCAGTCGGGTGTGGTAGCTCCGACCGGTGATGGAGCAGCTATGTCCGCCGATGGTTTGTGGAGGTTGGACAGATTAACCAAGCTCTTCACTACTACTTTCAGCGGCGCTTCTTCTGAGGATCCCTAGGATTATCTAGACAGTTGCCACGAGGTTCTCAGGAACATGGGTATTGTTGAGACCAATGGGGTTGATTTTGCTACTTTTCGCTTGTCTAGATCCGCCAATACTTGGTGGGGAGATTATTGCTTGGCTAGACCAGCCGGATCACCGGCCTTGACTTGGGTGTAGTTTACACAGCTATTTCTGGAGAAATTTCTCCCCATTACTCAGAGAGAGGCCTATCGGAGGTAGTTTGAGCGCCTCCAGTAGGGTTCCATGACTGTTACCCAATATGAGACCAGATTCATCGACTTGGCTTCCATGCTCTTGTCATACTTCCTACCGAGAGAGAGAGGGTGAGGAGGTTTATTGATGGTCTTATTCAGCCGATTCATCTTCAGATGGCTAGGGAGGCTGGGAGTGAGATTACCTTTCAGGAGGCATCCAATGTGGCCCGTAGAGTTGAGATGGTTCTGTCACAGGGAGGTGGTCATGGGTTGGACAAGAGGCCCCGTCATTCAGGCAAATTTAGTGGTACCTCATCTGGAGGTAGGGATTCATATGGTAGAGGCCATCCTCTTAGGCTTTTTCAGTCATGCACTTCAGGTTTCTCACGGTGCTTCAGGTGGTCGTGGTTCTTAGATGAATTATTCCGATCAGCAGTCCTACAGTGCACCACCAACTCCTATCAGAGCACCGCCACTTCAGAGTTTCCAAGGTGGTCATTCAGGTCGATAGGGTCAGCATCCGAGAGCTTGTTACACTTGTGGTGATATGGGTCACATTGCTAGATTTTGCCCTCGAGCACCGAGTAGCTCTCAGCATCAGGGTTCTCGTACCATGGTTCAGGCACCAGGTGTTCCACAGCCTACCCAACCAGCTAGATGTGGGGGTAGAGGTGCTAGAGGTGGAGGTAGAGGTATTAGAGGTGGAGCTTAGGCCGCTAGAGGTGGAGGCCAGCCAGTTGCAGGCCGTCCCAGAGATGTAGTTCAAGGTGGTGAGGCCCAGCCCCGATGTTATGCTCTCCCAACTAGGACCGAGGCTGAGGCTACGGATGCAGTTATTACATGTACAGTTCTGGTTTGTGATAGAGATGCTTCAGTGTTATTTGATCCAGGTTCTACATACTCGTATGTGTCATTTTATTTTGCACCGTATCTGCTCATACCTAGTGATTCATTAAGTGTTCCTATTTATGTGTCTACACCGGTGGGTGACTTTATTGTGGTAGATCGAGTCCATCGCTCTTGTGTAGTTGTGATTGGGGGTCTTGAGACTCGAGTAGATTTGTTGCTTTTAGACATGATTGATTTCGATGTTATATTGGGGATGGACTGGTTATCACCTTACCATGCTATCTTTGACTGTCATGCCAAGACTGTGACCTTAGCATTACCGGGTTTGCCTCACTTAGAGTGGAGAGGGACTCCTGGTCATCCTACCCGTAGTGGTATCTCTTATGTGAAGGCTCGACGTATGGTCGAGAAGGGGTGTTTGGCCTATTTGGCATATGTTTGTGATTCTAGTGCTGAGGTTCCTTCTATTGATTCTATGCCCATTGTTCATGAGTTTCCTAAGGTATTCCCTTCAGACCTGCCGGGTATGCCACCCGACAGGGATATTGATTTTTGCATTGATTTGGCTCCGAGCACTCAGCCCATTTCTATCCCGCCGTATCGTATGGCCCCGCCTGAGTTGAAAGAGTTAAAGGAACAGTTGCAAGACTTGCTTGAGAAGGGTTTCATTAGACCTAGTGTTTCGCCTTGGAGTGCACCGGTGTTGTTTGTTAAGAAGAAGGATGGGTCAATGAGAATGTGTATTGATTACCGGTAGTTGAACAAGGTTACAATCAAGAATAAGTATCCATTGCTGAGGATTGATGATTTGTTTGATCAACTTCAGGGTGCCAAGGTATTTTCGAAGATTGACTTGAGATCTAGTTATCATCAGTTGAGGATTAGGGCATCCAATGTCCCTAAGACAACTTTCCACACTCGGTGCGGGCACTATGAGTTCCTGGTTATGCCATTCGGGTTGACAAATGCACTAGCAGCCTTTATGGATTTGATGAACCGAGTGTTTAGGACTTATTTGGACTCATTCGTGATAGTCTTCATTGATGATATTTTGATATATTCCCGCAGCCGAAAGGAGCACGAGCAGTATCTTAGAGTGGTTCTTCAGACCTTGAGGGATAGTCAGTTATATGCTAAGTTCTCGAAGTGTGAGTTCTAGTTGAGTTCAGTTGCATTCCTGGGTCATGTTGTATCAGCAAAGGGTATTCAAGTGGATCTGAAGAAGATTGAGGCAGTTAAGAACTGACCTAGACTAGTAACAGAGTTTCTTGGGATTGGCAGGCTACTACCATCGGTTCGTAGAGGGGGTTTCATCTATCGCAGCCCCAATGACTAGGTTGACCCAGAAGGGTGCCCAGTTCAGATGGTCGGATGAGTGTGAGGCGGGCTTTCAGAAGCTCAAGACAACTCTGAATACAGCACCGGTGTTGGTTTTGCCCATAGGTTCAGAGCCTTATACAGTCTATTGTGATGTATCTCGCATTGGACTTGGGGAAGTGTTGAGACAGGATGGCAAGGTCATTGCCTATGCTTCGCGGCATTTTAAGATTCATGAGAAGAACTATCCGGTTCATGATTTAGAGTTAGCATCCATTGTTCACGCATTGAAGATTTGGAGGCATTATCTGTATGGCGTGGCATGTGAGGTGTTCACGGATCACAAGAGTTTTCAGTATTTGTTCAAGCAAAAGGAGTAGAATTTGAGGCAGAGGAAATGGTTGGAGTTGTTGAAAGACTATGATATCACCATCTTATATCATCCAGGAAAGGCCAGTGTGGTGGTCGATGCTCTGAGTAGGAAGTCAGCCAGTATGGGCAGTCTTGCTTATAATCTGGTCGGTGAGATGCCGCTTGCTTTGGATGTTTAGGCTTTGGCCAATCAGTTCATAAGGTTGGATGTTTCTGAGCCTAGCCGTGTGTTAGCTTGCACAGTCACTCGTTTGTTATTATTGGAGAGTATCCGAGATCGGCAGTATGATGATTCCCATTTGTGTGTCCTCAGAGACACGGTGCAGCACGGAGGTGCCAAGCAGGTTACCTTAGGTGATGATGGTGTTTTGAGATTACAGGGTCGAGTTTGTGTGACTAATGTAGATAGGCTTCGGGAGTTGATTTTAGAGGAGGCCCATAGCTCCCGGTACTCTATTCATCCGGGCGCCGCGAAGATGTATCAGAATTTGCGGCAGCATTATTGGTGGCGGAGAATGAAGAAGGATATCGTTGCATATGTGGCTCGGTGTTTGAATTGTCAGTAGGTTAAGTACGAGCATCAGAGGCCTGGTGGTTTATTTCAGAGGATTGAGCTTCCCGAGTGAAAGTGGGAGTGGATCACTATGGATTTCGTTGTTGGACTCCCGCAGACTCGGAGGAAGTTCGACGCAGTATGGATCATTGTTGATAGGCTGACCAAGTCAGCACATTGCATTCCTGTGGCAGTCTCCTATTCATCCGAGAGGTTGGCTGAGATCTATATCCAGGAGATTGTTCGCCTTCATGGTGTGCCCGTGTCTATCATTTTGGACCGAAGTATGCAGTTTACCTCGCATTTCTAAAGAGCAGTTCAGCGAGAGTTAGGCACACAGGTTGTGTTGAGCACAACATTTCATCCTCAGATGGACGGGCAGTTCGAGCGGACTATTCAGATTCTTGAGGATATGCTCCTAGCTTGTGTTATTGACTTTGGAGGCTCGTGGGATTAGTTTTTGCCTTTAGCAGAGTTTGCCTACAACAACAACTACCAGTCGAGTATTCAAATGGCTTTGTATGAGGCTTTGTATGGTAGGCGATGTCGGTCTCCGGTTGGTTGGTTTAAGCCGGGAGAGGCTTGATTGTTGGGTACGGATCTAGTTTAGGAGGCCTTGGACAAGGTCAGGATCATTCAGGATAGACTTCGTACAGATCAGTCCAGGCAAAAGAGTTATGCCGACCGCAAGGTTCGAGATTTGGCTTTTATGGTCGGTGAGCGGGTATTGCTTCGAGTGTCGCCTATAAAGGGCGTGATGAGATTTGGGAAGAAGGGCAAGCTTAGCCCTAGGTTCATTGGCCCGTTTGAGATTCTCGGTCGAGTGGGAGAGGTGGCTTATAGACTAGCTTTGCTGCCGATCTTATCAGTTGTGCATCCAGTGTTTCATGTGTCCATGCTTCGAAAATATCATGGCAATCCATATCACGTGTTAGATTTCAGCACTGTCCAGTTGGACAAGGACTTGTCTTATGAGGAGGAGCTGGTAGCTATTCTAGACCGGCAGGTTCGTCAGTTGAGATCGAAGAGTTTTTCTTTTGTTCGTGTTTAGTGGAGAGGTCAGCCTTCTGAGGCATCGACCTGGGAGTCCGAGTCCGATATGAGAAGCCGTTATCCCCATCTTTTCCCCGACTCATGTACTTCCTTCTTCTGTCCGTTCGAGGACGAATGGTTGTTTTAGAGGTGGAGAATATGCTGACCCAAAGGGGTCATCAAATGTGGTGGCTTCCTTCTTTGCGTGCGCATTCTGGGCGCGTAGCCGGAAAGCTTAAATGTGAAAATCAGTGAAAATGGATAAGTTTTGACTATAAAATGAATAAATTTGACTTCGGTCAACATTTTGGGTAAACGGATCCGAACCCGTGATTTGACGGTCCCGAAAGGTTCGTAGGAAAATATGAGACTTGGGCGTATGCCCGGAACCAAATTTCGAGGTCCCAAGTCCGTTAAATGAATTTTTCAAGAAATTTATTTTCTAAAATTGTTTAAAGGAAATTGAAATGATCTTTGATTAGAACATGTTGGTATCGGGCCCGTATTTTGGTTTTGGCGCCCGGTACAGGTCTTATATATTATCTAAGATAATTCTGTGAAGTTTGGTAAGAAACAAAGTCTGTTTGACGTGATTCGGGCCATAATTGAAAATTTTGATGTTTAAGAAGTTTTGATAAATTTCATTGATATTGAGGTTTAATTAGATGTTTTTGATGTTATTTTTGTGGTATGAGTACACGAATAAGTCCGTGGGATATTTTTGAGGTTGTGTATATATTTGGTTTGGAGCCCCAAGGGCTCGGGTGAGTTTTGGATAGGCCACGGAGTGCATTTAGAACATAGAAAGATTTTTAAAAATTTTGCTGGTATGATCAGGCCTGCATGCTTCGCAAATGCGAGCTCGCAAATGCGAAGGCTGGATCGCAAATGCGAAACCAGCCCAGGGATGCCTTGGCTCGCAAATGCGAAGATTTCCATATGGCCAGTGATCGCAAATGTGACCTATGTGTCACAAATGCGAAGTCGCAAATGCGACCTTGTTATCGCAAATGCGAAAGTCAAGAAATTTTGTAGTGAACCCTGTTTCGCAATTCCCATGTTAGCAGAATTCGGGGTTCGCAATTGCGAACCCCTGTTCGCAATTCCCATATCTGAGACCTGCAATTTTTATACTTAGCCGATTTTAAAACCCATTTTTCATATTCCCTCAAACATAAACACACTTAGGCGATTTTTCAAGGATTTCTTCAATTGTAAGTCATTTTTAACTAGTTTTATTCAATCATTAACACCTTTTAACATGAATTCAACTTAAAATCAAAGATTTTCATGGGGGAAATTGAGAGTTTTAGGTAGAATCTAGGTTTTTTAAAAATTGGGGATTTGGACCTCGATTTGAGGTCCGATTTCAAAATAAATTATATATTTGGGTTCGTGGGGAAATGGGTAATCGGGTTTTGGTTCGAACCTCGGGTTTTGACCATGTTGGTCCGGGGGCGATTTTTGACTTTTTGGGCAAAACTTTGGAAAACTCATTTTCATGCATTCAAATTGATTCATTTAGCGTTTATTGATGTAATTAAGTAACTTGTGGCTAGATACGAGCAAATTGGCGATGGAATCAAGGGGTAAAGCTATAATTGAATCTTGAGTTGTGTTCGAGGCATCGAGGTAAGTGTTTGGTCTAACCTTAGCTTGAGGGATTAGGAGTTGAGTCCTATTTGCTATGTGGTAAATGTTGAGTACGACGTAGAGGCATGGTGATGAGTATCTATATATTAGTGTCAAGCACGACCGTGAGTCTTATATTGTGATTTTCATGATTTTGTTGTATTATTCATGCCTTGGTGAAGAATTCTAATTGTTGTATAAAGTTTGTGGAAAGAATTGTGAACCATGATCATTGAGGAGCGTTGGCTCAAGTTGTATAATGAATTTTGAAAGTGTAAGTGACAATTGAACTTTTAGAGCATTGGCTGAGTTGTGAATGAGTTGAGAAGGTATAAGTGATAATTGAACCTCTAGAGCATTGGCTCGAGTTGTGAAGTGAATTGTGAAGTAAAAGTGAGAAAGAGAAGAGATCATTATGTTGTCACCCTTGCCGGGCTATTGTTGTCGTGTAATTTATATTGATTCTTATGGTGAGGACAAGAGTAAAAGCACGAAGGGTGATGCCGTGCACTTGTCTTTGATTTACCTGATTCTTACTGATAATTGAGTTATGTTGTCCTTTACGTTTATTTACTGATTTTCTGTTGTTAATTGATTTTATTTTGATGATATAGATTCCCTTACCTCGTCACTACTTCGCCGAGGTTAGGTTAGGCACTTACCAATATATGGGGTAGGTTGTGCTGATACTACACTCTGCACTCTTTTGTACAAACCCTAGTGTTGTGAACTTTGGACCGCAGTGAGATTGTTGATTCTCGTTCATCAGGCGACCCGAGGTAGCCCTGCAGGCGTCCGTAGGCCTCCTCCTTCTATCTATTTTCCTATTTCTTGCACGTATTTCCAAAGACAATGTTGTATTTAATTCTTTCAGACCACTATTTGTAGTATTCTTAGACCGTCTGTGAAACTGTGACACCAGTTCTGGGTAGTCGAAATCCAACAGTTGTATTAAATATTCATGTTCAGATAGCTTATTATTTTTCTTCCGCTTATGTTATATTCCTTTGTTTAAATGTTATCTCTTCGCAATTGTTAATGAATATAAATTGGGTTAAAAAAGTAAACTGTTCACATAATTGGCTTGCCTAGCTCACACTAGTAGGCGCCATCATGACTCCCGATGGTGGGAAATTCGAGTCATGACTAACATATTTGCACGCAGTCATAGAGTAATTCACAATCAAGAAGTATCAAAATAATAAGGAAGGCAATCATTTTAATTAAGGCAATTAAGGGTCTATGTAACACGTAAGAATTAAAGGAGAGCTAACAACGTCATATGGAGCATATAGATGCAATTTAAGTAATTAGAAAACCCAATCATAACGAGATACTTCCGCATAAGAACCTAAGAACCCTAGAGGCAAATTTTCCACAAATAAGTCCGAGCACACACTCGTCACTTCGCATGCATGGACTATAATTAGCATAGAAGACTCAAATTCCTAAGGTAAGTCCCCCACACAAGGTTAGGCAAGATACTTACCTCAATCCGGCCAATTCAATACTCAATTTAGCCTTTCCTTTACCAATTCATCAATGCTCGGCTCAATCTAGCCAAAAATGACTTGAATATATCCCGATGAATTTCTTGAAAAACCTTCAAAAAATCGCCAAGATCCGAGCTCTCTAGGTCGAAATATGAAATAAAACTCTAAACCTTGTATTTATAGTGCACCTCCCAGATTTCCATCACTGCTGACCGCACAAAAACCATCGCTGACCGCGGTCCAGGTCCATCACTGTTGACCGCGGAGAATGTTGACTGCAGCGACATGCTTTAATATTTTGGCCATAACTTTCTCTACAGACGTGAAAGGCTACAACTTTTGTTTTTAATCATCTCAAAATTCCTTGTAGATCAAAATATATAATCTTCCGAAGTCAGACCAGCAATCCTGCAGAACATCTTGATGTCCGACCGCACACCAAATTGTGCAGTCCATACTGAGGTCCACAAAATTTTAGTGCGGTCCGCACTCTCCTCTACGGTCCGCATATTTTTGGTGCAGTCCGCACTCCCAAAAGTGCCAGAACCATCTCAGAGTACCGAAATGCCCGGACTCGCTCAAAATTCACCCCGAAACTCATTCGGGACCCCCGGAACCTCAACCAAATGTACCAACACATCCCATAACACATACAAACTTAGCCCCACTCTCAAATCACTTAAAACATCGCTAAGACCATGAATCAGATGCCCAAATGCATGAAAATCACTATGAACTTCAAGAACCTCTAGAATTGCAACCAAGCGTCCGAACCATATCAATTCAACTCCAAACGACACCACATTTTGCAGGCAAGTCCCAAATGACATAACAGATTTGTTCCATCTTTCAGAATCGCATTCCAACCTCGATAACATAAAAGTCAACTATGAGTCAAATCTCTCCATTTTCCAAACTTCAACTTTTCCAACTTTCACCAGAATGCCACAAATTATCCTACGTACCTCCAAACCTAAATTCGAACACAAGCCCAAGTCCAAATTCACCATACGAAGCTACTGACATCATCCAAAACTCATTCCGGAGCTGTTTACTCAAAAGTCAAATTCCGGTCCAATTATCTCCGCTTAAACTTCCAGAACTATATTCCTTCTTTCTAATTCGACTCTGATTCATTCGAAAACTGAATCCAACCATGCACACAAGTCGATATACATAATGTGAAGATGTTCCTGACCTCAAACTGCCAAACCGGGTGCAATTGCTCAGAACGACCAGTCAGGTCGTTACATCCTCCTCCACTTAAACATACGTTCGTCCTCGAACGTGCCCAGAGTCGTTCCAAAGCCATCGAACCACTGCATGAGCTCCTCATACATACACCCGGGGGTGATTCCCAATCACCTAACCCATGCAGAACTGACAATGCCACTTAATTGAAGGTCTTATCTCCTCCTTAGTCCATAACCTTAGAATAGTACCCAAACCTCAACATCTGAAATTCATCATAGGATCCGAATTCCATGTCATCACACTGAACACACCCAAACAAGCTGAATCGATCCACAAATTCCAATCCATAATACAATCACATGCTATTCCACACAACTCACATACTCGAAGCAATAACCTCTGATCACCATAGCTGCTCAAATAACATCCTAGATGCCGGCAATATACTTCACATTGAGTACAACCTTATTCCGGACTTCCACAACACTGACCATGATAAAGAAACATGCGGGAACTCATAGACGCCTATTAAGTTAACAAGTTAAGAAACCCTCTCACCTGCTAGGGCCATTATCCAAATCTTAGCAGAAACACCCACATACTTCCAAACACTCCTCACCCCCAATACCATAGTACCACTCTCATGTCTAAGAACCACATCTCGACCAATACAAGCAGCCCAACTGATGACTCATCATGGAAAAACACAAATTCTCACACTACACAGCTAGTACACCGAATCAACAATAATTCAATTACGTAATACAAACAAAGAAAAGCAAGGTAGAAGAATTTTCTAACAAGTGTAACATGTGCAACAACAAAAATATAGTTTTCATCAAATTGTTCCACAGAGGAAAAATAGAACCCCAAATAAACACAAGGAAAGGGTATCTCATATAACATCCGCTGCAGCGCACAGCCCGCTCCCAAATACTCATCAAGCCAAGATGCTCGGGACCACTGTTCATATGAATATTGATATCAAGCACAACATTGTGCATAAGTATAACTGTGGGAACAATGAATAGAAGTAATAAAATAGGAGAGAAGCAAACACATATAAGGTGCAATGAGCAAATCCACATCACGAGGGCTATCTCACCCGTATCGCCATAAGGCCTGAACAGAATTACAACATGCGGGGGAAATAATCATACAACCTCACCGCCTAACAAGCATAGAAGAGTAGCATATAATATAGACTAGGGGCGCAAACAGTATTCACTCTGCCTGATAACATAACCTAATGAAAATTCACAGGAGCACACAAACTCGACCTGATACGAATTACATATTCTCGCTGATCTTCCAAATAGGCCCAAACCAAATCCTGATCCTTCCCAATTAGGTAAATATTCTTCGAAAATCAACAGCAACCTATCGATAATACATGCTATTAATTACCCCATTCTCAACATTTCTTCACAATCCACTAATAAGAAATAGCCCACATATGGGGACACCTAGTCCCAAAACCTCAGGAATACTAAAAATTCACTACCCGGACTCAACTATGAAGATCAAATAGTTGATACATCACTCACCTTCCATCATCCTGTCTAAGCACCCATATAAGATTTCCAGCCGCGTAACAAAACATGAACCTCGAAAGCCTCAGAACCCAATAATCTCCATGCTACCAGCCACGCATTGCAACCAAAACTCAAGGTCCTTTCCAAAAATGCACATTATTCACATATGGTAGCCAATTATGCCAACACTCTATTAGTTTCAGATATTGATTCAGGGGAAATCACAATGTACCACATATTCTTTATGCCCATACTAGACACCCAACTCAAGCCGAGTCGCACAAACCGTCCAATCCAAGAGTGCTGCCACAAATGCCAGTAGAGAATTCCCATTCAAAAGGACTATTTACTTCCATTGCTATACTAACCCAACACTACTGAACTGATTCATTTCTTCGGATAGTCGATATGCAATAATTCCCATCAAATCCCCACATATAGATAACCCTAGCATGAACCATGTAGCCCAAAAGCTCATAAACCACCACATTTCCTCTGAAGCACCCCGTCCTGCCGCACCCACGACGCCCAAACTAAATAGACCTTTTGTAAATCTGAAGTTGTTCCTCCGACTCCCCTTGATGCTGAAATGTAGATCCATTAATAACTTAGAAATACTGTAAGCCCCAACATCATCTCGTGCAAGATCTCAAACCTTAGTCATATACAAATTCCGAGAACCTACCAACACAACACATACATATACCTCAGGCCAAAACTGACGCAAGTCTGACTATGTTATCCGAATGCCGCTGATGGACTCCTCCACTTGGCGTGAAGTCATAGAAAATAACATCTGATGATCCGCAGAGCTAATCTTTACAGCTCATACAACACAAATCATAAGGTACTCCAATACTGCCAACTATCCTCAATCAACACCCACCACGCTTCCGCTGCGCCTCTATGTAAACAACTGAATAGTCTCTTAATACCTCTGTATCTTCAGTCTGGACAACACGTCGAGGCAATGCCTGAGCGTCCTTGACTCCTTCGTAGCTCGTCTGTAGCATCACGAACCACTGGCGCATGGCGAACGCTGAGAGCGTAATATTATACACGAGTGGATGTAGAGGAACATAAGTTATATACTTCGAGTTGAATTAATATCGCACGATAAGGAATGAAAAAAGGGGAATTTCCTAATAGTTTTGTAGCCTCTCGAAGATAAGTACAGACGTCTTCGTACCGATCCGCAAGACTCTACTAAACCTGCTTGTGACTCGTAGCACCATGAACCTAGAGCTCTGATATCAACTTGTCACGACCCAAAAATCCCTCCGAAGGAGTCATGATGGCACCTAGTCTCTAAACTAGGTAAGCCTAATATAAACTAAAATAACGTTGATATTTACTAACTTTAAATTAAATTACTCTATACAAATTACAATTCCCAAAACTGGTGGTACAAGTCACAAGCCTTTCTAAAAGTAGTTATACAAAATAAATACATCGCTGCTCCGAAACAAAAAGGAACAAATGGAAATAAATACAAATGAAGGTGACTCTGAGGCCTACGAACGTTGTAGCAAGTCTACCTTGAGTCTCCACCGCAACGACCCGCACAACTAATACCGATCGAATACCTGGATCTATACACAAAAATGTGCAGAAGTGTAGTATGAGCACACTACGACGGTGCCCAGTAAGTATCAAGACTAACCTCGGTGGGGTAGTGGCGAGGAACAGTTCATACACCTACTAGTCAAATAAATTGAACAGGATTTGATAATAAACTATCAATCTAAAAATGACATAGTAATATCAACATCAGGGAAAGAGCGAACTACAATTAGTAGAAATAATAAAGAGAAACACAGGTGGAAATGAAGATAACCAAATAAATTAACACCAATATAGCTGGAACACAGACAAGTAAAGGAAAATGTACTCAAACAAGGAAGGTGATGCCAGCTCAATAACTCATATCGTTTCTGATGCAAAATTCCCAGCCATCTCAAAGATCGATGTTTCATATCATAACCTCAATTACCAAACTTTTAGCACACCCAGCACCTTGTGCCCACATATTTATATCTCACTTTACAAAACAACGTTCTCATGTTACTCAGTTCATAGGGTCTATAACCAATTAATTAAGGTGTTCAAGGAGTCTGATTTACATAATATAAGTGGAGTACATCTTCTAACCAATTAGGAACTCAGCAAGAAAAGATGAAGTTATTTTTTTGAAATCATTTAAATAAAGAAAGTATTGTTTTCAATTAAAGTACAACATCGAATGAAATATTACCTTTAAAAGGAAATTTAATAATTATCTTAGTAGAAATTCCATTTTAAGTAAAATACAACCTCAGACGGTTTAAGGAAATTTAATTGAGTAACTAAATGAATTGAAGATGAAACAATTAATGAAATTTGAAGTATTGAAAAATATGTAAATAAATACGGTAGAGTATTGAAAACATGGTGGGGTTCCTTCACAAAGGATCACAACGGTAAAGGAATCTGAACAGTTAGAACCAAGAAGCAAGGGAAACAATATGTACATAATAAGAGTCACGGAAAAACCAAGAAGCACGATAACCTCAACAAACAATAAGACATAATAAGCACGTGATAACTACACCGATCACCACAACAATGGGACATGTAACATATTTGCACGAATTCATAGAGAAAATCACAATCAAGAAGTATCAAAACAATAAGGAAGGCAATCACTTCAATTAAGGCAATTAAGGGTCTATGTAACACGTAAGAATTAAAGGAGAGCTAACAATGTCATATGGAGCATATAGAGGCAATTTAAGAAATTAGGAAACCCAATCATAACGAGATAATTTCCACATAAGGACCTAAGAACCCTAGAGACAAATTTTTCACAAATAAGTCCGAGCACACACTCGTCACCTCGCATGCATGGACTACAATTAGCATAGAAGACTCAATTCCTAAGGGGAAGTCTCCCACACAAGATTAGGCAAGATACTTACCTCAATTCGGCCAATTCAATACTCAATTTAGCCTTTCCTTTTACCAATTCATCAATGCTCAGCTCAATCTAGCCAAAAACGACTTGAATGCATCCCGATTAATTTCTTGAAAAACCTTCAAAAAATCGCCAAGATCCGAGCTCTCTAGCTCAAAATATGAAATAAAACTCTAAATCTCATACTTATAGTGCACCTCCCAGATTTTCATCACTGCTGACCGCACAAAAACAACCGTTGACCGCGGTCCAGGTCCATCACCACTGACCGTAGAGAATGTTGACTGCAGTGACATGCTTTAGTATTTTGGCCATAACTTTCTCTACAGATGTCTAAATTGTGATTTCTTTACCTTTCTGGAAACTAGACATGAAGGGCTACAATTTTTGAATTTTAATCATCTCAAAATTCCTTGTAGATCAAAAGATATAATCTTCCGAAGTCAGACCAGCAATCCTGCAGAACATCTTGATGTGCGGCCGCACACCAAATTGTGTGGTCCGCACTAAGGTCCACAAAATTTTAGTGCGGTCTGCATATTTTTGGTGCAGTCCGCACTCCTAAAAGTGCCAGAACTATCTCAGAGTACCGAAATGCCCGAACTCGCTCAAAATTCACCCCAAAACTCGTCCCCCCGGAACCTCAACCAAATGTACCAACACATCCCATAACATCATACGAACTTAGACCCACTCTCAAATCACTTCAAACATTTCTAAGACCACAAATCGGATGCCAAAAAGCATGAAAATCACTATGAACTTCAAGAACCTCTAGAATTGCAACCAAGCGTCTGAACCATATCAAATCAACTCCAAACGACACCAAATTTTGCAGGCAAGTCCCAAATGACATAATAGAGTTATTCCAACTTTTGAAATCGCATTCCGACCTCGATAACATTAAATTCAACTATGGGTCAAACCTCTCCATTTTCCAAACTTCAACTTTTTCAACTTTCACCAGAATGCTACAAATTACTCTACGGGCCTCCAAACCTAAATTCAACTCACGCCCAAGTCCAAAATCATCATACGAAGCTACTGACATCATCCAAAACTCATTCCAGAGCCGTTTACTCAAAAGTCAAATTCCAGTCCAATTCTCTCCGCTTAAACTTCTAGAACTATATTCCTTCTTTCCAATTCGACTCTGATTCATCCGAAAACTGAATCCAACCATGCACACAAGTCGATATACATAATATGAAGCTCTTCTCGACCTCAAACTACCGAACCGGGCGCAATTGCTCAGAACGACCAGTCGGGTCGTTCCATGGGGTGTCCACCTTCCAACTAAGTAGTTAGCAATATCTGCGAACCAGTGTGGTTGAGTCACAACAGAGTCAAATGAAAAAATGTGTTCATCAGGAAATTCTTCTTTTATCTCGCTGAACTCAAGGGGAGGGTCTTCTAGTCTGGACAAATGGTCAGCTACCTGATTCTGTATTCCTTTTTTGTCTTTTATCTCAAGGTCAAATTCTTGCAGAAATAAAATTCATGTTAAGAATCTAGGTCGAGCATCGTTTTTTGCTAAGAGGTATTTTAAAGCTGCATGGTCAGTAAAAACAGTCACCTTTGTTCCTATCAAATAAGAACGAAATTTATCAAATGCAAATAATACCGCCAGTAACTCTTTTTCTGTCGTGGCATAATTCAGCTGAGCCTCATTTAGTGTTCTACTGGCATAGTAAATGGGACAAAAAATCTTATCCTTTCTTTGGCCTAAAACAGCTCCAACTGCCGTATCACTAGCATCACACATAACCTCAAAAGGTTGACTCCA
The DNA here is from genome assembly GCF_000715075.1 of Nicotiana tabacum. NCBI lineage: Eukaryota > Viridiplantae > Streptophyta > Magnoliopsida > Solanales > Solanaceae > Nicotiana > Nicotiana tabacum. Next base: position 146,731,910 of record NC_134090.1, read on the forward strand.
ATCAGGGGACACAACTATAAGGGCAGTTGATAATTTCTCCTTAAGGGTGTTAAAAGCTATCATAAAATCACCTAAAAAATCAAACTTAATATCTTTCATCAAGAGGTTAGTCAGAGGTTTTGAAATCTTTAAAAAAGCCTTTATGAACCATCTGTAAAAACCTGCATGACCTAGAAAGCTTCTAATGCCTTGAACAGTTGTGGGAGGGGGTATTCCTGCTATAAGATTAATTTTATCCTTATCAACTTCTATCCCATTAGCAGTGATTTTATGTCCTAAAACAATTCCCTCTGTAATCATAAAATAACATTTTTCCCAATTTAAAATCAAGTTTGTCTCTTCACATCTCTTAAGAACTAAAGTCAAGTGGTAAAGACAATCTTTAAATGTTTTTCCAAAGAGTGTGAAATCATCCATAAAAATTTCAAGAATTTTTCAGTCATGTCAGAAAAAATTGCTGACATGCAATGCTAAAATGTAGCAGGGGTGTTGCACAGACCAAATGGCATTCTCCTATAGGCATATGTTCCATGAGGACATGTGAAAGTTGTCTTATCCTGATCTTCGAGTGCAATTGATGTTTGGTTATACCCTGAATAGTGTCACACCTCCTTTTTCCGCGCCCGCGGGGGGCGTAGGGAGTTTTTCCAATTAAAGGACAGTCGAAACGGAATTTATTTATTTATTTCAGAGTCGCCACTTGGGAGGTTTAGGGTGTCCCAAGTCACCAATTTTAATCCCGAATCGAGGAAAAGAATGACTCTGTATTACAGTCTGCGAACCAGAAATCCGGATAAGGAATTCTGTTAACCCGGGAGAAGGTGATAGGCATTCCCGAATTCCGTGGTTCTAGCACGGTCGCTCAACTGTTATATTTGGCTTGATTATCTGATTTTATACGTATTATAAACTTATGTGCAAGTTTTATCCTTTGGTCGCCTTTATTATTATATTTTTTTAAAGAATGTGAACATCGTTTAAAAACATGTCTTTGGATTGGGTCACATAAAATGCATCCACGATCCGGAACGTATTTTTATTCAATGTTTTGGGATTAGGATTTGGGTCGCATAAATGCGTACCCGTGTTTAAGGATGTATTATTATTATTTCGCGCCTAAAGCAATTAGCGCTTTATTACTTTGGGGAAGGCCGTGAAATTTGCTAAACAGCCCATCCCGAAGTCTAAGTAATCAATTAAATTTTTATCGAGGGCCCCGCAATTTGTGTGTTTTATTTGGCAAGGCCCATCTCATTTATTATAAAAGGATAATCCTAAAGTGCCAACATTTTTTCCTATTAAATTTGTCTCTACAAAATAAAAAAGAAAATATCTTAATTTATTTATATGTTATTACCTAGTTACATTATACTAGGCATGTTCTCAGTTTGTCAAATTTAAAAAAAAACATGGCAATCTAATTTTAAATCCTAGACCATTTACATGCTGAAATTAACCAATATTATTTAACCAAACAATATTTCTATCAAGTTCTTACTAGATGGCCTATTCGTTTGATTTTTACTTGATGAAGTTACTACACCATTTATTTATTTTTGGCAATATATAGGTAGTTCAATCGTTAAGCTATCGTCGGATATTCCACTATATGTATTAAATAGCTACACGATTCGGATTTTTTGCAAACTAAATAAATTATACATACAAATAAAATTCAGAATATAATTAAAGCTAATTCAGAATTTCAACTCTTCATTTTTTGTATTCATGCTTCATATTCGGATTACAATAACCAGCGTGTCAGTTGTGTACCTGATATCGGAAGTAAAAGAAAATGAAGATGAGAATCAGCAGCAGTAATAACAATACAGCACAACAACAATAGTCTAGTAGCAGTAACAACCCAGGAACAGAGTTTGCAAACCAGTGGAGCAGTAATCCAAAAAACAAAAGCTTCAAGCTTTGATTAAACAACAATTAATTCTGATTTCAAACAATGAAAGAAAGCAGAAGATTTTTTAGTTTTTTTTTATTTTGAAAGTTTAAATATTTTTCGGAATTTTCTCTCTCTTAAATGTTCAGCCCTTTTTCTCTCTCTTATTTTCAGATTCGTTTCTCTCTCTCGTTCTTGTTTTCTCTCTATCTGTCTGTGTTCTCTATCTGTGTTCTATTTTCTGTCCATAATCTTGTTTCAAGACTTCCTATATATAACCCATCCCATAAATCTTTCAATCAATTAAAATCAATATTTTTTCTCTACCAAACCCATTATCTTCCCACTCATCTCCATTACATTAAATAAACATATCACACCACCCCATTATATTTTGTCCCACATGCCTAACATAAACAAATACAAGATTCCCCCACACTAAAATTTGTCTTGTCCCCCCTTTATATTAAATAACTATATCACAACTCACCCCATTTCATTTTGTCCCCCATGCTTCACATAAAAAATTACAAAATATACAATTCCTAAACTACCCCTCTGACCTTATTGCAATTACCATTTTAACCCTGAACGTACTATAAATTACCAAACTACCCCATCAGCTATAACAATCAATTAATCAAACTTAACCAAAATATAGACAATATGATCAATTTCTAACAATGTTCGAACAATAATATGAACACAGATGAACATCATAACAACAATATCACATGAACACAAATTGAACAACAAAGAACAACTAAAATTTGATTGAACAATATTTTTAGCAACAACAAGCCTATTTTCGGATTCAACAACAACAACAACAATCAAACAAGTATATTTAGATTTCTAAATTCAATAATATTGAACTTAAAATTAACTCTAACAACATTACAACCAACAATTCCTATATTAAACTTTATGAGACAAATTCAAGAAATAATCATAAATGGTAAACAAAAAAAATCAAGCTATATAAATTTCGGATTCAAGAACAATCAAACAAAGTATGAACATGAATGAATCTATTTTTTTTAAAACAACAAACATGACGGATTAAATGACTCAAACAACATTAATAATTTCTGGAAAATATATAACAACATGAAACAAATTGAAGAAATAATCAATTAAATTTCAATTTGAATCTAACAAACATCAAACTAACAAAATCTTACTTAAACAATAAAACAAACATGAAATAAACATGAAAACCCACTAATTAACTTTCCATTTAAAATCTGAAAATTAATTCAATCAAAACACATGAACAAACTAAAAATTAATTCAAACGATAGACATGAACAAAGCAAGGATCGAACATTTATCGACTTTTACTTCGAGAAATATAAAAATGAAATATGGACAAAATAAGACTCAAAAACAACTAACCGGAGATGAATCAACGACGAACTTCGATTGTAAATAAATTTGTCCGAGCCTCGACCAAAGCTCGAACGAATGACGACGAAGATGAAGGCAAGATGAAGTAGCAGCCACAACGTTAGTGAGGCCGTAGCAACTTCGTCATTTGTTCGACGCAAAGGCAATATGAAGCAGCAAACCTAGATCGTGAGCATTAGCAACTGCTGCGACGAGCAGCAGCAGCAGTGCTGGTCATGGTGAAAAGGTAGCAGCGCACGTCGAGCAGCAGGTGAAGGAGCAGAAATGGTTGCGTCAATGGCGGACGCGGGCAGCAGCTGCGACGGAGAAGAAGCAGCGTGGTTTGCTTGGTTGACGACGAAGCAGTGGCGACGGAGTGACTTCGAACCAACTGCTCGACGTGCAGCAGCAGTAGAAGAAGCAGACGATGCAGCTGAAGCGACAATGGAGGAATCGAACATGGATGGTCGTTCATGTTGGTGAAGCCGCGGATTGTGTGTGTGCTACGTCACCGTGGTTGTGTGTGTGTGTGTGTTGTCGTCGTGGTTGTGTGTGTGTGGCGTTGGGATGAAGGGAATGAGAGAGGGGCAGCCATGGTTGGAAGGTTTGGAGCTTTGGGGAAGAAAGAAGATGATAGGGAGGGGGGGTGGCGGATGGTTTAAGTCTAGGGTTTTCTTCTTCTTTGTTTTTTGTTTTTGTTTTGTTTTTTGTTTTGTAAAAATGAAAAAATGAAAATGAAGAGGGGGAGTTGGGTTGTTGGTACTGGACTGGGTCGACCCAGTTCGAAATGGACTGGGTCGTTTGGGAAGATTGGGTCATTTTTGGGCCTGTGGCTTGAAATCGAAGAAGAGACCCAATTCCGACTTTCTTTATTTTTTGCTCTCTTTTCTTCTTTTATTTTTCTAAAACTAAATTATAAAAATACTTAAACTATTATTTAAGAATTAAATTAAGTTATAAAAGCGCATATTAACTCCCAATAACAATTAACACGCAATTAAGTAATAATTAAGCATAAAATTGTATATTTGGACCTTAAATGCTAAAAATGCAAACGATGCCTATTTTTGTAATTTTTTTTTGTGAAACAAACTTAGTTACTAACAATTGTATAATTAAATCCTACATGCGAAATGCGACATATTTTTGTATTTTTAATAATTTTAACAAATAAACATGCATAGACAAACATACAAATAATTATTCAAAATATCACAAAATATCACAAAATTGCACACCAAGAAAAATTATTTTATTTTTGAATTTTTTGGGAGTAATTCTCATATAGGGCGAAAATCACGTGCTTACAACTGCCCCTCTTTGCCCGAAGACACGAAGGGTTTTCGTGCAAAGATAAAGCGAGCGATTTTTGCCCATCCGAGTACTCCGTGTGAAGCATTTTTTTTTTTGAAAAAGATTTGACCGAACCTTTGCTTCAAAGGTTTCCTACATATCCTGGGCTAAATAGGAATCAGGTCAATGTAGTTCGGGAAATTTTGGTAGTTGGGACTACCGTTGGACTGCAATGTTACTGTTGTTGCATGCTATTACTACTGCTTACCGATCTCCTTGTTACACCGTGCTTAAAAGAAAATAAGAAGCTAGGCTAGACTGCAATTTTTTCTTGTTGCCTTGGTTTCTTGTCTGCTTGCATTTTTTCCGGTGTTTTTCTTCTTTTTGACACATGCACTTGAGTTTGTGCTGGGACCTTTTATTGCAACCTTCTGCTTCCCGGTGCCGGGGAATTTTATTGTTTCCTGCTGGGGATTCCTATTGTAACCCTCTGTTTTATTGTCCTCTGACTCGATCTTGAAATGTATGCCTCTGTTCTATGGGCGGGCTCCCAACTTCAATATTTGAAAATTAAAGACTTGAAATGTATGCCTCTGTTATCTGGGCGGGCTCCCAACTTCAATGCTTGAAATGTAAAGACTGAAATGTATGCCTCTGTTATCTGGGCGGGCTCCCAACTTCGACGCTTGAAATATAAAGACTGAAATGTATGCCTCTGTTATCTGGGCGGGCTCCCAACTTCAATGCTTGAAATGTAAAGACTGAATGTATGCCTCTGTTCTATGGGCGGGCTCCCAACTTCAACAACTGAAATGTAAAGACTGAAATGTATGCCTCTGTTATCTGGGCGGGCTCCCAACATCAACAACAACTTTAAAAATAAGCGCCATTCCTCTCTTCAGGCGGGCTCCTGACTTCAAATACACAATTTTTAAAATAAACGCCTTTCCTCTCTTCAGGCGGGCTCCTGACTTCAACAACAACTTTGAAAATAAATCGCCATTCCTCTCTTCAGGCGGGCTCCTGACTTCAACAACAACTTTGAAAATAATCGCCATTCCTCTCTTCAGGCGGGCTCCTGACTTCAACCACTAAATCGCCATTCTATTCTTCAGGGGGGGCTCCTGACTTCAACCAATACATCGCCATTCCTTTCTTTAGGTTGGCGAGATTTCAACAACTTTTAAAAACGTCTTTCCTCTCTTCAGGCGGGCTCCTGACTTCAACCACAACTTTGAAAATAAATCGCCATTCCTCTCTTTAGGCGGGCTCCTGACTTCAACCAATAAATCGCCATTCTATTCTTCAGGGGGGCTCCTGACTTCAACCAATACATCGCCATTCTGTTCTTCAGGGGGCTCCTGACTTCAACCAATAGATCGCCCTTCTATTCTTCAGGGGGGCTCCTGACTTCAACAACTTTTCAAAAATTGCCATTCCTTTCTTTGGATGGCGAGATTTCAACAACCCCTTTTTTAAAAACGCCTTTCCTTTCTTCAGGCGGGCTCCTGACTTCCATCAATAAATCACCATTCTATTCTTCAGGGGGGCTCCTGACTTCAACCAATACATCGCCATTCCTTTCTTTAGGTTGGCGAGATTTCAACAACCTTTTAAAAACGCCTTTCCTCTCTTCATGCGGGCTCCTGACTTCCATCAATAAATCGCCATTCTATTCTTCAGGGGGGGCTCCTGACTTCAACCAATAAATCGACATTCTATTCTTCAGGGGGGCTCCTGACTTCAACCAATGAATCGCCATTCTATTCTTCAGGGGGCTCCTGACTTCAACAACTTCTTTTTTTTTTCAAATTCAAACTTCTTCTTTTTTTCAAATTATCCTAGGAGAAAATTCATCAGACTAGATTTTGATCCTAGGAGAAGATTCATCCGACTAAGATTTTATTATATTATCTTGGGAGAAAAATTTCATCAGACCAAGATTTTGACTCTAGGAGATAAATCGTCAGACTAGGTCCATTTTGTTGTGATCTTAGGAGAAAGATTCATCGGACTAAGATTTTATTATATTATCTTGGGAGAAAAATTTCATCAGACCAAGATTTTGACTCTAGGAGATAAATCGTCAGACTAGGTCCATTTTGTTGTGATCTTAGGAGAAAGATTCATCGGACTAAGATTTTATTATATTATCTTGGGAGAAAAATTTCATCAGACCAAGATTTTGACTCTAGGAGATAAATCGTCAGACTAGGTCCATTTTGTTGTGATCTTAGGAGAAAGATTCATCGGACTAAGATTTTATTATATTATCTTGGGAGAAAAATTTCATCAGACCAGGATTTTGACTCTATGAGATAAATCGTCAGACTAGGTCCATTTTGTTGTGATCTTAGGAGAAAGATTCATCGGACTAAGATTTGATATCTTAGGAGAAAATTTCATCGGACTAAGATTTCTGTCTTAGGAGAAAGATTCATCGGACTAAGATTTGGTATCTTAGGAGAAAATTTCATCGGACTAAGATTTGATATCTTATCTTGGGAGAAAAATTTCATCGGACCAAGATTGTGACTCTAGGAGATAAATCGTCAAACTAGGTCCATTTTGTTATGATCTTAGGAGAAAGATTCATCGGACTAAGATTTGTTATCTTAGGAGAAAATTTCATCGGACTAAGATTTCTATCTTAGGAGAAAATTTCATCGGACTAAGATTTGATATCTAATCTTGGGAGAAAAATTTCATCGGACCAAGATTGTATCGGGAAAGAAATTCATCAGATTAGGACTTTTATCCAAGGAGGAAAATATAAAGATCAATGATTTGAGAAACTTACCTTCGTAATTTCTTCTTTTCTTTTCTCCTTCCTTCGCGCTGCTTTGTTCTTGCTTAATGGGGATAATACCACTGTGGGAGTCTCCTTTCTTCCCCTCCTTCAAATTCAAAAAAAAATTGGGTTTTTTTTTTATTATTATTATTTATTTATTCTCAACACTGCTGGGGATAAAAGTGTTATCTTCTTGGGATAACGTTGTTGAGGATAACGCTGCTGGGGAACTTTATCCCTTCCAATCGATTCTTCATTCTTCTGGAAGCTGCTGGGGATGATAATGGCTTTTGTTTTTCTGAGCACAAGTGTCATCCCTTTGTTCTGTCTGCTGGGGAACAACTTCCCCCATTGAAACTTATTATATTGGGGCTACACTGGTTCAAAGACCACTTCCCTTGAGACTGGTGTTATCTTTATTCTTCCTCGAATGGGTACCTGATTTCCAGAAAATTTTCCAAATGAAAGGAAAATTTTCTGCCCCAGTTTGACAGTCTCCTTTATGGCATGCATTTCTGTCATTACTGCCATTTCCTTTACATGTTTCAATTTAAACAAAATTTGTTAGTTTAAAATATGGTGGTTGGTTGTGATACGCCTACTGGATGGCTTTTCCCTTTCTCCTTCCCTGCTCTGCGTTCCAAAACTTGTTGGGGATGATATTATTTACTGGGGATAATCCTTTTCCGCTGGGGATATCCCTCTTCTTTCGTGGCATGGCTCGGAAACTTGCATTTTCCCGACCTTTTAGTCTCGCATGAATTTCCCAAATCATGCTCATTGCTCTCCTTGTTTGTCCACGGGCCTTGGTCTTGAGGTTTAATAACCTTTGATTTTGGCAAGGATATCCCTCTTGACACTCGTCGATCCTTTTGTCAATTCCCTTTTGCTGGAGATATCTTTCTTGACACTGGCCTCGCGCTTATTCCTTGCTGACTATACCACTTGGATGTATTAGTCAGATCTTATCTTGGAAAGCTGATGGCCAATTTTGAAGTCATTTCCCACTGGTTCTGACCAAACAGACTCTACTGGGGAAATTTCTATGAAAGGAAAAGATAAAAGGGAACAGAATAAAAGACAACGGAAAAAGATGACTCTTTAACAAAAGAAACTATAAATAAAAACCTATCAAATGCAAATACCGACTCTAATGGTCATGACATGCACATGTGGCCTATCCTCTGCCGTCAATCGTCTTTCAAGACCTTCAATTGGCAATTCCCCATCTAATTCCCAATCTTATTCGACTTGTAGTGCCCGAAGGGTTTTCACTATCAAGCCTTTCTCATTTTGGTTTTTCTCTCAGCTTTCATCGCCTTATGGTGTCCGTGAAGATTTTCACCGATAAGACTCTCTCATTTATATCACTTTCCAGCTGGGGATTTGGAGTGTTGCCGGTATGACTCTCTCTGCTGGAGATTAGAGTCCTTTCTGCTGTGGAACAAAATGTTATGTTCGCCGGTAAGACTCTCATTTGTCTGACTTGGCATCTTTTGCAGACTGGTCAGAAGGTCTTTCTTTGGACCTTAATGTGGGTTTTTTGGATAGGCTTAGAAAGAAAGGGTATTAAAGGCTCAAAAACAAAATAAATTTGGGGTTTAAAATTACAACCTTCGGAACCAATTTTGCTTACCATAAGCGCAACCCTTGCCCCAGTTTCTTGCTTGGGGATTATTCATTTATAATTAATTTTTTTTAATTTTTATTACACCATGCACACTGTGACCATTGTGGCCATTATGCACCCTATGACCGAGCCGTGAAGCGCCTACGTATCCTCTTTGAGGAATCAGGTCAAACATAGTTCCCAATTCCTCTTTTTTCTTCTGACTTTTTTTTTTTTTTGTTATCATTTTTCTCTTTTTTCGTTTTTTGTTGATTTTTTTTCTTTACCTTCCAGGCTCGTATTTCCTAGTCGTTGCTATTGATTTCGAACGAGGGGTATGAAAGAAAATAAATAAGGCTCAAAAGGGGTAACGAAGGATAAAGTGTTTAGGTAGCAGAACAAAATGCCTTCGTCATTCCAGTCTTCAAAACATGCCAAGTGCAAACAACACAATTGAACATAGATTTATAGTCTCTTCCGACGGTGCTGGTCTTGACAATTATGTTAAACACTTGCTTTTCATTTGTCATTTCTAAAGCACCATTGGGCGACACTCTCACTCTTATTATCATGAACGACCATCATGCCAATTTGGCGAATCTTGCATTTAACGGTTTTCTTTGTGTTTTACTTGCCCTAGTTCCACATGACTCGGGCTTCAAATAATCTCAAACTGTTCTTATTTCCCTTAAATGCTTTGATCACCTTCCCAGGGTTTTATGATTAACTTTTAAGATTAGGCCCAATATGTGCACAAGCCATGTCATGAGAATCGGCGCTGAACAAAATGATAAAAGGACTAAACAAAAGATGACTGGAATAATAAAAGACCGGCTTTTGTATTAGACTACTGGCGAAATGGTTTGAATAATAAAACAAACAAAATAACCAGAATAAAATCCTAACACAACCTCAACAAAACTTAAACAAACTGATATGACAAACTGGAAAGATAAGAAGATTTGACACAAGACAATATCTGGATTACAACCTTAAGAATAATCCGGACAACAGAAATGACAACAAAATAAGCCACCAAAAGCTTCTCTCTTGCTAACCAAGGAACGAAGCGTCCTCCCATTTTATCAAAATTGGCATCTCAGCCACTGAGTTTCGTATCAGTATTGCCTAGACCATTTCCAACTTCGATATCATCATCCTTAGTCAACAATTCCCAATAGGATTCGAGTGCTTCTGTTATCAGGCCTGATCCCCGCAAAGTGTGCTTCTGGGTCTTGTATTTCCGGCTTACCACAAACCAACCACCTTCTTTCTTTGCGATTCAAAACAAAACAGGTTAGAATGGACTCAGTTGGTCCCCATTATTAACATCTTTTTTTTTTCATTTTCTTTCTTTTTTCGATTTTTTTTTTCATTTTTCATCATTTTTTTTTCCGATTTTTTTCATTTATTTTTCATCATTTTTTTTTCATTTTTTTTTGTTGTGGTCGAATCTTATGGAGATTGCCTACGTATCATGACCTCGCATGAATCAGACCTTGCGTAGTTCGGACCAATAAAAGATAAGCAATATTAATCATTTTTTTTCAATTTTCATACTGGGTTTCAAAGGTTTAAAAAATGACCTACAAACTTGAAAATCAAACGTCCCACATATTCTAATCAAAAGATTTATAACCTCAAAACAAAAAAGGCCAACTTCCTTTCCCCGTATGACAAATGCAACCAAACGGCTATTTTTGCAAATGTGGCCCCTTCCAAATCTCACATGAATTTTGAGGCCGGGGAGGATTATTTTGACACTTTACAAACTTGTCCGTTCTTTTACGAAAATAACCTTTTGACAATTGAAAGATACTCTAAGGCTATTTCGGCAAGAACGGTTTTAAGACGCGGCCGAAGCTGGCTCGGCTTTATTTTGACCAAAAATTCAAATGGTATTCACCTAACCGCTGACTCTTTGTTTTTTTTTCAAATTACAATAAAAATCGGGTGTTGCAAACACGACCCTTCAGCACCTCGGGGACGAAGATTTTTAAGGCTGTGTAGGTCAACTAGACCAAAAATCCTAAACATGACCCAAAAGGTGGCTATTTATGCAAAGTCAGCCTTCCGGCGTCCCTTTCGGGAACATTCAGCTATTTATGACAAAACAACATCACCTGACTTATTTACGACTCTTTTTATCATTTTTCAAATTAGAAAACTCAATATTGCAAACACGGCCTTTCAACGTCTCGGGGACGAAGATTTTTAAGGCTGTGTGGGTCAACTAGACCAAAAATCCTAAACATGACCCAAAGGTGGCTGTTTATGCAAAGTCAGCCTTCCGGCGTCCCTTTCGGGAACATTCGGCTATGTCTTGATAAAACAGCGTCACCCGACTTCTTTATGACAAAATTAAAATTTGACATATTTTTTTTGTTGCTATTTTTTAGCAAAAGGGGGGTTGGACACTACCCGACTTATTTATGACAAAATTAAAATTTTCACATGTTTTTTTTGTATTTATTTGTTTTTGGCTATTTTAGCAAAAGGGGGGGTTGGACCCGATGAGGGTTGCCTACGTATCTCACATCCGGTGAGAATCAAACCCGCGTAGTTCGGGTAAATAAACTGAACTATTTTAAAACAGGATTTTTTTTTCTTTTTCAGCAACAAATAACAAAACCACTTTCAAAGCACGACTCTTTTCATTTTCATTTTGAATTTTTTAGAAACGAAAAAAAAAACTATTTTAAAAGTAAGACTCTTTTTCATTGTCATTTTCAGGGGAAGACAAACTATTTTCCTTTTTATATATTTTTTTATTTTTTTATTAAAAAAATAAGACAGAACAACGATTTTTTTTAATTCTATTTTTCCTTTGCTTTTTAGTAAAACAAACTAATAAAACATTTTTTTTTTGAAATTTTGGCAGTGTTTTGACAATATTTGGGAATTGGTTTTTTTTTTTGGTTTTTTTTTCAAAAAATAAAAAATCAATTCCCTAACCGCTATTTTTTTTTTCAATTTCAAAATATTATTCCTGATATTCAAAAGTCAGTCAACACACAAATCCGGATCAAATAAATGCGCAAGTAGCAGCAAGTAAGATGCATCAGGATGGTCATTTTCATTTTTTGGTACACCTGTCCTAGACAGACTCAACCCCTGTGTTGAGCCTCCAAAGTCAAATGCACGTGATGAAAACAAACGTTCCTACTAGGGATCCGGCATGAAGCTGAGTTATTCTAAGTGAAAAACCTGAGGCATATTGTTCTAGCCCTGGCTTACCCAAGTGGACAGCTTGAGCCGAAGTGGGGGCAACGTACCGGGAGCACGAAAGTCTACCCGGCCTAGTTACTTGTCCCAACTTCATTTTATTTGGTATGACTTTCTAACAGAAAGGTGGGCCACGCGCACGTGTACACCATAAATTCAGAAGACTCAGAAAGAAGAAGGGTTTCGTAGCAGTTTTATATACACAATTCAAATAATATTAAAGCGGTAAAAGCATCATTTAGCACATTAAACATATATCATGTAAAAATCAGATAATAAATAAAGCCAACTGTAGCAGTTATTTTAAGCTCGAATTCTTGAACCCTGAACCAGTGGTTCTGGGTCTAGTCCCCAGCAGAGTCGCCAGAGCTGTCACACCTCCTTTTTCCGCGCCCGCGGGGGCATAGGGAGTTTTTTCAATTAAAGGACAGTCGAAACGGGATTTATTTATTTATTTCAGAGTCGCCACTTGGGAGGTTTAGGGTGTCCCAAGTCACCAATTTTAATCCCGAATCGAGGAAAAGAATGACTCTGTATTACAGTCCGCGAAGCAGAAATCCGGATAAGGAATTCTGTTAACCCGGGAGAAGGTGTTAGGCATTCCCGAATTCCGTGGTTCTAGCACGGTCTCTCAACTGTTATATTTGGCTTGATTATCTGATTTTATACGTATTATAAACTTATGTGCAAGTTTTATCCTTTGGCCGCTTTTATTATTATATTTTTTTAAAGAATGTGAACATCGTTTAAAAACATGTCTTTGGATTGGGTCACATAAAATGCATCCACGATCCGGAACATATTTTTATTCAATGTTTTGGGATTTGGATTTGGGTCGCATAAATGCGTACCCGTGTTTAAGGATGTATTATTATTATTTCGCGCCTAAAGCAATTAGCGCTTTATTACTTTGGGGAAGGCCGTGAAATTTGCTAAACGGCCCATCCCGAAGTCTAAGTAATCAATTAAATTTTTATCGAGGGCCCCGCAATTTGTGTGTTTTATTTGGCAAGGCCCATCTCATTTATTATAAAAGGATAATCCTAAAGTGCCTACATTTTTTCCTATTAAATTTGTCTCTACAAAATAAAAAAGAAAATATCTTAATTTATTTATATGTTATTACCTAGTTACATTATACTAGGCATGTTCTCAGTTTGTCAAATTAAAAAAAAACATGGCAATCTAATTTTAAATCCTAGACCATTTACATGCTGAAATTAACCAATATTATTTAACCAAACAATATTTCTATCAAGTTCTTACTAGATGGCCTATTCGTTTGATTTTTACTTGACGAAGTTACTACACCATTTATTTATTTTTGGCAATATATAGGTAGTTCAATCGTTAAGCTATCGTCGGATATTCCACTATATGTATTAAATAGCTACACGATTCGGATTTTTTGCAAACTAAATAAATTATACATACAAATAAAATTCAGAATATAATTAAAGCTAATTCAGAATTTCAACTCTTCATTTTTTGTATTCATGCTTCATATTCGGATTACAATAACCAGCGTGTCAGTTGTGTACCTGATATCGGAAGTAAAAGAAAATGAAGATGAGAATCAGCAGCAGTAATAACAATACAGCACAACAACAATAGTCCAGCAGCAGTAACAACCCAGGAACAGAGTTTGCAAACCAGTGGAGCAGTAATCCAAAAAACAAAAGCTTCAAGCTTTGATTAAACAACAATTAATTCTGATTTCAAACAATGAAAGAAAGCAGAAGATTTTTTAGTTTTTTTTTTTATTTTGAAAGTTTAAATATTTTTCGGAATTTTCTCTCTCTTAAATGTTCAGCCCTTTTTCTCTCTCTTATTTTCAGATTCGTTTCTCTCTCTCGTTCTTGTTTTCTCTCTATCTGTCTGTGTTCTCTATCTGTGTTCTATTTTCTGTCTATAATCTTGTTTCAAGACTTCCTATATATAACTCATCCCATAAATCTTTCAATCAATTAAAATCAATACTTTTTCTCTACCAAACCCATTATCTTCCCACTCATCCCCATTACATTAAATAAACATATCACACCACCCCATTATATTTTGTCTCCCATGCCTAACATAAACAAATACAAGATTCCCCCACACTAAAATTTGTCTTGTCCCCCCTTTATATTAAATAACTATATCACAACCCACCCCATTTCATTTTGTCCCCCATGCTTCACATAAAAAATTACAAAATATACAATTCCTAAACTACCCCTCTGACCTTATTGCAATTACCATTTTAACCCTGAACGTACTACAAATTACCAAACTACCCCATCAGCTATAACAACCAATTAATCAAACTTAACCAAAATATAGACAATATGATCAATTTCTAACAATGTTCGAACAACAATATGAACAAGGATGAACATCATAACAACAATATCACATGAACACAAATTGAACAACAAAGAACAACTAAAATTTGATTGAACAATATTTTTAGCAACAACAAGCCTATTTTCGGATTCAACAACAACAACAATCAAACAAGTATATTTAGATTTCTAAATTCAATAATATTGAACTTAAAATTAACTCTAACAACATTACAACCAACAATTCCTATATTAAACTTTATGAGACAAATTCAAGAAATAATCATAAATGGTAAACAAAAAAATCAAGCTATATAAATTTCGGATTCAAGAACAATCAAACAAAGTATGAACATGAATGAATCTATTTTTTTTTAAAACAACAAACATGACGGATTAAATGACTCAAACAACATTAATAATTTCTGGAAAATATATAACAACATGAAACAAATTGAAGAAATAATCAATTAAATTTCAATTTGAATCTAACAAACATCAAACTAACAAAATCTTACCTAAACAATAAAACAAACATGAAATAAACATGAAAACCCACTAATTAACTTTCCATTTGAAATCTGAAAATTAATTCAATCAAAACACATGAACAAACTAAAAATTAATTCAAACGATAGACATGAACAAAGCAAGGATCGAACATTTATCGACTTTTACTTCGAGAAATATAAAAACGAAATATGGACAAAATAAGACTCAACAACAACTAACCGGAGATGAATCAACGACGAACTTCGATTGTAAACAAATCTGTCCGAGCCTCGACCAAAGCTCGAACGAATGACGACGAAGACGAAGGTAAGATGAAGTAGCAGCCACAACGTTAGTGAGGCCGTAGCAACTTCGTCATTTGTTCGACGCAAAGGCAATATGAAGCAGCAAACCTGGATCGTGAGCATTAGCAACTGCTGCGACGAGCAGCAGCAGCAGTGCTGGTCATGGCGAAAAGGCAGCAGCGCACGTCGAGCAGCAGGTGAAGGAGCAGAAATGGCTGCGTCAATGGCGGACGCGGGCAGCAGCTGCGACGGAGAAGAAGCAGCGTGGTTTGCTTGGTTGACGACGAAGCAGTGGCGACGGAGTGGCTTCGAACCAACTGCTCGACGTGCAGCAGCAGTAGAAGAAGCAGACGATGCAGCTGAAGTGACAATGGAGGAATCGAACATGGATGGTCGTTCATGTTGGTGAAGCCGCGGATTGTGTGTGTGCTACGTCGCCGTGGTTGTGTGTGTGTGTGTGTTGTCGACGTGGTTGTGTGTGTGTGGCGTTGGGATGAAGGGAATGAGAGAGGGGCAGCCATGGTTGGAAGGTTTGGAGCTTTGGGGAAGAAGAAGATGATAGGGAGGGGGTGGCGGATGGTTTAAGTCTAGGGTTTTCTTCTTCTTTGTTTTTTGTTTTTGTTTTGTTTTTTGTTTTGTAAAAATGAAAAAATGAAAATGAAGAGGGGGAGTTGGGTTGTTGGTACTGGACTGGGTTGACCCAGTTCGAAATGGACTGGGTCGTTTGGGAAGATTGGGTCATTTTTTGGGCGTGTGGCTTGAAATCGAAGAAGATGCTCAATTCCGACTTTCTTTATTTTTTGCTCTCTTTTCTTCTTTTATTTTTCTAAAACTAAATTATAAAAATACTTAAACTATTATTTAAGAACTAAATTAAGTTATAAAAGCGCATATTAACTCCCAATAACAATTAACGCGCAATTAAGTAATAATTAAGCATAAAATTGTATATTTGGACCTTAAATGCTAAAAATGCAAACGATGCCTATTTTTGTAATTTTTTTTTGTGAAACAAACTTAGTTATTAACAATTGTATAATTAAATCCTACATGCGAAATGCGACATATTTTTGTATTTTTAATAATTTTAACAAATAAACATGCATAGACAAACATACAAATAATTATTCAAAATATCACAAAATTGCACACCAAGAAAAATTATTTTATTTTTGAATTTTTTGGGAGTAATTCTCATATAGGGCGAAAATCACGTGCTTACAAATAGCCATCAAGAAAACAGTAAAAACCATATCCTGCAATTCTTTCCAACATTTGATCAATAAATGGTAAAGGAAAATAATCTTTTCTGGTAGCATCATTGAGGCATCTATAATCAATACAAACTCTTCATCCTATAACAGTCCTTGTAGGTATGAGCCCATTATTTTCATTCTTTATAACTGTCATACCTCCTTTCTTTGGTACTACCTGAACTGGACTTACCCAAGGGCTATTTGAAATTGGGTAAATAATACCTGCCGCCAGAAGCTTGACAATCTCTTTTTTCACCACTTCCTGCATTGCAGGATTCAGTCTCCTTTGAGGTTAGATTATTGGCTTGTAGCTATCTTCCATTAGGATTCTATGCGTACAAATTGCTGGACTAATCATATTGATATCCTCTACAGTCCACCCTAAAGCTCCTTTGTGTGCTTTTAAGACTTGAATAAGTCTTTTTTCTTGTTCTGCAGTCAAAGAAGATGAAATAATTACTGGAAATAGTTCTTGCTCAAGATAACATATTTTAAATGAGAAGGAAGAACTTTGAGTTCAATTTTTGGTTGAACTTCTTCTGATTGCTCTCCTTATCCTCAGAATCGTTTTCCAGTATTTCAGCTTCTCTCCTAATTGTGGGATCATCATCTTATGTGGTGTCTGATTTGGTCAAACATCTTTCCATTGAGTCTGAGATTAATTGATCATCTTTGAATTCATCTGCAAGATCACTAATCATGTCAATAGAAAAGCATAAAGATGATGCCTCATCTCCTGAAAATCTTAGTATCTTTTGCATATCAAAAATGACTCTTTCTTCATCAACTCTCTAAGATTAGTTGCCCTTGATGAACATCTATGATTGCTCTTCCTGTAGCAAGAAATTGTCTACCCAAAATTATCGGTTCATCGGGACATTCTTTCATTTCAAGTACTATAAAATCTACAGGGAAAACAAACGTATCTACTCTTACAAGCACATTTTCAATTATTCCTTTAGGTTTCTTAGTACTTTGATTTGCAAACTGAAGAGAAACACCTAGATCTTTCATTTCACCAAGATCCACTTTTCTAAAGATAGAAAATGGCATCAAATTTATTGAAGCTCCAGAATCACAAAGTGCTTTTTCAAAATATACTCCTCCCAGAGTGCATGGAATGGTAAAACTACCAGGATCACCAAGTTTTTGTGATAGCTTGTTTTGAAGTGTAGCACTGCATTTTTCAGTAAGCATTACCACATAAACTTCTTCCAATTTCCTTTTGCTTGACAAAGTTTTTTTTAAAAGATTTAGCATATGAAGGCATTTGCAACAAAGCATTAGTAAAAGGAATATTAATATTAATTTATTTTAAGATTTCCAAAAACTTTGCAAATTGAACATCAAGCTTTTCTCGTTTCATTTTTGTGGAAAAGGAATTGTCATAGGCGGGGCAACCATTTTTTCAGAAATTTTTTCTTTCTTATTCTTTATTTCTTTCTCCTTTGATGGTTCAGATGGTTTTTCAAAATTCTTACCCTTATCTACATGTTGTTCTGTGTGGTTCTTTTCTTGTTTGTCTGTATAAGGTTCATCAAGTTCCTTACCTGACCGTAAAGTGATGGCCTTAAGGTGCTCCTTTGAATTTTTCTCTGTACTGCTTGGTAAGAGACCCTAAATCTTTTCTAACACAAGAGCTGCCAATTAGCTTAACTGAATTTCCAGATTTTTTAGGGATGAATTTTGGCTTTCCATCTTTTCATCAGTGACCTTAATATACTTGTACAAAAGGTCATCAAGACTTGAATGAGCTTGTTGGGGCCTCTGCTGGTATGACCTTGCTTGTTGATATGGTCCTGCTTGCTGATAAGGTCTGTAACTCGGTTGCCCATGATTTTTACTCTGGTATCTCGGCAGACCCTGTATCTGTTATTTCTGGAAACTTTGAGAGTTGTCTGCACCATTTGGGTTACTCCACTAAAATCCTGGATGTTTTTGTGTCATTGGACTCCCAAAAGGATATGGTTTGTAACCGATGACATTAACCTGCTCATCTGTTTGATTGATTGCTTGACATTCATGGTTCTTGTGGTTTCCTCCACACATGTCACAAGCCTCATATTGGTTTGATTGTTGTGTATTTACCTGAAAAGATTCAAACTTTTGTGCCAAAGAAACAATCTGTTGCGTTAGTGTATTTAAAGCATCAACTTGATTTACCGTAGCAGCCTTTTTAATGATTAGACGCTCAGATGGTCATTGGATAGCATTCACAGAAATTTCATTCAACAGTTGCAATGCTTCCTCTATTATTTTTCCCATTACAGAATACAGAACCTCTTGTAGTTGCATCTATCATATTTCTAGCAGAGGGTTTTAGCCCGTGATAGAAATTGTACAATTGCATATGTTTAGGAATATCATGGTGTAGGCATTTTCTTAATATTGCTTTCAATCTTTCCCAAGCTTGATAAACTGACTCAGTGTCAGTCTGCAAGAAATTAGATATGTATTGTCTTTACTTTGTTGTTTTAGCAGGGGAAAATATTTGTTTAAAAACTTCTGAGTCATCTGGTCCCATGTCGTAATGGACCCTTGAGGCAAACTTCGCAACCAAGTCTTGGCATCTCCTTTTAAAGAAAAAGAAATAGCCTTAACTTGATAGCTTCAGGAGGTACTCCATTGTACTTAGCAGTTTCTACAAGTTCTAGAAAATCAATTAAATGACTATGTGGGTCTTCACTTGTATCACCAGTAAAGATACAAGATTGTTGAATTGTCTGAATTAGGTCAGCCCTGATTTCAAAGTTGTTAGCTGCCACTGGGGGCTTCCTGACACTAGATTCACAGTTGAAGCGATCAGGTCTAACATAATCCCTAAGGATTTTGTTTGTTGGCATTGGTGCCACTTCATCAAATTGCTCCTCTACATGGACTGGTGGTGGGATCCCAAGTGGGTTAATGTCCTCTGCTTCCCGGTTTTCCATTTCTTCACAAGTTGCTCCTTGAGAAGACGTTGTTTGTTCTTTCCTGTGCAATCGAAGATATCTTTCAATTTCAGGATCGTAATTAGCCAATTCTTTTATAGAAGAGCGGATCATAAACTACTTAAAATTTTGAAAGTAAAAAAAATTACATTAATTTCTGGTATAGTACTAGTAATTAATAACTAAACTAAAGTAAACTACAAATATAAATAGTTAGTGAAGAAAAAAAATACCACAATATTATAGATAATAATACTAGTAATTAATCTAATAAACTAAAATAAAAATATAAAACAATGAAACTAACAAGTAAGCATCAGTAGTAATACTAACAATGAATTGAAATAGTATAGTATTATTAATTATAAACAAAAGTTGTACTAGTGAATAATAGTGATCAGTAAGAATAATATTGTAGAAGTACTAATACTAATAATAATAATATAATATTACAGAAAAATAATTATAACTAAAAAATGATAAGAAAATAATAATATGTAAAAACAAACTATATTGAAAAATATAAGAAAATACGTCGAAGTACTAGCAATGAGAAAAAATTAATACAATAGGTGATAGTACTAATAATAACTACAATAAATATAATGAAGGAAAGCTAATAATAGCAATAATAGGAAGAAGTACTAATATATTTATTTTTTTCTTTTTGAAGTGCTGTAAAAAAATGATAATATTAATATTACAGTAGTAGTTATAGTACTACTTAGTAATTAGTGATAATAGTAACAGATAAATAACAATAATAAGGTCTCAAATTAGTAACAAAATATTTAATCTGAAGTAAATGTACGCCAATCCCCGACAACGGCGCCAAAATTTTGATGAGGCCAATGTGTATAGGATTTTTCTGCTCGAGCTTTGTCAAATTCTAGTATAGTTTATGATATCGTCCCACAGAGAATGGAATATCTATGCTACAGACTTTTAATATTTAAACTACTATTTGAGAGAATCAATTTGATGAAAAGTGAGTGAGGTTTAAAGCTTGTTAATTACTTAAACAAAAACCGAGAACTTTCGGAAGATTTATAATTTAAAAGAGTTGGGAATCGTTGAATTCACTTGATAATATATTACAATAAAATCTCAATTTTTACATGTATTTCTCTGAGGAATAATTGCTTATTGCTAATACAATTATATTTAGCTCACTAAGAAGTAGTCAATTAATAGCACTCCGTGAGGTTATGTGATTAATTGAGTTAAAACTAGTGACGATTAAACCGAAATATTTTTCTTGCTTGAATTGTGCTAGAATATAGTAAAAACTTCTTGAGAATATTTTTACTAAATCAATACTCCTACGACTACAATTCCTCCGTGAGAATTAAAATTGAGACAAGCAAGATTACCGACTTTTAATAATAGCTTACTAATAATTACTCTCACTTCACTATTTTATTCAATAATTACTATATATTAATTTTGCTCCGTGAGAATTACAAAATTAATATAAGAGTAACTTAAAGATAAAATATATAGAAGTGATAACAATGATTAGTTAAAAACTATTATTATAGCACAATATAAAATATAAATAGAAATTTTCAAACCAAGAATGTATTAAAACTGAGATAGTATTATAATATATATATCAAGTTTCATCAACTATCCCAATAAAAGAAATTACTCCATTATGAAGTAAGAAAAACTAATTTAGAAACAAAAACCTTATGAAGAAATATTATTCTTCTAAAAGAAAGACAACTAGTAGAAAATACTAAAGAAAAGAGAGAAACCAAAGAGTAGTTTTCTCGCAGCAAGATTCGATGTCTTCTATCCAAAATTCACACTCTATTTATAGAGTTTTATGCCTAAAGTTCTCCATAGTTGCAGCTATGGAAATTGTAGGTGCAACTATAAATTTGCCAATTGAGTTTCATTCTGCAGAGGAAGAACCATAGTTTCAACTGTAGTTTGCTAGTTGCAACTGTGTAATTTGCTTCATGATTTTCAATTGTCATTGTCGCAACATTGGTGTTATATTTGCTTCTTCATTCCCGGTTGACTACTCAATTCTCACTCTTTTTTGCTTCTTTTCTTTAATTTTCATACGCTCTTCCTCCTGCGAAGTATGTTAGAAAATACGGAAGAATATGGTATATTTATTCATGTTTTATTTAAAATATTTAATATTTACATATAAAAATATATGAATAAATTATATCCATCAGGTACCAACAAGATCAAACGTTATTCAATTTCTAAAAACCATTATATTTTTAATTAAATAATTTTCCTCAAAAATTTATTTCTCGGGCTAGGGACCTCGGAATTCGATTCCGGGCATACGCCCAAGTCCCATATTTTATTATGGACTCTTTAGGACCATCGAATACCGGTCCGAGTCCGTTTACCCAAAATATTGACCGAAGTCAACTAAAATCATCTTTTTAAGCCAAAAATCTTTATTTCTTAAATTTTTCACACAAAAGCTTTCTGGTATTGCACCCGATATGCGCACACAAATCGAGCAAAGATAAAAGGAGGTTTTCAAGGACTTAGTACGGAAACAAATTCTAAAATAAAAGATGACCTTTTGGGTTATCACACCTATAGGTACAGGATCTCTTCCTTCTTTGTCTGATAATGCTACGAAAGTACTTGGTATTTTTATCTCCCTCTTCCTCCCATTTTACCTTAGCTTTTTGTCTCAAAATGGAGTCCTGCATCTTTGTCCACTTGATTTGTTCTGCATATATTTTATACAACTCGCTTCTGTTGTTGTCACTGCTATCTGCTTCATATATGCCCTCCATATCATCCACTCTCTGTTAGAACTCCTGGACTTTTTCAAAGACATTGCCAATTGAATTCCTGGACCAACTACTTAAAGTGGCAGCTAACCTTTTCAATTTTTGATGAAAAATTCAGTATGGATTCCCCTGACCTCCTCAACCCAACTATCTTGGACTATTTGCATAAATTGAGACTGCTCAGTCCAAAAGTCTAAGAATTTGAAGTATTTGATAGGTTTGTAATTACTAGCAGCACACCTCATCAATAAAGCATTATGATCAGATCCTTCTTAGGTATGTGTCTAACGGTGACTAAGAAAATTTTTTCAAACCAATCATCATTATAAAGCACTCTATCTAATCTTTTTGTAACTCGGTGTCTTCTTCTTCTCCCGTTATACCAGGTAAAAGAGTTCCCCACATATCCTGCATCCCATTTTACATTGGATATATAACTTAAGTTCATTAGTTTGGATCCTGTTTTCCATAGTTGATAACCCCTAAAGACACCAAAGAGAAAGATGCTCTTAGACAGGAAAGCGTCGTTTTTATTTATTTATTTTTTTGAAAAATAACACTATATAGCCGCTCTCAAAATAATATTTGAAATATATATATTTTTCGAGAAAGGTTCAAAAATACTCATGAACTATGGTTTTTGAATTAAAAATACCCTTCTTCCATCTATTCGATTAAAAAAGCCCATAACATTTTTTCCGTGTGTTAAAACTGCCCTTCAGCTTAACAGAGCTGATGTGGGTCTTCAAGTGAGTTACGTGGCACAGTGTTATTTGTCCAGATTAACTTAACCCATCTTATAATCCGACCCATAATATAATACCTGACCCAAATGGTTAATACCAGAATACTTATTAAACCAAAACCCATCCAGATTACTTATTCTTCTTCGTGCATCTAGGGCTCCAAAGTTCCTGCCTTTTTATTCCTCTTCATTTTTCTTCCTCTTCAATATTCCCTCTTCTTTCTTCCATTTATCCTTTGTACTTTAGTTTGTTATTTGTTTGTAAAGGAAAGAATAATTTAAATAAGATAGGTAGCTGAAATGGAGGATATCAACTTGGTAGATTTGTTGAAATCATCAAAGTTGGAGACTACAGTGGAAACATTTAAGGTTTTTTCTTTTAGTGTTTTGGGCTATTTTCTTTGGCTTTATAGCGGCTAGGAATATGTAGTCTAGTAAGTTTGATGTTAGGAATGAATCTATGTAATGCATCGTTATCTAGTATAATTTTGAAGTTATTTTGGTTTTTTAAATGCAGTACAAATCTGCTATGTAATACTCCAGTTTTTGGTAGTCTTATGTTGTTATTTTGGTGTTAAAATGCAAAATTTTCTGCTTGTAATGATATAAATTGGTGTTTAAATGAAAGTTATTTTGGCCTGATGTAATGTTGTACTCTACGCCATGCAGCTTTTGTTTTGGCCTAAAATCTACATTTTATCAAGCTGAAAATCTGTTATTTTTTGTGTTAAAAGCAGATTTTAACACTATAAAAAACTGCAATGTTTAGTGTTAAAATCTGCATTTTAACACCATAAAAATTTGTTGTTTTTTTGTCTAAAATTGATGTTATATTAACCAATTCCAAAGAACAAAAATCAACATTTACCTAAGTTAAAGAACCAAAACCACTACCACATTAAATGAAACATACCAATAACCCTTATGTAAACAACATTGCCAAGTAAACCATCACATAACCAACAGAAGCTATTAACATAAGCCACGAGATAATTACCCGTCATTGTGTCAAACCTATAAATTGATATTAGACAAGTAAATATCACCAAAAACCTTCCACTAACACAATATTTACTTGTCTAATAACCTCCCATTCATACCACAAAATAACAAAACATACAGTGGCAACCAATGTCTAATAACATTGCACAAAGACTAAAAACAACTGATTTGAACTATTTCCCCTTGCCCCCACGAGCCTTCAGTTTCTGAATTTTTTCTCCTTTACAGTTTCCAACTGCGAAGATATCATTTCTTCCTTTCCTTTCCAAGTAAGTTTTGTTGGAGAATATGGCAAATCTATTGGCATATTTACACCAATTACACCTCCGGTGAAATTGATAATCCTTATCCCAGTATTGTGCTTATGTTGAAGTCTCTGTTGAAGCATAGTTCCAGCTTCAGACACAACCTTTGGCCTTAAAGTAGGACCAGAATCATAATCAACTTCTTGCCGATAAAATTTTACACTATTGAAACTAAAATGCTGACAGGTTGGCTTACTAGTGGGCTGATTCAAACCGGGAACTGGAATGAAAATAAATTCTGATTATTGAGTATCTTGAGGTACTGTTATGTGCACATCATCTTCTACTGATTGGGAGTTTTGTTCTTCATGGAAGTTATTCTTACGTTTGTCCTCGACTTGCATAAGTTAAATATTAAGTTATTAATTAAGAATTAGTAGAGAATTGAATATAGGTATGCAGAAAATTATATTACCAGTGGACATCTCCTTATATTGTGGTCTAATGCACTACAATACCACAACTCATTCTAAGTCCTCTCGTTGAAGCTGACCATAGCCCTTGCATATTACTAGCCTCACCCTTCTCTCTTATTCTCTTCACCTTTGGCATACCAACCATCTTAGATAAAGCTGGTGGTGCCATGGCATATTGTGGCTCTACTTTCCAGAACCTCTCCCCCTAACAGGTTGAAGCTTGTGTTTGTAAACAAACATGTAAGTCTCCTTAGAATACCACCAATGAATTTCAAAAGCGGTTGCATGAGGGTATGTGTGACGACCCGGCCAGTCGTCTCATGAGTTACCGCTCCATTTCCCCCATTTCAACTTCTTTACGCTTCGTTATCCGTGTTTTATGGGATCGAGATGATTAGTTCGAGTTCGGAGAGGATTTGGCAAGAAATGAGACACTTAGTCTCTTTTAAGAAGGCTTAAGTTGAAAAAGTCAACCGGACGTTGACTTATGTGTTAGAGGGTTCGGATGTTAGTTCTGATGGTTCGGTTAGCTTCGGGAGGTGATTTGTGACTTAGGAGAGTGATCGGAGGTGGTTTTGGAGGTATGGTGTAGAATTAGGCTTGAATTGGTGAAATTAGTATTTTGGCGAATTCCGGTTGATAGGTGAGATTTTGATCCGAGGGTCGGAATGGAATTCCGAGAGTTTCTGTAGCTTCGTTATGTCATTTTGGACTTGTCTGCAAAATTTGAGATCATTCGGACGTGGTTTGGTTGGGTTTTTGATCAAAAATGGAATTTAGAAGTTCTTGAGATTCATAGGCTTGACGAGACAAGAGGCGGCGTCAACGAGGGGCTAGAGATTTGGAGACATGCTCTTGAGTCTAAAGGTTTCAAGTTGAGTAGGACGAAGACGGAATACCTCGAGTGCAAATTTGGAGTTGAGCCGACGGAAGCGGGAGTTGAAGTGAGGCTTGACTCTCAAGTCATTCCCAAGAAAGGTAGTTTCAAGTACCTTGGATCGGTTATTCAGGGGATCGGGGAGATTGACGAGGATGTCACACACCGTATAGGGGTGGGGTGGATGAAGTGGAGGTTAGCGTCGGGAGTCTTGTGTGACAAGAAAGTGCCACCGTTACTAAAAGGTAAGTTTTATAGAGCAGTGGTTAGGTCTGCCATGTTGTATGGAACTGAATGTTGGCCGATAAAGAACTCACACACCCAGAAGATGAAAGTAGCAGAGATGAGGATGTTGAGGTGGATGTGCGGGCATACAAGGATGGATAAGATTAGGAATGCAGATATTCGAGAGAAGGTGGGTGTGGCCCCCATGGAGGACAAGATGCGGGAAGTAAGACTCAGATGGTTTGGGCACATTCAGAGGAGGAGCACTGATGCACCGGTGAGGAGGTGTGAGCGACTGGCTGTAGTGGGCACGCGGAGAGGTAGAGGGAGACCTAAGAAGTATTGGGGAGAGGTGATCAGACAGGACATGGCGCGACTTAGGATTACTGAGGACATGGCCCTTGATAGGGAATTATGGAGGTCGAGCATTAAGGTTGTAGGTTAGGGGAGAGTGTGAATATTTCTACAGCACAAGTGAGAGAGACTATCTAGTTAGGAGTTAGACTAGGAATGTCAGTGGTCGTCTATTGATGCAGGGCTTTACCTTCTAGTTGTACTATACCAGCCATCTATTTCGTATTTCATATTTTCGTATCCTGTATTTCATATTTCGTATCTCTTATATATTGTTGTTATTTTTATTACGCATTTTTATGGTACTAATATATCATCTCCTATTGCTTTTTTGAGCCGAGGGTCTCCTGGAAACAGCCTCTCTACCCTTCGGGGTAGGGGTAAGGTCTGCGTACATATTACCCTCCCCAGACCCCACTTGTGGGATTATACTGGGTTGTTGTTGTTGAGATTCATAGGCTTGAATTCGAGGTGATTTGATGATTTTGGTGTTAGTTGAGGTGTTTTAATGATTGGAACGAGGTTGAATAATGTTTAGGATGCGTTGGTGCTTTTGGTTGAGGTCCCGGGGCCTCGGGTGTGTTTCGGGTGAGTTTTGAGCGAGTACGGACACCCCGGAACTTAGTAAAATGGAGGGAGCAGCAGTTTTGGCGTGGACCGCGCTCCTTTTCGCGCTGGGCGCGCTGGCCTAGTGTTGGCCGCGTCAAAGTGGCCGCGGCCGCGGTCGTGAAGACTGCAGGTTGCTGGTCCTACTTCGGAAGCTCATATCTTTGGATCCACAAAGAATTTTGAGGTGATTCAAAAACTAAAGTTGTAGCCCTTCGTGTCTAGTTTCCAGAAAGGTAAGGATATCGCAATTTAGACATCTGTAGCGAAAGTTATGGCCAAAATACTAAAGTCTGTCCCTGCAAAGCAAGACCTGCGCGGTCGCGGTCGTTTTTGCGCGGACCGCGGTCATTTTTGTGCGGTCAGCGGTGTCGGAATCCGAGGGGTACTCCATAAATACGATGTTTTGGGTTTTATTTGATATTCTGACCTAGAGAGCTCGGATTTTGGCGATTTTTCGAAAGTTTTTCAAGAAATTGGTCGGGGTAAGTGATTCTAACTCAGATTTGGTTAGAGTACATGAATCTATCACTGAATTCATTATTTAATTCGTGATTTGAGATGGAATTTGGGAAGAAAATTGTGGAACCTTTCAAAAATGTAAAATGATGATTTGAAGGACCAAATGGTATCGGAACTGAATAATTTTGGTATGGTTAGACTCGTGAGGGTATGAGGATTCTGAAAATGTAAATTTTACCCGATTCCGAGACGTGGGCTCGGGTTTTGCTAATTTCGAGATTTTTGATATTTTTCGAATGTTTTCGCTTGGGCTTGGTTCCCTTAGCATATTGTGACGTATTCGTTCTGATTTTGGATAGATTCGACGTGCGTGGAGGCCAATTCAAGGGGCAAAGGCGTCGTGAGCTAGAGAATTAGCCAGTTCGAGGTGAGTAATGGTTGTAAATGATGTTCTGAGGGTTTGAAACCCCGGATTGCACATCATAGTGCTATATTTAGGCAAGATACGCGCTGGATGATGAGCGTGGGGTCTTCACTACTGGGGATTGTGACTTGGTCCATCCTGATTGATGATTTTACCGAATATTTGACTGAAATTCATTTGTTACCATCATGATTTGGGCTGATTGCCATATTTGGGCTTCGTGCCAACTATTTGGACCCTTCGGGGATTTTTATCACTGTTTCCTCACTACTTGACTTATTATTTGAACTCAGCCCTGTTGCTATCTACTGCTTTACAAACTAAGCCACTTTTACTCAGTTTTGAAACTAAAATGATATTTCTACATCATGTTTTGGGCTGAGGACTACCGTTTTACTAATTCCCAAGGGGCTTATGATGATTTTTGGACTGAGTGAGGCCGAGGGCCATATGTGAGGATATGCTGAGTGATATGAGGCCGAGGGCCTGAGACACTATTTATGTCATGCGGTGGCTTGAGTGATGTGAGGATATGCTGAGTGTTGATGCCACGAGGTGGCTTGATATAGCGCTTGGGCCGTAAGGGGCCCCTCCGGAGTCTGCACACCCACAGTGAGCGCGGGTACCCATGTGATTTGAAACAGTGGTAACAATGACACTGTTTGATGGAAGTTGGTCAGGTAACAATGGCTGACCATTATGCTGAGTGATTGTGAGGTAGCCCGCGGGGCTGATACTGTACTGAGAGTGAGCCCGAGGGGCTGATACTCTGCTGAGCAATTGATACTGTGCCCGAGGGGCGGATTTCTACTTGTTAATTACCTGTTAAATTACCTGTTTTACTTGCTTTAAAAAGGAATATCATTTGATTTCTTCACTGATTTACTGCTTTAAGTGATTTTACTGCTTGATATGGAATTGCTTTGTGCCTTTACGTGTTTTCATACTTTCAGCCATTATTTGTAATTATTACTCACTGAGTCGGAGTACTCACATTACTCCCTACACCATGTGTGTAGATTCAGGTATAGCAGAGTTCGCACCTGAGCGCTGATTCCTTCCAGGCTAGGCGGTGATTTGGAGTTACGAGGTAGCTGTTGACGTCCGCAGTCCCTTGACTCTCTTATCCTCTATCATTTATGTTTTCTTCAAACTGTTGTATCGAATTCCGTACTTTGTAGACCTATAGTAGATTTTGTAGTAGCTCATGACTTGTGACACCCTGGTTTGGGCTATGTCGGGATGGTTCCTGCTGTTATTATCGTTAAATTCCACAATTAATGAGCATTATATGTTATTACTGTTTATGATGATTAACTGTTTAAAAGAGGTGTTCCATTTTGGTCTAGCTGGCCTTGTCTTCACGAGAGGCGCCATCACGACCGGGTTCGGGGATCGGGTCGTGACAAGTTGGTATCAGAGCCTAGGTTACTTAGGTCTTACGAGTCATGAGCAGGTTTAGTAGAGTCTCGCAGATCGGTACGGAGACGTCTGTATTTATCCTCGAGAGGCTGCAGAACCTTTAGAAAAAATTTCATATTCTTGAAACTCTTGTCGTGCGAACTTGTTGGTCTGAGTACTAAGCTTCTGATATTCCATTCTCTCACAGATGGTAAGGACACGAGCTACCGGACGAGGTGGACGACCACCAGTGCCACCCACTGAGGCCACCAGAGGCTGTGGGCGCGGTCGTGGATGTGGCAGGGGCAGAGCAGCGAGGGCAGCACCTATTGATGCATCGGCTGCCCCGGCTCCGGATCAGGCTCCCACTATGGATGCTCCAGCAGCACCAGTTCAGGCACCAGCTATGCCTATCATGGTTCCGGATCTTCAGGAGGCCTTGGCACAGATCTTATCAGTTTGCACTGGCCTGGCTCAGGCAGTTTTAGCCACTACAGCAGCATCTACTTCACAGGCCGGGGGAGGCAATCAGACCCCCGCTACTCGCACACCTGAGCAGGTAGTGCAGGGACTACAGACATCGGGGGCACCTCCAGCTCAGTCGGTTGCACCAGCTCAGGAGTTTATTGTGCCAGTTATGCCGGATGATGAGCAGCGTCGTCTTGAGAGATTTGGTAGACTCCAGCCTCCATCATTCAGTGGTGCCGAGGGCGAGGATGCCCAGGGCTTTCTGGATAAGTGTCAGCGGATGTTCCGTACAGCAGGGATTCTTGAGACTAGTAGTGTGGCCTTTACCACCTTTCAGTTTACTGGGGCTGCCTTCATATGGTGGGATGCGTATGAGAGGCGTAGGCCGGTTGGAGCAGCGCCCCTTACTTGGCAGCAGTTCTCTACTCTCTTCTTGGAGAAGTATGTGCCGTAGTCCCGCAGAGAGGAGCTGCGTAGACAGTTTGAGTGGTTGCGACAGGGGGATATGACTATGTCACAGTATGAGTCGAGGTTTTCTGAGTTGGCTCGTCATGCCATTTGGATGGTTCCGACAGATCGTGAGAGGATCAGAAGATTTGTTGATGGCCTTAACTATCACCTCCGTATTCTTATGACCCGAGAGAGGGTGTTGGGTGCTACGTTCGAGGAGGTGGTCGATATCGCTCGCGAGATTGAGACGGTTCGTTGTTAGGATCGAGAGGAGAGGGAGGCCAAGAAGCCTCGAGGATCTAGCAGTTATAGTGGTGCTTCTTCGAGGGGCCAGTTTTAGCATGGTAGAGGTCGTCCTTTCAGGCATGCTCAGTCAGCCCGCCCTGAGTATCGCGGGGCATCTTCGGGTCATGGTCATCATGGATCTCAGTGGGGCCAGTCATCACTCAGTGCCCTTCCAGTCCAGAGTTCATCTTGTGCCCCGTCAGCTCAGGGTTCTTCTATGCCGAGTGCATCAGCTGGTCACTCCGGTGTGAGAGGTTCCCTTCAGTTCCCTTCTCCAGCACCTGGGAGTTGTTATGAGTGTGGAGAGTTTGGACATGTGTGGAGGCAGTGTCCTCGTCGTATGGCTAGTTCATCTCAGCAGAGGGGTCAGCCCTCGACTACTACTCCAGTTACCTCACCACCCGCCCAGCCAGCTATTGGTGGAGGTCATGCAGCTAGGGGTCGCCCCAGAGGGGGAGGTCGATCAGGGGGCGGACAGACCCGTTTCTATGCACTTCCTGGCAAGCCAAATGTTATTGCTTCAGATGGTGTCATTACAGGTATTGTTTCAGTCTGCCACAGAGATGCCTCTGTATTAGCTCATACACGCTCACTTTATCTTTGCACGAAAACCCTTCGTGTTTCCGAACAAAGAGGGGCAGCTGTGAGCACGTGATTTTTGTTTCGCACGACAATCGCTCCAAAAAGAAATAAAAATAATAATTGGCCCTGCTGTACAATTTTGGATTTCTGTGCGGCACCTTGTTGATTTATTTGTGACTTCGGCCCATTTTTATTTATTTACTTTATTAAAATAAAATTCAAAAAAATATATGTGTCCTGCATAATTCGAACCGTAATCCGGTTGTTAAATAGAAAATCATGAATAGGCATCTTCGTCCGTGATTTTATTTGGTTTGACTTTACCTGTTTTGAAATATTTTAGTGTGTGTGCAAATAATTGTATTGAGTGTGTATTTAATTTTAATTTGATTTTTTGGCTTAGTTTTGTTTTAAAATAAATAAGAAAAAGGAAATAAATAAATAAAAAAATAAAAAAATAAAAAAAATAAAGAAAGGACCCCTTCCCTTCCGGACTTGGGCCAATTTTAACAAAATTGGCCCAAACAAACAGCCCAAGACCCAGGCCTGCCCGGTCCAGGCCACCTGATGCCCAGGACGTCCAAACGACGTCGTTTGAGTCGTGCCTGATCTGGGCCGTTGATCTCAGAGTGATCAACGGCCAAGATCAATTCCCCATAACCCATCAATAAACCCGACCCGTCTCACCCGGACCGACCCCAACCCTTTACCCTTGAAACGACACCGTTCCACTTAAGCTATCAGATCCAGACCGTAGATCTAGATTGATCTAACGGTCGAGATCAATCCACCCATTAACTATATAAGGCCATAATCCTACCCTGCCCCCCTATCTGAACCCCAGCCTTCGTCTCCAAACAAACAAGCCCTAAAACCCTAGCCGCCCCTGCGTACTTTCGCCATGAAAGCCGGCGGCATGGATGCCGGTGACCTTCCCCTTAACACCCTAGAATCCCCTTGCCTTCCTGAACATGAATCCATTAACCCTGTAGTTCGAATCTTATCCCACCTTCTCGAATCTTCATTTGCAGATTCGAGTCAGAACCTGATCTACACCGATCTGCTTCAAATTCATACCAGACACTCCCCAGACCCCCTCGTGACCAAACCATACTTGGTTTGGTCCGAATCTGATCAGGGAAGCCTGAATCCCATATCTAAGTTTGAAAGTTTTGTTCCTCCTTCACTGGTTCAACCGAAGAGATTAAGGTCTAATGGACTTTAATCAAAGTGTTTCTCATCTGAGAAACACTTCGTTTAAAGTCCATTCAGCCTTAAGAAAGGTTGGTCCAAATCCAAGTCAAGGTTTTGATTTTTCAAAGATTTGAGGTGAGTCTTGTTCTGCTTTTCTTTATTTTTGTTTTAGTCCGTTGATTTGTTTAAAAAGTCTGTTCATATTTGTTTTAATTTTACCAACTTTGGTTTGTCCACTTTGCCTGAACTTCTGTTTGTTTGAGTGAGTCTTTCCATTTGTTCTGATAATGTGTATGTTGTGCAAGTAGCTGATTTTCAAATTTGTACTGATTAGTTGACTCCTCGAGGGTATTTCTGTTTAGTCAGTATAATTCAAACCATGTATCAATACTGTTTAAATGTCTGATTTTTGGCTACGATTGTGTATGTTAATGCTAATATAGTCGAGTCGACATATGTCGTCAATTAGTTTCAACTGTCTGAACAAAGTAAATCGATTTGCTTCTGATGAACATTTGCCTGGATCCATTAAGAACCAGTTTTGTTTACTTATAGCTGTTGAATTGGATCAGTAGTGCTTAAATTCTGAATTGGAAGGCATGTGCACTCGTGCACAGCATGTGCATTGGTGCACCTCATGTGCCTTGTGCACAGCCTGTTTTTCTGCATAAGAAGGCTTTTAAGTTTTAAACAATTTGACAGCATATGCTGTCAGATATATTATACTACCCATGCCTGGCTTTAGTTTAAAGAAGTATTTAAACCTTTTAAAAGTGAAATCTGTCAGGGAATGTTGATGGGGTTTAATACTTAATTAGCTAAAGTTGGAATTGAAATGGAAGGCACATGGGAGGGGTACTGTGATATTCTAAAAATAGGTTGTTAGTTATGAGGCTTATAAAAGGAGACATACAGAATTAGGGAAGGGGGATTGAACCTTAAGAGCTGAAAAAGGATAGGATTGCACAGATAGAGGGAGGTTAAGAGATAGCAAGTATACAATCAACTTTCAGAAACTGTTTCTTCCTGTTGTTATTTGGGCTTTTTCAGTTGTTCAACTTGTTAAATCAATTCTGATTCTTTGGAGTTCCAGTTGTGTCTATTAGTCGAGTGCCTTTCATTGGTTACTACTGTTTTGTTTTGCTTAGAGTTCTGATTCTACTCCACTGGGTGTTGCTGTCATTTGGCTGCTTCTTTCTATCGGCCATAGTTGCATTTCTGTGTTTGAGCCTGTCCTGCTGTGTTGTTTTGTTTACTGCTGCCCTGTCCTGCTGCTATTGCTAGTCCTGTTTCTTTTGCTGCTGATTTCCACATCTTCTTCTTCTTCTCCTTTGCACATTCAGCATTTTCAGGTACACATTTCAAGTCCCATATTGATGTAATTGAAACAGTTTGAAAGCATGAAATGAAAAAGGTTGAAGAAGTTCAAGCATTTGCTGTAATATTCATAGTACATTAACAGGCATTGTGAAAATTGATTAGTTTATAATTCAGCAGTTCGAAAGCATGTACTGATATTCGACTAAGTTTATCCTGTTGTGTTTTAGCTCGGTAGTTTGTTTGTTAATATGGGCATGTATATTTCGACCTTATACAATATTATTCCTGTTTCATTTAGTTTTTTTTAGTCAAGATTAGTCCACGTAAGTTTAGTTAAGTTCAACTCGAGAAGTGTTCGGATTAAGTATCATATTTCGTTAACTCATACATGATTCTTTGTCAAATTAAAACATTTTATTTTGCCAGTTATCCTTTAATCCAGCCTAAATAAGTTCAGTGAAGTTCAACAAGAAATCTTTTCGTATGTAATATTCGGATTAAGTATTGCATTTCATCAATCTCATATGTAACATTATGTTCTATCAAAGTATTTTCGTTAAGGCATGATTTCTTACTTTATAAGTAATTAATCAGAAATTGATAGGAGTTCAATTTAGGCCAAAACATATACTTCAACTAGCATATTATTCTTCGTTCTTCTATCTCTGGAAACGAAATAATAGAAATGTAGTCACTGTAGGATGCCCTTCTAAAATAATGAGACGAGCCTCGCCAAACAAAAATACAAATTGCGGGGCCCTCAATAATTGACAATGATAAATATCTAGAGTTTGGGAGGGACGATTTTAGTGAATTCCACTGCCTTCCTCAAAGATAATAACGCGTTTAGATTCTTTAGGCGCGACTTTAAGTAAATTATATTCTTAAATTCGGGTGCACATTGATGTGACCCAAATCCAAGTCTCAACAGAGTCAAAATGTGTTAACAACTACGGGTGCATTGACTGTGACGTGGTTTGAGATGCATTTTCACGACGTTGCAATTCTATGAAAATAAATGATAATAATAAAAGCGGTTTTAAAACTTAATAAAAGTACATAAGACACAACATGTATTTAAATCAGATATTTAGCCATTATAACAATTTAAGCGACCGTGCTAGAACCACGGGATTCGAGGGTGCCTAACACCTTCCCTCGGGTCAACAGAATTCCTTACTTAGAATTTTTGGTTCGCAGACTTCATTTGGAAAAGTCGAAAATTTTCTCGATTTGGGATTCAAGATAAACCGGTGACTTGGGATACCAAAAGCCAAACCTTTCTCAAGTGGCGACTCTGAATTAAATAAATAATCCCATTTCGAATATTGTCACTTAAATTGGAAAAACTCCCACCCGCGCATTTAACCCCTCGGGGCGGGCGCGCAAAAAGGAGGTGTGACAGCTCTGGCGACTCTGCTGGGGAACTACATAACCCAGAACCACTGGTTCAGGGTTCAAGAATTCGAGCTTATAATAATTGTTATATTTGGCTTTATTATCTGATCTTTATTACATGTTTTTTGCATAACGTGCTAAATGTTGTCTTTTACCGCTTTGATATTATCTGAACTGTATATAAACTGTGCCGAAACCCTTCTCTTATTACCTCCGGGGAGAAGCTCGCTGGTCGAGACTCCCTATTCTGTTAGTGTCAGTGCCCGAAATAAGAAAGAGGACGGATAAGTTACGAAGCCGGACGGCCTTTTGGTTCCCGGTAAGTTGCCCCTCCTCGACTCGAGTTGTCCGCTCGGGTACACAGTCTAGAACAAATACCAAGGTTTAAACCTAGTATAACTCGACTTCATGCCGGATCCCTAGTAGGAACGCTTATTTGCATCATGTTGCATTTAACTTAGGGGGCTCAACACAGGGGTTGGGTCCGTCTAGGACAAGCAACCTGAAATGAAAAGACCACCCTGCTGCATCCTATTTGTTTTGCGCATTTATTTGCTTCGGTTCCGCATGCTGACCGGTTTCTAAAAAAAAAAAAAAAAAAGGAAAATAGCAGCGTAGGGAGATAATTACTTATTTTGGAAAAATAAAACCAATGTCCAAGTAGTGTCGAAACCTCGTCGGAATTTTTCTAAAAAATATAAAAACCAAAAGTTGTCTTCATTAAAATCATTAAAAAAAACATATAAAAATTGTTCTTTTCTTTTAAAAAAAAAAAAAAAGGGGGTATTTATTTTTAAAAAAAATTCAAAAAATGTGTTGTCTCTTTTGTAGTACCCTTTTTATAAATTCGGACTAATAGTCCAAATATTGCAAAAAAGCAAAAAAAATACTTTTTTTTAGTATTTATCTTTCTCCAAAAATAATACTTATTCTTGATTGCTAGGTTTATTTGATTTTCTCTATTCACGATATGACCGAACTACGCCGGTTTGATTCTCGCACGGGGTGAGATACGTAGGCAACCCTCGGCGGGTCCAACCTCCCGTTTTTATATTAAAAAAATATAATTTTAATTTTGAGTCTAATAAAGTTTATCGCCTTAAATAAATGTGCAGGATGAGCACGATACAAATTGAATCGTTTTCAATAATGACCAAGATCCCTTTTGAGTTGCGATTATGGTGGAACGACTTAGGCAAAGAAGGGCAAGGCAAAGTGAGGAAATATCTGAAAAATCTCCCGGATTTACTAGACATTCAGCCTCGGGGTGATATTATCAGATCATTGGTCACTTACTGGGATTCGGCGCACAACGTATTCCATTTTTCAGACTTCGAACTCACCCCGACGTTGGAGGAAATAGCGGGATACATTGGGGGTGATGAAGCTCCGTTAAGGTTCAAGTACTTGATTGCACCTAGGGCCGTCACGGTACACCGATTTTTGGATTTTCTGAAAATACCCCGAACATTTCACCATCCAGATCTTGCCAAAGGTTTCTGCAGTCTCCATCTCATGTATGCTAGATACGGTCATGAGGGCGGGTTCAATAAGCCGGATTTCAAACTATGTAGTAAAGGCAACCGACAAAAATGGGACGAACACAGGCAGTTGGCTTTCATGACGGCCTTCTTAGGTCTTATAGTGTTCCCGAGGAAGGACGGCAACATCGATCTAAGAATAACTGGGGTTGTCAGTACTTTGCTTACCCAAGATAAAAGTACTCTGGCGCCTATGATTATGGCTGACATTTTCCGGGCTCTCACTGTTTGTCGAGCCAGGGGTGACTTTTTCGAAGGATGTAACCTACTGTTGCAAGTGTGGATGACCGATCATTTATGTCATCGCTCCTCACTTTTGGGTTATGGTTCGCCAGAGAAAACTTGTATTGGAGAATTCTACACAAGAATCAAAGGGCTCAATTTACCTGAGGGAGTCACATCATGGACCTCATTTCTCCAAACTCTCGCCGCCAGCCAAATCCAATGGACGCTCGGATGGTCACCTATCGAGGAAATCATATACATGCCGGCAACCCGGCCTCACTTTCTGTTGATGGGACTAAAAAGTATCCAACCCTATGCACCGTATCGGGTTTTGAGGCAACTTGGGAGGTACCAAGTGGTACCGAAAGATGAAGATTTGAGTACCCAGGTGATTGAAATCAGGCCGAACGGTCATTTCCCTGAAGAAGAAGTTCGCCAAATCTGGAGTGAATGCCAACATCTGACAGCAAACACTTGTGTGATCGATACGGCAAAAGGGGAGGTCGCCCCAGGATATCACGCGTGGCTTAGAGGTAGCCTGTCTTACGAAAAACCGGCTAAAAGGCCGCATCTCAAAGATTTCGTAGAATCATCCCAAGGGCAATGGAACTGGTTAGCAAAAGAGAAGGGTTATCGGGCAGAGATTGGCGATTTGAAGCTACAAATAGATAGTTTGAAATTCGATAACAGCGTACAAATCGCGGCGGATCGAAGCGAAAAGAATAGGTTGATCCAAGAGAATGAAGAACTTAAGGCCCAAGTCCAAAAATTGAGATTGTCTCTTGATGAGCAACCCAGAAGTCAATCAGACCAGCGGTTGATAAAGGGTTTGAAAAGAGAGATCACGGAATGGCGAGACAGGTTAGAAGAATCCGAAAAGGTCATGACAGAGTTCAAGGCACGGTGGGAAACAAGAGTAGATAAGCATCGCCGATGTTTGAACCAATTGAAACGTGACCACGAGAAGGCTGTTTCCAAAATAAAAAGGGAGATGGCTACACTTGAGTTTAAAGCAGTTAAGCAGGCCAAGGATTTCCAAATTAAGAGCAGATACTGGTATGACTCAATAGCCCAGATGAAGTTGGAAGTACGGCGATTGAAGCATCAGCATATACAGGATACTCAGGTATTCGAGATATGTAGCGATCAGATAAAATGACTACTCATAGAAAGGAAGCGAACCAGAGAAAGGATCAAGGCCATTGCCCATGCCATCACCAGACGATGTCTACGATGTGAGAACATGTCCAGCGTTACCGTCCTCTCGGCAGTAATAGGTTATGTCAAGCAGACTATGCATGAGCTGGAGCAACTTGAGAGGGATCTCACACCTAGGACCGCGGCAAGGCCGAACGATGCCCCGCGGACACCAATTTTCAAAACCATAATGCACTCATAGTTCAAGCCTGTATCTTAGCATCTCCTGTTTGTTTTTCCATCAGGGTGATTTTTAGTCTATTTTTGAGTCTAGGTTTATTTTCAAAGTTTGCTTTTTCTTTTGCAAAATGTAGTTTGTAATAGACTGCTTCAACAATAAAAAGGTTGTTTCTTTTACGATCATTTGTGTTTTTCGAACTACGTAATGATCTGATTCACGTAGGCATCGTGATACGTAGGCAATCCTCATCGGATCCGGTCACATTTCTTTTACTGCAAAATAAAAAATAATAATAAATAAAATAAAAGGAAAACAAAAGAGAGAAAGAAAAGAAAAGAAAAAGGGGAAAAACTAATAAGAGGAAAAAATGCCGGAATGACGCGTGCTCTCGTAGCAAACATATAGTAATCCACTTAACTGTATAGGTGCATCATGCCCAACGTGAGATTAACTATCTGTTATTTGCTGCAAATTAACCGTGCGTTTGTCATTGAGCATTTTTCCAGGGTTTTTGAAAAGACGGTTGGTTTGGTGAAAGTCTGGCCTCGCACTCATACTTCACGAGGTCAAGGAGAGGTGTTCAACTACCTGTTGTTAGGACCAGAAGCAGTACTCACACTTACTTCACCAGGTCAAAAGGAAGTGTGAAAATGTCTTCGGAAATCCCATTGAAAACAGTCCCCGTCTCCGAGGAAAGCTCAATCTCAGCCATCCTCACAACTGAATCCGCAACTGCGGAAGAAAATAGAATCCTACGGCTCCGCATGTTGGAAATGCTGGACGACTGGAATAATGGGAAAGAGCCGCCAAGTGTCGTCCCCGGATTCCCTGAATTATTCTCCAGGTCAAGTGGGACTTCTAATGTCCCCATAAATTATCCTGCTACCCCATTTGGGTACCCATCCACCTCAGCCTTCTCTGCTGGATCGCCTTCTGAGCCTCATCCCCGAATTTCGGCCACTGATGCAAGCATGAACATCTTTACTGCATCGCCTTGCCCAGTTACGGCGCAGCCTGCCACGTACAAGCCAAGCTTTGACTCATCCTCTTTTACATTCCAAGCACCATCGTTCTCAATGGAACCAACTATGTTCGCTACCAGTACTAATCCTCTACCGCCTCTGTGCGAGCTCGCACCAGGACAGGATCAGAACCCCAAAGTTGTAGAACAAAATGAGATTGCCAAAAGGATGAGAAGCCTTGAACAAAGTCTGAAGAATATGCAAGGATTAAGCGGGCAAAAGAGCGTCTTTTACGCCGACCTGTGCATGTTTCCTCATGTGCACCTGCCAACGGGTTTCAAGACCCCCAAGTTTGAGAAATACGATGGGCACGGTGACCCCATTGCACATCTTAAAAAATACTGCAACCAATTGCGGGGAGCCGGCGGAAAAGAAGAGCTGCTAATGGCATACTTTGGGGAAAGTCTAGTAGGGATAGCTTCGGAATGGTATATGGATCAGGAAATGTCCCGATGGCATATATGGGATGATCTCGCCAGAGATTTTGTAAAACAATTCCAGTATAACATCGACATTGCGCCAGACCGAAACTCTCTGTCGAATTTGAAGAAGAAGCCTTCGGAAAGCTTTAGAGAGTATGCTATTAAGTGGCGTGAACAGGCGTCGAGAGTGAAGCCTCCCATGGATGAAGTGGAAATGGTCACTACCTTTCTTCAGGCTCAAGAGTCTGACTATTTCCAAAACATGATGTCGGCCATGGGTAAGCCATTCGCGGAAGCGATCAAGATTGGAGAGATGGTGGAAAATGGTTTGAAAACGGGTAGGATTCTGAGTCAAGCATCCATAAGGGCAACTTCCCAGGCCGTCCAAAGCGGGTCTGGAGGAACGACAAGGGGAAAGAAGAAGGAAGAAACGACTATGGCAGCCTCTGAAGCAAGGGAGTATCGTCATCCCAGGCCCCATTTTCCGGAAAGAGCCCCACAACACTACTACCCCCACTCAAATTTGGCATATGCTCATCAACCTTATATGGTCATGAATGCCCAACCTTATAACCATCCACCACAACAAGCCAACCGAGGCCCAGCTCAACCTCCCAGAAATCAGCCTCCTTACCGCAACCACTATAACCCACGACCCCCGCAGAATAACTACCGCCCCAGGAGCCACCTCGACGGCGGACTTTCACGCCCATCGGTGAACAATACTCTACATTGTTCCCTAAGCTAGTCCAGTTGGGTTTCTTGCAACCAATTCCCCAAACGAGGCAAAACCCGACATCTCCTTCTTACAAAGCCGGAGTCAGATGCGCCTATCATTCAGGGGCCGAGGGACATGATACAAACGACTGCTGGTCATTGAAAAGAGTGGTCGAAAATTTGATAGAGCAGGGGAAAATAGTGCTAAAGAACGAAGAGATCCCAAATGTGACTAACAATCCATTGCCCGCTCACAATAATGGGCCACTGATCGGCATGATTTGTGAAGACAAAGAGTTCGACCCTGCTTTGAAAGCCATAATTGCCATTGTCAACACAGGGAAAAGGCCTGAAATAGACCAGAAATCAGAAAAGGGGAAGGAGGCCAAGGCTGTAAAGAGCAAGCCAGAAAAGAAGGTGGAAAAGAAAGTAGTACCAGCAAAGGGTGGAATTCTTTACATACCGCGAGGTCAAGCCGAGAAGACGCAGAACTTCGGGATCAAAAAGACAAAGCCTATGTACGTGCCGAAAGGGGCCTATGTGGTCCGGGGGACGATTCAACCACCTCGGCTGAATGAGCCAGTGGTTATCGGACGCGTGCCACAAAAGCCAATGACCAACCCGTCCACAGTGCCGTGGAATTATCAAAAGACTTTGGTAATGTACAAAGGTAAGGAGGTCATGGAAGAACTTCCAGAAAATACTTTCGTTGGAGGGTACTCAAATACCCAAGAACTGAACAACGCCACACAAAGGCGCTTCCCTCCAAAGAAGCCTGTGAGTGTTGAAGAAGCGGAAGTGTTCTTCCAACAAATGAAGATGCCGGATTACGAGGTGATAGATCAGCTGCGCAAGCACCCTGAGCAAGTATCCATGCTGTCATTATTAATGAGGTCAACCGAGCATCAAAAGATCCTGCTGAAAACCCTGAATGAAGCATATGTACCGGTCGAAACCTCGGCGGAGCAACTAGAGCGGATGACAGAAAGATTCTTCGCCGTCAACCAAATCTCTTTCAGCAAGAATGATTTACCCCCGGAAGGAGCAGCATACAACAAGGCCTTGCACTTAACAGTTAAATGCGAGGACTACTACGTCAAGCGGGTAATGCTGGATGGGGGATCAGGTGTTGACATTTGCCCGCTCTCCACGCTACAAAGAATGGAAATTGGGGCAGGAAGAATCCGACCCAACACTGTCTGCGTGAGAGCTTTCGACGGCATCAAGAGAGATACCATGGGAGAAATAGACCTGTTGTTGGTCATAGGACCAGTCGAATTTCGAGTAACCTTCCAGGTGATCGACATGGACACATCCTACAATTTTCTCCTCGGCAGACCTTGGATCCATGCGGCAGGAGCCGTGCCTTCCACTCTTCACCAGATGGTGAGGTTCGAGTACGAAGACCAAGAGATCGTGGTCCATGGGGAAGACGAACATGCCATTTATCGGGACCCATCCATCCCGTATCTTGAACCGAGAGAAGGGAGCGAACATACGGTCTATCAAGCTTTCGAGGTGGTACTGGCAGAGCAGCACGAAGAGGGAGTACCTTGCCCCCAGCCTTTCTTGTCCAACGCTTCGGTTATGGTGGCCAAAGAGATGATCCGACACGGATTTAGACCAGGGAAGGGACTTGGACGAACCCTTCAGGGAATAACAAAACCCATTACTTTGCCAGTCATCAAGAAACCTTTTGGGCTAGGTTTCAAACCTACTCCAGCGGACGAAAAATGGGCAAAGAAAAGGAGAAATGAGGGCTGGAAGTTGCCTCAACCACTGCCGGATTTATATGCGACTTTCGTCAGGCCAAGGTACGCTGAAGAAGAAGATGATGAGGTCTTCACAGCTGAGGAAATCGAGGAAATATGTGGGGCAATGAGGGAAATGCTCTACGAGGTCCACATGGTTCAACCAGGCGAAGGCACAAGCACTGCTGAGATGATGTACATGGGGCCAAACGCCAAACTCCAAAACTAGGAGATCACGCCATTCCCAACTAGACGGAAGTCCGGGTAGACCTGTCCTGCCACCTTTCCTGTATCACAAGTTGTCTCCGGGACATAACTTGAACGTTTCCTTCTTTTCAATTGTTGTTTTGAACTCCTAGTTGTAAACATTGTTGTCTTCCAATTTTCCAAAGAAAATATACAAAAAAAATCACCATTGCTTTCCTATTCTTTCTTTTGTTCTGATTTTTATTACTTTTCCTCTTATCTTCCTTTTCAGTCCTAATAATGCGGCTTTAAATATGACATGCTTGCGGACTTCACGCCCAGATCACAATGAGTTATTTAACTGCGAATTAATGAACCCAGAACCAGAATATGATGCTGAAGAGGCTTTTAGGGAGATAAACCGAGAGTTGGAATATTTCGAGAATAAACCTAAGCCGAATCTGAATGACACTGAACCGGTAAATTTAGGAACCCCGGAAGAAATCCGGGAGACCAAAATAAGCATTCACACGGACAAGAAAACGCGAGAGGCGATAATTCAACTTCTTTTTGAATTCAAAGACGTGTTTGCTTGGTCATATGATGACATGCCGGGACTAGGTGTTGATCTGGTGGTTCATAAATTGCCGATTCATCCTGACTGTCCTCCGGTTCAACAAAAGCAACGAAAGTTCAAAACTGAGGTCAGCGACAAGATTAAAGAGGAGATTACCAAACAACTAAAAACGGGAGTGATTCGGGTAGTCCAATATACAACATGGTTGGCGAATGTGGTTCCAGTACCAAAAAAGGACGAGAAAACTCGAGTATGTGTAGATTACCGAGATTTGAACAGAGCAAGTCCTAAGGATAATTTCCCGCTGCCCAACATCCACATCCTTGTTGATAATTGCGCCAAGCACGAAATACAGTCTTTTGTAGATTGTTATGCCGGGTATCATCAGGTACTGATGGATGAAGAGGACGCCGAGAAAACTGCCTTCACCACGCCTTGGGGCACCTACTGTTACCGGGTCATGCCATTTGGTCTGAAGAATGCTGGGGCTACTTACATGAGGGCCATGACTGCCATTTTCCATGACATGATGCACCAGGAAATAGAGGTGTACGTGGACGATGTGATAGTCAAGTCCAGGACGCAGGATAATCACATCCAAGACTTGAGGAAGTTCTTCGAGAGGCTAAGGAAGTATGACTTGAAGCTGAACCCAGCCAAATGTGCTTTCGGAGTTCCGTCGGGCAAACTTTTGGGTTTCATCGTAAGCAGGAGAGGTATCGAGTTAGATCCAACTAAGATAAAATCTATCAGAGATCTACCTCCCCCAAGAACGAAGAAAGATGTGATGAGTCTGTTGGGCAGGTTGAACTACATCAGTCGGTTTATTGCCCAGCTGACAAGCACGTGTGAGCCCATATTTAAGCTGTTAAGGAAAGATGCGGCGATTAAGTGGACAACTGAGTGTCAAGAAGCCTTTGATAAAGTCAAAGAATACCTTTCGAATCCCCCGGTCTTGGTCCCTCCAGAATCAGGGAGGCCACTTTTCTTGTATCTGACAGTCTTGGAGAACTCTTTCGGTTGCGTCCTCGGACAACACGACGTAACCGGAAAGAAGGAGCAAGCAATCTACTACTTGAGCAAGAAATTCACCGGTTACGAGGCCAAATACACTCTGCTGGAAAGGACATGCTGCGCTCTCACATGGGTTGCACAAAAGCTGAGACATTATCTCCAAGCCCACACTACATTCCTCATAAGCAGGTTGGATCCTTTGAAGTATATATTTCAGAAACCAATGCCTACTGGGAGACTGGCTAAATGGCAAATCTTGCTTACGGAATTCGACATAGTTTATGTCACTCGCACGGCAATGAAAGCCCAGGCGTTAGCAGATCATTTGGCCGAAAATCCGGTCGATGAGGAATACCAGCCATTGGATACCTACTTCCCAGATGAAGAAGTAAACACCGTAGAAGTGATCTCGGAGGAAGCTCATGTTTGGAAGATGTTCTTTGACGGAGCCGTGAACGCCAAGGGTGTAGGGATTGGGGCAATTTTGATCTCGCCTTCCGGTCAGCATTATCCCGCCACAGCTAGACTGCGTTTCTTTTGCACAAACAATACAGCTGAGTATGAAGCCTGCATTATGGGCATGCATATGGCAATCGATCAGGATGTCGAAGACTTACTGATTATGGGAGATTCTGACCTGATCATCCGACAAGTTCAAGGCGAATGGGAAACTCGGGATGTCAAACTTATCCCATACCGACAACATGTGGAGGACCTCAGCAAGCGCTTTACCTCAATAGAGTTCAGGTATATTCCGAGGTGTCACAATGAACTGGCAGACGCACTTGCTACTCTGGCTTCTATGCTACCATACCCGGGCAACGCCCACGACGATCCTTTGGAAATCCAAATCAAGGAAAGACACGGTTACTGCAGTGTAATCGAGGCGGGATCAAATACGCAGCCTTGGTACCATGACATCAAGAAATTCCTGAAGACACAAGAATACCCCGAGCACGCTACCGGAGATCAAAAGAGGACCATTAGGCGACATGCAAGTGGTTTCTTTTTGAGCGGTGAATTGTTATATAAGAGGACTCCGGACCTCAATCTCCTAAGATGTGTCGATATCGAGGAAGCGAGAAAGATCATGCACGAAGTACACGCAGGTGTGTGCGGACCTCACATGAACGGGTATGTCTTAGCAAAGAAGATCCTTAGAGCAGGTTATTACTGGATGACCATGGAAAATGATTGCTTT
Organism: Nicotiana tabacum; assembly: GCF_000715075.1. Lineage (NCBI taxonomy): Eukaryota > Viridiplantae > Streptophyta > Magnoliopsida > Solanales > Solanaceae > Nicotiana > Nicotiana tabacum. The sequence continues at coordinate 146,776,746 of NC_134090.1, forward strand.
AGCTTTGTTCGGAAGTGTCATCAGTGTCAGGTGCACGGTAACATGATTCATGCACCTCCCACGGAACTGCACCCCATGTCCGCACCTTGGCCATTTGTCGCTTGGGGCATGGACGTCATTGGACCAATTGAACCAAAGGCTTCGAATGGACACAGGTTTATACTGGTTGCCATCGATTATTTCACAAAATGGGTAGAAGCTGTCACTCTCAAGTCGGTCACCAAGAAAGCTGTGGTGGATTTTGTACACTCAAATCTTATCTGTCGCTTCGGTATTCCTGCGACTATCATTACAGATAACGCAGCAAACTTGAACAGTCACTTGATGGGAGATGTATGTGAGCAATTCAAGATAACGCATAGGAATTCCACTCCTTATCGGCCGAAAGCCAATGGTGCTGTGGAAGCAGCAAACAAAAACATCAAGAAGATTTTGAGGAAGACTATCCAAAGTTCCCGACAGTGGCATGAGCAGTTACCTTTTGCATTATTGGGGTACTGCACTACGGTACGCACATCGGTGGGAGCGACTCCTTATCTTTTGGTTTATGGGACCGAGGCTGTAATACCGGCAGAGGTAGAGATTCCTTCGCTTCGAATCATTGTCGAAGCAGAAATCGAAGACAACGAGTGGGTCAAGGCTCGACTGGAGCAATTGACGTTGATTGATGAAAAGCAGATGGCCGCAGTTTGTCACAGACAGTTATACCAACGAAGGATGGCCCGTGCTTACAACAAGAAAGTCCGACCCCGGAATTTCGAAGTAGGTCAGCTGGTACTAAGGCGTATTTTGCCGCATCATGAAGAAGCAAAAGGAAAGTTTGCCCCAAATTGGAAAGGCCCATACATCGTAAGGAAGATATTGCCGAGAGGAGCATTGTATTTGGGTGATATCGAAGGAAATGACCCCGACACAGCAGTAAATGCAGATGCAGTCAAGAGATACTACGTCTAGATCATACTCCAAGTGGTCCTGACACGCTTGAAAATGGCGAAGGTTTTATTCCCCACTACTCCCCAAACACTACCCAATTCTCCCTACCAACTTCTGAGCCGTTTACAAAAAAAAAAACAAAACAAAGCATTGATTGAAGCCTGAACTACGTTTGACTTGATTCCGAAAGGATACGTAGGCAGCCTCTCCCTGAGGTTCAGTCACACCAACAATAAAATCCCATTCACCCTGAAATTGAAACCGGGGCACGTCGAGCAGTTTAGAAGTTAGTATCATCTACCTTTTCTTTACCAAGCACAAGCCTTCAAATCAATTACCAAATATGGTGGGGGACCAATAAGCGTCACAAATGGAGACCAGCACACTCTGAATTGAGAAAGATAAAATGAGAGAGTCTCGGCGGTGAAAACCTTCGGGCACCACGAGGCGACGGGAGTAGAGAAACCAAAATGAGAGAGCTTGTTTAGTAAAAACTCGCAAAGAGTGCTATCAAGCGATGACAGGAAGAAAAATGAGAGAGGTCAGCCAGCGAAAACCCGCAAAAGGGCGCTGTTGGCCGAAAAGAATGACTCCATTCCAAGAAAGTTTCGGCAGAGTGCCACCAGTTTGGAATCACAGATCCGTTCTGGTTCAGGAAAACGCAAGCTCTTAGAAGGTCAGACGTCCAGTCCAAAGAGCATGTCATGTCATTTAAAGCCAGCGTTATCTTCCTCAGATAAGTTTTCCTCGTCCCGAGAAAGGTGTTCCTTTTCTGATTTATTTTCCCCTTTCTTTGTTTCTTTTCGAATCCCTTTTGCATTTTAACCCCGAGTTCAGGACACACTGGAAAGGACAGGTGGCATGGTTTATTTGCACGGAATCCCGTCTCATGAAGGAAAGCGCCTCATCTCATTGATATGATTGCCCAAGCATGATGAATCATGACGTTTGATGGTGTCCCGGAGTAAAGAAAAAGAGAGAAATATTGAAATCTCCCCCAGCAAGTCCACCTTCGGACAAATCCCCACAGAGTCTCCCCCTGTACAGAACCCCACAGAGTTTCTCTTTTGTACAATCTCCCACAGTCTCCCCAGTATAAAAAAAAATCCCCGTTGGAATTTCATCAGCACATCCCCAGCGAGTCTTTTTGTAAATATTCCCCAACAAGCTTACCCCAACAAACCCTAGGAAACTCATTTTTGAAATAAATCCCAGCCCCATTGTACAAAAATCCACACAAAGAATCCACTTTGAAAATATTCCCCACAGAGCTTCCTTTGTTGTACAGAGCTTCCTTACGAAGCAAGTCATCACAGAATCCGGAAATACAAGCCTGTGTAGTCTAAAGGTTTCGCCATTCGAATCGAATCAATGGCGGGACTTCGCAACAGAAGTAAAGACGCAACGAAGCAATTGGGAACGATCAAGGTCACCGAACCGACCGTCATTTCCGAACTAACAGTTGTTCTTTGTCTGAGAAGTTGAAACAGGTTTTAATCCAAGACAACCGTGCAAGAAGCAGGTGTCGCCCAAAGAAGAAGGTACACGGGTACACGAAACATTTTGGCAATAAGGAATTCACTCAAAAGGTAAGTTCCCGCAAAACTCCCTTTTATCTTCTATTAAAACAAGAAAACTCAAAAATAGATCGTGTAGTATTCTCGAGCTTTATCCCCAGCCAATCAGCATTAGGGTTGTAAACCCTAAACTGAATTTTCCTTTTAGTCAGCATTAGGGTTTTAAACCCTAAACTGAACTTTTCCTTTCAGCCAGCATTAGAGTTTTAAACTCTAAACTGAGCCCTTTCCATGCAATCAGCATTAGGGTTTTAAACCCTAAACTGAATTTTCCCTTTAATCAGCATTAGGGTTTTAAACCCTAAACTGAATTTTCCTTTTAGTCAGCATTAGGGTTTTAAACCCTAAACTGAACTTTTTCCTTTCAGCCAGCATTAGAGTTTTAAACTCTAAACTGAGCTTTTTCCATGCAATCAGCATTAGGGTTTTAAACCCTAAACTGAATTTTCCTTTTAGTCAGCATTAGGGTTTTAAACCCTAAACTGAACTTTTTCCTTTCAGCCAGCATTAGAGTTTTAAACTCTAAACTGAGCTTTTCCATGCAATCAGCATTAGGGTTTTAAACCCTAAACTGAATTTCCCTTTTAGTCAGCATTAGGGTTTTAAACCCTAAACTGAACTTTTTCCTTTCAGCCAGCATTAGAGTTTTAAACTCTAAACTGAGCTTTTCCATGCAATCAGCATTAGGGTTTTAAACCCTAAACTGAATTCTCCTTTTAGTCAGCATTGGGGTTTTAAACCCTAAACTGAACTTTTTCCTTTCAGCCAGCATTAGGGTTTTAAACTCTAAACTGAGCTTTTCCATGCAATCAGCATTAGGGTTTTAAACCCTAAACTGAATTTTCCTTTTAGTCAGCATTAGGGTTTTAAACCCTAAACTGAACTTTTTCCTTTCAGCCAGCATTAGAGTTTTAAACTCTAAACTGAGCTTTTCCATGCAATCAGCATTAGGGTTTTAAACCCTAAACTGAATTTTCCTTTTAGTCAGCATTAGGGTTTTAAACCCTAAACTGAACTTTTTCCTTTCAGCCAGCATTAGAGTTTTAAACTCTAAACTGAGCTCCTTTCCATGCAATCAGCATTAGGGTTTTAAACCCTAAACTGAATTTTCCCTTTAGTCAGCATTAGGGTTTTAAACCCTAAACTGAACTTTTTCCTTTCAGCCAGCATTAGAGTTTTAAACTCTAAACTGAGCTTTTCCATGCAATCAGCATTAGGGTTTTAAACCCTAAACTGAATTTTCCTTTTAGTCAGCATTAGGGTTTTAAACCCTAAACTGAACTTTTTCCTTTCAGCCAGCATTAGGGTTTTAAAACCCTAAACTGAGCTTTTCCATGCAATCAGCATTAGGGTTTTAAACCCTAAACTGAATTTTTCCTTTGTTTGGCGTTAGGGTTTTAAACCCCAAACCGAACCTCTCCCCAGCTAGCCGGTGTTAGGGCTCCAGCCCTGAACTGAGCATGCATATCCTCTTTCATCAATTTTATGAACTTCCTGGTGAATAATTAACGAAATTTTCCTAGTGAAACTGGGGCAGAAAATTTCGTTCGTTTGTTTGTTTTCTCCCGCAAGTCTGACCTCGAGCCACATGGACCGAAATGACCCACGAGATAAATCTCAGTTCGGAATCAAAGAAGAAAAAGACAAAAGAAGATATCCCGAGATATCAGAGTAAAGGGAAAGCAGATCGACTCCAACATTTGACTAAGGTCCTGAACTCTGCCGGTCACATTTTATTCGGTATCCCGGAGATTAAACAAGTCACCGCAACTTGCAAGCATCAAGATTCAGATCGGAGTCTACAAGCAGAATCAGCTAAGACCCAAGATCAAGTCGTAAAAGAATCATAGATAGGAATCTTGTAACTAGCAGTTGACATACACACAAGTAGTTAGCTCAGTTTCCAATTTCCATTTGGTTGTAATAAGGCAGTCAGTAACGTAGCAGTGACAACAGCAGCAGCAGTAGCAGCAAGCATTGCAATCCCATGGTAGTCCCAGCTACCAAAACTTCCCGAACTACATTGACCTGATTCCTGTTTAGCCCAGGATATGTAGGAAATCTTTGAAGCAAGATTCGGTCAGATCTTTCAAAAAAAAATGCTTCATACGGAGTGGTCTATAGGAAAAAATCGCTCATACATGCTCACTTTATCTTTGCACGAAAACCCTTCGTGTTTCCGAACAAAGAGGGGCAGCTGTGAGCACGTGATTTTTGTTTCGCACGACAATCGCTCCAAAAAGAAATAAAAATAATAATTGGCCCTGCTGTACAATTTTGGATTTCTGTGCGGCACCTTGTTGATTTATTTGTGACTTCGGCCCATTTTTATTTATTTACTTTATTAAAATAAAATTCAAAAAAATATATGTGTCCTGCATAATTCGAACCGTAATCCGGTCGTTAAATAGAAAATCATGAATAGGCATCTTCGTCCGTGATTTTATTTGGTTTGACTTTACCTGTTTTGAAATATTTTAGTGTGTGTGCAAATAATTGTATTGAGTGTGTATTTAATTTTAATTTGATTTTTTGGCTTAGTTTTGTTTTAAAATAAATAAGAAAAAGGAAATAAATAAATAAAAAAATAATAATAATAAACAAAGGACCCCTTCCCTTCCGGACTTGGGCAACAGCCCAAGACCTAGGCCTGCCCGGTCCAGGCCACCTGATGCCCAGGACGTCCAAACGACGTCGTTTGAGTCGTGCCTGATCTGGGCCGTTGATCTCAGAGTGATCAACGGCCAAGATCAATTCCCCATAACCCATCAATAAACCCGACCCGTCTCACCCGGACCGACCCCAACCCTTTACCCTTGAAACGACACCGTTCCACTTAAGCTATCAGATCCAGACCGTAGATCTAGATTGATCTAACGGTCGAGATCAATCCACCCATTAACTATATAAGGCCATAATCCTACCTTGCCCCCCCTATCTGAACCCCAACCTTCGTCCCCAAACAAACAGCCCTAAAACCCTAGCCGCCCCTGCGTACTTTCGCCATGAAAGCCGGCGGCATGGATGCCGGTGACCTTCCCCTTAACACCCTAGAATCCCCTTGCCTTCCTGAACATGAATCCATTAACCCTGTAGTTCGAATCTTATCCCACCTTCTCGAATCTTCATTTGAAGATTCGAGTCGGAACCTGATCTACACCGATCTGCTTCAAATTCATACCAGACACTCCCCAGACCCCTTCGTGACCAAACCATACTTGGTTTGGTCCGAATCTGATCAGGGAAGCCTGAATCCCAGATCTAAGTTTGAAAGTTTTGTTCCTCCTTCACTGGTTCAACCGAAGAGATTAAGGTCTAATGGACTTTAATCAAAGTGTTTCTCATCTGAGAAACACTTCGTTTAAAGTCCATTCAGCCTTAAGAAAGGTTGGTCCAAATCCAAGTCAAGGTTTTGATTTTTCAAAGATTTGAGGTGAGTCTTGTTCTGCTTTTCTTTATTTTTGTTTTAGTCCGTTGATTTGTTTTAAAAGTCTGTTCATATTTGTTTTAATTTTACCAACTTTGGTTTGTCCACTTTGCCTGAACTTCTGTTTGTTTGAGTGAGTCTTTCCATTTGTTCTGATAATGTGTATGTTGTGCAAGTAGCTGATTTTCAAATTTGTACTGATTAGTTGACTCCTCGAGGGTATTTCTGTTTAGTCAATATAATTCAAACCATGTATCAATACTGTTTAAATGTCTGATTTTTTGCTACGATTGTGTATGTTAATGCTAATATAGTCGAGTCGACATATGTCGTCAATTAGTTTCAACTGTCTGAACAAAGTAAATCGATTTGCTTCTGATGAACATTTGCCTGGATCCATTAAGAACCAGTTTTGTTTACTTATAGCTGTTGAATTGGATCAGTAGTGCTTAAATTCTGAATTGGAAGGCATGTGCACTCGTGCACAGCATGTGCATTGGTGCACCTCATGTGCCTTGTGCACAGCCTGTTTTTCTGCATAAGAAGGCTTTTAAGTTTTAAACAATTTGACAGCATATGCTGTCAGATATATTATACTGCCCATGCCTGGCTTTAGTTTAAAGAAGTATTTAAACCTTTTAAAAGTGAAATCTGTCAGGGAATGTTGATGGGGTTTAATACTTAATTAGCTAAAGTTGGAATTGAAATGGAAGGCACATGGGAGGGGTACTGTGATATTCTGAAAACAGGCTGTTAGTTATGAGGCTTATAAAAGGAGACATACAGAATTAGGGAAGGGGGATTGAACCTTAAGAGCTGAAAAAGGATAGGATTGCACAGATAGAGGGAGGTTAAGAGATAGCAAGTATACAATCAACTTTCAGAAACTGTTTCTTCCTGTTGTTATTTGGGCTTTTTCAGTTGTTCAACTTGTTAAATCAATTCTGATTCTTTGGAGTTCCAGTTGTGTCTATTAGTCGAGTGCCTTTCATTGGTTACTACTGTTTTGTTTTGCTTAGAGTTCTGATTCTACTCCACTGGGTGTTGCTGTCATTTGGCTGCTTCTTTCTATCGGCCATAGTTGCATTTCTGTGTTTGAGCCTGTCCTGCTGTGTTGTTTTGTTTACTGCTGCCCTGTCCTGCTGCTATTGCTAGTCCTGTTTCTTTTGCTGCTGATTTCCACATCTTCTTCTTCTTCTCCTTTGCACATTCAGCATTTTCAGGTACACATTTCAAGTCCCATATTGATGTAATTGAAACAGTTTGAAAGCATGAAATGAAAAAGGTTGAAGAAGTTCAAGCATTTGCTGTAATATTCATAGTACATTAACAGGCATTGTGAAAATTGATTAGTTTATAATTCAGCAGTTCGAAAGCATGTACTGATATTCGACTAAGTTTATCCTGTTGTGTTTTAGCTCGGTAGTTTGTTTGTTAATATGGGCATGTATATTTCGACCTTATACAATATTATTCCTGTTTCATTTAGTTTTTTTTAGTCAAGATTAGTCCACGTAAGTTTAGTTAAGTTCAACTCGAGAAGTGTTCGGATTAAGTATCATATTTCGTTAACTCATACATGATTCTTTGTCAAATTAAAACATTTTATTTTGCCAGTTATCCTTTAATCCAGCCTAAATAAGTTCAGTTAAGTTCAACAAGAAATCTTTTCGTATGTAATATTCGGATTAAGTATTGCATTTCATCAATCTCATATGTAACCTTATGTTCTATCAAAGTATTTTCGTTAAGGCATGATTTCTTACTTTATAAGTAATTAATCAGAAATTGATAGGAGTTCAATTTAGGCCAAAACATATACTTCAACTAGCATATTATTCTTCGTTCTTCTATCTCTGGAAACGAAATAATAGAAAGGTAGTCACTGTAGGATGCCCTTCTAAAATAATGAGACGAGCCTCGCCAAACAAAAATACAAATTGTGGGGCCCTCAATAATTGACAATGATAAATATCTAGAGTTTGGGAGGGACGATTTTAGTGAATTCCACTGCCTTCCTCAAAGATAATAACGCGTTTAGATTCTTTAGGCGTGACTTTAAGTAAATTATATTCTTAAATTCGGGTGCACATTGATGTGACCCAAATCCAAGTCTCAACAGAGTCAAAATGTGTTAACAACTACGGGTGCATTGACTGTGACGTGGTTTGAGATGCATTTTCACGACGTTGCAATTCTATGAAAATAAATGATAATAATAAAAGCGGTTTTAAAACTTAATAAAAGTACATAAGACACAACATGTATTTAAATCAGATATTTAGCCATTATAACAATTTAAGCGACCGTGCTAGAACCACGGGATTCGAGGGTGCCTAACACCTTCCCTCGGGTCAACAGAATTCCTTACTTAGAATTTCTGGTTCGCAGACTTCATTTGGAAAAGTCGAAAATTTCCTCGATTTGGGATTCAAGATAAACCGGTGACTTGGGACACCAAAAGCCAAACCTTTCTCAAGTGGCGACTCTGAATTAAATAAATAATCCCATTTCGAATATTGTCACTTAAATTGGAAAAATCCCCACCCGCGCATTTAACCCCTCGGGGCGGGCGCGCAAAAAGGAGGTGTGACACCCGTGAGTTTCTTGCTTTACCTGTTCATGTATCTACCCCAATGGGCGATATTATTGTGGTAGACCGTGTACCGGTCATGTGTGATGACTATTGGGGGTCTGGAGACCCGAGTGGATCTATTGCTATTGAGCATGGTGGATTTTGATGTCATTTTGGGCATGGATTGGCTATCTCCGTGTCATGCTATTCTAGACTGTCATGCTAAGACAGTCACTTTGGCTATGCCGGGTGTACCGCGGATCGAGTGGCGTGGTGTGACTGATTATATCCCTAGTAGAGTGATCTCATTCTTGAAGGCCCAGCGTATGGTTGGGAAGGGTTGCCTTTCATATCTAGCATTTGTGAGGGATGTTGGAGCTGAGACTCCTAGTATTGATTCTGTCCCAGTTGTGAGGGATTTTCCCGATGTTTTTCCTGCAAACCTGCCGGGCATGCCACCGGACAGGGATATTGATTTTGATATTGACCTGGTGTCGGGAACTCAGCCCATTTTTATTCCGCCATATCGTATGGCACCAGCACAATTGAAGGAATTGAAAGAACAGCTTCAGGAACTCCTAGATAATGGGTTCATTCGGCCTAGTGTGTCCCCTTGGGGTGCACCGGTTTTGTTTGTGAAAAAGAAGGATGGCACGATGAGAATGTGCATTGATTATAGGCAATTGAACAAAGTAACAATTAAGAACAAGTATCATTTACCTCGCATCGATGATTTATTTGATCAGCTTCAGGGAGCGAGGGTGTTCTCCAAGATTGATCTCCGTTCGGGTTATCACCAGTTGAAGATCAGGGATTCAGATATTCTTAAGACTGCTTTCAGGACCAGATATGGTCATTATGAGTTTCTTGTTATGTCCTTCGGGCTAACCAATGCCCCAGCAGCATTCATGCATTTGATGAACAGTGTATTTCGGCCTTATCTGGATTCGTTCGTTATTGTATTCATTGATGATATCCTGGTGTACTCGCGTAGTCAGGAGGAGCACGCGGAGCATTTGAGAGTTGTGTTACAGAGACTGAGGGAGGAGAAGCTTTATGCAAAATTCTCCAAGTGTGAGTTTTGGCTCAGTTCAGTGGCTTTCTTGGGGCACGTGGTGTCCAGCGAGGGTATACAGGTTGATCCGAAGAAGATAGAGGCGGTTCAGAGTTGGCCCAGACCGTCCTCAGCCACAGATATTCGTAGCTTTCTTGGGTTAGCAGGATATTATCGCCGGTTTGTTCAGGGATTTTCCTCCATTGCATCACCCTTGACCAAGTTGACTCAGAAGGGTGCTCTATTCGTATGTTTGGACGAGTGTGAGAAGAGCTTTCAGAAGCTCAAGACAGCCTTGACCACAGCTCCAGTGTTGGTTTTACTATCAGCTTCAGGTTCATATATTGTGTATTGTGATGCTTCAAGAGTTGGGATTGGTTGTGTGTTGATGCAGGAGGGTAGAGTTATTGCTTATGCTTCTCGGCAATTGAAGCCCCATGAGAAGAACTACCCCGTTCATGATTTGGAGTTGGCTGCCATAGTTCACGCATTGAAGATTTGGAGGCATTACTTGTATGGCGTATCTTGTGAGGTGTTCACTGATCATCGCAGTCTTCAGGATTTGTTCAAGCAAAAGGATCTTAATTTGAGGCAGCGGAGATGGTTGGAGTTGCTTAAGGATTATGATATCACTATATTGTATCATCCGGGAAAGGCCAATGTGGTGGCCGATGCTTTGAGCCGAAAGGCAGTGAGTATGGGGAGTTTGGCATATATTCCAGTTAGGGAGAGACCTCTTGCGGTTGATGTTCAGGCCCTGGCCAATCGGTTCGTGAGGTTGGATATTTCGGAGCCTAGTAGGGTGTTGGCTTGTGTGGTTTCTCGGTCTTCTTTATATGATCGCATCAGAGAGCGCCAGTATGATGATCCGCAATTGCTTGTTCTTAGGGACAGAGTTCAGCATGATGATGCCAGAGATGTGACCGTCGGTGATGATGGTGTGTTGAGGATGCAGGGCCGGATCTGAGTGCCCAATGTGGATGGGCTTAGAGAGCTGATTTTGGAGGAGGCTCATAGCTCGCGGTATTCCATTCATACGGGTGCCGCGAAGATGTATCAGGATTAGAGGTAGCACTATTGGTGGAGAAGAATGAAGAAAGATATTGTGGGATGTGTAACTCGGTGTCTCAACTGTCAGCAGGTGAAGTATGAGCATCAGAGACCGGGTGGCTTGTTTCAGCAGATGGTTATTCCCGAGTGGAAGTGGGAGAGAATCACTATGGACTTTGTGGTTGGACTTCCTCATACTTTGAAGAAGTTCGATGCTATTTGGGTGATTGTGGATCGGCTGACCAAGTCTGTGCACTTCATTCCTGTGTGTACTACCTATTCTTCAGAGCGGTTGGCAGGGATTTATATCCGGGAGATTGTTCGGTTGCATGGCATTCCTGTCTCTATCATCTCAGATAGAGGTACTCAGTTTACTTCACTGTTTTGGAGAGCCGTGCAGAGAGAGTTGGGTACTCAGGTAGAGTTGAGCATAGCGTCTCATCCTCAGACGGACGGACAGTCCGAGCGTACTATTCAAATATTGGAGGACATGTTGCGTGCTTGTGTTATTGACTTTGGAGGTTCATGGGATAAGTTTCTACCACTTGCAGAGTTTGCTTACAACAACAGCTACCAGTCGAGTATTCAGATGGCTCCATATGAGGCTTTGTACGGGAGGCGGTGTAGATCTCCGGTTGCTTGGTTCGAGCCCGGCGAGGCTAGACTATTGGGGACAGATTTGATTCAGGATGCCTTAGAGAAGGTGAAGGTGATTTAGGAGAGGCTTCGTACAACGCAGTCACGTCAGAAGAGTTATGCGGACAGGAAGGTTCGAGATGTGTCCTACATGGTCGGTGAGAAGGTCCTGCTGAAGGTTTCGCCCATGAAGGGTGTTATGAGATTTGGGAAGAAAGGCAAGTTGAGTCCTCAGTTCATTGGGCCTTTTGAGATGCTTCGGAGGATTGGGGAGGTGACTTATGAGCTTGCTTTACCACCCATCCTGTCGAGTGTGCATCCGGTATTTCATGTTTCTATGCTCCGGAAGTATATTGGGGATCCGTCTCATGTTTTGGACTTCAGCACGGTTCAGTTGGATGACGATTTGACCTTTGATGTGGAGCCAATAGCTATTTTGGGTCGCCAGGTTCGGAAGTTGAGATCAAAGGATATAGCTTCAGTGAAGGTGCAGTGGAGAGGTCGGCCCGTGGAGGAGGCTATCTAAGAGACCGAGCGGGAGATACGGAACAGATACCCTCATCTGTTTGAGGCTTCAGGTATATTCTTGACTCGTTCGAGGACGAACGTTTGTTTAAGTTGGGGAGGATGTGACGACCCGGTCAGTCGTCTCATGAGTTACCGCTCCATTTCCCCCATTTTAACGTTTGTTCAAGTCCATGTCCTGCTTGTTTCTTTATCAACCACTGCACAAGCAAGTGGATAAAAATGCTTGACTGAATCTTAGCCCACAGCCATTAACAATTGTCCCTTGCATTTTCCTTTTAAAAATGTACCATCCACACCTATCAAAGCTCTCAACCCTTCTTTCCAACCACATTTTAAAGCTTGGGCGCACACATACATCCTTAAAAATCTCCTCTTACCTTCTGCCAAAGCATTTTTGGATATATTAATCACTATGTTAGAACCAGGATTGCTCTCTTTCAACTCTTGTGCATATCCCTCCAACCTATTGTAATCATCCAAGTAACTACCCTCCAATTTCTCCAAAGCAAGCCTTTTAACTCTCTTCAGCTTTGACTCACTCACATTAAGTTTAAATTGTGTCTTCAGCTCGTCCTTTATTTCTTTTATCTTATACTTAGGATTGTTCTGAATCTTTCTTCTAAAATATTGAGCTAAAGTATCAGCTGATGCTCTTCTATTTTCATATGCATCATCACAATCATGTTTTAAATTTAAAGTCTTGATCTTAAAACCTTGATCATTCCCATCCTTGGAAATATGACAATAAAAGGGTCAACCCTCATCACAACCATATGTAACTCTACCTGGATCACTTTTTTTTTACTTGTAATCCCTTTTTATTTGCAACAACATACAAATCAATAACTTGTTTAGCTTCAGCTAGGTCTTTAAAGGACATACCTTTCTCCAAAACCTTGTACTCTTCAAGCTTTTCAGTGATACCAAGTGTCCTTTGCTTTTTGAATACTTCCAACCTTTCTTCTCTATCATCTTCTTCACTAGATAAAAAATTATCATCCACATCATCTTCACTACTATCACAATCTGTTCCAGGTTCTACATTAACACTATAAGTCTCATGGAAGTGAATAATATTCGGAACAGACACGATATCTTCTTCATATTTGTCTACCGCAAATAAGTTCAATATATAGAACTGATCTGAAAGTAAACTTTGGAGAGCTCTAACACCTTCATCCCCTACTACCACATAATATCTACCAGATGGTCCAATCACTAAAAGTTGCTTCACCTCAATAAACCCTAACTTCTCACTCATGAATTCTTTACAAATATCAATGTAAGACAAAAAATTTGCTTCTTAACTTCTCCACGCGTGAATAAGTTTTTTACTATATACCGATTGTGGTTTTCTCACCTAGTGACCCCAATAATTAAAAATCAAATCTATTTTTCAACCATTCTGCAAAGACCACATGCGGCATAAAACACAAAAAAGAAAGCACGTTAAGTTATATTCAAAGCATTAATATACGCAAGAATCAATGGCATAAGACAAACAAGGGACGATAATGTATTGAAATAAAAAACCCACCACCATAATTTTTATAGCTTTTATATACAATAAATTATAAACAAAGCCATAAAACAGTCAAAGATTCCATTTTTTAATAAATAAAAGTCAAACAAAAAAACATATTTTACAGTTACCAAAAATTTCAAAACCCCAGAACTTTACATACCAAAAAATATAAATACTTACTTTAATCAGAGAATCTAGCATGGGAAATAAGAGGGAATATTGAAGAGGAAGAAGAAAGAAGAGAAATAGAAAGGCAGGAACTTTGGAGCCCTAGCTGCACGAAGAAGAATGAGTAATCTGGGTGGGCTTTGGTTTAATAACTATTCGGGTATTAACCATTTGGTTCGGGTATTATATTATGGGTCGGATTATAAGATGGGTTAAGTTAATCTAGCTGGACCAATAACACTGTGCCACATAACTCACTTGAAGACTCACATCAGCTCTGTTAAGCTGAAGGGCAAGTTTTAACACACCGTTATGGGCTTTTTTAATCCAACAGATGGAAGAAGAGTATTTTTAATCCAAAAACCATAGTTCATGGGTATTTTTGAACCTTTTTCCGTATATATATATACATTATGTATGTTATATATAAAAATTATAAAAGATTTATACATTTTTTTGGCTACTAAATATAAATAATTACTGGCGCAGCTAAAAGTGAAAAAAAAAAACCCTTTTTCCCATTAATTTGATATATGGCTAACGGGCAAACGTTGAGCATGAACAATCAAAAGAAAAGGAGGAAGAAAAAAAAAAGAATGGTCCAAACACACCAAAAACCCTGAAGAATCGCCATAAAATTCGCATCCATTCAAAACTCAAACAAAACAACATACACACATTCCTTCTTAATTTGTCACCTACCATCTCCTCCTCTCTTGATGCCACTGCCAATTTCCACCCCCATCTCCTTGTTGTTGTTGTCGTCGCCGCCACAGACGGCGGCAATAACACATCAATGGACCCTAACAACAACATCTCGACGACACCAGAATCCTCCTCTCTCTCTTATCAACCTTCACCTAATAGTAATAATATTGCCCCTAGCAGCAGCAATTATAACCACATTCTTGAAATTAGCCTCATCTCTGCCCAAGACTTAGCTCCTGTATCCAAATCTCTACGTACTTATGCCCTTGCATGGATTAACCCGAACAAAAAAAGAAGCACACGTATTGACAACGAAGGACACAACAACCCCACATGGAATGACAAGTTCTCCTTCAAGGTTTCATGTTAAATAGTATTTAAATTTAATGGCAGAGTCCGAATTCAAACAAGGGGATTCAAAAAAAAAAATACAGGAATGTCACACCTATAATTTCAACATGTGACCTAATACAATATTTGAACCCCTCCCCCGAATCATTATACTAGATTCTTCCCTTAATTAACAGATTCAATAATTTATATTTAAGCAAAAAATTTATTTATTGTGTATTGCGCAGCATAATTTTCTAGATTCAATTGAACCCCTTGCACATCTACCTAATAACTTTGCCCATGTTTGTCATATATATGAAGTGAGATTGTCTCATATATATCAGAGGGCAAATTAAAGTATGAGATTCTAAATCTTTATTTGTTGGTAAGGCTTGAAAATTTCTGTTTGTTAAGAAAATGAATTAAAATTTAGATATATTAATTTTAGTTTTAATCCAAAAGGACATGTCTATTCATGAATCAATATGGCTAAGTTAATTTAACTTAAGAGTATACAAAATGGTTTTGTTGTATCGTGAAAAGACTTGTTTGTATTTCTTTCTAAAAAGATAGTATATATCTAATAAAACTCTTTTAAGAAAAGTTGTTTTCAAGTCTCAATGATCAATTCTCCTCACTTTGTTTAATTATATTATCTTACAGGTCAATGATGAGTTCCTATATTCAGAAACTTCTGCAGTTCATGTTGAAATTTACACCGTTTCTTGGTTTAGGGATGTGTTAGTTGGTACAGTTCATGTTCTTTTGAATAATCTCATCAACCCTTTTATTAATAATTCAAATGGCAAAAGATTTGTTGCTTTACAAATTAGAAGACCATCAGGAAATCCACAAGGAATTCTCAACATGGGTGTCTCACTTATTCATAGTTCTATGAGAAGTATGCCACTAATTTGTAATGAAATTATGAACCCTTCTTCTTTGGATTATCGAGACATTTTAGACAAGAAAATGAATGAAAATTATCAAGAAGATGATGAGAAACAAAGGCAAATAAATGATAAAATCCAACTATGGAGATCTTTGAGTTTAGGGTATTCAGAAGTTAACAATGAAGATTTTCCTAACAAAGCTGGCTCAGTTTGTAATGGCTCAATGGTAAATGGATCAATGTGCAATGGGTCTATAGTAAATGGATCAGAATTGTGTTCCGATATTGGTCCATCAGCTTCCATTGTTGCTGCTGAGATAGCTGCTAAAAGGTATCGTCGTTATTGAACTGTGTGACTATCTCACTGTTAATGTCTGGCCTTCTTTGGGGGGGGGGGTGGGAAAGGGAGGGGTGGCTGTAAATTTGACAATGAGGCGCTGAGGGGCATTTGCAAAAATGACCTTGTTGGGCTACTATTTAAATCTTGTCCTCTGTTAGCCTAGGGGACTAAGTTGTCCTTAAAAATTCATCCAACCACTTTTAAAGGTGATAGTTAACCCATTAGGCTATCGGGGGACAAAATTTAAATAGTGACCTGAAAAAAGGTCAAAATTTGTTGGCTCACATGTCATGTTTAATTGTGTGATACTTTTATTATGTTTTCAACAGGTATCAACCACCACCACAAAAAGTGCAGATCAAACAACCAAAGGAAATGGAAGATGGGGAAAGCTCAATATTAGAGGATTTAACAGCAGAGGAAGCATATGCCAAAGGGTTAGCATCAAGTATGGAGAAAGGGAGGAAGGAGACAGCGGCACTGGCAGTGGTAAACGGAGGACATTCACGGCGAAATTCCGACGGAGGGTTGTTTTCTTGCTTTGGAAATGCATATGGTATTGAGTTCAGAATTGTTTGTGGAGCAAGTAACAATAACAACAAGAATAATCATGGGAATAGTGGTAGGATTCCTAATACTAGCAACAGAAGCAGAAAAAAGTGGTCTAGTGAAACAAATTCAGCTTGAGGACAACCTTATTTTAGTACATGTACAGTGTTACAGACTAAATTAAAAGTTGTTTAAACTCGAGTAGTTTTCGCCATAAGGGGATAATTTTATTTATAATCTTTTTGGTAATGAATTTGTTCTTTTTCTTAATTACTCCTCTTATTTTTTAAAATAGCCGGTTTTTGCATCTTTACGCATATAATTTAGTCTTCCGGCAAAGTCAATAATATAATGTTACAATTGCATTATGCAAATGTAAGTTGTTTTATTGGACTGGAAGTTATTTTTCTGTATTTATCTGAAATTCGTCTTATATATTCATACTAACGTCAAGACTCAAGCCTATATGCAAAAAGGGTTGACGTCAAGTATATATGATTTGAGTTCAGAATCGTTTGTGGGGCAAGAAACAAGCAGAATCATGGCAATCATAGAACTCCTTTGAAAGAAGTGGTCTTGTGAGACAAATTAGCGTGAGATGTAATTTAATTGCTAAAGTTTAACTCATGTAAAGAATATTTTATATTACCAGGTCACTAAAAATATATTCGTAAATAATCTTACGTAAAAAGTGAGACTAATAACTTTTGAAATAATACATATTACTTGGTATAACAGATAAAGATGACATAATAATGTAGAAAATTATTACGCATACAAGGTAAACTCTTTGCACAAATAACCACTTTTGTGGCCTTATATTTAGGAGTTGATCATTTTTCAAAAGTAGACCATCACTTTGAAGTTCGAAAGTGGTCACCTTATCTGAAGTTTAAAAGTCAAATTTAATACTAGGACCAGTAGTTTAATTTCAAAAACGTCGCAAACTTCTTAATACAGGGCCCAGGCCACAAAAGTGGTAAAAATTGGACGTGCGCCCTATTTGGTTGCCTCCATTTAACCTATACTTATTTATTTAAAAACTTTTAACTTGTACCCACTTTTTAAACACTTTCAGCCCCCTTTCTCCTCCTCAAAGTTATACCCGCCTCTTCTTTCTCCAACTTCTCCTTCTCCCTTTTCTTCAAGAAATCTGTTACGGCTATGTATATAACCTGTATTCACACAACGTTTTTATTTAGGATTTTGTTTTCAAGAAATTAATAATCATTTTTAGAAAGAGCCTCTAGTACTTGGGATTTTTTCAACATAATTTGTGGACAAAATTATTGCTATAGCCAGAAGCATAATTGAAGCAAGTAGAAAGCTAACCTTGTATATGTGAATTAGATGTTTCTGTGTTCAGAAAAAGAAAAATTTGTGTTGTCTGAATGTATAATAGACTGTATAATGTATTTTCGAATATCAGTTGCTTAGCAATAAAAATGGCTAAGCAAAGCTAAGTGTGAGTTAGACGAAATGAGGCTGATGCATTAAAGTGGACGATAACATAAAAGCTGATTTTTTCAGAAAAAACTTCAGCTCTAAAGCTGAAGTTCACCAGTTACAAACAAAAACTTCAGCTCTAGAGTTGAAGTTTGACAGTTACAAAACAAAAACTTCAGCTTACAAGCAAAAACTTCAGCTCTAGAGCTGAAGTTCGACAGTTACAAAACAAAAACTTCAGTTCTAGAACTGTTCTAGAACTGAAACTTACAAATAAAAACTTCAGCTCTAGAGCTAAAGTTCGCCAGTTACAAACAAAAACTTCAGCTCTCGAGCTGAAGTTCGATAGAGAGAGCTGAAGTTCGATAGTTACAAAACAAAAATTTCATCTCTAGAGCTGAATTTCAGGCCCGGCTACTAGAATACTGAAGTTTTGCGTGATTGTCTTTGCTACTTAAGCCCCGTATGCTGAAGTTATGCGAAAAAGCGGGTACGCTTGCAATTTTTTTTGCAAAGCGAACACAAGTTAAAACGTGACACAAAAACGGGTATAGATGCAAATGTCCCTTTGGGATCCAGGCTTATCGCAATTGTTTACCCTACCATCTAAAGTTCTTAAAATTATTGGCACATTGTAGGAGCTATATAGTATTAACTGGTGTTTTCAGTGAGTATACCATGTAGATTTCTCATAACTTAAAGGTAACAACTAATTTGTTATTTATGTAATATCTACAAATGTTTTAATTATTTTTACAATAATGTTCATGAATAAATTAGAATATTAAAAAGATTTTTCTTTTTGGATTTAAACCGTATTTGTTCGTGTGTATTTACTGCACTGTTGGAGCTAATTTTCTTTGTAGCTATTTTTTTGGAATGAATTTGTTATTTTGCATTTTTGTTTGAGGCCTTTTAAACACATAATATTAATCTCTCATCCAATCTACCGATTTTAAAATCTCAATTCGCATATAAAAAGAAATTAAAAAAGGTTGAGTACAAAGAGACTGTAGTGGACATCCACCTAAAAACAGTGGACCCACGCAATTATTCTTTGAATGTGAATTAGTTATCTTTATCCATTTTCATTTGCAAATGCATGTATCATATGTGGATTATTTTTCCACGTCTTGTGGATATGATTGTCCACTACTAGATTGTCTATTTAGGATGGTGATGGCAAAAGGATCTAAATTGGAATATTTGGAGATGAAGTTACAATAATAATACAAAGATGGTCGTAAATTTGGAGTCATTTTCATGTATACACCAAACATTTGGAAAATTTGGACACCCATAATGAAAAATTTCTTCAACCTTTCTTTGTTACAATATGTCTTATAACAAAATTATTCACAAGAATAACAATAAAGGTAAAGTTTTTTTAATACTACAATAATACGATTATAAATAAATAAATATTCCCTTCTCACTTCCGCTTTCGCATGCATTCCTGCAAAATAGATAACAACAATCGCAACATATTTTAAGAAATCTTTTTCTAGTTATTGAGATCCTAAATGCATTAGGTAAACTCAAAAAAAGATAAGATGCATAATCAAATTTGCCCTTTACAATGTGAAAAGGATTACAATTTACTAAGCATTGTCCTTTCGGTATACTCCAACCGTTACCCAAGTGACTCAAATATACCCCTCCTTTATTAGGATAAAAGATGGACGCCTAATACCACGTGACATTGGCATTTCGGTGAGGTGACACCTTGTGGCATGGCTGTTACGACCCAGATTTCCTACCGTCAGGATCATGATGACGCCCAACTCTTAGAATACTAGGCAAGCCAACCGATACTGTTCTAATACATTAATCATTAACCAAACAGTAATTAACAATAATTTAAACTAAACAAATATAAAGTGCGAAAATTTTATAAAAGTTTAAAACACTAGTACACGGCTACCCAAAAGATCTGGTGCCACAATCCACGATCTTCTAAGAATTTTCTACAAATACTAGTTTAAAAAAATACATTTGTTCTCGAAATGAAAAGAAACAGGAAAAACTAAGATAGAGGGAAGGAGACTCCAGGGTCTGCAAACGCCAGCAGATCTACCTTGGGTCTCCTGATGGACTGAAGGCAGCAACCCAACTCTAATCACGAGGTCCGGCACCGAAATCTGCACAGAAAGTACAGAGTGCAGTATTAGTACAACCGACCCCATGTACTGGTAAGTGTCGAGCCTAACCTCGGTGAAGTAGTGACGAGGCTTGGACACGACAATAATACAAACTTGTGCAGTTAAATCATATACGAGAAGATAATACTAACAGAAATTTAACAGATAATAAGGAGAAAGGGGAAGTCATGCTGAGGGGAAACACCAAGTTCTGGAAATAATACAGTAAAGAGACAAAGTGAATATCATGCTTTGATCCAACAGAAATAATAACATAGCAACATATGCACGGTATTACACTTCGCGTTTTTACTCTCGTCCTTACCATAAGAAACAACAGAAACGGTACGGCATCACCCTTCGTGCATTAACTCTCTCATAATCATGGCACGGCATCACCCTTCGTGCATTAACACTCACAGAATATGGCACGACATCACCCTTCATGTTTTACACTCTTCATCACCCAAACAATAGGAACAATAACAATCCGGCAAGGGAATCAGCAATAACCAACCTCGTTTCAACATTTAACTTCACAATATAAATCTCAACTTGAGTCAATACTCAACCAATATCTAAACCAGGGAAAAAAATAATAAAACTTGTTTAACAGGAAGAATTAACCAGTTAAAGCTTGAATAGTACGTATAAAGAATACAACAATCACAAGTATAAGACTCACTTGCATGCTATGACCCAACAACAACATATAGATACTCGTCAACTCACCTATACATCGTACTCAACAATTAAACACGTAGCAAATAAGGCAACAATACTTAATCCCTCAAGCTAAGGTTAGTCACGACACTTACCTCGATTCCATGGCCAAACTCAAGCCTCAAATACCGCTTTTTATTTAGATTCCACCTCCAATCCACTTGTATCTAGCCACAATTAATTTAATATCAATAATTATTGCTAAGGGAATTAACTACAATGCACAAATTTAGTTTTCCCAAACTTTTCCTCAAAAGTCAAAAACCGACCCCGGGCTCGCTTGGTCAAAACTCGAGGTTCGGACCAAAACTCATTCACCCATTCATTCACGAGCCCAAATATGTCATTAGTTTCGGAATCCGATCCCAAATCGAGGTCTAAATCCCAATTATACAAAATTTCCTAATTCTACCAAAACTCCAAATTTCTACCATAAAAACCCTAGATTTTTGGATGAAAATTGATGAAATGCAATGGGTAATTGAAAGAAAGTGGTTTAGAATCATATACCAACACTTTGGGGAAGAACTTGTCTCTTGAAAATCGCCTCTAAGCTTCCTTGGTTTTGAAAATATGAAAAAATGGCAAATTCTCGTTTTGAGTTCTATTTTTAAAACACTGGACAGACCTTCTTCGTGTTCGCGAGAGGTCTGTCGCGTTCGCGATGCATTGCAGCCAGAAGGGCCTTTGTAATGTGCTGCTCGCGCTCGCGATGGTCTGTCCCCCTGACTATCGCGTTCACGGGCCTGGGATTGCGTTCGCGAAGAGCAACTCGATGATTTCCCCAGCCCACCTCCATTGCACTACGTGTTCGCATATGGCCGGTCGCGTTCGCGAAGAGCTAACTCCCCAGTGCTCCGCGTTCGCGACCGGAGCCTCGCATTCGCGTAAAAGAAAACCCTTGCCAGCCTAGCTTGCACTTCGCGTTCGTTTGCGAAGCACAAAATGTCAGCATACCAGGAGCAACATCACAACAGATTTTCTAAGTGTAAATCACCCTGTAACCTATCCAAAACTCACCCGAACCATCGGGATTCCAAACCAAACATGCATACAAGTCTAAAAATATCATACGAACTTGCCCGCGCAATCAAATCGCTAAAATAACACCTAGAACTACGAATTTAGCATCAAAATCAATGAAAATCTCAAGAGCACTTAAAGTTTCTATTTTCACAACCGAGGGTCCGAAACACGTCATATGAATTTTGTTTCTCACCAAATTTCACCGACATGACTTAAATACCATATTAAACATGTACGGAGCTTCGGAACTAAAATACAGGCCCGATACCAACAAGATCAAATGTTATTCAATTTCTAAAACCATTATATTTTTAGTTTAACAATTTTCTTCAAAAATTCACTTCTCGGGTTAGGGAACTCGGAATTCAATTTCGGGCATACGCCCAAGTCCCATATTTTACTACAGACCCGTCGGGACTGTTAAATCACGGGTCCGGGTCCGTTTACTCAAAATGTTGATTGAAGTCAACTTAATGTAATTTTTAATGGCAAAATTTAGTATTTTCTCAAATTTTCACATAAAGGCTTTCCGGAAATGCGTCCGGATTGCACACGCAAATCAAGAAGAAAGAAAAATAAGGGTTTGAAGGCCTTGAAACACCGAATTGAGTTCTAAAACACGAGATGATCTTTTGGGTCATCACAATGCCACCTCACCCCAACCCATTTTATCTCCCCTCCCTTCTCCACCATTGCAACTATTAACACCACCATTTCACCATCTTCTCCTTTGCTCAATCGTAGGCCCTTCTTCCTCCGCCGCATAGCCACCCTAAAAAAAACCCTCTCCGACACCATGACTTTCGAAACAATAAATTTGTTCGATAAATCCTTGTTTATCATATTCAAATATAAGAAACAATAAAAAATGAAGATTGACAATCTGTTACTAGTTTAGCTAGTTGTTCTATATATAAAATTCTATTTAATGTATTAACTCTAAAGAAAAATTTCCTTTTTTAACATGACTACAAAAATATTTTCAAAACTTACAACTATACCTATTTCATGTGCTTTGTATATAGATCAGGTATAGTTGTATTTTCAAAAATATTTTCATTGTTGATGCATAATACATTGACATCATACAACTACACCTATTTCATGTGCTTTGTATATAGATTAATCAGGCCGAAAGATTAAAATTACGTTGATTGGTTATGGCAAAATTGGAAATATTATCATATATTTTGTTGCCTATGGAGTAATTAATACTACTTGTTCTCTTCGTTATTTTTATTTTCTATTAATAAGGAGGTCTAGAATTTGACATTGGGATAAAAAAAAAATTCTTCAAATTACATATTCTAAAACTTATTAATTTGATAGAATTTGGAGGAACAACAAAAAATCCAGCACAAAAAATAATGTCGTGTGTGTGGATTATGTAAATGAAATTGAGAATTCTTAAAGTGAAAGTGATGAAAATGATGGTGTTATTGGCAGCAGTGGTGGTGAAGGAGGAATAAGAAGTAGTAGTGAAGGAAGAAGAAGTGAAAGGGAGGGGTAGGGGTGTACAAAGAAAACCAATAAATCATACCAATCCGATAATTCGAGTCAAATTGAGAAAATAAATTCGATTATGATTTGGTGTTGGAGAAAAAAATCCGACCATAATTGGTTTGGTTTGATTTTAACTAAAGAAAGTCAAACCGAAACCAAACCAACCCGACATTACATATATAGAAATTTTAGATATATTTAATATATAAATATACTTATTGTGATGTAATTTATAAATATTTCTTAAAAGATTTCATAATTTTATCTTTTGAGGTATTATTTCAATATTGGACTTAGAACTTTTGAATGTTCCAATAAGTTTTATAGCCATTAATATTAGTAACTTAAACAATGCTAACAAAAGCCCAAACCAAAATCAAATCATACTAATGCTAACAAAAGATATTCAATTCAATACTACGAACGACAATGTATTGAATATCTATTTTTTGTTTTGTAATAATTTAGATAAAAATGCATAACCTATTTTTATTTTTTCTTTAGTGTGTAGTCATGTAATTAATACTCTTATTAGTCTACTTATTTTAGCATGACTTAGTACTTTTAGATTATGTTTATTTTATATAATTAGCAATATTTCTATTACATAATTTTATTATCTTTATTGTTGAATATTTTAGGATAATGTCATGACACATATCATATTTTGTATTATTTTCTTAGGAAATACCTTATACATGTGTATCTTACTAGGATTAAAGAAATATTTTGAGCACAAGTTATATATTTTGTGCTACGAAAATTTTATCGGAAAAACCCAAAAAATCCGAATAACCTGAAAACCCGAGATTGAAAAACCCGGATTTTATTGGTTTGATTTGGTATTTAAATTTAATAACCCGACACAATTGGTTTGGTTTGGTAATTACAAAATCCGAACCAACCCGACCTATGTACATCCCTAGGGAGGGGATACCAATAAGTTGGGGTTGTGAGGTGGCAGGTCAGGTAGTGTCTACTTCTTCCAATTGTCAGCGCCACATAAGATTGAGTATTAATATTGAACAATCCTAACGGAAAAGGAGTATAAAGCCACTTAAATAATATCAAAATTATTTTTATACTGAAACTATAACGGAGAGTAAATATAATCTGTTTTGCATAATAAAGGAGCAAATTTGACCTTCTTCCCATAAATAAAAGATAGTTAAGCTGATAGCACGAATATAAGGCACGGAGCACACGGAAGAAGAAAAGTATTAGGACCAACCCAAAAAAAATTAGGAAAGTGACTCAAATAAACAAACAATTTCAAACTTCAACTTTTAATAATTGAAATTACAGGAGTATATGCTTTCACATTTCCTAGTGAAATAAGTCATCCTTGTTATGATAAAAATCAAAATATGGTGGATGTCTACTCTTCCTCCATGATCTTTCTCTCAAATGGTTAATGACATATTTTCTATGTTCAATGACATATTCCATGACATATTTTCTTCACTTTTCATGCCTATATAAAGGCCTTGTAATAGATAGGAAAATACACACAATTGAAGAAGAAAATCTCTTCCTTCTCTCTATCTCTATTTCTTGTTCATGTTTTACTAAATTGCTTTTATTTCTTGTTCATGTTTTACTAAATTGCTTTTATTTCATAACACGTTATCAGCACGAGTCTCTAACCAATTGTATATATACCTACAAAAAAATTTCCTACATCCGAAAAAATTACAATTAGAAGCTATACATATCATCACATGGTTAAATGTAAAGAGAAACTACATATGGTAAGTAATGAAATGTAAGAAGGTATGATTATCTTATACTTGTCATTCCTTTAAAATCTCATATGCACACAACTTCGTACTACACTTGTATTGCATAAGCACATATTAATATTACATCTTTTATATCACATGAATGGAATAAAATTTTCGAAGTTCTATATGTGAAAATCATAGTAGCAGTTAATTGTTGATATGATGCATGTCATGGTAACCAAGGATATTTTATATAAATCGTCTTATGCATATTTATGTGTTAACTATCTTCAATCTGTCTTGCCGCTTTAAACATTTTCTTTTACTTGGATGAATATTTTTTTTTCCTTTTGGATTTTTACACTTGCATATAGCACCAAAAAAAAAGGAATAAAAAATAAAATAAAATTGGTCACACTGATTAAAAGCATAAATCATCTTGAAGAAAACAAGAAATACTTCACACCTTTATCTAGGTTGATTAATTACTTCTTTGAAGTTTGGAAAACAAACCAGCTATTGAGAAAATATACTTCATAATTTATGGTCGTATCATTTGAAAGCAAACAATGATTAGTATGACTACTAGAAGAGGTATTTTTGAGTATCCATGACCTACTTGATGCTTGCTACTGACTTACCATTTTTAAGTATTTTATATGAATGATGCACAAGCTACAACTGGTAAGTTGTGACCTATAATGTCACTTTTCAGGTAATATAAATGTTGAATTTATGTATTAGTACTATATATATGTATTGTTACCTATATGGTGTACTTTTGATAAATTTATTCACTAATTGCTTGGTTGAATTGAGTGAAGGAAAGTCATGGCATTTAATCAAATCCAATAGGTAGGGTATACCCCGAAAACAACAATATTTTTGAGAGAGACTCAATAAATATTATGACAATGATTTTATGATCCTTTTAAACTCTAATAGAATTTAAAAGAAATATTTTGACTACAAACGGTTGTATTTCATATAGATGCTACAAATAATTAATAAAGCTTTACGCTGATTTGAGATTTGTACACTTATTTAACAAAGCAAATTTGATTTGCTAAGATGCAAATTAGTTGTGTATAACTTTCTTGGCATGTGATTGAAATTAAGTCTTGAGAATGAATCTCAATATTGTTTAGCCTATTATGCCATTGATTGAGGGTAAGACATCGAGATCAAGTCCTGATGCTCCATAATGATAAGAGTTGGGTTTGAGTCCCAATTTATTATGACCTAACATGCCTTTATATTGGTAAGATATTGGGTTTAAGTCCCAATATACCATATTTATGATATAATGATGACTAAAGAAAAATAATATATTTTTCATGAAAAGGCATGAAAATTGTCCCACTTGATTTGCTACATTCTTGAAGTAAATGTGATAGCAGCGCATAATAAGTCTAAATGAAGACAAGTGGTTGAACAATGAACGAGAGCGTTCCAAATAATAATAATCATCACAATGATTATAAAAGGAGAACAACAAGGGTTCTCAAAATAGTCCTTCAAAATGTGAAGGCAATGTTTATCATCAAATTGGTATGAAGCACATCGCTGATTATGATCCATTCCTTGAAGAGAATGTGACTTGTGATAAGCATTGAGAATGCAGACCCATTCCTAAAGGTGAATGTGGTAATATATGATAAAAGTAATGAATAAAGACATGCAAGGCATGATTGGATGAGTACCACACAACTCACCTTTGAGGGAGGTTTGAATGAAATAAAGAGAACAAATATTATTGTGTGGTTACATGAATATGTCATTGGTCTCGTACATGTGATACGCCAAAATATTTTGGCATACCTTATAAAAATTATTAAAGGCAAAATTAAAGCAAGAAATAATTTTGCTTATGATAATTTTGACCATGACAATTTATTATGATATAAGTTTCTCCGTGAAGGAGACATTTACCATATGAATGGTATTATAAAAGATCTTGTAGTACAAAAGTTGTTAAGAGCTCCGAAAAAAACTAATTTGTTACTACCCAGATGAATAAAATTATTCATGACATTGATATTGTAAAGTCTCAAAAGAAACTTTTTGAATTTCAAATGTATAAGTCAAAGTGGTTGTCAAATTGAGACTATAAATGAAATGAAGATTGAATATCTTCATATTTCTATAATCATACCGAGTAAATATAAAAGGTTACCCGATTTTCTTCCTATTTGTACTACACAAATATAAGCATGATGATGGAATCATATGCCACAAGTAAACTAGAGGTTTACTAAAACAAATATTAATTGGCATGACCGGTTGACCATCTCGGTTCAAATATGATGCGAAAAATTAATTAAGAATTACATTGACATATATTGAAGAATAGAAGATTCTTCAAGAATTCTCTTGTGCTGCTTATTCTCATGATATACCAGTTAAGGTTGGGATTAAATCCCTTGATTTCTGGAACGAATAAAAGGTGATAAATATATGGGCTCAGTCACCTGCCATGTGGACCGTTTACTAATATATGATTTTTAATAGATGCATCTATTCTATGGTCACATGTGCATTTGTTATCAACTTGCAGTTTGACTTTTGCAAGATTGCTTGCTCAAATTATTAGAGCACAGTTCTAGAATATAAATTATGATGATTTATCTTGATAATACTGGTTTAAATTCAAGTTGATTTAGCAGAAATTGTATGCCTCCAATTATAGCTAAATCATTGATTATGAGAACAAAACTCCCAAAAATGAAATTTGGTATGAGATTTATTATTTAATATACAACAACACTTGTACGCATCTAGCCAAGTTATAAAAATTTCTCCCTATCACAATCGGTTCAGGGTCAGGAACCAAATAATTTCTATATAGAAATATGGATGTGCTATATGGATTAATTATGCCACCAAAATGCACAAAGATGAGTTCCCAAAGATGGTTGGGAAATGTGTTGGTGATTCCAACATTAGGGGGAGAAAATGGGCAGCTGAGAAAGTGATACGTGAAATGAATTATTATGAATACATATAGATCATCGCACAAGAAAATATAAACTTGAAGTTCAAGTGATAATTCATTTACAAATTATTGCCAGACGCATTTGTTGACCCAAAGCTAAATGTCATATTTCAGCTGCTAATGCTCCAAATAGAATAAAGTCCATGAGAGACAGAGTCTATGGCACGCATGAAGTGTAACAGACCAATCGATTCCAAAGATAAAACTCCTTGAAGAAAGAGAGGGGCAAATATTCAAAATGGTCATAATAAGGAGGCAAGTGCCCTAGAAGAGCACCACGACATAACACTTCATAAGACCTCATGGGAGAGGCTCAGGTACCTGAAAATAATGAAATAAAGAGATCTCAATAAGTTATGTCGTTATTGGGTAATAATGGAACCAACATAAAATGATTGTCGACAATATTGTTAATATAATGTAGCGCTCAATATGATTAATATTGACGAGGATCTTGAGATCAAATCTATCATGAAATTTGGACGGATAAAAGATTGGCCAAATAAAAAATACGCAATGAAATTGACTTCACTTGAAAAATGTGAAGTCGGACGGATAGTCCAACACCTGAAAGTATAAAATCAATTGAGGTATAAATGTGTTCTTGTGCAAAAGGTTCAAGTCGATAGGCATAAAGACGACTTGTGGCACAAGAAAATTAGTAAATATCCTCACATTGATTATATGGAGACATGTTCTCTTACAGTGGATATAGTCACTTCAGGTTTTAATCTGGCAATATATGAAAAACTTGATATGCGTATAGTGGATATCATTGAAAGATTTAAACTGTCTTGGAGCATATTAAGGTTTCCAAGAAATTTATTAAATAAAGCTTAAAAAAATCCTTATACGGATTGAAACAATCATGGCGCATGTGGTATAATCACCCGAGAGAGTACTTGTTGAAAGAAAGGTATAAGAATAATTCAATTTGTACTTGTGTCCTTATAAAAGGATATGGATTTGAATTTGTTATAATCGCCATGTATGTTGATGATTCAAATATCATTAGAACTCCCGGAGAGCTTCCTAAAGCAGTAGACTATTTAAAGAAAGAATTTGAAATGAAAGATCTTGGAAAGATAAAATTTTGTCTTGGTCTACAAATTGAATATATGAAAGATAGAATTTTTGTCCTTCAATCAGCATACACTAAAAAGATTTTAAAGAGCTTCTATGTGGATAAAGCACATCCATTAAGTACCCCGATGGTTGCGAGATTACTCGATATAAATAAAGATTCACTCCGACCTCATGAAAATAATGAAGAGCTTCTTGGTCCTAAAGTACCATATCTTAATGCAACTGGTGCGCTAATATATCTTGCTAACACTACAAGGCATGCCATAACTTTTTCAGTTAATGCCTTAACAAGATATAGCTCTGCTCAAGGAGAAATTGGAATAAAATCAAGCACATATTGCGTTATCTAAGGGGGGATTACCGATGTGGGCTTATTTTATGGCAATGATTGCAATACCGATCTTGTTGGTTATGTCGATGTGGAGTATTTATCTGACACACACAAGGCTTGATCTCAAACATGTTATGTGTTTACATGTGTGGCACTGTCATATCTTGGCGATCGACTAAGCAATCAATCGTGGCTACTTCTTCTAATCATGCTGAGATAATTGCTATTCATGAAGCAAGTCGAGAATGTGTATGGTTGAGGTCTACTATACATCTTATTCGAGACAAATGAGGTTTGAAGTGTGATAAACTACCCACAGTTTTGTATGAAGAAAATACAACATGTATTGCCCAATTAAAGGGAGGATTCATAAAGGAGTTAGGACAAAACACATTTTACCTAAATTATTGTTCACACATGATCTTCAAAAGAATGGTGATATTAATGTGCAACGGATCCGTTCAAGTGATAATATGGATGATTTGTTCACCAAATATCTACCGGCGTCAACCTTCAAGAAACTAGTGTACAAGATTGGGATACGAAGGCTCAACGATGTGAACTGATGATCTCATCATGGGGAGTTAATACGCGTTGTACTCTTTTTTCCTTACAAGGTTTTGTCCCATTGGGTTTTCCTTGCAAGGTTTTTAACGAGGCAACCAAAAGGCGTATTTCTAAATATGTGTACTCTTTTTCCTACATTAGGATTTTTTTTCCATAAAGGGTTTTTTCCTAATAAGGTTTTAACGAGGCACATTATTTATGGACATCCAAGGGGGAGTGTTATGATAAAAATCAAAATATGGTGGATGTCTACTCTTCCTCCATGATCTTTCTCTCAAATGGTTAATGACATATTTTCTATGTTCAATGACATATTTCATGACATATTTTCTTCACTTTTCATGCCTATATAAAGGCCTTGTAATAGATAGGAAAATACACACAATTGAAGAAGAACATCTCTTCCTTCTCTCTATCTCTATTTCTTGTTCATGTTTTACTAAATTGCTTTTATTTCTTGTTCATGTTTTACTAAATTGCTTTTATTTCATAACAATCCTTATTTTTTACTTATTTATTTATTTTTATGGCTATCTATATTGGAGCCTCAATTTATTTCGATTTGCGCTGCATAAGCCTCAACTTATTCCTCTCTATTAAAAAAAGGAAAGAACTCATTATCAAAAAAAAAAAAAAATTCATGCACTCAAACCCAAAATATCTGCTTAATCCATCCACTACAATCCTCATTGGTATACTTATTTATTTATCTTGTTAGCAAAAGCTCATGTCTCAACTCTCAATCATGTTTTCTTTGTCCACAATAATTTTTTTTGCTGAAACTAAACTCTACGCTTTTTAATCCAAGATTGAAAATAGAGTTGTTTTTTTATGTAATAACTTTATCCTTGATATTTTATTTATTTATGCATACTCAAATTAATCAAGCTCAAAAGTGAATGACACAGAATGAAAAGAAACAGTACTCACTCCGGTCCACTATAACAACCCGGCCGATCGTTTCATGAGTTACCGTTTCGTTTCCCCCATTTCTGCTTCTTTATGTGTTATTCAGTTATATTATGTGATATCAGGTTGATCGGTTTGGATTCGGAGTGGTTTTGGAGAGGATTGAGACACTTAGTCTCTTTTTGGGAAGCTCTAGTTAGAAAAGTCAATCAGAAGATGACTTGTGAGTAAATGATCTTGGAACATGATTTTTATGGTTCGGATAGCTTCGTGAGGTGATTTGGGACTTAGGAGCGTGATCAGAATGTAATTTGGAAGTCCGTGGTAGATTTAGGCTTGAATTGACGAAATGAAATTTTGGCGTTTTTCGGTTGGTAGTAAAAATCTTGATATTGGGGTCGGAATGAAATTCCGGAAATTGAAGTAGGCCCATTGTGTCATTTGTGACGTGTGTGTAAATTTTCAGGTCATTCGGAGGAGATTTGATAGGCTTTTTGGTCGTTTGCAAAATTCAGAAGTTTTGGAAACCTTAGGCTTGAATCCGAGGGTGTTTTGATGATTCGATGTTGTTTTGAGTGCTCCAAAAGTTGGTATAAGTTTGAATAGTGATATGTGACTTGTTCGTATTTTTGGTTGAGGTCCCGGGGGCCTGGGGATGAATTCAGAAAATTTTCGGAAAGTTTGGTTTTGAAAGTAAGCAACTTCAGTTGCTGCTCCTGTCATAACCCCACCTGCGGATTAGGGACCGCAGGTGCGAGATCGCAGAAGCGCTAGAGCAGCCGCAGACATAAGCGAGAAGGCCAGAAGTCGCAGGTGCCAGAGGTGGAACGCACCTGCGAGGCGTAGGTGCGGTTCGAGGGAAATAAGTGAGAACTGCATATGCGGTTGGTTAGACCGCAGGAGCTAGAAAAGGACCACATGTGCGGAATCCCTAGGTCAGAAAGTATATAAGTTCCCCTTCACGAAATTTGGGTTGTTTTCCACCATTTTTATCCAGGGTTGAAGCGTTTTGGAGGGTTTTGAAGAGGGAATCAAGAGGGTTTTCATTGAGGCGAGTTTCTTGAACCTAAAACTCGATTCTATGTTGATTTTCAGTTGTTTAAGCATGAAATTTATGAGATTAATGGTGAAAATTGGGAAGTTAGGGCTTGAAATTGGAGAGGTAAAATTGGGGATTTGAGGGGCCATTTGAGGTCCGATTTTGATGTTCTTAGTATGTATGGACTCGTGGGAGGATAAGGATTCTATTGATGTAATTTTTATCGGATTTTGAGACGTGGGCCCGATGGTCGAGTTTGACTAATTTCAAGATTTTTGAAGTAAATTAATTATTTTTGCGTGGACTTTGTTCCCTTATCGTATATTGATATTATAATTCTAATTTTTGGATAGATTTGAGGCCGAGTCGAGAGGCAAGAGCGTCGTAGAGTAGGATTTCATCTGGTTTGAGGTAAGTAACGATTGTAAATCTAGATCTGAGGGTATGAAACCCCGGAATTTCGTACTGTTTGATAAATGAGGTGATGCACATGCTAGGTGACGAGCGTGTGGGCGTGCACCGGTAGGGATTGTGACTTGATATGTCCCGTGGCGACTGCATAGTTGCATATTTTGATAATCAGTATATGATATCCGTGTGTTTTAGAAATGAATCTGTTAAGTTGGGCTGAATGCCATATTTGGGGCCTTATGCCGAACTGTTTAGACTCTTAGGGGTATTTTACTACTTTCCTCATACTGTTTTGATTTGAAATCATATCCCCAGTCATGTTTTACCTGTTTATTATTTAATCCGATTTCATTACTCTACTTCTTAATATATGAAAACTATATGGGCTGAGTTTCCCTGATTTTTACTGAAATGCTTGAGTGGCCGTAAAGTTAATGACTAAGAGAGATTGAGGAACTAATGGTGAATATTATATATATGTTGAGAGGTCGAGGACCTAATGGTGAGGATTATATATATGTTATGGATCGGGTTGCATGCCGCAACGATATTTATATATATACATGGATCAGGCTGCACGCCGAAGCGATATATATTGGATCAGGTTGCGCGCCACAGCGATATGCGCGCCACAACGATATGACGTTTGGGTTGTAGGATCCCCTCCAAAGTCTGTACACCCCCAGTGAATGTAGTTGACTATATATTTACGGATCGGGATGCACGTCGCAACGGTTATTATTATGAGATATCTATTGAGCTGGAATGCTGAGTGTGAGTACTAATTGACGAGAGCTGAGTTACGAGTGACTGAAAAGCTTGCCCGAGAGGCTATACTTATGAGTGATACTTTGCCCGAGGGGTTTGTTTATGAGATTTTCTATTTTTACCCTTCTTTTATACTGAACCTCTACTGAAAAATGTTGAATAAATGTTTTAAAGGATTTTCATTGAAACTGGAGTTTTTACGAGATATTTGGTTATTGAACTGCAGATTTTGACTTTGATATTTCTGTTAAGATTCTTGATAAAGCATGCATATGATTTTCAAATGCTCGTCATTGTACTTAGACTTTATTTACTTTGGTTACTTACTGAGTTGGCATACTCACGTTACTCCTTGCACCTTGTGTGCAGATCCAGGTGCCAGAGCATCAGAGTGAGAGCTTTCAGCAGCTTCTACGTATTTCCAGAGATAGCAAGGTAGCTGCACGGCGTTCGCAGCCCTGCCTTTCTCCTATCTATCCTAGTACTTTATATTTCAGACTTATTTTGTATCAAGCAGACAGTGTAGAGTTGTACTTAGTGGCCCATGACTAGTGACACCAGATTTGGGCTGTGTTGATGTATTTACGTACTTGTTTCCACATATTTTTATATAAACTAAATTGAGAGATGAGACTTATCAGATTAGAAAATGAAATTTATAAAAGAACTCGATGTTGTTAATGTTGAATCGGCTTCCCTAGTACTGTGATAGGTGCCACCACGACCGGGGTGGTTTGGGGTAATGATGTATCGGATCTTATGTTACATATGTCTCACGGGTCATGAGCCGGTTTAATAGAGTTCTCGCGGATCGGTACGGAGACGTCTGTACTTATCCTCGGAAGGCTGTAGAACCTTTAGGAAAAACTTCACATTCTTGGAATTCCTGTCATGTGAATATGTTGATTCTGGTACTAAACTTCTGTTAGTCTATTCTCTCACAGATGGTGAGGACACGAGTGACCAGTCAGGATGGAAGACCACCAGTACCACCAGCTATGGCCGCTAGAGGACGAGGATACGGTCGAGGCCGTGGTAGGGGCAGGGGTGTAGCCCACACAACAGCTAGGGCAGCACCTGCAGATCTACCAGCTGCCCAGTTTAGGATCAGGTCCCAGGTGCGAATGCTCCAGCAAGGCCAGTTCAGGCACCGACTATGCTGATTGTTATTCCAAAACTTTAGGAGGCCCTAGCCCAGATTCTATCAATGTGCACTGGCCTGACTCAGGCAGTCTCAGTTACTATAGTCGCAACTACTTCTCAGGCCGGGGGAGGCACTCAAACTCCCGTTGCTCGCACACCTGTGCAAGTTGTGCATGGGCTTCACACACTAGGGGTACCTCCAGCCCAGCCGGTTACACCAGCTCAGGACTGTGTGGTACTAGCTACGCCTGATGATGAGTAACTTTAATTGGAGAGGTTTGGTAGACTTCATCCTCCGACTTTTAGTGGTGCAGAGGGCGAGGATGCCCAAGATTTCTTAGACAAATGTTAGAGGATGCTTCGGACTGCAGGTATTTTGGAGACTAGTGGGGTCTCGTTCACTACTTTCCAGTTTTCAGGAGCTGCCTTTACTTGGTGGGAGGCTTATGAGAGGTGTAGGCCTGTTGATGCAGTGCCCCTTACCTGGACATAGTTCTCCGCTCTCTTTTTGGAGAAGTATGTGCTACAGTCTCGCAGAGAGGAGCTGCGCAGGCAGTTCGAGCAATTGCGTCAGGATGGTATGATTGTGATACACTACGAGATGATATTTTTAGAGTTAGCTCGTCGTGCAGTTTGGTTGGTTCCTACGGATAAAGAGAGGATCAAGAGGTTCGTGGATGGCCTCATATATCAGTTTCAGATTCTTATGACCAGAGAGAGGGTGTTAGGTGCTACTTTTGAGCAGGTTATTGATATTGCTCGGGAGATTAAGTCTGTTCATCGCTAGGAGCAAGATGAGAGGGAGACCAAGAGGTCTCGAGGATCTGGTAGTTTTAGTGGTGCTCCTTCGAGAGGCCAGTTTCAGCACGACAGAGGCCTTCCATTCATACATGCTCAATCAGCTTGCCCAGTTCATCGTGGGGCATCATCGGGCCATGGTTCTCACATTAGGGCCATTTATCACTTAGTACCCTACCAACCCAGATTTCGTCTCGTGCTCCATTAGCTCAGGGTTCTTCCGTGCCAGGTCCTTCTACTAGTCATTCCGATTCTAGGGGTTCCCTTCAGTCCCCATCTCCAGCACTAGGGTGTTTTTATGAGTGTGGAGAGTTTGCGCATATGAGGAGGCAGTGTCCTCGTCTTCTTGGGGGTTCAACTCAGTAGAGGAGTCAGCCCTCGACTTCAACTCCAGTTACTTTGCCACCCGCTCAGGTAGCTAGGGGTGGGGGTCAATCAGCTAGGGGTCGCCCCAGAGGGGGAGGTCGATCCGGTGGTGGTCAGGCCCATTTCTATGCATTCCCAGCTAGACTAGATGTTATTGCTTCAGATGTCGTGATTACAGGTATTGTCTTAGTTTGTCACAGAGATGCCTCTGTATTATTTGATCCTGGTTCTATTTTTTCATATGTGTCATCATATTTTGCTCGTTATCTGGATACACCCCGTGAGTCTTTTGTTTCATCTGTTTGTGTATCTACTCTAGTGGGAAATACTATTATTGTGGACCGTGTATACCGGTCGTGTGTGGTGACTATTGGGGGTCTGGAGACCCGAGTGGACCTTTTGTTGCTCTGTATGGTGGACTTTGATATGATATTAGACATGGATTGGCTATCTCTGTATCGTGCTATATTGGACTGTCATGCTAAGACATTAACGTTGGCTATCCCGGGTGTGACACAGATTGAGTGGCGAGGTTCGACTGATTTTGTCCCCAGTAGGTTGATTTCATTTATAAAGGCCCAGCAGGTGGTTGGGAAAAGTTGTCTTGCATACTTAGCGTTTGTGAGGGATGTCGGTGTAGAAGCTCCTAGTATTAATTATGTTCTAGTAGTCAGGTATTTTCTCGATGTGTTCCCTGCAGACCTGTCAGGCATGCCACCGGACAAGGATATTGACTTTGGTATTGATTTGGTACCGGGCACTCGGCCCATTTCTATTCCACCGTAACGTATGGCACTGGCGGAGTTGAAGAAGTTGAAATAGCAGCTTTAGGAACTCCTTGATAAGGGGTTTATTTGGCCTAGTGTGTCGCCGTGGGGTGCGCCTTGTTCTATTTGTGAAAAAGAAGGATGGCACAATAAGGATGTACATTGATTATAGGTAGTTAAACAAAGTTACAATCAAGAACAAGTATCCTTTGCCTCGAATTGATGATTTATTTGACCAGCTTCAGGGAGCGAGAGTGTCCTTCAAGATTGATATCCGATCAGGGTATCACCAGTTGAAGATCAGGGACTCGAATATTCTTAAGATAACTTTCAGGACCCGATACAGTCATTATGAGTTCCTTGTGATGTCATTTGGGATAACCAATGCCCCAACAACGTTCATGCATTTGATGAACAACATGTTTCGGCCTTATCTTAACTCGTTTGTGTTTGTTTTCATTGATGATATTCCGGTGTACTCGCGTAGCCAGGAGGAGCATGCTGAGCATTTAAGAGTTGTATTGCATCGATTGAGGGAGGAGAAGATTTATGCAAAGTTCTCCAAGTGAGTTTTGGCTCAGTTTAGTGGCTTTCTTGGGGCACGTGGTGTCCAGTGAGGGTATTTAGGTTGATCCGAAGAAGATTGAAGCGGTTCAGAGTTGGCCTAGACTGTCCTCAGCCATATATATTCGCAGCTTTCTTGGTTTGACAGGTTATTACCATCGGTTTGTTCAAGGATTTTCATCTATTGCATCACATTTGACCAAATTGACCCAAAAGGGTGCTCCATTCAGGTGGTCGGATGAGTGTGAGGCGAGCTTTCAGAAGCTTAAGACTGCCTTGACCACAACTCCAGTATTGGTTTTGCCATCGGCTTCAAGTTCATATACAGTGTATTGTGATGCTTCGAGAGTTGGTATTGGGTATATGTTGATGCAGGAGGGTAGAGTGATTGCTTATGCTTCTCGTCAGTTGAAGCCCCATGAGAAGAACTACCTTGTTCATGATCTAGAGTTGGCTGCCGTTGTTCACGCGTTGAATATTTGGAGGCATTATCTCTATGGTGTATCTTGTGAGGTGTTTAGTGATCATCGTAACCTCTGGCATTTGTTTAAATAGAAGATCTCAATTTGAGGCAGCATAGATGGTTGGAGCTGCTAAAGGACTATGATATCACTATCTTGTATCATCCGGAGAAGGCCAATATAGTGGCTGATGCTTTGAGTAGGAAGGCGGTGAGTATGGGTAGTTTGGAGTATATTACTGTTGGGGAGAGACATCTTGCAGTTGATGTTCAAGCCTTGGCCAATCGATTTTTGAGGTTGGATATTTCGGAGCCCAGTCGGGTCTTAGCTTGTGTGGTTTCTCGGTCTTCCATGTTTGATCGCATCAGAGAGTGCTAGTATGATGATCCTCATTTACTTGTCCTTAAGGGCAGAGTTCAGCACGACGATGCCAGATATGTGACTATTGGTGATGATAGAATATTGAGGATGCGGGGCCGGATATGTGTGCCCAATGTTGACGGAATTCAGGAGTTGATTCTAGAGGAGGCTCATAGCTCGTAGTATTCCATCTATCTAGGGTACCGCAAAGATGTATCAGGATTTGAGACAACACTATTGGTGGAGGAGAATAAAGAAGGATATTGTGGGATTTGTAGCTCGGTGTCTCAATTGTTAGCAGGTGAAATATGAGCATCAGAGACCGGGTGGCTTGCTTCAGCGGTTAGATATTCTAGAGTGGAAGTGGGAGTGAGTCATTATGGATTTCGTAATTGGGCTCCCACGGACTTTGAGGAAGTTCGATGCTATTTGGGTGAGTGTGGATCGATTGACCAAGTCCGCGCATTTCATTCCTGTGTGTACTACCTATTTTTCGGAGCGGTTAGCTGGGATTTATATCC
Source organism: Nicotiana tabacum (assembly GCF_000715075.1). NCBI lineage: Eukaryota > Viridiplantae > Streptophyta > Magnoliopsida > Solanales > Solanaceae > Nicotiana > Nicotiana tabacum. The sequence continues at coordinate 146,814,690 of NC_134090.1, forward strand.
AAGAGATTGTTCGCCTACATGGAGTTCCAATTTTCATCATTTCAGATAGAGGTACTTAGTTCACTTCTCAGTTTTGTAGAGTCATGCAGAGAGATTTGGGTACTCAAGTTGAGTTGAGCACAACTTTTTACCCTCAGATGGACGGACAGTCCGAGCGCACTATTCAGATATTGGATGACATGTTGCGTACTTGTGTCATTGATTTGGGGGTTCATGGGATCAGTTTCTACCACTCGCGGAGTTTGCATATAACAACAACAATCAGTTGAGTACCCAGATGGCTCCATATGAGGCTTTATATGAGAGATGGTGTAGATCCCCAGTTGGATGATTTGAGCCGGACGAGGCCAGGCTTTTGGGGACAGACTTAGTACATCATGCTTTGGATAAGGTAAGAGTGATTCGGGAGCGGCTTCGTACAGAGCAATCGAGATAGAAGAGTTATGCTGACAGGAAGGTTCGTGATGTGTCGTAGATGGTTGGGGAGAAGGTTCTACTGAAGGTTTCACCCATGAAGGGTGTTATGAGATTTGTGAAGAGGGGTAAATTGTATCCTCGATTCATTGGCTTTTTAAGGTTCTTCGGAGGATTGGGGAGGTGGCTTATGAGCTTGCCTTTCCACCCAACTTGTCGAGTGTGCATCTAGTATTTCATGTTATGCTTCAGAAGTATATTGGTGATCTGTCTCATATTTTGGATTTCAGCACAGTTTAGTTAGACGGTGATTTGACTTATGATGTGGAGCCAGTGGCTATTTTGGAGCGTCGGGTTCGAAAGTTGAGATCAAAGGGTATAGCTTCAATGAAAGTGCAGTGAAAAGGTCGGCCCGTGGAGGAGGCTACCTAGGAGACCGAGCGGGAGATGCAGAGCAAATATCCTCACATATTTGAGGCTTCAGGTATATTTCTTAACTCGTTCGAGGATGAACGTTAGTTTAAAAGGGGGAAGATGTAACGACCCGATCGGTCGTTTCATGAGTTACCGCTCTATTTCCCCCATTCTGCTTCTTTATGTATTGTTTAGTTGTATTATGTGGTATTAGGTTGGTTGGTTCGGGTTCGGAGTGGTTTTGGAGAGGAATGAGACACTTAGTCTCTTTTTGGGAAGCTCTAGTTGGAAAAGTCAAACGGAAGTTGACTTGTGAGTAAATGATCTCGGAAGATAGTTTTTATGGTTCGGATAGCTTCGTGAGGTGATTTGGGACTTATGGGCATGATCAGAATGTAATTTCGAGGCATGTGGTAGATTTAAGCTTGAATTGACGAAATTGAAATTTTGGCGTTTCCCGGTTGGTAGTGAAAATCATGATATTGGGGTCGGAATGGTATTCCGGAAATTGGAGTAGGTATGTTGTGTCATTTGTGACGTGTGTGCAAATTTTTAGGTCATTCGGAGGATATTTGATGGGCTGTTTGGTCGTTTGCAGAATTCAGAAGTTTTGGAAATCTTAGGCTTGAATCCGAGGGTGTTTTGATGATTCGGTGTTGTTTTGAGTGTTCTGAAGTTTGGTATAAATTTGAATAGTGATATGTGACTTGTTAGTATCTTTGGTTGACGTCCCGGGGGCCTCGGGATAAATTCGGAAGATTTTCGGAAAGTTTGGTTTTGAAAGTGAGCAGCTTCAGCTGCTTCTCTGTCATAACCGCACCTGCGGATTGGCGCAGGACGCAGACATAAGCGAGAAGGCCAGAAGTCGTAGGTGCGGGAGGTGGAACGCACCTACGAGACCGCAGGTGCGAGTAGGGAGGTGCAGGTGTGGTTCGAGGGGAATAAGTGAGAACAGCATATGCGGTTGGTTAGATCGTAGAAGCGGTACCGCAAGAGCGAGAAAAGGACCGCAGGTGCGGAATCCCTAGGTCATAAAGTATATAAGTTCCCCTTCGCGATTTTTGTTTTGTTTTCCACCATTTTTATCCAGAGTTGAAGCTTTTTGGAGGGTTTTGAAGAGGGAATCAATGGGGTTTTCATTGAGGTGAGTTTCTTTAACCTATAACTCGATTCTATGTTGATTTTCAATTGTTTAAGCATGAAATTTATGAGATTAAGGGTGAAAAATTGGGAAGTTAGGCTTGAAATTGGAGAGGTAAAATTGGGGATTTGAGGTCCGGTTTTGATGTTCTTGGTATGTATGGACTCGTGAGAAGATAAGGATTCTATTGATGTAATTTTTATCGGATTCCGATACGTGGGTCCGATGGTCGAGTTTGACCAATTTCGGGATTCGATGTAAATTGATTATTTCGTGTGGGCTTTGTTCCCTTAGCGTATATTAATGTTATGATTCTGATTTTCGGATAGATTCGAGGCGAGTTGAGGCCGAGTCGAGAGGTAAGGGCTTTGCAAAGTAGGATTTTCATCCGGTTTGAGGTAAGTAACGATTGTAAATCTAGACCTGAGGGTATGAAACCCCGGTATTTCATATTGTTTGATAAATGAGGTGACACACATGCTAGGTGACGGGCGTGTGGGCGTACACTCGTAGGGATTGTGACTTGGTCCGTCCCGTGACGAATGTATAGTTGCATATTTTGATAATATGTACATGATATCCGTGTGTTTTAGAAATAAATCTGTTAACTTGGGCTGAATGCTATGTTTGGGGCCTTGTGCCGAACTGTTTAGACCCTTAGGGGTATTTTACTACTTTTCTCACACTATTTTGATTTGAACTCATATCCTCAGTCATGTTTTACATGTTTATTGTTTAATCCAATTTCATCACTCAACTTCTTAATATATGAAAACTGTATGGGTTGAGTTTCCCTGATTTTCACTGAAATGCCCGAGTGGCCGTGAGGTTAATGATTGAAAGAGGTTGAGGACCTAATGGTGAGGATTATATATATGTTATGGATCGGGATGCACGCCGTAGCGATATTTTATATATATTGGATCGGGTTGCGCGCGTCAGCGATATGACGCTTGGGCTGTAGGAGCCCTCCGGAGTCTGTACACCCTCAGTGAGCGTAGTCGACTATATATTTACGGATCGGGATGCACGTCGCAACGGTTATTATTATGAGATATCTATTGAGCTGGAATGCTGAGTGTGAGTACTAATTGACGAGAGCTGAGTCACGAGAGACTGAGAGGCTTGCACGAGGGGCTATACTTATGAGTGATATTTTGCCCGAGGGGCTTGTTTATGAGATTTTTTGTTTTCGCTCTTCTTTTATACTGAGCCTCTACTGAAAAATCTTGAATAAATGTTTTAAAGGATTTTCATTGAAACTGGAGTTTTTACGAGATATTTGGTTATTGAACTGCAGATTTTGACTTTGATATTTCTGTTAAGATTCTTGATAAAGAATGCATATGATTTTTAAATGCTCGTCACTGCACTTAGACTTTATTTACTTTGGTTACTTACTGAGTTGGAGTACTCACGTTACTCCCTGCACCTTGTGTGCAGATCCAGGTGCCACAGCATCAGAGTGAGAGCTTTCATCAGCTTCTGTGTATTTTCGGAGATAACAAGGTAGTTGCACGCCGTTCGCAGGCTTGTCATTCTCCTTCCTATCCTAGTACTTTATATTTCAGATTTATTTTGTATTAGGCAGACAATGTTAAGTTGTACTTAGTGCCTCATGACTAATGACATCAGATTTGGACTGTGTTGATGTATTTATGTACTTGTATTCGCGTATTTTTATATAAATTAAATTGAGAGATAGACTTATCTGATTAGAAAATGAAATTTATAAAAGAACTCGATGTTGTAAATGTTGAATCGGCTTGCCTAGTACTGTGATAGGCGCTATCACGACCATGGTGGTTTAGGATCGTGACATCCACAATAAGTGATCAATTTGCTTTTTTATTTTGGTCCAAAATAAGTGTCTATTTATATAATCAAGAAAAAATTTAATTTTTAAAATTAACCCTTATATACATATCCCTAAAAAGTATTTATTCCTCACATTTGAGAAGAAAAACAAGTGCTACTATAACTATGGTGCAACATTTAATAAAGGGTTATTGATAAAAATAATAAATTTCTGAAATCAAGAAAAAATACTCCAAGTTCCAAACAACAACAGACAGGTGTAACATTCAACTGCCATTTCTCTTTGTTATTAAAAAAAAAAAAAAAAGAAGCTGTCCCATTCTCTTTTCTCTGTCTTCTCAGTTCTTAGTCAACCTTTCCTCAAGAAAAGCAAAAGCTTTCCCCAAAGATAAACATTTTACCTAACATACTTCTATGTTTTGATCTCCCACAGAACAAAACATAGAAAAAAAATACTGCTGTTTTTGAACTGTGCAAATCCTTTCTTGTTTCTTAGACAAAGTCACAAAGTATATGTGGAGTGTGGTTTAAGTGTTTTAATTTTTTCTGTTTTCTAATTTTTGTGATTTAAATTAAGAAAAATGTTTGGGAGGGAGTGTTGCAGCTGGGATAGTGTATGTGATTACTACAATGTTGAACCACAGCGTTTTCATTTGCCTTCACCCCTTCCACAATGGCCTCAAGGTATGTTTTTAAGTTTCTGTTTTTTGGTAAAAAATGTTTTTTTTTCCTTCTCCAGTTGTCCTATTATCTTTCACAGAAGCTCTGTGTTTCAGTCAGTTCTCAGTTATTTTGACTCCCCCCCCCCCCCCTCTTCAGTTCTATGATTGACTTTGGCTGGGGCTAAGAATGAAAAATTGATCTTCTTCTGTATATATATAAAGTTCACATTTTTGTGTGCAAGAATCTATGAAAAGTAAATATGTCGGTATTTATGTGGAAAGAAAAACTTCGCATTTTTATTTATTGAAGAATTAACCTAAATACCGGTTCACCAACCACTTAAACTAAAAATAGCCTGTCAATATATAATATCAGTCCATGTATAATATGTCCACAACCGTGTTAATCGTATACTAGCTAGAAAAAGTAAATAGTGAATCTAGTTGGTTGTTTGTGTAAAAGTCCCATTTTTAATCTGGATAATAAATTACTCCTTTTTTCTGGTGGAGTGTTGAAAGTCCTTTTGATTCTATTTGTGTTTTGATTTTTGGGTTGAGGATGAAGATCCTATTATTCATATGATGTCCCATTTTAATATATGCGGACACAAGGGGCCTAAAAAACTACGTTACTTCGATACTCCTTACCGCCAAGTGTGTTTTGGATCGACACGCGTGTGACAATATTTTTGAAGGATCCGAGCAACATAGCTAAAAACAAACACTTGACAGTAAAAATTCTGCTATAGTTCCTCAGTTTGCTTATGTGAATATTGTCCTTGTAGGTAAAGGATTTGCTACAGGAAAAATATGCCTAGGTGAAATTGAAGCTGTTCAAATCACCAAGTTTAAGAAAATTTGGGGTTGTAATCCATTGTTTGGAAAATCAAAGTCAGTCTCATTCTATAAGCCAGATGAAATTCCACAAGGATTTTCAATTCTTGGCCACTATTGTCAGCCAGATGGTGAGAACATAACAGGCTATGTTCTTGCTGTCAAAGATTTATCTGCTGATCAGAAGCAAAAAATTTCATTTCGAGATTCGACTTCCAAGCTTCCTGCTCTTAAAAAGCCATTGAACTACACTTTAGTATATAGTGCGAAATCCCTTTATAATGAAGTTGGTTACATTTGGCTTCCTAATGCACCAGTTGGCTATAAACCAATGGGCTTTGTGGCAACTGCTGAACCTAATGAACCAAATCTTGAAGAAGTTAGATGTGTCCGCGCTGATCTTACAGAAAGTTGTGAGGCTTGTGAAGTTGTTTTTAGTTCAAATTCTCTTTTTGGAAAGAACCAATTTCAAGTTTGGAAAACAAGACCCTGCGCGAGGGGCATGTTATGTGAAGGGGTTTCAGTTGGGACATTCTTCTGCAGTACAAGTTTCACTAAAGGAGATGAACTCAACATTGCATGTTTGAAAAATCTCGACTCGTCTCTAAAGGCAATGCCCAACCTTGAGCAGGTTCATGCACTTATTAAGCACTATGGACCAACTGTTTACTTCCATCCAGATGAAATTTATTTGCCCTCATCAGTTCAATGGTTCTTCAAAAATGGAGCCCTTCTATTTAAAGATGGGAAGGACAATGGTATAGCGATCGACTCTAAAGGCTCAAACTTGCCAGCAGGTGGACAAAATGATGGTAAATATTGGCTTGATTTGCCAAATAAAGATGTTGAAAATAGACACACTGTCAAATGTGGTAATATTGAGACAGCTGAGCTCTATGTGCATGTTAAACCGGCTGAAGGAGGAACGTTTACTGATATTGCAATGTGGGTTTTTTGCCCCTTTAATGGACCGGCTACCCTTAAAATAAGTTTGTTGAATCTAGCCATGAATAGAGTAGGCGAGCACGTTGGTGATTGGGAGCATTACACTCTTCGTATTAGCAACTTTTCTGGGGTGCTCTGGTGTGTCTATTTCAGTGAGCATAGTGGTGGTGAATGGGTTGATGCTCGTAACTTGGAGTTCATCGATGGGAACAAGTCAATTGTATATGCATCAAGAAATGGACACGCGAGTTTCCCACATCCTGGCTGTTACCTTCAAGGCAATACAAAGATTGGTATCGGAGTGAGGAATGATTGCGCAAGAAGCAAATACTATGTTGACTCTAGCAGTAAATATCAAATTATCGCTGCTGAGTATCTTGGAGAAGGAATTGTCGCAGAGCCGCCTTGGTTACAGTACATGAGGGAATGGGGTCCAACCATTGAATACAAATCAGGATATGAAGTTGACAAGATAATCAACCACCTTCCTTCTTTTTTTAGAATTTCAGTGGAGAGTCTTGTTGAGCTATTTCCAACTGAACTTTATGGTGAAGCAGGGCCAACAGGACCAAAGGAAAAGAATAACTGGTTTGGAGATGAAAGGTGGTAAGCAAAGGCGAATCCAGTATCTAAAATCAATAGGTTCAAAACAAGTATGGTCTTATCATATGTACACATTTTAATTTTTTTAGCATATATATACATTCTTCGAGCCAAAAACAATAGGTTCAGTTGAACCCTCGGGTTTAGCACTACCAAAGTTAAGGGTTCAAATGAAGAACCATTCTTTGACAGTTATATTTAAGTCCAAGCCAGTATGGTTGACATTGGTTGATGATCAAGTCCAAGTGCTTTGCAAGGGTAACAGCACTTATAAATGTATATGGTTCCTGCATTAGTTTGTAGGTTGTATTATGTGCAAAAACCAAGAGATATTAGAAGGCAAAGTGGGGAAAAAGCAGGAAGGCTTGAAACTGTGAGAATAAATGTAAAATTAGACTGTTATTGCACTTTGTGTGAAATTAAAACTCTTGAACCATTTATGTCCAACAGATATATTCAAGCTTTTACAGCTTGTTTGGATGGTTATTACCTATTGTATTGTATCGTATTGTTAATTTAAATACAATGTTTATTTTGATTATTACTTAAATTTTATTGTATGATACCGTTAAATTCGTTGTTACATAATAATGAAAAGTGTCACTTTATGTAATGACCGAATTGGTGTAGTCGCGTCGTTACGTTATTTTTTCCTCTCATCTTCCCCTTCCGTATTATTAAATAATCCTATTTTATTCTTTACCCTATCTTTTTATGTAATAATTCTACCTTGTACCTTTTTTTTTTGTAATATTGCAAGTTTATTCTTCATATTGCTGGTGCATGAAACAACGACTAACAATACAATCTATCTAAATATTGTATACATTAAAATGATACAATACAATACAATATAATACGATATATTTGTAGATAGGGGTGTTCATGGTTCGGTTTGGATCGGTTTTTCCCTAAAAAGAAACCAAACCAAGTAAGTCGGTTCTTCAAATATTAGAACCAAACCAAACCAATTAAGTCGATTTTTTCTTGATTCGGTTTATGTTAGTTTTTCGGTTTTTTCGGTTATTTGTCGGTTTTTTCTTAAATATAAGACATACACTACCAAACACATATTTCGGCGACCACATTTTCAACGTAACACTATCAAATTAATTGCCCTTTGAGAAATCTATTATTTACCAAGATATATTGATGATAATTGAATCAAATAGTGATGAATAATTTAAGGACTCAATTAAAAATATATTATTTTTAACATAAAATAGATTCTTACACTTAACAAAAGAGATCTACCAATCAAACTAGAATGTAAAGGTAAAGACCTGTACTAAAAGTGCAAACGATTAACATTTACTATAAAAATTTTGAAACTTTGTATAAAAGTATACATATATATAGGTGTAATAATAAATTTAAAATAGTTACTCCTATATTCGGTTTGGTTCGATTTTTTTTATTAAAACCAAAACCAAACCAAATTTGATCGGTTTTTAAATTTCAAAACCAAAACTAAACCAAACCAAAAAGTATCAGTTTTTTTGGTCGGTTTGGTTTGGTTTTCGGTTTGGTTCGGGCTTTCGGATTTTTATGAATACCCCTATTTGTAGACATGTGATTTTTGACCCTCCCCAAAATTTTACATATTTTAGCATTTAAATACTTAGTTTAGGTCTAATATAGTTATTTCAACTAATTTTGACTCTTTTACTTATTCTATCACAAAGAATAAAAATTACAAAAATATTTTTTCATCTTTAGTTTAAAGTCAATTAGTATATTTATATTTATGGTATTTTAATTTCACTGTGGCTTTAGCCTATTTTTTCCCCTACGTTTGACTTTATTATAACATTTGAAAATACAAAAAATAATTTCACTTTTAATATCTAGTTTTATCTTGGTAGTGTATTTTAATTAATTAAGAGTAGGTTTTATATTTTTAAGTTTTTTTAGTCTTTTTAGCCCAAAATTAAGACCCAACAAGACATAGACCCAACCCAAATTCTTAATTTAAAGCCTAATACCCTTTAAACCCACTAAAAACGCTTCTTCCTTTAATAAAACCTAGACCTATAGACCCTAGACCCCTAAGACTAGACATCCGCCGCAGAAAACAAACGCCCCCCCCCCCCCAACGTCTTCTTCTTCGGAATTCGAAACTTTTTTGATGATTTTTTGGACAAAAAACACTTTTCTACTACTTAAAAAAAGTTACATAAATGAGTAAAACACAGTACTATATTGCGAACTACTTTAACGGAAATTTAGTCGTTAAAGTAAAACGCAGTACCATACTGCGTTTTACTTTAATTTTTTTGTAATTCGCAGTACTATACTGCGTTTTACCAAAATCTGGGCCCAACTATATTTTATTAAAGTTGTTCGCAGTATAATACTGCGAACAGCTTTAATAAAATAAACCTCCTTCTTCTTCCTTGGACCACTGAACCGACGCACCCCCTCTTTTAAAAATTCCGATTCTGCTGGTCCCCCCACCCGTCACCGCGACAAACTTAAAAAAAAAAATTCGGCCCTACCCGTCACCTAAAGAGCAAGGAGAGTAGGTCCCACATACAAGACAAGCTTTGGATTCCTTCTTTCGGGTGAAAAAATTCGATTTCAATCAAATTCAAAAAACTTAAATCAAGGTATTTCGATTTTGTTTATGTCGAAACTCGTATAGTACATGCATATTTGTATTGTTTAATGTGTTTCCATGTTAATTTGTGTTATGTTTGTATTTAAATTTGTATCTTATTTATACCCGGATTGATTTATTAGCTTTGGTACAAAAAATTGCTAAAATTTGATAAATTATTTATATTGTTAAAAAATTAATATTATTTATTTTATTTGTTGTTCATATTTGTATTTTATGTTAGTTGTTTTTATATGTAATATTGACCTTTTAGCGTAGTAAAATAAATAGCCTTTTAGCGTAGTAAAATATAGAGCCTTTTAGTGTAGTAACATATAAAGCCTTTTAGTGTTATAAAATATAGAGCCTTTTAGCGTAGTAAAATGTAGAGCCTTTTAGCGTGGAGTCTATGTAGTTTAAGTATGTAGTAACTGCAAATTCTATCCAATTACACTTTACAAAATTAATTATTTAATTTATAACAATAAACTTACAAAAGTAACAAATTAATATATGTTGTAAAATTAACTCAAATATCGAACCTGAAACCCATACATAATTATACAGTCCAATTTTAAACATAATTAATTATTTAATTTATTAAGCTAACACACACAATTCTAAAAAATATTGAAATTGACACGCATAATAATTAAGGATAACTCGGTGCTATCGGGCCTCAAAAATCGAGCTTGGAACCCATACATAATTATTAAGTCCATTTTTAAACATAATTAATTATTTAATTTATTAAGCTAACACACACAATTCTAAAAATGTTGAAATTGACACGCATAATAATTAAGGATAACTCGGTGCTACCGGGCCTAAAAAATCGAGCTTGCCCATACATAATTATTCAGTCTAATTTTAAATATAATTAATTATTTAATTTATTAAGCTAACACATACAATTCTAAAAATATTGAAATTGACACGCATAATAATTAAGGATAACTCGGTGCTACCGGGCCTCAAAGATCGAGCCTGGAACCCATACATAATTATTCAGTCCAATTTTAAACATAATTAATTATTTAATTTATTAAGCTAACACACACAATTCTAAAAATGTTGAAATTGACACGCATAATAATTAAGGATAACTCGGTGCTACCGGGCCTCAAAAATCGAGCTTGGAACCCATACATAATTATTCAGTCCAATTTTAAATATAATTAATTATTTAATTTATTAAGCTAACACGCACAATTCTAAAAATGTTGAAATTGACACGCATAATAATTAAGGATAACTCGATGCTACCGGGCCTCAAATATCGAGCCTGGAACCCATACATAATTATTCAGTCCAATTTTAAACATAATTAATTATTTAATTTATTAAGCTAACACACACAATTCTAAAAATGTTGAAATTGACACGCATAATAATTAAGGATAACTCGGTGCTACCGGGCCTCAAAAATCGAGCTTGGAACCCATACATAATTATTCAGTCCAATTTTAAACATAATTAATTATTTAATTTATTAAGCTAACACACACAATTCTAAAAATGTTGAAATTGACACGCATAATAATTAAGGATAACTCGATGCTACCGGGCCTCAAATATCGAGCCTGGAACCCATACATAATTATTCAGTCCAATTTTAAACATAATTAATTATTTAATTTATTAAGCTAACACACACAATTCTAAAAATGTTGAAATTGACACGCATAATAATTAAGGATAACTCGGTGCTACCGCGCCTCAAATATCGAGCCTGGAACCCATACATAATTATTCAGTCAAATTTTAAACATAATTAATTATTTAATTTATTAAGCTAACACACACAATTCTAAAAATGTTGAAATTGACACGCATAATAATTAAGGATAACTCGGTGCTACCGGGCCTCAAATATCGAGCCGGGAACACATACATAATTATTCAGTCCAATTTTAAACATAATTAATTATTTAATTTATTAAGCTAACACACACAATTAATTTTGTTTAAATTATAGTAGACGACATGGACTTTCCTCCGCCTGCGCATCCCGGACCTGCCGAGGATCAACTACTAGTGTTGCAGAGCGACCATAGGTCCTCCTTTGTATGGGAGGGACAGCTATCGATGCAGCTTCTCCGCCCAGGAGACCTGACGATTTGTGGGAGTTCATCGGGGAGCATCATTTCCATGCCTGCGTAGTCGCGTGCCTACAGGCTACGGGCATCTATACGATTTTTGAGCTTGGACGGATGCAGCTTGATTGGTCTCTCATCACGGCCTTGGTAGAGCGGTGGCGACCGGAGACACACACTTTTCACTTGCCCACTGGAGAGGCCACCATCACGCTGGAGGATGTTTAGGTTTTGTACGGGCTGCGCGTAGATGGACGGGCCGTAGCACTGCCCCAGTACATTAGATCCATGACGCGTGCACAATTTTTGGATATGATGAGGCATTTTACTGGTTATAGACCTCAGGGTGACGCTGGGGGCAGTCGCGTTGCTTTGTCAGCCATCAGAGATCATATGGCGTTTTTGCACCCAGACATTACCGGCGAGACGGAGGATCTCCATATTGAGAGGTACACGCGGTTGGCGCTGCTCCTGCTTTTCGGGTGTGTCTTGTTCCCGAACACTTCGGGGAGTAAAGTGAGTATGCGCTTTCTCCTTCATCTTCAGGAGCTGGATGGTTTACCCCAGTACAGTTGGGGTGTTGTTGTTCTCGCATACCTGTATATGAGCATGTGCCGGGCGAGCATGGGCCCGGTGGTGGACATATGTGGTTTTCTGCCCCTCCTACAGGTGACAACATTTTCGAATACTCTGTTCATTTCTCCGAATTCTATATGGTCGAAATGACTCATAAATTTTACACCAACCTTTTATCTTAGGTTTGGGCCTGGCAGCGGATCATGTCGTTGCAGCCACCTCTACCAGCACTTACGCCTGGTGAGGCTTATCCGTTTCTCCCTCTAGCTTCTAGGTGGATTCTTCGGCGTGGGAACTACCGAGGGACCGATGCTCATCATAATCTCCCCCTTATCAGGGATGTGCTAGATATGATGGTGGGCGGACAGGTAGATATGTACCTACACTTACTTGTTTTAAATTAACTTGTGTTGCGCATACTCACTTTTATGTTATTATTTGGTAGTTCATCTAGACGCCATACAACGACGAGTTGGTAGCTCAGCTGCCCTTTTATTGCTCAGTCGATCGAATGTTTTGGAGCACCTCCGTCCCAATGATCTTCTTCGATATGGTTGAGTATCATGCCACAGAGCGTGTGCTTCGCCAGTTTCACCGTCCCCAGCCTATATCGAGGGAGCCTGGATGGGTGGCTATACACTATCAGCGGGATGACCATGCCAGGCTGGACGATATATATATGGGATGGCTAGAGCAGCATGTCCTTATTTGGGAGGAGCACCGAGCTGACCGTATTCCGCCAGCACCTACATTTACCCAGGAGACCACTATTCATATGCATGCGTCATGGTACCGCTGTCACACCCGACTGATTATCGAGAACCCCATTCATGTGCTTGGCGAGCGCTACAGACCATACGCCGGGAGACACGAGGCACTGGTATGTTTTTTGGCTTATTAATATCATATAATTGTGATATGGCGTTATTTAATTAATATTTTAAATATTTCACAGGCTATTGGGCATCATCACCTCTACCAGTTGGAACAGGAGATGCAACAGCATACCGACATCCCTGCAGTCGTTGACTATGGCCTGCGGGTGGCACAGTTGGCTCGTCGGACCCTGTTTTAGGCGAGAGATGCCGCGAGGTTGGACCACGAGGCTCGGTATGCGGCGCCAGAAGACTACTATCGGGGTAAGGGTGTCCCACGAGGCAGGGGTAGGGCACGAGGGAGGGGTGCCCCACGAGGTAGGGGTGCCCTACAAGGTCGCGGGGGTCGCGGGGGACGGCGAGGAGGTGGTCCCCAGCAAGGGGGCGTTGAGGCATTGAGGCACCTGTTGAGGGACATGATGAGGACTTTGGAGTTTTGGCGCTTGGAGATGATCAACCGGGTTATATACCTCGGGAAGATGAGCCTTCCAGCAGCATGCCTTCGTACATCCTTAAACTATCTCTGCCAGCATCGCAGGTCACCCCGTCAGGAGCATTGTCGATCACGGGTACATTCGACGGGGATGTATACCAGTACTTTGCATGCCCATCTACCGCAGCTGAGGATCGGCCCACCCGGGACGTGGATGGCGGGCGCATGTTGAGTTATGCCTCATCCCCGGAGGTTGATGCGGATCTACCACAGGCGCAGGTATGTTTGTATTACTTTAAAATTTCAATTTGTTTTCTTTTCCTTAATGAGCTGCCATTAATTAATTTTTAACTTTCTTATGAAGGCTTCGTCCCAGCCCATCTTTGAGGCCACTACATGCTTTGATGAGGACACCACGGATGCATATATTCAGGAGGTCGACGAGACCATGGTGGGAATATATTTTTTGACTTAACACGTACAATACAAATATACTTTGTCACCTGCTAAGTTTAGTACTTGTTTTGTAGGTTGCTGACGGCCTGACAGCCTATTCTTCCGATCCTGCCAACTGTGGCGTCGATGCTGCTGCACATCCTCACATAAAGAGGCGGCTTGATGATGATGATCCAGATAGTGTACCCGGGCGACAGGGGATGCGACTCAGGCCAGCAGCAGCACTGAAGCACACAGGCTGCGGGACTCACTAATTTACTTAGGTTTTTAGTTTGTGTAAACAGTGCATTATGTAAATAATGATAACAATTATCTTTTAACAACATTTTTATTTTAATTGCGTTTAAACAGCAGTTTTACTTAAACAGTACACAAGAAACACAAACATTGCAAACGTAACACAAAAACAAACAGTAGAACTAAAACCATCGCTGCACAAAGGATAACTAAAACCAGTTTTTTTCACATGGTTTTTATCTTTTTCAGAACGACAAGACAACTCTATAAAATGCAGTACTATACTACGCTTTATGTATTAAATTTTTCTGCAATAAACTAGCTTTTTTCACATGGTTTTCATCTTTTTCAGAACGACAAGACAACTCCATAAAACGCAGTACTATACCACGCTTTATGTATTAAATTTTCTGCAATAAACCAGCCTTTTTCACATGGTTTTCATCTTTTTCAGAACGACAAGACAACTCCATAAAAAACAGTACTATACCACGCTTTATGTATTAAATTTTTCGCCTATAAATAACGGCATCATTGTAGTTATTTTGTGTGCTCAAAAATTAGTAAAAGCAAATATTTCATTAAAAGTAAGGTTTTTTTTTACTAAAAGCAAATATTTTATTAAATGGCTCAACCTCTTCGTCCACCAAAGTGCAACTATGGAAAAGAATGCTCGATGCAAAATTGTTGGGACGGTGGTGAAGTTGGACGCCACTACTGGTGCTGTATGAACCAGTTATACAAGATTCCCGGCGAACCTATTTGTGATTTTGAGGAATGGGTTGATGAACCATGTTATCAGGAATGCTATAGAGAACAACTGCAGTTTCTTCATAATATGTGTTTATGCCAACGGGAAACACAAAGAGAAAGCGATAGAATTATTGTAGAAATGAGGACGAAACTGAAGGAGGTGGAAGAAGAAAAATGGAAAGCACAATGGAATTGTGAAACATAAAAGGAACGAAAAGGAAAATATAAACGGGAACTTGCAGAGGTGAAGGCGAAACTGAAAGAGGTAGAAGAAGAAAAAGAACGAATGGAAGAACGATTTAAGTGGTTGGAGGGGAGAATAAATGGCAACCGGGACTAAATATTGGCATGTATGTGTTTAGTGTATTTTTCATATTTCATGTATTTTTATTATGTTGGCCTGTTATGTTTGTGTTTGTGCTATAGTAATATTTTATTTACATTTTCCTACAATTAAACAACTTTTTCTTCACTCATTCCAAATTGTGGAACATAATTTTATTTGATATATATTGCAACATACACAAGTACAAACACGTATTACAAAAAATAATACCAAAATAAAAGACTAGGGGTATCCTTGATAGTTGGGTACATTCGACGAACTTGCACCAGGAGCCGGATTACCACCGCCATGCACACCACCTGAAGGACATTTACGACGGCCGTGTCTTGTTTGCGAGCATATGCCATATTTACGCGCATAAACGGTGTCACCAACATCCATTTGGTTCCGTATACGCGTTCTCTTTTGCACTTGCAGCTTGCGCAAATAGTCCTTGTTACATACCATCTTAAAAGGTTCCGACGGCCAATAATGCCCAGCACCTAATGTTTGCAACTTCCCACTATACGTGTCTACGTATGCAGCAACACTGTATTGCCTATCAATATAGTTTGTTGCCCCATATCCAACTTGTTGAAAGCACTTCAACGCATGTGCGCACGGCATTTGGTAGATGGTTCATTTCCCACATGAACATAACCTTATATTTTCATTCACTGTCTGTAGATTATTCCCACTGTGTCCGCGGATAGCGATCTTAACTTTAAAAACACCCCGTTCATGATCGTACTGAAGAAATGAATGCCACTGTGCTCGCCTCCTGGACCTTTCAAATCTTCTCATGGGTATTGGCATAAATTGAACACCCCTGTCCATCAATGCTGATGCAGCTGCATGCTTTTCAACAAACCTCTCCGCACTCTGTTTGAATGTCATGCAGACCATGGCAGTGACAGGCAGTCCACGGGCAGACTTCAACAAGCCGTTGAATGACTCCGACACGTTTGTAGTGAGGGCTCCCCATCGTCTTCCGCCATCAGCATGCAATGTCCACATGTGAAGCTCATGCCCCATCAACCAAGTATAGGCTCGTGGTTCTAACTGCCGGATCGCTTCCATGCGCCTCGTGAATTTGCACTGCTGGTACTCAGTTGCAGCCATCCACATTAAGTCATGCAATGCCTTGTCAGGATATTTCTTCTGGAAATTGGCCTTCACGTGACGCACACAGTAACGGTGGTATGCATATGGTTCTTGCCATTCAGGCAAGTGATGTACAGAACTTAAAATACCACCATGCCGATCAGATATTAGACAAATACCTGAACGCTGTTTGACAACGTGCTGCTTCAAGTGGTTCAAAAAAAAAACGTCCATGTCTCTTCACTTTCATTGGCACATATGGCAAAAGCTAGTGGAAATATTTGCTCGTTGGCATCTACTGCAACTGCAATCAAAAGCTTAATATCATACTTTCCATAGACATGAGTACCGTCTATGGAAATAACAGGACGACAATGCACAAAACCATCAATTGCTGGTTTAAATGACCAGAACACATAGTTGAAAATATATTCGGGTCTGTCCGGACTCCGCTCACGCCTCCATTCAACAACAGTCCCGGGGTTAAAGTGTTGTAGTGCGGCCATGTACCTGGGCAAATTTGAAAAAGACTTATCCCAGTCGCCATAAATAAGTTCAAAGGCACGTTTGCGACCGAGATATGCCTTTCTTTTGGTTATAGTACAACCATACTCCTAGTGGACGGCTGTAATACACTCTTTAATCTTGAACCTAATGGACACTTCCAAATATGGAATCAAGACAAGAGAAATCAAGTCTACATCCAAGTTGAAGTGATTCTCATTGTATGTGTCCATTTCACATCTGTGCTCGCTAATAAATTTACCCACTTTCCACAAACTTGATTTCTTCTTGGTGGCACGCAACATCCAGTGACAACCCATAAAGTCTCTACGGCATACAACCTTGTATTTCTCCGTAGGTGACCCACTTACCGTCATCTCACGGCACTCTCTTATACTGTAGATTTTTACAACCCTAATTAGGCGAGCTTTATTGGTGAAATACATGCCCTTTGTCAGAACAGCTGGTCTAGACTCTTCCCACATCTCTGACCAAAATTCATCATCATCCCTTGTGAGGGCATCCACGTTCGGCATGCTTGGCAAATTATCAAGGTAGGGAATATTCCGCTCATGAAATGGCATGTGAGACTCGTACACTCTTGGTCTAGCGGGAGGTGGAGGAACATGCTCCCTCGTCAACTCAGGTTCAACATTCACTTCCTCCTCATCATCACCCTCATCACGGAAGGGTGTGTCATCCTCAGACTCATCCGCATTGTTGTCATAATCACTATCATCTTCCTGACTCTGCGCATCTGCCAAATCACGAGTAAATACGTCGTCTATGGGCAACTGTGTGAGGTTAGGAGCTTCAAGAATCTCGTTTTCACTGCACAAAAATAATAAAATGATAATATACCCAACTAGATAAATACTTTAGCTATATCACTTTACTTACAAGTCGTACTGTCTTGACGTTTCATGATGGATATTTGCTTGTTGGTGATGACTCCCGGATGGGCCACTGTGGTCTAATACTCCAGAACTACACATATTCCAACTAGGGGCGGGGTCATAACTTGTAAAATTCGTATCCGGACGGTATCCCCTATGAAAAATATGAGTGTTAATACAAATCCAATTAAAACATAAAATAAACATCGCTAAAGCACCCACAGAATTGAAGTTTACCACTCGTCTTGTTGATTATATAAAGTTGAAAAATTATTTTGCGGCTGCTCATTCGCTGGTAGTGACAAGTTTAAATCAAGGCAAGCTCTTTCATCAGCAATCTGTCCGGCAAAAACTGCTCCAGAATAACCACCCGATGACTGGGGGTTATCCCTACTATGCATGCCCTCATTATTGAGAACGTCTTCCACCTTGACGTACATTTCCAATAATTTTATTACAATAAATTCCTTGTATTCATCCGGAATCCGCAAAAAATCTCTAAGAGTTTCATCATCCTCGATGTTAAACTCAGAATAATAAGCAAACCCCTGCGGAGTTACTGAATACGAAAATCTACCGGTTATTTTAAGGTTAACCGAACGCCACCTCTCATTCATTATTTTACGTAACAACGATACCAATTTATCGTACTCCATAGTAAGCGGCAATTTAACATGACATTGTGGAGGTGAGTTATACTTCACAGAGTTATTCTCCAACACAACCTCATCCCCCCAATATAGTGAAACCCTTATTTTTGTCACTTCAGACATTGTAAAAAAATGATTGATAAGAAGAAGAGAGAAGTATGAACGTAAGTTTGAAGATTGAATAAATTTTCATAAAATTGAAACGCCTTTAAATAAGGCAAGTCCGAATGTAAAACGCAGTACAATACTACGTTCTATGTATTGAATTATTGTTATGTCAGTTCATTATTGGTAGGGCCAAAAATCAAAGTAAAACGCAGTATAATAATACATTTAAGTAAAACGCAGTATTATACTGCATTTTACAAATTTAATTAGTAAAACGCAGTGTAGTACTGCGAATTACAAAAAAAAATTTAAAAGTAAAACGTAGTATGGTACTGCGTTTTACTTTAACGGCTAAATTTTCGTTAAAGTAGTTCGCAGTATAGTAATGCGTTTTACTCATTTATGTAACTTTTTTAAGTAATAGAAAAGTATTTTTTGTCCAAAAAATCATCAAAAAAGTTTCACTTTTCTTCTTCGTGACCCTCATCCAAGAACACCCATCAGCAGCCAAACATTGACCAGCCCACCCACCAGCGAGCCCACCTCCATTCCGCCGCTGCTGCCTTCACTACGCTCCACACGCAGCAGCGCTCTTCACCGCCAAACCAGCCGGACTTCATCTGCAGAAAACACACACGCATAAAACAAAAAAAAAAAAATTCAATTCTTCTTAGTTTGAATCTGTTTGTCCATTTCAAAATCAGAAACAATTTTTTTTTTTTAGTTTAGCTGCTCTTTAATTTTCCGCTTTCTTCTTTCTAATTTTGGATTCTACTTTTCCGAAATCTTCCTCTGTTTTGTTTCTTTGATATCCGAAAAATCAAAAAAACATACACAAAGAATAGATTCTGGAATTTCTTCCTCATTTTTCAATTTTGCTGTTCAAACATGGGAATCGACTGAGTTCGGAGTCCATCAACTTTTCCTGCGTCGTTCGAGTCGCTGAAGGTTCGGAGTTTCGGGCCTGTTTTTCGGTCGGGTTTGTCCGTGCTTAGCTTCCTTGACCTTCACTGGGATTGACTGGTTCTGCTGTTAATAGGGATGGCAATGGGTGGTGCGGGTGCGGTGCGAGTGCGAGGCGGTGAGGGTTCCAGCTTATGCGGGGTGGGTTGAATTTTTTTTTTGTTAAACTCAACGAGGTTGCGGGGCGGTTGCGGGTTTTAGAAAAATTTGAGCAATCCATAGAATCTGGTTATATAATTCTTCCGCTAAGCCTCTAATCATTCAGGAATCCTTATGCCTTTATGGCTTTGCCACATTATAACCAATATTAATTTCCTCATCTTAAATTAATATATTATAAAAAAATTGCTATATTATAAAAAAATTGCCAAACCAGTTTAAGTATTTGGCTCGTCATTCTACAAAACCAATTAACTTAGTTGGTTTCACATCCTAAGAAGATTCAAAATGATCAGTAGGGTACTAGGGTAATAACAAAATTTTTACCCCTTTAATTTTCTGAGTTTGCTTCCATTCTAATAATGCTTTTGATTCTTGATTTTAATATCCCTAAAATAAAGAAAATAACTAGTTTGGTTAAACAAGTTAACAGAAAAATGTTTGGGGAAAAGGGGAAAATGTTTACAATGAGCAACAATTTTTTTTTTTCTAATTAACGAATTTAGTACATGATCAAATAAATATCTTGCATTTATTTTTATTAAACTGAAAATTTTATTCAAAATCTCAAAAGAAAAAAACTTATGCGGAGCGGGTGGACGCGGATGTTGGTGTGGGGCGGGCGAATACGGGTGAAAATACTATGCGGGGCGGGTTGAAATCCTTGCGGGTTTACGCGGGTTTGCCCCGCAACCGCACCGTTTGTCATCCCTAGCTGTTATTTTCCTGCAATTAGGTATGTGATATTTTACTTGTGACTGTTATCGAAAATATAGATGAAGATTTGAAGTGTTCCTGCTGTATCTATGCCTAAATTTTCTGTACTCATTGTGTTTGATCTCCAAATCTGTCAATACTTGATCTCGTGTTAAGAATTGAGATTAATTATCTATTTAGTTTGAAAGTTTGATTTGAAATTGTTTCCTACCCGTGCTCGATTACTACCTGAACAACGAATAGATTTCAAGCTTATTGAGGTTTACAATTGCTTAAATTGATGCATAGGATTGTGGTGATAGCATGTTAAGGCACAAATGTTAAATAACTACTTGTTGAGGTAAATTTGCATATCAGTCTACCACCGATTCCCTTTAATTGGAGGAGAAGATTTTATATGGCAGTAATATCTATATTTTAAATGATATAAAAAATATATAATTTATTGCATATAAATTACACACTTTCTTCTAACTGACTCAGTACTATTCTTTGATTAAGAGAAGGGAGAGGAAGACAATTTATTGATGGTTTCAAATAAGTGGAAAGGGGTCGTGGTTTGACAAACTTTGAAAAGGGAAGTATTAGCCAAGATTAGGAAATGGATCTGGGACGTGGAGTGAGAAGTTAAAAGAAATAGAATTGAGACTTGAGTGCTACATATTGACTATTTTATTTTATTGTTTAATCGTTAGGAGCATGTTTTAGGCCAACCACATCCAGGTAGGCGAACCTTTAGGCGCGTTTTGAATTTATTGTTGCGATTATGTACACGTTCGCGTGACATGATTGTAGTTTTTCTATAATGAATATTCGTATCTTGTTTTAGGTGCGACTTAATCTAATATCGTGATTGTGTACACGTTCACGTGACATAATTACGATCCTAAAAACAAAATTGAGGTATGCGTTCGCGCAACTTTGGCCAAACTTTCTTAATATTAATAAAGCGTGATTAATTGTGGACACGTTCGCGTGACATGATTTTTGACGCGCTGAACAAATGGGTACACGTGCGCGTGACCTGTTTCAAGATAATTTCTCAATTAAAAGAGGCAAATGCACATAGGTTCTAAAATAAGTAATTAGACAATTAATAAGCCAAGTATGATCAAAGCAACCATGCCAGAACCACGGAACTCGGGAATGCTTAACACCTTCTCCCGGGTTAACAAAATTTCTTACCCGGATTTCTATGTTCGCAAACCGTAAATAGAGTCAAATTTCCTCAATTCGGAATTTTAAATCGGTGACTTGGGATACCATAAATTATCCCAAGTTGCGACTCTGAATCTTAAATATAAATAATCCTGTTTCGTTTGTCACTTCAATTGGAAAAACTCCCTTATACTTCCTTCGGGGATAATAAAAAAGAGGTGTGACAATATTATGAAATGATACATAACAACCATCCAAAAAAGCTATTAGAAAAAACCTTTTTATGTACTTTAAGAACATTGTAATGTCTCAGAACCTTTTCATTCTATTTGATACATGCATTTTCTTCCTTGAAATTACATGCTAATATGTTCAATGCACTACACCAAAAATCAAAGAATTTAGTATTAACAGACGTTGTAATATATTGCTGACCAGAGCTTAAATTGTATACCTTTCTTCTGCATCAAACTTGTAACATACTCCGTAAGAACTAGTGAAAATAGCACGGGCTAATTAGTTTTTAGTAATCGAAAATTAGTCAATATTTACAAAGTATTTGAATGCTGAAATAGGAAAAGTTCCAGCATAATATGCGGGATTATAGAGCTCTTGCGTATAAACTTCCAACATATTGTGTTGGAATTCCAACACACGGAAAGTTCCAACATAAGGTTGGCATGTGGGTCGGACCCGGGCCTAAGTGGGATTTGTGGGCCGGGTCCCAGTTTAAACGGGCTTCGCAGGCCCGAGCTTTGCAGGTTTTTTGTAGGAACAGGCCCGGAATCGCGCCCACGAACTAATGGACCCGGGCTAAGTGGGTCGGTCCGGGCCTAGGTGGGCCCAACGGATACTTTCTATTTTTTTTAAATTTTGTAGAAGTTAGAGAAAAAAAATGGTAATAAAAATATCAAAGGCAATTCCTTATAAATTATATTATAGAATTGTGACCTAAATTTTTTAATTCAAATTTAAAGGCAAAAATATTGTAAAGAGATATTCAAAGCAATGAGTTATAATTTTATTATAGCATTAAAAAAATATGGCAATATCTTTCTTAGTCTTCCTCCCCCCTATGGAATGAGCACAAATGCACAACAAGGTGCTAATACCACCATTGAGAAGAAAAAGAAACTAATCAAGATGTGCGAAAATACAAGTTACATATTAATTTTTGTTCATACAAGTTACACGGTATCTCTTACAAATTTCATAAATCCTTCAAGGTCCGAAGGAATTTCTGTTGAGGGTATAGCAATATGTGTTTAGTCAAACTTTCCTTTCCCCCCCTCCCAACCCCACCTGCAACATATTTAAGAGCTAACTCTTTGTCACAAGTTTTACACTTAGCCTATTTTTTCTCTTAGTTGAGTAAAAAATGGTCAAACAACAGATGATTCAGTCCGTTTAAAAGGTTGTCTAGAAAAAATAAGGGCAGTAACAGGAGAGTCTGACGGGGCATCATTTGGATTATTATTAGTTGGGTTAACTTCAGGAGCAGGACTAGTGGGTGTATCGTCATCCGGTTGCGTTTCATCAAAACCTATTTCTTCATCATCATTTTCATCAATAGTTGGATTACCATAAAGAGCATTGATATATTCATGGTTTAATTGTTCACCAGGTGCAATATTATGACAAAATTGACTCTCGATAAATTGTAATAAACTATTATTGCTATCAAGAATAGCAGGTAAGGCACGGGTAACATATTTGGGTCGGGGAGCCGGGGGAAGTGGAGGAGGAACAGATTGACCACTAAATTCACCACTCTTGAATTTTTCCTTATTTTTACTAAGTATTTTTTTTAAGGAATAAGCCATCTTAATTAATCAAGCAATATAAATTAAATAAAACAAACAAGACTATAATATTAAAACTTAAGAGTTGGAACGAGTTTACCGAATTGACAAACAACTTGTTGAAAATTAATTGTCGTTGAAGACTTGAAGACTTCAATTCACCAATTTCACAATTTTTCACATATTGTAACAATAAAGTAAGCAATTATAGAAGAAAATTAGAGAGAGATTGATGATTTTGTGAGAAAAATAAAAGAATAATAAGGTATTTATAGTTAAAAATTGGAAAACGTGTAATTATAAAAAGTTTGGGGTTAAAACAAAGTTGGAGGGTTAAATGACTATTTTGTAAATAGCCAACAACTATTTTTGAAGAGGAAACAACTAGATTTTAAATGCCTAAACGGGCAGATTTTTTTTTTTTTATAAAAATTATGGCCGTTGGGACCGTTTAGGCCCGCTAGGACCGGTCCGATCCGGTCCCGGTCTCAAATGGTCCGGTCTCGCGGGCCTCAAACTAAGGACTGACCCACTTGCCAGGCCCACCTCCCCCGGTCCCGGTCTTAAGCGGTTCAGCCCGTTTAGGCCCACTACCCACATGGGCCACGATCCTGAGCCAGTCCCGGTCCTGGACTGGCCCACTTGCCATTCCAGCATAATATGCTGGATTATGGAACTCCTGCATATAAACTTTCTGTGTATTATGCTTGAATTTCAACACATTCCGCGAGAAGCTCATATGTAAAAAAATTTGAATTTCGGTATATTATGCTGGAATATTTCCGGATTTTAAGGGTGTTTTTGTTCATATTTTCTCTTTACATGAAAAAATAGTTAAAATTTCAATTACTTTTGAAAGTGGAGCTATTTTCAATTACCAATTGTAAATCTAGCTATTTTTTATTTTTACCCTAAGAACTCAAGATTCATGGCTTCTTGAAATTGTTGATTTGAGGCTGCTATCCAAAAGTAGCAATTCGTCTTCATAACCAGCAAGTGAAATCAGCACATCCATAGGACATAATTAATGCTTCCAACAGTCATTGGCCAAAGGACTAATCACATTAGCCATTCCAGATTTACAATCATTAGTTATTTCGGTTTTCTATTACTGGTTTTAACTATCCTCAATTCTATTTACTGGTCCCAATAACATAATTTGAAAATCCCACTTGATAGCCCACTCTTGCCTACTCTTCCACTTTCATTGTGCATTTCATAACTTTCTTCACGTAGAGTATTATACATGTTAGATTGTCGAACGTGTACAAAGTACATAATTATCTTGATCTATTATTTTAATGTGTGACTACTAGTATCAAGTAAAATGACTACAAAATTGTGGGAATTAGCTCAATGATTAAAAACCTCTGTCCCCTCTTCTCATTATTACTATATATTTCTCAAAAAAGAATGACACAACTAGTACTTTTAGGGGTCGTTTGGTATGAGGTATAAGAATGTATAAGGGTGGTATAAAAATTTAATACTACCTTAATATTCTGTTTGGATAGCAAATCAGGTATAAGTTATCCCAGTATTAATTTTAAAACCGGGATAACATATACCTTATAGAAGGTGGGGTAATTAGCACCGGTATAACTTATACCTTCTTTTTAGAAATTATGCAATTGTCATTCTTAATACAACATACCAAACAATAATCCCAGCATAACTTATCCCAATATAACTTATACCGCCCTAAATTTAAAGGGTCAAATACTTACATAAAGCAAACCAATATAGTCTGCCAACACTTTTCATATTGGCTTCATTATGATTAATTGTCTCGTGTTGAATAAATTTGTTTTTGTTTTCGACATACTCTCAATGGAGGAAGAATTTATATCAACAAGTAAAGAAAAAAAAAGGAAATTATTTGATACCTACTGCCGATATTAATTCAAATAGTGTTCGATGTATTGGAAGAAGGATAGTTATACTAGTTCGGCATACTTAAAAGATGTCTCAATACAATATTCTCACAACGTTGAAATTTTCAATGAATTATCGTTTATTGATTTTTATCTTTTAATTAAAAAATCTATCCTATCAACATATACATAAATACATACCAAGGAAGAAGAGTGGTATCATGCTTTTTGATAACGTTAATAATAATAAGCCAAATAGTGTCATTCTTACATAAAAAAGAAGTCCGTCCTTAATCAGAAATGACATAAATCTCAATAACAGACATATAGATAAAAGATTTGCACAATCTTATTTTTTTTATTTACAACAATTAACATTCAAATATTTTGTAACAGTAGTATACAAGTCAACATGCACAAATTTTGATTATGCCATTGAATACTTATATACTAAGTAACTTTATTTACCAAACAAAGTTTACGTAATTGTTATTTCTACTGAATTTCAAATCTTGAGCTCTAATAGTCTACAATTAGTTTTATCACCACTAAATCATACTTTTGGATCATAACTTCGCATTAGCATTAACAATAGTAATTAGAAGAGTGTCTTTCTTACCTAAAAAGGAAGTTCGTCCTTAATTAAAAAAAAGAGGTAATATTGATGTCTAAATATTAATCCGAATTGATATGAATCTTAATAACGGTCAGATACATTAGAAATTTATGCAATCACGATTTTTCTCGTTCACAACGGTTCAAATTTAAAATTTTTTGTATTATGATATACAAGTCAGCTTACACACATTTTAACTGTTTCACTGCATACTTGCATGCTAAGTAACTATATAATAAGGCGAGGTTACATAATTTTTTATCTCTACTAAAATTCGAACCTTAGTCTCCATCGGTCTTTATTTCATTTTATTAACCATTAAACCATACTCTTAAACTATTTTCAAATAATTTAATGCTAAAATTCTACAATTTATAATATTTATGTCCAAAAATTCACATAAAAAAATAAAATTGTTGTCATTGTTGACTCTTGTCCGCCTACCTTGTCACTTTATTTGGACAGAGTCATTATCATCATCCCCTTACTATTTATAGAACATCAATTCCAAAACCAGTAAAAATCAAATTCAAGAAAACACCATTCTTTTCTCCAAGTCCAACAAATTTCTCCCATCACCCACAAACCCCTTCTACTTCTTCTTCCCCCCCCCCCCCCACCAACACCCTTTACTGTTACAACAATGGCTGCAGTTCCCATTGAGGAAAGTGTGGAGATAGCAAGAAAGTGTTGGATCAAATTCAAGAAAGAGTCAATTGTTGCACTTTACACTCCATTTATTGTTTGTTTAGCTTCTGGGACTCTACAGCTTGAAACTTTCCAGCATTACATAGCTCAAGATTCTTACTTCCTCAAAGCCTTTGCTCAAGCGTCAGTTTCTTTACTTTACTTCCATTTTTAGAAAAAAAAAAATTTACTCCTATTTTGTTTTATCATTTTTAGTGCTTAAGTTGCAATTCTTCTTGAATCAAAAGGGTGTAAAGATATATACATTTCTCGGAGTGGTAGTTTTCTTGTTCTTCTTTTTACCCTTAATCTTTGAGTAATGTTTCAAGAAATGGTATATTGATTATGTAATTTTTGTTGTTTATTTTGTTTGATGCTAATTTAAGACATAGTAATAGAGTGGAACGAAATAATTTAGTATCAGAATGAAATGGACTTAATAAGAGGGGGATTAATTTAGAGGATTTAATTTGGGTTTGAGATATAACTAATTGATGTGTTTAATGAATATACAAGAAATAATTAATTTATGTTATCCGATTCTTTTTTTTAGGAGTGTGGTATGGTTACTTATGGGGGAAGATTATTGGTTAGTGGAAGGTTTTCTACTATTGATACTACTTGTATACGGGTGTTTTTTGCCATTTATTAATAAAGTTATATTACTTTATCAAAAAAAAAAAAATTATTGGTTTGTGGGGTCTCTCTTAGAAAATCTTGGAAATCTATCATTGGAAAAAGTGTCTTTATCTTTTTTTGTCACAAGATGATGCAGGATTTTTGGGGTCTAGTTGGTTTTGATACTCAGTTTTGGTACTGATAAATGTAGGAGTGAGGACAAATGAATGAGATTTTTGGTAGGGAATAAGTTTGTTTTTACCATGAGTTTTGGTAGTTACATGTGTATTAGTTGTTTTATACATTTACTCCAAAATGAAAGTATCTTGCAGGTATGAAGCTGCAGAAGAGTGTACTGACGATGATGATGCAAAGGTCGGCATTAATGAATTGCGGAAGAATGTCATCGACGAACTAAAAATGCATGATACGGTTATTCAAGTGAGATACAATTAAAACTTTTCTTTTTCTCTTTTTCACCTTTCATTCTAGTTTCTCATCACACTTGTTTGTAATTGGGACTACTGTGCATTGGTTGCCTGCTGCTTATTTTAACATATTAGGGCGACTTTTAGTTTCTATAGGTATTTTCGTTAGAGTTATAATTATTGAATGTATATAACTCTCTGGTGGATTTTTGAAAAAATAGTTGACTCTGTATAACAGGTGGTTTTCCGATGATTCTCATCTTTGATCAAAATAATTGTAATACTGTTTTTCTTGTGGGAGTATACTGGTGCAGCAAACTTGTGATCTTTATAGGACTTGGAACTGAGTCGTTGAACTAAAACATCTGTCTGAATTACCCTCACAAAGGAATGTGGAAGCCTTTTTAGAGTTTAATCAAGTCTATCCAATTTGATGATGGAACAAAAAGGAAAGAAGGTATTTAAAACATGGGCTTTTGCTGAAATAGCTAGATGTAGACAAAGTGGACCTTCGCCCTGATTTTAATCTAGAAAATGCGTATTGGCAAAGGAATGCCATTGAAGTGAGTGTATTCTTAACTATATATCAATAGACTATCAGGATTATGCCAGTGAGAAGTTTCATGTAAATATATTTTTAGATTTCAGCCTATAATGTTCCTAACATAAGTTAATATCAGCAGTTTTGATCTTGTTGTGTTACAAATTTCTGTTGATGCGTCCCGTCTCTTCTGGCTCTAGCTTTGATACCATGTTGAGAAAAATAAACTTTGGACCTAACTCAAAATTCTCATGTTGAGTTACCCAATGTTGAGGCTCCATTTTATGTAGTCTAGCTCAAATGTCTAGGTCTATGCGTGCAAGGAGTTGTTAGAGTTCCACATTGGTTGTGGGGGATGCTTCTCTTGTATCGCTATGTTCAGTCTTAAGTCTATAGGTTCCAAAAGACAAGGTTAAACGAGGTCAAGAATGGGTAGAGGACTGAATTATAATGAGTAGACAAACCAGTGTGGTTTTCCTGTGGGGATATTTGAAAGATTGAATTGGTAGAAGATCTGCCCCCTCCTTTTTGGGATGGCAATGTAGTGAAGGCGAGGAAGATGCTAAATGAATGGACCAACTTCTCAAAAAAACATGCTATCGTTATGCAAATATCTTCACTGTGTTCCATTCTGTAAAGCCTCTGGATACTTCATAATTCTACTCCAACACATTTTCTGCTACGATTTAGACAACAGGATCAAGTCCGTGCTGAATCTTCAGTTGATTCATCTCTGTGGACTCTCAATAGCTAACATCTTGTGCTGCAATTTTGATTATATACGTGCTGTTTACTCTTTCCGTCTATAGCACATCTGAAGGGCTACTCATCTAGTTATACTTTGATTTCCCATTTAAGGAGATAGTTGTCATCTGCAACTACTGTGATGATTGTTATCTTATGATATTACAACTCAAGTGCTATATGCCTATATATCAAAGTATTTCCAAGTTATCTTTATATTTCCCGTAATCTCTCATGAGCAAATAAATCATGTCATAAATCACTATTAGGAGTGGGGCTTTGATCCGGCCAAGCAGTCTACGGCCAACCCTGCAACAGTCAAGTACACAGATTTCTTATTGGCTACAGCCTCGGGAAAGATTGAAGGAGTAAAAGCTGCTAAACTTGCTACTCCATTTGAGAGAACTAAGTTGGCAGCTTATATCCTTGGCGCTATGATTCCTTGCATGAGGCTTTGTGCCTACCTTGGTAAAGAGATGCACGTGTTTCTTGAGAGCGAAGCAACTCATCCTTACAAGAAGTGGATCGACAGTTATGCTTCTGAAGGTTTCCAGGTTCGTGGCTTGTTTGTTCCTTGCTCATGAATTCAGCTTTTGTAAGATAAACACAATGTGATATACTCACTTACATTGTGAATTTAGGGACTGACTCTGCAAAATGAGGAATTGTTGGACAAACTAAGTGTCTCTTTGACAGGCGAGGAGCTTGACGTAATTGAGAAGCTTTATCAACAAGCAATGAAACTTGAATTGGGCTTCTTCTTAGCGCAGCCAATTGATCAGAAATCTGTCATCCCTCTGTCAAGAGAGCACAATCCTGTTGAACACCGGCTTGCGATATTTTTCAATTTTGATTTGACATGCGCGGTTGTTGATTCTTCAGCGATCTTGGCAGAAATTGCAATTATGTCGGCACCAAAATCTGGTGAAAATCAACCAGAGAATCAACTTGTCCAAATGTTGTCAGCAGATCTGAGAAGTACATGGGAACATCTCTCTAAGCAGTATACCGAAGAATATGAGCAATGCATAGAGACGATGTTGCTTACTGAGAAAGGTAAACACTTTATTCGTAATCTTTTGCTGTTGTTTGTCAGTGTAACTGAAATGAATTTAGATTTCTGAGAAATTTATTCCTTCTTCACAGCTGAAAATTTTGATTATGAAAGGCTTCATAAAGAGCTTGAGCAACTTTCAGATTTTGAGAAAAGAGCTAATTTGAGGGTGATTGAATCTGGAGTACTGAAAGGTCTGAATCTTGAAGACATAAAGCGAGCCGGGGAGCTATTGATTCTCCAAGATGGTTGTAACAACTTTTTCCAGAGCATAATACAAAATGAACAATTGAATGCAGACATTCATGTCCTCTCCTATTGTTGGTGCGGTGACCTTATGAGGTCTGCCTTCTCATCAGGTATTTCCTTGCTGATAAGAACTTTGAAAAATGGATTTAGTCGGAAAATATGGCCATTGATTATGTTTTGGTTTTACAAACTGAGTCTTTTGTTGAGATATCACCATTTATATGATGCGTACTCCTCTTTTGTCTTTCTGAAACTTGTTCTTTTCGTAACTTCTAATGTGCAGTGGGTCCCTCTTTCAGTTTTCAAATTAATGGTAGTAATACTTTTCCTGCCTTGTGTTGAACAGGAGGTTTGGATATTCTGAATGTGCATGCAAATGAGCTTATATTTGAAGAAAATCTATCCACTGGTGAGATTGTTAAGAAAGTTGAGTCCCCCATCGACAAAGTTCAAGCCTTCAGTAAAATCTTAAATAGCTGCAGCAATGACAAAAAGAATCTGACAGTTTACGTTGGGGATTCCGTGGGCGACTTGCTTTGCTTGCTGCAAGCAGATATTGGGATTGTGCTCAGTCCAAGCTCAAATCTGATGAAAGTGGGGAATCATTTTGGTGTTTCTTTTATTCCGTTGTTTCCTGGCATCGTTGAGAAACAGAAGATTTGTGCTGCGGGAAACTCATCTTGTTGGACGGAGCCCTCTAGCGTTCTCTATACCGTTTCTAGCTGGGCTGAGATTCATGCCTTCATATTGGGGTTGTAGAACCTTCTTTCAACTTGCAGATTCACCGCGTTAATTAGGACGTAGAGAAATTCATATATAGTAAAATCATACATATATCTTGGTGGCAAGTTTTATTGCAGTCCACAGATAAAAGTCTGTTCTTTCATTTTCCCCCTTTGTTTACAGGGTCATTTCTTCAGAAATGTAAATCTGATTCTTTTGGCTGGAGATTCTATGCAAGTACTGCACTGGTGAATATGGTCAACTGTAGAATGTTAAATGGAAATTATCCTTTTTTTTTTCCCAAGAATTTTATATTTTCTTGGTGAATGGTTCAACAATTACTCAAAGTGTTATATACATGATTGTTACAGATTCTTGCTGTTCAACTTTTAGCTTGAATTGCATGTGCAATAATGCAGCAGCTTTTAGCTTATTTTTGGTTCTGCAGCTATTGAAAGCAAGTACTATAGTATAAGACATTCTATATTCAGTCATCTGGTTATTGTCTTTCCAATTTTCATATGAGCTTAACTTCTATACACTAAAGGGCAGCCCGGTGCACTAAGCTCTCGCTATGCGCGGGGTCGGGGGAAGGGTCAGACCACAAGGGTCAATTGTATGCAGTCTTACCCTGCATTTTTGTAAGAAATTATTTCCACATCTCGAACCCGTGACCTCCTTGATCATATAACATTAACTTTACCAGTTACGCCAAGGCTTCCCTTCCATATACGAACAGTATAAAATGTTTTTTACCCAATCTGGTCGCCCAAAAATATTATTTGATTGTCTATAAAAAGTGGTAATAGAAACCTGGAAAGTAAGACATGTTACACGACAGGTTAAAGTAGAATGATCATGTAAATTTCAATACATTAAATCAGTTACATATATATTTTGCTGTCCAGATTTTATGGCGCTGAAAACTTTCTTCTCCCCTCGAATGTCATTGCTGCTATCTCTCTTTTCTCTTTGTCTGTCTATAAAGTTTATGCAACAAAATTGCCATGGAATTGTAGTAAGTCAAGTTACATCTTCCATAGGTTGAGTCCGGAACCTAAATATTATTTTTTTATTCAAATTACCTTAATAGGTGTTTAAAAAAAAATACATTTCTATATATCACGTGCAAATAAAAGACGCTATATATTAACGGTAACGTCTGCCGTTAAGGTATAACGTCTTGTATTCATACGGTATACATATAACGCAAAAAAAAAACGCTATACCTTGAATATGGACCCACCAATAAGTGAACTGACAAACACAATAATTTAAATGTGTATAGCATATATTTAAAGAACGCTATACGACAAAAAATTTCCATATCCCGGGCTAGCCATTTCCTATGTAAAGTGGTTAGGATTTTAAGAAAATTTGTTCACATAAAATTCTAACTCCCGTTCAATTTTTTCTTGTTGTTAAATTCTGAAGCATTCTTTTTCGTAATGTCTAAAGAGCATAGAATAAGAGTTTCATTATATTGGGGGAGGGGTGATATTGTGATGGAGAATAACTCTGTTCGGTATAGTTTATCTCCACAGGGTCATGTTAAATTACCACTTACAATACAGTACGATAAATTGATATCGTTGTTATGCAAAAAAATGGGTGTGAGGAAGCGTTCAGTGATACTTAAAGTAACCGGAAGATATCCGTATTCCGTCACTCCGCAAGGGGTTGCTTTTTACTCGGAGTTAAACATCTACGATGATGAAACTTTGAGAGATTTTCTGAGGACTCCGGATGAATACCGGGAATATCTTGTAATAAATATGTTGGATATGTACGTCAAGGCCGAAGACGTTCCAAACAATGAGGTTGCCGGACAGGTTCCGGATAACCCCCAGTCATCGGGTGGCTATTCTGGAGGAGTTTTTGCCTGACAGGTTCTGGATGAAAGAGTTTTTCTTGATTTAAACTTAACCCCGTCTGCTTTGCATAATTCACAAGACGAGTGGTAAGCTTCAATTTTCCTTTGTGTTACGATGTACATTTTTGTTGTATTGAATTTGTATTAACACTCATATATTTAACAGGGGGTACATGCCGGATATGAATTTGCAAATTTTGAACGCAAGCATAGTTTTGGTGTGTTGGATCATGGCGGTCCATCCGGGAGCCATCACCTAAATGAAAATGTCCATCATGGAATTTCATCACATTACGACTTGTAAGTGAAGTGATACGGCTATATGAAAAGTATTTATTAAATTCAGCATCTTATTATTTTATTGATTGTGCAGTGAAAACGAGCAAGTTGAACCAAATGTACTCACTCAATTGCCCGAAGACGACGTATTAAATCGGGATCTGGCAGATGCACAAAGTGAGGAAGAGAACAGTGATTATGACAACAATGCTGATGAATCTGGAGACGGGACACCCTTTCTTCGTGAGGATGGTGATGATGAGGATGAGAAAGGAAGGACCTGATTTGACGAGAGAGTATGCCCCATGTCACACCTCCTTTTTCCGACCCCGCGAAGGGCGAAGGAGTTTTTTCCAATTAAAGGACAGTCGAAACGGAATTTGTTTATTTATTTCAGAGTCGCCACTTGGGAGATTTAGGGTGTCCCAAGTCACCAGTTTAATCCCGAATCGAGGAAAAGAATGACTCCATATTACAGTCCGCGAACCAGAAATCCGGATAAGGAATTCTGTTAACCCGGGAGAAGGTGTTAGGCATTCCCGAGTTCCGTGGTTCTAGCACGGTCGCTCAATTGTCATATTTGGCTTATTTATCTGATTTTAATACAATTATGAACCGATGTGCCAATTTTAACTCTTTACCACTTTATTATTATTATTATTATTTTTAAAAAAAATTGTGAACATCGTTTAAAACATGTCTTTGGATTACGTCACATGAAATGCACCCGCAATCCGGAACACATTTTTATTCAATGTTTTAGGATTTAGATTTGGGTCGCATGAAATGCGCATCCGAGTTTAAGAAGGTAAAATTAATTAAATCACGCCTAAAGAGTCTAGCGTATCATTATTTTGGGTAGGGCCGTGAAATTTGCTAAAACGGCTCCTCCCTAATTCTAAGCGATTAAATGTACATTTATTGAGGGCCCCGCAATCTATACATTTCATTAAGCGAGGCTCATCTCATTTATTTGGACAAATCTTAAAACGACTACATTTTTCTATAAAAATGAGTCTCTAAAATAAAGAAAGAAAATCCTAATTTATTACTAGCTTTTATTATTTTAAGAAGACATGACATGCTAATTGCTTGATTAATACAAATATTGATGAAAAAGGAATTTCACTCTTAATTTCGAAATTATAAATAAAATAAAAATTCAACAACTAATATTCAAAATAAACAAATATAGCTAGATTAAAACTCAGCATTGTTATTTTTTTTAAAAAAAAAATTATTGAGATTAATTATTCACAATCATTTGAAACTAGATTTAACCATAATTACTAAAGTTTATTAGAAAGTTTATTAGACTTAAACGTTCTCTTAATCTTGCTTAAGCTCAAGTCATGCCTTAATGCCTAATTTACGATGTTTAATTTAAATTCGTGTCTTAGCTAAATTTAGCTACTTGTTCATGATCAACCTATAATCTTGAAGCCTTCATAACTAGTGAATTAACCTATTTTGCCGAACTGATTTATTACAGACTAACTTATGATATTATTTTCTTATTCCAGTTATTATTTAGTAATTCATGAAATAGCTTAAATACAATCAACAAAAGGAACAAAGAAATAAAAACGAAATTAAAACTTCAAATTTTCATTCTTCATATGTATTCACGCTTCATATTTCGGATTACAATAAACAGCTTTTCAGTTGTGTACCTGATATTGGAAGCAAAAGAAAATGAATATGAGAATCAGCAACAGCAGTAAAATCAGTACAACACAGCAACAATAGCCCAGCAACAGTAACAACCCAGTAACAGACCGGTGGAGTAGTAATCCAAAAAAAAAAAAAAAAAAAACTTCCAGCTTTTATGAAACAACAATTAATTCTGATTTCAAACAACAAAAGAAAACAGAATATTTTTTTTTAGTTTTTTTTTATATTTGAAAGCTTAAATATTTTTTCGGAATTTTCTATCTCTTAAATGTTCAGCCCTTTTCTCTCTCTTATTTTCAGATTTGTTTCTCTCTCCCGTTTTTTTCCTGTCTGTGTATTTCTCCTCCCTCTCATTTTTCAGACCTCTCTATATATAATCCCCACCCTTTAATCAATTAAAATCAATCCCTTTCTCTACCAAACACATTATCTTCCCACTCATCCCCATTACATTAAATAAATATATCACACCACCCCATTATATTTTGTCCCCCATGCTTCAAATAAAATAATGCAAGATTCCCTTTAAATTAAATCTTGTCCCCCTTTATATTAAATAATCATATCACAACCCACCCCATTTCATTTTGTCCCCCATGCTTCAAATAAACAATTACAAAATGTACAATTCCTAAATTACCCCTTCCGACCTTACTGAAATTACCAAACTACCCCTGAACGTATTACAAATTTACCAAACTACCCATCAGCTATAACACATCAATTAATCAAACTTAACCAAAATATAGACAATATGATCAATTTCTAACAATGTTCAAACAACAATATGAACACGGATGAACATCATAACAACAATATCACATGAACATAATTTTAACAACATTTCAACAACAAATCACATGAACATAAATTGAACAACCAAGAACAACCAAAATTTGATTGAACAATATTTTTGGCAACAACAAACCTATTTTTCGGATTTAAACAACAACAACAATCAAACAAGTAATTTAGATTCTTAAATTCAATAATATTGAACTTAAAATCAACTCTAACAACATTATAACAAACAATTCTTATATTAAACTTTAAACAAGATTATGAGACCAATTCAAGAAATAATCACAAATGGTAAACAAGAAATCAAACTATACACATTTCGGATTCAAAATCAAACAAACATAATATGAACATGAATTAAATCTAAAAATAAAAACGACGGATTCAAATGACTAAAACCAACATACTTCCCTTATTGCAACTAAATTCTTTTAGGCAAATGACAAAACAAAACTAAGAAGAAACAATTATGAATTTAAACTTGAACTTTTAACAATACTAACAATTTCCGGAAAATACATCAAATACATGAAACAAATTGAAGAAACAATTAATTAAATTTCAATTTGAATCTAACAAATATTAAACTAACAAATATTCACTTAAACAACAATACAAACATGAGATAAACATGAAAAATAACTAATTAATCCTTCCTTTGAAATCTAAAATTTTTTATCTAACAAACAACATATGAACATGAACTAAAAATTAAGTCAAACGATAAACAAAACAAACATTTGTCGATTTTAGATTCGAAAATATCAACAAAAAAAAATGCGGACAATATAAAACTCAAAAATCCACTAACCGGATCGACATGAAATATGTATGGACTGACTCGACGAACCTCGGCCAAAGCTCGACCAAACGGCGACGAACACGAACCTACGAAACCAACCGAAGCTGCGCCGAAGCAGTAGCAACAGCTGTCGCGGCAGAAGTGCATGAACAAAGCAGCTGGGATTCACTTGTTTACGTGAAGGAGATGGAGTGAAGCAGAAGCAGCAACTCGGAGGAAAATGAAGCGAGGCAGAACAGGAGTAACCATGAGGTCGACGACGGGGAGCTGCCATGGCGGACAGCAGTAACTCGGAAGTGACGCAGAAACTGTACGTGCGTGTGGACTGCCGGACTAGTTTGGGTGGTGTCGAAACAGCGGCAGCTACCATGTGAGAACATCGAAGCTCAGCCATGGTTGGGCATGGCAAAAGCTCGAACGGGGACGATGAAGCTTGGTGAGGGAGGATGTGCTCGTGTGAAGGTGTTGACGCAGCTGTGTGTGCGTCGATGAGGAGCTTGGAGGTGGAGGATGATGAAGCTTGGTGAGGGAAGCAGCCATGGACCTTGGGTTTTTTGAGTGTTTTGGGGAAGATGAAGATGGAGGGGGCGGGTAGGCTAGTTTAGGTTTTTTAGGGTTTTCTTACTATTTTTTTTTTGTTTTTCTTTGTTTTATTTTTTGAAATGCAAGATAATAGGGTGTTGGGTTATGGACCGGGTTGACCCAGTTCGAAATGGACTGGGTCGTAGGGAAGATTGGGCCAATTTTTGGGCCTGTGGCTTGAAATTGAAGAAGAGGCCTAATTCCGACTTTCTTTATATTTTTGCTTTCTTTTCTTCATTTATTTCTCTAAAACTAAATTATAAAAATACTTAAACTATTATTAAGAATTAAATTAAGTTATAAAAGTGCAAATTAACTCTCAATAACAATTAACGCACAATTAAGTATTAATTAAGCATAAAATTGTATATTTGGACATTAAATGCTAAAAATGTAAACGATGCTTATTTTTGTAATTTTTTTAATTTTTGTAAAACAAATTTAATTACTAACAACTATAGTATTAAATCCTACATGCAAAATGCGACATATTTTTGTATTTTTTATTAATTTATCAAATAAACACGCACAGACAAATACAAATAATTATTCAAAATATCACAAAATATCACAAAATTGCACACCAAAGAAAAATCATTTTATTTTTGGATTTTTTGGGAGTAATTCTCATATAGGGCAAAAATCACGTGCTTACAGCTGCCCCTCTTTGCCCGGATACACGAAGGGTTTTCGTGCAAAGATAAAGTGAGCGATTTTTGCCCATCCGAGTACTCCGTATAAAGCATTTTTTTGAAAAAGATTTGACCGAACCTTTGCTTCAAAGGTTTCCTACATATCCTGGGTTAAACAGGAATCAGGTCAATGTAGTTCGGGAAGTTTTTGGTAGCTGGGACTACCGTGGGACTGCGATGTTACTGCTGTTGCATGCTGTTATCACTGCTTACCGATCTCCTTGTTACACCGTGCTTAAAAGAAAACAAGAAGCTAGGCTAGACTAAAATTTGTTCTTGTTGCCTTGCTTTCTTGTCGGCTTGTGTTTCCTCCGGTGCTTTTCTTCCGATGCTTTTCTTCCTTTTGACACATGGACTTGAGTTTATGCTGGGACCTCTTGTTGCAACCTTCTGCTTCCCGGTGCTGGGGATTTTATTGTTTACTGCTGGGGATTCCTGTTGTAACCTTCCGTCTTCTGGTGGGGTTACTGATTCCAAACTCTGTAATACAAGACTAAAAAGTTGCTTCAATGCAAAATTATGAAATGTATGCCCGCATTATACTGGTGGGCGACCTAGAGCTGAAAGTATTCCCGCATTTTACTGGTGGGCGACCTAGAACATGAATGTATTCCCGCATTTTACTGGTGGACGACCTAGAACTGAAATGTATTCCCACATTTTACTGGTGGGCGACCTAGAACTGAAATGTATTCCCGCATTTTACTGGTGGGCGACCTAGAACAGAAAGTATTCCCGCATTTTACTGGTGGGCGACCTAGAACTGAAATGTATTCCCGCATTATACTGGTGGGCGACCTAGAACTTAAAAGTATTCCCGCATTCTACTGGTGGGCGACCTAGAACTGAAATGTATTCCCGCATTTTACTGGTGGGCGACCTAGAACAGAAAGTATTCCCGCATTTTACTGGTGGGCGACCTAGAACTGAAATGTATTCCCGTATTTTACTGGTGGGCGACCTAGAACTGAAATGTATTCCCGCATTTTACTGGTGGGCGACCTAGAACTGAAATGTATTCCCGCATTTTACTGGTGGGCGACCTAGAA
Source organism: Nicotiana tabacum (assembly GCF_000715075.1). Taxonomy (NCBI): domain Eukaryota; kingdom Viridiplantae; phylum Streptophyta; class Magnoliopsida; order Solanales; family Solanaceae; genus Nicotiana; species Nicotiana tabacum. The sequence goes on from NC_134090.1 coordinate 146,853,218, forward strand.
CATAAAGTATTCCCGCATTTTACTGGTGGGCGACCTAGAACTGAAATGTATTCCCGCATTCTACTGGTGGGCGACCTAGAACTGAAATGTATTCCCGCATTTTACTGGTGGGCGACCTAGAACTGAAATGTATTCCCGCATTCTACTGGTGGGCGACCTAGAACTGAAATGTATTCCCGCATTTTACTGGTGGGCGACCTAGAACAGAAAGTATTCCCGCATTTTACTGGTGGGCGACCTAGAACTGAAATGTATTCCCGCATTCTACTGGTGGGCGACCTAGAACTAAAATGTATTCCCGCATTTTACTGGTGGGCGACCTAGAACTGAAATGTATTCCCGCATTTTACTGGTGGGCGACCTAGAACTGAAAGTAAAAGGACAGAAATGTATGCCTCTATTATATGGGCGGGCTCCCAACTTCAATGCTAACTTAGGAGGAAATGCGTCTCCTATGGGTAAACTAAACTAGGAGGAAATGCGTCTCCTATGGGTAAAAGTAAATTTAGGAGGAAATACGTCTCCTATGGGCAAACTAAACTTAGGAGGAAATGCGTCTCCTATGGGTAAACTAAACTTAGGAGGAAATGCGTCTCCTATGGGTAAAACTAAACTTAGCAGGAAATGCGTCTCCTGTGGGTAAAACTAAACTTAGGAGGAAATGCGTCTCCTGTGGGTAAAAGTAAATTTAGGAGGAAATGCGTCTCCTATGGGTAAACTAAACTTAGGAGGAAATGCGTCTCCTATGGGTAAACTAAACTTAGGAGGAAATGCGTCTCCTATGGGTAAAAGTAAATTTAGGAGGAAATGCGTCTCCTATGGGTAAACTAAACTTAGGAGGAAATGCGTCTCCTATGGGTAAACTAAACTTAGGAGGAAATGCGTCTCCTATGGGTAAACTAAACTTAGGAGGAAATGCGTCTCCTGTGGGTAAAAGTAAATTTAGGAGGAAATGCGTCTCCTATGGGTAAACTAAACTTAGGAGGAAATGCGTCTCCTATGGGTAAACTAAACTTAGGAGGAAATGCGTCTCCTATGGGTAAAAGTAAATTTAGGAGGAAATGCGTCTCCTATGGGTAAACTAAACTTAGGAGGAAATGCGTCTCCTATGGGTAAACTAAACTTAGGAGGAAATGCGTCTCCTATGGGTAAACTAAACTTAGGAGGAAATGCGTCTCCTATGGGTAAAACTAAACTTAGGAGGAAATGCGTCTCCTATGGGTGAAACTAACTTAGGAAGTGCGTCTCCTATTGGCAGAACTAGACTTAGGAAGTGCGTCTCCTATTGGCAAAGGCGTGGAATGTATTCCCTTGTTATACAGGTGGGCGCCTAAAATATGCAATGGACAGACAAGAAAAGTATTCCTTTCGTTATTCAGGTGGGCACCTGGCTTCAATAACAACTTTGAAAATAAAATCCTTTTCGAGGGCGGATGAACCCAAAATATCCTATTCGAGGGCGGATGAACCCAAAATATCCTATTCGAGGGCGGATGAACCCAAAATATCCTATTCGAGGGCGGATGAACCCAAAATACCCAAAATATCCTATTCGAGGGCGGATGAACCCACAATATCCTATTCGAGGGCGGATGAACCCAAAATATCCTATTCGAGGGCGGATGAACCCAAAATATCCTATTCGAGGGCGGATGAACCCAAAATATCCTATTCGAGGGCGGATGAACCCAAAATATCCTATTCGAGGGCGGATGAACCCAAAATATCTTATTCGAGGGCGGATGAACCCAAAATATCCTATTCGAGGGCGGATGAACCCAAAATATCCTATTCGAGGGCGGATGAACCCAAAATATCCTATTCGAGGGCGGATGAACCCAAAATATCCTATTCGAGGGCGGATGAACCCAAAATATCCTATTTCGAGGGCGGATGAACCCAAAATATCCTTAAGACTTGAAAATGTCTTACCTCGAATACTTGCTGGGGATAACACTGTTGGGGAATTATTTACTTACCTGTTGGGGGGTAAAATGTTATCAGCTGGGGATAACGCTGTCGAGGATAACACTGTTGGGGGATTCTGATTCTTTCAGAACTAGAGCTTCACTGAGCTCAAGTTTCATCCCTTTGCTGGGGAACAACTTCCTCCATAGAACTTATTATGTTGGGGGCAACACTGGTTCTAAGACCACTTCCCTTGAGACTGGCGTTATCTTTATTCTTTCCCGCATGGGTACCTGACTTCCAGAAAATTTTCTAAGCGGAAGGAAAATTTTCTGCCCCAGTTTGATAATATCCCTTGCGGCATGCATTTCTGGCATCAATGTCATTTCCTTTACCTGTTTCAAATCAAACAAAATTTGTTAGTTTAAAACATGGTGGTTGGTTGTGATACCCCTACTGGGATGGCTTTTCCCTTTCTCCTTCCTTGCTCTGCGTTCCACAGCTTGTTGGGGATGATATTATGTGCTGGGGATAATCCCTTCCTGCTGGGGATATCCGTCTTCTTTTGTGACATAACTCGGAAGCTGGCATTTCCCCGACCTTTTAGTCCTAGTATGAATTTCCCAAATCATGCTCATTGCTCTCATTGATTTGCCCACTGGCTTTGGCCTTGAGGTTTATAACTTTGGTTTTGGCAAGGATATCCCTTTTGACACTCGTCAATCCTTTTGTCAATTCCCTTTTGTTGGGGATATTTTCTTGACACTGGCCTTGCGCTTGTTCCTCGCTGACTACACCATTTGGATGCACTAGTCAGATCTCATTTTGTAAAATTGGGAAGCTGATGACATATTTTGAAGTCATGTCATACTTGTTCTGACCGGACAGACTCTATTGGGGAAAATTTTTTATGAAAGGAGAAAGATAAAAGATACAAAACAAAAGACAAAGGAAATGATGACTCTTTTACAAAAGAAACTATAAATAAAAACCTATCAAACGCAGATACCGACTCTAATGGCCATGACATGCGTATGTGGCCTATCCTCTACCGTTAATCATCTTTCAAGATCTTCAATTGGCGATTCCCCATTGGATTCTTAATCTTATTCGACTTGTAGTGCCCAAAGGGTTTTCACTATCAAGTCTCTCTCATTTTTTGTTCTTCTCTCAGCTTTCATCGCCTTATGGTGCCTGTGAAGGTTTTCACCGATATGACTCTCTCATTTGTATCACTTTCCAGCTGAGGATTTGGAGTGTTGCCGGTATGACTCTCTCTGCTGGAGATTAGAGTCCTTTCTGCTGTGGAACAGAATGTTATGTTCGCCGGTAAGACTCTCATTTGTCTGACTTGGCATCTTTTGAAGACTGGTCAGAAGGTCTTTCTTTGGACCGTAATGTGGGTTTTGGATATGGCTAGAAAAAAAAAGGGTATTAAAGGCTCAAAAATGCATTAATTCTGGGTTATTAGTTACAACTTTCGGAACTAGATTTATTTACCACAAACGCAACTTTTGCCCCAATTTCTTGCTTGGGGATATTTTACTTGATTGATTTATATTTTTTCAAAACTATGACCGAGCCGTGAAGAGCCTACGTATCCTCTTTGAGGAATCAGGTCAAACGTAGTTCCCAATTCCTCTTTTTTCATTTGACTTTCTTTTGTTTGTTTTTTTTTGTTTTCATGCCATGCTCGCGTTTTCTAGTCGTTTTTACTGATTCCGAACGAGGGGTATGAAAGAAAAATAAGTAAGGCTCAAAAAGGGGTAACGAAGGATAAAGTGTTTAGGTAGCAGAACAAAATGCCTTCGTCATTCCAGTCTTCAAAACATGCCAAATGCAAACAACACAACAAACAATAGATTTATAGTCTCTTCCGACGGTGCTGGGCTTGACAATTATGTTTAACATATGTTTGTTCATTTGTCACTTCTAAAGCACCGTTGGGCGACACTCTCATTCTCTTTTATTATGAACGACCCTCATGCCAATTTAGGCGAATCTTTATTTAACGGTTTTCTTTGTGTTTGCCCCAGTTCCACATGACTCGGGCTCCAAATAATCTCAAACCGTTCTTATTTCCTTTAAATGCTTTGATCACCTTCTCAGGGTTTTATGATTAACTTTTAAGACTAGGCCCAAACTGGGTGCGCATGTCATGTCCCTAGAATCGGCATTGAACAAAAATGATAAAAGGACTAAACGAAAAGATGACTGGAAATAATAAAAGACCGGATTTTGTATTAGACTACCGGTGAAATGGTTTAAATAACAAAACAAACAAAACAATCCAGAACAAAATCCTAAAACAAACTGGACAAGACAACATCCGACTTATAACCCTAATAATCCGAACAACAGAAATGACAACAAAATGAGCCACCACAAGCTTCTCTCTTGCTGACCAAGGAACAAAACGTCCTCCCCCTTTATCAAAATTGGCATTTTAGCCACTGAGCTTTGCATCAATACTACCGAGACCATTACCAGCTTCAATCTCATCAACCTCCATCGGCAAGTTCTCGAGGGGGTTCGAGTGCTCCATGTCACTGTTATTAATCACAACCCGCCCTTCTCGGATCATTTTCTCTACTTCCCTTCTCCAACTATGACAGCTCTCAATGTTGTGCCCTATGACATTGGAGTGGTAGGCGCATCGCGCTGCCGGATCAAAGCTCCTTGCAAGTGGATTTGGAGTACATGCGGGGAGTGGTTCAATCGAGCCAACATGCCTTAGCCTTTCAAACAGACTGGCATAAGATACCCCGATAGGGGTGAGAGCCTTTTCTCGTTTCAGCAACCTCTTCATTCTTGCATGTTGACAGGGCCGGAAACCTGATCCAGATGGCTTTTGGTAGGCTTGTATGGGTGGGTAAGCATTTCGTGGAGTCGGGTACCTGGGAAGTGAGGTATGGCTTTTGAGGTCACGGGGAAAGAAGTGGTGTTGGGGAGCGGAGAAACATTGAAGAGTGATGGAGCTACTCGGATAGCTGGGAAAGCTGCCATAAATGGGTTGGGATGGAGTGTATGGAGAATCTTCCATTATGGTGTTGGGTGCTTGGGAAATGACCGAGTTCAAGAGGCTTGGCGGTGGAGGGGTGGTGCTTTTCCCGTTATCCATGCCTGATACATGTCTGCCACATGCTGTCTCAGCATTTTCACTTCTTCTACCAACCTGTTGTTCTGTTCGACCAATTGTTGTCGGTCATCAGTACCGATCCACTCGGTTCTGCGGTTCTGAGCCATTGTCCTTTGATTTTGCTTTGCAGGGAGGAGTTACCACAACCAACCACTTTCTATATATGGACACATCAAAGGGAAGCCATCACGTTAGTGTTAGGGCATTGGACAGACAATCATGTATCAGAGATACAATGTACCTAAGCAGTTAGACAATTGTGCCCCCTGAAAATCTTCCACACTCTCTTTTATTTATTTATTATTATATTTTTTTTATATTTTTTTTATTTTGGTGGTGGTCTAATCTTATGGAGATTGCCTACGTATCATGACCCCGCATGAATCAGACCGAGCGTAGTTCGGACCAAATGAAAGGTAACAACAATAAGACACATTTTTTTTATCAATTTTCATAATAAAATAAACTGGGTTTCAAAGGTTGAAAGATGACCAACAAACTCAAAAATCAAACAACCCATATATTCTAGCCAAAAGATTTATAACCTCAAAACAAAAAGGCCAGCTTCCTTTCCCCGTTTGATAAATGCAACCAAACGGCTATTTTTGCAAATGTGCCCCTTCCAAATCTCACATGAATTTGAGGCCGGGGAGGATTTATTTATGACACTTTACACACTTGTCCATTCTTTTACGAAAATAACCTTTCGACAACTGACAGATACTCTAAGGTTATTTCGGCAAGAACGGTTCAAGACGCGGCCGAAGTTGGCTCGGGTTATTTTGACTAAAAAAAATCCAAACGGTATTCACCTGACCGCTGACTCTTTTTTTTTCTTTTCAAATTATACTGAAAACCTGATGTTGCAAACACGGCCCTTCAGCGCCTCGGGGACGAAGATTTATAGGGCTGTGTGGGTCAACTAGACCAAAATCCTAAACAGGACCCAAAAAAAGTGGCTGTTTATGCAAAGTCAGCCTTCCGGCGTCCCTCTCGGGAACATTCGGCTATTTTTGACAAAACAGCATCACCCGACTTATTTATGACTCTTTTTATCATTTTTCGAATTAGAAAAGTCAATATTGCAAACACGGCCTTTCAACGCCTCGGGGACGAAGATTTTTAAGGCTGTGTGGGTCAACTGGTCAAAATCTTAAAAATGACCCAAAGGTGGCTGTTTATGCAAAGTCAGCCTCCCGGCGTCCCTTTCGGGAACATTCGGCTATGTCTTCATAAAACAGCGTCACCCGACTTCTCTATGACAAAATTAAAATTTTGACATGTTTTTTTTTGTGGCTATTTTAGCAAAAGGGAAGGTTGGACACCACCCGACTTATTCATGACAAGATTAAAATTTTTGATTTTTGGCTATTTTAGCAAAAGGTGAAGTTGGACCCGATGAGGGTTGCCTACGTATCTCACATCCGGTGAGAATCAAACCCGCGTAGTTCGAGCCTCGCGAATAAGTAAATGAACTAATATATTTTTTTTTTAATTGGAACTGTGAAAGAACTGCTTCAAAAGAAGAAAGGAAGTATATATATATATTTTTTTTGATTGATTTCTTTTTGAAAGAAAGACTTGTAAAAATTCCTTTTCTTTTGATTTGAACTTTGAGAATTTCAAAAGTAAAAGGAAGTTTTTTTTTTTTTTTTTTGAATTTCCATTTGTTTTTTTTTTCTTATTCTAAAGAAAAAAAATATTTTTTGAATTTTACTTTTGATAAAAGAAATGCTTCTAAAAAATATTTTTTGAATTTTGAATTTTCTTTTCAATTTTGAAAAAAGTATAAAAATATTTTCGGATTTTTTTTTTTTTAAAACATTTTTATTATTTTTGTTTTATCAACAATGGAAAATAAAGATATTTATATTATTTTTTGCAAGACATATCTTTTTTGGAATTTTACTTTGAATTTTCTTGGCAAGACAAATACTCTTTGCAACAAATAAAGATATATATATTTTTTGGAAATAAAAAAACTTTTCAGATTTATATATATATTTGCGACAAATAATGAAAGACTTTTTTTTTATTTTATTTTTTGCATTTTCATAAGCAAATAAATAATAAAAAAAACATTTTGAAAATAAGACTCTTTTCATTTTCATTTTCATGGCAAGACAAACTATATATTTTTTCTATTTTTTTTTTTGAAAAACACAACAGAACAACGACTCTTTTTTTTCTTTTCTTAGCTTTTAATAAAACAAACTAATAAGACATTTTTTTCATTTTCTCAAAATTTCGGCAGAGTTTTGACAGTATTTGGGCATTTGTTTTCTTTTCAAAATAAACAATCAATTCCCTAACCGCTATTTCTTTTTTTTTTCAATTTCAAAATATTATTCCTGATATTCACAAGTCAGTCAACACACAAGTCCGAATCAAATTAATGCGCAAGTAGTAACAAGTAAGATGCATCAGGATGGTCATTTTCATTTTTGGTGCACCTGTCCTAGACAGACCCAACCTTTGTGTTGAGCCTCCAAAGTCAGATGCACGTGATGCAAACAAACGTTCCTACTAGGGATCCGGCATGTGGCTTTGTTATACTAGGTTCAGAACCTGGGTGTTTGTTCTAGACCTGGCTTACCCGAGCGGACAGCTCGAGCCGAGGGGGGTAGCGTACCGGGAATACAGAAGCTTCACCGGCTTAGCAACTTGTCCGAACCTCGTTCTAAATTGGGATTTGACACTATACAGAAAAGAAGTCGTACGAAGTACACCCTTCTTCATGATTTAGAAGACTCAGAGAGGAGATGGGTTTCGGCACAGTTTATACACAGTTCACGTAATATCAAAGCGGTAAAAGCAGCATTTAGCACATTAGGCTCAAACATGTAAAAATCAGATAAAACCAAATATAACAATTTATATGAGCTCGAATTTCTAACCCTGAACCACTGGTTCTGGGCTAGTCCCCAGTGGAGTCGCCAGAGCTGTCACACCTCCTTTTTCCGACCCCGCGAAGGGCGAAGGAGTTTTTTCCAATTAAAGGACAGTCGAAACGGGATTTGTTTATTTATTTCAGAGTCGCCACTTGGGAGATTTAGGGTGTCCCAAGTCACCAGTTTAATCCCGAATCGAGGAAAAGAATGACTCCATATTACAGTCCGCGAACCAGAAATCCGGATAAGGAATTCTGTTAACCCGGGAGAAGGTGTTAGGCATTCCCGAGTTCCGTGGTTCTAGCACGGTCGCTCAATTGTCATATTTGGCTTATTTATCTGATTTTAATACAATTATGAACCGATGTGCCAATTTTAACTCTTTACCACTTTATTATTATTATTATTATTTTTAAAAAAATTGTGAACATCGTTTAAAACATGTCTTTGGATTACGTCACATGAAATGCACCCGCAATCCGGAACACATTTTTATTCAATGTTTTAGGATTTAGATTTGGGTCGCATGAAATGCGCATCCGAGTTTAAGAAGGTAAAATTAATTAAATCACGCCTAAAGAGTCTAGCGTATCATTATTTTGGGTAGGGCCGTGAAATTTGCTAAAACGGCTCCTCCCTAATTCTAAGCGATTAAATGTACATTTATTGAGGGCCCCGCAATCTATACATTTCATTAAGCGAGGCTCATCTCATTTATTTGGACAAATCTTAAAACGACTACATTTTTCTATAAAAATGAGTCTCTAAAATAAAGAAAGAAAATCCTAATTTATTACTAGCTTTTATTATTTTAAGAAGACATGACATGCTAATTGCTTGATTAATACAAATATTGATGAAAAAGGAATTTCACTCTTAATTTCGAAATTATAAATAAAATAAAAATTCAACAACTAATATTCAAAATAAACAAATATAGCTAGATTAAAACTCAGCATTGTTATTTTTTTAAAAAAAATTATTGAGATTAATTATTCACAATCATTTGAAACTAGATTTAACCTGCCTTAATGCCTAATTTACGATGTTTAATTTAAATTCGTGTCTTAGCTAAATTTAGCTACTTGTTCATGATCAACCTATAATCTTGAAGCCTTCATAACTAGTGAATTAACCTATTTTGCCGAACTGATTTATTACAGACTAACTTATGATATTATTTTCTTATTCCAGTTATTATTTAGTAATTCATGAAATAGCTTAAATACAATCAACAAAAGGAACAAAGAAATAAAAACGAAATTAAAACTTCAAATTTTCATTCTTCATATGTATTCACGCTTCATATTTCGGATTACAATAAACAGCTTTTCAGTTGTGTACCTGATATTGGAAGCAAAAGAAAATGAATATGAGAATCAGCAACAGCAGTAAAATCAGTACAACACAGCAACAATAGCCCAGCAACAGTAACAACCCAGTAACAGACCGGTGGAGTAGTAATCCAAAAAAAAAAAAAAAAACTTCCAGCTTTTATGAAACAACAATTAATTCTGATTTCAAACAACAAAAGAAAACAGAATATTTTTTTTTAGTTTTTTTTTTATATTTGAAAGCTTAAATATTTTTTCGGAATTTTCTATCTCTTAAATGTTCAGCCCTTTTCTCTCTCTTATTTTCAGATTTGTTTCTCTCTCCCGTTTTTTTCCTGTCTGTGTATTTCTCCTCCCTCTCATTTTTCAGACCTCTCTATATATAATCCCCACCCTTTAATCAATTAAAATCAATCCCTTTCTCTACCAAACACATTATCTTCCCACTCATCCCCATTACATTAAATAAATATATCACACCACCCCATTATATTTTGTCCCCCATGCTTCAAATAAAATAATGCAAGATTCCCTTTAAATTAAATCTTGTCCCCCCTTTATATTAAATAATCATATCACAACCCACCCCATTTCATTTTGTCCCCCATGCTTCAAATAAACAATTACAAAATGTACAATTCCTAAATTACCCCTTCCGACCTTACTGAAATTACCAAACTACCCCTGAACGTATTACAAATTTACCAAACTACCCATCAGCTATAACACATCAATTAATCAAACTTAACCAAAATATAGACAATATGATCAATTTCTAACAATGTTCAAACAACAATATGAACACGGATGAACATCATAACAACAATATCACATGAACATAATTTTAACAACATTTCAACAACAAATCACATGAACATAAATTGAACAACCAAGAACAACCAAAATTTGATTGAACAATATTTTTGGCAACAACAAACCTATTTTTCGGATTTAAACAACAACAACAATCAAACAAGTAATTTAGATTCTTAAATTCAATAATATTGAACTTAAAATCAACTCTAACAACATTATAACAAACAATTCTTATATTAAACTTTAAACAAGATTATGAGACCAATTCAAGAAATAATCACAAATGGTAAACAAGAAATCAAACTATACACATTTCGGATTCAAAATCAAACAAACATAATATGAACATGAATTAAATCTAAAAATAAAAACGACGGATTCAAATGACTAAAACCAACATACTTCCCTTATTGCAACTAAATTCTTTTAGGCAAATGACAAAACAAAACTAAGAAGAAACAATTATGAATTTAAACTTGAACTTTTAACAATACTAACAATTTCCGGAAAATACATCAAATACATGAAACAAATTGAAGAAACAATTAATTAAATTTCAATTTGAATCTAACAAATATTAAACTAACAAATATTCACTTAAACAACAATACAAACATGAGATAAACATGAAAAATAACTAATTAATCCTTCCTTTGAAATCTAAAATTTTTTATCTAACAAACAACATATGAACATGAACTAAAAATTAAGTCAAACGATAAACAAAACAAACATTTGTCGATTTTAGATTCGAAAATATCAACAAAAAAAATGCGGACAATATAAAACTCAAAAATCCACTAACCGGATCGACATGAAATATGTATGGACTGACTCGACGAACCTCGGCCAAAGCTCGACCAAACGGCGACGAACACGAACCTACGAAACCAACCGAAGCTGCGCCGAAGCAGTAGCAACAGCTGTCGCGGCAGAAGTGCATGAACAAAGCAGCTGGGATTCACTTGTTTACGTGAAGGAGATGGAGTGAAGCAGAAGCAGCAACTCGGAGGAAAATGAAGCGAGGCAGAACAGGAGTAACCATGAGGTCGACGACGGGGAGCTGCCATGGCGGACAGCAGTAACTCGGAAGTGACGCAGAAACTGTACGTGCGTGTGGACTGCCGGACTAGTTTGGGTGGTGTCGAAACAGCGGCAGCTACCATGTGAGAACATCGAAGCTCAGCCATGGTTGGGCATGGCAAAAGCTCGAACGGGGACGATGAAGCTTGGTGAGGGAGGATGTGCTCGTGTGAAGGTGTTGACGCAGCTGTGTGTGCGTCGATGAGGAGCTTGGAGGTGGAGGATGATGAAGCTTGGTGAGGGAAGCAGCCATGGACCTTGGTTTTTTTGAGAGTTTTGGGGAAGATGAAGATGGAGGGGGCGGGTAGGCTAGTTTAGGTTTTTTAGGGTTTTCTTACTATTTTTTTTTTTGTTTTTCTTTGTTTTATTTTTTGAAATGCAAGATAATAGGGTGTTGGGTTATGGACCGGGTTGACCCAGTTCGAAATGGACTGGGTCGTAGGGAAGATTGGGCCAATTTTTGGGCCTGTGGCTTGAAATTGAAGAAGAGGCCTAATTCCGACTTTCTTTATATTTTTGCTTTCTTTTCTTCATTTATTTCTCTAAAACTAAATTATAAAAATACTTAAACTATTATTAAGAATTAAATTAAGTTATAAAAGTGCAAATTAACTCTCAATAACAATTAACGCACAATTAAGTATTAATTAAGCATAAAATTGTATATTTGGACATTAAATGCTAAAAATGTAAACGATGCTTATTTTTGTAATTTTTTTAATTTTTGTAAAACAAATTTAATTACTAACAACTATAGTATTAAATCCTACATGCAAAATGCGACATATTTTTGTATTTTTTATTAATTTATCAAATAAACACGCACAGACAAATACAAATAATTATTCAAAATATCACAAAATATCACAAAATTGCACACCAAAGAAAAATCATTTTATTTTTGGATTTTTTGGGAGTAATTCTCATATAGGGCAAAAATCACGTGCTTACACCCCACCCCCTAGACGAAGAGTGTACGAGTCCCAAGTGCCGTTTAATTCAAGGGAGATTCCTTACCTTGATAACTTGCCAAGCATGCCGGATGTGGAAGCTCTCACAAGGGATTTTGATGAAATTCGGACAGCAATGTGAGATGAGTCTAGACCAACGGTGTTGACAAAGGGCATGCTTTTTCCTGATAAAGCGCGCCTAAGCAGGGCTTGTAAAATGTACAACGTAAAAGAGTGTCGTGAGATGACGGTATGGGAGTCAAGTCCGGTTGTATACAAGGTTGTTTATCGTAGGTGGTTTTGGCCATGTCATTGGATGTTGCGTGCGAGGTGCATCGCATCCCGCTTGGGTACGCTATCGGGATCGTCATCATCAATTCGCCTCCTTATAGCCGGATGCGCCGCTGCATGATCATTAGTGGTGTTGACAGGATTAGTAGAAGGGGTCGTCAGCCTAGTAGAAACCTACATAAGAATAAAAAGCTCAGAATAGCAAAGTATATAATAAGTCACAACAATTTGAATTGTCGTACCACTATCTCGTCGGGCTCCTGAATGTAATCATCTGTCGCAGCCATGTCAACATCGTGTTCAGCCTTAAAAAGAAAATTAACAAAGTTATGGAAAATAAAGACAAATTCTAATTTAATACTATGAAAACCATACATGCGAAAGTGATAATGAACCATAACTCAGTCGGCGCCCACTATGTAAATCTCGGGTCGACAGCTCCTCGGCAACAGTAGACAGGCCTGGAAAGTATGTATCCCAATCCACTCCAGAAAGGTGCGTGCCCGTGATCAATAATTAACCTGACGGGGTCACCTGCGAAGTCCCTAGAGTGAGATCCATCCCATGGCTGTATGACGGCATGTCCATCTCATGTAGGCCACCCGGCAGCAACATAATCAGCAAGGGCCTCAACGCCCCCTCGCCAGGGACCACCTCCTCTCTACCCACCGCCACGTCGGGCACCACCACCTCGTCGGGCACCTCCACCTCGTCGGCCACCACCACCTCGTGCCACACCAGGGCCTCGCTCATACTGCTCTGGCTCTACATAATCAGGCATGTGTGCCAAACGCTGATCCTCCCGAGCTCGCTGTAGTGTCCGGGCAGCCAACTCTACAAATCGACAGCTATAATCCTGCAAGGCGTCCGTAGGATAGCCGACATAATCCTGCGTCTGCAGTCCCATCTGATAGATTGTGTGCAGTCCAATAGCCTGCACAACATATAAAATATAAACTATGTATATTGCACTAACATACAACTATATAATGAATAATAATATAAAACATACAAGGGCCTCGTGTCGCCCGACGTATGGAACGTACTGATCGCCATCTTGATGAATAGAATTCCCGATAAAAATTCGGGTGACGTGCTGGTACCAGGACATATACCTCTGAAGATCAACCTCCTGGATATGTGTAGGTGGGGGTGGACTCATCTGATCTCGATGGTCCCAAATATGGATCTGCGCCGCTAACCATGCCATAAATGCACCGTCCTCCCTACGACGATCATCCCTATGATAATGTGTATGATCCCACATTGGCCCCCTCGGTATATACTGCGGGCGGCCAAACTGTCGAAGTACCTGCTCCGAGGCATGATGCTCCACAATATCGAGGCATATGAATGGGGCAGAAGTGCTCCAAATCAATCGGTCGGCCGAGCAATAAGGTGGCAGGGAAGCTATCAAATCGTCGTTGTATGGCATCCAGATGAACTATCAAATAAGAACATGAAACGTGACTATGCGCAACACTAAGTTAATCTACACCAAGTAAGTTTAGATACATATTTACCTGTGCGCCCTCCAGTAGATCCAACACATCCTTTCAGAGGGGGAGATTATGATGAGCATCATACTCTCGTGAAAGTGTACGACGGAGAACCCACCTCCTGTCTAGAGGGAGAAATGGAGGTGCTACAGTAGGAGGTAATTGTGATCGCGGTGGCTGAAACTGCAAGAACTGCTCCCAGGCCCAAACCTAACATACATAATTGACGTAATGTTTAAGATAAAGTCTAACTAGGTAGAGTTGGAACTGATGAACACTTTATTTGAATATGTTGTCACCTGTAGAAGCAGCATAAAACCACAAACATCTCTCTGAGTGCCCATGCTCGCCCGGCACATCTGCCTATACATGTAGCCGAGAACAACAACACCCCAGCTGTAATGGGGTAACTCATCTAGCAGCTGAAGCTGATGCAAAAATCTCAGACTGACTAGGTTCCCCGAAGTGTTCGGGAACAAGACCCCTCCAAATAGAAGAAGCAACAACAACCTCGTATACTGGGTGATATGTACCTCCTCTGTATCGTCGGGTCAAAGTCAACCGACTAGCACCCAACAATGTAGTCTCTCCTGTAGCCTGAAACCCGTGAGCTGCTGCAGCATGTCCAAATAAGCATCACGCGACATAAATCTCATAGCAATAGGCAGTGAAACGGGCATGCCATCAACGGGCAGGCCATATAAAACCTCAACGTCCTGCAGCGTGATGGTAGCCTCACCAATGGGCAGGTGAAAAGTGTGTGTCTCCGATCGCCACCGCTCAATCGCCGTGATCAAAGCCTAGTCAACCTGTATCCGCCCGATCTCAATAATCCTATAGAATCCCGTGTCCTGGAGGCGATGGACTACACGCTCGTGGAGAACTCTGTGCCTCAGAAAATCCCACAGGTCGTCCACTCTCCTAGCGCGGAGAGTCTGGGAAAGTAACTCTCCCTCCCATATATGGGCGGACCTATGATCGCCCTGAAGCACTAATAGCTCACGAGAGTAAGGGCCGGGATGTATAGGCGCGTCCATGTCGTCAACTGTAAATTAAACAACATTAATTGTATGTTTATTATTTAATTGTGCAAAGTATATATAACAATTGGATTCCAGGCTCGATATTTGAGGCCCAGTAGCACCAAATTATCATGAATATTTATGTGTGTCAAATTCAATTTTTTGATAATTTTGTGTGTGTTTGTTTTATAATTTTGAGTATTTAATTGTGCAAAGTATATATAACAATTGGGTTCCAGGCTCGATATTTGAGGCCCAGTAGCACCAAATTATCATGAATATTTATGTGTGTCAAATTCAATTTTTTGATAATTTTGTGTGTTTGTTTTATAATTTTGAGTATTTAATTGTGCAAAGTATATATAACAATTGGGTTCCATGCTCGATATTTGAGGCCCAGTAGCACCAACTTATCATGAATATTTATGTGTGTCAAATTCAATTTTTTGATAATTTTGTGTGTGTTTTTTTTATAATTTTGAGTATTTAATGGTGCAAAGTATATATAACAGTTGGGTTCCAGGCTCGATATTTGAGGCCCAGTAGCACCAACTTATCATGAATATTTATGTGTGTCAAATTCAATTTTTTGATAATTTTGTGTGTGTTTGTTTTATAATTTTGAGTATTTAATGGTGCAAAGTATATATAACAGTTGGGTTCCAGGCTCGATATTTGAGGCCCAGTAGCACCAAACTATCATGAATATTTGTGTGTGTCAAATTTAATTTTTTGATAATTTTGTGTGTGTTTGTTTTATAATTTTGAGTATTTAATTATGCAAAGTATATATAACAATTGGGTTCCAGGCTCGATATTTGAGGCCCAGTAGTACCAAACTATCATGAATATTTGTGCGTGTCAAATTCAATTTTTTGATAATTTTGTGTATGTTTCTTTTATAATTTTGAGTATTTAATTGTACAAAGTATATATAACAATTGGGTTCCAGGATCGATATGTGAGGCCCAGTAGCACCAACTTATTATGATTATTTATGTGTGTCAAATTCAATTTTTTGATAATTTTGTATGTGTTTGTTTTATAATTTTGAGTATTTAATTGTGCGAAGTATATATAACAATTGGATTCCAGGCTCGATATTTGAGGCCCAGTAACACCAATTTATCATTAATATTTATGTGTGTCAAATTCAATTTTTTGATAATTTTGTATGTGTTTGTTTTAAAATCTTAATTATTTAATTGTACAAAGTATATATAACAATCTACCATTATAAGAAATACTTAAACTACAAGGATTCTATGCTATAATACTATACAGTTTACTACGTTAAAAGTTTCTACATTTTACTACGCTAATAAAGAAACGAAATATAAACAACAAATACATTTTAATCACATAACATTAATAAAAATACATATAACATACTAGTTTCGCAAATAAAACATAAAACGACATGGAAACACTAATATCTAAATTCAGATATTAACATAATAAAATAAATCTCAATTTTACATTTTTTAGAACACTAATATCTAAGTCCGGATAAATAAAACATACTAGTTTCGCAAATAAAACACAAAACGACATAGAAACACATTCAATAGGCAGTGATATACATTAATATACAAGTTTGGACATAAAATAAATCGAAATACCTCGATGTAGTGAGTGTTTTGTGTGAAAATTTGAAGACGAAGGAGTTAAACCACAACAATACAATGCTCTACTATGATGTGGGACCTACGTTCTTGACCTTTTGTGTGACGGGAGGGGCCCACAAATTTTTTTTTAATAACGGTCAGTGGGGTGGGGTGGGGTGGGGGACCAGAATGGGGTTTTAAAAAAATGGGGGAAAGGGTGGTCGGGGAAGAAGACGAAGGGCAGTATTTAAATGGGGGTATAGCGTATGAAAAGAAAACGCTATATATAGCTTACAATAACAAGACGCTATATATGACAAATCAAATCGTCAGACCATATAGCGTATGAATACAAGATGCTATACCTTAACGAAAGACGTTACCATTAATATATAGCGTCTTTTATTTGCACGTTGTATATAAAAATGTATTTTTTTTAAATACCTATTAAGGTAATTTGAGTAAAAAAACAATATTTAGGTTCCGGACTCTCCATAGGTTTCAGTTCAGGGACTAATGGCACAATTTCACAAAGTTGTGCATAATAATACATAAGGGATTTTTTTGGTATATGAATCTTCTTTATGCATTTAGTCCTATTCAAGTACACAAAAGATTTATCATAATCAGTTATATTTATTTTGGTTTTTAACTTACAGCCACCTTTCTCTTTATTTCTAATTTGTTATGCTTTATGAAGCTTACAAAGTGGTAGTTAAGACTTAAGAGACACAAGCAAATCATATGAATATTATACTTTTTGGAGAACTGCATGAAATTCATTTCTATTATTACTACTATAATACGTATATAATATACATAGAGAATATAATATAGCAAAATAGGGTATATAAAAATGTGTCAACTAGTCACGAAATGATATATGGCATCGTCAAAGGACTTAAATTAGATACACGGTATAAAGATATTTTACATGATCAATGCAGTTTAACCTTTTTTAGGTCGGCAATTACTTCCTATATTTCATTTTATATAATATTCTTTTCTTTTCGATTTTTTTTAAAAAAATAATACATTTTTATATTTGAGAACACTGTAATATTTAACTACTTATTTTATCGTTAATAATTAACATAGTTTTATAGCCATAGAAATATTATAGCATGTTAGTCTAAGACCACAAATTCTAGGGGTACTTTTGGTTAAAGGCATTTTGTTCTTAAACTCCGTGTTAAATCAAAACACTGTTATATAACATAAAATAAAAGGAATAACATCTATCAAAAAAAATTATTTATAAATATATTATAATTAACATAATTATGAGTAATTTTATTTTTACTATCAGTGCTTAAAATTATTTTCAACGAGAAAAATCTTCAGCCGCCATGCCCACTTAGTTAACTAATTGAAAAGCTATACTCCTCTCCCTCCTAGAAAAAAGATCTTAGGCACGATTAATGTTTACCTGTTGATTGTAGGAGTCAAAAAAATAAAACTTTTGATGGAAAATCATAGTAATATGGTGGGGACTTTATGTCTAATTCTATAAAGGCCTAAATCAAGCAATTTCTTTTCAATTACTCCCCCTCCTCCCTAATCTTATTTTCAATCACACAGTTAATCCTTGTAGGTAGAAACCTTGGTAATTAAACTTGACATAGCTAATGGACTGCTAAAAATATCACTACAGTTGATTGCAATCTTACGATATGTTGCTATTAAGTAAACTTGGTATCTTCAGAGTTCAGACTATTAATAATTGTTTCTCACACCAGACTCCAGAGGAAGGAAGATATTATAAAATAGTTATACAACAACTATCAAGCTATTAAGTAAAATCACACAAGGGTCAGGAAGGATAGAGTGAATGCAAATCTTACCCCTACCCCGAGAGAAAAGAAATGTTGTTTCCGATAGACCATCGGCTCAAGAAGACGAAAAGAGACAATATATTAATACTATCAACAGAAACCATAGAAATAATAACAACATCATAAAGACCAGAAAATAGATGAAAAGCAATAACAATAACCAGTAAATAAGGCTCGGTACTATAAAATATGGAAGAATAGCGTGAACACAACATTAACCACTAGCAGTCTAAGACGAAACCCTACCAGACTAGCCTCACACCTGGTACGAAGTAGAAGAATGCTCAACTACCTCCTAACCTACAACTTAATGCTCGACCTGCACACCTTCCTATTAAGGGTTATGTCCTTGAAAAATTATAAAATAGTTGGTTATTATATTTAACAATGTATATGAAATATTATGTTCTCGATCACAATCTCATAAGGTTAAATAAATAAACAACTTTTCAGAAATAATGAGTCTTAAAACTTTTTCACAATTAGGTAATCTCTAATTTATGTTATAGTTCAAAGCTTTTTTGAAATTGACTTAGTTGTCACAAGATAAACAAAAAGGTTGATAAAATTTAAGTTGGCCTAGCTTAGAATATTGACTTAGTGAATTGTCCAATCTTCTTTCTTGTTTAGTGGATAAAGATTCATTTTTATCGTCCCTATATGGAGTGTGGTGGGTGGGATATCCATTACGGTAGGACCCACGAAAATTATTGGGTCCAGGCAAGAGCCGCATCCCTAGAGATATAATATAACAGTCTACCTTAGTACAAGAATTAGTACGGCTAAATTATAAAACTTTCTATAATCAGTGCAGCTTTTATTAACAAATAACAATTCATGAAGATCCAAAACCAAAAATAAAAAATAGAAAACAAAAAAAATTACTAATTTAAAAGTTCTGAGTATGCCTAATTTCTTAATTTCTTTTTTTTTTCCTCTTCCTCTTTTGCACTACCCCTTCTCTTTTTCTTTATCTTTTCTTTTACATTAATTAGCTTCCCTTGGATTCCCACTTTACCTTAAGTATGTTCTTTAGTAGCAATTATTATAATAAAATATTCCATGACATGGGAAAACAATAATATAAACATGTGACATATGCCCTTATAAATTAAATATTTTAATCCTATCACTTAATTTGTTAGGTATCGAGTTGGCTAACATGTATTGATTGATGCACTTTAATTGTACCCAAATAAAAAATAAAAAAAATAAAGCAAAAGAAAACACCTTGTTACTTCGAACTTTCTTACCTTTGAACTGGGTTTTTATCCATTTCCCTTATAAATATTCCACCATTTTTCTTCGTAACACTTACCTCCTCCTCTTCTTCTTCTTCTTCTTCTTCTTCTTCTTCTTCTTCTTCTTCTTCTTCTTATCTTCCTTTATTCTTCTTCATTTTTAATATTTCTTTCTTTTTCCTCCCTTCTTTATTTGGGGGATTTCAAGAAATAAATGGCAATGTTAGGAGGTGATAATTATGCTTGTTTTCATAGGAGTGGAAGTTTTAATGAAAATGAAAGAAGCAAGAACAAGAGAATTGAAAGAGGATGAATTGAACAAATGCAAATCTTAGGCAAGTCTGACGCTTGGCTTCATTTTTTATATTCAAAACTTCGTTTGAATTACATCTTCTTTTTTTTTTCTTTTTTTCTTTTTCAATTTCTAATCTTTGTTTTGATTTTCGAGGAAAAAGAAAAGTAAGGCAAAGGAAAGAATCCAGAGATTAAGACTCTTTGGGATGTCTAGTTAATTTCTTTTTCTTCTTTGTTTTTTTTCTTGTGTTTTGTATTTTGTAAGTGATAAAGAAACCTTGTAAAACTCGCAGAGCTGTTCAAAAGTTTACATATTGAACAATTAATGTGTTGTCGAAAAAAAAAGAGAAAATTTATGTGGGTTAATCCCCATCCCCTTTTTTCACGTCTTTCCTAGGGCACTTTAACTGTAATTCTACTGGCCTACTTAATTCAAATTTGCACCCCGCAGACGAATCTTAATTTCTAAGTAAATCAAAGTAAATTATGTGGTTCAACAACAATAATAAAGCATCTCTTGATATTCTGGCTTAATTACTTTTTAAGATTGATGCGTGTTAGTAATTAAAAAAAATTGCTCCTAGAAATAATAGTAGTTAATTTTTTTGTATATATGTACATTATATACAAAAATAGACATATTTTATATATTTTTCGGTTACTAAATACAATTAGTTTCATCCGACTGGCAGTTTTATATTTTGCCCTATGAATAACTGCATTCCTGACTAATGAGCTTAAGATCTGTAGTAATTTTTTTCTATAAAATATAGGATAATACTCTATTGAGTCTTGACAATTATTTAGGAACTGGCAAAGAAAGTGGATGACTTATTATTTCATATTCCTTAAGCAATGCTATATATTTCAACAAAATACTTCATGTCGTGCAGAACAATTAGAAAGTATCACTAACTTAGTGAAGAAGCAATAAATTAATATCAACATAGTGGTGAAAGGTTTTACATAGATATCTTGACTAGAAGTTTCGGGTTCGAGCTCTAGGCATGAAATCGTCTTTATTAGAGAGCGTTTTACCCTTAATATGAAACTTTCCGGCACAAATCTAAATTTACTCGGAGATCGAACACCCGACAAAAAATCAGAAAAAAGGTGACATAGACATCAACTTGTATATTAATAAACAAAAGATACAAGCGAGTAGGGTTAAGAACATCAACATTGTTCACCTACTGAAATATAATAGGAAAAGCACATCAAAATCATTTATAAAAAAAATTGTGCTCTATGATACAGATTTGAGGATGAAAAGATATCCTAACAATTACGTAGTATGTACCATATATCAAAAGAACAACGCACAAAGAGATTTCTCCTAATTTTAATTTTGAAAAGTTGATTAGTTTATCTCTTTCAATTTTCGAAGTACTTAACTTTCATTTTTTTTAATTAGTGCCTTGGTATTTTTAGGAAGTTAAAAATGATCACTATATACTGAAAGATTAATTTGGTCACTTGGATTTTGATTTGACCATTTGAATTTTTCATCGTTCTATACTCCTATGGTGTTGAGTCTATTGAGATGTATGTCACCTTTTTCGGGCAGGTGATTATTTTACAGGATTTATTTGCCTTTTAAAGAAAGAAAATTACTCCTTCAAAAAGATTACTAATTTTTTTTTATCAAGTAATCTAAGGTAAAACCATAATTGTCATGGCCAAACTTTAGGATAAGGATGATGATTATTTTTTACCTCTCCGTTTTTGTTGTCTCATTACCAGGAAGTTTATTGGAAAAACAAATAATTGATCGTGCTTTTGTTGATGTACGTGTCACAATTAGCGGAAAACGACTAGTAACTAAGATGGTTTAATTAATTTAAAGAAAGAAACAAGAAAACAAGAATGAAGTAATCTACAGGCAATCAAATGATAATTTTCTATTGGTTAATGACTCGTCAACATTAGAATAAGCTTAGATTAATCATTAGAGTGCCTAATTAGTTGAAATGAGAGTTCACGAGCTTTATTAAACGTTTTCTTATTGTCCCATTGTCCATATACGTTTCTCCCTACTCCCTAGTATTTCCCTTATATATGACATTGAGTTTTCTATTAAAAAAAATATTTTTGTTAGTGTTCACTTTTATCCTAATAATAATGGAAGGCTTTTAATAAATTATAATGTCACATAAGTTCTTCGAATTTGGATCTCCTTGTATTATGATTGTACAAAAGCCATGCGTGTTGCGATATTGATCCTTGTACATGATACGTCGACTTGAATAAGGATTCGTTATGCTGGTGGATGTCAATCATAACCCCTAGCTTTGGGTCGTGACATAGGTGGTATGACACCATTTTCACATAACCATCAATAGGTGGCTGCCCCCATTCACTGACTTGTTCATTGTCATTGTCCCCACCTTGAAACGTGAATTTGGTTAGGATTTTTAAGTTGTTCAACCATGATTGCTACCTTCAGAAGTTAACGAGACAAACAAAACTAACAAACAAAAAATAACAACTGGAACAAGGAATGTTAATTAAAACACAATGGTAATCTCTTAACACAGATTGCTCTCCCATAATACTGCCAAATGTTTAATTACCTAATTTGCTTGATATCTCCACAATGGTCTTAATTCTCCAGTACCCATTATCAATATAGGATCTCTACACGAATAATTTTCCTAGCCGTAAAAAAAGACTATACACTATTTATACATGTTTATACACACAGTATACATATATTATTTTTAATTTAAACAGTTGAGTGTGCGGCTATTTTAAATTAATTCTTCTATCAAGAATATCCCAATTAATAGCCAGTTTATCCCCAACCTAACTCTCCCATGTTCGGTTGAGTTGAAAGTTGAAACTCGGTGCATACTGCAATTTCAGAGTAGAAGCCAAACTGCATTGAGAAGTCTCTTCTCAATCACATTGGACTATCTCAAACTGAATTTAGTGCAATGAGAATTCAGAGTCAGATTACTAAAATTAGAACAAAAATTCCTGTAATCTACAAAATTTTGCTGTTGTACTACAATTTAATTTAGTTCATAACAGTAATTGTTCAATTGGAAAGTAAAACACTACAAAATCCTAGCATTTAGGCACCTTATTACAGCATTCTGACAAAATTTCCTAGCAAAAAGTTCAAATTAGACTCTTGGGACCAAAGCTTGGATTTTAGAGTACACAACTATTGAACGATACATGTCCCTCTGGGGGATATCCGACAAAATTGGAATGATGCAGAGAAGAACAGCATGGCCCTTGCGCGAAGCATGAAACGCACAAATCGAGAAATTATCCCAGAAAACTATTGAAGGATACAGTTGTCCTAAACCATTTTAGTCTTCTCTCCAATTGTTGCCACACATCTTATTCTTGCATTTGTAAAATGTAGTCATGGGCTCATCTGCTGATCTTATTTGCACTTGATAATATGCTGCTTCCCTGTAACCACACGCTGGACATGGCACTGCCAAGAGCAAATAAAACAACAAAAAGACAAGAGAAAAAGATGCATATCAGCCTTAAATTGTAGCCTGGTGTCTAAAATAGAAATAACTCCAATTTATGTTTTTGGTAACAACATTAGTGCCTCCGGCATATAAAGTTCCAGCATCACAACACTTACTACGACCATTTAAAAGATCTCTCGGACTTGTTTACAAGTCCCAATTAGAAAGGTAATCACACAAATACACACACACATATTCAAATAAATATTTCTCTCCTCAGAAACAGAAAACGCTAAGAATCTTCTTTTAGCTGCTCAAGGTCGTCATCATTACAAATACCAAACGACCAATTCATAATGTTCCCTTTACCTCACTTTATTTGGTTTGAATTGAACTTCAGAGATTAAAATAGAAAATTTGAATGTTTTGTAATATTTGAATTTGCAAGATACTCTGTTTATTCCTAAGCGTCTTTCTTGTTGGGGCAGCACCATTACTAAAGAAGAGTTGGAGTTCTTTTATACTTAAATAGAAATGAGTCCCAAATTAGAATGATTTGAAGACTGTAAACTCTTTTATAGGTGCATCATGCTCTTTCGATAGTAGAATCTATGTTGCTCAAACTCTCTAAAAATGTCGCTAGATGCGTGTCGTATCCTGCAAAAGTAATGTATTTTTGGAGGATCTGACACGGGTGCGGCAGCATTTTGGAGAGTCCGTGCAACATAGAGTAGAATAACAGAAGTGTCGAAAACCCTTACGAAACACTTATAGTTAGGAAGTGAACAGAACTTTGAGACAACCTAAAGAAAGGATAATAGTAAATTTGAACAGAGGGTGTTATTACAGTATTAGTTTGACTTTGTCAAGGTTGTAGTATTGTCATTTTAGCAAAGAGATCCATATTTTGGAGAATACTCAGCAGCTATTAACTCAAACAACATGGGAAAGAAGGAGCAGTACTTTCGGATCTTAAATTTTCCAACTCATAGCTGTTAATTAGTACCCCTTCATGTGAACAAAAGACAAGATAAAAATTCTGATACTATTGGATCGCAAGTACTTGGCCTTTCATAAAATTCCATATTTCATTTTTTCTTTAGACCAACTCATCAAAGCATTAATTAGGTGAGCCTCTTATTCATATAACATCTTCATTCCCTGTAACCACACGCTGGACACGGCACTGCCAAGAACGAATAATACAGCAAAAGGCAAGAGAAAACAATGCATATCAGCCCTACATTGTTGCGCGGTGTCTAAAACAAAAATAGCAAAGCACATGTTTTTCAGACAGCTTTAGTGCTAAAGTTCAAGCATCACAACACTTGCTACTACCATTCAAAAGATCTCTTTGACTTGTTCGATTAGAAAGTGAATCACACAAAGACTGAAAACACATGCACACACATATATACAAATAAGAAGTTTCTCTTTCTGAGAAACAAAAAAAAATAAGAATCTTCTTTTACCTGCACAAGATCGTGAACATTACAAATACCAAACTACCAATTCAGACTGTTCTCTTTATATCTCATTTTATTTGGTTTGCGTAGATCTTCAGAGATTAAAAGAGAATTTGAATGTTCTGTAAGTTTTTAGACTCTATACTTTCTTATAGGTGCATGTTGCTCTTTTGATAGTATAATAACAGAAGTGTCAAAAACCATAAAGAAACAATCAGAATCAGGAAGTGAACACAAATTTGAGACAACCTAAACAAAGGATTATAGTTAATTTTGGACAGCGGGTGTCATTACATATCAGTTTGACTTTGTAAAGATGGTAATATTGCCTTTTTAGCAAAGAGATCCATCTTCTGGAGAACACAGAAATTAAGTCAAACAACATGGGAAAAAAGGAGCAGTACTTTCAGATCTTAAACTGTCTAACTCATAGCTGTTAATTTAGTACCCCTCATGTGAACTAAAGACAAGATAAAAAATCTGATACTACCGGCTTGCAAGTACTTGGCCTTTCATAAAATTCCATATTTCATTTTTCTTCAAACCAACTCATCAAAGCATTTAATTAGGTGAACCCTCTTGTTCATATAGCATCTTCATCGACAAATTCAGAAAAGGACAAAATGGGGAAGAACAGCAAGAATGAACCAAAGAGAAAAGAAACTGAAGCTATCAAGAAAAGTGTGAATAAGATTTTCCAAAAAGTAGCATTGCAAGCACAATGACTTCATCTTAAAGGCTTAGCTAATCGAGCTAAAATGAAAAGACTGACGTAACTTGTAAAAGTTGTGTAATCCGCCAATATGACATAAAATAACCACTAAGCAGACAGCTATTATGTTCAAAGGCTGAAATTCATGTTGGAAAATAAACTTTGGCACACCATCTGTATTCTAATACAATATGCAGCATGACAAATATTGAATAAAGGCAACGCCATAATGTTTCCAAAGTTGCATCTGTATATAGAGGAAGGCAAAGAAGGGACACAAAGGAGTCAACCCAAGCATTAAGATGGATTCCTTTCACTAGAAAACCTTATGATATTTCATAGAACCAAGTATTACTATCACAATTTCATACCGACATTCTTTAATTTTAAACTGTCACCGTGATTTTATCAAAGTTACCTCAATCTATGTATATGTACACACGTACATAAGAATCAACTACAAACTAATTGAGAGAATAAATCTCTGTAAAAAAAAACATCAAATATATGGCCTAGGAGGCAAGCTATTGAATCTAATCAATTCATTTGTCTCAACAACCTAGAACAAAAAATCAAAGACAGCATAATTTATACTCAGTCTTCTAGAATTATGGACAGCAAACAGGCGACGTGAAAGAATTAATAGAAGAAGACTTTTTTTTTTTTTACCAATCAGTAAAACTACAAATTGATACAAAAAGAATGTGATTGCAAGAATCAAAAGAGTGTTTCACAGACACTCAACCACACAACCAACAAATATCAGCTGTCAAATGATAATAAATAAAGTAAATAGTTTTCTTTTATACTTTACTAGTTATTAGGGTAGACTGTCTACATCACACACCTTGGGGTGAGGCCCTTCCCCGTACACTGTGTGAATGCAGGATGCTTTGTGCACCGCGCTGCCCTTTTATTAGTTATTAGTCCAGTAATATATAATCTTATCAGAACATTCAAGCAATTACAAGTTCTTAGAAGAAGGGCCTATATTTACTCATAAGAAGAAGGGCCTATATTTACTCATACTTTAAGTTTTGCTTTATCCTTATAAAACAAACAGTCAAGAGCCAGTTATACCCTATACCCTACAGCCCATTAAACTCAATGGACAACCAATTATAAACATAAAACATTCAATATTATATATACACATCTTTCTTCTCTAACTATAAGTACTCCAGAGGTTTTTCGAAATAATCAGCAATAATTTGGTTGTTGTTATAAATAGTTTGTACATTGGATGCTACATTGGATGCCCATATTGTGAATAACATAGTTTGTACATTGGATGCCCATGTTGTGAATAGCTTAAAGATTAAATCTCCTACTTTATGTCCATCATCTTTACTTTTTATGCCTACAAAAGGCTATGTAATTGCAATGGAAAGATACCAAAGTGAAAGAAGAAAAGACTTCTTCTTTCTTTCTATCTCTTCTTATTTACATTTTACTGCATTACTTTTATTTATAACACGTTATCAGCGCGAAGCTCTAATTTTATTCTTAACTCCCGCTAAGTTGAGCCATATTTTATTAAGGTATGTATCATTATAATCATTTTATTTATGGCAGTAGATATCATATGCTCATTGTTTGTAGATTACTTGTGCTCTTGGGCATCTTAAATAGTTCAAGTACATTGCAGTGATAAAATAACTATTTCCTTCCGTACTCAACTCTTAGAGGACCTCAAAGCCATCAAACTAGCTATGCACTAATGACATACTTATAATATTCATGGACTTCCTGGATCAAAACATATCTTTAAGGCATTTTGAAGAACTGTGAGAAATGAATTGACAAGCAATAATTTTATAGTTTAATTACTTTATATTTATTGGAACATATAAATAATGTTAGTCACGTTCAATTCTATTAACACATATATATCAATAATATAAAGTGAAATGAAACAAGTATGTAATTTCTACTTTATGGCAAGAATAAATGAAATAGTAGATTGTTAACATGATATAACTCTATTTTCATTTCTTTTACCTTAATTGTTTTGTTTTCATTAATTGTTTATTATTATAATTATTTCTCTAACTTATTCATCTTTTATGATAGTTTTCATTATGTCAAATTTATCAAAACTTGAATTTGTGGCACTTGACATCACCGGGAGGAACTATTTATCATGGGTCCTTGATGCTGAAATTCACCTTGACGCTAAAGGTCTTGGAAATACTATTATACAAGGAAATGAAACATCAAATCAGGATAAAGCGAAGGCCATGATTTTCCTTCGTCATCATCTACATGAAGGGTTAAAAACTGAATATTTAACCGTTAAAGATCCACTTGAATTATGGATTAATTTGAAGGATGCATATGACCACCTAAAACTTTCGGTATTACCGAAAGCTCGGTATGAGTGGATACATTTAAGGCTGCAAGACTTTAAAACCGTAAGTGAGTATAATTTTGCTATCTTTAAAGTAAGTTCTCTATTAAAATTATGTGGAGACACTATCACAGATGAGGACTTATTGGAAAAAACTTTTTCTACTTTTCACCCTTCAAATGTGGTGCTACAACAACAATACCGTGAAAAAGGTTTTAAGAAATATTCTGAGTTAATCACATGCCTACTTGTGACAGAGTAGAATAATACTCTATTAATGAAAAATCATGAAGCCCGTCCCACTGGGTCAGCTCCATTTCCGGAAGTGAATGCTGTAGCAGCATATGATAAGTTTGAAAGAAAACAAAATAATTACCGTGGTCGTAGACATGGTCGTAAACGTGGACATGGCAGGGGACGAAACAATTATCGTCATTATGGTGAAAATATATTGGAGAACAATAAGGGTTCTCAAATTAATCATTCAAAAGATAAAATTAGTATGTGTCACCGATGTGGTATGAATGGTCATTGGGCACGCATTTGTCGTACGCCAGATCATTTTGTCAAACTTTATCAAGCCTCCCTCAGAAAAAAAAGAAAATAATGTGGATGCAACTTGACCTTTCAAAATAATGATGATGAAGCAGGTCCTTCTAACAAATATGATTCTAAGGCACATCTTGCATATAAAGATGATGATTATGGAGGCCTAACAAATATTACTCATTTAGAAGCTGGAGACTTCTTTGAGGATATTGACTGAAGAACTAATCATCTTACTGGGGAATGAAGCTATAAAAGTTGTTATTTTTATGTTTGCAACTAGTTTATTTTTCTTGAATGTATTTTACTAATGCATCATGTGTTGCTAGTTTTTACATTCCTAATGTATTTTTTAATGTTTTTTTTGTTTGTGTTTCATATTTCTTATGATGTATTTTTTGTTTTTTTATGAAGAATATGAAAATTCCCCAATCTTCAGTTGGACTCAAGATTAATAAAGATGATATATGTCTTCTGGATAGTGCTACAACACACTATTTTAAAAGATAAGAGATATTTCTCTTATTTGGTAATGAAAGAAGCGAATGTTAACACAATATCCGGTAGTACAAGATTAATTGAAGGTTCTGGAAGAGCCAATTTATTACTACCAGGAGGAACAAAGTTATTGATGAAGCACTATATTGTAGTAAATCTCAAAGAAACTTATTAAGTTTCAAAGATATTCGACAAAATGACTATCATATTGAGACTACAAATGATGAAAAGATTGAATATCTTTATATTACTACAATAACGTCCGGTAAGAAATATGTGCTTGAAATGTTACCTGCTCTTTCCTCCGCTTATACTACACAAGTATTAACAGGATTGAAACACATGCCGTAGTAAACGAGAAGTTTACTAATCAAGATAATTTTATTATTTGGCATGACCGATTGGGCCATCCTGGTTCTAATATGATGCGTAAAATAATTGAGAATTCACATGGACATGCAATGAAGAATCAGAAGATTCTTCAACTTAAGGAATTGTCTTGTGCTGCATGTTCTCAAGGAAAATTAATTATTAGACCATTAACTATTAAAGTTAGGATGAAATCCCCTGCATTTTTGGAACGTATACAGGGTGATATATGTGGGCCCATTCACCCTCCATGTGGAGCATTCAAATATTATATGGTTTTGGTAGATGCATCTACAAGATGGTCACATGTGTGCTTACTATCAACTCGCAATATGACATTTGCGAGATTGTTGGCTCAAATAATAAAGCTAAGAGCACAATTTCCAGATTATGCAATTAAGACAATTCGTCTTGATAATGCTGGTGAGTTTACATCCCAAGCCTTTAATGATTATTGTATTTCAACTGGGATAACAATTGAGCATCCGGTTGCTCATGTTCATACACAAAATGGCCTAGCAGAATCATTGATCAAACGCCTCCAATTAATCGCTAGACCAATGCTTATGAGAACAAAACTTCCCATTTCAGTATGGGGTCATGCTATTTTGCACGCAGCAGCACTTGTGCGGATAAGGCCCACAAGTTATCATAAAGTCTCCATTGCAATTGGATTTTGGTCAGGAGCCAAATATTTCCCATCTTAGGATCTTTGGTTGTGCAATATATGTTCCAATTGCTCCACCACAATGCACAAAGATGGGTCCTCAAAGAAGGTTGGGGATATATGTTGGATATGAATCTCCTTCTATTATAAAACATCTAGAGCCGATGACGGGAGATTTATTTACGGCAAGATTTTCTGATTGTCATTTTGATGAATCAGTATATCCAACATTAGGGGGAGAAAACAAGCAGCTGAAAAAGAAGATAGATTGGAATGCATTATCACTGTCTCATTTAGATCCTCGAACAAATCAATGTGAACAAAGGTTCAAAAGATTATTCATTTGCAAAATATTGCAAATCAATTGCCTGATGTATTCACTGACCTACCAAGGGTGACTAAGTCACATATTCCAGCTGCTAATGCTCCAATTCGAGTTGATATCCCGGCCAGACAATTAATTAAAGCAAATGAGTTTAAGCCATGTTTGAAACGTGGTAGACCAATCGGTTCTAAAGATAAAAATCCTCGAAGAAGAAAATGAGCAAGTGATCAAAGTGAACATAACACAGAGGTAGTGGCTCAAGAAGAGCCCCAAGACGTAACAAATGATAAGACCTTAGGGGAGGTCCAGGTACCTGAAAATAATGAGAATGAAGAGATATCAATAAGTTACGTCTCAACCGGGAAAAGATGGAACCGAAATAATATTTTTATCGATAACATTTTTGCTTATAATGTTGCTATTGAAATAATGCAACAAGATGAGGATTTTGAACCAAAATCTGTCAATGAATGTAGACAGAGAAATGATTGGCCAAAATGGAAAGACGCTATCCAGGTAGAGTTAACTTCACTTGGAAAACGTGAAGTCTTCGGACCCATAGTTCGAACACATGAAGGCATAAAGCCAGTAGGGTATAAATGGGTTTTTGTGCGAAAACGAAATGATAAAAATGAAGTCGTTAGATATAAAGCGCGACTTGTGGCACAAGGGTTTCCCCAAAGGCCTGGAATTGATTATATGGAGACATATTCTCCTGTAGTGGATACTATCACCTTCAGGTATCTCATAAATATGGCAGTGCAAGAAAAACTTGATATGCATCTAATGGATGTTGTTACAGCCTATTTGTATGGATCATTAGACAACGAAATTTTTATGAAAGTACCAGAAGCATATAAAAGTTTTCGAGAAACTTGTTCAATAAAACTTCAGAAATCTTTATACGGATTGAAACAATCAGGTCGTATGTGGCACAATCGCCTGAGTGAATACCTGTTGAAAGAAGGGTACAAGAATAATCCAATTTGTCCTTGTGTCTTTATAAAAAGGTCTGGATCTGAATTTGTTATAACCGTCGTGTATGTTAATGATTTAAATATCATTGGAACTCCTGGGGAGCTTCCAAAAACAGTAGACTGTTTGAAGAAAGAATTTGAAATGAAAGATCTTGGAAAGACAAAATTTTGTCTTGGTCTACAAATTGAGTATATGAAAGATGGAATATTTGTCCATCAATCAACATACACCGAAAAGATTTTAAAGTGATTCTATATGGATAAAGCACATCCATTGAGTACCCCGATGGTTGTGAGATCACTTGATATAAAGAAAGATCCATTCCGACCTCATGAAAATGATGAAGAGCTTCTTTGGTGCCGAAGTACCATATCTTAGTGCAATTGGGGCATTAATGTATGTTGCCAATAATTCCCGACCAGATATAGCTTTCTTAGTAAGCTTATTGGCAAGATTTAGTTCTTCGCCAACACAAAGACACTGGAATGGTATTAAACATATATTCAGATACCTTCAAGGGACCATTGATATGAGTTTATTTTATTCAAATGAAGCCAAGCCATCATTGATTGGTTATGCAGATGCAGGATATTTGTCTGATCCACACAAAGGTCGATCTCAGATAGGCTATTTATTTACAAGTGGAGGTACAACCATATCATGGCGTTCGACAAAACAAACTATGGTTGCTACTTCTTCAAATCATGCAGAGATAATAGCCATTCACGAAGCAAGTCGAGAATACCTTTGGTTGAGATCAATAACTCAACACATTCAGCAAACATGTGGTCTTTCTTCGAAAGAGAATATTCCAACAATATTGTATGAAGACAATGCTGCATGCATAGCTCAATTGAAAGGAGTATATATCAAAGAAGATAGAGCAAAACACATTTCACCGAAATTCGTTTTCACTCATGATTTTCAGAAGAATGGTGAAATAGATGTACAACAAGTTCGTTCAAGTGATAATTTGGCTGATCTGTTCGCTAAGGCATTACCAACCTCAATATTTGAAAAGCTGATATATAAGATTGGAATGCGTCGTCTTCGAGACATTAAGTGATTTTTCATCAGGGGGAGTAACTATATGCTGCACTCTTTTCCTTAACCAAGGTTTTGTCCCACTGGGTTTTCCCAGTAAGGTTTTTAATGAGGCAGCAAACAATGCATAAAATAAATAACTATGTACATCCCAATATTTTTTTTTGTAAGTTCTTAATGAGGCACATTATCTTATATGGACATCCAAGGGGAGTGTTATAAATAGTTTGTACATTGGATGCTACATTGGATGTTCATGTTGTGAATAACATAGTTTGTACATTGGATGCTACATTGGATGCCCATGTTGTGAATAGCTTAAAGATTAAATCTCCTACTTTATGTCCATCATCTTTACTTTTTATGCCTATAAAAGGCTATGTAATTGCAATAGAAAGATACCAAAGTGAAAGAAGAAAAGACTTCTTCCTTCTTTCTATCTCTTCTTATTTATATTTTACTGCATTGCTTTTATTTTATAACAGTTGTTAATTTAAAATGAGGAAAAGTTGGTCAAGACATATTATATTAGTCAGAGGACAACACTAGCTCATCGAACAACTAATTCTTAGACCAAAAAATGAAAGCAGTGGCAGCAAATCATGAAAATACCAAGAAGCTATAGGTACAGAAAGTGCTAAGACCTTCAGCTGTTGAAGCATTCTCCATGTCATCTGTCGAAATAACTGGATCCATTTGTTTCTTTACTAAAGCTTGCTTTTTCTTCAGCTTAAGCTATCAAAAAAGGTGTAATTAAAAAAATAGTAAACTAACTGAACAGATAATCAAAGGAACTAAAAGCTATCAAGCAGTATCAATTATGACAAATTTTTCTGGTTATCTTACCCGAGTCTCTATGTTACATACAAAAGGGCACGAAGGGCAAAAGAATCTGGCTGGACGATCCATATGAGGCAACTCATATTGCAGTAACATTGAACAATCTGGGCAAAACTCCATTTGCAGCTAGCTTTCTTTCCTTGCAAAGACCTAAATTAGAGGTTCAAAGATTGCCTAAAATAAATAATCCGTCCTTTCTAATTTATGTGATACTCTTTTTATTGACCACACTAATAGCCCCGTTTGGCAAGCTGTAAAAATTAATTTATTTTGGGAATTATTTTTTTTCAAAAATGTTTTCTCAAAAGTTCTTTGCGCGAGAAGCAGTTTGATTTTGGCTAATTAATTTGAAAATCACTTCTGAGCAACAATTAGTGTTCGGCCAAACTTTAAAAAACTGTTTCTAAGTGTATTTTTCTCAAAAGTACTTTTCAAAAAAGTGTTTTTTAAAGAGAAGCTACTTATTTCTGCTTCTACTTCTCTCAAAAAATACTTTTTTTCCTTTCAAAAACTTGGCCAAACACTTTAATTTTAGAAAAAAAATAGTTTTGACAAAAAAAAAAAAAGAAGTATTTTTGCCTCTAAAGAAACTTCGGCCAAATAGGCTATAAGTCCGACATGGTATCAAAGTAGGTAGAGCTTCAAAGATCGCCTAAAATAAATACTCCGTCCTTTCTAATTTATGTAACACTCTTTTCATTAACGACAGTACAATAAATCAGACATGGTATGAAAGTAGGGCAGAGGTTCAAACTCCCCAATATCTGAACCAATCTTTTTATATATAACTTTCAAGAAGTCAATGTTTTGAACATTATAAACTTTGATGTGATGTTCTCTTTCGCAACTTTCAAGAAATCTTTTGAGCTTCGTTCACCACCCACCTGATCCAGCCTAGAGACTACCGTACCTAAAGGGCAAAAAATCAATTCTTGATTCACAAGGCCAACAAAATCTTCTAAATTTTACAATCTGTGAAAAGGAAGCAGTGAAATAAATAAAAGTTTAATTTTTCAGACAACATGGCACACAAAGTTCATCGTATTTCAGCATATGGGCTTTTGAAATTCGGGTTAAACAAGAAAAGAAACAGAAACGATTCAGCTTTTCTCATCACATTAGTGATTTTAGACTGTCACCATCAATATGAACAAAAATCAATTCTTTATCAGCGGACCAACAATTTGGTACCTAACAACTGAAAAACCCTTAGTTTCAAAAAAATCAGCATATGGGGTTCGGAATTTGCATTAAACAATAAGAGAAAACAGAAAAAGATTCAGGCTTTGTTAATCATATACGTGATTTTAGCAGTATGACCAGAGAAAAATCAATTCTTGATTCAGAGAACTAACAAAAAAAATTCCTCAATTTGGTGAACTGATTGAAACCATAAACTGTGAAGAGAGAAGCAATGAAATGACAGGGGAGAGCTTACCTCAAAAGTAGGTCTGTAATGGTGTCAGAATGAACGGCTGTTGCAGGGTTTTAGCCTTAGGTTTGAGTTATAGGGGGAAAAGATACAGGGTCTCGGGCAAATTTGGCATTTAGTTATAACGCATTAATAACCGCGTTATACCATACCTTGTACCCTCAATAAATACCCTCTTCTTCCTAAACCTGACGGTTCCCTCTCCCTTTTCCAAAATAATTTTCGCCATTAGAACCCACAAGGCTAATTTGTTTTCAAAAAACACAAAATTCAAAGTATATTTGTGGCATAAAACAAGATTGGAGGTGGAGTTGCAAGAAAAAGGAGGTCTACATTCACATTTAAAGTTTTCAAAAAACTTCAAAATATAGGTAT
The DNA here is from genome assembly GCF_000715075.1 of Nicotiana tabacum. Taxonomy (NCBI): domain Eukaryota; kingdom Viridiplantae; phylum Streptophyta; class Magnoliopsida; order Solanales; family Solanaceae; genus Nicotiana; species Nicotiana tabacum. The sequence goes on from NC_134090.1 coordinate 146,888,164, forward strand.
TTGGCAGAAACTTTTTTTGTATAAATTGTATACATTATGTGTATTACATTTATATTAATTAATGCCTACGTAATTTCGAATATCTAGTGGAACTCGAATTTTTTCTACTATTTTTTAAATTCCAGAAATTAAAAATTTAGGATTATTTTTCTGCTTTTTTAAGTTCAATTTTTTTTTAAAAAAATAGGTGATTTATAATTCTGTGTAATTTGTGATATTTTATGGTATTTGTCATTTTTTTTTTAAAAAAGAAATTTTTCTAGAATTTACGGTATTTATTGATTTTGTTAGATATTTTATAATTGGAAAAATTTCTGAATTTTATTGTTTATTAATAATATTGAACTTATTTCTGTAATTGAATTTAAACAATTGTATGTTAAATACTGAACAATAATTATTTGCGCCCCATAACGTAGCCCTTTGTTGTATTTCGGTTGCTGAACTAAAAGTATGATAATAATATACTTATCAATCAAAGTACAATAAGTTAAACAAATAACATATCTTAGGATTATATGATTGTCCAATAAAAGGTTGAATAGTTGTCGGTATGAAGGAGACTGCCAATTTTTTGACGTGAAATCCAAAAAACTAACGTATAAACCGTTACGAATTAAATAAATAGTAAAAAATACTTCGTATCAAATTAACTAATAAAAAATTTCAAGATATTTTGATAAGTTAAACAAGTAAAATATTTTAGTGTTCTTTGACTAACGAATAAAAAATTGCACAGTTGTTAGTATAAAGAAGATTTTGCCGAATTTTTATTGTTAAATCAAAAATACTAATATATAAACCATTATGAATTAAATAAACGATGCATGATACTTCATATCAAATTAGTTAATAAAAATATTTCAAGATATCCCGATAATTAAAAAAAATAAAATATTTTAGGATTCTTTTAAATGACAATAAAAATTTGAATAGTTGTCAATACAAAGGTGAATATGCCGACTTTTTGTCGTAAAATCTAAAAACCAATGTATATAGCGTTATGAATTAAAAAAGGAATAAATAATATTCCATATCAAATTAACCAATTAAATATTTTAAGATATCCCGAAAAGTTAAATAAATAAAATATTATACAGTTCTTTGACCGATGAATAAAAAATTTGGATAGTTATCAGTACAAAGATTACTCTGCCGAATTTTTAACGTCAAATCAAAAAACTAACGTATAAATCGTTATGAATTAAATAAAGGATAAATATTACTGTTTAACCAAAAATATGAATTTCGATCAAAACTTTATTTTAGAAGAACTCGGGTTACTGATAATTAAAAAATAAAATGAATAAAGGAAATTGATTTTGATAATAATAAGATGAACAGAAGAAAGCAAAGTAAATCAGTATATTCCGATGATATTTTGTATCCTTACAGATGATCAGTCTTCTCCTTTTATAGATATTTCAAGGTAATACGTTTCGTTTCTACCATAATTGAGCCATTATTATCTATGAATGACATTTAATGATATTTAATGTAACGTTATAATCAGCAATCATATTTGATTCAATACAGATTCCTTAACGTTTTCTGTATGTAATGCCCAATAGTACGTATCTATACCTTATTTACTATCAGATTCATTCACTTCCATCATAAAAAGGCTCAAGTATCTATCTTCATTGCTTTTTCTCTAAACATCTGCCCGTGCCCGTTAAAGCTCGTGCTTGTTGAAGCTCGTGCCTTCTTTGATTATTTTTCATTACTTATTCTTCTTTGACTGGTGCACGTGTCATGGCGTGTCATCTTATAATGAATTTCATATATAAACTTAATTTTTCCCAATACAGATAGTCCCCTCACTTGCCATTTATTCATCAATAGAATATTTGGGAAGTGGACCTCATTAAAGCGGGAATATTTGCCGCTATTAATTCTTCTCTGGAACTGATACTTCATCTATCTCTTCCATTTAATGTCCATGACACGTGGCATTTCCTGATTGGCTCTGCAACCTTTCAACGCCTTTTAAGGCTTTTTTACGGCTTCACCAATTACGAGGCGACAATTCTCATTATGACGTTTCCATCATTGCGCATTTTTCTTTGACGGTTGCTTCTGATTATAAATTTAACTTTTTACCTTTGTCTTTTTCACAAAAGTTCAGAATATTCAATTCAAAGTTTATTCTTCCTCGTACTATTATGTCTTCTTCAAACCCTAACCCTCGGAGAGTCCCCATTGTTGACAACCTTTCTCTTGCTCCTATTAGAAGTAGGAGATGAGGAAGGCTTCGTAGTTTAGGGTCTTCTTCATCACGAGTTCCCTCTGTTCCTTCTTCGAGTTCTACTCCTCCATCTAGAACCATAGGTTCTCTTTCTCAAAGGTCTTCATCTAGAGGTAAAGAACCCATTGAACCTCTTCGTGAACCTTTAGTGGATGAAATTGTTCCTGCGGAACTATCTTTCTACAATGATAGAGAATCCCTTAGAAATCAACTGTCTTCATTAGATCGTGCCGATATCTACCCGACTCAAATCACTGAAGGTCTGATTTCAATAGTTCGTAGAGATTGTCATTGGAGCCATGACTTTCCCATTATAATCCCTAATGCAAACCAAAAAATCACCTCTTATTTAACTGGGTTTTCTTTTGTTTACACTTACCCTTTCATGTTGGGTTTTAAGCCTGCTATTGACCCTGTTATACTTGAATTCTATCGTTTTTTGACGTTTACTTAGGACAAATTGGCCCTATTGTGTGGAGGGTTGTTGCCCGTTTGAGGCACTTGACCAACATGGCTGGTGTGCCTTTTACTTTCTCTCATTTAATCCACCTCTATTCTCCAAAGCTCTTTTGCCAAGGAATCTTTACTTTAGTAGCAAGAAGTAAAAGAGTTCTGGTTAACCCAGAAGATGATAAAGATCGTGGCTGGTACGCCAGATTTGTTGCTGCCCCCACTGTTGGTTTAGTGGGTGATAGAAATGTTCCCTTTCTCGAGAAGTAGAATTTTGCACGTGAGTTTTTTTTAACTTTCTCGTACCTTTTTTTAAATTCTGATGATCGCCATTTTAATTTCCTTCCTTTTCTTTTTAGCAACCATGGGAATTATCGATGAGATTTTCAATTTTCGTAGTTGGGTAGAAAAGTTATTACGTATTGCTCCGATGGACGGTAGGTCTTGGAAAAATCTTTCTCATCGATTTGGCTGGAAAGTGAAAACTCACGGTAAGAGTTTTTCTTTTCTTTTCCTACCTTACTTATTGTTTTCTTCAAAAATTATTTTGATCCTTCTTTTTGTCAGGATTTCCCATTCGAGGCGCAAGTGTTGAGGCCGTCGCAGCTTCCAGAATTTCTTTAGATAGGGCCCAAGAGATAATTTTGGGTTCTTCATAAAAAAGGAAGGCTACTGTCGACCAAGACTCTGGGGAGGAAGAAGAACAAGACGGGGGTTCTCTGATAAAAAGGCCAATGGCTAGAAGAAGAATTATTTCAGATGATGAAGCATCTCCCCCTCATTCTATTCCTTCCACTGAGCCTGTTGAAGCCTTGTTGGTGATTTCTGATGATGATACTCCCGCTGCTGCTCATGATTCTGTTGAATAGCTTTTTGCTCGCATGTTTGGTAGTGAAAGTTTAGGGCCAATTTCTAATGAAGCATCCCTTGCTTCTTTTTCTACACCTGTTCCTTTGATACCTTCTTTGCCAGTTGTGACTGTTACCATTGTTGCTCCTCCCCAGGTTGTTTGGACTCCCCAGGCTGTTTTTACTCCTTCTACAGTCCCTCCTTCAACTGTTCCTCCTTCAACTGTCCATTACACTAAGGTTGGTTCCTCGAGCAGAGGTGAAGTTATGAGGCAAGTTACCATCGAAGTTCCTGCTGAGGGTAACCTTTTGAGGAAATCAGGTCGAGCTGGCGTATGGTTGAAACCTTTGATTGGTCCAGTTGAGAGAGATAAGCTTGATAGCCACAGTTCTTTGACCTTGATGAACGATATAGTACAATCTTCTTTAAAGGTAACCTTTTTCAAACTTTTCTTTGCCCTTTTCCTATTTTTAGAGTTCTCACTTTTTCTTTCCTCTTTCTTCCCCTTTTTAGATCAATCTAATTGGTACGGAGATGATGAAGATGGTTTCCCTCTCAGAGCAATTAATGCATGATTACCAAGTGGAAGCGGACAATTGGAAGGAACAATATGAAAGTCTTCAAATCGACATGAAAATATTAGGAGAGAGCAAATGTACCTTAGAGAAGTAGGTAAGGGTTTTAACTTTAGAGTTGCAGTTGAAAAGGCTTCCTCAAATCAAGTTGGTAAGGACAAGAATCTTCTCGAAACCTCTTTTTTCGAGCAACTTTCCAAGGCCAGTGAAGAGATCAGAGAGTTAAAGTCTCTCTTAAGTGAGAAAGAAGTGTATGCCGGTGAACTCGTGCAGACTTTGACCCAAACTCAAGAAGACCTCCGAGAATCTTCTGATAAAGTTTGTTCCTTGGAAAGTTCACATGCTTCTATTCAAACTTCTTATGATTTTTCCTTGGCTAAGAATGAGAAGCTTAAAAATGATGCTTGTCACACCTCCTTTTTGCGCGCCCCGCCACCGAAGGGTTAAATGCGCGAGGGAGTTTTTCCAATTTAAGTGACAATATTCGAAATGAGATTATTTATTTAATTCAGAGTCGCCACTTGGGAAAGGTTTGGCTTTTGGTGTCCCAAGTCACCGGTTTATCTTGAATCCCAAATCGAGGAAATTTTCGACTTTCCAAATGAAGTCTGCAAACCAGAAATTCTAAGTAAGGAATTCTGTTGACCCGAGGGAAGGTGTTAGGCACCCTCGAATCCCGTGGTTCTAGCACGGTCGCTTAAATTGTTATAATGACTACATATCTGATTTAAATACATGTTATGACTTATGCACTTTTATTAAGTTTAAACCGCTTTTATTATTATCTTTTATAGAATTGCAACGTCGTGAAAATGCATCTCGAACCACGTCACAATCAATGCACCCGTAGTTGTTAACACATTTCGACTCCGTTGAAATTTGGATTTGGGTCACATAAATGCGCACCCGAATTTAAGAATGTAATTTAATTAATTCGCGCCTAAAGAGTCTAACGCGTTATTGTCTTTGGGGGGGAGACCGTGAAATTCACTAAACAGTCCCTCCCAAATTCTAAGTACTTATTATGATCAATTATTGAGGGCCCCGCAATGTGCATCTTTATTTGACGAGGCTCGTCTCATTATTTTTAAAAGGGGTATCCTAAAGTGACTACATTTCTATTATGTTTGTCTCTAAAAATAGAAGAAAAAAGATACGTGCTAATTCAATTGCATTCTTTTGGCCAACTCCGGATTCCTGTTAATCATCTGATTAATTGTTTACGAGATGAAGAATGCTATACCTCATGGAACATGCTTTTAATTTGACAAAAATCACATACAAGCTGATGAAACACTACACTTACTCCAAACATTTCTTGAGTTAAATTTAACTAAACTTATTTAGGCTAGATTAAGGGAATTAACTACTAGAAATTGTTACTGATGAGATTCGAACGTGATCTTACATACTGCCTAACGGGACTCGATAAAAGGACTTAAAATAAAACAGAACTGCGTTGTATTTAATAAGGTCGAAGCATTCTACCCTATGCATACAATTATAGCTGAAAAGGAATCTAGTCAATCACTATGTCAACTATCCATACATTCTATGGATTGCACAATTACATCCTTCGTACCAACAAACAACTATAAACCATAACAAAAAAAAAGACTAAAACTTAGTTAAGCATCAATTAACTATCCTTTCATGCTATTGAATTACAAACTAGCCAGTTATACGAGCCCATCAATATACCATGAGTATTACAACAAGTATTTAAACTTCTTCAACATCTTTCATTTCATGCTTTCAACTGTTATAGTTACACCAATATGGGACTCGAAATGTGTACCTGGGATGCTGAAAATGCAAAGAAGAAGAGGAAGAAGATAGGGAAAATCAGCAGCAGCAGGAACAAAATAGCAGCAACAAACAAAGCAACACAGCAGAACAGGTTCCAGTGCAAGAATGCAACTATAGCCGATGGGAAAGTAGCAAAATGACAGAAGCACATAGTGGAGTAGAATCAAACTCCAGATAAACCAAATCCAGGACAAACCAATGAAACCAAACAACCAGTAAACTCAATTGGGGCTTGGAAAAATCAGTATTGATTAAACAGGTCGAAACAAGTGAAATCAAGACAACAATGAGAAGAACGGTTTCTGATTTTGTCTGTGTGTTTTCTATCTCTTCCCCCTTATCTGTCTGTGTGTGTTCTCTTTGTATATGTGTATTTCTGTATTTCTGTGTTATGCCTCTCTCAATGTGTATCTAATATGCCTGTCTATCTTTTCCGTCTCTCTATTTTCTATCTCCTCTTCTAAAAAATGTTCTGTCTCCCCATCTCAATTGTCCTCCTCTCTTTTTATACCTAACATCAGGCCAATTTACAGCCTGTTAAAACAATCAGAAACCCCTCCTTTTCTGCTGTTTTTCCACTCAAACATTTAAAAGTAGAAACCCTCCCATGAGATTCTCTGACAACCCTTTTATCACCTTATTAAACTAAAACCAGACATGGGCAGCAAGAATATAATCTGACAGCACATGCTGTCCAATTATTTTAATTCCTTAACAGCTGACCATACACATGCTGCCCAAAATCTAAACCAAGTGAACATGCTATCCATTTAAAACCAAAGTCTGAACTGCAACTATAACGCCACCCTTAAATGTTTTCTGATTCAAATTGAACAAATCACAGGCAACATACTCAGTTCCTAATTGAATTCAAACAAAATATCAGCAGGAAAGCCAATAACATGAATCAAATTATTACCATTCAAAGCTGAACTAATTGACGACATATATTAAATCGACTATGCGAATCACAACACATACAATCGAAGCTCAATGATCAGAATCCAATAGTATTAGCAGGGGGTTCAAGTTGTACTGACCAAAACAAAATTGGCCCTGGGAACTAATTAATCGACCCATTTCAATTTCAGTTGGGTTGTACAGTTTACACATACATACATTATCAGCAAATGAAGAAAGATTTGTCCAAATACAAAGGTCCGGGCAAGGTGGACAGGAACAGTCGACAAACAATTCAAAATAAAATCAACTAAACATTTGGGGCAATACAGACATTCAATTACAACAAACACATGAACTGATAAGAAAAGGAAAGCAAAAATACCTTAAAATCTTGAAAAATCAACAAACCCTAAGCTCGGATTTGAATCGACCTTTCTTGGGGTTGAACGGACTTTAATCGAAGTGTTCCCAACTGAGAACACTTCGATTAAGGTCTATTAGACCCTAATCTTCATGGTTCAAACGGACACAGATCGGGCTCAGGGTTTCTAGGGTTCCTAAGGGGTAGATTTGGGATTTGTGTTTCCCTGGTTAGATTCAGACCAAACCAAGCATGGTTTGGTCACGAGGGAGCTCAGGGGAGTGCCCGGTATGAACCTGGGGTGGTTTGGTGTAGATCGAGTTTTGCTCGAATCTTCATTTGAAGATTCGAGAACCTAGGGGTTGATTCGAGACAAAGGGACAACAGATCCATGTTCAGGGTGGTGAGGCGGTCCTATGGTGTTAAGGTGGTGGTCACCGTCGTCCTTGCCGCTAGGTTTTTGGTGAGGGGAAAGGGGGGGCGGCTCTAGGGTTCCGAGGGTTTAGGTCTGTGAAGGAGACGACTCGAGGGGGGGTGTTTGGATGGGGCGTGGGGTAAGGTTTTAGGTTTATATAGTTAGTGAGTGGATAGATCCTGGCCGTTGAATGAGGTGAGATGAAGGGCCAGGATCTTTCAGCTGGTGGGGAACGATGTCGTTTCACATGCTAGGGGTTGGGTTGGTCCAGGGTTGAACGAGTCGGGTTCGTATGTAGGTATGGGGGATGTAATCTTGGCCGTTGATCGTCCTGAGATCAACGGTCCAGATTAAAAACGGCTCAACTGGATCGGGCAATCAGGGATGCTAGGTTGGGTTGTTTTGGTTTGGGCCTATTTGTTTTAATTTGGACTGGCCCAATCCGAAAATCCTTCCTTTTTTTCTTTTTAATATCTTAAATTAAATTGCCCAATAATACTATAAAAACATTAAACAACAATTATCACACAATTAATATTTAATTACACTAACATCACTTAATGACAAAATAGAATGAAAGATGCATTTTTGTGATTTTCCTTTTAATAACCGGATTACGGTTCACACGACATATATTTTTTATATTTTTGTTTGATAAAATAAAAATGGACAAGATCACAAATAACTGCCAAAAATGCCACGTAAATTCCAAAAATTGTACAGCAGGACCATTTGCTATTATTTTTATTTCTTTTGGAGTGATTGTTGCGTAAAACAAAAATCACGTGCTCACAGCTGCCCCTCTTTGTTCGGAAACACGAAGAGTTTTCGTGCAAAGATAAAGTGAGCGGATATGAGCGACTTTTGCCTATTGGAATACTCCGTGTGAAGCACATTTTGAAAGATTTGACCGAATCTTCGCTTCAAAGATTTCCTACATATCCTGGGCTAAACAGGAATTAGGTCAATGTAGTTCGGGAAACTTTGGTAGCTGGGACTACCATGGGATTTCAATGCTTGCCGTTACTGCTGTTGCTGTTGCCACTGCTGCTTACCGACTCCTTTATTACAACCAAAGGAAAATTGAAGCTGAACTAACTACGTGTGCCTGTCAACTGCTAGTTACAAGATTCCTATCTATGATTCTTTTGCAACTTGATCTTTGGTCTTAGCTGATTTTGCTTGTAGACTTCGATCCGATTGATGCTTGCAAGTTGTAGGCACCTGTTTATTTCTGCGACACTGAGTGAGACGGGATTGGTAGAACTCGGGACCTTGATTAAATCTTGGAGCGACCCGCCCTTCGCTTTTCTCAATATCTCGTAACATCTTCTTTTGTCTTTTCTTCTTTTCTTTATTCTGGGTTGAGACTTCATCTCATGGGTCATCTCAATCCATGCGCCTCGAGGTCCGACCTGCGGGGAAAAACAAAGCGAACGAAATTTTCTGCCCCAGTTTCACTAGGAAAATTTCGTGAGTTAAATGCCAGGAAGTTCATAGAATTGATGAATGGATTGGAGAATTTCAGTCTAACAAATGCAACTCCGGGATTGGGTCCTTAATATTGCCACAAGGTAAAAATGCTCAGTTCAGGGTTGGAGCCCTAATGCTGACTGACAGACAAATGCTCAGTTCAGGGTTGGAGCCCTAATGTTGGCTAAATGGAAACAGTTCAGTTTAGGGTTGGAGCCCTAATGCTGACTAACAGAAAATGCTCAGTTCAGGGTTGGAGCCCTAATGCTGGCCAAATGGAAAAAGTTCAGTTTAGGGTTGGAACCCTAATGCTGACTAACAGACAATGCTCAGTTCAGGGTTGGGGCCCTAATGCTGGCTAAATGAAAAAGTTCAGTTTAGGGTTGGAGCCCTAATGCTGACTAACAGACAATGCTCAGTTCAGGGTTGGAGCCCTAATGCTGGCTAAATGAAAAAGTTCAGTTTAGGGTTGGAGCCCTAATGCTGACTAACAGACAATGCTCAGTTCAGGGTTGGAGCCCTAATGCTGGCTAAATGAAAAAGTTCAGTTTAGGGTTGGAGCCCTAATGCTGACTAACAGACAATGCTCAGTTCAGGGTTGGAGCCCTAATGCTGGCTAAATGAAAAAGTTCAGTTTAGGGTTGGAGCCCTAATGCTGACTAACAGACAATGCTCAGTTCAGGGTTGGAGCCCTAATGCTGGCTAAATGGAAAAGTTCAGTTTAGGGTTAGAGCCCTAATGCTGACTAAAGGGAAAAGTTCAGTTTAGGGTTGAAGCCCTAATGCTGACTAATTGGGGAAAAGTTCAGTTTAGGGTTGAAGCCCTAATGCTGACTAAAGGGAAAAGTTCAGTTTAGGGTTGGAGCCCTAATGCTGACTAAAGGGAAAAAGTTCAGTTTAGGGTTGGAGCCCTAATACTGACTAAAGGGAAAAAGTTTAGTTTAGGGTTGGAACCCTAATGCTGACTAACTGGAAAAAGTTCAGTTTAGGGTTGGAGCCCTAATGCTGACTAAAGGGAAAAAGTTCAGTTTAGGGTTGGAGCCCTAATGCTGACTAAAGGGAAAAAGTTCAGTTTAGGGTTGGAGCCCTAATGCTGACTAAAGGGAAAAGTTCAGTTTAGGGTTGGAGCCCTAATGCTGACTAACTGGAAAAAGTTCAGTTTAGGGTTGGAGCCCTAATGCTGACTAACTGGAAAAAGTTCAGTTTAGGGTTGGAGCCCTAATGCTGACTAAAGGGAAAAAGTCCAGTTTATGGTTGGAGCCCTAATGCCGACTAAAGGGAAAAGTTCAATTTAGGGTTGGAGCCCTAATGCTGACTAAAGGGAAAAAGTTCAGTTTAGGGTTGGAGCCCTAATGCTGACTAAAGGGAAAAAGTTCAGTTTAGGGTTGGAACCCTAATGCTGACTAACTGAAAAAAGTTCAGTTTAGGGTTGGAGCCCTAATGCTGACTAAAGGGAAAAAGTTCAGTTTAGGGTTGGAGCCCTAATGCTGACTAAAGGGAAAAAGTTCAGTTTAGGGTTGGAGCCTTAATGCTGACTAAAGGGAAAAGTTCAGTTTAGGGTTGGAACCCTAATGCTGACTAACTGGAAAAAGTTCAGTTTAGGGTTGGAGCCCTAATGCTGACTAACTGGAAAAAGTTCAGTTTAGGGTTGGAGCCCTAATGCTGACTAAAGGGAAAAAGTTCAGTTTAGGGTTGGAACTCTAATGCTGACTAACTGAAAAAAGTTCAGTTTAGGGTTGGAGCCCTAATGCTGACTAACTGGAAAAAGTTCAGTTTAGGGTTAGAGCCCTAATGATGACTAAAGGGAAAAAGTTCAGTTTAGGGTTGGAGCCCTAATGCTGACTAAAAGGAAAAAGTTCAGTTTAGGGTTGGAACCCTAATGCTGACTAACTGGAAAAAGTTCAGTTTAGGGTTGGAGCCCTAATGCTGACTAAAGGAAAAAAGTTCAGTTTAGGGTTGGAACCCTAATGCTGACTAACTGGAAAAAGTTCAGTACTGGAAAAAGTTCAGTTTAGGGTTGGAGCCCTAATGCTGACTAAAGGGAAAAAGTTCAGTTTAGGGTTGGAACCCTAATGCTGACTAACTGGAAAAAGTTCAGTTTAGGGTTGGAGCCCTAATGCTGACTAACTGGCAATGCTCAGTTCAGGGTTGGAACCCTAATATTGGCTAAATGGAAAAATGCCAGAGATACTAACTAACCCCCTTTTTTTTGAGTTTTTTTTCTTGTTTTTTTAGTAAAATGTAAAAGAGAATTTCGTGGAAACTTCCGTTTCGAGTGGATTCCTTATTTGCCAAACTGTTTCTTGCACTCATGTACTTTCTTCTTTAGGCGACACCTGCTTCTTGCACGGTTGTCTTGGATCATACCTGTTTCAACTTTTCAAACAAAGAACAATTGTTAGCTCGGAAATGGCGGTTGGTTCGGTGACCTTGATTGTTCCAGTTGCTTTGTTGTGTCCTTATTTCTGTTGAGAAACTCTGCCATTGACAGGCTTGCATTTCCAGATTCTGTGATGATTTGCCTTGTAAGACTTTTTTTTTTGTTTTTTTTTCGTTTTGCTTGGGGATTTTCAATGGGGATTTTATTGGGGAGATTCTACGGAGATTTGTACAAGGGGAAGCTCTGTGGGGATTTGCTGGGGATTTGTTGGGGCAGGCTCGCTGGGGAATTTTACAAAGCGGATTTGCTGGGGATTTGTACAAAGTGAAAAACCTGTGGGGATTTTGCTGGGGCAGACTCTTTGGGGGATTTTTTTACAAAGGGAGGCCTTGTGGGGATTTTTTTTTTGTTTTTTTTTTGTTTTCGTGACTTTACTTAGAATGCAGTCAACATCATGAACCATCATCAGGTTCGGACAAACGTACCAACGAAGTGGGGCATTTCCCTTGCGAAACGGAATTCCGTGAAACCAACCCTGCCACCTGTCCTTTCCGGTATATCTGGAACTTAGGGTTAAAAATAAAAGGGATTCGAAGAAAAACAAAGAACTAAGAAAGCAAATTTCAGAAAAGAAGTGTCCCTTTCGGGACAAGAAAGACTTATCTGAGGAAAACAATGCTGACTTTAAATGGACATGACATGCTCTTTGGACTGGACGCTTGACCTTCAATGAACTTGCATTTCCTCCCGAACCAAAATGGACCTGTGTTTCCAAACCGGTGGAACTTTGCCGAGACTTCTGGGGTGGAATCATTCTTTCGGCCAACAGCGCCCTTTGCGGGTTTTTGCTAGTTATCCTCTCTCATTTCCCTCCTTGCTATCGCTCGATAGCACTCTTTGTGAGTTTTTACTAAACAAGCTCTCTCATTTTGGTTTCTCTACTCCCGTCTCCTCGCGGTGCCCGAAGGTTTTCACCGACAAGACTCTCTCATTTTATTTCTCTCAATTTAGAGTGTACCGGCCTCCATTCTTGACGCTTCTTGGCTTCCCACCACCTTTGGTAATTGATTTGAAGGGCTTGTACTTGGCAAAGAAAAGTAGATGATACTACAACTTCTAAGCCGCTTGACGTGCCCCGGTTTCAATTTCAGGGTAAATGGGTTTTTATTGTTGGTGTGACTGAACCTCAGAGAGAGGCTGCCTACGTATCCTTTCGGAATCAAGTCAGACGTAGTTCAGGACTCGATCAATGCTTTGTTTTGTTTGTTTTCTTTCTCTCTTTTTCTCTTTTTTTTTGATTGGTAACCAAAGCAATGTAACCGGCTTAAAGGCTTGTAGAGAGAGTTGATAGTGTTTGGGGTAGTGGGAATAAGACCTTCATCATTTCAAATGTGTCAAGATCGCTGGGGTGTCACTCAGACATAGTATCTTTTGACTGCATCCGCATTCACTGCTGTTTCGGGATCATTTCCTTCAATATCACCTAGGTACAATGCTCCTCTCGGCAATATCTTCCTGATGATGTATGGGCCTTTCCAGTTTGGAGCGAATTTCCCTTTCGCTTCCTGGTGATGTGGCAGAATGCGCCTCAGTACCAGTTGACCCACTTCGAAATTCCTGGGTCGGACTTTCTTGTTGTAAGCACGAGCCATTCTTCGTTTGTATAACTGCCCGTGACAAACCGTAGCTATTCGTTTCTCGTCAATCAAAGTCAGTTGCTCCAATCGAGTCTTAACCCACTCGCTGTCTTCGATTTCTGCTTCGACAATGGTTCGAAGCGAAGGAATTTCTACCTCTGCTGGTATTACAGCCTCGGTCCCATAAACCAAAAGATAAGGGGTTGCCCCTAGTGACATGCGTACCGTAGTGCAATATCCCAACAATGCAAACGGTAACTGCTTATGCCACTGTCGGGAACTCTGGATCGTCTTCCTCAAAATCTTCTTGATGTTCTTGTTTGCTGCTTCTACAACGTCATTGGCCTTGGGCCGATAAGGAGTAGAATTCCTATGCGTTATTTTGAATTGCTCGCATACATCTCCCATCAAGTGACTATTCAGGTTTGATGCGTTATCTGTGATGATAGTTGCAGGAATACCGAAACGACAGATAAGATTTGAATGTACAAAATCCACTACCGCTTTTTTAGTGACCGACTTAAGAGTGACAGCCTCTACCCATTTTGTGAAGTAGTCAATGGAAACCAGTATAAATCTATGTCCATTTGTGGCCTTCAGCTCGATCGGACCAATGACGTCCATGCCCCAGGCAACAAATGGCCAAGGTGCAGACATGGGATGCAATTCCGTGGGAGGTGAATGAATCAAATCACCGTGCACCTGACACTGATGACACTTCCGAACGAAGCTAAAGTAGTCCTTTTCCATGGTCATCCAGTAATAACCTGCTCGAAGGATTTTCTTTGCTAAGACATACCCGTTCATGTGAGCTCCGCACACTCCTGCGTGTACTTCGTGCATGATCCTTCTTGCCTCCTCGGCATCAACACATCTTAGTAGATTGAGGTCCGGGGTCCTCTTATACAACAATTCGCCGCTAAAAAAGAAACCACTTGCATGTCGCCTAATGGTTCTCTTTTGATCTCCAGTAGCATGTTCGGGATATTCTTGTGTCTTCAAGAACCTCTTGATATCATGGTACCATGGCTGTGTACTCGATCCTGTCTCGATTGCGTTGCAGTAGCCGTGTCTTTCCCTGATTTGGATTTCCAAAGGATCGACGTGGGCGTTGCCTGGTTAAGGTAGAATTGAAGCCAAGGTAGCAAGTGCATCCGCTAGTTCATTGTGACACCGCGGGATATACCTGAACTCTATTGATTTAAAACACTTGCTGAGGTCCTCCACGTGCTGTCGGTAAGGAATAAGCTTGACATCCCGAGTTTCCCATTCACCTTGGGCTTGCCGGATAATTAGGTCAGAATCTCCCATAATCAGTAAGTCTTCGACATCATGATCGATCGCCATATGCATGCCCATGATGCAGGCTTCATACTCAGATGTATTGTTCGTGCAAAAGAAACTCAGTCTAGCTGTGGCAGGATAATGCTGACCGGAGGGCAAAATCAAAATTGCCCCGATTCCTACACCTTTGGCGTTTACGGCCCCATCAAAGAACATCTTCCAAACATGGGCATTTTCCGGGACCACTTCTACGATGTTTAGTTCTTCATCTGGAAAATAGGTACTCAATGGCTGGTATTCCTCATCGACTGGATTTTCGGCCAAATGATCTGCTAACGCCTGGGCTTTTATTGTCGTACGGGTGACATAGACTATGTCGAATTCAGTGAGCAAGATTTGCCACTTGGCTAGTCTTCCAGTAGGCATTGGTTTCTGAAATATATATTTCAAAGGATCCAGCCTGCTTATGAGGAAAGTAGTGTGAGCTTGGAGATAATGTCTCAGCTTTTGAGCAACCCACGTCAGAGCGCAACATGTTCTTTCCAGCAGAGTGTACTTGGCCTCGTAGCCGGTGAATTTCTTGCTCAAGTAGTAGATTGCTTGTTCCTTCTTTCCGGTTACGTCATGTCGCCCGAGGACGCAGCCAAAAGAACATTCCAAAACTGTCAGATACAGGAACAGGGGTCTCTCTGGCTCTGGGGGACCAAAACTGGGGGATTTGAAAGATATTCTTTAATTTTGTCAAAAGCTTCTTGACATTCACCCGTCCATTTGATCGCCGCGTCTTTCCTCAATAGCTTGAATATGGGCTCACACGTGCTTGTCAGCTGGGCAATGAAGCGACTGATATAGTTTAACCTGCCCAACAAACTCATCACATCCTTCTTCGTTCTTGGGGGAGGTAGATCCCTGATAGATTTTATCTTTGTTGGATCTAATTCGATGCCTCTCCTGCTTACTATGAAGCCCAAAAGATTGCCCGATGGGACTCCAAAAGCGCATTTGGCCGGGTTCAACTTCAAATCGTACTTCCTCAGTCTCTCGAAGAACATCCTCAAGTCTTGGATGTGATTATCCTGCGTCCTGGACTTGACTATCACATCGTCCACGTACACCTCTATTTCTCGATGCATCATGTCATGAAAAATGGCAGTCATGGACCTCATGTAAGTAGCCCCAGCATTCTTCAGACCAAATGGCATGACCCGATAACAGTAAGTGCCCAAGGCGTGGTGAAGGCAGTCTTCTCGGCGTCTTCTTCATCCATCAATACCTGATGATACCCAGCATAACAATCTACGAAAGACTGGATCTCATGTTTGGCACAATTATCAACAAGGATGTGGATGTTGGGCAACGGGAAATTATCTTTGGGGATCGCTCTATTCAAATCTCGGTAATCTACATATACCCGAGTCTTCCCATCTTTTTTCGGCACTGGAACTACATTTGCTAACCATGTGGTATACTGGACTACCCGAATCACTCCCGTTTTCAGCTGCTTGGTGATCTCCTCTTTAATTTTGTCACTGACCTTAGTTTTGAACTTTCTTTGCTTTTGTTGAACTGGAGGACAATCAGGGTGAATTGGCAATTTGTGAACCACTAGATCAACACCTAGTCCTGGCATGTCATCGTATGACCAAGCAAACACATCTTTAAATTCAAAAAGGAGTTGAATTATCGCGTCTCGCGTTTTCTCGTCCGTGTGAATGCTTATTTTGGTCTCTCGAATTTCTTCAGGAGTTCCTAAATTAACCGGTTCGGTGTCATTCAGATTTGGCTTAGGTTTATTCTCAAAGTGTTCCAATTCTCGGTTTATTTCCCTAAAAGCCTCTTCTTCATCATATTCTGGTTCTGGGTTCATTATTTCGCAATTAAATAGCTCGTTGTGATCTGGGCGTGAAGTCCGCAAGCATGTCATATTTAAAGCCGCATTATTATAACTGAAAGAAAAGATAAAGGAAAAATAACAAAAATCAGAACAAAAGGGAAAAATGAGAAAACAATGATGATTTTTTTTTATTTTTTCTTGGAATTTTGGAAGACAACAATGTTTACAACTCAGGAATTCAAAACAACAATTGAAGGGAAGAAAAAAAATCCAAGTTATATCCTGGAGATAACTTGTGATGCAGGAAAGGTGGCAGGACAGGTCTACCCGGACTTCTGCCTAGTCGGGAATGACGTGGCCTCCCAGTTTCGAAGTTTTGCGTTTGTCCCCATATATAGCATCTCGACGGTGCTGGTGCCTTCTCCTGGTTGAACCATGTGAGCCTCGTAGAGCATTTCTCTCATTGCCCCACATATCTCCTCGATTTCTTCAGCCGTGAAAACCTCATCGTCTTCTTCTTCAGTGTATCTTGGTCCGACGAAAGTTTCATATAGATCCGGATATGGCCGAGGCAGTTTCCAACCCTCATTCTTCCTCTTCTTTGCCCACTCTTCATCTTCTGGAGTGGGTTGAAAACCTATCCCGAAAAGTTTCTTGGTGGAAGGCAACGTGATGGGTTCCGTTATTCCCTGCAGGGTTCGTCCGAGCCCTTTCCCTGGCCTGAATCCGTGTCGGATCATCTCTTTAGCCACCATGATCGAGGCGTTAGACAAGAAAGGTTGGGGCAAGGTCTTCCCTCTTCATACTGCTCTGCTAACACAATTTCGAAAGCTTGATAGACCGTGTGTTCGCTCCCTTCCCTTGGTTCAAGATATGGGATGGATGGGTCCCGATAAATAGCCTGCTCGTCTTCTCTATGGACCACAATTTCTTGGTCTTCGTACTCAAACTTCACCATCTGGTGAAGAGTGGAAGGCACAGCTCCTGCCGCATGAATCCAAGGTCTGCCGAGGAGGAAATTGTAGGACGTATCCATGTCAAGCACCTGGAAAGTTATTTCAAACTCCACCGGTCCTATGGTCAAAACCAAGTCTATTTCCCCAAGGGTGTCTCTTTTGATGCCGTCAAAAGCCCTTACGCTGACATTATTGGGGCGGATTCTTCCGGTCCCAATTTCCATTCTCTGTAGCGTGGAAAGCGGACAAATGTCAACACCTGAACCTCCATCCAACATCACCCGCTTGACGTAGTAGTTTTCACATTTAACCGTTAGATGCAAGGCCTTGTTGTGTGCCGCTCCCTCTGGGGGTAAATCGTTCTTGCTGAAAGAGACCTGGTTAACGGCGAAGAACCTCTCCGTCATCCGTTCCAGTTGTTCAACTGAGGTTTCAACTGGTACGTATGCTTCGTTCAGGGTCTTGAGTAAGATCTTTTGATGCTCGGTTGACCTCATCAGCAGAGATAGCATGGACACTTGCTCAGGGTACTTGCGTAGTTGATCTACCACTTCGTAGTCTGGCATTTTCATCTGTTGGAAGAAAACTTCTGCTTCTTCAACGCTTACAGGCTTCTTTGGTGGTAAGCGTCTCCGTATGGCGTTGTTTAGCTCTTGGGTGTTCGAATACCTTCTAATGAAAGTATTTTCCGGAAGTTCTCCCATGACTTCTTTACCTTTGTACGTTACCAACGTCCTCTGATAGTTCCACGGTACTGTGGATGGGTTTGTCATCGGCTTTTATGGCACGCGTCCGATAACCACTGGCTCATTCAGCTGAGGTGGTTGAATCTTCCCCCGGACCACATAGGCCCCTTTTGGTATGTACATAGGTTTTGCCCTTTTGACTTCAAAACTCTGTGGTTTCTCTGTTCGACCTCGTGGGATGTAAAGAACTCCATTCTTCACAAGCACCGTCTTCTTCTCCACCTTCTTTTCGGGCTCGCACTTTACAGTACTGGCCTTTTCCCCTTTTTCTGGTTTCCGGGTTGTTTCAGGCTTTTTCCCTGTGTCGACGATGATGACTATAGCTTTCAAAGCAGGGTCAAATTCTTTGTCTTCACAAATCATTCCGGTTAGCGGCCCGTTGTTGTGAGCAGGTAATGGATTGTTAGTCACATTTGGGACCTCCTCGCCCCTTAGCACTATTTTCCCTTGCTCTATTAAATTCTCGACTACCCTTCTCAAAGCCCAGCAGTCATTTGTATCGTGCCCTTCTGCTCCTGAATGATAGGCACATCTAACACCGGCTTTGTAAGAAGGTGATGCCGGATTGTGCCTTGTCTGAGGGACCGGCTGCAGGAAACCCAACTAGACTAGCTTCGGGAACAAAGTAGAGTATGACTCACCGATGGGCGTGAAAGTCCGCCTTCTAGGTGGTTCCTGAGGGCGGAAGTTATTTTGAGGAGGCTGTGGGTTATAGTGGTTGCGGTATGGAGGCTGATTTCTGGGAGGTGGAGCTTGGCCTCGATTGGCTTGCTGCGGCGGGTGGACATATGGCTGGGCGTTCATGACCATGTAGGGTTGAGGAGCATATGCCACATTTTGGTGGGGGTAGTAGTGTTGTGGGGTCCTTTCTGGAAAACGGGGCCTGGGATTATGATATTCCCTTGCTTCTGATGCTGCCATGACCATTTCTTCCTTTTTCTTTCCTCTTGCCATTCCTCCGGACCCGCTTTGGACGGCTTGGGAAGTTGCCCTTATGGCTGCCTGACTCAAAATTCTACCCGTTTTCAGACCATTCTCCACCATCTCCCCAATCTTAATCGCTTATGCGAAAGGCTTTCCCATGGCTGACATCATGTTTTGGAAATAGTCGGACTCTTGAGCCTGGAGAAAAGTGGTGACCATTTCTATCTCGTCCATGGGAGGCTTCACCCTTGACGCCTGCTCGCGCCACTTAATAGCATATTCTCTGAAGCTTTCTAAAGGTTTCTTCTTCAAGTTCGACAGAGAATTTCGGTCTGGTGCAATGTCGATGTTATACTGGAATTGTCTCACAAAATCCCTAGCGAGATCATCCCATACATGCCATCGGGATATGTCCTGGTCCATGTACCATTCTGAGGCTATTCCTACCAGACCTTCCCCGAAATATGCCATTAGCAATTCCTCTTTTCCGCCGGCCCCCCGCAATTGGTTGCAATATTTCTTGAGATGAGCAATGGGGTCACCGTGTCCGTCGTACTTCTCAAACTTTGGGGTCTTGAAACCCATTGGCAGGTGCACGTGAGGGAACATGCATAGATCGGTATAGGATACGCTCTTCTGTCTGCTCAAACCTTGCATGTTCTTCAAACTCTGCTCAAGGCTTCTCATCTTGTTCAGCAATTTTGGGGTTCTGACCCTGCCCAGGTGCAAACTCGCACTGAGGCTGTGAAGGATGAGTGCTGGTGGCGAACCGAGTTGGTTCCATTGAGAAAGATGGTGCTTGGAATGTAAACGAGGATGAGTCAAAATTTGGCTTGTATGTAGCAGGTTGTGCCGTGATCGGGCAGGGTGGTGCAGTAAAGATGTTTGTGTTTACATCCGTTGTTGGCACTCGGGGATAAGAATCAGAGCGCGATCCAGCAGAGAAGGCCGAAATGGCTGGGTACCCCAATGGGGTAGCAGGATAGCTTATGGGGACATTAGAAGTCCCGCTTGTCCTGGAGAATAACTCAGGGAATCCAGGGACGACACTTGGTGGCTCTTTTCCGTTATTCCAGTCATCCAACATTTCCAACATGCGGAGTCGTAGGATTCTATTTTCCTACGCAGTTGCGGACTCGGGCGTGAGGACGGCCGAGATCGAACTCTCCTCGGAAACAGGAACTGTCGGCAAAGGAATTTATGAAGACATTTCTATGCTTCCTTTTGATCTTGTGAAATAAGTGTGAGCACCGCTTCCTGACTTAATAATAGGTAATTGATCACTCCCTTTCGGCCTCGTGAAGTATGAGTGCGAGGCCAGACTTTCACCAAACCAACCGCCTTTTCCAAAAACCTGGACAACTCAACGACAAACGAACGGTTAATTCGAAATAAATAACAGATAGGCAATCTCACGTTGGGGCATGATGCACCTATACAGTTAAGTGGATCCCTAAATGTTTGCGACGAAAGCATACGTCATTCCAGCTTCCTTTTAGGATCCCTTCTTTTTTATTATTATTATTTTTCATTATTTGCAGTTAAAAATGTGACTGGATCCGATGAGGATTGCCTACGTATCATGATGCCGCGTGAATCATATCATTACGTAGTTCGAAAACAAATGAGTGTAAAAGAAGCACACCTTTTATTACTGAAATGATCTATTACAACCAACATTTTTGAAAAGGAAGAGCAAACTTTGAAAAATAAACATAGACTCAAACAGACTAAAACCCCATGGTGCGAAAGGATAAACAGAACATGTTAAGATACAGACTCGACCTATGAATACATTATGGTTCTGAAAACTGGTGCCCGCGGGGCATCGTTCGGCCTCTCCGCGGTCCTAGGGGTGAGATCCCTTTCAAGTTGTTCCAACTCATGCATGGTCTGCTTGACATAACCCATCACTGCCGAGAGAACGATAATGCTGGTCATGTTCTCACATCGTAGACATCGTCTGATGATGGCGTGGGCAATGGTCCTGATCCTATCTCTGGTTCATTTCTTCTCTATGAGCAAGCGTTTTATCTGATCACTGCACATCTTGAATACCTGAGAATCCTGTATATGCTGATTCTTCAGTTGTCGCACTTCTACATTCATCTGTGCTAACAAGTCATAACAGTATCTGCTCTCAATTTGGAAATCCTCGGCCTGATTAACTGCTTTAAACTCAAGTGCAACCATCTCTCTCTTCATTTTGGCAACAATTTTCTCGTGGTCGCCTTTCAATTGATGCAAGTATCGGCGATGCTTATATGCTCTTGTATCCCACTGTGCCCTGAGCTCTGCCATGACGTTTTCAGATTTTTCTAAACCATCTCGCCATTCCCTGACTTCACTTTTCAACCTTTTTATAAACTGCTCATCTGATCGACTCCTTGGCTGTTTATCAGCATCCATCCTCATCTATTTGATCTGGGCCCTGAGCATCTCGTTTTCCTGAGTCAACCTGTTCTGTTCTCCCAGATCGGTAGCAACTTGCACGTTGTGCTCATATTTCAGGCTTTCCACTTGTTGCTTCAACCTGCTGATTTCGGTATGATAGCCTCTTTCTTTCGCTAACAAATCCCACTGCTTTTGCGATGACTCGGTGAAATTCAGGACGTGGGGTCTTTTAGCCGGCCTTTCATGTTCGAGTTCTCTTCTGTACCATGCAAGGTAGCCTGGTGCCATTTCACTTTTGGCCTGATCCCCCACGCAAGTATCTGCTTTCAAATATTGACATTCATTCCAGATCTGGCGGATTTTTGCCTCAGGAAATTGTCCGTCAGGACTTATCTCAATTGTTTGAGCACTAAGATCTTCCTCGTGTGGTACTATCTGGCATCTTCCGAGCTGTCTCAAAACTCGACAGGGCGCATAAGGTTGAATGCTCTTAAGTCCCATCAGTAGGAAATGAGTTCTAGTTGCTGGCATATATATGACCTCATCAATAGGCAACCATCCCAGTGTCCATTGTATTTGGCTGGCAGTAAGCGCTTGAAAGAACGAGGTCCATGCCATAACTCCTTTGGGCAGACTGATCTCTTTGGTTCTCGTGTAAAATTCTTCTATGCAAGTTTTCTCTGAGGAACCATGGCTCAAAAGCTTGGAACGATGGCAGAGATGTTCAGTCATCCACATTTGTAGCAGCAAGTTATAACCTTCGAAGAAATTTCCCCCGACTTTGCAAGTTGTGAGAGCTCGAAAGATATCGGATACCACCATAGGCGCGAGAGTACTGTCGTTCTGAGTGAGCAAAGCACTGACTACCCCGGATATTTTCAGATCAATATTCCCATCTTTCCTTGGAAATACTAAAAGGCCCAAAAATGTTATCATGAAAGCCACCCGTCTGTGCTTATCCCACTTCTGACGACTACCTTTGTTGCATAGCTTGTTAATCGGATTGTTGAATCCTCCTACATGACCATACCTGTCATATATGAAGCATGGATTACAAAAACCGGCAGCCAAATCTGTGTTGCGGACCGTCCTGGGTATTTTTATTGAGTCTAGGAATCGATGTACCGTGACAGCTCTTGGGGCGACCAGGTATTTTTGCCTTAGCGGAAGTTCAGCATTTCCGATGTACCCAGTCATTTCTTCCATAGTCGGGGTGAGTTCAAAATCGGAGAAGTGGAAAACATTGTGTGCCGGGTCCCAGTAGGTGACCAAACCTCTTATGATATCTCCCCGAGGCTGGATTTCCAATAAACCCGTGAGACCTTTCAGATATTTCTTGACCTCACCTTGCCCCTCAGCACCTAAATCATTCCACCATAACCGTAACTTGCCAGGGATTTTAGTCATTATCGAAAAGTGTTCATTTTGCATCGTGCTCATCCTGCACATTTGTTAAGGTGACGTTTTTTAAAAAAAATAAAGATATTTCGACTATTTTTCAAAAAGAAGATCAGATTTTCGAACACGGCCTTTCAGCACTTCGGGGATGAAGATTTTAAGGCTGTGTGGGTCAATTGGACAAGAAAACATGACCCAAAAAGTGGCTGTTTATGCAAAGTCAGCCTTCCGGCGTCCCCTTTGGGAACATTCGGCTATTCATGACAAAACAGCATCACCTGACTTATTTTGACACATTTTTTTGTTTATTAGTTTTGGCTATCTTAGCAAAAAGGTGGGGTTGAACCCGATGGGGGTTGCCTACGTATCTCACATCCGGTGACAATCAAACCGGCGTAGTTCGGTCCGATCAGGCGTAGAGTAAATAAACTAAACCCCTTCTGACTACAATCTTTTAAAGAAAAGGAGAAAAATATTTTTCTGGATTTTTTTTTTGTATTTTTTGAAAAGAGACTAAGGAAATATTTATGAATTTTAAACTTCTTTTCACTCTTTTTTTTTGAAATTTCGAAAATCTTTTAAAGAGATACTACAAATGAAACAATATTTTTTTGAATTTTGAATTTTCTCCCCCTTTTTTTTACTTTTAAATAAATACCCCTTTTTTGATTTTGAAAGTGATTAAAAGAAATTTTTTTTATATGCTTTTTTTTAATAAATCAAACTAGAAGACAAATTTTGTTTTCATTTTTTCTTTTCTTAAGAAACTTTCAGCGAGGTTTTGACACTACTTGGACATTGGTTTTATTTTTTCCAAAAATAAGTAATTATCTCCCTACACTGTTATTTTCTTTTTTTTTTAAAGTTTTTTTTTAGAAACCGGTCAGCATGCAGATCTGAAGCAAATAAATGCGCAAGACAAACGGGATGCAGCAGGATGGTCTTTTCATTTCAGGTTGCCTGTCCTAGACGGACCCAACCCCTGTGTTGAGTCCCCTATGTCAAATGCAACATGATGCAAATAAGCGTTCCTACTAGGGATCCGGCATGAGGTTTTGTTATACTAGGTTTATAACCTGGGTATATGTTCTAGACTGTGTACCCGAGCGGACAACTCGAGTCGAGGAGGGGGCTACGTACCGGGGACCCACGAGATCGTCCGGCTTTGTAACTTGTCCGGCCTCTTTCTTATTTCAGGTATTGACACTAACAGAATAGGGAGTCTCGACCAGCGAGCTTCTCCCCGGAGGTAAGAAGAGAAGGGTTTCGGCACAGTTTATATACAGTTCAGATAATATCAAAGCGGTAAAAACAACATTTAGCACGTTATGCCAAAATATGTAATAAAGATCAAATAATAAAGCCAAATATAACAATTATTCTAAGCTCGAATTCTTGAACCCTGAACCAGTGGTTCTGGGTTCTGATTCCCCAGCAGAGTCGCCAGAGCTGTCACACCTCCTTTTTGCGCGCCCCGCCACCGAAGGGTTAAATGCGCGAGGGGAGTTTTTCCAATTTAAGTGACAATATTCGAAATGGGATTATTTATTTAATTTAGAGTCGCCACTTGGGAAAGGTTTGGCTTTTGGTGTCCCAAGTCATCAGTTTATCTTGAATCCCAAATTGAGGAAATTTTTGACTTTTCCAAATGAAGTTTGCGAACCCGAAATTCTAAGTAAGGAATTCTGTTGACCCGAGGGAAGGTGTTAGGCACCCTCGAATCCCGTGGTTCTAGCACGGTCGCTTAAATTGTTATAATGGCTACATATCTGATTTAAATACATGTTATGACTTATGTGCTTTTATTAAGTTTAAACCGCTTTTATTATTATCTTTTATTTTTTATAGAATTGTAACGTCGTGAAAATGCATCTCGAACCACGTCACAATCAATGCACCCGTAGTTGTTAACACATTTCGACTCCGTTGAAATTTGGATTTGGGTCACATAAATGCGCACCCGAATTTAAGAATGTAATTTAATTAATTCGCGCCTAAAGAGTCTAACGCGTTATTGTCTTTGGGGGGGAGACCGTGAAATTCACTAAACAGTCCCTCCCAAATTCTAAGTACTTATTATGATCAATTATTGAGGGACCCGCAATGTGCATCTTTATTTGACGAGGCTCGTCTCATTATTTTTAAAAGGGATATCCTAAAGTGACTACATTTCTATTATGTTTGTCTCTAAAAATAGAAGAAAAAAGATACGTGCTAATTCAATTGCATGCTTTTGGCCAACTCCGGATTCCTGTTAATCATCTGATTAGTTGTTTACGAGATGAAGAATGCTATACCTCATGGAACATGCTTTTAATTTGATAAAAATCACATACAAGCTGATGAAACGCTACACTTACTCCAAACATTTCTTGAGTTGAATTTAACTAAACTTATTTAGGCTAGATTAAGGGAATTAACTACTAGAAATTGTTACTGATGAGATTCGAACGTGATCCTACATACTGCCTAACGGGACCCGATAAAAGGACTTAAAATAAAACAGAACTGCGTGTATTTAATAAGGTCGAAGCATTCTACCCTATGCATACAATTATAGCTGAAAAGGAATCTAGTCAATCACTATGTCAACTATCCATACATTCTATGGATTGCACAATTACATCCTTCGTACCAACAAACAACTATAAACCATAACAAAAAAAAGAGACTAAAACTTAGTTAAGTATCAATTAACTATCCTTTCATGCTATTGAATTACAAACTAGCCAGTTATACGAGCCCATCAATATACCATGAGTATTACAACAAGTATTTAAACTTCTTCAACATCTTTCATTTCATGCTTTCAACTGTTATAGTTACACCAATATGGGACTCAAAATGTGTACCTGGGATGCTGAAAATGCAAAGGAGAAGAGGAAGAAGATAGGGAAAATCAGCAGCAACAGGAACAAAATAGCAGCAACAAACAAAGCAACACAACAGAACAGGTTCCAGTGCAAGAATGCAACTATAGCCGATGGAAAAGTAGCAAAATGACAGCAGCACACAGTGGAGTAGAATCAAACTCCAGATAGACCAAATCCAGGACAAACTGATGAAACCAAACAACCAGTAAACTCAATTGGGGCTTGGAAAAATCAATATTGATTAAACAGGTCGAAACAAGTGAAATCAAGACAACAATGAGAAGAACAGTTTCTGATTTTGTTTGTGTGTTTTCTATCTCTCCCCCCCTATCTGTCTGTGTGTTTTGTCTTTGTATATGTGTATTTCTGTGTTATGCCTCTCTCAATGTGTATCTGATATGCCTGTCTATCTTTTCCGTCTCTCTATTTTCTATCTCTTCTTCTAAAAAATGTTCTGTCTCCCCATCTCAATTGTCCTTCTCTCTTTTTATACCTAACATCAGGCCAATTTACAGCCTGTTAAAACAATCAGAAACTCCTCCTTTTCTGCTGTTTTTCCACTCAAACATTTAAAAGTAGAAACCCTCCCATGAGATTCCCTGACAGCCCTTTTATCACCTTATTAAACTAAAACCAGACATGGGCAGCAAGAATATAATCTGACAGCACATGCTGTCCTATTATTTTAATTCCTTAACAACTGACCATACACATGCTGCCCAAAATCTAAACCAAGTGAACATGCTATCCATTTAAAACCAAAGTCTGAACTGCAACTATAACGCCACCCTTAAATGTTTTCTGATTCAAATTGAACAAATCACAGGCAACATACTCAGTTCCTAATTGAATTCAAACAAAATATTAGCAGGAAAACCAATAACATGAATCAAATTATTACCATTCAAAGCAGAACTAATTGACGACATATATTGAATCGACTATGCGAATCACAACACATACAATCGAAGCTCAATGATCAGAATCCAACAGTATTAGTAGGGGGTTCAAGTTGTACTGACCAAAACAAAATTGGCCCTGGGAACTAATTAATCGACCCATTTCAATTTCAGTTGGGTTGTACAGTTTACACATACACACATTATCAGCAAATGAAGAAAGATTTGTCCAAATACAAAGGTCCGGGCAAGGTGGACAGGAACAATCGACAAACAATTCAAAATAAAATCAACTAAACATTTGGGGCAATGAACAGACATTCAATTACAATAAACACATGAACTGATAAGAAAAGGAAAGCAAAAATACCTTAAAATCTTGAAAAATCAACAAACCTTAAGCTCGGATTTGAATCGACCTTTCTTGGGGTTGAACGGACTTTAATCGAAGTGTCCCCAACTGAGAACACTTCGATTAAGGTCCATTAGACCCTAATCTTCATGGTTCAAACGGACACAGATCGGGCTCAGGGTTTCTAGGGTTCCTAAGGGGCAGATTTGGGATTTGTGTTTCCCTGGTTAGATTCGGACCAAACCAAGCATGGTTTGGTCACGAGGGAGGTCAGGGGAGTGCCCGGTATGAACCTGGGGTGGTTTGGTGTAGATCGAGTTTTGCTCGAATCTTCAAATGAAGATTCGAGAACCTAGGGGTTGATTCGAGGCAAAGGAACAACAGATCCATGTTCAGGGTGGTGAGGCGGTCCTATGGTGTTAAGGTGGTGGTCACCGGCGTCCTTGCCATCGGGTTTTTGGTGAGGGGAAAAGGGGGCGGCTCTAGGGTTCCGAGGGTTTGGGTCTGTGAAGGAGACGACTCGAGGGGGGGTGTTTGGATGGGGCATGGGGTAAGGTTTTAGGTTTATATAGTTAGTGAGTGGATAGATCCTGGCCGTTGGATGAGGTGAGATGAAGGGCCAGGATCTTTCAGCTGGTGGGGAACGGTGTCGTTTCACATGCCAGGGGTTGGGTTGGTCCGGGGTTGAACGGGTCAGGTTCGTATGTGGGTATGAGGGATGTAATCTTGGCCGTTGATCGTCCTGAGATCAATGGTCCAGATTAAAAACGGCTCAACTGGATCGGGCAATCAGGGATGCTGGGTTGGGTTGTTTTGGTTTGGGTCTATTTGTTTTAATTTGGACTGGCCCAATCCGAAAATCCTTCCTTTTTTTTTTCTTCTTTTTTTTTTCTTTTTAATCTCTTAAATTAAATTGCCCAATAATACTATAAAAACATTAAACAACAATTATCACACAATTAACATTTAATTACACTAACATCACTTAATGACAAAATAGAATAAAAGATGCATTTTTGTGATTTTCCTTTTAATAATCGGATTACGGTTCACACGACATATATTTTTTATATTTTTGTTTGATAAAATAAAAATGGACAAGATCACAAATAACTACCAAAAATGCCACGTAAATTCCAAAAATTGTACAGCAGGACCATTTGCTATTATTTTTATTTCTTTTGGAGTGATTGTCGCGTAAAACAAAAATCACGTGCTCACAATGCTGACTGGGAAAGAGATTACGAGATTCTTGAAGACAAAACACGAATTGAAGTGAGTTGGGCATTTTTAATAGTCGCCGTGATATCCTTGTGGAAGTTAGCCAGGAGAATTTTAACTTGGAAGCTGAGTTAGCCAAAATCAAAGAGACTATTGAAAAGACTCAACAGAGCCAAGATTTTCCTTCTCCCGTGGCTGAAGCTTCTGGAAATGTTGAAGATGATATGGGTATTCCGATTCCTTGTCACGTTGAGCTTGCTACTGCCGATGACCTTGCTTTGGTTCCTTCTTCAACTCCTCAGTAACAAGTTAATGAAGTGTGACTCTTTTTTTTCTTTTTTCTTTGGTAGAATATGGTTACAACCCTTGGTCCTTTTTGAGGGTTTTGAAAACATTAAGTCCGCAGACCTTTTTCGGGGCATTTTGTATAAGTAACTATTAGTTTATGACTAAGTTCAGAATTAGTATAAACTTTTAATATTAAGAAGTTGGCGAAATGGCTTCCTGACCACTTAAACTTGTCGGGATTTTTAAAGCCGATACATAAACTTTCTATTTTCCCATTTGAACGCTTGAACTCGTTTTTTCTATAACTAATAAACACATCTGACAAGAGACCATGTGCACGTGTATTACACATACACATACATGTCCATCCAGTCAGCAAATGACCAATGGATGTCTTACATGTTAAGGGCGCGAAAACCCTAACCCTAGTCCCCTCTTTAATGCAAGCCTTTTGAATGAGCCTGATTTGATAAATCTGTATATTAGGAAAGATCTAAAGATTTGTTCACCTTGTGGGGTGAATTGTTCTGAAGGATTCTTCCCTTCTAGTTCTTGTACTGAAAATGCAGACAGGGTATGTACTCCTTGATCTCTTTGCCAGAATAGCTCTTGTTCAGATGTTTACGAACTCATGCCTCACAGAATGCTTCACGACCACCTCCACGTTGGTCTTTCTCGTCTGAGCTGGAACCTTAGGCTATAGATTGCAATGCAGGCTGCAAAAGGGCTCGAGTACCTTCACAATGAAGTTTCTCCTCTTATTGTGCACCGTGATATGAAGAGTTCGAACATTCTCTTGGACGCTGATTGGGGAGCTCGTATTGCAGATTTTGGATTACTTACACTTAATGAGAAGGATCTTAATGGAGAAGTGACAACCGATGTCTATAACTTTGGGATCGTGCTGCTAGAGATTCTTAGTGGAAGAAAAGCTTATGACCGGGATTGCATACCTCCAAGTATTATTATCTGTTAATCTTGTTCTGATCGAGCTTCGTTTGATCCAAGTGATACAAAACTTAGCTTAAACTCTACAATGATAAAATATACAACTTTCCACCATTTTCACGGTCTGAGAAAATAAAAAACAAATTGAAAATGGAGCTTCAGATTTTTAAAAATGGAGAAAGGGGGTATGTTAGAAGGAATAAATAAGAACACAATTAAATACAACCCATTTTGTACTATTGGGCGTTGGGAAGGAGGGTTTTCACGCTCCTGTGCATCGTGTTCCTCACGCGGGCTGCTGGTTAGGACCAACTGACGCCACATGGGCATGGTCAATGGTCAAATGTGTTTATTAGTTATGGAAAAAATAAGTTCGAGTGTTCAAATAGGAAAGTTATAAGTTTATGCATCGGCTTTTAAAACCCCGTCAAGTTTAAGTGGCCAAGAAACCATTTCGCCTAAGAAGTTTTTGTAGTTACTTTTGAACTTGTGTTTTGCTCATTCTGGCCTTTATATTTGAAGGACTTATTCAATAGATTGCACTTTTTATTTTGCAAAATGCTTTTTTAACTCCATGAATGCTTAAATTAATCATGAATTTTATAAAAGAGGGCCCTTTTTATATTCGACACTTAATGAAGAAGACGTTTCAATTTCATAATGGTGTTAATATACGACAAAAGAAATAGGAATACATATATTTCTTGAAATAACTTTGAAAAGTTTTTATTTGAACTTTGACAAGTTTTAAATAACACTTTACATGTATTTAAATAACTTCTTTAACTTTTTCAACAACTATTTTCCTTACAACAGATTTCAAAAAATTTCAAAAACACAAGGTTCTATTTATAACTCGTTTCAGTATATTGCCTTTAACCTAACTATGATAAGGTTTTGCTTTGGCCTTAGCTCCTGACTTTCTTTGACTTTCATTGGCATTTGCTCTGCACTTGACTCATTCAATAAGTAAACTTTTCAGGCTTGAACTTTGATTATCCCCCAATCTTCTTTGTCTTCTTTATACATATGTCTATGTATGTTACACAGTTCCCCAAGTGTTTGAGCTTTGAAGTATGAAGTCTCGAGCACTTGATTGCTCCTCTTGTTTGGTCATTTTCCTGTAAAGGAATAAAACACACGGGACTCGGAGGTACGATTAAAGATGAAGACTGTTTAACCCGTATCAACTTCTATCAGAGTAGGTATAACCCTAGACCAGGAATTTTAATTTATTCCACGTGCCTTGCAGGTCGTGATTCATCATTTAGTATGGGCTAGCTTTTTGCCTAATATCTAAAATCGTTAGTAAAATTTTAACAATTCAAAAAATAAAATTTTAAAATGAGGATACCTGACCGTGGGCACTCCTTAGAAATAGTATCTCTTCAGGTGAACGACATTCCAATGTGAAGGTAATATCTTTCCATCCATTATTTCCAGCTCGTATGCTCATTTCCCCGCAATACCATGAATCTTGTAAGGTCCTTCCCAGGTTGGACTTAATTTACCCGCATTGGCCGCCTTCGTGGATTGAAAAACTTTCTTGAGTACGAAGTTCCCAATCTTGAAGTATCTTAGTCGTGCTCTTCGATTGTAGTATTGTTCCATGACTTGCTTTTGTGCTGTCATTCTTATTAGTGTAGCTTCCCTTTTTCCTTCAAGTAAATCAAGGTTTATGCGCATTTCTTCTTCATTGGATTCTTCTGACACTTGCGTGTACCTCGTGCTTGGCTCCCCTATTTCAACTGGAATTAAAGCTTCAGCTCCATATACCAATGAGAACGGTGTTTCGCCCGTGCTTGTTTTTGTTTTTGTGCGGTACGCCCATAAAACACCAGTAACAATTCTGGCCAATTACTTTTAGATTCTTCCAATCGTTTCTTCAAATTGTTGACAATGACTTTATTTGTTGATTCTGCTTGTCCATTACCCACCGGATGATAAGGCGTGGATATAATCCTCTTGATCTGCCAACTTTAAAAAAATTCTGTGATTTGTGCGCCTAAGAATTGCGGGCCATTATCACACACGATTTTCTTTGGTACCCCGAATCGACATATGATATTTCTTCAAATGAAATCTCTGACTTCTTTTTCTCACACCTGCTTAAATGCTCCTGCTTCTACCCATTTAGTGAAGTAGTCAGTGAGTACAAACAAGAATTTTACCTGTCCTTTTGCTTGTGATAGTGGACCCACGATATCCATCCCCTATTTCATAAAAGGCCACAGTGCGATGATCGGATGTAGCAAGAGCAACTCCGCAGGTCTATGCATGTTATTACCGTATCTTTGGCATTTATCAAATTTAGCCACGAAATTCTCCGCTTCATATTCCATTTTATACCAATAATAACCTGCTCTAATCATGGCTCTTACCAGTGATCTCCCTCCTGCGTGATTTCCACAATGCCCCTCGTGTATCTCTCTCATTACATATTCTGTTTGAGAAGGACCGAGGCATCTTGCTAAGGGACCACCGAATATTTTTCGATAAAGATTGTCTTGCTTTAAACAATATCTAGCATCCTTTTTTCGAAGTGCGTGAGCTTTTTTCTTGTCTTCAGGGACGGTACCATACTACAAAAAAGCAACAATCTCGTTCCTCCAATCCCAGGTTAAGTTATTGAAATTTACCTCATTTTGTCTGGATCGAGTACTGAGTGAAACAAATGAATTACAGAGGCATTTTCATTGCTTGCCACGTCTACCGCAGATGCGAGATTGGCTAGGGCATCTGCCTCGACATTATGATCTCTTGGTATCTACGTGACTTTCCAGGTTTGAAATTGCCTAATTAAATCCCGTACCTTCTCTAAGTACTACTGCATTCGTGCCTCCCTAGCTGTATAAGTCCCTAGCATTTGGTTAACTACAAGTTGTGAATCGCTTTTGATTATAATCTGATTAATGCCGAGTTCACGTGCCAGTTCTAAACCTACAATCATAGCTTCATATTCTACCTCATTGTTAGTTATAGAATGACATTTTATGGCTTGTCGAATGGTTTCACCCATAGGTGGTACCAAAGCAATTCATAAGCCTGCCCCCTTCACATTAGATGAGCCATCAGTAAATAAGGTCCAAATTCCTGGGTTAGACCCATTGAGCACCTATAATTCTTTTTCTACTTCTAACTGCATTCCTTGGCTGAAATCAGCCAAAAAATCTGCTAACACCTGAGATTTTATAGCAGTTCTGGGATGGTATGTGATGTCATATTCACTTAATTCTATATCCCATTTGGCTAACCTACCTGACAACTCATGCTTGTGTAATATATTGCGCAATGGATAAGCATTTACTACGGAAATAGGGTGGCATTGAAAATAAGGCCTTAGTTTTCTAGATGCCATGATTAATGCGAGTGCAAGCTTTTCTAATTGAGGATACTGCGTCTCCGCATCTAACAATGATTTGCTAACATAATAAATTGGAGACTGTTTACCTTGGTCTTCACGAACTAAAACAACACTCATCGCTACTTCTGACACAACCAGATAAATGAGTAACCTTTCCCCAACCTTTGATTTTGCGAGCAACGATGGATTTGACAGGTATGTCTTCAAGTTTTTGAGTGCTTGTTGACACTCCTCAGTCCATTCGAACCGATCTTGCTTTTTAAGATATTAAAAGAATTTAAAACATTTTTCTGATGACTTGGAAATAAATCTCCCAAGGCTGCAACTCTTTCTGTCAATCTCTGCACTTCTTTTTTACTTGTAAGCATGTCAGGAATTTCTTCAATGGCTTTAATCTGCGCGGGATTCACTTCAATACCACTGTTAGAAACAAGAAAATCCAAAAACTTACCTGACGAGACGCCGCATGCACATTTCTCGGGATTTAGCTTCATATTGAATTTTCGTAAGATCTGAAACGTATCAGACAAGTGCAATATATGATCCCCTGAATGTTGAGTTTTAAAGAGCATATCATCTATGTAGACCTCCATAGTTTTCCCTAAATGTTCTTGGAACATTTTAGTTACCAATCTTTGATACGTTGCACCATCGTTTTTGAGACCAAAGGGCATTACTTTATAACAGTAAGTCCTCCTGTCAGTTATAAATGAAGTTTTTTCTTCATCTAAGGGATCCATTTTGATCTGGTTGTACCCTGAATATGCATCTAAAAAGCTTAACAATTCATGCCCTGCAGTAGCATCAATCAGTTGATCTATATGTGGTAATGGAAAAGAATCTTTAGGACAAGCTTTGTTAAGGTCTGTGTAATCTACACAAACTCGCCATTTACCATTCTTTTTCGGTACTACAACAGTATTGGCTAACCAATTAGGATACTTTACCTCGTGGATAGACCCAATTTTTTAAATAGTTTTTGAACCTCATCTTGAATCACCTGATTTTTGAAAGTCCCCTGATTTCTCTTCTTTTGTTTGACGGGTGGATATGATGGGTCTTCATTTAACTTGTGGGTCATTACTTCCGGTGGTATTCCTGTCATATCAGAATGGGACCAGACAAAATAATCCATGTTAGTTTTTAAAAATTCAATCAACTTACCTTTCGTGTCGTGGCTTAGGTTGGCCCCAACATAGACTTTCCTTTCAGGCCATTATGTAAATAACTCTATAGCCTCCAGTTCTTCAATCGTTGTTTTGATATTTTCATTTTCCTCTGGTTCTTGAATGGAATCGGGCCTTGAGTCCACATCTGTTCGCCCTTGTTTAGTTGAGGCTTGTGTTGTGGTATCCTCAACTGGATTCTGTAACTACTATTTTTCTTTGTTTCTCGTATTTGAATCTTCTACGGAGTTGATGTTCCTGGATGTCTGTTGATCCCCACAGATTTGACATATTCCCCATGGTGATGGAAATTTAATAACTTGATGTAAGGTAGACGGAACGACATCCATCTCGTGGATCCACGGTCTCCCGAGAATCATATTGTAAGCCATTTCCATCTCTACCACTTGAAATTTGTATCTTTGACGACCCCTTTCTGCGAATGTAGTAAGTGTTGCCTCCCCTTTTGTCACAACGCTTGAATTGTCGAATCCAGACAAAGTATGCGCCTTTGGTACTAGTTTGTTTTCAACTTGCATCTCGTTTAGTACTCTTAACAAAATAATGTTCACGGAACTACCTGGATCAATCAAAACTCGTTTTACATTAGTATCATATACAAGTAGAGATATTACCAGTGCATCGTTATGTGGAGTTAACACGCCATCTGCATCTGCATCATCAAATGTAATACTTTCTTCCTCCAACACATGTCGGATCCGCTTCCCGTGGGTGATTGTAACTTTAGAGACCTTATATCTGCGGTATACGTCACGCCATTGATTTCCTCGCCCCCGCTTATAACATTGACGGTCCTTTTTGGAGAAGGGGGTTTAGGGGGCTCCTACTTGTTCTTCATGTATGCTTGCTTACCTTTCTCACTAAATAATTCGGTGAGATACCCTTGCTTTAATAAATGGTCAATTTCACCTTGTAATAATCTACAATCTGCCGTTTTATGACCATGATCGTTGTGAAATTCGCACAAGTGATCAGGATTGCGCCTGTTTGGATTCGATCTCATTTCTTTTGGCCACCGTACCTTATCTCCCATGCCTCTTAATACCGCTACTAACTCTGAAGTTCTGACATTAAAACTATAACCACCAAATCTTGCCTTCAAGTTTCTAACATCATTTCGGGTTTCTCGTGTGTTTCGATCATTTCCAAACCTTGATGATGAACCCGACTCTCTATTTCTCGATCTGTGATCGTACCTTGAATTATCTTGCTTTGATCATGAGTCTTTTCCTGCTAGGCCCATATATGGTTCGTATCTATTTTTATCGGACCTTTTTTTCAGTTTCTGAATGTCTCGAACTTACCTTTTCCTCTTTCTGAGAACGGGAGATAGTGTCTTCTTCTATTCTCAGCTTCATACTGTATCTGTTGTAAACATCATTCTAGGTTGTTGCTGGAAATTCACGTAGACTTTCCTTGAGTCGTCTCATAGCTTTTAAGATTTCTCATTCAAATTACTGGCAAAGGCCATAGTCGCCCAGTTATCAGGTACGCGTGGTAACGCCATTCTTTCACGCTGGAACCTATCCACGAACTCTCTAAGCATCTCTGAATCTCCTTGCTTGATTTTGAAAATATCTTCCATTCTTTTTTCAAATTTTTGAGCTCCTGAATGTGCTTTGATAAAAGAATCTGCAAGCTCAGCAAAAGAATTTATAGAATTTTCGGGTAAAAGGGAATACCATGTTAATGCTCCCTTGGTGAGTGTTTCACCGAATTTCTTGACCAACACTGATTCAATTTCTTGTTTGGTTAAATCATTGCCTTTCACACCAGTTGCAACCAGTCACGTGGTCTCGTGG
This sequence comes from Nicotiana tabacum, assembly GCF_000715075.1. NCBI lineage: Eukaryota > Viridiplantae > Streptophyta > Magnoliopsida > Solanales > Solanaceae > Nicotiana > Nicotiana tabacum. The sequence goes on from NC_134090.1 coordinate 146,923,733, forward strand.
ATCAGTTGTGCCATCATACTTTGGAATATTAGGCATTTTAAACTTCTTCAGGATCGGCACCGGAGCAGCATTAGGCATCCAAGGTACTTGTGAGTACTTATCTATGTCTATTCCTTTGATTATGGGTGGCACTCCAGGTATTTGCTCTATGCGATCGCTTTGTTCCTTGAGCTGCTTCTGCAATGTTAGAACTAAATTTTGTAAATCAGAATTAACTATGTTACCTGGTTCGCCATCGCGAGATTCGCTTGGAGTTCCACCAGTGCCCTGAGTTAACGAGCCCAGAACGTGGGTTTTCCAAAGTATTCTGATTCAGAGTCGGTGTTGGTGGTGCAATTGGCAATTGGCTGGTAAAAGCTCGGAGAGCATTGCTAACTTGTTGAGCAATGAGATTTTTAAGGCATCATCGAGTGCTTGTTCGTTTGCAACTCCAGCATTTTGATTTGCCTCGAATCCATTTTGATTTGCAACCCCATTATTTTATTTCAGAGCCATCTGGAGTTCCTTCTCATGACTGACGTTGTGAATCATGCGGTGAGGGAAGTGGTGTCCTATCACCTGCATCATTCTCCTGATGTTGAGGATCTTGTTGGTTGTTGTCGTTGTTATTCGACATGATAAGTTTTTTGATGAAAGAATTGATTAAGAAGGTAAACGATTATCAGATTTCCGGTAACGAAACCAATTTGTTTAACCAAAAATATGAATTTCGGTCAAAGCTTTATTTAGAAGAACTCGGGTTACTGATAATCAAAAAATAAAATGAATAAAGGAAACTGATTTTGATAATAATAAGATGAACAGAAGAAGGCAAAGTAAATCAGTATAATCCGATGATATTTTGTATCCTTATAGATGAGCAGTCTTCTCATTTTATAGCTATTTCAAGGTAATACGTTTCGTTTCTACCATAATTGAGCCATTATTGTCTATGAATGGCATTTAATGATATTTGATGTAGCGTTATAATCAGCAATCATATTTGATTCAATACAGATTCCTTAACGTTTTCTGTATTTAATGCCCAATAGTACATATCTATACCTTATTTACTATCAGATTCATTCCCTTCCATCATAAAAAGGCTCAAGTATCTATATTCCTTACTTTTTTCTCTGAACATCTGCCCGTGCTCGTTGAAGCTCGTGCCTGTTGAAGCTCGTGCCTTCTTTGATTATTTTTCATCACTTATTCTTCTTTGATTGGTCCACATGTCATCTTATAATGAATTTCATATATAAACTTAATTTTTCCCAATACAAATACTCCTTACAATCTCAAACAATAGTAATAAATAAAATCCTTCGGTATGAAAAAGTAAGATAATTTCATACGTTTAATTAACATTATTCAATGTACATACATCATCATGGCTCGACCGAGTGTTCATCCCGGACCCATTTCACATGAGCTACTTACGCTACAGGCGGGCCATAGGTGTTCGCGTATATGGGATGGAGATTTAGTCAGAACTTCCACCCATGACGCATTGACGAATTTTGGGAGCTTATCAGGGAGCACCCACTACATCATCATACTGTCGAGTGCCTGACTCGGACTGGTATTTACGGAGTTATAGAGGTTGGCCGGTTACAATTGGACTGGTCGTTGATCACGGCTTTGATCGAGCGTTGGAGGCCGGAGACACACACATTTCATCTGCCCACTGGCGAGGCCACCATCACGCTACAGGATGTGGAGGTTATGTTTGGATTGCCCATTGATGGTCTTGCGGTACATTCCCCGCCTGCGATTAGGGAGTTTAGGAGGCCCGAGTATCTACGACTGCTGGAGAGGCTCACGGGATTCCATTCGGCTGAGGAGACTACTATTAGTGTGGTTAGCCGGTTACAATTATTGCCTGTTAAGCAGCATCTGGAGGTGTTACATGAGCACATCACGAATCAGATCCCGGATGAGGGTATTGAGCAGCAGTCTAGGCTATTGTTGTTGATGATATTTGGTGGGATTCTTTTCCCGAACACATCAGGAAACCTAGTGAGTTTACATTTCTTGGCGCATCTGGAGCGGCTAGACGACTTACCGCTGTACAGTTTGGGCGGTGCCGTTCTAGCGTACCTGTATAGGCAGTTACGTAGGGTGTTGATGGGCAGCGTGAGAGACGTTGCTGGATTCCTTTCGCTTCTACATGTGATAATCATTGTCAATTTTTTAGGAATATTATATATGTATTAAAATACTAAATTTTACGTCCACAATGAATATTAGGTTTGGGCTTGGGAGAGATTCATATAGATATAGCCCCCTCTTCGATCATTAGATCTGGATGCACCATCACCACCGCTACTACCCCATGCGAGGAGGTGGGTTGATAGGAGAGGTCGCGCTCGCAACGTCGAGGCTCGACATCACCTCCTGCTCTACAGGGATATATTAGATCTCTTGGATGGTGATCAGGTAAATATTCGACTTAGTACGTTTGTTAATAATTTATTCGTCTTGTGTTAACTCATAAGTTTGTAAGGAGGCCATATACCAATGAGATCATTGCCAACTTGCCAGAGTATTGCTCACGAGGTCGAGTTGTATGGCTGTCTGAGGTTCCGCTGATCTGCCTTGATATAGTGGAGCACCATCCGACGGGGCGAGTCTTGCGGCTTTTGGCCGACCACAACATATACCTGCCCATCCCAGTTGGCATGCCACTCATTATGAGCGAGATGATCATAGTCGAGTTGACTAGGAGTACTTGGCCTGGCTCGAGGCCCAGATAGAGGAATGGGGTCTGAGGCTTTTTACGTTTCCGCCAGACAATCTACATGATGGTGTTGACATTGACAAGTACATGGCTTGGTATCGTTGTGTTACTCGTACTTTGATTGGTAATCCTAATCACGGGGAGAGCGGCCGATACGTTCCATACGTCGGGAGGCACGAGACACTAGTACGTTATTTGATCTACTTACATGTAATAGTTGATTTAATTAATTTTTTTAATTAGTATGTTACATTTTATGCAGGCTGTGGGCTTACACCGTATTCACCAGATGGGCTTAGAGATGCAGCAACATGTAGGTGACAGAGAAGCACTACTATTGCACCGGTGGGGTCGTCAGGTTTCTGCAGTTGCTACTGCGACATTGGTTGCTGCACGAGCCGATGCACGGTTAGGTTTTGATTTTGTGTACATTCCACCAGAAGATTACCATCATGGACCAGACGTGCCCCAAACCCGTGGTAGATGTTACAACCCACATTTTTGTACCTGAAAGTACGTCGTGAGTCAATTGATGTAAGCTCAAAAAGGATGAAATCCTTCTACAAGGACAAGAAAGGTTTGCCGAAGTGTTAAGCAAGTTAAGATGAATATGAAACTTTTTAATCATTAAAATGAGTTTAAATCCATGATATGACTATATATGATGTTTGTATATGAAGTATAAAGTTTGAGAAAAATCGGATTTAAGTTGCGGAAAAATCGACTAAGGATTTGCTTTGTAATGAAGCTTTTTGAGTAATACATTTCGTATGCTATATGAGGTCTTTTTGGTACATATTATATACCAAATTGAAGGTCTTGGAATGTAGTTTTCAACTCTCTTAACCATTTTCTCATACGACACTCGGATAAAAAGTTATAAGCATTGGAAGACGAGCTAATTATAGGGTGTCAAGTAGCACCTTTTGACTTTTCAACAAAATGGAGATTATCTCCTTTATCTCGTCTCTTTCTGCATATTTCCAGAGAGCACGGCCAAATAAGACCCCTAACATCACCCTTAATCTCTCTACAAGGGTTTCAAATAATACCATCATCCCGGGCACGAAATCAAGAAGCAATAACACTAGAACGATCCCCACAGCGTAAGTATTGCTATATTGCCTCTCTTTTTCTTTGAAGTTTGAGTTTTGAAAGGTATTTAAAAATTAAGAAAATTCTTCATTTCTGATTTTAAGCTCTTAAATATCAAGGAAGGTTGATTAATTGATTTCATAATAGTTAGAACTCACGGGACGATGATCGAAAGCTGTGAGTTCGAGTTATTTGACTTATAATGGACTGTTTTGTGCTGTTTCGTGTAGCTTTTGGGATGTCTATTTTGTTGCTGTTAAATAGAGTTTGTGGAGGATAAATGGTGTGGAGAAACACCACATAATGGCAAAATCATGGATTAGTCATTATGTTTGACACTACTATAGTCGTCGTTTTGGATATGAATTGATTGGGGTATATTGGGCTGTTGTAAGCTAAATATAATATGGATTTCGACTTGCATCTACTGTATGAGGTAATTATATTGTGTTCGTACAGGTTCTTAAGGTTATCTTGGCATTGGTTAAGTTAAAGGGATAAACTAGACATAAACTAGTGAATGAAGTTGCTAATTAAGAATAATTGGAGTTGTGGATCATTTTCTTTATTATGGATATATGGTATAAGGCTGGAATTATTGATGAATGAATTAATTATCATGTTAATGATACTATTAAGTTAAAGTAAAAAGTCTATAAGGGCTGATATGGGATATACGAATTCCAATTGGAGCTTGTCGCTCGTCGTAAAATAGTTGTAACTTGTTGTTTTATGGTATCTTGTTATTGATAATTATGTATTGCTGGATTTCTCTGGTAATTTTTGTTGGTATATGGTATTGGAGTAGGCTCTTGTTACAGGGGAGATGCTGCCCGAATTTATATAAACGAGCTACAAGTTTATGTTGCAGACTTAGCCTTTATTCAATAATGATTTTGAATCTCCTTATGCAATAGTAGATTGAATTGAGTTGTTTGAAGAGTTGCTTGGGAGGTATTAAGGACTCAATATGGTTAAGGTGTGTTAAGGCACTTATTTCTTTTTTTTTTGGCATGATCTAACGTGACATGAACATGAACATTACGCTAATTCACAACGGATGTACTCCTAGGAACTAAGGTTGCCCATGTTGTTCTTTCCTTATAAAGTTATTTTAAGCAAGTATGTATGATCCTTGAATCCTATATAAGCTCATATTGATGGTATGTTGTCCATAATGTTAATCGAAGGTGCAACGACCTTAAGTCACTCCAAAAGGTTTAGAACGTGATTCCATGAGCCTAGCATGCATTATATATAGTATCTATTTTACTCTACCGAGCCGCGCTATAGTAGGCCGGGTACGACACCTATTGTGCAACCACTGATCAGTTGGATTTACCAAGCTCCACGTGGCCGGGTATGATTCTACTGAGCCTTATGATGGCCGAGTACGTTTTTACCGAGTCCTCTTTGAGGCCGGATACGATATGATGATGATGATGATGCCTACAGAGGTGTATGTTTTTAAAAGTTATGTATATATATGTATTATGCATTTCATGTCAGTAGCCCCCAGAGGCAAGCAGATGTTACATGTTGTATCTCCTCTATCTCTCTTTATATTACTGTTCTTGTTTATGCTTTCCTACCTTACATACTCGGTACTTTATTTGTACTGACATCCCTTTTGCCTGGGATGCTGCGTTTCATACTCGCAGGTCCCAATTGATAGGTTGAATTCCTCCTAGTAGGCTATCAGCTCAGCGGAGGTGTTGGTGCACTCCACTTGCTCCGGAGTTGCCTATTTGGTTAGTATGCTTTGGATATGTATTGATTGATATGGTCGGGGCCCTGTCCCAACCTTTATAATTTTATGTACTCTTAGAGGCTTGTAGACAGATGTCAGATTTATGGATACTTGTATGGCCTTGTTGGCCTATGTGTTGAGTTTACACATGGTCATGTCGGCCTTATAGGCCCGTATGTCACATGTATAAGTTTGTATATCATGTTGGGTCGTCATATGTTGAGTATTCATTTACGTTTTATTCTTGTTATCTCATGACGGGTTTCTGACTCATTTACTCAAGATAGTATAATAAGAAAGATATGTTATGTTGGTACTCGGTTGAGTAAGGCACCGGGTGCCCGTCGCGGTCCTTCGATTTGGGTCGTGACAGTAGACGTACTAGGCATGGCCAGAGAGGACAGGGTGGCCAGCATGGCCGGGGTGGTCAGCACGGACAGGGTGACCAACGAAGGGGTGGTGAGGCACCCATAGAGGGTGTTGCAGAGGGTTTGTCGGGTGACCAAGACGAGGCACACGCTGCTGGAGCGGATATGCTTACATTCATGAAAATGTAGCGCATTTATTTTATGTGCTATACATCCCAATGCTAGCACACTGACGTTAAATTTGGTCGTTTCCCTGTCCGTATATAGCACGTTTATTTCATGCACTATATATAGATTGGTTCGCCCTTTTTTTACCACATATTTTGGTGGCTTGGGTTCAATTAGTTATTACTTTGTTTCCGGACTCCAACTCGATGAGTATATATATTTTAAACATTATGAATTGCTCCTATATTATTTTAAAACGTATATATTAAATTAAAAATTATATTCGCGTTATAAAATAAAAATTAAAGAAAAATCATAAGTTCTTGAAAATAATGATTGTTGATCTTATTTAACTAACTCAATAAAAGAAGAAATTTTATCCATAGAACTGTTCAATCATCTCAATCAATATATTCGACTTAAATTTTTATTTTAGTTTTATAATTTCACTAATTTAATTTCGTAAATTATCATTTTTTTTGTACTTTTGGCAAGAATACGTAATTTCTTGAAGATTTAAGAGCTCTATTGATTTTTTTGTTCGTTAGAAAACTCATGTTCTTAAGTTCATTATAGAAAATACAAACAAGATACGAATGTTGAATCTAGCCGCTACATTGTTACTAATATAAGTTTTCTTCATTTTGAGGGATCTTTTATTTTTTGTCCAAGAACATAACTAAACGCATTGCATCCAGAAATTGTCTATTTATAAAATAAAATAAATTATTTTTGTAGTGAAATTACTTAGAATATGGTGAAAATATAGATTCATACATGTTTAGATCAGATTTAGATTTATTTTTTCAACCATTCTCACGACTGTTGCATTTTAATTCTTGTGTATTTTTTGTTAGTTCTCATTTAAATTGAGATTTTTTAAAAGTAACTTCGATTTTCTTCACACACACAAAAAAAAATTATATACTTAACTCTCCATAGTGTCAAAAACATTTTGTCTGAAGAATATTTTGCATAATTGTTTTGCATGTTTATTGTTCTAAAAATATTCTTTATGATATTTTATTGTGTTGTATTTATTTTGAATTGCATAAAACATAGTTATAAACGGTTTTCTGCCAATTATAACCTTAGATTTTTTTTACTATTTTTGTATTCACGTATAAAATAGTAGCGGCTTTAGAACTTGTTTGGATGGTTGTTACACATCGTTTCATAATATATCGTATTGTATTGTATTGTACTGTATCGTTTGATGAATACAATGTTTGGATAGATTATATCGTTTGCCATTGTTTCATGATATCATGCACTAGCAATATGAAGAATAAATTTGTAATATTATAAAGATAAATTATAATACGGGGTAAATTTATTATATAAAAGGTAGGGTAAATGATAAAATAAAATAATTTAATAATAGTGAAGGGTGAGATGAGAGAAAAAGACAAGATAACGACGCAACCACACCAAATCGGTCGTTACATAAAATGACACATTTCGTCGTTGCGTAACGACGGATTTAACGATACGATACAATAAAATTTAAGTAACAACCAAAACAAACGTCGTATTTAAAGTAACAATACGATACGATACAATAGGTAACGACCATCCAAACAAGTTGTTAATATTACTTAGAATTTTGCACTAATTTTTATTCATTAGGTTATATCCTTAAAAATATTAGTTCAAGACTCATATTTATGAATAAGGATTGGTGCTATTTTTAACAGGACTTACTTGGTGTCAAGTGATGAATAATTTTACGATTTCAACACATTGGCGTCATTATAGAGTTGTAATTAATTTCAATAAGGAAACCGTTATTTTATACTAAATTTAAGAAGTTCTAACGTTAAGGTGTTTACAAATTAAAAGGATCTTCATGATGTGTATTTAAAAAATATTTAATTAATTTTAAAATCTTAAATATTAGAATTTTTCATATGAAATGTATTTTAGTTATATTACATAAATCAAATAAGGAAAGGAGTTGTACAAGTTAAAATTTTAATTGATTTTAAATTCTTAGATATTATGATTTTTTAAATAAAAAATTAATTGAATTTTCAATTGATTTTAAATTTCTAAAATTAGAATAATAATTAAATTATAATTATATCCAATGTGAAATTTATTTTTAAAGGATAAAAAGGTGAACAACATTTCATTAAGACTTTCGTGATTATGTGCATTATATAGCACTCCACTTCGTTTGTCTTTTTTTATTTTATTTTGTTTTATTTTATGTTACGTGGTATATATAACACGGAATTTAAGAATAAAAATTGAAGAAACAAAGCAACAAAAGAAAAATAATGGAATGAAACCTCAACAAGCCAATTATTATTATTTTTTTAACTATAGGTGCATGACATCTTATATACTCTCTCCGTTGCAATTTGTCATGGAATTAAAAAATACTCTATGTATTTTAGAGTTATGGTCCTAAAATCTTAAAGAGTAAAATGAATATAATAAAAGTTTAAACGTATAAACTTATATTATTATTATTAGAGTGAACTAATAAGGAAAGAGTGTTATATAAATTGAGATAGGTTGAGCACTACTTTCTGTTTTGGATTTACACAAATCTATAAAATAATAATTTACCAAAAATGAGAAAAAAATATTAATATACTTTTTCTTGGAACCCCTTTTAATTTTTATGCTTTTGAACATCATCTTTAGGTGCAATATATGTTAAGGAGTTTTCTTGAATAGACTATAGTCTATAATGCATGTGGGATTATGCTGGATTATAGACTATAATCTGACCAAAAAAAAAAAACCTGCAGTAAACCATGAATTTCTTGAACTAGATTACATTCTATAATGCTATTTTTTGTGCCAATTTCTTAAACAAAAGCTGCAGCTTCAAAGTTGTTCCTTGTGAATTTTAACAAGTTAATATACTTTAATCTTAAAACCATTTGTGGTTTTAATACTTTTTAAACACATCTTTAGGTGCATACACTGTTTGGTCCATTGAAAAAAAAAAAAAAAAAACCCTTAACTCAAAAATAATTGTTGCTTATGAATTTTTACAAGTTCAAATAATTTTTTCCTTGGCACCCATGTGATTTTTATTCTTTTAATTATTATCTTTAGGAAGGAGAAAAAATGCTAGTGTTTTGTTTGAAACAACGGCAGGCTTTGCAGACTAAACCGCCAAGTCTAGTCTAAGCTAAAAAGAACTCCCAACATGTAATAACTCTCCCTTTACGTTGCTATTTTCACTGTTCTTGTTCTTGTTCAAAACATTAGCCTCCGATCTCACTCACACATCTACGGCCTAAACTGACTAAATTCCAAAAATGAATTATCCTACTCATCAACTGGAAACACAACAACCAATCACTGAACCACCTAACATAGGTTTCATGCAAATAGATGATGTTAACACACCTACAAAACCAGCAACTTTTCTACGAACTCTACTATCCAATAAACATCTATCACCAACACTAACCAATCAACAAAATACAATAACTACAACTGATCTCTCTGATGAAATCATCCAAAACACTATAGTGAAGACATTTTTATTCCAATTAGTGCCACTGATAAATCACGTTTGTATGGACCTTGGAAATACTCGGTAATAATAAAGCTATTTGGAAGGAGGATTGCCCATCATATTCTAAGGAACAAGCTCCTAGATCTATGGAAGCCAATTAAAGACCTCCCTATTATTGATCTGGGGTATGACTTTTTTCTTATCAAATTTCAAAAAGAAGAGAATATGATTAAGGCTCTTCACGGTGGACCATGGTTCATACTGAGCCATTTTTTGTCAGTTCAAAGGTGGAAATCCAAATTCATAGCATCATCTACAAAGCTTACTTACTCGACTATTTGGGTTAGGCTTCCTGAACTTCCTACTGAATTCTATGATTTAGAAATACTACAAAGGGTTGGGTCGAAATTGGAGCAATTATTAAAGAAAGAGACATGCACCTCAACAACTACAAGGGGAAGATATGCATATATTTGCATTGAAATACCCTTAGAAAAACCTTTAAAAACTCATATCCCCATAGGCCATCACAAACAAAATCTTCTCTATGAGGGTCTTAACCTACTCTGCACGAGTTGTGGACGATTTGGTCATGCAAAACCTAGTTGTTCTTTTGTTGCACATTCCTCACCGGAACAAAGCATAAAAAATCAGGCTACAACCTCCTCTATAATACTAAATACTGACCAAACACATGAGAGTGACTAGAAAACAGTCACCTTTGCAAGGAGATCAAACTACGCATACAAGAACTCCACAATCACCACAAGCAAAGCGGCTACAGTAGCGGCGCAACCACAAGAGCAACCTATGGCAGGTAAGTATTCTAACCCTACTAGGACACACTTGGGCTGGCTACCCTTGACTAACCCACACATGCTTGCTAAGCCCAATAAGGAATTCATTAATAAATTTGATACCTTAGCGGACTATGGGCAAACTATGAGAGGGGCTAATCAAATATGTACAAGCCCAATACAAGTTGGCCCAACTGGGGAATGTGTATCACATACAACAGAGATACCAATGTTGCAGCCCACTTTTGACCAATCAAGACAGATCATAGCCGCACAACCCTCTTTACCCAAAAAATTATTGCTTACCCTAAGACTATATTACTTGGTTCACAATCCCACTCTTTAACATACTTAAATGACCCAAACACGTTTCCTAAGGAAGCACAGATACATCAGCTGCCTTCTTCATGTAGCATCATACTCACCTCCCAAGACCAATCCCTAATAGACAAATCCCAATTGAATACACCCACTCAGCCACGCCCCTATTAACAATAAGCCAAAAAATAAAGATATTTTGCATGCTACAGTACCCTATAATATTCAAGACCATAGGTCTACTCAAGATCCATGCAAACACAATGATTGCAAAACATGTAAAGACCTATACGACACTACTTACCATCCTAACAATCCACTATTTTCTTCAACACATGCACACTTTGAGTCCTTAATAGACAACTACAACAACTCTTCTCAAATCATCACTCATACACAGAATAATCCTGAAATCATCAACAATGCAGAGACCCTCTTTTCCGACCAACAACCAAAATATGTCTCTGAGAAAGAATATACAAAACAACAACCAGTTTTTCCACCTCCCAAGGCTAACCATGCAGGGGCCACAACTGTCACACATCTCAACCCTGCTGATCTACACTTCTCAGTCGATGATAATGGATCAACCCTCCAATCTTGGTTGGAGATAGGCTTGCAAGGTTATGCACTAATTTTCACCATGGAGATGAACAATCAGGAGGTTCTTCTCCTAGTTCAAAACCCTACGCACTTGGCAGAGATAGTGACAGAAAGAATGAGACTAGGCATAGAGGCCTACACTCAGAACTAGTGGTTCACCACACAGACTCCTCTCATGCTGGAGCACCAAGCATCAACTTCAACTCAACAATAGTGGTCTTACTCAATGAGTCTAATGAACTTGCATGGGACCAACAGTCAACCGCCTGCCCTTCTACCCTCCTCACCATATAGGGCATGTGTATGCTCCTTGGTTCTAATCACTCCACTCCTTCAATCCACAGTCTCCCTACTCGAGTCCACCAGAAAGTTTCACACCACAGGAGAGTCCACCACATAAACCACTCCCATCACCACATACACTAGACATCCAAATAAGGCAAGAGCTGGCAGAGATACTAGTGGAGATGAGGGAAACAAGAACGGAATTTTGGTGGCTAAAGGGAATTCTGCTCTACGACCTCAAAAAACAGTACGAAAAAAAGTTTATTCTGAAATGTCCACCTGATCTAGAAACATGCAATCTAAATTTTCGTCTAATAACTAATCCAGAAGTGGGAAAATATGCCATGGTCATAATCCCAACACTTCATCAGATTCCTCAGTCAGTGAGTCTGGAGTAGTCAACACTTGCTGTCACTCTAATGACTCCAACTTCGCTAGGTCAGGACAATAACCCTAATTCTTATATGAACTTCTTAGTCCGGAACTGTAGGGGATCACACAGTCCTGAGTTTAGACGACAATTTAGGTATTTATTGGATAGTCATAAGAATTTTGATAGCTATTTTGCTTGAAACACACATGCACGATCATACAAGGCTCCATGATGATTTCAACTTTACCAACATGTCCCAAGTATCTGCTAATGGTAGAATAGGTGGTCTAGTAGTGTCATGGAATGAGGACTGTATCAATGTGATGAAGATGAGAATATTTGACTAAAAAATATATTGCCTGGTCCAGGTATGTCCCACTAAATCTCAATGGATACTATTTGCAATTTATGCTAGCAATTACTATAAATTGCGTAATATTCTTTGGAATAACTTAATCAGTTTGCATGATACTATTTGTATGCCATGGTTAATAAGGGATGACTTTAACGAAGAGCTAGAGTCAGGAGAAAAATTTGAGGGACTCCCTATTAGTAATAATAGAGCGGATAATTTTGGTAACCGCCTTAATTATTGCAAATTAATTGACTTAGGGTTTCAGGGTAGTCGTTTCACAGGGACTAACAAGCGTAGACATGGTAACACAATTTTAGAACGGCTTGATCATTTTTTAGCTAATTATGATTGGATAAACTTATACCCAGAAGCCACAGTGAAACATCTATCACATACTTATTCTGATTATTGCCTGCTCTTAATCACATTAGAACCAATACCTAGGATACAACAAAAAATTTTTAGATTTGAAACCATGTGGGCATCACATCCACAGTTTCAACAAATAGTTCACGGTGTTTGGCCTAATGATCAACCTCTACTTCAAACTACTATAAATTTTTAGGCACTAGCCACTCTATGGAATAAACAAAATTTTGGGAATATATTCCAACAAAAAAGAAAAATATTAACTAGGCTGGCAGGAATACAATCTTCTATACACTACCCTACAAGCATATTCCTCCAAAATTTGGAAAGTGAATTAACTCTGGATTACAGTAACATATTACGTTTAGAAGAATTGTTTTGGAAATTGAAATTACGCATCACCTAGCTAAATGAGGGTGACACAAACACTAAATTTTTCCACATGTCTACCCTTCATAGACGCAGAAGGAATAGAATAAATGATTTAAAGGATTTGGTTGGTAACTGGGCTTTTAACCAAAATGACTTGCAAAATCAAATTCTTACTTATTATAAGAATTTATTTACAACGGAGGATGCTATCTATTAAATCACATCAGGACTCGAATACACATCAACTATATGTCTGTAACACTCAAAGAATAGAGGAGCCTCTTAGACAAGAGGAGATTAAATGTGCTTTATATAACTTTAAACTCTATAAGGCCCCAGGTCCGGACGAGCTACATCCGTTATTCTACCAAATATTGGTCTGATATAGGTGACAAAGTTACTCTTTTTTGTCATGACATCTTTAATACTATTCCTCATGAGTGAAACAGAACCTTCATTTGCCTTGTGCCAAAGGTAAAAAAATTCGTTAACAATTTAACAGTATCTGCCCATAAGCTTGTGTAATACAACCTATAAGATAATTACTAAGATAATTATCAATAGACTTAAACAAATTATTAGCAAAATAATAGGACCTACACAAACTAGTTTTCAATAAGGCAAAAGAGCCTCAGATAATATTATAATAGTGCAGGAAACTTTGAATTACTTTGCGAAAATGAAAGGCAAGTCTCCTTCAATGCTCTTAAAACTTGACTTGGAAAAAGCATTTGACAGATTGGAATGATTTTTTTTATAAGAAAGACACTTCTTTATTTGAACATTCCTACATCTATGATAACTTTAATCATGTCCTGCATTACAATAACATCCATTTCTATCCTAGTTAATGGTTCCAGGACTCAGTATTTCACACCATCAAGAGGTATTCGTCAAGGTGATCCTTTATCACCGTACCTATTTATAATATGTATGGAAATATTTTCACGCAGTATATCAATATATGTGGACTACCTCCAATGGCAGCCAATCTGTCTATCAAAAGAGGGACCATCCCTATCACATCTTTTCTTTGCAGATGATATTATTTTATTTTCCAAAGTCACTACCAAAAGCTGCTATGCTATAATCGATGTTCTAAATCATTTCACACACTATTCAGGGCAAAAAACCAACTTTGAAAAATCAAAAGTTTTTTCTCAAAAATTTATACTCAATCTGATCGGAAATTTGTCATTGACTCTTTTCACATTAAGGAAGGGACATATTTTGGAAAATATTTAGGGTTTCCAATGTTCCAAGCAAGACCTAAATATGTTGGCTTCCAATTTCTCCTAGATAATTTTAAAAATCGACTAGCAGGAATAATTTTCCTAACCATGACAGGACGAACTACTCTTATCAAATCTACTATGAATAATTTACCCAACTATATTATGCAATATATTCATATTCCAACACACATCACTAATAAAATGGAACACTACCAGCGTAATTTTTATGGGATACTACTTCAACAAGAAAGAAAATGCACCTTATTAAATGGAATGATATTACAACTCCAAAAGAAACATGAGGTTTGGGTATTCAAAAACTACGTCAAAAGAATTTAGCTTTGCTTGCAAGTCTAGCCTGAAGAGCCTTTAAATCACTGCAAATAATGTAGGCAAAATTACTCATTAATAAATATCTTCATAAGACCATAACAACTATTCACTCAAAAAACTTGGAATAATATTTTACGAGGTTGACAACACTACCAAATGGAGATCAAATGGAGGATAGGGAAGGGAATGCATATAAAATTTTGGGATGATCCTTGGATAAAGGCAGGCACAATAATTTTTTCTTTAATTCATGGTCCCTTACCTTCAGACCATAATAATATTAAAATATCCTCTCTACTAAATGACACTGGTTGGAACTGGAATAAAATACTGTTTGACTTATCACATGATATAAGACAATTAATTCTAGCCACTTACGTATCTAAGTTTGAAAATAATAGAGACTAAATTTACTGGGGCTTAACACCAATGGAAAATTTTACTGCGATAACAACCCAGTAATAAATAATAACATACCCAGTAAAATCCCACTAGTGGGGTCTGGGGAGAATAGAGTGTACGCAGAACTTATTCTTACCCAGTAATAATTCAGTAAAATTTCCTGGATATGGAAGCTTCCTATTCAACCTAAAATTAAAAGTTTCATTTGGTTACTTTACCACAATAGGCTACCAACACGAGTATTACTTAGAAAAATTAATATGATACAAGATGCCATTTTCCCTTACTGCCAAAGGAGGAAGAAACTACAACAACAACAACAACAATAACGACCCAGTATAATCCCACAAGTGGGGTCTGGGGAGGGTAATATGTACGCAGACCTTACCCCTACCCCGAAGGGTAGAGAGGCTGTTTCCAGGAGACCCTCGGCTCAAAAAAGCAGTAGGAGATGATATATTAGTACCATAAAAATGCGTAATAAAAATAACAACAATATATAAGAGATATGAAATATGAAATACAGAATACGAAATATGAAATACGAAATAGATGGCTGGTATAGTACAACTAGAAGGTAAAGCCCTGCATCAATAGACGACCAATGACATTCCTAGTCTAACTCCTAACTGGATAGTCTCCCTCTATTGTGCTGTAGAAATATTCACACTCTCTCCTAACCTACAACCTTAATGCTCGACCTCCATAATTCCCTATCAAGGGCCATGTCCTCAGTAATCCTAAGTCGCGCCATGTCCTGTCTGATCACCTCTCCCCAATACTTCTTAGTTCTTCCTCTACCTCTCCGCGTGCCCACTACAGCCAGTCGCTCATACCTCCTCACCGGTGCATCAGTGCTCCTCCTCTGAATGTGCCCGAACCATCTGAGTCTTACTTCCCGCATCTTGTCCTCCATGGGGGCCACACCCACCTTCTCTCAAATATCTTCATTCCTAATCTTATCCATCCTTGTATGCCCGCACATCCACCTCAACATCCTCATCTCTGCTACTTTCATCTTCTGGATGTGTGAGTTCTTTACCGGCCAACATTCAGTTCCATATAACATGGCAGGCCTAATCACTGCTCTATAAAACTTACCTTTTAGTAACGGTGGCACTTTCTTGTCACACAAGACTCCCGACGCTAACCTCCACTTCATCCACCCCACCCCTATACGGTGTGTGACATCCTCGTCAATCTCCCCGATCCCCTGAATAACCGATCCAAGGTACTTGAAACTACCTCTCTTGGGAATGACTTGAGAGTCAAGCCTCACTTCAACTCCCGCTTCCGTCGGCTCAACTCCAAATTTGCACTCGAGGTATTCCGTCTTCGTCCTACTCAACTTGAAACCTTTAGACTCAAGAGCATGTCTCTAAATCTCTAGCCTCTCGTTGACGCCGCCTCTTGTCTCGTCAATTAGAATAATGTCATCAGCAAATAACATGCACCATGGAACCTCCCCTTGAATATGATGAGTCGGTGCATCCATCACCAGGGCAAATAGGAATGGGCTGAGCGCCGACCCTTGGTGCAACCCCGTAATAACTGGAAAGTGTTCAGAGTCGCCTCCTACTGTCCTAACCCGAGTCTTAGCTCCATCATACATGTCTTTAATCACCCTAATATAGTTACTTGGGACCCCTTTATCCTCTAAGCAGCTCCATAAGACCTTCCTAGGAACCTTATCGTACGCTTTCTCCAGATCAATAAACACCATGTGGAGATCCTTCTTCTTATCTCTGTACTATTCCACCATCCTCCTAATAAGGTGGATAGCTTCTGTGGTAGATCGTCCTGGCATGAACCCGAACTGGTTGTCTAAAATAGACACCGTCCTTCGCACTCTTATTTCTACCACTCTCTCCCAAACTTTCATGGTATGACTTAGTAATTTTATGCCCCTATAGTTGTTACAGCTCTGGACATCACCTTTGTTCTTATACAACGGGACCATTGTACTCCACCTCCACTCTTCAGGCATTCTATTAGTCTTGAATATAATACTAAACAATGCAGTAAGCCATTCCAAGCCTGCTCTACCCACACACATCCACAGTTCAACCGGAATTTCGTCTGTCCCGGTAGCTCTGCCCCTTCTCATCTTACGCATTGCCTCCATGACTTCATCGATCTCAATGTCCCTACAATTACTTACTTCATGGTGACTATCGGCATTCCTCGATTCCCCAAGTATAATATCATGATCCCCTTCTTCACTTAGAAGTTTATGAAAGTAGGTCTGCCACCTCCTCTTAATCTGGTCATCTCCCATCAAAACTTTGCCGTCATCATCTTTTATGCACCTCACTTGGTCCAGATCCCGAGTTGTCCTCTCTCTCGCCTTAGCGAGTCGGAATAACTTCTTCTCCCCACCTTTGTTCCTTAGTTCCTCATACAGACGAGCAAAAGCTGTCGTCTTAGCCTCCGTCACTGCCATCTTCGCCTCCTTCCTAGCTACCTTATACCTTTGACTGTTCTCTCTCTTCTCCTCCTCATCAGTGCTCCCTACTAACCTTAGGTAAGCCGCCTTCTTTGCTTCCACTTTACCTTGGACAACTGCATTCCACCAACAGGAGGAAGAAACTATCAGACACATATTTCTTAATTGCGCAAATGCTAAGAAATATTGGTAGGAATTAGGACTCATGCATCATATTAATACAATCATACACTTGCCAGCCACACAACACTGGCTGCATGAGTTGATAAGCTATAAACGCTTCAAACTTCCTTATAATATGAATCCATACACTTACTTACCAATAAGCTTATGGAATATTTAGATAACACGAAACAAAAATATATACAACATGACTCGGGATAACATTCGTGTTAAACATATAACATAGCAAGCAGCTGAATTCTCATATTTGGCAGCTTCTTGTCACAAAAGAAAAAACAAAACTGCAACTAACCTAAAGTGGAGTCCTCCAACGGACAATTTTTACAAGTTAAATACAGATGGAGCACACTCAGCCACAACCGATGACATTGGAGGGATAATTAGAAATTCCAATGCTGAATGGATATTAGGTTTCTCAGGAACTGTCCCAAGGGACACATCCATCTCTGCAAAATTATACGCATTGATTCATGGGCTCAAATTGACATACGAGTGCAATCTAGTGCCACTGGAAGTAGAGGTGGATGGAAGAAAAATTATCACAATGTTACAATGAGATAATATTTCATTTTCTAACATCAGGTACTTTCTAGGCTAGTTAGGTAAGCCAGTAGTTCAGCATGCGTACAGAGAACAAAATAGGGTAGCGGATCAACTGGCAAAGGCAGGCCATAATTTTGGAAACAACTATATGCCAAGCGTTTTTGAAGATCTCCCAATTTTTGTTGCAAAAGTTTTTGAAGAAGACAAGGATGGTATGGCAGCTCCTTCAACATGTCAAGGGAATGTTTTGCAAAATGGCAGTGGCAATCTCAATCAGCCACCTTCGACGATGAACTGTTATTGTGATGATAGTTCTATTATTAAAAATTATTTAAAAATTAGTTAATATTATTCTAACGTTGGCTTGTCTAGCAAGTGAAATGTTAGGTGCCATCACGGTCCGAAGGTGGGAAGTTCGGGTCGTGACAAATACTAGTGTTAGTTGAGGTACCAAAGTGTTTATAGATTATTGTTCATAATACTAGTGTTAGTTGAGGTACCAAAACAGAAAAAATGCTAGTGTTAGTTCTTGATTATTGTTCATAATACATGGTGCTATAAATGCAAATGTATGTTTGTGGGTTTGTATATATCTAATATATATTTGATTATGAATATTTTTATGTTGCAGGATTTGTGGAAAGAGTTCTCGACGTCTGATTCTGCTAAAAAGGTTTTCCCCCCTCTCTTTCTCTATGCGTAAAGCCGTGAACTTTAGGGGTCTGTTTGGAAAGCCACCAAGTAATTGAAATTGGTGTAATTATTAGGATAGTAATTACACAGCCTAGTAATTACATAGTTGTGTAATTACAACGACTTGTTTGTCTGTCAGCGTAATTACAAGTTTACTGTTTGATTGCACAAGTGTAATTATACAATTAGATTAAATTTTAAATGAAATAATTATCAAAACTTAAAAGTTATATATGCCTATAAATTTTTATAAGTATAAATGATATTATATTTGGTATTTAAGATGTATATTTTTCCGTAAATATACATTAATTGGTAATCATATATTTATAACTAATATTTTAAAAATAATTTATATATATATATATATGTATGTATGTATTTCAAATTAATAATATTTAGTTTTGATACTTAAAACAACTTAAAATATACATCTTGTAAGAACATCATGGAATTCATATTTGACAAAACAAATTAATATTTGTAAATATAATGTCATAACATTATTCAAATGTTTGACAAAACTAATCTATCAATTTTAACTAAAAAATGAACAACATGCAATGTAAGCCAATATTACTAAAACAAGCAAATTGGAACCATGAATATAACATAATTTCAAAAAAAAAAAAATATAGTTTAACATATGTCAAATTCCAACATATATAATAATAAAGTTCCACTACAACTTAAGATTAGGAATCATAATAAGTTTATAACCACATTCAACAAGGAAATTCCACTTTAATTGCATCACTCATTATATGCCAAGTTTGTTAATGACTCATTATTTCTAATATTAGGAGATGTAGTTTCAAAAAATAAAATAATAAAATAAATAAAAAAATAAATATAAGCAATTACATTGAATCACAAGAAGTAAATGTAGAGAAATAATGTATAAAGAAAAATATATTTTAAAACTTCAAAAGAAATTAAAATGTAAAAATAAAATCAAAATATTAGAAATAAAAAGTTATAAAGAAAATAAATTAAAATAAAAACAAAAGGAAAGAAATCAAAAAATAACCTTGTAATTACACAATGTAATTATCACCAATTCTCACCTCTCCTTGAGAATTGGAGAGTGTAATTACATCCCTCTAATTACACTCAATTCTATGCTGACCAAGTAAGTACTTGATCAAACAAACATGCCAAATTATATAATTACACTCAATTACACCCAAATCCATTTCTAAGGTGGCTTTCCAAAAGACATTTGATAAATGATAAATGATAAGTAGAAGATCGTATTCTCAAGCAATTGTCTGTGTATGAAACCTCTAAGTGCATTAAATATTGAAAAAATAAATTTTGTTTTGTTCTGGGAGGAGTGGCAACACAGTTAGTTTTTGTTATGTGTTACTCCCTCCGATCACTTTTACGTGCCATATATCCTAAAAATAGAATTTTATTTTTACTTGTCACTTTATGCATATCAAGAGAAGACAAAACAAAGTTTCCTGTTACACCCACAGTATTTATTACTGATCATTTCAAATCATTTTATCAAATCCAATAAAATATGCAACAATTAATATGTGTATCATAGTAAATTATGCACTTCATTTATTATTTCTTAAGGGATGTGAAAAGTCAAAACGTGCAAAGTAAAAGTAAACGGAGGGAGTAGTTTAGAGTATGTGAACAAAAAATTTGCAACACACTGCTTGTCCTTTTAATATTATTTTTTTGTGTGTGTGTTTAGCTCACGAAGAGGATAGGACTGAACTGCCTATATTATATTTTCTTGTATCTTCTATATTCTTCAGTTGACGTTGATGTAGGATGTGTTTGCAGCAAATTGAATGTGTTCAAAATAATGCCGTGATGGAACTGATGAGAGGGTTGAGAAGTCAGTTGACTAAGTTTAGCTACTCAAGACCTGGCTCCAATGAGATACAAGCTGAAATTTAGCCATGACAAGAGGCTGATTCAGAATTTAAATTCTCTATGTGTTCAACCTCTAAAAAATTTAGTATTGGATTCATTATATTGTTAAAGTTATGGGTTCATATATATCTACTATTTGTTCCTATTTTAGATAATTTTTACACATAATTTATAAAGTATTGGGTTCAGATGAACCTGGCACCGCTACGTTGGATCCGCCCCTGCTGACAAGGTGAACTTTCTATTGTGATAAGTTGTGTTGTTTCTAATGTTCCTATTGTCTGAGTTTATGTGTTATTGCTTGGCATGTGGTTAAATTTTTAATATTTTGACCGTCGCACTGTAGTTCATATCAGAAAATTTGAAATTAAAATTCTGAGTTCAAACACATTTTTCATGCAGTTTTTGATATTTAAACTTTCATTATACTTGTGGAAATTTCTGACTTCCAAATTCAAATGGTGTCATGTGTCATTGTAAAAAGATGAAGCAAAAATTTAGATTTCAGAGAATACTATTCCGAAACTACTTGTGTGAAAATGTCCTTGCATTCTAAATCTGATGAGATAAAAAAGGAGCAGCCCGGTGCACTAAACTCCCGTAATGTACGGGGTTTGAGAAAGGTCGGACCACAAGGGTCTGTTGTACGCAATCGTATTCTGCATTTTTGCAAGAGGCTGTTTCCACTGCTTGAACCCACACTACTAGAAATTTGTCCTATTGCAACAGTTTTTATCAACGGTTATGGAACCGTTACAATAAACTGGCTACTGCCGGCTACTGCCACGGTTATAACCGTCCCCATAGCTATTGGTACCGTTATAAAAGTGAACCGTTGCAATAGTCATATAAGCGTCACCGTAGCTTACTCTATAAGGACGATATATTAAACCGTCTCAATAGATATGTCTATTGTGACGGTTTATTGTGAGAAAACACTGTGGGAACGGTTGTGGTTTCCCCCAAACTTTTCCTTTCTCTAATTTACTAAACCCGCGCTACGTCTTTCAGTCCAATTTTTTTATTTAATATTTTTAGCATCTAACACCTAAGCCCTAATATTTTCCAACCCCAATCCCTCCGTCAAACCTAATCTCCGGCGAGTCTTCTCCTCTGGCCACACCTTCATCGAGCACGCTTCTAGGTCTGTTGAGGTAAGCTCTAGCAGAGAAATTTATTTTCTTTCCTTTGTGTGTAGGCTTTAGATGAGAAATCTCAAGAGTATTGTCAAATTTCTTCAAGTTTGTTGCTTTTGGTTCTGCTTCTGAATTATTTTGCTCAAGGCAAAATAGCATCTCTCAACACTGTAGTGTTTTCCCTAAGATTGGAAATTTGGTCATATCAATAATCAAGAGATAAGCAACTGAATGTTGATGGTTGATGGGTGGACCCTTCTTATAATTTCACAATATGCTTTTGATTCAGTTCTCACCTTGAATCTGAAGAGACCACCTTCAGAAATCTACAGGAGGTACTTATTTTTCAAAAACTTCTATCATAGCACAGAGAAAAGTGTACAGAGAAAATTCCATCTTTAACGAAGTAAATATTTGGTTGTTATGTTAGTTCCGTAAGCACGACACTGCACCCGGTATGTTAATGCTATCTTTGTCCTGAAACCTTAAGAAGATTTTTGAATTATTGCTGATATTGTATATGGTTTAGGAACTTTTGTTATCAAACATTTTGCTGATATTGTAATGTATGATTTCTTTTGGGGAGAGGTGATTAGGCAGGATATGGCGCGACTCAGGATAACTGAGGACATGACCCTTGATAGGAAATTGTGGAGGTCGAGCATTAATGTCGTAGGTTAGGGGGAAGTTGTGAATATTTCTACGGTACACCAGAGTGAGACTAACCAGTTAGGATTTAGTTCTAGGATGCTAGTGGTTATCTACTGATGTAGGGTTTTATCTGCTAGTTATTATTGTACTTTGAATTTATTTCGTATTTCTTATATTGCTGTTATTTTATTATGATTCTATTGATGATACTAATATATTGTCTCTTGTTGCCTTCTTGAGCCGAGGGTCTCCTGGAAACAGCCTCTCTGCCCCTCGAGGTAGGGGTAAGGTCTGCGTATATATTACCCTCCCCGACCCCACTTGTGGGATTACACTGGGTCGTTGTTATTGTTGTAATGTATGATAATTGTATGTAGTTAAACTTGATAGTTGTGCATTTTGGGACAAAGTTATTCTTGAGGATCCAATCGATAGGTACTTATTCCAGAATCAACTCTTGACTTCAATTGCTAGTATACTACTTTAATTCATCCTATAATATTTCTGTTTGGTGATGCATGAGTTTAATTCTTAAAGAACAATTCATCTTTCTTATCTTATACATCTGAAAATTCCTAGCTACTTTCGCTGTTTAGGATGGTGGAATAATGGATGTGTTAAATCTATATGTTTTAGACTGTAAGTTCTCCTTTGCTTTTCTTCTTATTCTGTTTGATGTTTTTCCTATTTGTTCTCTCTTTTACTGGAATAAAAATAAGATTTTAGAGTTTGATACTAAGTTCGATTTAAAAATTATAGTGAAATATTACTTACCGAGCATAGAAATAAGTGGTGATATTAGTTAGTAAAGCCTTGACTATAAATATTACTTACCGGGCATGTATTACTGCATACTTCGTAGAGTATTTGACTTATTTGTTGTTGTGTTGTAGTTACTGGATTTCTTACCTTCTTATTTCATTGTTATTCCGCTTTCCAACTGGTTAGTTTCCTGAACGACGCATTATGATTCCTTTACGTGTTAGTTAGTGTTAGAAGAGAATAGATTAGTCCTCCTGTTTATTTTCTTTTACTCTATTTGCGCATTCTGAATATTATTGGCCATACCAAGTGCCATGCGGCACTATATTGAAATTATGCCAACATAATGACCAGGTACGTCTCTTATGAATCCTTCCTGAAGGACTTCGAATAATATCTCTATATGCATGATATTTAGTGTTTGAACATATTTAGACACATGTCACCTAGATGCCATGCCGTTAGGACTTTAATCACTTAGATATTATGTCATAAGGGATAATAAGCATATTCTTATGTATCTATATTCATTATGCTTTACTTTCTTTGGCTTATTCGACTGAGAATGAATTGAACTCTTAGCATATCAGAATCTAGAATAATTCAATCTGCAACACTTGAAGCATATCATATCTGTCCTCTGTCTAGTTGGGATAATTAAGATACTAATGGGAATGTTAGAAATCATTAGGAAATGGGCTATAACCAGTTATACTCAAATCAGTTTTTTTTGTGTGTGTTTTAATTTGTTCAAATACATGTTTGGATTTACAATATCTGTTGCAGTAGGGTATTGATAATTGTTCAAATATCACAAAAACCGTTGTAATATATCATCAAAACCGTTGCAATAGACTTAAAAAATCGCTAGTATAATTATACCACAACGGTTTATAACCGCCCTAATAGAAAAGAAAATTATTCCCATAGATATAACAAATTGTAAAACTGTTACAATACCCCCTATATGGAGACGGTTTTGAAACCGTTACAAATAACCGTTCCAATAGACCTATTGTAACATTGAATCCTGGAACGCGTCCAAATCCGTTCTGATAGCCCTATAGGGACAGTTAGTGTATCTATTGCCACGGTTTTGGAAGGGTTGCCATAGGAGTAATTTCTAGTAGTGGGCCATGACCTTTTGGTCACATAACAGAAGATACATTACCATATTCTCCTTTTTATAATAAGTGGCTGAGTAATATGATATAAAAGAATATGTTTTGTGGTTTTGTAGTAACCTATGATTTGTCAGATCTATTACCTATTGTGATTACCTTTTTTTTGGTTAAAAAAGTGCATTTCATTATAAACTACCCATTAGTGTGCCAATTGACAGAAGCATTATTTCGAGGAGGTATATCAATTCACCCTCATTGTGACTAAAGTTATCAATATTATAATCCAAAATTTGTCTTGATGAAACAGTTCCTGTGATGTCTGCTCAAAAAATATGTGCGGCAAACACCGGAGGAACTGTTGTTACAAAAGTATTTTCAAAAAAGTTCTTCTTGGCTCCTTCCTTGGCTAGTAGATCAGCTACTCTGTTCATCTCCCTGTAACTGTGCTTCACCACCACGTCTCTTAGCCTTTGGATGATTGACATGCATTCAAAGATAATAGAGTAAAAAATAAGGTTTCCATTAATAAGCATTCTAATTACCTCTGTGGAGTCTGTGTTGATTTCCAAGGGTATAAGATGCCTTTCTTCTGCTAGTTGCAGACCCTTTAGGATAACAAGCAATTCAGCCTGTGTGTTGGTAGTATGCTGTATACTCCCCATGTAGCCCAGAATCCAATTCCCACTTGCATTTCCGAAGAAACCTCCCACTCCTCCCTTGCCAGGGTTCCCTAGTGCAGCTCCATGAGTGTTGAGCTTGTACATATTGGTGGGGGGTGGCATCCATTTGACCCAAGTAGTTCTATTCTTTGTTGGTGCATTGCTTATTGAGATGGTAAAATACTCAATTGCTTTTGCCATGGTAGCTTTTAAATTTACCATATCCTTTCTTTTGTTGAATAGATTATTGTTTCTTGTGAGCCAGATTTTCCAGAAGTAGAAAGGAAATAGGTCTTCCCAATTGATGATGCTGTTGATGGGTTTCTTTTTAAGGAAATCCCATATGCTTTGCCAGTCCTTACTGTTAAAGGAGGATACATGGCTTGGAAGAGAGTTTGTACTTTCAGAAGCAAGCTTTGTCCAAAATGTATTGGCATTGGGACATTCAAAGAATATGTGAGAAGATGTTTTAATTGTCCGGTTGCGGAAGCAGCAAATTGTGTCTAATTGGATCCTAATATGCTGGAGAAAGGACCCAGCGGGGAGCCTGTCATGAAATAGGAGCCAGAAGAAAGATTTGATTTTATTTGGCACTTTTAATTTCCAGATCCACACGTAATTGTTGCTTGTGTTTTCACAATGTTGATACTCAAGCTTGTGTAGGAGGGAATATGCTGACTTTAAAGTGAAGATCCCATTAGTGATAGCCCCCAGATCATTCTATCTTCTTTTATTGGGTTGGGTGAGATAAAGGTGTTATGGATAATGTTTTTGATACTTGGGGGTATGTTTAGTGATATAGAAGAAAGGTCTCAATCCCCATTTGATAGGTTTTAAATGTCCTCGCATTATGTTTTAATGATCTAACAAACTTACTATTAAGAACCAGATAAGGAACCTGACCTATTTGGACTATACTGCAAGTTTAACGGATTCCAGCTAAATGTGAACTGCTACAGATTCAGGAGTTAGGAAACCAAACAAAGACCTGATACCTTTGTGGTTCCTTCATAGCAGTACAAAGTCAATTGGACACAGCTGGAAACGAAGTGACCGCCTGCATTGTTTCTACGACATTGCACTGTTTCCAGTGCCCACTTATTTCTTAACCAACTAAAGTGCTCACATCATTTCAAGTGATGTGATCAAGGTGTACCAACAATGGGTTGATATTAAAACATCACTTGAATGTTTCAGTTTCTCATTCAAGCCTTTTGCAAAAATAGAGAAATCAATTCTCACGAGCTTGAAGAAAAAGTTGAACGCTACTACGGACCAGTTCCTAAAGTTAGTATTTTGGTGTCCTTAGTTGAGTTGTAAATTTGTTATTGTACTCATTGTATTTCCTAAATTGCTTAGCTAGAAGCGTTGATTAGGAATCTTCTTGTAAAATCCGTAAAATCTTTGAGTTTATGTTGTGACTAAGTCTAGTCATAAGCAAAAGCCTTTGTAACTGTAGAGTGACAAAGTGGCTTCTGGTGAGAGCATCACAAGTTAGTGAAAGTCTTTGTAACTAAGGAGTCACAAAGTGGCTTGTGGTAAGAGTACCACAAGTTAGTGGAGTTGAATTCTTTGTAATGGATGTCACACCTCTTTTTTCTACCCCTAGAAGGGGTATTAAGGGAATTTTTTTCAATTTAAGTGACAATCAAAACGAGATTATTTTATTTAAAATCAGAGTCGATACTTGAGATAATTTATGGTGTCCCAAGTCACCGGTTTAAAACCCCGAATCGAGGAAGTTTACTCTTTTTTATGGTCTGCGAACACAGAAATCCGGGTAAGGAATTCTGTTAACCCGGGAGAAGGTGTTAGACATTCCCGGATTCCATGGTTCTATCACGGTCGCTCAACTATTAACATTGGCCTAATTATCTGATTAATTACACATTCTAAACCTACGTGCTTTTTTAACTTTCTAACCGCTTTTAATGTTTTAGGAAAATTCAATGTTATTTAAAACACATCGTAAGCCACGCTACATGAAATGCACCCGCGATTCACGACACATTTTATGTAACCTTATTGGGAACTGGAGCTGGGTTACATGAAATGTACACCCGGATTTTAGCAATTACAAATCATAACTAAGTCACGGGAACCGTACCCGTAGTCATGATAAATGTTTAATTAACGCACCTAAAGCGAACTACGAGATTCATTTTTAGTAACCAAGTTATAATATTTGTGAGGGCCATGAATGGTCTAAATGTGGATGGCACACCTCAATCCATTTTTTTTCTTTAAGAAATTGTACTTAACTAAAGCCATCTAAAGGTGTTTGAATTTTCATCTAAATTGAATTCAATCTAAAGCTACTCAAAACAAGCCTACATGGGATATTATGTTTAAATAATTAATTGTTTGGGGCAGGTTCCAGGCTTGCAATAAACCCAGAAACGCCCAGAGGTCATAAGAGGGAAACTAGGCTCGAGATGAGCCCTAGAATTGAAGATGAATCAGTAGGAGGCATCTGGGTTTAACTGGGCTAACTACAAAGCCCGGTTGTATGACTTGTTTTAATTGTTTGAAGCAAACTTCGTTACATGAACATCCTGATATTAAACAATGCATTTAAACCAAAATAAAAAAATGAAACAACCAAGCTAAGGCTGGAGTGCCCTAGCTTGAGACGTGACTAGGTTGCCTCGATTTGGGCTTGTTAGACACTGTGCGTCTACCAGATTGTATAGAGAACCGAGTTCTCTATGTGTTTCCTCTGTAAGTACTGATGAACCAAACTGTATAGCGATCTCGTCCTATATCAGTTTGGTATAGTGCTAAGTTTGTGTGAGTCCACCAAATAGTAGAGTACCTGGTCCTTTATCGGGTTTTGCAGTGAATGCTAGTAAAGCTGAATGTAAATAAGGCCGATGATTTTTACGTGGAAAAATCCCACACAAGGGGATCAAAAAACCATGACCTACACCTGTAGGCTTTTAACTTCACTAACTTGCAATCTCCCTATTACAAGCCACTTTACAATAACCCTTTTATAAAGACTTCAACTAACTTGTGATGCTCTCATCACAAGCCACTCTATAACTATCCTAGTTACAAAAAAATTTGACTAACTTGTGGTATTTCCACCACAAGTCACTTTGTCGCACTACGTTTACAAAGGGTTTGGCTAACTTGTGATGTTTCTACCACAAGCCACTTTGTCACACTACGGTTACAAATGCTTTTTCTTATGACTCAACCTAATCAACGCTTCTAAGAAAGTTGGATAAGAGTTACAATGAAGAACAAATTACAAAGACTCTATAAACCTAAGGACTTAAGATATCTTCGATCTTGGATCAGGTCCTTGAGGTTGCAACAACTTTGTTCTTGAAAGAGGTTCTTGAACATTTGAGAAAATATTTTCCTTTTCTGATTTTGTAAATGTTGAACTAGAATCTTGTGCCTTGCATGAGGTTTATACTACACAAGACATTACCTTAGTGATGTCAATTCCCAATGGTGATGTCCAATCTTAATGGAAAGTGACTGTTGCACTGTCTGTTGCTCTAACTGTTGTACTATTGCAGACAGTCACTTTCTGTAGTTGCTTTCCAGCTGTAGTTGACTTTGTACTTCTGTTAGAGAACCCTAAGGGACCAGGTCCCTGTTGTGTTCCTCTTTGTATAGTTGCGGACAGTCACTCAGTTGTGTTCCAGCTGTATAGTTGACTTGTACTTCTGTTAGAGAACCCTAAGGGATTAGGTCCCTATTGTATTCCTCTTTGTACAGTTGCGGACAGTCACTTTCTGCAGTTGCGATCCAACTATATAGTTGACTTCTACTTCTATTAGGGGAGCACCAAGGGATCAGGTTCCTGATCTGGTAATTGTGCACACTACCCAGATTGTCTTGAGTTGAGTAACTTGAATCATTGTACTTTAGTTGATCAGAGAATGAGTGGGCGCTGGAAACAGTGCTGTGCAACAGAATCTTCATTTCCAGTTGTGTCCAATTGACTTTATACTGCCATGAGGAACCCACAAGAGTAGTAGGTCCTTGTCTAGGTTCCTACCTCCTGAAGCTGTAGCAAGTTCACATTTGGCTGGAATCTTTTAGTTGTAGTGAAATCTAAGTGAGTCAGGTTCCCTATCTGGTTCTTGATATTAAGTTTGTTAGATCATTGAAACATAAGGCAAAGATATTGAAAACCTATCAATTTCCCCCTTTTTGATTGTCACACCTCCTTTTTGCGCGCCCGGCCCCGAAGGGTTAAATGCGCGAGGTGGAGTTTTTCCAATTTAAGTGACAATATTCGAAATGGGATTATTTATTTAATTCAGAGTCGCCACTTGGGAAAGGTTTGGCTTTTGGTGTCCCAAGTCACCGGTTTATCTTGAATCCCAAATCGAGGAAATTTTCGACTTTTCCAAATGAAGTCTGCGAACCAGAAATTCTAAGTAAGGAATTCTGTTGACCCGAGGGAAGGTGTTAGGCACCCTCGAATCCCGTGGTTCTAGCACGGTCGCTTAAATTGTTATAATGGCTAAATATCTGATTTAAATACATGTTATAGCTTACGTGCTTTTATTAAGTTTAAACCGCATTTATTATTATCACTTATTTATAGAATTGCAACGTCGTGAAAAAATGCATCTCGAGCCACGTCACAATCAATGCACCCGTGGTCGTCGACACATTTTGACTCCGTTGAGATTTGGATTTGGGTCACATCAATGTGCACCCGTGTTTAAGAAGATAATTTAATTAAGCCGCGCCTAAAGAGTCTAACGTGTTGTTATCTTTGGAGAAGGCAAGTAAATTCACTAGACCGCCCATCTCCAAATTCTAAATGTTTATTATGATTAATTATTGAGGGCCCCGCAATGTGTATCTTTCTTCTAACGGGGCTCATCTCATTATTTAAAAGGGATATCCTAAAGTGGCTACATTTTCTATTATGTTTGTCTCTAAAATAAAAAAAGGGAAAAGGTACGTGCTAATTTACTTAACCAAATCCGGATTTCCTGTCAATCATTTGATTCATTTGGTGAATTGTTTGCAAGATGAAGAATGCAGTATCTCGTGGAACCTGCCTTCAATTTTAATGAAAATTACATACAAGCTGGTGAAACGCTACAACTATTCCAAACATTTCTTGAGTTGAATTTAGCTAAACTTATTTAGGCTAGATTAAAGGAATTAACTACTAGACGTTGTTACTAATGGGATTTGAACGTGATCCTATGTACTGCCTAACGAGACCCAACAAAAGGACTAAAATAAAACAAAACAGCATAGTATAAGTTTGGAGTATACATACCCCGTATTAACAAACAACTACAAACTACAACACAAAGGACTAAAATCAGACGAGTGTCAGTTAACATACACTTTCATACTATTGAATTATAAACTAACAACTACACAGGCCCATTAATATACCATGAATATTCCAACAAATACTTGAACTTCTTCAACCTTTTTCATTTCATGTTTTCAAACTGTTTCAGTTACACCAATATGAGACTCGAAATGTGTACCTGGGAGATGCTTACAATGAAGAAAGCAGGAGAGTCAGTTGAGCAGCAGTGCAAACGAAACAGCAGCAGTAACAGATAAATAGCAGCAGGACAAATTCCAGTGCAAGATGCAATTATAGACGAAGGAAAAGGCCAAATGATGGCAGCACACAGTGTAGTAGGAATAGAACTCCAGACAATCCAATTCCGAGATAAACCAATGCAACAAACACTACCAGTAATCTTGATTGAAACTTAGAAAAAGCAATACTACCTAACAGATTGACAACAGATGAACTTCAAACAAAACCAAAGTTTCTGATTTCCTGTCTGTTTTTTTTATTTCTTGCTCTCTTTCTATCCCTATCTATCTCTCTTTGTATGTGTATTTTTAAAATCCAGAACCAGTCCCTCAATGTTTATACCTTCCTTGTTTTACTTCTCTGTCTATATTTCTTTTCAAAAAATCCCTCAAAAATTCCAGTCTCCTGTATGTTCTGTGTGTATTAATCTGTATGTATTTCAACTCTCTTCTCTCTAATCTATCCCCTCTCTGTTCTCTTATCCCCTTTAAAACTGATGGCAGTCTGCCTTTTATAAGCCTAAAATCAAACCTTTAACAGCCTGTTTAGAATATCACAACACCCCTCCCATGTGCCTTCACATTTTCAGATTCCACTTGGCTAATTAAGTATGAACAAAAAATCCATGATATTCCCTGGCAGACTCACTTTAAGTAATATTTATTATTTCTGAGGCTAAAGTAGTGTATGGGCAGCAGAATGTAGTCTGACAGCATATGCTGTCAAACTATTTTAATTCAAACAGGACCTTTATGCACATGTTGTGCACAAATGCACATGCCATCAATTCAGATTACAATTACAGCCTACACCTTAGATTTCTGAAATCAAATTAGCAATTATAAGTAACTAAACTCAGTTCCTAATCGATTCAGGCAATGCTTAACAGAAGCAGGTCAATTGGTTATTGTTCGGACAACTGAAGCTAATTGACGACATAAGTCGACTCGACTATACTAATCATAACACGTACAATCATAGCCAAAAATCAGAAATCTAAGAGTATCACACAAGGGGTTCAGATTGCAATGTCAACACAGAAATGACCTCGGGAGCTAATTGAAATGACCAATTACGAATTCAATTGAACATACAGTTTACACACATACATTACGAAGAAAGACTTGACCGAATACAGAGGTCCGGTCAAGGTGGACAATAGCAGTTCAAAAACACAAAACAAAACTTTTGGCCATACGGACGGACTTTTAACAACACACAAATATACGAACTAAAATAAAGAAAAGAAAATCAACTCACCTTAAAGCTTTGAAAGAACAAATCAGAAAAAATCCACTTGTGTTTTGAACAGATCCTCCTTAAGGCTGAACGGACTTTAATCGAAGTGTTTCTCAGATGAGAACACTTTGATTAAGGTCTATTAGACCTTAATCCCTTGGTTTAAAGCAGGCACGGACCAGGCTTGGGGTTTCTAGGGTTCGTGGATGGTAGATTTGGGATTTGGGCCTCCGTGGTTAGATTCGGACCAAACCAAGCATGGTTTGGTCACGAGGGGGGTCCGGGGACTTTCTGGTATGAATTTAGGGTAGATCGGTGTAGATCGAGTTTTGACTCGAATCTTCAAATGAAGATTCGAGAAGGTGGGATGGGATTCGAGCTGAACGGTTGGTGGATCCATGTTCATGGTGTCAAGGTGGTCCTAGGGTGTTAAGGTGAAGGTCACCGGCGTTCATGCCGCCAGAATTAATGGTGAGGAATAGGGGGCGGCTAGGGTTTATGGGTGAGGGGACGAGGACGGAAGCTGGGGTATTTGGATAGGGGGGCAGGGTGTGGTAGGAGGCTTATATATGGAATGGGTGGATTGATTTCAACCGTTGGATGAGGCGAGATGGACGGCTTGGATCTGAAGGTTTAAACGAAACGTCGTCGTTTGGCTTAGTAGGGGTCAGAATTGGTTCGGGTAACGGGTCGGGTAGTGGGGTTATGGGTGAGAGATCCGGACCGTTGGATCGGCTTGGTTTGAACGGTTGTGATGGATTGACATCGAAACGACGTAGTTTTGGTGTTAAACTACGTCGTTTTATGGCCTGGGGGTGGGCTGTTTGGACTGGTGGCTTGGGCTGTTCATTTGGGCCTCCGATTTTGAAAATGGGAATTGGCCCAAGTTCATTTAAAATGAGTTTTAACCTCTTTTCTTTATTTTCTAATTTTCCTAAACATACAACCTAATTAAATAAAACTAAACAACATTAATTAATACTTAACGTATTTATTACACATATTAAAATGTTAAAAGTAGGTAAAATTAAACAAGGCAACAAATCAAGACAAAAATGCGTATTTTGTGATTTTCCATTTAACAAACGGATTACGGTTTAAATTACGCATGACACATATATTTTGTATTTTTTTTAATAAAGATAAAAATGGGCAAAAGATCATAAATAATTAACAAAGTGCCATGTAAAATCCAAAAATTGTACAGCAGGACCATTTGTTATTATTTTTATTTCTTTTGGAGCGATTGTCGCGTAAAACAAAAATCACGTGCTCACAGCTGCCCCTCTTTGTTCGAAAACACGAAGGGTTTTCGTGCAAAGATAAAGTGAGCGGATATGAGCGATTTTTGCCTATGGACTACTCCGTGTGAAGCATGTTTTTGAAAGATCTGACCGAATCTTGCTTCAAAGATTTCCTACATATCCTGGGCTAAACAGGAATCAGGTCAATGTAGTTTGGGAAGCTTCGGTAGCTGGGACTACCATGGGATTGCAATGCTTGCTGTTACTGCTGTTGCTGTAATCACCACTACTTTACTGACCGCTTTATTACAACCAAAGAAAAATTGAAACTGAACTTAAATACTTATATGCATGTCAACTGCTAGTTACAAGATCCCTATCTATGATTCTTTTGCGACTTGATCATGGGTCTTAGCTGATTTTGCTTGGAGACTTCGATCCGAACCTTGATGCTTGCGAGTTGTAGGTGCTTGCTTATTCTCCGGGATGCTGAATGAGGCGTGACTGGCAGAGTTCAGGACCTTAATCCAATGTTGGAGTCGATCCACCTTCCATTAACTCCGATATCTCGGGACATCTTCTTTTTGTCCTTTTCTTTTGGATTCTGGTTTGAGACTCATCTCGTGGGTCATTTCGATCCGTGTGGCTCGAGGTTAGACCTGCGGGAGAAAACAAACAAACGAACGAAATTTTCTGCCCCAGTTTCACTAGGAAAATTTCGTTAATTATTCGCCAGGAAGTTCATAAAATTGATGGAGGAAGATAAAAATGCGCGGTTCATGATTGAAGCCCTAATACCGACTAGCTGGGGAGAAGTTCAGTTTTAGAGTTTGAAACTCTAATACTGGCCAACTGGGGAAAAGTTCAGTTTAAAGTTTGAAACCCTAATGTTAATTACAGGAAAAAATAAAATTTAGTTTAAGGTTTAAAACCCTAATGCTGACTGCATGGAAAAGAGTTCTCGGGTTATGCCGAAAAGATTCATCGAGTCATGCTGGGAGGAATCATCGGGTTATGCCGGGAAGATTTATCGGATTATGCCGAAAATATTCATCGGGTTATGCCGAGGAGATTCGGGTTATGCCGAAAAGATTCGGGTTATGCTGAAAAAGATTCGTCGGGTTATGCCGGGAAGATTTATCGGAATATGCCGAAAAGATTCATCGGGTTATGCCGAGGGGATTCATCGGGTTATGCCGGGAGGATTCATCGGATCATGCCGGGAGGATTCATCGGATTATGCCGAAAAGATTCATCGGGTTACGCCGAGGGGATTCATCGAGTTATGCCGGGAGGATTCATCGGATCATGCCGGGGAGATTCATCGGGTTATGCCGAGAGATTCATCGGGTTATGCCGAGGAGATTTATCGGGTTATGCCGAGAGGATTCATCGGATCATGCCGGGGAGATTCATCAGGTTATGCCGAGAGATTCATCGGGTTATGCCGAGGAGATTTATCGGGTTATGCCGAAAGATTTATCGGGTTATGCCGAAAGATTCATCGGGTTATGCCGGGAGGATTCATCGGATCATGCCGGGGAGATTCATCGGGTTATGCCGAGAGATTCATCGGGTTATGCCGAGGAGATTTATCGGGTTATGCCGGGAGGATTCATCGGATCATGCCGGGGAGATTCATCGGGTTATGCCGAGAGATTCATCGGGTTATGCCGAGGAGATTTATCGGGTTATGCCGAAAGATTTATCGGGTTATGCCGAAAGATTCATCGGGTTATGCCGGAGGGATTCATCGGGTTATGCCGGAGGTTCATCGGGTTATGCCGGAAAGGTTTATCGGGTTATGCCGAAAAGATTCATCGGGTTATGCCGAAAAGATTCATCGGGTTATGCCGGGGGGATTCATCGGGTTATGCCGGGAAGATTCATCGGGTTATGCCGAGAGATTCATCGGATCATGCCGGGGAGATTTATCGGGTTATGCCGGGAGGATTCATCGGATCATGCCGGGGAGATTCATCGGGTTATGCCGAGAGATTCATCGGGTTATGCCGAGGAGATTTATCGGGTTATGCCGAAAGATTTATCGGGTTATGCCGAAAGATTCATCGGGTTATGCCGGAGGGATTCATCGGGTTATGCCGGAGGTTCATCGGGTTATGCCGGAAAGGTTTATCGGGTTATGCCGAAAAGATTCATCAGGTTATGCCGAAAAGATTCATCGGGTTATGCCGGGGGGATTCATCGGGTTATGCCGGGAAGATTCATCGGGTTATGCCGAAAAGGAAAAGAGTCCTCGGGTTATGCCGGGAATTTGGGTAGAATAAGTTCCTTGGGTTATGCCAGGGAGATCCGGGGTTTATACCGGGATAGTTGAGGAACGAGGTCCTATGCTACCATGATTTGTTTTTCTTTTGAGATGTTCATTTTTTATTCGTTGTCTTCTTTCCTTCCTTTGGTTCTCCCTTTCTCTCTTTTTTTTTCTTTTTTTTTATTTATCAGAAATGCACGAAAGAATTATGGGGAAACTTACCATTGGTCATTTTCCCGCTGCAAGGCTGTTTCAATGCTTGTGTGCTCCATTTCTTTTGGGCTACACCAGCTTCATGCATGGCTG
The DNA here is from genome assembly GCF_000715075.1 of Nicotiana tabacum. Lineage (NCBI taxonomy): Eukaryota > Viridiplantae > Streptophyta > Magnoliopsida > Solanales > Solanaceae > Nicotiana > Nicotiana tabacum. The sequence continues at coordinate 146,959,461 of NC_134090.1, forward strand.
CTTCGGGTCGCACCTGTCTCAATTTCCTACACAAAGAAAACATTGTCAGTTTGAAAATGGCGGTTGGTTTTGGGGGCCTTGACCGTTCCAATTGCTTTGTCTTAGCCTAGTTCTTGTTGAGAAACTCTGTCATTGATTAGATTTACATGCGAAACCCTTTGGACTACTCAGACTTGCGTTTCCAGATTTTGTGATGATTTGCCTTATAAGGCTTTGGTTTTTCCGTCCCGTTATGCTTGGGGATTTTGGTGGGGATTTTATCAGGGAGACTCTGTGGGGATTTGTACAAGAGAACCTCCGTGGGGATTTGTCCAATGCGAACTCTGTAAGGATTTTTTTTTTGTGTAGCAAACTTGCTGGGGATGTGCTGGGGTGGACTTCTTTGGGGAATTGTACAAGGGGAGACTCCATGGGGGATTTGTAACAAGGGAATACCCTGTGGGGATTTGTCGGTTTTGGAAGAAAATCAACTACCATGGCCAGTCGGGATGGGACTGACGCGCCACTGAGGTCGTACATTGTATTTGACTCTTGCCAAACAGAGCCCTGTAAAAAAAACCGGTCCTGCCACCTTTCTTTGTAATTGTTACGGAATTAAGAGTTAGATCAAAAGGACTCAAAGAAAACTATGTAAAGGAAATCATATGAGTTCAAAGAGAAGCGTCCCTTTCGGGGAGAGAAGAAAGACTTATCTGGAGTGTATGCTGGCTTCAACTGACATGACATGCCTTTTGGACTGGATGCCCGACCTTCAAGAAACTGCATTTCCTCATGAATCAAAACAGATCTATGTGTTTTTTTTTCAAAACCCGGGAACCTTGCCAGGACTTTCTGAGGTGGAATCATCTTTTTGGCCGACAACGCCCTTGCGGGTTTTCTCTAGTCGACCTCTCTTATTTCTTTTCTTACTGTCGCCTGCTAGCACTCTTTGCGAGTTTTTTTACTAAACAAGCTCTCTCATTTTCGATTTCCCTTCTCGCATCGCCTCACGGTGCCCAAAGGTTTTCACCGACAAGACTCTCTCATTTTATTCTCCTCATTTTGTTGTATCAGACCCAAATAATTCCATCTTCCCATTTTGAAACGCTTTGCTGATTGATCAGAAGGACTTGGACAACGGCTTGGGGTGAAAAGAATGTGGATTGAACTACAACTTTGGAACCTTTTGGGCGGGGATCATTGCCGAATTATTATAACTTCTGCCCCAGTTTTACTTTCGGGGGAATTCCTGGATTTTATTGTTGGTGTGACTGAACCCCAAGGAGAGGTTGCCTACGTATCCTTTCGGAATCAAGTCAAACGTAGTTCAGGCAATTCTTTTGTTTTTGGATTTTTTTTCTATTTCCTCTTTCTTTCTCCTTTCCTTTTCCTCATTTTTCTCATTTCATTTTCTTTGTATTTTCATCCTTTTTTCTTTTTTTTATCTTTCTTTTTCTTCTCTTTTTTTCACTTTTTTTTTTAATTTTTTTTTCAATAATAGTTTCAGGTTCCAAAGAGGGTAATCAAAGAAAAGTAACCTGCTCAAATGGGTTTGCAAAGGGTTAATAGTGTTTGGGTAGCGAGAATGAAAGCCTTCGTCATCTCAAACTGTGCAAAGATATCGCCAGAGTGATCTAGACATATCACTGCACCTGCTTTCCAAGCAAGGCTGACGTCGTTTCTTTCGACGTCGCCCAGATACAAATGCTCCATTTGGTAACATTTTTCGATGACGTATGGACCCTTCTTTCTTGGTACAATTGCTCGTGACAAACTGCAGTTATTAAGGTTATCATTCTGTATGGGTCTAAACACATTTACTGCTCTCAAACTCTGCTTTAGTGACAGACATTTTCCAAACCATGAACCAATTTTCTTTAGTTGTTCCTACTTTTCAAATTCTTTATATCTCAAATTTTGACTCATTATTTGAAATCTGATCGGAGTCCTCGTGATTCGGGCATGAAGTTCGCAAACATGTCATGTTTTTTAAAGCTGCATTTATCAGAATTGAAGAGAACACAAAAGAAAACATAGAAGAAAAAAGTGAGTAATGAAACATGATTTCATTTCTTGGCATTTTGGGGAAGATAAGGAAAAAGGTTGATATTCAGGAAAAAAAAACATGAAAATGAAGAAAAACATCTGAGTCACCCTCTGGGGTAATTCGTGATGCAGAGAAGGTGGCAAGACAGGTTCATTAGGACTTCCGTTTGATCAAGAATGACGTAGCCTTCTAGTTTTGAAGATTGGTGCTTGGTCCCATGTACGATACTTCAACGGTGCTAGTGCCCTCTCCTGGCTGGACCATGTGTATTTCGCATAGCTTTTCCCTTGTCGCCTCACATATTTCCTCACTCTCGTCGAGCGGGGACACTTTATCTTCTCCCTCTTTGTTGTATTTTGGTTCCTGTGGTATGCATCCGACAAACGCTGGCTCGTTCGGCCGAGGTTGTTTGATCGTCCCCCATACCATGGAGGCCTGCTTGAAGACATCACTTATTCCTTTTTCTTGCTCCGGAGTTACCCTGGGTCCTTTTTCTGTATCAGCAATAGCAATTATGGCTTTAAGTGCCGGATCAACTTCCTCGTCTTCATAAATCATCCCAACTATCGGCCCGTTGTTGTGGGCGGGCAGCGGATTATTGGTCACATTTGGGATATCCTCGTCTCTCAACACAATCTTCCCTTGGTCTAACAGATTCTCCACAGCTTGTTTCAATGTCCAACAGTCGTTGGTGTCGTGCCCTTCTACCCCTGAATGGTATGCACATCTGACACCCCGCTGATATGATGGTGATCCCGGGTTCTGCCCGTTCGGTGGTATGGGCTGCAACAAATTCATTTGGACAAGCTTAGGGAATAGGGTGGAATAGGGTTCACCGATTGGTGTGTAGTTGGGTCTCCTGGGTGGTTCCCGAGGACGGAAATTATTTTGAGGAGGTCGAGGATTGTAGTGGTTTCGGTGAGGAGGCTGATTCCTAGGATGTGGGGCCTGCCCCCGATTGACTGGTTGTGTCCGCTGGATATAAGGCTGGGTGCTCATGACCATGTAGGGCTGAGGAGCGTAGGTCGCATTTCGGTGGGGGAAATAATGTTGCGAGGTTCTTTCCGAAGAACAAAGCCCGGGATTATGATATTCTCCCGCCTCTGATACCGCCATGGATGTTTCCTCTTTTTTCTTCCCTCTTGCCATTCCTCCAGACCCGCTTTGGACGGCTTGGGAGGTTGCCCTTATGGCTGCCTGACTCAAAATTCTTCCCGTTTTCAAACCGTTCTCCACCATCTCTCCAATCTTAATTGCTTCTGCGAAAGGCTTTCCCATGGCTGACATCATGTTTTGGAAATAGTCGGACTCTTGAGCCTGGAGAAAAGTAGTGACCATCTCTATCTCGTCCATGGAAGGTTTTACCCTTGACGCTTGCTCGCGCCATTTTATGGCGTATTCTCTGAAACTTTCCGAGGGTTTCTTCTTTAAGTTTGACAAAGCATTTCTTTCTGGTGCGATGTCAATATTATATTGAAACTGCCCTACGAAGTCTCTGGCAAGATCATCCCATATATGCCAGCGAGATATGTCCTGGTCCATATACCATTCCGAAGCGACTCCCACCAAACTTTCTCCAAAATATGCCATTAGCAGTTCTTCTTTTCCGCCGGCTCCCCGCAATTGATTGCAGTATTTTTTAAGATGTGCAATGGGGTCACCGTGCCCATCGTATTTCTCGAACTTTGGGGTCTTGAAACCTGCTGGCAGGTGCACGTGAGGGAACATGCATAGGTCGGTGTAAGAGACGCTCTTCTGTCCGCTCAATCCTTGCATATTTTTCAAACTTTGTTCAAGGCTTCTCATTCTCTTGGCAATCTCATTTTGTTCTGCAATTCTGGGGTTCTGATCCTGCCCGGGTGCAAGCTCGCACTGAGGCGGTAGAGGATTAGTGCTGGTAGCGAATCTAGTTGGTTCCATTGAGAACGATGGTGCTTGGAATGTAAAAGAGGATGAGTCAAAGCTTGGCTTGTACGTGGCAGGCTGTGCCGTAATCGGGCAAGGCGATGCAGTAAAGATGTTCATGCTTGCATCGGTGGCTGACATTCGGGGATGAGGGTCAGAAGGCGATCCAGCAGAGAAGGCTGAGGTGGCTGGGTACCCGAATGGGGTAGCAGGATAATTTATGGGGACATTAGAAGTCCCACTTTTGGCCGAATACAGAGGTCCGGTCAAGGTGGACAATAGCAGTTCAAAAACACAAAACAAAACTTTTGGCCATACGGACGGACTTTTAACAACACACAAATATACGAACTAAAATAAAGAAAAGAAAATCAACTCACCTTAAAGCTTTGAAAGAACAAATCAGAAAAAATCCACTTGTGTTTTGAACAGATCCTCCTTAAGGCTGAACGGACTTTAATCGAAGTGTTTCTCAGATGAGAACACTTTGATTAAGGTCTATTAGACCTTAATCCCTTGGTTTAAAGCAGGCACGGACCAGGCTTGGGGTTTCTAGGGTTCGTGGATGGTAGATTTGGGATTTGGGCCTCCGTGGTTAGATTCGGACCAAACCAAGCATGGTTTGGTCACGAGGGGGGTCCGGGGACTTTCTGGTATGAATTTAGGGTAGATCGGTGTAGATCGAGTTTTGACTCGAATCTTCAAATGAAGATTCGAGAAGGTGGGATGGGATTCGAGCTGAACGGTTGGTGGATCCATGTTCATGGTGTCAAGGTGGTCCTAGGGTGTTAAGGTGAAGGTCACCGGCGTTCATGCCGCCAGAATTAATGGTGAGGAATAGGGGGCGGCTAGGGTTTATGGGTGAGGGGACGAGGACGGAAGCTGGGGTATTTGGATAGAGGGCAGGGTGTGGTAGGAGGCTTATATATGGAATGGGTGGATTGATTTCAACCGTTGGATGAGGCGAGATGGACGGCTTGGATCTGAAGGTTTAAACGAAACGTCGTCGTTTGGCTTAGTAGGGGTCTGAATTGGTTCGGGTAACGGGTCGGGTAGTGGGGTTATGGGTGAGAGATCCGGACCGTTGGATCGGCTTGGTTTGAACGGTTGTGATGGATTGACATCGAAACGACGTAGTTTTGGTGTTAAACTACGTCGTTTTATGGCCTGGGGGTGGGCTGTTTGGACTGGTGGCTTGGGCTGTTCATTTGGGCCTCCGATTTTGAAAATGGGAATTGGCCCAAGTTCATTTAAAATGAGTTTTAACCTCTTTTCTTTATTTTCTAATTTTCCTAAACATACAACCTAATTAAATAAAACTAAACAACATTAATTAATACTTAACGTATTTATTACACATATTAAAATGTTAAAAGTAGGTAAAATTAAACAAGGCAACAAATCAAGACAAAAATGCGTATTTTGTGATTTTCCATTTAACAAACGGATTACGGTTTAAATTACGCATGACACATATATTTTGTATTTTTTTTAATAAAGATAAAAATGGGCAAAAGATCATAAATAATTAACAAAGTGCCATGTAAAATCCAAAAATTGTACAGCAGGACCATTTGTTATTATTTTTATTTCTTTTGGAGCGATTGTCGCGTAAAACAAAAATCACGTGCTCACAGCTGCCCCTCTTTGTTCGAAAACACGAAGGGTTTTCGTGCAAAGATAAAGTGAGCGGATATGAGCGATTTTTGCCTATGGACTACTCCGTGTGAAGCATGTTTTTGAAAGATCTGACCGAATCTTGCTTCAAAGATTTCCTACATATCCTGGGCTAAACAGGAATCAGGTCAATGTAGTTTGGGAAGCTTCGGTAGCTGGGACTACCATGGGATTGCAATGCTTGCTGTTACTGCTGTTGCTGTAATCACCACTACTTTACTGACCGCTTTATTACAACCAAAGAAAAATTGAAACTGAACTTAAATACTTATATGCATGTCAACTGCTAGTTACAAGATCCTTATCTATGATTCTTTTGCGACTTGATCATGGGTCTTAGCTGATTTTGCTTGGAGACTTCGATCCGAACCTTGATGCTTGCGAGTTGTAGGTGCTTGCTTATTCTCCGGGATGCTGAATGAGGCGTGACTGGCAGAGTTCAGGACCTTAATCCAATGTTGGAGTCGATCCACCTTCCATTAACTCCGATATCTCGGGACATCTTCTTTTTGTCCTTTTCTTTTGGATTCTGGTTTGAGACTCATCTCGTGGGTCATTTCGATCCGTGTGGCTCGAGGTTAGACCTGCGGGAGAAAACAAACAAACGAACGAAATTTTCTGCCCCAGTTTCACTAGGAAAATTTCGTTAATTATTCGCCAGGAAGTTCATAAAATTGATGGAGGAAGATAAAAATGCGCGGTTCATGATTGAAGCCCTAATACCGACTAGCTGGGGAGAAGTTCAGTTTTAGAGTTTGAAACTCTAATACTGGCCAACTGGGGAAAAGTTCAGTTTAAAGTTTGAAACCCTAATGTTAATTACAGGAAAAAATAAAATTTAGTTTAGGGTTTAAAACCCTAATGCTGACTGCATGGAAAAGAGTTCTCGGGTTATGCCGAAAAGATTCATCGAGTCATGCTGGGAGGAATCATCGGGTTATGCCGGGAAGATTTATCGGATTATGCCGAAAATATTCATCGGGTTATGCCGAGGAGATTCGGGTTATGCCGAAAAGATTCGGGTTATGCTGAAAAAGATTCGTCGGGTTATGCCGGGAAGATTTATCGGAATATGCCGAAAAGATTCATCGGGTTATGCCGAGGGGATTCATCGGGTTATGCCGGGAGGATTCATCGGATCATGCCGGGAGGATTCATCGGATTATGCCGAAAAGATTCATCGGGTTACGCCGAGGGGATTCATCGAGTTATGCCGGGAGGATTCATCGGATCATGCCGGGGAGATTCATCGGGTTATGCCGAGAGATTCATCGGGTTATGCCGAGGAGATTTATCGGGTTATGCCGAGAGGATTCATCGGATCATGCCGGGGAGATTCATCAGGTTATGCCGAGAGATTCATCGGGTTATGCCGAGGAGATTTATCGGGTTATGCCGAAAGATTTATCGGGTTATGCCGAAAGATTCATCGGGTTATGCCGGGAGGATTCATCGGATCATGCCGGGGAGATTCATCGGGTTATGCCGAGAGATTCATCGGGTTATGCCGAGGAGATTTATCGGGTTATGCCGGGAGGATTCATCGGATCATGCCGGGGAGATTCATCGGGTTATGCCGAGAGATTCATCGGGTTATGCCGAGGAGATTTATCGGGTTATGCCGAAAGATTTATCGGGTTATGCCGAAAGATTCATCGGGTTATGCCGGAGGGATTCATCGGGTTATGCCGGAGGTTCATCGGGTTATGCCGGAAAGGTTTATCGGGTTATGCCGAAAAGATTCATCGGGTTATGCCGAAAAGATTCATCGGGTTATGCCGGGGGGATTCATCGGGTTATGCCGGGAAGATTCATCGGGTTATGCCGAGAGATTCATCGGATCATGCCGGGGAGATTTATCGGGTTATGCCGGGAGGATTCATCGGATCATGCCGGGGAGATTCATCGGGTTATGCCGAGAGATTCATCGGGTTATGCCGAGGAGATTTATCGGGTTATGCCGAAAGATTTATCGGGTTATGCCGAAAGATTCATCGGGTTATGCCGGAGGGATTCATCGGGTTATGCCGGAGGTTCATCGGGTTATGCCGGAAAGGTTTATCGGGTTATGCCGAAAAGATTCATCAGGTTATGCCGAAAAGATTCATCGGGTTATGCCGGGGGGATTCATCGGGTTATGCCGGGAAGATTCATCGGGTTATGCCGAAAAGGAAAAGAGTCCTCGGGTTATGCCGGGAATTTGGGTAGAATAAGTTCCTTGGGTTATGCCAGGGAGATCCGGGGTTTATACCGGGATAGTTGAGGAACGAGGTCCTATGCTACCATGATTTGTTTTTCTTTTGAGATGTTCATTTTTTATTCGTTGTCTTCTTTCCTTCCTTTGGTTCTCCCTTTCTCTCTTTTTTTTTCTTTTTTTTTATTTATCAGAAATGCACGAAAGAATTATGGGGAAACTTACCATTGGTCATTTTCCCGCTGCAAGGCTGTTTCAATGCTTGTGTGCTCCATTTCTTTTGGGCTACACCAGCTTCATGCATGGCTGCTTCGGGTCGCACCTGTCTCAATTTCCTACACAAAGAAAACATTGTCAGTTTGAAAATGGCGGTTGGTTTTGGGGGCCTTGACCGTTCCAATTGCTTTGTCTTAGCCTAGTTCTTGTTGAGAAACTCTGTCATTGATTAGATTTACATGCGAAACCCTTTGGACTACTCAGACTTGCGTTTCCAGATTTTGTGATGATTTGCCTTATAAGGCTTTGGTTTTTCCGTCCCGTTATGCTTGGGGATTTTGGTGGGGATTTTATCAGGGAGACTCTGTGGGGATTTGTACAAGAGAACCTCCGTGGGGATTTGTCCAATGCGAACTCTGTAAGGATTTTTTTTTTGTGTAGCAAACTTGCTGGGGATGTGCTGGGGTGGACTTCTTTGGGGAATTGTACAAGGGGAGACTCCATGGGGGATTTGTAACAAGGGAATACCCTGTGGGGATTTGTCGGTTTTGGAAGAAAATCAACTACCATGGCCAGTCGGGATGGGACTGACGCGCCACTGAGGTCGTACATTGTATTTGACTCTTGCCAAACAGAGCCCTGTAAAAAAACCGGTCCTGCCACCTTTCTTTGTAATTGTTACGGAATTAAGAGTTAGATCAAAAGGACTCAAAGAAAACTATGTAAAGGAAATCATATGAGTTCAAAGAGAAGCGTCCCTTTCGGGGAGAGAAGAAAGACTTATCTGGAGTGTATGCTGGCTTCAACTGACATGACATGCCTTTTGGACTGGATGCCCGACCTTCAAGAAACTGCATTTCCTCATGAATCAAAACAGATCTATGTGTTTTTTTTTTCAAAACCCGGGAACCTTGCCAGGACTTTCTGAGGTGGAATCATCTTTTTGGCCGACAACGCCCTTGCGGGTTTTCTCTAGTCGACCTCTCTTATTTCTTTTCTTACTGTCGCCTGCTAGCACTCTTTGCGAGTTTTTTTACTAAACAAGCTCTCTCATTTTCGATTTCCCTTCTCGCATCGCCTCACGGTGCCCAAAGGTTTTCACCGACAAGACTCTCTCATTTTATTCTCCTCATTTTGTTGTATCAGACCCAAATAATTCCATCTTCCCATTTTGAAACGCTTTGCTGATTGATCAGAAGGACTTGGACAACGGCTTGGGGTGAAAAGAATGTGGATTGAACTACAACTTTGGAACCTTTTGGGCGGGGATCATTGCCGAATTATTATAACTTCTGCCCCAGTTTTACTTTCGGGGGAATTCCTGGATTTTATTGTTGGTGTGACTGAACCCCAAGGAGAGGTTGCCTACGTATCCTTTCGGAATCAAGTCAAACGTAGTTCAGGCAATTCTTTTGTTTTTGGATTTTTTTTCTATTTCCTCTTTCTTTCTCCTTTCCTTTTCCTCATTTTTCTCATTTCATTTTCTTTGTATTTTCATCCTTTTTTCTTTTTTTTATCTTTCTTTTTCTTCTCTTTTTTTCACTTTTTTTTTTAATTTTTTTTTCAATAATAGTTTCAGGTTCCAAAGAGGGTAATCAAAGAAAAGTAACCTGCTCAAATGGGTTTGCAAAGGGTTAATAGTGTTTGGGTAGCGAGAATGAAAGCCTTCGTCATCTCAAACTGTGCAAAGATATCGCCAGAGTGATCTAGACATATCACTGCACCTGCTTTCCAAGCAAGGCTGACGTCGTTTCTTTCGACGTCGCCCAGATACAAATGCTCCATTTGGTAACATTTTTCGATGACGTATGGACCCTTCTTTCTTGGTACAATTGCTCGTGACAAACTGCAGTTATTAAGGTTATCATTCTGTATGGGTCTAAACACATTTACTGCTCTCAAACTCTGCTTTAGTGACAGACATTTTCCAAACCATGAACCAATTTTCTTTAGTTGTTCCTACTTTTCAAATTCTTTATATCTCAAATTTTGACTCATTATTTGAAATCTGATCGGAGTCCTCGTGATTCGGGCATGAAGTTCGCAAACATGTCATGTTTTTTAAAGCTGCATTTATCAGAATTGAAGAGAACACAAAAGAAAACATAGAAGAAAAAAGTGAGTAATGAAACATGATTTCATTTCTTGGCATTTTGGGGAAGATAAGGAAAAAGGTTGATATTCAGGAAAAAAAAACATGAAAATGAAGAAAAACATCTGAGTCACCCTCTGGGGTAATTCGTGATGCAGAGAAGGTGGCAAGACAGGTTCATTAGGACTTCCGTTTGATCAAGAATGACGTAGCCTTCTAGTTTTGAAGATTGGTGCTTGGTCCCATGTACGATACTTCAACGGTGCTAGTGCCCTCTCCTGGCTGGACCATGTGTATTTCGCATAGCTTTTCCCTTGTCGCCTCACATATTTCCTCACTCTCGTCGAGCGGGGACACTTTATCTTCTCCCTCTTTGTTGTATTTTGGTTCCTGTGGTATGCATCCGACAAACGCTGGCTCATTCGGCCGAGGTTGTTTGATCGTCCCCCATACCATGGAGGCCTGCTTGAAGACATCACTTATTCCTTTTTCTTGCTCCGGAGTTACCCTGGGTCCTTTTTCTGTATCAGCAATAGCAATTATGGCTTTAAGTGCCGGATCAACTTCCTCGTCTTCATAAATCATCCCAACTATCGGCCCGTTGTTGTGGGCGGGCAGCGGATTATTGGTCACATTTGGGATATCCTCGTCTCTCAACACAATCTTCCCTTGGTCTAACAGATTCTCCACAGCTTGTTTCAATGTCCAACAGTCGTTGGTGTCGTGCCCTTCTACCCCTGAATGGTATGCACATCTGACACCCCGCTGATATGATGGTGATCCCGGGTTCTGCCCGTTCGGTGGTATGGGCTGCAACAAATTCATTTGGACAAGCTTAGGGAATAGGGTGGAATAGGGTTCACCGATTGGTGTGTAGTTGGGTCTCCTGGGTGGTTCCCGAGGACGGAAATTATTTTGAGGAGGTCGAGGATTGTAGTGGTTTCGGTGAGGAGGCTGATTCCTAGGATGTGGGGCCTGCCCCCGATTGACTGGTTGTGTCCGCTGGATATAAGGCTGGGTGCTCATGACCATGTAGGGCTGAGGAGCGTAGGTCGCATTTCGGTGGGGGAAATAATGTTGCGAGGTTCTTTCCGAAGAACAAAGCCCGGGATTATGATATTCTCCCGCCTCTGATACCGCCATGGATGTTTCCTCTTTTTTCTTCCCTCTTGCCATTCCTCCAGACCCGCTTTGGACGGCTTGGGAGGTTGCCCTTATGGCTGCCTGACTCAAAATTCTTCCCGTTTTCAAACCGTTCTCCACCATCTCTCCAATCTTAATTGCTTCTGCGAAAGGCTTTCCCATGGCTGACATCATGTTTTGGAAATAGTCGGACTCTTGAGCCTGGAGAAAAGTAGTGACCATCTCTATCTCGTCCATGGAAGGTTTTACCCTTGACGCTTGCTCGCGCCATTTTATGGCGTATTCTCTGAAACTTTCCGAGGGTTTCTTCTTTAAGTTTGACAAAGCATTTCTTTCTGGTGCGATGTCAATATTATATTGAAACTGCCCTACGAAGTCTCTGGCAAGATCATCCCATATATGCCAGCGAGATATGTCCTGGTCCATATACCATTCCGAAGCGACTCCCACCAAACTTTCTCCAAAATATGCCATTAGCAGTTCTTCTTTTCCGCCGGCTCCCCGCAATTGATTGCAGTATTTTTTAAGATGTGCAATGGGGTCACCGTGCCCATCGTATTTCTCGAACTTTGGGGTCTTGAAACCTGCTGGCAGGTGCACGTGAGGGAACATGCATAGGTCGGTGTAAGAGACGCTCTTCTGTCCGCTCAATCCTTGCATATTTTTCAAACTTTGTTCAAGGCTTCTCATTCTCTTGGCAATCTCATTTTGTTCTACAATTCTGGGGTTCTGATCCTGCCCGGGTGCAAGCTCGCACTGAGGCGGTAGAGGATTAGTGCTGGTAGCGAATCTAGTTGGTTCCATTGAGAACGATGGTGCTTGGAATGTAAAAGAGGATGAGTCAAAGCTTGGCTTGTACGTGGCAGGCTGTGCCGTAATCGGGCAAGGCGATGCAGTAAAGATGTTCATGCTTGCATCGGTGGCTGACATTCGGGGATGAGGGTCAGAAGGCGATCCAGCAGAGAAGGCTGAGGTGGCTGGGTACCCGAATGGGGTAGCAGGATAATTTATGGGGACATTAGAAGTCCCACTTGACCTGGAGAATAATTCAGGGAATCCGGGGACGACACTTGGCGGCTCTTTCCCATTATTCCAGTCGTCCAGCATTTCCAACATGCGGAGCCGTAGGATTCTATTTTCCTCCGCAGTTGTGGACTCAGGCGTGAGGACGGCTGAGATCGTGCTCTCCTCGGAAACATGGATTGTTTGCAATGGAATTTCTGAAGACATTTCCACACTTCCTTTTGACCTGGTGAAGTAAGTGTGAGTACTGCTTCTGGTCCTAACAACAGGTAGTTGAACACTTCTCCTTGACCTCGTGAAGTATGAGTGCGAGGCCAGACTTTCACCAAACCAACCGTCTTTTCAAAAACCCTGGAGTACTCAACGACAAACGCACGGTTAATTTGCAGCAAATAACAGATAGTCAATCTCACGTTGGGCATGATACACCTACACAGTTAAGTGGATTACTACATGTTTGCTACGAGAGCATGCGTCATTCCGGCATTCTTCCTTTTATCAGTTTTTTCCCTTTTTTTTATTATTATATATTTTTTATTTTGCAGTAAAAGAAATGCGACCGGATCCGATGAGGATTGCCTACGTATCACGATGCCTGCGTGAATCAGATCATTACGTAGTTCGAAACTAACAAGTATAAAAATAAAGAAGCAAATGCTCATTTAGCATAGGGCTCAAAAGATTTGACTATTCTTTGTTTATTTACTTATTCAATTTTTTTTTTTGGAATTTTTGAAAGAAATACTTTAAAAGAAGAAAGAAAATTTTGTTTATTTTGATTTTTGTTTTATTTTTTAAAGAAAGACTTCTAAAAAAATTTATTTGCTTTTGACTTGAATTCTGGAAATTTATTAAAAAAGAAAATATGTTTGGTTGATTTTTTTCCGTTTGTTTTACCTTTTCTACGGAAGAAAGAATGTATATGATGTTGCCCCTTAAATTTTGAAAGAGGGACTTTTAAGAAAATGATGTGGAATTCTGAGTTTTATTTATTTACAAAAGCACTTCTAAAGAAAAATCCTAATATTTTGAAATTCAATTTTTCAAATATATATTTTTTTTTAAAAAAAACATTTTATAAAAGAGAGACTAAAAAGCAAAGAGTATTTTTTTTTGGATTTTTATTGCTGATTTTTAATTCTTATTACATTATTTCACCTGAAAGACTTCAGAAAGAAGGAGACTATTTTTATTTGAGTTTAAGAAAACTTCTATATTATTTTTTGTTTTTTTTATATTTTTTAAGGAAAAATTTATAAAGAAAGAACTAAAGGGAAATATATTTTTTTTTGGATTTTTAAAAATTGGGGCCGGAACCGATGAGGTTTGCCTACGTATCTCACATCCGGTGAGAATCAGACCCGCGTAGTTCGGTGTAATTAACCGAATTATTTTAGAACAAAATTCTTTCCTTTTATTTTTCAACAAACAACTTCCCAAAAATAAAAGACTATTTTTCTATCCTTTAGTTTTTCTTTTTCTTAGTAAATAAAACAGTTTCCCCTTTTATTATCGCAAAATTTCGGCAGAGTTTTGACAGTAATTGGGCATTGCTATTTTTCAAAGTAGAAAATTAGCCTTATACACTATTATTTTTATTATTTTTTTTTGTTTATATTTTTCAAATACTCCAAAGTCAGGCAACATGCATGTCCGAGACAAATAGATGCACGGAAACAAATAGGATGCAACAAGATGGTCTTTTCATTTCAGGTTGCTAGTCCTAGACGGACCCAACCCCTGTGTTGAGTCCCCTAAGTCAAATGCAACATGATGCAAATAAGCGTTCCTACTAGGGATCCGGCATGAAGTCAAGTTATTCTAGGTTCGTAACCTGGGTATTTGTTCTAGACTGTGTACCCGAGCGGACAACTCGAGTCGAGGAGGGGGCTACGTACCGGGGACCCGCGAGATCGTCCGGCTTTGTAGCTTGTCCGACCTCTTTCTTATTTCAGGTATTGACACTAACAGAATAGGGAGTCTCGACCAGCGAGCTTCTCCTAGAGGTAAGAAGAAAAGGGTTTCGGCACAGTTTATATACAGTTCAGATAATATCAAAGCGGTAAAAGACAACATTTAGCACGTTATGCAAAAACATGTAATAAAGATCAGATAATAAAGCCAAATATAACAATTATTCTAAGCTCGAATTCTTGAACCCTGAACCAGTGGTTCTGGGTTATAATCCCCAGCGGAGTCGCCAGAGCTGTCACACCTCCTTTTTGCGCGCCCGGCCCCGAAGGGTTAAATGCGCGAGGTGGAGTTTTTCCAATTTAAGTGACAATATTCGAAATGGGATTATTTATTTAATTCAGAGTCGCCACTTGGGAAAGGTTTGACTTTTGGTGTCCCAAGTCACCGGTTTATCTTGAATCCCAAATCGAGGAAATTTTCGACTTTTCCAAATGAAGTCTGCGAACCAGAAATTCTAAGTAAGGAATTCTGTTGACCCGAGGGAAGGTGTTAGGCACCTTCGAATCCCGTGGTTCTAGCACAGTCGCTTAAATTGTTATAATGGCTAAATATCTGATTTAAATACATGTTATGACTTACGTGCTTTTATTAAGTTTAAACCGCATTTATTATTATCACTTATTTATAGAATTGCAACGTCGTGAAAAAATGCATCTCGAGCCACGTCACAATCAATGCACCCGTGGTCGTCGACACATTTTGACTCCGTTGAGATTTGGATTTGGGTCACATCAATGTGCACCCGTGTTTAAGAAGATAATTTAATTAAGCCGCGCCTAAAGAGTCTAACGTGTTGTTATCTTTGGAGAAGGAAAGGAAATTCACTAGACCGCCCATCTCCAAATTCTAAATGTTTATTATGATTAATTATTGAGAGCCCCGCAATGTGTATCTTTCTTCTAACGGGGCTCATCTCATTATTTAAAAGGGATATCCTAAAGTGGCTACATTTTCTATTATGTTTGTCTATAAAATAAAAAAAGGGGAAAAGGTACGTGCTAATTTACTTAACCAAATCCGGATTTCCTGTCAATCATTTGATTCATTTGGTGAATTGTTTGCAAGATGAAGAATGCAGTATCTCGTGGAACCTGCCTTCAATTTTAATGAAAATTACATACAAGCTGGTGAAACGCTACAACTATTCCAAACATTTCTTGAGTTGAATTTAGCTAAACTTATTTAGGCTAGATTAAAGGAATTAACTACTAGACGTTGTTACTAATGGGATTTGAACGTGATCCTATGTACTGCCTAACGAGACCCAACAAAAGGACTAAAATAAAACAAAACAGCATAGTATAAGTTTGGAGTATACATACCCCGTATTAACAAACAACTACAAACTACAACACAAAGGACTAAAATCAGACGAGTGTCAGTTAACATACACTTTCATACTATTGAATTATAAACTAACAACTACACAGGCCCATTAATATACCATGAATATTCCAACAAATACTTGAACTTCTTCAATTTTTTCATTTCATGTTTTCAAACTGTTTCAGTTACACCAATATGGGACTCGAAATGTGTACCTGGGAGATGCTTACAATGAAGAAAGCAGGAGAGTCAGTTGAGCAGCAGTGCAAACGAAACAACAGCAGTAACAGATAAATAGCAGCAGGACAAATTCCAGTGCAAGATGCAATTATAGACGAAGGAAAAGGCCAAATGATGGCAGCACACAGTGTAGTAGGAATAGAACTCCAGACAATCCAATTCCGAGATAAACCAATGCAACAAACACTACCAGTAATCTCGATTGAAACTTAGAAAAAGCAATACTACCTAACAGATTGACAACAGATGAACTTCAAACAAAACCAAAGTTTCTGATTTCCTGTCTGTTTTTTTTATTTCTTGCTCTCTTTCTATCCCTATCTATCTCTCTCTGTATGTGTATTTTTAAAATCCAGAACCAGTCCCTCAATGTTTATACATTCCTTGTTTTACTTCTCTGTCTATATTTCTTTTCAAAAAATCCCTCAATAATTCCAGTCTCCTGTATGTTCTGTGTGTATTAATCTGTATGTATTTCAGCTCTCTTCTCTCTAATCTATCCCCTCTCTGTTCTCTTATCCCCTTTAAAACTGATGGCAGTCTGCCTTTTATAAGCCTAAAATCAAACCTTTAACAGCCTGTTTAGAATATCACAACACCCCTCCCATGTGCCTTCACATTTTCAGATTCCACTTGGCTAATTAAGTATGAACAAAAAACCCATGATATTCCCTGGCAGACTCACTTTAAGTAATGTTTATTATTTCTGAGGCTAAAGTAGAGTATGAGCAGCAGAATGTAGTCTGACAGCATATGCTGTCAAACTATTTTAATTCAAACAGGACCTTTATGCACATGTTGTGCACAAATGCACATGCCATCAATTCAGATTACAATTACAGCCTACACCTTAGATTTCTGAAATCAAATTAGCAATTATAAGTAACTAAACTCAGTTCCTAATCGATTCAGGCAATGCTTAACAGAAGCAGGTCAATTGGTTATTGTTCGGACAACTGAAACTAATTGACGACATAAGTCGACTCGACTATACTAATCATAACACGTACAATCATAGCCAAAAATCAGAAATCTAAGAGTATCACACAAGGGGTTCAGATTGCAATGTTAACATAGAAATGACCTCGGGAGCTAATTGAAATGACCAATTACGAATTCAATTGAACATACAGTTTACACACATACATTACGAAGAAAGACTTGACCGAATACAAAGGTCCGGTCAAGGTGGACAATAGCAGTTCAAAAACACAAAACAAAACGTTTGGCCATACGGACGGACTTTTAACAACACACAAATATACGAACTGAAATAAAGAAAAGAAAATCAACTCACCTTAAAGCTTTGAAAGAACAAATCAGAAAAAATCCACTTGTGTTTTGAACAGATCCTCCTTAAGGCTAAACGGACTTTTATCGAAGTGTTTCTCAGATGAGAAACACTTTGATTAAGGTCCATTAGACCTTAATCCCTTGGTTTAAAGCAGGCACGGACCAGGCTTGGGGTTTCTAGGGTTCGTGGATGGTAGATTTGGGATTTGGGCCTCCGTGGTTAGATTCGGACCAAACCAAGCATGGTTTGGTCACGAGGGGGGTCCGAGGACTGTCTGGTATGAATTTAGGGTAGATCGGTGTAGATCGAGTTTTGACTCGAATCTTCAAATGAAGATTCGAGAAGGTGGGATGGGATTCGAGCTGAACGGTTGGTGGATCCATGTTCAGGGTGTCAAGGTGGTCCTAGGGTGTTAAGGTGAAGGTCACCGGCGTTCATGCCGCCGGATTTCTGGTGAAGGGAGATGGGGGCGGCTAGGGTTTGAAGGGGAAGGGTCGAGGACGGAAGCTGGGGTATTTGGATAGGGGGGCAGGGTGTGGTAGGAGGCTTATATATGGAATGGGTGGATTGATTTCAACCGTTGGATGAGGCGAGATGGACGGCTTGGATCTGAAGGTTTAAACGAAACGTCGTCGTTTGGCTTAGTAGGGGTCAGAATTGGTTCGGGTAACGGGTCGGGTAGTGGGGTTATGGGTGAGAGATCCGGACCGTTGGATCGGCTTGGTTTGAACGGTTGTGATGGATTGGCATCGAAACGACGTAGTTTTGGTGTTAAACTACGTCGTTTTATGGCCTGGGGGTGGGCTGTTTGGACTGGTGGCTTGGGCTGTTCATTTGGGCCTCCGATTTTGAAAATGGGAATTGGCCCAAGTTCATTTAAAACGAGTTTTAACCTATTTTCTTTATTTTCTAATTTTCCTAAACATACAACCTAATTAAATAAAACTAAACAACATTAATTAATACTTAACGTATTTATTACACATATTAAAATGTTAAAAGTAGGTAAAATTAAACAAGGCAACAAATCAAGACAAAAATGCGTATTTTGTGATTTTCCATTTAACAAACGGATTACGGTTTAAATTACGCATGACACATACATTTTGTATTTTTTTTTTAATAAAGATAAAAATGGGCAAAAGATCATAAATAATTAACAAAGTGCCATGTAAAATCCAAAAATTGTACAGTAGGACCATTTGTTATTATTTTTATTTCTTTTGGAGCGATTGTCGCGTAAAACAAAAATCACGTGCTCACAGCTGCCCCTCTTTGTTCGGAAACACGAAGGGTTTTCGTGCAAAGATAAAGTGAGCGGATATGAGCGATTTTTGCCTATGGACTACTCCGTGTGAAGCATGTTTTTGAAAGATCTGACCGAATCTTGCTTCAAAGATTTCCTACATATCCTGGGCTAAACAGGAATCAGGTCAATGTAGTTTGGGAAGCTTCGGTAGCTGGGACTACCATAGGATTGCAATGCTTGCTGTTACTGCTGTTGCTGTAATCACCACTGCTTTACTGACCGCTTTATTACAACCAAAGAAAAATTGAAACTGAACTTAAATACTTATATGCATGTCAACTGCTAGTTACAAGATCCTTATCTATGATTCTTTTGCGACTTGATCATGGGTCTTAGCTGATTTTGCTTGGAGACTTCGATCCGAACCTTGATGCTTGCGAGTTGTAGGTGCTTGCTTATTCTCCGGGATGCTGAATGAGGCGTGACTGGCAGAGTTCAGGACCTTAATCCAATGTTGGAGTCGATCCACCTTCCATTAACTCCGATATCTCGGGACATCTTCTTTTTGTCCTTTTCTTTTGGATTCTGGTTTGAGACTCATCTCGTGGGTCATTTCGATCCGTGTGGCTCGAGGTTAGACCTGCGGGAGAAAACAAACAAACGAACGAAATTTTCTGCCCCAGTTTCACTAGGAAAATTTCGTTAATTATTCGCCAGGAAGTTCATAAAATTGATGGAGGAAGATAAAAATGCGCGGTTCAGGATTGAAGCCCTAATACCGACTAGCTGGGGAGAAGTTCAGTTTTAGAGTTTGAAACTCTAATACTGGCCAACTGGGGAAAAGTTCAGTTTAAAGTTTGAAACCCTAATGCTGATTACAGGAAAAAATAAAATTTAGTTTAGGGTTTAAAACCCTAATGTTGACTGCATGGAAAAGAGTTCTCGGGTTATGCCGAAAAGATTCATCGAGTCATGCTGGGAGGATTCATCGGGTTATGCCGGGAAGATTTATCGGATTATGCCGAAAAGATTCATCGGGTTATGCCGAGGAGATTCGGGTTATGCCGAAAAGATTCGGGTTATGCCGAAAAAGATTCGTCGGGTTATGCCGGGAAGATTTATCGGAATATGCCGAAAAGATTCATCGGGTTATGCCGATTTATTTTCTAATTTTCCTAAACATACAACCTAATTAAATAAAACTAAACAACATTAATTAATACTTAACGTATTTATTACACATATTAAAATGTTAAAAGTAGGTAAAATTAAACAAGGCAACAAATCAAGACAAAAATGCGTATTTTGTGATTTTCCATTTAACAAACGGATTACGGTTTAAATTACGCATGACACATATATTTTGTATTTTTTTTAATAAAGATAAAAATGGGCAAAAGATCATAAATAATTAACAAAGTGCCATGTAAAATCCAAAAATTGTACAGCAGGACCATTTGTTATTATTTTTATTTCTTTTGGAGCGATTGTCGCGTAAAACAAAAATCACGTGCTCACATTTAGTATAAACTGTTGTACTCCCTGAGAACCAGATCTCCACATTGTTCCCCCTACGAATCAACCATATTCCTCATGAGAACCGAGCCTAAGGAACTGATCACAACTGGTTCCTCAAGACTGTTTGGCAAATCATCAAAACTCAAGGTACCATAGCTTATCAATTTCCTCCTTTTTGATGAATGACAAACCCAGAATTATTCCCCCTAAGAATCAGGTTCCTTATCTGCACTGATCACATCCGGTCCGTACCTAGTATGTTGAGAACGTTTGTCATCATCAGAACATGACATAGAGTATAACTTAGATCAATTTCCCCCTTTTGATAATGACAAACCTAAAATTATTATTCCTCTTGAGAACCAGATTCCTCACATGTTTCCATGCGGATCAGACCTATAATCAACATATTATCAGCAATGTTCCCCTTGCAAAGCAGAGCCATCTTTCATGTTCCCCCTGCGAAGTACAACCATCTTTCATGCACAACACACATATCAATTTGATTCTGTTCCTCCCCCATGTGGACACCTATATTACTTCCCCCTTTTGGCATCATCGAAAAGAATAACAGAAGAAGTACCACCAAAAAGAAGTTCAGCAACATTAACTCAGGCCATTGGGCAACACAACATAAACAATAACAAGAGCAACAAGTGAATGTCATTGCACAAAATAGAGTGATTGCCCATAGTGGAATAATTATGAGCACAATATCTTTTACATAATATGACAATTTAAACAACTGAAGTACCAATGTTATCAAATATAGGGATCAAAAGAAGGTAAGAATTCAAGGGAATTTGGAAGGAGTGAAGGACATGGATCACTGGGCAGGAAGAAAAGAAAGGGGCTAAGGCTTTGTTGAGCTTGTCCATTTGTTCATTTACTCTCCTTTGATAAATGATCATCTGCTTTCTCAGTTCCTTCACCTGTTTCCCCAATCTTTCATTCTCACCCTTCAACTTAGCATTCTATTCTGCTGAGGGTCCTCGAGGACCAGGTTCTCAACCTATCTAAGTATGTTGAGCCATCAATCAACGCACCAAGAATCTCCCCAAGCTTCGTCTCATCAAGAACAGACTCAGTCCCATTGCACATATAGCATCATAGTATCACATAAAACATAGAAATTTTTACTTCTTCTTTAGAAACATTGGGACTTGTAGGAACAAAGAGGTGATACAATTTTTAAAACTTAACAATGTCGAGAGGTTCCTCCATTTTTTAACAATATCAGAGTCAACACTCTGCCTTACAGCACCTTTTGAGACTTCAACGTCTTCTCCCTCCAAACCTAATGGCTCAACCTTTTGCTTTTGTAAGGAACCAGGTTCCTCACTTACACTACCCTTTCTATCCCTGAGCACCATGTCTCCCTCTTCTTCTTCTTCTCAATCTGTTATACCCTTATCATTTGCTGTATCTTTCTCAACCATCTTTATTTTCTCCATTTTTTTATTTTTGTTATTTTTTTAATTCTTTCTCACAAATGGAGATTTTTTTCACTTCATTCTCTCTTCCACAATCACCACATCAGCAGGTCACACCACTTCATCATCGATCAACCTACTATTCTCAATTTTCTTTATTGGATCAGAAGTTCGTTTAAACACAGAACTCAAGGAGAAAAAGATCATCATTAAAATTGACTTCATGAGAAGGACTTGAGGCACCAGGTCCCTCATTCAGTCCTCACATTTGCCAGTTTCTCCATCCTTCATGACTTCCACAAATCCAACCACAACTTCAACCTCACGCTTTAGAATATTAGATCTACCATGTTTCCTTTCAGTTACACTTCCATCAAAATCTACCAAAGACTTCTTGGGGTTATGATTCTGATGGAGTTAGGTTTTTTTTGGAAAGTGAGAGAGTTGGATTCAGCTCTAGCATATTTGGAAAGAAGGATTACTTTGAGACAAGTTTAATTCTGGTTTTGAAGAAAATAATCGGTTTTGTTTGGGTATAGGATAGAGAAGTTCCTTTTTTGAGCAACGGGTCAGTTTAGAAAAGGTTTAACATTTTGGACTTCAAAAGTTAGGAGGAGAGGCAGGAGAAAGGCAGAAACATATTGATGACATGACACTTCAGCAGCTTAAAAAGGCATATAAGTATTGAAGAAACTACTAACCTGAGTCTCAGGAACCAGGTTCCGTGACTGTTTTTTGAAAATTTTGATCAAGGACTCCTAGAAGTGCAATGCCACTATTACTTGTTTTTGTCCTGAGGATGCCATATGTGTATTCCTGTAACAATATAGATTTAAGTTAGATATTGCCGAAAAATACTTTTTAGCATTGTACCTTTCCTTCTTAACATAGCCAATCATCGAGGGACCAGGTTCCTCTTTGCCATTTTGGAGATTCTACCGCATCTCCTTCATCCTTCTGCTTGACTTGACTCATCAAATTAGTTTTTCCATTTGCAATATCTATAGCTTTACCAGGAGCATTTATGAATTCTCCATCTTCATCTGCTTGGTTTTGTGACCCTTTTTCCATCATTGTTGAGAAAAAAACAATTGCATCCAAAGGCTCCCGGGTAGGTCAACTTGGCTTTTCTCCCATTGAGCAGTTCATAGAGAGACTTCTTGAGGAGGGACCTGATCATGCATTTGTTAATCAAGTAGCAAGCAGTGTTGACTGCTTCAGCCCATGAACCAGGTGCTCCATAACCAATTTGTTGAACAAGTAGAAACTTACATGCCCAGTCATCTTCACCATAATTCAGCATCATCATTAATGACACTTAGGCATGTTAGATCACCACCATGCTGGGACTTAAATTCAGCAGTGTAGACATTCTTGTATCTTTTGGCCACAAACACCACCTCACTAGTCACAAGATTTGTGACTGTGCATATCTTGGACAAGAATTCCACTTTATTTCCCTTGTCACATATCTGAGAAACACTCAAGAGACTTTACTTCAGGCCATTGATAGAGTACACGTTTTCAGTTGAGTGAGTGAGTGACATCCCAATCCTTTCTACTCCTTGAGTGTACCCCTTTTAGCTATTTCCAAAGGGTACACTCTCTCCTTGCAGGGCCTTAAGTGAAAGGAGATCATTTGTACCTCTAGTCATATGCTCTGAGCAGCCGCTATCCATGTACCATTGTAGGCTGCTCCCTTTCACTGTTCCCTGCACAGGAAAATCAGGAGTTAGACTTAGGAACCCAAACGAGTTTGGGTCCCTTGTAATGATAGAACAGGTGGATCAGACTTCTCTTTGCCCATGCAAGCATCACATATTTTCTTTTCTAGGAACTAGGTTCCTCATCAATATGCCTCTTTTCAACAAAAACTTTATTGTTCTGCAACGACTGAATTTTAACTTTACACGAGTCCTTGCAATGAGAAAAGGGGTGAATGAGGGCTCTTTTGGTCCAAGCAGGCATTATACGTTTTTTACGTGAAGGACCAGGTTCCGTAGCAGTAGTTACTTTTTCAGCAAAAACCTTATTTTTCTGCAACGACTGAATTATGACCTTACAATTTTCTTTAAAGTGTCCAATGTTGCCACAGTGAGTGCAAAGCCAATTGTCAGGTATAGTAATGTACTTGCTATAAGGGTTGTAGGGAATCTTTTCCCTTTGGAACCTGATTCCCTACCTGTTTCCCCCATTGTTTGTGTACAAGGCAGTGATAGCATCAGAGGACCAGGTCCACTTAAGTGATTTTTCAAGATCACTTTTCAGTTTTCCTAGTTCTTCCTAAAGTTTGTTTCTCTCAAGCTCAACACACAGACTAGACTTTTCTGAATTCAACTCACTTTCAAGCTTAATGTGTGCCTCACTTGCAACTTCCTTTCCCTTTTGAGAATTCCCAGGCTTGCTTTTCAGTTTAAGATCCCCAATTGTTCCCTTTAAGTTTTCAACTACCGCCAATAGGTCATCTCTCTCGTACTCAATGTTAGCATTACTCTCAGTTAAAACCTCTTTTTCTTTCTTCATACTCTCAATGGTTTCCTCTAAGTCTACAATGGAAACTCCCATATAATCCCTCTCTTATTCAATGCCATCAATTTATTTTATTAAAGAATTCTTCTCATTAATGAGGCTGTGAAAGGCATCAATCAACACATTTGCTAAGGACATCAATTTTTTCTTAGAGTAAGTTTTCAAATTTCTTTGAACATGAAGAAAACTTACCTCATTTTCCTCCTTTTCCTCATCATCATCAGATTTGGCCATGAGTGCAAAGATTGACTCATTTTTGAAGATCCGTTTCTCTTGAAGTTCTTGGAGAATTATTGCTTCAAGAGATGAAAATTTTTCATGAAGTCTCCACCCTTTCCGCACTTGTAGCAAAGATGATTGTTCTTTGATCTGTTAGAGCTATCCCTTTTTAGCACTTCTCCATTTCTTCTGACCATTTTCTGAAACCTTTTGGTGAAGTAAGCTATGTAATTGTCTTCCTCACTCGAATCATTGTTAACAGCTTTAAGTACTCGGTACTTTTCCTTCTTTGGTTTTCTCCTTTCAAGAGTTGGTGGAGCAGCCATGAGGATCCTTCCTAGGTGTTAGCCTGATAGGAAGAACCTGCTCTGATACCACTTGTTAGAGACTGTGCGTCTACCAGACTGTATAGAGAACCGGGTTCTCTATGTGTTTCCTCTGAAAGTACTGATGAACCAAACTGTATAGCGATCTCATCCTATATTAGTTTGGTATAGTGCTATGTTTGTGTGAGTCCACCAAATAGTAGAGTACCTGGTCCTTTATCGGGTTCTGCAGTTAATGCTAGTAAAGTTGAATGTAAATAAGGCCGATGATTTTTACGTGGAAAAATCCCGCACAAGGGGATAAAAAACCACGACCTACACCTGTAGGCTTTTAACCTCACTAACTTGCAATCTCCTTATTACAAGCCACTTTACAATAACCCTATTGTAAAGACTTCAACTAACTTGTGATGCTCTCATCACAAGCCACTCTATAACTATCCTAGTTACAAAGAATTTGACTAACTTGTGGTATTTCCACCACAAGCCACTTTGTCATATTATGGTTACAAAGGGTTTGACTAACTTGTGATGTTTCAACCACAAGCCACTTTGTCACACTAAGGTTACAAAGACTTTTTCTTATGACTCAACTTAATCAACGCATCTAAGAAAGCTGGATAGGAGTTACAATGAAGAACAAATTACAAAGACTTTACAAACCTAAGGACTTAAGATATCTTCGATCTTGGATCAGGTCCTTGAGGTTACAACAGCTTTGTTCTTGAGAGAGGTTCTTGAACACTTGAGAGAATATTTTCCTTTTCTGATTTTGCAAGTGTTGAACCAGAATCTTGTGCCTTGTATGAGGTTTATACTACACAAGACATTACCTTAGTGATGTCAATTCATAATAGTGATGTCCAATCTTAATGGAAAGTGACTGCTGCACTGTCTGTTGCTCTGTCTGCTGTACTATTGCAGGCAGTCACTTTCTACAGTTGCTTTCCAACTATAGTTGACTTTGTACTTTTGTTAGAGAACCCTAAGGGACTAGGTCCCTGTTGTGTTCCTCTTTGTACAATTACGGACAGTCACTCAGTTGTGTTCCAGCTGTATAGTTGACTTGTACTTCTATTAGAGAACCCTAAGGGATCAGGTCCCTGTTGTGTTCCTCTTTGTACAATTGCGATCCAGCTGTATAGTTGACTTGTACTTCTGTTAGGGGAGCACCAAAGGATCAAGTTCCTGATCTGGTACTCGTGCACACTGCCTAGATTTTCTTGAGTTGAGTAACTTGAATCATTGTACTTTAGTTGATTAGAGAATGAGTGGGCGCTGGAAACAGTGTAGTGCGGCAAAATCTTCATTTCCAGTTGTGTCCAATTGACTTTGTACTGCCATGAGGAACCCACAAGAGTATTAGGTCCTTGTCTGGGTTCCTACCTCCTGAAGCTGTAGCAAGTTCACATTTGGCTGGAATCCGTTAGTTGTAGTGAAATCCAAGTGAGTCAGGTTCCCTATCTGGTTCTTGACATTAAGTTTGTTAGATCATCGAAACACATGGCAAAAATATTGAAAACCTATCAGGGCCCATACCAGGCCTCATTTTGAGCCAACTTTGATAATAAGAGTGCAGAAAACCTTTTTGGTATTTTTCCAGGGAAATGAAAATCTATCTTAGTCTCTTTTTAGTGTTTTTCCAGTTTCTGAAAATCTAATCCGTGTCCCCCTTCTTAGTGAAAGAAATGGTTCTTTTTATAGGCCTAAAGGGCCATATGCTGGATAACCAACAGGGAAATATTCCCTTCCAACCTTAAAAAGGCATCTTTTTAACCACTTGGGATAGTTGGCTGTCCCTTATTGGCTCAACATTTGTGCTAACCAAATAGGGACAGCCGCCCCCTATTTCTAGAACATTCCTAATATAAAAATATCTGAAAGTCTATGTTTTATTTCCCAGCTTAAATCCCTAATTTTTCAGTTGTTCAATTAACCCCCCCCCCAGAAGTTCTAATGATTACAGACTAATGCAAACAAAACAAAATCCTAAATTAAGAGTAAGGAAGATCAAACAGAACAAAATTCCTATTTAATTAAGCTTTCAACTAAACCTAAATCCTTTTGCTCAGATATTGGAATAAAAATAAGGATATAACCAGTATTTACTTAACACCAATTACAAACAAATGCAATTAACCTAACTAATTCATGCAAGCTAACATAGAAAACAATTATGAAAACTAAATCCGTTAATTAGCTTAGCCAAATCAAATTGAACTTTCAGACCTTAATTAAATATCCTACGATATTCAAATGAAATTAAACTAACCAATGACGATTACTTTAAAAAATAGAGATGAATGGAACTTTGAATTGACACGGACAAACAGACGAGTAATATTGGTCGGAGGATGAGAACACCAAAGAGAAAGAAGAGGAAAAGAACAGAGAAAACAGAAATAAAATTGAAGCAAAAGAAAAATTACCTATGTTCACTCTGGATCCACAAAACACCCGACCAGATTCTTCAATAAACGAAATGATCCTTTGACTAACATTAATGACTTTCCATGACAAGGAACAATCGATTAATGAAAGTTTGGGTTCACTTGACCACATACTGACCAAGAAAAGAAGGAAGGGAAATTTAGGGCTTTTTTCGGAATCCCAGATTCAAAATTCAACAGAATTGGGGCTGATTTTAGAGGAACCCCTGGGATATTTGGGAAGGGAGGGAGTGAGAGATTGCATGGTGTGAGTTTGGGGTTATTTGGGTGAGTTAGAGTTTTGGGAATTCTGAGTTTAGATTCAAGATTCGAAGGGTTTGAAGGGGATTTGGGGGAAGAAGACTAGGAGATTTGGAAAGAGGAGGGTGAGGAGATCATGTGGTGTTAATTTGGTGGCGTTTGGAGTGTCGCCGCCGCTGTGGGCAATTTCCGACGGGTGGTTGGCGCCGAAGATGGTAGGGATTTTGAGGCGGCGTCTCTAGGGTTCATTTGAGAGAGACGAGGGTTAGGGTTGGGGTTCGAATGGGGGGGAGGGCTTTCAGACAACTATATACTAAGTGATTGCCTAGTTCCGAACCATTGGATCAAAAGAATCCAACGATTGTGATGAGACAGGGGTAAAACTGGGTCGTTTAGTGATGGGAGGAAGACCTGGACCGGGTATTTGGTTCTTGGGCTCGGATTTTGGGGCGGGTTTGGGGTGAAAATGGTTTGGGCTTCACAATTTTGGCCCAGCAGCCCTTTATTCTCAAATTCCCTTTTTCTTCTTTATCCCTTTTCTTTTGTTTTTCTTATTTTTTTTAGTATTAAAAATCCTAAATTAATCTAAATTATAAACTAAACTAATTATCTAATTACAAAAATTATAGAATTACTTGATCCTAAATTAAAAGAGAAAAATCAATAATCTAAAAATTAAAAGGTAAAAATGTAAAATGAGCCATTTTTGTAATTTTTATTTTTAAATAAAATAAATAATTAACTAATTAATCCTAAAAATGTAAAAACAAAACCTGAATGTAATGTATGGTATATTTTGATGCTTTTTCATGATTTTAAATAAAATTAATCGTGCACAAAAAATGCAAGCAATTAACACAAAATCCTACAAAATTGAAAATAATTGGAAAATTTACTTCTTTAATTTGCAGGAGTATTTCACATAGGGCAGAAATCACGTGTTCACAGTTGCCCCTCTTTACTCGGCAACATGAAAAGTTTTCGGGCAAAGATAAAGTGAGCGGATACGAGCGATTTTTGCTCGTTTGAATGCTCCGTGAGAAGTATTTTTGAAAGATCTTACCGCACCTTGATTCAGAGGTTGCCTACATATCCTCGGCTATAAAGGAATCAGGTCAGTGTAATTCGGAAAGTTGTTGATAACCAATTTTTCGCTATATATTTTTAATATGCAAAATAACTTCAAAATAGCATATAAAGGCATACATAAGCATGTCCAAATGTTTTATTATTTTTCCATAATTTTTAAAGGTTTAAATTAATTTATTTTTCCCTTTTTATCCATAAAATCTCAATAATTATTTTCAAAAAATAGTATTTTGATGATTCATTTATGGGATTTCTATATTTATGCCAAAATATGGCTAAAATAATTTTTACGTATTTTTATAATTTTATTTAGTATTTTAGGGCTAAATTGCACATAATTGCAATATTAGCCATTTTAAGATTTAATTGTGTCTTATATTCATAAAATTGAGGCTTCTATTTTTAAGTTGTTAATTATGTGTTATAAATCATTTAGCCCTTTTAATTTAGTTTTTAG
This sequence comes from Nicotiana tabacum, assembly GCF_000715075.1. NCBI lineage: Eukaryota > Viridiplantae > Streptophyta > Magnoliopsida > Solanales > Solanaceae > Nicotiana > Nicotiana tabacum. Next base: position 146,988,081 of record NC_134090.1, read on the forward strand.
TAATCATTTACTATTTTTATAATTTAAAAAAGGGGGAAATTAGCTATTTAAATAACAGCCCATTTGTATTTAAATTTTGGCCTAAATTGAACCCCAATTCCGAATTAAACCAGACCCTAGCCCAATTTTAACCCTACCCAAACCCAGATTCCCCACATACCCTTTTAATCTAGGCCGTTGATCATTCAGATCAACGACCACCATTCACCCTTCCATAATTAAACCCAAATGACCCATTAACTTAATTCATTTCTCACCACCCGCCGCCCTTGAATCCCTCTCATCTCAATTCTTTCTTCAGCCTCACATAAACCCTAGCCGCTACCCAATTCCAACCTAATCTCTTGCAATCCCTACCTAATTCATGGGCTCCCATGGCGATTTGAGGCGTGTACTCGTCTCCTATGTCTGCTGGTTACCTATTTTCGTGATTCCATGGACAAATCTCAAAGGGATCTAGTCCAGTCTTGGTTCAATTTCTATCTATGGCCTTCTTCCGGCCATCATGGCTGTTCAAGTCAGATCCTTGACTTTTCCGGCTAGATCGGTAACTTTTCAAAGTCTTTCTCACTTTCTCTGGGTTCTCTGAAACCCTAGCTCTAAGAGTTTTTCGATCTTTTAGATCTGTTTTAGATCTATGTGTGTTATGAACTTCTTGATGTTTTCCAAAAAGGGGTTTCGATTTTCTTTCAAAGTGACTCTTCGTTTTCAAACTACGGTTTCTTAGACTCTTTTCAAAGATCTCTTCTCCGATTTTTCAGTAATGTTTTACTTTGTTTAAATGATTTGTTTATATTTTCCTTCCATCTGCTTCCTCATGTTAAAAAACCTAAGTGTTTTGGTTTTATCCGAGTTCTGAAGATGCCTTTGTTTGTCTGTGTGTATACTTGTTTCGATTAAGCTCTTTGTGTTTGAATCCTCTTCCCTGTTTGACTTATCTGATTCTGAGTTCTTACTATTGTGGAAACCCTAATTTCTTAAAAGGTTTTCCTCACTTGTTACTATGAGATCTTTACTTATTTCTGACTCTCTTTACCTGTTGGACTAGTTTCTTCACTTTGGCTCTACGTGTGAGCCCTGGCTATTTGACTTGGTTGACTACTGAGCCCTAGCTTACTCTTGTTACTGCTGCATGTTTTTGTTTCTTTTGCCAATGCGTTTGGCCTTGCATGTCTGATATTTTTGTTCGTTCTATTTATATGCTAATGTGCAGAGTCATGATTCTTTCTTGATTATTCTTGATTTCCTCAATGTTACAACTGATTGCAAAAGGTTCCCTTATAAATCCTAATTTTTACTCATTTGTTTAAAATTGATTGACTCCCTTCCTTAATTACTGTGATGTTTTACCTTGCTGAATCCTTTCCCAAAATTAAGCATATTTGTATTTAGACTCAATTATTTACTTCATACTTTTACTGCCCCCTTATATGGCAAGAATCAATATGTCCCAAACTGATTTCTTTCCTTTATTTGACCCTCTTAGTATCCGTTTGAGCAATAATTCCCTGATTAAAAGGAAGTACTTGTATTGATTGATTCTGATTGTGATTGTTTCCATGTCTGTATTAAAACCTTACTTTTTACCTTATTCTTTACTCGTTTTCAAAACTATAAATACCCTATCCTCTCTTCTTTAAACACACGAATAATTTGAGTTCTAAAACACACACTTACACTCAAAACTCTCTCTTTCTCTACTACCACTTGTGCTATTGCTTTGTCTAGCCGGCTGAAAGCCTAGGCTAGACTGTGGAATCTTTCTTACTCTTCCTTTCTGCACTTTGCTTCTCTACTGGTATGTCCTGGTTAATTTTCAAGCCTCAACAACAACATGCTTCTTTAGTTGTTTCAGTTTCCCTTATTCTTGTCTACTCCTGTTTATGGTTCTGCAGTCAAGTTACATTACTAGCATGTTGTAATATGTTCCCTTCCCCCTTAGATTAATGCTTCTCCTATGTGTGTTTTGAAGCATACTCTATCAGTCACTTGATTGTGTACTTGCTATCTTATGAATCCCAAACCCATATCCCCTCTATGTGTTTGTGTTCTTTTGGCTGGTTTGTGACCATGTAGAATCAACTATTGATGTGCATGACCAAACCCGACCCCTGTTAGGGTCATGTGCTTATAGACAAGTGACTCCCCAAAATCCCTTGGCCCCCCTTTGTATGACTATTGATTCTGTGTAGTTGTGAGTTTTACTACTGCAATTGATTTCAATCACCTCTGTTACTAATTGCTTTCAAAATGGACTATCAGTCTAGCTTTTTAAATAAATCTCTTTCAACATGTGTTATGTACTTCCACTATATTCTTAGAATCTAGGTTCTGCCTCTCTTGTGTGAGTCTTGCCTTGGGACGCTTGAGCTCTCTCTAAACTTGGACACATAAGGGCTGGCCCTTTCACACTGCACTCATTCTGTCTGGTTATGCAAATCTGGGTGTGAACACTGCCCGGGATCCCTTGAGGTCCTTAGAGAACTTTGACACACCCATGTATGAGAAAGGCTTTGAAATATTGGCATTGAAGTGGTTCATTACATAACTCAGAAAGGAAGTCAAGATCAGGCTTCCTTTGGTTGTAATTTCTTATTTTTGCACTTCTTTTGTAATTCAATCAGTTGGTCTGTAATAATTTGTAAACAATTATGGGGGTTGGCTAGTGAAAAAGAATGGGAAATATGCATTTTTTAGCTATCAAAAGGGTAGAAAGCATGATATTAGGTTTACATTCTTACTTGCGTAATCGAATCCATGCTTAAGACTCATCTCATGCATTAGGGATCATGTTCCTTAAGATTTACAATTACTGTTTTCAGGATGTTCACTTCACTAGCATATTACTTAGAGATTCCTGCTTTAAATATGTTAATAACCAATGTTTCTATAATCATGTTCCTATTGCCATGCACACTTAAAGATCATGTTTTAGGCTAAACAATACTAACAAACGTATCGTCTCTGCATATCCTGGGAATCATGTTTAACTATTGGTGCATATAGAAATCCTGCTTAGGATTCCGCATAAATGTTATTCTGCATCCCTGTGCACTAGAAAGCATGCCTATAGGGTCCAAATCGCCTGTTTAAAATTTGTTTACTGCTTTATTGCATTCCTAATCAATATAGATATCATGCTCATAGGACATCACTACTACGCCTAGGCAAGCCTTAGTTAATTGCTCGAATAAAATTGGAATCTGCCTTTGTTTAATTACCAACTGCTACAACCAACACGCTGGCCTGATTCAGACTTATTTTCTGAGTTATATAATGAATCTGGTTCTGACTCAAACTTTTCTTTAAGATTTTTTAAAATTCAGACCTTAACTGTGTTTAAGTAATGCTATTTATATGCATTGTTTGCGGAGGTATACATGGGCCTTATAATTGTTTATATATCCCCCCCTCAAATGCAGTCCTACGTGTTTTTGTATGCCGCCTTAGCCTTTTTACCTTTAAACCTAAGGGTCAACCTAAACCCTCCCTCTTATAGGAATAGTAGTCCTAAATTCCTTCGGGATTGATAGGAATGGAACGGGTAGTTGCATGCAATAGAGGTCGAGACCATTCCACGTTTTAATACCTTCACTGGGTGGGAGGGGTAGATATGGATATGATAACCGATGCGCTAATACCACGTGTATCCCCTCTTCTGAGGAGTGTCATACCGAGCATTGCGTTGAGGTGATCCATATTACAAACAAACCTAGGACCCCTTTTATATTCACAAGCATGTTTAGATTGTAACTCTTTTCAAAACCCTTTTTTTAATCATTTTCCAAACGTTTGTGTATTTAAACTTAAATCCCCTATTACTTGAGCCTTTATTTGTTTATTTGCTAATTTCACAAATTCACAAAAATTATCTGGCCGGGAACCACACTAGTGGATCCTAAGGGGTGCCTAACACCTTCTCCTTAGGGTAATTTCAAGCCCTTACCCTATCTCTGGTTATCAAACATACTTGTAGTTGAACCTTATAGGTGCCTTAACGCACCTTAAAATTGTTAGGTGGTGACTCTTCAGAATACCCAATTCCCAAATGGGAAATGATTCATTACACCCCATGAATGTCGAAACCCGGACTCCTCTCCGACGGAAGGGGAAAAAGGGGGGCACGACAGAAGTTTCGGTAACTTGGACTACCGGGAAGCTTTGATTTCCCTGTTGTTGTTGCTTCTACTGCTGGCATAACTTCTTATTACACTGAGGCAAAATAAAATGAAGCTAGGCTAAACTATGATCTATAAAAAACAAGAATCCTATCTACCATCTTCAACTTGGTTTTGCTGCCTGTACAATTCTGTTGTGCATCTTGAACTATTGACCTGTGCTCCCGAGGCGAATTTCTGTTGCTGCTAACGCGATTTGAATTCTGAAATGGGTTCCCTTGCTCTCCATGTGGGCGCCTGATTGCCAAAACTTGAATTGTATTCCCTTGTTCTCCAGGTGGGCGCCTGATTGCCAAAACTTGAATTGTATTCCCTTGTTCTCTAGGTGGGCGCCTGATTGCCAAAACTTTGAATTGTATTCCCTTGTTCTCCAGGTGGGCGCCTGATTGCCAAAACTTGAACCGTATTCCCTTGTTCTCCAGGTGGGCGCCTGATTACCAAAACTTGAATTGTATTCCCTTGTTCTCCAGGTGGGCGCATAATTACCAAAACTTGAATTGCATTCCCTTGTTCTCCAGGTGGGCGCCTGATTGCCGAAAACTTAAACTGTATTACCTTCTTCTCCAGATGAGCGCCTGATTACCAAAACTTGAATTGTCTTCCTTTGTTCTCCAGGTGGGCGCCTGATTGCTGAAAACTTGAATTGTATTCCCTTGTTCTCCGGGTGGGCGGTTGATTGCCGAAAACTTAAACTGTATTCCCTTGTTCTCCAGGTGGGCGCCTGATTGCCGAAAACTTAAACTGTATTCCCTTGTTCTTTAGATGGGTGCCTGATTGCCAAAACTTAAATCGTATTCCCTTGTTCTCCAGGTGGGTGCCTGATTACCAAAACTTATATTGCATTCCCTTGTTCTCCAGGTAGGCGCCTGATTACAACAACTTGAACTTTATTCCCTTATTCTCCAGGTGAGCGCCTGATTGCCAAAAACTTGAAATGTATTCCCTTGTTCTCTAGGTGGGCGCCTAATTACAACAACTTGAATTGTATTCCCTTATTCTCCAGGTGGGCGCCTGATTGCCAAAACTTGAACGATATTCCCGTATTCCCCAGGTGGGCGCTTGATTACAACAAAATAGACAAAACAAAGAAACCTTTTCTGCCCCAGTTTGGTATCTGGGCACATCTGTGAGTGTTAATCGAATCTTGTTATCAAAAGATCTATAAAAACTCAAAAGCTAGATTCTATTATCCAGGAAGGCCCTAAAATTTTCAAATTGAATCTCATCTTAAGATTGAAAGATTTAAAGCCAACTTATATTTCCTAAAGGTAGAGTTTATGCTAAATCTTGTTATCTATGAAGGTCTTGAAATTCAACTCAGTCTCATTATCTAAGAGGGTCCGAGAACCTTTAAAAATTGAATCCCATTATCCAGGAGGGCCCTAAAATTTTAAACTAAATCCCATTATCCAGGAGGGTCCTAAAGATTTGCTGTCGAACCTATCCGATACATGATTTCCTTACGGAGGATTCCTCCGGAATGAACGAAATTTCCTGCCCCTATTTTAATCAAAGAAAATGTTATTAGTTTTAAAAATGTGATGGTTAGTTTGTGGAATTCTTGCTGAAGGTGGCCTTTTCACTGTCGTGCTTTATTCTGACTGGCGCCTTGAACTGGCCAAGAATTGCTTGACTTTTTGACTGAATCTCACCCACAGGACCCTAAATAACCTGAGCGACCTGCATTTAACCTATTGTCTGTCCTTCCAATTTGAACCTCTACATCTTCCATAAAATTCACAAACCATTCGACCACTTGAACTTTCACTAACACCTTATTTTTCATTTTACATCATGCTATTTCTGGTATGTTTTGGCCGCACTTTGCTTTGTGCAATTTGGAATTTGGTAGTAAGCTTTGAAATCCTTTCTTATTTGCTTAAACAAGGCTGATATTGGAAAAGCCTTAAAGAAATAAACCTAAAAGAAATGAAATGCAATGACTTCGAGAGTTAGGAATAAAGAAGAAAATCCAAAACAGGATGACTGTTTGAAGGAGAAAAGTAAAAGAGACTTATCTGAGTGAAGTAGCTGACACTAATGATCATGACATGCATTTTGGATTAATCAGCCCAGCCTATTCAACCAATCACCTTTTAGTTGTCATACTTTATGCCCCGGAATTTCCACGACCCAATCTCTATGCAAAGTCACCAACCTTGTTTGGCTTGTGGCGCCCTGAAAGGTTTTCACCAACAAACCTTTCTTATTTGTTCATCTCTCAACTCACTGTCGCCTTACGGTGCCCTTGAAGGTTTTCACCAATAAGACTCTCTCATTTTGATTTCTCCCATTTTTCCATCGACCTACGGTGCCCGTGAGGGTTTTCACCAATAAGACTCTCTCATTTATTCATTTTCCTTGTGCAGAACGGAGTGTTGCCCCTGATGACTCATACCTCTATCTCGCCTAACTTGGCATTCCTCATAGATTGATCGGAAGGTCTTTCTTTGGACCATAATGTGGGCTTTTGGATAGGGAGAGAAAGGATATTATAAAGGCTCAAAACAACTTGAATGGGTTCAAAATTACAACTTTTGGAATCAGATCTTTTACAAGACCACAACTTCTGCCCCAATTTCCTTGCCTGGGGACTTTTGAATTTATTTTATGGGATAGAACTGTGAGGCTGCCTACAGATCCTTTAAAGGAATCAGGTCGAACGTAGTTCATGACATAGGAATTGCTTTGTTTTTTTGTTAATTGTCTTTTTTTTCTTTTTTTTCCTTTTTTTCTTTTCCTCTTTCTTTTGCTTTACTTGCTTTTCAATTTCTCTCTTTTTTTCCTTTTCTCTTTTTCTTCTTTATTTACCTTTTGTGTCCGTGTTTCTGAACTTTGCTACTGATTCTAAAAGAGGAGTATGAAAGAAAATAAATAAGTCTCAAAGATAACAAAGGATAAAGTGTTTAGATAGAAGAATAAATGCCTTCGTCATTCCAATCTTCAAAACATGCCAAGTACAAACAACAATTAGACAAACCAAAGAAATCATACATAATATCTTTTGACCGCATCAGAATTGATAGCCATATCTACACATTCTATATTTGTTAAGTACAAAGCACCATTGGACAACACTCTCGTTACAATGAACGGCCCTTGCCAATTTGGGGCAAACTTGCTTTCGCTTCAGCCTGATATGGAAGGATATGTTTCACTACTTGCTGACCCACTTCAAATTTCTGGGGACACACCTTCTTGTTGTATGCTCTTGCCATTCTATTTTGATACAACTGGCCATGACACACTGCTGCCAGTCTTTTCTCGTCAATCAGACTTAATTGCTCCAAATGGGTTTTGACCCACTCATCATCATCGATTTCGGCTTCAGCAACAATCCGAAAAGATGGAATTTCAACTTCCACGGGCATCATTGCTTCAGTACCATATACCAAAAAATAAGGAGTTGTTCCTACTGAAGTGCGATAACCCAGCAAAGCGAAGGGCAACTTTTCATGCCATTGCGTAGAACCTTGCACCATTTTCTGAAGTATCTTCTTTATGTTCTTGTTGGCCGCCTCAACAACTCCATTTTCCTTGGGGAGATACAGAGTGGAATTCCAATGTGTAATCTTGAACTGTTGGCATACTTCTTTCATCAAATGACAGTTAAGATTAACACCATTATCTGTGATGATTACCTTTGGGATTCTGAATCGACAAATGATGTTTGAATGAACGAAGTCAACCACTGCCTTCTTGGACACAGATTTGAAAGTCATAGCTTCAACCTACTTAGTGAAATAATCGATGGCCACCAGAATGAACCTGTGCCCATTTGATGCCGCTGGCTCGATTGGTCCAATGACATCCATGCCCTAAGCAACAAAAGGCCATGGTGTGGACATTGTATGCAACACATATGGCGGAGAATGAATCAAGTATCCATGTACCTGGCATTGATGACACTTGCGCATAAAGCTGATGCAATCTCGTTCCATGGTGAGCCAATAATACCCTACTCGAAGAATTTTCTTTACCAGAATATACCCACTCATATGCGGCCCACAAACTCCGGAATGTACTTCGGTCATGATAGTCATGGCTTGCTTAGCATATATGCACCTCAACAGCCCAAGATCTAGAGTTCTTTTGTACAAAATTCCCCCGCTCAAGGAAAATCTACTAGCCAAACATTGAATTGTTCTTTTTTGATCACCTGTGGCTTGTACCGGATATACCCCCATCATGATGTATTCCCTGATATCATGGAACCGCGGTTCACCATCAAGTTCTTCCTCAACCACATTACAGTAGGCATGCTGATCACGAACTTGAATATGCAGAGGGTCGACATAAGCTTTGTTCGGATGGTGCAACATTGGTGCCAAAGTAGCCAAATCATCGACAACCTCATTATGGATCCTTGGAATATGCCTGAATTCTATTGATCAAAACCGTTCAAAAAGATCATGCAAACATTGCCGATACGGTATGAGCTTTAAATCCTGAGTCTCCCATTCTCCTTAAATCTGGTACACCAAAAGATTTGAGTCTCCTAAGACCAAGACTTCCTGAACTCCCATATCTATAGCAACCTCAATCCCAAAATGCATGCCTCGTACTAAGCCATGTTGTTAGTATAATAGAAACGAAGTTGGGCCGTAACAGGGTAGTGATGCCTTGTTTCAGAAATGAGCACAACCCCTATTCCGACACTTTTCATGTTAGCGGCTCTATCAAAGAAAAGTTTCCAACCTGGTTTTTCAAACTGCTCCACCTCATCAATATGCATCACTTCTTCATCAGGGAAATAAGTTCTCAATAGTTCATACTCTTCATCGACCGGGTTCTCGGACAAATGATCGGCCAATGCTTGGACTTTCATCGTGGTCCGAGTCACATAAATAATATCAAACTCTGTGAGCAAAATCTGCCATTTTTCAAGTCTTCCTATGGGCATAGGCTTCTGAAAGATATACTTTAGAGGGTCCAGGAGAGAAATGAGGTAAGTAGTGTAGGATGATAGATAATGCTTCAACTTTTGTGCCACTCAATTTAGGGCGCAACATGTCCTCTCAAGAGGAGCGTACTTAACCTCATAGGATATGAACTTCTTGCTGAGATAATAAATGGCTTGCTCCTTCCTGCCAGTGATGTCATATTGACCCAATACACAACCACACGAATTGTCCAAGACTGTCAAATAAAGAATTAAAGGCCTCCCGGGTTCCGGCGGGACCAAATCAGGTGGGTTAGACAAGTACCCCTCGATCTTATCAAATGCCTCCTGGCACTCATCGGTCCATTTGACCACAACATCCTTTTTCAACAACTTAAAGATGGGATCACAGGTTGTCGTCAGTTGAGTAATAAACCTGCTGATGTAGTTCAATCGCCCGAGCAGACTCATCACCTCAGTCTTGTTCCTTTGAGGTGGAAATTCTTGCTTAGCTTTGATCTTTGACAGGTCCAACTCAATGCCTCGACGACTAACTATGAATCCCAATAGTTTTCCAGATGGGACACCAAATGCATACTTGGCAGGGTTAAGCTTAATATTGTACCTACGGAGCCTTTGGAAAAACTTCCTCAAATCTCCGACATGGTCGGCCTGTTGCTTTGACTTTACGATCACATCATCCACATAAACCTCAATCTCCTTGTGTATCATGTCATGGAACACAATAGTCATTGCCCTCATGTAAGTTGCCCCAGCATTTTTCAAACCAAATAGCATTACATGGTAACGATAAGTCGCCCATGGTGTGATGAATGTTGTCTTTTCTGCATCCTCCTCATCTATCAGGATCTGGTGGTACCCCGCATAGCAATCTACAAAAGACCTGATCTCATGCTTGGCACAATTGTCAATCAGAATGTGGATATTTGGCAATGGAAAATTATCCTTTGGACTTGCTTTGTTGCGATCACGGTAATCAACGCACACCCTGGTCTTGTCTTCCTCTTTGGCACTGGCACAACATTAGCTAACCAAGTGGGGTATCGCGTGACTCGAATGACCTTTGCATCCAACTGCTTTGTGATTTCTTCCTTAATCTTCACACTCATGTCAGTTTTGAACTTTCTTAACTTCTGCTTGACGGGAAGGAATGCCGGGTCAATGGACAATTTGTGAACCACCAAGTCAGTACTTAGACCCGGTATGTCGTCATATGACCATGCAAAAATGTCCTTAAATTCGAATAGTGCTTTGATTATTTCCTCCCTGATTTGTGGTTCCAAGTGCACACTTATCTTGGTTTCCTTGATGTTATCTGGATCCCCTAAATTGATTGCTTCAGTTTCATTCAAATTAGGCTTGGGTTTCTCTTCAAAGTGACTTAGCTCATTACTAATTTCCTCAAATGCTTCCTCTTCATCATATTCTATTTTATCATCACACTCTATTTCCCGGATTATTATTTCAGAGTTAAGATAAGACTTGGCCAAAGATTCCTCATGTATGTCATGTCATTGAAACCAACATAAAAAGAACTGTACAAAGAAAGAAAAGAAAATGACACTATCAGGAGTAATGGCAAAAGGGAAATTGCATTTCATTGAAATTAAATGATAGAAGGGTTTGTACATCAAAACAGACAGAAAATAAAATCTGAATTACAACCTTGGGATAATCCAGATAAATTGAAAGGAAAACAAAGCAAACTATCAAAACTCCTTCCGGGTAGGGAGAAAAGTGGCATCCTAATTGTTAAGCTTCACTTTTGGCCCAATAAACTGCACATCCAATTTACTGGAACCTTCCCCAATTTCTACCATGTTCACTTTATCAAATAGACTCTGGAACCTTTTAACCAAATCTCCATCAAAATCAACCACAAGCTTTGGAACTGTTGTCACTGGACGCTTCACGACCCCTGCATTGATGAAAGACCTGGAGAGATGTGGAACTGGCTTAGGGAGCGACCATGCCTTCTTTTTCAGCTTTCGAGCCTTCTTCACATCATCTCCTGTAGGCTTGAACCCCAGACCAGATGTGCCCAGATTTTCATGCAGGGACTTTGGCTGCACGATACCTTGCAGAGATGCACCCAGACCCTTGCCCGACATAAAAACATTTTTCAAAATCTCGGTTACTACCATGACAATTGCAGAAGCTAACTTTGGACCCGGGATGTATTCCCTTTCCGGAACCTTTTCAACTGACATCGTTTCAGACACTTAATAGACCCACGACCCCTTATCTTCTTCAGCCTCAATAAACGGGATGGAGGTATCATTGAAAGCATAAATTCTCATCGCCATGCACGGCGATTTCTTATCTGTCCCATTCGAACTTCACCATCTAGTGTAAAGAAGATGGAACCGCCTTGGCAACATGTATACAAGGCCTACCCAACAGAAAATTGTAAGAAACAGCCACATCCAGTACCTGGAACTCCATAGTGAATTCAACTGGTCCTATTGCCAACTCAAGTATGATGTCGCCAACAGAATCTTTTCCCCCTTCGTCAAAACCTAGGACACATATGTTGTTATTGTGAATCCTCTCATTATCAACTTTAACTTGTTTAGAGTAGAGAGAGGGCAGATGTTTGCACTAGAACCATTGTCAACTAACGCCCTTGTGACCATAGAATCTTCACATTTCACTATGAGATAGAGGGCTCGATTGTGTTCTGTACCCTCCAGAGGCAAATCATCATCCGAGAATATGATCCTATTAGACTCAAATATCTTATTGGCAATCTTCTCCAAATGGTTCACTGTGATTTTGTCAGGGACATGAGCTTCGTTAAGAATCTTCACCAGGGCCCGGCGGTGCTCATCTGAATGGATCAACAATGATAATAGGGAAATCTGAGCAGGAGTCTTTCTTAACTGTTCCACGATGGAGTAATCCTGTACCTTTATTTTTCTCAAAAACTCCTCCGCTTCTTCATCAGTGACCAGTTTCTTCACTAGAACTTGATTGTCTCTGAGTGTCTTAGCTTTCCTTAACTCTTACAAGGCAAAGCATCTCCCCAAACAAGTTAATCCCTGGGCCTCATTAACTTCCTCTTTCACTTCCTTCCCCTTATAGGTCACTATCACTCGCTTATAGTTCCATGGGACAGTCTTGGTGTTAGCTACCAGCAGCTGGGTCACAGGTTTTATAATGATAGGGTCCGTGCGAGCACCATCCACAATTATGACCTGCTTACTTGCTACCCCTGGCACGATCACCTTTGGCTTTTCTTGCTTTGCTATAACATCACTTGGGGACCTCTTTTCAACTACCACAACTGTCTTATCATTTGGCATGTTCAACTTGTCCATCGATCCTTCAGCTATCAAAGAGGTTGCTTTTGTGACAACCAGTTCCTTGACCGATTTACTTTCACTAGACCGGATCATCATGACAAATTGTGAAGGCTTCTTGGGCTTCCCATCTTTGTGCACTATCTCAATCATGTGCGTTTCAGCATGGGCTAGCAATGGGTTATGATTGATGTTGGGTGCTTCTGGGCTCTGGACCATAATCTGGTTCATATCAATGAGCTCTTGGATGGCGTTCTTCAAATGCCAACACTTTTCTGTGTCATGCCCCGGAGTATCAGAACAGTACGCACACCTGAGAGAATAATCCAAGTTCTTTGGAGGGGGTTTGGTAGTTTTGACTCAATTGGCCTCAGAACATCCAACTGCCTCAGCCTTTGAAATAAGCTGGTATAAGATTCCCCAAACGGGGGTGAAAATTTTCTTCCGCTGCAACCTTTCATTCCTGAATTCTGGCTTGGCCTGGAAATTTGGACCAGTGGGGTTTCGGTATGCTTGTGGAGGTGGGTAAAGGTTTCGTGGAGCTGGGGCACGCCATTGCAGGTGAGGAGGGGGTTGAGCATAAGACTATGCATGATGGACATGATATTGGGGTGGCCTAACTGAGTACTGAGGCTCTAGTGAGGGGAAGTAGTGTTGGGATGAATTATATGGAGTTGGGGTATAGGTTTTAAACTGGGGTCGAGGTTAGGTGTAGTGGGTAGGAGAATCCCCCGGGTCGTGCCACGATCCTGAAATGACCATAGCAACATCCTCTTTCTTCTTTTTCCCAAGCACGCCTCCGGTGCCATTCTGGATTGCCTACGTAGTTGCTTTGATGGCAGAGTAGCTCATGATCTTGCTTGATTTGAGCCCTTCCTCTACCATTTCTCCCATTTTTACTACTTCATTGAAAGACTTACCTATGGCCGAGATCAGATTACCAAAGTAAGTAGGTTTCAAGGCCTGAAGAAAGTATTCCACCATTTCATTCTCCTCCATTGGAGGGTTAACCCTTGCATCATGTTCTCTTCAGCGGAAATCGTATTCTCTGAAAGTTTCACTAGGCTTCTTCTCAATCTTAGTCAAAGACAACCGATCTGGAACAATCTCGATGTTGTATTGGAAATGACGAACGAATGCTTGGGCCAAATCATCTCAGGTATACCATCTGCTGTGATCTTGACGAATGTACCACTCCAATACCGTGCCACTCAGACTCTGGCTAAAGTATGCCATTAACAGCCCATCTTTCCCACCGGCTCCCCTCATTTTACTGTAGAATCCCCTTAAGTGGGCCACGGGATCTCCGTGTCCGTCATACAAGTCAAATTTGGGCATTTTGAACCCAAAGGGTAGCTGTACATCAGGGAACAAACACAGATCTTTGTCGTCTACACTTACTTGACCTACCAACCCTTGCATGTTTCTGAGCGATTGTTCCAGGCTTGTCACCTTCCTAAATATCTCCTATTGTTTCGGGGTTTTAGGTGGTTTCTCAGTTTCAAGAGAGAGGTCTAAACAAGGAGTGTAAGAGTAATGATCTGGGTCCTTGAAAGTAGGCTCTGGGGAATAGTACTAATTATCTTGGGTTTGGAATAATGGCTCACTGGAAGATCGATGAAGTGTAGCTGGTGAAGGTGCTACGAAAATAGGGGTAGCTGGTGGAGGGGGTATGGGGTTGTTTTGGCTGGTGGAGCTTGTATGGTTTGAGAAGTGGTTCCATGATAGTAGTGATAAGTGGTGAAGCTTGGTGCATGTTGTGGAGATGAGTCAACAGTGAGAGGTTCTTGGGATTGAGCTAGTGGTGGGATAAAAGCAGGGTTGGCGGAGTATGATGGTGGTGGATGCCCTTTCATCCATGCCTGGTACATTTCGACCATCTGGTGTTTCAACTTATGTAACTCCTATTTCAAACCAACCTCAGACTTCTCCACCTCTCTCGGTGGATCAATAATACTTGTGTCCAGTTCTTGGCCAGCCATGATCAACTTACTTTTAGACCTGGTGTTGTACGGATGGGTTGCCAGAATGCCAAACAAACTAACCACATTCATGTTCTCAATGATAACAACAACTTGTTAGTGTTTAAGATTTAACAGGTAGGAAACCGCACATTTGGAATGCAATGCACCTAAACAGTTAAAGCTTCTATCGTGTATTTGAACGGCTGCATGCTTCATCCCGGCTTTTAACTAACTCTTCTCATTCTATGCTTTCTCTTTTTTTCCCCTCTTTAATCACCACTAGTCTTAGGGTACGCGTGTATCCCCTCTTAATAAGTACTAATTTTAAAAATTACATTAATATTATATTAACGAATAGTCTTTGAGCTATAAAATATTTACATAAAAAAAAAGTTCTTCAAAATGATGTTTCTTGATTTTATTTAGCTAACTCAATAAAGAAAATGATGACACTAAAAAGTCCCCAATCATCTTGGTTGATATATTCTACTAAAAATTTATTTTATTTTTATATTTCATTACTATTTTAAAAGTTTTCATGTTTTCTTTTAGCAAGAATACATAAACTCTTGAAGATTTAGGAGTTTTTTTCAATATTTTGTGCATGATATATATTCTTAAGTTCATTCTATAAGACACACTACAAAAAAAAATGGATTTAGCTACGAACGTCGTCGCTAATCTGTCGCTAAAATGCTCGTTGCTAGAAGAATCTTTTGATAATCCGTCGCTAATCCGTCGCTAAATGAGATTAGCGACGGATTTTTCTGTTTAGCTACAGATTTTGTCCATCGCTAAACCCTGGTTTTTTTAGTAGTGACAGTAGACACAAACAATGTCAACTACTTAACAATTTTCATTTTTGTAGAACAAACTTCTTTTTGTTTGGTATTAGGAAAGCTAAAAAAAATAGAGGAATGACAAAAAAAAGCTTTGAAAAGCTTTGATCTTCATATGATAAAGCTAAAGTTAGACTTCAATAGAAAAACTATTTTTAAAAAAAAGCCACCCCTCCTTGTCAATGAGATGAAGTCTTATATCCAATTGAAGATACATTAGAGATCATTAAAGTGCAAATATATTGAAGATCCGATATTAATTATTAATAAATTATATTTTAAGATTGTAATCTTTTGGTGGCAGTCATATTCCTAGCATCTCTAATAATGATGTTACTTTTATTTCTTATGTATTCTTCAGCCACATACACTTTCAATTGTACTACTTTGTTATATCTTTCTATATAAAGTTTGATTGCTCTATTCTTAAATATTTCAAGCTCATTCTTTCTAATTTAATGTAAACGCTTTTTTTTTTTTTTACAGATTTTTTCATAAAACAACAATTACATGCTCATGAAATAAATTTATTAAACACATATATTTCTCACACGTAATATGTTTAAAATACAAATAAAGTACTTATTAAAAAAAACTACAAGAATATCTATTCTAGTTATATAAACTTAAACATTTATTTATCTTTTAGATTACAAACTTGAATTGATAGCTATGTAGAAAATGCACGAACCTTTGTTATTACAAAACTTGAAGAACATCTATTATTACAAAACTTCAAGAAACAGTCTAAACATTAAAAAATTTACCTCAAAGCACAAGCAAATTACCTCAAGGCTTATTATCAAGAATTTATGATAATAAGTATAAAATATTAACTTCTTTAGAAGTTTTTAACCTCTTTTTTAAAAGAAATTAGTTTTAAAATTCTAATTTAAGAAGTCGACCTACAAACAGTCTTTTATAGGTAGTTGAAATTAATGACCATCTAAAAAACTAAAAGAAAGTGTTCATGGAAAATAAAAATTAGGATATTAACTGCTTTTGTTCTTACACTCCTTAATTTCGATATTAAAGAATAAGTTTCCTACTTATTATCTATTCTTTTTTCCTTTTTAACCTACTAAATTTGACTTTTTAATAGGGAAATTAATTAATGAGTTTTCTACTTATTGTCTTGTTCTTTTTTCTTTATAAACTACGAAAATTTTGACCTTCTTAGTTATTGTCTTATTCTTTTAACTTTTTTCCTCCGAAAATATTGACATTCCCTGCAAACTATAAAAGGACCGTTTTTACCTTCTCTGTCATTGAGGATATCAAGTAAGAAGAAGTTTCCTACTTTCTATTCTTTTATTCTCCCTTTTCTATCTTACAGCAGTTCTTTTCAAGAAAAATATTTTACTTGTATTGACAATTTTATCCAACATATAATACAGTTAATAATAAATATTATATGAATTAATTAAATGATTAAAGTGATATTATAGAAAATAAAAATTTTCTTTACAAGAGTAAAATGCAAATTATTTAACTTTTTAATTAATAATAAATATTATATGAATTATTTTTGATGGATTAGAAAAAGAATAAATTAAATAGCTCATTGTAATAACCAAATTACATAATTAAACGAAGAAAAGAAGTTATGAAAAGAAAAAAAAACACTACTAAACCTGAAACTTTTTAACGAAAAGAAAAGAGCTCGTCAAGGATTCTTAAACAAAAACTTTTACAACAAAAAGATAATTATATGATTTTCCATATCAAACTCCTAAATATTAGGCATTTAATTAAATGATTGTCCCTACATGTTAGAAAAATAATTAATGACCATTTCTACATATTAGGAAAATAATTAAAATTACTACTTTGTCCAATATAAAATATATTTTTAAAGGACAAAAAAGGCGAACGGTATTTCGCTAAGGGCCTTCATGCTTTTAATATAGTATAGATTGACCTTTCGCACTTGTTTTTGTTACTTTCCTTTTATTTTGCACTCGCTTTTCTCTCTTGTTTTGCCATTATTTCTTTCCCCTCAATTTCCTTTTATTTTCTCTCCTCTTTTTCCTTTTCATTTTATGGTTATGATCGAATCCTATGAGGATTACCTACGTATCATGACGCCGCATGAATCAGATCATTACGTAGTTCAGGGGATAAATGCAAAATAAAAGAAAGATACATTTTTTGGGTTTTCGAATTCTCATAATAAAAATAAAAACAAAAATATCCTGATTACAACGACTTCTCCTACAGAATGAAGCATAAAAACTACCAGACTCGAAAGGTGGACTAACAGACTCCAAAAGAAAAATGAAAATATAGACTCGAAAGTGGACTAACGAACTCCAAAAGAAACTGAAAATACAGACTCGAAAGTGGACTAACGAACTCCAAAAGAAACTGAAAATACAGACTCGAACAATAAAATCAGAAATACATGAGTGCCTCAACTGCTGCTCTAGGGGCCTGCAAGACATCAGTCGGTCTCGCCGCGGGCCTATGCGCCATATCTTCTTGTAGGCGAAATAGGTCATCCATGATCTGCCAGACAAAAATCATAACAGAAGCGAAGAACATGGACCTGGTCATGTCTTCACATTCGTTGCACTTCATCACAATGTAGTCTGCAATCCTCCTAACCCTTTCCCTGATAATACCCTTCTCTTGTAGAAACCATCCGATCTGCTGAGATTTGGCCCCCAAAACTTGTTCGGCTGTATGATTTTGCTCTTGAAACTGCCGTGGGTCTTTTTCTAGCTGCGACATTAGGGCATAGCAGTGTTCTCTTTCTGCTTTGAAATCTCTTGCCTGCTTGGTCATTTTGTTCTCGAGAGTAGTTAGCTTTTTCTTCAGATTCGCGACTTCTCTATCATATTTCCCTTTCAATTGCCGGATAAACACTGCCCGTCCCTTTACGTTCTTTGCCAACTGTGTCCGAGCTCTTACCAGACTACCCTCGGATTTTTCCAAATCATTCTCGTACTCACATACTTTCTTCTTAAGACCCTTTATGAGTCTTTCATCCGTTCGGCTCCTTTCCTGATTCTTAGCAGCTATCTTCATTTTCTGGATCTTGGCTCGAAGGGCTTTGTTTTCTTAGGCCAACTTTTTCTTCTCTCCTTCATCAGCAGCAGCCTGTACACTACTATCAAATTTAAGATCTCTGATTTTCCCCTCCAATTTGCTTATCGTTGCCCTGTAGCTTGTCTCTTTTGCCAACCAACCCCATTGCTCCTGCGCCCCATTAGTGAACTGTTGGACATGGGGCCTTTTGGCAGGTTGTTCGAGTTCTTGATGGACTTGAGACCTTTTATCATACTAGGCTGTATAACTAGGCTCTAACTCACCTTTGGACAAATCCCGTACCTGAGTCTGTGGCTCCAGGAACCTACACTGATGCCAAATCTGGCGAACCTTTTCTTCAGGGAATGCAGCTTTTGGACCTAGCTCAATGACTTGTCGACTCAAATCTTCATCATGAGGGACAGTTTGGTACCTGCCTAGCTGGCGCAGAACCATGTGTGTAGCATATGGCTGGATACTCTGAAGACCCATTAATAGAATAAAACACACTTCGGCCGACATATAAGTGACTTCTGTGACCGGGAGCCAACCGAATATCCACTCAATTTTGCTTGCAGTCAAGGAACTCAAATGTGCGAACCATGCCTCCGTACCTTCTGGAAACTCATGACCCTCTACCCGATTTTCATGTTCTTCAATGCATTTAAGACCGGTCATACCATAGTTCATGTACTCCGAAAGATAGAAAAGTGTTCTTCCATCCAAAGTTGTAAAAGCATGTTGCAACCCTCAAAAAATTTCCCCCCCGCTCGGCAAACAATTAGAGCTCGGTAAATATCTGCTAGGATCATCGGTATAATAGTGCCATTAGCCATTTTAATCATGAAGTCGGCCATTCCTACGAGCCCTAACTCTATATGTCCATCCTTCCTTGGGCAAATTAAGGTACCTAAGAATGCCACTATAAAGGCTAGTCCCCGACGTGCTTCCCATTTTTCTTTGTTCCCTGAATGAGTTAGACCAATATCCGGAGCCTCAAAACCATGGGGATCCCCATAACAACGGTACATGAAGTAGAATGTGCAAAATCCCTCAGCCAAATTTCCATCTTTGACTTCCCGACTGATACTCAGAAGGTCCAGAAACTTGTGAGGAGTCAATGCTCTCGGTGCCACCGGGTACCGGCTCCTGAGATTCCTACTAAGGCCCATATAGCCCGCTATTTCCTCAAGTGTAGGAGTCAGCTCAAATTCAGGGAAATGGAATACATTATGCGTCGGGTGCCAAAAAGGTATTAAAGCTTCAATTATATCCAATCTCGGTTTAACCTTCAAAAGACCAATGAGACCACCCAAAGATTTTATCGCAGCACCTTTGCTGAACTTTCCTAGGTCATTCCACTACCATATGGAGTTCTAGCGGGATTTTCTCTACAACTTTGAAAGGTTCATTTTCAATAGTGCTCATCCTGCACATTTATTTAAAGTGATCGGTTAAAAAAATCATGATTTATTTTGACTCAAAAGAAGATTATCAATTTTTCAAAATTGCAATTCGAAACAAAAAAAACTTTGAAAATATGGCCCTTCAGCACCTCAGAAAAGAAGATTTTAGAGCTGTGTTCGCTGATTGGCCAAAAATTTGAAAAAGGACCATATGTGGCTATTCTTGCAAAGCAGCCTTCCGACGCCCTTTTGGGGACATTTTGGCTATTTATACAAAAACGGCATCACCTAATTTTATTTATGACAACATAACAACATTTCATATTTTTGGGTTATTTTTTGCAAAAGGAGTTGGACCCGGCGAGGGTTGCCTACGTATCTCACATCCTGTGAGAATTAAACCTGCATAGTTTGGTCAATTTTGACGCAATAGAAAAACACAAACACTTTGAAATAGATTTTTCTCTTCCTTTTTTTTCAAAAAATTTCGGCAGAGTTTCGGGATATTTTGGACACGAAATTTTTCACACGTGGGTAATTTCCTCTCTCCTACCTCAATTTGTTTTTTCTCAATTTTTCTTCCCTATTCTAGAAGCCGATCAACATGCAATCCAAATCAAATAAATGTGCAAGTAGCAAGTAAAATGCATAAGGATGGTCTTTTAATTTTGGGTACACCTGTCCTAGACGGACACAACCCCTATGTTGAGTCCTCAAAGTCAAATGCACGTGATGCAAACAAGCGTTCCTACTAGGGATCCAGCATGAGGCTATGTTATACTAGGTTTAAAACCTGGGTGTATTGTTCTAGACCTGGCTTACCTGAGCGGACATCTCGAGCCGAGGGAGGGCAGCGTACCGGGAATACAGAAGCCTTCACCGGCTTTGCAACTTGTTCGAAGCTCATTCTAAAATGGGATATGAATCTAACAGAAGGTAAGTCACACGAAGTTCACCCTTCCCAGATGATTTAGAAGACTCAGAGAGATGAGGGTTTCATAACAATTTATATACAGTCCAAACAATATCAAAGCGGTAAAAAGCGGCAATTAGAACATTAGGCCCAAACATATAAAAATCAGATAATAAATAAAAGGCAACTATAACAGTTATTCTAAGCTCGAATTCTAAACCCTGAACTAGAGGTTCTAGGTTCGATCCCCAGCAGAGTCGCCAGAGCTGTCACAACTCTTTTTTCTACCACTGGAAGGGGTATTAAGGGAGTTTTTTCCAATTTAAGTGATAATCAAAACATGATTATTTTATTTAAAATTAGTGTTGCCACTTGAGATAATTTATGGTGTCCCAAATCATCGGTTTAAAATCTTCGAATCGAGGAAGTTGACTCTTATTTATGATCTGCGAAAACAGAAATCCGGGTAAGGAATTCTGTTAACCCGGGAGAAGGTGTTAGGCATTTCCGGGTTCCGTAGTTCTAGCACGGTCGCTCAACAATTAACATTGGCCAGAATCCAGTTCCTACTTGCATTTCTAAAGAAACCTCCCACTCCTCCCTTGCCAAGGTTCCCTAGTGCAGCTCCATAAATATTGAGCTTGTACATGTTGGTGGGGGTGGCATCCATTTGACCCAAGTAGTTCTATTATTTGTTGGTGCACTGCTTATTGAGATGGTAAAATACTCAGTTGTTTTTGCCATGACAGGTTTTAAATTTACCATATCCTTTCTTTTGTTGAATAGATTATTATTTCTTGTGAGTCAGATTTGCCAGAAGCAGAAAGGAAATAGGTCTTCCCAATTGATGATGCTGTTGAAGGGTTTCTTTTTAAGGAAATCCCATATGCTTTGGCATTCTTTACTGTTAAAGGAGGATACATGGCTTGGAAGAGAGTTTGTACTTTCAAAAGCAAGATTTGTCAAAAATGTGTTGGCATTGGGGCATTCAAAGAATATGTGAGCAGATGTTTTAATTGTCCGGTTGCGGAAGCAGCGAATTGGATCTAATTGGATCCCAATATGCTAGAGGAAGAACCCAGCGGGGAGCCTGTCATGGAATAGGAGCCAGAAGAAAGATTTGATTTTATTTGGCACTTTTAATTTCCAGATCCACACGTAATTGTTGCTTGTGTTTTCACAATGTTGATGCTCAAGCTTGTGTAGGAGGGAGTATGCTGACTTTAAAGCGAAGATCACATTAGTGATAGCCCCCCAGATCATTCTATCTTCTTTTATTGGGGTGGGTGGGATAAAGGTGTTATGCATAATATTTTTGATACTTGGGGGTATGTTTAGTGATATAGAAGAAAGGTTCCAATCCCCATTTGATAGGTGTTAAATGTCCTTGCCTTATGCTTTGATGATCTAACAAACTTACTGTTAAGAACCAGATAAGGAACCTGACCCATTTGGACTATACTGCAAATTTAACGGATTCCAGCTAAATGTGAACTGCTACAGCTTCAAGAGCTAGGAAACCAAACAAGGACCTGATACCCTTGTGGTTCCCTCATAGCAGTACAAATTCAATTGGACACAGCTGGAAATGAAGTGACCGCCTGCACTGTTTCTGCCGCACTGCACTATTTCCAGTGGCCACTCATTCCTTAACCAGCTAAAATGCTCACATCATTTCAAGTGATGTGATCAAGGTGTACTAACAATGAGTTGATATTAAAACATCACTTGAATGTTTCAGTTTCTCATTCAATCCTTTTGCAAAAATAGAGAAATCAATTCTCACGAGCTTGAAGAAAAAGTTGAACGCTATTATGGACCAGTTCCTAAAGTTAGTATTTTGGTGTCCTTAGTTGAGTTGTAACTTTTTTATTGTACTCATTATATTTCTTAAATTGCTTAGCTAGAAGCGTTGATTAGGAATTTTCGTGTAAAATCCCTAAACTCTTTGCGTTTAAGTTGTGACTAAGTCTAGTCATAAGTAAAAGCCTTTGTAACCTGAGAGTGACAAAGTGACTCGTGGTGAGAGCATCACAAGTTAGTAAAAGTCTTTGTAACTAGGGAGTAACAAAGTGGCTTGTGGTAAGAGTACCACAAGTTAGTTGAGTTGAATTCTTTGTAATGGATGTCATACCTCCTTTTTCTACCCTTGGAAGGGGTATTTAGGGATTTTTTTCCAATTTAAGTGACAATCGAAACAGGATTATTTTATTTAAAATCAGAGTCGACACTTGGGATAATTTATGGTGTCCCAAGTCACTGGTTTAAAACCCTAAATCGAGGAAGTTGACTCTTATTTATGGTCTGCGAACACAGAAATCTGGGTAAGGAATTCTCTTAACCTGGGAGAAGTGGTTCTAGCACGGTCGCTCAACTATTAACATTGGCCTAATTATCTGATTAATTACACATTTTAAACCTACGTGCATTTTTAACTTTCTAACCACTTTTAATGTTTTAGGAAAATTCAAGGTTATTTAAAATACATCGTAAGCCACGCTACATGAAATACACCCGAGGTTCACGACGCGTTTTATTTAACCTTGTTGGGAATTGGAGCCGGGTCACATGAAATGTACACCCAAATTTTATCAATTACAAATCACAACTACATCACGAAAACCCTACCCGTAGTCATGATAAATGTTTAATTAACGCTCCTAAAACGAACTAAGAGATTCATTTTTAGTAACCAAGTTATAATATTTGTGAGGGCCATGAGTGGTCCAAATGTGGATGGAACACCTCAATCCATTTTGTTTCTTTACGAAATTGTACTTAACTAAAGCCATCTAAAGATGTTTGGATTTTCATCTAAATTGAATTCAATCTAAAGCTACTCAAAACAAGCCTACATGGGATATTATGTTTAAATAATTAACTGTTTGGGGCAGGTTCCAGGCTTGCAATAAACCCATAAACGCCCAGAAGTCCTAAGAGGGAAACTAGGCTCGAGATGAGGCCTAGAATTGAAGATGAATCAGCAGGAGGCATCAGGGTTTAACTGGGCTAACTACAAAGCCCGGTTGTACGACTTGTAGTAATTGTTTGAAGCAAACTGCGTTACATGAACATCCTGAGATTAAACAATGCATTTAAACCAACATAAAAAAAATAAAACAACCAAGCTAAGCCGGAAGTGCCCTAGCTTGAGACGTGATTGGGCTGCCTCGATTTGGGCCTATTAGAGACAGTGTATCTACCAGATTGTATAGAGAATCGGGTTCGGGTTCTCTATGTGTTTCCTCTGAAAGTACTGATGAACCAAACTGTATAGCGATCTCGTCCTATATCAGTTCTGTACAGTGCTAAGTTTGTGTGAGTCCACCAAATAGTAGAGTACATGGTCCTCTATCGGGTTATGCAGTGAATGCTAGTAAAGCTGAATGTAAATAAGGCCGAGGATTTTTACGTGGAAAAATCCCACACAAGGGGATAAAAAAACCACGACCTACACTTGTAGGCTTTTAACTTCACTAACTTGCAATCTCCCTATTACAAGCCACTTTACAATAACTCTATTGTAAAGACTTCAACTAACTTGTGATGCTCTCATCACAAGCCACTCTATAACTATCCTAGTTACAAAGAATTAGACTAACTTGTGGTATTTCCACCACAAGCCACTTTGTCACACTACGATTACAAAGGGTTTGACTAACTTGTGATGTTTCCACCACAAGCCACTTTGTCACACTACGGTTACAAAGGCTTCTTCTTATGACTCAACCTAATCAATGCTTCTAAGAAAGCTGGATAGGAGTTACAACGAAGAACAAATTACAAAGACTCTGCAAACCTAAGGACCTAAGATATCTTCGATCTTGGATCAGATCCTTGAGGTTGCAGCAGCTTTGTTCTTTAGAGAGGTTCTTGAACACTTGAGATAATATTTTCCTTTTCTGATTTTACAAGTGTTGAACTAGAATCTTGTGCCTTGAATGAGGTTTATACTACATAAGACATTGCCTTAGTGATGTCAATTCACAATGGTGATATCCAATCTTATTGGAAAGTGACTGTTGCACTGTCTGTTGCTCTGTCTGTTGTACTGTTGCAGGCAGTTACTTTCTGCAGTTGCTTTCCAGCTGTAGTTGACTTTGTACTTCTGTCAGAGAACCCTAAGGGACCATGTCCCTGTTGTTTTCCTTTTTGTACAGTTGCGGACAGTCACTCAGTTGTGTTCCAGCTTTCTAGTTAACTTGTACTTCTGTTATAGAACCCTAAGGGATCAGGTCCCTGTTGTGTTCCTCTTTGTACAGTTATGGACAGCCACTTTCTACAGTTGCGATCCAGCTATATAGTTGACTTGTATTTCTGTTAGGGGAGCACCAAGGGATCAGGTTCCTGATCTGGTACTTGTGCACACTGCCCAGATTGTCTAGAGTTGAGTAACTTGAATCATTGTACTTTAGTTGATAAGAGAATGAGAGGGTGCTGGAAACAATGCAGTGCGGCGGAATCTTCATTTTCAGTTGTGTCCAATTGACTTTGTACTGCCATGAGAAACCCACAAGAGTATTAGGTCCTTGTTTGGGTTCCTACATCCTGAAACTGTAGCAAGTTCACATTTGGATGGAATCTGTTAGTTGCAGTGAAATCCAAGTGAGTCAGGTTCCCTATCTGGTTCTTGACATTAAGTTTGGTAGATCATCGAAACACAAGGCAAAGATATTGAAAACCTATCAATTTCCCCCTTTTTATGACGATAAACTTAGAATTGATATTCCCCCTGAGAACCAGATCTCCACATTGTTACCCCTACGAATCAGCCATATTCCTCATTTGAACCGAACCTAAGGAATTGATCACAACTGGTTCCTCAAGACTGTTTGGCAAATCATCAAAACTCAAGGTACCATAGCTTATCAATTTCCCCCTTTTTGATGAATGAAAAACCCAGAATTATTCCCCCTGAGAATTAGGTTCCTTATCTGCATTGATCACATCCGGTCTATATCGAGTATGTTGAGAACGTTTGTCATCATCAGAACATGACATAGAGTATAACTTAGATCAATTTCCCCCTTTTTGATGATGACAAACCTAAAATTATTATTCCCCTTGAGAACCAGATTCCTCACATGTTTCCCTGCGGATCAGACCTATAATCAACATATTATCAGCATGTTCCCCTTGTGAAGCGCAACCATCAGCAACGTTCCCCCTGCGAAGTACAACCATCTTTCATGCACAACACACATATCAATTCGATTCTGTTCCTCCCCTATGTGGACACCTATATTACTTCCCCCTTTTGGCATCATCAAAAACAATAATAGAAGAAGTACCACCAAAAACAAGTTCAGCAACATTAACTCAGGCCATTGGGCAACACAATATAAACAATAACAAGAGCAATAAGTGAATGTCATTGCACAAAATAGAGTGATTGCCCATAGTGGAGTAATTATGATAAAAGCACAGTAGTTTCAACAATACATAATATGACAATTTAAACAACTGAAGTACCAATGTCATCAAATATAGGGATCAAAAGAAGGTAAGAATTCAAGGGAATTTGGAAGGAGTGAAGGACATGGATCACTGGGCAGGAAGAAAAGTAAGGGGCTAAAGCTTTGATGAGCTTGTCCATTTGTTCATTTACTCTCCTTTGATCAATGATCATCTGCTTTCTCAGTTCCTTCACTTGTTTCCTCAATCTTTCATTCTCACCCTTCAACTTAGCATTCTATTATGCCGAGGGTCCTTGAGGACCAGGTTCTCAACCTATATGAGTATGTTGAGCCATCAATCAGTGCAGCAAGAATCTCCCCAAGCTTCGTCTCATCAAGAACAGTCTCAGTACCATGCACATATAGCATCATAGTATCACATAAAAGATAGAAAGTTTTACTTCTTCTTTAGAAACATTGGGACTTGTAGGAACAAAGAGGTGATTCCAATTTTTAGAACTCAACAATGTCGAGAGGTTCCTCCATTTTTCAGCAATATCAGAGTCAACACTCTGCCTTACAGCATCTTTTGAGACTTCAACGTCTACTCCTTCCAAACCTAATGGCTCAACCTTTTGCTTTTGTAAGGAACCAGGTTCCTCACTTACACTACCCTTTCTATCCCTGAGCACCATGTCTCCCTCTTCTTCTTCTCAATCTGTTTTACCCTTATCATCTGATGTATCTTTCTCAACCAACATTCTTTTCTCCATTTTTTTTTATTTTTTGTTATTTTTTTTAATTCTTTCTCACAAATGGAGATTTTTTTTACTTTATTCTCTTTTCCACAATCACCACATCAGCAGGTCACACACTTCATCATCGATCAGCCTACTATTCTCAATCATCTTTATTGGATCAGAAGTTCGTTTAAACACAAAACTCAAGGAGAAAAAGATCATCATTAAAATTGACTTCATGAGAAGGACTTGAGGCATCATCCCCTCTTTCAATCCTCACATTTTCCAATTTCTCCATCCTTCAAGACTTCCACAAATCCAACCACAACTTTAGCCTCACACTTTAGAATATTAGATCTACCTTGTTCTCTTTCAGTTACACTTCAATTAAAATCTACCAAAGACTTCTTCGGGTTATGATTCTGATGGAGTTAGGTTTTTTTTTGGAAAGTGAGAGAGTTGGATTCAGCTCTGGCATATTTGGAAAGAAGGATTACTTTGAGACAAGGTTGATTCTAGTTTTGAAGAAATGAATCAGTTTTGTTTGGGTGTAAGATAGAGAAGTTCCTTTTTGGGGAAACGAGTTAGTTTAGAAAAAGTTTAACATTTTGGACTTCAAAAGTTAGGAGGCGAGGCAGTAGAAAGGCAGAAACAAATCAATGACATGACACTTCAGCAGCTTAAAAAGGCATATAAGTATTGAAGAGACTATTAACTCGAGTCTCAGGAACCCGGTTCCGTGACCGTTTTTTGAAAATTTTGAGCAAGGAGTCCTAGAAGTGCAATATCACTCTTACTTGTTTTTGTCCTGAGGCTACCATATGCGTATACCTATAACCGTATAGATTTGAGTTAGATGTCGCCGAAAAACACTTTTTAGCGTTGTACATTTCCTTCTTAACATAGCCAATCATCGAGGGACCAGGTTCCTCTGTGCCATTTTGGAGATTCTACCGCATCTCCTTCATCTTTCTGCTTGACTTGACTCATCAAATCAGTCTTTCCATTTGCAATATCTATAGCTTTACCAGGAGCATTTGTGAATTCTCCATCTTCATCTGCTTGTTTTTGTGACCCTTTATCCATCATTGTTGAGAAACAAACATTTGCATCCAAAGGCTCTCGGGTAGGTCAACTTAGCTTTTCTCCTATTGAGCAGTTCATAGAGAGACTTCTTGAGGAGGGACCTGATCATGCATTTGTTAATCAAGTAGGAAGCAGTGTTGACTGCTTCAGCCCATGAACCAGGTCCTTCATAACCAATTTGTTCAACAAGTATAAACTCACATGCCCAGTCATCTTCACCATAATTCAACATCATCATTAATGACACTTAGGCATGTTAGATCACCACCATGCTGGGACTTAAATTCAGCAGTGTAGACATTCTTGTATCTTTTGGCCACAAACACCACCTCACTAGTCACAAGATTTGTGACTGTGCATATCTTAGACAAGAATTCCACTTTATTTCCATTATCACTTATCTGAGAAACACTCAAGAGACTTTACTTCAGGCCATTGATAGAGTACACGTTTTCAGTTGAGTGAGTGAGTGACATCCCAATCCTTTCTACTCCTTGAGTGTACCCCTTTTAGCTATTTCCAAAGGGTACACTCTCTCCTTGCAGGGCCTTAAGTGAAAGGAGATCATTTGTACCTCTAGTCATATGCTCTGAGCGGACGCTATCCATGTACCATTGTAGGTTGCTCCCTTTCACTGTTCCCTGCACAAGAAAATCAGGAGTTAGACTTAGGAACCCAAACGAGTTTGGTCCCTTGTAATGATAGAATAGGTCGATCAGACTTCTCTTTGCCAATGAAAGCATCACATATTTTCTTTTTTAGGAACCAGGTTCCTCATCAATATGCCTCTTTTCAACAAAAACTTTATTGTTCTGCAACGACTGAATTTTAACTTTACATGAGTCCTTGCAATGAGAAAAGGGGTGAATAAGGGCTCTTTTGGTCCAAGCAGGCATTATACGTTTTTTACGTGAAGGACCAGGTTCCGTAGCAGCATTTACTTTTTAAGCAAAAACCTTATTTTTCTGCAACGACTGAATTCTGACCTTACAATATTCTTTAAAGTGTCCAGTGTTGCCACAGTGAGTGCAAAGCCAATTGTCAGATATAGTAACGTACTTGCTATAAGGGTTGTAAGGAATCTTTTCCCTTTGGACCCTGATTCCCTACCTGTTTCCTCCATTGTTTGTGTACAAGGCAGTGATATCATCAGAGGACCAGGTACACTTAAGTGATTTTTCAAGATCACTTTTCAGTCTTCCTAGTTCTTCCTGAAGTTGTTTGTTTCTCTCAAGCTCAGCACACAGACTAGACTTCACTGAATTCAACTCACTTTCAATTTTAATGTGTGTCTCACTTGCAACTTCCTTTCCCTTTTGAGAATTCTCAAGCCTGCTTTTCAATTTAAGATCCCCAATTGTTCCCTTTAAGTTTTCAACTTCCACCAATAGGTCATCTCTCTCATGCTCAATGTTAGCATTACTCTCAGTTAAAACCTCTTTTTCTTTCTTCATACTCTCAATGGTTTCCTCTAAGTCTACAATGGAAACTCCCATAAAATCCCTCTCTTGTTAAGGACATCAATTTTTTCTTAGAGTAAGTTTTCAAATTTCTTTGAACATCAAGAAAACTTACCTCATCTTCCTCCTTGTCCTCATCATCATTAGATTTGGCCATGAGTGCAAAGATTGACTCATATTTTGAAGATTTGTTTCTCTTGAAGTTCTTGGAGAATTCTTGCTTCAAGAGAGGACAATTTTTCATAAAGTTTCCACCCTTTCCGCACTTGTAGCAATGATGATTGTTCTTTGATCTGTTAGAGCTGTTCCTTTTTAGCACTTCTCTATTTCTTCTGACCATCTTCTGAAACCTTTTGGTTAAATAAGCCATGTAACTGTCTTCCTCACTCGAATCATTGTTAGCAGCTTTAAATACCCGGTACTTTTCCTTCTTTGGTTTTCTCCTTTCAAGAGTTGGTGGAGCAGCCATGAGGATCATTCCTAGGTGTTAGCCTGAAAGGAAAAACCTGCTCTGATACCACTTGTTAGAGACTATGCGTCTACCAGGCTGTATAGAGAACCGTGTTCTCTATGTGTTTCCTCTGAAAGTACTGATGAACCAAACTGTATAGCGATCTCGTCCTATATCAGTTTGGTACAATGCTAAGTTTGTGTGAGTCCACCAAATAGTAGAGTACATGGTCCTTTATCGGGTTCTGCAGTGAATGCTAGTAAAGCTGAATGTAAATAGGGCTGAGGATTTTTACGTGGAAAAATTCCACACAAGGGGATAAAAAACCACGACCTACACCTTAGGCTTTTAACTTTACTAACTTGCAATTTCCCTATTACAAGTCACTTTACAATAACCCTATTGTAAAGACTTCAACTAACTTGTGATGTTTTCATTACAAGCCACTCTATAACTATCCTAGTTACAAAGAATTTGACTAACTTGTGGTATTTCCACCACAAGCCACTTTGTCACACTACGGTTACAAAGGGTTTGACTAACTTGTGATGTTTCCACCACAAGCCACTTTGTCACACTACGGTTACAAAGGCTTTTTCTTATGACTCAACCTAATCAACGCTTCTAAAAAAGTTGGATAGGAGTTACAATGAAGAACAAGTTACAAAGACTCTACAAACCTAAGGACTTAAGATATCTTCGATCTTGGATCAGGTCCTTGAGGTTGCAGCAGCTTTGTTCTTGAGAGAGGTTCTTGAACACTTGACAGAATATTTTTCTTTTCTGATTTTGCAAGTGTTGAACCAGAATCTTGTGCCTTGCATGAGGTTTATACTATACAAAACATTACCTTAGTGATGTCTATTCATAATGGTGATGTCCAATCTTAATGGAAAGTGACTGTTGCACCGTCTGTTGCTCTGTCTGTTGTACTATTGCAGGCAGTCACTTACTGCAGTTGCTTTCCAGCTGTAGTTGACTTTGTACTTCTGTCAGAGAACCCTAAGGGACCAGGTTCCTGTTGTGTTCCTCTTTGTACAGTTGCGGACAGTCACTCAGTTGAGTTCCAGCTGTATAGTTGACTTGTACTTCTGTTAGATAACCCTAAGGGATCAGGTCCCTGTTGTGTTCCTCTTGGTACAGTTGCGAACAGTCACTTTCTGCAGTTGCGATCCAGCTATATAGTTGACTTGTACTTCTGTTAGGGGATCACCAAGGGATCAGGTTCCTGATCTAGTACTTGTGCACACTCCCCAGATTGTCTTGAGTTGAATAACTTGAATCATTATACTTTAGTTGATCAGAGAATGAGTGGGCACTGGAAACAGTGCAGTGCAGCAGAATCTTCATTTCCAGTTGTGTCCAATTGACTTTCTACTGCCGTGAGGAACCCACAAGAGTATTAGGTCCTTGTCTGGGTTCTGACCTCTTGAAGCTATCGCAAGTTCACATTTGGCTGGAATCCGTTAGTTGCAGTGAAATCCAAGTGAGTCAGGTTCCCTATCTGGTTCTTGATATTAAGTTTGTTAGATCATCGAAACACAAGGCAAAGATATTGAAAACCTATCAGGGCCCAGATCAGGCCTCATTCGAAGCTCCACAGTTCTCTTACCCTATTACAGCCCAAATCACTTGTAAATTTTAACTAGATTGAAAGGCACATTTAGAGGTCAAATGACATTACTATATTAATTATACAACACTTAATATCATAACAGCCTGCACATAGTTCATTTTTTTATCATTATCAAAACATAATAAAACTCCTAACTTTAACCAAACGTAAACATGATTTCAACTCATATGGCTTACTAACATGGATTCATTCATGTCTAATTCCAACATCTAGACATACATATTTACAGAATTAATAGTAAGCATGCTGAAGATGTTCAATCACCTAAACTCATATGGCAACTTCACAAACAACAGTTTAATACAGTCCCAACATTACAAGTATAGGCATAACTGAAACTACCTAACCAAAATGTAAAAAACAACTAAGATTAACTCTAACTTTCAACATTCAAACACCATGACTGGACTCCTAGAGGTGAGCATCAGATTTTAGCCAAACATTTCAAAAATGAACAGAAAACTACGAGTAAAAAGAAAAACAAGGAAAAAGTCATTGAACAACAACGGATCTGGAGTTTCACTTTCCAATCAGCATATTATAGCCATATTTTTTGCAGTTGTGATAGTACCTGGATACAACAAAGGGAAAGAAAATCTCGAAATCAGCTAAAGTGAATCAATAGAGAAGGACCAGCAACAATAAACAACAAACATAACCAAACAGCTTATGTGATCAACTATTTTCAGCTTGGAGAAAACCAGAAATCCTCATGAAAAGAGTTTAAGGTTTTAAAGGAAGGATCAGAGGGCAATTTGAGCTAACTTTGATAATAAGAGTGCAGAAAACCTTTTTGGTATTTTTCCAGGGAAATGAAAATCTATCTTAGTGTCTTTTTAGTGTTTTTCCAGTTTCTAAAAATCTATATCCGTGTCCCCTTTTTCAGTGAAAGAAATGGTGCTCTTTATAGGCCTAAAGGGCCATGTGCTGGATAACCAACAGGGAAATATTCCCTTCCAGCCTGAAAAGGCATCTTTTTAACCACCTGGGCCAGCTGGCTGACCCTTATTGGCTCAGCATTTGTGCAAACCAAATAGGGACAACTAACGTATTTCTAGAACATTCCTAATATAAAAATATCTTAAAGTCTTTGTTTTATTTCCCAGCTTAAATACCTAAGTTTTCAGTTGTTCAATTGACCCCCCAGAAGTTCTAATGATTACAGACTAATGCAAACAAAACAAAACCCTGAATTAAGAGTAAGGAAGATCAAATGGAACAAAATTCCTATTCAATTAAGCTTTCAACTAAACCTAAATCCTTTTGCTCAGATATTGGAATAAAAACAAGGATATAACCAATATTTACTTAATACTAATCACAAACAAATGCAATCAATCTAACTAATTCATGCAAGCTAACACAGAAAATAATTATGAAACCTAAATATGTTAACTAGCTTAGCCAAATCAAATTGAACTTTCGGACCTTAATTAATTAGCCTACGAGATTCAAATTAAACTAACCAATGACGATTACTTAAAAAAACAGAGATGAATGGAACTATTGACACGAACAAAGAGATGAGTAATATTGGTCAGAGGATGAGAACACCAAAGAGAAAGAAGAGGAAAAAACAGAGAAAATAGAAATAAAATTGAAGCAAAAGAAAAATTACTTATGTTCACTCTGGATCCACAAAACACCCGACTAGTTTCTTCAATAAATGAAATGAACCTTTAACTAACATTAATCGACTGTCTTTGACAAGGAACAATCAATTAATGAAAGTTTGGGTTCGCTTGACCACATACTGACCAAGAAAAGAAGGAAGGGAAATTTAGTGCTTATTCTGGAATCCCAGATTCAAAATTCGACAAAATTGGGGCTGATATGAGAGTAACCCCGGGAATATTTGGGAAGAGGGGGAGTAAAGGATTGCATGGTGTGAGTTTGGGGTTATTTGGGTGAGTTAGAGTTTTGGGGATTCTGAGTTTAGATTCAAGATTCGAAGGGTTTGAGGGGAATTTGGGCAAGAAGATTAGGAGATTTGAAAAGAGGAGGGCGAGGAGATCATGTGGTGTTAATTTTGTGGCGTTTGGAGTGTCGCCGCCGCCGTGGGCAATTTCCGGTGGTTGGTTGACGGTAGAGACGGTAGGGATTTTGGGGCGGGTTGGGTTTTCAGACAGCTATATACTAAGTGATTGCCTAGTTCTGAACCGTTGGATCAAAAAAATCCAACGGTTGTGATGAGACAAGGGTAAAATAGGGTCGTTTAGGGATGGTGGAAGACCTGGACCGGGTATTTGGTTCTTGGGCACGGATTTTGGGGCGGGTTTGGGGCGAAAATGGTTTGGGCTTCACAATTTTGGCCGAGCAGCCCTTTATTCTCAAATTCCCTTTTTCTTTTTTATCCCTTTTCTTTTGTTTTTTTATTATTAAAAATCCTAAATTAATCTAAATTGTAAAACTAAACTAATTATCTAATTACAAAAATTATAGAATTACTTGATCCTAAATTAAAAGAGAAAAATTAATAATCTAAAAATTAAAAGGTAAAAAAGTACAATAAGCCATTTTTGTGATTTCTATTTTTTTAATAAAATAAATAATTAACTAATTAGTCCTAAAAATGTAAAAACAAAACCTGAATGCAATGCATGGTATATTTTGACACTTTTTCTGATTTTAATAAAAATTAAACGTGCACAAAAAATGCAAGCAATTAACACAAATTCCTACAAAATTGCAAATAATTAGAAAATTTACTTCTTTAATTTGTAGGAGTATTTCACATAGGGCAAAAATTACGTGCTCACAATAGAGTCATTACAAAGTGGCTTGTAATAGGTTTTTACAAGTTGGTGAAGTTGAAAGCCTACAGGTGTAGGTCGTGGTTTTTTTATCCCCTTGTGTGGGATTTTTCCATGTAAAAATCCTCTGGCTTATTTATGTACTGTTGTATTAGCATTCTCAGCAGAATCTTGTAGAGGACCAGGTACTCTACTGTTTGGTGGACTCATACAAATTAACAATTGGTATCAGAGCAGGTTCCTCCTATCAGGCTAACACCTATGAAGGATCCTTATGGCTCCTCCACCAAATTTTGAAGAAGGTGAATCTATATACCAACCAGCCAGGTTCAATGGACAATACTATGGGTGGTGGAAAACAAGAATGCATGATTTTATCATGGTTGATGATTCTGAGTTATGGGATATTATATGTGATGGTGCTTATGTTCCAACAAAGGTACTGGAAGAACTCCAATTTTCAATGACAAAAACCAGTAAAGAATATACTGACACAGATAGGAAAGCTGTGGAGAAGAATTTTTGTGCCAAGAAGATTCTGGTGTGTGGAATAGGACCTGAAGAATATAATAGAATTTTTGCTTGCGAGACTGCTAAGGAGATATGGGAAGCTTTGCAAACAGCTCATGAGGGAACTACACAAGTAAAACAGTCTAAGATCGATATGCTCACCACCGAGTATGAACTCTTCAAGATGAAGGACGATGAATCTATTCAAGATATGTACACAAGATTCACTTCCATCATAAATGAGTTACACTCACTTAGCGAAACCATTCCTAGAAACAAGATAGTGAGGAAAATCCTCAGTATTCTGCCTAGCCCATAGGAAAGTAAGGTGAATTCTATTACTGAATCAAAGGACTTGCAGGAGCTGACCACAGAAGAGCTTATTGGAAATCTGAAGACCTACGAGATGAAGAGGAAGATAGACAATGAAAGAAGAGAACCAAAGAAAGAAAAGACTGGTTCTCAAAGCTGATAGCAATTAATCAAGTGATGAAGACATTAACATGGCTTACTTAACCAAAAGGTTTCAGAAGATGGTCAGAAAAAATGAAGAAATGCTAAAAGGGGCAGCTCTAGCAAACCAAAAAACTATGATCTCTGTCATAAGTGTGGAAAGCCTAAACACTTCATCAAATATTATCCTCTCTTGAAGCAAGAATTCTCCAAGAACAACTCTGAAAAGGAAGCTAAGAGGAACCCAGTTCCTTCCAAGGACTTCAAAAGAAAAAGATCTGCTGACAATGTGATGAAACAGGCTCTTGCAGTATGGAGAGATTCCTCTGGTGAATCTAAAGATGAAACTGATGCTGGTGATAATTCCATGATGCTAGTTAAGGCGAGGAAAATGAATTTGATTCAATTTTTGCTTTGATGGCCAAATCAGATGATGACACCAAGGAGGTAAATTTCAGTGATGTTCGGAGAAATCTGAAATCCTACTCTCCTAAGAAACTCATGTCAGCTAGTGTATTGATTGATGCTTATCATAGTCTTGAGCAGGATAGGGATTCCTTGTCCATAGAACTAGGAGAAGCTGAACAAACTAGAGATGACTTAGTGGCTATAGTTATTGACCATAAGGAAAACATTGAAAAATTCAAAGAAGAAAGAAATGATTTCTTGGGAGTAATTGCAGACCTAAGGGATAAACAATAGAAAGACCAGAGACTAAGTCAAAATCTGGAAATTCTAGAAAAGGAAAGGAAATAGCCAGTTTGGAACACATTAGGCTTGAAAATGAATTGAAAGCAGTGAGAACTAGGATGTGTGCTGAAACTGAGAAAACAATAACCTCCATACTAATATGGAAAGAGTAAAAAATGATCTTGAAAAGTTCCTAAAGTGGACCTGGTCCTTAGAAGCTACCACTGCCATATACACTAATAATGGTGGAAACAGTCAGGAAATAGGGTTCCAAAGGGAGAAAACTCCCTACAACCCTCATAGCAAGTACGTCACTATTTCTGATAACTGGCCCTGTACCCATTGTGGAAACAATGGGCACTTCAAAGAAAATTGTCAGGCCAGGGTTCAATCTGTTCAGAAAACAAAGTGTTTGCTGAAAATATGACTACAAAAGAGGGACTAGGTTCCACTCACAAAATGCGCACATGACCTGCATGGACTAAGAGAGCTCTTATTCACCCTCTTGCCTACTACAAGGGACACAAACTTGCTTGGGTTCCTAAAACTAACTCCTGACCTTCTTGTGTAGGGAATAGTGAAAGGAAGTAGTCAACAATGGTTCATGGATAGTGGGTGTTCAAAGCACATGACTGGGAACACAATGGATTTTCTTTCACTAAAGGCCATGCAAGGAGGGAGTGTATCCTTTGGCAATGGAAAAAAGAGATACATTCTTGGAGTTGGAAAAGTCGGGAAGTCACTCACTCATTCTATTGAAAATGTGTACTATTTCAATGGCCTTAAGTACAGTCTCTTGAGTGTCTCTCATATTTGCGATAAGGGAAACAAGGTGGAATTCTTGTCCAATATATGTATAGTTACTGATCTGGTAACTGGTGAAGTGGTACTTGTGGCCAAATGATACAAGAACATCTATGTTACTGATTTTGAGTCTTTATAAAGTGGTGATCTGAGTTGTCTAAAAGCTGTTGATAATGATGCTAAACTATGGCATAGAAGACTGGGCCACACACATTTTTCTCTTCTGAACAAACTAATCCAGAAGGACCTGGTCCATGGTTTGCATATGTCAAAATTCAAAGTGCAAAAGGTCTGTGATGACTGTGCTAGAGAAAAACATGTGAAGTCCTTCTTTAAGTCTAAAAGAGATATGAGCACCTCAAAGCCACTAGAGCTTCTGCATATGGAACTATGTGGCCCTATGAGAGTGCAAAGCAGAGGAGGAAAAAGATACATTTTTGTGATAGTGGATGACTACTCCAGATTCACATGGACTCTATTTCTCAGAACTAAAGATGAAACCATTGAGGTGTTTGTGGCTTTTGTGAAGAAGATTCAGGTGAAGAGGGAGTCTAGAATTGCATGCATTAGATCAGATCATGGGACAGAATTTGATAATGTCAAATTTGATGAGTTCTGCAATGAAAATAACATCACTCACAACTTCTTAGCACCCAGAACTCCCCAGTAAAATGGAGTAGTAGAAAGGAAGAACAGAACTCTGGAAGAAATGGCAAGAACAATGCTAATCAATAGTGGAATTGCAAAGAACTTCTGGGCTGAAGCTGTCAACACTGCCTGCTACTTGGTGAATAGGTGCATGATCAGATCACTTCTGAACAAAACCCCGTATGAATTGTTGAATGGAAGGAAAACCCAAGCTAACTCACCTAAGAACATTTGGGTGCAAATGCTATGTTCTCAACAATGGAAAGGATCAGCTTGGTAAATTCGACGCCAAGAGTAACGAAGGAGTATTTCTGGGTTACTCTTCTCAAAGCAAGGCTTACAAGATATATAATAAGCGGACACAATGTGTTGAGGAAAGTTTTCATATTATTTTTGATGAGTCTTATCCATCCTGTGAGAAGAGTGCTGAAGAAGATCAAGATGGAGAACCCTTATTGGTCCCTGGTGAAGTCATTGACATGACAAACGGAAAGGCAGATATGATGAGTCAAGTAAAAGAGTTGAGTGAAAACAATACTGCCTCACCAATGGAACCAAGTACTTCAATTACAACCACTGAAGCTGAAGAAAGAGTGGTTAATGCAGTTCAAGGAACTCCACTAGCACTTGATAGAAGAACGCTGGAAAACCAGCCAAACGCACCCACATCTTCTCAAAATGAACCTCAGACATCTAACTTGAGACACCAAAGCTCTCATCCAATGGACAACATCATTACTCCTCTAGATTCCGAAGTACAAACCAGGTCAAGAGCCAAAAATTCACTTGTCTTCTCAGCTTTTCTCTCCCAGATAGAACCCAAGATTACCAAGGAAGCTTTGAAAGATGTAGATTGGATTACAGCCATACAATACGAGTTACATCAGTTTGAGAGGAACAATGTTTGGCACCTGGTACCTAGACCCTCAGATCGAACCATTATTGGAACCAGGTGGGTATTCAGGAACAAGCTTGATGAACATGAAATTACCATAAGGAACAAGGCCAGGCTAGTGGTTCAAGGCTACAATCAGGGGGAAGGGATTAACTATGATGAAATGTTTGCTCCGATCGCTCGCATGGAAGCTATTAGAATTCTAACCGTTTTTGCATCTCATATGGAATTCACCTTGTTCCAAATGGATGTCAAAAGTGCATTTTTGAATGGACTTCTTAAGGAAGAAGTTTATGTGAAGCAACCTCTAGGGTTTGAATGTCATGAATACTCTGAATATGTTTTTAAACTGGACAAAGCATTATACGGGCTGAAGCGGGCTCCTCGAGCTTGGTATGAAAGGCTATCAAAGTTCCTCTTAGAAAATGGCTTTAAAAGAGGGAAAATTGACAACACTCTGTTTCTAAAGAAACGGGGAAGGAGCCTGCTCATTGTTCAGGTCTATGTTGATGATATCATTTTTGGGGCAACAACTGATTCTCTGTATGAGGAATTTGCAAAATTCATGGAAGGTGAGTTTGAAATGAGTATGATGGGGGAACTGAACTTCTTCTTGGGTCTTCAAGTAAAATAATCCCCAAAGGGTAAATTCATTTGTCAGAAAATATACATCAAGGAGCTCTTGAAGATGTTTGACATGGAAACATCAAAGGTGATAGAGACTCCCATTTCTACGGCCCCTCGACTGGACATGGATGAAGCTGGGTCTCCTGTGAATCAAACTATGTATAGAGGCATTATTGGGTCTCTTCTCTATCTTACTGCCAATAGACCTGATATTGTCTTCAGTGTGGGGCTATGTGCAAGGTTTCAATCAAATCCCAAGGAATCTCATTTGAAGGCAGCCAAAAGAATTCTGAGATATCTTAAAAGAACACATGACCTAGTCCTTTATTATCCCTCATGTGACAGTTTTAACCTCATTGGATATGATGATACAGACTATGTAGGTAATCTTGTAGACAGGAAGAGCACTTCTGAAATGGCTCATTTCCTAGGTTCATGTCTCATCTCTTGGGGCACAAGGAAGCAAAACTCAGTGGCTCTTTCAACAGCTGAGGCAGAATATATAGCCACAACATCCTGCTGTGCATAACTTTTGTGGATCAAGCAGCAACTAGAGGACTTTGGGGTACTCACTGAGAGTGTGCCTCTTCTATGTGATAACACAAGTTCACTCAACATGGCCAAGAATCCAGTTCAACATAAAAGGACCAAGCATATTGATGTGAGGCATTACTTTCTGAGGGACAATGTGGAGAAAGGATTAATATGCATGAAGTTCTGCAGCACAGAAGATCAAATTGCAGACAAAAAGACCAAGGCATTAAGTAGGGAACATTTTGAAAGAAACAGAGTGAAGTTGGGGCTTTTAAAGCCCAATTGAGAACCTAATTTCTCATTATTTGGCTATGAAAAAACAT
This sequence comes from Nicotiana tabacum, assembly GCF_000715075.1. Taxonomy (NCBI): domain Eukaryota; kingdom Viridiplantae; phylum Streptophyta; class Magnoliopsida; order Solanales; family Solanaceae; genus Nicotiana; species Nicotiana tabacum. The sequence goes on from NC_134090.1 coordinate 147,027,622, forward strand.
CTACAAGAAAAATTGGCTAAAAGTTTTTTCTGCCCTATCTAACTCACTTCAATACCATTGCAGGTAAACACGCATGATGAGTATAGAAGCTGTAGATACAGTGCATGGATTATAAACGAGGATTAATATTTTCAAATAATAGGTCAAGAACTCGGTTCTATTATGAAAGGTCAGTAGTTCTGTGCATCCTTTAATACACGTCTTAAAAAGGTACAAAACACAACTGCTATGCCATTCAACTTTTCAGATCCTGTTGTCACGTCTCTTCACTTCAAATCGTTCCATCTCCCTCTGAAACGCTGCACTTCTCCATGCCCAACCGCCGTTTCAGAACTGGTGATTATTCCTATTTCTTCATAATTATCCTCTCCTCATAAAAACCCATTTTCTGTTCTCCCTAACTATAAGTCCTCCGTTAGAACTTCCCAAAGCATTTTCACACTATTTTTTCAATGGTTGAGACAAACTCCAACCTCTCTGCCTCAGTCGTACCTGCTACTGATAAACCCATGGAGACTTCATCTCTACTGAGCCTTCCCTACCCACTCTTACCCTTCCCGCTGAAATTATACCTCACCTAGATTCTCCGTCTCTCTATATTTCAGAAACCCCTAAAATTGTTGATCCGTTCTCTTCATCTTCTAAGAATCCCACTAGTCAAACACCAAATGGAGAACAGGGTCAAAATCCTGAGGTCACAGAGGGTTCTTCCATTGTTGCTACCGACTCCGTGGTGGCATTAGTGCCAATTGAGGAAGTGAATGTTGTAACCATCTTTGTGGTGTCTGCTGATGGTGTACTACATGAGATCACCTCTCAGAAAAATGAGGTACAAGGTGTGGGGGACGAAAGGGCCATTGTAACTATTGAAAGCGCTGCACTAGCAGAAGCTACTGGGCCCTCACATGAGGAACATGATCCCTCTTCGGAGGACCCAAGTCAGGGTTCTTATTCCCAGGACAGTTCTACTCCTGTATTTGATATTATGCCTTTGGAAATACAGGCACCTGAGATGAGGTTCAGTGATAAGGAGGACCTAGATAACGTGGCTTATAATGAGTTCATAGTTAAGGGGAGAGTTGTATCCACTCCTGAGTTCTCCACCAAATGACCTACTACCAGGTTGCAAGCTAATGAGGCCTACGACTTTGCCCTTCAAAAGAGCAGAAAAAGTAGTAAAAAGCAAAGAAAGAAGCTGGTGAAAGATGGTGTGCATGTAAGTGATAAAGGGATTCCTGTGGTAGAGGTGGAAGAGGAAACCCCAGATGAACCTGGTTCACTAATTAGACGGTCTCAGAAAAAGATGCATCCTACTTCAATAGATAAGGGGTCAACCTCTAACTCTAAGTTGTAGAAGGTGGTGAGTGAGTTCTCGATGTCTGATGAGGATGTGTTACTCAAATCCAAAGGAAAAAGGGAGATTAAGTGGTGAGAAGCCCGGCAAATGCAAGTCTGAAGTTGTTAAGAAACCTGGTTCTGTCAAGAGGATGAAAAGTGAAGTCAGCCTTGGCTCAGAACACCTGAGGCACCAAAAGGTTCTGCCGGGTCGTATTTTTGACCCACCAACCTCTAAGATGGCTGGTATGCGAAAAATTCTTGAAATGGTCGAATTTCAGTGATGGGCACATCTATTCCAAATAGATACACCTAAGGTATATGAGGATGAGGTACAATGCTTCTTTGCTAGCCTCTTTCCCATTGAGACAGACCATATGTGTGTTGTGGCGAATGGAGTGGACATCATGTTCGATGTAAAGTTGCTTGGAGAGATTCTTAAAGTTCCTACAACTGGTGTGTCCAGTGTAAAGGATGTGTGTCAGTTTAACTTCAGAAATACTGTGGTAAAAGACAATGCAAATCAGAAGAGGGACCATATCCATAAAAAAGCGCTACTCCATGTCTATCAGATGTTGTTCGAATTGGTAAACAAAGTTCTATTGCGTCGAGCTGGGAGGAGGTTAGTGACTTCTAAGTCTGACATGTTCTTGATGGAGCAACTAGATAGCTTTACTCCTGTGAGTTTACCTGCTATTATGATTGAATACATGCAAAAGGTTTCCACCTTCGAAGATGGTAATCATGGCCTTCCCTACGGGTTCTTGCTTACGCAAGTGTTTAAATTCTTTGAAGTGCCACTGGGGCCAGGCAAGGTGTGGACTAAGAAGCAGGCTTTCTCACAGGCCACTTTGAAAGAATGCAAGTGCATATAAAAGAATAGGGGGTATGAAGTACATCAAGCGTCTCATAGCTTATTAATGCTCAGAACAGTGCAGCTGAGCAAATTCGTCGGTTGAAGGCCAGGAATGCTATCCTGGAAGGTCAGCAAGCCCAAGGGGTTCCGGCGTCAAATAATGAAGTAGCTTGTTTGACAAAGGAGAATGCTGAACTCAGGGCTCAAGTAGAGAACCTGAAAGCAGAACTGCTCAATGAGCAAAAGTCAGCCAATGCTCGAATAGACCTTGTTCTCCAAACACTTGCTACAGCTTCCAAGCCCTTTACTCCTAGTGCCCCCTAAGTACCACTTTTGTGACCAGTTTCAGGAAATGTTTTTTTTTTGTTTTCTTATTTGACAGATGTTTTGTTTTCCTTTTTTTATGTGGTTAGGATGAAACAGTGTTGCTCCCGTCGTAACAGTCCAATGTTGCCTTTGCTTTTTAAGCAAAGGCATATAAATTTTTTATCAATATCAAATCTATTCTCTTTTATTATCTCAATGCTTCATTTCTATATTTGTCTTCTCTATCATGTTGTGTGCACATATGTGGCATCAGTTAGCTCGGCTAGACTTCTTTATGTTGTTTATCTATCTATGCCTTTTTAATGATGCCAAAAGGGGGAATAAAGTCAGGGGGATTTAATTGTGAAACATGTGTTCTCCTATTACTTAATATGGTTCTCACTGCTCTAAATCCACATTCTTGATGTTAAGTTTGTCATCCTTAAAAAGGGGGAAATTGATAGGTTTTAAATGTCCTTGCCTTATGTTTTGATGATCTAACAAACTTACTGTTAAGAACCAGATAAGGAACCTGACCCATTTGGACTATACTGCAAGTTTAACGGATTCCAACTAAATGTGAATTGCTACTGCTTCAGGAGCTAGAAAACTAAATAAGGACCTGATACCTTTGTGGTTCCCTCATAGCAGTACAAAGTCAATTGGACACAGCTGGAAATGAAGTGATCGCCTGCACTGTTTCTGCCGCACTGCACTGTTTCCATTGCCCACTCATTCCTTGACCAACTAAAGTGCTCACGTCATTTCAAATAATGTGATCAAGGTGTACCAACAATGAGTTGATATTAAAATATCACTTGAATGTTTCAGTTTCTCATTCAAGCCTTTTTGCAAAAAATAGAGAAATCAATTCTCACGAGCTTGAAGAACAAAGTTGAACGCTACTACGGACCAGTTCCTAAAGTCAGTATTTTTGTGTCCTTAGTTGAGTTGTAACTTTGTTATTGTACTCATTGTATTTCCTAAATTGCTTAGCTAGAAACGTTGATTAGGAATCTTCTTGTAAAATCCGTAAACTCTTTGAGTTTTTGTTGTGACTAAGTCTAGTCATAAGCAAAAGCCTTTGTAACTGTAGAGTGACAAAGTGGCTTGTGGTGAGAGCATCACAAGTTAGTGAAAGTCTTTGTAACTAGGGAGACACAAAGTGGCTTGTGGTAAGAGTACCACAAGTTAGTTGAGTTGAATTCTTTGTAATAGAGTCATTACAAAGTGGCTTGTAATAGGTGTTTACAAGTTAGTGAAGTTGAAAACATACAAGTGTAGGTCGTGGTTTTTGGTCCCCTTGTGTGGGATATTTCCATATAAAAATCCCTTGTCTTATTTATTTACAATTTATTAGCATTCTCAGCAGAATCTCATAGAGGACCAGGTACTCTACTGTTTGGTGGACTCATACAAATTAACACCATTTTTGTGAGTTGATGCCACTGTAGTCGCCATGTCCTCTTTGGTAAGAGGTCCCTCAATAATGGATTTGATTAAGAGGAAGTTTGGGATCCAAGGGTCATTTAAGAAGTTGACTTTGTTCCCTTTGTGGACAACCCATCTTTTGGCTTGCATGCATGTTTCCCACCCTTTGAGGATGCATTGCCAGGTATAAGACTTTGATTTTTTTGGTGGTGTCTCCAGTTGCAGTGCTTGGCTATAAGAGTTTTTGCCCAGAGGAAATGAGGGTTCTGGTAAAGCCTCCATGCCAGCCCTGAGTGGATTGCTTTGTTCTTTAGCTCTGCTTTCTGAATTCCCAGACCACCCTGTGCCTTTGATTTTATGACTATATCCCAGGATAGCAGATGCGTTTTCCTTTTGACACTAGTGGTACCCCAAATAAAATTCCTTTGGATTTTGTCAATTTCTTTGGATGTTTTGGAAGGAAGTTTAATGTATTGCATGACATGGTTAGGCATGGCATTGAGTGATGATTTTGCAAGGGTAGTTCTTCCAGCCATATTAAGTATGTTAGTTTTTCATCCGACCAATTTTGTGTGTAGATTGTCAATGATGAATTGGAAGTCTTTATGGGTGGGTCATTTGTGGAAGATTAAGAAACCAATGTATTTCCCAAAGGTGGCTGATGCCTGGATGGAAAGGATGTTTGAAATGCTTTCCATTTGGTGTGGTTGGCAGTTGGCACTGAAACATACTTTGGATTTGCTAAGATTGATTTTATGTCCTGAGGCCTTATTGAATAAATTGAGAGTGTTGAGAATTGTGTTACAGATTCCTTGATTAGCTATAGCAAACAATGTTAGATCATCAGCAAAAAGAGATGTGATATCTTTGGGCCGAATCTGTTAATGCTAATGGGGGACCATTCTTTGAGTTTGACACTTCTCTCAATGGCCCTAGATAACCTTTACATACAGAGGATGAAGAGGTAAGGTGACAAGGGATCCCCTTGCCTAATACCTCTTGTGGGTTTAAAGGAGTTTGTCTGCTTTCCATTGACAAGTACATAGATGGATGGGGAGCTGGCACAAGACATAATGAGGTTGATTGTGGCAGTGGTGAAATTGAATACATGAAGGGTTCTTTTATGAAGGACCATTCAAGTCTGTCAAAAGCTTTTTCCAGGTCAATCTTGAGGATCATGTGGGGTATTTTGTCTCTCATATTCCCAAAATGGGTGATGTATTCCTGTACTATGATAGCATTATCAAAAATTCTCCTGTTGGAGAGGAAGCTAGCCTGTGAAGGGCCAATGATAATGGGCAAGAAAGGTTTGATTCTGTTTACTAGAATCATGGTGACAGTTTTGTAAACAGTATTGCATAAACCTATGGGCCTAGAGTTCTTGACCATGGATGCCTGAGGACATTTGGAAATGAGGCATAGAAGTGTCTCATTCATCAAAGGATGTATTTGTGGATTTTAGGAAGTGGTTTTTACAGGAAAGGATCACATCCTTTCCCACAATGTCCCAGTATTTTTGGTAAAAGAAAGGGTGTAGGTCATCCGGCCCTGGAGCTTTGAAAGGCTTGAAAGAGAATATGACATTTTTGATTTCACTATCTCTTAGGGGCATTGCCATAGAGTATTTTTAGATTTCAGAAAGGGAGGGCCCCTGGGGGATCTGAGTGGTGGAGTTTCTTTATGATTGAGTAAGTGAGGTGGAGTAGAGATCTTGGAAGAATTTAGTTACTGAATCTTTAAATTCCCGGGGATCATAATGCCAATGCCCTGACTCCTCCTTAAGGGAGAGAACTCTGTTTCTCCTTCTTCTGTTAAGGGTTGATGTATGGAAGAATTTGGTGTTGGCATCACTATCAGAGAGCTAGTTAATATTGTCTTTTAGTTTTCAGAAATCTTCCTCATTCTTGAGGAATGATTCAAGCTCTTCTGTAAGGTTGTTCTCCAGATTTTGGAGAAATGTGCTAGTTTGGTAGCTAGGAGATTTCTAGATCCCTGCTATCCTAGCAAGAAGAGTCTTTTTTTTTGTGGAAGATGTTGCCAAAGGTTGTTTTGTTCGAAATGGTAACATTTTCTTTAAATCTTGTGTTGGAAGGAATCAGAGTAGAGTAGGATGGGAAAGAATCCTTGATGAGAGATTGGAACTTGGGGTGGCTGCACCGCATTGATTCTAGACTGGATGGATTGGTGGTGGCTAGATGTGGGTAATTATTGAGCTTAACTAGCAAGGGATAGTGATCTGAGTGGGTCCTTGCTAGGTGAGTAATGCTTACCTCGGGGTATTCACTTACCCAGTAGTTATTGGCAAAACACCTATCAATCCTTTCTAGGATGAGGCAAGACCTATTTTTTTAACACTTGTTGGACCAAGTGTATTTGCTGCCTTTGAATCCTAGGTCTACAAGTTGGCAGCTATTGCCACAATTCCAAAATAGGTTGCTCATATTTGTATTGATGGGGTTTCCCCCAAATTTGTCCCTAGCTTTTAAGACTTCATTGAAGTCTCCACCCACAAACCAACTTCCACTATAATTCTTGGAGATGTTAACTAGGTTATCCCAGAATGCCTTTCTATCCTCAAGAAAATTACTAGCATAAATTGCTGAAAGTAACTAAGGGGGGTTTGAGGGGAGTACCTTGACCATAGCGTGTATACCTTATGATGTCACTACTACGTCGTCCACCTAGAGGGGGGATTTCTTCCACATGATAACTATGCCTCATGACTGACCTACTGCTGGGAATTGGATGTGCATGTCGTATTGTAGCTCTTCTGTCAGTTTTTTGTGGTCTGTTATCACTGTTTCCAACAGCATTAGCAGCGGAGGTTTGTGCATTTTTACATCTCTGAGCAATGTTGCCTGAACTCTGCACTTTTTACCCCCAAACATTCCATATTATAAAGTTCATTTGAGGATGGGGGTTTGGTTAGGATTGCTCGTCAATGCTTTTTCCCTTCCCTGGGGTGGCATCAATTCTCTTCCCCTGGTCTGTGATGGCATAGATCTCATCATTGGGGTTAGTGTCGATAGTGGCTTCATCAGGCGTTGGCTTTGATGGGAGGACAGATTCAGTCCACATCTCGCAAGGTTCTTGAGGCAGAGGAGTGGTCTTGTTGTGGTCCACACTGAACTCTATCGCTCTCACTGCCTCTAGACACAGTGAGTATGTTCTTGGTGGGCTGTAAGGTGGCATCATTTCCTACACTGTACGAGTCTCATGGCTCCTTAGGATGTCCAGCGCTTTTGTTATCTCTTTCGAGATGTTCTCCAATGGTGGTGTCGCGACCCATTTTCTGAACAAGCCAGGACCGGCACTCGATCACTAAACATGACCGAGCTAACAATCTCTGCTTATCAAATCTATTATAACTCCAACTTTATATGCAACAAGGCAATACTCTAACCAAATACTTTTGATTAATTTAAATATTTAAATAAATCAACTCCAAAACTTTATTCATAGTAACTACTGAATTACTGCTAAGTTATTATCAAAAACATTTGAATCTTAACCCAATGACTATGTCTATGAAGCCTCCACTGATAAACTGACGCACTGCTCAGGACATGAGATTTTCTGGCCAGTTCTCTAAGTAAACAAAGAAATAACTAAATAAAGTTGACTTCAAGGAATACTCCACGAACAAAAGCGGAGCTCACCAATAGCACTGGAAGAGTAGGAAGTCCTAGCCCGTAGCCTGCTCGCCTGCAAAACCGGTTCCTACGTTGTACCGCAGACCAACGTAGGTTTCAAAAAAATAACGTCAGTACCATCCATTGTACTCAGTGAGTCTCAACAACAGGGGGCGAAACTTTACTAACATATACATTACGAGCAAAGGTTCTAAATGCACGTAAAACATAAAGCTTATAAGAATAATTCTAAAATAATTGCATACTAACAGTTTATGAATATTCTAAAAAAAATCTTTTCTTTTTCTTTTTTATAAAAAATAATACTTCACTTTATACTTTGGGAGTTCCAACTATCCCGGCTTAATTCTGTCTCAGTCACCGTGTGATCAGCACGGGTTCGATCCCAACCTAATCGAATAAGCCCAATCCACGAGGTGTCACTCACTTCATGGTTCTCAACGCTCATATATCATACCTTATCCTAGCTAAGTAAATTCTCAACAACGAGACCCTCAACTCGTGTGCTCCCTACTTTGGCACAAGTAGTTTCAGGAAGTCAACGTCTTGGTCAGGATCCTCGGCCTGGACGATGACCCCTTCTCAGAATAGAGGATACTCCTAAAAATCTTATCTTTTTAAAACTTCTTCTTGTGACTTTTCAAGTCTAAATCTTGTTTGAAAGTGCTCTATTAGTATTCATAATAATATACTTGAGTGTATGCATAGCATAAGCATGAAATAAAATTACTCAATGTATGTCTAAAAATTCTATCTAACTCTTGAAACTTTAACATGTAAGATCATGTAATAAAGCATAAAAATATGAAGAATAGACTATTATACTTCTCAAGTAAAATATATAAGCTTCAACTAGAATATACTTAGTCAACAGTTATTCACTCGTTCCAATTAAGCACATGTTGACTCTTTAAAGCATTTTATCAAATACTTTGTGGGCATGTTTTTGTGAGTATAACTACTTAAGTAAAGGGTTATATCCACTCACCTCAATTTCTTCTTTCAAGCAACAATGTAAGTTCCAATCCTTGTAATCAACTCAACGACCGAATACTACAACAATAAGTTAAAATAAGTATCCAACTTTCCCAAGGTATTAATCTTTTCTCAACTCTAAGAACTTTAGGTCCAACTCCTAAATTTCTAAGTTTTGGGGCGATGTCTTGTTCTAATAATTTTTTTACTACCTCTAACAACTTTAACCCGTTATTGTAATCCAATAAAAGTGAAGAATTTATCTTGTAACACCAAAAACCTAACTCGTACTTGATGGGTGTTCTTGAGGTTTTGTAAAACTTTCCTATGCATTCACCCTATTAGGATATTAGATTCTAGTGTATAATGATGTTATAGCTTACAATTCCATAAAAAAAATTACCTTAGTCGTGGCCTAAAGAAGGTCTTGCGTTATACTTCGATGGGAGAAGCAGGAGAAGTAATGTTGCCTCTGTTTCTTATAGGCTTTAAGCCTTTTTCTTTGCCTCTGCTAAGCGTGACTAAACAGAACTCATGTTCTGTTTTGCTGGATGGCTTTAAGCCTTTTACTTTTTGAAAGTGCTTCTTGGGTCTAAGGCCTTGAGCCTTTTCTTACAACAGCCCACTTTAGGCTTTAAGTTAATTTCTTCTTCTTTTTTTTGACTTAACTAATAATTAATGATACCCACTTTTTTAATAATTAATAATATTAAAATTATTAATATTTCCCTAATTGTATATCCAATTATTTAAGTGTGTGTGTGTGTATATATATATATATATATATATATATGTATATATATATATATATATTTCCACTATAGGCAAGAAAAATAATAATAATAATTTAATTCTATAATTAGCGTGTCTCGAAACTTTTATAAATTTGAGGAGTGTTACAATCTTCCCTCCTTAAAAACATTCGTCCTCGAATATTACTAGGGTCTTATTCTTAAGCTAACAATCATTCCTTAGGTCATTGAACCTCTTAAATTTTTCTTAGTACTACTCACTCTTCCAAGGGACTCAAAATTTTAGCTCACTCCCTAAATTTTCAAAAATTTTGGCAGAGTTTTCATTGTAAAATGGACTATCCAAAAAAAATATCTCTGTCACAAATACCAAAACTACACCAACAACAACCAAATATACCATACAGGTCATTCATAGGCACCAGACACAGCTCATAAATTAATTACTCACACTTCGGCAAGCAGGTACCACAATAACTAACAAGAATCTAAAGCAAAACACTTTAGCAAAAGTAAATCACTTTAATGAGTTAAATGTACTTTGACGTGGCACTAAATTGTTAAATAACTAAATATACTCTGACAAAAACTAAATTACATTAACAACTAAGTATAATTTAGCAAGGACATAAACACATGCTAACTTGTATTTAATAAATAAAATATAAATATCAAACCAAACCTAGGTTCACATACCTTTTTCCTCAAATAAATATGGATATTTCTCTCTTATATCTTCCTCTACCTCCCACATGGCCTCCTTTGAATCATGATTACTCCACAAAACCTTTACTGATGCTATATCCTTTGTTCTCAACTTTCTTACTTGCCTATCGAGAATTTCTTTAGGTACATCTTCGTAAGTCAAGCCTTCTTTAATTTCTATGGTATCGGCAGGTATTATATGCGATCATCATGAATGTACTTTCTAAGCATAGACACATGAAAGACAGGATGAACAGAGGACAACTCAATGGGCAACGCTAGCTCATAAGCCACGTTTCCTTTCTTTTCTAGAATTTCATAAGGTCTGATAAATCTAGGGCTAAGTTTCCCTTTCTTACCAAACCTCATAACTCCTTTCATTGGGGAAACTTTCAAAAACACCTTATCACAAATCATGAACTCTAACTCATGATGCCTCTTGTCAGAATAAGACTTTTGACGACTCTGGGCCGCTTTCAGTCTTTCCCTGATTAGCTGAACTTTCTCTAAGGCCTCACAAACAAACTCTGGACCAATCAACGACACCTCTACTAGTTCAAACCAACCCACTGGAGACCTACATCTTCGCCCATACAACGCTTCATAAGAAACCATATCGATGCTAGCCTGATAGCTATTATTGTAAGCAAATTCTAAAAGTGGAAAGTGATCATCCCAATTACCTCCAAAATCTATAAAACATGCACGCAGCATATCTTCGAGTGTTTGAATGGTCCTTTCTGCCTAGTCATCGGTTTGTGGATGGAAAGCGGTGCTCAAATTGACCTTGGTACCTAATCTTTTCTGAAATGCCTGCCAAAAATGCGTCGTGAACTGAGGGCCTCTGTCAGATATGATTTAAATTGGAGTACCATGCAATTGGACTATTTCTTTGATGTACAACTGCGCATAGTGCTCTACGGAATCTGTCATCTTTACTGGTAGGAAATACGTGGACTTTGTTAGTCGGTCTACAATAATCCAAATTGAATCATGCTTATGGTATGTGTGAGGTAGACCTACTACAAAATCTAGATTAATCATCTCCCATTTCCACTGTGGTATTTCTATATCTTGAGTTAGGCCACCAGGCCTCTGATGCTCCACTTTGACTTGCTGGCAATTCAAACATTTAGCCACATGACTTGCTACTTGCTTATTCATGCCTTTCCACCAATACAACTCTTTCAAGTCCAGATATATTTTGGTAACACCTGGGTGGATAAAGTACCTCGAACTGTGCGCTTCTTCCATTATGGCCTTTCTAAGACCATCTACTTCAGCCACACATAATCGATCACTCAATTTCAAAACTCCATCACTTCCTAGAGTGAAAGTAGTGATTTCTTTGTTTCTAACTCCTTTTTTTAACTTCACTAAGTACGGATCTTCATCTTGCTTAGCCTTAACGTGCGCAACTAAAGAGGATTGTGCTAAGGCATAAGAAGTTATACCTCCTTCTTCGGTCTCATCCAGTCTAATTCCATCATTTGCCAGTTTTTGAATTTCTCGACCCAAAGTTCACCTTTGCACTGCAAGATGGGCCAAGACAACCATTGACTTCCTACTAAGTGCATCTGCTACCATATTAGCTTTGTCGGGTGATAAAGGATATTGATGTCATAATCTTTCAGTAGCTCGATCCACCTTCTTTGTCTCAAATTTAATTCATTTTGCTTGAAAATGTACTAGAGGCTTTTGTGATATGTAAACACTTTAGAATGCTCGCCATAAAGGTAATGTCGCCATATCTTTAATGCAAACACCACTGCTGCAAGCTCCAAGTCATGTGAGGGTAGTTCTTTTCATGATTCTTTAACTGCCTGGAAGCATAAGTGTAAGCACGTGATTTTTGACCCTCCCCGAGAATTTTCACATTTTTAGTGTGAATATGTGAAATTGGGTCTAGTATAGCTATTTTAACTATTTTTACTTTATTTCGTTGCAAAAAGAAAAAATACAAAAAAAGTATATATATAAATTTTAGTTTATGTATCCCTCATAAACTTGAAAAAAATCAAAAATTGCACTTTATTTTGGTACTTTATATAAATTCAAAAATTAACAAAAAATATATATATATAATTCTATTAATGTTTTGAAGTCATTTTAATACAAAAAATATCGTTTCATATTTTTGTCTTTATTAAAAAAAACGAAAATTACAAAAAAATAGTTTTATTAATATTTTATAGTTATTTTAACTTTGAAAAATACAAAAAATATTACTTCATATTTTATCTTAATATTTACGAAAATTACAAAAAATGGTTTTATTAATATTTTATAGTCGTTTTAACTTTGAAAAAATACAAAAATAGTACTTCATATTTTATCTTAATATTTACGAAAATTACAAAAAAATAGTTTTATTAATATTTTTGTAGCTATTTAAAATCTTGAAAATATTTAAAAATATACAATTTTGTTTAAATACTAGTCTTATTTTTGGTAGTTATTTTGCTTACATAGGACTAGTTAAACAACGTGTTCCTATTTCTCGGGTCCGGGCAAAAGAATAATATTCGGGTTTAAACTACCCGGTTTTAGGCCTAATTTTCGGACCTAGCCCATAATAAACAGTGTCCAGGACACATGGGGAACCCCACCACGCGTGGGGGACATATGCCCTCGAACCCCACCACGCGTGGGCTCATTGTTCTGGGCAAAACCCATGCTAAATGCACGGGGGACCAACGAAAAGAAGGGGAGACTTTTTGGAAATTTTTTGAAAAAAAATTACTGTTCTTCTTCCTTCTTAAAAGAGAAGAAGAAGCAGAAACCTAAAAAAAGCTTGGACCACCGGACCTCCCTCCCCACGCTCACACTCCCCGTCACGACCCCTCCGTTAAACCACCCGAACACCACCACCGCAGCTGCCTCCACCATCCAGAAACCACCCATCAAGCAACAGCTTTTGTTGCTGCATCGTCACCTTCCCCAACTCCCTCTCCGCCATAACCACCAAACGACTACCACTCCCTCACGTCGGACTCCCCCTCAACCCCACTGTAAAAAACAGGTTCGTCACCTTCCCCATCGCCCAACACCACCTGAAGAGGAAGATACTATCGTCCTTTGCTTCAACTGCCCGTCGACCCTATCGCCGCGTCGATCGAGCAGCAGCCATTGTTGCTGCTGTTCGTTTTCAACACGTCCGTCAAACAGCAGCCCGCGACCACCAGCTACCCAGCATCGTCCAAAACCACCGGCGACACCAACTCCCTCACCTTCCCCATCGCCCCGACGACCCACTGCTGCTGCCCAGCTCGTAGTCCCCAGTCCAGCATCCAAACGACCCCTTTGCTTCATATCCGCGTATCAGTCTGTTGCGTCGAAAAAAAATAGAAATACAGCAGCAACCAACATTTCGTGCGTTGGCAGTCTTGGCCGAGGTTTCAGTCTCCATTGAGGTCGTCGTTGTTCGTCGAGGTCCGGAACGTCGAGGTCGTTCCGAGTTTTCGTTGTTGTTCCTCGTTCAGTGAAGTCCAGCTTGAGCCCCGTCGAGGTCTTGTTTGTGTTCTAGGTTTGTCGAGGTTCGAAGGTTAGTATTCTTCATCCTTTGTTTCATTCCGTTTCATTTCGCATATTATCGTTCAAGGTGAATAAGAGTATTATTTGATATGGATGAATGTCAACAATGCAATTTTTGTTGTTGTGTTAAAAACGTTTATTCTATGTAGTTACCGCATGCTTAAAGTTAATGTGAGAATGTATGAACGGTTTGCGAGTCATCTTAGTTGAATTGTTTTTTATTTTTATTTTTACCATGGATATTATTATTTATTAGAATCGTTGTTTTCGTTTAACCTCAGATGACGTCGTGGGTAAAAAATCATAATTGCTTTTAGGCTTGCCTTTAATAAATAAAATGAGACGATCCTCAAAAACGCACAAGCTGCGGGGACCTCTAAATGTATATACTAAATACTTAGATTCCGGGATGGGTCGTTTAGCAAATTTCACGGCCCTACCAAAAAATAATAAATGCGCTAGTTGCTTTAGGCGCGCCTTTAATAATGTTAACTCCCTAAACTCGGGTGCACATTTATGTGACCCAAATCCAAATCTCAACGAAATCAGAATGTGTCTTTAATCACGGGTACATTGACTGTGACGTGGTATGAGATGCATTTCCATGACGTTACAAATTCCTTTTTAAAAAAAAATAAGAATGAGATGAGCCTCGCCGAATAAAAAAATACAAATTGCGGGGCCCTCAGTAAATACTTGTTTTAAATTACTTAGAATTCGGGAGGGTCGTTTAGTGAATTTCGTGGCCTTCCCAAAATAATAACGCGATAGTCTCTTTAGACGCGTGTTTAATAATTTACTTTCTTAAGCTCGGGTGTGCATTTCATGCGACCCAAATCCGATCCCAAAACATCAAATAAAATGTGTTCCGGATTATGGGTGCATTTCATGTGACGTAGTCCAAAGACGTGTTTTAAATGATGTTCACATTTCTTTTAAAACAATAATAGTAAAGCGGTTAAAAGATAAATTTGCACATAAGTTCATATTGTATTAAAAATCAGATAAATAAGCCAAATATAACAGTTGAGCGACCGTGCTAGAACCACGGAACTCGGGAATGCCTAACACCTTCTCCCGGGTTAACAGAATTCCTTATCCGGATTTCTGGTACGCAAACTATAATATAGAGTCATTATTTCCTCGATTCGGGATTAAAATTGGTGACTTAGGACACCCTAAATCTCCCAAGTGGCGACTCTGAAATAAACAAACCAATCCCGTTTCGATTGTCCTTTAATTGGAAAAAACTCCCCCTGCGCCCCTCGGGCGCGGAAAAAGGAGGTGTGACAGCTCTGGCGACTCTGCTGGGGATATACCCAGAACCACTGGTTCAGGTTTAAGAATTCGAGCTTGAAATAATTGTTATTATTTGGCTTTATTTATTATCTGGTTTTTTTACGTGTTTGAGCCTAATGTGCTAAATGCTGCTTTTACCGCTTTGATATTATTTGGACTGTATATAAACTGTGCCGAAACCCTTCTCTTCTTACCTCCAGGGAGAAGCTCGCTGGTCGAGACTCCCTATTCTGTTAGTGTCAATACCCGAAATAAGAAAGGGGACGGATAAGTTACGAAGCCGGACGGCCTTTTGGTTCCCGGTAAGTTGCCCCTCCTCGACTCGAGTTGTCCGCTCGGGTACACTGTCTAGAACACTTACCCAGGCTTTTGAACATAGAATAACGTGACTTCATGCCGGATCCCTAGTAGGAACGTTTATTTGCATCATGTGCATTTGACTTAGGGGACTCAACATAGGGGTTGGGTCCGTCTAGGACAAGCAACCTGAAAATAATAGACCATCTTATGGCATCCTATGTGCTACATGTTGTATTCAGTCAAGGGCGAATGAGTCATTTGGTCATTTCCAGCATGATTTTATTTTAATCAAAGCATGGGGAACATTTGTGGAATCCAAGAAGCCTTGGAATTCCCTATGTCCCCCATGCTTGCTTTTTGGGAAAGCACATGGGGAACATTTGTGGAATCCAAGAAGTCTTGGAATTCTCATGTGTCCCCCACGCTTCATATGTTGGAAAAGCGCATGGGGAGCATTTGCGGAATCCAAGAAGTCTTGGAAATCGTTATGTCTCCCATGCCACATTTTGAAAATATAATAAAAATAAAAAATAAAATATATATGTATATATATAAAATAAAATAAAAACATTGAAAATTCAAAAAAAAAGGATTGTGTATGTTTTTATCATCATCCACAAATTAGAAAATTGTGGAAAAGAGGAGAAAATAACAGCGTGGAGAAAAAACCAAGTAGAGTCGAAGCTCTGTCGAAATTTGGAGAAAATAAAAAATGTCTTATTAGCAGTCTTGTTTTGAAAAAATGTCAAAAGTCCAAAAGTTTATTTAGGTTATAAAAAAAAAAGAGTCGGGCGTCGAAAGGGGTTTAATTATTGCAAATATATGTTATATATAACAAATCCAAGAGTTTTCCTTTATTTCCAAAATGTATATATATCTTCATGTGTTGCAAGTGCATTTGTCTTGCCAAAGGTTTAGAGAAGTTGTTAGAACCCCAATCTTCAAAAATAAAAAAAATCCGAATATATTTTTCATTATTGACTTCTTTAGAAAGTCTCGCTAATTGTGTAAATAATAATAATAATAAAAAAAATATAGAAAATGGAAAAGGGTCCTCTCAAAAACAGTTTATTTGACCGAACTACGCGGGTTTGATTCTCACCGGATGTGAGATACGTAGGCAACCCTCATCGGGTCCAACCCCACCTTCTCAAAAAAGAAGGAAGGTTTTATGTTTTTCGTTAATTTGTTTGTTTGTTATGAATGAAAAATAATAGTCTATTTGATTGTTGTGAAAAAAGAATAATAATAAAAAAAAAAAGTAGAAATGGAAAAGGGTCTTCTCAAAAATAGCTTATTTGCCCAAACTACGCGGGTTTGATTCTCACCGGATGTGAGATACGTAGGCAACCCTCATCGGGTCCAACCCCACCTTTTGCTAAAATAGCCAAAAAACAAATAAATAAAAAATATACGTCAAATTTTAATTTTGTCATAAAGAAGTCAGGTGACGCAGTTTTATCAAGACATAGCCGAATGTTCCCGAAAGGGACGCCGGAAGGCTGACTTTGCATTAACAGCCACCTTTGGGTCATTTTGAGATATGGACCCACACAGCCTAAAAATCTTCGTCCCAGAGACATTGAAAGGCCGTGTTTGTAATATTGAGTTTTCAAATTTGAAAAACAATAAAAAGAGTCATAAAGAAGTCGGGTGATGCTGTTTTGTCATAAATAGCCGAATGTTCCCAAAAGGGACGCCGGAAGGCTGACTTTGCATAAACAGCCAATTTTGGGTCATGTTTTGGATTTGGTCCAATTGGCCCACACAGCCTTAAAAAATCTTCGTCCCCGAGACGTTGAAAGGCCGTGTTTGCAGTATTGAGTTTTCTAATTTGAAAATCGATAAAAGAGTCATAAATAAGTCAGGTGATGTTGTTTTGTCATAAATAGCCGAATGTTCCCGAAAGGGACGTCGGAAGGCTGACTTTGCATAAACAGCCACCTTCGGGTCATTTTTTTTTAAAGATTTGGTCCAGTTGACCCACACAGCCTTAAAAATCTTCGTCCCCGAGGCGCTGAAGGGCCGTGTTTGCAACACCAGGTTTTTTTTGTAATTTTGAAAAGAAAAAAAACAAAGAGTCAGCGGTCAGGTGAATACCGTTTGAATTTTGTCATAATAAGCGGAGCCAGCTTAGGCCGCGTCTTAAACCGTTCTTGCCAAAATAGCCTTAGAGTATCTTTCAGTTGTCGAAAGGTTATTTTCATAAAAGAATGGACAAGTTTTAAAGTGTCAAAATAATCCTCCCCGACCTCAAAATTCATGTGAAAATTGGAAGGGGCCACATTTGCCAAAAAATAACCATTTGGTTGCATTTGTCGAACAGAGAAAGGGAGATGGAATTTTGTTTTTAAGTCTACCAATCTTTTGATTAGAACATGCGGGTTGTTTAATTTTCAAGCTGGTGAGTAATCTTTAAATCCTTGAAACCCAGTTTGTTTTAAATTAAAAAAAAATGTGTGTGTTTAGTGTTGTTTATCTTTTATTGGTCCGAACTACGCAAGGTCTGATTCACGCGGGGACCTGATACGTAGGCAATCTCCATAAGATTCGACCACCACTAAAATAAAAAATAAAAAAATATATAATAATAAATAAATAAAGGAAAGTGTGGAAAATTTTCAGAGGGGCACAATTGTCTGACTGCTTAGGCGCATTGCATCTCTGATATATGATTGTTTGTCAAATGCCCTAACACTAACGTTGATGGCTTCCCTTTGCTGTGTTCATATATAGAAAAGTGGTTGGTTGTGGTAACTCCTCCCTGCAAAGCAAAATCAAAGGACAATGGCTCAGAACCGCAGAACCGAGTGGGTCGGTACTGATGACCGACAACAATTGGTCAAACGGAACAACGGGTTGGTGGAAGAAGTAAAAATGCTGAGACAACATGTGGCAGACATGTATCAGGTGTGGATAACTGGAAAAGCACCGCCCCCTCCACCACCAAGTTTCTTGAACTCTGTCGCTTCCCAAGCACCCAACACCATAGCGGAAGATCCCCCATACTCACCATCCCGACCCGCTTATGACAGTCTTCCCAGCTACCCGAGTAGCTCCATCACTCTTCAATGCTTCTCCGCTCCCCAACACCACTTCTTTCCCCGCCATACTTCACTTTCCAGGAACCCGGCTCCACAAAATGCCTACCCACCTACACAAGCCTACCAAAAGCCACCTGGGTCAGGTTTCCGGCCCTGTCAACATGAAAGAATGAAGAGGTTGCTGAAACGAGGAAATGCTCTCACCCCCATCGGGGTATCTTATGCCAGTCTGTTTGAAAGGCTAAGGCATGCTGGTTCGATTGAGCCACTCCCCGCATGTACTATAAATCCGCTTGCAAGGAGCTTTGATCCGGCAGCACGATGCGCCTACCACTCCAATGTCGTAGGGCACAACATTGAGAGTTGTCATAGCTGGAGAAGGGAAGTAGAGAAAATGATCCGAGAAGGGCGGGTTGCGATTAATAACAGCGATATGGAGCACTCGAACCTCCTCGAGAATTTGCCGACGGAGGTTGATGAGGTTGAAGCTGGTAATGGTCTCGGCAGTATTGATGCAAAGCTCAGTGGCTAAGATGCCAGTTTTGATAAAGTGGGAGGACGCTCCGTTCCTTGGTCAGCAAGAGAGAAGCTTGTGGTGGCTTATTTTGTGGTCATTTCTGTTGTTCGGATTATTAAGGTTGTAATTGGGATTTTGTCATGTGTCAAACCTTCTTATCTTTCCATTTTTGTCATAGCAGTTTGTTTAAATTTTGTCCAGTTTATGTTAGCATTTTATTCTGGTTGTTTTGTTTGTTTTATTATTCAAACCATTTCGCCGGTAGTCTAATACAAAGTCGGTCTTTTGTTAGTTCCAGTCGTCTTTTGTTTAGTCCTTTTATCATTTCATTCAATGCCGATTCTAGGGACATGACATGCGCACTCACTTTGGGCCTAGTCTTTAAAGTTAATCCTAAAACCCTGGAAAGACGATCAGACCATTTAAAGAAAATAAGGACGGTTTGAGATTATTCAGAGCTCGAGTCATGTGGAACTAGGGCAAGTTAAACACAAAGAAAACCGTTAAAGAAAGATTCGCCTAAATTGGCATGAGGGTCGTTCATAATAATGAGAATGAGAGTGTCGCCCAACGGTGCTTTAGAAGTGACAAATGAACAAACATATGTTGAATATAATTGTCAAGTCCAGCACCATCGGAAGAGACTATAAATCTATTGTTTGATTGTGTTGTTCGCACTTGGCATGTTTTGAAGACTGGAATGACGAAGGCATTTTGTTCTGCTACCCAAACACTTTATCCTTCGTTAACCCCTTTTGAGCCCTATTTATTTTTCTTTCATACCCCTCGTTCGGAATCAGTAGCAACGAAAAAAAAAGAAAAAAAAAGAAGGAAAGAAAGAAAACAACAACGAAAAAAAAAGAGAAAAAAAGAAAAGAAAAGAAAAGAAAATTGAAAACAAAGAAAAAAAAAAGAAAATCAAATGAAAAAGAGGAATTAGGAACTACGTTTGACCTGATTCCTCAAAGAGGATATGTAGGCGCTTCACGGCTCGGTCATAGTTTTGAAAAATGAAAAAAAAATCAACTGAAATATCCCCAAGCAAGGAACTGGGGCAAAAGTTACGTTTGTTGTAAATAAATCTAATTCCGAAAGTTGTAACTAATAAACCAAAATTCATATATTTTTGAGCCTTTTATACCCTTTCTTTCTAGCCTATCCAAAACCCACATTACGGTCCAAAGAAAGACCTTCTGATCAGTCTTTAAAAAATGCCAAGTCGGACAAATGAAGAGTCTTACCGGCGAACATAACATTCTGTTCCACAGCAGAAAGGACTTTAATCTCCAACAGAAAGAGTCATACCGGCAACACTCCAAACCCCCAGCTGGAGAGTGATACAAATGAGAGAGTCTTATCGGTGAAAACCTTCACAGGCACCATAAGGCGATGAAAGCGGAGAGAAAAGCCAAAAATGAGAGAGACTTGATAGTGAAAACCCTTCGGGCACTACAAGTCGAATAAGATTGAGAATCAGAGGGGGAATCGCCAATGGAAGATCTTAAAAGATGATTGACGGCAGAGGATAGGCCACATATGCATGTCATGGCCATTAGAGTCAGTATCTGCATTTGATAGGTTTTTATTTATAGTTTCTTTTGTAAAAGAGTCATCGTTTCCTTTGTCTTTTATTTTGTTTCTGTTATCTTTCTCCTTTCATAAAAAATTTCCCCAATAGAGTCTGTCCGGTCAGAACAAGTATGAAATGACTTCAAAATATGCCATCAACTTTCCAAGATGAGATCTGACTAGTATATCCGAATGGTATAGTCAGCAAGGAACAAGCGCGGGGTCAGTGTCAAAAAAGATATCCCCAGCAAAGGGAATTGACAAAAGGATTGACGAGCATCAAGAGGGATATCCTTGCCAAAACCAAGGTTATAAACCTCAAAGACAAGGCCCGTGAACAAAGTAAGGAGAGCAGTGAGCATGATTTGGCGAGATCCATACTAGACTACAAGGTCGGGAAAATGCCAGTTTCCGAGCTATGCCACAAAAGAAGAGGGATATCCCCAGCAGGAAGGGATTATCCCCAGCACATAATATCATCCCCAACAAGTTGTGGAACACAGAGCAAGGAGGGAGAAAGGGAAAACCATCCCAGCAGGAGTATCACAACCAACCACCATGTTTTAAACTAACAATTTTGTTTGATTTGAAACAGGTAAGGGAAATGGCATTGAGGAAGAAACGCATGCCACAAGGGATATTATCAAACTGGGGCAGAAAATTTTCCTTCCATTTAGAAAATTTTCTGGAAGTCAGGTACCCCCAGCTGATAACATTTTACCCCCCAACAGGTAAGTAAATCAAGGGAGGTAGTCTTTGAAGGAAGAAGCTATGCAAAAACAAAACAAAAAAAGGAATAAAAAAAAGAATAATAATAAAAAATGGGGGAGGTAGAAAAAGAAAATTCATCCCAATCCCCAGCAAGTATTCGAGGTAAGACATTTTCAAGTCTTAAATATATGTTGGGTTCATCCGCCCTCAAATAGGATATGTTAGGTTCATCCGCCCTCAAATAGGATCTGTTGGGTTCATCCGCCCTCGAATAGGATCTGTTGGGTTCATCCGCCCTCGAATAGGATCTGTTGGGTTCATCCGCCCTCGAATAGGATATCTTGGGTTCATCCGCCCTCAAATAGGATATGTTGGGTTCATCCGCCCTCAAATAGGATCTGTTGGGTTCATCCGCCCTCAAATAGGATATGTTGGGTTCATCCGCCCTCAAATAGGATATGTCGGGTTCATCCGCCCTCAAATAGGATCTGTTGGGTTCATCCGCCCTCAAATAGGATATGTCGGGTTCATCCGCCCTCAAATAGGATATGTCGGGTTCATCCGCCCTCAAATAGGATATGTTGGGTTCATCCGCCCTCAAATAGGATATGTTGGTTTCAGTCTTTACTTTTAAGTGTTGAAATTGGGTTCATCCGCCCTCGAATAGGATATGTCGGGTTCATCCGCCCTCAAATAGGATCTGTTGGGTTCATCCGCCCTCAAATAGGATATGTCGGGTTCATCCGCCCTCAAATAGGATATGTCGGGTTCATCCGCCCTCAAATAGGATATGTCGGGTTCATCCGCCCTCAAATAGGATATGTCGGGTTCATCCGCCCTCAAATAGGATATGTCGGGTTCATCCGCCCTCAAATAGGATCTGTCGGGTTCATCCGCCCTCAAATAGGATATGTTGGGTTCATCCGCCCTCAAATAGGATATGTCGGGTTCATCCGCCCTCAAATAGGATCTGTTGGGTTCATCCGCCCTCAAATAGGATATGTTGGGTTAATCCGCCCTCAAATAGGATATGTTGGGTTCATCCGCCCTCAAATAGGATATGTTGGGTTCATCCGCCCTCAAATAGGATCTGTCGGGTTCATCCGCCCTCAAATAGGATATGTTGGTTTCAGTCTTTACATTTCTTGACAGGCGCCCACCTGAATAACGAGAGGAATACATTTCTGTCTTTTCATTTTTTTTGTTGTTCTGGGTCACCCACCAGTATAATGCGGGAATACATTTCTGTCTTTTCATTTCTGTTCGAGGTCACCCACCAGTATAATACGGGCATATCATTTTTCATATCTTTACAACCAGGCGCCCACCTGTATAACGAGTGGAATACTTTTCAGTCTTTAAATTTCAAACCAGGCGCCCACCTGAATAACGAGAGGAATACTTTTATGTTTTAGGTTGACCAGGCGCCCACCTGTATAACGAGAGGAATACATTTCAGTATTTGCATTTCATGTTCCAGGCGCCCACCTGTATAACGAGAGGAATACATTTCAGTATTTGCATTTCATGTTCCAGGCGCCCACCTGTATAACGAGAGGAATACATTTCAGTCTTTTTTTACTTTCAAGTGTTGAAATTGGGAGCCCGCCCAGATAACAGAGGCATAAATTCAGTCTTTTTATTTTTAAGTGTTGAAATTGAGAGCCCGCCCAGATAATAAAGGCATACATTCAGTCTTTTATTTTAAGTGTTGAAATTGGGAGCCCGCCCAGATAACAGAGGCATACATTCAGTCTTTTTATTTTAAGTGTTGAAATTGGGAGCCCGCCCAGATAACAGAGGCATACATTCAGTTTTCACTTTCAAGTGTTGAAATTGGGAGCCCGCCCAGATAATAGAGGCATACATTCAGTTTTTTACTTTCAAGTGTTGAAATTGGGAGCCCGCCCAGATAATAGAGGCATACATTCAGTCTTTTACTTTTAAGTGTTGAAATTGGGAGCCCGCCCAGATAACAGAGGCATAAATTCAGTCTTTTTATTTTTAAGTGTCGAAGTTGGGAGCCCGCCCATAATAACAGAGGAATACATTCAGTCTTTAATTTTAAGTGTTGAAATTGGGAGCCCGCCCAGATAACAGAGGCATACATTCAGTCTTTTATTTCAAGTGTTGAAATTGGGAGCCTGCCCAGATAATAGAGGCATACATTCCACGTCTTTACCCATAGGAGATGCATTTCCTCCTAAGTTTTAGTTTTACCCATAGGAGATGCATTTCCTCCTAGGTTTGTTCAGTTTTACCATAGGAGACGCACTTCCTAAGTCAGTTTCACCATAGGAGACGCACTTCCTAAAGTTCAAGTTTCACCATAGGAGACGCACTTCCTAAAGCAAGTTTCACCAATAGGAGACGCACTTCCTAAGCAAGTTTCATCAATAGGAGACGCACTTCCTAAGTCAGTTTCACCATAGGAGACGCACTTCCTAAAGCAAGTTTCACCAATAGGAGACGCACTTCCTAAGCAAGTTTCATCAATAGGAGACGCACTTCCTAAGTCAGTTTCACCATAGGAGACGCACTTCCTAAAAAAATATTTCACCAATAGGAGACGCACTTCCTAAGTTCAGTTTCACCAATAGGAGACGCACTTCCTAAAAATATTTCACCAGTAGGAGACGCACTTCCTAAGCAAGTTTCACCAGTAGGAGACGCACTTCCTAAGCAAGTTTCACCAATAGGAGACGCACTTCCTAAGCAAGTTTCACCAATAGGAGACGCACTTCCTAAGCAAGTTTCACCAATAGGAGACGCACTTCCTAAGCAAGTCTTACCCAGCAGGAGACGCACTTCCTAAGAACAAGTTTCATCAATAGGAGACGCACTTCCTAGATTCATTTCACCCATAGGAGACGCACTTCCTAAGTTTAGTTCTACCAATAGGAGACGCACTTCCTAAGCAAGTTTTACCCATTAGGAGACGCACTTCCTAAGAACAGTTTTTCCAATAGGAGACGCACTTCCTAAGCAAGCTTCACCAGTAGGAGACGCACTTCCTAATTTGATTCATTTGAAGTTTACCCGTAGGAGACGCACTTCCTAATCGAGATTTTATTCATAGGAGACGCACTTCCTAGTTTCTAATCACTGAAGTTTTCACCCTTAGGAGACGCACTTCCTAGTTTAGCTCAGTCTGATTCAACCATAGAAGACACACTTTCTAGTTTGAGTCATTGAGGTTTTTATTTCAGCAGACACATTTGCTAGCAAGGGTTTTGGTTTTACTCATAGGAGATGCACATCCTAGACTTTAGTTTGCTCTCATCATTGCATCAGTGGTGTAAGTGAGTTACAATTTTGCTAACGACTCACAAATCTTCCCAGTACAAACTGGTTAGGAAATTTTGTTTGTTTTGTTTGTTTTGATTGTCAGGGACCCGCCTGTAGAACGGAGGTTGTTGCGTGTCGAAGATAGAAGAAGTCAGGGGTCCGCCTGTAGAACGGAGAAACATTTTTCAAAATCAAGCAGTGACCCACTGGAAAGCAGAAGGATTACAACAGAAATCCCCAGCACTCAATCCAAGATAGAAGCAACAAGAAGCTCGCCCCAAGAATGCGAGTCAACAGTCTGAGAGGGTCAACAAAAGCTAGTCACAAAAACAAACAAAAAAACAAAAAAACAAAACAAAAAACAAAAAAAAATGAATGAATCCAAAGCACAGAAGTGGAGAACAGATGTGATCTGCTCAAGAACTGGCGCCTACAACTAGCAAGTATCAAGGTTCAAATCCAAAGTCTGTATGAAGCACTATTCAAGACTCAAGACCAAGTTTCAGAAGACTTAAGAGATAGGAATCCTTGTAACTAGTAGCTGATAGGCTTAGTTAGTCTTTTTTAGTTTTCATTTTTGTTGTAATGGCAGGACCGCGGACCGGAACCTCAACGGAACGACACCTCGATCGGCTCTTCACCTCGGTACACTTCACTATCTCTCTCATTTCCGAACTACACGTGGCCTGATTCCTGTATAACCAAGGATATGTAGGCAGCTCAGATACCAGGGCTCGGTCACATTCCCTCCCTTTCCTGAAGTGTAGTCCGTCCAAGTAATGGTCGGGTCAAAAACACGGCTAGTCGTTCTTTGTCGGAAAACTCTTCGTGTTTCCAGTCAAAGAGGGGCAGCTGTAAGCACGTGATTTTTGACCCTCCCCGAGAATTTTCACATTTTTAGTGTGAATATGTGAAATTGGGTCTAGTATAGCTATTTTAACTATTTTTACTTTATTTCGTTGCAAAAAGAAAAATTACAAAAAAAGTATATATATAAATTTTAGTTTATGTATCCCTCATAAACTTGAAAAAATCAAAAATTGCACTTTATTTTGGTACTTTATATAAATTCGAAAATTAACAAAAAATATATATATATAATTCTATTAATGTTTTGAAGTCATTTTAATACAAAAAATATCGTTTCATATTTTTGTCTTTATTAAAAAAAACAAAAATTACAAAAAAATAGTTTTATTAATATTTTATAGTTATTTTAACTTTGAAAAATACAAAAAATATTACTTCATATTTTATCTTAATATTTACGAAAATTACAAAAAATAGTTTTATTAATATTTTATAGTCGTTTTAACTTTGAAAAAATACAAAAATAGTACTTCATATTTTATCTTAATATTTACGAAAATTACAAAAAAATAGTTTTATTAATATTTTTGTAGCTATTTAAAATCTTG
The DNA here is from genome assembly GCF_000715075.1 of Nicotiana tabacum. Taxonomy (NCBI): domain Eukaryota; kingdom Viridiplantae; phylum Streptophyta; class Magnoliopsida; order Solanales; family Solanaceae; genus Nicotiana; species Nicotiana tabacum. Next base: position 147,053,315 of record NC_134090.1, read on the forward strand.
AAAATATTTAAAAATATACAATTTTGTTTAAATACTAGTCTTATTTTTGGTAGTTATTTTGCTTACATAGGACTAGTTAAACAACGTGTTCCTATTTCTCGGGTCCGGGCAAAAGAATAATATTCGGGTTTAAACTACCCGGTTTTAGGCCTAATTTTCGGACCTAGCCCATAATAAACAGTGTCCAGGACACATGGGGAACCCCACCACGCGTGGGGGACATATGCCTCGAACCCCACCACGCGTGGGCTCATTTTTCTGGGCAAAACCCATGCTAAATGCACGGGGGACCAACGAAAAGAAGGGGAGACTTTTTGGAAATTTTTTGAAAAAAGATTACTGTTCTTCTTCCTTCTTAAAAGAGAAGAAGAAGCAGAAACCTAAAAAAGAGCTTGGACCACCGGACCTCCCTCCCCACGCTCACACTCCCCGTCACGACCCCTCCGTTAAACCACCCGAACACCACCACCGCAGCTGCCTCCACCATCCAGAAACCACCCATCAAGCAACAGCTTTTGTTGCTGCATCGTCGCCTTCCCCAACTCCCTCTCCGCCATAACCACCAAACGACTACCACTCCCTCACGTCGGACTCCCCCTCAACCACACTGTAAAAAACAGGTTCGTCACCTTCCCCATCGGCCAACACCACCTGAAGAGGAAGATACTATCGTCCTTTGCTTCAACTGCCCGTCGACCCCATCGCCGCGTCGATCGAGCAGCAGCCATTGTTGCTGCTGTTCGTTTTCAACACGTCCGTCAAACAGCAGCCCGCGACCACCTGCTACCCAGCATCGTCCAAAACCACCGGCGACACCAACTCCCTCACCTTCCCCATCGCCCCGACGACCCACTGCTGTTGCCCAGCTCGCAGTCCCCAGTCCAGCATCCAAACGACCCCTTTGCTTCATATCCGCGTATCAGTCTGTTGCGTCGAAAAAAAATAGAAATACAGCAGCAACCAACATTTCGTGCGTTGGCAGTCTTGGCCGAGGTTTCAGTCTCCATTGAGGTCATCGTTGTTCGTCGAGGTCCGGAACGTCGAGGTCGTTCCGAGTTTTCGTTGTTGTTCCTCGTTCAGTGAAGTCCAGCTTGAGCCCCGTCGAGGTCTTGTTTGTGTTCTAGGTTTGTCGAGGTTCGAAGGTTAGTATTCTTCATCCTTTGTTTCATTCCGTTTCATTTCGCATATTATCGTTCAAGGTGAATAAGAGTATTATTTTATATGGATGAATGTCACCAATGCAATTTTTGTTGTTGTGTTAAAAACGTTTATTCTATGTAGTTACCGCATGCTTAAAGTTAATGTGAGAATGTATGAACGGTTTGCGAGTCATCTTAGTTGAATTGTTTTTTTTTTTATTTTTACCATGGATATTATTATTTATTAGAATCGTTGTTTTCGTTTAACCTCGGATGACGTCGTGGGTAAAAAATCATAATTGCTTTTAGGCTTGCCTTTAATAAATAAAATGAGACGATCCTCAAAAACGCACAAGCTGCGGGGACCTCTAAATGTATATACTAAATACTTAGATTCCGGGATGGGTCGTTTAGCAAATTTCACGGCCCTACCAAAAAATAATAAATGCGCTAGTTGCTTTAGGCGCGCCTTTAATAATGTTAACTCCCTAAACTCGGGTGCACATTTATGTGACCCAAATCCAAATCTCAACGAAATCGGAATGTGTCTTTAATCACGGGTACATTGACTGTGACGTGGTATGAGATGCATTTCCATGACGTTGCAAATTCCTTTTAAAAAAAATAAGAATGAGATGAGCCTCGCCGAATAAAAAAACACAAATTGCGGGGCCCTCAGTAAATACTTGTTTTAAATTACTTAGAATTCGGGAGGGTCGTTTAGTGAATTTCGTGGCCTTCCCAAAATAATAACGCGATAGTCTCTTTAGGCGCGTGTTTAATAATTTACTTTCTTAAGCTCGGGTGTGCATTTCATGCGACCCAAATCCGATCCCAAAACATCAAATAAAATGTGTTCCGGATTATGGGTGCATTTTATGTGACGTAGTCCAAAGACGTGTTTTAAATGATGTTCACATTTCTTTTAAAACAATAATAGTAAAGCGGTTAAAAGATAAATTTGCACATAAGTTCATATTGTATTAAAAATCAGATAAATAAGCCAAATATAACAGTTGAGCGACCGTGCTAGAACCACGGAACTCGGGAATGCCTAACACCTTCTCCCGGGTTAACAGAATTCCTTATCCGGATTTCTGGTACGCAGACTATAATATAGAGTCATTATTTCCTCGATTCGGGATTAAAATTGGTGACTTGGGACACCCTAAATCTCTCAAGTGGCGACTCTGAAATAAACAAACCAATCCCGTTTCAATTGTCCTTTAATTGGAAAAAACTCCCCCTGCGCCCCTCGGGCGCGGAAAAAGGAGGTGTGACAATAAGTAATAGCTTTTCCATTTTGCATAAGAACACAACTGAGACCAACTCTAGAGGCATCACAATACACTGTGAACCCACTTGAACCTGTCGGCAAGGTTAATACAGGTGCAGTGGTCAACCTCTTCTTTAACTCTTGAAAACTCTTCTCACAAGCGTCAGACCACTGGAACTTAACTGCTTTTTGGGTCAACTTAGTTAATGGAGCTGCAAGTGAAGAAAACCCCTCTACAAACCTTCTATAGTAGCCAGCTAACCCCAAGAAACTCCTGATTTTGGCTGGCATTGTCGGCCTAGGCCAGTTCTTGACTGCTTCTGTCTTTTAAGGGTCTACTTTTATTCCTTCACTAGATACTACGTGGCCTAAGAATGCCACTGACTGCAACCAGAACTCACATTTTGAAAACTTGGCATAAAGTTCATTCTCCTTCAAGGTCTGCAAGGCTATTCTAAGGTGTTCTGCATGATCTTCCTTGCTCTTAGAGTATCCCAAAATATCATCTATAAGCACAATAATAAAGGTATCCAGGAATGGCTTGAAAACTCTATTCATGAGGTCCATGAATGCAGCTGGAGCATTTGTCAACCCGAAGGACATCACTAGAAATTCATAGTGCCCATAGCGAGTTCTAAAGGCTGTTTTAGATATATCATCTTCTCTGATTCTCAACTGATGATACCCCGACCTCAAGTCTATTTTTGAAAAGTACTTTGCACCCTAAAGTTGATCAAATAAATCATAAATTCTTGGCAATGGGTACTTGTTCTTAATGGTAACTTTATTCAACTACCGATAGTCGACGCACATTCTGAGAGACCCATGTTTCTTCTTGACAAGCAGGACCGGGGCACCCCACGGTGAAACCCTCGACCTGATGAAGCCCTTGTCAAGGAGGTCTTTCAACTGTTCTCTCAACTCATTAAGCTTTGTTGGAGCCATCCTATAAGGAGGTATAGATATGGGCTGAGTGCTTGGCATGAGTTCAATGCCAAAGTCTATGATTCTTTTTGGATAAAGTCCGGGAAGGTCATCTGGGAAAACTTCTAGAAATTCTTTAACAACTGGCACAGACTGAAGAGCTGGTGGTTCTGATTTTGGATTAATGATGTGAGCCAAATAGGCGAGACACCCCTTACCGATCATTCGTTGTGCTTTAAGGTAAGAAATAAACTTACCTACAAGCAATGCTGAACTACCCTTCCACTCAAAGACTTCCTCATTTGGAAATTGGAACCTAACTATCTTGGCATGGCAATCTAACATGGCATAGAAGGAAGACAACAAATCCATACCCATGATCACATCAAAATCCACCATTTCTAACTCTATGAGATCGGCTTTGGTATTACGACCTTGGACTGAAACTGTACAACCTTTATAGACTCTTGTGACTTTCACTGACTCGCCAACTAGAGTAGATACTAGGAATGACTCACTAAGTTGTTTAGGTTCTGGTCCAAGGTTAATTGCAAAGTATGGAGTCACATAAGAAAATGTTGAACCTGGATCCATTATGGCATAAGCATTATGAGAGCAGACTAAAAGTATACTTGTAATAACTTCTGCAGATGCCTCTGCACTTTGACGATCAAGTGTAGCAAACAAACGGGGTTGTCCCCCTCCTTGAGTAACTCGATCTACACCTCTGCCTACCCCAGGCCCGGCCTGATTATGAGAACCACGAGCCTGGGGTGGTGCAACTACAGTAGCTGAGGAACTAGAAGGACGAGTTGATCCACCACTGAAATTGCGTCGCAACTTTGGGCAGTTGGCCTTTATATGACCAATGTCTCCACAATGATAGCAACCATGAAACCCGAGCTTACACTGACCTGAATGTTGCCGCTTATATGTTCCACAAAGACCTTGTTGGTGTGAATGTTGCTCAGCATGACTCTGGCTATGTGAGGACGATGTCCTAAAATTCTGATTCTGGCGAGACTGATTTCCATAACTCTGAGTACGTCTGAAGAAAGACCCACCACCTGAATGATGACTGGACTGAGCTGGTGCTAATGGCTCCTTATTAGAGGAATCCCTTCCACCTCCGCTAGATGTACCATTAAACATGCCCGTTGTCCGGGCTTTCTTGTTATGCTCTTTTTTTCTCTCCTTTGTTGTCTGTCTTTTTCTAAGTGCTTGGAAAATTCCACAACAGAGGAGAAGGCTGTCATCCCTACTACTGCAGCTGATGTCGTATCCTTAATGTGGTAAGCTAAACCGCCAACAAACCTGCGAATCTTTGCTTTTTCTATCTTAACCATGTGAGGAGCATGTTTAGCTAACTTTATGAATTCCATGTAGTACTCATGCACACTTTTATTCCCTTGCTTGAGCTGTTCAAACTCTGTAGCCTTAGCTTCCCTATCCTCTTCTGGGATAAAGTTAGCCATGAAGGCCTCTTCAAATTCTTACCAAGTAGGCGGACCATCATCTTAATCTCTTTCCTTTTCCCACATCTCAAACCAAGCGCTAGCCATATCTCTAAGCTGGTAAGCAGCCAGCTCCACAGCTTCATCATCAAATGCTTTCATTGCTCGGAGGGCTTTCTTCACACCTTCCAGCCATAATATTGGATCTTCATCAACTATAGAACCATGGAACATTGGAGGACGCAACTTCAAAAATTCATTCACTCTTGAGGACTCAAAATTGTTCTGTCTATTTGATTGAGGTGGAATCTCATCTCTTCTCTCGTTTTGGTTGGCCATGAAGGCTTTAAACATCTCCATAGCACTGTTGACTGCATTAAACATCTGACTTACCTCTGGAGATATAGATGTCTGAGCCGGAGCTGCTGTTGGGGGCGGCACTAGATCCTAAGGTACTGGATCATCATGCTCCACCCCTTCTTCATGTTCAACCAGTGGTACTTGAACCCCCTTTGTGGATTTACCCTTCCTTTTCTGAGTTGGAGCCTTTTTAGTTCTGCCTTGAGCCACAATAGTAGCAATAGTTTCTTGAGCAACATCCTGAGTGTCAGTGTCAGGGTTGCGAGTACGAGCCATTTCTGCGAGTTTTGGAGAAAAGAATACATTAGATAATTTCTTAGAGGTAGGTTCTACTGCACGATCTAAATTATGAAAAAAATTGAGACTTTTCCTAAATGCTTGTAGTCTCATGTTTATAAGTATGGCAAGCTTCATACTCATAAACAAGACTCTACTAACACGACTTCATAGACCCCTAGGACTCTATAAACCTGAGTCTCAGATACCAAGTTTGTCACGACCTATTTTCTAAACAAGCCGGGACCGGCACTCAATCACTAAACATGACCGAGCTAACCATCTCTGCTTATCAAATCTATTATAACTCCAAACTTTATATGCAACAAGGAAATACTCTAACCAAATACTTTTAATTAATTTAAATATTTAAATAAATCAAATCCAAAACTTTATTCATAGTAACTACTGAATTACTGCTAAGTTATTATAAAAAAACATCTGAATCTAAACCCAACGACTATGTCTATGAAGCATGTACTGATAAACTGACGCACTGCTCAAGACATGAGATTTCCTGGCCAGTTCTCTAAGTGAACAAAGAAATAACTAAATAAAGATGACTCTAAGGAATACTCCACGAACAAAACGGAACTCACCAATAGCACTGGAAGTGTAGGAAGTCCTAGCCTGTAGCCTGCTCGCCTGCAAAACCGGTTCCTACGTTGTACCGCAGACCAACATAGGTTCCCAAAAGAGAACGTCAGTACCATCCATTCTACCCAGTGAGTCTCAACAACAGGGGGCGAAACTTTACTAACATATACATTACGAGCAAAGGTTCTAAATGCACGTAAAACATAAATCTTATAAGAATAATTCTAAAATAATTGCATACTAATAGTTTATGAATATTCTAAAAGAAATTCTTTTCTTTTTCTTTTTTATACAAAATAATACTTCACTTTATACTTTGGGAGTTCCAACTATCCCGACTTAATTCTGTCTCAGTCACCGTGTGATCGGTACGGGTTCGATCCCAACTTGATCGAATAGGCCCAATCCACGAGGTGCCACTCGCTTCATGGTTCTCAGCACTCATATATCATACTTTAGCCTAGCTAAGTAAATTCTCAACAACGAGACCCTCGGCTCCTGTGCTCCCTACTTTGGCACAAGTAGTTTCAGGAAGTCAACACCTTGGTCAGGCCCTCGGCCTGGACGATGACCCCTTCTCAGAATAGAGAATACTCCCAAAATTCTTATCTTTTTAAAACTTCTTCTTGTGACTTTTCAAGTCTAAATCTTGTTTGAAAGTACTTTATCGGTATTCATAATAATATACTTGAGTGTATGCATAGAATAAGCATGAAATAAAATTTTCTCAATGTATGTCTGAAAATTTTATATAACTCTTGAAACTTTAACATATAAGATCATGTAATAAAGCATAAAAATATGAAGAATAGACGGTTATACTTCTCAAGTAAAATATATAAGCTTCAACTAGAATATACTTAGTCAACATGTATTCACTCGTTCCAATTAAGCACATGTTGACTTTTTAAAGCATTTTATCAAACACTTTGTGTGCATGTTTTTGTGAGTAGAAATTCTTAAGTAAAGGGTTATATCCACTCACCTCAATTTCTCCTTTCAAGCAACAATGCAAGTTCCAATCCTTGTAATCAACTCAACGACCGAATACTACAACAATAAGTTAAAATAAGTATCCATCTTTCCCAAGGTATTAATCTTTTCTCAACTCTAAGAACTTTAGGTTCAACTCCTAAATTTCTAAGTTTTGGGGCGATGTCTTGTTCTAACAATTTTTTCACTACCTCTAACAACTTTAACCCGTTATAGCAATCCAATAAAAGTGAAGAATTTATCTTGTAACACCAAAAACCTAACTCGTACTTGATGGGTGTTCTTGAGGTTTTGTAAACCTTTCCTATGAATTTACCCTATTAGGGTGTTAGATTCTAGTGTATAATGATGTTATAGCTTACAATTTCATTTAAAAAAAATTACCTCAGTCGTGGTCTAAAGAAGGTCCTGCGTTATACTTCGATGGGAGAAGTAGGAGAAATAACGCTGCCTCTGTTTGTTATATGCTTTAAGCCTTTTTCTTTGCCTCTGCTAAGCGTGACTAAACAGAACTCATGTTCTGTTTTGCTGGAAGGCTTTGATCCTTTCATTTTTTGAAAGTGCTTCTTGGGTCTAAGGCCTTGAGCCTTTTCTTACAACAGCCCACTTTGGGCTTTAGGTTAATTTCTTTTTTTCTTTTGTTTTTTGACTTAACTAATAATCAATGATACCCACATTTTTAATAATTAATAATATTAAAATTATTAATATTTCCCTAATTGTATATCCAATTATTTAAGTGTGTGTGTGTAGATAGATAGATAGATAGATAGATAGATAGATAGATAGATAGATAGATAGATAGATAGATAGATAGATAGATAGATATTTTTTCACTATAGGCAAGAAAAAAATAATAATAATAATTTAATTCTATAATTAGTGTGTCTCGAAACTTTTATAAATTTGAGGAGTGTTACAGGTGGGGAGCTCTATTTCTCCTGCACTGAAGATGAAGGCTCTTGCTTTGGCCATGGTGGGAGAACCTTGAACTGAGGAGTGGCAAAGGGATCCTCATTGCCGGATCCGGGAAGAAGGGAAATTGAAGATCTGTTGCATCATATTGTGGACTAATGGTGGGTCTGTGGATTGCTGTAAGGGATTGATGGTCTGGAGCACCATCGATTGCCAAAGTTGAGAGCCAAACATCGCCAAGCCCTTGTTTAGGGCCTCCACAGTTACCCTCGCCAAATGTGTCGGGTTTTGAATGATGAGGGATATGTGCAGGTTGCCCAATTGAAAAGTGTAACTTAGTGCCTGACCATGGAGGGCTATCTCCAGCCAGGATGTCGGTGCATGTTCCGATGTTGGTGGTACGGAGGTTAGGAAGATAGGGGTTGGGTGGGGGTTCCATTTTTGAGTTTTTTCTGTCTGTCCTTTTTTGTATTGCTAATAAATGATGCGTTATTGGGGTAATCAACAAATTTTGTTGATGATGATGGAGATGGATCGTCTCTCATCTTTGGCGCTTTGGTTTCTGCGTCTACTACACCGGGTATTGGGTTGTGGCAAAATCCGGTTGAGTTGATTGCTGGTGTCAAATCAACTGCCAAATTTGGATTTCTAAGATTTTGATCTGGGATTTTCATGAAGTGAGTTTTCAGAAAGGGCGTTTGTCGGGGTGATGCCTTGGATTAGGGATCATTATTGAACCTTGGTAGGGAGTTAATGGGTTGGGGGTTGGAGTGGGTCTCTATCTGATGGGTTGTCAGACACTCTACTAGGCCCTTTGGGCTGGTTGACTTTGGAGTTTGGGTGGGCCTGGTTGGTTTTGTTTTTTTTTGGAAGGGGGGGAGGAAGGGGGGTCTGTTTGGTTTTTATTTTGGGAAGTAGGCCCCGGTTCCTCACCCTCTTTTTGTTCCCTTTCTTCTTCTGGGCCCGCTTTCCTCTTCATCTTTGTGCTGGGCTTTTCCCTTGTGGCCTGAGCTTGAGTGCTTTGATTTTCCATAGGTCTGGTAATATTTTTGAATCTTGGTCTAGGCTTGAGTCGTGTACTGGGTTAGTTTTTGTAGCATATTTGAAGGTTTGGGTGTCGAAGAACTTACCGGATGTGGCGTCGAACATCCGAACCTATATTCCCTCCGATTAAGTAGTTGTTTTGTTTTTTCTGGTTGGATTTACAGTTGGTCGTTGTTGGGTGGGTGGTCCTTGTTTGCGCTTTCTTGGAAAGGAAACAGTTTCCATTCCCCTCCACCATCATTAGTTTCTTTTGAGTTGGAGCAACTAGGGTTATCTGTTGAAGGTGATGGTGGTGCCTGTTTTCGCCTTTGAGAACATCTTTTTATGGTGTGACCTAATTTTCCACACCCTGTGGATAGGATGTTCTCTCCTTCATAGACAATCAGTTATTTGTGATCTCCTATGGTGACGGAGGTTGCAACTGGTGATTCCAAAGGAACTTGGACACAGATTCTGGCATACATTCCTCTTAGTGTCGCAGAAGTACAAGTATCTATTTTAAGTAGTTTTCCTAATTTTCTGCCAACTTTTCCGAGGATTTATTTATCATATAATTCAGTTGGCAGTTGGAGAAGGTGGACCCATATTACATTGAATGATAGAGTAGCTTCTTGTAGGATAAATTTTGGCTCCCATCTTCTAACAGATAGGAAGCTTCTAGCAATGAACCATGGCCCCTAGAGAATTGCCTTAATCAGGTTTTTTTCCTTACCAAATTTGACTATGAAGAAATCACATCCTAGGTTAATCAAGATTAACTGTTCGAATGGGTTCCATAGTTCAATAATTTTGGTTCGGAGAAGATGATGAGGCATACACCTGCCAAAGAGTTTTATGATGACTGAATGGCGCCATGGCTCATAGAGTCTCTGTTTCTATCTTCATGAGATAGTAAGATTGGGTCCATTTTTTCTTTGCCTTTTCGTTGAGTTTCTATGTTTCCCATCTCATTTGCGAAGTAATCTGTTTGTGAAGTAGCTTGCTTGTCAGGAAGCATTTCTTTATAAGAGTGAGTATTTAGGGTGTCTTCCCCCATGTTATTTGGGTCCGGTGGTTCCGGCAGTATGTTAGTTGTTTTGGGTGGGTTTTCCATTTGGTTTGGTTCCAGTGAGAGTTGAGAGTTTCTCTCTAAAATCTCATTTTATGGTTTCTTATTCTTATTGATTACCTTTGTTGCTCTTTGTAGTGTGCAGACTGCAGTTGGTAAACAGATTCTTGAGCTCAAAACTTATTTTTCTATGGAAAAATTAGCTATGTTATATTATACATGTTTCTTGTTGCATAATAGCTTTTTTGGTAAAGTACTCCGTCTCCTTTGCCATCATTCTTGATTGATGTACGTTATAATGTACCTAAGTTATAGTTTGTTTGTTTTTTGGTAAGACGGGAATTCCGCGGCCGCTACGATTTCTGCCACAGCTTCTCCCTTCGAATGAGCGTTTTGTGCGTATTGGGTAAAACTCCCCCTGTGTAATAGCCTGCAAATCACATAAGGAATGTAAACCGCACTAGACAAGCCCTATACGACAAGCTCAACCTAGAAGGTATTGAGGGGGGATCCGATCCCAGGTACCACCCTCCAAACCAACTGGACAACCCTAAAGGGTGTGAGTTATAGTAGTTGTTTACAAGATACGAGATATAAATCATCTAAACTTTTGGATATTAATTTATTTATTTATAAATTACATAAAAAATGTATAAATGAGAATTTTCATAAAAAAGTTGATCGCAATCAAAGAAATAATTGCTTGACCATCAAGATAACAATACTATCATAAAATATAAAAAATAAGATAGGAGTGAATTACTTCGTTTTGGATGTCCGAAATTTTTTTAGTTGATTCATTCCTTTAAAATTACCTCAACCAATATCATAATTTGGATCGAAATATCTCTTTTGACTTTTAACTTAGTTGTTTAATTATAGTGTGGCTCTAACTTATGGCCCTAAACGTGTCTCGCACACATCTGACTTATAATACATCCGAGAATTGCGTGTCTGCTTTTAAGGCTTACTCAAAGATCCTCCATTTATGTAGTGTTCTGTTTTTATATTTTTCAAATTGAGTTTAAAAAACAATTTTTGGATTTTGTGTTTTTTTAGAATTTTCAAAACTGAAATTGTGCATCATTCTTTTTTCTTTTTTATGGTTTTTTACGTCCAAATACTCTCATTGATTCCCGTCTAATTTGAATTTATATCGAGTAATAAGACACATTAAACATGCTTACTATCAGAAATTTTCATTCTTAGTGTTCAAATCCTACTTTTTTTTATGTTAAGAATGAGAGGATCAAGCCTTGATGGCAATTTAGAGATCTAGATAAAAGAAGGTTAATTTTTTTGCAAAGACAACACAAATATTACATCCAAAATTCAAAAAGTAAGTCTGCAAAATATATACTACGCTAGTATTTTTAAACTTTAACCAGAAAAAAAAAAAAAAACGTTCCATCTAGATTCTCTTTGTTCGGAAAGGTTGACTTTTTTATTTCTTTGATACTTCTTTATTATATCAGAAAATGAAAAGTTAAAAAGGAATTTTTAAAAAAAACGGAAGAACAAAAAGGGAATATGCACGTTGTGCTCCAAAGCATAGACTTAATGGTTAAGAATTCAACATTTATCTTTTCTTTATATACAGTTGGAATCAGTCAAACATTGTTAACATATGAGTTGTCAAATACTTCATCTAATTAAACACATAAATGTTTCTAATTCAATGGTAATGCTAAATTGGTCGATCCTCAACGTGGAAAGATAGTTGAAGAAGTATAAAAATTCCCATATTTGAATTTTTAATGACGAGATTTAATTTTATATTTTCATTTTTTTCAATTAATAGACAAATTCCCTTTTCCAGAAAAAAGACATATTCCTTGTTGTAAATATTTTTTGTGATTGACCGATTAGTTAGATCTAAAAAATAAGCTAAAATCTTGTATTTGTTATAAATATATTATATTATGGATGTTCATTTAGTACTCCGTTGTAAATAATCTTCCTGAAGAAGTTTATCCATATGGGACTCCACCGTAAATATGTTTATCTATTTAGTACTCTATTGGAAATAAGCTTCCTGAAGAAGCTTATCACTTCGGTACCCGGTTATGGATAAACATTACCCTAGGTAGAAGATTATCCATATCTGGTATAGTAGCAGCTTACACAGCAGCTTGCAGTAGCAGCTTGCAGTAGCAGCTTACATAGCAGCTTGTAGTAGCAGCTTACACAGCAGCTTGTAGTAGCAGCTTACACAGCAGCTTGCGTAGCAGCTTACACAACAGCTTCCTTTCTTCTATAAATAGAAGAGATTTCAGTTCATTATGTACATCAGTTTGAATTCGAATAATATATCAGTTTCTCTCTATACTTGTCTTTACTTTATAGTCTTTATTTCATAAAACGTTAAGACGAGACTCTGCCATCTCGAGCAAATATTTTGAAAGTATCTGAGGTAAGAACTTTCTTTTCCTAAATAATGTCAAATCTTTCTAAACTTGAATTTGTAACCCTGGATATATCGGGCAAAAGCTACATGTCTTGGGTGCTTGATGCTGAAATTCATCTTAATGCGATGGGTCTGGCAGACACCATCAAAGACAAAAATCAGGCATCAAACCAAGACCGTGCCAAAGCAATGATATTCCTACGCCATCACCTTGATGAGGCCTGAAAATGGAATATCTTACTGTTAAAGATCCAGTCATACTGTGGAATAATTTGAAAGATAGATATGACCACCTGAAGATGGTCGTTCTTCCACAGGCACGTTATGATTGGACTCATCTAAGGCTACAAGATTTTAAATCTATCAGTGAGTATAATTCTGCTATGTTCAGAATTATTTCCCAATTGAAGTTATGTGGTGATAATATTACTGATCATGATATGTTGGAGAAAACTTTCACCACTTTTCATGCCTCGAATATGCTCCTGCAGGAGCAATATCGAGAGATGGGATTTAAAAAGTATTTTGAACTTATCTCACATCTTCCTATAGCCGAGAAACATAATGGGCTATTAATGAAAAATTATGAAAGCCGACCTACTGGTTCTTGTCCATTCCCTGAAGTGAATGAGACGAACTTCCACCAGGCTAAACGTGGAAAAGGTTGTGGCCCCAGTCGTGGTCATGGTCGTTCGGGAAAGAAACTCTAATCATGGTAATAATAATGCACCAAAGAACACTCTTCACCACCAACAGTGGAAAAGGAAGGAACAAAAGTATGAAGCGGCGCAAGCACCAAATGCAGAAAATGCATGCTATAGATGTGGAGAAAAAGAGCACTGGTCACGTACCTGTCGTACGCCAAAGCACCTGGTTGAGATTTATCAAGCCTCCCTAAAGAAGACAGAGAAAAATGCTGAAGCAAATTTTATTTCTGAAGATAATATATACTTCATGCATTTGGATGTAACTGATTACCTTGCACTCCCAGAAGGAGAAACAAGTCATGTAATCGGTGGTGAATCTGTAGAAATGTAAATATTTTAATTTTTGTTTTTTGTAATAGATAGTATGGTTATGTAATTGTTGTACATAAAGAAAAATTATGATTTGATAATGATGTTTACTATAATATATCTTGTTTATGTCATTTTGAAGAATATAGATAACATTATTAGATCAACTTAAACTCTAGCAGAGTTTGCAAGAAATATACAACCACAAGAAGTGGTTATATTTCGTATATCTCATTGTAATTATATTTTGTTAACTACCATAAGTGGTATATGCCTATGATCACCAGAAGTGATAATTTAGGCTTTCTATGGTTACAATTGAAGATAAGCTACATAAATATTCTCTATATTAAATGCAAGCCTCGACTTGCTCCTGAAGTAGTAAATATTTTAAACGAAGTTGAGGCATCACAATTTGATGTGATTAATGCGCATTCAGATAATTATGTTCGATTTCCTGAAGGATGAGAACTTTTGATAATATTAATCCATTCCCTGAAGTGAATGTGACAATACTAATAAGTCGGGTAAATATGAACGCGCTCTTGATGTGAATACATTACAATTCACCTCCAGAAGAGTTAATATAATTGAGAGAATATATACTCTATATTTCGTATTTTAAATTTGCTCCTGAAGAAGTAACACAATTGAAATTGCCTCCTGAAGCGGAAAAATATTATGAAGAGGAGTTTTCATGTGCTTAAACAATTGTTTTACATTGTTTATTTGATTATGATTTTCTCTCATGACACCAGCAGTGTCTGAGCAATATTTGATAGTACAAAATGTATCAACAACTCCTGAAGAGCTAAATGTTTGCCTAAAGAATACATGACACTAATAGTGTCAGATAAATATTAGATTGTGGATAATAAATGAAGGCTCTCGAAGAGCTTATATACATATATGTCATTCATATTATATGGTTATGGTCAAAACATATATTGTAGTAAACCTGAAGTTTACTAATACAAATGGCTATCATATTGAGACTACAAATAATTGGAAGATTGATAATCTTCATGTTTCCACAATCATAGGGGGTAAAATAATATGTATGTGAGAAGTTACCCCGTCTTATTCTTTAATTTGTACTATATCATGTATCACAGTAAATCAGAAGTTTACTAAAGCAAAAGTTTATGTCATAGTAAACCAGAAGTTTACTAAGAGATAGCACATGACATGATAAACTTGAAGTTTTCATTTGCCATTTTTAAATGAGCTATTTGAGAATTCAGATAAGCATATACTAAAGAACTAGAAGATTCTTCAGGAATTCTCATGTGTTGCTTGTTCTCATAATGAATTGATTATACCAGCTAAAGTTGGGACTAAGACCCCTGATTCTGAAATATATAAAAGGTAAATATGAGCCCGTTCACCTATCATGTGAACCACTTATAGGTGCATATACGAGATGGTTACATGTGTAATTATTGTCAACCTGCAGTTTGGCATTTGGAATTGCTTTTCTCGATTAAGAGCATAATTTTCAGATTATGAAATCAAGACAGTTCATCTTGATAATGCTGGTTTATATCCAAGCTGCTTTAGCATTGAATACCTCCTATTAATGGCTAAACCATTGCTTATGAGAACAAAGCTTCATGTGTTGGTCTAAGATTTTCTAAATTGCATATAGCAACACTTGTATGCATCAGATCAACAATATATGATAAGTCCTCCCTTCACAATTGGTTTAGGATCAGAAACCAAATATTTTTACTATTTTTGTTGCATGGTATATGATTAATTTCTCTACCATAATACACAAAGATATATTTCCCAAGATGATTGGGGATATATGTTAATTTTTCTAACATTTGGGGGATGGAATAAACAGTTGAAAAATATGATAAATGAATCAAATTATCATGATAATCACTTAGAAGATAATTCAAGTCGAATGCCAGAAGCATTTGCTGATCCAAAATTAAATATCATATTTCAGCTGCAAATACTCCTATTAAAATTAAAGTCCCTGAAGGATAGAGTTTACTGTACGCATGAAGCGTGGTAGACCAATCGGTTCCAAAGGTAACAATCCTTGAAAAATAGTAGGAGCTAATGATCAAAATGAGGAGGAAATAAGCTCTAGAAGAGCCCACGACATAACATTTCATGAAACTCCCGAAAAAGTTCAGGTACCTGAAAATAAAGAAAGTGATGAGATCTCCACAAGTTATGTCGCTTCGGAACTGACACGAAATGATCGTTGTCGATATATTTAATACAATATAGTGCACTATATTGTAAACGATTGTGAGGATCGGACTAACAGTCCAGACACTTGAAGATGTCATACCATTTAGATACAAGTCTTAACCTATATGACTTATTTGGCTAAATCTATATGAAGATCCTTGAAGGATTGAAAATGCCCGAAGCATATAATTAAAAGTCTTGGGAAATGTACTCGATCAAATTATAAAGATCTTTGTACGATTTAAAGCAATCTGTGCGCGTGTGGTATAATCGCCTCAGTAAATATTTGCTGAAAGAAAGTTACATAAATTATGTTATTTGTCCATGTATTTTTATAAAGAAAATGTCATCAAAATTTGTTACACTTGCTATTTATGTTGGTGACATAAATCTTATTGGAACTCCGGAAGAGCTCCAAGAGGGTATTAAAAATACTTTTACATGGACAAAGTGTACCCATTAAGTACATCAATGAATATTCAATCACTTGAAGTGAATAAGGATCCGTTCCAACCTCTAGAAGAGGATGAGGAGCTCCTTGGTCCTGAAATACTCTATCTCGGTGTAGATGGTGCACTTATTTATCTTGCTAATGCTAACAAAAGTGGTGCAGATCGTATTGGTAATGCAAATGCAGGTTATTTATCTGATCCCCATAAAGCTCGATCTCAAACCGGCTACGTATTTACATATGGAGGTACTATCATATCATAGCGCTCCACAAAGCAATCTATTGTTGCTACTTCTTCAAATCACGCTGAGATAATAGTTATTCATGAAGCAAGTAGGGAATGCGTATGGTTGAGATCAATAATTCATTTTATTCGAGAAAAATGTGGTTTGAAATGTGAGAAAAAACCCACAATTTTATACGAAGACAATGTTGCATGCATAGCCCAATTGAAGGGAGGATTTATAAAAGGAGATAGAACGAAGCACATTTCACCAAAATTATTCTACACACACGATCTTCAGAAAAGTGGTGACATTGATGTGCAACAAATCCGTTCAAGTGATAATCTAGCAGATTTATTCACTAAATCTTTGCCAACTTCAACTTTTGAAAAGATGGTATACAAGATTGGAATACGAAGACTCAAATATTTGAAACAAGGTTTTCATCAGGGGGAGTAAAATACGCGATGCACTCTTTTTTCCTTACTAAGGTTTTTTCCCATGGGGTTTTCCTTATAAGGTTGTTAATGAGGCACCTAGCAATGCGTATTACTAAATATGTGTACTCTTTTTCCTTCACTATGATTTTTTTCCCACGTGGTTTTTCCTAGTAAGGTTTTAATGAGACACATTATCTTTTAATGAACATCCAAAGGGGAGTGTTATAAATATATTATATTATGGATGTTCATTTAGTACTCCATTGTAAATAATCTTCCTGAAGAAGCTTATCCATATGGGACTCCACCGTAAATATGTTTATCTATTTAGTACTCTATTGGAAATAATCTTCCTGAAGAAGCTTATCACTTCGGTACCCGGTTATGGGTAAATATTTCCCTAGGTAGAAGATTATCCATATCTGGTATAGTAGCAGCTTACACAGCAGCTTGCAGTATCAGCTTACACAGCAGCTTGCGTAGCAGCTTACACAGCAGCTTGTAGTAGCAGCTTACACAGCAGCTTCTAGTAGCAGCTTACACAGCAGCTTGCGTAGCAGCTTACACAGCAGCTTCCTTTCTTCTATAAATAGAAGAGATTTCAGTTCATTATGTACATCAGTTTGAATTCGAATAATATATCAGTTTCTCTCTATACTTGTCTTTACTTTATAGTTTTTATTTCATAACAGTATTTTCCCTCTCCTCGCCATTTTCACAACTACTTAAATAACTTTTTTAATCGAAGCTTCTAGTATATATCAAAATCATAGTCACGTGTATCTGAGCAAACCTAAAGGGTGATACTAATATATCAGATTTATAATCAATTTAGAACTATATGTTAGATATTACAATTTCACAACTTATCATAAAAGAATAAAAACTTGAAGTGGTATAATATAGGAATTTTTACCTCCTATAGCAAAGGTTAACATCTTATTTATTTTAAATAAATACCATTTAAAAAAATTATATTCTATAGATACCTTTTAATGTTTATAGCAAAATATCTACTTTTGGTTACCTCCTACCCCTAAGCCACTAAACACGCTATTCAGTTACACTATTTTCTTTCTTTCTCTACTTTGATACATGTCATTCTCTTCCCCCATTTCCTGAAAACATGATGCTCAATCTCAAAATTCCTCTCACCCACATCACCTACTGATCACGCCCAACTATGCCTTATAAAAAGGACACGCGGACGTTGCAAATATAATCTGAGTATTTAGCCTAAAGTCGAACCCACAAGGAATTAACCTATCAATTACTCTCATTAAACTTACTAAATTCCATGGAATCAACTTCCCAAACGTTGTGAATAACAATTGAAGATGTTTCTACTAACTAAGAATGAATGTAAATAAGCAACTGAAAACTAACTATGATTAAGTTGTAAACAATTAAGAGAAGGTTCTAAGGTTATGATTTTCCCTATTGATGGAATCCCTTCCAGTTATGTTTCACATAGAATTGCCTAACCGTCTCTATCAATCATGAGGATTTTTATTATCGTAAATCTCTTCCGAGTAATCACAATAATTTACTAGACGCACTCTCCTGAGTTACGCTAGTTGGCTTTATTTATTACAGCTCACTTTAGATTACACTCAAGGCTTCGTTATCCCTAATCCCGCCTTTAAACTCTCGGTTATTGATCCCTTATATACTTTGGGAGTGGTGTTGTTCAGCAATTACCTAAATATGCACTCTCTCCCGAGTTATGCACACTAAATAGGCACAGCTAATTGAGGATCATATCAATTAACTACAACAAGAACGTAGTTGAACAAATAGAGGTTAAACCAGACAAACTATATTAACATAACAAGAAGTTCACTCTTCAATAGGTTCCATCAAAACCTTAGACTAAAATATTTAGCTACTCATACTAGTGTTCATCATAACAATATTCAAATTCATCACAAATCGTAAAAACAAAAGGAAGAAAGGAAGAACTCGATGTTGAATTATCCTCCTCGCCTCTTGCCTCTCCTTTTCTTGAACTAAGCTATGAAAACCTTGATAATGATCTCTTGGGCGATCTAGACATTCTATAGGTTAAGTGGATTTGCCCTCGAACTTCCAATTTTACCCCTAAATTTTACTTTTCCGGAACTAGGCTAGCGCGATCGCGCTAGTGATCGCGCATATGCCCTATCATTCTTCCTCAACCATCTGGGCTAGCGTGGTCGCGCTAGTGGATGCGCTAGTCCAGGTCTTCATTTCATCTCTTCTTTTTCTCGTCTTCCCACGTACTCCGCTCCTAGGGGCTTTTCTTGCTTCAATTTAGCTCCAATCACAGCTTTAAGTCCTCATACGTGCTACTCACTCCTGCAACATGTGAAATTCACAATTAGAGCCAATTTATTATCATTTAACTATATTGTCACAGTGAAACATAATCAAGCTGGGGCATAAACAATCGCCATATTACATAAATCTAGCCTATTATCAACACCCTACACTTAAATCATTGCTAGTCCTCGAGCAATCCACCACACTCTATAGAGGTTCCTTCACTAAGCATTATTCCTTAACGCATCACACCAAGAACATATCACATAAATTATGCCTAATAGTGAACAATCTTCGCCTCAAAAATCAACTCTCACGTGCCGTGCATTATTCATACTTACTCAAATTACTTTCCATAGAAGTCAAGACTTGTCTTTCCTTCGTGAATCACATGCCCTCACATCACACAAGAGAGTAGTTCCACATATAATGATATTTAGAACAATTAGGAACTTAGATAGACAAAATTCGCTCACTCTCAAAAAGAACATTCACATGCCACAAAGATGCACCATAGGCTTGCCCGTAGTGTACTACTCTATTAATCGAGCCCACTCAGTCTAAGATCAATATGACTTCACTTAGTTGCAATGTAGGCTAAGGGACAGGTAGGATATATTTGGATATAGTGACTAACCTCCATAAGCACTTTTAATACAATTATATTAACCTTCAAAACCATACTTATGTCAACCAAACACTCCACCACTTTTTATTTACAGCATCCCCATCCATTAGGTGCAATTGTAACAACTACCACTTATCGATTACTACATTTACTCTCTTTTTTCAGTGGTGCTTATTCTTTTACTTATCCAAACACTGCACCTTTTCTCTATTTCAATGGTTCCACTCAAAAACCAAACCACCACCCCACAATTTTGCTTTTGCATAATTTCAATACCATTCAAGTGATTTATGAGAGGTAAAGGGGTTCAAACAGATGTCCATTCAAATAATTGGGTAAGGTTTGCAATGTGGTTGCCAAAGAAACATGCTTATAGGCTCAACGGGGTTGACTACGATGTATTACAGTTAGGTGGGTTTACTTTATATGTCTGTCTTAACAAAGAAATGCCTATATCACTTCTAAGACTGGCTGAAACTACTATTTCGCTTTGCAAACACATGGGGCAAGTTCTAGGCATCAAATGTGAATCATGGAATACAGTAAAACTCACACACACATGGCATATGACTCATTTCAGATTGGCTTATCAAGACACTCTCTTCTGAGTATTCAAGTGAGTGACAAACATATAATTTTAAGGCACTTTAGCAAGAATCAACTACTGAGACTAAGCGTTACACTCTAGTGTCTATTGTGTTCAGGTGTATCAACGCTAAAGGTTTCTCTTTTGATTTTAGCTCGTAGCCCATCAATCCTAACTAAAAACTAAATAAATAAAACAAACTAAACAAAAACTACCTACACCGGGTTCAACCTAAACCCTTGGAAAAGAATTGTGGCCCAAAGAAATACCAAGGGGGAGTTACTACACTACCTAAAAATAAAAATAAAAAAATCTTTTTGGTCTTTTCTCTAGACTTACTTCCCTCAAGAAAATAGTCTAAGGGATCCGTCATCAGGAAGAGTTTCCATATTCCCTTTTTTTTTATCGACTTAGTCCCTCAAGAACCCTGCCGAAAGAGATCTGTCGTCGCGACAAGTCACTTACCTACTTTAAAATTACCTAATGACACCTCAAACAATCAAAGAGAAATAAAGAAACATCAGCCAGTCAAATTGCTACTTATATATATATATACATTGAAGTATCCCCCAACCCACACTTAAAATGCAGACATGTCCTCATGGCATAAAAATTTAAAGAACAGTGAGGTAAAGGAACTTCCCTGAAATATCACTAATGATTGGAGACGGTGTTTGGGTTCACATTACACGCACGACCCAGAGCTCTCAGCCAGCCTAAGAATTTCTTCTCCGACTTCACCTACCGGTCAGCCACCGCGTCTATGCGGGCACCCAAATCAGTGACTGAGGTATGCAACCCAGCCACCTCCTGCTCTAAAGCGGTGAAATGGGACACCCGGGCAGCTCCAGAAGATGTTGTAGTCACAGATGGTGCTGCAGCTGCTGCACTTTGCTCATGGGCATGTAGTTTGGCCCCCACGTCCTCCTGCCCAGCCTCCTCGTCCTCCGAGTCATCAAAGCCACTACTATCCTCCCCAACTGCTACCGCCGGCTCCTTGCCTGTGGTTACCTTGTCGGCCCGGAACTTGCGGTCTTTTGGCACCAGCCCATCCACTGCCAAATTCTCCAGCACCCGAGCTTGCCTGCAAAGGTTAGTGACCAAAGAAGGGAAAACGAATCCATACCTTTTGATTGGACAGCAGATGAACCTCTCCTCATGGATCACTTTGGCCACGTCGAAGTTGTGACCATTGATGAAGCACAAAATCAAGGCCACTCGGGGGCCATTCACTTCCGTAGTGTTCAGGGACGGGATCAGACGATTGTTGATAATATACAACCAGCACTTCCCTTCAAAGGTTAGTGCCGAGGAGTGAAATTTCTCACCATACTTCATCCAGATCACCTCCTTCCCGGGTACACAGATCATTTCAAAGAACCTCTCCCACTGTGTGTGTCCTCCGCCATACCCCTCATAATAGTCATCATAAGGGTCCACAGGAGGGGGCAGCTGGTAGGTCGTCCGTATAGCCTCAACAGAAGCATTCACCGCCTTTCGTCGCACCGTGACTACGCCATTTTCATGCTCCTGCACATTGGCGTAAAACTCTCTAACAACCATTACATTGCCCTTGCCCGACTCGTTAATGAAAGTTTGCAACCCCCGCCTTACCAGCTCAGTGTACATGTGAGGGCAGTGTAGCTGGACTGATCCTATGTCAATACCCCTCTTTGGAATCAGCTTTTTAGAGGCCTTATCCGCAAAGCGGTCCTGAGCCTTGGTAGATACAAATCTGTTACAATCAAAGGGCGCGCAGCGGCTGCCCCGCACGTCCTGGACGAGCCAGCTTGGCTTCTAGAAGAGGCACCTATGGCACAGCATTTCTGAGATGGAGCCATAGTACCTGAAAAATGGGAGCACATTAGCACAGCCCAACACACAATTGTGACGCAATGCGGTTACTCAGACTTCACACGCATAAGTGGTCACAACTACACAATTACGTTTACTGAGGCATTTACACAAACACGTTGTGGGCATTCTACACTCATACCCTATTTCACACATGTTACAACCTCAACCCACCACAATATCTTCCAAAATCGCAAACCAAGTGAAGCAACACACCACCAATCTCACCACCCACAAACACTACAACATATGTTACCAATTCTACTACTCAAGACAAAGAAAAACAACTACATAAATGCAACACTAAACACACAAAATTCTGAAAAAATATATATAAAAAAAGGAAAAATAGAATAAGGGACTCATACCTGTAGTGATAAAGTGTGGAGAGAAGAGAAGAAATGTAGAAGTGAAGGAGGCTTGAGACTTGAGAGAATGAGGATGGGGAATATGTTGGAGAAGAGGAGAGTTCTTTGAAGAAGAAGGGGGGTTAGGGTTAGGGAGGGCTGTTAAAGATGGTTGTACCGATTGGGGGGGAGGGAATTTGTGATTTAAGAGGGGTTTATTAGATGAGGGGTTATTAGAAAAAAAGGGTAGTTTTAGGCTAAATTAAAAATTAACATGAAAAAAAAACAAAAAAAAACAACACTAAACGTACAGATGTGGGTGAGACTAGCACAGTCGTAGCGCGGTGCGAGCGCGACCGCGCTAGCCCAGGCAGAAAACTCATTGATTTGCATGGCCACTAGCGCGATCGCGCTAGTAGCACGGCCAGTAGCACGTTCAATAGCATGGGCGCGCTAATAGTTTTGATCCCAGGCAGAATACTTACCCATATGCGCGGGCGCACTCTTGGGCACAATTTGTTTCACATTTTTCACCTGTTCTTACCACTTTCGATGGCCTTATCACCCACCCATTGTCACCTGCATTGGTTAGCACTTCCTAAAAACTCATAATTAACAACTACTACTATCGTTGGGCTGTCTCCCAACTAGCACCTTAGTTAATGTCGTGGCACGATGATTACAGCAATTCAATGGGTTGCCTCCCATGCAACGCCTGATTTAATGTCGCGGCATGACATAGACAAGCGCATTTAAGGCTCGCTCGACCTCTGAGGTTCCGTCAGGTGGATCTCTGACACTTTCTTTGGTTCTTTCATGCCTATGTATAACTTCAATCTCTACCCATTGACTCTAAATGTGTGAGAGTCTTTCTCTGAGGCAATCTCTACAGCCCCTGAAGGGAATACTTCAACCACTTGAAATGGACCAGACTATCGTGACTTAAGCTTACCAGGGAACAACCGTAATCTTGAGTTATAGAGCAATACCATGTCCCCGGGTTTGAAATGTCGCTCAACAATGTTCTGGTCATGAAACCTCTTCATTCTTTCCTTGTACAACCTTGTGCTCTCAAAAGCAAGATGTTGGAACTCGTCAAGCTCATGCAATTCAGTGATTCTCGTTGTGCCCGCAGCCTCAATGTCTAGGTTCAGCTGTTTTAGTGCCCACCAAGCTTTGTGTTCAAGTTCCACTGGCAAGTGGCAGGCCTTCTCGAACACCAACTTATATGGTGACATACCAATTAGTGTTTTAAAAGCCGTTCTATAAGCCTAGAGTGCATCATCTAGCTTTTTCACCCAATCAGTTCTTGTAGTGTTTATAGTCTTGGTCAATACACTCTTTATTTCTCTATTAGACACTTCCACCTGTCCACTGGTCTATGGGTGATAAAGGGTAGCCACCTTGTGGCGTACATCATACTTTGCTAGCAACTTCTCGAAGGCTCTATTACAGAAGTGGGTACCTCCGTCACTGATAATCGCTCTCGGGGTCCCAAAACGGGTGAATATGTTCTTCTTCAAAAATTCCACCACCACTCTTGCATCATTAGTGGGCAATGTTGCAGCTTCTACCCATTTGGACACGTAATCCACAACAACAAGTATGTACTTATTGCAAAAGGAGCTGACGAAGGGTCCCACGTAGTCAATCTCCCAGACATCAAACACTTCCACTTCTTGAAACGGGTTCATGGGCATCTCATGGCGACGGGAAATGTTCCCAATTTGCTGACATTCATTGCAGCCCTTCACCCATTGGTGCGCATCTTTAAACACTGTTGGACAAAAGAAACCGGCATCTAGCACTTTCGCAGCTGTTCTGACTCCTCCAAAATGCCCTCCATACGCTGATGCATGACATGCCTGCAAAACAGAAGATTGTTCTATCTCGGGGATGCACCTCCGGATCATATTGTCACCACATATTCGAAATAGGTAAGGTTCATCCCAATAATACATGCGGTGGTCATGATAAAACTTTTTCTTTTATACAGATAAAAGGTCATAAGAAACTATACTGATAGCCAGGTAATTTGCAAAGTCTACATACCATGGTACTTCCTCAAAACTAGTAGTGAGCTTCTGCTCGTCTGGAAAGGTTTCCAGAATGTCATCAACCTCAACTGAGTTGTCAGCTCCCTCAAGTCGTGATAGATAGTTAGCGACTTAGTTTTTTGTGCCCTTATGGTCACGAATTTCAAGGTCTAATTCTTGCAGTAGCAGCACCTAACGAATCAGGCGTGACCTAGACTCCTTCTTCTCAATTAAGTACTTGAGAGCTGCATGATCAGTGTATACAATTACCTTAGAACCAATCAGATACGATCTGAATTTGTCGAAAGCAAGCACCACAGACAACATCTCCTTCTCAGTCACAGTGTAGTTCAACTGGGCTCCACTCAACGTTCGACTGGCATAGTAGATTGGATGCATTAGCTTGTCTTTCCGCTGTCCCAGCACTACTCCCACTACATAGCCACTGGAATCACACATGAGTTCGAATGGTTGCTCCCAGTCGGGGGCAACAATGATGGGTGTTGTGACTAGCCTCTTTTTCAACTCCTCGAATGCTACCCTGCAATCATCAGAAAACAAGAAAGGGTGATCTTTTTCAAACAGCTTACAGAGAGGGTTGGCAATTTTTGAGAAGTCTCTTATGAATCTCCGGTAGAAACCAGCATGCCCGAGGAAGCTCCTGATTACCTTGACTGAAGTTGGAGGTGGCAGCTTTGCTATCATGTCAACTTTAGCGCGATCCACCTCAATTTCTTTACTTGACACCCGGTGCCCCAAAAATATGCCCTCTTGTACCATGAAATGGCACTTCTCCTAATTAAGAAATAGGTTAGTCTCAATACACTATTTCATCCCTCGATCTGAAAGTATATAAGTCGCCCTGAGAAATCATCCATGAATACCTCCATTATGTCATCTACCATGTCAGTGAATATGGCCATCATGCACCTTTGGAATGTGGCGGGTGCATTGCATAGGCCAAAGGGCATCCTCCAAAAGTCATAAATGCCATATGGGCAAGTGAAGGAGGTCTTCTCTCTGTCCTCTGGTGCAATGGAGATTTGATTGTGCCCTGAGTACCCATCCAGAAAAAAGAAGTGTGCCCTCCCTGCCAATCTATCTAACATCTGATCAATGAAGGGAAGTGGGAAGTGGTCTTTCCCGGTGGCTAGATTTAACTTTCTGTAGTCCATGCAAATTCTCCAAACCGTGATGGTTCTTATTGAAATCAATTCATTGTTATCGTTTTTTATCACCGTCATGGCACCCTTCTTAAAAACACATTGTACTAGGCTAACCCAGCTACTGTTAGAGATTGGGAAATGATTCCCCCATCTAACCACTTTATCACTTCCTTCTTCACCACTTCCTTCATGTTTGGGTTCATCCTTCTTTGGTGTTCCCTGGAAGGTTTGTATCCCTTTTCCAGCAGAATTTTATGCATACAGTAGGCGGGGTTGATCCCCTTAATGTCTGCCATGGTCCACCCAATGACAGTCTTACACTCCTTGAGTACTTGCAAGAGTTGTTATGCATGCACATCTAACAAACTAGATGAGATAATAATAGGTAATGTGGAGTCAGGTCCAAGGAACTTGTACCTGAGATGGGTGGGTAGCGGCTTCAATTTTGCTTTGGTGGTTCTTCGATGAATGGCTTGGTTGGAGGAGTTTCTCTATTTTCTAAATGCAAGGGCTCAAATTCAGGAGTTCTATCCCAGAACCCTCTGCCCTCTAATGCCAACACCCATTCTGCCAGTTCTTCTCCATTCACCTCATCTAAATTCATCAGACATGCAGCAAGAGGGTCCTCAATAGTCAGCATCTCATCATCAGTTTCTACAATTACATCAACGGCATCAATAAGAGAGCAATTGGCGAATTCACTTGGTCGCCTCATAGATTTTTACACATTGAATGTTATCTCTCCATCGTTCAATCTCATCTTGAGCTCCCCAGTCTCACAATCAATGAGAGCTCTCCTAGTGGCCAAGAATGGCCTTCCCAAAATTATGGGAATTTCTTCATCCACCTTGCAGTCTAAGATCACAAAATCTGTAGGGAACACAAATTTCCCCACCTGAATCAACATATCATCTGGGATACCAGAGGGTCTTTTTACAGTCCTGTCAGCCAGCTACAACAATATAGAGGTGGGTCTAGCTCTTCCAATCCCCAGCCTCTTATAAATCGCCAGGGGAATAAGATTTATGCTGGCCCTTACATCACAAAGTGCCTTAGCAAAAGCAAAATTACCAATAGTGCAGGGAATTGTAAAGCTCCCTGTGTCAGATAGCTTCTCCGCAATTGGTCTAGTCACCACTGCACTGTAGGTCTGAGTAAGAGTCACCGTGGCCAAGTCTTGGAAATTGAATTTTCCAGACATTAAGTCATTCATCATTTTTGCATACCCATGCATCTTTTTCAAAGCATCTATCAATGGAATATTTACCTGGATTTATTTCAGCATCTCCAAGAATTTCTTGTATTGCTCCTCTTTTTGGTACTTAGCCAGCCTCTGAGGGAATGGTGTGGGAGGTCTCTTCTTCCCAATGATTTGGGACTGCTCTTTATCAGTTGCCACCTCAACTACTTGTTCCTGGGCTGTCTCAACTTCTTTCTCAGTCTCAATCTGAATGTTATGTTCTTCCTGGGCAGGCTAGACTGTCACCTCTGTCAGTTTCGTTGACTCATCTAGCTCAATGGGCACGGGTATGAGTGTCTCAGCCTGTCTACTTTCTCGATCCCTCTCTTGATCCATGTTTAAATCTCTACCATTTCGTAGACTCACTGCCATCAGCTACTTCGGGCCTTGATCTTTTGGGTTTATTTGAGTGTCTGCAGGTAATGCCCATGAGGACGATTGTTTAGAGACATCGAAATTTGGCCCATCTGCACTTCAATATTCTTGATAGCTGAAT
Source organism: Nicotiana tabacum (assembly GCF_000715075.1). NCBI lineage: Eukaryota > Viridiplantae > Streptophyta > Magnoliopsida > Solanales > Solanaceae > Nicotiana > Nicotiana tabacum. Next base: position 147,080,744 of record NC_134090.1, read on the forward strand.
CATGTGCATCTACTCTTTCACTAATTTTTGCATTATACCCAATAACCTGCTGCATCATTGCCTCAAGTCTAGCAAACCCATCAACCTGTCATCCACCATGCTGCTGCTGAGGAGGGTGATACCCCTATTGCTGATTTTGATTGTTATATCCGTGTGGCCTTGGGTAAGGTGCCATATTGTTAGGAGGTCTCATACCTCCCATGCTCCCATTGTTGAATTGTGGCTGGACTGGCCTGTACGGCTGATTTTGCTGGCCCCAATTCTGACCATCCTGTCTCTGTCCTCCATAATTAGACACATAGTTCATGTTTTCAGGGTAGTGATGATGATCATGTTCTGCATTCCACTGGTTACCAATTGGTTGACTAATGCAAAATGTGCACAAGCCCTCATTGGTAGTATCTACGATGTGTACCTGTTGCTTCTGCCCTGACTCCTCCACCTTTTTGGTGAGGATACTCATCTGTGTCAATAAGGTGGCCATATTTTCAGCCATAGAGTTGGATGGATCTAAGGGTATTGAGTGAACCACTGGAGTGATAGGTGCATTCCTGGTTGTCCATCCTGAATTCTGTGCTATCTTGTCAAGCAGACTCTGGCCTTCTCTCCATGTTTTGCTCAAAAATGCTCCACCAACTGAAGCATCAACAATGTTCTTCACACTATCTGGCAATCTCATGTAAAATCGTTGTCCCAACATCAGATCTGGAATACCATGGTGCGGACATATAACCAGCATCTCCTTGAAACGTTCCCATGTTTCATGTAGTGTCTCCATTGGTTTCTGTTTAAAACTCAAAATTTCATCAATTTGTTGAGCAGTCTTGTTGGGTGGGTGGAACTTGTTCACGAATTGCTTGACTAACTCCTCCCAAGTTGTTATGGAATTTATGGGGAGTGAGTTTAGCCAGGTCTGGGCAGCTCCTGTCACTAAGAATGGAAACAATAACAGCTTGATTGCTTCTAGAGTTACGTTGGGCTGCCTTTAGGTTTTACAAATTGACAGGAAATTCTTCAAGTGTTGTTGAGGATATTCGACTTGTGACCCCGAAAATAGTCCCTTGTTTTGCAACAAGTGCAGCATGTTATTCGTGATTTGGAATGATTCAGCTTGTATCTGCGGGACTACAATTGTTGTGGCCAGATTTTCAGCTGTGTGTTGTGCCCAGTCATAGAGAGCAGCCTCTGGCACAAGAGGTGCCACTGGCGCTATTGGTGCAGCTGGGTCTTCTTTGTGATCTCCCATGTCTGTTTCGAATTGTTCAGTTGTTTGTTTTTCCGGTTGGCCCGATTCAAGACCTTGAAAACTCTCTCAGGATCTGATAATGCTTCAAATACTTCACCAGTTCTCGATGAGTTTCTAGGCATGCACCTGTACAACCACGTCAACAAACGTTAAAATTTCAATGTAAAGATTGAGTATAGAGAAAACTGACTACACTAAGAATTTTTGTACTTCTTTCAATTGTAATTGATAACACCGTTAATTTCCCGGCAACAACGCCAAAATTTGATCACGCCCAACTATGCCTTATAAAAAAGACACGCGGACGTTGCAAATATAATCTGAGTATTTAGCCCAGAGTCGAACCCACAAGGAATTAACCTATCAATTACTCTCGTTAGACTTACCAAATTCCACGGAATCAACTTCTCAAACGTTGTGAAATGCAATTGAAGATGTTTCTACTAACTAAGAATGAATGTAAATAAGCAACTGAAAACTAACTATGATTAATTTGTAAACAATTAAGAGAAGGTTCTAAGGTTATGATTTCCCCTATTGATGGAATCTCTTCCAGTTATGTTTCACATAGAATTGCCTAACCGTCTTTATCAATCATGAGCACTTTTATTACAGTAAATCTCTCCCGAGTAATCACAATAATTTACTAGACGCACTCTCCTGAGTTACGCTAGATGGCTTTATTTATTACAGCTCACATTAGATTACACCCAAGGCTTCGTTATCCCTAATCCCGCCTTTAAACCCTCGATTATTGATCCCTTATATACTTTGAAAGTGGTGTTGTTCAACAATTACCAAAATATGCATTCTCTCCCGAGTTATGCACCCTAAATAGGCACAGCTAATTGAGGATCCTATCAATTAACTACAACAAGAACGTAGCAAGAAGTCCACTCTTCAATAGGTTCCATCAAAACCTTAGACTAAAATATTTAGCTACTCATACTATTGTTCATCATAACAATATTCAAATTCATCACAATCGTAAAAACAAAAGGAAGAAAGGAAGAACTCGATGGTGAATTATCCTCCTTGGCTTTTACCTCTCCTTTTCTTGAACTAAGCTATGAAAACCTTGATAATGATCTCTTGGGCGAGCTAGACTTTCTATAGGTTAAATGGATTTTCCCCCAAACTTCCAGTTTTACCCCTAAATTTTACTTTTCCAGAACTGGGTTAGCGCGGTCGCGCTAATGGGCGCGCTAGTGATCGTGCATATGCCCTATCATTCTGCCTCGACAATCTGGGCTAGCGCGGTCACGCTAGTGGCCGTGCTAGTCCAGGTCTTCATTTCATCTCTTCTTTTTCTTATCTTCCCACGTACTCCGCTCCTATGGGGCTTTTCTTGCTTCAATTTAGCTCCAATCACAGCTTTAAGTCCTCATACGTGCTACTCACTCCTGCAACGTGTGAAATTCACAATTAGAGCCAATTTATCATCATTTAACTATATTATCACCGTGAAACATAATCAAGCTGGGGCATAAACAATCGCCATATTACATAAATCTAGCCTATTATCACCTACCATTAGCCACAAACGGTGATTTTGCCTGGTATACCACGAAGACTTCTCTGACTTTTCTCCTCAATTTTGTGCAACCCAGAATTTGGTCAATCCCTCTGTGCTTCACGGGTCTTTCATCTGGAGAGGACTATATGTTGATGAAGGAGTTTTAGGTAGACAACAACAATATAGTTCTCCTACAATACAAATACGTGCGATGGACGTTGTATAAGTTACATACCACTTACAAAAAGACATGTAGTGTTTAGAGTTTTTTTCTCGATGGTGGATTCGCCGGAAATTAGGGTTTGTTCTTGAACAAAGATGACGGAGTTTGGGGCTGAGCAACTTGATTTTCTGTTAATATATTTCAATGTATCACACTGTGTTTTTATGTATTTCATTGTATTCATTGTCTTTTTTTTTATTGTATTTCAATGTATCCCGTTATTATTATATGTATTTAGTTATATTCACTGTCTCGCTATATGCCATGAATGTATTCATATATTTTTTTTAATTAATATAATTTATGTATTCAGATGTATTATATAATTTCTCTGAAGATTGCTATGTTTTTGGGGTATTTTTCGGTTGAGAATCTTTTTTATAACTGAAAATACAAATTTTGTGTGTTATAATTGAGTTTGTTGAGTTATATTAGGAGTCTATTATGTTAATTGATTCACTTTCCGTTTAAAAACAGTGTAACCCCTTGTTTCACGCCGTGAATACAGTCGAATACACTCGAATACAATAACTGATTAGCTGGACTTCCCTGATTCACGCCTATTTTTGCTACTGTATTCATGAATACAATACTTAAATACATCTAATACATCTTATAACAATAGAAAACATATCTACAATCCATAATATAGCAAATGATATCTATAGATAGCCAATTACCACTAAAAGATAGTGCTTTATGGAAATTTCTCTACAATATATAGCAAACTAGTGGCGGCAAAGTGGATTAAAAAAATAGTTATCCAACTATCACTAAAAATGGGCTAGATAATGAAAATTTTAAAATCGGGTCAAATATAAATAAAAGCCATATTATCCACTTAGAAAATGGATAACCAATGGAAAACTAATAATTTTAACTTTTACATTTTTAAAGACTCAAATTGGGGGTTCCTTAAGTTTGGAAGACTAGGAAGTAGGAATTCTTCCAAAAGTGATTATATTTAAGAAGTCATGAATAATAATATGGATATCCATATTATTCGATAGTTAACTCATTTTCTATCCGTGCTAAATATGGGTAAGATCGAATATTTATCCGTTTTTTATATTATCTGTTTTTGGCCCTTAATATTCGATCCGTCCTGTCCGTTTGACACCCTTGTGACAAACAAATGATACTATAATGCAATAAGTTTGATAGTTGTAAAAAGAATAAGTTTGATTTACACAGAGAATTACAAGTTTCTCATTTAAAAAAAAATCAGCAAGGAAATCGGGCAAGAACAAAGAATACATACACTTTGTCTACACGTAAAACTGTTCCGGCAATTTTAAATTTTTAAAAAGAGAAGTCTTTTTCAACCACACATCTCTATAAGTAGCTGCTTTGGCCCGTTTACATAATCTTACCCATTACCGTCACGAAAATAATTTTTTTTTCATACCCTCACACATATAAATAGTGAGAGAAATCATCAGGTACAAAGGTACATCACAATGGCGGTGGAAAGCCGAAATAGCTCCGCCGTCAACGGCGTTGATATCTACCACCTGCCGGAAGGTTGCATAGCGAACGTTCTATCATTAACATGTCCGAGGGATGCGAGTCGGTTATCGCTTGTAGCTTCAGTTTTTCGGTCCGCTGCTGAATCGGATGCCGTTTGGGACCGGTTTTTGCCGCCGGATTATCGTGATATTATTTCCCGGTCTAGTAATGGACAGGATTCGATTGTGTTCGGTTCGAAGAAAGAGCTTTATCTTTACCTCTGTGATCATCCTTTTCTGATTGACGGTTGCACTAAGGTAATTTATACATGATGGATTATTTGATATATATGATTTTTTATTTTTATTTTTCTGGTTCGCCATAGTGTTATCTACTATGTTTTCTTTATTTTGATTTCGTTGGAACTAATAATTTTTAATCTCGAATTTTTTGTTCGTTGTTTGAGAATTCGAAAAATGTGATTTTTCTTGTATGGAATATTTCGGAATGAAGTGCATTCCTTTAGCGATCGATAAAATACACACAAAAAAAGGCTTGTTATTATAGTTGGATATTATTATTCTACTATGCGTCTGGTGGAGTGAGGTGGTTTGTTTTTTTGGTATGTGTGGGGATTTAGTTTTGAGAGGAATAATTTTGAGTTTGTTGTAAAATTGGTTTTGGTCTGTTTTGTTTTTGAAAACAATAATTGCGGATATACTCATATCTTGTTGGAATTTAAGTTATATACACTAACATGGTAAAGGTCTTTTTACATTATTCTGTGATAGCATGTTAATTACCTATTTAAGTGATCGGATTGTGAAAATAATTTTACATTGTCAGTAACTCATTTTGTTATAGTTAGAGAATACATTCTAAACCAAGCGTCAGGGCTAGAAATGATTTTGTTTTAGTGTTTTTTTGGACCCGATTGCATTTTATTGGAATTGAGATAATACCCAAAGAAATTTGACTTTACTTTTTTGTTTCCGAAGTAACTTACCTATGGTGTCCATGCTTGCTTGTGTGCACCTCTGCCACCTCCCATCCGCCAAGGTCACAGATGGGACGAAATCACCTTGTGTTTTTTTGGTTCCGGTCACCTAGTGTTTTTCACCCATTTCATTAACCACTAGGCCACACTTTTGGGTAGTTTGTTTAGTGTTGTTTGTTTTTTTTTTTTTTTTTTGGACTGTTTGGAATTGATTTTGAAAGAGTTGTTTGTAATTTGTCAGGAGAGAATTGATTTTGGTTTGTTTTGATATGAAATATAATGTGAGACAATTTTTACTCTAGAACATGTGATTTTGAACAACAATAAGAATCTTTTGCTCATATGTTTACTCACATGGATTGAACTAGTGAAGAAGATATAATAGTCAGTCATTTCCTTGACAAGTGGATAACTGCGACTTTTTTTTTTTGCTTGTGTCACTCAACCAAATAGAGTAGGTTAAAGACCGACTTCAACGATATAAAAGCTACCTGGCAGTCTGTGAGGTAATTACTAAAAGAAACGTATAGAATATGGGAATTATATCGATGTGAAACATGCAGAAGAAAAGATAGTGGTTCAAATTATTCCTGGAATCTTCTCTTTCAAAGATTAAAGTGATCCGTCGATCACATAGACATTAAGTATGTGCTAGTTCTTGGTAATTTGAACTCATTGAAAGCTGATATCTTTCCTGTATTCGTCAAGTCCATGTGTCAGAGAGACAATCTGTTTGCAATTGGCTACATCGCCATTGATGCAGAAGATGGGAAGTTGAATACGGTGTTAGAACCTTATATAGTGGTGTCTGCTAACCATATTCTTTTAAATTCTTTTGTGAATGGTATTAACATTTTATGATACACAAATCAAAGCCTTTTCACGTTCCCATTAACCCCTTTCCCCTCTTTTATCTTTTGGGTACTAAAGGAAATTAGAATATTATTAAAAAAAAAAAAAAAGCAACAGGACCACAGTTGCCACTTGTGGATTGGTGTGTATCCGCCATTTTGTCTTTAAGTACATATTGATATCGCCTTGATCACATTGTGTATTTTCTGCTACACTTTTCATATCATTGCTTTGTCTTTTGGTTCACATGTGATTAGCTCATTTTTCCTATTTTCTCTACTTTGAGCAACTATTGCTGCGCTTAGTTTTGTTTCTTGCTTGCTAAGTTTACTTCTGACTTGGTATTGATAAAATGTAGAGCTTCTCATTGGAGAAGCGCAGTGGAAAGAAATGTTACATGTTAGCTGCAAAGTCACTTGCAATTGTTTGGGCTGACACACCTAGGTATTGGAGATGGATCTCCCTTCCCGAGTCCAGGTATTTCATTTGACAAGTAACTTTTATTATGGGGTAGAAGAGAAGTCCTTTTCCTCTACCTTTTTTTTATTTGAGTTGACGATTAGTACTTGTTTTTTCATTTGCATTCTAGTTCTAAGGATAAAAGTTTTAATGCTAAAGCGAAGAAGAGTAGAGTCTTGGTTCTTATAAGATGTCAATTTGTCATTCTCAAGTTGATGTAATGTGATGTTTCTGAAACTAGGTTCTCAGAGGTCGCTGAGCTTCTTGATGTCTGCTGGTTTGACATTGCCGGCAAGATAAACACTTCTATGTTATCCCCTGACACCAATTATGCAGCGTACTTCGTGTTCACAACGAAATCCAGGACCTATGGATTTGATCACCAAAGTGCAGAGGGTGCATTAAGGATTTCGGGGCATGAAAGAAAATCACATACAGTTTTTCTGGATCCAGAGGCAGCACGGAGGCATATGTACCAAATTGTTCCAAGGCGGGTGGGACTATTGAACCAGATGGCGAATATCCTAAGACGGGAAGTGAATCCACCTTTAGAAAACGAAGCACAAGCACGATATCCACAACAGAGAAGTGATGGATGGTTAGAAGTTGAGTTGGGAGAATTCTTTGTCAAGAGAGGGCAAGAAGTCGAACTGGAGATGAGCTTGACAGAGATCAAGGAAGGTAACTGGAAAAGTGGATTAGTTGTTGAAGGGATTGAAATCAGGCCCAAGGAAGACTAATGATTTGATATTGAAAGTTCATTTGGTGTCTGTGCTAAGCCACTTTCCAAGTGAGTGCAAGACAAAGAGGGACCAGAAGCTACGAGGCCTAAAACCGTTGTCCCACATGTGGCTGGGGAGATCTTGACCACAAGAGTTGCACAAGTTTTACAAGAATTGAATCACCATTGCAGTCAAGTTGGTGCTAAAAGCTAGTACGTGTATAGTGTCTTAAGCATTTTATATTTTCTTGTGATTTGTAATGTCGTTTTTTTCTTTAGTTATTTGTCTTAAAATAATTTGTGGAACTCACATGCTGCTTAATACTCTTTGTGGGTGATGTCCGAAGTAGTAGTTAGACATTTAAATCTTGCGATGATTTATGACCTCTTTATTCTTGTACACAATGGAATTATTACAATCCTAAGGGCTTTTAAGAGATCATATTTGATCAATCTTAGCAATAATTGACAAGGATCTAACAGATTAGTAGTATTAGTTAGTGATTCTCGATTTATTCAGTTTTTTCGTCAGTGATGAACTATTGGCTCTTTCCTGGCCCTTCTTAGTGACTTTGATTGGGAAAGAGAATTAGGAAAATGATGCTCTTAAAATAATAACCGAAAATATATATATTTTTTGTATATATATATGATATATACAAAAGTTATATACTTTTTCAGCTACCAAATGTGAATAGTCTTTGGTGCGGACTAAAAATGAAAAAGGAATTTTTACATTCTTATGCTATATAGTAAACTATATTACCCTTCATGCTTAACTTTTGATACAATTACCTTCTATATACTTAATTACCATTTATCTACCATTTTAGGATTTTAATGGTATTAATTAGTTTCCTAATTTTACTCAACCGTATATTCACGCTCCCCCAAGTTTCTTTCTCCAAATCTCACCACCTCACTCACGTATCAAACCACACCCCACGATTTCCTCTTCAATCACCCACGATTTCCTCTTCTAAAACCAACGAAAATTTGTAACCCCTCCACCATTGACAATCATTAAAAAGCTTTGAAACTTTGAATTCGAATTTGGGTTTTTAAAAGACATTGTTTGTTTGGATTGGATGTTGTTACAAAGAATTGAGAATTCTTTCTACATTTCTCTCTATCTCTCAATCCCAAATTTCAGTAATATAAGAGGAAAGGAAACGAGTGCAGCAATTCCACAATTGACAGCCATTAAAAAGCTCTAAAGCTTTGAATTTGAATTTGGATTTTCAAAAATCATTATTTGTTTGGATTGGGTGTCGTTGCAAATAATTGAGAATATGGTTTGGAGTTTATATCTCAGTTTTGAGGGATTTTGGTGAAGATTAGACTTGTTTTGGCTGAATTTCATATTGAAACTCGAAGAAGAAGAAGAAGAAGAAGAAGAAGAAGAAGAAGAAGAAGAAGAAGAAGAAGAAGAAGAAGAAGAAGACGACATGACATACATTATATTGCAAAAATTATAGAAAAATCGTATTATGTTGTTTATTTATTTTTCTTTTATTCGTTTAACTATTGTATGAAAGTTGAACAACATTGTAAAAAAATTATATTTAAGTGGGATTATATTGTAGTTGTATATAACTTAGTAGAAATAATGTACGAAAATTATAGATAATTTGTAGATAAGTTGTATAATATATAATTAGTTGTATGAAATTTGTGTTTTACTATGTATAAATCAGATACAAAATATACAAAAGACATATTATATAAATTTTGTATAAAATTTGTATGTAAGTTGTATTATTGTAGTTGTATTTAACTGGGTGGAATAATGTGTGAAAGTTGTAGAAAATCATAGATAAGTCATATTCCTCTATACCAGGAGATGTTGGCATATCAAGTAACTTTAGTGTTACAGACGAACCTGCATGAAAATAAAGATAAATTCTGTTATGAACAGTTTGTAGATTATTTGTAGAAACATTGAAATTCTGTATTTTCATATTAATTTTTCAAATGATATGTAGTTTTATTGTATTCTAAATGTAGAAATTTTGTAGATATTGTGAAAATCCATACTGATATATATATTTACTCTGACATACAGTTTATTTGTAGATAAAATGTAAATAAAGTGTAGGACATTTATATACAACTAGAATTTGATATAAAATGTAACAGCACAAACATGCAATTGTGTTCTCATTGGTGATACTCAATTCCATATTGAAATCGTGAACAGTTATACACAGCGGATATGAACCTAAGTTTTTGTTTTCCTTTTCCGTCTCCATGTATACACGAACACCCATATCGTTCCTAATTTCCATTGCTCGTTGACAATGTATTTGATTTCTATAATTTTTCGGATATATACAACTACAATATAATACCACTTAAATACAATTTTTTTTACAATGTTGTTCAACTTTCATACAATAGTTAAATGAATAAAAGAAAAATAAATAAACAACAGAATACAATATTTCTACAATTTCTGCAATATAATGTATGTCATGTCTTCTTCTTCTTCTTCTTCTTCTTCTTCTTTTTCTTCTTCTTCTTCTTCTTCTTCTTCTTCTTCGAGTTTCAATATGAAATTCAGCCAAAACCAAGTTTAATCTTCACCAAAACCCCTCAAAATTGAGATATAAACTCCAAACCATATTCCCAATTATTTGCAACAACACCCAATCCAAACAAATAATGATTTTTGAAAACCCAAATTCGAATTCAAAGCTTCAAAGCTTTTTAATAGTTGTCAATGGTGGAATTGCTGCTCTATTTTCCTTTCCTCTTATATTACTGAAATTTGGGATTAAGAGATAGAAAGAGACGTAGAGAGAATTCTCAATTATTTGCAACAACATCCAATCCAAACAAACAATATCTTTTGAAAACCCAAATTCGAATTCAAAGCTTCAAAACTTTTTAATGGTTGTCATTGGTGGAGGGATTACAGATTTTCGCTGGTTTTAGAAGAGAAAATCGTGGGTGATTGAAGAGAAAATCCTGGGGTGTGGTTTGATACATGAGTGATGTGGTGGGATTTAGAGAGTTGCGTTGTAGAAGATCTGGAAGAATATTTAATTCCCCAATTTTAGCGCGCTTAAATAAGGAAGCCTACAACTACAATGATTCCTTATTTAATGAATTGTCTATATTTTGTAGAAATACTATTAGCATGGCGGGTAATATGCAAACTATGAACATATTTGGTAATATAGTTTCATATATGGTATAGGAACGAAAATTTTCAAATGAAAAAAGCCAAGAGAATTGGGCAATAAAAAGAGTTCCGGCCCAGAATTGGACCTGCTTGGAGGAGCTTGCTTTCACGTACACGAAAAGAAAAAAAATCAGAAATAGCCAGATTTACAACTGGTAATTGAAACATAGCCACAATTTCAAAAGTAATGGAAATTTAGTTATTTTTCATGTAATACATAATCTGAACAAAAATACCCTTAAATATTAGAGAAAATTCCAGCATAATATGCTGGAGTTCAAATTTTTTACATATGAGATTCTAGTATAATATGCTGGAATTTCATAATGTGCTGGAGTTCCAACATAATATCCAGAAGTTTAAATGGAAGAGCTCCATAATCCAACATATTATGCTAGAATTTTCCATGTTGGAAGTTTATACGCAGGAGTTCCATAATTCAGCATATTATGCTGGAACTTTCTGAGTTCAGCAAAACAGTGGTAATTTTTCAATGACTTTGCAAATGCTAACTATTTTTCGATTACTAATCCTAAAAGTGGCTAAGATGTGATAATTTCGCTTCACATACCATTTTCCCCTTGGATCAGGTTAGTATATCTTTTACTCAGACGAGGTGCTCAAATTGGCCGGAGATTAGGGGTGTGTTTGGTATGAAGGAAAAGAAAATATTTTTCAATTTTCCCATGTTTGGTTGGCTTAATTGTTTTGGAAAATATTTTCCTTATGAACTCATTTTTCTCCAATTATGTTTTCCTTATCAAGAGAAGGGAAAACATTTTCCAAAACTACTTCTCAACCTTCCCCGCCCTATTCCTTACTCTCACCAACCCACTCCACCCCTCTCCAAAAAGGCTTTTTTTAACCACTCACCCTGCTATCCCCCCTCCCCCGAACACACACTATTTTTTTTTTCAAATTTCTATTTTTTCGATTTTCTGCACCACTCACCCTCCACCCCCACCCAACCCCACTGTCCCCCTCCTCCAGCCCGCACAAAAAAAAGTTTTTTTTTTACTTTTTTTTTGTAATTTCAAATTTGTGTTTTTCATTTTTTTGCATACATTACCCCCCTCCCCTCCGGTTATATATATATATTTAGTTTTAGTTTTTTCATCTTTCGGTTTAAAGGTTCGAAATTTTATAAGTTCCAAAGTTATGAGTTCAGAGGTTTATGTATTTAGAAGTTGATGGGTTTAGAAATTATAAAGTTTACGGGTTCAAAAGTTCGCGGGTTCGAAAGTTTAATGGTTCGGAAGTTTATGAAATTTGTGGGTTCGGAAGGTTGTTGGTTCGAAAGTTTATGGCTTCATGTTTATTGTATCTAAATTATTTATGAATACTCTTGAGAAGTTATTTTCTTTAATTTACATACCAAATACTGGAAAATAAATAAGATTACTATTTATTTTCCAAAAAAATATTTCCCTTTATACCAAACACACCCCTATGTTATTCTTTTTTAAAAAGTTTCTTAAAAAAGAAGGATACGTGTAGCTCAAAGTGGGTTTAATATTTGAAGCAAGTTATTGGTTAGAGAAAAAGAGAAATTAGTAAGTTAGACAGTAAGACAAAATAATATGTTATAACTAGTTAAAGTATATCAATAATGTAAAGTTTATTTTATCGCTGTTTATGAATTAAATCCTTTAAAAGAACAAAATTATGCAAATGACATAAAAAAGCAAAGTAGAAAACTTATTCTGCCAATTCGGATTCAATTATAAGTATGTTCGAATATGACCAAAAAAGTATGTCCACTTTCGGGAAAATCTTCTGCGAATCATTTAAGATTTTGTCAACGGGAAATCGTTTATTTTCTGACTTTTTTTACGTGTACTAAAAAATAGAGGTAATAATGGACAAATTCTGAAGCTAAACAGCAGATTCGCTGCTTATTCTACTTAGTAATGAATTAACGATAAATTATTAAAAAAGTTTATTAGTTACGAATAATTTAGTGACGACTATCTGTTTACGTGAACTGCCATTTTCGCCATTTTTGTGTTTAGCGGCGGTTAACAAACCGCCTCAAATTCACAGCTTTTTTTGTAGTGCTAATTTTAATTTTTTTAGTAGTGTTATAATATTATAGTATGTTGTAGGAAGAGAAGGTGATAATGGGATTCGTTGAGATGCTTTGCTAATAACCTTAAGTAGTAAAGAGTGAAAGAAAATGTTTACTTGGTGTGAGCAATTTATATGTACCAGTAAAATAAAATAGTACATAGTAATGAAAAATGACTTATTTTAATATCACCTAAATTATTTTCCTTTATTTGGTATTTCTAACGGACTAAATATTACCTAAAATCAAGTATCATCAAACGTAACATCTTAAAATACTTTAAATTATACCAACAGAGCCAATGCCATGTAGCAAAATTATCCAGATATTTTCAACATAATTAAGAAACAAAGGGGTAAGTACATTCATTTTGCTTAATTTAGCTCTTTTTTTAGTTTTGAAGTTATATTTTGGGAACGCATCATTAATAATTTAATCATGGTATTTCAAGTAAAAAAAATTAATTAAGTTTTAATTATATTATTCTTTTCCAATCTCTATTGAAGTCCATTGGGAATAATATTTCTTTTCCTTTTCTCGATTGAAACAGAAAATTTTAAATGATGACAAGGAATATATTGCTGTAGCAAAATTCTTTCCTCAAATTTGTGCTTTGGAATTTTTTTGATAAATTATGAGAGCATGTTAAATTGGTATAAGGTTCTTTTAGCATACCAAACAACGATTTATCCTTTTTAAAATTATTTTCTTAAAAGTTTTCCGAGCAGATATCGATGATTTAAACGTGAGATAAATTTATTTTTTGGGTTTTTCAATCGATGTCCGTTATTCGCATTGCAGTCCGGACTAATTCAAATTCATATTGCGTAAAGCAAACTAAAAGAAGATGCACTCTCTATTAAGATCTTTTTCATTCCCAGGTCACGAACCCGAGAATTATAATTAAGTATGGAGTGATACTGTTCATTTTCACAACTCATGTTTGTTGTTGAGACAAATCCATTAGTTATACACACAAACATATATGTAGAACTTGAACATAATATTTTATAGGGATGTGCCCTCCTCACTCCTACAACAAGATTATTTGAACAAAATTAGCAGAAAATTCCTGTAAGTGAAAAAGAAAAAGAAAAAAAACTTATTTGGATCCCCACCAAAGGAGGACAAACTTTTAAAGAATTAACATAGTTCATTCTTATAGCTTGCTGATGCTTTGGTTCAATATAATTTTAAAATAAGCTTGCAGAATCTAAAATCAGAGTCTAGTTACAACTTACAAGTCGAGTGAAATATAAATAAATAAATAGAAATAAAAGTACCCAACCTGTTCAGATGGTACTAACTTTCATAGTATACAATTATACGTCTGTTGCATGATTATCGTTAGCTTGTCCAATGTCGTATGCAAGATATTTCATAAGGTGCGACAATTAGAAAAACTGGATTAATTACAAATTCTTACAATGATAAGTGGTATTATTTTTTATATTTAGCCTCAATATTTTTATTTTTCTTATGCAGTTCCCTGGTTTAAAAAAATAAAAAATGAAGAGAGATACGTGTAACATATTATAAATATACGTGCGTTTACAAATATAACCATTCACATCGCCCTTTTCCCTCTAATTAATAATGAGAGATATCACCAATATTTTTTAGCCAAAAATTTAACCCCCCCTCCCCCCCCCCCCCAAAAAAAAAAAACAAAGAAGATAAAAGACCAAAAAAGAAAAAAATTTTGTCCCTGCTTCCTCTCCAAGTGATTTATTTTTCCTACAATTTCTAACACCTCCACAACCTTAGGGTCCATTGATAGAAGGAGCCATATCATTGCAAAACGTACATTGGAGATCAATATGGAATTATATTCTTTTACAAGACATGTTCGCATTAAAAAAACTATATAGATTGCTTCGAAATAATATCTTTACGTTGACCCTTTCTTGAACCAGAACCGGGGAGGATGAGAGGAAAGGGCCATTGCCACCCCTTTTCCTCCTCCTAACTATTTTTTTTCGTTTCTTACCTAAAAGCTTTTGAACGTGATGATCATGAATTTATGTACAATCATGCATTTTTCTTTTTAAACATTTTGGAATCTTGAGAGGGACAACGTGAAGAAATATTTTTTTTTTCTTGTAGACTTTTTCCATTTGAGTTCCATTTGTAAATAGACACAATTCATATTAATTCTTATATATTTCGAAAAAGAGATTTTTTTTTTCTTGAGGGGACCGTGGAAGTTTTTTTTGATCTTTTGAGAGGATCAAGAACATGAGTTGCCTCCCTTGCTTCAAGAAAAAATCCGAATCGCCGCAGGAGGAGCTGCCGGTAGCTCAGCCTAAAGAGATCGCAACCATCCCACCACATCCCGGTATGCTCTTTTAATATCATACTTGAATTCCTATAGATCCTTTGAAATTTAAAGAAAATGAATTGTTGATGGTTGTGTTCTCCTAAATAACACAAACTTGATGTTTCTCCTTAGTTTCCCTACCCTTTTTTGTTTCTTGTCTAAATCTGTCTCATTTTTTAGTTAATAAGAGAAGAATACATGCCTAGAAGTCATGCAAAAGCCAATGGTTTTCCTAGGATCATTAATTTGAAAGGAAAAGAAGACAACAGCATCAACCTAAGCATTCACAAAATACTAACGCTATGTAGAAAGCCAATAGTTTTAAGATAATCAGGGAATGAAAACAATAGATGGCCATGGTCTTTAGAAGTAAAGGCAAGATTTGTTTGTAAAAAACATACCCCTTTTGAGTAAATATGCTCACGCACCATGTAAAGTTGCCGGGCGTGTGAGCATGGAAACAACCTCTTGCAGAAATGCAAAGTAAGGCTATATACATAAGACTCAATATGGTTCAACTCTTCCCCGGATCCACGTACGCCAGGAGCTTAGTGCACAGGGCTGCCCCCTTATGCTCATGCACCAAACAACAACAACAAACACAGTCTAATCGGAGTCTGGGGAATGCTCATGCACCAAGCGTTACTAAATAAAAACAATAGATGGTTATGGTCTTCAGAACAAAAGACAAGATGGTGTGCTGCTACATGTCTTGTGTAGTTTTCCTAACACATTTGTAGGCTGATGTTCACTTTCTCCATGCATTTTGGGGGTAACCCACCAGCTGAACCCTTTCAGAAAGACGACAATAACCCTATCGAAAATGGTAACACCAATGCTAAGACTTTCACATTCCGTGAGCTTGCCAGTGCAACAAAGAATTTCAAGCAAGAATGCCTGATAGGTGAAGGTGGATTCGGAAGAGTGTTCAAGGGAACGCTTCAAGGCGGACAGGTAAAACTACCGTTTATCTCTTTCAGCCTTGTTGTGACTTTAACTTGTTTAAATAAAAAATTCTTTTATACATGTCACCCTATATTACGAGTCAAGAAAGAACTTCAGTTTTGATGTCTGGTTTGTACCTGAATAGGTTGTGGCAGTGAAGCAACTAGACAGGAGTGGAACACAAGGAAACCAGGAGTTTCTTGTTGAGCTCTCAAAGTTGACTCTCCTTAAGCACCCAAATCTGGTCAATCTCATTGGATATTGTGCTGATGGCGATCAGCGGATTTTGGTCTTTGAATACCTGCCTATGGGTTGCGTAGAAGACCATCTCCTTGGTAAGTTTATGCACATACCTCGCACTCTTCACCAGTGGCAGAGTCAGAAATTCGAACAGAGGAATCAGAAAAAAATACAAGAATGCCACACTTGAACTTCAAACCAACAACCTAACACAATTTTTGAGCTACTTTTCCCACTACTTTACAAACTTCCCTTATATTAAAGAGAATTCAACACTTTATATGTAAGGCAGCCTAGTACACAAGGCATCCCGTGTTCACGCAGGGTACGGGGAAGGGCTGCACCCCAAGGGATGTGACGTAGACAGCCTACCCTAATGCAAGCATTAGTGGCTGCTTCCATGGCTCGAACCCGTGGCCTATAGGTCACACGGAGACAACTTTATCGTTGCTCCAAGGCTCCCCTTCCAACAATTTATATATGTAGAAAAGAATTTGTTTTCATCGTATTCGCTCAGTGTAACTTTCCAAAGAAGGGGATCCAATTAAACTCCCTTAACTACACTTGCCACAGCTCTTCACCACCACCATCCCCTTCCCCCTTTCATGTAGTCATACACTTTCTTGATTTTGTACTAACTAAAGTTTTGTTACATTCCAGACCTCAAAGATGGGAAAAAGCCATTAGATTGGCTATCCAGAATGAAGATAGCTTCAGGTGCTGCTAATGGACTCGAGTATCTACACGAAAAGGCCAATCCACCAATTATTTATCGTGATCTGAAACCCTCAAACATTCTACTGGATCAAGATTTCAATCCTAAACTTTCAGATTATGGTATTGCTAAGCTTGCAGGTGGAGGGAGTAGGACAAATATGTCTCCAATGATGGTGGGAAATGGTTATTGTGCTCCAGAGTTTGAAAGATCGGGTGAACTCTCTATGAAGTCAGATGTATACTGTTTTGGAGTTGTCTTGCTTGAACTTATAACAGGGCGTCGCGTAGTGGATACATCAAGGCCAGCAGACGAGCAAAATCTAGTTGCTTGGGTAAGTACATTCTATACAAGAATTTCTTTTTAAATCTCATAGTTCTTGTGCCTTTGCTTAGCTAAAAACAAAAGGGCATTCGAGTATAGTTCTAACTGGTCACCAAATGTATGTGATTTTAACAGGCACAACCCTTTTTCAGGGATCCAAAGAGGTTCCCTGAATTGGCAGATCCGCGTCTTGGAAAGAAGTTTCCTGCCAAAAGTTTAAATCAAGCAGTTGGGGTTGCCGCAATGTGTCTTCAAGACGAACCAATGGTTCGTCCTTTAATTGGTGATGTTGTGGCAGCTCTTAGTTTTCTTACAATGCCACAACCCGATGACCCTATTCCTAGTTCGCCTCCAGCTCCAACCCCAACATCAAATATGGATAAGTCAAACAAAGATCAACAGAGTTCAGAAAATGAGGACCAAGGTGATTCAGATGATGAGGATCAAGGCGATTCAAATAATGAGGATGCAAGCAGTGAGAGTGACCAGCAAAGCAATGAAAAAGTCCATGACAAACAATATTCTCAAAAGGTCCATGACAAACAACGGTCTCAAAAAGCTCATGATAATCAAGAGGATGATAGAGGAAGTTCAGATTATGGATACGGAAGCGGATCGGGATCATCAGAATATGAGGATGACAGTGGAGATGAACAAGGAGAGGTGACAACAAAATCTGGAAAATGGGGTTCTGCAGGTTCGAGACATAAAAGCAAGGTAAAATCCCGCTCTAGAAGTGTCAACTCAAGTTCAAGTAGCGGAACATCCAACAGTAATATCACAAGGGAGCGTCAAGAGAAAGCAACTGTTGAATCTAATGGGAAATAATGTGAGTCTTGCAACAGCATGGATTCAAATTTAAGTCACAGATAGAGAACTTGGTTTGAGTACAAAACAAAGATCCAAGAGAGCAATTGCTAGCACAAATCGCAGAAGTAAAAGCAACATGGAATCAAGTAATGTAAGTATTGATTTCGTTAAGGCAACAAAGCAACTTAAATTCTAATTATGGAAGTTTTGGTGCATCAAGTCACAGCACAAGGAAGAATCATAACGTTAAAGTAATGGTTCAAATCATCACCAGAGTATAGAATTAAAAGCATGTAACTGTACCTTGTAATTAAACTTTTTTCATATTTCATATTTCCATTTTGACAAACTTAATTTTACATTTTGGCTATGATTAGTGTTGACACAAGTGATTATTTGAGTGAGCTTTTTGAGTAAGATGTTTCACTAACATTAAATATAGCAGCTTGTGCATGGAGATCTCAGGCCAAAACGCCACAGGCTCAAAAAGCATCCGTGTCAATATATTATGGCTTGAATAAGCTCATAAATTTTACGATAGTAGTAATTTTATGCTCCACGAAACAAGCTAATAAGTTTACTATAGTAGTAGTTTCAAGATTTGATTTCTCATTTACGCATGAAAGGATACACAAAAACACATTACAGATGACCGATAAAGTATATAAAATGTCACCAAACAACCAAATTGTATCTGTGTATGTTTACCTTCATGAATTTGTGAAGAATGTATGAAGCCAGGTTTTTGGTTGTAGAAAAAGGTCTTACTTTAATTTACTTAAACTTCGTCATGCAATATGATACTGCCTCCAGCAGAAAGGAGACCACCTCTGCCGGAGGGAAATGGGGGGGGGGGGGGAATTGGGGGAACTGAAAATATTTGACGATATCCTCTCCTTAACCCACCAAAAATACACAATGACCTGCAACTTATAGGGCAGCACCATTGGACCAATGCCTATTTTTCTTACTTCAAGCTAACGAAGTTCCTTTCAATGTAAACATAAAGTCATTTCTCAGATGTATTTTTAGGGCTTCAAAAATTCATCTTCACAACTTATCGTCTGTACATAAATGAGGGAGAGTGCATGTACTTTCTTAATAGTAATTTATCATCGGTACGAAGAAGGATGGACAACATCTGTACTTTCTTAAGGGTAACGAAATACACAGAGCACATAAAACTAAAGGTGTGCAACCCCCAACCCAAAGAAAACAATATCTATCTGTGTTAGCAGTAAAGCTCATAACTCGAACTAGCCGAAGCAAGGCAACTTGATATGAGATATTCTTACTCTGCTCGTAGATGTTTCATTTTTCAAACGAATCATGATATAGCAGACATGACGTGAACCATAAGCAGCCATAGTAGAGATTATATCAGCTGAACGAGCTACTTATTTGAAGCAACAAGAGCGACACTGATCCGTCACTTCTTTTGCCGTCACTCTTTCTGTAGCCATCCAAGCTGCACGAACAAAGTATGTTAGCAGAGAGGAGAATATAAACAATGCTCAGTTTGTCTACTGAATAAACCAAATACCTTCCAAGCGTACATCCCAAGAAATGCTACAGTATCCACTGACCAAACGACAGCAAATGACTTCCAGAAGAATGGGACTATAACATTAAGCAAGGGAATGAGGATAAAAAGATAATTGAGAGCTTCTTTCTCATTCTTTGAGCAATCCCGAGCCCGAAGAGAAGGGACAGCTGCAATAATAGAAATTAATATTTGAATTCAAATTTACAGCTAAATTGAGGTATAAGTAGCAAGGGTACAAATTAACTTTCTACACCTATAAGGATATTTATTTTAAAACGCATATATACAGTCAAAGTTTAATATCTTGGGGAGATAGAAAAATTAGTAATTACATTAGAATTACAAATTATAGTGTCTCCTTACATCAACTTATACATTTTATGCTAGTGTTTACTTTGGCATTCACAATTGAGACTAGCGTGTTTAATAACACAAAATGTTTGAACATCGTTTACACAGCAACTCAAATCACAATGAATCTCAAGAATATAAGATACCATATTGAGGAAAATTGTATAAAGGGCAGCCAGGTACACTAAGCTCCCGCTATGCGCGAGGTCCAGTCAATGGCAGGACCACAAGGGTTTATTATACGCGGCCTTACCCTGCATTTCTGCAAGAGGCTCTTTCCAAGGCTCGAACCCGTAACCTCTTGGTCACATAGCAGCAACTTTACCATTATGCTAAGGCTCCCCCTCCACTTAGGAAAATTGTATAAAATACGAAAATAATATTTCTTTAAAACAATTGATGTTCCTTACATGATGAGGCATGAACTGACATTTGAGAAAACTATCTAAATGAAGTAACATCAGATTCAAATAGCAACCAACTAAAGCCGCAAATGGAACCACCTAATCATAGTCCTCCAATTAAGAAAACAGTGAAAGGAAAACGAAATGAATTAATGGACAGATGAACTTTACATATCTACGTCATAAAAGCAACTTTGAATCTCTTATACAGAAATGATCTTATTTCTACTACTTTAGAAGCAAGGTTTAGTTCTATAAAACAAAATTACTTACTAAACATCCATATGGACCACATTCCCATTAGTCTCCAGATGTCTGGTTCATTTGAGGGGAATATGAGATTGAAGGAGAGAGCTCCACCGAGCAACATTGAAACATAGCCTTGCACTTCAAAAACAGTGTATAAAACAGTTCCAGGTACAGCAGGATTTTTTGTGGCAGTGGAAGCCCTTGGTGCAAAGGTCGCAGCAGTCTTTAGAACAGCCTGTTAGAGAGTATTTTGAGGTTATCACACATTCTTGGTAAGACATCACAAAGTTATAAATTAGTCAAATTATATTTGCCCATGTAGCATAGCAGGAAAAATAATCATGTTGCAAATTTGGCTGTTGGCTTTGCAAAGCCCCGACAGAAATTTGAGACGTTTTTTAGCACAATACCAGATGGACCGTTCTAACGTCCTCGATGATGAAAGTTTGTGCGATAATCTACAAGTCATTCCATTGGACCTCTCTTTGATGCAAATTGTTACTATTAAGAAAAAGAACCTTGGGAGTAACTCAACTATAAAATCTAGCTCTGTTTCTTTCAAAGGTTTCATTATGATTAGACAATTATCACAAAGACCCCACAAACTTACTCAAGCATTCTCTTTTATATGGATCTAAGACCGGCTATGCTTTACAAAGTTCATGCTGATGCAGTTACACAATAAAATGGTCATGCTTGTAATTTTTTCATTAGCTTCTTTCACCTTTGAAGTAATAATTCATGCCTAACATTAGAACTAATAATTCATGCCTAACTTATGCAGCATTTGATTGGCCGTGTAAGAAAAAACAATTCTTGCATAATACCCGCATTAAGCAATGTATTAGCAACACAGGATTTAAAGTATTTAAATACAAAAATAACCTTAAAGTAAGTAATTCCTGCATAACAACCCTTTCATTATTAATCATTGCATAACAATTTCCACATTATTAATCGCCGCATAACAATCTCTGCATTATAATTAATTCACTGCATAGACAATCCATGCATTATAATTCCCGCATAACTAGCATGTGAACCGAGCTACCTCAAACATATCAAAAATTGAATAAAACTGAGTAAAGAATACATAAAAATCTGACCTTTTTGAGTTCCTTATTATCAAGAACAGCATTAGGACCAGTAGAAGTAGAATTTTCCCCTCTTCTTTCTTCCTCACTGTTAATAATAACCCCATTAGTCTTTTCTTGTATTTCCTCTTTTGGGTCCTCTATTAACTGTTTATCCAACTCATTTGAACTTGCTGACACACAAAGTCTGCAACTTTTGCCACTAAGTAATGGAGATTTCAAGAATATAGAGCTTTTGGGTGGGAGAAATTTCAAGATTTGGCAGTTTAAAACTGATGCTGACATTGAAGCAGAATTCATCTTTGGGTTTTTTGTACAAAGCTGTGGTTTTTAAATGTCATGTAAAGCTACAACATTGTGTAGAAGTTGGGTTTTTGTGAAAGAGTACAGAGGTGAACACATCAAGATGGACAGGAGCAGAAAGTCATGAAAATGTGAAGGATAAAAGAGGAGTGTCAATTTAATTTGTGGCTCCAAATTACTCCTTTTTTCTTTTTTTCCTTTTTTGCGCGGCTCGAATGAATCTTATGGGCCACTTGGTGTACCGGGTCGTTTGGTTGGGAAATCAGAATTAATTATTTTGGAACTAGTTATTTGGAACTGTTATTGAATTCTCTCATAGGAATAAAAATAATAGTGCAATCTCCAAATAACTAATCTTAGTATAGTTATATTTCAGTTTTATCTCAACCAAATTTGGAATAAACTCTATCTCAAATTTAGGATGTGTTTGGTATAACGGAAAATATTTTTCGGGGAAAATGTTTTCTCGGAAAACAAGTAGTAATCTTATTCATTTTCCGGTGTTTGGTACGCAAATTAAGGAAAATGACTTTTCAAGAGTATTCATAAATAATTTAGATATACTCCCTCTGGTCCAAAATAAGTGATTTTTTCGTTGTTTTCACACATATTAAGAAATTCACCTTTTAATATTATTTAGCAATGAAATTGATCATATTAACCTTTATTATATCTTCACATAAACACTTCTAACACATACTCCAACATTAATTACTCCAAGGGCAATGTAGGAAAAAAATAATTAATTCATTCTTGAAATCTGGAAAAATCACTTATTTTGGACTACAAGAAAAAAGCCAAAAAATTACTTATTTTGGACCGGAGGGAGTAATAAACATGAAGCCATAAACTTTTAAACCAACAACCTTCTGAACCCACAAATGTCATAAACTTTCGAAACTGCGGAATTTCGAACCCGTAAACTTTATAATTTCTAAACCCGTAAACTTCCAAACATATAAACCTCCGAACTCATAACTTTGGAACTTGTAAAATTTTGAATCTTTGAACCGATAAATAAAAAAACTAAAACTGAAATATATATTCAAAAAATATTTTTTCGGGGAGGTGGGTGGTGGGTGGTGCAGAAAAATGAAAAAACAAAAATTTAAAATTGCAAAAAAAAAGTGAGGTAAAAAATAATTTTTTTTGTGGGAGGGGGTGGGGGTGGGGTGGGATGGGGTGGCGGGGTAGTAGGGAGGGTGATAATGGAAAAACTGAAATTTGAAGAAAAAAAAAGCCTTTTTTGGAGAGAGAGGGTGGGGTGGGTTGGTGAGGGTGGGGAAGGTTGAGAAGGAGTTTTGGAAAATTTCCTCCAATTGGAGGAAAATGAGTTCATAAGGAAAATATTTTCCAAAACATTTAAGCCAACCAAACATGGAAAAATTGGAAAATATTTACCGAAAAATGTTTTCCTTCATACCAAACAAACCCTTAATTTCTGATTAATTATTCCTTATCCTCATACCAAACGAGCCCTAAGAAGTTTTTACAATTTGATACACAAGGTATTTTCCATCTACGTAGGATCTAAGAAATGACTGTACTTTAAGGAGTGTGATGTACACAATTTATCTTAATGCAAGCATTGGTGACTGCTTCCACGATTTGAGAATAATAAAAGTATTATATTACTTGCTCCATTTTGATTTATATGGCATAGTTCTCGCTGAAGAGTTTTAAAATATGTGATATCATCTCGCATAAAGTATTATTTACACAATTTTACATTTTAAGACTTCAAATTTATCTTACTACTATTTATAATTTAGACTTAACATAATAATTTATATAAAACCAACCTCGTTAATTATTTTAATATGTTTTTACTATTACTATGATAGTCTAATATTTGTTTGGACAAGCTTCTAAAATTAATTTCTTTTGAAAAGTGTTTTTCAAAATAGTACCTTTAGTAAGAAGCAATTTGTGTTTGGCTAATAAATTTGAAAAGTACTTTTGAGCATCAATTAATGTCTGGTCAAGTTTTTCAAAAAAATATTTTTGGCAAGAAATTATATTTTTCAGCTCCTCAAAAACTGATTTTGCTTCTGCTCAAAAACACTATTTTCCTTCTAAAAGTTGAGCCAAATACCTTAACTTTGAAAAAAATTACTTCTGTCCAAAGGGGGGGGGGGGGAAGCAAGTCGAAGCAGGGCCGGCTCCAACCTTACGTGGAGTAAGGCTTGTGCCCTAGGCCCCCAAATTTGGGGGGGCATTTTTTAAAAATAATAGGTTCATAGGTATTTGAAAAATAATATTTAGTACTTTTAATACAAAACTAGAGTTTTTATTATAAAGGAGAGAAAATTTTGTAGATAAATAAATAAAATAACAATTTGACTCACTTAAAAATGTGTAGATGAATAGTTTTCATAACTTTTAGTTTTTCATTTTTCACTCATTCGTTAAAAAAATTGCTCTCTCTTCCTTAATTTGTCCAAGTCAATCTTTTTTTTTCAATCTCTTCATATTTCAGAAAACCCTACATATTTTTTTGCGTTTCTCTTTGATATTCTTGCTCACTTCTTTTTCCAAGATTTCATTACTCACCTTCTTTCTCCAAGATTTCACTAGTTCAAGTATTCAACAATACATTTAAGCTTCTAATAGTTCTATACTTCTATTGCTTTGTAAAATCTTATCTAAAATCAACAATCTCAAGAAAGACTAGATAGGTTGGCTATATTATCAATCGAGCAAGAATTATTAGAGAAAATCGATTATAAAAAAATATTAACAACTTTATATCTCAAAAAGTTAGAAGAATAGACTTCAAATAAAACATATCTTATAACTTTCTTTTAAAAATTTATGCCTCATATTAAATTTTGGCTTTAGGTCCCGTATGTGCTTGAGCCGCCTCTGGTGCACAGATAGCCATTCTCAGAGATGCTTTTTAGATATTAGTCAGTATTTATTTTGTCCTAAAATTTTAAATTACAAATCTTAACTTCAGGACAATTCATCCTGAAGAATTAAACCGAAAAATTAAAATTAAGGACGCACCGACTAATTCCTAAATAACAACCCTTTAGAGTTCTACCTAGTGTCACTAAAAAAAAACCTCAGCCAAATTGGCTATAATATATGAAAGTTATTAGGTTACTTTAATCTTTGTTTAGTCAAACACGTCATGGAGTATAAAATAGGAGTGAGAGAGTCTAAGCGGGCGTTTGGACATAAGAATTGTAAAATTTCAAAAAAAAAAATGAAAAAAAATTTTAACTGAAAATGGTATTTGAAAATTAGAGTTGTGTTTGGACATGAATATAATTTTGGATTGTTTTTTAAGTTTTGTGAGTGATCTCAGTGAAAATTTTAAAAAATAGCTTTTTGGAGTTTTTTAAATTTTTGATAAATTCCAAAATGCATCTTCAAGTGAAAATTGAAAATTTTGTGAACAAACACTAATTTTAAAAAAAAGTAAAAAAAAAATCCCAAAAAAGGAAAAAAATTCTTATGTCCAAACGTGCAATAAATTTGTAATTTTTATTTTCTGAATTTGTAGTTTGGTCACACAACATCTTTGCTGTTGCAATTGGGCCACATCAAGAAAGAATTTAATTTTCTACCCTTCATTAATTCGCAGCTCGTCAAAGTACTTTATTTATTCACTAAATATTCGTATTCAAAAGTTAGAACTTCGGAGAAATTCATTAACTGATTTTTTCATACTTATACACTATTTGAAACTTTATTACCCTTAATATTTATGTTTAGCTAATTACATGGCATAAACAAGTTTTGTTTACCAAATATATACAATCCACCTTAAAAGGCTCTCAATCCATTATTTGTGGCTTCAATTAAGGGATTTAGTTACACAATTTCCTTCTTTCTCTCCTCTCTCCCCTCCTCTCCACATTGCCCTGTGAGGCTGTTTGCACAGAGAACCTCACTCCATGGCTAAAGTTGCTTCCTTGCCGAGACAAAGTTGGGCTTTCTCAATACTGTGTCTTGCAATAGGCAATTCATAATTGTTTGAGCTTGAATTAGGTCCTACTGGAGTGCACAGCTAAGCTGTATAGCTGTATCTATTGTTTCACTTATTATATTTTGCAAAAAGACACTAATCAAATTCTCTATGTGAACCGAAAAAGAAAAAAAATTGGATGAAATTAAAAATATTTTTACTTAACGTTATGACTGCAAGATCCTAGTAATAATATGTACTACTTTATTTATATTCTTTCTTTTTTCGTGAAGAGCTGAGAAACGTTCTATTTAGAGACAATTTATCTACAACTTTCATACATTATTTATATCAAGTTATATACAACTACAATATCATACCACTTAAAAATAATTTTTATACAAATTTTATACAATATCTTTTGTATATTTTGTATCTGATTTATATATATAGTAAAAGTAAATTTCATATAACTAATTATATATTATACAACTTATATACAACTTATCTACAATTTTCATACATTATTTCTACTCAGTTATATACAACTACAATATCATACAACTTAAATATAAGTTTTATACAATATTGTTCAACTTTCATACAATAATTAAATAAAAAATATAAATAAACAACAATTTTTCTACAATTTTACTACAATTTCTGCAGCATAATGTATGTCATGTCTTCTTCTTCTTCTTCTTCTTCGAGTTTCAATATGAAATTCAGCCAAAATCAAGTCTAATCTTCACCAAAACACCCTCAAAATTGAGATATAAACTCCAAACTATATTCCCAATTGTTTGCAACAACACTCAATCCAAACAAATAATAGTTTTTAAAAACCCAAATTCGAATTCAAAGCTTCAAAGCTTTTTAATGGCCGTCAATGGTGGAATTGCTGCTATCTTTTCCTTAGCTTTACATTACTGAAATTAGGGATTGAGAGATAGAGAGGGACGTAGAGAGAACCCCAATTCTTTGCAACAACACCCAATTCAAACAAATAATTTTTTTTGAAAACCCAAATTCGAATTCAAAGCTTCAAAGCTTTTTAATGGTTGTCAGTGGTGGAATTGCTGCTCTCTTGTACAAGAAACGTGGGGGAGTGGGTGAGATGTGGAGAGAGAAACATGGGGGAGTGAGATTTGTACGTTACAGTGATTGTAGGAATTGATTGATTATCCTTAAATCCTAAAAATGTACAACAACAACAACAACAACGACCCAGTATAATCCCACAAGTGGGGTCTGGGAAGGGTAATATGTACGCAGACCTTACCCCTACCCCGAAGGGTAGGGAGGTTGTTTCCAGGAGACCCTCGACTCAAAAAAGCAATAGGAGATGATATATTAGTACCATAAAAATGCGTAATAAAAATAACAACAATATATAAGAGATATGAAATATGAAATACAGGATATGAAATACGAAATACGAAATACGAAATAAATGGCTGGTATAGTACAACTAGAAGGTAAAGCCCTGCATCAATAGACGACCAATGACATTCCTAGTCTAACTCCTAACTGGATAGTCTCCCTCTATTGTGCTGTAGAAATATTCACACTCTCCCCTAACCTACAACCTTAATGCTCGACCTCCATAATTCCCTATCAAGGGCCATGTCCTCAGTAATCCTAAGTCGCGCCATGTCCTGTCTGATCACCTCTCCCCAATACTTCTTAGGTCTTCCTCTACCTCTCCGCGTGCCCACTACAGCCAGTCGCTCACACCTCCTCACCGGTGCATCAGTGCTCTTCCTCTGAATGTGCCCGAACCATCTGAGTCTTACTTCCCGCATCTTGTCCTCCATGGGGGCCACACCCACCTTCTCTTGAATATCTTCATTCCTAATCTTATCTATCCTTGTATGCCCGCACATCCACCTCAACATCCTCATCTCTGCTACTTTCATCTTCTGGGTGTGTGAGTTCTTTACCGGCCAACATTCAGTTCCATACAACATGGCAGGCCTAACCACTGCTCTATAAAACTTACCTTTTAGTAACGGTGGCACTTTCTTGTCACACAAAACTCCCGACGCTAACCTCCATTTCATCCACCCCACCCCTATACGGTGTGTGACATCCTCGTCAATCTCCACGATCCCCTGAATAACCGATCCAAGGTACTTGAAACTACCTCTCTTGGGAATGACTTGAGAGTCAAGCCTCACTTCAACTCTCGCTTCCGTCGACTCAACTCCAAATTTGCACTCGAGGTATTCCGTCTTCGTCCTACTCAACTTGAAACCTTTAGACTCAAGAGCATGTCTCCAAATCTCTAGCCTCTCGTTGACGCCGCCTCTTGTCTCGTCAATTAGAATAATGTCATCAGCAAATAGCATGCACCATGGAACCTCCCCTTGAATATGATGAGTCAGTGCATCCATCACCAGGGCAAATAGGAATGGGCTGAGCGCAGACCCTTGGTGCAACCCCGTAATAACTGAAAAGTGTTCAGAGTCGCCTCCTACTGTCCTAAGCCGAGTCTTAGCTCCATCATACATGTCTTTAATCACCCTAATAGTTACTCGGGACCCCTTTATCCTCTAAGCAGCTCCATAAGACCTTCCTAGGAACCTTATCGTACGCTTTCTCCAGATCAATAAACACCATGTGGAGATCCTTCTTCTTATCTCTGTACTGTTCCACCATCCTCCTAATAAGGTGTATAGCTTCTGTGGTAGATCATCCCGGCATGAACCCGAACTGGTTGTCTGAAATAGACACCATCCTTCGCACTCTCATTTCTACCACTCTCTCCCAAACTTTTATGGTATGACTTAATAATTTGATGCCCCTATAGTTGTTACAGCTCTGGACATCACCTTTGTTCTTATACAGCGGTACCATTGTACTCCACCTCCACTCTTCGAGTATTCTATTAGTCTTGAATATAACACTAAACAATGCAGTAAGCCATTCCAAGCCTGCTCTACCCACACACCTCCACAGTTCAACCAGAATTTCGTCTGGCCTGGTAGCTCTGCCCCTTCTCATCTTAAAAATGTACGTAATTGGTAATTTTATATGTTTACCTTGAAAATGGTAATTTACAATTATATTTGATTTTGTGGTTCTAAAAATATGTAATTTATTTTAATACTAGTTGTTAGGTAATAGATGCTAAGTGTGAGATACGAAAGTAAAGTAAGAGTAAGAGGCAGTGTTGTTATTCGAACCGAACGGCTGCGAATCGGAGTCTCGGACTGGCCTAAGTTGGGCCTCGAGGTTGAGCTAATGAGCTTGAATGGGGATGATTGATGAAGGACTAATAGTTCCAAGGGCCTCAATAATGGCTCTTTATGATCAATGATAAATAATAAATGAGGAACAATCAATGAAACACAATAAATGTAAGCAATAAATCAAAGGAAAGACAATGGAGAATGTTTAAGTTAGAGAGCAGAGAATGTTCTTGTTCTTGTTTTGAATATTATATGTGCAAGAAATGATAAGGGTCCCCTTTATATAGGAGGGGGAATCCTAACATGGTACATATATAATTATTACAAAGATACGTAGCTGTACAACTACTTAATGGTCCGGTACAGACTTGTACTATTCTTGAAGGCGTTGTCAGCTTTGACCACGTGCCTTGGGAATTTCCCGCTTGTCCATGATAGCTACCGATTTACGTTGCCCCGAGATCGAGCATAGAGAACACTCGGGGTCGAACCTCGAGTTGTGCCTCGAGCCTTCTGGAGACGGGTTATGGAATGTCATAATGATCATAAAATTGGATTCTCCGATTTTAGCCGTATAAAGATAGTTCCCGCATTTCTTAGAGTGAAAATGATAAGAAAAGGTCTTGAATTCTTGCCTCTTCGATACTTCCATCATGACGTCAGTTACGCTATATCAAGCGATTGATGTGACCAAAAGGGTGATTCAAGGTCGCATCCATACAACCCTTGAAAAGCCTTTGAATTGATTACATCAGTTGGCTATCTTTTGGCCTGCTCCAATGTACATGATTGGCCTTTATAAATACTTCTTCCTTCGCTCCTTATTCTCCACTATATCATCAAGCCTTCAAAAGAGTTCTTCTTACTTCTCTCTTATGTTCTTTCTCTGATTACAATTTCTTCTCTCCTCTAAAATCTTTTAACAAAAATGGCGAAGACTTCCACCTCTGTCCCTCAGGAAGATGTGCCTTCCTCTTCTTCATGCTCGTCTAAGGGCAAGGTAACAGTACCCCTCATCTTGAGGAATGCATCCTAGGACCCTGCGAAACGACCTCCGATTTCAAGGTCGACAATCCTTCTTTGAGGCTGGGACGATGTGAACCCATGTCCCGATATATTAGTTTAGTAGAAGACGACAAAAAGGTGAAGACTGACTGCCGCTGGAGGGACGCGGTACTGGTGGAGATTTCTTCTCGGGGAGAGGACATAATGACATACAAGGCCAGCTTCCTTAGTGTGTATACCTATCCATTTACTCTTGGCTCGGTGGAGCCATCCTCGCCTTCAATAGACCCCGTGATCCTCGACTTCTGCGAACGATATCGAGTGACTCTCGGCCAAATTCATCCGTTGTTCTGGCGTATTATTTACATGATCAGATATTTTGTGAACATGATTAAGGGGATGCCCTTTACCCTCGACCACCTGATCAGAACGTACAATCCCCGAATCTTCCATGGGGGGCCTGATTAAGCTCAAATGTCAGGCCTCAAAAGCCTTTCTTGCTTGCACTAACGAGGTTATGGATAGAGGGTGGATGAGCCGTTTTGTCCGACTTATGACCTCAGACCTGATTCCAGTGGAGAAGATGTCATTCCCCGAAAGGTGGAACACGAAACATAAGTGAATACGCTAATTAAGTATTTTCTTTTCCCTTTGGATCAATTTCTCGATGAATTGACTTCCTCCACTGATGCAGCTGCCGCAGTGTACCCTAGCGCTATTAAGGACATCTCGGGCCGAGTTAGCTGGCTAGATTTGACTTGCCCATATGTTGAACGCATGTGGCATGACCTATCTAAGGCTCAATGGGAGGCCAAGAACCACGGTGAGCCCTCACTTCTGTTGTAATTGAATATGTCAGAAGAACTATCACTGATTGCGCCCTCATTCCCTGTGTTTATATTTTGTATTTGCGCTGGTCTGGGAGAGGCCTCCTTGATGAGAGAAGCACTGCCTGGGAAAGTGGATACCCCGAAACCTGACAAAGAGAAGAAAAAACGAAGGAAATCATTGATCGAGCCTTCGAAATCCAAGAAGGCCAAAGCGGAAGAACCTAAGGCTGATTCAACAGCTTTAACTCTAGAAGTATCGGGGAGTCCCTGAGCTGAAGGTGAGGAGAAAGATGATTCCTTGGTAGCACCTAAGGGAGGAGAAAACCTGACCATCCCACATATTACTGAGCCGGTGGCTTCTAAATCGGAACTTGATGTTGTTATTGTCCTACCTTGGGCTGAAGAGGCCTTCGAGGGTGTATCGAGTAATGTCCCTGAGCCGGTTGACGGCCAAAATATTCCTCGAGCTGAGGTGCATTCGGTAGGAGGTCCGGAGGAGCCTAGTTCTGAAGTTCTCCAGAAACAAGAGACGTCCCCGATTGATCCAGTCGGTGTTATTGAAGTAATCAATTCCCTTCTAGGACCGACTTTACCTCCGAGGGAGATTCAGGATGTCCAAAATAAAAAATCTTCCGATGTGGGGGTTCCCGTCGTAGGTAAAGACGCGTTTGGAAGGCTTTTTGCCCAGCTCAAGGAAAACCTTGAGCTCGACGCGTCACTTATTTTCAGTGAGATCGATAGGCTCTATGATCAAGTATTTTTTTGTAAATTCTACTCGGCGTCCTGATCTTCGTCTTTCTATCTTAGTTTCTTTCATGGTTCCAGGCCAAGGTGCTTTATAATCATACCTTTGCCAGGTTTCAAGCCGAGTTGGATCGCTACGAGGGTGAGCGCAGGAAGCTCACCTCAGAAGCCGATGAGCTTAGTGCTTTTTTTACCAAGAAAGAGGAGAAATTATGTGGCCTTCGGGATTGTTTGGAGGCGACGTCCCGAGAGAGAACTCATTTCACAAAGCAGGTTATATAGTCTCCGTTTGTTTTTGTCTACATACTTACCCGACTTTAGTATTTTAACACCTTTGGGCTGATCTTTACAGCTTGAGAAGAAAGATGTCCTAATGAGGGAGGAGCTCCGAGCCAGAGACTCTGAAATTCTCGAACTCAAACGGCACGTGAGTGAGATAGCCTCTGAGAGAGATACCCTTTAGGGGAAGGCGGTCTTAGTCAGACATAAACTTTATGATGCGATGGTGGAGAGTAGTAAGTATAAAGATCTTCACACTGAGCTGGTTTTTGCGCTATCTAGGGTCAGGGATGAAGCCGAGGCGCTCGTATACTCATACAAAGAGAATGCTATTTCTACAAATGCCCAGGCTAGGAAGGTGTCTGAGGAGGCCAAGCTGCAATTGAACCTAGCCATGGAGCATGCTCGGTTAGAATCTCGGAGGCAGGCTCTCGAGGATATACATGCAGGGGGCATCGATTTGTCTACCGAGATCGAGAGGGTGAAGACCCTAGAAGAGGAGGTTGCGGCCATGCTTACTTCTGAAGGTGAGTCGAGCAGTGGCTAGGAAGATGATGAAGATGAAGGCGAAATCCCCGAAGGGGAAGAGGCCGTTGAAGACCTGGGGGCTACGACCGAAGCTGTTGAAGGAACAACCTCCGAGGGAGCCATCGAAGGCACAACCCCGATGGTAGATTAGGGTTTTATTTGCTCTCTCCCTTTTAAGGGCTTTAGGCGTGGGCCTTGTAAATGCACCATTGTAAACCTTCAATATATATGTAAAAAGCCTTTCGTTTATCATCATTTCTCGTTTTTTCCTTTGTTTTTAGGAATAAACTGTGACGCTTGTTGACAATTGGTCCGAAATTTTGGACCTTAAATTAAATCCTTAGGTTCTTGCTACTGCTGAGCGATTTGTAACGGTCAAAAGTTGACCGCTCGGGGCTTAGTCCCCAAGTCAAGTTTCGACTTGAGTTCATCGACCTTTAGGTCTAAAAATCGGCCCTGAGGCTATTTGAGCCAGCCATTAAGCTCTTACGCGTTGGGATG
Source organism: Nicotiana tabacum (assembly GCF_000715075.1). Lineage (NCBI taxonomy): Eukaryota > Viridiplantae > Streptophyta > Magnoliopsida > Solanales > Solanaceae > Nicotiana > Nicotiana tabacum. The sequence continues at coordinate 147,113,760 of NC_134090.1, forward strand.
ATACAACCTCTAATATAGGCTGGCGCTTAGGCTCTTACTTGTTAGGTCGGTATGACCTCTAACATAGGCTGGCGCTTAGGCTCTTACGCATTGGGTCGGTGCGACCTTTAATATGACTTTATTTTTCCCTCGCTAAAGACTTTTTGAAGTTTTTGTGTTCGTCCGACTCTTCGACGGTTCGATAAGAACCTCGATTGTGAGCCGTTATGTAATGATAAATTAGCACCTCGGGAGGTTTCGCTCGATGGCTGAATTGTTCCGAAGCCTTTTCATTGTTTGGAGCTGACATGATCGAAGCTCTTTTGCTTATGCCGAGGGTATCCTGATTAACCGATTCTTTTTGAAGTATTTTCGACGTAATTGAAGGCCTATGATTTTATGGCGACGATCGGGCGTCCTCGAGTCGCGTTAGTTTGGCCGGAGCCTTGTGACCGTAGTCATTGTGTTTGGCCGTAGCCTTTTAGTCCCCGAGTGAGGTAGCCTCGACGTCTATATCGAGGGTATGCCTTTTTAGGGGTCTTACAAGTTCAAATATATATCCTTGACTTTAAGATCGGGATTATGCCTTTTGTAAGGTCTTATAAATTTGAACATGCCTTACTTGAGGTCTTACAGATAGGCTACTTGGCACAAGTATAATTCATGCCTTGCTTAAGGTCTTACAGATTTGTATTGCCTTATGGAGGTTTTATGAGCTCGAGGTTGCCTTATGGAGGTCCTACATTGTTGATAATGCCTCATGGAGGTCTTACATTTTCTAGCATTGTCACATGGAGGGCTTTCGGGCTCGAGGTTGCCCGCTTGGGGTCTTATGGCCTCGAGTTTTTGATAGCTCGATGGGGTCACAGTCGGCGACAGTCCCCGAGACGTCAAAAGTTTTTGGCTCTGGAGTCGTTCCTTGTAAACTTGATGTTGCCTCATTGAGGGCTTATGAGCTCAAATTTTTCGGCCCGGAGGTCTTATGGCTTCGAGTTTTTGGTGTCAGTTTCTGAGTGTTCGAGAAATTTCTGGCCCTAGGGCCGTTTCTTGTGAAAATAGCAAACTTCTTTGAAGCGCAAAGTGTTTTGATGGAAAAAATATTCCTTGATTACTTGGCACACGTATACATAGTTTTCGCCATTGAGGGTTCGATTATTCTACGCGGACACGGTTCATTCGACCGTTTGGCCCGACACATCATCTTCCTATCGGGACCCTTTTTGGCTTATTTTGATCTCTTTAATGAGGCGATATCCCGGGGGATGCCCCCCAGTATTCAAGGGTGATTGGAGAGAAGCCTTGAATACTTGTTGAGTCCTCCTTAGGTAGCATATAGACGTAGCCTCATTAAAAAACTTGCCGGTAAAACCCTTTTTGGGATAAAATTCGATCGAAGGAAAAGAGTGCAATGCATGATTTAAAACCCAAGGTCTTTGAGTCAGAGTATGTTTCAGTGTATTCCATCGGACACCTTAGCAGTAATATCGTTTGAGCATTGATATGTTCCAATTGCTTGGAAGTTGTTCGCCTTCCATGGTACCGAGCTTGTAAGACCCTTTGCCGATCACTCCGAGGATGCGGTACGGTCCTTCCCAGCTCGGGCCTAGCTTCCCTTCATTAGGGTTTCGAGTGTTTAGGGTGACTTTCCTTAGGTCTAAGTCCCCGACTCCGAAATTGTAGAGATTTCTTCTCCTGTTATAATAAATTTCGATTCTTTATTTTTGGGCGGCCATTCGGACCAGTGAGGCTTCTCGCTTTTCATCTAATAGTTCAAGGGCTGCAGTTATGGCCTCGTTGTTTGAGATCTCGGTGGCATGTCGAAATCTGGCACTTGGCTCTCCGACCTCGACCGATATCAAATCCTTGGTGCCATATACTAGAGAGAAAGGCGTCTCTCCCGTGCTCGATTTCGGAGTTGTTCAATATGCCCATAGCACCTTGGGCAACACTTATCTCTATTTTCATTTCGTGTTTTCTAACTTCTTTTTCAAGCTTTGAATGATGGTCTTGTTTGTGGACTCGGCCTGACCATTTGCACATGGGTGGTAGGGTGTTGACAGGATCTTTTTGATTTTATGGTCCTCGAGGAACTTTGTTACTTTGCTTCCAATGAACTGCTTCCCGTTATCACATGTTATCTCCGAGGGAATCCCGAATCGACACATGATATGGTCCCAAATGAAGTTAATGACTTCTTTTTCTCTTATCTTCTCGAAGGCCTGCGCTTCCACCCATTTTGAGAACTAGTCAGTCATTAATAAAATAAATCTAGCTTTACCTGGTGCCATTGTTAGGGGTCCAACGATGTCCATCCCCCAATTCATGAACGACCATGGTGACAAGACTGAATGTAGCTGTTTACCGGGTTGGTGAATCATTGGTGCAAATCTCTAGCATTTGTCGCATTTTTGGACGAATTCTTTAGTGTCCTTCTCCATGTTGTCCCAATAGTAGGAATCGGCACCAGAGTGATTTCCACAAGTGCCCTCATGGATTTCTCGGAGCACGTAATCTGTGTTCCCTGGTCCCAGGCATACCGCTAGGGGCCCATCAAAGGTTCTTCTGTATAGAGTTCCATTTTCGTCGAGTGAGAATCAGGATGCTTTGGTTCGCAAGGCCCTCGACTCTTTTAGGTTCGCAAGTAGCTTCCCACTTTCAAAATAATCGATATATTTGTTTCTCCAATCCCATGTCAGGCTAGTGGAGTTGATCTCGACATGGCCTTCTTCGATCACTGATTTGGATAGCTGACCAACAGCCCCGGGGAGTATGTCATCTTCCTCGATAGATGATCCCAGGTTTGCGAGGGCACCGTCATCGCTATTTTGCTCTCGATGTATGTGGACCAGAGTCCATGCTTTGAAGCGGTGCAATGTGACTTGAATTTTGTCTAAGTATCTTTGCATCCTGTCTTCTCGAACCTCGAAGTTCCCATTTACCTGATTTACCACCAGAAGGGAATCACATTTTGCTTCGATGACTTCCGCTTCTAGGCCTTTGGCCAATTCCAGACCTGTAATCATAGCCTCATACTCAGCTTTGTTGTTAGTCAACCTTGCAGTTTTTATAGATTGCCTAATCATGCTGCCTGTAGGTGGCTTCAGAACTATGCCGAGCCCGGACCCTTTCACCTTTGAGGCGCCGTCAGTGAACAAGGTCCATACCCCCGAAGATGTGCCTGTTTTTATTAGGAGTTTTTTCTCTACCTCGGTCACTAGGGCGGGCATAAAGTCGGCCATAAAATCTGTCAAAATTTGGGACTTGATAGTCGTTCGGGGTTGATACTCGATATTGTACCCCCCAAGTTCGATAGCCCATTTGGCCAGTCGGTCCGATAATTAGGGCTTATAAAATATGCTTTGAAGAGGATATGTCGTTAAAACACAAATACGATGGCATTGAAAATAAGGCATTAATTTTCGATATGCACTTATCAATGCAAAGGCTAATTTTTCTAGGTGCGGATACCTAGTTTCGGCATCTCCCAGGGTTCGATTTACATAATAAACAGGGAATTGCGTAATTTGTTCTTCTCGAACCAGCACACTACTCACCGCCACCTTGGATACGGCCAGGTACAAATACAGCGTTTCATCCTTCTTTGGGTTGTGGAGTAAAGGTAGTGATAGGTTACAAGTACCTTGGGCACAAGTACTTTACTTTATGTTTTGATGATCGAACAAACTTACCATCCAGAACCAGATAAGGAACCTGTTACACATTTACAAGACCTTGAGATCACAAAGTTCCAGATTGGGACCCAGCGTGGGATATAACTCAACTCTTCAGAGTAGAAGGAATAGCTGAGGGTACAGATCCCCACCAGTTCCCGAGGAGACTATATGAAGTCAACTCTCCAGCAGGAAAGTTGCTGTCTGCACACGCTACTGCACAGGAATAGTGCAGTAGTCAAATTTCTATGAAAGGCTTTTTACCTACCTTGCTTACATCATTATAAGTGATGTTGCACACGTATAAATACAATCAAGGAAGGTAAAACAACTTACTTTATGAGAGAACCAGATAAAGGACCTGAAGCATGCCTAGTACAATCATTCAAGTTAATCGACTCAAGATAATCTGGGCAGTGTGCCTTTAGATACACAGGAACCAGATTATGGACCTGATACCTTGGTGTTCCCCTGACAGAAGTATAAGTCAATAGTACAGTTGGAAAGCAACTGCAGAAAGTGACTGCCTACAACTGTACATGCAACAGTGCAGCAGACAGTGCAGCAGTCACTTCCCATTGAGAAGAAGCATGTACTAACCAAGATTTGACATCACTAAGGTGATGTCTTTTGTAATATAGACCTGGTGCAAGACACAAGGCATCCCTCTCCAAGGCTTGCAAAATCAGAAACGAAAATCCTCTCTCAAGTTCTTGCCACAACCTCTCTCAAGAACAAAGCTGCTTCAACCTCAAGGACCGGATCCAAGATTGAAGATATCTTAAGTCCATACGTTTGTTGAGTCTTTGTTATTTGTTCTTCATTGTAACTCCTATCTTGCTTTTTAGAAGTTGTTTTTAGGAAACCTAAAATCCGTAAACTCTCCAGTTTATGTTGTGACTAGGTTTGGTCATAAGTTAAAGTCTTTGTAACTAGAGAGTTATAAATTGGCTTGTAATAGTGTTATTACAAGTTAGAGTGATTGAAGTCTTTGTAATAGAGTTATTACAAAGTGGCTTGTTGTGAGATTATCACAAGTTAGTCAAAGTCTTTGTAACTAGAGAGTCGTAAAGTGGCTTGTGGTGAGAGTACCATAAATTAGTTGAGTTGAATCATTTGTAATAGAGTCATTACAAAGTGGCTTGTACTAGGGGTTTACAAGTTAGTGAAGTTGAAAGCCTACAAGTGTAGGTCGTGGTTTTTGTCCCATTGAGTTGGGATTTTTCCACGTAAAAATCCTTTATGTTCTTTACTTACTGCCGAACTACTGTGGGAACAATTAGAGAACCTGATTCCCTATACTGGTTGGTTTTAAAGTCTATTGCTTATAGTGGAAACTTATAGAGAATATGGTTCTCTATACAGTGGGAACTTATCCTGTGTCTCATTTACATGTTGGTTCAGTAGTTAGTACTGTGGGAACTAATATAGGACCAGATCGCTATACAGTTTGGCTCATTAGTATTTTTAGTGGAAACTCATAGAGAACCTGGTTCTCTATACAGTCTGGTGGAAGCTTAGTTTCTAATAGGTAGGCTTGTCAGATATCGCTTCAACTCCTCTAAGGTATGTTGGCATTCCGGAGTCCATTCGAAGTTGTTTTTCCTTTATAAGGAGAAGAAATGATGACTCGTGTCCAATGACCTCGATATAAATCGGCCCAAGGCTACTATCCGCCCGGTCAGCCGTTGCATGACCTTCACATCTTTTACCACCGTGATTTCTTTGATGGCTTTGATTTTGTCGGGGTTGATCTCAATCCCCCTGTTGGACATCATAAAGCCTAAAAATTTTCCCGAACCCACTCCAAAGGCACATTTCTCGGGATTGAGTTTCATGTTGTAGCTTCTGAGGATGTCAAATGTCTCCTACAAATGATTCAAATGGTCCTCCGCGCACAGGGACTTAACTAGCATATCATCAATGTAATCTTCCATGGATTTGTCTATTTGATGTTCGAACATCTTATTAACTAGGCGTTGGTACGTGGCTCCCGCGTTTTTTAGCCCGAAGGGCATCACATTGTAGTACTACGTACCGTACTTCATGATGAACGAAGTCTTTTCCCTATCCTCGGGGTTCATCTGAATTTAATTATACCCCGAGTAGGCGTCGAGAAAGGTGAGGATCTCATGGACGGCCGTGGAATCAATCAAGCGATCGATGTTGGGCAACGAGAATGAATCTTTGGGGCCCGATCTATTTAAGTCTTTATAATCTACGCACATTCTTAACTTATTCCCCTTTTTGGGAACTACCACCATATTGGCCAACCATTCGGGATATTTTACCTCCCCAATAAGCCCTATTTTGAGGAGTTTTGTTACATCATCCTTGATGAATGTGTGTTTTACCTCGGACTGAGGTCTTCTTTTTTGCTTTACCGTTTGAACCTTGGGTCGACACTTAGTCGATGGGTGGTTATTTCCGGCGGGATCCCTGTCTTATCTAAATGGGACCAAGCAAAGCAATCGATGTTATTAATAAGAAATTGAATAAGTTTTTTCCTGAGTTCGGGGGTTAATCCCGTTCCCAAGTATACTTTATGATCTAGGAGATGCTCGATCAAAACAACTTTGATAGGTTTTAAATGTCCTTGCCTTATGTTTTGATGATCTAACAAACTTACTGTTAAAAACCAGATAAGGAACCTGGCCCATTTGGACTATACTACAAGTTTAACGGATTTCAGCAAAATGTAAACTGCTATAGCTTCAGGAGCTAGGAAACCAAACAAGGACCTGATACCCTTGTGGTTCCCTCATAGTGGTACAAAGTCAATTGGACACAGCTAGAAATGAGGTGACCGCCTGCACTATTTCTGCCGCACTGCACTGTTTCCAGTGCCCACTCATTCCTTGACCAACTAAAGTGCTCACATCATTTCAAGTGATGTGATCAAGGTGTACCAACAATGAGTTGATATTAAAACATCACTTGAATGTTTTAGTTTCTCATTCAAGCCTTTTGCAAAAACAGAGAAATCAATTCTCACGAGCTTGAAGAACAAAGTTGAACGCTACTACGGACCAGTTCCTAAAGTCAGTATTTTATTGTCCTTAGTTGAGTTGTAACTTTGTTATTGTACTTATAGTATTTCCTAAATTGCTTAGCTAGAAGCGTTGATTAGGAATCGTCTTGTAAAATCCGTAAACTCTTTGAGTTTATGTTGTGACTAGGTCTAGTCATAAGCAAAAGCCTTTGTAACTGTAGAGTGACAAAGTGGCTTGTGGTGAGAGCATCACAAGTTAGTGAAAGTCTTTATAACTAGGGAGTCACAAAGTGGCTTGTGGTAAGAGTACCACAAGTTAGTTGAGTTGAACTCTTTGTAATGGAGTCATTACAAAGTGGCTTGTAATAGGTTTTTACAAGTTAGTGAAGTTGAAGGCCTATAGGTGTAGGTTGTGGTTTTTGGTCCCCTTGTGTGGGAATTTTCCACGTAAAAATCCCTTGTCTCATTTACTTACAGTTTATTAGCATTCTCAGCAGAATCTTGTAGAGGACCAGGTACTTTACTATTTGGTGGACTCATACAAACTAACAATTGGTATTAGAGCGGATTTCTCCTAATAGGCTAACACCTAGGAAGGATCCTTATGGCTGCTCCACGAAATTTTGAAGAAGGTCAATATGCATACCGACCACCCAGGTGCCACGGACAATACTATGGGTGGTGGAAAACAAAAATGCATGATTTTATCATGGCTGAGGATTCTGAGTTATGGGATATCATATGTGATGGTCCTTATGTTCCAACAAAGGTACTGGAAGAACTCCCATTTTCAATGACAAAAACCAGTAAAGAATACACTAACATAGACAAGAAAGTTGTGGAGAAGAATTTTCGTGCTAAGAAGATTCAAGTGTGTGGAATAGGACCTGAAAAATATAATAGAATTTCCGCTTGCGACACTGCTAAGGAGATATGGAAGCTTTGCAAATAGTTCATGAGGGAACTACCCAAGTAAAATAGTTTAAGATCTGTCACACCTCCTTATTGCGCACCTGCCCTGAAGGATAAATGCGTGAGGGGAGTTTTTCCATTTTAAGTGACATTATTCGAAAATGGGATTATTTATTTAATTCAGAGTCGCCACTTGGGAAAGGTTTGGCTTTTGGTGTCCCAAGTCACCGGTTTATCTTGAATCCCAATTCGAGGAAAATATTCTACTTTCCAAATGAAGTCTGCGAACCAGAAATTCTAAGTAAGGAATTCTGTTGACCCGAGGGAAGGTGTTAGGCACCCACGGATCCCGTGGTTCTAGCACGGTCGCTTAAATTGTTATAATGGCTAAATATCTGATTTTAATGCATGTTATAACCTGTGTGCTATTATTAAGTTTAAAACCGCTTTATTATTATTTTTATAGAATTGCAACGTCATGGAAATGGATCTTCGAACCACGTCGCAATCAATGCACCCGTGGTTGTTGATACATTCCTACACCATTGAGATTTAGATTTGGGTCACATAAATGCGCACCCGAATTTAAGAATGTAAATTAATTAAAATCGCGCCTAAAGAGTCTAACGTGTTATTATCTTTGAGGAAGGCAGTGAAATTCGCTAAACGGCCCATCCCAAATTCTAAGTATTTATTATGACCAATTATTGAGGGCCCCGCAATTTGCATTTTTATTTGGCGAGGCTCGTCTTATTATCAAAAGGATTGACCTGTAGTGACTATGTTTTCTATTTAGTTCGTCTCTATAATGAAAGAAAAAGAGTTCTAACTTATTTACATGCTCACGAGTTATTATAGTTGAGTTTCGAAAGTGAGTCGTTAAATCTGAAAATGATACAATAAGAGCAGTCGGTTAACAATTATGGGCCCAGGTCCGATGTATAAGGGGTAAAACTGGACCTGTGCCATCCTTATTCAGATGTTGGGCTTAGCTAAATGATTCTACACATGTTCAAACATTAAGAATCCGAAATGAAAGTGATACCTAATGAAACCCGTTTTTTTAACGAGTTTAGATGAGCAAGTTGTTAACTAAAATAGTTTGAACTATTGAGTAATCAACCTAAGGCCTGATGTGTATTTGGAACATGCTGTTTAATCGAACAAATTGAACTAGCAGAATGTTACCTTTTAAACTAAAAACCTACGGGGAAGAAGTTTACAACTTAAACTGCTATAGGATAGTGCCCATGTTATACATAACCAACAACTACCTGATTCTAGTGAAGGCAACTAGCTAACATATATACAACCGAGATTCAGTATATAACCAGAGTTTACATGGGCAGCGCATAGAATGTTCTAAGTACAGACAGTAAAAGAAAGAAAAGACTACATTAAACTACAGCTTCAAATCTTTCCCATTTTTGCATTCATGCTTCGAGTAGCTTACAAGATGTACCAGTGTATCGGTTTATGTACCTGGTATTTGGAAAGCAAGGAAAGAAGATGAAGATCAGTAGAAGCAGCAGTAGTATAAATACACAGCAACAACAGGTTCAGCAACACAGCAAAACCAGGTTCAGCAACACAGCAAAACCAGTAATGGCTAGTAGAATAACCCAGTAACAGATTGAAAACCAGCAGTACCAGAATGCAATCGCAGTCAAAGAAGAAGAGAGACGGATACAAGACGCAGTAGTTTACTGATTTTTGAATAACACTCAAGGAAAAGCAGCCTGAAATTATTCAAGTAAAAGTTCAACTTATTTTTCTCTTTTTGCTCTCAAATTCTGATTTCTCAAATTTCAGTCAACTCTCTCAACTTTTCCTCTATTTTTTTTCCTGCACTATGTAAAAATGACTCTATTTATAACCAAGACTCTTGTCTTGAACCACTAACCCGAAATATTTCCATAATTGCATGTCTTGCCCCCACTACTTAATGTTTTTTTCTTATTTAATTCCCTTGTTCCCCATGCCTACATGTTTTGTCCCCCACTATATTAAACAAATACATTATTCCCACTCCATTATGTCTTGTCCCCCACTATATTAAACAAATGCATTATTCTCACTCCATTATGTCTTGTCCCCCACTATATTAAACAAATGCATTATTCTCACTCCATTATGTCTTGTCCCCCACTATATTAAACAAATGCATTATTCTCACTCCATTATGTCTTGTCCCCCACCATGTACTATTGTAATATTATTAATGCCTAGTGGACGGAGCACTCAGATTAAATAATTGTTCAAATTTTCAATTCCGAAAAATACCCCTCCGAACTTACTGAAATTACCATTTTACCCCTGAAAATACTGCAATTTACCATTCTACCCCCATCAGCTATAACCAATTCGCCTAATCAATTCTAACCAAAATACAACAGCTATAACCAATAACCAATTTCTGAACAAATTCAAACAACAAATTCAAACTAAATGATGAACAACAAACAAACAACTGGAATTATTTTGACTGAACAATATTTTTATTTTATTTTTTCTTTTAACAACAAACCTACTTTCAGATTTAACAAACAAGTAGATTCAAATCACTAAACTCAAAAAAAATCAATTGAACTTCAAATTAAATCTAACAACATTATAATCAACACACTTCTATATTAAACTAAACAAGAACAAATGAATAAAAACAAACTGAAGAAATAATGAAGAGATGAATCAAACATATACTGATTTCAAATTCGAAAATATCAAATAAGATATGGACAGAAATAAAACTTAAACCAACTAACCGAATCGGATCAACGACGAACTCGACTGGAAACAAATCTGCCCGGAAACTTTGAAACCAAAATAACTCGAATCTGCCTGGAAAATAACTCGACGAGTAGACGACTATGAAGAAGCAGCTAAACGTAGCAGAATGCAGCAAAAATAACGGGCCTGACTGTTGTTACGTCGCTGAGCCGGAGCTCGACGAACTGAGCTCGAGCTGGGGTTGTCGCTGCTTGCTCGTTCATGGCTGCTCGGAGACGACGCAGTGGGGCGTTTGGCGATGAGGTGAAGACGAAGCAGTGGCAGCAGGTGGTTGTTGTTCGCTGGACGAAGCAGGAGCCGATGAGGTTCGTTTAGACGTGAGTTGAGTGGAGGACTGTGGTCGTTTGGTTTCGATGGGAATGGGGTTGTCGTTGGTTCGAAGAAAATGGAGGATGGCAGCCATGATGGACGTTCATGGCTGAACGTAGCGATGGGGCTGGGTTGTTGGTGGACGATGGTGGACTGCTGTGTGTGCGTTGGAAGGAGGAGGCAGCCATGGTTGCTGCTCGTGTTGGGATCGTTTGGGACGACGGAGAAGAAGATAGAGGGGAGGGGGGCGGGTAGATGGTTTTTTAGGGTTTGGCTTTTTTTTTGGGGAAAATGAAAATGAAAAGGAAGAGGGGGAGTTGGATCTTTGGGGTTATGGGGCGGACCGGGTCGGGTTGACCCGGTATGGGTTTGTTTCTTTTGGGCTTATGGTTTAAATTTGAAAAAAAGGCCCAATCCGATTTTCTTCTATTTTTTGTTCTTTTCTATTTATTCAATTTCCTAATTAATAAAGCTAAAAATGCTAAGATTAAATTATAAAACCCAAAATTATCTCAAAATACTAGTTAACTACTAATAACAATTATTGCACATTTAAGTAGCAATTAACGATAAAATCACACAATTTGGACGTTAAATGCTAAAATGCAACATACATTATTTTTTATGATTTTTTTTCGTTTTGTAAAACAAACTTAAATAAATATCAAATGCAAATGCGACATATTCTTATATATTTTTTATTAATTTAACACGTTAACATGCACAGACAAAAATACAAATAATTATCCAAAAATGCCACGAAAATTCAAAAATTGCACACAAAGGAAAATTGTTTTTGGGAGTAATTCTCATATAGGGCAAAAATCACGTGCTTACAACTTCCCCTCTTTGTCCGAAAACACGAAGAGTTTTCGTGCAAAGATAAAGTGAGCGATTTTTGCCCATTCGAGTACTCCGTGTGAAGCATTTTTTTGAAAAAGATTTGACCGAACCTTTGTTTCAAAGGTTTCCTACATATCCTGGGCTAAACAAGAATCTGGTCAATGTAGTTCGGGAAGTTTTGGTAGTTGGGACTACCATGGAACTGCGATGCTGCTGTTACTGCTGTTACTACTGCTCACTGACCTCCTTATTACATTAAAAAGAAAAATTAAAGCTAAGCTAGCTATGCTTATCAACTACTAGTTACAAGATTCCTATCCATAATTCTTTCGCAACTTGATCTTGAGTCTTAGCTGATTTTGCTTGTAGACTTCGATCTGAATCTTGATGCTTGCAAGTTGTAGGTGCTTGTTTATTTCTGCAGCATTGAGTGAAGCGGGATTGGCGGAGCTCGTGACTTCAATCAGATTTTGAGCGATCTGCCCTTTGTTTGCTCCAGTATTTGGGCTCATCTTCTTTTGTTCTTTCCTTCCTTTCTTTATTCTGGATTGAGACTCACTCCGTAGGTCATCTCGATCCCTGTGCTTCGAGGTCAAACCTGCTCAGACAACAAAACAAACAAACGAATTAAATTTTTCTGCCCCAGTTTCACTAGTAAAATTTCGTGAGTTAATTGCCATAAAAATCTACATAATTAATGAGGGGATTGGAAACCTCAAGTCTAAAAGGTGCAACTCAGGGATTGGAGCCCTAATGTTTGCAAAAGGCAAAACGCTCAACTCAGGGATTGCAGCCCTAATATTGGCTAAAAAAATCGCTCAACTCAGGGATTGGAGCCCTAATGTCGGCTAAAGGAAAATTGCTCAACTCAGGGATTGGAGCCCTAATGTCGGCTAAAGGAAAATTGCTCAACTCAGGGATTGGAGCCCTAATGTTGGCAAAGGTGACTAGGGAATGGAGGCCCTATGTCTAAAATCTCAACTCAGGGATTGGAGCCCTAATGTTTGCTAAAGGAAAATTGCTCAACTCAGGGATTGGAGCCCTAATGTTGGCAAAGGTGACTAGGGAATGGAGGCCCTATGTCTAAAATCTCAACTCAGGGATTGGAGCCCTAATGTTGGCAAAAGGCGACTAGGGAATGGAGGCCCTATGTCTAAAATCTCAACTCAGGGATTGGAGCCCTAACGTTGGCAAAAGGCGACTAGGGAATGGATGCCCTATGTCTAAAATCTCAACTCAGGGATTGGAGCCCTAATATTGGTAAAGGCGACTAGGGAATGGAGGCCCTACGTCTAAAATCTCAACTTAGGGATTGGAGCCCTAATATTGGTAAAGGCGACTAGGGAATGGAGGCCCTATGTCTAAAATCTCAACTTAGGGATTGAAGCCCTAATATTGGTAAAGGCGACTAGGGAATGGAGACCCTATGTCTAAAATCTCAACTTAGGGATTGGAGCCCTAATGTTGGCAAAGGTGACTAGGGAATGGAGGCCCTATGTCTAAAATCTCAACTTAGGGATTGAAGCCCTAACATTGGTAAAAAAAATGCGACTAGGGAATGGAGGCCCTATGTCTAAAAATCTCAACTCAGGGATTGGAGCCCTAATGTTGGTAATAGGCGACTAGGGAATGGGGGCCCTATGTCTAAAAATCTCAACTTAGGGATTGGAGCCCTAATGTTGGCAAAGGCGACTAGGGAATGGAGGCCCTATGTCTAAAATTTTAACTTAGGGATTGGAGCCCTAATGTTTGCGAAAAATATGTTGATATTGGGGATTCTAAACTAACCCCTTTTTTTGGAATTTTCTTCTTATTTCTCTTTTCGTTTTATTTATTTTTATTTTTTTTGTTTAGTAAAAATGCAGGAAAGAATTTGGAGGAAACTTCCCTTTTGGGTTGATTCCTTGCTGCAAAGCTGTTTCTTGCACTTGTGCATTTCTTTTCCCTTTGGTTGCACCTGTTTCTTGCACGGTTGCTTTGGATTGCACCTGTTTCAATTTTCCAAACAAAGAACAATTGTCAGTTTGAAAACGGTGGTTGGTTAGGTGGCCTTGATCATTCCAATTGCTTGGTCCCGACCTCATTTCTGTTGAGAAACTTCGCCATTGATTGGCTTCAAAGGCGACCCCCTTTTAAACTGATAAGACTCAGATTTCAGGATTTCATGATGACTCGCCCGTGTAAGGCTTTGGTTTTCATTCCACTTTCCAGACATTTGCCTTGGACTTTCTTCTCTTCAATGCCTTTACTTTGGAGGTAATCAAACATCATGATCAGTCGGGATTGGACTGACGCACCACTGAGGCTGGGTATTTTCTTCACCTCTTGCCAGACGGAGCTCTGTGAAACCGGTCCTGCCACCTTTTCTTTCTAACACATTTTGGAATTTAGGGTTAAGCTGAAAGGGATTCAAGGAAAGGTAAACAAAGAGCGGAAAAACGAATTTAAAAGAGAAGCGTCCCTTTCGGGGAAAAAGAAGGACTTATCTGAGGTGCATGCTGGCTTTAAACTGACATGACATGCTTTTTGGACTGGATGCCTAAACCTCACGAACTTACATTTCCTCATGAACCAAAACGGATCTATGTTTCCCAACCAGGGAACCTTGCCAGAACTTTCTGTGGTGAAATCATCTTTTTGGCCGACAGCGCCCTTTGCGGGTTTTCGCTAGTCGACCTCTCTCATTTCTCTTCTCACCGTCGCTCGATAGTACTTTTTGCGGGTTTTCACTAAACGGACTCTCTCATTCTTGGTTTCTCTACTCTCGTCGCCTCAGGGTGCCCGAAGGTTTTCACGGACAAGACTCTCTCATTTTATTTCTCTCAATTTTAGAATGCATCGGCTTCCAACCATGATATTTCTTGGTTTCCCCCGCCTTTGGCAATTGATCCGAAGGAATTGTACTTGGTTTTTGGTAAAAAGAATTGTGGATGAAATTACAACTTCGGAACCATTTGGTGTGCCCGTGGTTGAACCATTATAACATCTGCCCCAGTTTTGGCTTCAGGGAAAATTGGATTTCTGTTTTGGTGTGACTGAACCCCAGAGAAAGGCTGCCTACGTATCCTTTCAGAATTAAGTCAGACATAGTTCAGGAAAACATTTTGTTTTTGATTTTCTTTTGTTTTTCTGATTTGCTTTGTTTTTCTCTTTCTTCTTCCCTTCCGTTTCTTTTTTCTTTTCATTTTCATTGTCTTTTCTTCCTTTTTTTTATATATATTTTCTTATTTTTCCAATTCTTTCTTCTTTTTTTTTTTCATTTTTCTTTTTCATTTCAATTTCTTTTTTTTTTACATTTTATTTTTCAATAATACTTTCAGGTTCCAAAGAGGGTAATCAAAGAAGAGTAACCAGCTCAAATGGGTTTGCAAAGGGTTGATAGTGTTTGGGTAGCGAGAATGAAAGCCTTCGTCATCTCAACCGGAAAATATTAGAACTATATGTAGGATCCAACATAGTACCTTTTGACTGCATTTGCATTGACAGTTATTTCAAGGGCATTTCCTTCGATGTGTCCCAAGTACAACACACTCTTTTGGCAGTACTCTTGTTGCAATGTATGTACCTTTCCAATCTGGACCCAATTTTCTTTCAGCTTTCCAACTCTTTATTTTATTTTCTTAAACGTATCTTCATTGCGATCTAATCCTTGATTCATTATTTCGAGGTCTGACAGCTTTCAGGATCCGGGCATGAAGTCCGCAAGCATATTGTGTTATTGAAATCTGCATTTAAGAGAATTGAAAAGAGAATAAGAAAGAAAAATGACAAGATTAAGAGAAGAGACATTCCTAGACAGTGAAATATTAATTTCATTTTTTTCTTGATTTTGATTGAATTTTTTTGAATTTTTTGAAGATAGAAGGGTTTATACAAGAAAGTAAGACAATAAAGTAAAACATCTGGATCACACCCTGAGATAATCTGGATGCAGAAAGAATAGCAAGACTGGCTACTGAGACTCCCGTCTGATGAGGAACTTTCATGTTTGGCAACCATTTTATGGCTTTTCTTCTTTCTCGGCAATGGTTGTAATGACCTTCAGTGCCCGATCAAATTCATCATCTTCACAAATCATTCTGACTATTGGCCTGTTGTTGTGGGCGGCCAACAGATTGTTCATCACGTCAGGAGCTTCTTCATCCCGAAAAATGATTCTTTCAGCTTCAATCGAATCTTCAACTTCCCTTTTGAGGGTCCAATAGTCCTTTGTATTGTGCCTCACTGCTCCAGAGTGGTATTCACATATAGTGTCAGCTCAGTGCGGTGGGGACTCGAGGTTCAGCCGAATTTGGTCCACTGGCTGCAATAGATCTAGCCTAATCAGCTTTTGGAACAAGCTTGAATACGATTCACCAATAGGGGTGAACTGATTCTTTCTGAAAGGCTCTCTTGGGCGAGGATTGTACCGGGAACATCTGATTGAGGATTGTATGGAGCTTGGTAAGGATGGACATTTATGGGAAGTGGAGCTCAGTTTTGTGGATAATATTATGGCCGCGTTTAAGGTTGCGCATTCATCAACGCATACCAACAAAACCAATCACATTAACAGAACCTGGCTAATTTACTCACACACACAACCTTGTTAGTTTTGAGGCATTTAACATATAGGAAATCGCACGTTGGGATGCAATGCACCTAAACAGCTAAACGCTTCTACCATGTGTTTGAACGGGTTGCATGTTTCATCCCGGCCTTAAACTAGCCCTCTTCACTATGTACCTCTTTTCTTTTATTCCTGCCTCTCTTTAACCACTTTTGATCTTGTTTTTTCCGCTCTTTTTTTGTTTTTGGCACTTTTTTAAAAAAAAATTCTCTTTTTTTTTTCATTTTTTACTCAATTATTTTATGGCTATGATCGAATCCGATGGGGATTGCTTACGTATCATGACCCCGTATGAATCAGATCTTGCGTAGTTCGGGAGGTCGTGAATGGAGTAAGTAAACTAACTCTTTTTTTTTGGAATTTTTTTTAACAAAAAATGCTTTAAAAGAATAAAGGTTTTTTTTTTGGATTTTTGTTTCTTTTTGGATTTTTTTTTAAAAAATGGTTTAAAAGAAGAAAAGGATATTTTTTGGATTTTTGAATTTGACTATATTTTTATTTTTTGAAAGAAAGACTTCTAAAAATTCCTTTTCTTTTGATTGAAACTTTGAGAATTTTAGAAGTAAAAAAGAAAATATTTTTGTTTGAATTTTCATTTGTTCTCTCTTTTTCTAAATAAGAAAGAAAATATTTTCTTTGGATTTTGGCTGTCGCCTCTTAATTTTCGAAAGAGGCACTTTTAAGTAAATATTTTGGATTTTTGAGTTTTTTATTTATTTACAAAAGCACTTCTAAAGAAAAGCGAAAATATTTTTGGACTCATATTTTCAAAGTTTTTATGGATATTTACAAAATAAAGACAGCTAAAGAGCAATTTTTTTTGGATTTTTGTTTCTGATATTTTTTGGATTTTTTTTTGGAAAAATACTTTAGAATGAAGGAAACCCGTATTTTAGATTTTGATTTTTATTGATTTGTTTTGTATGAAAGATATTAGAAAGAAAGAAACCATTTTTTTTGAGTTTAAAAACTACTTTTTTTGTTTTTTTAAAATTTTTAAGGAAATATTTTGAAAGAAGGGACTGGAAGAAAATATTTTTGGATTATTTTTTTTTTGAAAATTGGGGTCGGAACCAATGAGATTTGCCTACGTATCTCACATCCGGTGAGAATCAGACCCGCGTAGTTCGGTCAGATAAAACAAACTTCTTTTGAAAAACAAGACCTTTTTCCATTGGCAAACAAAACCATTTATCAAAACTCTTTATTTTTTCTTCTTTTTTTTTCAAAAATTCGGCAGAGTTTCGACACTATTTGGACGTTGATTTTTTTTTCCAAAGCAGGCGATTAACTACCTCTATTTCCCTTTCCTCAAGACATTCAAAAGCCGGTCGACATGCAAATCCGAAACAAACAAATGCACAAGTAGCAAGTTGGATGCATCAGGATGGTCTTTTGTCATTTTGGTACATCTGTCCTAGACAGATCCAACCCCTGTGTTGAGCCTCCAAAGTCAAATGCACATGATGCAAACAAACGTTCCTACTAGGTATCCGTCATGAAGCTGAGTTATTCTAGGTTCCTAACCTGGTTATTTGTTCTAGACTGTGTACAAGAGCGGAACAACTCGAGTCGAGGAGGGGGCTACGTACCGGGGACCCGCGAGATCGTCCGGCTTTGTAACTTGTCCGGCCTCTTTCTTATTTCAAGGTATGACACTAACAGAATAGGAAGTCTCGACCCGCAAGCACATCCCCGAAGATGAGAAGAGGAGGGTTTCGGCACAGTTTATATACAGTTCAGATAATATCAAAATGGTAAAAGGCAACATTTAGCACGTTATGCCCAAACATGTAATAAAGATCAGATAATAAAGCCAAATACAACAATTATTCTAAGCTCGAATTCTTAAACCCTGAACCAGAGATTCTGGGTTTGTTCCCCAGCAGAGTCGCCAGAGCTGTCACACCTCCTTTTTGCGCGCCTGCCCCGAAGGATAAATGCGTGAGGGGAGTTTTTCCATTTTAAGTTACATTATTCGAAAATGGGATTATTTATTTAATTCAGAGTCGCCACTTGAGAAAGGTTTGGCTTTTGGTGTCCCAAGTCACCGGTTTATCTTGAATCCCAATTCGAGGAAAATATTCGACTTTCCAAATGAAGTCTGCGAACCAGAAATTCTAAGTAAGGAATTCTGTTGACCCGAGGGAAGGTGTTAGGCACCCACGGATCCCGTGGTTCTATCACGATCGCTTAAATTGTTATAATGGCTAAATATCTGATTTTAATGCATGTTATAACCTGTGTGCTTTTATTAAGTTTAAAACCGCTTTATTATTATTTTTAAAGAATTGCAACGTCGTGGAAATGGATCTTCAAACCACGTCGCAATCAATGCACCCGTGGTTGTTGATACATTCCGACACCGTTGAGATTTGGATTTGGGTCATATAAATGCACACCCGAATTTAAGAATGTAAATTAATTAAAATCGCGCCTAAAGAGTCTAACGCGTTATTATCTTTGAGGAAGGCAGTGAAATTCGCTAAACGGCCCATCCCAAATTCTAAGTATTTATTATGACCAATTATTGAGGGCCCCGCAATTTGCATTTTTATTTGGCGAGGCTCGTCTCATTATCAAAAGGATTGACCTATAGTGACTATGTTTTCTATTTAGTTCGTCTCTATAATGAAAGAAAAAGAGTTCTAACTTATTTACATGCTCACGAGTTATTATAGTTGAGTTTCGAAAGTGAGTCGTTAAATCTGAAAACGATACAATAAGAGCAGTCGGTTAACAATTATGGGCCCAGGTCCGATGTATAAGGGGTAAAACTGGACCTGTGCCATCCTTATTCAGATGTTGGGCTTAGCTAAATGATTCTACACATGTTCAAACTTTAAGAATCCGAAATGAAAGTGATACCTAATGAAACCCGTTTTTAACGAATTTAGATGAGCAAGTTGTTAACTAAAATAGTTTGAACTATTGAGTAATCAACCTAAGGCCTAATGTGTATTTGGAACATGCTGTTTAATCGAACAAATTGAACTAGCAGAATGTTACCTTTTAAACTAAAAACCTACGGGGAAGAAGTTTACAACTTAAACTGCTATAGGATAGTGCCCATGTTATACATAACCAACAACTACCTGATTCTAGTGAAGGCAACTAGCTAACATATATACAACCGAGATTCAGTATATAACCAGAGTTTACATGGGCAGCGCATAGAATGTTCTAAGTACAGACAATAAAAGAAAGAAAATACTACATTAAACTACAACTTCAAATCTTTCCTATTTTTGCATTCATACTTCGAGTAGCTTACAAGATGAACCAGTGTATCAGTTTGTGTACCTGGTATTTGGAAAGCAAGGAAAGAAGATGAAGATCAGTAGAAGCAGCAGTAGTGTAAATACACAGCAACAACAGGTTCAGCAACACAACAAAACCAGTAATGACCAGTAGAATAACCCAGTAACAGATTGAAAACCAGCAGTACCAGAATACAATCGCAGTCAAAGAAGAAGAGAGACGGATACAAGACGTAGTAGTTTACTGATTTTTGAATAACACTCAAGGAAAAGCAGCCTGAAATTATTCAAGTAAAAGTTCAGCTTGTTTTTCTCTTTTTGCTCTCAAATTCTGATTTCTCAAATTTTAGTCAACTCTCTCAACTTTTCCTCTATTTTTTTTCCTGCACTGTGTAAAAATGGCTCTATTTATAACCAAGACTCTTGTCTTGAACCACTAACCCAAAATATTCCCATAATTGCATGTCTTGCCCCCACTACTTAATGTTTTTTTTCTTATTTAATTCCCTTGTTCCCCATGCCTACATGTTTTGTCCCCCACTATATTAAACAAATACATTATTCCCACTCCGTTATGTCTTGTCCCCCACTATATTAAATAAATGCATTATTCTCACTCCATTATGTCTTGTCCCCCACTATATTAAACAAATGCATTATTCCCACTCCATTATGTCTTGTCCCCCACTATATTAAACAAATGCATTATTCTCACTCCATTATGTCTTGTCCCCTACCATGTACTATTGTAATATTATTAATGCCTAGTGGACGGAGCACTCAGATTAAATAATTGAACTTCAAATTAAATCTAACAACATTATAACCAACACACTTCTATATTAAACTAAATAAGAACAAATGAATAAAAACAAACTGAAGAAATAATGAAGAAATGAATCAAACATATACTGATTTCATATCCGAAAATATCAAACAAGATATGGACAGAAATGAAACTTAAACCAACTAACCGGATCGGATCAACGACGAACTCGACTGGAAACAAATCTGCCCGGAAACTTTGAAACCAAAATAACTCGAATCTGCCCGGAAAATAACTCGACGAGTAGATGACTACGAAGAAGCAGCTAAACGTAGCAGAATGCAACAGAAATAACGTGCCTGACTGTTGTTGCGTCGCTGAGCCGGAGCTCGAGCTGGGGTTGTCGCTGCTTGCTCGTTCATGGCTGCTCGGAGACGACGCAGTGGGGCGTTTGGCGATGAGGTGAAGACGAAGCAATGACAGCAGGTGGTTGTTGTTCGCTGGACGAAGCAGGAGCCGATGGGGTTCGTTTGGACGTGAGCTGAGTGGAGGACTGTGGTCGTTTGGTTTCGATGGGAATGGGGTTGTTGTTGGTTCGAAGAAAATGGAGGATGGCAGCCATGGTGGACGTTCATGGCTAAACGTAGCGATGGGGCTGGGTTGTTGGTAGACGATGGTGGACTGCTGTGTGTGCATGTGTGAGTTGGAAGGAGGAGGCAGCCATGGTTGCTGCTCGTATTGGGGTCGTTTGGGACGACGGAGAAGAAGATAGAGGGGGGCGGGTAGATGGTTTTTTAGGGTTTGGTTTTTTTTTTGGGAAAATGAAAATGAAAAGGAAGAGGGGGAGTTGGATCTTTGGGGTTATGGGGCGGACCGGGTCGGGTTGACCCGGTATGGGTTTGTTTCTTTTGGGCTTGTGGTTTAAATTTGAAGAAAAAGCCCAATCCGATTTTCTTCTATTAAGTTTTTCTCTTCTAAATAAACTAATCTAGAAGGACCTGGTCCATGGTCTGCCCATGTCAAAATTCAAAGTGCAAAAGGTCTGTGATGCCTGTGCTAGAGGAAAACATATGAAGTCCTCCTTTAAGTCTAAAAGAGATGTGATCACCCCAAAGCCACTAGAGCTTCTGCATATGGATCTATATGGCCCTATGAGAGTACAAAGAAGGGGAGGAAAAAGATACATTTTTGTGATAGTGGATGACTACTCCAGATTTACATGGACTCTATTTCCCAAACTAAAGATGAAACTGTTGAGGTGTTTGTGGCTTTTGTGGAGAAAATTCAGGTGAAGATGGAGTTTAGAGTTGCATGTATTAGATCAGATCATGGGATAGAATTTGACAATGTCAAATTTGATGAGTTCTGCAATGAAAATGGCATCACTCACAAGTTCTCAGCTCCCAGAACTCTCCATCAAAATGGAGTAGTAGAAAGGAAGAGCAGAACTCTGGAAGAGATGGTAAGAACAATGCTAATCGACAATGGAATCGCAAAGAACTTCTGGGCTGAAGCTGTCAACACTGCATGCTACTTGGTGAACAGGTGCATGATCAGATCACTTCTGAACAAAACCCCCTATGAATTGTTGAATGTAAGAAAATCCAAGCTAACTCACCTAAGAACATTTGGGTGCAAATGCTATGTTCTCAACAATGGAAGGTAAATTCGACGCCAAGAGTGACGAAGGAATATTTCTGGGCTACTCTTTTCAAAGCAAGGCTTAAAAATATATAATAAGAAACTCAATGTGTTGAGAAAAGTGTTCATGTTATTTTTTATGAGTCTTATCCATCATGTGAGAAGAGTGCTGAAGAAGATCAAGATGGAGAACTCTTACTGGTCCCTGGTGAAGTCATTGACATGACAAACAGAAAGGCAGATATGATGGGTCAAGTAAAAAAGTTGAGTGAAGACAATACTACCTCATCTCCAATGGAACCAAGTACTTCAATTACAACCACTGAAGCTAAAGAAAGAGTGGTTGCTGCAGTTCAGGTAACTCCACTAGCACCTGAGATAAGAGCGCTAGAAAACTAGCCAAACGCACCCTCATCCTCTCAAAATGAACCTCAAACGTCTAACTGGAGACACCAAAGCTCTCATCCAATGAACAACATCATTACTACTTTAGATTTCGGAGTACAAACCAGGTCAAGAGCCAGAAATTCACTTGCCTTCTCAGCTTTTCTCTCCTAGATAGAACCCAAGAATGACAAGGAAGCTTTGAAAGATGCAGATTGGATTACAGTCGTGCAAGATGAGTTACATCAGTTTGAGAGGAACAATGTTTGGCACCTGGTACCCAAAACCTCAGATCAAACCATTATAAGAACCATGTAGGTAATAGGAAACAAGCTTGATGAACATGCAATTACCATAAGGAACAAGGCCAGGCTAGTGGTTCAAGGCTACAATCAGGAGGAAGGGATTGACTATGATGAAACGTTTGCTCTGGTCGCTCGCATGGAAGCTATTAGAATTCTAATCGCTTTTCCATATCATATGGAATTCACCTTGTTCCAAATGGATGTCAAAATTGCATTTTTGAATGGACTTCTTAAGGAAGAAGTCTATGTGAAGCAACCCCCAGGGTTTGAATGTCATGAACACCCTGAATATATTTTAAAATTGGACAAAGCGTTGTACTGGCTGAAGCAGGCTCCATGAGCTTGGTATGAAAGACTATCAAAGTTCCTCTTAGAAAATGGCTTTAAAAGAGGGAAAATTGACAACACCCTATTTCTAAAGAAACAGGAAAGGAATCTGCTCATTGTTCAGGTCTATGTTGATGATATCATTTTTGGGGCAACAATTGATTCTCTGTGTGAGGAATTTGCAAAACTCATAGGAAGTGAGTTTGAAATGAGTATGATGGGGGAACTAAACTTCTTCTTGGGTCTTCAAGTAAAACAGTCCCCAATTGGTACATTCATTTGTCAGCAAAAATACATCAGGGAGCTCTTGAAGAGGTTTGACATGGAAGCATCAAAGGTGATAGACACTCTCATTGCTACGGCCACCAGACTGGACATGGATGAAGCTGGGTCTCCTGTGAATCAAACTATGTATAGAGGCATTATTGGGTCTCTTCTCTATCTCACTGCTAGTAGACCCGATATTGTCTTCAGTGTAGGGCTATGTGCAAGGTTTCAATAAAATCCCAAGGAATCTCATTTGAAGGCAGCCAAAAGAATTCTGAGATATCTTAAAGGAACACAAGACCTGGTCCTTTATTATCCCACAGGTGATAGGTTTAACCTCATTGGATATGCTGATGCAGACTATGCAGGTTATCTTGTAGACAGGAAGAGCACTTCTGGAATGGCTCATTTCCTAGGTTCATATCTCATCTCTTGGGGCACAAGGAAGCAAAACTCAATGGCTCTTTCAATAGCTGAGGCAGAATATGTAGCCGCAGCATCTTGCTATGCACAACTTTTGTGGATCAAGCAGCAACTAGAGGACTTTGGGGTACTCATTAAGAGTGTACCCCTTCTATGTGATAACACAAGTGCACTCAATATAGCGAAGAATCCAGTTCAACACAAAAGGACCAAGCATATTGATGTGAGGCATCAATTTTGAGGGACAATATGGAGAAAGGATTGATATGCATGAAGTTCTGTAGCACAGAAGATCAAATTGAAGACATATTTACCAAGGCATTAAGTAGGGAATATTTTGAAAGAAACAGAGTGAAGTTAGGGCTTTTAAAGCCCAATTGAGGACCCGATTCCTCATTATTTGGCTATGAAAAACATCTTCAAGAAAAATTGGCTAAAAGTGTTTTCTGGCCCTGTCTAACTCACTTCAATACCATTATAGGTAAACACGCATGATGAGTATAGAAGTCGTAGATGAAGTGCATGGATGATAAACGAGGATTAATATTTTCAAATAACAGGTCAAGAACCTGGTTCTTGTACCAAAGGTTAGTAGTTCGGTGCATTCTTTAATACACGTCTTAAAAGGATACAAAACACAACTGCCATATCATCCAACTTTTCAGATCCTGCTATCACATCTCTTCACTTCAAATCATTCCATCTCCCTCTGAAATGTTGCACGTCTTCATGCCCAACTGTCATTTCAGAACTGGTGCATATCCCTCTCTCTTCATAATTATCCTCTCTTCAGAAAAACCCTTCTTTTGTTCTCCACAAACCATAAGTCCTCCATTAGAACTTCCCAAAGCATTTTCACACCAATTTTTCAATGGCTGAGACAAACTCCGACCTCCCTACTTTAGTCGTACCTGCTACTGATAAACCTATGGAGACTTCTGTCCCTACTGAGCCTTCCTTACCCATTCTTACCCTTCCTGCTGAAATCACACCTCACCCAGATTCTTCGTCTCTCTATATTTCAGAAAACCCTAAAATTGTTGATCCGTTCTCTCCATCTTCTGAGGATCCCACTAGTCAAAGACCAAGTGGAGAACAAAGTCAAAATCCTAAGGTCACAGAGGGTTCTGCCATTATTGCTTCCGATTCCGTGGTGGCAGTAGTGCCAATTGAGGAAGGGAGTGTTGTAACTGTCTTTGTGGTGTCTGCTGATGGTGTACTGCATGAGATCATCTCTCAGAAAAATGAGGTACAAGGTGCGGAGGGGGGGGGAGGGGAGTAGCTATTGTAAATGCTGAAGGCGCTGCACTAGCAGAAGCTACTGGGACCTCACATGAGGAACCTGATCCCTCTCCGGAGGACCCAGTTCAGGGTTCTCATGACCAGGACAGTTCTGCTCCTGCATTTGATGTTGTGCCTTTGGACATACAGGTACCTGAGATGAGGTTCAGTGATGAAGAGGACCTAGATAACGTGGCTTATGATGCGTTCATAGTTAAGCGAAGAGTTGTATCCACTCCTGAGTCCTCCACTAAACGACCTACTACTAGGTTGAAAGCTAAGGAGGCCTATGACTCTGTCCTTCAAAAGAGCAGAAAAAGTAGTAAAAAGCAAAGAAGGAAGCTGGTGAAAGATGGTGTGCCTGTAAGTGATAAAGGGATTCTTGTGGTAGAGGTGGACGAGAAAACCCCAGATAAACCTGGTTCACTGGTTAGGCGGTCTCAGAAAAAAAGGCAGCCTGCTTCAATAGAGAAGGGGTCAACCTCTAGCTCCAAGTTGCAGAAGGTGGTGAGTGAGTTCTCGATATCTGATGAGGATGTGTTAGTCAAATCCAAAGGAAAAGGGAAATTAAGTGGTGAGAAGTCCGACAAATGCAAGTCTGAAATTGTTCAGGAACCTGGTTCTGTCAAGAGGATGAGAAGTGAAGTCAGCCTTGGCTCAGAACGCCTGAGGCACCAAAAAGTTTTGATGGGTCGTACTTTTGACCCAACAATCTCTGAGATGATTGGTATGCGACAAATTCTTGAAATGGTCGAATTTCAACGATGGGCGCATCTATTCCAAATAGATGCACCTAAGGTATATGAGGACGAGGTACAAAGCTTCTTTGCTATCCTCTTTCCCGTTAAGACAGACCATATCTGTGTTGTGGTGAATGGAGTGGAGATAGTGTTGGATATAAAGTTGCTTGGAGAGATTCTTAAAGTTCCTACATATGGTGTGTCCAGTGTAAAGGATGTGTGTCAGTTTAACTTCAGAAATGCCGTGGTAAAAGACAATGCAAACCAAAAGGGTGACCGGATCCATAACAAAGTGCTACTCCCGGTCTATCAGCTGCTGTTCGAATTGTTAAACCAAGTTCTATTACCTCGAGCTGAGAGAAGGTCGGTGACTTCTAAGTTTGACCTATTCTTGATGGAGCAACTGGATAGCTTTACTCATGTGAGTCTGCCTGCAATTATGATTGAACACATGCAAAAGGTTGCCACCTTCAAAGATGATAATCATGGCCTATGGGTTCTTTTCTTACGCAAGTGTTTAAATTCTTTGAAGTGCCAATAGGGCCAGGCAAGGTGGGGACTAAGAAGCAAACTTTCTCACAAACTACTTTGAAAAAATGCGAGTGTATAGAAAAGAATGGGGGGGGGGGGTAAAAAGTACATCAACCGTCTCACAACTTATTAATGTTCAGAACAGTGCAGTTGAGGAAATTCGTCGGTTGAAGGCTAGGAATGCTATCCTGGAAGGTCAGCAAGCCCAAGGGGTTCCGACGTCAAATGATGAAGTAGCTCGTTTGACAAAGGAGAATGCTGATCTCAGGGCGCAAGTAGAGAACCTGAAAGCAGAACTGCTCAATGAGCAAAAGTCGGTCAATGCCCGAATAAACCTTGTTCTCCAATCACTTGCTGCAGCTTCCAAGCCCTTTACTCCTAGTTCCCCCCTAAATACCCCTTCAGTGGCCGGTTTTTGGAAATATTTTTTTTTAAGTTTTTCTTATTTGGCATATGTTTTGATTTCCTTTTTTGATGTGGTTGGGATGAAATAGTGTTGCTCCCGTCGTAACAGTCCAATGTTGCCTTTTCTTTTTAAGCAAAGGCATATAGAATTTTCATCAATATCAAATCTATCCTCTTTTATTATCTCAATGCTTAATTTCTATGTTTTTCTTCTCTATCATGTTGTGTGCACATATGTGGCATGAGTTAGCTTGGCTAGACTTCTTTATGTTATTTATCTGTTTGTGCCTTTTTAATGATGCCAAAAGGGGGAAAAAAGTCAGGGGGAACTAATTGTGAAACTTTTACTTAATCTGGTTCTAAAAAATGTGTAGTAGTTAAAAATGAGAAATAAGGAAGGCATAAAGCCAGGGGGAACTAATTGTGAAACTTGTGTTCTCCTATTACTCAATATGGTTTTCACTACTCTAAATCCACGGTATCGATGTTAAGTTTGTCATCATCAAAAAGGGGGAAATTGATAGGTTTTAAATGTCCTTGCCTTATGTTTTGATGATCTAACAAACTTACTGTTAAGAACCAGATAAGGAACCTGACCCTTTTGGACTATATTGCAAGTTTAACAGATTCCAGCAAAATATGAACTGCTACAGCTTCAGGAGCTAGAAAACCAAACAAGGACCCAATACCCCTGCAGTTACCTCATGGTAGTATAAAGTCAATTGGACATAGCTGGAAACGAAGTGACCGCCTGCACTATTTCTGCCGCACTGCATTGTTTCCACTGCCCACTCATTCCTTGACCAACTAAAGTGCTCACATCATTTCAAGTGATGTGATCAAGGTGTACCAACAATGAGTTAATATTAAAACATCACTTGAATGTTTCAGTTTCTCATTTAAGCCTTTTGCAAAAACAGAGAAATCAATTCTCACGAGCTTGAAGAACAAAGTTGAACACTACTACGGACCAGTTCCTAAAGTCAGTATTTTGTTTTCCTTAGTTGAGTTGTAACTTTGTTATTGTACTTATTGTATTTCCTAAATTGCTTAGCTAGAAGCGTTGATTAGGAATCTTCTTGTAAAATTCGTGAACTCTTTGAGTTTATGTTGTGACTAGGTCTAGTCATAAGCAAAAGCCTTTGTAACTTTAGAGTGACAAAGTGGCTTGTGGTGAAATCATCACAAGTTAGTGAAAGTCTTTGTAACTAGGGAGTCACAAAGTGGCTTGTGGTAAGAGTACCACAAATTAGTTGAGTTAAACTCTTTGTAATGGAGTCAATACAAAGTGGCTTGTAATAGGTTTTTACAAGTTAGTAAAGTTGAAAGCCTACAAGTGTAGGTTGTGGTTTTTGGTCCCCTTGTGTGGGATTTTTCCATGTAAAAATCCCTTGTCTCATTTACTTACAGTTTATTAGCATTCTCAATAGAATCTCGTAGAGAACCAGATACTCTACTGTTTGATGGACTCATACAAACTAACAAACTTGCTCCAATTCTTCAATTGTTGATTTTGTTGCATCCGATTATTCGGGGGCAACGAAGGCTCGGGGAGCGAGGAAGTCTTCTTCATCGTCCTCGGGAGTTTGTTTGCCCTCCGGCTCCTCCGAGGTTTAGGGTATGGAAGTTGGTGCCTCCCTGTGACCGCGAACATCTCCTTCACCGCATGATGTTCTCCATATACTATTTTTATACCATCTTTTGTTGGAAACTTCATCATCTGATGAAAGGTTGACAGTAATGCCCTCATGTTGTGTATCCACGGCCTTCCAAGAAATGCATTGTACCTCATGTCATCTTCGATGACATGAAATTTATTATTTCGAACTGTACTGGACATGTTGACCGGGAGGGTGATCTCCCATTTCGTTGCTTTGTCAGCCATGTTAAAGCCGTTGAGGACTCGAGAGGTAGGTATGATTTGATCGAGCAGTCCGAGCTGTTCTACCACCTTCGACATGATTACGTTGGCCGAGCTACCTAGATCTACGAGTACACGTTTAATTTGAATGTTATTCAAGAGAAATTAAATTACCAGCGCATCATTATGTGGATGAGACAAGATCTCGAAGTCCTCTTCACTGAATGCAAGGATGTCCTCGGGCATGCGGCCCCGAATTTGCCCTTCTATTGCAGCAAAAATTTTTGTCCGCTTGATCATGGGTCCTTGAGGAACGTCGGTCCCCTCAATGATCATATGAATAATGTGCTAAGGTTTTCCCATTCCGTTCCTCCTGTCTTCCTCTCTTTCCTCCCGGGCTGGAGTTTTCCGAGCTTCATGTTGGTTTTTTTGGCGTATACTCCCATTAGTGTGGGAGCTTACATTGACGTGTTGGGCATTGTGTGATCCCACACCTACGGGGACTGGCTCTGGTGCGTCCACATGGTTTCGCAGTGGTGCACCAGCACCTGAAACAGCTACACCATTCTCTCTATGGTCCTCAGGACCGTAGTTTTCATGTGCATTCACTGGTTTAGACATTTTAACCTGAAATCAAAGATTCTTGTACTAGAAAAAGTGTGAAGAATAACTTGCATTTTTCAATAAACCAGCACTAAACCAGTCACTATTATTTTTAGCCCTACAGTGGGCGCCAAACTGTTTACCTTGAAAATAGTAATTATAATTATATTTGATTTTGTGGTTCTAAAAATATGTAATTTATTTTAATACTAGTTGTTAGGCAATAGATGCGAAGTGTGAGCTAGGAAAGTAAAGTAAGAGTAAGAGGCAGTGTTGTTATTCGAATCGAACGACTGCGAATTAGGGTCTCGAACTGGCCTAAGCTGGGCCTCGAGGTTGAGCTAATGATCTTGACTGGGGATGATCGATGAAGGACTAACAGTTCCAAGGGCCTCAATAATGGCTCTTTATGATCAATGATGAATAATAAATGAGGAACAATCAATGAAACACAATAAATATAAGCAATAAATCAAAGGAAAGACAATGGAGAATATTTAAGTTAGAGAGCAGAGAATGTTCTTGTTCTTGTATTGAATATCATATTTGCAAGAAATGACAAGGGTCCCCTTTATATAGTAGGGGGAATCCCAACATGGTACATGTATAATTATTACAAAAAAATGTAGCTGGTACAATTACTTAATGGTCCGGTAGAGACTTGTACTATTCTTGTAGACATTGTCAGCTTGGACCACGTGCCTTGGGAATTTCCCTCTTGTCCATGATAGCCACCGATTTGCGTTTCCCCGATATCGAGCATAGAGAACCCTCGGGGTCGAACTTCGAGATGTGCCTCGAGCCTTATGGAGACGGGCTATGGAATGTCATAATGATCATAAAATCGGATTCTCCGATTTTAGCCGTATACATTGTATATATGTTAGTTTGTATGAGTCCACCAAAATGTAGAGTACTTGGTCCTATATGAGATAATGCTGAGAATGCTATAGAAATTGAAAGTAAAGAAGACAAGGGATTTTTACGTGGAAAAATCTCACACAAGGGGATAAAAAAACCACGACCTATTCTTGTAGGCTTTTAACTTCACTAACTTGCAATCTCCCTATTACAAGCCATTTTGCAATAACCCTATTACAAAGACTTCAATTAACTTTTGATGCTCTCACCACAAGCCACTTTATAACTCTCCTAGTTACAAAGGCTTTAAACTTATGACTATTCCTAGTCACAACATAAACTCGGAAGTTTACGGATTTTTGGTTTTTTCCTAAGACAAAGCTTCTAAGAAAGCAAACTAGGAAATACAATGAAGAGCAAATAACAAGATTACAACTCAACTACGGATGTACATAAACTCATTAAGAAATTGATCCTTAGTGGAGTTGTCTTCTTGTTCTTGACCCACCAGTGACTTCAATGTCGGATAAACAATGTTATGCTTGAGAGAATATCATTGAATGCATGAAGATATTGTATCTTGCACAAGGTTGTTATATCACAAAAGATATCACAATAGATAGTGATGTCAATTCTTGATATACATTTCTTCCCAATGAGAAGTGACCGATGTACTGTTTGCACAGTCACTTCTGTGTAGTTGCATTCCAACTAGATAGTTGACTTGTACTTCTGTTAGAGAACACTAACGGACCAGGTCCCAGTTGTGTTCCACTTTTGTAACAGTTGCGAAATAGTCATTTTCCGCTGTTATGTTCCAGCTATTCAGTTGACTTGTACTTCTGCCAGAGAACCTTAAGGGACCAACTCTCTCACCCTAAAAAAATTTCGTCTCGAAATTTACCTTGTACTAATCCCGAAATAAATGTGGATATTGAACTCGCATATCCTCTTCTCGCTCCCAGGTAGCTTCTTCGCCTGAATGATTTCTCCAAAGAACCTTCACTAATGGGATTCTCTTGTTTCTAAGCTCTTTTATCTCACGCGCTAAGATTTGGATTGATTCTTCTTCATATGTCAAATCAGGATTAACCTCAATAAACTCAATAGGAAGAACAAGAGATGGATCTGAGCGGTATTTTCGAAGCATAGAAACATGAAAGACGTGGATCTTACCTAATTCAGGTGGCAAAGCTAGCTTATATGCAACCAGACCAATTCTCTCAAGTATTTCATAATTTCCAATGAATCGAGGGCTAAGTTTACCTTTTTGGCCAAATCTCATAATCTTCTTCCATGGATAAACCTTTAAAAATAACTTATCGCCCACCTGATGCTCAATTTCACGCCTTTTAAGATCAGCATAGGACTTTTGTCTGTCTGAAGAAATTTTCAAATGATCCTTGATGATTTTTACCTTATCTTCAGTTTGTTGCACAATCTCATGACCCACAAATTTTCTTTCACCAACCTCATTCCAACAAAGAGGCGTTCTACATTTTCTCCCATATAAAGCTTCATAAGGAGGCATGCCTATACTTGATTGGTAGCTATTATTGTAAGCAAATTCTATTAGGGCTAAGTGTTTGTCCCAACTACCCTTAAACTCAATAATGCAGGCTCGAAGCATATCCTCCAAGATTTGTATTACCCTTTCAGACTGGCCGTCCGTTTGTGGATGGAAATCGGTACTAAAATTCAACCTGGAACCCAAAGCTTCTTGCAAGCTAGACCAAAATCTAGATGTAAACCTCGGATCTCTATCAGACACAATAGAAACAGGGATTCCATGCAGCTACACAATCTCATTAATGTACAATTCTGCTAAACGTTCAAGTGAGTAGTCCATTCTGATTGCCAAGAAATGAGCACTCTTAGTTAGTGTATCTATAATGACCCCAATTGCATCATGATTTCTTTGACAAAGGTTGCAGGAGACCAGAAACAAAGTCCATCGTTATCATTTCCCATTTCCATTCAAGTATTGACAAAGGTTGCAGGAGACCAGCTGGGACTTGATGTTCAGCCTTTATTTGTTGACATACCAAGCATTTAGAAATGAACTTTGCAATGTCTTTCTTCATACCACTCCACCAATAGTGCTCCTTAATGGTCTGATACATTTTAGTACCTCCAGGATGCATTGCATAAGGTGAACTATGTACTTCAATCAAGATCTGCTTTCTCAATTCATCATCATTAGGAACACACAACCTATTTTTATAAAATAAGGTACCATCTTTCCTTAATGAAAAATCTGATTCTCTTCCATTTTGGACTTTTTCAACCCATTTCACAAGTTTCTCATCTAATTTCTGTGCTTCTTGGACTTGCTCAAGTAAGACTGGCTTGACTTGCAAATTAGCAATGATAGAACCATTAGAATTAAATGAAAGGCAAACATTCATGGCTCTTAATTCAAGAAGCAAAGGCAATGGACTTAGAGTTAAACTTGCAAGGGAATTGCGACTCAACGCATCTGCAACCACATTGGCTTTACCAGGATGATAATCAATCGTGCAATCATAATCTTTGGTGAGTTCAAGTCATCTAAATTGTCTCAAGTTTAACTCTTTTTGTGTACCCAAGTACTTCAAACTCTTGTGATCAGTAAATATGTGACACTTCTCTCCGTATAAGTAATGCCTCCAAATTTTTAAGGCAAAAACAATGGCAGCAAGTTCAAGATCGTGAGTGGGATAATTCAACTCATGCGATTTCAACTTTCGAGAGGCATAAGCAATTACTTTCCCTTCTTGCATCAAAACACAACCCAAGCCACGATGAGATGCATCACTGTATACCACATAATCTTTTCCTTCAGCTGGTAAAGAAAGTATTGGAGCTTGTGTCAACAAGGATTTGAGCTTTGCAAAGCTCTCTTGACACTTGTCATCCCATACAAATTTGGCGTCTTTCCCTAAAAGTTTGGTCAAGGGAGAAGCTATAATAGAGAAGCCCTTCACAAACCTTCTGTAATATCCTGCTAAACCCAAGAAACTTCTTATCTCAGTTGGAGTTTTAGGGAGTTTCCAATAAACAATAGCTTGAATCTTACTAGGATCAACCTTCACACCTTCAGATGATACAATGTGCCCTAAAAAGCCACTTTATTTAGCCAGAATTCACATTTGGAAAGCTTTGCGTAGAGTTGTCTCTCTTTCAGAATTTGCATGACAATTCGGATATGCTTATCATGATCTTCTCTATTCTTGGAATAGACTAAAATGTCATCAATAAACACTACCACAAATTGATCGAGATAAGGCGTGAATACACGGTTCATTAGATCCATAAATGCAGTAGGAGCATTTGTCAAACCAAATAGCATTACCAAAAATTCATAATGGCCATACCTGGTCCTAAAAGCAGTTTTAGGAACATCTTGCTCCCTCACACGCAATTGATAATATCCAGACCTCAAGTCAATTTTTGAGAATAAGCTGGCACCCTTCAGTTGGTCAAACAAGTCATCGATTCTAGGTAGTGGGTATTTGTTCTTGATTGTTACCTTGTTCAGCTATCGGTAATCAATACAAAGCCTAAGAGTGCCATCTTTCTTTTTCACAAATAAAACAGGAGCTCTCCAAGGTGAAATACTGGGACGGATAAAACCTTTCTCAGGAAGTTCTTGCAATTGAGCCTTCAACTCTTTTAATTCAGCTGGAGCCATTCTATAGGGAGCGATAGAAATAGGAGTAGTTCCAGGGACAAGATCTATAGGAAATTCAATCTCCCTTTCTGGAGGCAACCCAGGAAGATCATCAGGAAATACATCAGGAAAGTCGCACATAGTTGGTATGTCCTTAAGACTTGGACTCCCCAATCGTGTATCGACTATATGAGCAAGATAGGCATCACAACCTTGACAAATCATCTTCCTTGCCAAGATCGCAGAAATAATATTAGATGACAATGATCTTTCTCCTTGAACTATCATGTGTGAATATGCAGAAGTTGTAAATGTCACTTGCTTCAACCTACAATTAACCAATGCATTGTGCCTATGGAGCCAATCCATGCCAACAATAACATTATAGTCTCGGAAGGGCATTTCAAGCAAGTCGACAGGGAAGACCAGATTTTGAATCATGAATGGACAATCTCGATAAATCCTGTTAACAACGGCCTGATGACCTAATGGACTCGTGACCAGCACATCAAAGTCAAGTCTCACAGATTTAACAGTATCGGGAAATGCAAGTGATGAGCAAACATAAGAGCGCGAAGATCCAGGATCAAATAATGTAACAACAGATATGCCAAATAAGTGAAATTTACCAGCAACCACGTCCGGACCATCCTGGTCATTCTTCTGTCTTATAGCATAAACTCGTGCAACAGCTCTCGACCCACCAGCCTGATTAGCTACACTCGAACCCGCTGCTTGCATATTTCGAGGTCTAGCACTACTATTAGCTTGAGAATGAGTAGTGACAGGCTTTTGAACTGATCCTTCTGTATGTGTATAAGAAAGAGGATTAGGATTAGGACAATCCTTCACTTTATGATCCATACTTCCACAATTAAAACAAGCACTAAAAGCTCGTCTACATGCACCATAATGATTCTTCCCGCACTGTACACAAGTAGGTGTATGAGTTTTGCCTTGGCCATAACTTGGAGTAATGGCAGTAGAAAAATTTGACTTATTTTGCTTATGATGTAATGATTTATGTGTACTCTCAGTCTTGGAATAGTCAAACTTTCCCTTTTTGGATGGACCGCCATAATCTGAATTACCCTTCCTAAACCTGTTTTCTCTCCTACTAGCTTCTTCCTTGTCAATTCTTTCCCAAGTAATCATATACATGTCCCAAAACTATGCAAATCAAGGTGCATATACAAATGTGATCTCCATAAATTCTCCCAAAAGACTACTTCACCCTGACCATCTTCAGATTTCATCCCGAACATTTCCTACGATAGAAAACAACTATCGCTAAGCATAAAGCTTAGTGGTGTATAAACTTTAGGCTTGGAGTCATTAAATTCTCCAATTTCCCTTTTCAGTCATAGTTAGCTTAATTTAACATAATTTAAAACAAGTGAACAAATATATCAAACATATCAATATCAAACTTTGAAGTGTTTCCAAATATCAATAACAATGTTCAAGAGTCTAGAAAGTGTATACTATCAATTTAAGAGAGTATACCAAATATCCATTTTTCGCCCAATATGTACGTCATGCCATCACACTAAGCATAATCAGATATCAAGATGGACCGAAGCCCCAAATCAAGTAGGGTCAAAACCCAATAGACAAGAGAATCAAGAACCATATTAAAAATGGCTTCCTAGTTCGTACTTAACACGGACAAGTTCCATAATTCAAGACGAACTACAAATCCAAAGTCAAGATGGCAAAAGATCCGAATCAAGAGGCATGCCAAGATGAGTGACAAAGTCACTGCCACAAGAAGGACAAAGTCCCAACAAGAATGCAAAATGATCAAATAATCCGTACGAATGGGCGATTTAGCAAATATCTTACAATACTTGATATAGTACGAATAAACAATATAAATTGAAGCCAAGAAAAATAAAATATCAAGTTATTTAAACATATTCCAGCAAGCAAAAAGAGTATAAGTTTATACACAAACCTTGGTGTTTTACCACAAAACAGTTCAATCACAACCTGGGGACGCTCGAATCGTCTACGCCGTAAACAAACCAAATCTGTTCACTTCCTCAAACCAAATTGGTTTGTTTTCAAGGGTTTATATACCTTAAATACATAATCAAGTATCTAAATAAGTTCAGTGATTTAGCAAGTCAAACTAAATATGATATTGGTGAAAATTACCCAAAAACGTTTGAAACAGAAATTCTGGACAGTATCACTGTTCCGAGTTGTGACTCAGTTTTGAAGATCTACACGGACAAACTAGAATTTCTGGTATTCATAAAAGTTGTATATCTATGTCTTACCATTTCATAACATCTTGAATAACCTCCATATCAATTTTGAACAAAATGTTATGCTAAAATGACTAACAGCAGTACATGGAGTATTTCTAAAACTGGAAATCTAGACAGCACCTGCCCTGTACTTTCTGATCCTTTTTCAGGTAAATAACAACAAAACTAGATTTTGGTTCCTTCATAAGAGTTATATATTTATGAAATACCTTTCTAGAAAGTCCTGGATCACTTAAATCGGAGCTCTGTACAAACAGATATGTAGAAAATACTAGTAGGTGTCTAGTATAAAAACGAGTTTAGAAACTTACCAAGATGAGCAACTTGATCTTCACCAAAAACGAAATTTACTTGTTGATTTAGTAGAAATCCATGTTTTTTTTCATGAAACTTCAGATTCTAGTTTCTACGGAGGAGAAAGAGAGAGAGAGATAGATAGAAAGAGAGAGATGGATAGCTACTCTTTTTTGTCTTGAAGAGTAGAAAAAAAATGGGGAGTTTATGGATAGATATGAAATAAAATGGTTACCCAACTACTAAACATTCTTAGAAAAATACAAAAGGTTGGAAACCTAAAAACTTAATTATATATTATATTTAATAACAACTAGTCTAAATAATATTAAGTGTTACATATAGCAACATCATGGAACTTCATTGTCAATATTAACACAACCTAAAGTAAGAAATTTTCATATATTGACCATTTCACATTTAGAAAGTGCAAAGTAAAATATTTTCCTCGGTATAAAAATGCCCAATCAAGAATGCAAATATTATAAAAAAATTTAGGGTGTTACAAGGTCCCTGTTGTATTCCTCTTTATAATGATTGCGGATAGTCACTAACTTGTACTTCTATCGGAGAACCCTAAGGGACCAGGTCACCAAGTCCTTGTTGTGTTACTCCCTGTAGTCGTTCATTTATATGCTGATTTTCAGACTTGGACCAGGACAGTTGTAAATAGGGCCAGTTTTTCTATTTGTTTCTTCACAACAAGTTTGTTAGATCATCAAAACATCAGAAGCATAAGGCAAAGACATTGAAAACCCATCAATTTCCCCCTTTTTGATGATAACAAACTTAGGCATGGATGTAATTTGTTTAGAGCAGAAATAACCAGATAAGATACTAGAAACTACACAAAGTTCCCCCTTAATCGTAGATCTCTTTTTATTTTTGATTCCCCCTTAATATGATATTCCAGGAACTACACAAAGTTCCCCCTTAATCTCAGAGCTCTTCTAAAAACAATAGCTCTTCCCCCTTTTGGCATCATTAAAAAAAGAGCACAAGAAGATAACTAGCATAAAGAAGTCCAACACAGCTAGCTTATGCCACATATGTGCACACAACATGACAGAAAAGAGAAGCCAAAGGAACACAACATTGTACACGCAAAAAAGAGAGCTGTTTTATTAATGTTTACAATGGACTGAGCAAGATAGGAGCAGTAATTGTGAATTTCAGCATGCCATCACAAAAAAGGCAAACAAAAATAAAACAGCAGCCACAAAATATTAGACCAAAAATAACTGGACACTAGGAGGATCCTATAGGACACTAAAAGAAGGAGGCTTGGAAGAAGATACAGCAATGGTTTTGAGAACCAGGTCTAGTCGAGCATTTGCAGACAATTGTTCTTAAAGTAATTATGCCCAAAGTTTTTCATTTTCCTTTGTCAGTCGAGCAACTTCTTCATGAACAGAATCATGACCTTTAACTCCTTGACTGAGCTGAGTTTCCAGTATGGCATTTCGAGCCCTCAACCTCCTGATCTCTTCAGAAGCTACATTTTGAGCGTTGATCAACTGAGAAATGGTCGAGATGCTTCCACCAACTCTTTCTACACATTCACATTCTTCTAAAGTGGTCTTAGAGAAGGTTTGCTTGTGTGTGCCAACTCTGGGATTCCCCAAGGGGACCTTGTAGAATCTAAACACCTGAGTGAGGAGAAAGCCATATGGTAGCCCATGATTTCCGCCTTTAAAGTTTTTCACTTTTTGCATATGATCTATCATGATTGCTGGAAAATTGATTGGGACAAACTCATCAAGTGCTTCCATTAAGACCATATCCGATTTTGTAGCACTAGATCGCCTCTCAGAACGAGGTAAGAGCACATTATTGACCAGTTCAAAGAGAAGCTGATACTCAGGAAGTAGTACCTTCTTATGCACCTATTCCCCCTGCTGAATAGCTTGCTCCTTCATGATGGCTCTCCTAAAGTTTACACCTCAGACACCCTTAACTGAGGACATCCCTTCACATGGAATTCTGAGAACCTTTTCCAATGTTGAAGCGTCGAGTACAATGTCTACTCCATTTACTAGCGCGCAAATGTGATCCCCCTCAATAGTAAAGAGAGATGCATAAAAAATTTGTACCGCATCTTCGTATACCAAAGGCATGCTCCCTTCAAACAAGTGTTCCCATTGTTGAAATTCCACAATCTCCAGAATTTGTCTCATACCGGCTATCTCCGAAATTGCTGGATCAAATGTATGACCCCACAAGACTTTCTGAGTTCTTAATATCTGCTACCAAAGACCACTATCATAGGGCATGGACCTCAGTGAACCCAGTTCTTTAACAGTTTCCCATTTTCATTTGCTAGACTCTTCAACAGACTTTCCTTTCCAACTTACTATCCCCACAATATCATCTTCAGACATGGCTTGCTTAGTTTGACTCCTTTTAGACTTATTGCTGCCCTTCACGGATGACCCTTTTTGTTGCTCAATAGTTTCATCGGAAGCTTTATCCACAGACTTTTGAGCTTTCATAGATTGTTATACTAAGGAACCAGGTTCCCCTGGAGAATTTTTTGTCAATCTCACTTACTAGAACACATTTGTTAGTGACAAATTCCCTTTGATTCATTATCCTCTTTTTCCTTGTCTTGGCACTCCTCTTGTTTTTTTTTCAATGTGAACTCAAAACTCTCTTGCTGTTGTGACCTGATAGTGAGTGACTTGGAGGAGGATTCTACGAGCTTAGAATGATCAGGAGGTGTAGGAGTAGGTTTGCATGGAAGAGAATCAGGTTCGTCAGAAGGTTTTTCTGAGAACGTCTCATGAGCCAAAAACTCAAGGAGTACTGTGGTTCTTACATCTCCTAGGAATGGAGTTTCTTCCCCTTGATGCCTAGATGAGATATACGCTCCTTCATTCATCAGACTCTCAGTAACAATAGCCATGATATTATGTGTTGCTTCCTTTTCTGGTGACTCTGAGAGAGTCACTAAGTCCAGGATGGAGGAGTTCAGATATTGGCCAGGATCATCCTCAAGGACTTCTGACACTTGAGAGGTAAAAGCTCCTGAGTGTTCTTTGATGAGATCAGAGGAATGGCTAGACATAGGGTTTTCAAAATATAGAGGGAAACCAGGGTTTATCTGAAAAGGGAAAACTGTAGGAAAGGAGGAGGAGCCAAGAGTGGGTAAAGTAGTAGAATGAGTGAAATAGTGAAGCTCTGGAGATGATTTCAAGGATGATAGGGAAGTGGGAGTGGTGTTAATGGTGAGAGAAGGGGGTGATTGTTCTATTGCCATTATAGGAGTATTTGGAAGGCGAGTAGATTAGGAGAGAGAGATGGGGAGAGGATCACAGCTACACAAAAGAGATGAAGTTTCATGACTTGCTATGAGAGAGAAAGAAAGTTTTATTGGAAGAAGGGCTAATGATGAGAAGAGAGAGAAACAGGTTCTAAATAGTTCTGAAAACGACAGTAGGTTTGTGGGAAAGCGTTACCGTGCAGAGGAGATGACGGGATTTGAAAGACAAGACATGACATGACATGCAAACTTTTTTTTTTGAAAAGTCGGATGATGTGGTAGTTGAGTTAATTATGTTAAACATTTTTTTGTTTTGAGAAGGCATGCAGAATAAGCACATTACTACTAACCTGGGGTACAGGAACCTGATGCCAGAACAATTTTTTGAAAAAGTTTTTAGCAGCTCCTCTTTCGCAGTTCATAACTGTACCTTTAGCTTTGATGATCGTCATGCGTGTTTACCTGCAACGATATTGATGTGAGTTAGGCTTGGTCGGAAAACACTTTAGCTATCTTTACCCGACGATGTCTTGCATAGCCAACTGATGGAGGATCAGGTTCTTCATTAGACTCTCATGACCCCATCTTTACCTTGTTTGATCCAGAATATCCTTTACTCAAAGCTTTGATAAAGATATCTGGAATTTGGTCTTCTGTTCTACAAGACTTTCCACATATCAACCCTTTATTCATATTGACCCTCAGAAGATAATCCCACCCCTCAATGTGCATGGACCTCTAGTTTTGAGATTCTTTTTCAGTTGTTGACGAGGTCATTGAGTTTTGCTTCCTTGTCCCCCAAGGGATGAGGCATGAACATGGCAAGTGAACCGTTCTAGAAGTGTTTTTCCTTTCCACAGAAAAACCTGCACAGTTAACATCATCATATCCAACAAGATTAAAAACACTGTCACCTGAGGGGTAACGCAGGACCAGGTCCTGAGTTCCCTTAAGGTATCTCAAACTTCTATAGGCAGCCTTCAAGTAGGATTCCTACAGACTTTCACTTTGGATTCTATTTTGGAGTGGAGATACAGAAGGGACTAAGGAAAAATGTTTTTTTTAAAAAAACTTATCTAACTCTAGAATAAAAGAAAGTGATTAACTTGTCACACAGATGGGAGCTTTTATGTTTCCAGTTTGGGACTGAAGTTTGATTGGTAGGGGAGATTTGGAGATTAATTTGATTTCCCCACACTCTGTGTTCTGTTTCTTGTGGAGTGCTATGAGCTGCATCTCCACTCTTTCTTTAGCTTCAGTGGTAATACGTGAAGTACCAGGTTCCTTTTGAGAAGTGGAAGATGATGTTGCATTGTCTTTCACCAGTCTCCTTCATCTTACTCATTTTATCAGCCTCCCTATTTGAAGCCTCAAATATTTCCCAGGGACCAGAGTTGGTTCATCATATTGATCATCACCTTTTCTTCCTTGGATAGAGAAAGGTGTCTTGTTGAATATCTCATGAGCACTTCCTTCCATTTAGTGTGCCCTTTGTTGTAGACTTTGTGGCCTTGCTTTGTGGAGAGTAACCCAGAAGGATTCCTTCGTTTGCCTTTTGCATTGAACTTTCCAAGCTGGTCCTTCCCGTTGTCGAGAACATTGCATTTTTAGTCAAGAAGGTTCTCAGATGAGTTGTCTTTCAGTCAAGAAGGCATTTTCTTCCATTTGGCAGCTCATAGTGGGTGTTGATTCAGGAGAGACCTGATCAGACACCTGTTTGCCAAGTAGAAAACAGTATTTACTGCTTTTGCCCAGAATTTCTTGGTGATTCCATAGTCGATGAGCATTGTCCATGCCACATCTTCCAGTTCCGTTCTTTCTTTCAACAATACCATTTTGTTGTAGAGTCCTTGGTGTTGAGAAGTTGTGCGTGATCCCTTCCTTTTTTTCCACTTGAATCTTTTTGACAAGAACCATTAATACCTCGAGAGTCTCCTCCTTTGTTTTGTGAACTCGTGCCTAGGTGACTCTTGAGTTTGGCAGACCACGGACCAGGTCCTTCTGAGTTAATTTATTCGGAGGTGAGAAACTTACATACACCAATATTTTATGCCAAAGTTCTAACTTCACCCATCTCATACCACTAGCTTTTGGAGATTCATAGTCGACAATGTAGATGTTCTTGTTTCCTTTGTCAACTGAGACCACTTGGCCAGTTATCAGATTAGTACATGTACTTTAGGCCATTCACATAGTACATTTTCCGAATTGAGTGCCAAATAACCTTTCCAACTTTACATTTACTAAGAATGTACCCTCTCCTTTCTTTTTAAGGATACATTCCCTTCCTGCAAGGCTTTCAGTAAGAAGAAATTCATGATGTTTTCAGTCACGTGCTTTGAGCATCCACAGTCCATAGTCCATCGCAGTCAGCCTCCTCTCACTGTTCCCTGCACATACAAATAAAGGGTTAGATTTAGGAACCCAAACTAGTTTGGGTCCCTTGTTATGATAAAAAGGATGAATAAGGGCTTTCCTAGTCCATGCAAGCAACATTCGTTTCTTGCGAGTGGTACCTGGTCCCTTGTTAGTAGTCACTTTATCATTAAACACTTTGTTTTTCTGAACAGACTGAACCCTGGCCTGGCAATTTTCTTTAAAGTGCCCATTGTTCCCACAGTGGGTACATAGCCAGTTATCAGGGACAATGACATACTTGTTGTGAGGATTGTAAAGAGTTTTCTCCCTTTGGAAACCAATCCCATGCTTGTTTCCACTATTGTTAAGATACATGGCAGTGACAGCATCTGAGGACCAGGTCCACTTCAGAGATTTCTCAAGATCAATTCTTACTTTCTCCAATTCAGCTTGAAGTTGCTGATTCTTCTCGAATTCACTACATAGACTGGTTTTCACAGCAGTTAATTCCTTTTCAAGCTTGATGTGTGACTCACTAGCTACTTCATTCCCTTTCCAAAGACTCACATTCCTATGTTCTCTATTGAGTCCCTCAATGGTTTCCTCTAGATTGGTGCATATCACTAAAAGTTCATCTCTCTCTTGCTCAGTAGTTGCAATTTTTCCTTCTAAGGTGCGTTTCTCGTTGCTAAGACCTTCTATTGTTTCTTTTTGATCAACAACTACTACCATCAGGTCGTCTCTCTCATTTTCCACACTAGTTATTCTTTCATTCAAGGCTTCCTTTTCTCTTTCAAGATTATCTATGGTCTCATTTAGGTCCACTACTCAGACCACCAGATCATCTCTAGATTGTTTGGCTTTTCCTAGTTCTATGTTCAGGATATCCTTATCATTAACAAGTCTATAATAGGCATCAATTAGGACATTTTATAATGACCTTAGCTTCTTAGAAGAGTAGGATTTCATATTTCTCTGAACATCCCTGAAGTTTACCTCATCGTCTTCATCTTCTTCATCATCATCAGACTGAGCCATCAGCGCGAACAATGAATCATACTTCGTTGCTTCAGTTTCCACTGCCATCATGGAACTATTTTCTACATTTGGTTCCCTTTCAGATTCACTAGAGGAGTCTCCCCAAGCAGCAAGAGCCTTCTTAACAATATTGTCAGCAGCACTTTTTCGATTAAATCGTTTGTCTGGAACCAAGTTCCTTTTTGCTGCTTTGTCAAGATTTTGTTTGTATTGCTCCTGTTTCGCGAGTGGGCAGTCTATGATGAAATGCCCTGGCTTTCCACATCTATGACAGAGATCGTTGTTCCTTGCTTTGCTTGAACTGCCCCACTTTGGTATACCACCATTTCTTCGAACCATCTTTTGAAATCTCTTAGTAAGATATGCCATGTCATTATCTTCATCACTTGAGTCACTGCTTTCAGCTTTGAGTACCAGGTTCTTTTCCTTCTTAGGCTCTCTTCTTTCACTGTCTTTTTTTTTTTTCATCTAGTATGTCTTCAGATTACCAACCAACTCATCCATGGTCAGAGTTTTTAGATCTTTAGCTTCAGTGATGGCATTTACCTTACTTACCCAATAACCAAGTAGGACACTGAGGATTTTCCTTACAAGCTTGTTTCTGAGAATGACATCTCTAAGTGAATGAAGCTCATTTATGATGGAGGTAAATCTGGTGTGCATATCTTGTATAAACTCATCATCCTTCATCGTAAAGAGCTCATATTCCGTGGTGAGCATGTCGATCTTGGACTGTTTGACATGAGTAGTT
The DNA here is from genome assembly GCF_000715075.1 of Nicotiana tabacum. NCBI lineage: Eukaryota > Viridiplantae > Streptophyta > Magnoliopsida > Solanales > Solanaceae > Nicotiana > Nicotiana tabacum. Next base: position 147,157,151 of record NC_134090.1, read on the forward strand.
CCTTCGTATGTGATTTGCAGCTCTTCCCATATTTCTTTGGCATTATCATAGGCTGAGACTCTGTTGTACTCATCAGGTCCTATACCACACATCAAGATTTTTTTGGCACGAAAGTTCTTTTCTATAACTTTTCTGTCAATGTCGTTGTACTCTTTTCTACCTTTCGGCACCATTGGTCCTGTTTCTTCAAGCTTCTTCATGGGGACATGTAGACCATCACAAATGATGTCCCATAGTTCTGAATCTTCTGCCATTTAAAATCATGCATGCAGGTCTTCCACCAACCATAATACTGACCATTGAATCTGAGAGGTCTGTAGGTTGATTGCCCTTCCTCAAAGTTGGGTGGAACAACCATTGAGATCCTTTCTAGGTGTTAACCTTTTAGAAAGAACCTGCTCTAGTACCAATTAGTTTGTATGAGTCCACCAAACTGTAGAGTACCTGGTCCTATACGAGATAATGCTGAGAATGCTATAGAAACTGAAAGTAAAGAAGACAAGGGATTTTTACGTGGAAAAATCCCACACAAGGTGATCAAAAAACCATGACATACTCTTTTAGGCTTTTAACTTCACTAACTTGCAATCTCCCTATTACAAGCTACTTTGCAATAATCCTATTACAAAGACTTCAACTAACTTGTGATGCTCTCACCACAAGCCACTTTATAACTCTCCTAGCTACAAAGGCTTTAAACTTATGACTATTCCTAGTCACAACATAAACTCAGAAGTTTACGGATTTTTGTTTTTTTCCTAAGACAAAGCTTCTAAGAAAGCAAACTAGGAAATACAATGAAGAGAAAATAACAAGATTACAACTCAACTACGGATGTACATAAACTCATTAAGAAATTGATCCTTAATGGAGTTGTCTTCTTGTTCTTGACACACCAGTGACTTCAATGTCAGATGAACATTGTTGTGCTTGAGAGAATATCACTGAATGCACGAAGATGTTGTATCTTGCACTAGGTTATCACAAAAGATATCACAATAGATAGTGATGTCAATTCTTGATATACGCTTCTTCCCAATGAGAAGTGACCGATATACTGTCTGCACAGTCACTTCTGTGCAGTTGCGTTCTAGCTGGATAGTTGACTTGTACTTCTGTCAGAGAACACTAACGGACCAGGTCCCAGTTGTGTTCCTCTTTTGTAACAGTTGCGAGATAGTCACTTTCTGCTATTATGTTCCAGTTGTTTAGTTGAATTGTACTTCTGCCAGAGAACCTTAAGGTACCAGGTCCCTGTTGTGTTCCTCTTTATAATGATTGTAGACAGTCACTGACTTGTACTTCTTTCGGAGAACCCTAAGGGACCAGGTCACCAAGTCCCTGTTGTGTTCCTCTCTGTGGTCGTTCATTCATTTGCTGATTTTCAAACTTAGACCAGGACAGTTGAAATGAGAGTCAGTTTTTCTATATGGTTCTTCACAACAAGTTTGTTAGATCATCAAAACATCAGAAGGATAAGGCAAAGACATTGAAAACCCATCAATATAGGAGGTAATTAAAGTGAAACTTGAGTAGGGAGGGTAATAAAGTTTCCAATAGTGTATAGGTATGTAAAAATTCTATTCAGGGATTTTTTCATACCTATACACTATTTGAAACTTTATTACCCTTAATGTTCATGATTAGCTAATTACCTGGCATAAACAAGTTTTGTTTACCAAATATATACAATCCACATTAAAAGGCTTCCAATTCAATATTTATGGCTTCAATCAAAAGATTTAGTTACACTCTTTCCTTCTTTCTCTCCTCTCTCCCTTCTTGTCTCTTCTCCTCTCCACATTGCCCCGTGAGGCTGTTTGCACAGAGAACCTCACTCCAAGGCTAAAGTTGCTTCCTTGCCGAGACAAAGCTGGGCTTTCTGCATTGATGGACAGACCTTGTTGGAAAATTTACCTAGTTTGACCAGATTATGTTTAATGTTGAAGGTCAAAGGGAAAAAGAAAAAAGAAACTACATCAAGCTATTTTTAAATTCCCATATGTAGCATCTCAATACTGTGACTTGCAATAAGGCAATTCATAATTGTTTGAGCTTGAATTAGGTCCTACTGGAGTGCACAGCTAAGCTGCATAGCTGTATCTATTGTTTCACTTATTATATTTTGCAAAAAGACACTAATCAAATTCTCTATGTGAACCGAAAAAGAAAAAAAATTGGATGAAATTAAAAATATTTTTACTTAACGTTATGACTGCAAGATCCTAGTAATAATATGTACTACTTTATTTATATTCTTTCTTTTTTCGTGAAGAGCTGAGAAACGTTCTATTTAGAGACAATTTATCTACAACTTTCATACATTATTTATATCAAGTTATATACAACTACAATATCATACCACTTAAAAATAATTTTTATACAAATTTTATACAATATCTTTTGTATATTTTGTATCTGATTTATATATATAGTAAAAGTAAATTTCATACAACTAATTATATATTATACAACTTATCCACAATTTATTTACAACTTTCACACATTATTTCTATCAAGTTATATACAATTACAATATCATACAACTTAAATATAATTTTTATACAATATTGTTCAACTTTTATACAATATTTAAATAAATAAAAAAGCAATAGAATATAATTTGTCTACAATTTTACTACAATTTCTGCAGCATAATGTATGTCATGTCTTCTTCTTCTTCTTCTTCTTCGAGTTTCAATATGAAATTCAGCCAAAATCAAGTCTAATCTTCACCAAAACACCCTCAAAATTGAGATATAAACTCCAAACTATATTCCCAATTGTTTGCAACAACACTCAATCCAAACAAATAATAGTTTTTAAAACCCCAAATTCGAATTCAAAGCTTCAAATCTTTTTAATGGTCGTCAATGGTGGAATTGCTGCTCCCTTTTCCTTAGCTTTACATTACTGAAATTAGGGATTGAGACATAGAGAGGGACGTAGAGAGAACCCCAATTCTTTGCAACAACACCCAATTCAAACAAATAATTTTTTTTGAAAACCCAAATTCGAATTCAAAGCTTTCAAAGCTTTTTAATGGTTGTTAGTGGTGGAATTGCTGCTCTCTTGTACAAGAAACGTGGGGGAGGGGGTGAGATGTGGAGAGAGAAACATGGGGGAGTGGGATTTGTACGTTACACTGATTGTAGGAATTGATTAATTATCCTTAAATCCTAAAAATGTACATAATTGGTAATTTTGTATGTTTACCTTGAAAATGGTAATTTACAATTATATTTGATTTTGTGGTTCTAAAAATATGTAATTTATTTTAATACTAGTTGTTAGGTAATAGATGCTAAATGTGAGATACGAAAGTAAAGTAAGAGTAAGAATTGGAAGGAAATTGTCTCGGAAAATAAACAAGGTTGTTTGCAAAAAGACAGTAATCAATTCTCTATGTGAACCGAAAAAGAAAAAGGAAATTGGATGAAATTAAAAATATTTTTACTTAATGTTATGACTACAAGATCCTAGTAATAATATGTACTACTTTATTTATATTCTTTCTTTTTTCATGAAGAGCTGAGAAAAGTTCATTTTAGAGAATGCGACATCGAAACTTATCTACAATTTTTCTACAATTTTCATACATTATTTATATCAAGTTATATACAACTACAATATCATACCACTTAAAAATAATTTTTATACAAATTTTATACAATATCTTTTGTATATTTTGTATCTGATTTATATATATAATAAAAACAAATTCCATACAACTATATTATATATTATACAACTTATTCACAACTTTCACACATTATTTCTATCCAGTTATATACAACTACGATATCATACAACTTAAATATAAATTTTATACAATATTGTTCAACTTTCATACAATATTTAAATAAAAAAATATAAACAACATAATACAATTTTTCTACAATTTTACTACAACTTTTCTACAATTTTCACAGCATAATGTATGTCATGTCTTCTTCTTCTTCTTCTTCTTCTTCTTCTTCTTCTTCTTCTTCTTCTTCTTCTTCTTCTTCTTCTTCTTCTTCTTCTTCTTTCAATCTGAAATTCAGCCAAAATCAAGTCTAATCTTCACCAAAACACCCTCAAAATTGAGATATAAACTCCAAACCATATTCCCAGTTGTTTGCAACAACACCCAATCCAAACAAATAATGGTTTTTAAAAATCCAAATTTGAATTCAAAGCATCAAAGCTTTTTAATGGCTATCAATGGTGGAATTGCTGCTCTCTTTTCCTTAGTTTTACATTATTGAAATTAGGGATTGAAAGATAGAGAGGGACGTAGAGAGAATCCCAATTCTTTGCAACAACACTCAATTCAAACAAATAATTTTTTTTAAAAAAACCCAAATTCGAATTCAAAACTTTTTAATGGTTGTCAATGGTGGAATTGTTGCTCTCTTATGCAAGATACGTGGGGGAGGGGGTGAGATATGGAGAGAGAAATGTGGGGGAGTGGGATACGGAGAGAGAAACGTGGGGGAGTGGGATTTGTATGTTACAGTAATTGTTGGAATTGATTAATTATCCTTAAATCTTAAAATTGTACATAATTGACAATTTTGTGTATAGGAGGTAATTAAAGTGAAACTTAAGTAGGGAGGGTAATTAAGTTTCCAATAGTATATAGGTATGTAAAAATCCCATTAAAAAATAGTCAGCTTTACAACTGGTTATTCAATAATAGCCACAGTTTCAAAAATAATCGAAATTTAGCCACTTTTCATGTAAAGATAAATCTGAATGAAAACACAGTTCAAAATCTGAAAAAATACTCCAACATAATATACTAGAACTCCAGTCTAATATACTGGAGTTCTAGTATAATATACCGGTCCAGCATAATATACTGGAGTTTGGAGCACCGGTGTTCCACTCTCCAGTATATTATACTGGAGCCAGCAAAGTATACCGGTCCAGCATAATATGCTGGAAGTTCATACACAGATGCACTGAACTCTAGTATAATATGTTGGACCGGCCTCTGTTCCCGCGAAATAGTAGCTATTTTTTAATGACTTGACAAACGCTGGCTGCCAGTTTAAAAACTGGCTAGACAGTGCTATTTTAACCGAATTTGAAGCAGTCGGGCAAATGAGTTCTAAATAGGGAGAATGACACAGTTACCCATAAAAACAAAACTATTTACCCTTGCCTATCCATTTGTTTTTCTACCCATCAAACTAATTACATTTCCTACCCATACTAGTTTTTGTGGGGAAATTTTCTCTTTTTTTCTCCAATTCTTTTTTATTTCTATGATACTTTTCTTTTTTTCCTTTTTTTCTTTCTTTTCTCCTTTTATTTTTTCTCATTTTCTTCTTATTTTTTCCTTTTTTCCTTTTCTAATTTCATTTAACTTCTTTTTTTATATTCTTTTTCTATTTATAATCTAATTTTATTTACTGTTTTCACTACTTTTTTATTATTCTTTTTTTTATCCAATAAGAAAAAATAATTGATATAGTAAATATCTGTTCACCTTTTTTTTAAAATATAACTAGTATAATATACCTTTTGTCTTTTTTCTCATTTTTTAAATCCAATTATTAAATAGAAATAATATCAGTTGTCACTTAATCTAATTCACTGAATATCACACTGACTGTTGTTGAGCACCATAAATTACATAATTATATTTTAAGAATCAACACGTGATTGACATGCAAACCTTGATCTCCTTCCCTACAAGTATCAGTACACACTCTATCATTAGCAGTAACACATCCAATTATGGAGCAAAAAAACATAATATAGAGCCACCAAATCTCCATATATACTAGTTAGAATAGAAATAATAATAAAATATTAAAAAAATATAATAAAAGTATAAGCAGCAAAAAAGGCTTCTAGTACCATATGATACTAATATGGTATACATGTATATTAACAGAGTATATGATTGCTCTAGAATATTGCTACAACTATCTACGACTATACCATTGTACCAAAACATTAAAGGATGCAATAAAAGTATGAGAAAATTACATGCTCACATTGCAAGCTAAATATTCGCAAAGCAACTTGCTCATTCTGTATACTAACAGGGTATATAGTTATATGAGGTCGTTCCAACAATTACCTATAACTATAAAAACTATTATATAATACACATAATCTTTGTCCATCGGCACAAAAAAATTTCAGCACTGTATATTCATATAAATAATTTCAGAATAATAATCACTTAAAAATATAGCTAAAACAACCAAAAAAGTGTTCAAACTACCATATGATACCAATATGGTATATAACTATACCAACATGGTATACGACTTTACTGGTTAATTTTCAGCAATTATATGACTATACTACTATTACATAACACATATGCATAAAGAGAACAATAAAAAAAAGTGTACCACATATTAATAAAATAAAATATTTCAAGATATTGTTCTATATTACTATTATTAAAAGAAAATCAAACAGTGTACCAATTAAATGCAGCTAATACAACCAAAAAATGATTCAACTAGCATATGATATCAATATAGTATATAGCTATACTAATAGGGTATATAATTTTTACGGGATCATTCCAGTAACTACACATAACTATAAAAACTATTACATAATACATAAAATCTATATCCATAGGTACAAGAAAATCCAACACAGCAAAACATGATCATATAAATCATTTTAGAATAGAATTCACTTAAAAATGCAGCTAAAATAACCAAAAATATTCCAACTACCATATGATACAAACATGACATAATTATACCAATAGGGTATACAATTCTACTAATTAATTCAGACAACTATATATGACTATAGTAGTGGTGGGATTTTACTGGGTTGTTGTTGTTGTTGATATATGACTATAGTACTATTACATAATACACATGCATAAAGAGAAAAATAAAAAAATAGTGTACCACATATTAATATAAGAATGTATTTCAAGATATTGTACTATAATACTATTATATAAAACAAACGCATAAAGAAAAAATCAAAATGATTACATAATACACATGCATAAAGGAAAATTAAAAAAATTCAAGATAGCATACTATTCTACAGTTACTAAAGAAAAATCAAATAGTGTACCAATTAAATGTAGCTAATACAACCAAAAAAAATTTCAACTAACATATGATACCAATATAGTATATAGTTATATCAACAAAGTATATAATTGTATGCAAAGAGTTTACTTTTTTTTAATTCAATTATTAAAATGAAATAATATCAATTGTCACATAATCTAATTAACTCAACGAGAGCTTATGCAATGAATAATACCTCCATGGAATTCCATTAAATAGTTCATTTAGAAAAGTATTTGAAAAACAAATGAGAGCTTCGTCTAAATTTCAATATGAACTTCCCAAAAGGAACTATAAATAATATTTTATAATACCCAATTCGAATCAAACAACAAAACTTCAAAAAGGATTTTTAAATTCAAGAGTTTCAAGCTCAACAATGGTTGGTCTTCAAATACACACAAAATTCCAGATCTGGAGTTTGAAAAAGAGTTTAACAAGAAAATCTCTGGAAAACAACTTTGAACACAACATCCAATTAAGTAATCGGGTGTTTTTAGGTGATTAGTACGAGGATCGCGCATGACGTTGAATAAAAATCTCATATAGAGAAAGCCAAAATCTGTCGAATGCAGTGAGATTGAGAATTTTGAGAAGAATATATTAAAAACCTATTTTTTTTTATAGATTTACTTTCTAGCTTTGTTTTCCTGGAATACATAAAAAAGAGAGGATAGAAAAAGTGGATTGATCAGAGATTACAGGGAGGGATATAATCCAATTAGAGAAAGTGAAGAAAGAGAAGGAGAAGAAAAATATAGGGAAAAAGTACAAGGCAACTTTAAACTGCATAGTTGCAGTAGAAGAATAAATAAGAAAAATGGGTATACGGGTAAATAGTTTTGGTCGGCTAGGTGTATAGTGTAACTATTTTGAGAGTAGGTAAAAGCGGGTAATTAGTTTGTCTTTAGTAGGTATATAGCATAAATTGCTCTTCTAAATAGTGTACCAGATGATTTTAGCAAAATATTTAAAAACCCAAAGAATATATCATTTTTGTTATAAAACAAAGATTGTAAAGTAAAGACAAGTATAGAGAGAAACTGATATATTATTCGAACTCAAACTGATGTACATAATGAGCTGAAATCTCTTCTATTTATAGAAGAAAGGAAGCTGCTCTGTAAGCTGCTACTACAAGCTGCAGTGTAAGCTACTATAAGCTGCTGTGTAAGCTGCTACTACAAGCTGCTGTGTAAGCTGCTACAAGCTGCTGTGTAAGCTGCTGCTGTACCAGATATGGATAATCTTCTACTGAGAGCAATATTTATCCATAACGGAGTACTGAAAAGATAAGCTTATTATACCCGGTATGGATAATCTTCTACCGGGGATAATGTTTATCCATAACTGGGTACTGAAAAGATAAGCTTATTATACCCGGTATGGATAAACTTCTACTGGGGGTAATGTTTATTCATAACCGGGTACCGAAGTGATAAGCTTCTTCATGAAACTTATTTCCAATATAGTACTAAATAGATAAACATATTTACGGTGGAGTCCCATATGGATAAGCTTCTTCAGGAAGCTTATTTACAACGGAGTACTAAATGAACATCCATAATATAATATATTTATAACACTCCCCCTTGGATGTTCATTAAAAGATAATGTGTCTCATTAAAACCTTACTAGGAAAAACCACATGGGAAAAAAATATTCTAGTGAAGGAAAAAGAGTACACATATTTAGTAATATGCATTGTTAGGTGCCTCATTAAAAACCTTATAAGGAAAACCCCATGGGAAAAAACCTTAGTAAGGGAAAAAGAGTGCATCGCGTATTTTACTCCCCCTGATGAAAACCTTGTTTCAAATATTTGAGTCTCCGCATTCCAATCTTGTATACCATCTTCTCAAAAGTTAAAGTTGGCAAAGATTTAGTGAATAAATCTGCTGGATTATTACTTGAACGGATTTGTTGCACATCAATGTCACCACTTTTCTGAAGATCGTGTGTGTAGAATAATTTTGGTGAAATGTGCTTCGTTCTATCTCCTTTTATAAATCCTCCCTTCAATTGAGCTATGCATGCAGCATTGTCTTCGTATAAAATTGTGGGTCTTTTCTCACATTCCAAACCACATTTTTCTCGAATAAAATGAATTATTGATCTCAACTATACGCATTCCCTACTTGCTTCATGAATAGCTATTATCTCAGCGTGATTTGAAGAAGTAGCAACAATAGATTGCTTTGTGGAGCGCCATGATATGATAGTACCTCCATATGTAAATACGTAACCGGTTTGAGATCGAGCTTTATGGGGATCAGATAAATAACCTGCATCTGCATAACCAACGAGGTCTGCACTATCTTTCTTAGCATAAAACAAACCCATATCAAGAGTGTCACACCTCCTTTTTCCGCCCCCGCGAGGGTACAAGGAGTTTTTTCCAATTAAAGGACAGTCGAAACGGGATTTGTTTATTTATTTCAGAGTCGCCACTTGGGAGATTTAGGGTGTCCCAAGTCACCAATTTTAATCCCGAATCGAGGAAAAGAATGACTCTGTATTACAGTCCGCGAACCAGAAATCTGGATAAGGAATTCTGTTAACCCGGGAGAAGGTGTTAGGCATTCCCGAGTTCCGTGGTTCTAGCACGGTCGCTCAACTGTTTATATTTGGCTTGACTATCTAATATAATACGTATTATAAACTTATGTGCAAATTTAACTTTTAAAAACCGCTTTTATCATTATTTATTTTATACAAAATTGCAACGTCGTGAAAACGCATCTCGAGCCACGCCACAACCAGTGCACGCGTGATTTGTTGATGCATTTTGACTTCGTCAAGATCGTGTTTTGGGTTACATAAATGTACACCCGTATTCAAGAAAATAACCTTATTAAATATGCGCCAAAATACTACGCGTTATGATATTATTAGGTAAGACCGTGAATTTTACTAAATCGCCCATCTTGAAATCTAGGTATTTTCTTATATAAAAAAATAAATAAATAAGATTGGAGGACTGCAATTTTTTGTATTATTTATATTTATTTATTTGTTAGCGAGATCCTCCCTTATTTTATGAATACCCTTTAATGACTACATCTTTATTATTACTAAGTTTGTCCATAATTATGAAGTCAATCTCTACATACTTAAAAATAACATATTAATTACTAATTCAAAACAAATATTAATGGAAAGTAATATTACTAAAATGATAATTACGAACAACATGGAATTGCCCAAAAAGTAAAAAAAACTAATTATCCCATAGTTGGATTAAAACATATTGTTAGTATGACTTAAGCTTATTGAAATTAATTATTTACAAATACTGAAAATTAAAAAAAAACTTGATTACTAAACCATATTTCTAAAAGTTAAACAATTTAAACTTAACTAACTTTGTTTTAATTCACATCATGTCCTAATACTTGATTCGCAAACTAATTCATGTTTTAACTGAAATTAACTACATGATTCCGATTAACATAATGTTGACAAAAAACCTTATGAATAAGGAATTAATCAATTTTTGCTAAACTGATTCAATAACGCCATTTTTTATGTTATTTCTTCTATTTTGATTATTAAACAGTTTTAATTAGTAATCTGTCTTGAATATATTTCCTAATAATCCGGTTAAGGCATTATTTAATATATCGCTATAACATGTCTAATTATGCCAACTGACAGTGATTGACAGAATAATAATACATGAATAATCTAAATACAATACAAAAAAAAAATTAAAACTAAATTAAAAATTTAACATTCCGTTCTTCATTTCAGCTTACAAAATGCCAAAATTATAGTTGTGTACCTGGTATTGCCAATATAAGAAGAAGAAAGTCAGCCACGCAGTAATAACAATACAGCACATCAACAAAAGTCCAATAGCAGTAACAACCCAGGAACAGAGTTTGCAAACCGGTGGAGTATTAATCTCAAAACAAAAGCTTCAAGCTTTGATGAAAACAATTAATTCTGATTTCAAACAATGAAAGAAAGCAAAAGTTTTTTTTTTAGTTTTTTTTTGAAAGTTTAAATATTTTTTCGGAATTTTCTCTCTCTTAAATGTTCAGCCTTTTTTTTCTCTCTCTCTTATTTTCTTTCTGTTCAGATTCGTTATTTCTCTTCTGTCTCCCCTCGTATCTCTATTCAAGACTTCTATATATATATATCCCATCCCATAAATCTTTTAATCAATTAAAATTAACCCATTTTCTCCTACCAAACCCATTATCTTCTCACTCATCCCTATTACATTAAATAAATATATCAACCCCACCCCATTATATTTTGTCCCCCATGCTTTCACTAAACAAATACAAGATTCCTCCCCACTAAATTTTGTCTTGTCCCCCCTTTATATTAAACAACTATATCACAACCCACCCCATTTCATTTTGTCCCCCATGCTTCACATAAAAAAATTACAAAATGTACAATTCCTAAACTACCCCTCCGACCTTACTGAAATTACCAAACTACCCCTGAACGTACTGCAAATTACCAAACTACCCATCAGCTATAACATATCAATTAATCACACTCAACCAAAATATAGCCAATATAAACAATTTTTATATAAATTCAAACAACAACATGAACACGGATGAACATCATAACAACAATATCACATGAACACAAATTGAACAACAAAGAACAACTAAAATTTGTTTGAACAATATTTTTAGCAACAACAAACCTATTTTCGGATTCAGGATCAAACAAACAAAGTATGAACATGAATGAAATCTATATTAAACAACAAGCATGACGGATTCAAACGATTAAATCAATATATTTCCTTTAACACAACTAAATTTTTTTTAGACAAATAACAAGATCAACGAAGAAACAATTATGAACTTAAGCTTGAACTTAACAATATTAACAATTTCTAACAATACATAAACACATGAAACAAATTGAAGAAACAGTTAATTAAATTTCAATTTGAATCTAACAAACATCAAACTAACAAATTCTTACCTAAACAATAAAACAAACATGAAATAAACATGAAAAGCCACTAATTAACTTTCCATTTGAAATCTGAAAATTAATTCAATCAAAATACATGAACAAAACCAAAAATCAAATATCTATCGATTTTAGATTCGAGAAATATCAAAACGAATTACGGACAAAATAAAATTCAAAAACTACTAACCGGACTGAAACGACGAACGACTAACCAACGACGAACTCGAATTTAAGAAGTTGACTGAAGCAACGTCGAAGCAGTAGCAATGGAGGTTCGACGCAGCATCAATGGAGGAAAAGGAGAAACAGCGGCGACAAAGCCGACGGGGAGGTCGACGGACAGCTGCTCGACATTGAGGCGATGCAATGGTAGCCATGTCCACGCCGAAGCTGGAGCAACGACATCCGTTTGGAGCAGCCATGGCTGCTCGTCGCAGCTGGACACGGGCAGCAGTAGCGACGTGTCGGAGCAGTGGTCGACGAACTGTTCATCGACATGGTGGAGCTGGGTGTTTGGACGGGATTGTGGTCGTTTGGTCGACTGGTTCTGTTGGAATCGTGAAGACGCAGCAACGTGGGGGGGACTGGACGAGGCAGCAGGCGGCGCTGGGACGACGAAAACATGAAGACGAAAACACAAAGAAGAAGTAGCAGCTGAACGCAACAAGAAGGAGAAGCAGCTGAACGCAGTAGGGGAAGCCATGGATGAGCTCAAACTCGACGATGACGAAGCTTGATGGAGGAGGGCATCTATGGAGTTGTTGGTGCGTGTGTGTGTGAGTGTGACGGGGTGAGGGGGAAGGGCTGGAGGGGGTGGTCGTTGGGTGAGGGGATAGGGCAGCCATGGTTGCTATGTAGGGGAGCTTGAAGAAGAAGATAGGGAGGGGGGTGGCGGATGTTTAGGGTGTTTTTTAGGGTTTGTTTTTTTTTCTTTTGTTTTGTTTTGTGTTGTTTTATGAAATGTAGGATAATAAGGGGGTTGGGTTATGGACTGGGTCGACCCAGTTCGAAATGGACTGGGTCGTTTGGGAAGATTGGGCCATTTTTTGGGCCTGTGGCTTGAAATCGAAGAAGAGGCCCAATTCCGACTTTCTTTATATTTTTGCTCTCTTTTCTTCTTTTATATTTTTCTAAAACTAAATTATAAAAATACTTAAATTATTATTAAGAACTAAATTAAGTTATAAAAGCGCAAATTAACTCCCAATAACAATTAACACACAATTAAGTAATAATTAAGCATAAAATTGTATATTTGGACATTAAATGCTAAAAATGCAAACGATGCCTATTTTTGTAAATTTTTTATTTTTTTGTAAACAAACTTAATTACTAACAAATTGTAGAATTAAATCCTACATGCAAAATGCGACATATTTTTGTATTTTTTATTAATTTAGCAAATAAACATGCACAGACAAATACAAATAATTATTCAAAATATCACAAAATATCACAAAATTGCACACCAAGGAAAATTATTTTATTTTTGAATTTTTTGGGAGTAATTCTCATATTGGGCAAAAATCACGTGCTTACATCATGCACCGTTGGACGAAGACACGAAGGGTTTTCGTGCAAAGATAAAGCGAGCGATTTTTGCCCATCCGAGTACTCCGTGTGAAGCATTTTTTGAAAAATATTTGACCGAACCTTTGCTTCAAAGGTTTCCTACATATCCTGGCTAAACAGGAATCAGGTCAATGTAGTTCGGGAAGTTTTTTAGTAGCTGGGACTACCGTGGGACTGCATTGTTACTGTTGTTGCATGCTATTATTACTGCTTACCGATCTCCTTATTACACCTTGCTTAAAAGAAAACAAGAAGCTAGGCTATGCTGCAATTTTTCTTGTTGCCTTGCTTTCTTGTCTGCTTGCATTTTTTCCGGTGCTTTTCTTCCGATGCTTTTCTTCCTTTCGACACATGCACTTGAGTTTTTGCTGGGACCTCTTATTGCAACCTTCTGTTTCCCGGTGCTGGGGATTTTTATTGCTTCCTGCTGGGGATTCCTGTTGTAACCCTCTGTTTTATTGTTCTCTGAATTGATTTTGAAATGTATGTCTCTGTTGTATGGGCGGGCTCCCAACTTCAATACTTGAAAATTAATGCTGAATGTATTCCTCTGTTATATGGGCGGGCTCCCAACTTCAACACTTGAAATGAAAAGACTGAAATGTATGCCTCTGTTCTATGGGCGGGCTCTCAACTTCAACACTTGAAATGAAAAGACTGAAATATATGCCTTTGTTCTATGGGCAGGCTCCCAACTTCAACACTTAAAATGAAAAGACTGAAATGTATGCCTCTGTTCTATGGGCGGGTTCCCAACTTCAACACTTGAAATGAAAAGACTGAAATGTATGCCTCTGTTCTATGGGCGGGCTCCCAACTTCAACACTTGAAATGAAAAGACTGAAATGTATGCCTCTGTTCTATGGGCGGGCTCCCAACTTCAACACTTAAAATGAAAAGACTGAAATGTATGCCTCTGTTCTATGGGCGGGCTCCCAACTTCAACACTTGAAATGAAAAGACTGAAATGTATGCCTCTGTTCTATGGGCGGGCTCCCAACTTCAAAACTTGAAATGAAAAGACTGAAATGTATGCCTCTGTTCTATGGGCGGGCTCCCAACTTCAACACTTGAAATGAAAAGACTGAAATGTATGCCTCTGTTCTATGGGCGGGCTCCCAACTTCAACACTTAAAATGAAAAGACTGAAATGTATGCCTCTGTTCTATGGGCGGGCTCTCAACTTCAACACTTGAAATGAAAAGACTGAAATGTATGCCTCTGTTCTATGGGCGAGCTCCCAACTTCAACACTTGAAATGAATTACTGAAATGTATGCCTCTGTTCTATGGGCGGGCTCTCAACTTCAACACTTGAAATGAATTACTGAAATGTATGCCTCTGTTCTCCAGGCGGACTCCTGATTGTTAAATTTGAAATTGAATGTCTCTATTCTCTAGGTGGACTCCTGACTTTAAAATTTAAACTGTATGTCTCCGTTCTTCAGGCGGACTCCTGACGTCAAACTTGAAAAGTACGTCTCTGTTCTCCAGGCGGACTCCTGACTGCTAAATTTGAAATTGAATGTCTCTATTCTCCAGGCGTACTTCTGACTTTTAAAATTTAAGCTGTATGTCTCCGTTCTTCAGGCGGACTCCTGACGTCAAACTTGAAAAGTACGTCTCTGTTCTCCAGGCGGACTCCTGATTGCTAAATTTGAAATTGAATGTCTCTATTCTCCAGGCGGACTCCTGACTTTTAAAATTTAAACTGTATGTCTCCATTCTTCAAGCGGACTCCTGACGTCAAACTTGAAAAGTACGTCTCTGTTTTCCAAGCGGACTCCTGACTTTTAAAATTTAAGCTGTATGTCTCCGTTCTTCAGGCGGACTCTTGACGTCAAACTTGAAAAGTACGTCTCTGTTCTCCAGGCGGACTCCTGATTGCTAAATTTGAAATTGAATGTCTCTATTCTCCAGGCGGACTCCTCACTTTAAAATTTAAACTGTATGTCTCCGTTCTTCAGGCGGACTCCTGACGTCAAACTTGAAAAGTACGTCTCTGTTCTCCAGGCGGACTCCTGACAACTTGCATTTATCCTGACTAGTGCTTGTTTTTCCCTCCTGGAGAATTCCTCTTTAACAACTAACTTTTCTCTCCCTGCTCAATCAAAGAAAATTTCGTCAGTTTAAAACGGTGGTTAGTTGATAGCATTCTTGCTGAAAAATCCTTCCACTGCCTTGCTTTGTGTTGACTAATTTTCATGCACTGACCCTGAACCGCTTGACTTTCTGACCAACTTTTAAATTTCCCAACCTCTGGTGACCTAAATGTTTTACACCCCTGCTGTTATTTCATTTTTCTGACCTTTTTGTTTGAGCTTCCGCCTTTCCCACGGCATTCCCCAATCATTTCACCGATGAAACTTCCGTTAATTCCCTGTATTCCACTTGACATCAAGTTGTTTTTGACATGCTCTGACCACGTTGTGCTTTACAATTCTAGAAGCTGGTAGTGAACTTTGAAGTCCTTTCTGCTTGCATTGAACAAAACTGGCACTGAAACATCTCAGCTAGATAAAACCCTAAAAATAAAATGAAATGCAATGATTCTTGAGTTAAGGATAAGAAGAATCCAAAACCAGATGACTGTTTGAAAAGAGAAGGAAAAGAAACTTATCTGAGCGAGACAACTAGTACCAATGGTCATGACATGCATTTTGGATTAATCAGCCCAATCTGTCCAACCAAACAAACTCTCAATTGTCGTACCTTATTGCCCAGAACTTCCATCACTTGTTTGATTTATCCAGACCTTAACCTTGTTTCCCTGCAGTACCGCGAAACGGTTTCTATCAACAGACCTTTCTCAGTTTTCCATTTCTTATCTCACCTTCGCCTTGAGGTACCCGTAAAGGTTTTCACCAACAAGACTCTCTCTTTTATTTTTCTCTCAGCTCCCGTCACCTTACGGTGCCCGTGAGGGTTTTCACCCATAAGACTCTCTCATTTATTTTTGTTCTTCTTGCTCGAACCAGAGTGTTGCCCCTGTCGTGGGTTATTCCTACCTGTTCATCTTGGCATTTCTCAAAACTGATCATAAGGTCTTTCTTTGGTCCGTAATGTAGGCTTTGGATTGAGTTAGAAAGAAAGGTATAAAAGGCTCAAAACAATTCAAATGGGTTCAAATTACAACTTTCGGAATCCAACTTTCATAACAATCACCACTTCTACCCCAGTTTCTTGCTTGGGGATTTTTGGATTTCTATTTGGTATGACTGAACCTCAGAGTAAGGCTGCCTACGTACCCTTTCGGGATCAAGTCAAACGTAGTTCACTTCATAGAGACTACGTTGTTATGTTTCTCTTCTTTCCCTTTTTTTCACTTTTCTTTCTTTTCCTTTTCTTCTTTTCTTTTTTTCTTTCCTTCTTTTCTTTATGTTCGTCACATGTGTTCTCTTATAGTGCCGCTGATTTCGAAAGAGGTGTATGAAAAATAAGTAAGGCTCGAAGGGGATAACAATGGATAAGAGTGTTTGGATAGCAGAACAAAATGGCTTCATCATTTCAATCTTTAAGATATGCCAAATACGAACAGATACATTCAGAAAATAAAGAAATCATACATAATATCTCTTGACCGCATCGGAATTGATGGCCATTTCTACACATTCTCCTTCCATATCTGTCAAATACAACGCTCCGTTAGACAACACTCTGGTTACTACAAATGGTCCCTGCCAGTTTGGGGCAAATTTTCCTTTTGCCTCAGCCCAATGAGGCAAGATCCGCCTCAGTACTAATTGCCCGACTTCAAATTTCCTTGGACGTACTTTTTGTTGTATGCTCTTGCCATTCTTCGTTGGTACAGTTGGCCATGACACACTGATGCCAATCTTTTCTCATCGATCAAACTCAACTGCTCAAGACGACTTTTCACCCATTCATCATCATCGATCTCAGCCTCTGCAATGATTCGCAGAGATGGGATTTCCACTTCTGCGGGTATTACTGCCTCGGTACCGTATACCAATGAGTAAGGAGTCGCCCCTACCGAGGTACGCACGGTGGTGCGATATCCTAACAATGCAAAAGGCAATTTCTCGTGCCATTGTCTAGATCCTTCAACCATCTTCCGGAGTATTTTCTTTATGTTCTTATTGGCCGCTTCAACCGCACCATTTGCCTTGGGACGGTACGAAGTAGAGTGCCTGTGAGCAATCTTAAACTGCTCACATGTCTCCTTCATCAAATGTCTATTAAGATTAGCCCCATTATCTGTGATGATTACCTTTGGGATCCCAAACCGACAGATGATATTTGCATGCACGAAGTCAACTACAGCCTTCTTGGTCACAGACTTGAATGTCTTCGCTTCCACCCATTTGGTAAAATAATCTATAGCTACCAAGATAAACCTGTGCCCATTTGATGTTGCTGGATCAATTGGCCCAATAACATCCATGCCCCATGCAACAAAAGGCCATGGCGCGGACATCGTATGTAATTATGATGGTGGAGCATGAATCAAATCTCCATGTATTTGGCATTGATGACACTTACGCACAAAACTGATACAATCTCGCTCCATCGTGAGCCAATAATAACCTGCTCGAAGAATCTTCTTTGCTAGAATATACCCACTCATATGCGGTCCGCAAACTCCGGAATGTACCTCAGTCATGATAGTTGTGGCCTGCCGTGCATCTATACATCTCAACAAACCGAGCTCTGGCGTTCTTTTGTCCAGTACTCCTCCACTAAGGAAAAACCCACTTGCCAACCGTCGAATTGTTCTTTTCTGATCACCGGTGGCATGCGTTAGATATACTCCCACTTTGATGTACTCTTTGATATCATGGAACCACGGCTCTCCATCAATTTCCTCTTCTATCACATTACAGTAAGCATGCTGATCACGGACTTGAATCTGCAACGGATCAACATAGGCCTTATCTGGATGGTGCAACATTGACGCCAAAGTAGCCAAAGCGTCAGCAACCTCATTATGAATCCTTGGAATGTTTCTGAATTCTATGACCTGAAAACGCTGGCAAAGCTCATGCAGACACTGCCGATACGGTATAAGCTTCAAGTCCCGTGTTTCCCATTCCCCTTGAATCTGGTGTACCAGTAAGTCCGAGTCACCCATGACCAAGACTTCCCGTACACCCATATCCACAGCTAATCTCAATCCCAATATACACGCCTCATATTCTGCCATGTTGTTTGTACAGTAGAAACAAAGCCGAGCTGTAACGGGGTAATGCTGACCTGTTTCCGAAATAAGTACCGCACCTATTCCTATGCCTTTCATATTGGCGGCCCCATCAAAGAAAAGTTTCCATCCCGACTTCTTAGCTTGTTCTAATTCTTCAATGTGCATTACCTCTTCATCAAGGAAATAAGTTTTCAAAGGCTCATAATCTTCATCAACGGGGTTCTCAGCCAAGTGAGCGGCTAATGCCTGTGCTTTCATGGCAGTCTGTGTCACATAGACAATGTCGAACTCTGTAAGTAAGATCTGCCACTTTGCAAGCCTTCCTGTGGGCATGGGTTTCTGAAAAATATACTTCAACGGGTCCAAGCGAGATATAAGGTAAGTGGTGTAAGATGACAAGTAATGTTTCAATTTCTGTGCCACCCAAGTTAGGGCACAACATGTCCTTTCTAGATGAGTATACTTGACCTCGTAAGATGTGAACTTCTTACTGAGATAGTAGATAGCCTGCTCCTTTCTGCCTGTAACATCATGCTGCCCCAGTATATAGCCGAATGAACTATCCACAACTATCAGATATAGAATCAAAGGCCTCTCTGGTTCTGGTGGGACCAACACGGGTGGGTTTGACAAATACCCCTTTATCTTATCAAAAGCCTCCTGGCATTCATCAGTCCATTTGACCGCGGCATATTTCTTTAACAATTTGAAAATTGGTTCACACGTTGCCGTGAGCTGAGCAATGAACCTGCTGATATAGTTCAGTCTTCCCAACAAACTTATCACCTCGGTTTTGTTTCTTGGAGGTGGCAACTCCTGAATAGCTTTGATCTTTGACGGGTCTAATTCAATACCCCTCCGGCTAACTATAAATCCCAACAACTTCCCAGATGGCACTCTGAAAGCACATTTCGCAGGATTGAGCTTAAGATTGTACCTGCGAAGCCTTTGAAAGAATTTTCTCAAATCTCTGACATGGTCGGATTGCTGTCTAGACTTCACGATCACATCATCCACGTATACCTCGATTTCTTTATGTATCATATCATGGAAGATAGTTGTCATGGCCCTCATATAAGTTGCCCCAACATTTTTCAAACCAAACAGCATGACTCGATAACAATACGTTCCCCACGGCGTGATGAATGTCGTCTTTTCTGCATCTTCCTTGTCCATTAGAATCTGATGATAACCCGCATAACAATCCACAAAAGAGCCAATATCATGTTTGGCACAATTGTCGATCAGTATATGGATGTTGGGCAGTGGGAAATTATCTTTTGGGCTTGCCTTGTTAAGGTCTCGATAATCGACGCACACCCTGGTCTTGCCATCTTTCTTTGGCACAGGCACGACATTGTCTAACCAAGTGGGGTACCGTGTAACCTGAATGACCCTTGCCTCAAACTTCTTGGTGATCTCTTCTTTGATCTTCACACTTATGTCTGTTTTGAACTTTCTCAACTTCTGCTTGACAGGGAGGAGTGCTGGATCAGTGGGCAATTTATGAACCACCAAATCGGTGCTTAGACCCGGCATATCATCATATGACCATGCAAAAACGTCTTTGTACTCATGCAATACTTTAATTATCTCCTCCTTGAGTTGTGGCTCCAAATGAACACTTATTTTAGTTTCCCGTACATTGTCTTGGTCCCCTAGATTAACTGCTTCTGTGTCATTTAGGTTAGGTTTGGGTTTTTCTTCAAAGTGACTTAATTCTTTACTAATTTCCTCATAAGCTTCATCATTATTACAATCCACCCCATCATCACACTCGATCTCTTGTATTATTACTTCTGAACTAGATTGGCTTTTAAAACTGGGCCGAAGATTCCTCATGCATGTCATGTCATTGATATCAGCATAAAAAGAACTGTACAAAGAAAAGAAAAGAAAATAGAAAGCGAATTAGGGACGAAGAAAATTGCATTTCATTAAACGTAAAGACAACAAGGTTTTAACTCATCCAAACGGACGGAACATAACAACTGGATTACAAACCCTGGAATAATCCAGGTGACAAAAAGGAAAACAAAACCCACTACCACGACTCCCTCCGAACTGGAAGAGGAGTAGCTTCCCAATTGTTGATGTTAGCACGTGGTCCGATGTACTGTATGTCTGCTTTGCTTGACCCTTCTCCGGCCTCAACCATGTTTACTTCAGTAAATACTTTCTCAAACACCTTATCCAAATTCCCATCCGCCTCAATTAACGAACCTGACATCTTTGCCAATGACTATTTCTTAATACTCGGTCTGACGAAGGACCTGGACAATCGAGGAATTGGTTTAGGGAGCACCCAAGCTTTCTTCTTCAATTTACGGGCCTTTCTGACATCTGCCGTTGTTGGTTTGAACCCTAACCCGAAGGTGTCCAGATTTTTGAGCAAAGACACAGGTTGAGTAATGCCCTGCAGTTCAACCCCCAAACCCTTCCCGGGCACGAACCCGTTATTCAACATTTCTGACACTACCATGACGGTCGCAACTGACACCCTGGGACATGGCATGCTTTTACCCTCAGGCACCCTGCTCACCGGAACTGTGTCGAGGATCTGATACACCCATGGCCCCTTATCATCTTCGGTATCTATAAAGGGTACAATGGCATCATTCATGGTGTCACACCTGCTTTTTCCGCCCCGCGAGGGTACAAGGAGTTTTTTCCAATTAAAGGACAGTCGAAACGGGATTTGTTTATTTATTTCAGAGTCTCCACTTGGGAGATTTAGGGTGTCCCAAGTCACCAATTTTAATCCCGAATCGAGGAAAAGAATGACTCTGTATTACAGTCCGTGAACCAGAAATCCGGATAAGGAATTCTGTTAACCCGGGAGAAGGTGTTAGGCATTCCCGAGTTCCGTGGTTCTAGCACGGTCGCTCAACTGTTATATTTGGCTTGACTATCTGATATAATACGTATTATAAACTTATGTGCAAATTTAACTTTTAAAAACCGCTTTTATCATTATTTATTTTATACAAAATTGCAACGTCGTGAAAACGCATCTCGAGCCACGCCACAACCAGTGCACGCGTGATTTGTTGACGCATTTTGACTTCGTCAAGATCGTGATTTGGGTTACATAAATGTACACCCGTATTCAAGAAAATAACCTTATTAAATATGCGCCAAAATACTACGCGTTATGATATTATTAGGTAAGACCGTGAATTTTACTAAATCGCCCATCTTGAAATCTAGGTATTTTCTTATATAAAAAAAATAAATAAATAAGATTGGAGGACTGCAATTTTTTGTATTATTTATATTTATTTATTTGTTAGCGAGATCCTCCCTTATTTTATGAATACCCTTTAATGACTATATCTTTATTATTACTAAAAACGTAATATGGACAAAAACAAAACTCAAAAACAACTAACCGGAGATGAATCAACGACGAAATCGATTGTAAACAAATCTGTCCGAGCCTCAACCAAAGCTCGAACGAATGACGACGAAGACGAAGGCAAGATGAAGTAGCAGCCACAACGTTAGTGAGGCAGTAGCAACTTCGTCATTTGTTCGACGCGAAGGCAGCCTGGAACGTGAGCAACAATGGTGAGCTCAAGCTGGATTGGAGCAGCAACTGGTCGACGCCGAACAGCAGCAACTCGACGAGGCAGGAGCTGGAGCAGTTGGAACGATGAAGTGAGCAGCATCGCGGCAGCAGTAGCTCGAAGGAAGGAGGAGAAGTAGCTGCGACGAAGCCGACGGGGACGAAGGCAGCTGAAGTAGCTGCGTGAGCAGCAGCAGCAGTTCGTCGAGCTCCAACTCGAGCAGCCATGGACGTCGAGCTCCACCTTGTCGGACTGGTCTACTTGGACGTGAAGTTGAGGGCAGCTATGGACGAGCTTTGAGCTCGCCATGGATGACGAAGCTCGATGGAGGAGGGTAGCTATGGAGTTGTTGGTGCGTGTGTGTGTGAGTGTGACGTGAGTGTTTGTTAATGGCGTTTGGATGTGAGGGAGTGGGGTCGAGGGCAGCCATGGTTGTGTGCTTGAGGAAGCTTGAGGAAGAAGAAGAAGATAGGAGGGGGGCGGATGGTTTAGGTCTTTTAGGGTTTTTGGGTTTTGTTTTTGTTTTGTTTTGTGTTGTTTGTAAAATAATAGGGGTGTTGAGTTATGTACTGGGTCGACCCAATTCGAAATGGACTGGGTCGTTTGGGAAGATTGGGCCATTTTTTGGGCTCGTGGCTTGAAATCGAAGAAGAGGCCCAATTCCGACTTTCTTTATATTTTCGCTCTCTTTTCTTCTTTTATTTTTCTAAAACTAAATTATAAAAATACTTAAACTATTATTAAGAACTAAATTAAGTTATAAAAGCGCAAATTAACTCCCAATAATAATTAACGCATAATTAAGTAATAATTAAGCATAAAATTGTATATTTGGACATTAAATGCTAAAAATGCAAAAGATGCCTATTTTTGTAATTTTCATTTTTTGTAAACAAATTTAATTAGTAACAATTATAGAATTAAATCCTACATGCAAATGCGACATATTTTTGTATTTTTTATTAATTTAACAAATAAACATGCACAGACAAATACAAATAATTATTCAAAATATCACAAAATATCACAAAATTGCACACCAAGAAAAATTACTTTATTTTTGAATTTTTTGGGAGTAATTCTCATATAGGGCAAAAAATCACGTGCTTACAGCTGCCCCTCTTTGTCCCTCATGCCTAACATAAATAAATACAAGATTCCTCCCCACTAAATTTTGTCTTGTCCCCCCTTTATATTAAACAACTATATCACAACACACCCCATTACATTTTGTCCCCCATGCTTCATATAAACAATTACAAAATATACAATTCCTAAACTACCCCTCCGACCTTACTGAAATTACCAAACTACCCCTGAACGTACTGCAAATTACCAAACTACCCCATCAGCTATAACAAATCAATTAATCACACTCAACCAAAATATAGCCAATATGACCAATTTCTACACAAATTTAAACAACAAATCACATGAACATGATTTCTTCAACACTTCAACAACAAATCACATGAACACAAATTGAACAACAAAGAACAACTAAAATTTGATTGAACAATATTTTTTAGCAACAAACAATCCTATTTTTAGATTCAACAACAACAATCAAACAAGTATATTTAGATTTCCAAATTCAATAATATTGAACTTAAAATCAACTCTAACAACATCACAACAAACAATTCCTATATTAAACTTAAACAAGATTATGAGACAAATTCAAGAAATAATCATAAGTGATAAACAAGAAATCAAATTATACAAATTTCGGATTCAAGATCAACCAAACAAAGTATGAACATGAATGAAAATATTAAACGATTTAGTGCCCGAGTATTTTTTTTTATATAAGAAATACCTAGATTTCAAGATGGGCGATTTAGTAAAATTCACGGTCTTACCTAATAATATCATAACGCGTAGTATTTTGGCGCATATTTAATAAGGTTATTTTCTTGAATACGGGTGTACATTTATGTAACCCAAATCACGATCTTGACGAAGTCAAAATGCGTCAACAAATCACGCGTGCACTGGTTGTGGCGTGGCTCGAGATGCGTTTTCACGATGTTGCAATTTTGTATAAAATAAATAATGATAAAAGTGGTTTTTAAAAGTTAAATTTGCACATAAGTTTATAATACGTATTATATCAGATAGTCAAGCCAAATATAACAGTTGAGCGACCGTGCTAGAACCACGGAACTCGGGAATGCCTAACACCTTCTCCCGGGTTAACAGAATTCCTTATCCGGATTTCTGATTCGCGGACTGTAATACAGAGTCATTCTTTTCCTCGATTCGGGATTAAAATTGGTGACTTGGGACACATGACGCATGTGTGATCTTCCCCATGTAACACAATTTCTTGTCTGTCCCACTCGAATTTGATCATTTGGTGCAGTGTGGAGGGCACGGCTTTTGCCGCATGAATCCACGGTCGACCCAACAAAAGATTATAGGATACTGCAGCATCCAACACCTGAAATTCCATCGTGAACTCGACTGGGCCAATAGTCAATTCGAGTACAATATCCCCTACCATGTTTGTTCCCCCTCCATCAAACCCTCGAACACAAATGCTATTTTTGCGGATTCTATCCTCATCAATCTTTAACTTGTTCAATGTGGATAACGTGCAAATATTAGCGCTCGACCCGTTATCGATTAGTGCCCGAGTAACCATTGAACCTTCACATTTGACCGTCAAATAGAGATCCTTGTTGTGTTCTGTGCCTTCCATAGGCAATTCATCATCAGAAAATGCTACCCTGTTCACTTCAAAGATCTTGTTGGCAATTGTCTCTAAATGGTTTACTGAAATTTTGTCAAGCACATGAGCCTCATTCAATATCTTCACAATGCTCATCGGAGTGAATTAATAATGACAACAACGAGATTTGGGCCGGTGTTTTTCTCAGTTGCTCAACAATGGAATAATCTTGTCCTTTCATCTTTTTCAGAAACTCTTCTGCCTCTTCTTCCGTTACAACTTTTTTAACTGGCACTGGATTGTCTTTTGCGCCTTAAGCTTTTCTCAACTCTTCGGGGGCGAAACAACGTCCCGACCGGGTCAGTCCCTGTGCTTCACAACTTTCTTCCTCAATTTCCTTTCCTTTGTATGCCACCACTACCTTGTCATATTTCCAGGGTACGGCTTTGCTATCAACCATGGGTAACTGGACTACCGGTTTTATGACAACCGGTTCTACATAGGCTCCCTTCACAACCACCACGGGCGCGGATACTGACCTTGGTACCACTATCTTGACTGGCTCATGCTTTTTCTCGGCTGCAAACGGTCCCTTTCCCATTACAAGCACTGGCTTGTCTTTTATTGCTTTTAACTAAACCACTGGACTTGCACTCACTGTCTTTTCTTTGGTTTCCGTAGAACGAATCACCATAACCACCTGCGAAGGTTTCTTAGGCTCTGCCCCTTATGTATCAGTTCGATTATGTTGGCCTCATAATACGCTGGTAACGGATTTTGATTGATGTTCGGGGCCTCGGGAGCCTGTACCTCAATACGGCGGTTATCAATGAGCTCTTGGATTGCGTTTTTCAACTTCCAACATTTTTCAGTATCGTGCCCCGGCATTCCTGAGCAATACTCGCAGCTAACAGAGTGGTCCAGGTTTCTGGGAAGAGGATTTGGTGCTTTGGATTCAACTGGGGTCAGCATCCCCAACTGTTTCAATCTGTGGAAGAGAGAAGTGTAAGATTCTCCCAGCGGAGTAAATGTTTTTCTGTTTGGGGCCTTCTCATTTCTAAAAGCTTGGTTTAGGCAGAAGTTGGTTCCTGGTCTGTTAGCCCTGGGAGGTGGATAGGTGTTTTGTGGGTGTGGCTGTGTATTTTGGGGACTTGGTGTACGCCATTGTGAGTGCACTGGGGGTTGAGTGTAGGTCTGGGCGTGGTGAATAGAAAAGTGTGGTTCTGGTGGTGGATAATAGTGTTGCGGTGGACCATATGAGGTATATTGATAGTTTGGGTGGTGGGGTCTGGGTTGGTTGTAGTAGAGTGGACGATTATTGTGCCTGGACCAAATATTAGCTTCAATTGTAGCAACTTCTTCTTTCTTCTTTTTCCCCAGCACACAACCAGTACCGCTTTGGATGGCCTGGGTGGTTGCTTTCAACGCCGAGTAGCTCAAGATCTTGTTAGATTTCAATCCTTCTTCAATCATGGCTCCCATCTTTACCACTTCATTAAACGACTTCCCGATAGATGTCACTAGATGACCAAAATAGGTAGGTTCCAATGTTTGCAAGAAATAATCTACCATCTCACTCTCCCGCATGGGAGGATCAACCCTTGCAGCTTGTTCCCTCCAGCGGAAACCAAACTCTCTAAAACTTTCCCCAGGCTTCTTTTCTAGTTTCAACAATGACAGACGATCAGGGACTATCTCGAGGTTATATTGGAAATGGCCAATGAATGCCTGGGCCAAATCATCCCATGTATACCATCGGCCGGGGTCTTGCCTCGCGTACCATTCTAGCGCTGAACCGCTCAGGCTTTGCCCGAAATATGCTATCAACAACTCATATTTTCCCCCGGCCCCTCTCATTTTGCTACAAAAACCACGCAGGTGGGCTACTGGGTCACTGTGCCCCTCATATAAGTCAAACTTCGGCATTTTAAACCCCGCAGGCAACTGTACATCAGGAAAAGGGCACAAATCTTTGTATGCGACACTAACTTGGTTTACTAAACCATGCATGTTCCTGAAGGATTGCTCCAGGCTTTTGACTTTACGAATCACCTCCTCTTGTTCTGCATTCTTAACCAGTTTCTCAACTTCTCCCGGGATTTCAAAATGGGGAGAGGAGGTATATGGCTCAGGCGCTTTGAAAGTGGGTTCGGGAGGGTAATATTGGGTGTCGTGAGCTTGGAATAGCAGTTCACTGGATGATCTATGTAGTGGAGCTGGGGAAGGTGCCACAAAGACGGGAACCATGGGTGGTGGAGGGTTTTGTTTGGAGGGTGGAGCTGGGGGAGCGTATGACGTGGTACCATAACCCCGGGCCTGATAAGGGAAAGCTGAAGATGCGTGGGGAGTGATAGGCTCCTGAGCTTGAGCCAAGGGTGAGATGTAAGATGGGTTGGCAGGATATAGTGGTGTTGGGTGTCCCTGCGACCATGCCTGATGCATTTCAGCCATTTGTGCTTTTAATTTCCTCATCTCTTCTTTCATAGCACCCACATCTGTTACCTCAACCTCATTCGAAGGGTCTACGATGCTGATTTCTGAATCCTGCCCTGCCATTTTTACTTGATCTTTCGATCGGGTGTTGTATGGATGAGTTGCCAAAATTGCCAATCAATTAACCACCTACCTGGTATCACACATTTAGACAACCACTTTGTTAGCGATTAGGTCTTAACAGATTTAACAACCACACGTTGGCATGAATGCACTTATACAGTTATTCCTTTCTATTATGCGTTTGCCCGATTGCATGCGTCATCCCGGCATTTCATTCCTTGTTTCATTTTTCTTCTCCTCGCCTTATCCCTCTCTTGTGCTTTTTCTTTTCTCTCTCTTGTTTTTCCTCTCTTTTCTTTCTTTCTATTTTTCTTGGTTTTCCTTATATTTTCCTTTTCATTCTTTTTGTTTTCTTTTCGGTTATGGTCGAATCTTATGGAGATTGCCTACGTGTCGTGACCCCGCACGAATCAAACCAAGCGTAGTTCATGAAGATAAATGTAAAAATAAGGGTGGAAATAAAATGCTCAACTTTCATTAATAAATAGACTCTTACAAACTCGACATCTTTTGTTTTGGAAAGAAACTAACAAACGCAATCTGAAAGCAAACAAAAACTCTAAGCTTGCAAACATACTCAATCCAGAAAGATAACGGACGTACAAAAGACTGACTCAAAATGGTAGACACTCACAGACACGGACTATGCATATTCTAGTGCTTCAAACTTAGGTATCTGCGGGGCATCGTTCGGCCTCGCCGCGGGTCTGGGATCCAAATCCCTTTCAAGCTGCTCTAACTCATTCATGGTTTGCTTCACATAGATCATCACTGCTGAGATAAAAGTAGTACGGGTCATGTCTTCACAAACCCGGCATCTCTTGACAATAGCATGAGCAATGGCTCTAATCATGTCTTTTGTTCGCTTCTTTTCTATGAGCAAGCGTCTTATCTGATCGCTGCACGTCTTTAAAGCTCGGGAGTCTTGCAAGTGCTGGTCTTGCAGCTGTTGCACTTCTGCCTTCATTTGGGCTAACAAGTTGTAACAATGTCCGCTTTCAGTTTCGAAGTCTCTAGCCTGCCTAACCGCTCTACCTTCAAGGGCAACTACTTTTCTCTTTAAATTGGCAACAATTTTCTCATGGTCCCTTTTCAACTGATTCAAGTATTGGCGACGCTCTTCGGTTCTTGTCGCCCACTGTGCTTTAAGTTCTGCCATGACATTTTTAGCTTTTCCTAGCTCATCCCGCCATTCTCTGACTTCGCTTTCCAATCTTTTTACCAATTGTTCATCGGATCGGCTCCTCGGTTGCTTATCAATGGTTATCTTCAACTGTCGGACTTGGGCCTTAAGAGCGTCATTTTCTCTGGCTAGTCTATTCTTTTCACCTTGATCCTCGGCAACCTGTACACTGTTCTCGAATTTCAGACTCTCGACTTGTTGCTTTAATTTACCAATCTCAACTCGATAGCTTTCTTCCTTTGCTAACCAATCCCACTGCTCTTGGGACGACTTGGCGAAATCTTCGAGATGAGGTCTTTTAGCCGGTCTCCCATATGCCACGTCACCTCTGAACCATTCGTGATACCCTGGAGCAATTTCCCCTCTGACCCTATCAGACACACAAGTGTTTGCCATCAGATATTGACACTCACTCCAAATTTGACGAACCTCTTCCTCGGGGAATCGACCGTCAGGACTAATTTCGACCACTTGGGTACTTTAATCTTCATCTCTCGGTATTACTTGATATCTACCGAGTTGCCTCAGAACCCGATATGGTGCATAAGGTTGTATGCTTTTGAGTCCCATTAACAAAAAATGCGGTCGGGCTACTGGCATATATATGACTTCCTCGACAGACAACCATCCAAGCACCCACTGTATCTGGCTAGCCTCGAGGTTCCGAAATAATAATGCCCAAGCCGTGACTCCTTCAGGTAGACCAGCCCCTTTGATTCTCGTACAAAATTCCCCTATACAAGTTTTCTCAGCCGAGCCATAACTCAATAACTGAGAGCGCGGGCACAAATGTTCAATCATCCACATTTGTAACAATAAGTTACATCCCTCAAAAAATTTGCCCCCAGCTTTGCACGCAGTGAGAGCTCTGAAGATATCAACCACAATCATAGGTGCTAAAGTGCTTTTCCCCATAGTCTGCAAAGTACTAACGACGCCTGCTACTTTCAAATCAATATTACCATCTTTCCTTGGGAATGTTACGAGACCCAAAAAAGCTACCATAAATGCCACTCGCCTGTGTTCCTCCCATTTTTGTCGGCTATTTCTGCTGCAAAGCTTAAAGTCTGGATTATTGAACCCGCCCACATGGCCATATCTATCATACATGAAGCGGAAACTGCAGAAACCCTTTGCAAAATCTGAGTGATGAACTGTCCGGGGTACTTTCAAGGAATCCAGGAATCGATGTATGGTAATGGCCCTAGGAGCAATCAAGTATTTGAATCTCAATGGAGCTTGGTCACTTCCAATGTACCCCGCTATTTCCTCTATTGTTGGGGTGAGTTCAAGTCTGAAAAATGAAACAAATTATGTGCCGAATCCCAATGGGCGACCAATGCCCTGATGATATCCCCCCGAGGTTGAATGTCTAATAAATCCGGAAGGTCTTTCAAATATTTTCTCACTTCGTCTTGCCCTTGTTTGCCCAAATCATTCCACCACAATTGCAGCTCAAAAGGGATTTTGGTCATTATTGAAAAAGGCTCATTTATTGTCGTGCTCATCCTGCACATTTATTAAAGCGTTTAAGCAAAAGAAAACTTTTATTTAACTCCAAAAACTACTATCTATATTATCGACTCAAAATTAACCCTATATTTCAAATGAAGAACTCAATTCTTAATTCTAATATTTTTAGATAAAAGACCCGAATTGCGACACAGCCTTCCTGCGCCTCAGGGGCGAAAATTTTAAGGCTGTGAGGGTCAAAAATCAAAATACGACCAAAGGTGGTTGTTTATGCAAAGTCAGCCCTCCGGTGCCCCGTTTGGGAATATTTGGCTATTTATGACATAACAACATCACCTGACTTATTTATGACTCTTTTTTTATCGTTTTTCAAATTAGGAAATTCAATATTGCAAACACGGCCTTTCAACGTCTCGGGAACGAAGATTTTTAAGGCTGTGTGGGTCAACTGGACCAAATCTTAAATATGACCCAAAAGTAGCTGTTTATGCAAAGTCAGCCTTCCGGCGTCCCTTTCGGGAACATTCGGCTATGTCTTCATAAAACAGCGTCACCCGACTTCTTAGAAATTTGACATATATATTTTTTGCTATTATTCTTTTTTTGTAAAAAGGGAAGTTGGACATCACCCGACTTATTTATGACAAAATTAAAAATCTTGACATGTTTTTTTTTATTTGGCTTTGGCTTTTTTTTAGCAAAAGGGGGGTTGGACCCGATGAGGGTTGCCTACGTATCTCACATCCGGTGAGAATCAAACCCGCGTAGTTCGGGCAAATTAACCGAACTATTTTAAAACATGACTCTTTTCCATTTTTATTTTTTTCTGGCAAGACAATCTATTTTCCTTTTCTATTTTCGAAAAAGACAAAATAACGATTTTTTTTTATTTTCAACAAACAATAAAACAATCTATTTTTCCAAAAATAAAAGACTCTTTTTTTTCTATATTTTTTAGTAAAACAAAATAATTTTTTTTTTTTTCAAAATTTCGGCAGAGTTTCGCTAGTAATTGGTCATTGATTTTTTCTAAAATAATCAATTAACTCCCTAACTGATATATTCTTTTTCCTTTTTTTTTCCTTCAATTTTCCAACATTCCCGAGATTCAGAAACCGGTCAACATGCAAGTTCGAAACAAATATACGTACAGAGCAAGTAGGATGCATTAGAATGGTCTTTTCATTTCAGGTTGCTAGTCCTAGACGGACCCAACCCCTGTGTTGAGTCCCCTAAGTCAAATGCAACGTGATGCAAATAAGCGTTCCTACTAGGGATCCGGCATGAGGTTTCGTTATACTAGGTTTATAACCTGGGTATATGTTCTAGACTGTGTACCCGAGCGGACAACTCGAGTCGAGGAGGGGGCAACTTACCGGGAACCAAAAGGTCATCCGGCTTCGTAACTTATCTGTCCTCTTTCTTATTTCAGGTATTGACACTAACAGAATAGGGAGCCTCGACCAGCGAGCTTCTCCCCGGAGGTAAGAAGAGAAAGGTTTCGACACAGTTTATATGTACAGTTCAAATAATATCAAAGCGGTAAAAGCAGCATTTAGCACATTAGGCTCAAATATGTAAAAATCAGATAAAACCAAATATAACAATTTATCTAAGCTCGAATTCTAACCCTGAACCAGAGATTCTGGGTTACCATAAATAGTCCCCAACAGAGTCGCCAGAGCTGTCACACCTCCTTTTTCCGCCCCCGCGAGGGTACAAGGAGTTTTTTCCAATTAAAGGACAGTCGAAATGGGATTTGTTTATTTATTTCAGAGTCGCCACATGGGAGATTTAGGGTGTCCCAAGTCACCAATTTTAATCCCGAATCGAGGAAAAGAATGGCTCTGTATTACAGTCCGCGAACCAGAAATCTGGATAAGGAATTCTGTTAACCCGGGAGAAGGTGTTAGGCATTCCCGAGTTCCGTGGTTCTAGCACGGTTGCTCAACTGTTATATTTGGCTTGACTATCTGATATAATACGTATTATAAACTTATGTGCAAATTTAACTTTTAAAAACCGCTTTTATCATTATTTATTTTATACAAAATTGCAACGTCGTGAAAACGCATCTCGAGCCACGCCACAACCAGTGCACGCGTGATTTGTTGATGCATTTTGACTTCGTCAAGATCGTGTTTTGGGTTACATAAATGTACACCCGTATTCAAGAAAATAACCTTATTAAATATGCGCCAAAATACTACGCGTTATGATATTATTAGGTAAGACCGTGAATTTTACTAAATCGCCCATCTTGAAATCTAGGTATTTTCTTATATAAAAAAAATAAATAAATAAGATTGGAGGACTGCAATTTTTTGTATTATTTATATTTATTTATTTGTTAGCGAGATCCTCCCTTATTTTATGAATACCCTTTAATGACTACATCTTTATTATTACTAAGTTTGTCCATAATTATGAAGTCAATCTCTACATACTTAAAAATAACATATTAATTACTAATTCAAAACAAATATTAATGGAAAGTAATATTACTAAAATGATAATTACGAACAACATGGAATTGCCCAAAAAGTAAAAAAAACTAATTATCCCATAGTTGGATTAAAACATATTGTTAGTATGACTTAAGCTTATTGAAATTAATTATTTACAAATACTGAAAATTAAAAAAAAACTTGATTACTAAACCATATTTCTAAAAGTTAAAAAAAATTAAACTTAACTAACTTTGTTTTAATTCACATCATGTCCTAATACTTGATTCGCAAACTAATTCATGTTTTAACTGAAATTAACTACATGATTCCGATTAACATAATGTTGACAAAAAACCTTATGAATAAGGAATTAATCAATTTTTGCCAAACTGATTCAATAACGCCATTTTTTACGTTATTTCTTCTATTTTGATTATTAAACAGTTTTAATTAGTAATCTGTCTTGAATATATTTCCTAATAATCCGGTTAAGGCGTTATTTAATATATCGCTATAACATGTCTAATTATGCCAAATGACAGTGATTGACAGAATAATAATACATGAATAATCTAAATACAATACAAAAAAAAAATAAAAATAAAACTAAATTAAAAATTTAACATTCCGTTCTTCATTTCAGCTTACAAAATGTCAAAATTATAGTTGTGTACCTGGTATTGCCAATATAAGAAGAAGAAAGTCAGCCACGCAGTAATAACAATACAACACAGCAACAAAAGTCCAATAGCAGTAACAACCCAGGAATAGAGTTTGCAAACCGGTGGGTATTAATCTAAAAACAAAAGCTTCAAGCTTTGATGAAAAATAATTAATTCTGATTTCAAACAATGAAAGAAAGCAAAAGATTTTTTTTTTAGTTTTTTTTTTAAAGTTTAAATATTTTTTCGGAATATTCTCTCTCTTAAATGTTCAGCCTTTTTTCTCTCTCTCTTATTTTCTTTCTGTTCAGATTCGTTCTTTCTCTTCTATCTCCCCTCGTATCTCTATTCAAGACTTCTATATATATATCCCATCCCATAAATCTTTTAATCAATTAAAATTAACCCATTTTCTCCTACCAAACCCATTATCTTCCCACTCATCCCTATTACATAAATAAATATATCAACCCCACCCCATTATATTTTGTCCCCCATGCTTTCACTAAACAAATACAAGATTCCTCCCCACTAAATTTTGTCCCCCCTTTATATTAAACAACTATATCACAACCCACCCCATTTCATTTTGTCCCCCATGCTTCACATAAAAAATTACAAAATGTACAATTCCTAAACTACCCCTCCGACCTTACTGAAATTACCAAACTACCCCTGGACGTACTGCAAATTACCAAACTACCCATCAGCTATAACACATCAATTAATCACACTCAACCAAAATATAGCCAATATGAACAATTTTTATATAAATTCAAACAACAATATGAACACGAATGAACATCATAACAACAATATCACATGAACACAAATTGAACAACAAAGAACAACTAAAATTTGTTTGAACAATATTTTTAGCAACAACAAACCTATTTTCGGATTTAAGATCAAACAAACAAAGTATGAACATGAATGAAATCTATATTAAACAACAAGCATGACGGATTCAAACGATTAAATCAATATATTTCCTTTAACACAACTAAATTTTTTTTAGACAAATAACAAGATCAACGAAGAAACAATTATGAACTTAAGCTTGAACTTAACAATATTAACAATTTCTAACAATACATAAACACATGAAACAAATTGAAGAAAACGTTAATTAAATTTCAATTTAAATCTAACAAACATCAAACTAACAAATTCTTACCTAAACAATAAAACAAACATGAAATAAACATGAAAAGCCACTAATTAACTTTCCATTTGAAATCTGAAAATTAATTCAATCAAAATACATGAACAAAACCAAAAATCAAATATCTATCGATTTTAGATTCGAGAAATATCAAAACGAATTACAGACAAAATAAAATTCAAAAACTACTAACCAGACTGAAACGACGAACGACTAACCAACGACGAACTCAAATTTAAGAAGTTGACTGAAGCAACGTCGAAGCAGTAGCAATGGAGGTTCGACGCAGCATCAATGGAGGAAAAGGAGAAACAGCTGCGACAAAGCCGACGGGGAGGTCGACGGACAGTTGCTCGACATTGAGGCGATGCAATGGTAGTCATGTCCACGCCGAAGCTGGAGCAACGACATCCGTTTGGAGCAGCCATGGCTGCTCGTCGCAGCTGGACACGGGCAGCAGTAGCGACGTGTCGGAGCAGTGGTCGACGAACTGTTCATCGACATGGTGGAGCTGGGTGTTTGGACGGGATTGTGGTCGTTTGGTCGACTGGTTCTGTTGGAATCGTGAAGACAAAACAGGAGCAACTTGGTCGTTTGGAGAACGGAGCAGCAGCGCGACGGGTTGACGACGAAAACACGAAGAAGAAGTAGCAGCTGAACGCAGCAAGAAGGAGAAGCAGCTGAACGCAGTAGGGGAAGCCATGGATGAGCTCAAACTCGACGATGACGAAGCTTGATGGAGGAGGGCAGCTATGGAGTTGTTGGTGCGTGTGTGCGTGAGTGTGACGGGGTGAGGGGTTGTTCTGGAGGGGGTGGTCGTTGGGTGAGGGGATAGGGCAACCATGGTTGCTATGTAGGGGAGCTTGAAGAAGAAGATAGGGAGGGGGGTGGCGGATGTTTAGGGTGTTTTTTAGGGTTTGTTCTTTTTTCTTTTGTTTTGTTTTGTGTTGTTTTATGAAATTTAGGATAATAGGGGGGTTGGGTTATGGACTGGGTCGACCCAGTTCGAAATGGACTGGGTCGTTTGGGAAGATTGGGCCATTTTTTGGGCCTGTGGCTTGAAATCGAAGAAGAGGCCCAATTCCGACTTTCTTTATATTTTCGCTCTCTTTTCTTCTTTTTATTTCTCTAAAACTAAATTATAAAAATACTTAAATTATTATTAAGAACTAAATTAAGTTATAAAAGCGCAAATTAACTCCCAATAACAATTAACGCACAATTAAGTAATAATTAAGCATAAAATTGTATATTTGGACATTAAATGCTAAAAATGCAAACGATGCCTATTTTTGTAAATTTTTTATTTTTTTGTAAACAAACTTAATTACTAACAAATTGTAGAATTAAATCCTACATGCAAAATGCGACATATTTTTGTATTTTTTATTAATTTAGCAAATAAACATGCACAGACAAATACAAATAATTATTCTAAATATCACAAAATTGCACACCAAGGAAAATTATTTTATTTTTGAATTTTTTGGGAGTAATTCTCATATTGGGCAAAAATCACGTGCTTACAAAGAGTTCCCTTTAAATATCGCAATATATGCTTAATCCCGTTCCAATGTCTCCGTGTAGGAGAAGAACTATATCTTGCTAGTAAATTAACAGAAAATGCTATGTCAGGCCTTGTAGCATTAGCAAGATACATTAGTGCACCAATTGCACTGAGATAGGGTACTTCGGGACCGAGGAGTTCCTCGTCCTCTTCTGGAGGTCGAAACAAATCCTTATTCACTTCAAGTGATCGAACAACCATTGGTATACTCAATGGGTGCGCTTTGTCCATGTAAAAGCATTTTAAGACCCTTTCTGTATAGGCAGAATGATGGATAAAGATCTCGTCTCCTAAATGTTCAATTTGCAGACCAAGACAAAGTTTTGTCTTTCCAAGATCTTTCATCTCAAATTCTTTCTTAAGATATTCAATTGCCTTTTGGAGCTCTTCTAGAGTTCCAACAAGATTTATGTCATCAACATAAACATCAAGTATAACAAATTCTGATGCCATTTTCTTTATAAAAATACATGGACAAATAACATCATTTATGTAACCTTCTTTCAGCAAATATTCACTAAGGCGATTATACCACATGCGCCCAGATTGCTTTAAACCGTACAAAGATCTTTGTAATCTGATTGAATACATTTCCTGAGATTTTGCTTCAGGCATTTTAAATCCTTCAGGAATTTTCATATAAATTTCATTATCAAGTGAACCGTACAGATAAGCTGTAACTACATCCATTAGATGTATTTCAATCTTTTCATGTAGTGCTAAACTGCTGAGATATCGAAATGTTATGGCATCCATAACAGGTGAATATGTTTCATCAAAATCGACTCCAGGTCGTTGTGAGAATCCTTGTGCAACAAGGCGAGCTTTGTATCTTTCAACTTCATTTTTATCATTCCTTTTTCGCACAAAAACCCATTTATGACCAACTGGTTTTATACCAGCAGGTGTTTGGACTACTGGTCCAAAGACCTCTCTTTTAGCAAGTGACTTCAATTCCGATTGAATTGCCTCTTGCCATTTTGGCCAATCAGATCTTTGTCGACATTCTTCGACAGATCGAGGTTCAAGATCCTCACTATCTTGCATAATATTAAGTGCAACATTATATGCAAAAATATTATCCACCACTATTTCAAATCGATTTAAATTAATCCCATCACCGTTCGAACTTATTAAAAGTTCCTCACTCACATGAGCTTCGGGTTCATTGATTTCTTCAGGAATCTCAGAACTAATCAGATTTTGGGTCTCTCCAGGAGATCCCTTCATAGTATCGTTTTGATCATTTGTCGATTTTCTTTTTCGAGGATTTCGATCCTTAGAACCCAAAGGCCTACCACGCTTCAGGCGTGCTTTAGGTTCACTAGCTCTCATGCTAGTAGATGGTCCTACTGGGACATCAATTCGGATAGGCACATTCTCTGCTGGGATATGTGACTTAGTTATCCTTTTCAAATCAGTAAATGCGTCTGGCATTTGATTTGCTATATTCTGTAAATGGATGATCTTCTGGACCTCCTGATTACATATAGGGGTACGGGGATCAAAGTGAGATAATGATAAAACTTTCCACACAATTTCTCTTTTGATTTCCTTTTTATCTCCCCCTAATTGTGGGAAATTTATTTCATCAAACCGACAATCTGCAAATCGAGCAGTAAATAAATCTCCTCCCAATGGTTCAAGATAGCGAATAATAGAGGGTGATTCAAACCCAACATATATTCCTATCCTTCTCTGTGGTCCCATCTTACTACGTTGTGGTGGTGCTACTGGCACATATACAGCCATCTGAAAATTCGTAGATGGGCAATATTTGGTTCATGACCAAAAACTAATTGTGACGGAGAATATTTATTATAATGTGTCCGTCTGAGACGGATAAGTGATGCTGCATGCAAGATAGCATGACCCCAAACAGTAGTGGGCAATTTTGTTTACATAAGTAGTGGTCTTGCTATCAATTGCAGGTGTTTAATAAATGACTCTGCAAGGCCATTTTGAGTATGAACATAAGCTACAGGATGTTCAACTTTTATCCCAACTGATAGACAATAATCATCAAAAGCTTGAGATGAGAATTCTCCAGCATTATCAAGGCGAATGGCCTTTATAGGATAATCTGGGAATTGTGCCCTTAATCGAATTATTTGGGCTAATAGCTTTGCAAACGCCAGGTTGCGAGATGATAGTAGGCACACATGAGACCATCTTGAAGATGCATCTATTAGGACCATAAAATATCTAAACAACCCACTTGGTGGGTGAATAGGTCCACATATATCCCCATGTATACGCTCTAAAAAGGCAGGGGATTCAATACCAACCTTCATCGGTGATGGTCTAGTGATCATTTTTCCTTGATAACAAGCATCACAAGAAAATTCGTCATTTGTAAGAATCTTCAAGTTCTTTAATGGATGCCCACTCGAATTTTCAGTAATTCGTCTCATCATTATTGATCCGGGATGGCCCAAACGGCCATGCCAAAGCACAAAAGTATTTGAATCCGTAAACTTCTGGTTTACGATAGAGTGTGCTTCAATTGTACTAATTTTTGAATAGTATAAGCCAGAAGATAAAGTTGGTAACTTTTCTACAATGCATTTCTGACCAGAAATATTCTTTGTAATACAAAGATATTCCCTGTTCATTTCATATATTGTCTCTACATGATACCCATTTCGGCGGATATCTATAAAACTCAACAAGTTTCTTCGGGACTTGGAGGAGAACAATGCATTGTCTATAATAAGTTTTGTTCCCTTAGACAGAAATATTATGGCTCTTCCGGAGCCTTCAATCAAACTTATATTACCAGAAATTGTTGAAACATTTGCTTTTTCCTTATGCAAATAAGAAAAGTATTTCTGATCGTTGAATATGGCATGA
Source organism: Nicotiana tabacum (assembly GCF_000715075.1). Lineage (NCBI taxonomy): Eukaryota > Viridiplantae > Streptophyta > Magnoliopsida > Solanales > Solanaceae > Nicotiana > Nicotiana tabacum. Next base: position 147,196,043 of record NC_134090.1, read on the forward strand.
GTTGTTCCACTATCAATAACACACATATCTTCATGATTTGTCTTTGATCCAAACATAATTTGAGGGTTATCCATATTCTTCAAAATAACATAAATAAATGCTCGAGATGGTAGAGCTTCGTGATGATAACGTGTTATAAAACAAAGACTGTAAAGTAAAGACAAGTATAGAGAGAAACTGATATATTATTCGAACTCAAACTGATGTGCATAATGAACTGAAATCTCTTCTATTTATAGAAGAAATGAAGCTGCTCTGTAAGCTGCTACTACAAGCTGCAGTGTAAGCTACTATAAGCTGCTGTGTAAGCTGCTACTACAAGCTGCTGCTGTACCAGATATGGATAATCTTCTACTGAGAACAATATTTATCCATAACGAAGTACTGAAAAGATAAGCTTATTATACCCGGTATGGATAATCTTCTACCGGGGATAATGTTTATCCATAACTGGGTACTGAAAAGATAAACTTATTATATCCGGTATGGATAAACTTCTACTGGGGGTAATGTTTATCCATAACCGGGTACCGAAGTGATAAGCTTCTTCAGGAAGCTTATTTCCAATATAGTACTAAATAGATAAACATATTTACGGTGGAGTCCCATATGGATAAGTTTCTTCAGGAAGCTTATTTACAACGGAGTACTAAATGAACATCTATAATATAATATATTTATAACAATTTTAAATCTCTTCATTTTCTTTTAAAGCATATTCAAATAGACACTTTCTTAACCCAAAATTAAAGGACGAAAAAAAAAACATAAGTTAAAGAGCTTAGTCAAAAGGCAATATTTTTAATCGTTCTTTCGACATAACTTAAAGCCAATTTCAGCAAACACTTTTCGAAAAGGACAGAGAGATTGGGGTTGCAGATAGACTTTAACACTTTTGTGGCTTATATTTCCATGTGGATGGACACATTTCCAAACACCCATTTTTACCAAAAAGAATAATAAAAATGATTAAGGAAATTATATGTTTCTCTCTTTCTATATTAGAGTAGATTCCTATACCACAAAAATCTTAAATTACAAATTCCCAATATAAAAAAAAGATATCAATAGTGGCTCTAATTTCTATCGTACAGACCAGAAAAAGCATTAGTAAAGACTCAGAACTCCTCAAATCTTTTTTTAAAGCATAGAAGTGGCTTCACCTCTTTCCCATAGGTTATAAAGGCCACATCTTTCTCTTCTTTTACCTTCAGCTAACCATCCAATAATAATCTTTTTTTTTTCTGCACAAAATCCTCTTTGCCCAGTTGAAAAGAGTTTACAGGTATGAAATGTCTTGTTACAGAACAAATATTTACTGGATATACTTATTTCTTTCTTATTTAGAAGAGATTTCTGAGACTTGTTAAACTTATATGAAATGTTATTTCACGGAGTAGATATCTCTTGAATTAAGTTTTAGTCATATTAGCACGTTTTGCTTTACCTATGTTTTCCAGATGGCGTTTTTGTTTAAGCGGAGCAACATCGATCCGTATAGCCGACCCCAAATTGTTTAGAATAAAGACATTATTGATGTTTGTATTTGTTTCTTGGGAGGTTTGAGCACTGTGTTACAAGTTCAAAGGCTCAGATAATTCACCTTCTGTGAATATTGTGAACCTGGTTTGGATCTTAATGTCATTCCGCTGTGCTTCCTTTCACTACAAAATTGCTTGAAGCTTTGAAGCATCTTGAAGGGAAGCCCGCTGCACGAAGCCAGCCTCCCTAATGAAATGCAAGTATCAGTGGCTAAGTTCACGGTTCGAAGCCAGTCACACGAAGACATCTTGAGTTGACTTGAAACTTTGAAGCATCTTGAGTTGACTTGAATTTACTTCTGGTTAATCCAAGAAACACAAGAGATCTAGTAGTCAGTTGGAGGAGAAAATGAGGAAAACAGAACATGTCAAATCTTGACTAGCTTCCTACTAATCATGTTTAGTTTTATTTACATTTTAATTTTTACCCCTGAAAACTAACCATATCCAAGAAGCTAATCATTTTAAGGAGGTTATTGGGCATGTTGGTTTCTTGGGCCTATTGTGTCATGAGTTTAAATTCTACGAACTCACAGTACAAAAAATATTTATACAATCTGGTCAATTAAAAGATAATTACTTGTAAATCTCTATGATAAACATTAACACCTAACCTGATAAAAATGGTAACTAATATGTTATCATATGTTTAAATTCATTGATAGTTTAAAAAAGTTTATACTGTCAACGTATAGGTCACGGGATCGAGCCGTAGAATCAGCCACTGATGCTTGCATTAGAGTAGGCTGCCTACATCACAGCCCCTTGAGTGCGGTCCTTCCCGAACCCAGCATAAACACGGGATGCTTTGTCCACCGGGCTGCCCTTTTTTGTCGGCGTATAAAACATCATTTGGCTTGAGGACTAACGCTTTCCAATTACTACAGGCACAAAAAAATGGAACCAGAAGAAAACATAAAGCCACATGCCATAATGATACCAGCGCCTCTTCAAGGTCACATTGTACCATTCACTCATCTTGCAATAAATCTTGCATCCAAAGGTCTCACCATAACTTTTGTCAATACACAATCAACTCATCAAAGGCTGATGAAAGCTCAATCAGTATCTGGCAGCTCTCTCGATTATGATATTTTCACTGAGGCACGAAAATCAGGCCTTGATATTCGATACACAACGATATGTGATGGTTTCCCACTGAATTTCGATCGAGCAAGGAACCACAATCAGTTCATGGAGGGATTATTACATGTTTTCTCAGCACATGTGGATGATCTCGTAGGAAATCTTGTCGATTCAAACCATAATCCTCCAGTTTCTTGCCTAATAGCTGATAGTTTCTATGTTTGGCCATCAGAGATTGCCAAGAAGTATAATCTTGTTAACATATCATTCTGGACTGAACCAGCTCTGGCATTTACAAGTTACTATCATATGGACCTCCTAAGAAGTAATGGTCACTTTGGTTCTCAAGGTATGATTTCATATCTAAAAATCAGCACTTTATTATTGAGTTTTCAAGTTAATGATTGTTAAAAATTCAATTCTGTTTGACAGATAATCGTGAGGACATGATACATTATATACCAGGCGTTCAGGCTATTGAACCGAGAGATCTTCCTTCATACATTCAAGATCCCGAGCCATGGAGCATAATGCACCGCTACATATTCAAGTCACTTGAAGATGCAAAGAAAGCAGATATGATCATCTGCAACACAGTACAAGAACTAGAGTCTTCAACAATCTCAGCTTTACAAGAGAAGAAGCCATTTTATGCCATAGGACCAATTTTCCCAAATGGCTTCACCAAAAGTGTTGCACCAACAAACCTGTGGGTGGAATCAGACTGCATCGAGTGGCTAAACACCAAGCCAAAAGGTTCAGTTATGTACATATCATTTGGAAGTCTTGCAAATATTAGTAGACAAGATGTTCTTGAAATAGCTCATGGACTTCTCCTTAGCAGTGTGAGCTTTATTTGGGTGGTTCGTCCCGACATCACATGGTCTAAGGAAACTGATCTTTTGCCATCAGGATTTGAGGACGACGTAAAAGACAGAGGATTAGTTGTGCCATGGTGTAGCCAAATCGATGTAATTTCACATCCAGCTATAAGAGGATTCTTGACGCATTGTGGGTGGAATTCAGTATTGGAGAGTATTTGGTGCAAAGTTCCAATGTTATGTTTTCCGATATTCACCGATCAATTTACTAACAGGAAACTGGTGGTTAGTGAGTGGAAGGTTGGTTTTGATCTTTGCAGTGGCAGAATCCTCAGAAGACAAGAAATTGCACAGAAAATAAACTGTTTCACTTCTGAAGCCAATGAATTAAGGATCAACTTAGAGGAAACAAGGAAGCAGCTCGAAGATGCGTTATCCGAAAATGGATCTTCAGGAAGAAATTACAAACAATTAGTCTGTGACCTCAAGTCCAAAATTCTTCAGAAAAGCAAGATTAACAACACAAGCTTACTTTAGTATGGGATGATACAGCATAATTTAGGATCTCAAATGTCATTACACACCTATTCTATTAATGGGATTTAAGCTTCATTCACTTATGGTTAAAAAGAAATTTAAACATCTTGGTGTAAATTGGCCAGTAGCAAATATGTTACCTACCATCTTTACTAGTCACAAACCATGTTCAGTTTAAACATTGACATGCATTTAGCTTTTCAATGATCTGATTGTGTACATAAAACTCTTTTTTAATCTTTTCTCCCTTCTTAGTAAAACAATGTAGATGCATTCCTTTGAGGGCTATAAGAAGGTTAGATATTTGATTCTCATATCTCGTGTTTGAGCCCGTGAAATGGAAAAAAACATGGTCGGAAGTGGCTCCCCCTTTAATGGCCCTTATGCGGTATGAATCCGGACTAGTTAGGGCTCCTATACATGTAGGTACCAGACGTCGAGTGGGAAATCAAAAAAGACTATAAGGGCCCATATATACATATATCTATGACATAAACAAAGCTAGAAAGGACTCAGAATCCTCCATGCAAGCAAGTTTCTCTCTTGTTCCTTCCAATTGCTCCTTCAACAACAAAAGTTCTTCAACGTCGATATTTTCTAACCGATATTCTCTAACCAATTACAGAGACCGTTCCTCAATGGCGATGATCTCGACTCAGAAGAGCCGCTAGAAACATCATAAGAACCAGATGATGGATCTATAGAACTAGAAAAGTGTCTGTCAATGGCGGAATTAACATCGCCGGAAATGTAAGGTTTTCCAGTGGGTGAGAAAACAATGGCAGCAACACGAGCACCAGTCATGGATTCGAGTTCTAAAGCTTTCTTGAAAAGCCCTTTACGTCTTTTGGAGAATGTCACCATTCTTGATGCTGCCTTCATGATTTGCTTGATTTCTATCTTCTTCTTTCCCGTCCCCATCTCTTCTTCTCCTTCCTTTTCTTTCTCGAGTTTAAGTTTTATGCACTAATATTGTAATAAAATATTAGGCAATCACAACAGTTATAAAGATCGAATTTTTTTGTTTCAGTACTATCTAAACTGGACTCACCTGCTATTATACCGTCTGTGCATGTAATTTAAGGCCTTCTTATGTTTCTGTATGTATATTTATAAAGAGAGATGGTAACAAATGCTATTTATGTAAGGATTCCTAAAGCTGTTAAAAGTAGGTAGTTTCCTATTAGGAATGTTTCTCTTTTTCATATCCGTTTCCTATTGGTTAAACTTTCTTTTTATCGATTAACATGGAAATGGAAAAGTCAGATTCGTTTTCATTTTTTCCCAGTAGGCGAAATAAGATATCCTAACAGGCCAAGGAAATTTGTTAGTGTTCGGTTTGACTTGTGATTAAGGGTGTTCAAGAAAAAATATCGAAATATATAAAAATATAACGGCATGTGTTAAGATTCAGATATTAATCAATTAAATTACTTTCTTCAGATTTTCGCTTGACTTATTTCTTGTGTCGGATACAAAATTCACCGATTGGGTTTACACATGAAAATTTATAAGCTTTCATAAAGGTTTATCATCAATCTCAAAACTAAGACATGGATTCTATCAACTACGTAATTGTTATTTCGTCAATATATATTATTATTATCCAATTTACCAGGCATATTGATCCACGAAAGAATCTCGCCTTTTAATAAATCAAAACAATAATAATATACACAACTAATAATGATTATGTCAAGATTAAGAGTATAAGTATATTTAATGATTAGAGAATTTATTTTATTAAGCCAGTATAAAATACTTATCTCTATGATATTTAGGTTAAAGTATACATATTTATATGCATATCACCTCGTATTTTACTCATGTTTCGTTGACTTAGAATGTAAAATGTATTGATTTATGTTAATTCGCGGTGGTTTTATATGTAGGAATCATCCGGAGGAAATATGGGGTGAAAGGTGCGAGATTAGAGCCAAAAAGGAGAAAAAATTAAAAATGCCAATTTCCAGGGCCACAGGCAGCGTGGGGCGCTACCTGTGGGGCGCTACCTGTGGTCCAATTTCCAAAATGTTTAATTTCCCAGCACCAGGGCTAGCGCCCCACGCTACCCTGGGCGCTGGTGACGGTAAACATCTCTTACTTCGCCCGGGACAAGTTTATTTCAGCCCAAGACCCCTCCCCTCAACTCGTATAAAAGCAAGTCTAAACCTAATTTGGAGGATATCTAACATACTTTGAAGGAGAATTCACGTGGAAGAACACACACCACGCTAGGAGGAGGCTTCTAACTAGTTTTTCTTCTCTTCTCTTTAATTTCATAGTTTCTTAGTTTTAAGTTCTAGAGTTGTGGGTGTCACATGAACGCTGTAGTTTGAAGCTTGAATTGTTCTTATTATTTTATCATATTGGTTTATTTATTCAATCTTGCGCTTAATTATTTGATTGCTTGATCACCAATTGAATACCATCTACGAATCTAGGATTGAACTCGGGAGAGAAAATTCTAGATTGCATATAAGATTGAGTAGAGCAAGATCTTGAACTCGAGCGTCGGGGGGGATTTGCGGTTAGGATAGGGATATACCTAATCGCCTTGCTTGATTATTATACGGGAATTATTAATGCATTCTTGTTAATCCTAATTCCATAGGAATATAGGCGTTAGGTTAGCTTGAATTGGCAAGTAGTACTTCAGGAGATACGAGTAACATTAACCCTGTCAATCAATAAACTAGATAAATTAATTAGACAATTTAGGTAGAAAATTCAACGGGATTTTTAGCTAACATATAGCTCTAGAATATTGTCTCTTATTGAATTCGTCTCTAATCTTGCCAAATTATTTTCTTTAATCTCTTATTTTGTTACTCTAGATTAGTTTAGTTAAATATTTATACTTTAGCAAATCGCTTGAATAGATTAATTATTTGGGTTTAATTTAGTTAATAGTTAATCACAACTCCCTATGGATACGATATCTAGACTTACAATCCTATATTATTTGTCGACCACGTATACTTGTGTGTGCGTTTGGGAGCAACACGTTTTTGGCGTTGTTGTCGGAGACTTGAAAATTGACTATTTTCTAGCTTTTACTTTAGTTGTTTATTTCGTCGAGTCTAACATTTCTTATTGATTACTCTACTCTCAGGAACTTTGATTGAATGCGAAGGGTCAGAAGCCAGGATAGACTTCAAGGCATTGACCCCGAATCTGAGAGAACATTTCATCGAAAGTTGAGGGGAGCAAGGGACATAGATAATCTTCGCACTTGTTCAATTTCCTGTGGACATGGTAGATGAGCAACATATGGTTGTTCAGGAGGTGGCGATGCTCAGCATTGCTAATGCCACATCCAGCATTGTGAAGCCCACAATCACTGAGCACTTTGAGCTGAAATAGAGCATGATCCAGCTACTATGTGAATGAGCAGTTTATGGGTCTTCCACACGGGGATCCACAATAGCACATCCTGAACTTTTTGGAGATTAGTGATGCTTATATCACTAACGGAGTCACTCCAGACTATGTAAGGCTCACACTGTTCCCGTTCTCTTTGTTAGGAAAAGCAAACCGATGGTTGAAGGCGGAACCAGCTAATTCTATTACGTCATGGAATGATCTGGCGAGGAAATTTTTGGCAAGGTTCTTTCCTTCAGGAAAAACTACAAAGATCAAAAGTGAGATAGTTGTCTTCAAACAGAAATCAAGGGAGTCTTTACACTCAGCTTGGGAAATGTTCAAGGTGCTGCTTAGAGATTATCCTCATCACAACCAGAAAAATGAAATGTTAGTTCACACTTTCATAGAAGGGCTACATCCTAAGACAAAGATTGTGGTGGACGCTGCAGCTGGAGGTCAAGTGTTGGAGAAAATCTTCAATGAGATATATGCATTATTGAACAAATTCTCAAAAAGAAATCCTGATCGACAAGGAGATATGGGCAGACACACAGTGCAAAAATCTACAGGGGTTCTCGAGCTAGATGTCGTCTCTGCATTATCAGCACAGGTTGCCACATTGGAAAACCAAGTCAATAAGATGACCTTGGTTATTAACAAGCAACAAGCTCAGCTAGTGCAACAAGTTCAAATATTTTGTGAAGCATGTGGAGAGGGTCACATGAGCGACTTATGCACAGCTAATCCAGAGTCTGTATATTTTGTGGGTAATGCAAATCAAGGCCAAGAAAATCAGTATGGAGACACTTATAATCTTAACTAGAGGAACCACCCAAATTTTTCTTGGGGTGGAAATCAAAGTGCTCATAATTAGTATAGGCCACAAGCTCTTTAACAGCAATATAAACCATCACAGGCTGAACAACCTACGAACTCAACGAGTCATATTGAGTAGATTCTAAATAAATTGATGGCTGATCAGCAGGCTCAGGCAGCAGCCCACGCTGCAGTGATTCAAAATTTGGAAAGACAAGTGGGGAAACTTGCTAGTGCTCAAAATACTCAACCAATTGGGGCTCTTCCTAGTGATACCGAGCCTAATCCTAAAGCTCAACACAATACGGTTACCTTGGGAAATGGAAAAGTGTTAGAAGAAGTTCCAAAGAAAAAGAAGTATACGGCTAGTCCTGAAGGAGAATTAGTTCCCAAGCCAGTTGAGGAGAATGAGAAAGATAGCGGGATCAGAACCAGTAATTATGACAAGGCCACCACCTCCGTTTCCACAAAGATTGCAAAAGCAAAAAGATGATGCTAAGTACAAGAAATTCATGGATATTTTGAGCCAAGTGCGTGTGAATTTGCGTTTGGTGGAAATTTTGCAGAAAGTGCCTAAGTATGCAAGGTATCTCAGAGACATTGTGACAAACAAGCAAAGACATACAGAGTTTGAAACAGTTGCACTTACTGAAGAGTGCATTGCTAGAGTTTAGAGTAAACTTCCTCCAAAGTTGAAGGATCCTGGAGTTTCACAATCCCTTTATCTCTTGGATAGAGCCCTGTTTGATTTAGGGGCTAGTATAAATTTGATGCCACCATCTTTATTCAAGCAACTCAGACTGGTGGTGCTTAGACCTACTACAATCGCTTTGCAGTTGGCAGATAGGTCACTAGTTATGCGAGAATGAATTATTGAGCGTGTGTTAGTTCGAGTGGGAAAGTTTATTCTTCCTACTGATTTTATTGTTCTTGATTACGAGGAAAATAAGGAAGTGCCTATTATTTTGGGGCGACTGATCACACTCAACTATGCCTTATAAAAAGGACTAAGCGGTCGCTGCAAATATAATCTGGTTTACAAGTCCAGAGTTGAATCCAACAGAGAACTAAGGCTTAGCTACAATTGTTCAATATCGCTAAGAAACATAAGTCCAAACAATTTCCTAATTATAAAGATTATAATATTTATTTTTATCTAATTAACTAACAAATACTAGAAAGTAGTAAGACTATCAATTAACAAGGATAAAGATTGGAGACACGATTAAGGAGGTCTAGAGTTATGATTTCCCATATTGTCGGAATCCTTTTTGCTACGTTTTCTATAAATTTGCCTAAGTTTTCTCTACCAATCATGAGCGCTCTAAGTGTTGTAATTCTCTCCCAAGTAACTACCATAATTTACTAGACATAGTCTCCCGAATTACGCTAGCTGGCATTAAGTACGGCTCACTCGGATCGCACCAAGGTTTCGTTATCCCTAATCCCACATTTAAACCCTCCGTATTGATCCCTCATATACGTTAGGAGTGATGTTGTTTAACAACTACCTAAATATTCACTCGCTCCCGAGTAATACATACTAAATAGGCACAGTCGATTGAGATCTCTTCAACCAACCACAATAAAAATGTAGTTGAACAAATAGAGAAAAGCTACAACAAATCTATATTAATGTAACAGGAAAATCATCCTCCAATAGGTTCCATCAAAACTCTAGATAATAAATTAGCTATTCATAATAGTATGCATAACTACAATAATAGAATTCATAACCAATAATGAAAATAGGAAGAAGGAAGTAATAAACTCGTAGAAGAATTCTCCGCCTTGCTCCTAGTGTGTTCTTGCCTCCTTAGGTCGAATCCCCGGTCTAATGTCGGTATCTTATCAATCTCTCAAAATGGCATTTTTAGGTCTATTTATATGTGTAGGAAAAGACCTAAACATGTAGGTCAAGTCCTACTCAAATCAGGGGATGAAATAAATCTTCAAAACTCGGAATGGATCTCGCCCCAAGCCTGGCGTTGCCAGGCATAACGCCTGGTGGAGCTGGCCTTTGCCTGGCCTCGCTAGGTCTAATGCCTGGTTAAGCTGGCCTTTGCCTGGCCTCGCCAGGCTAACGTCTGGTTAAGTTGGCCTTTTCCTGGCCTCGCCAGGTATAAAGCATGGTTAAGCTGGCCTTTGTCTGGCCTCGCCAGGTATAAAGCCTGCTTAAGGCCTAGCATCGCCAGCTTTCTCCTTTTCACTATTCTCGAGCACGCTTTCAATATTTAAATATCCCTTTTGCTCTACTTTCATCTTCAATTCATCTACACACAAAATAGACTCCATTACGTGTAAATAAAGTTTAATTTATCATTAAAGCATATAAAATGCAAGGCAAATAATGTACAAAACTATGGAATTATAGCCACATATCAATACCCCACACTTAAACATTGCTTGTCCTCGAGCAATCAAACTACACTTATAGACACAACCTTGAGCACTTTGTTTTTACATAATTGAAGCACACCACACCAATGACCATGGTTTATAGCAACAATTAAACTCTAGCATATGCAATCACATACACTTCCCTTTTCTTATGCCATACTTCACGAATATTTAAAACAAAGATAACATGCTCCTAACAATCCTAGACTCAAAAACCAACTCAATGTCATAATGCACTCATGGCTTGTACACCCAACATCATAGAGAGAAGTCTAGTAACGTTACCTATCCTTCGTGGAACCATGTGCCCTCACCACAAGAATAAGAGAGTAAGTTGAATCCATATATTCAAATCAAATGCTCAAATATATTTTAAGGACTCATATATATATATCAAAGAATATCATCCACTCTCACAAAAGAAGTCACATGCATGTAGTTGGTACCATGGGCTTGCCCCATAATGTAAAACTCTACTAATGTAAGCTCACTCGATCTAAAATCAATTAGGACTTTTTCAAGGTTGTAATGTGGGCTAAAGAACGGGAAGGATATATTTAGGAATAGTGGTTCACCCTCCTAAGCGCTTTATACATCTCTTAATAATCTTTATGCGCAAATTCCTCAATCCCCTTCAATTTCACAAACAAAATATCCCTAACAACGTACCCTTCTTCTTTAAGCACTAATTTAATTCATACCCACTAGCAAGAACAACACAACAACTTATTAATCTCTATTTTTCTTTCTTTCTTTTTTTTCTTCAGATTTTTCTCTTTTTTATTTTTTTCCTTTGCAGTTTTCTTCCATGCTCCTAGAAAATCAAAAATCGACACTACAAAATAATACAATTAAAAAAATTAAAAAAATAAAAGAAAGCAGTAAAGCTGGGTTGCGTCCCATCAAGCGCTTGATTTAACGTCGCGGCACGACGTGAATCACTTTCTGCCTTCACTTTGAACTTATGAATTGGACACCAAGTTTTGATTTTGCTCTATGATCATGCTCCTGGGGTGGTGGAACGAATCTGACTGGCCCAATAAAATAATGGAGTATTTTGCACTTCTCGTCCTTTAGATGAGATGTGTAATCCCGACTTTATAGCAAGAAGAATTTCAGAATGTAGGCATCTTGTTCCTTATCCCTTGACTCTTCAAGTGGCTCGGACGACTCTATTTCCATATCATCATCCAAACACAATGTGGAAAAAGGCTTGGAGTGTGGACCAATCCGCTCAACTACATAAACACTGGGATTGTCAACATCCTCAACACTAATGATACTAGAGTCAACTAAATACGTATCATCAATGTCCTTGGTTGACTCTCGTATCTCTTTTACAACATCGGCATCCTCAAAATCTAGTTCGATTGATTGTTGGTGTTCTACTCTGGCCTTCTCCACTAGCACCTCAATTTCTATATCTAATCCACGCTATTCTTGGATACTATTCACAATATTGGCTTGTTGAGCATTAAAATCTTCAACTAGTTGACTCACTTGTGCCTCTAGGTTGTGAATAGTTTCCTCTTTACTTTCTTTCTGTAGTTGTACTTCACTATTTTGTTCCACAAGGCACTTTAACATATCCTTGATCTCTTTCAGGTCATCATCCCTGAGTTCTTTGTTCCTATTAACTTCACAAGAAAAAGAAGAACCATCAAAGTAAGGGGTTGGGGGAGGATAAGATAAATAATCATAACCATGAAAGTGACCATCTTGACCACCACACATATCACACACATTCCACACATAAGATTGAGTTAGTGCACATAACTCGCTCTCGGAATATTCTGATAATTTTGACATGGGTGGTTTTCTTCACAGTATGCATAAGGAGGATTAAAAGTAGAATTAACAACATCAATACTCTCATAATTCCAAGATGCCATATTTTTTAAAATCAACAAGTAACACAAAAATAAAAAAATCAAATACAATAAATAAAAATAAAAGTTCAAACTTGAAACCTAGCAATATGTACACCTACAACTACACCGTTAGTTTCCCGTCAACGACGCTAAAATTTGATCACGGACAACTATGCCTTATAAAAAGAACTAAGCGATCACTGCAAATATAATCCGGTTTACAAGTCCGGAGTCGAATTCCACATAGAACTAAAGCTTAGCTACAGTTGTTCAATATCGCTAAGAAACACAAGTCCAAATAATTTTCTAATTATAAAGATTATAATATTTATTTTTATCTAATTAACTAACAAATACTAGAAAGTAGTAAAACTATCAATTAACAAGGATAAGGATTGGAGACACGATGTAACGACCCGACAGATCGTTTTGAGATTTTGCACTTTGATCACCAGTTCTTGGGCATGACTTGCCTCGTATGATGTATTATGATTGATGTAAATCGTTGATTTTGGTTTTCATGGAAATCAGTATGAATTTGAAAGAACAGTCTCAGTTGAAAGCTTTGAATTTGAAAGGTTTGACCAAGAGTTGACTTATTTGCATATGAGCTCGGATCAGAATTTTTATGATTTGGTTAGCTTTGTTGGGTGATTTATGACTTAGGAGCGTGATCGGAATTGGTTTTGGAGGTTCGGTGTAGAATTAGGCTTGAATTGGCGAAGTTAGTATTTTGGCGAATTCCGGTTGATAGGTGAGATTTCGATCCGAGGGTAGGAATGGAATTCCGAGAGTTGCAGTAGCTTCGTTATGTCATTTGTGATGTGTGTGCAAAATTTCAGGTCATTCGGGCGTGGTTTGGTTGTGTTTTTTATCGAAAGCATATTTCGGAAATTTTTAGAAAACTTAGGCTTGAATTCGATGTGAATTGGTGGATTTGGTGTTGTTTGAGGTGTTTTAATGATTGGAACAAGTTTGAAGGAGGTTTTAGGATGTGTTGGCAATTTTGGTTGAGGTCCCAGGGGCCTCGGGTGAGTTTCGGGTGGTCAATCGAACCATTTTGGAGTTTGGGAAATTGCAGAAAATGCAGGTTCAGTGTTGCAGAGATTTATCTCTTCGCGTTCGCGGGGGGGTCCTCGCGTTCGCGAAGAAGGAATTGTGGAAGGCAAGGGTTAAGCCTTTGCGTTTGCAAGTGGAGCTTCGCGTTCGCGATCGCGTAGTGTAATTTGAGATCAAGGCCTTTTTGTTCATCGCGTTCGCGAAGGTATAGGAGGAAGAAGCATCGTGTTAAAATTGGGTGAGTCACGTTTGAAAAGAGGAAAAGTTGGTCAACGCAAAGTTGTGCTTCGTGAACGCGAGAGGTTGACCGCGTTCGCGAAGAAGGATGGGTCAGACCTGGGCAGAATGTTTTAAGTCATTTCATCCACGATTTATGGCCTCATTTCCCCCATTATTGATCATCTTGAGAGCTTGTTGAAGGAAATTGAAGAGGGATTCAAGGGGAATCACCTAGAGGTAAGATTTTTGAACTCAATACTCGATTATTATTGTGAAATCCACCTAGAAATTCATGGAACTAAGCCTAAAATTGAAGAGCTAGGACTTGAGAAAATTGGACTTTTGATTTGGGATTTGGAGGACTATTTGGGGTCGGATTTGAGAACTTTTGGTATGTATGAACTCATGGGGAGATAAGGAATTTAATGATGTGAAAAATTCTGAGTTTCGGGAAGTGGGCATGGGGCTCGGGTTTTGCTAATTTCGGGATTTTTGATATTTTTCGATTGTTTTCGCTTGGGCTTTGTTCCCTTAGCATATTGTGACATATTCGTTCTATTTTTGGTTAGATTCAACGCACGTGGTGGCCAATTCGAGGGGCAAAGGCATCGCGAGCTTGAGTTGTAGCAGGTTCGAGGTGAGTAATGATTGTAAATGATACTCTGAGGGTTTGAAACCCCGGATTGCACATTGTAGTGCTATATTGAGGTGAGACACACGCTGATAATGAGCGTGGGGTTGTTTACTATTAGGGATTGTGACTTGGTCCGTCCCGATTGATGATTTTACTGCGTATTTGACTGAAACCTGTTTGTTAGCATCATGATTTGGGCTGATTGTCATATTTGGGCTTCGTGCTAACTGTTTGAACCCTTCGAGGATTTTTATCACTATTTCCTCACTGTTTTGACTTATTAATTGAACTTAGCCATGTTGATATTTACTGTTTTACAAACTCGGCCACTATTACTCATATTTGAAACTTAAATGATATTTCTAAATAATGTTTTGGGCTGAGAACTACTGTTTTACGGATGCCCGAGGGGCTTGTTATAATTTTCGGACTGAGTGAGGCCGAGGGACATATGTGAGGATATGCTGAGTGATATGAGACCGAGGGCCTGAGACACTTTTTATATGCCACGAGGTGGCTTGAGTGATGTGAGGCCAAGTGCCGAGTGATATGAGGCTGAGTGCCGAGAGATGATACCACGAGGTGGCTTGATATAGCGTTTGGGCCGTAAGAGGCCCCTCCGGAGTCTGCACCTCCACAGTGAGCGCAGATACCTATCATGATCTGAGAGTGAGCCCGAGGGGCTGAGATTGTTCTAAGAGTGAGCCCGAGGGGCTGATATTATTCTGAGAGTGAGCCCGAGGGGCTGGTACTGTTCTGAGAGATTGCCCGAGGGGCAAACCTTTATATGTTCATCTTTCATATTTACTTGGCATTTTACCTGTTATATTGTGGTATTTGTGCCTGAAGGGCGAATGTTCTGTGCTTATCGGCACTAACTGTTTTGCATTCATTTGTGTAACTGTTGAAAAAGTCATTTTCGAAAGAGGGTTTTAAACTGAGCTAAGATGTTTCTAAAGATTTCACAGCTTCATTTCTTTTCTCAAAGGTTTTACACTGCTTCTATATAGCATGTTGGTTTGCCTTATGACTGCTCAGTTTTTATTTACCTTTATTACTCACTAAGTTGGAGTACTCACTTTACTCCCTGCACCTTGTGTGCAGATGCAGGTATTTATACACCCGGTAGTGGGTTTTGGCTAATCGGTGGCTGAGTTATCGGAGTTTAGCAAGGTGGCTGCCAGCGTTTGCAGCACCATTTTCTCTCCCTTTTTGCTCATCAATCCTGTTTTCGTATATTTCAGACCTTGTAGTTGTATTTATACTCTAATAGATGCTCGTGACTTGTGACACTCCGGTTAGGGCTGTGTCGGGTTGGGTTTCCATTTTGTTATCTCTATTTCCGCTAAACATTGAATCATGTTTGAAGTATCTTTATGTTATTTAACTATTTAAAAGGGTGAATTGTGTAAATTGGCTGGTCTTGTCTTCACGAGAGGCGCCATCACGACCGGGTTCGAGGTTAGGGTCGTGACAAGTTGGTATTAGAACCTAGGTTACATAGGTCTCATGAGTCATGAGCAGGTTTAGTATAGTCTCGCAGATTGGTACGGGACGTCTGTATTTATCCTCGAGAGGCTGCAGAACCTTTAGGAAAAACTTCACATTCTTGAATTCTTATCATATGTCCTTGATTCAGCTTGAAAAGTAACTCTTGAAATTCCTTCCACGTGTTGGCATGCACGCATGAGCGCTCAATATCAGATGTTCCTTGATGGCTTGTGATCCCCTGATAGAGGGGCGAGATGTGATCTCTGTGAGTTTGATATGAGGCTAGTCTAGAGGACTTGAGGCCGGATCTTTGCCTATGGCTTGAGCACCGATGTGCTGATTGTGTGAGCAAGTGTTTTGAACTTATATGTTCGGTATCGTCCCTATTAGTGGAAGTGACGGTGGGATAACTATGTAACAAGTATGTTAGTACTGCAAGATGTATCTATATGACTTGGAAGTGACGAAGAAGGTCTGCTGGAGGATAGAAGAACTATTAGGTGCTTGATTTTCATCTTGATTCAAGATGTAGCCCAGAGTTTTGGGCGTATGAAGGATCTTTCAATGTTTCCCAGTTGAGAGTGAAGTAGATTTCATGTTGCACTATGAGTTCAGACTCAAGAAGACTAAGTAACTGCATACGGTTTGTGACGGTGGAAGGTATACAGAAATGTTAATTAAAGGCAAAGCAGGTGGGTTATTTCTGGGGTTGTGTGACCCTTATGTGACTGTTAGAAGATCTCATGTGCAAGTGGAATGTAAGTGTTGAAATTTGAATTTTGGGTTGCTTGAGAGAGTGGGCTTAATTGTTGTGAGAATGAGTGTGAGGTTTGTCAAAGATTTAAAGTACTAGATGATCTGTGTTTTCACAATCTTACAAAGGATTTGAGTTTAATCTCACTATAGTATTGTGGCATCAATATAGTATAAGTGTTATGAGTTATTGAGTGTATTTCGATCTATGGCTTCGAGCCAAGTGGGGGAGTCTGGCGTGAGTAGTTTATTGCACGGTTAGGTGCTATGTTGGTTCAAGTTTGAGGCATGTGGGTGAATCAGTAAAGGCTTGTGGAAATTGAGACCAAGGATAGCTCGAGTAAAGGAAAATTTTGACAAAGGTTATATTATGCTTCATGGGGTAAGGAAATCACGGGATGTCATAAGTTGTTGTTGGTAAAGAATGCTCGGTGCATGAAGCAGAAAGTTGCTTGGTTGTATTGGGATAAGGATTTCATTCTGCGGTGTCGAAGTGCCAATGAGACATGGGTGGTTCTGTTCGTTGGGTCAGGTAAATTGCAGTTTGAATAAGAATGAATAACTTGTGAGAATGGTTCTAATGTGTTCAAGAGTCTGCATACATCAATTGAGTGTTCTAAAGTTGCATATATGGTTAGAAACTGAGTTTCATTGGAAGATGTCAAGATTTATGGTATTTCTATGTTAATTATGGGATTTTATGTATCAGTATCAGGAAGGTAAAGGGAACAAAGTTAGATTCGCAAGAAGTTCTTCAGAGTAAAGTATTCTGGAATGTGATGTTTTGGGGAATATTTGAGAGAGTATTTAGTAGCTTATGGGTCTTAGACAGTGTGGTTTTATGATTGGGTCTCGTGTGGTAAGCCTGGGTTGAGGCATTATGGTGATACAACAAGAGGGAATATCCAGTTGAAGATGAATCAGAAGGAAATTTCGATAGATGGAGTAGCTTGATAGTAGACCGGACCGGTAGGGTAAGGATATGATCAATTCCGTGTGTGTGTTCGAGGTAATGGGTACTTGCAGGTATTTTGCAGCAATGCTCTTAAGTTTTGATGGCTTGCTTAGCTTGGTCGAGTTAGAAGGATTCAGTTCTGGCAGATCTGATTTGTGCAAAGGGAACTCAGAGAGTTCTTGATGGTTTTTACCGCGGTTTGGGGATGTATATTTTCTATGGGCGTGCGGAGCATGGGATGTATAGTGATTTTCCTTCTATGAGACCAATGGAAAGTTCGTGACTAGTTGAATACATAGATGTTTGTGGTTCGGAAGGGAGATGAAGTTCTCATGTTATCCTAGGACGGTATGGTATATGCGGTATGTTGTGAGGATCAAGATTTGCATGTGTAAAGTTACGGTCAGTTCTGAAAGGAAGTTCATGAAACCCTTAAGCAGCGGGTAGCTTCAGATGATTTAAGGAAATTGTACTGCTAATTGGAAGTGATTTGACGAGAGTATATGTTTCAGTAGAAGGGCAATGTGATTAAGTTAATGGCACTTCGGTAGTATTGCGGCACTTTCTTGTTAGATCGACTGGTGATATTCAGGATTGCTTGGTGGCACAGGAAATTTTAGAGTATCTATCGTGCGATGATTGGGTATTAAAGGTGTGGCATGTGTTCGGACGGCGAAATTGTGATCGGATATGGTGATTCATGGGCCGTGTGGATTTGGAGACGGAAGTTCTCGTATTCAGGCTATGTTGTGGTTGTGGATCGTGTGTATCGGCACGACTATCGGGATTTGGAGGTTCGAGTGGATCTTTCTTTGTTGGTATTTTAGATGTTGGATGAGATGTTGGAGTTTAGACTGGTTGTCTCAGTGTTGGGTTATTCTGGACTATTACGTTATGGGTTATGCCGAAAATGCCATGGGTTGAGTGGCGAGGTGCGTCGGAGTATGTCCTGGTAGAGTGGTTTTATATTTCGAAGACCCAGCATACAATTGGGAAGGATTTATCTTTCTTACCTGGACTCTTGTGACGAGTGTCAATGCTGAGGCTCCTTATGTTGATTCAGTTCCGGTGGTGAAGGACTTTTCGGATGTGTTTCTTGTGGTCGGGCATATCGCCGGGCAAGGTTGTTGATTTCGGTATTGATTTGGTGCTGGGCACTGTATTGTATGGCACCGACAGGAGTTATAGTAGTGGAAGGAACAACTTTAGGATTTCCTTGATAAAGAGTTCATTGGTGGGCCAATATGGATGCGTGTTCTAACTTGAGTCGGCTTGGTTGGCTCCGAATTGTATTGTTGAGAGATGTGTCGATTCGACTGTTATTGAGCTTATTAGTAATCTGGGGAGGTCTATGAATTACCTTTCTGTGTTGTGAGATGTATGATTTGTTGGTTATGGGCACATATGGTGCGGTTCTATTGAGGTTCATAGTTGAAGTCGAGTTGGAGAGTAATTGGGTATTGCTCGGTGAATGGCATATCGGTTATGTCCTATTGGGTTTGCGTGGTATATGTTCCTTGTTTCACCGTGGGTGTAGTGATTTTCTTTGGTTCCAAGCATCAAATTGTGCGTGGTTGTCAATTTCGAGCATAGTGACTTGAGGTGTTTCATGTGGAATAGTGTTTGGATAGGATCGCATATTGCAGCGAAGCTATGTGGGATATGACCTTGCGAGTTAGATTCGTGTGTTCTATTCTATGATGTGAGACGGGTTCTCAGCCTTGTGTTGTGGTGGCACTGGTGAGCTTAAGGTACAACTCTTTCATTTGAGCATTTTTATGATTTGATTATGTTCGGACCGTTGCTTATTGGTGCGCATATTATGCTAGTTGTGGCTTAGGCCTCTATTTATGTGTCATGTCACCAGAGTGGTGTGTTGGATTAGAGGAGATTGTTGGGATCATTAATGAATACGAACGGATTCGATTTCAGCATGTTGGAAGGTTAATATCGAGGTTCAGCTCAGAAATTTGCTATGGTCTTTGTTAGAGGAGAAGTGGCTTCATGAATGGGTGATCTGAGAAAATAGTTATGGTTTATTGCGTATTTCATTTATCGTTGGCAGTATATGACAGTATTGGAATGAGACTTTGGTTGATAAGAGGTTTTCTACCAGTATTCGGTTGTTGTGGACAGTTGCTGTGAATAGAAGTTATCGCTACGAGTGTTTGAGCTATGTGGTATATCATGGGATTGCTCTCAAGGTTGCAGGCATGGATTATTACAGCTAGTTCGGGTCTATTCAGAGTATAAGTGTAAGGTTTTGATCGTATTGATGGTTTCAGAAGTGGAAATGTGGTTCTATGGCTTAGGGGCCAGACTGGATTGTGTAATTTCAGTTGCAATGTGTTATCGGACCTATATGAGATAGGGTGACGTGGGATCACCCCCAGTTATATGCATGGTAAAGTTATTCAGCTACGGGTTGGCTTTTAGAACAACTCTGGGTACGTTCGAGGACGAACATGTGTTTAAGTGGGGGAGGATGTAACGACCCGACCAGTCGTTTTGAGCTTTTGCATTTGAGCGCCAGTTCTCGGGCATGACTTGCCCCGTATGATGTATTATGACTGATGTAAATCGTTGATTTTGGTTTTCACGGAAATCGGTATGAATTTGAAAGAATAGTCTCAGTTGAAAGCTTTGAATTTGAAAGGTTTGACCAAGAGTTGACTTATTTGTATATGAGCTCAGATCGGAATTTTTATGATTTGGTTAGCTTTGTTGGGTGATTTATGACTTAGAAGCCTGATCGGAATTGGTTTTGGAGGTCTGGTGTAGAATTAGGCTTGAATTAGCGAAGTTAGTATTTTGGTGAATTCCGGTTGATAGGTGAGATTTTGATTCGAGGGTCAGAATAGAATTCTGAGAGTTTCAGTAGCTTCGTTATGTCATTTGTGATGTGTTTGCAAAATTTCAGGTCATTCGGACGTGGTTTGGTTGCGTTTTTTATTGAAAGTGTATTTCGGAAGTTTTTAGAAAACTTAGGCTTGAATTCGATGTGAATTGGTGGATTTGGTGTTGTTTGAGGTGTTTTGATTATTGGAACAAGTTTGAGCGTGGTTTTAGGATGTGTTGGCGACTTTGGTTGAGGTCCCGGGGGCCTCGGGTGAGTTTTGGGTGGTCAATCGAACCGTTTTGGAGTTTGGGAAATTGCAGAAAATGCAGGTTCAGTGTTGCAGAGATTTATCTCTTCGCGTTCGTGAGGGGGTCCTCGCATTCGCGAAGAGGGAATTATGGAAGGCTAGGGTTAAGCCTCCGCGTTCGCGAGTGGAGCTTCACGTTCGCGGAGGGTTGGCAGGTTGGGCATTACGTTCGTGAGAGGGTACTCGCGATCGCGTAGTGTAATTTGAGATCAAGGCCTTTTTGTTCATCGCGTTCACATAAGGGGTTCGCGTTTGCGAAGGTATAGGAGGAAGAAGCATCACGTTCGTAATGGGTGAGTCGAGTTTGCGAAGAGGAAAATTTGGTCAACGCGAAGTTGTGCTTCGCGAACGCGAGAGGTTGACCGCATTCTCGAAGAAGGAAGGGTCAGACCTGGACAGAATGTTTTAAGTCATTTCATCTGCGATTTTGGGGCTCATTTCCCCCATTGTTGATCATCTTGAGAGCTTGTTGAAGGAAATTGAAGAGGGATTCAAGGGGAATCACCTAGAGGTAAGATTTTTGAACTCAATACTCGATTATTATTGTGAAATCCACCTAGAAATTCATGGAACTAAGCCTAAAATTGAAGAGCTAGGGCTTGAGAAAATTGGACTTTTGATTTGGGATTTGGAGGACCATTTGGGGTCGGATTTGATAACTTTTGGTATGTATGAATTCGTGGGGAGATAAGGAATCTAATGATGTGAAAAATTCTGAGTTTCGAGAAGTGGGACCGGGGTTGGGGCTTTGCTAATTTCGGGATTTTTGATATTTTTCGATTGTTTTCGCTTGGGCTTTGTTCCCTTAGAATATTGTGACGTATTCGTTCTGCTTTTGGTTAGATTCAACGCACGTGGAAGCCAATTAGAGGGGCAAAGGCGTCGCGAGCTAGAGTTGTAGCCGGTTCGAGGTGAGTAATGATTGTAAATGATACTCTGAGGGTTTGAATCCCCGGATTGCACATCGTAGTGCTATATTGAGGTGAGACACGCGCTGATAATGAGCGTGGGGTTGTTTACTATTGGGGATTGTGACTTGATCCGTCCCTATTGATGATTTTACTGCGTATTTGACTGAAACCTATTTGTTAGCATCATGATTTGGGTTGATTGCCATATTTGGTCTTCGTGCTAACTATTTGAACCCTCCAGGGATTTTTATCACTATTTCCTCACTGTTTTGACTTATTAATTGAACTCAGCCCTGTTGATATTTACTCTTTTACAAACTCAGCCATTGTTACTCATATTTAAAACTTAAATGATATTTCTAAATGATGTTTTGGGCTGAGAACTACTGTTTTACTGATGCCCGATGGGCTTGTGATGATTTTCGGACTGAGTGAGGCCGAGGGCCATATGTGAGGATATGCTGAGTGATATGAGGCCGAGGGCCTGAGAAACTTTTTATACGCCACGAGGTGGCTTGACTGATGTGAGGCCGAGTGCCGAGAGATGATGCCATGAGGTGGCTTGATATAGCGCTTAGGCCGTAAGGGCCCCCTTCGGAGTCTGCACCCCCACAGTGAGCGCGGGTACCCATCATGATCTGAGAGTGAGCCCGAGGGGCTAATATTATTCTGAGAGTGAGCCAGAGGGGAAAACCTTTATGTGTTCAGCTTTCATATTTACTTGGCATTTTACCTGTTATACTGTGGTATTTGTGCCCGAGGGGCGGATATTTTGTGCTTATCGGCACTAACTGTTTTGCATTCATTTGTGTAACTGTTGAAAAAGTCATTTTCGAAAGAGGGTTTTAAACTGAGCTAAGATGTTTCTAAAGATTTCACAGCTTCATTGCTTTTCTCAAAGGTTTTACACTGCTTCTATACAGCATGTTGGTTTGCCTTACGTGGTTTCTTACTGCTCAGTTGTTATTTACCTTTATTACTCACTGAGTTGGAGTACTCACTTTACTGCCTGTACCTTGTGTGCAGATGCAGGTATTTATACACCCGGTAGTGGGTTTTGGCTAATCGGTGGCTGAGTTATCAGAGTTTAGCAAGGTGGCTGCCAGCGTTCGCAGCACCGTTTTCTCTCCATTTTTGCTCATCAATCTTGTTTTTGTATATTTCAGACCTTGTAGTTGTATTTATACTCTAATAGATGCTTGTGACTTGTGACACCCCGGTTAGGGCTGTGTCGGGTTGGGTTTCCGTTTTGTTATCTCTATTTCCGCTAAATATTGCTATTGAATCATGTTTGAAGTATCTTTATGTTATTTATCTATTTAAAAGGGTGAATTGTGTAAATTGGCTGGCCTTGTCTTCACGAGAGGCGCCATCACGACCGGGTTCGGGGTTAGGGTCGTGACACACGATTAAGGAGGTCTAGAGTTATGATTTCCCCTATTTTCGGAATTCTTTCCACTATGTTTTCTATAAATTTACCTAAGTTTTCTCTACCAATCATGAGCACTCTCAGTGTTGTAATTATTTCCCGAGTAACTACCATAATTTACTAGACATATTCTCCCGAAGTACGCTAGCTGGCATTAAGTACGGCTCACTCGGATTGCACCAAGGTTTCGTTATCTCTAATCCCACCTTTAAACCCTCCGTATTGATCCATCATATACGTTAGGAGTAATGTTGTTCAACAACTACCTAAATATGCACTCTCTCCCGAGTAATACACACTAAATAGGCACAGTCGATTGAGAGCTCTTCAACCAACCACAATATAAACGTAGTTGAACATATAGAGAAAAGCTACAACAAAACTATATTGACGTAACAGGAAACTCATCCTCCAATAAGTTCCATCAAAACCCTAGATAAAAAATTAGCTATTCATAATAGTATGCATAACTACAATACTAGAATTCATAACCAATAATGAAAATAGGAAGAATGAAGTGAAAAACTCGTAGAGAAATTCTCCACCTTGCTCCTAGTATGTTCTTGCCTCCTTGGGTCGAATCCCCGGTCTAATGTCGGTCTCTTATCGATCTCTTAAAGTGATATTTTTAGGTCTATTTATATGTGTAGGAAAATACCTAAACGTGTAGGTCAAGTCCTAGTCAAACCAGGAGATGAAATAAATCTTCAAAACTCGGAATGGATCTTGCCCTGGCGTCACCAGGCATAACGCTTGGTGGAGCTGGCCTCTCCAGGTCTAATGCCTGGTTAAGCTGGCCTTTGCCTGGCCTCACCAGGTATAAAGCCTACTTAAGGCCTGGCGTTGCCAGCTTTCTCCTTTTCACTGTTCTCGAGCACGCTTTCAAAGTTTAAGTATCCTTTTGCTCTACTTTCATCTTCAATTCACCTACACATAAAATAGTCTCTATTAAACGCAAATAAAGTGTAAATTATCATTAAAGCATATAAAATGCAAGGCAAATAATGTACGAAACTATGGAATTATAGCCACACATCAACGACCATTCTTAGCTACTGGTGGAGCGATTATTGATGTGAGGGAAGGAAAGTTGAAGAAGAGAGTTGACGATGAGGAAATCACTTTTAATGTATACAAAACACTTAAGCTCCCTAAGCATTATGAGGACTTGTGCATTGATTACTATGGTAGAATTGAAGGGGATATAGCAGAGTCCTTATGTGAGTTGTAGTGATCCAGATGGGACAACTGAGTTAGAGGAGGTGGTGTTGCAAGCTGAGTGTATAAAGATGATTGAGAAAAGAACCAGAGATGAAAGAGGAGACCTTCCAAGAGCATGCAAAAAGGCAAGACTTCATGGGAGAAAGAAGAAGAGAAAGCGCCCAGCCTAAGCAAAGTAGTAGAGCGTGCCACGACATAAATAAGGCGCTTGTTGGGAGGCAACCCAGCCTGTATTTTTTTATTTTTTATTTTGTTTTAATAGTATCAAGTTTTGTGTTGTTTTTGTTTTGTCAGAGTAGGGGAAGTCTGAGTACCCGAAGTTGAAGATGAGGAGCATGTTTGACTTAAGTGTGGGGTCATCTGACCCTTAATATTGAGGATCATGTGCGAGCTAGGCCCGAGAGTGTCTCTGGAGTATTTCTCACCCTTGTTTCATATTTTTCTCTGTGGTCATGCATTGAGGACTATCCATAATATAGGTGTGGGGTGGGAAAATTACTTTCTGGAGTATAATTTTATAGAACTATTTTTTTTATTTGTTTTTCTTTTAGAACTCATAGTAGACATAGTCTAGGTTCTAAAAAACGAAAATTGAGAAAAGAAAAAAAATCATAAAAATCTCGAATTTTTCCCAACGATGGATCTTTTGGGCAATTTTCTTCAAGGATTACAGTCCAAATAAAAAATACCAAAAAGATTTTTTTTTCTTTAAGGTTAGTTAGGTCGTATCCCTTGGTTTTTACTTGAGTGCCGGTTCTTTTCCAAGGGTGTAGTTCGAACCGGATACTTTATTTTCTTAGGAGTAGGTTAGAAAGAAACTAAGTTGCTCTGAGGTACCTATTGACGTATTTGGCACTGGCACATTAGGCTATGGCATACGCTCTATCTTCTTGTATATTTGATTGAATTGTGATGCCTGAGTAAAATAAATAGCCTACTCTTTGACTCATTTTCTCAGTTGTTTGACTTGTATGCCACATAGTGCAATATTTTTCCCAAATATATGTGCTTGCTTGACTTGAGAGTTGAACAAAATCGTCTTGATTGAGTCATGTGCAATGTGTGTGTAAGGATTTGTGATCTTTTGTGCCATTTTGTATAGTCTAGAACTTGCCCCGTATATTAATCGAAGCGAAATCATTGAGTTGTGCTAGTCTAGGAGATGACGTAGGCATTTCTTGATTGATCATAGATGTTCTTGTCACTAACAAATAAAACTTTCTGTTGCTATCCCTTTTGAGCCTATAGATCTTTTCTTTGGACCTACAGTACAAGTCGTATCCCTATTTTGTTCTTAATTTGAGATTGTTGAACCTTTACCTCCTAAGGCACTTAATCATTAAAAGAAGTAAAGCGAGAAATTGGGGAGTAGCTTTAGAGTCGAACCATGTAAGGACCTTTAAGGTGCACTAAAGTTGTAAGAAAAAAAAGGTCACTAGCCAAAGAACCTTAATGTATGGAGTGTGTGTAGAAAAAAAAAGAGAAAAAGAAAAAAAAATGCAAGAAAGAAAAAAAGAATAGTTCAAATAATATAGAAAAACACACACCTCCTAATCTTACTAATGTGTGCTAGTGGGAGTATAGAGGTGCTTAGTTGAAAAAAGGCTATGTTGTGTATGGGTTGTGGCAAGTGAACTGGATGAAAAAAATATGTGCTCGATTTGTAAATGTAGTGTATTAAAGTGCTTATGAGGGTTAGTCACTATTCCTAAATGTATCCTACCCGTCCCTTAGCCTACATTACAACCTTAAAGTAATAATTGATCATATATTTGGCTAGCTTATATTAGTAGAGATGTACACTACGGGCAAGCTTATGGTACGACCACGGGATGCACATGAATTATTTGTGAGAGTGAGCGAATTTTGTTCAATTCTGTGATGTCCTTAAATTATGTTTAAAGGCATACTTGAATGTGTGGACTATTTTACATTCACTCTTTTGTTTGTTGGTGAGGGCACATGATCTCATGAAGGATTAGTAATGTTGTAAACTTGTCTTGTTGGGCGAGTGCGCAAGTTGAGGGTGCTTAGTGATAACGAGTCGGCTGTTGAGGTTGGGTGGTGACGGATAGGTTGTTTGAATTGATTGAATTGAAATGGTTATACTTGGGCATGTTTGAAATGGGAAGAATGTGAAATTTGTATGTTCATGTTTGATTGCCGGTATTGATCATAGTCAAAGATAGAGTGTATGGCTAAAAATTAAAGTTATCCTCTCTAGTTGAGATGTGTACGTTGTTGGGGTGTAGTTGATAGTCCCGTTGCTCGAGGGCGAGCAAGAGTTTAAGTGTGAGGTGTTGATATTTAGCTTAAAGTATACATATGTATATGCATATTGCCTCGTATTTTACTCATGTTTCGTTGATTTCGAATGTAAAATGTATTGATTTATTCTAATTCGTGGTGTTTTTATATGTAGGAATTATCCGGAGGCAATAGGGGGCGAAAGGTGTGAGATTAGAGCCAAAAAGGAGTAAAAGTTGAAAATGGCGATTTCCAGAGCCACAAGCGGCGTGGGGCGCTACCTGTGGCCCAATTTCCAGAATGTTTAATTCTCTAGTGCCAGGGCTAGCGCCCCACGCTACCCTGGGCGCTGGTGAGGGGAAACATCTCCTACTTCGCCCGAGACAAGGTTATTTTGGTCCCCTCCCCCTTCCCCCCCTTCCCCCCAACTTGTATAAAAGCAAGTCTAAACCTAATTTAGAGGATATCTAACATACTTTAAAGGAAAATTCACGTGGGGCACACACCAGCTTGGAGGAGGCTTATAACTAGATTTTCTTCTCTTTTTTTCTTTTAATTTCATAGTTTATTAGTTCTAGAGTTGTGGATGCTACATGAACGTTTTAGTTTGAAGCTTGAATTGTTCTTATTATTTTATCATAATGGTTTATTTATTTAATCTTGCGCTTAATTATTTGATTTCTTGATCACCAATTGAATACTATCTGCGAATCTTGGATTGAACTCAGGAGAGGAAATTCTAAATTGCATATAAGATTGAGTAGAACAAGATCTTGAATTCGAGCATCAGGACGGATTTGCGGTTAGGATAGGGATATACCTAATCGCCTTGCTTGGTTATTATACAGAAATTATTAGTGCGTTCTTGTTAATCCTAATTCCATAGGAATATAGGCGTTAGGTTAGCTTGAATAGGCGAGCAATACTTGGGGAGAAGGTTATGAGTAATATTAACACTGTCAATCAATAAACTAGATAAATTAATTAGAAAATATAGGTAGAAAACTCAACGGGATTGTTAGTTAACCCATAACTCTAGAATATTGTCTCTTATTGAATTCGTCTCTAATCTTGCCAAAGTATTTTTTTGATATCTTATTTTTGTTACTCTAGATTAGTTTAGTCAACTATTTATACTTTAGCAAATCGCTTGAATAGATTAATTGTTTGAATTTAATTTAGTTGATAGTTAATCACAAGTCCCTGTGGGTACGATATCTGGGCTTACAATCCTATATTACTTGTCGACCATGTATATTTGTGTGTGCGTTTGGGAGCAACACTCTACCTAGTTCATTCAATATATACAAAATGTACTAGTACAAGAAGTCAGAATTAAATCATTCTCATAATCAAGATGATTATATTTAATCTTGTACTACAATCAATCCTGATGGTTTGTCCAATTCCATCATTAGATTGTGAACTCAAACTTTATACTTATAAGAACCAATGATTTAATCTTTCGTGTATAAATTAAACTATATATACTAAATCATCTACTATATAAATAAAGGACACAATCTAATATATGATCTATTTAAACCTTTATTAAAATTAAATAAATAATTATTTCATAATAAATACTATATCCAAACCAGACTCACGATTAATGGTATATACCCCAACAAAAAACACTTCGGGGAGTAGGCAAATTTAGAATTTTAGGGTGTGTTTGGTATAACGGAAAATATTTTTCAAGAAAATATTTTCTTGAAAAATAAGTAGTAATCTTATTCATTTTCCGGTATTTGGTACGCAAATTAAGGAAAATGACTTTTTAAGAGTATTCATAAATAATTTAGTTATAATAAACATGAAGCCATAAACTTTCAAACCAACAACCTTCCGAACCCACAAATTTCATAAACTTTCGAACCGCAAAATTTCGAACCCGTAAACTTTATAATTTCTAAACTCGTAAACTTTCAAACACATAAACCTTCGAACTCATAATTTTGGAACTTGTAAAATTTTGAACCTTTAAACCGATAAAAAAATTAAAACTGAAAAATATATATAAAAAATATTTTTTTTGGGAGGGGGGGGAAGGTGGAGGGTTGGGGTGGGTAGTGCAAAAAACGAAAAATCAAAAATTTGAAATTGCAAAAAAAAAAATTACAGTGTGGGGGGGTGCAGTGGGGTGGAGGGGTAGTAGGGTGGGTGGTAACGGAAAAATTGAAATTGAAAATAAAAGTCTTTTTTGGAGAGGGGGTGGGGTGGATTGGTGAGGGTGGGGAAGATTGAGAAGAAGTTTTGGAAAATGTTTTCCCTCCTCTTGATAAGGAAAACATTTTCCTCCATTTGAAGGAAAATGAATTCATAAGGAAAATATTTTTCAAAATATTCAAGCCAACCAAACATGGAAAAATTGGAAAACATTTTCCGAAAAATATTCTCCTTCATACCAAACACGGGAAAATTGAAAAATATTTTCCGAAAAATATTTTCCTTCGTATCAAACGCAACAAAATATTTTCCATCATACCAAACACACCCTTAGTGTTGTTCATTTTGTTCAATGCTTCGAAACATGAGAATAATTACGTGGTAACCAAACTGAATTGCTGTCGAAGAAAAACTGACGTGTGAAACGATCTGAAAAGGTCCAATTTTAAATCTTGCTACAAATTAATCAAAAAATCGATACGACAAAATTTTAAAATTACTGATTGAACAGAACTATCACTATACACAATAATTTGATCGAAAAATCAGTATGCATGATATTAATTTCTGAAATAACCATTAAACGGAACTATTAACAACGATATACATATATCATCACATAAACAAAGCCAGAAAAGACTCATAATCTTCTGTAGACACAAGCTTCTCTCTTGTTCCTTCCAATTGCTCCTTCAACAACAAAAGTTCATTCAAGTTTTCACATTCTTCAACGTCGATATTCTCTAACCAATTACAGAGACCGTTCCTCAATGGCGATGATCTCGACCCAGAAGAGCCGCTAGAAACATCACCAGAACCAGACAGGCTTTCCGGTAGGTGAGAAAAGTGTCTGTCAATGGCGGAATTAACGTCGCCGCAAGTGTAAGGCTTTCCGGTAGGTGAGAAAACCATCGCAGCAACACGAGCACCAGTCATGGATTCGAGTTCTAACCATCGCAGCAACACGAGCACCAGTCATGGATTCGAGTTCTAAAGCTTTCTTGAAAAAACCTTTGCGTCTCTTGGAAAATGTCACCATTGATGTTTCCTTCATTATTTGCTTGATTTCTATCTTTTTCTTGATACTACCAAACCTATTGTTGTATGTGAAAGTAGACAAAATAAAAGAAAGAAAAATCAAAAAGAGATGAAAATATGATGTAAGCGCTTACATCGGCATTCTAATGATGTAAGCGCTTACCTCGACGCTTACATCGACTCTCTTATAATGTAAGCGCTTACGTCGGCAGGACATTCAAATGCCTATAAATAGAGGTTTACATTTTAATTTGTAGATCATCCCAAAACTTCTTCTTTCTCTCTTCAATTAATAAAGAGTTATTCTTTGTGTGGCTGTGGAGTAGGCAAAAATTGTCGAACCACGTAAATCTTGTCTTGTCTTGTCTAGTGCAATTTATTGCTTTTCTCTCTTAAATATCCTTTTCCTTCTATTATCTTGACACGCTTCCCAACAATTAGTATCAGAGCACAGACATTGTATTTCTGGTAGAAAAGTACAGTATTGGTGCAGGTACTATTCACAAGAAGAGTTCGACACTATTGATCATCGTTACTATTCACAAGCACTATTCACATAAATTGTTTTTGTGAAAAATGGCATCGGAAGAAGGAAAGGTTAAGATTGACAAGTTCAATGGCAAAGATTTTGGATTTTGGATAATGCAAATAGAGGATTATTTGTATCAGAAAAAATTACACTTATCTCTGACCGAGGTGAAACCAGAGACTATGTCCAAAGCGGATTGGGATCTATTAGATCGCCAAGCTCTTGGTGTGATTCGTTTGACGCTAACACGAAATGTGGCGTTTAACATCATTAACGAGAAGACTATTGCAGGCCTGATGAAGGCGTTATCAAATATGTACGAGAAACCATCTGCTTCAAATAAAGTCTATTTGATGCGTCGATCGTTCAACTTAAAGATGACAGAAGGTGGATCAATCACGGAACATATCAATGAGTTTAATATAATATTAACTCAGTTGAGTTCTATTAATATAACAATTGATGACAAAATCAGGGCATTGATTCTACTATCATCTCTACCGGAGAGTTGGTCTGCAACAGTAACTGCAGTTAGCAGTTCATCAGGAAGTACCAAACTCAAATTTAATGATATTAGAGACTTGGTTCTAAGCGAAGATATTCGCCGAAGAGAATCAAGTGATTCTTTAGGATCTATTTTTAGTACCGAAAGCATGGAGAGAATCAACCAAAGAGGACAGAGTTATGGTCGTGACAAATCAAAGTCAAGAAGAAGAGGACAATCCAAAAATCGCAAGGACATTACTTGTTGGAATTGCAATAAAAAGGGTCACTCCAGTAGTCAATGTAGAGAACCAAAGAAGAAGAAGGAAGAAAATTCAGCAAATGTAATTGCTGAACAAGTCGGTGATGCACTAATTTGTTGTGCAGACAGTCCAGTCGAATCTTGGATTTTGGACTCAGGTGCATCCTTTCACTCTACATCATGCAAAGAATTATTGCATAATTATATTGCTGGAAAATTTGGGAAAGTTTATCTAGCAGACGGTGAACCTCTCGACATTGCCGGAAAAGGTGAAGTTCATATAAAGACTTCACAAGGCACGCTATGGAAATTGTAAAATGTACGACATGTTCCTGGCCTCAAGAAAAATCTAATATCTATGGGTCAGATTGACGGTGAAGGATATACAACAACATTCGACAACAGATCGTGGAAGATAACCAAAGGGAATTTGGTTATGGCAAGAGGCTTCAAAAGGGGAACACTGTATGCAACTGCAATACAAAGAGATACTATAGCAATAGTTGATCATGGTCGTGATACAACATTGTGGCACCGGAGGCTCGGGCATATGAGTGAGAAGGGAATGAAGCTTTTGGCATCCAAAGAAAAGTTGCCAAACCTAAAACATGTTGAATTAGGTTTTTGCGAAGATTGCATTTACGGGAAACAAAAAAGAGTTAGTTTCTCAAAGGTGGGAAGGACGCCAAAGAAAGAGAAGCTGGAACTAGTGCATACATATGTGTGGGGAACAACTTCTGTAACTTCTCTAGGAGGCTCACGCTATTATGTCATCTTCATTGATGATTCCACAAGAAAGGTATGGGTTTATTTTCTGAAAAATAAATTTGATGTGTTTGTTACCTTTAAAAGATGGGAAGCTGAAGTTGAAAATCAGACAAGTTTAAAGTTAAAATGTCTGAAGACTGACAATGGAGGAGAGTATGATAGCCAAGAGTTCAAAGCATTTTGCTCGGAGAATGGGATCAGAATGATCAAGACAGTTCCTGGAACACCGGAACAAAATGGCGTTGCTGAGAGGATGAACAGAACCCTGAATGAACGAGCCAGAAGTATGAAAATACATTCTGGATTGCTGAATTATTTTTGGGCCGAGGCTGTTAACACGATAGCTTACCTCATAAATAGGGGACCCTCTGTACCGCTGAATTTTGAAATTCCTGAGGAGGTATGGATAGGAAAGGAGGTAACTCTCTCGCATCTGAAAATTTTTGGCTGTGTTGCTTGTGTGCATGTAAACTCTAATGATAGAGATAAGCTTGATCCTAAAGCCAAGAAATGTTTCTTTACTGGCTATGGTGATAATAATTTTGGTTATCGGTTTCGGGATGATCAAAATAGAAAGATCCTAAGACACAGAAATGTCACTTTTAATGAAAATGTGATGTACAAGGACAAGTTTGAAGTAGAACCAACCAACACCAGCAAACAGACAATGTCTGAAACAATTGAGTTAGAAGAAATCTCAAAAAATGAAGTGGCTAGAGGGATTACAACAGATTCTGAAATTGAAGATGAAGAACCAGAAGCCGAATTTGAAGAAGAACTAGAAGCCGAACCTGGATCAGAACCAGAACCGGAACGAGAGATAGAATCAAATGCAGAACCAAATCTAGAATCAGGGCCTGAATCAAATTCGGATTCTGTTACTCATAAACCTACATTGAGGAGATCTAAAAGAGTCAGGAATTCTCCAGATAGGTTAACTCTCTCTCTCTCTTCACTATTTACTTCTAACTAATGCTGGAGAACCAGAGCATTTTGTTGAAGCAATACATGTGATAGACTCTGATAAGTGGAAGCTAGCCATGAAAAAAAAGAGATGAATTCTCTTCAAAAGAATAAAACATGGATACTTACGGAATTACCAAAAGGAAAGAAGGCATTGCAGAACAAGTGGGTGTACAGAGTCAAGGAAGAGCATGATGGTAAGAAGAGATACAAAGCACGATTAGTAGTAAAAGGCTTTCAGCAGAATAAAGGAATTGACTACACCGAGATCTTCTCTCATGTAGTCAAATTAACTACTATCAGGTTGGTGCTAAGTATCGTAGCTGCAGAAAATTTGCATTTGGAGCAGCTAGATGTTAAAACTGCTTTCTTGCATGGTGACCTTGAAGAGACATCTACATGAAGCAACCTGAAGGTTTTCAAGTTTCTGGTAAAGAAAATCTTGCGTGTAAGTTGAAGAAGAGTTTGTATGGTTTGAAACAAGCTCCCCGACAATGGTACAAGAATTTTGATGGATTCATGCATAAAAATGGTTTCACACGATGTGAGATGGACCATTGCTGTTATATCAAAAATCTTGATGAATCCTATATCATTTTACTGTTGTACGTTGATGATATGCTAATTGCAGGATCTAGCATAAATGAGATCAATTTGGTTAAGCAACAATTGGCGGAGGAGTTTGGAATGAAAGACTTAGGACCAGCTAAGCAAATGCTTGGGATGAGGATTAGCAGAAATAGGTCAGAAGGAACCTTAAAGTTGTCTCAAGAAAAGTACATACAGAAGGTACAAAGAAGGTTCAGTATTCATGATGCAAAGACCAGAAGCACTCCACTCGGAAGCCATCTAAATATGTCAAAGGACCAATTACCTAAGACAGATGAAGAAAGGAAGTACATGTCCAAAGTTCTGTATGCTTCAGCAGTAGGAAGTTTGATGTATGCTATGGTTTGCACTAGACCTGAAATAGCCCATGCAGTTGGAGTTGTCAGTAGATACATGTCAGATCCAGGAAATGAGCATTGGGAAGGTGTAAAATGGATATTGCGATATCTCAAAAAGGCACCTCAGGTATGGCACTTTGTTTTAAAAAGAGCAATATTATCTTACAAGGTTTTGCTGATGCAAATTTAGGCGGCGATCTGGATAGTCGAAAAAGTACCACGGGCTACGTGTTCACCTTGGGTGGTACTGCTGTTAGTTGGATGTCCAGACTTCAGAAAAGTGTTGCTCTATCTACCACTGAAGCAGAGTACATGGCAATCTCAGAAGCTGGAAAAGAGATGATTTGGCTCAAGAATTTTCTTAAAGAGCTAGGTAAAGAGCAGGACAATTGTGAGCTTTTCAGCGATAGCCGGAGTGCAATTCATCTTGCCAAGAATCCAGTGTTTCATGCAAGATCGAAGCATATCCAGTTGAGGTATCTTCATATCCGAGAGTTGATAAATGAAGGAACTCTTTCCCTGCAGAAGATACAGGATCAAAGAACCCGTCAGACATGTTGACCAAAGTTGTTGGTGTTGACAAACTGAAGCTGTGCGCTGCCTTAGTTAGCCTTCAAGACTGATAGCGTGAAGGCTCAACCAGAGAATAGCAAAATCTTTTTTTATTTTCTTTCTTGATGTAACATAGGTTTGAGGGTGAGATTGATAGGACCAAACTTATTGTTTTATGTGAAAATAGATAAAACAAAAGAAAGAAAAATCAAAATGAGATGAAAATATGATGTAAGCGCTTACATCGACATTCTTGTGATGTAAGCGCTTACATCGACATTCTTGTGATGTAAGCGCTTACATCGACATTCTTGTGATGTAAGCGTTTACCTCGACATTCTTATGATGTAAGCGTTTACATCGGCACTCTTATAATGTAAGCGCTTACCTCGGTAGGGCATTCAAATGCCTGTAAATAGGGGTCTACATTTTCATTTGTAGATCATCCCAAAACTTCTTCTTTCTCTCTTCAATTAATAAAGAGTTATTCTTTGTGTGGCCGTGGATTAGGTAAAAATTGCCGAACCACGTAAATTTTGTCTTGTTTTGTCTAATGCAATTTATTGCTTTTTTCTCTTAAATATTCTTTTCCTTCTATTATCTTGACACGCTTCCCAACATTTCTTTCCCGTCCCCGTCTCTTCTTCTCATTCCTTTTCTTACTCGAGTTTAGGTTTTATGCACTGATATTGCTTCAGTACTATCTAAACTCGACTCACCTGCTATTATACCGTCTGTGCATGTAATTTAAAGCCTTCTTCTGTTTCTGTCTTCTTCAGGTATGAGTTATGCTTGAAAGTTGATAGGTTTAAGAATTCTTGAAGGGTTGTTATGTATGTATTTTATAAGTAGAGATGGAAACAAATGCTATTTATGTAAGGATTCATAAAGCTGTAAAATATAGGTAGTTTCCAATTAGGAATGTTTCTCTTTTCCATATCCGTTTCCTATTGGTTAAACTTTCTTTTTAAGGATTAATATGGAAAAGGAAAAGTCAGATTCGTTTTCATCTTTTCTGTAGGTGAAATAAGATTTCCTAACAGGTGAAGGTAATTTGTAAAAATAAAAGAGTTTACTAATTGAGAGGAGACTATCATGAGTAATGAAGGTGTGCTCTGCATTGAACCTTCATTTAGCAAAACATTGATTTCTACTCCAAAGTTAGTAGTGGTTTCAAACTTGAAATATAATTATTTTAGGAAAATAAATTATCATTGCTTATAAATAATAATCAAGATGTTGACATGAGCTTTATTAGCCAGGGGCGGACCTATAGTATAAAAGACGGGTTCCTGGGAACCCAATAACTTTTGCTTAGACCCTGTATTTATATTAAGAAATTCACTAAATATTTGTAAATTTCTAACTGTGAACCAAGTTATTATTGCATATTAATCTAAAATTATGGTAGGAACCCATAAGCCTCAAATCCTGAATCCGCCTTTGTTATTAGCCAACACATTATGGCCTTGCGCTATCCCAATTTTCATAAGTGTTTTGAGAATAAGCGCAATTCTCATAGGAAGCGACCTACTTCCTCACTCACATAGGTAAAATCTATCAAGGGTGCTCTTGTAGCTCTAACGCCCCACTCATACAAGCTACAAATTTTCATTAAGAGTTAATAAAACTCAACCTCGCAAATCATTACAGGATAACACACTCACACCATAGGGATGGAATAATATCAAATATAATATGGTGCATATCAAACCAAGATATCATATGATTCGTTCTTCCCATTGAACCTGGTTATAGGATCACTAGTCCCCAAATTAGGTTTTCTCATATATGACTTATGAGTTTATGGGCTTCAAATCCCATCACCCTCGATGTAATCTCGACTCTTTCTCTTGCTAAGGCCTTAGTCAATGGATCTGCAATATTATCAGAAGATTTAATATAATCAACATTAATTGTACCACTTATCAAATATGATCTCACAGTATTGTATTTTTTTCTTTATAGGTCTGAATTTACCGTTGTAATAACGGTTTTGTACTCTACCAATAGCAGTGGTGCTATCACAATGAACTAAAATAGAAGAAATTGATTTTTCAAAATAAGAAATTTGAAATAATAAATCTCTCAATTAATTCGCTTCCTCGCTAGTTGAAGCTAAAGCAATTAGCTCAGCCTTCATGGTAGAATTAGCAATTATTATTTTGCTTTTTTATTTCCAATAAATAGCACCACCTCCAAAAATAAAAATATAACTTGTAGTAGAACAGGAATTACCAGAAAAAGTGTTTCAATCTGCATCAGAAAAACCTTCGAGCACATCAGGATATTTTTTTTATAAAACAAACCATAGGTTTTTGTACCAAGAAATACCCTATAACTCTTGTTATAGTATACCAATGTTCATTACCTGGCTTGCTTGTAAACCTACTAAGTACTCCTACTACGTATGCAATATCAGGCTGAGTGCAATTAGTCACATATCTCAAGCTTTCAATTAAGCTAGAATATTACTTTTGATTTATCATATCATTATCACTTTGTACAGAAAATTAGTGAACACTTGAATCAAAAGGAGTTACAACATGCTTGCAATCAATAAAAATATATTTTTTCAAAATTTTCTCAATATAATGTGACCGGTCAAGAAAAATTCCATCATATGTTCTAATAATTTTCATTCCAAGAATAAAATTTGCCTCATCCAAATCTTTCATATCAAAATGGCTACTAAGTATGCTTTTAGTTCCTCTAGTAACATTCATGTTAGAGCCAAATATTGATAAATCATCAACATAGAGAAACAGTAACATGTGAATTATTCCAAGACTTATGTAGATGCACTTATCATACTCATTTTATTTAAAATCATTTTTTCAATCATGCAGGAATCAAACTTTTCATGTCATTGCTTAGGTGCATGTTTCAAGCCATATAGGGTTTTGTAAGTTTACACACTTTGCTTTCTTGGCCTGTTTTTATAAAACTCTCAAGTTGATCTATATAAATTTCTTCATTTATGTCCCCATTTAGAAAAACAGTTTTTACATCCATTTTTTTTAACGCAACACATGGATATATTATATTACTTAGAACAGAATAAAAACTACATAGGCATAGTAGATATTTTTAGGGCATTACTGTTGCCCATAGTGGCCAAATAGTTACAAACATTTGTAGAAATACTCCTAACACTATTACAAACTCCATACTTGTTCTTGATCACTTCTTGTTCGACAAAAAAGAGTGGACATGCATGGTATAAATACTTTGATGATGATGGGTTCCTGATGGCTTGTTTGGCCAGTAAATATGCCACCTCATTTCCTTCCCTGAAATTATGCTTCAGGTGTGGGAGCTTCAATTGGTGCATTAACCATCTGCATTCAAAAACAATATTAGAGAAGTTAGAGTTATCCTCATAAATAAGTTTGATGACATCCGTACAATCAGTTTCAATTTTCAGATTTAGGAAGTTCATTTCTTTTGCAATTTTTAGTCCTTCTAGCAATGCCAATAGCTTTACATGAGTAGGAGAAATTGGTTGGCTTGTTTTGTGGAAACCCACAATCCAATCTCTTTTACTATTTCGGAATGCTCCACCAAGTCCAGCAGCATTATTGTTACTAGAAAAAGCACCATCACAATTTAATTTGATCATACCTTTAGTAGGCTTGTTCCAACTGATCTCAATTTTGACTGTTTTTTTCAAGAACGAATTTTTTTCAGTGAAGAAAATGAATTCCCGAGATGGATGGATAATTTTTTCTATTTTCAGATAGTTGTTAAGATTGTTGATATTATTATAATTTATGTTCTTCCATAGTTCTCATATGGAGAAGGGAAATAGGGTAGTCCACTTTATCTGAAGGTTACAGTTATGAATAAAGATATCCCTCAACTTTACAAGCCAATTTGTGTCAATAATAATGTTTATAGAGGGAAGACCCATTTTTTGCCAGAGACGGTTAGAGACTGGACAATTAACAAAAATGTGTTGGATGTCCTCTACCCCAGATTTTCAAATGGTACAGGTAGCATCAATATTGATTCCTATTTTGGCTAGGTAGGCTCGGCAAGGAATACGATTGTGCATGCATTGCCAAAGGAAAAACTTTAATTTATTAGGGCAATGGAGGTTCCAAATCCACTCAAAAGGCTTGAAAGTAGTGTTGTCTTTAGAAAGGAGTTTATAGCAAGATTTCGTGAAAAATAGACTAGTTGAGTTGAGACACTAGCATGTTTTATCAATATTTGATCCCTTACTAGGGGCGGGGGGTAATGTTAAGATTGTTAAGGATATCAGCGGGCAGTTCAAAGGAGATAACATTTGTATTCCATTCTTTGTTATGGATGAGGCTTCCTATAGTAAGGATTTGGTCGTTCCTATTTAGAGGCCCTTCTATTGAGTTTCTAAGGGAATTTGAGTTATAAATCCAATTGGTATACCAAATATTAATTCTGGAGTTAATAGATGGATGCCAAAGAATGCCCTTGTTGCACACTTTTCATCCTTTCAGGATAGCTTTCCAGATGAAGGAGGTGCTAGCGATGGTTTTTTTTTTTGTGGCATATTTTGCCATAATCATGTGACCCCAGGGAGTGGTAGGGTTTTTAAATAGTCTCCAAGCAAGACTTGAGAGTAGAACTAAATTTTTAGCTTTGGCAGGACGAATACCCAACCCTCCCTCATTTTTATCCTTTGTAATATTTTGCCAGCTAATTAGGTGAAGTTTTTTAGCTATGCTAGTGGATCCCTATAGACATGTGATTTTTGACACTCCCCAATATTTTTATATTTTAGCGTAAAATATTAAATTTAGGCCTAATATAGCTATTTCAACTCATTTTTACTCTTTTACTTTATTTTACTACAAGAAAATAAAAATTACAAAAAAATATTTTTATTTTATGTACCTTTCATAAAGTAAAAAAAAAGTATACAAAAATAGTACCTTAATTTTTATCTTTATATAATCTTGAAAAATACAAAAAAAAAATATATGTAATAGTTTCATGTTTTAATATAGTTTAGTTTAATTAATTAGAATTTATTTTTACATCATGTAGTATAGTTATCTTATATTAAGGGAATTTAGCTATGGTTTTAATTAATAATTTTTGGAGTCTTCTTATCTCAAAATTGAGACACAAAAAAAAGACATGGTCCAACCCAATTATCTTTGGCCCATTCTTCCTAACCCATTAGCCCATTCAAGTGAAAGATTTAATCTTAGACTTCTATTTCCTTCTAATCCAATGGTCATCATCCATTCTCCCTCCATATAAAATACTCAATTGTAGAAACCCTACCCCGAATTTTCAATTCCTAGACCTAACTAAGAAACGAGAGCCTACTCCCTAAGTTCACGGCAGCCATACACGATTTTATGGCTTGAAATATCCAAATCAACATCCTTTTCCTATTGGGAGCATAAATATAGTGATGGAATCCAAATATGTTTTCTGAAGGGAAAATGTCTGAAGCGAACACCTTCAATTTCATGATTGTGCCAAATTAGTTACTACTATTAGAATTGAAAAGGACGAGACAATACTGGACGTTGACAAATTTGCACCTTTTGCCTACGGCTCTTTTATGATATTTATTCCCTAGTGGTGTACTTTATACCATTCAATCCCATTGAAGAAAAGTTACAAAACCTTAAATTGACTCTCTTTTTTTGGTAAAAATACACGGACATTGTCATATTATGTGGGTGTAACCGTAGGAAGAAAGAGAAATCACGGTGGAGATTCCTATTGGAGCATTGCAATTACCTTACTAATTACCTTACTGATGTTATCAATTTCTTGGGGAAGCCTAATGAATCTGGCTACCGACATGTTTGGCCGATGTTAAAGAGCACAAATGTCGAGCAGGGTCTATGGTCAGATATTTGGAGGTTTTAGTTTATCGTCTGACTGAGGTCGATTTGGGTTTCAAGGTTTCCGGTGTTGATTCGAGGTTTCGGTTTGTAATTTCGGGATTTCGGTCCAAGAATTGTTGCTTGTTTAGTCCGATTGATTTGCAATTTTCAGTTTGGTTCATCAATAAAAGGTCAATCTCTCAATTTTCATTCTCATTTATTTGTGTTATGATAGCTTGGTGCGCATGTTAGTTGATTTGTGATTCTACGTTGTTTGAGTAGTATGTCTTAGTTTTCATTCAAATTGTTTTAATTAGTTTTATTTCATTTGTGATGTATGCAGTCTTGGTTCTTGAATAGTTGTTTTTAATTGGGTAGATGGAAAAATTGGAGTTGTTTCTTTCTGGGCAAGGAATAAGAATGGGCCATAAGGTGTGTCTTGAACTATAAAGAGTCTAGGCCAAGTAATAGATCATGTTAGCTAGCCTTTGGCCCCAATAATATCTTGTTCATAAATTTGGCCTTATAAAAATCTCAAAGATTAGGAAAATAGTTCAAATGCGTAGCTTGCTTTAGGCGAGCTAGTTAATAATTTACCTTCCTAAACTTGGGTGTGCATTTATGTGACCCAAATCCAAATCTCAACAACGTTGGATAAAATGTGTCGTGGACCGCGGGTGCATTTATGTGACGTGGTCCAAGATA
This sequence comes from Nicotiana tabacum, assembly GCF_000715075.1. Taxonomy (NCBI): domain Eukaryota; kingdom Viridiplantae; phylum Streptophyta; class Magnoliopsida; order Solanales; family Solanaceae; genus Nicotiana; species Nicotiana tabacum. The sequence continues at coordinate 147,236,793 of NC_134090.1, forward strand.
TATTTTAAATGGCGTTGAATCTTCCTAAAAATATTTAGATAAAAGCGGTTATAAAATTAAAATTGTACCATAAGCTAAAACATGTGTTAAAATCAGATAATAGGTCAATTGTAACAGTTGAGCGACCGTGCTAGAACCACAGAATCCGGGAATGCCTAACACCTTCTCCCGGGTTAACAGAATTCCTTACCCGGATTCTTGTGTTCACAGACTGTAATACAGAGTCAGTCTTTTTCTCGATTCGGGATTTCAAACCGGTAACTTGGGACACCACAAATTATTCCAAGTGGCGACTCTGAATCTTTAAATAAATAATCTTGTTTCGATTGTCACTTTAAGTTGAGAAAAACTCCCTTATGTACACCTTTCCGGGGGTGTAGGTAAAAAAGGGGGTGTGACAGCTCTGGTGACTCTGCTGGGGATAAGAACCCAGAATCTCTGGTTCAGGGTTCAATAATTTGAGCTTAGAATAATTGTTATATTTGGATATATTTATTATCTGATTTTATTACATGTTTGAGCCTAATATGCTAAATGTTGCTTTTACCGCTTTGATATTATCTGAACTATATATAAACTGCTACGAAACCCCTCTCTTCTCTCTCTTGAGGAGTGCACGCTGGCGTGACTTCTTTCTATTAGTGTCATATCCCAAATAGAACGAGGTTCGGACAAGTTGCAAAGCCGGATGATCTTTTGGTTACCGGTACGCAGCCCCCCCTCGACTCGAGTTGTTCGCTCGGGTAAGCCAGGTCTAGAACAATAAACCTAGGTTTTAAACCTAGTATAACAAAGCCTCATGCTGGATCCCTAGTAGGAACGCTTGTCTGCATCATGTGCATTTGACTTTGGAGACTCAATACAGGGGTCGGGTCTGTCTAGGACAAGTGTACCCAAAAATAAAAGACCATTTTGATGCATCTTACGTGCTACTTGCATATCTGTCTATTTCGGGTTGCATGTTGACTGGCTTCTAGAATAGTGAAAGAAAATGAAAAAAAAAAGAAAATAAAGGAAATCAAAAAAGAGGAGAAAGAAGAAAAAAGAAACAAAAAGTGAGAGGTGAGTATTTAGAAAATTCTGAAAATCTGCCAAAATTCTGGAAAAAAAAAGTAATTTCAAAATGAGCCAAAATTTTCAAGTGTCATGTTTTCCTGTTCCGTCAAAACTGGGCAAACTACGCGGGTCTGATTCTCACAGGATGTGAGATATGTAGGCAAACCTCATCGGTTCCGACCCATAATTTTCAAAAAGTCCAAAAATATTTTCCTTTACTTCCTCTCTAAAAAAGACTTTTTTTAGAACCCAATTTTCAAAAAATTCAAAAATATTTTCCATTACTTGCTTCTTTAGAAAGCCTTTCTTTTAGACCCTAATTATTTATTTTTTAAAAAAAATATATATACAAAAATATTTTCTTTTAATTTCTTACAAAAATCCAAAAATATTTTCATTCTTCCTTCAAAATTGAAAAGAAAATTCAAAATATTTTTTTTAGAAGCATTTATTTCATAAATTCAAAATAAAATTCCAAAAATATTTTCTTTCTTCTTTAGAAGTTTTTCTTTCGAAATTCCAGAAAAAAATTCAAAAAAAAAACTTTCTTCTTTAGAAGTCTTTCTTTGCAAAACTGCTGAAGAAAAATCAAAACCCAAAAATATTTCATTTCTTCTTTATAAGTCTTTCTTTCGAAAAAAATAAAATAAAATATTCAAAAAAAGAGCTAGTTATTTACTTTATTCATGATCTTCCCGAACTACGCAAGATCTGATTCATGTTCCCACATGATTCGTAGGCAACCCACATCAGGTTCGATCAACCATTAAAAAAATGATGAAAAAAATGAAAAATGAAAAAAAATGATGATAATAATAAGGACAGACTGAGTCCATTCTAACATGTCTTTTGCTTTGAATTGTGAAGAAAGTTTGAGGTGGTCGGTTTGTGGTAAGTGGCCAACACAAGATCCAAGGAAAAATGATAACTGACATCGAAGCTGTTACAAGTGCTCAAGAGACTCAGGGTCAGAGGGTTCAACAAGAGTCTACCATGTTTGAGAAAAATAGAATACTGAAACAGCAAATGACCGAAATGTGTCAAGCATGGGCCAGTGGTCAAGGACAGTCTCGTCATGAGTCTCAATTTGCTACACAGCAAGAGCAGTACCACTCTCCTGAGTACCACTCGTACTCGTTTGATCTTTCTGCAAACATTAAGAAGCCTGCCCGAAAGATGGTATAGGAATAAATGACCCAAAGAGTGAAAAGCTTAGAACAACAGTTGAAAAACATGCAACGGTTGGCAGGTCAAAAAAGTGTTGCCTTCAAAGATCTATGTATGTTCCCCGATGTTCACTTGCCGCCTGGTTTCAAGACTCCCAAATTTGAAAAGTATGGTAGACATGGAGATCCCATAGCCTACCTGAAAAAGTATTGCAATCAACTAAGAGGTGTGAGAAGAAATGAAGAATTGTTGATGGCTTATTTTGGGGAAAGCCTTACGGGAGTAGACTTCGAATGGTTTATGGATCAAGACACGTCTCGCTGGTATGTCTGGGATGACATGGCACATGCCTTTGTCAAACAGTTCCAATACAACATCGACATCGCCCCAGACCGCATTTCCCTTTCAAACCCGAAGAAAAAACCAACTGAAAGTTTCAGGGAATATGTCATCAAATGGAGAGAACAAGCAACCAGAGTTAACCACCCATGGACGACCACGAGCTAATCACTGTCTTTCTTCAAGCACAAGAGCTAGATTATTTTCAAAATATGATGTCCGCAGTGGGTAAATCCTTCTCGGAAGCAATCAAAATGGGGGAAATGGTTGAGAATGGTTTTAAGACAGACAAAATTATAAGTCAAGCAGTTCTCAAAGCCGCAACTCAGGTTGTCCAGATCAAATCTGATAATTTTAGTGATACGAATGAGAAGGTTGAAGAAATCATGATGACATCAGGGTCAAGAAGAGGTCCTAGGAGAACATCTCGAAGGTATGACCAACCTCTTCTGTTTTCCGATAACTCCCCTGAGCATTACTATCCCCTCAGAACCCACAACACTCTGTCGCTCTACCTCAGTATGTTGTCCTACCTCCAAAACACCCTAGAAGGCGAGCACGAGCATCACGAAATCTCCAACAGTCTCCACAAAATTTTCAGGTGCCCTATAACCCACATCCAAGCCATAGGTATAAAGGGGAACAAAGGTTGAAAGATAATTTTATACCAATAGGAGAGTCATATGCAAGCTTATTTGAGAAGTTAAAGCATTATGACATGATTGCACCTATTCCTCCAAATCGTGTGGACCCACGTGCAAGGAGCTTTGACCCATCTAAAAGGTGTGAATACCATTCCAATACCCATGGGCACAATGTTGAAAGTTGTCGGGATTTGAAAAGAGAAATAGAAAGGATGATCCAGGAAAACCTGATTGTGATCCAAGACAGTGGGGATGATGCACATCATGATGCACACTTTGTGGGGATGATGCCTGCTGACATGGAGTATGAGAATCCTCTTGGGAACTTGCTAACTGAAGTTAATGATTTTGAAATTGGAGAAGGCTCTGCTGATTCTGATGAGCAAATTTGTGGCTAAATATCAAGCATAGCAATTGAAAAGTCATTCCCTCCTCACTAGGAAGGAATCTTGGTAGCTTGTTTTGATGTTTTTTTTATTATTATCTGGGTTATTTCAGGGTTGTGATCCAGATTTTATTTGTTTTATTGAGTCAAATTCTTCTATCCCTCCATTCTGTTTGTGTGAGTCTTGTCTTTCTGTTCTGTTGCTATTTTTATTAGCCAGGTTATTTAGGGTTGTAACTCGGATTTTAGGTTGTTTGTCTTGTTGTTTACTCAATGAAATACAGTTTGTCCTTTTGTGTCATTCCATGCTTAGTTCTTTTCCCGCTAGTTCTAATGACTTGACATGCATGCGGAAATTTTGGCCAAATCTTAGAAACTAATTTAATCTGGAGTTGGATAATTGAAAAAAAAAACACATTTAAGGATGAATAAAGAGTTGGAATACTTTGGAACTAAGGTCGAGTAAAATTCACCTTCAAATCATTGTGAAGATCGGGCTTGAGGATGTTTAATCAATTGATGCTTGTTGGAAAGTTTGTCACTAAGGGATGAAAAAAATGTCTTGTGACCATGGTACACCAAGAAGACATACATGTTCATCAATGCTATGATCGCGAAAAGATACCATGTTTGACGTTCTTGAGGTTGGGAGGCCCTTTTTCTGCTACCCAAACACTTTATATCCTTTGCTACCCCTTTTGAGCCGGTGTTATTTTTCTTTGACTACATTCTTTTGGAATGAAATTTAGAGTCAAAAAAAAAGTCCATGCCCCAAGAGTACAAACTGGGGCAGCTTTTAGAAAGTTCTAAGAAAAGAAGAGAATTGTAAAAGATCGGTGCCCTAAAAAATAGAAGCCGGGGCACCTTGTAAAAAAAAAGAAAAAGAAAAAAACAACAGAAAGAAAAATGAAAAAATTAGTTAGGTCAGATGTTTGAACAACGTTCGACCTGATTCCTTAAAAATTAAGGATACGTAAGTAGCCTCACGGTTCGGTCCAACCAAATAAGAATTTAGAAGAAAAGAAAAAAAATAGAAAAAATAGAAAAATCCAAAAATCCCCAGCATCTGAAACTGGGGCAAAGATTTTATTTCATTTTTGAAAGAGTCGATTCCAAGAGTTTTAAGTCTACAACCCCTCATTTTGAGTTTATTTTGAGCCTTCATGCCGACCTTTCTTTCCAACCCTATCCAAAATCCTTCCAAATAAAGACCTCCCGATATGCCTTCAAGAATGCCAAGAGACGCATGCAATGAGTAACAGTTGTCAAACGACGTAGAACATCGTCGAGTTGCTCATAAAAAGAGAGAAAGAAAAAGAAAAAATGAGAGAATCTTATTAGTGAAAACCCTCACGGGCACTATAAGGCGACGGTAAGCATAGATGAACAAATGAGAGAGACTTGTTACTGAAAACCCTTCGGGCACTACTTGTCGAAAGTGAGTCATGAAGCTGATGCGAAGAATTGGCATAAACAAGCCCGACTTCAAAGGTCATAAGAATGGTGAAATGGAAGATTGGATTATTTTGGTAGATCGGTCGTTAAGTCCAAAATGCATGTCATGATCATTAAGGCTAGTTATTGGGGAAAAAAAAAGAAAAAGAACTCTTCCTTCCGACAGGGCCATTTCTTGTTAATACTTGTTTCTTTGCACCATTCTGTCCTTCACTCTGAGTCAGTCCTTGTCAAAATAAAGCAAGAAAAGATTTTAAAATCTGTTACCAGCTTTTCAGTTGCACAAAGTAAATTTAGCCAGCACACTCAGTTGTTACAGTTAACATGCCTTGAGGATTCATACAAAAGCTCCCCCCTCCAATACTCTTGTCAGCTTACTTGGCGCAAACAAAGATAACTGGTGATTCTCTCTGACTGACAAATTGCTCAAAAAGCAGGAAGTCATTCAAGATATCGGAAAAAATCACCTAAGCAAAGATCTCCGGTTGGGATAAGGCTGTTTGAGCTGCAAATACAGATGGTAATGGGTGTGAAACAATCAGAGTTGGTGTAGAGCAAAAGACTCTTGAAGCCGACTCAAGCTGATTGAGCAGAAGCCAAGCTGCCCAAGACTCAAGGCCACAAACCGACCACCATTTTCAAAACTGATAAATTTTTCTTTGTATGAAACAGGAACAAAGCGGTGCAAGAAAAGTGATTTAGAAAGAGAAAAATAGAAAAAAAAGCAAAATAAAAAGAAGACAGAGAAAAGAAGAGAAGAGCTGACGAAGGGAAGTTTCTCAAATTTTGGCCTTTATTTGTCTTGTTAATATGCATAAAATCATGCCATTGATCTTTACATTTCCTCCTAGGGTAATATGTCCTAGTTTGATGGATTTTACTTCCAATAAAAATCTTAGTCTGATGAATATTTCTCCTAAGATAGAAGACCTAGTCTGATGAACTTTCTCCTAGGATAGATGTCTTAGTCTGATGAATCTTTCTCCTAAGGTATCAAAAAAAAAACCTAGTCTGATGAACCTTCTCCTAGGATCAAAATCTTAGTTTGATGAATTTTTCTCCTAAGATAGAAGACCTAGTCTGATGAACTTTCTCCTAGGATAGATGTCTTAGTCTGATGAATTTTTTCTCCTAAGATAGAAAACCTAGTCTGATGAATCTTCTCCTAGGATCAAGATCTTAGTCTAATGAATTTTTCTCCTAAGATAGAAAACCTAGTCTGATGAATTTTCTCCTAGGGTAAACGTCTTAGTCTGATGAATCTTTCTCCTAAGATACCAAAAAAACACAAAAAAAACAAAAAAAGAAGAGAAAAGGACCTAGTCTGATGAATTTTCTCCTAGGATTAATGTCTTAGTCTGATGAATCTTTCTCCTAAGATAAAAAACCTAGTCTAACGAATTTTCTCCTAAGATATTTTGAAGAAAAAAAAAGAAAAAAAAAAGAAGAGGAAGTTTGGATTTGAAAAAAATGGGTCAATTTTTAGTTTTCTTAAGATTATCAATGTTTAGTTTTCCTGAAATCAGGGGGACCCCCCTGGAGAATAGAGTGAGTTTTACTTTAGTCAAGCTTAGTTTATAGTTTTCCTAGTCTATTCTTTAGTTTACTCTCATCATTGCATCAATAGTACAAGTGGTTTACAATTTTGCTAACAACTCACAAATCTTCCTAGTGCAAACTGGGTCAGAAAAAATTTCTTTTGTTTTGTCTATTTTGTTGTAATCAGGCGCCCACCTAGAGAACAAGGGAAGACAACTCAAGTTTCAAGGGAAATCAGTTTCGAAGGAAGACATTTCAAGTTTTATGGGAAAATGGTTCAAGGTGCAAGAGAAAACAGTGTCAAGTAACAAGAGAAAACGGTTCAAGTTCAGCAATCAGGCGCCCACCTGAAAAAAGAGGAATTCAATTCAGAATGCAATTCAGGTCAGCAACAAAAGAAACTCGCGTCAAGAATGCGAGTCAGCAGTCCAAGATGATCAACAGAAGTTAGTCATAATCCAGAATAAAAAGAAAAAAAAAACAAAAAGAAAGACAAGAAGTGAATCCAAATGCAGAAGTTAATGAAAGATGTGAGCTGCTCAAGACAGGGCTGACGTCACAAGCTCTGCATGTCCCGTCTTGGTTTGAAAAGCCGAAAAAGATTGACGCAACACCTGCGACTAACAAGCATCAAGATTCAGATCAGGGTCCACATGAAGAATCAGTCAGGACTCAAGATCAAGCTTCAGAAGACTCATAAATAGGAATCTTGTAACTCGTAGCTGATAGGCTTAGTTAGTCTTTTTCATTTTTGATTTTAATATAATAACGGGACCGCGGACCGGAACCTCGATGGCACCTCACTCGGCTCTCAACCTAGGTACTCCATCACCTCATTCACTTCTGAACTACACGTGGCTTGATTCCTTTATAGCCAAGGATATGTAGGCAGCTCAGATACCAGGGCTCGGTCACATTCCCCTTTCTCTCAGTTTTAGTCTCTCCTAAATAAGGGTCGGGTCAAAAAACCCGTCTAGCCGTTCTTTGTCTGAAAACTTTTCGCGTTTTCAGTCAAAGAGGGGCAGTTGTAGACATGTGATTTTTTACCCTCCCCGATATTTTTATATTTTAGCGTAAAATATTTAATTTAGACCTAATATAGCTATTTCAACTCATTTTTACACTTTTACTTTATTTTACTACAAGAAAATGAAAATTACAAAAAAATATTTTTATTTTATGTACCTTTCATAAAGTAAAAAAAAGTATACAAAAATAGTACCTTAATTTTTATCTTTATATAATCTTGAAAAATACAAAAAAATATATGTAATAGTTTCATGTTTTAATATAGTTTAGTTTAATTAATTAGAATTTATTTTTACATCATGTAGTATAGTTATCTTATATTAAGGAAATTTAGCTATGGTTTTAATTAATAATTTTTGGAGTCTTCTTAGCTCAAAATTGAGACACAAAAAAAAGACATGGTCCAACCCAATTACCCTTGGCCCATTCTTCCCAACCCATTAGCCCATTCAAGTGCAAGATTTAATCCTAGCCTTCTATTTTCTTCTAATCCAATGGTCATCATCCCTTCTCCTCCATATAAAATACTCAATTGTAGAAACTCTACCCCAAGTTTTCAATTCCTAGACCTAACTAAGAAAAGAGAGCCTACTCCCTAAGTTCACGGCAACCATACACAATTTTATGGCTTGAAAGTTCCAAATCAACATCCTTTTCCTATGGGGAGCATAAATATAGCGATGGAATCCAAATATGTTTTCCGAAGGGAAAATATCTGAAGCAAACACCTTCAATTTCATGATTGTGCCAAATTAGTTACTACTATTAGAATTGAAAAGGACGAGATAGTACTGGACGTTGACAAATTTGCGCCTTTTGCCTAGGGCTCTTTTCTGATATTTATTCCCTAGTGGGGTACTTTATACCATTCAATCCCATTGAAGAAAAGTTACAAAACCTTAAATTGACTCTCTTTTTTTGGTAAAAATACACGGACATTGTCATATTATGTGGGTGTAACCGTAGGAAGAAAGAGAAATCACGGTGGAGATTGCTATTGGAGCATTGCAATTACCTTACTAATTACCTTACTGATGTTGTCAATTTCTTGGGGAAGCCTAATGAATCTGGCTACCGACATGTTTGGCCGATGTTAAAGAGCACAAATGTCGAGCAGGGTCCGTGGTCAGATATTTGGAGGTTTTAGTTTATCGTTTGACTGAGGTCAATTTGGGTTTCGAGGTTTTCGGTGTCGATTCGAAGTTTCGGTTTGTAATTTCGGGATTTCGGTCCAAGCATTGTTGCTTGTTTAGCCCGATTGATTTGCAATTTTCAGCTTGGTTCATCAATAAAAGGTCAATCTCTCAATTTGCATTCTCATTTTATTGTGTTATGATAGCTTGGTGCGCGTGTTAGTTGATTTGTAATTCTACGTTGTTTGAGTAGTATGTCTTAGTTTTCATTCAAATTGTTTTAATTAGTTTTATTTCAATTGTGATGTATGCAGTCTTGGTTCTTGAATAGTTGCTTTTACTTGGGTAGATGGAAAAATTGGAGTTGTTTTTTTCTGGGCAATGAATATGAATGGGCCATAAGGTGTGTCTTGAACTATAAAGAGTCTAGGCCAAGTAATAGATCATGTTAGCTAGCCTTTGGCCCCAATAATATCTTGTTCATAAATTTGGCCTTATAACATCTCAAAGATTAGGAAAATAGTTCAAATGTGTAGCTTGCTTTAGGCGAGCTAGTTAATAATTTACCTTCCTAAACTCGGGTGCGCATTTATGTGACCCAAATCCAAATCTCAACAACGTTGGATAAAATGTGTCGTGGACCGCGGGTGCATTTATGTGAAGTGGTCCAAGATGTGTTTTAAATTGCGTTGAATCTTCCTAAAAATATTTAGATAAAAGCGGTTATAAAGTTAAAATTGTACCATAGGCTAAAATATGTGTTAAAATCAGATAATAGGCCAATTGTAACAGTTGAGCGACCGTGCTAGAACCACGGAATCCGAGAATGCCTAACACCTTCTCCCGGGTTAACAGAATTCCTTACCCGGATTTCTGTGTTCGCGGACTGTAATACAGAGTCAATCTTTTCCTCGATTCGAAATTTTAAACCGGTGACTTGGGACGCCACAAATTATCCCAAGTGGCGACTCTGAATCTTTAAATAAATAATCCTGTTTCGATTGTCACTTTAAGTTGGGAAAAACTCCCTTATGTACACCTTTCCGAGGGTGTAGGTAAAAATTGAGGTGTGACAATCCCCAGATAAAGTCTCTTTGGATTTTATCTATCTTCATTAAGATTTTAGGGGGGAGAAGGGTGTATTGCATAGAGTGAGTAGGAATTGCACTTAAAGTACTAGAAGCTAGAGTAGTCCTTCCTGCCATATTTAAGAAAGAGCATTTCCAGTGGGACAGCTTGGTTTGCATTTTATCTATGATAAATTGGAAGTCCTTGGTGGTGGGGGTGATTAAGGATTGGAAAGTCAAGGTACTTACCAAATTTATTGGTGGATTTTATACCAAAGAGGCTTGTTAGAAATAATTTGAAATCCTGGGGGCAATATTTTGGTAGGACAGTTCTTGATTTAGAGGTGTTAATGGCTAGCTCAGATTCATCACACAAAAAATCCATACATGATTTTATTCAATGATTTGTCTTTTTGTTTGCATTTCCCATTAGGGTTATATCATCAGCAAAAAGAATATGGGAAAAGGAGGGGTCTTTATGTCTAATGTAGATCAGATCCTATCGTAGTGTGTCTACTTGATAATTTATTAATCTAGAAAGTAGTTCAAGGTATAGTATGAATATATAGGGAGATATGGGATCACCCTGACGAATACCTCGACTGGGCTGGAAAAATTCGTTCTAGTACCATTTACTAGGATTCCCATAGAGCTAATGTGAGCACGTGATTTTTGCCTTACGAAAACTACTCCAAAATAAATCAAAAAATAAAATAAATTTCTTTTACTGTGTAATTTTCGAATTTGCGTGGTGTTAAATATTTGTGTTATGTCCGTAAATGTTTACTTTGTCATAATAAAATGAAAATAAAAATAAAATACATGTTGCATGCATATAGGATTTAATTATGTATTTGAAAGATAATTTAAATAAAATCACCAAAATATGCATTTCGTTCTATTTTTATATTCCACTGTGTGATTAATGTTTTATCTACGCGTTAATGGTTATTAAAAGATAATTAATATTATTGTAATGATAATTTTGTTTTTATAATTTTTGATTAGGATTTTATTAATTAATAATAAAATTAGAAAATAAAAAATATACAAGTTGTAAAATAAAAATTGGACCTGGATTAAAATCCAGGCCCAAATCAAATTACCCCCCCCACAGCCCAAAGCCCAATCCAAACAGCATGTCCGGTCCAATTCAAAGCCAAGACCAAACGACGACGTTTGGTCACACTTTATCAAGACCGTTGGATCAAAGCCAACCAACGGCTGAGATCCCATGAACCGTAACCCATAGCCCGTATCCGATCCGATACCCGGTCCAACCCGTCCCCCCATCTTAAACCAAATGACATCGTTTGGTTAAGTGAGTAAATCCTGACCTTTCATCCTACTAGATCTAACGGTCAGCATCAATCCACCCCAACCCTATATAAGGCCCAAACCCTTACCCCGACCCCCTAGCCAAACACCCCCCCTCCTTCCCTGTTCATCGTCCCTTCCAAAACTCACCCCTAACCCTAGCCGCCCTAGGATCCCACCGCCTGAAACCCGGCGGCATCAACGCCGCCGGTCACCAAAATAACACCCTAGAATCCCCTGAACATCCTCTACACAGATCTAACCTTAGTTTCCTTCGAATCAGACCCCAACTCTTCGAATACTAAATCGAAGGTGGGTCTGAAAACTCCAACCTTTCCAATGGCTTCCAAAATAACACCATAGTACCCCCTAGCATGCCTTGTTATGGATCTGATGTTTGTTTGGCTCGAATCAGTTCCGAGCTTCTCGAATCTTCTTTTGAAGATTCGGACCAAACAAGAACAAACTCAGATCTGTTCTAAACTGACACCAAATGACCCCTAGGCTACCCCACCCGTGTGTCATTGTTGGTTCCCCTCGAACCTACCCAGAAGTGTTCGGATTTAAAATCCAAGATCTGAAACCCTAAATTTCCAATCCTGGCAAAGATTCAGGTTTAATCGACCTTAGTTAAAGTATTTTCAGTAGAAAATACTTCGACTAAGGTCTGTTTGATTTCAAACAAAGTTCAAATCCAAGTTGAGTTGAGTCCGGTTGAATTTGAAGGCTCAGAGGTAATTTTCTGTTGCTTATGTATGTTCTACGTGTATTCTATATTCGTTTCATTAGTTTGTTTAATTTTTCATAATTTTCTAGTCAATTTTGTTATATTGTCCCCTACCCGTCTACTTGATTCCAAATGTGAATTGTTTCTGTTAATTGTGATTATGTACAATGTGTGTAATCGACTCGATTAAGTTCGTCGATTAGTTGTATTGTGAATCTTGCTTCTGAAATGATGTTTGTAATACCCTGTTTATCTGTTTAGAGTTGATTATCATCATTGAAATCAGTTAATTAGTTCTTCCCAATTTATTGATTCTTGTTTAATAAATCAGAAAGTTTGTCAATGGTGTGTATATGTTGATTTCTGAATCAGTGAGTTTCAGGGCATTGTCAGTATATTGACAATGCTCCTGTGTTTGTTTGATTTTTGTTCAAAGTTAAAGCTCAGTTTACTGAACTCAGTGTAATATGTTGTTATGATGATTGGTTCTGAATTCAGTATGATTCTACAAATGTTGATTGGATGTAATTGTGTTAGGAGGTTACATTCTTAGTCAGGATTCAGTCCAAACTTTAGGATTGGTTGTAGCTGTCTTAAATCAGATTAATAATCAGGCTTATACAGATTTTAAAATCTGTATTGTTAAGATGCTGAATTTAAGGCAGTAATACCAGTAGAAAACAGTAAATCTGGACATTTCTGGGATAAAACAGTAAGGGTAATGTGACATAGTAGTGGGCTGAAAGTGGTTTGTTAATGGTTTTTAATTTAATAGGATAGTGGAAAACAAAGGGTAATGGGCTGCTGAAAAACAGGATAATAGCACTCAATAGGATTTAAAGTATTCAAAAGTAGTTTTAATGGAAAACTTTCTGATTTTAAAAGGAGAAAAAGGGTCCAGGCAGCACTAGAAGGGTACAAGACAACCCTGTCTAAATAGAGGGGGATTGGGACTGATTTAGGGGAGCTCTTTGAAGAAAGAAAAACAAGGAAAAAAGAGAGCTTTCAGGCAGATTTTAAAAGAGAAAAAGATCAGTCTTTGAGAGAGAAAGAAAGGAGAGAAAGACAGAAAGAAAGAAAGGAGAAGAAAAATCAGATTTTAAGAGGAGAGTTTTAAAAAATAGGAAGAAGAAAACAGAAACAGAAAAAAAAAATATAGTCAGAAACAGGAATCCGAAACAGGAAGAAATTGAAATCTGAAAAAATGTTATCCTCCTAGAATCAGTCCGTTGTTTGTGCAATTATTTTTGTGTGAATATTATTCAGTTTGAATCTGAAATCTTTCCCTCAAGTTTCTGTCACTGTTCATCTGGGTTAACGGGTCTTGTTCAGACTTGCTGTGTTATCGGTACATTCTACTGATTTTGTTATTGCTGCTACTGCTGAAATTTACTCCTTCTACCTTCATTTTCAGGTACATGTCTTTTAAATTTTATGTTGGAAAGAGATTCAACATGACTAATCAATGAAGCTTGAATTGCAATTCTGTTTTCCATTTGTCCAAGTTCATCAGTTTAAATTTCATTTTTGTTTCATGTTAGTTAATTAGTAGTGAATTCAATTTGATAGCTATGAGTTAATTGTCTTACTTTGAAATTCGTATAAAGCTTTGTAATAATGTTAGCCCTTCATCTCATTAGTTTAGTCATGTTTGAACTGTCAAGGTATGAAACATGACATAAATATTGGCTATTAACTAGGCCTTGTGACGTTGTTAGTTGAATAAAGAATAGCGTGAAAATGTCAAAACCATATTGCTAGTTTATTCTGATATCTGATTTAGTTGTGGAAGGAATGATATAAGTTGTACGTTCTTATGTGGCATTATAACAGGTATCTATAGAACCATTAGTGGATGGTAAGTTGAGTTGTTATGGCTCATTATGATGTTAAAGTGCTACGAATGTTTCAAGACATACAAATATGTGGCATGTAATGCAATGTTGTTAATCAATTTGTATAATAATTCCCTCTCTTATCAATTTGATGCCTATTTACCATCCTAAATAAATAATTAGGCCTATTAGATTAAAAGCAAGTATATGAGAATAAGATGAGATATACAAATTGCAATACTTTATATCTATGACAATTAGAAATAGAATTGGCACTAAATAAATAATGAAAAATTGTTCAAAAAATACTTCTTCCCTTCATAAATCATTTTTGTCAGTTTCATATACAATTCATTCTTTGGCATATATATGTTGTATTTGCTAAAATCATATTTTTTATTCTTTCTTTGAATTTGAATAGTTGGGTTGAATACAATTTATATCCGGAAATTATAATTGACGGACAACGTTTAATAAATTGTGAATTTCTTTTAAAAGAATTCAAAGACATCCCTTAAATATGAATTTCTCAGTATTCTCATATAAAATGTGTGGATATAACAAACAATTTGTGAAAACACATAATACAGTTAAGAATATTTGGTGTAATTAGGGATACGTTCGCGTAACCTGATTATACCGATAAAAGCAATTCGAATTATGCGTACGCGCAATTTCGAGCGAATATTTAATATAAGGGATTTCTTCGAGGATGTCAAAATAGTTTCATATAAACCAAGACGTGCAGTTCATTGTCTAAATATAAGGATGATGACTTTCATAATTTTATTTTAAATCACGCACATATGAATTTGTAATAAAGGAAATAATATGGTCAAATTTTATTGTGTACACGTACGTGTGGCACGATTCCCGGTAATTATAAAATGTATATAATACGAATATACGTACGCGTAATTCGTTTATATATTTGTAAACAATAAGTAAAAGCGGTAGTAAAATCATGCAATAAAAACGTATTTAGTAAAAATCAAGATAATTAAGCCAATAATAAAAACAGTTAAGCGACCGTGCTAGAACCACGGAATTCGGAAATGCCTAACACCTTCTTCCGGATTAACAAAATTCCTTACTCAGGATTTCTGATTCGCAGAATAACAAACAGAGTCATATTCTCCTCGATTCAGGGATTTAAAAATTGGTGACTTGGGACGCCTTAAAATTCTCAGGTGGCGACTCTGAAATAATTAAATAAATCTCGTTTCGACTGTCCTTCAATTGGAGAAAACTCCCCCACGCGCCCCGCGGGCGCTGTAAAATGGAGGTGCGACAGCTAATACTTATGCAATGCATAATAAGACGAGATAAATTGGGAGAAAATTGGAAATATTTAAGAGTCTTATACACAAAAGACCATTCCAGTCTATCAAAGGTCTTTTCCAAATCTAATTTGATTATCATATCAAAGTTGGATTTTTTTGTTCTACGAAGATTATTCATAATTTCCTAGATGATAATGGCATTATCACAGGTTCTTCTATTCTTAATAAAGCTAGATTGCATAGGACTAATAAGGTAAGGAAGAAAGGGTTTTATCATATTAGCATTAATTTTAGTGATAATCTTATAGGAGGTATTACGAAGACCAATAGGTCGAACATTTTTAAGGTTGTTTGCATTGGGAAACTTAGGAATGAGACAAACAAATGTATCAATGATACCACTAGGTAGAGATTGGGTTTTGAAGACCTTGTGGAAGAAGTCTATTACAGAGTTACCAATGATATGCCAATACTTCTGATAAAAATAGGATGAATGTCATATGGGCCTGGAGCCTTAAAAGGTTTAAAAGAAAATATAGCCTTAGCTATTTCCGAATTGTTTAGTGGGTTATCCAGGCTACTTAGGTCAACCTTATTAAAAGAAGAGGCATCACCTATGTTAATATTGTTAAGGGAGGAAGTTTTGGAAGTCTTAAAAGCATCCCTAAAGAAGGATACAGTATGGTCTAGAATTAGTTTAGGTTCAGAGATCCAGTCCCCATTATCATTAGTGAAGTATATAATTGCATTACGTCGTTTGCGATTAGAGGCCATATATGATAGTATTTGGTATCAGCCTCACCCTCATTGAACTAATTTATTCTAGATCGTAGTTTCCAGAATTCATGCTTTATTTTTAAAATAGAGTTATATTCTTGCTGTAATTTTGACTCCAGATCTTGCAAGAAATAACTAATTTGGTAATTAGGAGAAGATTGGATTCCATTTAGTCTAGCAAGAATCCTTTTTTTCTTTTTGAAAATGTCACCAAAAATTTTATTTTTTTTAAATGCTAACCTCATCTTTAAAGATTTTTTGGTCACCAATAAGGTTATTATTTGACCAACAGTGTTTAACTAAATTAATAAAGTCTGGATGTCTACACCAAATAGTTTCTAAACGGAATGGCTTACTAAATGATTCACATTTTTAGGGGAGAGAGTAAGTAACAAGTGGTTATGCTCGGAATGGGTCTTAGGAAGGTGGATTACCACTGCTACCACTGCTTTAGAATATAGGGATAATCAATCCTTGTTAACAAAAACTCTATCTAGTCTCTCCATAAATAAACCCTTAGATTTCTTCCTATGATTAGACCAAGTGTATTTTGGTCCTTTATAACCAAGGTCTAATAAGTGACAATTGTTTATGCTATTCCAAATAGAGTTGCTACGCCTACGGTTAATCGGGTTACCTCTCAGCTTATCATTTGTTCTAAGGATATCGTTAAAGTCCCCCCTAATAACCAAGGACCCTTATAACTAGTACTAATATTTTCTATATTATTCCATAATTCACGTCTTTTATTAGTCTTAGTGCTAGCATAAATAGATGAAAAAAGCCAAGAAGAATGAGAGGGGTGTACCACAATAGTGGCATGAATCTCTTTATTTCTCCTAACAAAGTTATGAAACTTAAGAACACTAGAATCCCAGAGGATCACCATGCCTCTAGATTGACATTCACTTGGAACTTCAATCATTTCAGAGAAGGCAAAGTCACTAAGAAGGGAGATGTGATTTTCCATTCTCGTTTCCAACAGTGTAATCATGCATGGCCTATGAGTATCTATCATTTCTCCAAAATTAACCCAGAAGTTCTCATTGTTTCCTCCACAGATGTTCGATATAATAATGTTAGTAGGCCTAAACATCATTGCATGGTTGTTTGTTGGACCATTGTTCATCTGAGCTTGCAGCATTGGGTTCCTCCTTAGTGAGGGTATTAGAATCATTGTATGATTCCCTACCATAGGGTCCTGAGGGGGTCTCATATCCATTGAGCATTTGTAAAATGCTGGAGGGCAACTGAGCACATATCTCTTCTCTAGTAGATCCCTGAAAAGAAACACTTTTACCTCATTGAGACTTGAAAATTCTAGGATTGGTCTAAACCCCAGTAGGTTTATCTCCTCCTCTTCCTCCATTTGAACATTTTCTGGTTTTGGTGCATTGGGTGGGGGTTGATCATGATGAGCTAGATATTGTACTGGTGGTGGAACAGGTTGTGGCATTTGTGGTAGAACATTTGGTGGGTTTTGTTGTTGAGCTAGATTTGCATGGGGAGGGATTTGCATATGAGGGTTTGGTTGAGCTTGTGCATTGTCCACTGGGAGGGACCAAAGCATGAAGATAGGGTTCATGTTGGTGATTTCCCCCGGGGGAAAGAAGGGAAGTTCCACTGGAACATTTTGATTTTGGATGGGACTGAAGTGGGGTGGTAAGCTCCACTGATTTCTCATGGCTTGAGCTTGACTTAAGTTCATCAATGGAGCAAGAGGGTAAAGGATGTTGTTCATCCATACATGGTTGAAGTAATTATTCATTGCCATGTGCATTCCCTCTGATACTAACTGGGCTAGGAAGTGAGAGTTCTGAAGGACAATGTCTGTCTCCTGGCCATCCAATACCATATTGAATGTTATTGCATGCCCCATTAGTGCTTGTTCTACCCATAATAGGGGTTGATGATCTTGAGGTAGTAGGGGTTGAATGAATAATATTTGGTTGTTCGATGGAGTGTTTAGAGGAAGAGGTGGATTTGTCATGTTTAGAGCACGTTGGTGTCTCAATATTTGGACTAGGCGATACCTCCTTCTCTCAGAAAGTGGAATCATTGGCATTTTTAAAGGAGTGTTAGTGGATTATATTTAGGCAGTGTATTGAGTTTTTTTGGACTGATATTGAACTCACCGAAGGAGTAGGGTAGCTAACTATTATAAGATCTATTTTCATATCTTTGTAGTTACTTGGAGGAGTGCAATTTAAAAGATTTTGGTTAGATTTTGTAGTTGAGACGTGGTTGGATGCATTAGCCATTTGTGAGTTATTCAAGAGTTGCATGGACATGTGTATTTCGTTTAGAAGAGGAGGTTTATCACACATGCAAGTTGTATTTTTATCATTAGGGGTGATTAGAGGATCATTTGGAAGATGGAGTGTCTTGGAGAGGTTATTATGCTTGTTGATAGGATCACTTAGGGTTTCATTACCCTTAGGTAGGGAATTATTGGCTTGCATGTCTTTTAATTGGCTATCTTTTATATTAGCCATTTGTACATCCATAGGTTGGTTTTGTGCCACATCATTTGCCATGCAGCTTAACTCGTTATTATCAATATTAGTTTTATCTAAATTATCAAGCTTTGGCGGAGGAATCAATGCATCAAACTTATTTTCCAGTAGCAATGTACATCCTAACTAACTGATTTTTTCATGAACTTTAGGAGGTGCAGCAGAAGTGGAATTACTATTAATAAGAGATCTTCCTATCGAATTCTCATTTAATGAAAGAGATGGAGTGTTACCTGGAGGGGGGTGATTGGATCATGAAACTTACCAGATGTGGAGTATATCACCTTTGTATTGTGGTTGGTTTTTTTATTTTTGGGGAATACAACTGTTTGTCAGTTGCTTTCCTTGGGCAGGAGAGAGACATCTTCCATTCTTTCTTGAAATCCAACCAAGTTTTTGGATTGGTTGTTGGCTTGAACTCCTTGTGAACTGGTAGGGGTGGTCCTTGACATTGTGTATTGGCAATTGTCCATTGAATGCCCTGGTCTACCACACGTTTTGCATAAAAAATTAACTCTCTCATAGTGGATTTCTTGCTTGTGTTGGCCAATGAAAACATAGGGGGTTACTGGCACTTCAAGAGGAATTTCAATGCAAAGCCTAGCATATCTTCCTCTAATGGTAGAGGAAGTACATGCATCACTCTTTAATAATCTACCAATTTTGTTACCAACTTTCTTTAAAATGAGACTATTATAGAATTCAATTGGTAATTGTGGTAGTCGAATCCAAATGGCTGCTAGGGTTATTTTAGCCTCCGAAGCAATAAAGTTTGGAACTCATTTTTGTATTGAAAGAAAATGACCAAAAAAAAAACAAGGGCCATTATGAAGTGCTTTAAGCATACTATATATGGTGTTGGATTCTTCTCCCTTGAAGCTTGATTATGATTGAAAATCTCCATAGATGATATATTCTTTGGAGGTCCTCTGGAGATAATTGAACCTCTTGTTTTTGTTTTTGATCTGAGTGAGTGGATTGATATCCATTCCCTTCATTATGTGATACAAATTTTCCTTCAGGATTAGAATCAATGATCATGTTAATTTGATCTTCATGCATTCCATCTATTAATTTTTATTTAAAACTTGGGATAGATGGGGCAGGTACTATGGTGGATTGTGTTGTAACAATATCCGGTGGTTTTGGAGAGATTAGATGAGAAGAGTTTGGAAGTTGCATAGTGATAATTTCAGAAATTGTTTGAAGATTGGTAGGGATTAGTAATTTCTTTAGTGAGAAGGGAGAGTTCCATTAAATCCATTAGATGAATATGCAAGTTAAAAATTACAACAATAGCAATTAAAAGTCTAATCTAGATGTAATGCTAGTCACTAGAGAAAAATTATCAAAAAATTCAAGGCCTTCTAGTTGCTTAAACCCTTAGCAACTAACCTAGCCTTGTATTTATCAACGGATCCATTCGGTTTCAACTTTTTTTTAGGACCCATTTGCACCCAATTTTACAACCAGGTGATAAATCAACTAACTTCCAAGTTTACAAATATCGATGTGAACCAATTCTAACAATTTGATTTTTCTTTCAACTCGTGAACGAAGCCTTTTAGTTATTTTTGCTTTACTACAATTATCATACTTTTTAAAATTCTTTTTAATTATTGAAATTAATCCTAAACTACTCATGATTCCCACATAATGATTATTAATATGACAAAAATAAGCATGTCAAAAATTAGTAGAAGAAAATAGAACTAGAAGAAGTTTTATTTATCTCAACATCCAACTTGAACATCCCATCACATGCATACCTCTTACCTACAAAATTACCCTTTTTAACTATTACATATTGATCACTCTAAATAATTTGTTTGAAGTCTGCCTTGTTAAGAAACAAACTAGACATCAATTTTTTCTCATTGAAGGAGTATAAAATATGTCTTTCAACGGTAATACTCTTTATGAAGTAAACTTCAACTCAACATCTTCCTTTTCAAGTACTTGAGTTGTATGAGAATCACCAAGCATGATGATTTTAGGGGCTCTTCACATGGAGTATATACTTTAAACCAATCTTCATCATAGCAAATATGATAGTTTGCTCCAAAATAAGCCCACCATCGGTCAACATTTTTTACCATGTTAATGTCTGTTATTACTGTCACAAATGGCTTTTTACGTTCGCCTGTAGTGTAGGACTACATTTTTGAAATTTACAAAATCGAGCAATATGTCCATGCTCGCCACAGACAAAGCATGGTCTCGCAATTTAAACTTATTGATTCTATGTATGGTTATTTGCACCATTATTCTTATTGGAAAGTCTACCATAATTTTTCTTTAAAAAATTTCTTCAGCCTCAAAGAAGTATTTTTGTGAGTTTCAGGAGTAATATTATTTGAAGTAACTAAATTTACCTTTATAGTGACAGGTTGCAGAATGCTCTCCTCCGGTTGCATAAGTGTGTCTTGGCCTCTTGCCTCTTCTTCCATGCGAATCTGCATTATCAACGTCTCAAGTGAAGTTTCTTTTGTTTGTGGCGTATAGTTTTTTGAAATTCCTTCCATGAAGGTGGACGTCTATATATTAAACCATAAACAATAAAGTTGTCTCCAATTTTAATATCCTCTGACCTGACCTCTCCAACGATCATTATGAAGTCTTGAGCTTGGTCTACTACGTACTGATTTGTTGTCCACCATTTGAAAACGAAAAAAATCTGCTAGTAGCATATTTTTCGCGCCTGCCTCCTCGGTATCATACTTATTATGCAATGCTTTTCAAATTGTCTTTGCAGTAGAGTAAGTTCTATCATAATAATCATAAAAATTATCAGATAGACAATTAAGAAGATAATACCGACACTTATATGAATCATCATTATATTTTTCAATTTTCTTGTCTAGGCCAATTAGTTCATCATCATTCATGGAGGAGTTATTCACTTTGCTTGGATTCTTCTCCTTTAAAACATAAGAAACATTCAGAAAACTCAAATAAAAAAGTAATTTACTCTTCCATCTCTTGAAATGAGTATCGTTGAATTGGAATGGCTTGTTGAGATCTCCCACCTTGATATCTGCGGATTTTTCAACTGTAGTCATTTGAATCTCCTTAAAATTATTGGTGAAAATACAATTACAATTGAGAAATAAAATGAAGAAAATAAAATATCTTCAGGTTGGGGCACAGATATCTCGCTATCTTTAAGGAGATTTAAGCCCACTGCAGCAAAGTCTTTACTGGTCCAATAGTAATCCTCTTGACTTGTCTCCCCATGATACAACAGCCCGATCATGCCGTATGACTCGAACAAACTCTAGACAAGTTGTTGAGTCCAAAGCTCCACCAAGATGAACACTTTCTTTAAGAAAAGTAAAACTCTCTTCTTCTTTTTTTTTTCTTCACAACTTTAACCTCACTTTTTCGAGCACTCTGTAATTTTTTCACATTATGGAAGAAAAACTCCTATTTATAGTGTAGGAATTCTTTTTTTAGATTAAATTGGAAGAAAGTGTGATAATAAGTTATGAAATCATGGAGAACATGTGATAATGGGTGAATTAGTATGTAATTAGTGGTAGAACATAGGAGAGTAGTGTTATTTTCTATATCATGGAGCAGTGGGGAGTTATGACCATTTTTAAGATCATGGGATAATTAAGAAGAGATCATTGCATATCTTATTGTAATATTAAAAGGAGTGGGGGAATATTAGCATTTTATTGTGGGTTTGTCCTATAAGGGCTCATCTGGTTTGAGGTATTAGGAAGATAGTCATGGTATACGTTTCTGCATTGTTTAATCCTTTGTTGGTTAGCTTGGATTAGATAGTAAAAGACCAAAACTGAAGTGGGGAGTCCAAAGTGGAAACGAAGTGTGGAAGTCCAATTGATAAATTGTGCTTGTCTTGGGATGTTGGCATATGTCTTGTACGAAAACGTTTCCTACTTACATTTGGTTTTATGCTCAACACTGATTATGCTTGCTTTAATTTTAGCTTATGTATATCCATCCTATCCTACTTTGTGATATTTTTCGTCACCAACTTTCCCTTTTAAGTGTTGAGTTTTAATAGCTTTATTGAGCAAAATAGCATGGAATTGTATTCCATATATGAAGATTCAAACATTGTGGTTGTTGATTATATTACTAATTAATTTGGCATTTGATAGTGCAAGTGACGCTTAATTCAGTACTGAAGAGGATTAATGCAATCATTATCTATTACTTACACGTTTTTTATTTGACGGAGCTATCGTGCTGGTAAACTAAGATATGATGTACCTACAAATATCACAAAATGCTTCGGGAAATAGGCAAATCTAGAAAGCTAGTATTGCTCATTTTGTTCACTGTTTCCAAACATGAGAATAATTACTTGGTAACCAGCCAATCCAGTTTTAAATTTTGACTTGCAACAAATTAATCAAAAAATCGATATGACAAAATTTTAAAATTACTGATTGAACAGAACTATCACTATACACAATAATTAATATGATAGAAAAATTGGTATGCATGATATTAATTTCTGAAATAACCATCAAACGGAACTAGTGACAGCATATGGATCTATTGTAAACTATTTTCTTACGTGTATGTGGCCCAATAAGATTAGGCCCATAATTAATATTTAATTAATGAGCAAATCTCATCCGTCCGATCGGTTACTTGATGGACGTACCGGATTAAGTGAGAACCTCTATAAATTGGTCCTCTCCCCACCCATTAGGGTTACCGTATTTTTATTCTCTCTTCCATCTCTAAAGGCGGCGGTAACATAAAGTTAGGGCAAGGGGCGAGAAATCAGTTTTGAATTAACGCTTCCGCTTTATGATGATGGCTCATGATTCAGGTATGTTTTCTATGACGATTACTTGTAAGATTATCATGTTCAAAATCCTGGTAGAATTAAAGTTTATGCTTACATGTGGTATCATGAGCCTGGATTTTTGAATTGATAATCTTCGCAAACGAATTTTTTCATATTCGTGAACCACTTCAGAAATCATGTGCTATCATTAATTACAAAATCATGTCTTTAACTTTTGACAATATTTTACTATAGTTGAACAGATTTGAGGTTTGAACACTAAAGGTTTATAATCCCGTGTCTTTAGTATATAAGTGAATTTGGACTAATTTTCGTTGATCTAAAAGTCCAAACCAATATCATCCATTGTTGTTCACTGTTTTAATTGGTTAAAACTTGATGTTTGTTATTATTCTCCAAAAGTGGCTTGAAAATATTTTTCCAGTATAGAACAAGTTTGGTGTCAGAAGTTGCGTTAATGTGCACGAATTTGATGAAACATGAATAATTTGTTTTGGGATATTAAGTTGGTGAAACCATTTATTATCTATTTTATGTATGTGATTAATGTTTATATAGTTTGTTAGTTACTAAAGTGATCAAACTAGATTGTTTAAAATATTCACATACATAAAATATTCTGATATTTATTTTATGTGTGCATTTATGTTTATATAGTTTGTTAGTCGCCAAAGTGACCAAACTAGTATGTTTAGAAATATGCATACATAAAATTATAGTTTATCCATGAAATTAATGAAATGCCTATAATTTAAAAATAGTGGATAAATTAATTTTCATTATTGCTAGAACTTAAGGATTTACCCAAAGGTGCATCAATTATTCTATGAATAGTGAATATGATGAGGTAAATTAATATTCTTAGTCAAATATACATTGTCTGTCCAAAGATGACATATATATTTGGTTAAAAATATTTAATTACCTATTAAGACTAAATGGCAATTAAATTATGATAGTGTGTCGTAGTATCTACCCAAAGGAGAATTGCGATATGCTTTAACTGTTTTGTTGAATCCATATTGATTTGTGAGCATGTATTATCTATTTTGCAGCTATTCTTTTTCATTCGCTTGCTTCGTCTGTTACTATGTTCAATGGATTGAACTTCTCTGAATGGCATGAACAAGTCCAGTTCCACTGGACTTGTTGTGAATCTTGACTTGGCTCCTTTTCATTCACTTAGGTGTGATGAATCTTGACTTGGCTCTGCTAAATAATAAGCCCGCTGCCATTACTGATTCGAGCAGTGCGGATGAGAAGTCTTTCCATAAAGCATGGGAACGCTCTAACAGGATAAGCCTTATGTTTATGCGAATGAATATTGCCAACAACATTAAAGAGTACTATTCCACAAACAGAAAGTGCCAGGGAATACCTGACGTTTGTGGAAGAACGTTTTCGTTCTGCAGATAAGTCTCTCGCTGGTACACTAATGGCTGAACTCATGACCATGAAGTTTGATGGGTCGCGTAGTATGCAAAACCATATCATCGAGATGACTAACATTGCAGCAAGACTTCAGACCTTGGGGATGAAAGTGGATGACTCCTTCTTGGTTCAGCTTATTCTGAACTCATTACCTCCTCAGTATGGACCTTTTCAAATTAACTATAACACTATTAAGGATAAGTGGAATGTTAGTGAATTGTCCAGTATGCTTACTCAGGAGGAGTCGAGACTTAAGAAACAAGGGAATCATTCAATTAACCTCATGGGTCAAGGAGCTGGTAAAGGACTTAAAGTGAAGGCCAACAAGTTCAAGAAGAAGAAAGCACCTGTTAAAGCTCAACAGGATGCTAACAAGGAACATAAGGCAGATACGTGTCGTTTCTGTAACAAGGAAGGACACTATCAGAAAGATTGTCTGAAACGTAAAGCTTGGTTCGAAAAGAAAGGTACAATTAGTGCTTTTGTATGTTTCGAATCAAATTTAGTAGAAGTTCCTAATAATACTTGGTGGCTTGATTTTGGTGCAACTGCTCATGTATCTACTACGTTGCAGTGATTCCTTACGATCCAAACTATAAATCCAAATAAGGATTTCTTGTTCATGGGAAATCGTATGAAGGCTCCAATTGAAGGCATAGGGACTTATCGTTTGATCATGGAGACTGGACATCACCTTGATCTATTACAGACTCTTTATGTACCTTCAGTTTCTAGGAATTTGATTTCTCTTTCAAGACTTGATGTTTCTGGATTTGATTTAAAGTTTGGAAATGGATGTTTCAATTTATATAAGAATGCTATTTTTAATGGTTCTGGCTTTCTCAGTGATGGTTTATATAAATTGAAACTCGATATTGCTTTTTCTGAATCCCTTCTTACTCTTCAACATAATGTTGGAATGAAACGTAGTTCACTAGATGAAAGTTCTGCTTACTTGTGGCATAGACGTTTGGGTCATATATCCAAAGAAAGGTTAGAAAGATTAGTAAAAAATGAGATTCTTCCGAATCTAAATTTTACTGATTTTGGATTGCATTAAGGGAAAGCAAACCAAGCATAGTAAGAAAGGTGCCACAAGAAGCACCCAGCTTCTTGAAATTATACACACCGATATTTGTGGACCTTTTGATGTTCCATCTTTTGGTGGAGAGAAATATTTTATCACTTTTATCGATGATTTTTCACGTTATGGATACATCTATTTGCTGAAAGAAAAATCTCAAGCAGCAGATGCTCTCAAAGTGTTTGTTAATGAGGTTGAAAGGCAATTAGATAAAAAGGTGAAAATCATTAGGTCAGATAGAGGTGGTGAATATTGTGGAAAATATAATGAATCGGGACAATGTCCAGGTCCATTTGCAAAGTTCCTCGAGGAACGTGGCATATGTGCACAGTATACTATGCCAGGAACACCTCAACAAAATGGTGTTGCAGAAAGGCGCAATCGAACACTTATGGATATGGTTAGGAGCATGATAAGTAATTCCTCATTACCCAAATCATTGTGGATGTATGCTCTTAAAACCGCTGTATATTTATTAAATAGGGTTCCTAGTAAGGCAGTTCCAAAGACCCCTTTTGAACTGTGGACAGGAAGGAAACCTAGTTTAAGGCACCTACATGTTTGGGGTTGCCCAGCGGAAGCTAGAGTTTATAATCCACAAGAAAAGAAATTAGATTCTCGAACAGTAAGTGGTTACTTTATTGGTTACCCAGAGAAATCTAAAGGGTATGTGTTTTACTGTCCAAACCATAGTTCGAGAATTGTTGAAACCGGTAATGCAAGATTCATTGAGAATGGTGAAGTTAGTGGGAGTGTTGAAAAGCAAAGTGTGGAAATTAAAGAGGTGAGGGTCAATATTCTATTACCCAGAAATGTGCCTACCTCCACACAAATACCAAATATTGTTCCAGTTGTTGAAGAACGCTTTGACAACACAGAGCAATATTTGGATGAAACACTTCATGAAGAAACTAACTCACAAATATCTGACACAAATGAACCACAAGAAATGCCATTAAGAAAATCTAAAAGAGTTAGAAAATCGGCTATTTCGGATGATTACGTGGTTTATTTGCAAGAGTCAGATTTTGACATTGGTCTTAATAAGGATCCGGTTTTATTTTCACAAGCCATAGAAAGTAATGAGTCTGAAAAATGGATTGATGCCATGAAGGAAGAGTTAAAATCCATGAAATACAATAAAGTCTGGGATCTTGTTGAATTGCCAGAAAGTTCTAAGAGAATCGGGTGTAGATGGGTCTTTAAGACCAAACGCGATTCAAATGGCAATATTGAGAGATACAAAGCCAGACTTGTTGCCAAAGGTTATACTCAGAAAGGAGGCATTGATTATAAAGAGACCTTTTCGCCGGTCTCAAAGAAAGACTCGTTAAGAATTATTATGGCTCTGGTGGCTCATTATGATTTAGAGTTACACCAAATGGATGTGAAAACTGCCTTTCTTAATGGAGACCTCGAGGAAGAAGTTTATATGGACCAACCAGAGGGTTTCGAAACTAAAGGAAAAGGTCAAATGGTGTGTAAACTGAAGAAGTCAATATATAGACTTAAACAAGCCTCACGACAATGGTATATAAAGTTTAATGATACCATAATATCTTTTGGATTTGTGGAAAATACCGTTGATCGGTGTATATACGAAAAGATCAGTGGGAGCAAGTTTATATTTTTAGTCCTATATGTTGATGATATTCTACTTGCTGCTAATGATTTAGGCATACTACGTGAGACTAAAGATTTTCTCTCTAAGAATTTTGAAATGAAAGATATGGGTGAGGCATCCTATGTGATAGGAATAGAAATATTCCGTGATAGATCACAAGAATTATTGGGATTGTCTCAGAAAGGCTATATCGAAAGAGTTCTAGAGAAATTTAACATGAATAATTGTTCAGCAAGAATTGTTCCAATTCAAAAAGGGGACAAATTTAGTCTCATGCAATGCCCTAAGAATGATGTAGAACGAACGGAAATGGAATCAATTCCTTACTCTTCAATTGTTGGTAGTCTGATGTATGCTCAGACTTGCACAAAACCGGATATTAGTTTTGCGGTCGGAATGCTAGGAAGATATTAGAGTAACCCAGGAATTGATCATTGGAAAGCTGCAAAGAAAGTTTTGAGGTACCTGAAAGGAACGAATGATTACATGCTCATGTATAGGAGATCCAAGCATTTGGAAGTTGTTGGATAGTCGGATTCAGATTTCGCTGGATGTATTGACACTAGAAAATCCACGTTTGGTTATTTGTTCCAATTAGCTGAAGGAGCAATATCGTGGAAGAGTGTCAAACAGTCTGTTATTGCTACATCCACGATGGAAGCAGAATTTGTGGCATGTTTTGAAGCCACAATTCATGCATTATGGTTGCGAAACTTTATTTCAAGACTTGGGGTTGTCGACACCATTACCAAGCCGCTGAAAATTTACTGTGATAATTCTGCAGCCGTATTCTTCTCCAAGAACGATAAGTACTCCAAAGGTGTCAAACATATGGAATTAAAGTACTTTACCGTCAAGGAGGAAGTTCAGAAACAAAGAGTGTCACTTGAGCATATTAGAACTGATCTCATGATTGCAGATCCATTAACGAAAGGTTTACAGCCAAAGATATTTAAAGAACACGTACATAGAATGGGTCTTGGCTGTATTTATGACTGATGTATTTATGATGTTTTGACACTCTGAGGTCATTTATATGTTTCTGATATACATTAGTGATTTCCTGTTTCTCATAATGGTGTACACATTATTGTTTTGAGATATTACAGGATAAGTCTCAATGAGATATTATTATGGACCATAATATTTTATAGCTTATGGACCTGGTACAATGAGTTGCTAATGTTGTGGTATATGGAAGGGAGTATGTAGACAAATTATATATAACCGTCATAACTCACATTTAGTAGTTTATCGTATTATGGTATTTATGATGGACATTATAGAAGAGATTTGTTTATGCGCAACTAATGTTACTATATTAAATATTAATATTATGTGATTATTGGGCCAAGTGGGAGAATGTAAACTATTTTCTTACGTGTATGTGGCCCAATAAGATTAGGCCCATAATTAATATTTAATTAATGAGCAAATCTCATCCGTCCGATCGGTTACTTGATGGACGTACCGGATTAAGTGAGAACCTCTATAAATTGGTCCTCTCCTCACCCATTAGGGTTACCGTATTTTTATTCTCTCTTCCATCTCTAAAGGCGGCGGTAACATAAAGTTAGGGCAAGGGGCGAGAAACCAGTTTTTGAATTAACGCTTCCGCTTCAAGATAATGGATTCCGCTTCAGGTATGTTTTCTATGGCAATTACATGTAAGATTATCATGTTCAAGATCCTGGTATGAATTAAAGTTTATGCTTACATCTATCACATAAACAAAGCCAGAAAAGACTCAGAACCCTCTATGGACACAAGCTTAGCTTCTCTCTTGTTCCTTCCAGTTGCTCCTTCAACAACAGCAGTTCATTCAAGTTTTCACATTATTCTCTAACCAATTACAGAGACCGTTCCTCAATGGAAGAGCCGCTAGAAACATCACCAGAACCAGATATATGGATCTATACAACTAGAAAAGTGCCTGTCAATGGCGGAACTAATTAACGTCGCCGCAAGTGTAAGGCTTTCCAGTAGGTGAGAAAACAATAGCAGCAACACCAGCGCCACTCATGGATTCGAGTTAGTTCTAAAGCTTTCTTGATCGAAAAGACCTTTGCGTCTCTTGGAGAATGTCACCATTCATTATTTGCTTGATTTCTATCTTCTTCTTTCCCGTCCCCATCTCGTCTTCTATAAAAATATAGATAAGAAAATAGGAAAATTTATCAAATTTGTGCATGTACTATCTCAAAAAATCATCCTTGTTTCGTATTTGCCCTTGTTCCCGTGTCCAAAATAAAATAAAATAAAAACAGACAAATTCCCACGGTATGGGTAATAATAGACCAAGAGTCTAATGGAGGTAAAGTTGCTCAATCTCGAATAGTATAAGAGCAAATTTAACTCTTTTCTCTAAAGTAACTATACATAAATTTGTAATAAGCATATAAACCGGTAACCTGATAAGAATAATAACTAACCTCGCTATTATATTGTCTGTGCAAGTAACTTAAAATACTCCTTTTCTCTTCTCGTCTTCTTCAAGTATGGGTGGTGCTTGAATTAATACTCCAATTTAGAATTCTTGAAGGTCTGATATATTTATAGAGAGAGATGAAAACAAATGCTATTTATGTAAGGATTCCTAAAGCTGTAAAACATAGGTAGTTTCCTATTAGGAAATGTTCTCTTTTCCATAATTAGTTTCCTATATTGGTTAAACTTTCTTTTTAAGAATTAACATGGAAAAGGAAAGGTCAGATTCGCTTTCATCTTTTCTGTTGGTAAATAGATTTCCTAACAGGTCAAGGTAATTTGTAAAAGGTCAGAGCATTGTTTTACAAAATAATACAGGAGCTAATAAACTTTTGTTAATGTTCAGTTTGACTTGTGATTAGTGGTGTTCAATAAAAAAAAAAAGGATTAAATCAAAAACTAAACCAAATCGACCTAAAGAAACCGACACATTTTTTGACTTGATTTTCATTTTAAAAAATCGATAATATTTAAGAAAACAATCGAGCCAAATCCATAATATAAATACACTATTAATTTATATGTTTCTATGATAATAAATATTTATTTTATAAAAATACTTAAATATTACCACTCCACACTTTACAATTCATGCATAACCTGCTTCAAAATCAAGGGAACTCTAATAAAATTAAAATGACTAGAAACTCTGGCTGCTAGATATACCTACTCAATGGCCAGATATGGTCTGGTTAAACTCCTTCATGCACTTTCTCATTAAAAACTTTGCCAAGACCTTTTTATGAATTCCGCTTCAGCATCACTTGGTAGAAATTAATCCTCAAACTTCAAAAAGGGTAATTGATAGTAGGCTATATAGTTGATATTTACGTCTTAATATGATCATACCTTGTTGTTGTTTTATAGATAAATTGCTAATAAAATGCTCTGAATAGTGTTCTTTTGTTTCGCAGGGAATATTATATGAAAGGAAGCAACATGGAGTATTTTGGAGGCGATAATGTGAAGAAAACGCCCACTCGAGAAGTACCCGAGCACTAAGAAGCAGAAAATGGCCTGGGCAAGAAGTCCACCGCGACCGCGGTGAACCGCGATAGATTAAAATCGTGAGGCAGAAAGGTCAGCTCTCACCGCGGTCGACCGCGGTGCACTGTTCACGTTGCTGGAAGTTTGAGGACCAAAGTATAATTTCGGAAAAACTTTTGTAAACCCTTATAAGCTTTAGAAACTCGCCCAAGATTGTTCCAAGTTTTTTTAAAACTATTTTTGGAGGCAAGAACAAGTGTGAGAAGATCAACCAAACATTAGAATTTTTCTATCTCCTTTTAATTCTTGCAATTTTACATTATGAACAATTTAGTAGTTTCCTCTTATTTTGGTATGAGTAGATAAACACTTATCTAGGGTTGATGGAACCAATTATTGGTTGAAGTTTTGAATCAAGTTGTTATAATCGAGCCGGATTTATGATATGATTGTTCAACTACGTTTTGTATGGTGATTAATTGAATGGGCCCTTGATTAATCGTGTCTAATTACCTTATATTGCTTGAGAAAGAATATTAGGTTAGACAGTTGTTGAACAACACCACTTTTGGGTAATTGAAGAGATTCATTACTTGAACTTAAAAGTGGGTTTAGAGATAACGAAACTTTGGTGGGATAATTTAGAGTTGCACACATATTGTCAGCTAGAGTAGTTCGAGAGAATGCTCTAGTAAATTATTGTAGTTGATCGGGAGATAATTACGATAATCCATAACTCTTAATCCTCATAGAGTATTACGGAGAGATTATAGCGGAAGAGTCAAGACCTAAACTAGCAATTGGGGAAAATCACTGCCCTAGACCTTTTTACCATTGAATTATCTTTGTTTTAGCTTACTATTGTTTTTCATAGTATTTGAAGTAGTTAAACAAAAATCCAATCTTAATTGAGCAAAAATCTTGCATCTAGAGATTGATTGAGTTGATAATAACATTGTTGAAGAGTGTAATAGATAGGTTAGTTCCCTGAGGATACGATTCCGGACTTAAAACCGGATTATATTTGCAGCGACCGCTTTGTCCTTTAAAAGGCATAGTTGGGCGTTATCAAATTTTGGTGTCGTTGCCGGGGAACTAACGGTGTTATTTATTACAACTTAGAATTAGTGTTAAAATTATTAGTTCAAATCAATTTCCAAAGGTGTTAAACAATTTTTATTGAAATTCTAACGTTTGAACTCTTGTGGAATTCAGGTGTATGCCTAGAAATTCTTCGAGGACTGGAGAACTGCTTGAAGGACTTTCAGACCCCAAGAAAACATTCAGGGCATTGAACCGTGCCAACAAGAGGATCTAACAATCACAACAACCACACCAGCTTGAAATTGACATGGGTGACGTAGAGAACGTCAATGGAAACATCAGGGATGAGCCAGCTGACCCAAATATCAGAGTGGTGGCAACTCTTATGCCAGAAGCTGCACTTTATGATTGGGCTCAACCCACAGCTGACGACCTGGAAACTGCCATAGCTATGCCCGCAATTCAAGCGGAGTCATTCCAGATCACCAACAACATGTTGTATCTGCTGCAGAATAAGGGATTGTTCTCCAGGTCACACATTGAAGACCCTCAGCAACATTTGAAAAATTTTCTGTCAATTTGTGTGACTCAAAGGCAGCCAAATGTGACCCCAGAAGCTATCAAGCTATTATTGTTCCCGTTCTCTGTGACTGGGAAAGCTCAGACTTGGTTAAATTCGCTCCCAATCAATTCCATTGTTACCTGGGAGGAATTAGTAAAGCAGTTCCTGAATAAGTTCTACCCGCCCAACAAGACTGCAAGGCAGATTGATGAAATATTACAGTACAAGCAGCAGCCAATTGAGACCTTGCAAGAAACTTGGGAAAGATTTAAAAGGATGCTGGTGAAGTGTCCTCACCATGGCATTCCAGACGAGATGCTTGGCTAGAGGTTCTACATGGGGTTAGCTGACAATCTAAAGGCCAATGTGGATGCTTCAGCTGGAGGTGCATTTTTGAGTAAGACATTCACCGAGTGCAAAATCCTTCTTGACAAGATGTCCCAGAATTCGGGGTGGATGACTAGAGGTACAACACTGGCACCCATAGTGCATTCAATTCCTCTTGACCCAAATAATTCGCATGCAGAGAACATGGCCACACTCATGACTCAGATGGGTATTTTGACAAAGAAGATAGACTAGATGGGTACCAAACAGGTGCATATTGTTGACACAACAAATGGAGTACTGTGTACACCCTGTGTTACTCAGTCTTATGTGTGTTCATGGAGCGGAGAAGGTGAAAATCAAGGGGCAAGGGAAGATATGAATTATGTTAACAACTTTGGGGGTCAGAGACAAGGAGGATAGCAGTGGAGACCGGTACCAATTCAGCAATACAGACCTAACATGCCTCAGCCTGGGGGCATGCAAGCTCAAGGCCAAATGGTGCCATACCACCAGAGACAACAGGGCTACCCACAGCAGAACCAGCAACAGTTGACATATCAGCCACCTCCTTAGCAGCAAGATAACAACATGGTAGAGATCAGGGGGATGCTCCAGCAACTCATTGGGACAAATGGTAAGATGCAAGAAAAGTTGGCAATACATGATTCAGCTATAAAGAACATTGAAACTCAGTTGGGGCAGTTGTCTATGGCTTTAAACAACCTCCCCTAGGGAACATTGCCAGCAGACACAAATATTAACCCCAAGGAGCAAAACCCGAATCAGCTGATGGCAGTAAGTCTCCGGAATGGGAGAGATTTAGACAAAGAGCAGGAGGTTGCACTAGCCAGTAAAGAGAATACGCCAGCCATTCCAACTCCACTAGAGGTATATGAACCAACAAATCTGTCTGAAGTGGTGGTTGAACAGGGTCAAGATGAAAAGGGTAAGACTAAGATAAATGAACAAGCTGCAGAACAAGACAAGTGGTGCCTCTTGTACCACAGAACCCCAACAGAAAGAAGCCAGCAAGCAATGCACAAAGGGTAATACCTGCACCATTCCCTTAGAGACTGGTAAAACAAAAGAAGGAAGATTAATCCAAGAAATTCATGGAGATGTTGCGTCAAATTCAGTTGAATATTCCTTTGATTGATGCCTTAAGGGAGATGTCAGGTTATGCGAAGATGATGAAAGACCTAATGTCACAGAAGTTTGATTTTCAGGACCTATCCACAGTGACTCTAACGCAGATCTGCAGCGTAGTAGTGACCAGACCGATGGCTCAAAAGATGTCCGACCCAGGTAGCTTCATTATTCCATGCAAGATTGGGAGTTATGCCTTTGCAAAGGCATTATGTGATTTGGGAGCCAACATAAATTTGATGTCTCTGGATGTATACACCAAACTGGGCATTGGTAGAGCTAGATCGACTTCGATGCTGCTGCAGCTGGCTGACCGCACGGTAAAAAGGCCTACTAGGATTCTTGATGATGTGTTGGTGCAAGTGGGGAAGTTCGTGTTCCCTTCAAACATTGTTATTCTTCACTGTCAGGTAGATGAGGAGATACCTATCATTTTAGGTAGGCCATTTTTGGCCACTGGGAGAGCACTAATCGATTGTGAGACTGGGGAATTAAAAATGAGACTGAACGATGAAGAAGTCATATTCAATGTTTAGCAATCTATGAGGAGACCTAGTGAATATGCTAATTGCTCTCTAGTGGAGGCAGTGGATGTGATTCTTGCAAGAAGATGATGTCACCCTGACTGCTAAAGATCCATTGGAGGTATGTCTAACAAATTTAGAAGAGATGGATTGTGAAGGGTTAGCTGAGTGGGTCATGGCACTTGAAGGCCAAGGATTCTGGAAAAGGGAACCTCAGTTCGAGTCCCTTGAGTTAGAAAAAAGGGCTACACCTCCAGCAAAGCCATCAGTAGACGAACCACCGAAGCTGGAGCTGAAGCCGCTCCCAGCTCACCCAGGTATGTTTTCTTAGGCCCCGATTCTACTTTGCCTATTATTATATCATCCGATTTGCTAGATGTGCAGGTAGAACAGCTCTTACAGGTACTGCAGGAAAGTAAGACTGCCATTGGCTGGACCATGGCAGACATAAAGGGTATCAGCCCAGCCTTCTGTATGCACAAGATTCTCTTGGAAGAAGGGCACAAACCTTCCAAAGAACATCAACGAAGGCTGAACCCGAACATGAAAGAGGTAGTAAAGAAGGAAGTGATCAAATGGTTAAATACGGGAATCATCTTCCCCATCTCTAATAGCAATTGGGTCAGCCCTGTACACTGTGTGCCGAAAAGGGGGGGAATGACTGTTGTGCAAAATGAGAACAATGAGTTGATCTCAACTCTTACAGTCACGGGATGGTGGATTTGCATGGATTACCGAAAATTAAACACAGCCACCCGGAAGGACCACTTCCCCTGCCTTTCATTGACCAAATGTTGGACAGGCTGGCCGGGCGATCGCACTTTTGTTTCTTGGATGGATATTCGGGGTACAATCAGATATCAATAGCCCCCGAAGATAGAGAGAAAACATCCTTCACTTGTCCGTATGGCATCTTCGTCTTTCGGAGAATGCCTTTTGGGCTTTGCAATGCACCGACGACATTTCAACTGTGCATGTTAGCCATTTTCACAGACATGGTGGAGGATACTATGGAGGTATTTTTGGATGGTTTCTCCGTGGTGGGAGATTCATTCGAGGACTGTCTTCACAACTTAAGAAGAGTGCTCAAAAGATGTGTGGAGACAAATTTAGTGTTGAACTGGGAAAAGTGCCATTTTATGGTACAGGAAGGGATAGTCCTGGGGCATCGAGTGTCCAGTAAAGGAATTGAGGTCGACCATGCTAAGGTTGACGTGACTGAAAAACTACCACCGCCCACTTCAGTCAAGGCGGTGAGAAGTTTCTTTGGGCATGCCGGGTTCTACAGGCGATTCATAAAAGATTTCTCCAATATTACTAACCCATTATGCAAACTCCTTGAAAAGGATCACCCCTTTGTGTTTTCTAATGATTGCAGGTTGGCATTTGAGGAGCTGAAGAAGTGATTGGTGACTGCACCCATCATTGTCACACCCAACTAGAAGCAACCATTTGAGCTCATGTGCGATGCAAGTGACTATGCCATAGGAGCAGTCTTGGGGCAGCGAAAGGATAAACTGATGCACCCGATTTATTATGCAAGCAGAACGCTAAGCGGTGCACAACTCAATTACACTGTGACGGAAAAGGAGATGTTGGCTGTTGTTTTTGCATTCGACAAATTCAGGTCATACTTGATTGGCTCGAAAGTTATTGTTTACACTGACCATGCAGCAATTAGGTACCTGATAGAAAAAAAGGAGTCAAAGCCACGCTTGAGTCGATGGGTTCTTCTGTTACAAGAATTCGATCTGGAAATACGTGACCGAAAAGGGATAGAAAACCAAGTAGCTGACCACCTCTCAAAGTTGGAAGGAGCTAAAAAGAAGGTAGAGGTTGAGGATATAACAGAGACATTCCCGGATGAACAGTTACTAGCAATGACAATGGAGGAGGCACCTTGGTATGCTGATATTGCTAATTATTTAGCAAGTGGTATTGTACCTTATGAACTCTCCTCAATTCAAAAGAAAAAGTTCTTTCGTGATTGTCGGTATTATTATTGGTATGAACCTCTATTGTTTAAAATATATGTAGATAACATGATCCGGTGGTGTATCCCCGAGAAAGATCATCATTCTGTTTTGTAGGCTTGCCATGCTTCACTGATGATAGGCTATAATTGTGTATTTTAGTCGCTTATTACACTCTAATTTATTGCACTTTAATTGATTTTGAGCTTTAATCGCTAGTGTTTTACACTAAATATGAGTTTTATGCCTTTTAGGAGTGATTCCGATCTATGTAGGCGTTATGGAATGAATTCAAATGATTTGGAGCTTTGAAGTCTGAGTAAAATCCCAAGACATTAAGTCGGGATCGTGTTCGGAGGGCATGTACCAAGTCCGGATGTTAAAAGAGGACGAAATAAGTTCACTCTGAGAAAATTACATTGCCGCGCCGCGCCTGTGTAAAATGCTGCCTGATGCAAAAAGTTGAGGCTGCTGATAAACTCCATTAGCACGCCGCATGGCGCGGCACAGGGTGCGGCGCGGCTGTATAAAATTTACAGAGCCAGAGTCCTATTTCGCGCGGGAGAATGTGTTTTCGTCTGCGCCCAACCCAACTTGGTATAAATACATATAAAAACGTTATTTTTGAGGACTTTGGACGGAGCTTAGCATGGGGAGACGCA
Source organism: Nicotiana tabacum (assembly GCF_000715075.1). Classification (NCBI taxonomy): domain Eukaryota; kingdom Viridiplantae; phylum Streptophyta; class Magnoliopsida; order Solanales; family Solanaceae; genus Nicotiana; species Nicotiana tabacum. The sequence continues at coordinate 147,273,711 of NC_134090.1, forward strand.
CTTTGGAGCAAAAATACACACAAGAACATCTCAGATTTTTTCATCTTTTCTAGTAATTTTAATTATTCAAAATTTATGAAATTGTTTGATTACATCATGAGGCTAAACACCCATTGTTCTGGGGTTGTGATTTAGCCAAGAATATTGTTGTTTGATATTAGCTTGACCTTGATTATAATTCACCAATATATGGTTGTTTCTTCAATTCTGTGTTTAATTGCTTAATTGTCTGGCCAGCAGTTAGGTTCTATTTACTATCTATGTTATGCTTGGGAAAGCCGTGTTTAGATTAGAGAAGAATTGAAGAGAGCATGATCTTAACCCTTAGGGGGAGCGAATTTGTGGTTAGGATAGGAATATACCTAGTCACCATGCTTAATTAAATATCGTGATCTTAATGCGTTCTTAATAGATTAATTTCATAGGAATATAGGCGTTAATCTATTGAGAATAGGTGAGTAGTACTTCGGGAGAAGGCTATGAGAGCATTTATCGATTAATTAGCAACCATGAGTGAATTATATGAAAGGGAGAGTTAATTAGAACACAATAGGATTGGTGAATCGATCACAACCCTGGAATAGTTGTCTCTATTGAATACATAACAATCATTCTACTGCTTGAGAATTTAGTTATTACTTAGAATTGTAGTTAGCATAATTAAACTCTTGAACTCGAACTTAGCTTGACGGAATAACAATATTGTTGTGTTAGTGAGTAGTTGATATAAGTCCCTGTGGGTTCGACGCTGACTTATCATTTTATTACTTGTACGACCACGTATACTTGTGTGTGCGTTTGGGAGCAACAAGTTTTTGGCGTCGTTGTCGGGGACTTGAATATTAGCTACTTGCTAGTTTTTGCTTTAATTGTTTATTTCATCGAGTCTAACGTTACTTGATTGTTGCTCAGATCTCAGGAACTTTGATTGAATGCGTAGGTTCAGAAGCCAAGACCGACTTCAAGGCTTTGATCCTGAACCTGAGAGAACATTTCACAGGAGGTTGAGGGAAGCAAGGGACACGAATAATATTCAGCCACTTGTTCAATTTCTTGTGGACATGGCAGAGGAGCAATCCATGGCTGTTCAGGAGGTGGCGATGCCCAGCATTGCTAATGTCACCTCCAGTATAGTGAAGCCCAGGATCGCTGGGCACTTTGAGCTGAAACAGAGTATGATCCAGCTACTTCATGCAAATGGGAAATTTATGGGTCTTCCACACGAGGATCCACAACAGCATATTCTGAACTTCTTGGAGATTAGTGATACTTATATCACTACTAACGGGGTCACTCCAGATTATGTGAGGCTCACACTTTTTACATTCTCACTGTTGGGCGAGGCTAAGCGATGGCTAAAGGCAGAACCAGCTAATTCCATTACAACATGGAATGATTTGGCGAGAAAATTTCTGGCAAGGTTCTTTCCTTCAGGCAAAACTGCAAAGATCAGAAGTGAGATAGTTGCCTTCAAACAAAAAATAAGGGAATCTTTATACTCAGCTTGGGAAAGGTTCAAGGGGATACTCAGAGACTATCCTCATCACAATCAGACGAATGAAGTGTTAGCTCACACTTTCATAGAAGGGCTCCATTCCCAAACAAAAATTGTAGTCGATGCGGCAGCTGAAGGTCAAGTATTGGAGAAAAGCTTCGATGAAATTTATGCATTATTGAACAAATTCTCCAAAAGCAATTCGGATTAGCAAGGAGAGATGGGTAGGAACATGGTACAAAAATCACCGGGGGTTCTTGAATTAGATGTTGTCTCAGCAATGTCAGCACAAGTCTCTACGCTGACCAACCAAGTCAATCAGATGACCATGATCATTAACAAGCAACAAGCCCAGCCAGTGCAACAAGTTCAAATATTTTGTGAAGTATGTGGAGAGGGTCACATGAGCAATTTATGCCCAGCAAATCCAGAATCTGTATATTTTGTGGGTAATGCAAATCGAGGCCAAACAAATCAGTATGGGGACACCTACAATCCCAACTAGAGGAATCACCCAAAATTCTCTTGGGGTAGAAATCAAGGCAATCAGAATCAATATCGGCCTCAAGCACCTCAACAACAATCCAGTCCACCTCAGGCTAAACAACAAGCTAGCCTTGAGGAGATGAAGAAGAAATTGATGACCGACCAGCAAGCCCTCAATCAGAAATTAATAGCAGATCAACAAACTTTCAATCAGAAATTAATAGCAGATCAACAAACTTTCAATCAAAAAATAATGGCTGATCAACAGGCTCAAGCCGCAACACTGAGAAATTTGGAGCACCACGTGGGCCAACTTGCCAGAGCCCAAAATACCAGACCAATAGGGGCTCTTCCTAGTGATACGGATCTCAATCCTAAAGCTCAAGTCAATGCAGTTACCTTGAGAAATGGAAGAGCATTAGAAGAAGTTCCAAAGAAAAAGAAGAATATAGCTCATCCCGAAGGACAATTAGTTCCCAAGCCAGTTGAGGGGAATAAGAAATCAGATAAAGGACCTGAGCTAGTAATTAAGACTAGGCCACCACCTCCGTTTCCACAAAGACTGCAGAAGCAAAAAGATGATGCTAAGTACAATAAATTCCTAGATATTTTGAGCCAACTGAGTGTGAATTTACCTTTGGTGGAAATTTTGCAGGAAGTGCCTAAGTATGCAAGGTATCTCAGAGATATTGTGGCAAACAAACGAAGACATGCAGAGTTCGAAACAGTTGCACTTACTGAAGAGTGCAGTGCCAGAGTTCAGAGTAAACTTCCTCCTAAGTTGAAGGATCATGGGTGTTTCACAATTCCTTTGTCTCTTGGAAAACAAGAAGTTGGTAGAGCCCTGTGTGACTTAGGAGCTAGTATAAATTTGATATCATCCTCTTTGTTCAAGCAACTCGGATTGGGGGTGCTTAGACCTACTACAATCACTTTACAGTTAGCAGATAGGTCACTAGTCATGCCAGAAGAAATTATTGAGGATGTGTTAGTTAGAGTGGGAAAGCTTATTCTTCCTGCTGATTTTATTGTTCTTGATTACGAGGTAGATGAGGAAGTGCCCATTATTTTGGGGCGACCATTCTTAGCTACCGGTGGAGCAATTATTGATGTGAGGGCAGGGAAGTTAAAAATGAGAGTTGACGATGAGGAGGTCACTTTTAATGTGTACAAGGCACTTAAGCTCCCTAAGCATTATGTGGACTTGTGGATGATTATTGTGGTCGAATTGAAGGGAATAGAGCAGAGTCAGCATGTGAATTATAGTGATCCAGATGGGACAACTGAGTTAGAGGAGGTGGTGTTTCCAGTTGAGCGTGTAAAGATGATTGAGAAAAGAGCCAAATATAAAAGAGGAGACCTTCCGAGAGCGTGCAAAAAGGCTAGACTTCATGGGAGAAAGAAGAAGAGAAAGCGCCCAACCTGAGCAGAGTAGCAGAGTTGTGCCGCGACTATAATTAAGGAGCTTGTTGGGAGACAACCCAACCTGTATATCTTTTATTTATTGATTATTTTTTTCTAGTGTCAAGTTTTGTGTTGTTTTTATATTGTAGAGTAGGGGAAGTCTGAGTACCCAAAGTTGAAGCTGAGGAGCATGTTTGAGCCTAAGTGTGGGGTCGTCCCGACCCTTAATATTGAGGATCATGTCCGAGCTAGGCCTGAGAGGGCCTCACGGAGTATTTCTCACCCTTGTTTTAATATTTCTCTATGATCATGCAACGAGGACTATGCATAATATAAGTGTGGGGTGAGGAAACTACTTTCTGAAGTGTAATTGTATAAAACTATTTTTTTATTTAGTTTTTCTTTTAGAACTCGTAGTAGACATAGTCTAGGTAAAAAAAACGAAAATTGAAAAAAAAAATTGAAAAAGCTTGGACTTTTCCCGACGATGGATCTTTTGAACAATTTTCTTGAGGGATAAAAGTCCGATTTAAAAAACACCAAAAAGATTTTTGTTTTTTTATTTATTTTTTATTTTTATTTTTTTTAGAATAGCTAGGTAGTATTCCTTGGTTTTTCTTTGGGCACCAGTTCTTTTCCAAGGATGTAGCTCGAACCGGGCACTTTAATTTCTTTTTAGGAGTAGTTTAGGAAGGAACTGAGTCATTATGAGATACTCATTAACATGGTTGATGCTGGCACATTAGGCTATGACATACATTCTGTTTTCCCGTGTATTTGATTTGAATTGTGAAGCCTGAGTAAAGTAAATAGCCTATTTTGTGACGCCTTTTCTCGCTTGTTTGACTTGTATACCGCATAGTGCAATGTTGCTTAAATTTCTCATTTAATTGTGCTTGCTTGACTTGAGAGTTGAACAGAACCGTCTTGATTGAATCATGTGCAACATGTGTGTGAGGATTCGTGATTCTCTATGCTATCCTGTGTAGTCTAGAACTTGCCCTGTGTGTTAATTGAAGCGAAATTGTAAGTTGTGCTAATCTAGGAGATGACGTAGGCATTTTCTTGCTTGATCATGGATGTGCTTGTCACATAATAATAGAATTTTCCGTTGCTAGGCCCTTTGAGCCTATAGACCTTTCTTTTGGCACCCACATTACAAGTCATCCCCTATTTTGTTCTTAATCTGATATTGATTGAACCTTTACCTCCTAAGGCACTTAGTAGATAAAAGAAGTTAGGTTAGATATTGGGGAGTATCTGTTGAGTGGAACCATGGAAGGGCTCGTTGATGCACTAAAGTTAAAATCAAAGGTCACTAGCCGATGAACTTTAATGTATGGAGTGTGTGAAGAAAAGAAAAAAAAAGAGGAGAAAAGGAAAAGAAAAATTCAAAGAAATGAAAAATGATAAGTGAAAGTACGTAGAAAAATACACACCACCAATTCTTATTGATTTGTGCTAGTGGAAATATAGAAGTGCTTAATTGAAAAGAGGACTATGTTGTATATGGCAAGTGAATTGGTTGAGAAGAATATGAGCTTGAATTGTGAATGTATTAAAGTGCTTAGGAGGGTTAGCCACTATTTCTAAATGTATCATACTCGTCCCTTAGCCTACATTACAACCTTAAAGTCCTAATTGATCCTATATTTGGCTAGCTCAAATTAGTAGACATATACACTATGGGTAAGCTTATAGTACGATCACGGGATGCATATGAACTCTTTGTGAGAGTGAGTGAATTTGGTTCAATTGTGTAATGTCCTTAAATTATGTTCAAAGGCATATTTGAATGTGTGAACTAGTCTATATTCACTCTTTTGTTTGTTGGTGAGGGCACATGATCTCATGAATGATTGATAATGTTGTAAACTTTCTTGTTGGGTAAGTGCACGAATTGAGGGTGCTTAGTGGTTGCAAGTCGATTGTTGAGGTTGGGTGGTGACGAATATGTTGTTGGAATTTATTGAATTGAAATATTATACTTGGGCATGCTTAAACGGGAAGAATGTGAAATTTTGTGTGTTCATGCTTACGTGCCGGTATTGATTGTAATCAAGAGTATAGTGTGTGGTTAAAAGTTAAGGTGCTACTCTATGATTGAACCAATTGTTGGATGAAGTTTTGAATCAAGTTGTTATAATCGAGCCGGATTTATGATATGATTGTTTAACTACGTTTTGTATGGTGATTAATTGAATGGGCCCTTGATCAATCATGTCTAATTATCTTATATTGTTTGAGAAAGAATATTAGGTTAGACAGCTGTTGAACAACACCACTTTTGGGTAATTGAAGAGATTCATTACTTGAACTTAAAAGTGGGTTTAGAGATAACGGAACTTTGGTGGGATAATTTAGAGTTGCACACATATTGTCAGCTAGAGTAGTTCGAGAGAATGCTCTAGTAAATTATTATAGTTGATCGAGAGATAATTACGATAACCCATAACTCTTAATCCTCATAGAGTATTACGGAGAGATTATAGCGGAAGAGTCAAGACCTTGATTCAAAACGTAGTTGAACAATCATATCATAAATCCGGCTCGATTATAACAACTTGATTCAAAACTTCCACCAACAATTGGTTCTATCCTTAGTTTTTCTTTGGGAACCAGTTCTTTTCCAAGGATGTAGCTCGAACCGGGAACTTTAATTTCTTTTTAGGAGTAGTTTAGAAAGGAACTGAGTCATTCTGAGATACTCATTGACATGGTTGATGCTGGCACATTAGGCTATGACATACATTCTGTTTTCCCGTGTATTTGATTTGAATTGTGAAGCCTAAGTAAAGTAAATAGCCAATTGTGTGACGCCTTTTCTCGGTTGTTTGACTTGTATACCGCATAGTGCAATGTTGCTTAAATTTCTCATTTAATTGTGCTTGCTTGACTTGAGAGTTGAACAGAACCGTCTTGATTGAATCATGTGCAACGTGTGTGTGAGGATTCGTGATTCTCTATGCTATCCTGTGTAGTCTAGAACTTGCCCCGTGTGTTAATTGAAGCGAAATTGTAAGTTGTGCTAATCTAGGAGATGACGTAGGCATTTTCTTGCTTGATCATGGATGTGCTTGTCACATAATAATAGAATTTTCCGTTGCTAGCCCCTTTGAGCCTATAGACCTTTCTTTTGGCACCCACATTACCAGTCATCCCCTATTTTGTTCTTAATCTGATATTGATTGAACCTTTACCTCCTAAGGCACTTAGTAGCTAAAAGAAGTTAGGTTAGAGATTGGGGAGTATCTGTTGAGTGGAACCATGGAAGGGCTCGTTGATGCACTAAAGTTGAAATCAAAGGTCACTAGCCGATGAACTCTATGATTTAAAAGTTAAGGTTCCATCAAGACATAAACTAGCAATTGGGGAAATCACTGCCCTAGACCTTTTTATCATTGAATTATCTTTATTTTAGCTTACTGTTGTTTTTCATAGTATTTGAAGTAGTTAAACAAAAACCCAATCTTAATTGAGCAAAAAATCTTGCATCTAGAGATTGATTGAGTTGATAATAACATTGCTAAAGAGTGTAATAGATAGGTTAGTTCCCTGAGGATTCGATTCCGGACTTAAAACCGGATTATATTTGCAACGACCACTTTGTCCTTTAAAAGGCATAGTTGGGCGTTATCAGTAATCGAGCCGACTGATCCACTATAGTGGATCTTGTAAGCTAGTGAACGGTCCCGCATGGTTTGCATTAGAGGGCCCGCTTTCATCGTCCTTACCCAGATCTCTTCTATTCTGCCCTGCAGTGGTAGAACCTAGTGAACGGGGTGTACTATTTCCCAACCTTCTGTGAACTTTCAAACCCTGGGAGAAATGCAGCTGGATTTCTAAGTAGCCTTACTCACTTCATCTTCGGCTTTTAGAGTCGTAACCTAACCTCATCCTTTTATAGCTAGGTAACTAGCAAATAAGCTGGGTGAAAATAATAAGAAATTGGAAATACTGAGGTTAACTTAGTGTTTGACAAAGCTATGAAGATCTTTGAAGTCTCAAACATGGTGGCTGAGGCAATTGCGATTAAGGAGGCTTTTTTAAGTTATTGTTTTTATCCCCAGGTGCTACCAGTTATCATTAAGACTGACTCATTAGTGATTATTCTCGAAGATGATCTTGGATGGAATATGAGAGGTCCTTTGGAGCATTGATACTGTGATTGATGATATTAAGCAATTTCTACAAGATTTCCATGTTACTGTTGATCAATTTTGAGGGAGGGCAATGCGCTTCTTGATTATAATACTCTAATTTAGCATTTCATAGTGGAAGTGATGTTCAAATTCAAATTTAAAACCTAGACAACTCACAATGTCCAAACCTGCACATTAGAGTTCCGAAGAGATGACAGGTCAATCTGTATGAATTCGCATTATTGCCCTATGAATATTAATATGACATTACCTATCCTTAAGTGTGCGCCGGACATGGTTTTTATCACTTGTAACATTGTAGAGTCCTTCTACCCTCATTACTTGAGACTTATTAATAAAACTAGCCACTAGGTATCCTATCTATTGGTATATTAGCTTTAAAAACAACAAATCTACATTTTTCAGTCACAGCGCTTTCTCGAAACAGCTAGAATTTGCTGAAACATTCAATAAACCATTTCATTTACTGCAACACGTTTGATTATAGTCTTTCCCTTCCGTTTCCATGTATGCCTATGCCATAGAAAACAAAAGGTTTCCATGTATGCGTATGACAGAGAAAACAAAAGGTCAAACTAATCAGCTGTGTTCAGCTATATAAATAAACCTAGCAGTCATCCATCCCAATGACATTCTGAAGCTAAATCAAAAAACAAAAATATTAAATAAAGCTGATAAACCATGATTTGCATTGTTGTCATGGCAGGCAAACCCGAGAAGAGAACATAAGAATAACTAAACATTCTGTGATACAATCCGATAAGGAAAAAATATCCACAACTTAATTAGTCTGAAATTCTATCTTATGGACAAAACAGAACACCTCCTAAAGGATGCAAAAGATATCAAAGCATGCATTATACGACTCTTACATGAGGGAAGTAAAGTACCTTCACTGCACTTGCAGATAAAATGAGAATCTGAACGGAAAATAAATTTGAAGTTTTACATATGTCAGGTCGTAGCTAAGCTCCCTCAACCTGCTTGCCTTGGCACTGCACTGACATTTGCATTTTTAATTTTACTGTAAATTGGAAATCTTGTGGGCACCATTTAAAATAAAAGAGAAACCAGAAAAAGTAGATAACTAAATTCGTCATCTGGTGACCAACCAAGTCAGATAATTAGACAGCTGCCATACTTTCAAGGGCACTACATAAAAAACAAAGCTCAAGAAAAATCGCGAACTGAACACACAAAACGGATCCAGGAACAAGTTAACAGACGACTAATCAACCTAAATAGTGTCAGTTGACAGCTACTGACAGTATATTTCATTATCGCCATTTACATTCTTTGCTAAATAAGTTCACGATCTGGTGTAAAAAATTAGAGATAACGATAGCAGTCCCTACACAACAAGGAAATCATTGCAACAGAAGCTGCTCTACACCACAAATCACCATCAGATTTGGCTACTTAAGCATCCCAAGTCACCAATATCAATATCTTTTAATTTTAAGAAACTTCACCACAATTGTCATCACATTCGCACAGAGCTTTGACTTCTCATGTCTACCCAATTCTGCCAGTGTTATGACGTTTGAGATCGCAAAGGGTACATGTCATCTCAAAAGACAATTCTTGCATCCATCATATCGGATTCGTTGCAGACAGTGGTTGTGCAACTTCACCAAAGAATGCAAGTAAAAAGAACCAAAAGAACGAATGAGAAGTAAACATCACTGAAGGGCCAAGAGATAAGTGATCATATATGACATCTTCTATCACTATCCATGTATTCAGATCCAATTATTGTTTTTTTGTTTTATATTAAGGATATCCAGATCTAATCATTACCTTTAAATGTGCAATACTTTTCTGTGAAATTCTTCGTCAATGAAAAATCTATGTAGTGCCTTTCTTCTTTACACCGCCGTCTCTTGCAAACAGAATATAAAGATCAAAACATATGTAGCTAAATATACGATATAATCCAAAATACTCGGTATCCAAATCAATTGCGAGAAAATTGTTTAATCGAAATATGTTACATACACGAGTTTCCTTCGAAACAGTTCCTTAATAGATAAACTGACTACGCCACCCAGCCATGCATGCAGTTGCATGATAAGGTTCCAGCGCCCAGTGATAGTCAACCTGCAACAAAATCTGAGACATGTACAATAGTCAAAGCATTTTTTCCGTGATATACTGTCAAAAGTGCCCTGCTAAAAGAATAACACAAGTGATCGTCAAAACAAGTTTTGCATCTTCCTTTCAACGCATGGCTCTCTAACCTCAACCACATCGACCCTGAGTATTAGACAAAACACCAACAGTTACTGCATGCTATTCACTTATCTTAGCAAAACAAGCCACCAGTCCCCAACTCCCCCTGCTGCAATTCCTTTCTTCGCTGCTCCTCTAGCGGATCTGGACTCTTCACTACTCTTCGCGCACGCCTAAAAGCAGAATAAGGTAGGGATAAGATCACCTTAAGAGATTAACAAATTCTCAAATATTTGATAATAGACAACTTTTTCCTAATCAAGTATGACTGACAATTGAAGTTCACGGGATTAACACCTGTCTTGCGCATGCTGTGCAGGGAAGGTAGGCATGAATTCTTTGGACTTGGGAAGAGGAACTTCACGAAACCACTCATGGTTCAACGCAGCTTCAGCAGTTAACCTCTGCAGTTTGTCACCACAAACAATAAGCTTTTGAGCAGGAAAGATTAGCTTAGAGCAAACTTACAAGTTCACATATGTTTGGTTATTAATACCTGATCCGGATCATAAGTGAGTAGCTTGTTCAACAGGTCAAAACCAGCATCAGATAGTCCAGGTTCCATGAAGGATGTGGCCGGAAATTCCTTTCTTAACAAGTTATACCTGAAACGAATAATCATGGGTTAACAGAAACATGGAAATATTTGCTGTCAAACTGAAATCGTAGCCAAGCCGGACAGCCAGACCAGAATCACTCAAAGCTGGAAGCCTGGGAAAACAGTAACAAAATAAAGAAATGAATCTCCAGTTGTCTATTGTAGGGATAAAATATAGCAGAAAATAATACTTACTTATGCTTTACAAAGTTGACTTTCACCCCAGGGAGTTTGGAAAACCCCGGCCATATCGTCTCATTTGGGGTGCCAAGGATTCTGAAAATCTGGAAAGGGAAAACCCCACAAATAGGTGTTAGAAATTACATCGCCGAAGCCGTAAGTAACTCTCCACTAATTACAAAATAAAGCAGCTGGAAGAGAGACCTTGTTAAGTTGATCAACTTCTGATTTCCCATTGAAAAGCGTTTCTTTCCTCAGCAATTCAGCCATGATACAACCCAATGACCACATGTCAATAGCAGTGGAATATTGTTTCGCTCCCAAAAGAAGTTCAGGTGCCCTGTAAGAATACTAATTTTTCAATCCTTATCACTAAAAGATCAGATAGAGAAAGAATTTAACAGAAATCTTTTTTGGCAATAATTTTTCAATCCTTGTCACTAAAAGATCAGATAGAGGAAGAATTTAACAGAAATCTTTTTTGGCAACATACACAACTCAACAATAATATGTCCATGTACTTAAAACTTTTCGAATAAATTAAAATCAAAACAAGTAAAAGCATTGAATTGAAACTCACCTGTACCACAAAGTAACCACCAATTGAGTATACGTTTTCAGGGGGCTCCCATATTGACGAGCCAATCCAAAGTCACAAATCTTCAACTCACCTTGGTTATTTAACAGTAAATTTGAAGTCTTCAGATCTCGGTAAAGCACCCAGTTATCATGAAGATACTTGACACCCTCCAAAAGCTGGAGCATAAGGCATTTGACTTCACTTTGGGTAAATCGTTGTTTCATTGTCTCCATCAACGCCTTCAGGTCATGCTCCATGTATTCCATCACCATGAAAATGTTGTCAAGTTTGCTCCCTACAACTACTTCTTTAACATCTACAACTGCGGGATGGTGGAAAGAGAGGAGAATGTTTATCTCCCTTAGAGATGTCAAAGGAAACCCTTCTCGTTCCTTTTCCATTTTAACCTTCTTTAGAGCAACAATTTCTCCTGTCTTCTTGTCTCTAGCTCTGTAAACAACTCCATATGTACCTTCATCTATCTTGTTAAGCCTCTCGTATTCATCCACGCTTCTACACCCCTGAAGCATGTTTACGCTCCTTTGAGGAGGGAACGAAGCTTCTAGTACACCACAAGAATCATGCTCGTGTTCGTATTCTGTATCTGATTGGCTAACACTAGCATCATCATAATTACGGTCCTTATCCACATCCATGGAGTCATTCTTGTCTAAATTATTTTCCTGGTAACTATCTCTACTAGAAGACCTAATATGATCATCAGATTCTGAGGGTCGCGCCCTATTTCTCTTGGGGTTCCCAATTTCAGGGGTCAGTGATTTCCTACGCCCACCTGTTTCAGTCGACCATGACCCTAGTTTCCTACTCTTTAATCGAGGAATTTTATTGTCGGCAACTAGGAAAACATCAACATCAGTCACCCATCGAGATGCTCTTATATGGACATATTCACCATGTTCAAGTATTTTAGCCTCTTGTTCATTGCTCGATTGCACCTCAACAGGAGGCGTCAAAGATATGTGGTCAGGAAATTCAGAAGCAGCTTCGTGGGAAACAGGTATAGCCTTCACCCTAAGCTGGGACTGCTCCGTATTATTATTAGTCATAGAATAGTTCTGCACCTTAGCAGCTGCCAGTGAAATTGTACGAATATTTGACACTCTATTCACTTTCTTAGCATCTTTATTATCCCAAATAACGGGTGAAAATTTTCTTATTTTGCTCTGTACAAGTAACTGGTCTCCATTGTCCGAATTGCTGGCCTGATCATCAGAAACACTCTCACTGGACGATGATAATTCCCCGGGCTCACGGTCACTCCTACCTGAATTACTCATCATCTCTCTTTCTTTTAAATTCATTCGTCTTAGCCTAACCCCGCTATCGCCGTTACGAAATCCATCATAATTTCTTTTTGAGTAACCAACTTCCCTCCTTGAAACCTCAAATTCCAAACCCTGGCCCCTAAATTCGTCGTCCCTATATTCACCATGTCTTCCAGCAGCCATATAAATCCCCAATTCTCCTCTAAAGATAAAACCCTAACCCTAAATTCACCCAAACAAGACCAATACACCGACTCTAATAGAAACAAAACTTATCTTCGAGAAAATAAGGGAATTGGAAGCTTACTGATGGTAGAAACGGATGAAAGGCGGCGACGGTGTCTTCTCCGATTCCGAAAGGGCAACCAAGTTCCGGCGGCCGCGTAAAGAGGCTTTTTAGATTAGCTCCTCCTATGTTTTATACTGTAATTGAGATTGCCTCCAGATTTTTGTTAATTGTTATTTGGTTTTCTGCAATTGAAAGGAACGGCCACAATGTTTCTTGTATCCTCGTTTTGCTCCCCTGAATATACAATAATAGAATATCTCCCCCACAAGAAAAAGCTCATGGTTCGTTTAGACTAAAAGGAACAAATATATATACTATTTTTTTTCAATAATAAAAGGAGAGTAGCTTTAAGACGCTTATGCGCGTACAATATTTAGAAAAAACTAATCACAAAGTATTGTTATCTAATTTGTTTGAGATGAGAAAATTAATATTTGTTGTCGTATTTTACTGATATATTTAAAATTTAAAAACAATAAACTTATGAAATATTAAAAATAAATATTAACATAATAAGTTTTTAACGTCATAGTCAACGCAAAACTTGCTTTGTCTACAATATTGGAACCTTTCATTAGAACACTTATTGCCTTAAACCTGCACTCTTCTCGTATAATAATCAAATTCTTCTGCTAGATTACAGCAATAAATTCAATGCTTAGTAAGGGGTTATGGAATGTTAGCATTTTAGGGATCTTTAGCTATATTCATTGTTTACTTTTTCTAGTCATATACATAGGTTATATATTGATTATATACAATTATGCACATATAATACATAAATTATTCATATATTACACTTCTACCGACTATTTACCTATAATAGCATTTAAGTTTATATCTTATTTGGGTAATGTAGGCAAAAATAACGTAAGAAAAGTCATTTTTTCTAAATTTTTATGTTATAAAAGAATATAAAATATTTAAATTTAAAATCTCATAGGATATTCATATTTCAAATTGAAATTTTAAAAAAGCTAATACAGTGAACTAGTTGTATTGTATCTAGAATTAAACTCTCTAAAGCACATGCTTATTTTAAAACTAATTGACAAATAAAATTTCCAAGTTTAATAGAAGTAGAAGAATCTACAATTGTAGTTTTTTTGGCAGATTCAGTCTTTTCGTGGAAACTTAGTAAATTTGATCAGAATTAGCACTGTTGTAATAGATGACAAAATTAATAGGTATGATATAAAGAAGCGGTGCTATAAAAAAGTGTACCTACATAATGATGGCCACTACTGTTAAAGGTAAATGATATAAAAATAAACTATAACAAGAAATTAATTCCACAGAAAGCTTGGTTGATATTAAAAAAAAAATATTCTAAACTTAAAGAAACATAATACTTTGATATTGATTTGGTCAAGTGACCTACATATGATTTACTAATGCAAAAGAGAAAAAAAAAATTATGAGAGAAATTCTCTCCCTAAATGAAACTCTCGTAAGAACTACATTGTAGATGTTCTTGTTGATATAGTGAAAAGTTATTATAGAAGATAATCATTATAGAGAAATCTGACTTTATATGCCAAATCATACCCAAGGCTAATGAACAATATGCATTCACTACTTCCTAAATTCCTTGCATATGCAGATTCAGTTAATCCCCATGCAAGAGTGCAATCTTCACAAGTCAAAACACCTCAATTTGGTATAATGTGAATTTTCTTGCTTGCTTAAGTTCATAAAATCCGCCACAAGTGAATAAGCTTGTGCCCTATCCGCCATAAGTGAATTTTATTGCCCGCTCAAGTTCTGTGTCGGGTTTATCTCTGCGCAAAACTTGATCATAGATGTCTCTTCTTTATTTATCGACTTGATATTTCTTTTTGTAACAAAATAAAAAAATTTAAAAAGAAAAGAAGATAGTAACTCTTTTGACCAATCAATTAGTAGAAATAGATGACAGGAAGGAATGCGCTTCTCATCATATAAAAAATATTTAAAGCTAAGTACAATAATTTTACCTATCGGGTAGAACATTATTTTCCCTTTCGAACCAGAACATCGTCTTCTTAATTAAGCTATTGAATGTACTAGTAAGAGCATCTTTAGGAGGGGTTTTCCTTTGTCAAGTAGTTGATTAGTACGTATTTATATTTGTATGCGGTGAAATTGATAATCGGTAGGTGGATGTTCGACGAGTTGACACGTGGAAGAAAAGATATGTAAGGTATGAGTCAGAAAATAATTGGCACCGGATGCAACACATGTAATCGGTGTTGAATAAGTTCCTGAGGCATTAGAACCGAGAAAGAAGATTTGAAAGGAAGACATCGGTTGGAAAATATAGCATTCAACGAGCAGTCGTTACAAAGAATCTCTTTACTAATGTTCAATTGTTATGCAGATTTTATTCACATTAAATAAGAGCTTGATTTGAGAATCTTGACTCCCTGAATAAAGCTATAAATAAGACAATTTGCATTCATTATAGGACACAAAACATTACATAAAAGAAAAAATATTTTCTTATTCTATCAATCTACTTTGTTTCTTTTGTTCTTGATATTGCTCTTATCATTGCTTCCAGAGAAGCTAAATCCATAGCCACACTTGTATTTATTCAAGTTTGTTTAATCAATTCATTCTTGTTCTTAACTTTTTATATTCTTGGATCAAAATAATTCACGTATCTATAATTCATGTTACAAATTCAACTGCAGTTTTGCGTCCACAGTGGGGCATAGACAATTGTGTAATTACTTTGATCCATTTATCTGTTACTAATGCGGTTTTAATACTTTTCTTTAGTAAAATAAAAATCATATATGGTAGCTAACAACGTGAACAATTCTTACAAAGTTGGAACAAATAATGAGCGTGGGGATGTGTTCCAAAATGATTGAACTAGTGAAACTCGCAACGAAGGAGATAAAACAATTCCAGTTCGCCAAGAATAAAATCTTCGGCATGTGAGAAGTCCAACTCTTGATGATGCGGATGATGAACATGTTGTTGAAACGATCAAAATTTTGAGGGAGCAACAAAAAAAAAATATGTAACATCTCTCAAGACAAGATCGGGTAATGACGGAGTTGAAGCAGACACTTTCGGTTGCTTCCAATAATTCTAGTGAAGGAATTCGAGCTCTTCCCAGGGTGCCTGCAAATCAAATAGTGCAAAGAACCGGTAATATTTTCAAGGAAGGAGTTTGATTTTAATGAAAATGAGGCAGGTGGTGTAGGTAGTGGATCCGGGAACGACAATAATGCTAATGATCCTTTTAAAACCGAGTTCATGAGATTCATGAGAGAAATAAATGAACGAATTGACCAAAATGCTAAGGAATTTCATGCTCAGATGGATCATATCCGGGGAGCACCACCGGTGGTAAAGGGACTAGATTCAAAAAAATATACACAATTGCCGTTCAAATCAAGTGCGGCCTCGGAATTAATTCTGAAAAGATTGAAGATGCCTGACATCCCGAAGTATGATGGGACTTCGGATCCATCAAAGCATATCACAACTTACACTAAGGCTTTAAAAGGAAATGGCTTGGCCCCGCACGAGATAGAATCTGTCCTATTGAAAAAATTTGGCGAAACTCTAATGAAGAGTGATTTAACTTGGTATTATCTTTTACCTGAGCATTCGATTTACACTTTTAAAATGCTTCTAAATTCTTTCATTAAAGCTCACACTGGGGCAAGAAAAGTCCAAGCTAGAAAACTCAAGGAGAGTATGAACTATTGCGAGAGTTTGTGATCCGATTTCAAAAGGAGAGGATGTTGTTGTCAGCAGTACCGGATGAGTGGGTAGCTGAAGCATTCACCAAAAGTCTCAATCCATTAAGCTCAGATGTCTCCAGGAAATTGAAGGAAAGCTTGTTGGAATTTCAGGAAACTATATTGGCTGATGTCCATAATCATTATGAATCAAAAATTAGAATAAAAGATGATCAACTGAGCTCTTCGGTGTCTTCCAAAGGGCGTAGTCGTGATCGAAATAAGGAGAAGTTCAAAATTAACGTCAATGCAGATCAGAGGTCTTCCAGAAGTTGCTTTCAGCCTTACAAAAAGGTTGATAAGCGTGAAAATAAAGGATTTCAGTCATCGAACAGATTTTGCTTCCGATAGAAGGGCAGAACGTGGTCGGAGTAGCAGAGCTTTACAGGAGAAGGAACCATTAGGGTCCTGGGATTCAGCATACCCTCAGTTATACGACTACAACTTTAACATCAACTTAGTAGAATTGGTGTCGGCTATGAGAAACATTAAGAAGGCTAGATTCCTGAAACAAATTCGATCGGATCCTAGTAACTTTAATGTTATTACTTAACCAATATAACATTGTTCTAAACCGAATGGTATTTTAGTAGTTTATCGTGTCGCTTAATTTCAACCATCTATCTTCTTACTTTTGATAATATAGAGCTCTCTATGATTGACAAAATAATTTTACGACATATTTAAATTTTTTAATTTTGTGTCAATTTTTTTTAATAAATAAAAGATGTGATAATAAGTTTACATTTTTGGAGAAATAATTTATTCTATTTAAATTGTAAAGAATTATGTTCAACAATTTCATTCCCTGCGCTTGAAGTGTTGTTCAAGAAAAACCAATAACAAAGTCTGCTTTTTTTTCCACTCCACAGGTTCTCAGACCAAAAACCTTTCCGCAACATAGTTCGTTTCGTCGTTCTCTTCAGTCCCAGAATGTCGGTAAGTATTTCTTCTTCTTCCTATCCGTAGAAGATTATACCCAAATGTTTATAACCCTAGCTTGTCTCATCACTCTCTCAAACCTAACTTTAAACCCAGTTTTTTCACAGAAATTTTAGATAGTAGAGATTCTCTTCTTAAAACAAAACCTAAAATGGGCTTGATTAGAATGGAATAGATATAGAGGATTTATATAGCTGAACCCAAATAGTTTGAGATTGAGATGTAGTTGTTTGATTGATTTTGATAGAGATAAAAAAAACTTAAATGTTTATTATCTAAGTTGTTTTCATGGACCTAGCTTTAATGCAAAAATTTTAGATAGTATTGATTTAAAAACAAGAAACTGAAATAGTATTTGATTAGAACGGAATAGATATAGAGGATGCAGTTGACCTCAAATAGTTTGAGATCGAGATTTAGTTGATTGATTGATATTGATAGAGAGAAGAAACTGAAATGGGTTTGATTAGAAAGGAACAGATATAGAGGATTTATGTAGCTGACATCAAATGGTTTGAGATCGAGTTGTAGTTGATTGGTTGATTTAACTGCTGTGAAAAAAAGAAACTGAAATATGTATTATCAGAGATGGGTTTCTGTACCTATCTTCAGGGTGGATGTAAAGTAGCGGTGCCGGATTTACCTGTACTTTTGACGCGAAGCATAAATTTATATGTAAAAATTCACTAAAATTACAACAAAAGGTAGGTCTTAACCTATAAGTTTAAAAATACGATAGGTTCAATACTAAGAACCTTAAAGGTTGAATCCATAGAGTTTAAATCCTAGATCTGCCTCTGCTTATCTTTTATGGATGAATTTCAGATAGCAGAATGGGCAATGAGGATTCGGATATGCAATCCCAATTAGCATGGAATCAAGGGTAGTCCATTGATTTTGATATAGATAAAAATAACCGAAGCATGTATTATTGAATTTTGTTTTGTAAAGTGGGTTACTAATATTATGTGTTTGGTTACGGTGGTCTGTATAAACAAATTGAGCTTAATTGGTTGATTGATTTTAATAGAGATACAACACTTAACTATGTGTTATCAAGGTTGCTTTTTTGGACCTAGCTTTTGTGCAAAAATTTTAGATACAGTAGATAAGAAAAAAACTGATATGGGCTCGAATATAGCGGAATGATACAAAGAATTCATTTTGCTAAACCTAACTATTTTGGGATTAAGGCATAGGATTTTATGATCTAGCCGTAGAATTGGTTTTGATGGAGATAAAGAAACTGAAATATGCATTATCAAAGCTGGTTTTTCATAGTGTGTTATTGATTATGTGTTTGGTCATGGTGATGTATATGTATAGATCTTTGAGTACAATGGAAGTGCCCTAGTGGCAATGGTGGGGAAGAACTGCTTTGCAATTGCAAGTGACCGGAGACTTGGTGTGCAGCTGCAGACAATCGCCACTGATTTTCAAAGAATATTCAGAATCCACGATAAGGTTTTCATTGGCCTTTCAGGGCTGGGTACCGATGTCCAAACACTGTAATTCCAATCCCTTTTCTTTTATGTTCTTCTTCTGTTGCTCTTTGCATGTGTCGGTCTTGGTATATATGCTTGAGTGCTAATTGAATTGGATTTTTACAGAAATCAATCAATCCAATGACGCAGATCCTTGTTTTTCTGGAGAAGAGATAAACTTATCATATTATTATTTTCTCATGATCCACCATGCATATTGTGGGACATTAAGAAGACCTTTTCTGTATATTAATAACCAAAATATAAATACGTTACAGAAGAGGACATAAAACTTTGCGTCCTCAAATCCTATACGCGGAATTGAACAAACTCATTTAATGTATAAAAGATAATTGATGCAGAAGTGCCGTATGCAGTTTGATTTGACCTTGTACTCTGATGTTGTAAAAGTTGTATTTTTAGCCTAGTGAAGGATGTAAAATATTATAGAGAACGGCGGTGGGGTTTACTAGGGATCAATTTATTATATTGGTATTATTGTTTGGGTGAACATTAAAACGTGAATTGTTATACTATGAACAATAATATATGGTTTATTATGCAGAGATTAAAGTTTCAAAGTCATGAATTAGCTTTATCTTGATATTGCTAAGGCACGGATTTGTATTCCAGATTATGCTCCTATAAAATAAGACATTAATTCATGGATAAGTTATGCAAGTATTATATAGATGGACTTTTATACTGGAAATTGAGCACAGTATTAGTTATGCAAAGTTGTATTAGTACTACAAGTTTAATATGAGACACTAAACTTTATATTACGACGATAAATACGCTTCCCAAGCAAGTTGGGTTGGCTATATGGATCCTCACTAACCATGATGCTCTGATTAAGTTCATCTTAAACCCATATTATACAAAGCCTTTGTATTAATAATGCAAAATCTTGTGACGGTGTTATTTTCTCTTAAACAGCAAACCAAATGAGCATTAAGTGAATGAAATCAAGATATTGAGTCATCTTTGTGGCATTATGAAATATAAGGTGCTATAGGACTTCATAAACGAATTTGAGTTTGAACGGCTTATTAAAGTGCTTCTTCACATATAGGAGGGATGCGTAAGAGTGAGACAAATCTTATATCAAGCTTAACTCTTTCCAGTTTTGTGTTGCTTTCTTTGGGATGTGGGATGGGGAGGGACTGGAGTGTCATCTCTTTATTGATTTGATTTGTTTTGGTTATGTCACTGATATGTACCTTTGATCGGTTTTTGAAGGTATCAACGGCTAGTGTTCCGTCACAAGTTATATCAGCTTAGAGAAGAGAGGGACATGAAGCCTGAGACTTTTGCCAGCCTTGTATCTGCTCTTCTTTATGAGAAAAGGTTATTACTATTTATATGTTATGTGGCTAGTTATTTCCTAAAGAGACTTCATGCACTGTTCATGTGTGAATAAATTTTGTTGAGAGTTGGAACAAACTTGAAAGGTGACTGCCTCCAAGACCGGAAAGCAATTTGATCACTTTGGTGGGTGAAAGTTTACTAAATACTTCTAAATGTGTATAAACATCGAGATAGTGCATGTTTATCTTTCATCCTCTACGCCCGTGCCTTCAAGGCTATACTATTTCTTTACCAACATTCCGTCAATACTAAAACATATCTGCAGCAGATATTACGATTGTGTCAATGTTTTCCAATGACTTGGTGGGGATAATACTTGCTGAAATAAGCTGCAAGTTATTGAAAACACTGACAGATATTCTCTCCTCTATAAATTAAGAATCTTTTGGTCCATGTAAACTGATATTTACCTTCTGACGCTTCCGATCTGCTTTTTCCCCATTCCCTAAACTTGAGCCACCATTTTAAGCTTGAATCAGTAGATAATTCATTGGATCTTGATTTTATTTTTCCTTTCAATGATGAGTGTGGGATGTTTGCCTTTAATAGCGCAACTCAATGGCAGCCTTACTTTTGTCTCTTCTGTCTCTTTTATTGGAAAATAACCTATTAAAATAGCTATGGTTGACTCTGTGTGTGTGTATGGCACTATGTGTATAATGGTTCTACCAATAATTGCGTTATGAATTTGGTTTCTATTTAGGTTCGGTCCATACTTTTGCCAACCTGTAATTGCTGGATTAGGAGATGATGACAAGCCGTTTATTTGCACAATGGACTCTATTGGAGCAAAGTATGTTTAGTTTTCTACTTCTTCAAGTTAGTTTTTGTTGGGCACTTCGAGAGGCTTTCCCTACAATATGTTGCTTATGATATGGCTACTTATACATTATGCGCAGGGAGCTTGCCAAAGATTTTGTCGTTGCTGGTACTGCCTCAGAATCTCTGTATGGTGCGTGCGAGGCCATGTTCAAGCCTGACATGGTTTGTTACTCATCTCAATATAACTTAGTATAATACTCCGTAATCTAGCTCAGCTCAAATGACACGTCTGACGTCACCAGTCAATATTTTCCAATGGGGATAATGTGCCAAAGTTGAAATTCTTCTTTTACTTGATGCTTATTTCAGCCGAAACGTATTTGCTCAGGGAAAATAATTCTAGCTCCCCTTGGTTTATGTCCTATGTGGTGCTGATTTAAGAAAAGTGTAGGCAGTGTTTATATGATGGGTGGTGAAGTAATGCACTATCTCTTTGTTGCTTTGCTGTAGCTAGGCGTCCTGTCTTATTCACAAAACCTTTTCGCTCATTGGTAAGCTGAAATAAATTTGGCCAGATGTCAGTATTCCAGGAGTGGAAATCCTGAAACAATGTTTATTCCAAGATCAGACTACATAGAACCAATGTTTTAAAAGGCTTTTTTGGGACCCTCCTGGGGCTCGCCCCTGGGCGGGGCATTTTCAAAACGCCCCGAGACTCATGTGTGGGGCTTAGTTCGCGAGGCTTACGCCTCAAACGCTGGACTGTGCTCCCTAAACACGCTTAGCGCCCAACATCCGGGGCTCGCCCGATAGTTATTACTCAAATCATTTGTTAAATTTCATAATTAGCACTTAACAAATGAATGATTAAAGTGCTATTCATATATAGGAATATGAAGATTGAGAGTAACTCAAATAATATGTCATAATATTACGTATCTACTAATTGAGAACAGCGTGAAGGTGAATATAATTTGAACATTCTTCTAAAATAGATTACAAAAAATTATATCTTTACTTGCTATTTACCTTCATGACTTAATTCTATGTCTCTCAAAACTATCAAACTTTCAATATTTTGCCATTTGAAAGTAATTTTGTATTTACTCATGAAAGAGTAATATTTTAAAATTACTGTACCAGTGAAGTTTATTACTGAATATTTACTTTTAGGGAGGTAGAATATTTTGTTTAATAATATTTATTAAGAAATTATAACTTTCTAATTATTTGAAAGTTAATACATATAATTTATTTGTATTTTGTAGTAACATTAACATTATTGATTGTTTATGTCGGTAAAACATGCTAGATATTATGAGTTTTTCTAATTATTTGTAATTTTTTTAAACTTTTAATGTACTTCCTATTTATTAATTTATAAATTAAAAACTTTAAAGATTCATGGGGCTTACGCCCCACACTTCGGGGCTTACGCCCCACACTTCGGGGCTTACGCCTCGCCTCATAATAGGTAAAACGTCCCGCCTCACGTCACTGCCAATTATTGTCACTATTTTGATAAGTAGACTTTCATCAATTATTTATGAGTAGAATGCTTTCGCCGATGCAATTTTGAAGCTGGTTTGCAACAGTATGAGAGTGCCAAACATCCAACAACAACAAATCCATTGTAATCCCACAAGTAGGGTCTGGGAAGAGTGTCAAACATAGAAATAAAAAATGTACATTGAATTGCATTCTAGCTAAATTTGTCAAATGGCTTTGATAATGAAGTAACGGTATATGGTAACCACTTGTCTCCATGCTTTAGAAATTGAGACTTTTTTTATTAGCTTTATGAAGAGAATAGGAGAAAGCCTGATCTTCTACGTTTCTTTAATTGGATGCTAATGCTTTGTTGCTTCAACACATGAAACTTGTATTCAACTCTCAATTGTTGACGCAAATAAAATTATGTAGTGTGAAAAATATGTGCTTTTGAGACTTCTTGTTGACTGTCCCATATAAAGAGTCAATACGTAAACGCATCAATGTTTCAAAAGTTCTGAGTTCCTATAAAACCTGGTTGGTGGAGAATTATCCCGATATCTTGACTCTCCTTTCTTTGATTTCAAAATTTGTACTTTGCTTTCTGCCTTTGGTTCTTGACTTGCTGAACATCTATTTAATGAAAAAAATTTATTTAGGGTTTTTTCTTTCTTGTGTAATTTGCATTTCTAGTCTGTTGAGAATGAGATTTTTTAATTCTTTAATTGGGTGGTTAGTTAAGGTGGCACTAAATCTTGCATGAATTGATTGTCTGCAATACCAATGAGATGATATAGTCCATCGTTAGTAACATTATCTGAGTCGCTTTCACAGTTCAGATCTTTCACTCCCATGTTTTCTTTACATCCTTTAAAATATTTTCTTGCTATCATTTCTTTGCAATACGTCCGTCATAGTCATGCATTTATGTCTGGTTTCTATGGAGATTATTGACTCCTTACCGCAACACTACCATTTCAGGGACCAGAAGAATTGTTTGAGACCATCTCGCAGGCCCTCATAGCATCAGTGGACCGTGATTGTTTAAGTGGTTGGGGAGGACATGTTTATGTTGTGTAAGTGTTCAATGCTCCGCGTTTTTATTGCCTTCCTTTAGAATAAATGACTGCAGGAATCCCTGTGCTTAAGAACTGCTATATAATTTTTAAAATCAAGTCCGTCATCTATTATGTTCAGTGACTTCTTGTTGGCGAAAAAATATTCCTTAAGTTAAGCATTGAGGGGAAACAGTTTTTTTGCCAAATCAAGGACTTCTGATGTCAATTTTCATGCTTAAAGCTACATTTTTAAATTCCGGGGATCACTAAAGCTCCAAATATTAACATACCTTTATACCTCTATGTCTCGTTGTCTCTTTGGTTTCAATGGCTAATGGGGATCATGTGGGGTTAGGGGGGGCATAATACTTCATGATATACTATCAGTTAAAGCTAGTTAATAGCGCAGTTCTCACTATCTTATTTGGTCCAATCTTTTTGTTGTTGCAGTACACCAACTGAAGTGACTGAGAAGATCTTGAAGGGAAGGATGGACTAGACAAACTTTTTCATTGGTGTCCTAAACTTTGTTCATTGCATTCCCAGGAAAATGTTCTTTTGTGATGAATGCCCCTATGCTTATGTTTGATATTATGTACTCTTTTTGTACCATTTTATATTGCATTCTTTCTTAGCATGTTCCAAAAGAATGATGCTTTTTTTATATTTGGTATCTCTTAACCTTCTCATTTTACCCTTAATGGCATCTTATATAGCCATATAAATGTCATAGTAGGCTCAAACCTATAAGTTTAAGAGCACTTTTGGTATGTGTTAGAATCTTTTTCTTCGACTCCGTGCTTAGTCAAGTACGGCAAAATGAAATGGAGGGAGTCTTCAATTTCTCTTCTCCGGGATTTAGTTTGTACTTTCCTTGTTTATCAGGGTTGAATGTTTATTTTCTAAGAATTTGACGTTTTTCTGAGTTGTAGAGGTGAAATGGTTTTTATGTTGAAGCACGTACCCGCACAAGATATATACTAGTCTGCTCGAAAAAACCTTGCCACATCTGTTGTTAAACACTAAACTATATTAGTTTACCATGATTTATGACAAAATGAGGTAACAATTATATTAATTATCTGTAACTTATGTTCTAACATTTATATAAAGAGTAAATGGTCAAGGTCCAAATGGATGCCAAATCCACTTGCGCTATAGGCTATGGCTTACACGGTATGTAGTTAGACTCGTGCAAAAAATGGGATGTTTTTTATTCTAGCGTTGGTTATATCATATGGTTTTATCTTTGAATTGTGCATTTTAATTGCACATCCTCGAACTCGATGATAGTACCATTCATGCTCTGTTTTACTCCGTCCTTTTATAGGCCATTAGTTCATATAAATACATCAAGAAGTGATTTGAGTTATTGCTATTTGACTCTGGACCAATTCTCAAATAGCCAGAGGTGTTTGTAGACATGGACAAAATAAGGAAAAATTTCTGAAATTATTTCCACTTGGACATATAAAAGTTCAACATTGAATCTTAGTTTAGGGGCTTGGATGCCCTTGTATAGAATGGGTTGGTAGATGTGACATCCTTAAAATAGGTTTGATTAAATCCAATACGTCTTTAGAAACAACGGAAAATTTTATTTTGTGTCTCATACAACTGACACTAGTTGTATGAGGCAACTTTTTTGTCTCACAGTTGTGTGAACCCAGAATTGTAAGATTCGGGTCCACAAATTTGTGAGACAACCTTTTTCGGTCGCTATATAATGCAAATGCTGATATCACCTAAATCTAATACATTAATTTGACAGAGCTCAGTAAATATCCTCTTCGAGCAATGCTTTAATTTGAACCAAGGGGAAGAATCTATCACAAAATTTGGTGTTTATTCCTGTTTGCAACAAATTATTTGTGATACAAAAATAAATTGCAACCACAATATAAATATGAAGAAACATAATTTTATTGATAAAACAATATGGGTACGATTCTGTTTGTTCCCTTAATTCTTCTCTCTAGATCGGTCTCAGTGATTCGAGGGCTTAACCAGCGTATTTCTCGAACATAGGATGATGCGAATTTCCTCATGATGTATTTGATCTCCATGAAAAGGAAGAACAGTCGTTGATCACTTTGGCGGCTTTGAGAAAGACAATATTTGATGTCTTTGATCTCTTTGTGAATATTTCATGAACTTTTATGAAATTTCGAGATGCCTCTTCAAGGGAATATGTATCCCTTTATATAGGCGTGAGTTAGGGTTTGGGTAGAGTAGCCTCCAAGCAACCCTAATAGACTCCTAGCATTTCAAGAGTCTTGTAGTATCTTGAATTTAAGATTTAGCTTGATCTGTCAAAATTTTGATGTCTACCATACCAAACATATATTAGCCTTATTAGTTTGGAGCTTTATATGTTAGCATTTTATGAGTCTTTACACCCACATTCTCCACCCTTTTCTTGTGGATTTTAAGTATTTATTGATTTGTATACGAGGGGCATTTGCATCTATACCCGCTTTGTCAAAAAGATTGCAAGCGTACCCACTTTTCGCGTAACTTCAGGCATACGGGCCTGAAGTAGCAAAGACATTCACGCAAACTTCAGCATTTTAGTAGACGGGCCTGAAGTAGCAAAAATTGTTGAACCAAGTGTTGGCTGAAGTTTTTGTTTGTAATTGCTGAACTTAAGCATTCTAGTAGCTGAAGTTTTATTCTCTATTTGCTGAACTTCAACATGTTTTAACTGAAGTAGTTTTGTTATATATTTGTTGAACTTCAGCATATTTTAGCTGAAGCTTTGTTATGTTTGTGATGAACTTCAGCGCTGAAGTTTGTTTTGTATTTGCTGAACTTCAACGTTCTAGGAGCTAAAGTTTTTATTTATATTTGCTCAACTTCGGCATTCTTAGAGCTGAAGTTCTAAGTCTGCACTTAACGTTCCAACTATCACCACTGCCTAGATGGTATTACCGGCCAGAGGAATCAATCATGGAACAAAGGAATTATTCCTGTCTGACCACTACGATGTTTGAGCTGGCCACAATATAGTAGGAAATACTAAGCTTGAGAATGTTGGTCCGGAGGATTACTACTGTCGGTTCGAGCATAAAACGGCAACTGGAGCTTTTATGCCTGATATGGTTGCAGTGTAAGTGTATGAAATTTCGCTCCGGAGGAGAAGAAGGAGGCATGAAATTGTTTAAAAAATGGGTACAAATTAAATTTTTTTTAAAAAGTGAGTAAAAGTTAAAGGGGGCGACCAAATAGGGCGTCACATGCAATTTTTACTGCATACGATATGCCTAATCGGATCAAATATATAGAGCTTGCTTGTAAGTTTTATGACAATTATAGATACTCCAACAACTAATAAATTGAATTTAACTTCTTCTTCTTTTTTTTTTTTAATAGTTTTTTTGGGGTTAAACTAAAAGCCCAACAAGGTGTCTGAGCCACTGATTTGGCACAGGTCATTAAAGTTTCAAAATTGTTATGTTTAGCTGGGGCGTATCCAGTAATTAGGGGTGTACAAACCGAACCGGAAAACCGCACCAAATTGAAAAGTCAAATCAAACCGATTAAAAAATCCGACTAGGTTTGGTTTGATTTGGTTTGGTATTGAGTAAAAAAATCCGAACCAAACCGATATATAAATATGTATTTTTTATATATGCTTTAAAGACTTTATATAGAATTTTCTTTAAAAGATGTCTAGAAATATTTGGGATTATCTTGCGGGATATAATATTTAATAGTATATGAAGTGCTCCATATTTATTAACCTTAAATAATGGGCTATATGATCACTTTCTCATCAAATGTTACTGAATGCGTCAATCTCTTTGTTCTTCCATATTCATATCATATATTAAGATCTACTAAATTGTTAGTGATTATTATTATTTAGGTATCATACTGATTTTATGTTTAATTACTAAATTCGGTTAACCTTGAAAGTGTACATCAACGAAACATTATTGTCATACGACTAAAAAAATAACTATTATGTGTTACTAAGAAAATTCTCTCATAAGAATATTTTAATAGATAATATGTTTGTCAATTTTTTTTATATTTTTACTAAATATATATTTACTTATCAAAATTTTTAAAAAGTAAGATTAACATAATATTTAAGTAACAAATTAAAAACCCTAAAAATCCGACAAAACCGAATCAATCCAATCCGATATAGTTGGTTTGATAAAAACCAAACCAATCCGGTCTATGTACACCTCTATCAGTAATATAGTTATGGTTGATTTAAACCTATAGCTTTTAATCTAGATATGTACTTATTTGCTTAAAACTCACAGAAATTGTTAAAATTATTAAACTATAAATTCATAATTCAAATAAGGTGGTGAATTCAGTAGTTGAAACCCGCGTATTAAACCCATAGAATTAAAATCCTAGTCCGTCTAGATAGGATAGAAGTACTTCCGCAAGGAAGGTTTATTAAGCATAGAGGGTTTTAAATAGCCAACTTGAAAATGTAATCGGTAAAAAATATGTTAAATTTTTTTTAAAACCTAAAATATCTCAACAACCTAAAAATCTAACAGAGATTTAAAACGAAAAGTAAATCTATCATATAACTAAGCAACTTATTATGCTAAAAATGTCACCAGTTTAATGGTTTGTATTAACATTGGTTGAATAATATATTTTCCTCATCTACCTGTATCGAATACGTATTCATAGGTGGGTCCATGTAACATGTCATAGTTACATTTTAAATTAACTAAACTTAGTGTACGCGCGTTGTGCGTGTATCCCATCTCCATGAGTAATTTTTTTCTAAAATTATATGAGTATTATTTTAATTTTCTAACTCAATAAAGGATAAAAGTTAGGTCTTATAGAAGTCTTCGATCATAATTCAACATTATTCTAGTTTTATAATTTTTTTAGTTTAATTTCGCAAGTTATCACACATCCCTTTTAGTTTGAAAAAACACAATCTTAAAGATTTAAGAATTTTTATGAAAATATCTTTGAAAAGAAATTCTCAAATTCATTTGAGAAGACATACTTTTATTAGGATTCTTCAAAGTTTATCTCCTCAAATGGTATAATAATTTATTATTTATATAATTTTGCAAAATGTGTGCGCGTAAAGAAAGCATTCCTTAAACATGAAAATTTAAGATGACAAACAAGTTATTCAAACATAATCATTTCTCTAATTTAATAATTTATGAAAAGTTATTGAAATCCCATCATACTTTGCATGTGGAATATGTATGTGCAAGTTAGGATTCTTTGTCGAGAAAAGTTATTAAATATTCCAATATCAAGGAAGGAGTTATAATTATTTTACATATGGAAAGAATTATTATTACTTAATTTTAAATATAAATATTAAGAATTTTAAATAGTTCAACTAAGAAAAAAATTTAATACTCTAAATTTTAGTTAATTTTAAAGTCCTAAATATTTAAAAAAAATATAATATGAGTATTATATTTAATGTAACGTTATTTTAAGTTGTAAAAAGGTGATTAACATTTTACCTAGAGATTTCGTGTTTTTACTGACTTATCACTAGATTAGAATTGTTATTTCTTCTAACTTCCTCAATTAACAAAGAGCAAATTATGCTATATATCTATTCTACCCAAAATAATTACCCGCCTTTACCTATTCTAGAAATAATTACAATATATACTATGTAATTCCCCGTTAATTCTTCTTTCTATTTTCTTCTTGTTAAAGCTAATTTTTCTCCTCCTTTTTGCTTTCTTCTCTTATCACTTTCTCTGCTCTTTCTTTCCTTTTGCCAATATCCCTACATTTTTTTTATTAGATATATGATCTATTTATCTCTCTCTCCTATCTTTATCATTTGTCCCAACAAAAAAAAAAGCTAAAAAAGAAAAATCTATCAAAAAAGGATAAAAATTTCTACGATTTCAATTTGCTACAAATTTGTGAGGTTATGTATGTAATACCAAATTTTAATTGCCGACGCTCTTTGTGGCAAGTTTTGGTGTTAATGATGATTTTTTGAAGATTTAATTATGACAAACATTAATCTGCCATGGGAGGACCTTGAATCTTGAAACTCATAAATTGGGTTTGTTGAGTTTGTGGTTATTTTGATCCGATTCTGATCCCGTATGTTCGAAATGTTAGTTGGAGGAAGTGGCTATATTCTGAGTCAATTTGGTGGAGATTTTAGAGTAGATTTTTAAATTTTGGGTTGAAATTGAGTTGAACTAGCAAAGAAGATAGATTTGTACTGTATACCAAAATGGTATATTGTCACGACCCGACTGATAATTTTGCTTTTTAGAATCCCGTTCCCTTGAATAAAACTTCCCGCGCTTGCTTAAACTAATTTATGACCTGCGCGGATGGTTGGTTCGGGATTTGGAAAAGTTTGGGTTGAAATAAGCTCATTTGATTCCTTAAGATTTTCTCAAACAGCTAAGTTTAATTTTGGTCAACATTTCTAGCAAACAGATCCGGATTTGTGTTTTGACGATCCCGGAGGGTTCGTAGGAAAATACGAGACCTGGGCGTATGCCCGAAATCGTTTCTGAGGTCCCTAGCCCGAGTAATAAATTTTTATTGGAAATTGTTAAACTGAAATTCTAAGGATTTAAAGAAATTAAATAATGATTGATCATGTTGGTATCGGGCCCGTATGTTAGTTCTAGAGCCCGGTACAGGTCCAATATAACATATAAGATTTTCCCGTAAAATTTGGTGTCAATCCAAGTAATATAAGTACGTTTCGGCACGTTAGAAGTGAATTTAAGAACTTGAAGTTCATAAGTTTGAATCAATTGGTATTAGGGGGTGATTATTGGATTTAGCGTTGTTTCGGGCGTTCCGAGGGTTCGAGCGAGTCCGTTTCATGATTTCAGACTTGTCGGTATGTTCGGGCGGGGCTCAGGAGCCCCGAGAGTCAATCAAACGAGGCTCGAGTGAAGTTGAAAAATTTGGGAAGAGCTGAAGCTTCAGGTTGCTATCAGAACCGCACCTGCGGTTGGCTAGCCGCAGGTGCGAGACCGCAGAAGCGGTCCACCTCTCGCAGATGCGGCCAAGCTAGGCCAGGCACAAAGCCGCAGAAGCGGAGCCGCAAATGCGGCCCAGTGGTGATTTTGTAGAAGCGGCTCCTTTCCGCAGATGCGGTGGGCGCAGGTGCGGCCCAGAATCATAGATGCAGAAATCACTGAAGCAGTGAGCTTCATTTAATACGGGATCCAACCATTTTTGCCCATTTTGCACTCGTGTATTGGGCGATTTTGGAGCTCTTGAGAGGAGATTTCCACCTAGCATCTTGAGGTAAGCTCAACCCCCTTATTTGTAAGTTTAATACTCGAGTTTTGGGTAGATTAACACCTAAAGATTTGGAAAAATCAAGGGGTTAGAGCAAAACCTAGGGTTTTGTAAAACTTAGATTTTACCACGGAACTGATTATGAAATGAATTAGAAATCATATATTATTGATCCTTAGGTTATAAAGAACAATTTTCTTCAAAAAATTTCAGGATCCGGGCACGTGGGCTCGGGGTCGGATTTTAGGAAACTTGTGTTTAAGGTTGGGAAATTGTTTTAATAGTTAGAATGTGATCTTGTGAGCTTGTATTGACTAGTTCTTACCCCATTTAACTAGTTTTTGATCGTTCAGCTCCAAATTGAGAGTTCAGACTCGTTCTTGGTATTGGAAGTGCACTTTGGAGCGAGGTAAGTCTCCTTTCTAACCTTGTAAGAGAGAATTGTCCCCATAGATGTAATAATTAAATAAATTGCCACTAAATGCGGGGGCTACGTACGCATTGGGTGACGAGAGTCCGTGCATAGCTACTATTATGTTAATTGTTCGGGTAGTTTAGGACCCGTATCATGCTATATTTGTGATTGTTTATATATTTTCTTGCTAATGTGATCACTTAGGATATGCTAGAGAATTAGATATGAACATAAGTGAACGTATGTACTTGTTGAACACTTGTATGAATTTATTTGACTATAAATGCGTCTTCATGTGTCTTCCTGATGATAATTGATATTTGTTGATCGGGCCGATCGCCTCAGTAGAAATAGATGCATCTATGGTTCGCACCATTCGACCCTCTGGCAGTACACAGTTTCTTTTCTGTTGGATCGGGTCGTCGACCTCGGCATAATGTACGCATGATATCTATGTGAAATCTATTCATGACTTGCTTGGTTCGGTGTTTGAAATGTAAATGTCTAGCTGTGATATTGTTAAGAACATGACTTATTACTCCTTGCTACAAACTGTTAAATTATTTGTGACTTCCATGCTTAGCATAATACTTTATTATATTATTTGATCCTAGTAAGTATCAAGTCGACCTCTCGTCTCTACTTCTTCGAGATTAGATAGGATACTTACTGGGTACATATTGTTTATGTACTCATACTACACTCTTGTATTTAATTGTACAGGATCTGAGGCAGGTACATCTGGTTATCAGTCTGGTGCGCATCCCTGTTCAGCGTCCGAGACTTCCACAGTGAGCTGCTCCCTTCCTGTGCCGTTCAACAACTTGATGGAGTCTCTCTATATTTTTGCTGTCTATTCTATTTCAGACAATATGATAGATTTATTATTTTGTATATTCTACTAGTTGCCCACAACTTCTGACACCAGGTCTTGGCACACACATTAGTAGACTATTCTTTTGGGAATTATATAATTATTTTTGGTACATTACTGGTTATTTCTTGTTTTAACTTTAACTTAAGAAATTACTGCAATTATTTTGGTAAAAGTAAAATGAGAACTTATTTATATTTCCGCGTTGGATTGTCCGGCAATGGTGTTGGGCACCATCATGACCTATAATGGAAATGAGTCGTGACATATATTGTATACTCTATTGGTATACAATAATTAATTCAAGAGCATATAATTAACTACAATAGTATACTACTAATGTTTTTTAAGGAATGAACCAATCCTCTATATACCAAAATAACATATTATATACCATTTTAGTTAATTCAATAGTGTATAATTTATTGCGTTGAACTGACGAAGAAGAATTTGTGTTGTATACCAAAATGATATACTATATACCATTTGGTACAGTTCATTCCAATAATAATCTATATAATGTAATGGTATACTCTTACAATTAAGTACTTTTAAATTTTTTTTGAAATTTTTATTGACAACTAATATTATTTCAGTTTTATAATTGAATTAAAAAAAATTAAACTCTTTGCATACAATTGCATACCCTATTGGTATAG
Organism: Nicotiana tabacum; assembly: GCF_000715075.1. Classification (NCBI taxonomy): domain Eukaryota; kingdom Viridiplantae; phylum Streptophyta; class Magnoliopsida; order Solanales; family Solanaceae; genus Nicotiana; species Nicotiana tabacum. Next base: position 147,306,471 of record NC_134090.1, read on the forward strand.
CTATATACTATACTGGTATCATATGTTAGTTGGAATATTTTTTGGTTGTATTAGCTACATTTAATTGGTGCACTGTTTGATTTTTCTTTAATAATAGTAGAATATACAGTATTTTGAATTTTTTTAATTTTCCTTTATGCATGTGTATTATGTAATCATTTTGATTTTTTCTTTATGCTTTTGTTTTATATAATAGTATTATAGTACAATATCTTGAAATACATTATTATATTAATATGTGGTACATTATTTTTTATTTTTTCTCTTTATGCATGTGTATTATGTAATAGTAGTATAGTCATATATATAGTTGCCTGGAATTAATTCGTAGAACTATATACCCATTGGTATAATTATATGTCATATTGGTATCATATGGTAGTTGGAATATTTTTTGGTTGTTTTAGCTACATTTTTAAGTGAATTCTATTCTGAAGTGATTTATATGATCATGTTTTGTTGTGTTGGATTTTCTTGTACCTATGGACATAGATTTTGTATATTATGTAATAGTTTTTATATTTATATGCAGTTGTTGGAATGACCACGTACAACTATATACCCTATTAGTATATCTATATATTATATTGGTATCATATGCTAGTTGAATTATTTTTTTGGTTGTATTAGCTGCATTTAGTTGGTACACTATTTGGTTTTCTTTTAATAATAGTAATATAGTACAATATCTTGAAATACTTTATTATATTAATATGTGGTAAATTATTTTTTTATTTTTCTCTTTATGCATGTGTGTTATATAATAGTAGTATAGTCATATAGTTGCCGAAAATTAACCAGTAAAACTGTACACCATGTTCGTATAGTTATATGCAATATTGGTATCATATGGTAATTTGAACATTTTTTTGATTGTTTTACCTGCATTTTTAAGTGAATTCTATTATGAAATTATTTATATGGACACGATTTGCAGTGTTGGATTTTTTTTGTGCCGATGGACATAGATTATGTGTATTATGTAATAGTTTTTATAGTTATATGCAATTGTTCGAATGACCCCATACAACTATATACCCTGTTAGTATACGGAATGAGCAGGTTGCCTTGCGAATATTTAGCTTGCAATGCGAGCATGTAATTTTCTCATACTTTTATTGCATTCTTTAATGTTTTGGTACAATAGAATAGTCACAGATAGTTGTAGCAATATTCTAGAGCAATCATATACTATGTTGGTATACATGTATACCATATTGGTATCAAATGGTACTAGAAGTCATTTTTGCTACTTATATTTTTATTGCATTTTCTTATATTTTATTATCATTTCTATTCTAACTAGTATATGTGAAGATTTGATGGCCGTAGATTATGTTTTCTTGCTCCATAACTGGTAGTGTTATTGCTAATGGTAGAGTGTGTACGGATATTTGTAAGGAAGGAGATCTAGGTTTGCACGGCAATCACGTAAAATTAGAAAAGGAACAAGAAATAAAGAAAAAAAATAAAAAGAAAAAAAATAAAGAAGGAGTCAAATTTGAGTGTGTAATACGATTTGGGCAAAAATAACAATAATACGATCTGGGCAAAAATAAATGAATAAAAGAGAAAAAAGAAAAAAAGTAAGAAGAAAACGAGAAAAAAGAAAAGGAGAAAAGAAAGAAAAAAGGAAAAAAAGAAAAGAAGCATAGAAATAAAAAAGAATTGGAGAAAAAAAGAAAAATTCCCCACAAAAACTATTATGGGTAAGAAATGTAATTAGTTTGATGGGTAAAAAAATAAATGGGTAGATAAGGGTAAATAGTTTTGTTTTTGTGGGTAACTGTTGTCACACCTCCTTTTTACCCGCGCCACCGCAAATGGGCACAGAGAAGTTTTTCCAATTAAAAGACAATCGAAACAGGATTATTATTAAAGAATCAGAGTCGCCACTTGGGAGATTTATGGTGTCCCAAGTCACCGGTTTTCATCCCGAATCGAGGAAAAGAATGACTCTGTTTAACAGTCCGCGAACCAGAAATCCGAGTGAGGAATTCTGTTAACCCGGGAGAAGGTGTTAGGCATTCCCGAATTCCGTGGTTCTAGCACGGTCACTCAACTGTCATATTCGGCTTGATTATCTGATTTTATACATATTGTAACTAATGTACTTTTAACTTTTAACCGCTTTTATTATTATCATTATTTTTAAAGGGAATTGCAACGTCGTGAAAACGTATTTCTAACCATGTCACAATCAATGTACCCGTGGTTATCGACATATTTCAACTTCGTTGAGATTTGGATTTGGGTCACATAAATGTGCACCCGAATTTAAGAAAGTAATTTATTAAAAGGTGCGCCTAAAGCGACTAGCATATCATTATTTTGGGCAAGGCCGTGAAATTTGCTAAACGGCCCTTCTCGAAATCTAAGTAACTTTATAAACACGTACAGAGGGCCCTGCAGCTTGTGCGTTCTATTCGACGAGGCTCATTTCGTTTATTTTAAAAGGATCGTCCTAAAGTGACTACATTCTTCTATTTTTCGTTCGTCTCTAAAATGAAAGAAGAAAAGATCCTAATTATATTACATGTTATAGCCGAGTTCCAGACACAGTTTGTTAAAGCAGAATATAAAGGTGCATATGGGCAGTCCGTTTGCCAAGCATGGGCCCAGGTCCAACGTAGGTAGTATTAAACTGGACCTGGGCCATTTTGTTCCAATATTGAGGCCTAGTTAAACTATTCTACATATATTCAAAATTTGTAATGCTGAAAAGGTAAAAATGATGATATCTAATTAAACAAATTACCCAAATTTTAAAGAATCAATCAGTTGGAGTGAGGTAACTTAGAGGTCTAATTTTAATTCTAACTTCAAACCATTGAATGTTGAAACTAGACTGCCACGGTAATTAAAATGGTCTACTGGACCTGATTTTATTTGACATGCATTTGAACATATAGTAACTGATAACCAAACTAAAATGAACAGAATATCATTGACTACATTACTACAAAACTACTCAGTTATACCAAGGGGCATCAAGTTACATAAGAATAGTATATAGCATGTTCTAATTACAATTAATGAAATGAAAAGAAAAAGATATATCAAGACTTCAAACTTCCATTCTTTCATAATGTACATGCTTCCATATTTTCAGCTTACAATAATCAGTGTATCAGTTGTGTACCTGATATTGGAGAGCAAAAGCAGAAGTAGCATGCAACAACAACAACACCCATCAATAGATTTTAAAAAACCGAGCAGAAATCCAGCAACACCCAATGAAACAGTAGCAAATAACCAAATAGCAACCCAGAAAAACCCAACTTGAAACCCAGCAATACCAAACAATCACAGGCAGAATGCAGAGTGAACCAGAAGCAAAAGATGTAATGGAACCGTTCTGATTTTTCGTTCTTTCAACACTCAAAATAGAACATACTCAGACTACTGACTCTCAAGAGAAACTGAATTCTTAACGTTAAAATCTAGTCCTTTTTCTCTCAAATTCTGACTCTCCAAGATTTAAAAGTTAGTCAATTTTTTACTTAAATTCTGCCCCCCTTCAAAATCCAGCCTCCACACCATTTTATACAAGTATGCCCCTCTTAAACCTACTGCCCGACCCTTTTCCTTATTCAAATCAGAATTTTCTACTAAAATCTGATTTTTTCACTTTAAATCCCACTAAGAAAGCTTTTTCTTATTTTCAGCCCCCCCATTCCCTTTTGTTCTCTATTAGTGTATTAATAATACCCCACTAACAAAGCACTAATACTAAAATATAATCCTAACTATTTCATTCCTAAATCATCCCTGAAAATCCCTTAATATTACTGCCTCCTAATACAATTATTTAACTGTATTAAAACCTTAATTCTGAAATTTGTTTAACTAGCAATTAACCAAAACTAATTTGATTAACAGCTATAACCAATTCTCTTAACAAACTGAATTATTAAGGTTGAGTTCCCCTTGAATCTCATGGACTGAATTTGAATCACAACATATAACTCAACAGAATCATTATAACTGAAATTGAAACTAAACCAAAAATGAGCATGAATGCAGGTAACATGAATGCAGGTTCATTGTCAGCCTATTGACAATGCCCTGAAGCTAAATGTCCATAGATCAAGCACACACAACATTCAACCTTAAATCATTTTACGAAACTACTGATAAAACTAGACTTAATCGATGATAACTGATTAAACGATTGCCTACAACAATTGACAGCAATTACTCAGAAACAGATAATCAGGCCATTCAAGTAGCAATGACAAGAACAAGGATTTATAATAAAGCTAAACTAATCGACGAATTTATTCGAATTGACTACACAACCTATAATTAACAACGAATAGAAACAAATTCGACCAAATAAAAGGTCTGAGGGAGAGGAACTGGACAATCGACAAAAGAAATTGAAAAACCAAAAAAACTAAACTAAACAGATAAACAGAATAAACAAACACAAACTGGGACAAATAAGAAATGGAAAATACCTCTAGAACTCGGGACATGGACAACCCTGAATCGAACTCAAACTCGAACTTTTTGAGGTCGAACTGACCTTAATCGAGTGTTCTCAACTGAGAACACTTCGACTAAAGTCGGTTAGACCCCAATCCCTCCTTTAGTTGGGACAGATTTCACCCTTTGGATTGCTAGGGTTCTTGGGGGTTTGATTTGGGGTTCGAACAGTTCTGGTCAGATTCGAACCAAATCCACGGTGGTTTGGTGACGAGGTAGGTAAGGGACATGTATGGTATGAGTTTGGGACTGGTTGGGGTAGATCTAGGTCCTGCTCGAATCTTTGATTGAAGATTCAAGAAGTTAGAGGTTGATTCGAGGCAAGCAACCAACATATCCATAACGAGGGTGGTCAGGGGGTGCCTTGGTGTGAGTTTAAGGCAGATTGGGGTAGGTTCAGGCTTTGCTCGAATCTTCAAATGAAGATTCGAGAAGTTTGAGGATGATTCGAAATAAACGGGTACTGGATTTGGATTGGGGGTGGTTAGGAGTTTCAGGGGTGTTATTTTGGTGGCCGGCGGCGTCGTTGCCGCCGGGTTTCAGGCGAAGGAATGCCATGGCGGCTAGGGTTTGGGGGAAGGGCTTCGTCTCTAAGACGATGATGAACAGGGTATGTCTTAGGGGGGGTGTGAGGAGAGGGGGTTAAGTTTATATACGGAAGGGATGGTCTAATCCTGGCCGTCGGATCAGGCACGATCAATGGCCTGGATTAGTTCATCACCTGGAGACGGTGTCGTTTTGGGGTAGTGCTGGGGCGGGTGTGGTTCGGGGTAAGCGGGCCGGGGTCGGGTTTGGCCAAAGCTTTGGGACCGTTTGATCGGCTGAGATCAACGGTCCAGATTGAAACGTGTCCAAACGGCGTCGTTTGGTTCTGGTGGGGGTGGACCAGGTATGGTAGACGGGTCTGGGCTGGTTTGGCGTGGGTTTGGACGAATTTTGTTTGGGCTTGAGCATTTTCTGGCCCAAATTTGATTTCCTCTTTTATTAACTCCTTTTCTTTTCTATTCCTCTAAAAAATTAAAACTCAAAAATCTTAAATTAAATTATAAAACACCAAATTAACTTAAACATACTAATTAACTCTAACTAATAATTATCACAAATAATTAAATGACAAATTAAAAGAAAATCACACAATTTTAACTAAAATTACAAAAATATGTTATTATTTTTTTTTTTTGAATTTTCATTTTTGTAAAATGCCTCATTATTAATTAATTCCAAAAATATAAAAATCCAATCCTAAATGCAAGTGTTATGTATATTTTTTTATTTTTTTATAATGCATTAATAAAATTAAACATGCACGTAAACCTATGCAAATAAACAGGAAAATCGCACAACATTTCCTAAAAATAACACATAATTAAAGAAAAGACCTAATTTTGAGAATTATTTTAGAGTAATTCGTATGAGGCAAAAATCACGTGCTCACAACTGTGTCATTCCCTCGTTAACAAGACCCTTTAATAACACAATCTGGCTTGAGTGCCAATTCGAGAAGCGAACCAGCATAAATAAAAATTAAATAAAAGTTACCTATGGTCAAGTTGGAAGTGAGGGAGATTGCTTCAAAATACAGAATAGTCCTTGAATGACTTGGTCTTTTAATGTGTTCCTTTCAGAGATTTTGACATGTGAATCTAGGCATGGAGTAATATGGAAAAATAAATAATAAAGGGTGATTGGTGGAGGCTTTATGATCGAACAAATTGCTAGGGTTCTTTTTATAGATGTGCTTTTCTAACCTGAATAGGACTTTATGTTAGATATAATAAAAAAAATTAGTTGATTTTAAACTCTTAAATATTAAAAAAATAATTAAATGACTATTTTGTCCAATGTGAAATTAATTTTTAAAGGGTAAAAAAGACGAACGATATTTCGCTAAGAACTTTCGTGCTTTTAATATAATACTAGTCTTAGGGCACGCGCTTTGCGCGTGTATATCAATGAGTATATAATTTTAAAAAATTACGTAAATATTATTAAATAATATATTTGAGTTATTGAATAAAAATTAAAAAAATAATTTATTTATTTTTGCATTCGAGATTCGCGCCTTTATAATGATATAGAAAATAGAGATACTTTTTTAAACTCCTCTTACTCGAATAACATCTTTTTCTTTTCATCGTTCGCATAATATTTAAAAATTATATTTAATTATTAGAAAAATAGCTAATTAAGTACATACATCTTAATTTAATCGTAAGAATATATAGTGTCCTCCCCTTAGAATTATAAGTTCAAACATATTTCATATAAAAATTGTCGTAAACAAATATAAGCAAAGGACAATGTAATACTGTTATTTCTCCCCAAACAATATTTATGTTAAGACAATAAAATATTGCTATTTCTCCCAAACAATATAAGTAAATGATAATAGATCTTTGTGGTCTGGACCTTACCTGGACCCCGCACATATAGTGCACCGAGCTTTCTTTAATATTTATATTAAAGTCCTAAATATTAGGACTTCCTACATAATTTAACACAAGAAATATTTTATAACCAAATTAGTTGATTTCAAAGTACTGTATATTACGATAATAACTAAATTACGATTTTGTCTAATGTGAAGTTCAATTTTAAATGGTAAAAAAAAAAGCGAACAATATTTCATTAAGGGCCTTCGTGCATTTAATATAGATAGATCGAACGATATGTAAGTTATTATGTATTCTAGAAATTAATCAATTTAGTAGTGTACTTGATTAATCTTCTCTTTTTTTAACGTTTTAATTTAAAATCTTACAAATGATATGGAGATTAGACGTGGTAAAAAGAGAGTATTGTTTTTCCTTTTGAAACAAAAGTCTTTATTGTATTAAAATCACGTCTTCCTATTGTAAATAAAATTGTAATACAATCTAATAAGGAAAGATTAACAAATTAATTCTAGTTGATTTTAAAGTTCTAACTTTAGGAAAATTAGCATAAATGGTCATTTAATGTTTATTCCTAAATATTAGGAAGGCAACTTAAATTACAATTTTATCTAGTGTAAAGTTGATTTTTTAAGGGTAAAAAAATTAAACGACATTTCGCTAAGAACCTTCGTGCTTTTAATATAGTATAGATAAATATAGATAGATATAGATATAGATGACTTGGCCAAGCCGAATTGTTCAAACTGTAACGTGTAATTAGCCTCTTGGGATGGTCAAGGATGTCGAATTCACTTGTGCAATAGGCTATGGCTTACACGATATGTACTAGACTCGTGCAAAATGAGATTTTTTTTCTTCATAGTTTTGGTAATATCATGTTCTTTTATCCTATTAATTATTATGCATTTCAAATGTAAGTCTTCGAATCCTATGATAGTACACCATTCATACTCTATTTTGCTCCCTAATTTTACATTCCATCAATTCGTATAAAGCGGTGACGGATCACTATATTATATTGTAAAATACTCATAGTTGCCTGATACATTTATAAGTTCAGATCTACTATTTATTATAATTTTAATAATTATTTTATGTATATATGTATGTTCCGCGCCAAAAATACTGAACAAACATATATGTTTACTGTCTAAAAATAACAATCAGCACGTGCACTTTTATTTACGTAAATTATGTCTTCAACATTGGACAGACTATCACGACCCGAATTTTCCACCCCCGAAAATCGTGATGGCGCCTACTCGTGAAAGTTAGGCAAGCCGACAATTATAATTTTACCACCATTTTTATTAATCAAACAGGAACAGATTTTAGCTAAATAAAATAATTAAGAAATGCGGAAAGGATATAAAAGTGTCACAACTCAAGTACATAACTACCCTATAGATCTTGTGTCACAATCCACGAACAACTAAGATTTACTACAAATATAAGTCTGAAAGAAGTACAACTGTTCTCGAAATAGAAGAGACAACAGAGAAACTAAAGCGAGGAAAGGGAGACTTCAGGCTCTGCGAACGCCAACAAATCTACTTTGGTCTCCCTGGACTGAAGGCAACTGCCTCAAGCTACTCACAAGGTCCGACACCTAAATCTGCACAAAAAGTGCAGTATCAGTACAACCGACCCCATATACTGGTAAGTATCGAACCTAACCTCGGCGAAGTAATGACGAGGTTAGGACACGACAACCATATAAACATGTACAGTTAAATCATATACGAACAGAACAATAATAACATGATATAACAGATAAAGATGGGAAGGGGAACATGCTGCGGGGAATATCAAATTCTAACAGTAATTCAATAGAGAAGCATAATGAACACCATATTTGTATCAACAGGAATAATGACACAGTAACACATGCACGGCATCACCCTTCGTGCTTTTACTCTCGTCCTCACCATAAGAAACAACAGAAATGGCACGACATCACCCTTTGTGCATTAACTCTCATAATCATGGCACGACATCACCCTTCGTGCATTAACTCTCACAATATCGGCACAACATCACCCTTTGTGCATTAACACTCACTCACAATATCATGCACCCTTCGTGCTTTACACTCTTCCTCACCCAAACAATAGGAACAATACATCCCGACAAAGGATTCAACAATAAAAATAATAACATCCCGGCAACAGAATCAACAATAGAAATAATAACATCCCGGCAAGGGAATCAGCTATAACCAATCTCGTTTCAACAGTTAACTTCACAAATTAAATATCAACTTGAGTCAATACTCAATAATGGTTAATTACCAAGAAAATATCATAAGTCTTGTTCAACATGAATAATCATCAACTTAAGCAAGAATAGTACAAATTAAGAATCACAACGTTCACGGTTTAAGACTCACTTGCATGCTCGACACCAATGTATAGATACTCGTCACCACACCTATACGTCGTACTCAACACTAACACGTAGCAAATAAAACAACAACTCATATTCCCTCAAGCTAAGGTTAGACCAAACACTTACCTCAATTCCACGGACAAAATCAAGCCTCAATTACAGCTTTACCTCCCGGTTCCTCTTCCAATCCGCTTGTATCTAGTCATAATTTACTTAATAAAATCAATAAATGCTAAATAAATCAATTCTAATGCATGAATATAGATTTCCCAATATTTTCCCCAAAAAGTCAAAAATCGACCCCGAGCCTGCTTAGTCAAAACTCGAAGTTTGAACCAAAATTCAATTACCCATTCACCCACGAACCCAAATATGCAATTGACTTTCGAAAATCCTAATTTCTACCCAAGAACACCCAATTTCCCATGAAAAACCCTAGATTTTGAAGTGAAATCATGTAAACAGATGAAATAGATTGAAGAAAAAGAGTTAAGATTCATTTACCAATAATTTGGGGAAGAACTTGCTCTAGGAAAATCGCTCTTTGGAGTTTTGGTTTTGAATTTTTGAAGAATGAAATGAAAATCCCATCTAAAATCTCACTTAACAGGCTGCAGTTATCGTAATTGCGATCGGGGGTTCGCAATTGAATTTACTGCTGCCTTCGCATTTGCGACACATATGTCGTATTTGCGACTTCTGGGGCCTTCGCAATTCCGGCCAAAGTTTCGTATTTGCGAGGTTGGACTTCCCAGGCCTTCTTCGCATTTGCGACAATATTGTCGCATTTCCCAGGCCGGCAGACTTCGCATTTGCGAAGCCTGATCTCGCATTTGCGAGATCAGAGGCCTGTGCAAAACACCAGATGCACAACTCGGTTTTCTTAAGTTCTAATCACTCTGTGGCCTATCCAAAACTCACCCGAGCCCTCGGGGCTCCAAACCAAACATGCATGCAAGTCTAAAAATACCATACTCGTGTGATTAAATCATCAATATAACATCAACAACTACGAATTTAACCTCAAACTCATGATTTTCCTCAAGAACATTTCAAATTTACTATTTTAACAACCGGACGTCCGAATCACGTTAAATCAACTCCAATTTTTACCAAATTTTACAGATACGACTTAAATATTATATTAAACCTGTACCGGGATTTGAAACCAAAATACGGACCCGATACCATCAAGATCACACACCATTTCATTTCCAAAAGTCCTAATATTTTCCAGCAAGTAATTTTCTTTAAAAATTCTTTTCTCGGGCTAGAGACCTCAGAATTCGATTCCGGGCATACGCTCAAGTCCTGTATTTTATTACGGACTCTACGGGACCGTCAAATTACAGGTCCAGGTCCGTTTACCAAAAATATTGACCGAAGTCAACTTTAATCAGTTTTAAAGGTCAAATTCAATATTTTTCTTAAATTTCACATAAAAGCTTTTCGGAAACGCACCCGGACCGTGCACATAAATCGAGGAGAAAAAAAATGAGATTTTTAAGGCCTCAGAACTCGGATTCGAATTCTAAAATATAAGATGACCCTTTGGATCATCACACAGTGATTTGGTTAAAAAAGTTTGAGCTATTTCAAAACTGCTCGGGCTCCATATGTGTAATGGTAGTATATATGTTTAGCTAGGAAGAGGATAAAAGTATTTTCTCTAGGTAGGTTTTATTGCTCCCAAATAAAACGTGGAATAAGCAATTTAAGTTTCTCTCAGATATTTATAGGTATATAAGTTAAGACATTATTGTTTAGGATCTTTTCTTATTTTATTATGAAAACCAACTCCGTAACTTTATTATCCCTTACCAAGGGAAAAAAAGATACATCGAAAGGAAGAAGATATTGCCGTGGTTCCGAGTATTTTTTTTCTGAGATAAGTGATGACAATACAATTAGCTAGCCAGACGTGATAAAAATTTTAAAATGAAATTACAATAATTCAATAAATAATTACGGATTACGAGCACAGCATTATTCTCAATCAATGGAGTAATAATTATTATGAAAAAATTGGCATATGCTATGAAATATATTATTTGTATGGATGTCCACTGCACAAATATAACTTCCACTACTCTTCTTTATTATGTAAGTAACCTCCCCACTATTCTTTATAATTATGGTTGTAACTCCCACAACTCCATAACCTCCTCCATGATCTTCCCCCATGATCTCAATAGTTAATACGATTTTCATGACATCCGTTTGTATTACCTTAATGTCATCCTATAAATAGAGGGTTTGGGCATCACATTGTACACCCTTGAATACATAAAGAAACAAGAATCTTTCATCTTTCTCCCTACATTCTTGTCTATTTTATTGTTTCATATTGTTACTTTGAGCTTAGAATCTTAACAACATAGACGGTTTTGCGCTCTCTTTTTCGGCAATTATCGGGCTTGAAATTCTAGCTATTTCCTTAATCATTTAATACTTATAAATAATTAAATAAATAATTAATATCCAATTTTGAAGTTTTGAGGAACCACGTGGAATTAATTTCCATAGAAGATCGATTAGAGAATAATTTCAAAAGGGCTTAATGCAACTCAATGCCATTTTTACCTGACAAATTTGATGAGTCTGCAGTTTCCAAACATAAGAAAACCCACCAACAAATCCAAATTTAAGTTTGACAGACATAAGTTTCGATTGCCACATTAACTATATCAATACACCAATATATGTTTATAAGCACACAATAATTAAGACCATATTATTGGGTTCGTACTTATGAAGGACTAGCTATATAGTTTGAAATTACTCCCTTCGTCCGAGATTATTGTTGAAGAGCTCAGCTATGGAGTCAGACGAGAGCATCCACATAAGTAATTAGAGAGAAGAGAAGAGAAGCTTTCAACTGATGCCATTGAATGAATAGTAAGAAATGAAATCTGTATTGTGTTTATAACTAACTAACTGTTACTTATACAACTAACCACCGACTTTTCTTAACTTAGATATAGCTCATTGACAACTGTACACCCACACACCTAGAGTTCTCTACACTCTCCCTCAAGCTGAGGGATGAAAACAAGTTCTTCATTCCCAACTTGCTCATTAAGTAATCATGTTGTGGACTACACAGGCTCTTTGTCAGCACATTTGCAAGTTGTTCTTTGATTCCAATATGTTGTGTTTGAATCAGACCTTCCTGAATTTTCTCTCTCACAAAATGACAGTCTATGTCAATATGTTTTGTCCTCTCATGACAGATGGGATGGGCTTCAATTTGAATAGCAGCTTTGCTATCACAAAAAAGTTCTATTGGAACCTCAATCTCAATGTTAAGCTCTCTGAACAGTTCTATTAGCCATATAATTTCAGCTACTGTTGTGGCCATGCTTATGAATTCTGCTTCAACCGAGCTTCTTGAGACTGTTCCTTGCTTCTTTGATTTCTAGGATATCAAGGCTTCTCCAAACTTGATTACATAACTGGTTACTGATCTTCTTGTTTCCACACAAGCACCCCAGTCTGATTCACAGTAAGCAGTTAACTTCATATTTTCACCTGCTGGCATGAACAGACCTAGGCCTGGAGTTCCCATTATATATTTGATTACTCTCATGGCAGCACTTATGTGAGACTGTTTAGGATCATGCATGAACTGATTAAGTACTTGAACCACAAAGGCTATGTCAGGCCTAGTCATAGTCAAGTACAATACTCTACCTACTATTCTCTGATATCTCTCTTTGTCTTCATGTTCACTGTCATTGTCACTACAATTCTTGGTGACAATCTTATCAAATTCTATAGAGGTTATCTTGTGGTTGAACTCTAGTAGAGTAGTCACTGGCTTTCCACCTGACATACCAAGTTCAGAAACTAGTTCAAGTGCATACTTTCTTTGGCACATTTGAATTTCATTTTCTGATCTAGAGAATTCAATGTCCAAGAAGTATTTTAGCTCCCCAAGGTCTTTCATTTTGAACCTGACCTGTAAATCCTTTCTCACTTGCTCAATCAGCTTCAAGTTAGTTTCTGTTACTAGGGGATTATCCACAAAGACAAGTATGACTACTAGGTCTGATCCCATTTGTTGTGTGAAGAGAGAATTGTCATAATGAGACTGTTTGAACCCCATATCCAGCAGAGCTTCTGTTAACTTCAAATTTCACTGCCTAGGAGCTTGTTTGATCCCATACAAGGACTTATTGAGCCTGCACACCTTCTGATACTCCCCCTGGTTGGAAAGCCATATGGAATTTGCATAAAAACCTCTTCAGAAAGGTCCCATTGTAGGAATGCATTATGCACATCCATCTGAAAAATGTACCAGCGAGAAGCTGCTGCTAGAGCTACCACAGACCTTACTGTAACCATTTTGGCTACAGGAGAATGTCTAAGTATAGTCCAGTTTCTCCTGTTGGCTATAGTCTTTAGCTACAAGCCTGACTTTGTATCTTTCCACCTCTCCATTTGATTTGTATTTTACCTTGAACTACCATTTACAACCAATGGGTGTTTTGTCCTGAGGCAAGTCAACTATGGTCCAAGTCTTATTCACTTCAAGTGCTGCTATTTTAGCCTTTATAGCATCAACCCAAAGGGGATCTTTACATGCTTCAGCATAGGATGAAGGCTCAAATACTGCTGAGTAAGCAGCCAAAAAATCTTTATAGGTAGGGGATAAGTGATCATAACAGACATAAGAGGAGATAGGATAAGAACGGGAGGGCAACTTAGACTGCACTACATAATCCTGCATCCATACAGGTGGTTTAGAGGGTCTAGAAGATCTCCTGAGTGTCTCCACAGCTGGCTGAATCACTGGCTGAGAGGATAATAAGGAACTGAGAGAATAAACAGAAGAATATAGTGGAAAAGACGCAGCAGGAGAAGCAGGAGAAGACAGGATTTCCTCAGTAGTGGAAGAGGATACAGGAAAGACACTTTAAGTTCTAGAATAGGAAATAGAGGTATGATCTTAGACTTCATGTCTCTGAATGGAAAGATGTCTTCCATGAAGACTACATCTCTGCTAACAAAAAAATCTTTACTGCTGAGGTCATATAAATGATAGCCTTTTGAGTGACAGAATACCCCAAATGCACACCAGGAATTGCTCTAAGATAGAACTTTTTCAGTTTTCTTCACATTAGTGGCATAATATAAGCTTCCAAATACTTTTAGATGCTGCAAAGAAGGAGCTTTGTGAAACAATCTCTCAAATGGAGATTGGCCCCTTAGAAGAGTGGTAGGCAGCCTATTCAGAAGATACACTGCAGTTGTTACACATTATCCGCAAAATTGTAAGTGAATAAATGCCTGGAACCTCAAGGCTTTAGCCATATCTAAGATATATCTGTCTTCTTTATACCACCCTATTCTGTTGAGGTGTGTAGATGCAAGAACTTTGATGAATCACTCCATGTTCCTTAAGTAACTGATTTACATGCTCATTGACGAACTCGGATCCATTGTCTATTCTGAGACACTTAACAACACAATTAAAATAAGTCTTGATCAATACAAGGAAATCTCTCAGAATAACAACAGAGTCTGACTTATTATTCATTAAAAAGATCCAAGTATACTAGAGTAGTCTTCTACTAGAGTCATGAGGTATCTTCTACCATCATGTGTTGGAACTCTATAGGGTCCCCAAACATCAGCATGAACAAGATCAAATGCGGAAACAAAACTGCTATTACTTAAGGAAAATGACATCTTGTTTGCTTGGCAATAGGACATATAGTACAATTGTGATATTTCACATGTATGTTTTCCAGAGTACTAATGCTTCTCAAGACCTTTAGAGGTGGATGTCCAAGCGTCATATGCCACAAAGATATGCTATAACAAGATGTATGCTCACCCTCAGTTTTATTCTTAGTACTGAAACTAAAGATGTTATCTACACATAAACTATTTACATATGAAGCAGGCAGGCTATGTTTACTGGCAGAATCAGAATTGAATCCTCCTTGTGAACTAGCTTTCAGTATGTAGAGGCCCCGATCCTCCTTACCAATCCCTATCATCTCCCCGCTGAAGAGTTTCTGAAACAAGCAGAAATCAGGAAAAAATATTGTTAGACATTTTAACTCTTTTGTGATCCTAGAGACTGATAACAGATTATACTTGAAGTCTGGAATATATAGAACATTATGAAGAGTTCTATCTTGAAAAATGTGTGAATCACCAGTTTTCTTAATGGTTACTTATTCTCCAGTAGGTAGGTGCACTCTGTTTATTTCCAAACATGTCAACTCCTTGAATTTACTTAGCAACCCCAGGTTGTGCACCAGGTGATTCATAGCCCCTATGTCAACCATCCAGTTATTATCAACTAGATTAGACATAAAGGCTGTGGTAATACCTGTAGGTTCTACTTTAGCTGTGCTGGCTACAGATTCAACTTCCTTTCTTTGATTCAGCATTTGCAAAAATTGAGAGTATTGTTCTGGAGTGAAGAATTGAGTAGGTGATGATAATTGTGGAGATGGGGAGTTCCCAGCAGTTTGAGAACTGGTCTAAGATAGATTCTGCTGCATATCAGGTGCTGAACTAGTATTGACCACATTGTTGGCATAGTTGTTAGGTCCTCCTCCTTTCTTTTTATACTTGAAATCAGCTGGATAACCATGCAGCTTATAACAATTATCCTTTGTGTGACCCTTAATAAGCTTGCAGTATTCATAGTAAGGGGAAGCTTTTCCATAGTTGTTTTTAGGTCTGTAGCCACCTCCACTTGCTCCTTTGTTGCTTAAGAGTGTAGCAGGTTCTCCAATCTCAGTACCAGTACCACTGGCATTCCTTCCACCTGTTTTCCTTTGTCTCTCAACATTAACAATCATAGCATAAGCTTGGTTTATGTTTGGCAGTGGTCTAATTATGAGAACTTGATTCTTAGAATTCTCATAAGACTCATTTAAACCAGACATAAATTGGTACAGTTTTTGCACTTGATAATGTTCAGCATATTGCCTGGACTCAGGGCATCCACAAGAGGGTGGAGGATCTAGAGTTTCATATTCATCCCACAGTTCACGTAGTCTCAAAAAAAATACACAGATACTGAAGATACTCCCTGAACAAGTGTAGCAATTTTCTTATGCAAATAGCAGGCTCTAGATGCATTCACTTTGTCAAACCTCTCTCTTAAGTCTTCCCACACCTTATATGCTTAGAAGCATATAACACTGTGCTAATTAGACTTGGAAAAACTGTGTTCATTATCCATGCTAGCACAATTGCATTACACCTATCCCACAACTCATGTAGACTAGCATTATACATCTCCTTTCTATAGGTTCCTAGAACAAATCCTAATTTATTTTTACTGTGAAGAACAATTTTCATAGATCTAGTCCAAATCGAGTAATTTTTAGAACCTTGAAGTTGAATGGAAATGAGAACCAAACCTTGAGTGTCTGAAGGATGAATGTATAGCGGATGATTGTGATGAACAAGCTCGAGATTCTGAGTGTTGTGCGATTGAGTAGCTGATGTACTTGAGGTTTGAGCAAACGATACTTCTTCATTAATTTGCATTGTTGCGACAATCTCAGCAGAAACACTTCCTTATTACTTTCACTAAATCATAATAGAGCACTTGATTGTACTCGCAATTTTTTCAAAAGAACAGAGATGTTCGTTGAGTTCCAGCCAGATACAGAAAAATCTTAATTTTGGGACTTTTGCTCTTAGCTGAGAAATTGACTCAACATCTGCTGCTTAACACTCATCTACTGCTTGCTGAGCTGAGGTATCTAGCTCACAGCTCTAATACCATATTGAAGAGCTCAGCTACAGAGTCAGACGAGAGCATGCACAGAAGTAATTAGAGAGAAGAGAAGAGAAGCTTTCAACTGATGCCATTGAATGAATAGTAAGAAATGAAATCTGTACTGTGTTTATAACTAACTAACTGCTACTTATACAACTAACTACCGACTTTTCTTAACTTAGCTACAGCTAATTGACAACTGTACACCCACACACCTAGAGTTCTCTACAATTATCAGTTGCTTTATCTCAAGAAAATTATCCCAAAATAATTATTATACTTTAGAAACTCATGACTAAGTTTAACTATTTTCATCTATATCCTCAATATTAAAGAAGTAGTAGTTCTTTTCTAAAATGTTCAACTCTGAAAATGCATTTAATAGGATATCTTATAAACTATACCTTGTATCTATTATTTTCTTAATAGAGATGAAAAGAGACAAAATGACAATTAAAATGAAACATAAGAAGTAGTTTCTAAATAGAATTAACTAATAATCACTTTTCTCCTCACAATAGGTAAATTAAAATCATCGTTGTTAATACCGTAGAGTGTGGTATGTAATGTATTGGACCCCTCAGTTCTTAACTAGAGGTCTAAAATTTAATCTCGAAGAATGAAAAAGCTCATGGTAGAAAGTTCGCTTCTCCTTAAATGAACTTTATGTGGTGCAAATTCGAATTTATCAGACAGATTTAAGATACCGAAGGGTTTAAAAAAAAAGAATTATCTTTGTTGAGCACTAAATTAAATTCATTCAAAACCCTCTTTCTGATTCTGTTCTGGTTTGTGCTTTTCTTTTCCTTAGATATTTGTTGGAATTGGCAACATCATATGTATATTGTTCTGTACATTTAAGTTACAGTGCTACAATAAATTGACTTCATTTTCTTCCTTCATTTCTAATTAATTGCTAAAAACACCAAAATCAACCAAAAAAAAAAAAATCATTCTTCTTTCTGCTTCCATTCCAAACCTATAAACCTACAAGGAGAATACCTAATTTTGTATTCAGAAATAGTCTCAAGCTTTGGTGACCAAACTTGTCCTTTTGGACCAACCAATTCTTCATAATGTTTCTTCAACTCAGGTGTGCTACATAAATACTTACCATCACTAGGACTTGTAGTTGCAATATTATCTTGTGATACATCTTCGTTTCCTCTTGTAAGAAGCTTAATTATGAACTCCGGTGACACTTTTATCAAAAGCCTACCATTTTCCGCCTTAATATATTGAAATATAGGGTTCTTGAAACTAACAGGTACTCGTCTAGGGTTCGAGCCCAGGGAAGCAAGAGAAGAGGCCGAGAGCACGTTGCTTGATGAGAAGTAATCTAGAGGGAAAACGAAGTATGTGTCGCCATTTTTGAGCTTATCATCGATGTTTAAGGATGGAATAGGGTTTCCAATATAGAATGAGTCTGCATGGCAAACCATGCAGTCCGGGAACTCGAACATTAGCTCTCCGGCTAGCCTTTTTCCGGTGACCATCCTCGTCGTTCCATCGTGAAAAAATAGGTTAACCATCAATGATCTTGAAGGACAAATGGAGTAGCAACAAGGTGAAAATATTGTATTTCCCATTTTTTTCTTCTTTTTTTGGAGGTTGAAAGGAAGAAAATGAGACAAATTAGAGTAGTTGGAATAATGGTTTTCAGTTTTGGTTAAGGGCTTTGTTTATATATGGAGAAGGAGTTGACTTTGAGAATAGGTCAGTAATGGTGGCTTTGAATGTCTCTTTAGTACGTATGTGTATCAAGTTGTATAATTTTCATCCATAAATTAACCATTGGAGTTACCGTGATATAATACTAGTTTGCCCTATAGGGTGGAGATGAGGCAAGGGGGGGTGCATGTGGACTGAAAAAAGACAAATTGCTATCAGCATATTAATTAGTAGTACGTAAATTTAACAATTCCTCTGCTCTATCCTATTATATTTATTCTGAAAAATGAACGGGAATAGCCTATTTAAAAGGTAGGAGTTCACAAAAGTAGGGGCGGTCAATTGAATCCCTTTCATTGAAAAATTATACTCTGCAAATAAGAAACCAATGAGGGTGACACAATCGATGATAGGATTTCTACTGAATCCCCTTAATCAAAAATAAGGCCAAAGTAAATATTTCATAAATGATTAATTTTGAATCCCGTCGACATAATTTTTATTTTATTTCTAGTGACAAAAATAGTTCAAAAATTGCTTTAGTTTGTAGGTTCAAATCTTTTGAATCTCCTTGTTAAGTTGTAATTAACTACCTCAGCTACTGAAAGGAACGGACATCTTTGGTTAAATGAATTGTTGAATTCGTCATATATAAGGAAAAAAAATCTAGTTTAATAGGAAGGGCGATTCAAAATTTATTTTAGGTCATAGGTTTAAATTCTAAACATGATATTTTAGATTTTTTTTTGAATTTCATTATATGAATTCTTCTGGCTTTGCAGCTGCACAATTGACACTCTTTTTCAATGAATTGTGCGATTTAGAGTGTAACTTGTCCCAATGTTAATGTTTATGTCAATTGCTACATTAAGAACCAAAATAAAGAACCAATATGTTAGTTAAAACAGACATACTTTTGAAATTTAACAATCCTACACATGATAATAACAAGAATTCAAACCTCAAAAGACATGCATCTAACTAATAGTGGTTGACTTGCGCATTTTAATATTTGCAAATTAAATTTGCACATTGATACTTTTCATGGAGTAAGCTGTTATATAAAATTTCTCTTTGCAACATCTATTATCTAGTGTTTGGAATTTAGTCATAATGGATATAGTATTCAATTGCTTTAGTCCTTTTGTCTCCCTTACTTGGAATGAAGGCCTGCTATCTATGAGTGCTTTTATAATAATTAAAAAAAAAAACTTCAAAATCATAGCGATTAGGATGTTATTTTGACTTCTGATCAGTTGTTAGTCTAAGTCTATATATTGAGATTTTTTATTTTATTTATAATTGGGGTGTTCGGAGCTCGATTAATTATGTACTAGATAAATTTTATCCATTAAAACTTGGACAACTATATATTAATATTTATCTGAACATATTATCGTATTTGCACTCGTACGATTTTACTGCTGTCTTATAATTGTAACTTCATTTTTCTTAAACCCCTATTGTTTCTTGAATTGCGGAGAACCCTAAATTTCATTTTGCAATGGGCAGCTAAGCTACTATTGAACTGCCGTCCACTTTCAGGGCAATTTATCTTTGAGTTTTAGTACATAAAAATATCATAAATGTAAGTACCAAAAAAAAAAAAAAAATCATGGAGGGGTGGTTGGTTAAGAACATGTAATGACAGCAGGATTCCTCCAAGTCAACTTTTAATAGGTAAAGTCTTCCATTCATTTTATCCCAAAATTGTTTGTTTAGTTTAGATAAACTAGGAGAGTGACATTCTCCTGTATCTCTATTGTTCCACTCGATATTTATATTGAATCAAACAATTTAATTTTATTAGTTCTAAATTAACTTAGTGCGGGCGGGGTATATAACTTTCTTCGTCCCCTTTCAAAATAGACATGTGCTTCAATTACACATTTTTTTTTGGTGTTTTGAAGTAATATATTGATCGTGTCTACAAGAATTCGAGCTCTATTATAATAGAATTTAATTTATCAAACCTTTTTTTTTTGTGTGTGGAAATAAAGCTTATTATTCAATCATTCAAAACCAAAACACATACAATTGTTTATATCATTCTTTCTCCTATCCTTTCCTACCCTTTCTATACCCCTATTATCTTCCTTTGTTTTCTATATATATTTTCTATAATTTATCAAACCTTAAATTACCAAATATAATATGAAAATTAAAACCTATGGGTTAGTTTATGTACCGGCAAAATTTTCTGATAATATCGTTTACTCTCATTCCCAAGCTTAAACGACTATTAAAATGTTATCTTGTGCCAATAAGAATTATGACATGACAATTGAACAAGTAGATTCATCCTCCCATGAACTACCTTGACATTCTAATTCCCATATCTGAATTGATAAGGGTATTAAAGATGGTCAATGACATGTGACAAATTAATTATCTCTTATTTAAAGAGCCTAGCCTTCTTATAAATTAAAAAGGCATCACTTAGAAGCACATATGCAAATTGACAAATCCAACTCTCATTTTTGTCCCCACAATTGGTGGTTAGTTGTCACGATCCGGATTTTTCACCCTCGGGAGTTGTGATAATGCGTACAAGTGAAAGCTAGGCAAGCCAACCATTTGAATTAATTGACTTTTTCCCAATTTTTTAATCCTTTAACAATTACGAGCCAATATTATATAAACAACGGAAATTAAAAACGGAAGACTGAAACATAATATATTAATAAAGATGACAATACTAGTCCATACATAAACTACCCAAGACTGGTGTCACAATTTCACAGACAGTCTAGGAATACTACAAATAAAGGTCCGAAAGAGTTATTATAACACTGTCTCTGAAATACATAAAAGAAACAGAATAAAAGGATAGAAGAAGACGCCAAGGCCTGCGGACGTCTGCAGGACTACTTCGGATCTCTAAATGGACTGAAGGCAGCAACCCCAAAGCTAAGGTCCGAAAGCTACTGCACCGGGATCTGCACATAGTGCAGAGTGTAGTATCAGCACAACCGACCCCATGTGCTGGTAAGTGCCTAGCCTAACCTCGGCAGGAATGTGCAGTTAAGGATAGGAGGGGGAAACATGTTGCGGGGAAACATCAAATGATAACAGAAGGAGAACAGGTAAATATAAGGAACACCATAACTCAATTATCAACAAGAATCAGAAATCAAATAAGTGCACGACATCACCCTTCGTGCTTTTACTCTCGTCCTCACCATAAGAATCAATATAATCTGCACGACATCACCCTTCGTGCTTTTACTCTCGTCCTCACCATAAGAACCAATATAATCGGTACGGAATTCTACATCGTACGATACGGCATCACCCTTTGTGCTTTTACACTCTTCCTCATAAAATCATACACGACATCATCCTTCGTGCTTTAACACTCTCTCACCAAAATAATGCACAACATCACCCTTCTTGCTTTAACACGCTTCCTCACCCAAACAACAATCACAAGCAATAAGGGGAAGGTAATAAATAAAATCACTATAAACTCCCGGCAAGGGAACAATATCAAAAGCATCAACATCCCGGCAAGGGAGACAATACAATAATCCTCTTTCTCTTTTTCACATTTACTTCACAACTCACTTCACAACTTGAGCCAATGCTCTATAAGGTTCAATTGCCAATTATACTTCCACAATTCATTTTACAACTTGAGCCAATGCTCTTCAATATTCAAATACCAATATTACTTCCCCAAGCTTTGCTCAACAATAGAAATCATCACATAAGTCATGAACAATACAAACAGAGTCACATTAATCATAGTATAAGACTCACATGCATGCTTGACACCAACGACTCGTCACCATACCTATACGTCGTACTCAACAAATAACACATGGCAAATAGGACACAATTCCTAATCCCTCAAGCTAAGGTTATACCAAACACTTACCTCGATGTCACGAACACAATTCAAGTCTCAACTATCGCTTTACCTCTTGATTCCACCACCAGGTCCAAATGCCCAAAATTTAAAAAACCTAGGTTCTACCCAAAACACTCAATCTCCCCTATGAAAACCTAGGTTCAACTGTTGTTAATCTATACACATTCTCATCGATCCGCCCTTCTTCTTAACAAACAACACAGACGCACCCCAAGGCGAGACACTAGGTCTAATGAAGCCTTTATCAAGCAAGTCTTGCAACTGCTTCTTCAACTCTTTCAACTCAGGCGGGGCCATACGATACGGCAGGATAGAAATGGGTTGGGTGCCCGGAGCCAAATCAATACAGAAGTCAATATCCCTGTCGGGTGGCATACCCGGCAGGTCTGAAGGAAATACCTCAGGAAACTCACCAACAATAGGCACATAATCAATAGAAGGAACCTCGGCACTAGAATCACGAACATATGCCAAATAAGACAAACATCCCTTCTCGACCATACGCCGAGCTTTCATATATGAGATAACACTATGGGTAGAATGACCAGGAGTCCCTCTCCACTCTAAACGAGGAAACCCAAGCAAGGCTAAGGTCATAGTCTTAGCATGACAGTCCAAGATAGCGTGGTAAGGTGATAACCAGTCCATCCCCAATATGACATCAAAATCAATCATGTCCAAAAGTAACAAATCTACACAAGTCTTAAGACCCCCAATCACCACTACACATGAACGATGGACACGATCTACCATAATGGAATCACCCACCGGTGTAGACATATATATAGAAGCACTCAAAGAATTACTAGGAATGATCAGATACGGTGCAAAATAAGATGACATATAGGAGTACGTAGATCCTAGATCAAATAGAACTGAAGTATCTCTACTACAAACCAGAACAATACCTGTGATAACTGCATCGGAAGCCTCAGCCTCAGGCCTGGCTGGAAGAGCATAACATCGAGGCTAGGCCCCACCACTCTGAACTACATCTCTGGGACGGCCTGCTGCTGGCTGACCTCCACCTCTAGCGGCCTGACCTCCACCTCTAATACCTCTACCTCCACCTCTAGTACCTCTACCTCTGCCTCTAGCTGGTTGAGTGGGTTGTGGAACACTTGGTGCCTGAACCATGACACGAGAACCCTGATGCTGAGAGCTGCTCGATGCTCGAGGGAAAAATCTAGAAATATGCCTCATATCACCACAAGTATAACAAGCCCTTGGCTGTTGAGACTATTGACCCTGACGACCTGAATGACCACCCCGAAAACTCTGGAGCGGCAGTGTACTGATAGGAGCTGGTGGTGCACTGTAGGACTGCTGATTAGAATACTGCATATTAGAACCACGGCCACCTGAAGCATCGTGAGAAACCTGAAGTGCTGACTGAAAAGGCCTAGGAGGATGGCCTTTGCCATACGAATCCCTGCCTCCAAACGAGGCGCCACTGAATCTGCCTGAATGACAAGGCCTTTTGTCAGACCCCTGACCACCTCTCTGTAATAGAACCATCTTAACTCTCCTGGCCACATTGACCGTCTCCTGAAAAGAAATCTCACTTCCCGTCTCCTTAGCCATCTGAAGTCGAATATGCTGAATGAGTCCCTCAATGAACCTCCCCTCTCTCTCTCTCTCTATCTCTCTCTCTCAGTGGGAAGTATAAGTAGAGCATGACGGGCCAAATCAATAAACCTGATCTCCTACTGAGTAACAGTCATAAAACCCTATTGGAGACACTCAAACTGCCTCCGATAGATCTCTCTCTGAGTGACAGGAAGAAACTTCTCCAAAAATAGCTGAGAAAACTAATCCCAAGTCAAAGCTAGTGACCCAACTGGTCTGGCCAAACAATAATTCTTCCACCAAGTCTTGGCGGATCCAGACAAGCGAAAAGTAGCAAAGTCGACCCCATTGGTCTCCACTATCCCCATGTTTCTGAGAACCTCATGATAGCTGTCTAAATAATCCTAGGGATCTTTAGAGGATGCACCGTTGAAAGTGGTAGTGAAGAGCTTGGTAAACCTGTCCAATATCCACAAAGCATCGGCAGACATAACTGCTCCATCACCGGTCTGAGCTACCACACCCGACTAAACTGATCCAATTGGCTGAGCTGCTGGAGTCTGAAATGGGGGAGCCATCTGCTCCGGAGTGCGAGTAGCAGGAGTTTGGGCTCCTCCTCCAGCCTGAGAGACGGCTGGTGTTGCGGGAAGCAAGTCTACCCAGGTACACTCTCCATACCCACTAGACGGACCAGAGTATCCTGGAGTACTGGGGTAGCAATGAACCCCTCTAGGACCTAAGTTGGGCCCATCGGAACTGCCTGGGTCGGAATCTCATCATCAAACTCAACCTGAGGTTCTGCCCCTGGTGCTGCTGCTCTGGGCTAAGCTCTGCCCTTGCCTCGGCCTCTAGCACGACCTCGCCCTCTGCCCCTCGTGGGAGCTGTTGCTGGGGGCTCGAGCTGCTGATCAGTGGATGAGGAAGCGCGTGTTCTCGATATCTGCGAAAGAACATAATAGAAATTCAACTAGCATTAAGAAACCCAAATCGCACGACAAGAAATAATAGATGTGAAGTTTTTTCCTAACTCTGTAGCCTCTGGGGAATAAATACAGACGTCTTTGTACCGATCCCTCAGACTCTACTAAGCTTGTCCGTGAATTATGAGACCTAAGTAACCTAGAGCTCTAATACAAACTTGTCACGACCCGGATTTCCCATCCTCGGGAGTCGTGATGGTGCATACTAGTGAAAGCTAGGCAAGCCAACCATTTGAATTATTTACCTTTTTCCCATATTTTTAATCCTTTACCAATTACGAGCCAACATTATATAAACAACAGAAATTAAAAGCGGAAGACTGAAATGTAATATATTAATAAAGATGACAATACTAGTCCATACATAAACTACCCAAGACTGGTGTCACAATTTCACAGACTGTCTAGGAATACTACAAATAAAGGTTCAAAAGAGTTATTATAACATTGTCTCTGAAATACATAAAAGAAACAGAATAAAAGGATAGAAGGAGATGCCAAGGCCTGCGGACGCTTGCAGGACTACCTCGGATCTCCGAATGGACTGAAGGCAGCAACCCCAACGCTAAGGTCTGAAAGCTGTTGCACCAGGATCTACACACAGTGTAGAGTATAGTATTAGCACAACCGACCCCATGTGCTGGTAAGTGCCTAGTCTAACCTCGGCGAAGTAGTAACGAGGCTAGGACCAGACTACCAAATAAACTTGTGTAGTTAAATCATATACCTCGGAAAATAAAAGCAGGAATGTGCAGTTAAGGATGGGAGGGGGAAACATGCTGCGGGGAAACATCAAATGATAACAGAAGGACAACAGGTAAATATAAGGAACACCATAACTTAATTATCAACAAGAATCAGAAATCAAACAAGTGCACGACATCACCCTTCGTGCTTTTACTCTCGTCATCACCATAAGAATCAATATAATCGGCACGACATTACCCTTCGTGCTTTTATTCACGTCCTCACCATAAAAACCAATATAATCGGCACAGAATTGTACATCGTGTGGCACGACATCACCCGTCATTTTTTTACACTCTTCCTCACAAAATTATACACGACATCACCCTTCGTGCTTTAACACTCTCTCACCAAAACAATGCACGACATCACCCTTCGTGCTTTAACACTCTTCCTTGCCCAAACAACAATAACAAGCAATAAGGGCAAGGTAATAAATAAAATCACAATAAAATCCCGGCAAGGAAACAATATCAAAAGCATCAACATCCCGGCAAGGGAGACAATACAATAATCCTCTTTGTCTTTTTCACATTTACTTCACAACTCACTTGACAACTTGAACCAATGCTCTATAAGGTTCAATTGCCAATTATACTTCCACAATTCATTTTACAACTTCAGCCAATGCTCTTCAATATTCAAATACCAATGTTACTTTTCCAAGCTTTGCTCAACAATAGAAATCATCACATAAGGCATGAGCAATACAAACGGAGTCATATTAATCATAATATAAGACTCACGAGCATGCTTGATACCAACGTCTAGATACTCGTCACCATGCCTATACGTCGTACTCAACAAATAATACATAACAAATATGACATAACTCCTAAGCCCTCAAGCTATGGTTAGACCAAACACTTACCTCGATGCCACGAACATAATTCAAGTCTCAACTATCACTTTACCTCTTGATTCCACCACCAATTCTCTCGTATCTAGCCACAAGTTACTTAACTATATCAATAAATGGTAAATGAATCAATTCCAATGCATGAAAATAGGTTTTCTAAAGTTTTTCCCAAAAAGTCAAAAGTCACCCCTGGGTCCACATGGTCAAAACTCGAGGTTCAAATCAAAACACAATTACCCATTCCACCACAAACCCAAATATATAATTTATTTTGAAATCGGATCTCAAATCGACATCCAAATCCCTAAAATTTGAAAAAACCCTCTACCCAAAACACCCAATCCCCCCCATGAAAACCCTTGATTTTGAGTTGAAATCATGTGAAAAAGATGTTAAAGATTGAAGAAAATAAGTTAGAAATGATTTACAATCGATTTGGAGAAGAACCTTTCTTTGGAAAATCGCCCAAGAGAGTTTATGTATTGAAAGGGTTTGAAAAATGAAAGATTTTCGGCTAAGTCATGAATTTGCAGGTCGCAGATATTGCAATTGCGAACCTGCTAGTCTCGCATTTGTGTTCACTGTTCGCAATTGCGAACTTGCATTTGCGATGGGGTAGTCGCATTTGCGACAATGGGGATTTCTGGGCCTTTTCACATTTGCGATGAAATGATGGCATTTGCGATCAGGCCTGCCCAGGCCTTCTCTCGCATTTGCGAGATGCGAAGCCTGCAGACCTGCAACATACCAGCAATTCCTAAATCCAAATTTGACTCTGTGGCCTATCCAAAACTCACCCGAGCCCTCGGGGCTCTAGACCAAACATGCACGCTAACCCAAAAATATCACACGGACTTGGTCGTACAATCAAATCACTAAAATAATATCAACAACTATGAATTTAGCATCAAAATCAAATAAAATCTCAAGAACTTTCAAAGTTTCAAGTTTTACAACTAAGGTTCCGAATCACGTCATATGACCTCCGTTTCTTACCAAATTTTACAGGCTCAACGTAAATCACATATAAGACCTATACTGGGCTCCAGAATCAAAATACGGGCCCGATACCATCAAATTCCAAACACATTTCATTTTCAAAAATTCATATTTGTTCCAGAAAATAATTTTCTTTAAAAATTCATTTCTCGGGTTGGGACCTCAGAATTCGATTCCGGGCATACTCCCAAGTCCCATATTTTCCTACGAACCCTTCAGGATCGTCAAATCATGGATCTGGGTCCGTTTACCTAAAATATTGATCGAAGTCAACTTAAATTCATTTTAAAAGCAAATTTTTATCATTTTTTTTTTTTACAGATTTTCACATAATAGCTTTTTGGATACATGCTCAGACTGCGCACACAAATCGAGGTGAGACAAAAAGGAAATTTTAAGGGCTCAGAACACGGAATTAATTTCTAAAATACGTGATGACCTTTTGGGTCATCACATTAGTGGACACAGATCCTAAGAGTGCTTTCTGGATCATGCAGAAAATATTCAAGGCTAAACATTACTTTGAGGCAGCTAGATACACTGAAGAAGATGTTCACCAGATGGAGAGATTCTCAATTAGGCAAATCTACAAAAATATCCAAGGTGAATTCCAGAAAGTGACATGAGGGAAGCTAGTATGCAACAATCAAGGAATTCCAAAGTGGATTTTTATCACGAGACTAGCATTGCTAAATATGCTATCTATAAAAGAAAGGTTAGCCAAATGAGGCATCATTCCAGATCAGATATGCTCCTTATGTGAAAAGGAGAATGAAATAGTACAACATCTCTTCTTTGAATGTTAAGTCACTAGAAGTATATGGCAGCAATTGTTGTACTGTCAAGGAGTACAGATATTGAAGAAAACTTGGCAAGAAGAGATCCAATGGATAGAGCAATTTGGTAAAGGCGGGAGTGGAGGGGATGCAATATACAAAAAGACTTTTGTTGCAGCTGTGTATCATGTTTGGCAAGAAAGGAATTGTGTTATTTTATAGAAGAAGAAAAGGTCAGCCAAAGTCATAGCACGAATGATCATTCAGGAAATTCATGTAAAGGCTAGTTGTTTTCCAAGGCTAATGAGAGCATTGGTACAGTTGAATTGGTACACAGAACTGGTCTAGGTGGAACGAGATGAGTATGGAAGAAAGATAGTGAGGATTAGATAGCTTCAAGCTGGGGCATCATGTCCAATTGAAGTTATGCCTAGAGAACATACTGCTATATGCTGATTTGTACATAATTATACATGGTAAATAAAATCTTTTACTTACCAAAAAATATTGTTGGTTAGTGGATATAAAAACATTAATTGCAGAGAATTATGTCTATCTGTTAAAATCAGAATATTCCAGAATTATAATTCTGAAATTATAACTGAGATGATAAACTGGGTAATCAATCACACCTTCTATATGAGATAAGTTATACGAAGATTTTGGTATAAAAATAAAATTAATTTAGCTAATACCTCCAATCAAATAAGGGATACAATCTAATTCCAAAATTTATATTGAAATAATCTACCTAATTCTTTGAATCAAACGACCCCTAAGAGCGTTCGATTTGGCCAAGTACTCCAAGCCAAAAAAAACCACATTAAAGCTTGTGGTGTTCTATTTTAGTAGTTTTATACGTATATATGTATGTTCCGTCAAAAATACTGAACAAACATATATGTTTATTGTCTAAAAATAACAATCAACATGTGCACTTTTATTTACGTAAATTATGTCTTCAACATTGTACCGATAGTGATTTGGCTTTGGCTTAAGAAGTTTGAGCTATTTCAAAATTTCTCCAGGCTCCATATGTGTAATGGTTGTATATATGTTTAGCTAGGAAGATAAAGTACTTGCTTTAGGAAGATTTTGTTGCTCCCAAACAATAAACTATATATTTGAGGTCTACCTGTTGCCTATATGGATGCTATTGTCATCATAGGGCAAATACAATTGCAGTTTATGTTTTAGGCTGTCTTCATTAAATAGAACTTGAAAATTGACATAAAAAGATTGTCTTAGGTGCTAACACTTGACATTATAACCTCTATGTATCTATCTCTTTTGGTGATGATCCGATCATCTTGCGCGTATCTTGACTATGCCTTAAATTTAACTATTATGGTGGAGTGACACAGACATAACAGATGAAGATACTACAAAATACAGTATATTCATTAGGTGAACTGCCTTCTAAATATTTGTGGACTCAATTGGATACAAAGAAGATAACTGTTTTGTAATGGTCACCTCTGATTGAGAAAATAGTAGCAAGAGTAACTTCTTGGACTACTCGGAAGTTGTCTTATGCTGGTAGAGTGCAATTAGTACAGACAGTTATTTTTGGTATTCAATCCTATTGGGATCAACTGTTCATCATGACAGCAAAAGTGATGAAGTTAATAGAGGTATATTATAGAAGCTACATATGTTCTGGCACTAATACAATTACAAAGAAAGCATTGATAGCTTGGGAAAAAAAGAGTCTGCCTAAATCAGTAGGAGGCTATAATTTGATAAATCTTAAAGTCTGGAATAAGGCAGCAGTCACCAAAATTCACTGGGACCTGGCTCAAAAGGAAGACAAAGCTTGGACAAGATGGATCCATGTATACTACATCAAAGGGCAAAGTATTCCTGAAATGAATATCCCACAACAAGCAATTTGGATGATGAGGAAGATTATGGAGGCTAGGAAAACCATGCAGCAAGTTCTAGATTTAAAGCAAAGGCAGAGTGTTATTAAACATATTTATCTAGGCTTACTGGGAAATCACAACAAAGTGGAGTGGAGACCTTTGATATTCTATAATGAGGCTAGACCTAAAGCAGTGTCTACAATGTGGATCCAGTGCCATGAAAGAATGCTAACAGCTGATAGATTAACCAAATGGGGAATCCAAGTAAGCCCACGATGCAGTTTATGTCTGAATGCAGATGAATCACATCTTCATCTGTTTGGTGAGTGCAGCTTCTCTAGATTAGTGTGGTTGAGATTACTGAGATGGCTACAAATATGGGATGCCCCAATGAATCCTTGGTCACAGGTGGTTATATGGTTGATTCTCCAATCCAAAGGAAAGTTGTGCAAATCAAAAATATTAAAGATGATGTATGCAGAATACATTTATGGAATTTGGAAAGAGAGGAACAGTAGAATATTTGAAGATCAAACAAGGAATGAAGAGCAAATTGTTAGAGAAGTGTCATGCATATGCAACATTAGAACATAGGGGGTAGTAAGACCAAAAATACAGTAGCTTCAGTTCTAAAAGACAATGAGCAACAATTACAAAAGACTAGAAGGCAAAGATAGTCATAGAAGTCCTTATGTACTGCATAGTATAGTTATAGAGATAGAATTATGTAAAGACTATAGCAAGTCAAGGATGACTTTGCTCGTTCGTAATGACTGCTTTAGTGATTAATGAAAAATATAATTACCAAAAAATAAAATAACTATTATGTCTTAACCGCTCACTAATATATTGATATTTCATTAAAACTGAACAATTTATTTTTCAACTGTTTTTTGAAAGAAATTAAGTTGAAATTTTAGTATTGTACAATATGATTTTTTTGGTTTCCATTTGAGACAAATAAAACGTGGAATAAGCAATTTAAGTTTCTCTCATAGATTTGAAGGTATAAAAGTTAAAGCATTACTGTTTAGGATCTTTTCTTATTTTATTATTATGAAAACCAACTCCATAACTTTATTATTCCTTACCATGGGAAAAAAGATACCATCAAAAGGAAGAAGATGTTGCCGTGGATCCGATTATTTACGATTTTTTATTTTCTGAGATAAGTGATCACAGTGCAATTACTCAGACGTGATAAAAAAAATTAAAATGAAATTATAATATTTCAATAAATAATTACGGACAAGCACAACATTGTTCTCAATCAATGGAGTAACAATTATTATGAAAAAAATTGGCGTAAACGGTTTTCCGCTCTCTTTTTCGTCAATTATATTATCGGGCTTGAAATTCTAGCTATTTCCTTAATCGTTTAGTACTAATAATTAATATCCAATTTTGAAGCTTTGAGAAACCACGTGGAAATTAATTTCCATAAAAGATCGAATAGAGAACATTTTCCAAAGGGCGTAATGCAACTCAATGTCATTTTTACCTGACAAATTTGATCAGCCAGCAGTTTCCAAACACAAGAAAACCCCCCACCAAATCCAACACTGAGTTTCGATTGTCACGTTAACTATATCATACAGCAATATATGTTAAAATAAGCACAGTAACTAAGATTGGGTACGTACTTATGAAGGACTAGTTCTAAATTACTCCCTTCGTCTCAAATTATTAGTCACTTTAACTCAAGAAAATTGTCCCATAATAATTATCATTTTCGGAATATATTCAAGACTAATTTAACTATTTTAACTATACCCTTAATATTAAAGAACTAGTATTTCTTTTTAATACTGCTCATTTTTCAAAATGCATCTAACAGGGATATCTTAATAAACTATATATATATATATACCTTGTATTTATTGTTTTTCTTAATGGTGGTGAAGAGAGCTAAAACAACAGTTAAAATGAAACATAGGGAGTAGTAAATAGAATTAGCTAATAATCACTTTTTTCCTGACAAGTAATTTAGAATTTGGATTCCTCAATCATTAACTAAAGGTATCAAATTTGAGCTCGAGAATGAAAAAGCTCATGGTATAGAAAGATCGCTTCTCCTTAAATGAACTCTATATGGTGCAAATTCGAGTTTGTCAGGTGGATTTAGGATAACTGAAGGGTTTAAAAACAAATATCTTTGTGAAGCACTAAATTAAATTCATTCAAAATCCCTCTACCTGATTCTGTTCTGGTTTGTACTTTTCTTTTCCTTAGATATTTGTTGGAATTGGCAACATCATATGTATATTGTTCTGTACATTTAAGTTACAGTGCTACAATAAATTGACTTCATTTTCTTCCTTCATTTCTAATTAATTGCTAAAAACACCAAAATCAACCAAAAAAAAAAAAAATCATTCTTCTTTCTGCTTCCATTCCAAACCTATAAACCTACAAGGAGAATACCTAATTTTGTATTCAGAAATAGTCTCAAGCTTTGGTGACCAAACTTGTCCTTTTGGACCAACCAATTGTTCATAATGTTTCTTCAACTCAGGTGTGCTACATAAATACTTACCATCACTAGGACTTGTAGTTGCAATATTATCTTGTGATACATCTTCGTTTCCTCTTGTAAGAAGCTTAATTATGAACTCCGGTGACACTTTTATCAAAAGCCTACCATTTTCCGCCTTAATATATTGAAATATAGGGTTCTTGAAACTAACAGGTACTCGTCTAGGGTTCGAGCCCAGGGAAGCAAGAGAAGAGGCCGAGAGCACGTTGCTTGATGAGAAGTAATCTAGAGGGAAAACGAAGTATGTGTCGCCATTTTTGAGCTTATCATCGATGTTTAAGGATGGAATAGGGTTTCCAATATAGAATGAGTCTGCATGGCAAACCATGCAGTCCGGGAACTCGAACATTAGCTCTCCGGCTAGCCTTTTTCCGGTGACCATCCTCGTCGTTCCATCGTGAAAAAATAGGTTAACCATCAATGATCTTGAAGGACAAATGGAGTAGCAACAAGGTGAAAATATTGTATTTCCCATTTTTTTCTTCTTTTTTTGGAGGTTGAAAGGAAGAAAATGAGACAAATTAGAGTAGTTGGAATAATGGTTTTCAGTTTAGGTAAAGGTCTTTATATATGGAGAAGGAGTTGACTTTGAGAATAGGTCAGTAATGGTGGCTTTGAATATGTCGATCGAGTTGTATAATTATCATCAATAAACCAATTAACGGAGTTACCCTTTAGGGTGGTGGATGAGACAAGGGAGTGCATGTGAAAAGATAAAATTGCCCAAAAGTCATCGTCTTCTATCAGCATAATATTAATTTGTAGTACTTAAATTTAACTTTCATCTACTAGATATATCCTATTATACTTTACTCAGGTTCTTTTTATATTCATAGATAATACTTAATAGTCTATACTATTTCTATAATTCTATGTAATATCCAAGTGTAAACAAATTATTCTAAAAATGAACGGGGATCACCTACTTAACAGTAGTTCATTCACACTTGGTAAGGGCGTAGCACTATAGCAGTTAAGGTGAGAATCAGAGATACAACCAATGAAGGGAGTTTTATTGAATCTCCTTCGTCCAAAATTTTTATTGAACAAATAGGGCAAAAAAATAATATTATTGGTTATATAAATAATTGAATTTCCTGACATTAGGAGAAATTCTAGTTTAATAGCAAAGGCAGTTCCAAAATTATTTTAGGTCATAAGTTCAAATTCTAGACATGACATGATTCAGTAATTTTTGGGAATTATTTTTATATAAGATACTGGTTTCGTAGTGGGCAATCTCTTTCTCAATGAATAGCGCGATTTAGAGTGTAATTTGTCCTTGTGTTGATGTTTATGTCAAATTGCTAGTTGAGAACCAAATAAAAACAATATTTTAATTAAAACAGTCAAACTTTTGAATTCTAACAACCAAACACATGATTATAACAAGAGTTTAACCTCAAAAAAACATGTATCGAACTAATAGTGGTTGACTTATAAGTTTTAATATTTAAAAATTAAATTTGCACATTGATACATTTGATAGAGCAAGTTGTATATGAATATTTCTCTTTAAAACATCTTGATCTAGTGAATGGAATTTAGTCATAATAGCTATAGTAGCATTCAATTGTTCTTTTTATTTCCCTAGCTTAGAACGAAGGCATGCTATGAATGTTTAAAAAAAATAAAAATGTATCCCGTAAATAGGGTCTGAGAGGATATTATGTAGGCAATTTTACCTCTACCTTATGCAGGTAAAGAGGCTATTTTCGGCGATTTCATTTTAATACATATATATTCAGAATTGCTGCAATTAAGATGTTATTTTGACTTTCCAATTGTGGCTAAGACTCTAAGATTGAGATTTATCTGCACATCATTATCGTATTTGCCTTCATAAGATTTAAGTTGATGGTAGGCTATAATTGCGTATTTTAGTCGCTTATTACACTCTAATTTACTGCACTTTAATTGAGTTTGAACTTTAATCGCTAGTGTTTTGCCCTAAATATGTATTGTATGCCTTGTAGGAGTGATTCCGATCTATGTAGGCGTTATAGAATGAATTCAAGTGATTTGGAGCTTTGAAGTCTGAGTAAAAGCCCAAGACATTAAGCCGGGATCGTGTTCGGAGGTCGTGTACCAAGTTCGGATGTTAAAAGAGGACGAAATAAGTTCACTCTAAGAAAATTACACTACCGCGCCGCATGGGCCGCCGCAAGGTGCGGCGCAGCACTGTAAAATGCTGCCTGATGCGAAAAGTTGAGGCTGCTGATAATTTCCATTAGCGCGCCGTAGGGTGCGGCGCATAGTGCGGAACGGCTGTACAAAATTTACAGAGCCAGAGTCCTATTTCGCGCGAGAGAAGGTGTTTTCGTCTCGGCTCAACCCAACTTGGTATATATACATGGAAAAACGTTACTTTGAAGAGATCTAACAGACTTTTGACACATCTTCGACCTAGGGACACACTTTAGACGTGGAGGAACATACATCACGCTTGGAGGAGGCTTCTAACTAGTTTTTCTTCTCTTCTCTTCCTTTAATTTCATAGTCCATTAGTTCTAGAGTTTTTGGTGCTACATGAACGTTGTAGTTTGAAGCTTGAATTGTTCTTATTATTTTATCATATTGGTTTATTTATTCAATCTTGCGCTTAATTATTGGATTGCTTGATCACCAATTGAATACTATCTACGAATCTAGGATTGAACTCGGGAGAGGGAATTTTAGATTGCATATAAGATTGAGTAGAACAAGATCTTAACTCTTAGGGAGGGCGAATTTGCGGTTAGGATAGGGATATACCTAATCGCCTTGCTTGGTTACTATACAGGATATTAATGTGTTCTTGTTAATTCTAATTCCATAGGAATATAGGTGTTAGATTAGCTTGAATAGGCGAGTTGTACTTCGGGAGAAGGCTACGAGCAATATTAACCCTATCAACCAATAAACCAGATAAATTAATTAAACGATTTAAGTGGAAAACTCAACGGGATTGTTAGCTAACCCATAACTCTAGAATATTCACCCACATTGAATTCGCCGCTAAGCTTGTCGTTGTTTTCTTTGATCTCTTAATTTGTAACTTTAGATTAATTTTAGTTAAATATTCATACTTTAGGATTCGCTTGAATAGATTAATTGTTTGGTTTAATTAGTTGATGGTTAATCACAAGTCCCTATGGGTACGATATCTGGACTTACAATCCTATATTACTTGTCGATCACGTATACTTGCGTGTGCGTTTGGGAGCAACAAGTTTTTGGCGCCGTTGTCGGGGACTTAGAAATTAACTAGTCTACTAGGTTAGATTTTTACTTTTTTTTTAATTCAAGTTTCTTTTTATTTTTATCTTAATTTAATATTTTATTATCTTTGTTGATATGGCATCTTGGAATGATAATTGTTCGAATATTGGATATTCTTATTATGGTGATCCTTGTCCATATTTTGGAGGACCACACTTGTGGCAAAATTGTGAATCTCAATCTTATGGGTGGAATATTTGTAATATGTGTGGTGGTCAAGGTGGCCATTGGGATGGTTGTCCTAATTCTTATTATCCTCATAGAGTTCTTATTATAATATTTTTAATAATGTTTATGAGTTTAATAGGAGCAATGAAGTGGAGGATATGGAAAGCATGACTCGTATTATGGACATGATGAGGCAAATAGTCGAGCAACAAAGTCTTGATGCCTTAACGATCAAAAGACTCCAGGCTAGAATGGATAAATTAATAGCCAATTTCCAAGAAGAACCTCAATTCGATGAAGAGAGCGAGTTCCCACAAGAAGATTATTTTGAAGAAGCAGATATAGTGAGCCAATCTTGGTTTGAGGAACAAGCTAAACTGATAAAATCTCATGAATTTCTCTGTGATGGTCTTTCGAATATGACAGAACAACTGATAGAAAGAAGAACTGAGCTCAGGCAAGAAATAGACCAATTTGGCTTAGATATCTATGACATTCATGATCAATTGAATAAAAAGGTTGAGGCGTCTGATGTCTTACAACCAATTTTTGTGGATACTGGCCAGCTTGAGGAGCGGAAAGAGGAATTTCAACTATCCGACCAAAATATTATTAGTGATGTTAAGGTTGACGAAGAGTGCAAAATTGAGGATGTAAAAAATAATGCAATTTTGGAGTTGGAGCGTATTGGACCTCATTCTAAACACTTTTCAACATTGTGTTAGGTTGGTGACATGAGAATTGATCCATTCGAGCATATGGAGGAGCCAATAGATGAGGAACAAAGTATTTATATTCTGAAATTTGCGATACCAAAAAGATAAAATGACATCCCTCACTTAAAAGCCAAGAAGTGCAAGATGCGATATCTATTGCTTGGTTCCTTTATTTTCACACCACCGCCTTATGAACTTGACAGAAAAATTGATGCAAAATTGGGGGCACAATTCATATCCTCAAAGTGGAAGCAAAAGTGGTGAAAGTGATGGCGTCGTACCGCGACGTTAAATCAAGCGCTTGTTGGAAGGTAACCCAAGCAATCCTTCACCAAGACCGCTAAGTATTTTTATGACGAGCTCTTCATTGGTCAATGGAGACCCACTGGATGCAAGATCAACGGCAACCGATTTTATCTCTTTCATGTACTCAGCTACTGTACGAGATTCTTTTCGAAGATTGGAAAGGATGTCGCGAAGGCCAAAGATTCTTGATTGTGATCTGTTTGCAAATGTTGTTTGGAGTATTTCCCAGGCATGCTTAGCAATAGATGCTTGGGCTATCATTGGGGCAATGGAATGTTCAACAGATGCCATGATAGCATTGCGAACTAAGCTGTCCTGGCGGAGCCAGAGCTTGAAGTTGGGGTTGATCAATTGCTTATCATTTTCTGTGTAGTACTCAGCGGGACAACTAGAGGAGCCGTCAATAAATCCCAGTAGATCGTAGCCGAATAGTAGAGTTTTGACTTGGGCTTGCCATGTTGAATAGTTTGTGCTTCCTGCTAGTTTCAGAGATAGTTGGGAAGCAGGGTTGAAAGATATTAATTGAGATGGTTGAACTATGGAGTTATGACCATAGACAAGTGATGGAGTGGAATTGGCTGTTGATGATGAGGAATTATTTTCCGTCATTGTGAAACTTAGAGCAGATTACTAACTCGTTGGAGTGTCAATTGCGCTGATACCATAAAAGTTATATATTTGCATAACTGAGATCAACCATTCATAATACAAGAGTACAATGAGCTTGGGAGAATAGGAGTCTACAAAGATAAGATACAATCTAAACAGATAAGTATTTGAGTTCAAAAGGAATTATCCATTTGAGAAGTTGTTAGCCGTGATTATCTTCTATAATTAATATGTTGATCGTGTCACAGGAATTCGACCTCTATTGTAATATAATTTAATTAACCAACTATTAAATGAGAATTCAAACCTTCAATAACCAAATATAATTTGAGAATTGAAAACCTATATGTTTAGTTATGTACCAAGAATTTTTCTCATAATATCGTTTAGTTTAAGTACCTCTTGTCATATCGTTTATTCTCAATTCCCAAGATTAAACAACTTGTAACATGTTATCTTTTGCCCATAGGAATTATGACGTCACAGTTGAACAAGTAGATTCATCCTCCCAAGAATTAGCTTGACATTCTAATTCCATAAATGAATTGATAAGATTAACATAAAATGGTCAACGACACGTGACTAAATTATCTCTTATTTAAAGACCCTGCCCTACTTATATTAATATAACCAAATTAAAAAGGTCTTGTTTGGAAGCACATATGCAAATTGACAAATCCAACTCTCAATATTGGCCCCACAATGAGTGTTAGTGGATATATACAACAACATTAATTGCAGATAATTAATTAATTATGTCGATCTTCTAAATGTTTTGAAAGTGTTACTGTTTCTATTTTACTCACCCCTCGAGAAAATATTAACGAAAAGAGATTTTGAATTATTTTACCATTATTTATATCTTAAGATATAATCTTGCTTTATTAAATATTATATTGAACTTCTAAAATGACAAATATTTTAAGACAACTATTGTAAAAAATCACAACAGACATTTTAAGACGGAGGGAGTAATTTTGTCCTTGTCCAAGCCAAAAAAAGCACACTAAAGATTGTGGTGTTCTATAATCCACGCCATTGGAAAATTATTCAAATTTTTTGAAAGATGATTTCAATGTGTTAGGATTAATTTTCGAATGTGTTTTTGGATGATTTGTACTTTCTCCATACCTAAAAATGGGAACCAAAGAGCATGATGGTGAACAAATCAAATTTTGCTGTGTGAATTCGAAAGTTGATCATTTTTTAAATTTGATAAAAGCTTATTTATTCAAAAATTACATGTAACGATCCGATCGGTCGTTTTGAGCTTTAGAGTTCCATTCTGCGTTTCGAGGTCTTGAGTGGCTTCATATTGCGTATTATGACTTGCATGTATGGTCGATTTCGATTTTCTGGTGTTTTGCAATTTATTTGGAAGAATGTTTCTCATTTTAGAAGCCTAAGTTGGAAATATTGACCCCGAGGTTTGACTTTTGTGAAAACGATTTCGGAACGCTGTTTTGATGGCTCCGATAGGTTCATATAGTGATTTTGGACTAGGGTGTATATCCGAAACTGAATTCGGAGGTCCCTAAGTTGATTTGACATATTTTGCCGAAAGTTGGCAAATTGAAGGTTTAGAAATTCCTTAGGTTTGATTTTATGGCTATCGGGTTCGGATTTTGATTTTGAGACTTGGAATAGGTCCGTTTTTCTATTTGAAACTTGTCTGCAAAGTTTGGCGTCATTCCGAGTTGATTTGATAGGGATCAGACGTGTGACTATGTTTTTAGAGGTTCTTGAGTTTTAATGTAAATTTCATACATTTTGATGTATGGTTCAAGATGTTATTTTGGTGTTTTGATCACACGAGCAAGCTCATATGATATTTTTAGACTTGTGTGGATGTTTGGTATGGAGCCCCAAGGGCTCGGGTGAGTTTCGAAGTGTATGAAAGAGTTTCAGTTTTGCTGGTTTTTGAACAGGCGCTTCAGGTCTCGCAAATGCGAGATTTTGTTCGCACTCGCAAGGTGGAAGTCGCATTTGTGAGTTTTTGTTGGGGTCTTTCAGGTTCTCATTTGCGAACACATT
This sequence comes from Nicotiana tabacum, assembly GCF_000715075.1. Classification (NCBI taxonomy): domain Eukaryota; kingdom Viridiplantae; phylum Streptophyta; class Magnoliopsida; order Solanales; family Solanaceae; genus Nicotiana; species Nicotiana tabacum. The sequence continues at coordinate 147,346,472 of NC_134090.1, forward strand.
GTTCGCTTTTGCAAGGGGAGCCTAGGCTAAGCTGGTTCGTATTTGCTATCAAAATGGTCGCTTTTGCGAAGTGTTCATTGTTTGCATTTGCGAATATAGTGTCGCAATTGCAACATTAGCAGGACTGTGATGGATGTCTCTTTTGCGATTATTCTTCACATTTTCGAATCCCAGGTCGCAATTGCAATACTTGCGCCTGAACATAAGGGCTTGAAGTCGTGATTTTAGTCTCATTTTTTATATCTTTGAACCACAGACTTGGTAGGAGGTGATTTGGAGAGGGGATTTTCACTTACAATCATTGGGTAAATAGTTTTAATTAAATTCCAACTATATTTCCTTACTATATATGAGTCAAATTTATGAGAATCAAAGAGAAATTTTGGGGATGTTTTCTAAGTTTTAAAAAATAAAAATTTGAGATTTGAGAATCGAATTGGACTCGAATTTAAAAATAAAACATCTATATGGACTCGTGGGATTATGGGTAGTCAAGATCTACCCTTGGATCCAGGTTTTGATCGGATGTGCACGGGGTTGACTTTTGCTAACTTTTGAAAAATTGTATAAAGAGTATAGCTTTACTAATTGGGATTGGTTTCTCTTGCATTATTTGATGTTATTAAGTTGATTTTGGTTAGATTTGAGCCGAGCGGGGGTGAATTATAAAAGGAAAAGCTATTTTTGAGTGTTGATTTGGCCTAGTTGAGGTAAGTATCTTGCCTAACTTTGTGTGAGGGAAATTGCCCTGTAAGATTTGGTCTAATTACACTATTTGAATTATGTGAAAGACATGTACATGAGGTGTCGAGTGTGTATCCGGACTCATATGTGGAAAATTGACCGGTTTAGACTCTTATGATACTTGTATGCATTTAATTAGAAGTTGTTATTACTTGTTACATCTTTCGTTGTTGAATTCATCCTTATATGCTTAAATTATAGTCGTTATTTCATGCTCTACCTTCTATTGTCGAATTTACTCTTATATGTCTAAATTGAGGTTATTATTAAATGTTATATCTTTCATTGTCAAGTTTATTCTTAAGCAAGTAGTTGGAGTTGAAGTTATTGAGAGCTATTAATATATTTTAGTTGAAGTTGTTGTTTTATGGAAAATCCTTCATTGTTGAGTTATTTCTCGTTTCATTCTGTTGTTATTGAGATCTTCTTTACATTGTGGTGGAGCCGTGGGCAATGTGTGTAAGCACGTGATTTTTGACCCTCCCCGGGAATTTTTACGTTCTTAAGCTTAAATATCTAATTTAGGACTAGTATAGCCATTTTAACTATTTTTACTTTATTTCGTTGCAAAAAGAAAAATTTCAAAAAATATACATATAAATTTTAGTTTATGTATCTCTCATAAATTTGAAAAATACAAAAATTGCACTTTATTTTTGTACTTTATATAATTTCGAAAATTACAAAAAATAAATAAAATATAGTTCTATTAAGGTTTTATAGTCATTTTAACTTTGAAAAATACAAAAATATTACCTCATATTTTATCTTAATATTTAAAACGAAAATTACAAAAAAAATAGTTTCATTAATATTTTGTAGCTATTTTAAATCTTGAAAAAATATTCAAAAAGATGTAGTTTTGTTTAAATACTAGTCTTATTTTTGGTAGTTATTTTGCTTACATAGGACTAGTTAAGCAACGTGTTCCTATTTCTCGGGTCCTGGCAAAAGAATAATATTCGGGTTTAAACTACCCGGTTTTAGGCCTAATTTTCGGACCGAGCCCATAATAAACCGTGTCCGGGACACGTGGGGAACCCCACCACGCGTGGGGGACATATGCCTCGAACCCCACCACGCGTGGGGCTCATTTTCATGGGCAAAGCATTACAAAACACGGAACGAACGAAAAAGGACCGGGGGGAATTTTAAAAAGGGACTTTTTGAAAAATGGGAAAAGTTGGAAAGACTACTGTTCTTCTTCCTTCTTAAACAGAAAGAAGAAGCAGAAACCAGGAGGAAGCCTTCGACCACCGGACCTCCCTCCCCACGCTCACACTCCCCGTCACGACCCCTCCGTTAAACCACCCGAACACCACCACCGCAGCTGCCTCCACCATCCAGAAACCACCCATCAAGCAACAGCTTTTGTTGCTGCATCGTCGCCTTCCCCAACTCCCTCTCCGCCATAACCACCACCCCTCACGTCCAAAAACCCACGACGACCTCCCCAGCATCCAAAACTACAGCCCAGTCCGTCGACCACCAAGCCTCTCAAACGACCACCCTCGTTCCACCCAAAACCACTCCGTCAACGACCCACCGCGTCTAGCCCCCGTCAAGCAGCGACTGCTGCTACGTTTCCATCGCGTCGTCGCTGCCCCCTCGCCGGAACTCGAGCAGCTGTTGCTGCGTTGTCGAGCTCTCCACCATGCCCGGCGACCATAACCCAAAACCAACCACTCTCTCACGTCCGAGCTCCAGCCATTAACCACTGCCCAAACAACCCACCCTACTGTCGCAACCAACGCCCTCGTCATTTTCCAGTCGACAACCATCACCCCGTCACCATTAAACACTGCCCGTCGCCCCCACAATCGTCGACTAAACAGTCCGTCAGCTTCACGCCACTAGTTGAGCCGGAGTTCATGGAGGTGAGCTGCTCGACCTTGTGTTGAGGTCGAGTTCCAGTCCAAGGTCCAAAGGTTGAGTCGAGGTCCGGTACGTCGAGGCGCTGTCCGAGGTTCCGTCGTTGTTCTTCGTTCAGAAAGGTCCGGCTTAAGTTCCGTCGGAATCGTGTTTGTCACTCTGAGTTTGTCGAGGTGCAAAGGTTAGTAAACCTCGATGTATTAGATAAATAAACTTACGTTGAATGTTCGAGATGCAATATAAAAAATTGGTTTGGAAATTTTCTGCCTATGTTTCATTGTCTGCATTTTGGTTCATTTTTATGTTATGTTATTCTTGTTTATTTGATGTCGTTTAATTAAGTTGGACTAGTCGTTCTATGACACAAGTTTGACGTTAATCTGTTCGTCCTTTCCTTCGGTTAGGTCATTCGAAAAATAGTATTAGTGCATGCTGTTACTACTACCGAAACACTCATTCACTAAACTCCTTTTATTAAACTTTTAACAAGTCATGGGATTTTAGTTGTAAAGAGGTCGTAAGTCTTAGTATTGTTAAAGACATAAAAATGACATCCTTTTTAAAAAAAATAATAATAATAAAAGAATATAATAGTAATAATAAAGAATAAAATGAGACGAGCCTCGCCGAATAAAAGGGACAAATTGCGGGGCCCTCACAAAATATATGTATTAAATACTTAGATTCCGGGATGGGTCGTTTAGCAAATTTCACGGCCCTACCCCAAAATAATAATGCGCTAGTTGCTCTAGGCACGCCTTTAATAATGTTATCTCCCTAAACTCGGGTGCACATTTATGTGACCCAAATCCAAATCTCAACGGAGTCGAAATATGTCTCTAGTCACGGGCGCATTGATTGTGGCGTGGCCCGAGATGCATTTCCATGACGTTGCAAATTCCTTTAAAAATAAGAATGAGATGAGCCTCGCCGAATAAAAATACAAATTGCGGGGCCCTCAGTAAATACTTGTTTTAAATTACTTAGAATTCAGGAGGGCCGCTTAGTGAATTTCGTTGCCTCCCCAAAATAATAACGCGATAGTCTCTTTAGCCGCGTGTTAAATAATTTACTTTCTTAAGCTCGGGTGTGCATTTCATGCGATCCAAATCCGATCCCAAAACATCAAATAAAATGTGTTCCGGATTATGGGTGCATTTCATGTGACGTAGTCCAAAGACGTGTTTTAAATGATGTTCACATTTCTTTTTAAAAAACAATAATAATAAAGCGGCAAAAAGTTAAAATTGGCACATTGGTTCATAATTGTATTTAAAATCAGATAAATAAGCCAAATATAACAGTTGAGCGACCGTGCTAGAACCACGGAACTCGGGAATGCCTAATACCTTCTCCCGGGTTAACAGAATTCCTTATCCGGATTTCTGGTACGCAGACTGTAATATAGAGTCATTATTTTCCTCGATTTGGGATTAAAATTGGTGACTTGGGACACCTTAAATCTCCCAAGTGGCGACTCTGAAATAAATAAACCAATCCCGTTTCGATTGTCCTTTAATTGGAAAAAACTCCCCCATGCGCCCCGCGGGCGCGGAAAAAGGAGGTGTGACAGCTCTGGCGACTCTGCTGGGGACAATCACCCAGAACCACTGGTTCAGGGTTAAGAATTCGAGCTTGAAATAATTGTTATTATTTGGCTTTATTTATTATTTGGTTTTTTACGTGTTTGAGCCTAATGTGCTAAATGCTGCTTTTACTGCTTTGATATTATTTGGACTGTATATATAAACTGTGTCGAAACCCCTCTCTTCTCTCTCTTGAGGAGTGCACGCTGGTCGTGGCTTCTTTCTGTTAGTGTCATATGCCAAAATAGAACGAGGATTCGGAGGAGTTGCAAAATCGGATGGCCTTTTGGTTACCGGTACACAGCTCCCATCCTTGGCTCGAGTTGTCCGCTCGGGTAAGCCAGGTCTAGAACAAATACCCAGGTTATCAACTTAGAATAACTCAGCTTAATGCCGGATCCCTAGTAGGAACGTTTATTTGCATCATGTGCATTTGACTTAGGGGACTCAACACAGGGGTTGAGTCCGTCTAGGACAAGCAACCTGAAAAATAATAGACCATCTTTGGCATCCTATGTGCTACATGTTGTATTTATTCAAGGGTGAATGGGTCATTTGGCAGACCAATGATATTTGCGGACAAATGACACTCCTTATCATGCTGATCACTTTAAATAAGAAAGTTGCACTATTTTTGATAAGCATGTTAAATAAGCACATGGGGAGCATTGTGGAATTCAAGAAGCCTTGTTATTCCACATGTCCCCCATGCTTCATTACGGGGAAAAGCACATGGGGAACATTTGTGGAATCCAAGAAGTCTTGGAATTCCCTATGTCCCCCACGCTTCATATTTTGGGAAGAGCAAATGGGGAACATTTGTGAAATCCAAGATGTCTTGGAATGCCCTATGTCCCCCATGCCACATTTTGAAAATATAATAAATAAAAAAATAAAATATATATGTATATATATAAAATAAAATAAAAACATTGAAAATTCAAAAAAAAAAAGATTGTGTATGTTTTCATCATCATCCACAAATTAGAAAATTGTGGAAAAGAGGAGAAAATAACAGCATAGAAGTCCGAGCAGAGTCAAAACTCTGCCGAAATTTTGAAAATGAAAAATGTCTTGTTAGTTTGTTATATTAAAAGCAAAGAAAAAAAAATCATCATTGTTCTGTCTGTTTTTTTTTTAAAAAAAAAATATTAAAGAAAATAGTTTGTTTTGCCATTAAATGAAAATGAAAAGGAGTTTTTTTTTTTTTTTTTTTTAAAAATGTGTTTTATTTTATTTTGTCTATGAAAATGCCAGAAATAAAAATAAAAAGAGTCCGGCGTTGAATGTGATTTTATTATTTGTTCCAAAAATAAGTATATATATAATCCAAAAAAAATTTCAAAAGAAAGTTCAAAATTCAAAAAGATAAAATAGATAAATAAAAATCCGAAAATATTTTGATTCTTCTTTAGAAAATTCAGAAAAAAAAAACATTTTAGAAGCATTTCTTTTATTAAAGGTAAAATTCCAAAAAATATTTTCTTCTTCTTCTTTAGAATAAAAAAAAAGCAAATGAAATTCAAAAATATATCTTAGAAGTGTTTCTTTTAAAAAGAAAATCAATCAAAAATAAAAAAATATACTTCCTTTCTTCTTTTAAAGTAGTTCTTTCAAATTCAAAAAAAGTTAGTTCATCTACTTATCCTTGATTGACCGAACTACGCGGGTTTGATTCTCACCGGATGTGAGATACGTAGGCAACCCTCATCGGGTCCAACCCCACCTTCTCAAAAAAGAAGGAATGTTTTATGTTTTTCGTTAATTCGTTTGTTTGTTATAAATGAAAATAATAGAATAATAGTCTATTTGATTGTTGTGAAAATAATAATAAAAAAAAATATAGAAAATGGAAAAGGATCCTCTCAAAAACAGTTTATTTGACCGAACTACGCGGGTTTGATTCTCACCGGAGGTGAGATACGTAGGCAACCCTCATCGGGTCCAACCCCACCTTTTGCTAAAAAGCCAAAAAACAAATAATAATAATAATAAAAAAATACATGTCAAATTTTAGTTTTGTCATAAAGAAGTCGGGTGACGCTGTTTTATCAAGACATAGCCGAATGTTCCCGAAAGGGACGCCGGAAGGCTGACTTTGCATAAACAGCCACCTTTGGGTCACTTTTTAAGGCTTGGTCCAGTTGACCCCCACAACCTAAAAATCTTCGTCCCCGAGACGTTGAAAGGCCGTGTTCGCAATATCGACTTTGCTAATTTGAAAAACGATAAAAAAGAGTTATAAATAAGTCAGGTGATGTTGTTTTGTCATAAATAGCCGAATGTTCCCGAAAGGGACGCCGGAAGGCTGACTTTGCATAAACAGCCACTTTTGGGTCATTTTTAAGACTTGGTCTAAGTTGACCCACACAGCCTTATAAATCTTCGTCCCCGAGGCGCTGAAGGGCCGTGTTTACGACGCCAAATCTTTTACTGTAATTTGGAAAGAAAAAAAAAATCAAAGAGTCAGCGGTCATGTGAACGCCGTCTTTTGTCATAATAAGCCGAGCCAGCTTCGGCCGCGTCTTAAACCGTTCTTGCCGAAATAGCCTTAGAGTATCTTTCAGTTGTCGAAAGGTTATTTTCGTAAAAGAACAGACAAGTTTGTAAAAGGGTCATAAAATAATCCTCCCCGGCCTCAAAATTCATGTGAAATTCGGAAGGGGCCACATTTGCAAATATAACCATTTGGTTGCATTTGTCGAACAAAGAAAGGGAGTCAGCCTTTTGTTTTTGAATTTATAGATCTCTTGATTTTGGTATATGGGTTATTTGATTTTCGAGTTTGTAGGTCATCTTTAAACCTTTGAAACCCAGTTTGTTTTAATATGAAAATAAAAAAAAATGTTGAGTATTGTTTATCTTTATTGGTCCGAACTACGCAAGGTCTGATTCATGCGGGGTCATGATACGTAGGCAATCTCCATAAGATTCGACCACAAGGAAAAAAGAAATGAAAAAAGAAATGAAAAAAAAAACGAAAAAGAAATGAAAAAAAAAATGAAAAAAAGAGAATGAAAAAAAAGAATGAAAAAGAAAAAGCGGAAAAAAAAGAGAAAAAAAAAAGAAAAACATCGAAAAAGAAGAAGAAAAAATGTTGTCAATAATGAGGACCGACTGAGTCCATTTTAACCTGTTTCGTTTTGAATCACAAAGTTAAGGTGGTTGGTTTGTGGTAAGCCGGACAATGACACCCAGAATCCTTTACTTGCACCTCATGATGCACACTCTGCGAGGATCAGGCCTGATGACAGAAGCACGCGAATCCTCTTGAGAACTTGTTGACCGATGTTGATGATATTGAAGCTGGTAATGGTCTTGGCAGTATCGATGCAAAGCTCAGTGGCTAAGATGCCAGTCTTGATAAAGTGGAAGGACGCTATGTTCCTTGGTTAACAAGAAAGAAGCATTTGGTGGCTTATTTTGTTGTCATTTCTGTTGTCCGGATTATTCTTAGAGTTGTAATCCGAATATTTTCTGGTGTCAAACCTTCTTATCTTTTCCTTTTGTCATATCAGTTTGTTTAAGTTTTGTCCAAGTTGTTTAGGATTTTATTCCGGTTTGCTTTGTTTTTTCAGTCCAATGCAAAAAATTCAGTCTTTGATTATTCCCAGTCATCTTTCTGTTTAGTCATTATGTCATTTTTATTCAGCACTGATTCTAGTGACATGACATGCGCACACACTTTGGGCCTAGTCTTTAAAGTTAATCATAAAACCCTGTAAAGGCGGTCAGACCATTTAAAGAAAATAAGAACGGTTTGAGATTATTCAGAGCCCGAGTCATGTGGAACTAGGGGCAAGTTGAGTACAAAGAAAACCGTTAAAAGCAAGATTCGCCAAGCTGGCATGAGGTTTGTCCAAGATAATGAGAGTTAGAGTGTCGCCCAACGGTGCTTTAGAAGTGACAAATGAACAAACCAATGTTGAATATAATTGTCGAGTCCAGCACCACCAGAAGAGACTACAAATTTAAAGTGTGTTGTTTGCACTTGGCATGTTTTGAAGGCTGAAATGACGAAGGCATTTTGTTCTGCTACCTAAACACTTTATCCTTCGTTACCCCTTTTGAGCCTTATTTATTTTTCTTTCATACCCCTCGTTCGGAATTAGCAGCAACGAATAAAATACACAAGCATGGCGGGTAAGAGAAAAGAAAGAAAAGAAAACAACAAAATGGAAAAAGAAGAATAAAAGAAAAAGAGAGAAAGAAAAAAAACGACAAAAAGAAAGGAGAAATGAGAAAGAAAGAGAAAAGAAAAGAAAAGTGATAACAAAAAGCAAAAAGCAAAAGAAAAAAAAAAGAAAGTCAAATGGAGAAGAGGAATTGGGAACTACGTTTGACCTGATTCCTCAAAGAGGATACGTAGGCGCTTCACGGCTCGGTCATAGTTTTGAAAAATGAAATAAATCATCAATTAAAATATCCCCAAGCAAGAAACTGGGGCAAAAAGTTTCGTTTGTTGTAAATAAATCTAATTCCGAAGGTTGTAACTAATAACCCAAAATTAATGCATTTTTGAGCCTTTTATACCTTTTTTTCTAGCCTATCCAAAACCCACATTACGGTCCAAAGAAAGACCCTCTGATCAGTCTTCAAAAGATGCCAAGTCAGACAAATGAAGAGTCTTACCGGCGAACATAACATTCTGTTCCACAGCATAAAGGACTCTAATCTCCAACAAGAAAGGGTCATACCGGCAACACTCCAAATCCCCAGCTGGAGAGAGATATAAAACGAGAGAGTCTTATTGGTGAAAACCTTCACATGCACCATAAGGCGATGAAAGCTGAGAGAGGAACCCAAAAATGAGAGAGACTTGATAGTGAAAACCCTTCGGGCACTACAAGTCGAATAAGATTGAGAATCAGAGGGGGAATCGCCAATTGAAGATATTAAAAGATGATTGACGGCAGAGGATAGGCCACATACGCATGTCATGGCCATTAGAGTCGGTATCTGCGTTTGATAGATTTTTATTTATAGTTTCTTTTGTAAAAGAGCCATTCGTTTCCTTTGTCTTTTATTTTGTTTCTTTTATCTTTCTCCTTACATAGAAAAATTCCCCAATAGAGTCTGTCGGGCCAGAACAAGTATGAAATGACTTCAAATATGCCATCAGCTTTTCAAGATGAGATCTGACTAGGACATCCAAATGGTATAGTCAGCAAGGAACAAGCGCGAGGCCAGTGTCAATAAAGATATCCCCAGCAAAAGGGAATTGACAAAAGGATTGACAAGCGTCAAGAGGGATACCATTGCCTTAATCAAAAGTTATAAGCCTCAAGGCCAAGGCCCATGAACAAAGCAAGGAAAGCAGTGAGCATGATTTGGCGGAATCCATACTAGACTAAAAGGTCGGGGAAATACCAGTTTCCGAGCTATGCCACAAAAGAAGAAGGATATCCCCATCAGAAAGAGATTGTACCCAGCAAATAAAATCGTCCCCAACAAGTTGTGCAACGCAAAGCAAGGAAGGAAAAGAGGAAAAGTCATCCTGTTGGGAGTATCACAACCAACCACCATGTTTTAAACTAACAACTTTGTTTGATTTGAAACAGGTAAAAGAAACGGCATTGATGCAGAAACGCATGCCACAAGGGATATTATCAAACTGGGGCAGAAAATTTTCCTTCCATTTAGAAAATTTTCTGGAAGTCAGGTACCCCCAGCTGATAACATTTTACCCCCCAACAGGTAAGTAAATAATCCACACCAAGTTTCCCAGGTAAGACATTTTCAAGTCTTAAGGATATTTTGGGTTTATCCGCCCTCGAATAGGATATGTCGGTTCATCCGCCCTCAAATAGGATCTGTCGGGTTCATCCGCCCTCAAATAGGATCTGTTGGGTTCATCCGCCCTCAAATAGGATATGTTGGGTTCATCCGCCCTCGAATAGGATCTGTCGGGTTCATCCGCCCTCAAATAGGATCTGTTGGGTTAATCCGCCCTCAAATAGGATCTGTCGGGTTCATCCGCCCTCAAATAGGATCTGTCGGGTTCATCCGCCCTCAAATAGGATATGTTGGGTTAATCCGCCCTCAAATAGGATCTGTTGGGTTAATCCGCCCTCAAATAGGATCTGTCGGGTTAATCCGCCCTCAAATAGGATCTGTCGGGTTCATCCGCCCTCAAATAGGATCTGTTGGGTTAATCCGCCCTCAAATAGGATTTGTCGGGTTAATCTGCCCTCAAATAGGATCTGTCGGGTTCATCCGCCCTCAAATAGGATATGTCGGGTTCATCCGCCCTCAAATAGGATCTGTCGGGTTCATCCGCCCTCAAATAGGATATGTCGGGTTAATCCGCCCTCAAATAGGATCTGTTGGGTTAATCCGCCCTCAAATAGGATCTGTCGGGTTCATCCGCCCTCAAATAGGATCTGTTGGGTTCATCCGCCCTCAAATAGGATCTGTCGGGTTAATCCGCCCTCAAATAGGATCTGTCGGGTTCATCCGCCCTCAAATAGGATCTGTCGGGTTCATCCGCCCTCAAATAGGATCTGTTGGGTTAATCCGCCCTCAAATAGGATATGTTGGGTTCATCCGCCCTCAAATAGGATCTGTCGGGTTCATCCGCCCTCAAATAGGATATGTTGGTTTCAGTCTTTACATTTCTTGACAGGCGCCCACCTGAATAACGAGAGGAATACATTTCTGTCTTTTCATTTTTTTGTTGTTCTGGGTCACCCACCAGTATAATGCGGGAATACATTTCTGTCTTTTCATTTCTGTTCGAGGTCACCCACCAGTATAATACGGGCATATCATTTTTCATATCTTTACAACCAGGCGCCCACCTGTATAACGAGAGGAATACATTTCAGTATTTGCATTTCATGTTCCAGGCGCCCACCTGTATAACGAGAGGAATACATTTCAGTCTTTTTTTACTTTCAAGTGTTGAAATTGGGAGCCCGCCCAGATAACAGAGGCATAAATTCAGTCTTTTTATTTTTAAGTGTTGAAATTGGGAGCCCGCCCAGATAATAGAGGCATACATTCAGTCTTTTATTTTAAGTGTTGAAATTGGGAGCCCGCCCAGATAACAGAGGCATACATTCAGTCTTTTTATTTCAAGTGTTGAAATTGGGAGCCCGCCCAGATAATAGAGGCATACATTCCACGTCTTTACCCATAGGAGATGCATTTCCTCCTAAGTTTTAGTTTTACCCATAGGAGATGCATTTCCTCCTAGGTTTGTTTCAGTTTCACCCATAGGAGATGCATTTCCTCCTAAGTTCAGTTTTACCATAGGAGACGCACAATAGGAGACGCACTTCCTAAGTCAGTTTCACAATAGGAGACGCACTTCCTAAGAATAGTTTCACCATAGGAGACGCACTTCCTAAGAATAGTTTCACCATAGGAGACGCACTTCCTAAAGTTCAGTTTCACCATAGGAGACGCACTTCCTAAAGCAAGTTTTATCAGTAGGAGACGCACTTCCTAAGATAAGTTTCACCAGTAGGAGACGCACTTCCTAAGCTCAGTTTCACCAATAGGAGACGCACTTCCTAAAAATATTTCACCGATAGGAGACGCACTTCCTAAGTTCAGTTTTACCATAGGAGACGCACTTCCTAAGTTCAGTTTCACCAATAGGAGACGCACTTCCTAAAAATATTTCACCAGTAGGAGACGCACTTCCTAAGCAAGTTTTATCAGTAAGAGACACACTTCCTAAGATAAGTTTCACCGTAGGAGACGCACTTCCTAAAGCAAGTTTCACCAATAGGAGACGCACTTCCTAAGCAAGTTTCTTCAATAGGAGACGCACTTCCTAAGTCAGTTTCACCATAGGAGACGCACTTCCTAAGTTCAGTTTTACCATTAGGAGACGCACTTCCTAAGAATAGTTCACCAGTAGGAGACGCACTTCCTAAGACAAGTTTCACCCGTAGGAGACGCACTTCCTAAATCCATTGTACCAGTAGGAGACGCACTTCCTAAAAAGTTTCACCAGTAGGAGACGCACTTCCTAAGTTTATTGCACCCAGTAGGAGACGCACTTCCTAAGCAAGTTTCACCAGTAGGAGACGCACTTCCTAAGCAAGTTTCACCAGTAGGAGACGCACTTCCTAAGCAAGTTTCACCAGTAGGAGACGCACTTCCTAAGCAAGTTTCACCAGTAGGAGACGCACTTCCTAAGCAAGTTTTATCAGTAGGAGACGCACTTCCTAAGATCAGTTTCACCATAGGAGACGCACTTCCTAAGTTTCAGTTTCACCAATAGGAGACGCACTTCCTAAGATATGTTTCACCATAGGAGACGCACTTCCTAAAGTTCAGTTTCACCATAGGAGACGCACTTCCTAAGTTCAGTTTCACCATAGGAGACGCACTTCCTAAGTTCATTTCACCCATAGGAGACGCACTTCCTAAGTTTAGTTCTACCAATAGGAGACGCACTTCCTAAGTTCAGTTTTACCATTAGGAGACGCACTTCCTAAGAATAGGTTCACCAATAGGAGACGCACTTCCTAAGTTGATTTCACCAATAGGAGACGCACTTCCTAAGCTAAGTTTTACCAATAGGAGACGCACTTCCTAAGCTAAGTTTTACCAATAGGAGACGCACTTCCTAGATCTATTGTACCAATAGGAGACGCACTTCCTAAGAATAGTTTCACCCAGTAGGAGACGCACTTCCTAAAAACAGTCATCCCCAATAGGAGACGCACTTCCTAAGTTTATTGTACCCAATAGGAGACGCACTTCCTAAGTTTATGGTACCCATAGGAGACGCACTTCCTAAGTTTATTGTACCCCCAGAAGACGCACTTCCTCAAAGTTTAGTTTTACCCGTAGGAGACGCACTTCTTAATTGAGATTTTACTCATAGGAGACGCACTTCCTAGTTCTAGTCACTGAAGTTTTCACCCTTAGGAGACGCACTTCCTAGTTTAGCTCATTCCGATTCAACCATAGAAGACACACTTTCTAGTTTGAGTCATTGAGGTTTTTAGTTTAGCAGACACATTTGCTAGCAAGAGTTTTGGTTTTACTCAGAGGAGATGCACATCCTAGCCCAGTCTTTAGTTTACTCTCATCATTGCATCAGTAGTGTAAGTGAGTTACAATTTTGCTAACGACTCACAAATCTTCCCAGTACAAACTGGGTTAGAAAATTTTGTTTGTTTTGATTGTCAGGGACCCGCCTGTAGAACGGAGGTTGTTGCGTGTCGAAGATAGAAGAAGTCAGGGGTCCGCCTGTAGAACGGAGAAACATGTTTCAAGATCAAGCAGTGGCCCACCGGAAAGCAGAAGGTTACAACAGAAATCCCCAGCATTCAATCCAAGTTAGAAGCTCGCCTCAAGAACGCGAATCAATAGTCTGGGATGATCAACAGAAGTTGGTCACAAAAACAAAAAAAACAAAAACAAAAAACAAGAAAAAAAGAAGAAAAAAAGAGAAGAAAGAGAAGAGCCCAAAATACGGAAGTGGAGAACAGATGAGATCTGCTCAGGAACTAGCGCCTACAACTAGCAAGTGTCAAGGTTCAGATCCAAAGTCTGTATGAAGCACCATTCAAGACTCAAGACCAAGTTTCAGAAGACTTAAGAGATAGGAATCCTTGTAACTAGTAGCTGATAGGCTTAGTTAGTCTTTTTCAGTTTTCATTTTTGTTGTAATGACAGGACCGCGGACCGGAACCTCAACGGAACGGCACCTCGATCGGCTCTTCACCTCGGTACAACTTCACTATCTCTCTCATTTCCGAACTACACGTGGCCTGATTCCTGTATAACCAAGGATATGTAGGCAGCTCAAATATCAGGGCTCGGTCACATTCCCTTCCTTTCCTTAAGTGTAGTCCGTCCAAGTAATGGTCGGGTCAAAAACACGTCTAGTCGTTCTTTGTCGGAAAACTCTTCGCGTTTCCAGTCAAAGAGGGGCAGCTGTAAGCACGTGATTTTTGACCCTCCCCGGGAATTTTTACGTTCTTAAGCTTAAATATCTAATTTAGGACTAGTATAGCCATTTTAACTATTTTTACTTTATTTCGTTTCAAAAAGAAAAATTTCAAAAAATATATATATAAATTTTAGTTTATGTATCTCTCATAAATTTGAAAAATACAAAAATTGCACTTTATTTTTGTACTTTATATAATTTCGAAAATTACAAAAAAATAAATAAAATATAGTTCTATTAAGGTTTTATAGTCATTTTAACTTTGAAAAATACAAAAATATTACCTCATATTTTATCTTAATATTTAAAACGAAAATTACAAAAAAAAATAGTTTCATTAATATTTTGTAGCTATTTTAAATCTTGAAAAAATATTCAAAAAGATATAGTTTTGTTTAAATACTAGTCTTATTTTTTGTAGTTATTTTGCTTACATAGGACTAGTTAAGCAACGTGTTCCTATTTCTCGGGTCCTGGCAAAAGAATAATATTCGGGTTTAAACTACCCGGTTTTAGGCCTAATTTTCGGACCGAGCCCATAATAAACCGTGTCCGGGACACGTGGGGAACCCCACCACGCGTGGGGGACATATGCCTCGAACCCCACCACGCGTGGGGCTCATTTTCATGGGCAAAGCATTACAAAACACGGAACGAACGAAAAAGGACCGGGGGGAATTTTAAAAAGGGATTTTTTGAAAAATGGGAAAAGTTGGAAAGACTACTGTTCTTCTTCCTTCTTAAACAGAAAGAAGAAGCAGAAACCAGGAGGAAGCCTTCGACCACCGGACCTCCCTCCCCACGCTCACACTCCCCGTCACGACCCCTCCGTTAAACCACCCGAACACCACCACCGCAGCTGCCTCCACCATCCAGAAACCACCCATCAAGAAACAGCTTTTGTTGCTGCATCGTCGCCTTCCCCAACTCCCTCTCCGCCATAACCACCACCCCTCACGTCCAAAAACCCACGACGACCTCCCCAGCGTCCAAAACTACAGCCCAGTCCGTCGACCACCAAGCCTCTCAAACGACCACCCTCGTTCCACCCAAAACCACTCCGTCAACGACCCACCGCGTCTAGCCCCTGTCAAGCAGCGACTGCTGCTACGTTTCCATCGCGTCGTCGCTGCCCCCTCGCCGGAACTCGAGCAGCTGTTGTTGCGTTGTCGAGCTCTCCACCATGTCCGGCGACCATAACCCAAAACCAACCACTCTCTCACGTCCGAGATCCAGCCATTAACCACTGCCCAAACAACCCACCCTACTGTCGCAACCAACGCCCTCTTCATTTTCCAGTCGACAACCATCACCCCGTCACCATTAAACACTGCCCGTCGACCCCCACAATCGTCGACTAAACAGTCCGTCAGCTTCACGCCACTAGTTGAGCCGGAGTTCATGGAGGTGAGCTGCTCGACCTTGTGTTAAGGTCGAGTTCCAGTCCAAGGTCCAAAGGTTGAGTCGAGGTCCGGTACGTCGAGGCGCTGTCCGAGGTTCTGTCGTTGTTCTTCGTTCAGAAAGGTCCGGCTTAAGTTCCGTCGGAATCGTGTTTGTCACTCTGAGTTTGTCGAGGTGCAAAGGTTAGTAAACCTCGATGTATTAGATAAATAAACTTACGTTGAATGTTCGAGATGCAATATAAAAAATTGGTTTGGAAATTTTCTGCCTATGTTTCATTGTCTGCATTTTGGTTCATTTTTATGTTATGTTATTCTTGTTTATTTGATGTCGTTTAATTAAGTTGGACTAGTCGTTCTATGACACAAGTTTGACGTTAATCTGTTCGTCCTTTCCTTCGGTTAGGTCATTCGAAAAATAGTATTAGTGCATGCTGTTACTACTACCGAAACACTCATTCACTAAACTCCTTTTATTAAACTTTTAACAAGTCATGGGATTTTAGTTGTAAAGAGGTCGTAAGTCTTAGTATTGTTAAAGACATAAAAATGACATCCTTTTTAAAAAAAATAATAATAATAAAAGAATATAATAGTAATAATAAAGAATAAAATGAGACGAGCCTCGCCGAATAAAAGGGACAAATTGCGGGGCCCTCACAAAATATATGTATTAAATACTTAGATTCCGGGATGGGTCGTTTAGCAAATTTCACGGCCCTACCCCAAAATAATAATGCGCTAGTTGCTCTAGGCACGCCTTTAATAATGTTATCTCCCTAAACTCGGGTGCACATTTATGTGACCCAAATCCAAATCTCAACGGAGTCGAAATATGTCTCTAGTCACGGGCGCATTGATTGTGGCGTGGCCCGAGATGCATTTCCATGACGTTGCAAATTCCTTTAAAAAATAAGAATGAGATGAGCCTCGCCGAATAAAAATACAAATTGCGGGGCCCTCAGTAAATACTTGTTTTAAATTACTTAGAATTCAGGAGGGCCGCTTAGTGAATTTCGTTGCCTCCCCAAAATAATAACGCGATAGTCTCTTTAGCCGCGTGTTAAATAATTTACTTTCTTAAGCTCGGGTGTGCATTTCATGCGATCCAAATCCGATCCCAAAACATCAAATAAAATGTGTTCCGGATTATGGGTGCATTTCATGTGACGTAGTCCAAAGACGTGTTTTAAATGATGTTCACATTTCTTTTTAAAAAACAATAATAATAAAGCGGCAAAAAGTTAAAATTGGCACATTGGTTCATAATTGTATTTAAAATCAGATAAATAAGCCAAATATAACAGTTGAGCGACCGTGCTAGAACCACGGAACTCGGGAATGCCTAATACCTTCTCCCGGGTTAACAGAATTCCTTATCCGGATTTCTGGTACGCAGACTGTAATATAGAGTCATTATTTTCCTCGATTTGGGATTAAAATTGGTGACTTGGGACACCTTAAATCTCCCAAGTGGCGACTCTGAAATAAATAAACCAATCCCGTTTCGATTGTCCTTTAATTGGAAAAAACTCCCCCATGTGCCCCGCGGGCGCGGAAAAAGGAGGTGTGACAATGTGTTGCGGCGATATATGTATTGATGTTTTAAAAATATTGTGGCCTATGAGCACGAGTGGTACGAGTTCATACATCATGTTGTTATGATTTTGGCACATGTGAATTTGTTGTGTGGATTGATTATTGCTATGCGGAGTATAAGGGTGACATCTCACGGTTGTTGATTGTGCGAATATATACGAGTGGCTATTATTATATTGTTCGAGCGGAGTGACACATGTGGCTATTGTGATATATTGTCAAGGCGGAGTGATACGAGTAGCTATTGTGTTATTGTCTGGGCGGAGTGATACAGGTGGCTAGCGTATTTATTTTCTGGGCAGAGCGATACGAGTGGCTAGTATGATATTGTCAATGCAGTGGAATAAGGGTGGATATATCAGGGATGAAACATGATGGCCTGAGGGCATATTATTTATTATATACGTGTGATGGTGTGATTTACCTTGTGTGGTTTATGCATATTGCGTGATTTTTTGTGTTGTTTTCAATGAACTACTCGATGTCTTTGATATAACTTATTGACTTGGGCTATAATACTACACTTGAACATGCATACACCGTAACATGTCAACTAAACCACTTCAGGAATATGAAACTTGGTATACATTGATTATGCACATGTATTCTTGTATATCTGCTTTCATTGTGATATTGAGTATATGACTACGTCGGACGGTTTGTAATATTGAGCATGTGACCACGCCGGGAAGATTGTGATAGAAAGCCTGTGACCATGCCAGATGGATTGAGATATTGGCACGTGAGTTATCTGTTTGGTTGTGATTGATGATGTGGGCATGGGGTGCTATGTGTATATGAGTTGTGATT
Organism: Nicotiana tabacum; assembly: GCF_000715075.1. Lineage (NCBI taxonomy): Eukaryota > Viridiplantae > Streptophyta > Magnoliopsida > Solanales > Solanaceae > Nicotiana > Nicotiana tabacum. The sequence goes on from NC_134090.1 coordinate 147,364,402, forward strand.
TGGGAGTTGTGGCTTGTGATTAGGGGGAGTGGTACCTCGGAGTAAATTTTGTTGTGAACCTTGTATTAGAACGGCTTGATTATTTGGTTGTCATTTATTTTTCCGTAATTGGTTTCATGTACCTTAATCGTGTTCGGATTATTTTACTGTTTTACTACATGTTTATTCCTTGATGCCACATTTATTATTTCTTGCTTCCATCATTAGCCTTATACTGGTATATTGCACATGTTGTTATGTCTAGTAGGTGTCTTGACTGTACCTCGTCACTACTCCACCGAGATTAGTCTTGATACTTACTGGGTACCGATTGTGGTGTACTCATGCTACGCTTCTGCACATTTTTGTGCAGATCGAAGTGTTGGAGGCTGTGGACCTAGGTAGTGTTAGCTTCCTGATCGCGAGGATCAAGGTAGAGCTGCTCGATCGCTGCAGTCCCTTGGAGTTCTTTTCCTTTTGATTGTACTGTTAATTTGCTATTCGAACAGTATTATATTTTGTTTTGAGATATTTTTATGTATTCATCTAGAGTTCGTGACTCTGTTCTACCTAGTCTTGGGAAGATTATTATGATTATTGCCGCGTAGACTTGTATCACCTTTATTTCAGTATTTATATTAAACTCTGCCTTTTAAAATATCATGTTAATTGGTTAACTGCTGTAATTGATCGACTTACCTTGTTATAGAAACTAGGTGTCATTACAATCCTTAAGGTGAGATTTTAGATCATGACATTACATAAAAAGCATATAAATGATAATATTTTATAATTAAATATTTTAAAAGATCTCAATTAAAGAAAAAAGTTATTTGACTATCCAAATAGAAATAGTCACATGAATTGGGACAGAAGGATTTAATTTTTTTAATGAAACTTGGATTAGCTTGTTTTTGACTTACAGAAACATGTTAGTTAATTTGATTTTTAGAAATCAAGCAAATTATGTTTTTACAAAGACGAATTTAGCTATGATTTTTTAAAACGTTTTTGAAATATTCTGGTAAACCAAAGGAGCCTTAAATTTTTTAACAATGGATAGTGTTTTGGTCTATGATGAGGGCGTTCTTCCTTATACAGTTGCAAGATTGGTAAGACTAAAGAATATATAGGTGAGAGTTGTTAATAAAACAATGTAAATTTAAGCACATTAGAATGCATTCGTTGTGTACAAACTATTTATATACATTCTTATTTGTTATAAAACATAATAACTATGGACACAATTTAACTATTAATTATAAGTTGTTGTTGCAGTAGCGGAGTCAAAAATTTGAGAAAGGATATTCAAACAAACCCCTTCACCAAAGGTAGCTCCGGTTGATGGATAAATTAGATTTTCCTATCAAAAGAATTACATATTTGATTTTGAGGCTAATTTAATATTTTTTTTTTATCTTATTTTTAAGCAGGAAATTAACGTATCACTATTTAAAAGCCTCTTTTTCCCTTAGCGCAACTCGAAATTAATAATGGTGGCCATTAAATTTGAACTCGTAATATTGTGCAATTAGTCATATAGTTTCTCTCCTCGTGTTCTTTAAAAAATTAGTAATTTCATTCTAAGTGGATGACCAAGCCATTCATAAGGCTAAATTTCACTAATGGTTATTCAAGTTAAGCTTTGTAGCTCAAAAAATATTTTTTTTATAATATAAAAATTATCTTTCTAAAACCTAGTCAACATAAATATAAAAATGGTCAGAAAATGCCATTTTTGGCCAAAAAAGTAATGTGACTCTTAATTTTGCTTAATAAAAAAGATCATATAATCAACCCATTTTAACACCCATATTTGATGTAATGCATGTCTAAATAAAGATTAGCAAATTTAATTTCGAGAATTAATATAATTAGGCTATTTTAAAATTGACAGTTAATTCACGACTCTTTTTTTATTTTATTTTTTTAAAATCCGGACATATGAGCAACCATGCCTGCTAAGCTCACATAGGCAGATATATCTGCAAAAGTGTATGTAATAAGAATTTTAAGATATTTAATTTAAGATATCTGTGATAAACCAAACAACATATTCTTAGATATTTTATCTCGTTATACCAAATTGCAAATCGTAGGAGATGGTGACATCATCTTTTATGTAGTGGATAACTTATTGTAAGATATATTTAGAAAGGAACAAACGAAAACATTAAACGTAAACTATGAAAAAGTAAAAAAGAAGTGGCAAATGGCAAAATAATATAATACAGCGTGCTAAGTTTGAATGTGAAGACCAAGACTTGGATATGAATTAAATCAATTAGAGATCCAGTGTAACAAATTAAGATAGCCATGTCACTTTTTCAGGCCAAAAATGACATTTTTCGGTCACTTTATATTTCTGTTAAATAGGCTTTAGAAAAATAATAATGGCGTTTATATTACAAAGCTTAACTTGATTGACCATCAGCGAAATTTAGGCCGGGGATATCGGAAAAATAGCATGAGCTAACCAGTTTTCGGACTGGTAATTGAAATATAGCTAGCGTTTGTAAAGTCATTGAAAAATAGTCTCTATTTTGCTGAAACACGAAAAGTTCCAGCATAATATGCGGGATTATGGAGCTCCTGCGTATAGACTTCCAGCATATTATGTTAGACTCCACCACACGGAAAGTTCCTGCATAATATGTTGAATTATAGAGCTCATGCATATAAACTTCTCGCATGTTATATTGGAACTCCAGCATATTATACTGGAAGATCATATGTAAAGAATTCGAACTCCAGCATATTATGCTGGAATATCCTATGTCAATTTTTCAGATGGTAAATTTAATCAAATTAATAGACTTTTAAATCAGCCGAAATATGTGAAATTTGATGATTATATATTAGTTTAAATATGGACAAGTTTTATCAGGAAAACACTATATTGGCCATTGCAATAGCTACAAAAATTAATTAGTATGTTTAGATACTCTGCAAGTCAATACTAACTTTCTTTAATTTATATTGATCATCTCTGTGTGTGTGTGTGTGTGTTGAAATTGTATTGTTTTCCATTTTGATTGAATCTTGTCTACCATTTTAATTGCTGCTATGGTACGTTGCTATCATTCTATCTTGCTTTCAAGAGGGTAATGATTTTGTATTATATCTGTATTCTTTCAAATAACAAAAATCACCATGATCTAGCAAAACATTTATTCAGGTGATAAATATATATATCGAGGAAGCAGATATATACTCCGCTTCAATTGCAACGTCAGAGAGAGAACCGTTCTAAACTGACACTTCATATTATTATCGTCATCATACTATAATTATTTTCGGATGGAAGAAAAAGAAACGTGTCATATAAAATCAATTTTAAATACTGACCTGTGCAAAAGTATTAAAAGAGAGAGAACCGTTCCAAACTATCATATACCATTATTATTTTTTGATAGAAGAAAAAGAAACGTGTCATATAAAGTCAAATGAAAACACTGTCGTATCCAAAATTAGTAGTTTTAATCTAAACGACACTCAGAGAGTAGAGTTAGAGAAGGCTAATTATTGGCAAATATGTGGCGTCCACAACATTATCTTGTTTTGGGATGATTGTTCTTCTCATACCAGTAGTTGTATGTTACTCTTTTTTTTTTTTCTTTCCTTTTTTGTTAATAGTTCTATCGAGTATTGCTATCTTCCACTAGCACAAGTACCGAGAAACTTTGCCCTCTGTGGCTGAGGCAGATGGGTAGAATGAATGTACCTTTAATGAAGTGTTTTGGCATAGCAACTACACTTCCTAATCCATATATATATTTAAAGAGAAGAGAAACAAAAGGTGGTTATTGGAATCTACAAGAGTAACATCCCAATCCAACCAGGCAACTCTTAAACAGTTAAAACTCATTCATTAACAAATCCAGATTTCAGGTGTACCACTGCAATCTGCACAACGTTGATAAACATGCAATTCCATGGCCAAAAAGCCAAAGTGAAAACTTGAGGTATTACCAAACCAGACAAGCTCATTAGATGGTCTGTGATCTAAGGAACTGTATTAAAGTTTTACATCATAAAGAGGAGAAGCCAAAGAAAATGAAGGATGTGGTCACCAAAGAGTTTCCCTGAAGAGAAAATCTGCCGGATGATGCTGACAGGAAAGCAGACAGCCGAGGCAAACCTCACCAGCTTTACGACCTTAATGTGGCCATGACTTGGATTCAGTAGCTTTCACTTCCATACCCCAATAGTTACTTGATGAACAAATTCAATGAACCTATCAAAAGCTGGGACAAAATTATACCAGTCACTTTCCTCATGGCTCAGATTTCACAAGAGCATAACAAAGTGCTCCAAGATCATTGATTACTTCAATGGTTTGTGTGGCTGGGCTACTCTTCAAGCATTTCAAGAAGAATACATTATAATTCCAATTTTAGACTGCTGCAAGTTGGTGCACCTCATTTTGAAAGATTCCCTTCTCTTGCAAATCCTAGAGCATTGGCAAATATTCTCTTAGCAGCACCAATATGTTCTTCACGAATACTCTCTTTGTTAACCTTCCCCTCCTTTTTCACTTGCGTCGAGGAACCTGTCCCATCGGTGTTTTTAGGTGTTATCTTCTTAATATGTGGTGTTTTACTACCATTCGATACGCTGCTTTTAAGCTTACCACCGGAATCCGGATATTTTGCAGGGGGAGTTTTGACCTCCATATGAGTCTGCTTGCCCAAATTTATCCGACCTTCGTCCTTATGCTGGATATTTACATCCTTGGTTTTTTCTTCACATTCCTCAGTATTTGCATGGAGGATCTCAAGGTTAGATGGCCTGATTCTTTGGCCAAGTGCATGTGCAATCATACGACGGGCAACCATAGGATCTTTTCGAGGCCTATCTTTCATACATTGTCTTGTCTCACCTTGATCACCAGAAAAAATCTGTTTTCGGGCAGCCAGATATGCTTCTTCCCTCTCCTCAAGGGAAATGTTAAAGATTGGTGTTGGTGTCTCTTCTACCTTTGACTCTGAAAACAAGAAAGGCCAAAAACTAAAGACTACTTTTAATCAGCTTGAGCATAAGATAAATACTGCAAGAAAATTAAACTAACAAGAGCTCCATCCACTTGCGCAAATAAATTTGATTCTAGGAGAAAATTCTTCATTGAAGTATTCTCTCACCAGGATTATATTCTGTTTTTGAGCGACTATCTATGTACTACTTTGTTGTCTAGTTTTTGGTGCTTATACTTTAATGTAGTAATATTTACACCTCCATTTTTTACTCTCAAAATACAGGAAAGAATAAATCCAGACAGCGGTGAGGTATAAGAGCCCGTTTGGATTGGCTTAAAAAAAGTAGCTTTTAAGTAAAGTGCTTAAAAGTACTTTTTAAGTGCTGGAGCTGGTTTTATAAATAAGCAGTTACGTCTTTGGATAAAAGTGCTAGAGCTGAAAAAAAGCTATTAAAGTGTTTGGTAAACAAGTGTTAGTAAGCATTTTTTCTGTTAATATTACCGAAATATCCTTAAAGTTGTTAAACCTATTAAGAAGCTTATTACTATAATATTTTATTTTAAATAATATAAATACATAATAATTAATATTTTAATTCACTTTCAATTTGAAAAACTAAAAGTAGTATGAAGAAAGTAAACGAAAATTAACCCAATTTCAGTATGAAGAAAGCAAACGAAAATAATAATTAATATTTTAAAGAAAATTAGTAAAAAACAAAAAATGGAAAGCAAACAAACGTTTCCATCTGGAGAAATATGGGAAAGAAAAAGAGTAAAATGAAGAAAGTAGATGCTGCAATTTCGGGAGGAAGAAGACAACAGCAATTTCAAGTTTTGTACTGAGGGGTAATTTCGAGATTAAAAAAAATTATAAGGGATAAGAATGTAATATCTTTGGTCAAAGCAATATGGCTTTTAAGCCAATTAAGAAAAAATTGGATTTACCCAACTTGTTGGTTTTGGCTTTTAAGCAGATTTTAGTTTTTTTTAAGCCACTTTTCTAGATGCCAAACACTTTCAAAAGTTAAAAAGGGCTTAAAAGCTGGTTTGACCATCCAAATAGGCTCTTAATCAGATGTAGAGCAAAATGATTTGAACCAGAGAAATGAAAATGCATTTTTCAATATTTCCCAAAGCTCAAGGCGAAATGTGCCATTCAAATCAACCCCAACTTCTACGATCCATTCAACAAGTGCAATTTCTTGTTGTATAATATGCCCCGCCATTTGTACTTGAGCTTTTTTGTTCACTTTTCTAGTGAGGTCAAGCTCAAGATGAGCAAAATGATTTTTACTGTACAAAAGTAACCATATGTTCTGCTACAGCCAGGTTTTAGAGGCTTCAGCTTCAGGAAGAGGAAGGAAGGTAAGGTTTTAAAGGTTTGGGTATTTGCCTCAACATAGCTTGTTTGGTTGGAGAATTGCAAGAACATGTAAAGACTGGTGTCTCAGCTGATTTGGATTGAGTGTATCATTTTTAAGTGTTCATGCAATTCTCCAACCATAAACGATAAGTTGATGCAGCATATTTTTTGGACTGTGGCATTGCAGACCTGCAATGCAGCTGAAGTGAACCAGTGGCTATGTAAGTATGTATAAACAAAACGAATCAGACCCCTCCATAAATACCTTATGTGTTTCTATCCACTATAAATATGTTATTTGATGAAGTTGAACAACTTGAAATATTTGCTAGAGTCAGCCCATCTGCTCAACACTCAACAGGATAAAGTCATGTTGCTAGCAATTCATACACTTTATACCCTTTTACTTCTGGCCTTTAAACTTGCTAATATTGCAGATAGTCTCTGCATTATTGCTGAAATTCATTTTTTCCTACCTCATACTCCGGATTCTTGCATCAAGGTATATGTCACCACAAAGCTGTGGTGTCAAAGGCCAAAAGCTCTAAAAAGTGCTCCAGGTCTATTGGGGCTTTAAGCGCAATTTAAGTGTGGGTTTTAGTAAAAAAGGCGCAACGAAGGAAAAGTATATATGCAATTTAAGGAAAAAGTAATAAATTCATTCATTATGTTTTCCTTAACAACAAATACACTTATTCGTTGATTATATTTGTTGTTTAGTACCGCTGGATTCAAGATAGAATTCATGGGCAATCGGTGTGTGCGCCTTATAGCCTTGCCTACACTGAAGCGAGGCCAAGCACCCTCCCGAGCTTTTCTGAGCATCAGGGCTTAAGTGAGCCTTAAATGAGCCTTTGAACAACACTGCCAGAAAGAAAGAGAAAGAACGGATGTTGGTCCTGACCCACCGAAAAAGAAAATATGTTGTTTCTGGAAGCAATTGCTCTCCGTCAATCCCAAATGAAGTTGAAATCAAACCTTGGACTTAAACCCTTAGATAAGCATCTGTTCTTTATTAAAAAAAACAGATAAGTATCTTAAAAAATCTTAGATAGGTATTTTGACTTGATAGCTTGTTTTGGACATTAGACTAATTAGGTTTCATTTGAAAGTGCATGAATATTTTCCATGTTTTTCAGACACTGATTTCAAGCTTTGATCTATGGACCAGTTCTGAAATACATAAAGCTTAGAGCACCTCATATACTAGAAAAGAAACAATACCTTCAGAACCTTCTTTTCTTCTATATATTACATCTACAGTCCTTGGAGATTGTAGTTCGTCATACTGCCACAGGAGATCACTAATGAGAATGGAAGGTCTGCAAATTGAGTTCACAAAAAATGTTAGAAGACCATGAACTAATAATGACAAACTTTATCACTTAAAGCTCAGAATTTCAGGCACTTGGGTGTCACTTCAGAATGGGGAAGGGCTAAGTGCAAGAGAGTTGTATTCAATTCTTCCTACTTGCCCAACAAGATGAGATCTTATAAGGATGCAGTGCGTGGCGGTTGCTTCCCTAGCACTTGGGTGTCACTTCAGAATGGGGAAGGGCTAAGTGCAAGAGAGTTGTATTTAAACTTTCCTACTTGCCCAACAAGATGAGATCTTATAAGGATGCAGTGGCATGGCCGTTGCTTCCCTTGAGATGATTTATACTATGTTTCTACAGCCAAAGCCGAGAGGCAATAAGAGTGTTTGCGCATGTGTCCAGAGGGTGTGGGTCCTCCGGAGAGGCGGAGATAATCTCAGAATGGGTAGTCCAAATGAGGAAAGAACTGCATGGGAGGGTGTGAATTTTGGGGGATGCATTTGTACTTTTCCAACTTTTTTTTTTGATAAGGTAAATTGTATTAATCAAAAGGGAGAGAACTCCCGTATACAAGAGGCGCTCCCACTTCCAACTTCTAAGGGTCCTCCCATTGACAGAGGCGCTTACGTGAACCATTAGCTGATAAAGCTGTGATCCCATCATTCAACATATCCACAATCTAAATAGAGCCTAGAATGGAGGAGGTTAGGTTCCAGGGTACCTGCAGCGACACCTAAGGTGGGTCAAATTCCCAACTTCTAGGAAGTGTCTCGTGAAACCATAGCACCGCCACCAACGTAGAAATTATTGAGAATGATAATTGAGAGATCAAAAATCCTTATTGCGGCCCTTCCTTGAATCTTGCAAAAAAGATGGCCGGTCAACCGTTGAGGATCAAGATATTTTACGCAGGGTATAAGTAGCGTCGCTGAAAGTGTAGCGGTATAATGATGTACCATAAAAAGAGAAGGGAGAAAGTCCAGGAAAGATATGAGAAAAGAGAAGAATAAAAGAGATACTAAGAGAAGAAAGAAAGGAAGGGAAGAACAAGAGATTAATATCTTCTTCACTTACCTCAAACAAACTACACATTGGCCCTATCTATATAATACGGAGCCTTTCAACAAGATTACCTCTATGACTGTTATGTTTCACTAATATTACCTCTAACTAATAGATAAGCTATGATCTCTAATTAAGGACAAATTAATATCACAGTAAAATAATGATAATATTTTGAGTTACATCATTCTTCTTCAGTTGGAGAAAACTCGACTACAACGAGTGAGGCTATTGGTGCAACTCCAGAAAGATCTCAAATTATTAGAATGATGCTCGTTCTCATTGGTCCAGGTTGAATTCTTTTGCAAACTATTAACCGAAGATGACAAATATATTCAGAGCCGGTGATAAGAATTACTGGTAGGTGCTAAAGCTGCAAAGCTGTTGACCCTAAAAGGTCACTTACATCAACATCTGCATAAACATGAGATCAAAGATGCTCTAGTTGAATATGTGCTCATGAATTTCAATTAAGAAGTTTAGAATAGGTGATAGAGCTGCAATATGAACATTCACACGAGGAGTTTCGGTAGTGCAACTTTATTTTTACGTACACTGATGTCTCTGAGCAACGCTCCAAAACCAAGTGCCGTTCTTCCCCTTCACCAACTGACTGATGAGAAAATCTACCAGAATAAGGCAATTATACACTTATCAAACAGAAAATACAGTCTAACTTAGAAAGTACTCTGATATAAAGCAACCAACATTCCAAATACAGTTACCCAAAAATATCAGCAAGCCGATGTAAGAGAAGACGGTTATATGGATTCATTGGTTCTAGCTCCAAGACCCCACTAGAACTGCATAAAAATACTAGATTTAATATGAGTTGCACCATCACAAAAAAGAACTTAGACATATTTACCTAAATTTGCACAATGAGAAAAAGAGTGATTTCAAGTCATATCTGCAGAAAATCATTGTTTCCCCCCTTCCTTCTCGTGTTGAATCAATTTATAAATACAACACCTACAAGTATTCCTTAATCCCAAGCAAGTTGATCTCGGCTATATGAATCCTCACTGACCATGTAGCTCCATTTAAACTTTTGAGTCAATTGATAGATAGAAAGTCTTTCTAAAAGCGTACATTTAAAACATACAGGGATTCTATAGATGGCAAGAACAATTGGGATAATGAGGCACAAGGTGCAGATACTGTGTGTTGATATTCAATGAACATACAGTAGTATAGGTTAACTATCAGAATTTGAACCCACACAGGCCAAAGCTTAGATTGAAAATGACAACTTATAACATTGCCTAGGCTTGTGGACAGCAGGATAACATAATGTGACAAGTGTAAGGGAGATGAATCATGGGAAATAGAGGTGCCATTGTATGAGATGAAAGGAAAGATAAAGACAAAAACTCAAAAAGGAACTACCCACTTGTCCCTTAAACTCCTTTAACCATAATCTTTGCCCTTCATATTCTTCAAAATAATGCAAGAAATGCTAATTTTCTAGCTGTCGGATGATGTCATGGAATACACATATTTTTTAATCAACTAAAATTCACTTGTTTTTTGACGCTACAAGCTTTGGGTGTTAAGAGTAAGAAGTTGGCATCTTCATAATCTCTGTACTTGATTAACTCTTCCCGCTAATGTACCTGGTATCATCAAGAAGGAAATTGACTAGGGTCTCTTCCACAGCTAGGATAAGATGCTTGCAAGGAAGATTATCTTTGATAAGAAAGGCCAGTTCTTCGACCTGCACTTTGGTGATGTAAATGTTATCAAGCCACCCAAAAACACTTACTATTGGAAGTGCAAAGATTGCCAAAAGGCACAAGGAAAAGAAATATCAGATTGACTGTTTAAATAAAAGATTGTTAACGATCAAGTAAAATTTTAATTGATGCAAATATCATACAATTAAGACAAAGGCACCGACTAAATCACCAGAAGATATTGATTGCATGCGTTAAGACTTTATAATGTTGGTCCTAATGGACTAAACGATTAAATTAGCTATCACCTGAATTGTTGAACTAAACAAGGTTATAGATATTAGGATTGTTAGGTAGCGAACAAGAAAAAATATAAACATGTGCATACCAAAGCCAATCAGAAACATATCGCAGAGAGCGAAATTACACCTCTGTATGAGTTCATTAACCGCTATCAGTTTCTTTTGGGTGCCCATAATCTATTAAAAATTGTACATCGGAAACTAGACATCTCATACAAAAAGAGATGGTTAATAATCCAATCAAATCATCAAATTATGAGGACGAGAATGCTCTCCAAGTGATATTTGCAGTATGTGGCTTATTATGTTCTTAAATAAATAAACTTTTCATCCAAATCTGAACGTTCATTTTCATATATTAAACCATCCTAATATAATATCCATTTACCATTATAATAACATTACAAAGCAGGTGAGTACACAGTGCCGTTAAAGCTATGGCATTGTAGCCACAGTGCCGTTAAAGCTATGGCATTGTAGCTTAAAGCGATAAAGCAAGGTGAAGCGAAGGGGTAACCGCTTCGTAGGTGAAGATGCGCTTCAGAGATGTGTCAGCTTCAAACGATGACGCGCAAAGTGACTCCAACACGTTGTTCTCGACTCTTTGAATCTCAACTTTGAGGAGTTGGATTAGTATCAGCATTATCATATATTGGATGTTGAAATTAGATATTTTGATTCATATTTGTTTATTATAGTACTAATTCAGATATGTCTGGTACTTTTTAATCTTCCATGAACTGTGCACTTCATTTCAACGAAGTATGCCTTTACTTCTCGCTTTTTCACTTCAAGTCTCGTGATTTCTAATAACACTGTGAGTTCCACTTAGATTCTTACATCACAATCTACAGTTCCTACAAAAAAAAATTTGAATACCGAGAAATCCCGAGGGCCAGTAGTACACAGTTCGAAACTCATGGATGCCTTTACCCTTCTCCACTTAAATACGCTTTTGTCTGCGCCACGATTCGAGCCTGTGACGTGCGCCAATCCACACATCACTTCTTCCTCCTCTTATCACTAGACAATAGCCCTGGGGCCTCTAGTTCCAACAACTTTCTGTCAGCATTAGTTTCAGACTTCAGCAAAACAGGGGTACTCTTGAAATAATTTTTACTAATTTCTTCTAACACAACAACTTTCTCCAATCTTACTGAAAATTAAACTACCAATTACTGCCTTTTCCCACAAAATACTAAGGATAAACATATTTTTACAGATGAATCATTCCCCCTGAACCAACAATAAACCCTAAATCAAACACCAATTTTCAGTACGGGTAATAACTTGTAAATTCAAAGAAGAAAAAATTCCACAATTCAATTAAATCTCACACTTATACTTACCCCAACCTCAGGATTTTTACAAATAATCAATCAATTAAATAAAAAGAACATAATTTTCATAAATCATGGGGGTGAGAAATTACTTACCATGGCGAATTCTGTAAGACTCATAGTGGGTAATGATGAAGAATCGTAAAGGGTGTATAACCCACAAATTTTCTTGGATTTCTTTACAGTCGATTTTGAAGGCAATTTTTTAGGATTTCGTGCAATAACAATAACCAATCAATACAAAACTTCCCAAAAATATGTATGAGTCATTACGGGTCACTTTAGTACTTAAACTTAGGGAAATATCCAAATTTGCTCCTGTACTATTTGAAATTGCTCTATTTTCTAGCAAGACCAAGACGGTAATATTAGACCAAAAAACTAAGAGAGGACAAAATTGAATAATTTTAAATAGTATACAAAATTGACAATTTTTCCCAATGGAGTTTGCCAATGTTACAAATTACTCCCTTTTCGTTGTCTGAAAATACGATTAGTGTTATAAATATATTATATTATGGATGTTCATTTAGTACTCCGTTGTAAATAAGCTTCCTGAAGAAGCTTATCCATATGGGACTCCACCGTAAATATGTTTATCTATTTAGTACTATATTGGAAATAAGCTTCCTGAAGAAGCTTATCACTTCGGTACCCGGTTATGGATAAACATTACCCCCAGTATAAGTTTATCCATACCGGGTATAATAGGCTTATCTTTTCAGTACCCAGTTATGGATAAACATTACCCCCGGTAAAAGATTATCCATACCGGGTATAATAAGCTTATCCATTCAGTACTCCGTTATGGATAAATATTGCTCTCAGTAGAAGATTATCCATATCTGGTATAGCAGCAGCTTACACAGCAGCTTGTAGTAGCAGCTTACGGAGCAGCTTCCTTTCTTCTATAAATAGAAGAGATTTCAGTTCATTATGTACATCAGTTTGAATTCGAATAATATATCAGTTTCTCTCTATACTTGTCTTTACTTTATAGTCTTTATTTTATAACACGTTATCAGCACGAAGCTCTACCATCTCGAGCAAATATTTTGAAAGTATCTGAGGTAAGAACTTTCTTTTCCTAAATAATGTCAAATCTTTCTAAACTTGAATTTGTAGCCCTGGATATATCGGGCAAAAGCTACATGTCTTGGGTACTTGATGCTGAAATTCATCTTGATGCGATGGGTCTGGCAGACACCATCAAGGATAAAAACCAGGCATCAAACCAAGACCGTGCCAAAGCAATGATATTCCTACGCCATCACCTTGATGAGGGCCTGAAAATGGAATATCTCACTATTAAAGATCCAGTCATACTGTGGAATAATTTGAAAGATAGATATGACCACCTGAAGATGGTCGTTCTTCCACAGGCACGTTATGATTGGACTCATCTAAGGCTACAAGATTTTAAATCTATCAGTGAGTATAATTCTGCTATGTTCAGAATTATTTCCCAATTAAAATTATGTGGTGATAATATTACTGATCATGATATGTTGGAGAAAACTTTCACCACTTTTCATGCCTCGAATATGCTCCTGCAGCAGCAATATCGAGAGATGGGATTTAAAAAGTATTCTGAACTTATCTCACATCTTCTTATAGCAGAGCAACATAATGGGCTATTAATGAAAAATCATGAAAGCCGACCTATTGGTTCTTGTCCATTCCCTGAAGTGAATGAGACAAACTTCCACCAAGTTAAACGTGGAAGAGGTCATGGCCCCAGTCGTGGTCATGGTCGTGGTCGGGGAAGAAACCCCAATCATGGTAATAATAATGCACCAAAGAAGCCTCCTCACCACCAGCAGTGGAAAAGGAAGGAACAAAAGCATGAAGCGGTGCAAGCGCCAAATGCAGAAAATGCATGCTATAGATGTGGAGGAAAAGGGCACTGGTCACGTACTTGTCGTACGCCAAAGCATCTGGTTGAGCTTTATCAAGCCTCCCTGAAGAAGACAGAGAAAAATGTTGAAGCAAATTTTATTTCTGAAGATAATTTAGACTTCATGCATTTGGATGTAGCTGATTACTTTGCACTCCCAGAAGGAGAAATAAGTCATGTAATCGGTAGTGAATCTGTAGAAATGTAAATATTTTAATTTGTGTTGTTTGTAATAAATAGTATGGTTATGTAATTATTGTACATAAATAAAAGTTATGTTTTGATAATGATATTTACTATAATATATTTTATTTATGTTATTTTGAAGAATATGGATAACCCTCAAATTATGTTTGGATCAAAGACAAATCATGAAGATATGTGTGTTATTGATAGTGGAACAACACATGCCATATTCAACGATCAGAAATACTTTTCTTATTTGCATAAGGAAAAAGCAAATGTTTCAACAATTTCTGGTAATATAAGTTTGATTGAAGGCTCCGGAAGAGCCATAATATTTCTGTCTAAGGGAACAAAACTTATTATAGACAATGCATTGTTCTCCTCCAAGTCCCGAAGAAACTTGTTGAGTTTTATAGATATCCGCCGAAATGGGTATCATGTAGAGACAATAGATGAAATGAACAGGGAATATCTTTGTATTACAAAGAATATTTCTGGCCAGAAATGCATTGTAGAAAAGTTACCAACTTTATCTTCTGGCTTATACTATTCAAAAATTAGTACAATTGAAGCACACTCTATCGTAAACCAGAAGTTTACGGATTCAAATACTTTTGTGCTTTGGCATGGCCGTTTGGGCCATCCCGGATCAATAATGATGAGACGAATTACTGAAAATTCGAGTGGGCATCCATTAAAGAACCTGAAGATTCTTACAAATGACGAATTTTCTTGTGATGCTTGTTATCAAGGAAAAATGATCACTAGACCATCACCAATGAAGGTTGATATTGAATCCCCTGCCTTTTTAGAGCGTATACATGGGGATATATGTGGACCTATTCACCCACCAAGTGGGTTGTTTAGATATTTTATGGTCCTAATAGATGCATCTTCAAGATGGTCTCATGTGTGTCTACTATCATCTCGCAACCTGGCGTTTGCAAAGCTATTAGCCCAAATAATTCGATTAAGGGCACAATTCCCAGATTATCCTATAAAGGCTATTCGCCTTGATAATGCTGGAGAATTCTCATCTCAAGCTTTTGATGATTATTGTTTATCCGTTGGGATAAAAGTTGAACATCCTGTAGCTTATGTTCATACTCAAAATGGCCTTGCAGAGTCATTTATTAAACGCTTGCAATTGATAGCAAGACCACTACTTATGAAAACAAAATTGCCCACTACTGTTTGGGGTCATGCTATCTTGCATGCAGCATCACTTATCCGTCTTAGACCGACACATTATAATAAATATTCTCCGTCACAATTAGTTTTTGGTCATGAACCAAATATTGCCCATCTACGAATTTTCGGATGTGCTGTATATGTGCCAGTAGCACCACCACAACGTAGTAAGATGGGACCACAGAGAAGGATAGGAATATATGTTGGGTTTGAATCACCCTCTATTATTCGCTATCTTGAACCATTGACAGGAGATTTATTTACTGCTCGATTTGCAGATTGTCGGTTTGATGAAACAAATTTCCCACAATTAGGGGGAGAGAAAAAGGAAATCAAAAGAGAAATTGTGTGGAAAGTTTCATCATTATCTCACTTTGATCCCCGTACCCCTATATGTAATCAGGAGGTCCAGAAGATCATCCATTTACAGAATATAGCAAATCAAATGCCAGACGCATTTACTGATTTGAAAAGGATAACTAAGTCACATATCCCAGCAGAGAATGTGCCTATCCGAATTGATGTCCCAATGGGACCATCTACTAGCATGAGAGCTAGTGAACCTAAAGCACGCCTGAAGCGTGGTAGGCCTTTGGGTTCTAAGGATCGAAATCCTCGAAAAAGAAAATCGACAAATGATCAAAACGATACTATGAAGGGATCCCCTGAAGAAACCCAAAATCTGATTAGTTCTGAGATTCCTGAAGAAATCAATGAACCTGAAACTCATGTGAGTGAGGAACTTTTAATAAGTTCGAACGGTGATGGGATTAATTTAAATCGATTTGAAATAGTGGTGGATAATATTTTTGCATATAATGTTGCACTTAATATTATGCAAGATAGTGAGGATCTTGAACCTCGATCTGTCGAAGAATGTCGACAAAGATTTGATTGGCCAAAATGGCAAGAGGCAATTCAATCGGAATTGAAGTCACTTGCTAAAAGAGAGGTCTTTGGACCAGTAGTCCAAACACCTGCTGGTATAAAACCAGTTGGTCATAAATGGGTTTTTGTGCGAAAAAGGAATGATAAAAATGAAGTTGAAAGATACAAAGCTCGCCTTGTTGCACAAGGATTCTCACAACGACCTGGAGTCGATTTTGATGAAACATATTCACCTGTTATGGATGCCATAACATTTCGATATCTCATCAGTTTAGCACTACATGAAAAGCTTGAAATACATCTAATGGATGTAGTTACAGCTTATCTGTACGGTTCACTTGATAATGAAATTTATATAAAAATTCCTGAAGGATTTAAAATGCCTGAAGCAAAATCTCAGGAAATATATTCAATCAGATTACAAAGATCTTTGTACGGTTTAAAGCAATCTGGGCACATGTGGTATAATCGCCTTAGTGAATATTTGCTGAAAGAAGGTTACATAAATGATGTTATTTGTCCATGTATTTTTATAAAGAAAATGGCATCAGAATTTGTTATACTTGCTGTTTATGTTGATGATATAAATCTTGTTGGAACTCCAGAAGAGCTCCAAAAGGCAATTGAATATCTTAAGAAAGAATTTGAGATGAAAGATCTTGGAAAGACAAAACTTTGTCTTGGTCTGCAAATTGAACATTTAGCGGACGGGATCTTTATCCATCAATCTGCCTATACAGAAAGGGTCTTAAAACGCTTTTACATGGACAAAGCGCACCCATTGAGTACACCAATGGTTGTTCGATCACTTGAAGTGAATAAGGATTTGTTCCGACCTCCAGAAGAGGACGAGGAACTCCTTGGTCCCGAAGTACCCTATCTCAGTGCAATTGGTGCACTAATGTATCTTGCTAATGCTACAAGGCCTGACATAGCATTCTCTGTTAATTTACTAGCAAGATATAGTTCTTCTCCTACACGGAGACATTGGAACGGGATTAAGCATATATTGCGATATTTAAAGGGAACTCTTGATATGGGTTTGTTTTATGCTAACAAAGATAGTGCAGACCTTGTTGGTTATGCAGATGCAGGTTATTTATCTGATCCCCATAAAGTTCGATCTCAAACCGGCTACGTATTTACATATGGAGGTACTATCATATCATGGCGCTCCACAAAGCAATCTATTGTTGCTACTTCTTCAAATCACGCTGAGATAATAGCTATTCATGAAGCAAGTAGGGAATGCGTATGGTTGAGATCAATAATTCATTTTATTCGAGAAAAATGTGGTTTGGAATGTGAGAAAAGACCCACAATTTTATACGAAGACAATGCTGCATGCATAGCCCAATTGAAGGGAGGATTTATAAAAGGAGATAGAACGAAGCACATTTCACCAAAATTATTCTACACACACGATCTTCAGAAAAATGGTGACATTGATGTGCAACAAATCCGTTCAAGTGATAATCCAGCAGATTTATTCACTAAATCTTTGCCAACTTCAACTTTTGAGAAGATGGTATACAAGATTGGAATGCGGAGACTCAAATATTTGAAACAAGGTTTTCATCAGGGGAGTAAAATACGCGATGCACTCTTTTTCCCTTACTAAGGTTTTTTCCCATGGGGTTTTCCTTATAAGGTTTTTAATGAGGCACCTAACAATGCGTATTACTAAATATGTGTACTCTTTTTCCTTCACTAGAATTTTTTTTCCCACGTGGTTTTTCCTAGTGAGGTTTTAATGAGACACATGATCTTTTAATGAACATCCAAGGGGGAGTGTTATAAATATATTATATTATGGATGTTCATTTAGTACTCCGTTGTAAATAAGCTTCCTGAAGAAGCTTATCCATATGGGACTCCACCGTAAATATGTTTATCTATTTAGTACTATATTGGAAATAAGCTTCCTGAAGAAGCTTATTACTTCGGTACCCGGTTATGGATAAACATTACCCCCAGTATAAGTTTATCCATACCGGGTATAATAGGCTTATCTTTTCAGTACCCAGTTATGGATAAACATTACCCCCGGTAAAAGATTATCCATACCGGGTATAATAAGCTTATCCATTCAGTACTCCGTTATGGATAAATATTGCTCTCAGTAGAAGATTATCCATATCTGGTATAGCAGCAGCTTACACAGCAGCTTGTAGTAGCAGCTTACGGAGCAGCTTCCTTTCTTCTATAAATAGAAGAGATTTCAGTTCATTATGTACATCAGTTTGAATTCGAATAATATATCAGTTTCTCTCTATACTTGTCTTTACTTTATAGTCTTTATTTTATAACAATTAGCTCTTATTATTTGTATTTTTTTTGTTATACTTGGGAGAAGTAAAATGTGGACTAGCAATAGTTAATAAATATAGAAAATTAAGATGTGTAGAGATGAATTCTGACATCTTCAGAATGTTTTGAGGACTCAAAACTTGGAGTTTCATAAAGTTGTTGTACCTTAAAGGAAATATTATTCAAATTAGTCATATCACATATTTTTTAAACTAACAATAAATAGGTTTAAAGAGTTTTTACAAAAAAAATAAAAAACTAGGGAGGTTAGTACAATATCATAAATCATAATGTAAGTTAGTATTATAAAGTCAAACCTAAAAGGAGGTCTCTGAAATTATCACTTAAATTCAATACTCATTAGCTATATACTACGGTTTTCCGCTAGCAAAGGTACCGAGTAATCCCAACAATAGGAAGAAATCACCAACTTTATTTGTCTCTATTGGAATTTGAATCATGAATTTTAAAGTTTTCACCCACTTTATTGACTACTAGACCATACCCATTGAGTGAAAAAAAAAAATTTAACTAGTAAAAACAAATTTTTAATGTATAATATGCTTATAATTTCATTTTTATGTTAAATATCACTCTTATTATTTGGTTCATAATATGTCATTTAAAAAGATAATGAGATTTTTTTGGGGGGCGGGGGAGGGGGGGGAGTCTAAAGTCTAAACTTAATGGCTAATTGTCTTAATATACTAAATTTGAAATATAAGCTTAGAAGTATTTGACATATGTTGCATATTATCTAATGATTGACACTTTTTAATTATACAGACAAGTCAGTTTGATTTCACAAGTTGTAAGAGGGTTTCTGAAAACAATTGGATCCATTTGGAAGGGTTCTTTCTTGGTACATGATATATTATTATGCCCTCAAACATCAGAAAACATATGCAACACCTAGTGTTTACACTAAACAGCATTAATTTGTCATGGTTAAGTGATAAATTAGGATGAGAACATGTATTTAACTATGGTGAAGTGATAGGAAACTGCAAAAATACATGTCATATGTTAATTAGGTTTGTGTAAATGGGTGTGTCACACCTCCTTTTTACCTACACCTCGAGGGGTATATGGGAGTTTTTTTCAATTTAAGTGACAATCAAAACGGGATTATTTTATTTAAAATCAGAGTCACAACTTGGGATAATTTATGGTGTCCCAAGTCATCGGTTAGAATCCCGAATCGAAGAAAATATTGACTATGTATTACAGTCAGCGAGCCAGAAATCCAGGTAAGAAATTCTGTTAAACCGGGAGAAGGTGTTAGGCACTCCCGTATTCCGTGGTTCTAGCACGGTCGCTTAACAATTTATACTTGGCTTAAATTATTTAATTACTCGTTTAGAACCTACATGTATTTTACCTTTACCGCTTTTAATTGCGTGATTTATTCGTACTTAAAGAATTATCGAGTTACGCGTACGTATACTCGTATGGTTTGGCGTGTCAAGAGTCATGTCACGCGTATGTGTACACAATTCACAACACTAAGTTTATTTAAGAAAAGCTTGGTCAAAGTCGCGCGGATGCATACCTTGATTTATTTTGAAAATCGTAATTATGTCACGCGAACGTGTACAGAATCACGATGATTGATTTGTTAATATCGTACCTAAAAGCATACTATCGATTTGGTTTTGAGGTAAATATATGGAAGCAAGACTTTCATGGCTCAACAGTGAGCCTTCCTCATTCTCGCATTTTAGGATTAAAATTTCAAAATTAAACAATTGCATTCTTAAGAACTAAGTTAATAGAAAACAAAAATATTATCACACAAAGCAACAAATTTTGCTAACATAGAAAACTGAGCAAAACATTAAAAAAAAAAAAAACTTTATAGTCTTTTGATAGTAAAACAAAACTTCAAACAAGCTACCTAATGCACTTTATGAATTATATATCTTAAGCACATAATCTTTCTTCTCCCTTTTTAACAAAAAAAATATTCCTACCAAATTAACACTTAGAAATTTTCAACTTTCATGGCTAAGCAGTTTAAAAATTGTATACTCAGAGAGGAAAACTTTTCTTTATGTAAAAGAAACTTACTATAATCTTATAAAGAAAATTTATTATAGTTTATGGTCTATTCGCAAGAATGATTAGAAAAAGTTAACCTATCTATGACTTAGGGATACTATATATTTTTTTTCCACAATTAACAATGCTTTATTATTATTAAAAATTTGGTTGAAGTTGCGCGAACGCATACCTCAAATCTTTTAAGAATTTAATTTGTAATTGTGTTACGCGAACGTATACATAATCACAATACTAATCTAAATCGGGCCTAAAGCAAACTATGATTATTTGATTCATAAAAGGTCACATCTTTGAAGGCCAGGGAAATTTCACTGAATGGCGCACCCTGAGTTCTAAGGATAAGACTAAAATTAATTAAATGAAGGCCATGCAATTGTGATTTTGGCATGGCACACATCAATTATAATATAAAAGGGTATTCAAACTAAGCTTCGGAGGACCGTAAACTATTTATATGATCTAACATGGCGCACATCCAACTCATTTTAAGGAATCTAATTACTTGAACCTTAAGCGGAATTCGAAATTTTTTATTTTTATTTTTAATGATTAAAGAAAACGACTTGGGCCCATGACAACATTTGCATAGAAATAAAGGAAAAGCCCAAGAATGGTAACTTATCTAAGAGGCTCCTCAATTCTAATTTGAGATTTTTTCCTATTTATACCATATATGAAACTTTATTACTAAAAATGTGCATATTTCCATTATTACCCGCCATGTTTATATTTTTCCTACAAAATTTATACCATTCATTAAATACCCAATATTAAGAGTTGATTCCTTCCAAATTAGGCGCCTACAAATCTGGGATAAATATTTGAATAGCTTATTCCTTCCAAATTAGGCGCCTAAAAATTTGGAACTAAATATTTTTTCATATTCACATCAGATTTGTTTCCTCCTTTTTCTGCAGGCTTCTCTTTCCTCATTTTTCACGTATTTCTGTTTCTCTAAGTATATACCAGTCTTCCCTTTCTAAAGCTCAGGGTCTTTTTGATTTGGTTCTCCTCTTTTTTCTTTTAGGAATGGCTGAGCATATTTAAATATGCAAGGCTCTATTTTCGTCAACTATTCGTAGGGAGGAGCTCTTGTTCTTGACGGGAGTGAGCTGATGCGCTTGGGTCAACAAATTTTCTACAAAAAATCTACAAATAAACTACAAATCAGTTTAAGTATGTATAAAGCAATATTGTTTTAATGGTATCTACAAATTATTATATTTATACAACAATTAAACTGCAATCTATATTGAAAAAAAATGTTGACTACAAAATTTTCTCCTAATCTACAAATTTTCTACAAAAAACTACAAAGAAACTACAAATCAGTTTACGTATGTATAAAGCAGTATTGTTTTGAAGGGTATCTACAAAATTACTACATTTATACTACAATTACACTACAATCTATGTTGAAAAAAAATGTTGACTACAAAATTTTCTCTTTATCTACAAAATTTCTACAAATAAACTACAAATCAGTTTAAGTATTGTATAAAGTTGTATTGTTTTTAAGGGTATCTACAAAATTACTACATTTATACTACAATTAAACTACAATCTTATGTGAAAAAAAATGTTGACAATAAATTTTGCTCTTCATCTACAAATATTTTACAAAAAACTACAAATAAACTACAATTGCACCCACACTGTCACACTTATATTGGGTCAGATGTTTGTTAACCTAAGTTTTTTTCTAGTTTGGTCAAGAACTTGTGTGTCAATGCCGGATAAGTGTGACACTTGAAGAATCTCTACCTTTAAAGAATCTCTAAATTGCCTAAAAAGACAATTTATTTAATATTGAAATAATATAGACAAAATGGAGTCGGAGGTTACAGAAGATTCACATGGCTACCCCACAAATTTACAATTGAGAATTGTTGAGTTGATTGATCGATTGAGGAAGTCTTCTGTGTCATACATCTACTCTCGATCTCGTAGTTGTTAAAATTCAGAACAATATCTGACAATTACCAGAAATTACAATAACAGAAACAATGGGTTTCATATTGAATCTCTTTGGCTAAAAATCTGATTATACTCAATGGGTCTCATCTCTGTATTTTTTGAGAAGAAGAAGGAATGGAGAAGAGAAAGAAATGGGAGGGGGAAAACGATGCTGGTCAGATCTTAGGAATTAAGGGGAGAGAGAAACGTGGGATATATGGATACCTTTAATTAAGGAGTAAAACTGCCCATTAATTAGACCCTTAATTAAGTATGGTATAAGATTGGTAATTTGGTATACGGGTTTGTAATTAAATCAAACCTTAAACATTGAGGGTAATAAGGTTTCCTATGTGGTATAGGAAGGTAAAAATCCCTTCTAATTTTATGAAATTTTAGCGGAGGAGTCTAAGAGAATGAAATTTTTAGCTTATATATGCGAGTGAACAAACCATAAAATTGATCCAACTGCCTTCATGGGACACTTAACATCTTAACCTTGGAATAAACCTTTAGGCTCGAGTGAAGCCCAAACCATCCCATAGCACACAAAACGGCCTTTAATAGCTGGGCTGAAACCACAGCCCAACTTTAGTAAATGAGTCCAAATCACCTTTTTTAAAAAAAAAAAATTGTTGATCAACATGTTTAACAATATAATTACAATTTCAAACAAGCCTATTCATGGTGCTAAATTTATCTAATGCAGTTCTTAATCACATCCATTTTAACACAATGATTTTAACTCCTGGAATCTAGCAAAGGACACCACAGTAATCAGGATTTCCCAAGTAAAGAACAAGCCTTTGCTAATATAGATATCCCCACAAGACCATTCTGATTACATGCTTGGGCAATAATTCCAACAAATTTAACACAAAACATGAAATGCAAACACTGATTCCATAATGTAAGAGATATATGTAACCTAGCATGAATTTCCTATTACATTAAAGACAGATTCCATAATTCATTTGAACCATAGTTTGATTCAACCCCATTCTAGTTCTTGTACTAGCAAATTCCAGAAATTAGTACTACTGTACACTCAAAAGGCCATTTCAAGTAAGAATAAAGGCAAACACCCAAACTGTATCAATTCTAAGTATTTCTGACATCAAGTTTAACAATAACCTTAAGGACCATTTACAAACACAAAACAAACCTTAACTGCCTTCACCCTATTCTATTGGAGTTCATTCATTCTTGCCCCAGTTAGTACACATTCAACTCAAACCATCACCTGAATATATAATCATCCCAGACAACTAATCATGCTATCAAAGCTCGAATGAACTACCTAATTAACAAGACCCAATACCCTTCACAATACAAGTTTACTTATATTCAAACACATAATTTGGGGTCTAATTCAATTGACAATTTGTTTTCCAAGATTTGTAACAGTCCCAAAGCTAATACAGAATGAAAAATTAACTTATTCAAACTAAGGTTAAATGAAGAACCTATTGAAAAGAGACAAAAACAGTGTTGTTAAATAACTAAATGAGAGCCATGCTTTAGACCTCATTCTCATTTCATTTCTTCAAATTCACTTCACAAAAACAATAGAGTTCAGGATCATATACCTGGAAAAGAGGATAAACAAAGAAGAAATGAGATTCAGCAAGCTCAAGCGACAGCAGTACAACAAATAAGCCTCAGATTCAAACAACCAAGTGTTGAGATCAATCCAGAAACTAGTAGAGTATTGACTTGTTCAGCAAACTTCACACCGCACTCAAAACTAAATCCAATCCACTTCAAACACTCAAATGAACCAAAATAGATTCGACAGATTGAAAATTTGAAAATCGAAACAAGAGAGATCCATGAAACAGTAAACTAGGATTCATTTCAGGAATTCGACATCTAAGAAATCGCCAAGGTAACTTAATGAAACAGTAATTTCTACAGCTGCCTGGTATTTTTTCAGAATTTCTCTCTATATCTATCTCTATATGTTTCAATCTTAAAATCTCTGTTTTTTCAATATTTTCAGAAATTCTTCTTTTCTTTCCACTCTGTATTTTTTTAGTATTTTCAGAATGTTCTCCTCTATTTCCAGTAGTTTTTTTTCTTCAGAATATCTCTTCTATGTATTTCAGAGTCCCAGACTGCTTTGTTCTCTAATTTTCAGCCTTTAAATATGCATTCATTTTAGTGCATTCTCCATTATCAATTCACCTTTTCAATTTTAAATTATCCACTCAATTAGTGCAATCCTAACCCCACTATCCATTAGAAGCTTCTTAAGTAGGTAAACACTTGATTAAACAATCCTTAAACTAATTCTATCTAATTATCAACTTGCAGGCACACAATGTCACATTTACTGAAAGAGTTTTGACGATCAAAATCTATACCAATTGACTTATTAATTAACCTAAACTAATAAACCTACGTTAAATTAGTTAACAGAATTAAATACTCTAATTTAGACAAAGACTCATACAACAATTCTGAATAATAAAAAAAAATCAGGAGGAGGAGTAGATTAGATAAAGACAATAATAAAAAACAAAACTAAGAACAGAAGAAGAATACCTTGAATCAAAACCTCGTACAGTAAAACTTGAAGAAATCTTCGATTCTTCAAAATTTCCAGCCAAGTTTGATATTAATCGTGTGTTCTTATCAAGAACACACGAGTAAAATCAAATTTGGCTTGGAATTTTAATAATCTCTCGATTCGGGGCGATTTTGGGATTTTAGGGTTAAATTTTTGATCTAAAATTCGAGGAGCTAGGGGAATATTCGAGGGAAAGTAGTCATGGATTTGGAAAGAGGAGATCGAGGGGGTTCTAGGGTGTATTTTTGGGGTGATTTGGGCCACCGGAACCGCCGTGAGGCGATTTCCGGTGGGCGGAGGGCGGTGGTGTGAGTCGGCGTTACATTTGGTCTCTGAAGGGATGAGAGATGGGGGGGATGAAATGGGAAGGGTCGAGTTTGAGGGGTTTGATATATTAAAATGTTTGATTTAATTAGGGCCGTTGGATGATTGGAATCCAACGGCTCTGATTAAATCATAAATGGAAAACGGGATCGTTTTGGTTACATGGGTGCTGGTCGGGTTAATGGGCGAGATTCTGGGCCGTTAGATCAAACCAATTCAACGGCCCAGATTGAACGGCCAGGGTTAGCCGTTACAAAAACGACGCCGCTTGGGTCTAGGCTGAGACAGACCGGTTAGAGGTTTGTATTGGGCTGAGTTAATTGTATTCGGACCGGGGAAATAGAATTGGACTTATGAATTTAATTAAAACTGGCCTCACATTCCGATTTTCTTGTTTTCCTTTCTTATTTTATTTTTCTTTTCAATTTTCTTTCTAATAAAAATACAAACCTAAACTAAACCTTGACCAAATTATCCTAAAAATACTAACTAACTTTAAGTAGTGATTATCACAAATAATAAAATACCAAATTAAAAGAAAATCACACAATTTTGACATTAAATACTAAAATGCAAAGTACGTTATTTTTTGTATTTTTTTTTTTGTAAAACACCTAATTATTAATTAATTCCAAAAATGTAAAATCAAATCCTAAATGCAGATACTATATTTTGTATTTTTAATGTATAAATAAAATTAAACATGCACACAAACATATGCAAACAGTCAGGAAAATCGCACAATAATTTCTAAAATAATACATAATTAAAGAAAAAACTTAATTTTGGGAATTCTTTTGGACTAATTCGTGTGAGGCAAAAATCATGTGCTCACAGGGTGTGTGAGTTTTTGACAGAACATCTGTGGCTTATACATTATGGTTACAGAATAATGCTCTCCTTTCACTCCATAGAGAGAAGAATGTGTGGTTTTTCATTTAGAGACTGTAATAATACAGGGCAAAAATCTGTTGCTTTGAGAATTCTGATTCCTGAAGACAAAAGGTCAATAAAAATCATCCAAACATATAATTGATGAATTGGCATATATCTTATGATGAACATCCAGCCAAATCTGGATTTTCATTTGTTGAAATATTGACACCAAGGAGAGACAAGTCCTTCCGCAACAAATCTGCATTCTTGAATTGAAGGCCGTTGAGTCCTACTTCAACTGCAGCTTCAACATTTCTCATCCTGGATGATCATGACATATCTCGTGTGAGAAATTTACATTGAACAAACACAGACGTTATAGCTTCTGCATGAGACAAGATCAAGTGATAATTGGAACTTTTGCAACCCAAGCTCCTATAACGAGTACATTGAACTGAATTTTCATGTCTAAAGATGAATAGAAAGCTTCAGTTCTTTCAGATATATTGTGCTCGACAAATAAATTCTTTATTATCCAACCATTAATATTCTTAAACTTAGAAGCATAATGAACAAGGACATGGGATGCGTCCAAGCATGGACTCTCCGTCTATATAGCTGGATTATGAAAATCTCATTGAGGCTGAACTTGAACTTGTGGTCAAGAGATAGCTGTTAAGGGATGTACGGATTCTTGAGAAGAGAGGAGTAATGGTAGCCCCCAGCCCACCCCCACCCCCTTAATTAAAAAAGTAACATGGTTTTAGGGGGAGGTACAGAGTGGACCTATTAATGATGGTGCAAAACCTTCATTACTCAAGAAAGAAGAAAGATACAACCGGCAATAAGAAAGCAATAAGCTGCAATCATCCGCAACTTCACAATTTCTATTGATTGTTTCCTTGACCCCCTTATCTTCGATTTTCATGATTTACATTGATCTCAGCCTCTTTAGCTATAATTACATTTACAGCATTCTTTCTTCCCAGCAAGTTTCCCCTTTTTAACCATTCTAATTTATCAAAATAGTTGTGAAAAGTAATAGAGTGTCACTTAGGAGAGAAGATATATTGTGAGGCTGATAACCACTGTTACCTGTAGTAGAATATTGGATCCATTAAGTGGCAACTTGGACAATTGTTGTTAGCTTCATGTATATTTGTCTCTTATGTGACGCAGAGTAAAGATAATAGACATTTTACAAAGAAAGATTCATTTTTAGAGACGTCCCAGCCCTACTCGGACTTACCTTCCTGAGAATACATTAAATAGGTAAACTCATCAAAGCATCTACATTATACTGCTGCATGTGGTGAATTATAGTTTTGAGATTTTATGTATTTCTGGAGATCCCCCCCCCCCCCCACCTCCGCACCCGAAGACTGTTTCAGTTGGATTACATTAGAAATTTCTTTTCCTGTGTAGATTGCTAGGAAACCTGCGACCATTCGATGTTGCCTGGGAAACCAGCCTCAAGATGATGAAGACTCGTCTGGACCAGCACTCCACAAGTTCGAGGAAAATAAATGAATGTAATACTATTAAGAGATTATAATCTTGGTTATGCCTTTTCTTCATTTAACATGATTAGAGATTAAGATAATAAATAGGTCCATGACTAGCAGACCAAGAAAAACCATCTGAAATTGGTATACAGGACAAGGCCCCGGATAGCTTAATCTCTAATGCCATTTTGGCATCAAAGGACCAGAATGTTTAACTTTGTTCCAAGTTCTCGGAAGAAAAAATAAAGATTCAACACTGCATTAACTGGTAATTAAAGGAATCAAAATTTGATTACCATTTAACAAATGTTTGTTCGTGTAAATAATTAATTGCCACTTATCTATCAAATATTGATGCATTATTAACACTTATAAAGACTTAAAAGCACATAATATTATTGACATACCTGTCATCAACAAAAATACAGTTGGAAGCTTCTACATTGAGATGCTTTACAACTTCTAAATAAAAATCGGGATCAGGCTTGCGTTTTCCTGTTAACATAAAAAAAGCTGAAAAAATCAGGTCTATGCTCCAATTGAATTCACACTTCATATTATGTCTTGCGCGTAACAACCCCCCAAGTTTAGAGTTTCAGAACTTTCCGACAAGGAACAAAAGTGGAGGATCCAAAATTTAACAAATTTGAGATACACTACTACACAAAAAAGGATAAATCAATTAGAATTTTGAAATCTCTGTCTTGCAGACAAGTTATAAAACAGCAGGTTTGACTGTACCATTGAACATATTAAACTTGTATAACACATTTAGACAGATACTCAACCCATGAAGCTATAAAAAGATGATTTATAGAGGAAACTATTCAGTTAAGCTATTGTAAACACTGAAATGGATATGTCCATTTATTGGTTCTCACTAAGAATCCTGACAAAATAAGAAATTCGAAAGTGTCTCTCAAAAGTGGAAGAGTTATTAAAGGTCCAAACTCCAATGCAGACTAATTAAAAAAAGCATTTTAAATTTAGACTACAAGTGAAAATCTTTAAGTGGTTTATTTTGTCTCAAACTTCTCTTTCTGGTCAGCATATCTTCCTTCCTATGTTTCTACTCAAGTATATCAATAATTAGGATGTTAATTGTTGAACTGTTGATGGTGTAAGCATCCCATAAATCGACATTTGCAGGAATACATAAGGAGCTAGCCACATGAACAATGAAATATTATTCATACAGAAGTCCAGAGATAGAAATAAAGTTTGTGAAGGTAAAGAGAGAACTACCAAATACACAGGAACAAAATGTCCAAGATAGGTAATTTGAGAGTTGTAGCTTGTCCTCAATCATTTGGTACCTGGAGAAAGACCAAAGTTTGACGGATTTGAATGTTCGGTAAATTAACAAAGGTTCGATTGAACATACCAGATGGGATAATTAGTGAAAGCATGGATTTCATAGCCATTTTCTTTCAAAGAATTCAATAACCCTTCAACACCTTCAATGTAGGTATAAGCTCTTCTCATACAGTTTTTGAGGCCTGGAAAGGATAATTTAATGGTGCTCAGTTTACAAACAGCAGAAAAGATGCTAGTAGCTTGAATTAAGCTGCAACTAAAACATCCTTAGCCGACATCAATCACAATAACACAGAGACAAAAGAACAATCAGGAAGCGAGTATAGGCTCTTCCTGGGAAATTAGTTGATGGTATATTTATTCATATAAATCAGTTCTTAGCATTGGGGCCCATTCTGCACTTCCTAAAAAACTCCATACATTCAAATAAAAATAGAAGGTTGAGGCCTGGCCCATATCTTATTCCATTTAACAATTTTATTACAAATTTTGTAATCTGATCGTCATAACATGAAGTGAGTACAATGGACAAATTTACTGAGGCATAGCAAAAATGATAACATGAGCGCATAGCATCAAAGCCAACATTTTATGAACAATCTGTAACACCTAGAAATAAAGGATAATAATCAAGTTAATATTGGTGGATTAATATTCAAAATCTACCAAATCAACATAGATATCTCCTTCAAGATGATGCATAGAAATTCTACCTTACCTTCTAAATCGAAAGGTCTTCCATCCTTAAAGAATCTCCGAGCACACTCATCCTGAAAGAATATTATAACAAACTTTTATAATTTATAAAAAAAGAAAAAGAAAACAAGAAGTAACCCAAGAAAAGCCAGGAAAAGGACCCACTTTTCCAGTTCAACTATCAAAACAGCAACCTGGGCTGAAAATGTTGAATATCCGTTTTCCTTAAGACCGTCAATAGATACCAACAGGAAATGGCTTGCAAAACTCAAAAAGAGAGACTAGCATACACACGCACATACAAAAAATAAGGAAGAGGATACAAGTTTTACCACTTAACAAAACAAGGGTGATCTTTTAGCACAATACATTTCATTTGTGTTCCTTTTTTTCCCTTGTCTTCGAGGATGTCAGAGCTCTTTGTTCAAGACTGTATACAGCTTACTCTTATATTAACACATAAATGAGCGCTGAGAGACAGAATTTCAGTACATGGAAAAATGGCAAGATGTCACTAAGTAAAACATGTATAACAAATTAGATTATATTTGACATAGTCGAAAAGAAAAAATAGTTATCATATGTTCAAGGCAAAAGTGAAATATGCCTCTGTGACGATGTCTAGCTACCTGAAGCAGCTACATTACAAACACTCCTCAATATACCTCGGTGATAAGACCCTTCTCAAACTCAATCCAGGTAGTTGGATGCTTGCATTCCAGCAATTCCTTCATCGGCATTCTGAATAAAAGATCTCAATTGGAATCAGGACAAAAAAGAGTTAGAAGCTAAAAGAAGAAAAAAAGATCTAGTCTGGTTTGAACAGAAGTAATGGAAGCAAGAAAAGTATAGTAATATTTTCTAATTGCTATATCTTGCTGTTTTTCCTGTTCAGTTTTCCTCTAACTGGAAAAAAAAGTTATTAAAGTTTAATCTTGTGTGCCGTGCAAGCTGGTCTGGATACCACGGTTATCAAAAAAAAAAAAAGTTTGATCTTGTATGGCTTAACTAGCCCAACCAAATCAACTTTACACCAATCAATTCTTTCTACCCTCCCTGTGGAGATGTTGATTCATTATCATCCATTTCACAGTGAACATTCATCCACCATAGCACTCAAAAGTCAAAACCCCATCCGCTAAAACTAACCATTTTTCAAACATATATCAATTCAAGATTTGATTTTATTTAAGCCCAATAGAGCAGAATAGCCACATAACATCCATATAGCATATCCCAAATTTGTTGGGATTGAGGTGTAACCAGGCATGGATGTAAACATATGGGTTCAGCAGAACCTAGGTCATAACTTTGACCTGAACACTGAATCTGTGTAAAGAAATCCACTAAATATGCACAAAAGTTAAATTTAGAACCCATTACTAGCACTTGAGGTCGTTTTCCTGGAATCCAGAACCCATGAATTTTGAATTTTAGATCCGTTTGGATGTTATTATTTTCATATTGATTGAACAATCAAGAATTCCAGCATAACAAGGCAACATAAAAATAGGACCCTTAACCAAATCACAAGTATCAGAAAACTAGAAAGAGCAAGTGGGACTAAATCAAGAAATAGTATGCACCCAAGGGTGTGTCTAATGGTCAATAAAGTGGGTTGAGAACCACAAAGTCTCAAGTTTAAATCCCAGTTGATGCAAAAATACTAGGCGATTTCTTCACATCTGTCCAAGCCTCTCTTTCTTCTCGCAAGAACGGATCCTCAGTAGAGCAGTAGACGTGCTGGTCCCCTTCGGTAAACTTGCTTGTGCCTGCTATACAGGTAATTGTACCTATGCTGGTGGGAGGTATTAGATACCCGAGGAATTAGTCAATGCGCACACAAGCTGGCCTGGACACTAGAGGTATAATTATTTATAAAAAAAAAAAAGCAAGAAAAAGTATAATCTTTTCTAATAGCTACTATATCTTTCTGTTTCTCATGTTCAGTTTCCCTCGTTGGAAAAAAGGGTTATTAAAGTTTTATGTTTGTATTTCACCCTTAAAATAATACGACTAGAATACACTTCAACATAGATGAGATGTCAAAGTCTAATTAAGCTTAACTAGCAAACCAAGTCAAAAGCCGATCAGCTAAAATTAACACATTTTCATACATATAGCAGTTCAAGAACTGAAGCGAGCTTAATTAGAGCAGAATGGCAACAAAAGATTCATATAGCCGATCCCAAAGTTGATTCATATTGACTGAACAATTCCAGCATAAAAATGAACAGAAGTATCATAAAAAAACAAGAAACAGTAAGTAAGGGGTGCAGATAGCAAATACCTAAAGAAGGCAGGGATCTCATTGTAAAAAGGGTCACGAACAATAGTGTCCATAACGTCAAAAAGCAATATGGGAAGCTTCCTTTGACTTTGACCCGCCATTGTTGAAGTGACACTGCAACTAATGTTGTTATTGAAAACCCCCATTTTTGCAGATTTAGGAGATGCCTTTTTCACTATGAAAGGGAGACTGCTAATGTTAGAAGCAGATGGTCTCCAAGATATCAATAAAGCCATGTAGAATTTGGATTCTTTTGTTTCTGCAAGATAAAGTTGTTGTTTTTTTCTTTTTTTCTTTTTATTTTGGCTGAGGAGGAGTTTTCTCATTCATTTGTGTATTTTGCAGTTATAATTTTGGTTGTCAATTGACTTGCCTTGAGGTCTCATTCCAATAATGGATGAAATTGAAAAAAATGAGAAAATAATGGACGAAATTGCAGTAAGAAGACAATATGGATCGCTTTCTATGAACGTTTGGATTTGGTTTGGGGTGTTTCTTTTTTCTTTTTCTTTTCCTTTTCCTTTTTTTTTTTTTTTTTTTTGAGATATTTGTCTAATTCGACATACATACAATAGTATAATTTTTGAAGTGGGTATTTTGGGGGAAAAATGTATTGTTGGGATTGTGGACAATAAATTTGCATCAACAAAATAATCGATACCAAAAATATTATAATAATCGTAGTATTTGATTTCAAATAATTTGAGTGTTACAATGTACGATGATCTTAAATTTAACTAGAACGAACTTTGATTTGAACTCGTATTCCTTAAACCTTGATTTGTTCTTTGTTTTTGAGCTTGAACTTGATTTTTTGAACTTCAACTTGTTTGGTTAAAGTTTGAAACTTGTAGAGAATTTTACGGCGTTTGATCCACGAGCTTTCTCTTGGTTCTTGTCATAATTTCAGGTCTCTTTTCTTGAGTTATCAATACCCTTATCCATATTTATGGGAGGGAAGAGTTGTGATGACAACAAACTGTTACCGACCAATCAAACTGAAGTGTGACAAGGCCCACATTTGATGGGTCAGAACATGTCACTTGAACGTGTGGCGTGATTTCATTGGCCTTTTAATTTGACTTGGCATGCCTTGTCATTTTGACACGTGGTACGATCCTATTGGCTCTTCCGTTTGACTTTGTATGTCATGTCATTTGACACGTGGCACTAAACTGGATTTCTAGAAAGATGACATCTTGGGCCTAATGAAGTTGACTCATCACTTGTAGCCCAATTAAATGGGCTAGCGCAATAAATTTAAATTTATTTATTTAATCTATACGTATTGGACTTACATAATCAATCCAATTATGTTAGCTTTGAATATTTATTTGGACTAGTATATAGTTCAAATTATTTATTAAATTTGATTCAATAAATTTTATATGCTTACAAATGCCCCTTTTGTCATGCCCCCAACCTGG
Source organism: Nicotiana tabacum (assembly GCF_000715075.1). NCBI lineage: Eukaryota > Viridiplantae > Streptophyta > Magnoliopsida > Solanales > Solanaceae > Nicotiana > Nicotiana tabacum. The sequence continues at coordinate 147,397,917 of NC_134090.1, forward strand.
GAGCAAGACCGGCACCCGGTGCCTCACCTATACGTGCGTACCAACTTGCAACTTAGGAACTCTGAACATGTGATTTCATACTTTGGTCATGGGCCACATTGTAAGACAACTGCGAATGCTGACTAAATATCAATATAAAGTTGGGCCGACAAGGCCGTCATAATTATTGCAGCTGACAAACCAACCAAATATACATACAAGGCCTACAAGCCCAACATATTATACGGCCTACAAGCCCAACATATTACACTAAGTGACAGGATATGTCTACAAGCCTCTACTGATGGATATACTGTGATCGGAATAGCTTCCCGACCTACTCGTAACATGTATACATATATATATATATATAAATATATATATATATATATATATATATATATATATATATATATATATATAAGGTTCTAGACCCGTAAACTTTGAAGGGCATGGAGCTTACCGATCAAGCTGAACTCGGGCAACACTTATTGAAGAGGCCTACCCGTCTGTCTGTCTGACCTGCACACATGAAATGCAGTACCTCCAGAAAAGAGACGTCAGCACGAAATAATGTACTGAGTATGTAAGGCAATATACTAAATGCTGAAACTGAACTGATAATATAATAACTGCAAGTAGTTGGAAGTCAAAGATAATATGAAGATATGCTTACCTTCTCATACTGACTCAACTCTCTCATTATAGTAAGTAAAATAGTTGTCTGGTCCTATAAGGCTCGATATATATATATAACTGCTCTGCCGTAGTAGGCTCACTCATAGGCGATCGGCCGTACTAGGCTCTGTATCTCGACCAACTGGGCTCGATCATAAGCGCTCGGCCACAGTAGGCTCGGTATATAACTTACCATCTGATCAGAGGTTGCCCAATAGGGGCCTGCCCATCGATTATAGTGCGATGGTAATGAAAATACTTTTAATACTGTACATATGTAAACTCTTTGCTCTCTTGCCCGGAAGAAGGAGAATATTCTAACTAGCAAAACTAGGAAAATATACGTAATTTGCGAGACTAGCAAAATATACGCAAATTCCAGGTTATGAATTTTTCTTTATGCCTCGTTATCAAACTTGTGTAATTACGATATCATGCTAAAATAAAGAAAAAGCTTAGTCTTAACATACCTGGAGTAGGAACAACTCTGTATAATTATCCCGTTTGGAAACCTTCGTGGATTGAACTTAGAATCCAAAATTCGGATTTAAGCTTATGCGCTTTCGAACTTAAGGAACGAAATTGGCTTGATTTTTTTGAAATTTTTGGACGATGGCTTCTGATTCTGTTCTTGAACGTTTGTCTTCTTAAAGACATAAGTGTCATTTGAAATTAAAACTAAGGATCAGAATGGGCTTCCCTTCTTTTGTCCGAGAGGAATCAAACCTTAAAGTTGATCAAGTCTTTCCCTAAAGTGACTCATTCTAATGAGTTATATAGGGACTTACATGTTACCTATATATGACCAAGAGTCATATGTTGAATGATGGCACACTGCCACATGGGGAGTAGGGTGGGTTATTTTATTAATTTTATATTCACTTATTAGTTAACCAGGTAATGTCTCGTTACCCGGTAATTAACCAATTACCTGCATAATTTAAAAATTATCACAAATTACTTAAAATTCTATTTATTTTTAAAATACTTCACATATACTTTATATATATACTACCGTGGTCATATGGTACCTTGCATGATACTAGTTTATAATTATCGGGTATTATCGCTCGACCCGTATTTTATTCCAAATTGACAACCTTCAACGAAATTCATTTTCTTTAATTTGTGTACCCTTTCCTTCATGGTACTTAGTTATTGCTTGTTATAAACTGCATAAATATGCTAACTTCCAGATAATCTCATCCCCGAGTCTACGTCAATTAACTGAGGATGAAATTTTAACGTAGGAGAAATGCGAGGTGTAACATCATTCCCCCCTTTGGAATATTCATCCTCGAATGTTAACTGTGCTCTTATCATGTTCATAGCCTATGTCTTTTTAATACTTTATTACTCTCCTTGCCATCTAAGCAACTGTTTTATGATTAAATCCAAAGTCCAGGGCATTTCCAACTTTAGGCCTCTTTCTCACACCGCGACTTATGTTCAGAACCTTTCCAGTCTCATAACTGTTGTTACCTTCTATCATGCAGCATGTACGATTTTGACCTTTAAAGGTGACCAATCTCTAGGCTTCATATGTAGAGCATGATAAGATGTTCCTTTGGGTATCTATGAGTATATTGAAGTTCTTTGCTCGGTACTTTGTTGAAATTTACGAATATTGATATATCTTATCGCATAGGTCCGTTTAGCCATCCGCATGAATTTACTGCCATAACTCTTACATTAATTTATCGTTGATGAGGTCTGCTACCAAATCCTAGCTTACTCTCGTTGCTTATTCCATATGTATAAATTTAAGTCCTTTGATGCTTCCTTATTACTGCTCATCTTTAGAATGACAGTCTAATCTCATCTCATACTTTGTGACTTTTGTTCATCCATTGTTGATTCACCCCAATATTAATCTACAATATACCACTAATAACTTGAAACTTCTTACGCAATACTTTGCCACTAGGGCTCACGTTACATCAAGGAATATTCGAAGTGATTCCTATAATCGTATTTCATAGTGTCTCATGTGATTTACCATATGGGGGTATCCTAATTTCGTGCCGCCAGCGAAATCTTTTCTCCTTCTTTTTTTTTTTCATTTCAAATCATTATTCAAACGAAGGCCCAAATGTAAGCACATGATTTTTGCCCTATGAAAGAATTACTTCCAAAAAAAATTCAAAATAAAATGATTTTCCTTGGTGTGCAATTTTGATAATTTTTGTGACATTTTTGGATAATTATTTGTATTTGTCTGTGCATGTTTATTTGTTAAATTAATAAAAAATACAAAAATATATCGCATTTTTCATGTAGGATTTAATTATACAATTGTTAGTAATTAAGTTTGTTTTACAAAAATAGGCATTTTTTGCATTTTTAGCATTTAATGTCCAAATGTACAATTTTATGCTTAATTATTACTTAATTGTGCATTAATTATTATTGGGAGTTAATTTGCGCTTTTATAACTTAATAATAATTTAAGGATTTTTAGAATTTAGTTTTAGAAAAATAAAAGAAGAAAAGAGAGCAAAAATATAAAGAAAATCGGAATTGGGATCTTCTTCAAATTCAAGCCACAAGCCCAAAGAATACCCAACCTTCCCCATGACCCGGTCCATTTCAAACCGGGTCGACCCAGTCCATAACCCAAATACCAACACCCCCTATCTTACATTTGACAAAAAACAAAAAAAAGCAAGAAAACCTTAAAAAACTCATCCGCCCCCCTCTCTCTTTCCCTCTTTTTCTCCAAAACTCTCCAAGCCCATCCATGGCTGCCCCTCAAGCTCACTCCAAACAGCCCATCCCTCGTCCGCCATTGAAGGCCAAACGACCCCCATTACTGTGCATCTTCTTCTTCGACCAGCTGCTGCCCCAAGCTTCGTCTTCATCGACGAACAACATCCGCCATTGACGAGCTCGTCAAGCTCTCATGGCTGCTGCGTTGCTGCGTCTCCTGCTACGTCCAAACACACCCTACTGCTGCTCCATCTTCTGCCTCATCCAAGCTCCTACAATGGCGAACCCTTCACCATTTTCTTCGAGCTCGAGTGCGAGCTCTCATGGCCGTTGTTTCATCTCCTCCACACGAATAGTAGCTCCGCCAACAACCATCCCAGCTCGTTGCTGCTACCTCCAGCTGCCTCGACTGCTTCTGCTTTACTTCGTTGTCATCGTCTTCAACCAAACGCCTTACTGTGTCGTCGCTGCTACTCCCAAAACCAAGCCCTTTCTGCTACGTTGCTACTGTCCTAGCCCGTTCAGCAGCTGCTTGGGCTGCGATGCTGCTGCTTTATCAAGCAGCTGGACTTAAAACCAAATCGCGCTGCTTCACTTTTGTTTTCATCGCCTTCAGTCCAAAACCAAAACGAGACCTCACCATCTCGTTTGTTCGAGCTTTGGCCGGAGTTTGTCGAAACAGTTCATACAAAGTCGAGGTCGTCGAGTTGCAGCGCGTCGAGGTTGCCATTCAAACCAGTCCCTTTAATATGGTAAGATTCCGACCAATTTTTGTGTTGTTGTTAGCTTTTGTTCATTTTTGTTCAATTCTCGTTCCGAGTAAAATTAAATGTTTGGTTTATTCTGAATTTTCTCTTTCTCTGTATCGTTGCATATTTCAAGTTAGGAAGTTCAAATGTTTGGTTTAAACTGTGGCTATTCCCATGAGTGTTTATTCTTGTATTGGTTCAAATGATTTCGTTTTGTGTATTGTTTGATTTCCTGCTTTTGTTGTTCATCATATGAGTTTCAGTTTGCATTTTCGTTCTCATTCATTGTGATTCATGTTGTTTCAAGTTTATTTTTGTTGTTGATATTGTTACCTCTTTGCTCATTCATTTTTTGTCTAAGTTAACCAGGATTGGTTCCCAATATGGTTAATTTATTCCCATTAATTTGAAGCTGTATGATTCATCTGCGTTCATGAGATTTGTTGTTGAAATTTGTTTAGAAATTGGTCATATTTGTCGTATTTTTGTTGAGATCGATTAGGTGATTTGGTTATAGCTGATGGGGGTAGTTTGGTAAATTGCAGTGCGTTCGGGGGCAAAATGTTAATTTCAGTAAGGTCGGAGGGGTATTTTTGGAATTGAACATTTGAATAATTGTTTAATATAATGGGGGACAAGACATAAATTAGTGGGGGAATAATGTAATTCTTTATGTTAAGCATGAGGGACAAGATGTAATGGGGTGAGGTTTTAATATAATTGTTTAATATAATGGGGGACAAGACATAATGTAGTGAGGTTGATATTATTGTTAATAATGGGGGACAAGACATAATGTAGTGGGGTGAGAATAATGTAATTCTTTATGTTAAGCATGGGGGACAAGTTGTAATGGGGTGGGGTTGATATATTTATTTAATGCATGGGGGACAAAACATGTGGGCATGGGGGACAAGGGTTTAAAATAAAGAAAACATTAAGTAGTGGGGACAAGGCATGCAATTGGGGGAATATTTCGGGTTGGGGATTCAAGACAAGAGTCTTGTTATAAATAGAGTCATTTGACACATTTTTAAGGGGAGTTAGACTTGAAGACTTGAACTTGAAAGACTAACTTAGAGAGAAATTTTTGGAGAGAACATTTTAGGAAGACATTTTGAAAATCTCAAGAGTGTTAGAGAGTTTTAAAAAGAGAAAACAAAAACAAAGTGAGAAACGAGTTTAGTTTCGGGTTTAATACACGTGGGTTTGAGTATGTTTGTGGTGCTGTGGTTTGTTGTTGTTTAAGTCTTTTACAAACTTTTGGGTTTGTTCTATTGAGTTGTTCGGTTTTCTTCAAAGTTTTCTGGGACTTGAATCTGGTTCGAATTGTTGCTGAACCTGCTGTTGCTGTGTATTTACACTACTGCTGCTTCTACTGATCTTCATCTTCTTTCCTTGCTTTCCAAATACCAGGTACACAAACTGATACACTGGTTCATCTTGTAAGCCACTCAAAGCATGAATGCAATAATGAGAAAGATTTGAAGTTGTAGTTTAATATAGTCTTTTCTTTCTTTTACTGTCTGTATATAGAACATTATATCCGTTGTCCATGTAAACTCTTTAAACGACTCACTTTCGAAACTTGACTATAATAACTCGAAAGTATGTAAATAAAGTAGGACCTTTTCTTCATTTATTTTAGAAAACGGAAAAATAAAAAATGTAGTCATGCTAAGATTATCCTTTTAAAAATAATGAGACGAGCCTCGTCCAATAAAAAATGCAAATTGCGGGGCCCTCAATAATTGGTCATAATAAATACTTAGAATTTGGGATGGACTGTTTAGCAAACTCCACGGCTTTACCCAAAATAACAACACGCTAGTTTCTTTAGGACGCGTCTTAATTAATCTTACTTTCTTAAACTTGGGTGCACATTTATGTGACCCAAATCCAAATCTCAGCGGAGTCGAAATGTGTCTCTAATCACGGGTACATTGATTGTGACGTGGTTCGAGATGCGTGTCCATGACGTTGCAAATTCCTTTTAAAAAATAAGAATGAGATGAGCCTCGCCGAACAAAAATACAAAATTGCGGGGCCTCAGTAAATATTTGCTTTAAAATTGCTTAGACTTCGGGATGGACCGTTTAGCAAAAATTTCACGGCCCTACTCAAAATAACGATACGCTAGTCGCTTTAGGCGCGTATTTAATAATGTTATTTTCTTAAACTCGGGTGCACATTTATGTGACCCAAATCCAAATCTCAACAGAGTTGAAATGTGCCAACAACCACGGGTGCATTGATGTGACGTGGTTCGAGATGTGTTTCCACGATGTTGCAATTCTTGATAAAAATAATAGTAAATGATAAAAGCGGTTAAAAGTTAAATTCGCACATAGGTTCAACATGTATTAAATCAGATAAACAAGCCGAATATGACAATTGAGCGACCGTGCTAAAACCACGGAACTCGGGAATGCCTAACACCTTCTCCCGGGTTAACAGAATTCCTTATCCGGATTTCTGGTTCGCGGCCTGTAATACAGAGTCATTATTTTCCTCGATTCGGGATTAAATTGGTGACTTGGGACACCCTAAATCTCCCAAGTGGCGACTCTGAAACAAATAAACAAATCCCGTTTCGATTGTCATTTAATTGAAAAAACTCCTTCACCCCTCGCGGGGGCGGAAAAAAGAGGTATGACACCAAACGTCATCCTTTATCTATCATAATTATACCCTCATTTTATTACCAGGTCAGCATTTCATTCCTTCTAAATGCTATTAATCTTAGACTCCTTTGAGTTCATTCAGGCTATATTGAACTTTCAATAACTTAAAGAATCCATTACCTCTCTTGTTTCCATGGACTAAATCTCGAGGACTTATCAATGCTCGTCACATTTTCACTTGCCTTTTCTCATCCTCACTCATGTTTCCTTAAAACTTTGTCGCTCTACCATACTTTAGCTTGCGACTTATACATATCCTTTTATACTACTCACAATTTTCCTTCAACTTGCTTGCACCATAGATTTCCTTATGTTATTCTGGAACGTCAAGCGAGACATCACATCGTCTCCAACTTTTCTCTACTCTCTTAACTAGATCTCTCAGTATTTAGAAACCATAGGCTGGAAGACATGTCAGCGACGATGCCGCTATCACTCCTGGTTATTGGATCCCCGTACTTATAGCCTTCTATCTGAAGTATAGATTATTCACGATCTTCTACCTTTGAGCATCTCGTACATTGTTCACCTTTACCTTACTTACCTTAAAATTTTGCATCGTATATTCTATCTCTTTCCTGACCTCCCTTCCACCTAGGTGTAATTCACGTCCATAACTTGAAGCACTATTATAATACTCGCACCTCTGCTACATACACAATCCTATGGGAGATTCGTACTGACTTCTTATGAGGCTGGTATTCCTTCTAAATGGCTTTCTTGTAGAGCCATTATAGATTATGGTTGTTATGTTATTTCTCTTGAACATCTGATATTAAGAGTGATTCTATCATGTTCTCAAGCACAACTTCTATAATTTTTCTAGGTCCAATAATCAGACTCTTGATTTACTTGGGTGATGTAATTCTTTAGTTTTCTCTTTCTTCTGATCAACCTTTACATAGGCTTAAGCTATCTTCCGATCTGTGGCTCATGGTATTAGTTATTACCTTAGCCTTTCATGGGTGTTATGGAATATCCATGATACAATCTTCTAACAATTCAATCATTTGTCTATGCCCTGGGCTCAATTCTTTTTTTTAACTTGTATCAGAGTCTTCTATAGCTGTATGATTATCAACAAATATGCTGCCTGGATAATGCTCCAAAATCTTGAGTGTATCTATAACGTATTAACTCTGGATCATTGATTGAATAATTCCTTTCGTTCCATCTCAGCTTTCTTTAAACGCGTGCAATTACTTTTCCTGGTCTTTCTGCCCCTTGTTTCGTCCATACTTAACTTATCTTAGTGCCCACACTTGCCAGAGTTTTCATACAACTCATATGATCTCGAATATTACTTTTAATTCTTACTTCCCGTTTAGTAGCCATGGTAGGTGCCACTTTCCTTTGGGATGCTTACAATGTTGTTGTGAGATTGTTGTTACATGACCATTTCCTCTTTTGGTCATTGTGCTTAGGTTGAAGCCTTCTTTCTTATCTCCTCAGCTAGTCTTTCGTTGTAGTACTTAGGGAGAACCCTTGACTCTTGTAAAGTTGTGAGCTTATTACAGACCTTTTTAATGTCCTTACTTGCTTATAATCATCTGTAGTTGCTTACTTCCATGCCCTTGTGCTTGTATGGTTGCTTCTGAACTGATATTTTAACTGCCTTCCCAGTGGTACTTTCTTTTATCCATGTAACACTCATACGGTATCTTTAACTACCCCGACTATTGTTTGAATATATCTCAAGTATTATAATGATATTCTTCGAGGCTCAACTCTCCATGTTGGGTTCTACTGTGTTTATCTCACACGATCTGATGACTCGTCTGTAACCTCCTATTTAGCCATAACTGGGATCTTCCTAACGAATAACTAACTACTCGTTGGCCCATTCTCATATCAATATTCCTCGTAATCTTTCTTGGGTTATTTCCTTTGTCTTAACTTACGTCTCGCACTGGCTTCTTATTTATTAATAACAGCTCGGGCAGGAACCTTTACTTTCTCTCCTTGACGTCATGCTTGCACAATATTCTTGAATCATAGCCTATCTGTAAGATTTGGATAAGTGTCATCACATTCCTCTTTCATTTATCGCATTCTTTCTTTATCATTCCATAGTCACTAGAACTACTTAATTCTGACTTAATGCCACATCACTCCATATTCCCCCTTTAGGGGTGTACTAAGAGCTGAAGCCACAAGGAACTACCTATAGATGTTTTACCTCTTCATCTTTGGCGTCGTTTCTCAACATCAATGATCCTTACTCGCCTTGCGGCAATCCTTTTGTACCAAGGATGACAAATCCTCTTACTCGCGAGGGTGACACTTAATGTAACTAGTACATACAGTCCTTTAAGCTTAACTTTTCTAACATTGCTTGCTTTAGGGAAACGTCTTCCTGAATGACCATTCTCTGAATTTCTCATGAACTTCTTCTGTTGTCCGTCCTATTAGTGCCGCAATGCGATCTGAAATTCTCATGGTGCTGACTATTACCAAATCACTCAGTCCCTAATTCATATTTAGTTTATCTTATTCACAATCCCATACTGATTTTTATTACTCTGGGTCTAACTTTTCCTCTTGGTAATCGCGCTAGAGTTGTGAACTTATTTCTCGAAATGAGGACATGACTGTATGGCCTATACTTTTTTGTTGTCCTAAGGTTTGTCACCTCTCATCTCTTCCTTCGCTTGGCTGTAGAGTTTGTAATTTTGTCATCTTCTGATCTACCATTGTCATCCATGTACCACATCTTACTCATAATGCTTCATTAACTCTTTTCTTATTTCCCGCTAATATTTATACCTATCACTTTATTCTGAAAACTCGAACAAGACATTCTTTTGCTTTTAGCTTCCCTTTGCTCCATCCAGTGGCTCTTCAAGTTGCTTAACGTTGTCGCTTTACTAGGGACGCGAGCCATACTAAGGTAATATGTATCCCTTCAAGGCTTATAGTGCATGTCTTTGTAGTACTCATATCTACCTACACTATTTTAAAGTGTACCATCTGGGTGTCTCACAAGGAGATCTATTAGCACATTTGCAATATCCTTCGGAATTGTCAACTGACACAAATAATTCATCCATCATATCTTCTTATACTACTTCTATTAACCCACATAGGGCATATCTAGAATGGGTGTGTCACGGCCCCAAATGCCAGTCGTGATGGCTCCTATCACATTACTAGGCAAGCCAACCAATCAATGAATCATAACACCCTTTCCTTTTAATAATAAGCCATTTTCTAACCCAGGTTTTAAATATCAAATTTCATTATAAAACATTTAAAGCAACATAAAATATGCGGAAGTCAAATAACAGGAAACTACACAGCCTCATAATTTGGTGTCACGAGTTTAGATCCTCTAAATAAACAAGTCTGACTGTCTAATACATAACAAGTCTAAAATGCGGGAAAAACAAGGATAAGAGGAAGAAAGAAGGGTTGCGGACGCCATGCAACTACCTTGCAGTCTCCGCCAAACTCTGACAATGCTGAGGACCCTCACTCAGCCGCTCGAGCACCTGGATCTGCACACAAGGTGCAGGGAGTAACGTGAGTACGCCAACTCAGTAAGTAACTAAAGTAAATAAGGTCTAAAAGTAGTGACGAGCAGTTAAAAATTATATAACTGAAGAAAACAACAGGATAATAGGTCAACTTCACAGTTTAAAACCAGTTTCGTCGTAAAATCATTAAATTTCAGTTTAAACACTTGAAATCATATACTTAGCAATTTTTCCAACAGAGGCTTATTTTAAAAGAAAAGTGAAGTCAGTAAAAATATCATAACTGGGCCCCTCGGGCAATGTATCACTCAGAATATGGCCTCTCGGGCAGCCTCTCAGTCATTCGAGACCCAACTCTCGTCACTCAATACTCGCTCTTAGCACTCAGGCTCATTAATTTCTCATAGTAATAGAAATCATAGTAACCACTGCGGCGTGCATCCCGATCCGTCATTTATAGTCGACTACGCTCACTGAGGGTGTACTGACTCCGGAGGGGCTCCTACAGCCCAAGTATCATATCGTTGTGGCGTGCAGCCCGATCCAATATATATATATATCGCTGCGGCGTGCAGCCCGATCCAGTATATATATCACTGCGGCGTGCAACCCGATCCATATAAGTATCGCTGCGGCGTGCAGCCCGATCCACAATATATACATATAATATCCTCACTATTAGGTTCTCAACCTCTCTCAGTCATTAACCTCACAGTCTCTCGGGCGCAACAATAGAAATTAGGGAACTCAGCCCAAATAGTCCTCACAATTAGAAGTGGAGTGATAAAACCAGTTTTAAACATTTAAACAGGTAAAACATGACTGAGGATATGCTTTTAACAAGTAAAGCGAGACAAAACAGTAAAAATGCCCCTAAGGGTCTCAACAGGTCGGCACAAGGCCCCAAACACACCATACAGCCCATAATATAGTATAAATAGCCAAAGTACGGAATATCATAAGGTTCCAAATCAAATACGCGGCTTAATAGTCATTACGAGACGGACCAAGTCACAATCCCTACCAGTGCATGCCCACACACTCGTCATTAGCATGTGCATCACCGCATTTATCAAAACAAGTCAAATACCGGGGTTTGTACCCTCAGTTCTAGATTTACAATGATTACTTACCTCAAACTGGTGAAAATACTACTCTGCGATGCCTTTGCCACTCGAATCAGCCTCCACTCGTGTCGAATCTATCCAAAATCAGAATCACGACGTCAAAATATGCTAAGCGAACGAAGCCCAAGCGAAAACAATCAAATAATACCAAAAATCTCGAAATTGGCCAAAACCCGACCCTCGGGCCCACGTCTCGGAACTCGATAAAAATTACATCAACGGAATCTTTATCCTCCTACGAGTTTATACATATCAACAACACTGAAATCGGAGTCTAAATGGCCCCTCAAATCCCATTTAAAGGTCTCTAAATATCAAGCTCTAATCCTCAATTTTTCTTCCGTAACTCCACTAAAACCATGATTAAACAGTGGAAAACTGATCTTAAACCCAAAGAATTAAGCTTAGGGAACTTACCCAACTGATATCCTTTGATTCCTCTTGAAATCCTATGCCTTAGCCTCTTTCCCGTGTTAAAAAATGATAAACTTAGCAAAATTTCGCAAAGAAGACAATATATACCTTCTGGCCAGGGATTTTCGCATCTGCGCCTATATTTTCGCTTCTGCGGTACCGCATATGCGGTTCTTCCTCCGCTTCTGCAGAAATCACTTAAGCTCCCCTTTCCGCATCTGCGATCAACTTTCCGCATCTATGCCATCGCAGATGCGGTATTCCAACCGCTTCTGCGGTTCGTGACAACTTCTCCAAATTCCGCTTCTGCGGCCCTCGGGACCTCAACCAAAAGCACAAACATATCCTAATACCTTATTCAAACTTGTACCAATCTTCAAAACACCTCAAACAATATCAAATCAACCAAAACACATCGGATTCAAGCCAAATTTTCTAAAATCTTCCAAATTCTGTTTGTACAAAAACCCAACCAAACCACGTCCGAATGACCTGAAATGCTGCACACACATCCCAAATGACACAACAGGACTACTGCTCTTGCCTACCAACCGAAAATCGCCAAAATATCAACTTCGCAAATTCAAGCCTAAATCTACTCCGAACCTCTAAAACTCATTCCGATCACGCTCCTAAGTCATAAATCACCTCCCAATGCTAACCGAACTATCAGAACTCACATCCAAGCCCTCTAACACATAAGTCAACATCCGTTTGACTTTTTCAAATTAAGCTTCCTTAAAAGAGACTAAGTGTATCAAACCTTACCAAAATTATTCCGGATTTGATCCGACCAACCCGATACCACATGACACGGATAAACAAAGAATAAAGAAGCAGAAATGGGAGAAACGGAGCGGTAACTCATGAGACGACTGGCCGGGTCATCACATCCTTCCCAACTTAAACAAGTGTTCGTCCTCGAACGAGTCAAGAAATATACTTGAAGCCTCAAGCATGTGAGGATATCTGCTCCACATCTCCCACTCGGTCTCCATGTAGCCTCCTCCACGGGACAACCTCTCCACTGCACTTTTACTGAAGCTATATCCTTTGACCTCAACTTTCGAACCTGACGACCCAAAATAGCTACTGGCTCTACATCATAAGTTAAATCATCATCCAACTAAACCGTGTTGAAATCCAAAACATGAGACGGATCCCCAATATACTTCCGGAGCATAGAAACATGAAACTCCGGATGCACACTCGACAAGCTGGGTGGAAAAGCAAGTTCATAAGACATCTCCCCAATCCTCCGAAGCACCTCAAAAGGCCCAATGAACCGAGGACTCAATTTCCCTTTCTTACCAAATCTCATAACACCCTTCATGGGTGAAACCTTCAACAAAACCTTCTCGCCAACCATGTAAGATACATCCCGGATATTCCTATCAGCATAGCTCTTCTGCCTCGACTGCGCTGTACGAAGCCTCTCCTGAATTTCCTTCACCTTTTCTAAAGCATCCTGCACCAAGTCTGTCCCCAATAGCCTAGCATCACCAGGCTCGAACCAACCAACTGGAGATCTACACCGCATCCCATACAAAGCCTCATATGGAGCCATTTGAATATTCGACTGGTAGCTGTTGTTATAAGCAAACTCTGCAAGCGGTAGAAACTGATCCGATGACCCTCTAAAAGCAATGACAGAGGCACACAACATGTCCCCTAGTATCTGAATAGTGCGCTCGGACTGCCCATCCATCTGAGGGTGAAAAGTTGTGCTCAACTCAACCTTAGTACCCAACTCTCGCTACATAGACCTCCAAAACTGTGATGTAAATTGAGTGCCCCTATCTTAAATGATGGAAACTAGGACACCATGCAACCGAAAAATCTCCCGGATATAGATCTCTGCCAACCGCTCTGAAGAATAGGTAGTACACACATGAATGAAGTGCGCGGACTTGGTCAGCCGATCGTCAATCAGCCAAATAGCATTGAACTTCCTCAAAGTCCGTGGAAGTCCAACAACAAAGTCCATAGTGATCCTCTCCCACTTCCACTCAGGAATATCTATCTACTGAAGCAAGCCACCCAGTCTCTGATGCTCATATTTCACCTGCTGACAATTGAGACACCGGACTACAAATCCCACAATGTCTTTCTTCATTCTCCGCCACCAATAGTGTTGTCTCAAATCCTGATACATCTTCGCGGCACCCAGATGAATAGAATACCGCGAGCTATGGGCCTCCTCTAGAATCAACTCCTAAAGCCCATCTACATTGGAACACAAATCCGTTCATGCATCCTCAACACCCCATCATCACCAATGGTCACATCTCTGGCATCATCATGCTGAACTCTGTCCTTTAGGACAAGCAAATGCGGATCATCATACTGGTGCTCTCTGATGTGATCATATAAGGAAGATCGAGAAACCACACAAGCAAATACCCGACTAGGCTCCGAAACATCTAATCTCACGAACCGATTGGCCAAGGCCTGCACATCAACTGCAAGAGGTCTCTCCCCAACTGGAATATATGCCAAACTCCCCATACTCACCGCCTTTTAGCTCAAAGCATTGGCCACCACATTAGCCTTCCCTGGATGGTACAATATAGTGATATCATAATCCTTAAGCAACTTCAACCACCTTACACTGCCTCAAATTGAGATTCTTCTGTTAGAGCAAGTGCTGGAGGATACGATGATCAGTAGACACCTCACAAGATACACCATACAAGTAATGCATCCAAATCTTCAATGTGTGAACTATGGCAGCCAATTCCAAATCATGAACGGGGTAGTTTTTCTCATGGGGCTTCAACTGACAAGAAGCATAAGCAATAAGTCTACCCTCCTGCATCAAAACACAACCAATGTCAACTCTCAAAGCATCACAATACACGGTATATAAACCTAAAACCGATGGCAAAACTAACACTGGAGTTGTGGTTAAAGCTGTCTTGAGCTTCTGAAAACTCTTCTCGCACTCGTCCGACCATACAAATGAAGCACCCTTCTAAGTCATCTTTGGTCAAAGGCGATGCGATCGATGAGAATCCCTAAACAAACCGGTGCTAATAGCCTGCCAAACCAAGAAAGCTGCGAATCTCTATAGTTGAGGACTGTCTGGGCTAACTCTGAACCGCCTCTATCTTCTTCGGATCAACCTGAATACCCTCGCTGGACACCAAGTGCTCCAAGAAAGCCACTGAACTGAGCCAAAACTCACACTTGGAGAATTTTGCATAAAGCTTCTCCTCCCTTAATCTCTGTAACACAACTCTCAAATGCTCTGTGTGCTCCTTGTCGCACCTCCTTTTTCCGCACCCGCGAGGGTGCAGGGGAGTTTTCTCCAATTAAAGGACAGTCGAAACGGGATTTGTTTGTTTATTTCAGAGTCGCCACCTGGGAATTTTAAGGTGTCCCAAGTCACCGGTTTTAATCCCTGAATCGAGGAGAATATGACTCTGTCTATTTAACAGTCTGCGCACCAGAAATCCGGATAAGGAATTCTGTTAACCCGGGAGAAGGTGTTAGGCATTCCCGAGTTCCGTGGTTCTAGCACGGTCGCTCAACTGTTATATTCGGCTTGATTATTTGATTTGTTAAATACATTTTTTATTGCATGATTTTATTGTTACCGCTTCTATTTAGATTTAAAGTCCCTTCTTTGAATCGAATCACGCGTACGTATATTCGTGTTATAAATTATATTTTTAAAACATGCGGAGTTGTGTCACGCGCACGTGTACACAATAATATAGATAATATTTTTATTAAAATAATTATTTTCGAAATTATGCTTTAAATAAAATCAAGAACATTCGCCCTTTTGGTATAATTAAGTAGTGAACCTCACATCTCGGGTTTTTATGAAATTAATAATGATATTCTCCGAGAAATCCCTTTTATTATATATTCGATCGAAGTTGCGCGAACGCATAATCCGAATTGCTTTTAGAAATATAATCAGGTTACGCGAACGTATCCCTAATCACAAAAATATTCTTGATAAGGTTCTCTACAAATTATTATTACGTGTTGACCGCGAGTCTTGTTTTACACATATGATTCATATACCTCAAATTTTAAAGAATTAATGACGTGAAAAAGAAAACAGACAATATGTATCTAAAACTAACATTTTTTCGTGGATACAACATTTGGATGTCCATAAATCGAATCATGTATAAAATTGGGAAAGAACTTAAAATGATAAACAAATTAATAATTTCCGCAGAATCTTCATTGTTTCATTTAAGGCCAACTCTTCTTCTATATATCTTTTACATAAAATGCCACGATTCGTTTATAAATCACATGTCCTTCTCATGTATTTGTTTTAGTCCAAAGTTACAATGGTTTGGTTAATGTTTGCAATGGAAGATAAGAGTCAAGTTGATAAGAAAAAGAAATATTACAAACTGATTCAATAAAATTGCTTTATATACAACGTAGTTGTTCGTCTGAACCATTCATAATATTCTAACGTCGTAACAAGCTAATCAATTCATCTTTCTTATGGGTATACATATACCCGTTATCTTACCATATATGAAAAAATACAATCAACATCATTTTAACCTTATTCAACAACAGAGGTTAGTAATGTAGTTTTCTTGATATTTCTATTCTACTTTACATTTAGCTAACAATGTTATGGGATATAATCAATGGCCCATTTTATGTCATGTTCCCTACCTTGATAATTCAATCATGACTTCACTTAATGAAAATTCCGAAATATGTGATATTATTACAACACTTATACGAACTTTAAGAGGTAACAATTATCTTATATTCATCACGTCAAACATACTACTATATTAATCAACTGAAACAAAACCAAATTTTAAACTAATGAACTTGAACGAATGGAAAACAGAATTATAATTCCCGAACTTCATTAATATGTCATGTTGAAGCTTTTCATGACATGAATTTACAGATATGTACCTGATATTGGAAGCAAAAGAAAATGATGATGAGAATCAGCGGCAGTAATAACAATACAACAACAACAATCCAGCAGCAGTAACAACCCAGGAACAGAGTTTGCAAACCAGTAGAACAGTAATCCCAAAAACAAAAGCTTTAAGCTTTGAATGAAACAACAACCATTAATACTAATTTCAAACAAAGAAAGAAAGCAGAAGATTTTTTAGTTTTTATTTTTATTTTGAAAGCTTAAATATTTTTTGGAATTTTTCTTTCTCTTAAATGTTCAACCCTTTTTTCTCTCTTCTATTCTCTGTCCGTTTTTTCTCTCTATCTGTATGTGTATTTTTCTCTATCTGTCTCGTATGTTCTTCTCTATTTTGTCTTCTTAAATCTGATTTCAAGACTTCATATATATAACTCATCCCATAAACCTTTCAATTAATTAAAAATCCATACTTTTTCTCTACCCAACCTATTATCTTCCCACTCATCCACATTACATTAAATAAACATATCACACCACCCCATTATATTTTGTCCCCCATGCCTAACATAAAATAATGCAAGATTCCCCCTTTAAATTTTGTCTTGTCCCCCCTTTATATTAAATAACCATATCACAACCCACCCCATTTTATTTTGTCCCCCATGCTTCAAATAAACAATTACAAAATGTACAATTCCTAAACTACCCCTCCGACCTTACTAAAAATTACCAAACTACCCCTGAACGTACTACAAATCACCAAACTACCCATCAGCTATAACACATCAATTAATCAAACTTTAACCAAAATATAGGCAATATGATTAATTTCTAACAATGTTCAAACAACAAATTTCATGAACATGATTTCTTCAACATTTCAATAACAAATCACATGAACATGATTTCAACCACAAATCATATGAACACAAATTGAACAACCAAGAACAACTAAAATTTGATTGAACAATATTTTTAGCAACAACAAACCTATTTTCGGATTTAAACAACAACAACAATCAAACAAGTACATTTAGATTTCTAAATTCAATAATATTGAACTTAAAATCAACCATAACAACATTACAACCAACAATTCCTATATCAAACTTAATCAAGATTATGAGACAAATTCACGAAATAATCATAAATAATAAACAAGAAATCAAACTATACAAAATTCGGATTCAAGATCATCCAAACAAAGTATGAACATGAATGAATCTATTTTAACACAACAAACATGACGGATTAAACGATTAAATTAATATATTTCCTTTAACACAACTAAATTCTTTTTAGACAAATAACAAGATCGACGAATAAACAATTATGAACTTAAGCTTGAACTTAGCAATATTAACAATTTCTAACAATACATAAATACATGAAACAAATTGAAGAAACAATTAATTAAACTTCAATTTGTATCTAACAAACATTAAACTAACAAATATTCACTTAAACAACAATACAAACATGAAATAAACATGAAAAATAATTAATTAATCTTTCATTTGAAATCTGAAAAATTAATTTAACAAACAACACATGAACATGAACTAAAAATTAATTCAAACGATAAACAAAACAAACATTTGTTGATTTTAGATTCGAAAATATCAAAACAAAAAATACGGATAAAATAAAACTCAAAATCTACCAACCGGATTGAAACGACGAACAACGACCAACCAACGACGAACGGACGACCAGTGATCGACGACATCGACCAAAACTCATCCATGTACGCGAACTCGACTGGAGTTGACGCCGAAGTGAAGCAATAGTCGACGCAGCAGCGTGGTTTGTTTTAACCTCGGCTGCTCGTCGTGCACAGTAGGGTCGTGTGGGATGCTTGAAGCAGACGAAGTGACGAAGGAGTAACAACAGCAGCTACTGCCGCGACGAGCAGCAACGTTTGGTTGTAATGGCTGTTTTAAACAATCTTTCAAAGCGGACGCATCTTGACGCAGCAGCATTTTCGTTGGTGCCGAAGAAAGATGACGAAGCAGCAGGCAGTCCATGGACGAGCTGGAAGGAGGGATCGTTTACAGTGGGGTTTTCACCATGGGAGGGCAGCTATGGCGAAGTCGGGGCAGTAGATGAAGCAGCAGCTGCGGCGAGGCAGCGATGGCAACGGGGTCTGTTTGGGTTTGTTTGGTAGTGGTTTGGACGTGATGCTGGTGCAGGTTTTTTTCGCTGGTCGTGAGGCTGCTGCCGGACTGGTTTGGGTGGTGACTCCGGCGTCGGGGGGGGGGGTGTGGCTGCTGGGCAGCCATGGCAGCTCACTATTTTGGAGATGGAGAAGAAGAAGCCAAGGGGAGGGGGGCGGATGGTTTTCCTTAGTTTTAGGGTTTCTTGTCTTTTAATTTTTGTTTTGTTTTGTAAAATGTAAGACAAAGGGGTTTGGGTCTTTTGGGTTATGGACTGGGTCAACCCAGTTCGAAATGGACTGGGTCGTAGGGAAGATTGGGCCATTTTTTGGGCCTCTGGCTTGAAATTGAAGAAGAGGCCCAATTCCGACTTTCTTTATATTTTCGCTCTCTTTTCTTCTTTTATTTTTCTAAAACTAAATTATAAAAATACTTAAACTATTATTAAGAACTAAATTAAGTTATAAAAGCGCAAATTAACTCCCAATAACAATTAACGCACAATTAAGTATTAATTAAGCATAAAATTGTATATTTGGACATTAAATGCTAAAAATGCAAACGATGCCTATTTTTGTAATTTTTAATTTTTGTAAAACAAATTTAATTACTAACAATTGTAGAATTAAATCCTACATGCAAAATGCGACATATTTTTGTATTTTTTATTAATTTAGCAAATAAACACGCACAGACAAATACAAATAATTATTCAAAATATCACAAAATATCACAAAATTGCACACCAAAGAAAGATCATTTTATTTTTGAATTTTTTTGGGAGTAATTCTCATATTGGGCAAAAATCACGTGCTTACACTCCTCCTGACTACGCGAATACACCAAAATATCATCTATGAAAACTATGACAAACGAGTCAAGATAAGGCCAGAACACACTATTAATCAAATGCATGAATGTTGATGGGGCATTAGTCAGCCCAAAAGACATCACCAAGAACTCATAATGACCATATCGGGTCCTGAAAGCTGTCTTAAGAATATTCGAGTCCCTAATCTTCAACTGGTGATAACCCGAACGGAGATCAATCTTGGAGAACACTCTCGCTCCCTGAAGCTGGTCAAATAAATCATCAATGTGAGGCAAATGATACTTGTTCTTAATTGTTACCTTGTTCAATTGCCTATAATCAATGCACATCCTCATAGTGTCATCCTTCTTCCTCACAAATATAACCAGCGCACCCCAATGTGACACACTAAACCGAATGAACCCCTTATCAAGTAGCTCCTGAAGCTGTCCTTTTAATTACTTCAACTCCATTGGTACCATGCGATATGGCGGAATAGAAATGGGCTGAGTGCCCAGCACCAGATCAATACCAAAATCAATATCCCTGTCCAGTGGCATGCCCGACAGGTTTGCAGAAAACACATCGGGAAAATCCCTCACAACTGGAACAAAATCAATACTGGGAGTCTCAATACCGACATCCCTCATGAAGGCTAGATACGAAAGACATTCCTTCCCAACCATACGCTGAGCCTTTAAGAATGAGATCACTCTATTGGGAACATAGTCAGTCAAACCTCGCCACTCAATCCGTGGCACACCCGGTATAACTAATGTGATTGTCTTAACATGATAGTCCAGAATAGCACGACACAGAGATAACCAGTTCATGCCCAAAATGATATCAAAGTCCACCATACACAGTAATAACAGATCCACTAGGGTCTCCAGACCCCAAATAGTCACCACACACGATTGGTACACACGGTCTATAATAACAGTATCGCCCACTGGGGTAGCTACATGAACAGGTGAAACAAGAGACTCACAGGGCGTATCTAGATAACGGGAAAAGTATGATGACACATAAGAAAAGGTGGAACCAGGATCAAATTATACAGAGGCATCTATGTGGCAGACTGAAACAATACCTGAAATCACGGCATCTGAAGCAGCAACATCTTATCTACTCGGGAGAGCATAGAAACGGGCCTGACCACCACCTAATCTACCTCCCCCTCCAAGGAGACAGTAAAAATGCCCGTAAGGGTCTCAACAGATCGACACAAGGCCCCAAACATGGCATACAACCCATAATATAGTATAAATAGCTAATGTACGGAATATCATAAGGTTCCAAATCAAATACGCGGCTTAATAGTCACTACGGGATGGACTAAGTCACAATCCCTACCGATTCACACCCACACGCTCGTCACCTAGTATGTGCGTCACCGCATTTATCAAAACAAGTCAAATACCGGGGTTTATACCCTCAGTTCCAGATTTACAATGGGTACTTACCTCAACCGGTGAAAATACTACTCCGCGATGTCTTTTCCCCTTGAATCGGCCTCCACTCACGTCGAATCTATCCAAAATTAGAATCATAGTGTCAAAATATGCTAAGGGAACGAAGTCCAAGCGAAAATAATCAAATAATACCAAAAATCTCAAAATTGGCAAAAACCCGACCCCCGGGCCCACGTCTCGGAACTTGATAAAAATCACATCAACAGAATCCTTATCCTCCCATGAGTCTATACATATCAAGAACACTGAAATCGGAGTCTAAATGAACCCTCAAATCCCCATTTAAAGGTCTCTAAATCTCAAGCCCTAATTTCCATTTTTTCTTCCTTAATCTCCACTAAAACCATAATTAAACAATGGAAATAACTTAAGCTCCCCTTTCCGTATCTGCGGTCAACTTTTCGCATCTGCGCCATCGCAGATGCGGTATTTCAACCGCTTCTGCGGTTCCTAACAACTTCTCCAAATTCCACTTCTGCGGCCAACCTTCCACTTATGCGACGCCGCACCTGCGGTCCCCAATCTGTAGGTGTGTAAATACCAGAAGCAGCAACTTCAACAACTACAACAAAGTCCAATCTTTTCCGTTAACCATCCGAAATCAACCCGAGGCCCTCGGGACTTCAACCAAAAGCATAAACATATCATAGTACCTTATTCAAAATTGTACCAATCTTCAAAACACCTCAAACAACATCAAATCAACCAAAAAACATCGGATTCAAGCCAAATTTTCTAAAATCTTCCAAATTCCATTTTTGATAAAAAAAACTCCAACCAAACCACGTCCGAATGACTTGAAATGTTGCACACACATCCCAAATGACACAGCGGGACTACTGCAACTCTCAGAATTCCATTCCGACATTTATATCAAAATCTCGCCTACCAACCAGAAATCGCCAAAATATCAACTTTGCCAATTCAAGCCTAAATCTACTCCGAACCTCCGAAACTCATTCCGATCATGCTCCTAAGTTATAAATCACCTCCCGAAGCTAACCAAACCATCGAAAGTCACATACGAGCCCTCTAACACATTAGTTAACATTCGGTTGACTTTTCTAACTTAAGCTTCCTTAAAAGAGACTAAGTGTCTCAAACCTTACCAAAATCAATCCGGATTCGATCCGACCAACCCGATACCACATAACACGGATAAACAAAGCAAAAAGAAGCATAAATGGGGAAAACAGAGTGATAACTCATGAGACGACTGGTCGGGTTATCACAGGGTGCGACCAATTGTATATACCTTTTGTTACTATTGAATATAACTCAAAAAGTTTATGTTCCTCTGCCTGAATTATAAACACTATTTACCTTTGTTAACTGGGAGCCTCGTACCCTTCTTTATCTTGCTTCTTTTGCTTGTTGAAACTTGTATTTATCTTCTTAATATCTCATTGTCCTTCACCAGAAAGATGGATAGGCATTCTTGCCTTAAGGCTTCTTATCAGGAAGCTTACACCCTTTAGTACACTCATGATCTGCTAAAGACCTCACATTTACATATCGTAGGCATCATACAAAAATCCAATTCCTCTGACTCAGCTCGTCCACAACTATCTCTCTTTCTAACCTTCATTACGGATGCATGTATCGTCTTATTACGAATAAAAAAAAATTCGGAATTGGAATTCTTATAAGTGAGTTCTACCACACGATCTAGAGTAAGAAGAAAGAGTGACAATCCTAAATATCCTGTAGCCTCATGCTTATAAGTGTGGTGCACGACACACCCAGAAACAAGACTCTACTAGACACGACTTGTAGACTCCCTAGGACAGAACTGCTCTAATACCACTTTTGTCACGCCCCGAACCTGGGAGCGAGACCGGCACCCGGTGCCTCACCTATACTTGCGTACCAACTTGCGACTAAGGAATTCTGAACATGTGATATCATACTTTTGCCATGGACCACATTGCAAGACAACTGCGAATGCTGACTAAATATCAATATAAAGTTGCGCCGACAAGGCCATCATAATTATTGCGGCCGACAAGGCCGTCATAACTATTACAGCTGACAAACCAACTAAATATACATACAAATCCTACAAGCCTAACATATTACACTAACTGACAGGATATGTCTACAAGCCTCTACTAATGGATATACTGTGATCGGAATAGCTTCCTGACCTACTCGTAACATGTATACATATATATACAAGATGTACATGAGGTTCTAGACCCGGAAACTCCGAAAGGCATGGAGCTTACCGATCAAGCTAAACTCGGGCAACACTTATTGAAGAGGCCTACCCGTCTATCTATCTGACCTGCACGCATGAAATGCAGCGCTCCCAGAAAAGGGGCGTTAGTACGAAATAATGTACTGAGTATGTAAGACAATATACTGAAAACTGAAACTGAACTGATAATATAATAACTGCAAGTACTTGGAAGTCAAAGATAATTTAAAGATATGCTTACCTGCTGATACTGACTCAACTCTCTCAATACAACAACAATAACGACCCAGTATAATCCCACAAGTGGGGTCTGGGGAGGGTAATATGTACGCAGACCTTACCCCTACCCCGAAGGGTAGAGAGGCTATTTCCAGGAGACCCTCGGCTCAAAAAAGCAACAGGAGCCGATATATTAGTACCATAAAAATGCATAATAAATAATAGCAATATAAGAGATATGAAATACAGAATACGAAATACGAAATAGATGGCTGATATAGTAAAACTAGCAGGTAAAACCCTGCATCAATAGACGACCAATGACATTCTTAGTCTAACTCCTAACTGGCTAGTCTCACTCTATTGTGCTGTAGAAATATTCACAACTTTCCCTAACCTTTCAACCTTAATGCTCGACCTCCATAATTCCCTGTCAAGGACCATGTCCTCAATAATCCTAAGTCGCGCCATGTCCTGTCTGATCACCTCTCCCTAATACTTCTTAGGTCGCCCTCTACCTCTCCGCGTTCCCACTACAGCCAGTCGCTCACACCTCCTCACTGGTGCATCAGTGCTCCTCCTCTGAATGTGCCCGAACCATCTGAGTCTTACTTCCCGCATCTTGTCCTCCATGGGGGCCACACCCACCTTTTCTCGAATATCTTCATTCCTAATCTTATCCATCCTTGTATGCCCGCACATCCACCTCAACATTCTCATCTCTGCTACTTTCATCTTCTGGATGTGTGAGTTCTTTACCGGCCAACATTTAGTTCCATATAACATGGCAGGCCTAACCACTGCTCTATAAAACTTACCTTTTAGTAACGGTGGCACTTTCTTGTCACACAAGACTTCCGACGCTAACCTCCACTTCATCCACCCCACCCCTATACGGTGTGTGATATCCTCGTCAATCTCCCTGATCCCCTGAATAACCAATCCAAGGTACTTGAAACTACCCCTCTTGGGAATGACTTGAGAGTCAAGCCTCACTTCAACTCCCGCTTCCGTCGGCTCAACTCCAAATTTGCACTCGAGGTATTCTGTCTTCGTCCTTCTCAACTTGAAACCTTTAGACTCAAGAGCATGTCTCCAAATCTCTAGCCTCTCGTTGACGCCGCCTCGTGTCTCGTCAATTAGAATAATGTCATCAGCAAATAGCATGCACTATGGCACCTCCCCTTGAATATGATGAGTCAGTGCATCCATCACCAGGGCAAATAGGAATGGGCTGAGCGCAGACCCTTGGTGCAACCCCGTAATAACTGAAAAGTGTTCAGAGTTGCCTCCAACTATCCTGACCCGAGTCTTAGCTCCAGCATACATGTCTTTAATCACCCTAATATAGTCAACCGGGACCCCTTTATCCTCTAAGCAACTCCATAAGACCTCCCTAGGAACCCTATCGTACCCTTTCTCCAGATCAATAAACACCATGTGTAGATCCTTCTTCCTATCCCTGTACTGTTCCACCATCCTCCTAATAAGGTGGATAGCTTCTATGGTAGATCGCCCCGGCATGAACCCGAACTAGTTGTCTGAAATAGACACCGTCCTTCGCACTCTCATCTCTACCACTCTATCCCAAACTTTCATGGTATGACTTAGTAATTTGATGCCCCTATAGTTGTTACAGCTCTGGACATCACCTTTGTTCTTATACAACAGGACCATTGTACTCCACCTCCACTCTTCAGGCATCCTATTAGTCTTGAATATAACACTAAACAATGCAGTAAGCCATTCCACGCATGCTCTACCCACACACCTCCACAGTTCAACTGGAATTTCGTCTGGCCCGGTAGCTCTGCCCCTTCTCATCTTACGCATTGCCTCCATAACTTCATCGATCTTAATGTCCCTACAATTACTTAATTCATGGTTACTGTCGGTATTCCTCAATTCCCCAAGTATAATATCCTGATCCCCTTCTTCACTTAGAAGTTTATGAAAGTAGGTCTGCCACCTCCTCTTAATCTGGTCATCTCCCATCAAAACTTTGCCGTCATCATCTTTTATGCACCTCACTTGGTCCAGATTCCGAGTTGTCCTCTCTCTCGCCTTAGCGAGTCAGAATAACTTCTTCTCCCCACCTTTGTTCCTTAGTTCCTCATACATGCGAGCAAAAGCTGTCGTCTTAGCCTCCGTCACTGCCATCTTCGCCTCCTTCCTAGCTACCTTATACCTTTGACTGTTCTCTCTCTTCTCCTCCTCGTTAGTGCTCCCTACTAACCGCAGGTAAGCCGCCTTCTTTGCTTCCACTTTACCTTGGACAACTGCATTCCACCACCAATCTCCTTTGTGGCCACCATTGTGGCCCGTAGATATTCCTAACACCTCTCTCGCCGCATTTCTTATACAAGTCCGCCGTCGTCGACCACATTGTGTTTGCGTCCCCACTACTTCTCCAAGCTCTCATTGCCGATAACCTTCCTTCCAACTCCTTATCTTTATCCTTAGTTAAGGCGCCCCACCTAATCCTGGGGCGTCCTTGTACTGACCTCTTCTTCCTCCTTATCCTAATACAAATGTCCATCACCAAAAGCCTATGCTGCGTTGAGAGGGTCTTACCTGGGATAACCTTGCAGTCATCGCACAACCTTCTGTCGCATCTCCTGAGGAGGAGGTAATCAATCTGAGTCTTCGCCACCGAACTTTGGTAAGTAACCAAATGTTCATCCCGCTTCGTAAAACTCGAGTTCGCAATGACTAGATCGAAAGCCTTGGCAAAGTCCAACAGTGAAATGTCCCCTCCGTTCCGCTCCCCAAAACCAAAACCTCCATGCACCTCAGTGTACCCACCTGCAGATGACCCAATATGACCATTGAAATCCCCTCCTATGAATAACCTCTCAGAAGGCGGTATACTACGAACAATCTCATCCAACCCCTCCCAAAAGCGCCTCTTAATATCCTCATCCAAGCCTGCTTGCGATGCGTACGCGCTAACGACATTTAAAGTACCCTCACCCACCACCAACTTAATAGTCATTAGTCTATCATTCACCCGCCTGACCTCTACCACGAACTCTCTAAGATGGCTATCTACCAGGATACCCATTCCATTCTTACCCCTCAGGACACCAGAGTACCACAACTTATACTCATCCACGTTTTTCGCCCTCGATCCAACCCACCTAGTCTCCTGGACACACGCTATATTAATCTTCCTCTTCTGCAGGATTTTCGCCAACTCTATGGATTTACTCGTTAGTGAACCTATGTTCTATGACCCGATTCTCAACCTATAGGCTCCCTTGCCCCCTCTACCTCCCCTGCTACCCGACCCACCCCCTGATCCCAGCCCCACTCTCTGCCCCACCCGAGGACATGCCCTTATCCTATCATCGCAGACTACAGCCATTACACCTACAACAATCTAGAGAAGACTCGCTAGTGCACAACGGACAACAAATCAAACTAGAAAGAAACAAGTGGTAACTAGTATCCTAGTTGAAAGGTTTAACTATTGCGAAGTAAAGTAACAGTAATTTAGCTAACACCAAAAGGGAAACAGTAAAACAGGAGGTACTAACTCCCGATAATAAAACCTGTGGCTGATTTGCTGTACTCGATGTAGTTGTACGCTCACGCACCACTTCCTACCGCCCTTTGCTGACACTCGCCCAGGTTGCTTTCCTTTGCCAGTGCTCGTGCGCCCAACTTGTCTCCAATACTCTGAGAATTCCTGAAAACACAGAAAATACCACGACCCAAAAACCAGAAGGAGCTATCACCGCTACCACTGGTATAGCTCCAATAATATAAAATGTACCAAGAAAGGAGAAGAAAACGAGAATATAAGGGGGTGGGGGCAGATTTGGGACGCAAAAGGACAAAACCAATAAACCTAAAAGGAATGTTAAAAATACAAGGACAAAACAAAAAGAGAAACAACAATGTACGACTAGACTGTGGAGTAGAGAAAAAAGGGTAAAAGAAAATGTATGAAAATAAATTCAAACCTAAAAATCAGATATCCAACAAGCAGTTATTCACTGAAATAAAGCAGTTATTCACTGAAAACTCAAAAAAATCATAAAATTTTAGTATTGTATTGTCTAAATAGATCCGCTATACCTGAAAACCCAAGCAGATCGAGTCAAATCCGACGAAAATTATCGAAAGGGGCGTGAATGCGAAGCAAAAGCGAAACGATTCTGGATCTGATAAAACGGCCACGACGGGATTGAGGGTAACGACCCGACTTCGTCGTGAATGGGCAACGCTGAATGATATAGAAAGACGAGAGCTGGAGGAAGGACCCAGAGCTGGATCTGATTCTAAAGACGAGAGCTGGAGGAAGGACACACCGTGATTTTATTAAATTGCTCTTTACAAAAAAACGACGTGATTTTACCTACTGTTTCACCGTCCGGCGGCCGTCGAACACGGAGAAGCGAGGAACAGTGAAGTGAGTTTTTAGCAAGTAAAGAGAGTAGCAGCCATATGTACAGCAATGATATATCACACTTGGGGAGCTAGAAGTTGGAAGCCGTTTCGTGAAGTAAATGTCCAAAGAAGTATTAGAAGATGAAGACAAAAAAATAGGGGTCACCGGCGCAGCTTCATTTTCGGCCAGATCTAAAAAATGTCGGTAGAGTTTCCCGGTCACTCCTATGTTCATCACTATCGATAAACAAAAATAAAAAAGAAAAATGATGAGAAATAGAAGATGAGAGAAAACAGGGGGTCACTGGAGAGTATTTCGGCGGTGATTGCAGCAGCAGATCCGGGGTGTTTGTTATTTTCATGGAAAATATTTTTCTGAAATTTTTTCTTTTTTGAAAAATAAGTCAGACTCAACTCTCTCAATATAGTAAGTAAAATAGCTATTCGGCCCTATAAGGCTCGGTATGTATATATATAACTGCTCTGCCGTAGTAGGCTCACTCATCGGCGCTCGGACGTACTAGGCTCTGTATCTCGACCAACTGGGCTCGCTCATAAGCGCTCGGCCACAGTAGGCTTGGTATATAACTTACCATCTGATCAGAGGTTGCCCAATAGGGGCCTGACCATCGATTATAGCTCGATGGTAATGAAAATACTTTTAATACTGTACATATGTAAACTCTCTACTCTCTTGCCCGGAAGAAGGAAATACTCAACTGAATATGCAGTCTCGATAAGGAGAATATTGTAACTAGCAAAACTAGGAAAATATACGTAATTTGCGAGACTAGCAAAATATACGAAAATTCCGGGATATGAATTTTTCTTTATGTCTCGTTATCAAACTTGTGTAATTACGATATCATGCTAAAATTAAGGAAAAACTTAGCCTTAACATACCTGGAGTAGGAACAACTCCATATAATTATCCCGTTTGAAAACTTTCGTGGATTGAACTTAGAATCCAAAAATCGGATTTAAGCTTCTACGCTTTCGAACTTGAGGAACGAAATTGGCTTGTTTTTTTTGAAATTTTTGGACGATGGCTTCTGATTCTGTTCTTGAACGTTTGTCTTCTTAAAGACAAAGTGTCATTTGAAATTAAAACTAAGGATCAGAATGGGCTTCCCTTCTTTTGTCCAAAAAGAATCAAACCTTAAAGTTGATCAAGTGTTTCCCTAAACTGACTCATTCTAATGAGTTATATAGGGACTTACGCGTTACCTATATAGGACCAAGAGTCATATGTTGAATGATGACACACTGGCACATGGGGAGTAGGTGGGTTATTTTATTAATTTTTTATCGACTTATTAGTTAATCGGGTAATTTCTTGTTACCCGGTAATTAACTAATTACCTGTATAATTTAAAAATTATCACAAATTATTTAAAATTTTATTTATTTTTAAAATACTCCACATATACTTTATATATATATACTACCATGGTCATATGTTACCTTGTATGGTACTAGTTCATAATTATCGGGTATTATCGTTCGACCCGTATTTTATTCCAAATTAACAACCTTCAACGAAACTTATTTTCTTTAATTCGTGTACCTTTCCTTCATGGTACTTAGTTATTGCTTGTTATAAATTGCATAAATATGTTAACCTCCAAATAATCTTATCCCTGAGTCTACGTTAATCAATTGAGGACGAAATTTTAACGTTGGAAAAGCGCGAGATGAACATCTTGCTTCAAGACTTGTCAACTACAAGCTTATGAATGCTAGAGACAAGGCTTGAAGTATGAATCTGCCAACATTTAATTTAAGCATTTTATCTTTCTCTTTTGAAAAACATGGGTATGATCATTGTTGAATAATGTTTCAACAATAAATTCATGATACCATATGCTCCCCTTTGTTGCCTTTTTATATGAACACGTGGATATCAAGTAAACATACTGCTTTGTCTCTATTCTATATTTGAAGTCTTTATCTCATTCATTTAATTCACATAACATAAGATCCTTTTCCTACTTAAACTTGGACAATTCGCTAGTCTAATCTATATCTATATTGTATTAAAAGCACGGAGGCCCTTAGCGAAATGTCGTTCATTTTTTTACCCTTTAAAAGTAGATTTTATATTGGACAAATTTGTAATTTAATTACTCTCCTAATATTTAGGATTTTAAAATCAACTAAAATTTTGGTTATTAAATCTTTCCTTATATGAATTATTCCATATAAGAAGTCCTAATATTTTGGATTTTTAAAATCAATTAGTACTAAACCTTAAATAAATCATCTCCTTATTTCAAACTATAAAACATAACTATATATAATTCATTCCAAATAAGATTTAAGTGCAGATTTTATAATCCAAGAAAAAGCTAGAAACATAATACATATTCGTACTATACAATGGTATGCACAATTGAATGTCTATAGTATTTTTCCTTTTCCAATTGAATGACTAAACTATCATTTAATTTCAAACCAAAACAAACACACACATTCAGGGGTTTTGCATTTTTTAAGTTGGAAACAAACTTGTCGTCACGTTCAAGCAAATGGCAAGACAGCATAATATTGAGACCATTATGAAACATAATATACCTATTTGTACAAATTGTAGAAAATATTTCCCAATAGTCACAAGACATTAATTACAAATCTAATTAAAATGTGTATTCCTATTGAAGTGCATTTTATGCTGCCTATCGTAGCAATAAAAGCTCAATTACATAAATTGTATATAAATATATTTTTAAAAGTAAAAAATAAATACAATAAAATTAAAAATAAAACATACAATATATTCACTGAATATAAGTTGGAGCAAAATATGCATTATAAACTAAAACGAAGCAATAAGAAATACAAAACTATAACAATAAACCTCTATTGTATATGACTATGTAACAATTAACAGTTAAAAAATATTTTATTTAAAAGTTATTTTCCGTTTTTTCTTTTTCTCACATGCTTAAAAGTGAATGTATCCATGCTCTTTGTCACGTTAACATCATGAGGGTGATAAAATAATAACAAATATACGAGCCTAAGGGTAACTAAGACTACATAGAATTTATGTCTGCACTGAATAAAAGCATCAAGTTTAGGGAACTTTTAAGTATTCTATCTTTCAATAAATGATTCCCCATCATGATTTATACATTAAGTAATTTGAAAGACCTTAATAGCTTTCTCTCAATAGCTTTGTATATAAAAAAAGTAGTAGTAGAATATTAGGATAGTCATCTTACGGTAAATACTTACTCACACCGAATATTTGCACCAAGCTATATTAATTTACTATGGTTAATTAATTTAATTAGATAAGAATGAATATAATTTACCATGACTAAATAATTGAAGTCTTTTCAAGATAAGTTAGATAGTCTTTTCAAGATAAGAATTTTGTTATTTATAATTCTTGACAGTTCTTCTTCTCATTATTGAATATCATTTCATTATTTTGAAATTTTGCCTCTTCCTTGAATATTATTTCACCAGTTTGAGATTATCTCTTCCACTTAAAATAAGTTTTTCAATCATTAACACTTTCTCAAATGACATGTTTCTTCTATTCAATATTTATAATTGTTAATTTCTTTTGATTTTTTAGGAATATATTTTCAACTTGTCCAATTCTGATTATTCAATTGTGTAATTGACAGAATTAACCAAGAAACCAATACTATCCACAAAAAATTTCTTGTTTGAATTTAAACACCGTGAATCCTTATATAAATTTTATTGGAAATGACAAGAATTTAAAAGATAAAATAATAGAGCTAAAGGACGAAGTATAGGAGCTTATTTGATAAAATTAAATAATAGGAGCAAATTAGGCGAATTCCATTGGAGTAAATTCAAAGTTATAACCTCACCAACATTTATCAGTTTAGGAATTTCTTGTTTTTGTTATTTTATTTTATAATTCAATCATATTTTTTGAGTATTATTGATATTATTTTTTAAAAGTTTGTTCTTATTGATACGGGAAACATGCGCAATGCGCGTACTTTAAGATTAGGACATGAAGGCCTTATAACGAAATATCGTTTGTCTTTTTACCCTTTAAATAAGTTTCACCTTGGACAAATATGTCATTTAAGTAACTTTCTGAAAATTTAGGACTTTAAAATTAAGTAAAATTTTAAATATTACTTGATATTTAGGAGTTCGAAATCAACTAAGCAAGGATAAAATATATTAAGAAAAAAGAAGAGAATAAAAAAAGTAAAAGGTAAGTTTTTTTTAAACCAAGGACAAAAAATATTGTTTAATTTTCGTGTAAATTTTTTGTGCCTATATTGTACAAGAAAATTTTATTGTGCAAGATCAATTTTGATCCTTTATTTTCCTTTTCATACGAAAATATTTTCTTGGTTGTTTAAATTTTATTTTATTAAATTGTTTCACAACTATAATTATTTCATATGTTGATTTTTCTAATATTTATTTATTTAGGATTTTAAAACCAGTTTTGTTTACCGAATATATATTATTTGAACCATGTCTGAAGTCATAATATATAAATTTTAAATTAATTAAAATTTTAATCATCTTTTACAAATTGTTTCCTTAAGCAAATATTTAATTTATTTTGATATAAATTGCCATTTTCAATAATTTGTTCTTCTTACATATAAATATATTTATTATTTAAAGCGATACACGTGCAATACACGTACACTAAAACCAGTCCTCCAAAAAAGCCGTACTACAGTCACAACTAATCAAACCCTTTTAGGATATAAATTGCAAAAAAAATTAAAGAAAAAATAAAAAATATTCCTGATTTAAATATGCCACTAGAAACATACAACAACAACAACAACAACAACAACCCAGTATAATCCCACTTAGTGGGGTCTGGGGAGGGTAGTGTGTACGCAGACCTTACCCCTACCCTGGGGTAGAGAGGCTGTTTCCAAATAGACCCCCGACATCCTTCCCTCCAAGAACTTCCCACCTTGCTCTTGGGGAGACTCGAACTCACAACCTCTTGGTTGGAAGCGGAGGTTGCTTACCATCAATATTGTATGAAAGTTGAACAATATTGTATAAAAATTATATTTAAGTTGTATGATATTGCAATTATATATATATAATTATATATATATATATATATATATATATATATATATATATATATATACATACATACATACATACATACATACATACATACATACATACATACATACATACATACAATTTTATACACTTTTTTTGCTACCAGATGAAAATAGTTTCTGATGCGGGCTAAAAGTGATAATACCCCTCAAGCCTTTCTTTCTTTTTCTGCATTTTTGTCTTCTTTTTTAACTTTTTTCCCTCATTTTTGTAGGTCAAGAATAGCAAGACAAGTTCTTGAATGAAGAAGGTGATCTTAGGGTGTGAGTGGATGGGTACTCATCTCCGCCCGAATATCATAGAGATTACTCTCAGGGTATGAAGGGATGGATACTCATCCCTGCCCAAAAATCGGAGATATTACTCTCAGTGTGTGAAGGGATGTATACTTATTCCCACCTCAAAATCGGAGGGATAATCTCAAGGTGTGAAGGGATTCAAATGTCCACCTTAAGATTAGAAAATCATAGTTCATTTTAAGGGCAAGCCTAGAAGAGGCCAACTTAAGGTGCAAATGAATTAATATGTTCGCCTTAAGATTGAAAAATTATAGTTCCTTTTAAGGACAACCGTAAGGAAGCCAACTTAAGCTGCAAAGAGATTTAAACGTTCACCTTAAGATTAAAAAATTAGAAAGCCTCAACTTAAAGACTTGGTGGAGTTGTAGACTTCAACTTGAAGACCGGTAAACTTGATGATTTGGCGGACTTTGACGCGTCAACCTAAAAAGCAATGGACTTTAAACTTCAACTTGAAGAAGTAGCAGACTTGAAGACTTCAACTTAACGACTTGGCGGCATTAAACAACTCAACTTGAAGACCTGCAAACTTGAGGACTTCAACCTGAAGACCGATGGACTTGATGACTTGGAGGGCTTGAATACTTCAACTTAAAGACTGATAGACTTGCAGACTTCAACTTGAAGGGCGATGGACTTGAAAATTTCAACTTGAAGAACTGGAAGATCTAAAAAATTTAACTGGAAGATCGCCTGACTTGAAGACTTTGAGGACTCGCAAACATTAACTTGGAGGCTTGACGGATTCGTAGACTTCAACTTGAATGCTTAGACAAATTAAACACTTCAACTTGAAGACTAAAAACTAGAAGGTTTGGCGAACGAGAAGGTATAGTGAATCTCCGGGCTTCATTACAAATACTTGATCGCCTCCTAAAAGTCTATAATCATTCCATTAAAGATACCAATTTACCATAGAGGCTTTCCCCCTTTAAATCAAATATGATCTAAAGTTCAACATAAGAATGGTATTTCAGCTCGATTTTTAAGTGATGATAGAATGAATTACATTCCATCATACTTCATTTGAACAACGAGTGTGGAAATATGTATCTTTTGAACTCATGCGACTGAACTTAGAATGAAACTCTAAGCTGCTTATGTACTTCGATGAAGAGGAGCAAATCATACCACAGTTCAGGATAGGTGTTTTTTTTAATGTTCTAACTTTTACCTAGGCCACATTTTTTGTGGTTTTCAACCTAGCGAACTTTTTTTTGGTGTCCTAAATTTTGCCTAGGCCACCTCTTTCGAGATTTTTAACCTAACGAGCTTTTGTTTGGGCCATACATAATTTATACTCTTACGGGCTGGGAGTAACATGCAGTTTATGCTCATAAATTAAGGAGCATAGAGACTTGCAATTTAAACTCATGTTTTGAGGAGCTTTGTAACTTGAAGATTTTTGCTCAAATTTGAAGAGCTTCATAACATGCAATTTAGGCTAGTGCATCCAGAAGCATAGCGCCTTGCAATTTAAGCTCGTATTTTGAGGAACTTTGCCACTTGAAAATTTTGCTCAAGTTTGAAGAGCTACATGACATGTAGTTTAGGCTCATGATTCTAGGTTCGTAGAGACTTGCAATTTAAGCTCGTATTTTGAGGAGCTTTGCAACTTGATAATTTTGTTCAAATTTGATGAGATTCATGACATGCAGTTTAGGATCGTGCGTCCAAGAGCGTAGTAAGTTGAAGATTTATATTACGTTTTGAAATGCTTTGCAACTTAAAGACTTGCTCAATTTAAAGAGCTTTGCAAATTGAAGTTCGGCTGTAATTTGAAGAGCCTCGTAACTTGAAAATTTAGCTCAAAGTTGAAGAGTTTTGAAACTTGAAGTTTGGCTCGAATTTGAAGAGCTTTGTAACTTGAAGTCTTTGCTCAACTCTGAAGAGCTTCGTCTTGTGTCTTTGCTCGAATTTGAAAAGCTTTGTGACTTGAACACTTTGCTCAAATTTGAAGAGCTTCATAACTTGAAGACTTTGTTCAAATTTGAAGAGCTTCATAACTTGAAGACTTTGCTCGAATTTGAAGAGCTTTACGTCTTAAAGATTTAGTTCAAATTTTGGGAGCTTCGTGACATACACTATAGGCTCATGTGACAAGAAGCATTATAACTTGTAGTTTAGGCTCGTGCGTTGAGGAGTATTATAAATTGTTGTTTAGGCTTGTGCATTGAGGAACATCATAACGTGTAGTTTAAGCTCGTGCATTGAGGAGCATTCTCATATGCACAGACTCTTCGGTTTCATATTTAGATGAAAAGTTGCCCATATCCTCGCATTCTCATTCTTCTTCTTCTTTGTTGCAAGGCTCAAAGACAAGTAGCCCTTGGTTTCCGCTTGTGGCTATACTTAGTTCTATATCATGAACACTAATTGCTAGTTCTTCAAATATTTTGGGCTTTATGTCTTGTGAGATATAGCAAAGAT
Organism: Nicotiana tabacum; assembly: GCF_000715075.1. NCBI lineage: Eukaryota > Viridiplantae > Streptophyta > Magnoliopsida > Solanales > Solanaceae > Nicotiana > Nicotiana tabacum. The sequence continues at coordinate 147,433,706 of NC_134090.1, forward strand.
CCCAAAACATGCCTTGAACGCACATTTCGATGCTAGAAGTTTTACTAAGGTGATATTTGCAGTTGATATCTGGTGATAGAAATAAGGAAACTACACAGGGAATTCAAGTAATTGACTAGCCTGGTTTGTCCAGTAATAAAAATAAAAGGTGGTGGACATTAAAATAGAAGACCAGGGTAAGTAGGAGCCCAAGGCAACATAATCAGGAGGGGATAATAGATCATAGGTAAACATATTTGCAGGCAATAGAGCAGCTGAGAATGACACGATGCTGATATATATGACATCAGACATTGTCAATGACAAAGTGATAGTGAAATTAGATAAGGATGAGGTCGAGAGTGAAACTATAAAATGGAAGAATGCCATGATAGTATACATTATTGGTAAGAAACCTGGCTATAACTACATGAAACAGTTTGTGGCTCGCACATGGTGCAATGTGGCTGAACCAACTTTGTACCTTCATGAAGAAGGTTACTAAATTGTGAGGTTACAAAATATAGGAGTGTTGGCTTTAAGGTTTCACATATTAATTTGACGATAACAAATTAGAATAATTATTAATCAAAGAATATTTACTTGTGGTAATCTTATTCTTGCACAAATTTATTCAATAAAGAAGATGTTGGTAAAGATCCAAACAAATATTAGAAAGAGAATATCATGTGATGAATTTATCAAGGAAGATTATTTTCAAAGATTTAATATTCAAGCGTCATGGAAGGAATAATATTGAAAGTCATATGTCAAATATTGAATGGTTTATTACAATATCAAAGAAGACTCTACGAAAATTATAGAAGGAAAGTTCTTAAATATCTTGAAAGGAAGGTTGCTTAAATCCTAGAGAAGATCTATTATTTTGTACAAGGAAGATACTATTTGGAAAAGATGCTACAAAGCCAAGAAAGAATATATTTTCTATGAAAAGAAAATATATTATGAATGTAGTACAATCTATATTATGGAAGGAGATTATTTCCCAAGTTCAAGAAAGGTATATCTCCAATATAATAGGAGTTCAAAGATATATTGAGATCTTCATATTGAAGACAATATTCAAGATCCAAAGTCAAAGGAGGAGGATCTTGAAATTCTCTTGAGTTGTCGACATAAGAGCTCAGACTTGCATATTCGAAAGAAGAGTTCACAAGTATTAATGGGAAGAATATTATTTATTCATGAAGGAAGATATTCTCTCTCTCTCTCTCTCTCTCTATATATATATATATATACACATACACACTACGAGTTTGAAAGAGAAGTGCTGGAATTTGCTACAATTTCAAGGCAATAATATTAAAAAGATTTGCCAAGTCACTACCAGCTTTTGATATGAAAATAAATTATATTTCCAAGATCTATGTAAAGAAGAGAGGCAGTAAATCAATCTTGAAAGGAAAGAAGGAGACAAAGCGAGATTTTATTTTCACAAGTCAAGAGGCAAGCATTGAGCTAAAATTCAAAAAAGGAAAATAATGAAGCTGTACAAGATTGACCATAAAGGAAGAGGAGCAAAGTTTTGGAAAAGAAATTTATAATTATGAAGAAAAGAATTTGGATGGAATAAAAAGATTGCCTGGGATTTACTACACAAGAAAAGAATATTTATTTGTGGGAAAGAATCAAGATTAGGAAGAATATGTTAAAAGAGCACAAAGAAGATTTCTTTAAGAAGGAAAGCCATCATATATCACATTGACCAATATATTCTGCATTTAATAAGAAAAATGAGCAACGGTCATATTGGAGGCAACAATATAAGTTGAAGAGCAACTGAGAAGAAGACTCACGCAACCTTCTATATAATTGTCTATCAAACTACAAGTTCTTTATTCTATTCTTAACAACCATTGTAATTCACTTTTAGTAGATTTACTGTGTACACAAAAGAGTGAAGAGAGACAGAAAAATATTGAAGATGCAGTGTGTCCTTAGAGGTTGTGCCACTATTCGTTTCTTTGGTGAGCGAGTGAAAACCAAATCAACCTTTTACGTTGTTGGTGAGCGTGTTAAAACCAATCCCTATTCGTTGTTGGTGAGCGAGTAAAAACCAACCTTGTAAATGTTGAAAATCACATAAGTTGTACACAACTCATATTTATAACACCCCAATTATTTTTTATAATATTTGCATTATTGATTGAACATTTTTATAACGAGGAGATATTTTACTTTGCACTTCTTAAATATGAAATTTTCAATATATGAAAATTACTTACTTTAGATTGTGTTAATATTGGCAAAGAAGTTCCATGGTGTTGCTATATGTAACACTTAATATTATTTTGATGAGTTGTTATTAAATACTGTATATGTCACACCTCTTTTTTACCACCCCTCGGAGGGGGTAAGGGAGTTTTTTCAATTTAAGTGACAATCGAAACGGGATTATTTTATTTAAAATTCAGAGTCGCCATTTGAGATAATTTTATGGTGTCCCAAATCACCGGTTCAAATCCCGAATCGAGGAAAAGATTGACTCTGTTTTACAGTCCACGAACACAGAAATTCGGGTAACGAATTCTGTTAACCCAGGAGAAAGTGTTAGGCATTCCCAGATTCCGTGGTTCTGGCACGATCGCTCAACTGTTATAATTGGCCTATTATCTGATTCTAATACATGTTTTAACCTATGGTACAATTTTAAACTTTATAATCGCTTTTGTTCAATTATTTTTAGGAAAACTTCAACGTCATCTAAAACACATCTTGAACTACGTCACATAAATGTACCCGCGGCCACGACACATTTTATCTAACGTTGTTGAGATTTGGATTTGGGTCACATAAATGCACACCCGAGTTTAAAAAATATTTTTAAATAGCGCACCTAAAGCAATTACACACTTTCAAGTTTGCGAGGGCCATGGAAAGTTTAACTAAATGGCACGCCTCGATTTCCAATGAGTTAAAGTTAACTAAGTGAGGGCCATGCATTTTGAGATTTTATTCGGCATGGCACACCTCAATTTCAATTTTTAAGGAAAGCTCAAACTAAACTTTGAAGGCCATAAATTGTACGTTTGGCTAATATGGTCCCCTCAAATCATCAAAGGACTTGGCTAATTGATTAAAGGTATGGGGAATTTCTAATTGATTTCAAACTAAAGCTTAAGCTGAACTAGTGATCATTAAAGATAACAAGAATGAAAACAGACAACACTTAATTGTGGAAGGAACCCAGACGGGCTGTAGGCCCAACAATCGATTGCCAAATGCAGGAACGAGCCTGGAGCGCAACTGGGCTTATTCATGAAACCCGTTTCGAGAAGCTAATACTAGGAGCCCAATTCAAAACCTCAACACTAACATTTAAAGAAAATTATATTTTTTGGAAGCATCTTCGAGTGTGAACCAACGCCGACGAATTTAAAACGTAGATACAACAACATTAGAACGCCAAGGTACATATTGTGCTAAAATACGACCCCTGGTGCAATAACAAGCCTTTACACAAACTGTTTATCACTTATCATAAAAAATTCAAGGATCATGACTCATACTAAATTCTGATTCAGCACACTTGGACAAAACCATATGATTCATGCTTTAAAGAAAACCATGTAAAGATCTAGACTAAATCTGAGAAATTCTAAAAAAACCAAAACCAAACTCGACTTCCATTTGAAATTCCCTTATTTAGAGAAAGAAAAATTCATTACATGAACAGGGGGAAGAACTAAAGAACATTCTTTCTGAAGTCATTGAACTATGCCTCAAACCATATAAGAGCAAGTTTAAAAGATTAATTGAAAAACAAAGCATGAATCAAGTCTACTAGACCAAGGATCTGAACTAATATGCATTTGAACCATAGCCATGAAAGGGCACATCCAAAACCAAACAGTTTCAACTAATCAAACTAAAAGCCGCAGTCCTTAATTAGTACACATTATAAAGTCTAAAACAGTTTTGAATCAGCTGCATTCAAATGAGTTCAAATCCAAACCTTAAAACAAAAATGAAATGCACATAAGAAGCTATACTAAACAGAACACAAAAAACCAAATTCAGATGACTGATCAAGCAACAAGGAAATAATGTTGATCATTTTTCTTCAACTCGATTTACAGGAGTTCCCACTTGCACTTCACATAATAACAGATCCAGAGCATACCTGGTTACAGCAAAACACAATGAAAATAAGCTGAAGTCTAAGGAGAAGCAGCATCAGCAGATTTGGTTGAGTAAACCAGCAACAAAAACAAACTTGAAAACCAGTTTTTGACCCAAAAATATCCCCAGAAATCCTTTGTAACTTCCACATAATAGAACTAAAAGAGAACTGGACCAATTTTCACCAGAAATGACAAATAGATTTCAGTGTTTTGAAAGACTCAGCCGTTTCTAATTTTCTCCAGAATTTTGTCTCCCCCCCTTCAACCTCAAGTAATGATGCCTTTATAGGCAAGCTTCTAGGGCAGTCCTAAGGAATCAGTTTTTATACTTAAAACCTTTTGGAATTCTCATTTTGGCTTAGAAACCCTTAATTTAAATTTTAGATTTTCATATAAGTCTCAATGGCACCTTCCTAGTAGCTTTTTAATTTAGTTACTGAGAATCCCCCCATCTAGAGTTCCTAAATAACCCCTTTAAGCCCTGTTTTTTACTCTAGGAACCCAAATAGGTCAAATTGACCCGATAATTAAACCAAATTTGGGCTCAATTATGACCCAATGACCTAAATCAACCCCCTTGGGGTGAGGTCTGCAATGACTTCAAAGCCCAAACAACAAGATAAACTGAGTCAAATTAGTCAACAAACAAAGGGCAAACACTTGAATGATTTCGAGAATTAAAACCTACACTAATCAACTGATTACTACACACAAATAAGCAAGAAATTAACCAAGTTATCAAAATAACCCTAATTAAATTAACTAGGTGACTAAACGAGATATGAAATCAGAACTTTAAACGGGCTGATAACACAACTAAGGAAACAGAGAACAAACTTCACGAAGGAAAAAGAAAAAACAACGAACAGAAGATAGTTTAAACCCGTAGGATTGGTCGAGTTTCAACTAGACTAGTAGAAGAAAATTAAACCAAAGAAAAGGGAAGGAGAAGAAAAAAATAAAATAGTAAAAGAAAGAATAAACAAAAGGGGGAAGGGAACTTACCAAATCAGGACTTGAAACCTACTAGAGACAAATGACCTAACAAAACTAATGTCGATCCCTTGTTCTTTGTCAAGAACAACTGAACGACATCAGTTTTGTTGAATCCAAACTTCAAAGCTCGAAAGAACAGCCCCCCATGATCGTGCATGCTACCAGGTTCGATGAAAAATGATTTTGAACTTTTAGGGGTTGAACTTAAGATTCGAGGAGCTCGGGGCATATTCGAGGGGAAATAACGATGGATTAGGTATGAGGGGAGGAAGGGGATTTTGGGGTGTTGATTTGGGGTGGTTTGGTGGTGGCGCCGCCACCGGAAAGGGAGAGGATTTTAGGGCGGCGACTTAGGGTTTCGTTTAGTTTCTGAAAGGTAAAGGGTTAAGAGAGACGAATGAGAAAGGGGGGGGTAGGTTTCCGACACTTAATATTAAAATTGAGTCAGTTCCGGACCGTTTGATCAATTGAAATCAACGGTCCAGATCAAAATGAATGAAACAGTGCCGTTTGATCTCTAGACGGGGTCAGACCGGATTGGGGCGAGTCTGGGCCAAAAATTGGGCGGGTTTCAGGGCAAGAATGTTTGGTCCTATGGAATTTTAAACCAAAATGGCCCAAAACCAGGCTTCTTATTCAATTTCTCTTCTTTTTCCAATTTCTTTTAAATTCTTTTCTTTTTTCAAAATTAAAAATTAAATCCTAATACAAATTATCAAAACTAATTAGAGTAATTGCTCCAAATAATATTTAAAAACAACTAATTAATTACCAAATTTAAAGTTTAAAAAGTTAAAAATGCAAAATGAGTCATTTTGTGAATTTTCAATTTTTGTAACACAACTAAATTATTAATTAATCTAAAAAAATGTAAAATTAAATCCTAAATGCAAATGCAACATGTTTTTTGTATTTTTCATGAATTAAACAAAATTAACATGCGCAGACAAATGCAAGCAATTAACAAAAAATCTACGAAATTGCAAATAATGGGAAAATTTTATTTTTCTTGAATTTATGGGAGTAATTCACATAGGGAAAAAATCACGTGTTCACAGTATATAATTAAGTTTTTGGGTTGCCAACCTTTTGTATTTATATAAGAATATTTAGTAGTTGGGGAACTATTTTTATTTATCCAAAATTCTTAAAGTTAACTTTGAGTGACTTAGTCTTCCAAAAACTCCCCATTTTTTTTATTCTTCGAGACAAAGAAAAGAACCCCCCCTCTCTCTCCTTCTTAACATCTGAAACTTTCATGAAATAACCATATATTTCTATTAAATCAACCTGCAAATTTCGTTTTTGGTGAAGATCAAGTTGCCCATCTCTTTTGTGGTAAGTTTCTAAACTCGTTTTTATACTAGACATTTATTAGTGTTTTCTACATATCATTTTGTACAGAGCTCCGATTTAAGTGATCCATGACTTTCTGGAAAGGTATTTCATAAATATATAACTCTTATTAAGGAATCAAAATCTAGTTTTGCTGGTATTTACCTGAAAAAGGATCAGAAAATACAGGGCAGGTGTTGCCTAGATTTCCAGTTTTAGAAATACTCCATCTACTACTGTTAGTAATTTTAGCATAACATTTTGTTAAAAATTGATATGGAGGTGATTCAAGATGTTTTGAAACTCTAAGACATATATCTACAACTTTTATGTAGATTATACAGTCTAGTTTGTCCGTATAGATCTTCAAAACTGAGTCACAACACGAAATAATGATATTGTCCAGAATTTATGTTTCAAACATTTTTGGGTTAATTTTCACCAATATCATGTTTAGTTTGACTTGTTAAATCATTGAACTTATTTAGATATTTGATTATGTATTTAAGGTATATAAACTCTTGAAAAAAACAAAGGTAAAGTGTTTGCGAAAGTGGCTAGATTTGGTTTGTTTACGGCGTAGACGATTCGAACGTCCCTAAGTTATGATTGAACTGTTTTGTGGTAAAACACCAAGATTTGTGTATAAACTTTGTACTCTTTTTACTTGCTGGAATATTTTAAAATAACCTGATATTTTATTTTTCTTGTCTTCAATTTATATTGTTATATTCGTATTATATCAAGTATTGTAAGATATTTGCTAGATCGCCCATTCGTACGGATTGTTTGATCATTTTGCATTCTTGTTGGGACTTGTACTTCTTGTGGCAGTGAGTTTGTCACTCATCTTGGCATGCTTCTTGATTCAGATCTTTTGCCATCTTGACTTTGGATTTGTAGTTCGTTTTGAATTATGGAACTTGTCCGTGTTAGGTACGAACTAGGAAGCCATTTTTAATATGGTTCTTGATTCTCTTGTCTATTTGGTTTTGACCCTACTTGATTTGGGGCTTCAATCCATCTTGATATCTGATTATGCTTAATGTGATGGCATGACGTACATATTGGGCGAAAAATGAATATTTTGTATACTCTCTTAGATTGATAGTATACGCTTTCTCGACTCTTGAACATTGTTATTGATATTTGGAAACACTTCAAAATTTGATATTTGATATGTTTGATATATTTGTTCACTTCTTTTAAATTATGTTAAATTGAGCTAACTACGACTAAAAAGGGGAATTGGAGAATTTAATGACTCCAAGCCTAAAGTTTATACACCACTAAGCTTTATGCTTAGCGATAGTTGTTTTCTATTGTAGGTAATGTTCGGGATGAAATCTGAAGATGGCCATGATGAAGTATTCTTTTTGGGAGAACTTATGGAGATCACATTTGCATATGCACCTTGGTTTTGCATAGTTTTGGGACATGTACATGATATATATATATATGTGTGTGTGTGTGTGTGTCACATTTATGTATGTTATGTGGAGGCTTGTTGGATTTTAAAGACCAAAATCTTGTAACTTGAATTTGGTAGCCTATTTTACTGTTTTAGGGTGTGTTAATAACTCAAGTCTTGTAATATGCTGAATTTACACTTTGCCTTGTAAATATGTTTAAAGGAGAAAAACTAGTTTCCTTTTTTTATATACCCGATAGTTTGAAATTTATGTGCAATACAAACTTGCAGTGATGTTGAATGAATGTATAAATTTGTTAGGAAGTTTCTTTAATCTGTTGATTGTTTAAGAAGGGTTATATCACCTTATGTTAATATCTTGACATTGTATTTCGTTTATATATATATATTGCACTTTGAACCTTGAACTATGGGCCTATTTCCGCTACTAAATTATTCTGAATATTTTTAACTAATATCTTTTTATTATTTTATAAGTAGTGAATTTTATTTGTTTCATAAGTAGCACCCTCCAAAAGGGGCCGCTACAAATTTAGGTATTAGAGCCTAGGTTTGTGATTCTAGGATTTGTTTTGTTGTGATCGTACCTAGTATTTGTTGTTATTTCCTTTCTTGAAAATGACTTGGAGTTTATAAATTTTTGCATACTTGTTTAATGAAATTTATTGTATTCCGTGTGCATATGCATCATGTACATCTCCCTAATACAGTGTGATCTTATCTTTTAAAGGAATTTTAATATGGCCTCTTCTTCGAATAGAGCTATTGTAATGACCCGACTGGTCGTTTTGCCTTTTAGAACCCCGTTCCCTATAATAAAACTTCCCCTGCTTGCATGGTTGGTTCGAGATTTAGTAGAGTTTGGATTGAAATATGCTCATTTGATTCCTTAGAATTTTCTTAAAAGGCTATGTTTGACTCTGGTCAACATTTTTAGCAACCGAATCCGGATTCGTGTTTTGACGGTCACGGAGGGTCCGTAGGAAAATATGGGACCTGGGCATATGCCCAGAATCGAATTTCGAGGTCCCTAGCCCGGATAATGAATTTTTATTGGAAATTGTTAAACTGAAATTCTAAGGATTTAAAGAAAATAATTAATGATTTATTCCAGGGGTATCAGGCTCGTATGTTGGTTTCGGAGCCCGGTACAGGTCCGATATATCATTTAAGACTTGCCCGCAAAATTTGGTGCCAATCCGAGTAGTTTTAGGGCGTTTCGGCTCGTTAGAGGAAAATTAAGAACTTGAAGTTCATAAGTTTGATTCATTTGGTTTTAGGGGGTGATTCTTAGATTTAGCATTTTCGGGCGTTCTGAAGGTTTGAGTAGGTTTCTAGTGATTTCAGACTTGTCGGTATGTTCGGGCGGGGCCCGGGAGCCCCGAGTGTCAAACGAACGAGGTTCGAGTGAAGTTGGGAATTTGGAGAAGTGTTGAAGCATCTGCTTCTGTCATAACCGCACCTGCGGTTGGTCGACCACAGGTGCAAGACCGCAGAAGTGATCGTAGCCTCGCAAATGCAGCCCAGAGCTGACCAGGCCAAACCGCAGAAGCGGCTACGCAGATGCAGCTTCAAGATCGCAAAAGGGGTCCCAACCCTTTTAGCCAATTCCGCAGATGGGGCCTCCTCTCGCAGATGCGATCCCCTGACCGCAGATGCAGGAACTGCTAAAGCAGTAAGCTTCATTCAAGTCGAGATCTATCCATTTTTGACCATTTGGCACACGGGTATTGAGCGATTTTGGAGCTCTCGAGAAGGGATTTCCACATAACATCGTGAGGTAAGTTCATCGCCCTTATTTCTAAGTTTAACACTCGAGTTTTGGGTAGATTAACACCTAAAGATTTGGAGAAATCAAGGGGTTTGAGCTAGACCTAGGGTTTTAATAAAACTTAGATTTTACCACGAAATTGGTTATGAAATGGATTAGAAATCATATATTATTGATCCTTAGGTTATAGAGAACAACTTCCTTCGGAAATTTCGGAATCCGGGCACGTGGGCCCGGGGTCGGATTTTAGGAAACTTGTATTAATGGTTGGGAAATGGCTTAAATAGCTAGAATTCGATCTTGTGAGATTATATTGACTAGTTCCTACCTCATTTAACTAGTTTTGGATCGCTCGACTCCGAATTAAGGGTTTGGGCTCGTTCTTGGTATTGGAAGTGCACTTTGGAGCAAGGTGAGTCTCCTTTCTAACCTTGTAAGAGGGAATTGTCCCCATAGGTGTAATAATTGAGTAATTTGCTACTAAATGCGGGGGCTACGTACGCACTAGGTGACGAGAGTCCGTGCATAGCTACTATTATGTTAATTGTCCGGGTAGTTTAGGACCCGTATCATGCTATACATGCAAATGCTTTATATTTTTTTGCTAATGTGATCACTTAGGACATGTTAGGGACTTGGAAAGGAATATAAGCGAATGTATACACTTGTTGGACATTTGTATGAATTTACTTGGAAATAAATCCGCATTCATGTGTTTTCTTGATATTAATTGATATTTGTGGATCGGGCCGATCTCCTCGGTAGAAATAGATGCATCTATGGTTCGCGCCATTCGACCCTCTGACAGTGCACAGTTTATTTTCTGTTGGATCGGCTGTCGACCTTGGCATAATGTGCGTATAATATCTATGTGAAATCTTATCCATGACTTGTTATGCTGAATACTTGAAATGAATACGGTTAATTGTAAAATTGTTAAGAACATGACTTATTACCTCTTGCTGCAAACTGTGGATTATTTGTGACTACCATGCCTAACAGAATACTTTATTATATTACTGGACCCTAGTAAGTGTCACATCGACCTCTAGTCTCTACTTCTTCGAGATTAGACGGGATACTTACTGGGTACATATTGTTTATGTACTCATACTACACTTCTGTACGTAATTGTACAGGATCTGAGGCAGGTATATCTGGATATTAGACTGGTGCGCGCCCCTGATTCATAGACCGAGAATTCCACGGTGAGCTGCTCCCTTCCTATGTTGCTCAACAACTTAATGGGGTCTTTCTCTACTTTTGCTGTCTATTCTATCCCAGACAGTAGGATAGTTTTATTCTTTTGTACATCCTACTAGTTGCCCACTACTTGTGACACCAGGTCTTGGCACACATATTAGTAGACAGTTCTTTTGGGTTGTATAATTATTATTAAATATTGCTTATCATTACCTGTTCTAAATTGTTAAATTAAGAAAAGTGTTTTAACCGCTTTTTGTAAGTAAAATAAGAATTCACTAATATTTCCGCGTTGGCTGGCTTGACAACAGTGTTGGGCGCCATCATGACCTATTATGGAAATGGGTCATGACAACATGGTATCAGAGCACTAGATTCACGTAGGTCTCACAAGTCATGGGCAAACCTAATAGAGTCTTGCGGATCGGTACAGATACGTCTGTGTTTATCTTCGAAAAGCTATAAGGTGTTAGGAATAACTACTCTTTATTCATTTCCTATCGTGCAGTGGTTGGTATACTAAATTTCCCTCTTCTACTCTCTCACAGATGGTAAGGACACGCACGACTGATGTTCCAGACCGGGAGGAGCTGCTACCCCCATTGCTAGAGTCCGAGGCAGAGGCCGGGGGAGGGCACAGGCCCGAGGTAGGGGACGAGGGCGTCCCAGAGTTATCCTAGTGGTACCACCAGCAGATCCTACGGGATATCCTATTATCGATGAGCAGGGCGAGGGGCCCGCAGCTGAGCCTACCCCGACAGACTTTATGACAGCACCGGGATTCCAGGAGATCATGGGTTGTATGCTTCGGTTCATGGATTCTATGACTCAGGCTGGTTTATTTCCAGCGGATCCAACTATATCACAGGTAAGAGGGGGAACATAGACCCCTACTGCTAAGGCTCCTGGTCATGCAACTACAATGTATCAGACTCCGGGTGCACTACCCGTAAATGGAGCTCAGCCATTTACTGCAGTGGTACCCCAACCCAGACCAGCTGCGGATGGCAATCCACAAAAGTTATTGGATAGATGGACTAGGCTTCACTCTCCGGTCTTCGGGGGCGAGCGTCATGAGGATGCTTAAGACTTCATAGATAGGTTCAGGGACAGACTACACAACATGAGGATATTGGAGTTGCATGGAGTTGACTTTACTACTTTTCAGCTTGAGGGTAGGGCTGGTAGATGGTGGCAGTCCTACGTTCTAGGCAGGCCAGCAGGTTCTCCTCCCATCACTTGGGGTTAGTTCGGACAGTTATTCTTGGATATGTACATTCCACCCTCTGAGAAGGAAGAGCTATGGTATCAGTTTGAGCATCTTGAGTAGGGTTAGATGTCTGTGACCGATTATGAGGCGAGGTTTTCTGAGTTGTCTCGCCATGCACTCATGATACTTTCCATAGATGCAGAGAGAGTGCAGAGATTTGTTATGGGGTTGCACCGTGGTATTCGATCTGGCATGGCCCGAGAGGTGGAGATGGGTACAGAGTATCAACTAGTGGTAGAGATTGCTCGTAGGATTGAGGGATATAGCTAGAGGGGTAGAGAGCAGATGCAGCAAGATAAGAGGGCTAGATTCTTCGGAGAGTACAGAGGTGCCCCAGCTAGGGGTAGAGGTCAGTTTGGGAGGGGTCAGCCCAGCAGGCCCCCATATTCAGCACCACCGCCTGCTCGGGATACTCCAGCACGTCCTTATTTCAATGCCATGCCAGAGAGCTCTTATCGCCCGCCAGCTATTCAGGGTTCCTCCGACGGGGATTCAAGTCCTTAGGGCTCTTCTAATTCTTATTTCAGTGCTATACCGGAGAGTTCATATTGTCCACCAGCTATTCAGGCTTCTTCTAGTAGGCCTACAGGCCATCAGGGTCATCCATCGGGGCAGTAGGCCGCCTCACCGCGGGGTTGTTTTGAGTGCGGAGACCTTGGCCATATGAGTAGGTACTACCCCAAGTTTCGGGGCAAGGCAGTGCAGCAGGGTCAGCAGCTTATAATTTCAGCACCGGCTGCCCCGCCACCTAAAGGTAGAGGGCAGACGGGTAGGGGCCGTCGTAGAGTTGGAGGCCAAGCAGGGAGAGGCCAGCCAGCCGGCGCTCCAGCCAGATTCTATGCCCTTCCGGCTAGGCCAAATGCATTAGCCTTAGATGCCGTCATCATAGGTATTATTTCCGTTGGTGGCAGAGATGTTTCGGTATTATTTGATCCAGGGTCTACTTATTCATATGTATCATCTCTGTTTGCTCGTTTCCTGGTTATTTCTCTTGAGCCTTTGGGCATTCCTGTTCATGTGTCCACCCCTGTGGGAAATTCTGTGGTTGTGGATCAGATTTACCGGTCATGTATGGTCACATTCTATGGTTTCGAGACTAGAGCGGATCTCATGTTGCTTGATATGATCGACTTTGAGATCATCCTGGGCATGGATTGGTTATCCCCATATCACACCGTCTTAGATTGCTATGCCAAGACTGTTTCATTAGCGATTCCAGGGTTACTGAGGTTGGAGTGGAAGGGTTCCACAGTTGATACATCTAGTCGGGTTATCTCTTTCCTAAAGGCTCGGCAAATGGTCGAGAAGGGGTGTTTGGCATATTTGGCTTATGTTCGGGACACCACCGCAGAGTCTCCGACGATTGATTCAATTCCTGTAGTTCGAGAGTTCGTCGATGTATTTCCTTCTAATCTTCCTGGCATGCCACCGGATCGTGATATTGATTTCTGTATTGATTTGGCTCTAGGCACCCAGCCTATATCTATCCCACCGAACCATATGGCTCCTAAAGAGTTGAAAGAGTTGAAGGAGCAGCTGGAGGAGTTGTTAGCAAAGGGGTTTGTTAGGCCCAGTGTATCACCTTAGGGTGCACCAGTATTATTTGTGAAGAAGAAGGACGGAACTATGCAGATATGCATTAATTACCGCCAGCTGAACAAAGTCACCATCAAGAACAAGTATCCATTGCCTCGCATCGATGATTTGTTTGACCAGTTGCAGGGCGCTCTCTAAGATTGACTTGAGGTCGAGTTACCATCAGTTGAAGATTCGGGACTCAGATGTTCCGAAGACTGCATTCCGCACTAGATATGGCCATTATGAGTTTCTGGTCATGTCCTTTGGGTTGACTAACGCCCCAACAGCATTTATGGACTTGATGAACCTGGTTTTCAGGCCTTATATTGATTCCTTTGTCATCGTCTTCATTGACTACATCTTGATATACGCACGTAGCCTGGGGGAGCACGAGCAACATCTAAGAGTAATGCTTCAGACCTTTCGAGAGCAGAAGCTATATGCTAAGTTCTCCAAGTGTGAGTTTTGGCTAGCCTCAGTGGCATTCTTGGGGCATGTTGTGTCAGAAATGGGTATTAAGGTGGATCCCAAGAAGATTGAGGCAGTTTAGAGTTGGTCGCGTCCTACCTCAGTGATCGAGATCAGGAGTTTCCTAGGATTAGCAGGTTATTATAGGCGATTCGTGTAGGGCTTTTCATCGATTGCATCACCTTGACTAGATTAACCCAGAAGGGTGCTCCTTTCCGTTGGTCCGAGGATTGTGAGGAGAGCTTTCAGAAGCTCAAGACAACTTTGACTACAATACCAGTTCTTGTATTGCCTTCTGGTTCGGGGATGTATAAAGTATATTGCGACGCTTCACGCGTTGGCTTAGGATGTATATTGATGCATTAGGGGCGAGTCATTGCATATGTTTCGCGTCAGTTGAAGGTTCATGAGAAGAATTATCCTGTGCACGATCTAGAGTTGGCCGCGATTGTTTATGCTCTTAAGATATGGAGGCATTATCTGTATGGGTGTCATGTGATGCTTATACTGATCATTGTAGCTTACATCATTTGTTTAAGCAGAGAGATCTTAATTTGAGGCAGCACGGGTGGCTTGAGTTACTGAAGGATTATGACATCACCATTCTTTATCATCCGGGCAAGGCAAATGTGGTCACAAATGCCTTAAGTAGGAAGGCAGAGAGTATGGGTAGCTTGGCATTCATTCCAGCAGAGGAGACGCCACTAGCCTTGGACATTCAGTCCTTGGCTAATAAACTTGTGAGGTTGAATATTTCAGAGCCCAGTCGAGTTCTTACGTGTGTGGTTGCTCAGTCTTCGTTATTGGGGCAGATCAAGGCCCAACAGTTCGATGATCCACATTTGGTGGTTCTCAGAGAGATGGTGCTTCAGGGAGGTGCCAAGGAGGTATCTATTGGCAAGGATGGTGTTTTGCGACTCCAGGGTCCTCTATGTGTTCCTAATGTTGATGGTTTGAGAGAGAGGATTCTAGAGGAGGCACACATTCACAGTATTCCATCCACCCGGGGGCTACGAAGATGTATTGCGACTTGAGGCAGCATTATTGGTGGCGTAGGATGAAGAAAGACATAGTGGAGTATGTAGCTAGGTGTTTGAATTGCCAACAGGTCAAGTATGAATACTAGAGGCCGGGTTGCCTACTTCAGCAGATGCCTATACCAGAGTGGAAGTGGAGCGTATTAACATGGATTTCGTAATTGGGTTGCCGCGGACTTTGCAGAAGTTTGATTCAGTATGGGTCATTGTTGACAAGTTGACCAAGTCGTCCCACTTTATTCCAGTGGCGACTACTTACACAATAGAGAGGTATGCTCAGATTTACATTCGGGAGATAGTCCAGTTGCACAGTGTGCCTATTTCCATCATATCAGACAGAGGCCCTCAGTTCACTTCCCATTTCTGGAGAGCTGTTCAGAGTGAGTTGGGGACCCGTATAGAGCTTAGCACAACATTTCATCCTCAGACCGACGGGTAGTCGGAGCGGACAATTCAGATTTTAGAAGATATGCTTAGAGCATATGTGATTGACTTTGGAGGGCAATAGGATCATTTCTTGCCCTTGGCAGAGTTTGCGTACAATAATAGCTATTAGTTTAGCATATAGATGGCTCCATACGAGGCTTTATATGGTCGATGGTGTCGTTCTCCTATCGGGTGGTTTGAGCCTGGTGAGGCTAAATAATACGATACAGATTTGGTACAGGATGTCTTGGATAAGGTAAAGTTGATTCAGGAAAGGCTTCGTACAACTCAGTCCAGACAGAAGAGCTACGTTGATCAGAAGGCACATGATGTATCATTTATGGTTGGCGAGAAGGTTCTCTTGAAAGTCTCGCCAATGAAAGGCATTATGAGGTTCGGAAAGAAGGGCAAGTTGAGTCCTAGGTTTATTGGCCCCTTCGAGGTGTTGAGACAAGTTGGGGAGGTTGCTTATGAGCTTGCCTTACCCCCAGCTTATCGGGAGTTCATCTGGTTTTTCATGTATCAATACTTCGGAAGTATCATGCCGACTTGTCCCATATGTTAGACTTCAGTACTATTCAGCTAGATGAGAGTTTGGGTTATGAGGAGGAGCAAATTGCCATTATTGATAGACATGATTGCCAGTTGAGGTCCATGAGGATTTCTGTGGTGAGGGTCCAGTGGAGGGGCCAACCAGTCGAGGAGGCGACCTGGGAGTCCGAGGAGGACAGGCGGAGCAGATATCCACATTTATTTAGCAGTTCAGATACTTTTCTATGTTCATTCGAGGACGAACGTTTATTTAAGAGGTGGAGAATGTAACGACCCGACTGGTCGTTTTGCCTTTTAGAACCCCGTTCCCTCAAATAAAACTTCTCGCACTTGGTTAAACTAATTTACGACCTGCTGGGATAGTTGGTTCGGGATTTAGAAGAGCTTGGGTTGAAATATGCTCATTTGATTCCTTAAGATTTTCTTAAAAAGCTAAGTTTGACTCTGGTCAACATTATTAGCAACCGGACCCAAATTCGTGTTTTGACGGTCCCAGGGTTCGTAGGAAAATATGGGACCTGGGCGTATGCCCGAAATCGAATTCCGAGGTCCCTAGCCCAGGTAATAAATTTTTATTGAAAATTGTTAAACTGAAATTCTAAGGATTTAAAGAAAATAATTAATAATTTATTCCATGGGTATCGGGCTCGTATGTTGGTTTTGGAGCCCGGTACAGGTCGGATATATCATTTAAGACTGGCCCGCAAAATTTGGTACCAATCCGAGTAGTTTTTGGGCGTTTTGTCTCATTAGAGGAAAATTAAGAACTTGAAGTTCATAAGTTTGATTCATTTGGTTTTAGGGGGTGATTCTTAGATTTAGCGTTGTTTCGGGCATTCCAAAGGTTCAAGTAGGTCCGTCTAGTGATTTTAGACTTGTCGGTATGTTCGGGCGGGGCCTGGGAGCCTCGAGCGTCAAACAGACGAGGCTCGAGTGAAGTTGGGAATTTGGAGAAGTGCTGAAGCATATGCTTCAATTATAACTGCACCCGCGGTTGGTCGACCGTAGGTGCGAGGCCGCAGAAGCGGTCGTAGCCTCGCAGATGCGGCCTAGAGCTGACCAGGCCAAACCGCAAAAGTGGCTCCCTAGCCGCAGAAGCAGCTACGCAGATGCGGCTTCAAGACCGCAGAAGCGATCCAAGCCCTTTTATCCAATTTCGTAGATGCGGTCTCTTCTCGCAGATGCAGTCCCCTGACCACAGATGCAAAAACTGCTGAAGCAGTAAGCTTCATTTAAGTCGAGCTCCAGCCATTTTTGACCATTTGGCACACGGGTATTGAGCGATTTTGGAGCTCTTGAGAAAGGATTTCCACATAGCATCGTGAGGTAAGTTCATCCCTCTTATTTCTAAGTTTAACACTCGAGTTTTGGGTAGATTAACACCTAAATATTTGGAGAAATCAAGGGGTTAGAGCTAGACCTAGGGTTTTTATAAAACTTAGATTTTGCCACGAAATTGGTTATGAAATGGATTAGAAATCATATATTATTGATCCTTAGGTTATAGAGAACAACTTCCTTTGGAAAATTTCGGAATCCGGGCACGTGGGCCTAGGGTCGAATTTTAGGAAACTTGTATTAATGGTTGGAAAATGGCTTAAATAGCTAGAATTCGATCTTGTGAGCTTATATTGACTAGTTCCTACATCATTTAACTAGTTTTGGATCGCTCGGCTCCGAATTGAGGGTTTGGGATCGTTCTTGGTATTGGAAGTGTACTTTGGAGCGAGGTGAGTCTCCTTTCTAAACTTGTAAGAGGGAATTGTCTCCATAGATGTAATAATTGAGTAATTTGCTACTAAATGTGGGGGCTACGTATGCACTAGGTGACGAGAGTCCATGCACAGCTACTATTATGTTAATCGTCCGGGTAGTCTAGGACTCGTATCATGCTATACTTATGAATGTCTTTATATTTTCATGCTAATGTGATCACTTAGGACATGCTAGGGACTTGGAAAGGAATATAAGCGAATGTATACACTTGTTGGACACTTGTATAAATTTACTTGGAAATAAAAATTCTTGATTGACTGTTTGAAAGTGTATATATATTGTAGAAAGGGCCGAACGCCTCGGTAGATTAAATAGATGCATCTATGGTTCCCGCCATTCGACCCTTTGGTAGTGCACAGTTATTTTTCTGTTGGATCGGGTCGTCGACCTCGGCATAATATGCGCATAATATATATATGTGAAATCTTATCCATGACTTGTTCTGCTGAATACTTGAAATGAATACGGTTAACTGTAAAATTGTTAAGAACATGACTTATTACCTCTTGCTACAAACTGTGGATTATTTGTGACTACCATGCCTAGCAGAACACTTTATTATATTATTGGACCCTAGTAAGTGTCACGTCGACCTCTAGTTTCTACTTCTTTGAGATTAGACGGGATACTTACTGGGTACATATTGTTTATGTACTCATACTACACTTCTGTACGTAATTGTACAGGATCTGAGGCAGGTATATCTGGCTATCAGACTGGTGCGCGCCCCTGATTCAGAGACCGAGACTTCCACAGTGAGCTGCCCCCTTCCTGTGCTGTTCAGCAGCTTGATGGGGTCTTTCTCTACTTTTGCTATCTATTCTATCCCGGATAGTAGGATAGTTTTATTCTTTTGTACATTCTACTAGTTGCTCACTACTTGTGACACCAGGTCTTGACACACACATTAGTAGACAGTTCTTTTGGGTTATATAATTATTACTAAGTATTGCTTATCATCACCTGTTCTAAATTGTTAAATTAAAAAAAGTGTTTTAACTACTTTTGGTAAGTAAAATAAAAATTCACTAATATTTCCGTGTTAGCTAGCCTGACAAAGGTGTTGAGCGCCATCATGACCTATTATGAAAATGGGCCGTGACAGCTATTGAATCCATTAATGAAAGCCAGGCCCAGTATGATGTCATACCTCACCTTCAGGGAGGAGATGAGGAAACCGTGCCTGACCTAAATTATCCTCGTGTTAGTGGAAATGAAGTGGGCAGTGATGCAAGAGCAATGAGTCATGATACTCCATTTATGACTCCTCCATTCCAGTAGATGGCTGAGTTCTTTTGTCACTTGGCTAGGACAATGTCAAAACCTAGTGAAATGAATTTTGAGAAGATGAGAAAAATGGGCGGAGTTGAATTTGAAGGCACTACTGATCCCACGGTAGCACAACAATGGCTCAAGCACATGGAGAGGGTCTTTGAACAACTGGAGTGTACTAATGCTATCAAATTTAGGTATGCTATCTCTCTTTTACAAAAAAATGCCTATGATCGGTGAATAAGTGTGCCAAATGCAAAAGCAAAACCTCCGGTGCTGACTTGGGATGACTTTGTGAAATCATTTCATGCAAAATATGTTCCCCCTGTCTATTGTGATGCTAAGAAGAAAGAGTTTTTGAATTTAAGACAAGGGAGTATGTCTATTGCAGAGTATCAACAAAACTTTCTCAGACTTTTTCGCTATGCTTGAGGTATTATTGATGGTGAAAGAGACAAGTGCAGAAGATTTGAATGGTTACATTCGAAAATCTGTGGCAATCTTACAACTTGAGGATTTTTCCAAGCTGATTTCAGCTGCACTTACTTGGGAAAGAATTGACAAGGAAGAAGCTAGTAGGAGAGAAAACAGGTTTATGAAGGGTAATTCAGATTATGGCGGTCTGTCCAAGAAGGGAAAGTTTGACTATTCCAAGACTTAAAGTACACATAAATCATTACATCATAAGCAGAATAAGTCGAATTTTTGTACTACCAGTACTCCAAGTTATGGCCAAGGCAAAATTCATACACCTACTTGTGCACAATGCGAGAAGAATCATTATGGTGCATGTAGACGAGCTTCTGCTGCTTGTTTTAATTATGGAAGTATGGATCATAAAGTGAAGGGTTTTCTTAATCCTAATCTTCTTTCTTATACACATACATAAGGCTCAGTTCAAAAGCCTGTCACTACTCATTCTCAAGCGAATAGCGGTGCTAGACCTCGAAATATGCAAGCAGCGGGTTCGAGTGGAGCTAATTAGGCTGGTGGGTCAAGAGCTACTGCACGAGTTTATGCTATGAGACAGAAGAATGACCAGGATGGCCCAGACGTGGTTGCTGGTAAATTTCACTTATTTGGTATATCTGTTATTACATTATTTGATCCTGGATCTTCGCAGTCGTATGTTTGCTCATCACTTGTATTTCCTGATACTGTTAAATCTGTGAGACTTGACTTTGATGTGCTGGTCATGAGTCCATTAGGTCATCAGGCTGTTGTTAATAGGATTTGCCGAGATTGTCCATTCATGATTTAAAATCTGGTCTTCCCTTCCATCTTGCTTGAAATGTCCTTCCAAGACTATGATGTTATTGTTGGCATAGATTGGCTCCATAGGCACCATGCATTGGTTGATTGTAGGTTGAAGCAAGTGACATTTAGAACTCCTGCATATTCACACATGGTAGTTCAAGGAGAAAGATCATTGACAACTAATATTATTTATGCGGTCTTGGCAAGGAAGATGATTTGTCAAGGTTGTGATGTCTATCTTGCTCATATAGTCGATACATGATTGGGGAGTCCAAGTCTTAAGGACATACCAACCGTGTGCGACTTTCCTGATGTATTTCCTGATGATCTTCTTGGGTTGCCTCCAGAAAGGGAGATTGAATTTTCTATAGATCTTGTCCCTGGAACTACTCCTATTTCTATCGCTCCTTATAGAATGGCTCCAGCTGAATTAAAAGAGTTGAAGGTTCTATTGCAAGAACTTCTCGAAAAAGGTTTTATCCATCCCAGTATTTCGCCTTAGGGAGCTCCTGTTTTATTTGTGAAAAAGAAAGATGGCACTCTTAGGCTTTGCATTGATTACCGACAGCTGAACAAGGTAACAATCAAGAACAAATACCCACTGCCTAGAATCGATGACTTGTTTGACTAACTGAAGGGTGCCAGCTTATTCTCAAAAATTGACTTGAGGTCTGGATATTATCAGTTGTTTGTGAGGGAGCAAGATGTTCCTAAAATTGCTTTTAGGACCAAGAATGGCCATTATGATTTTTTGGTAATGCTATTTGGTTTGACAAATACTCCTGCTGCATTTATGGATCTAATGAACAGTGTATTCAAGCCTTATCTCGATCAATTTGTGGTTGTGTTTATTGATGACATTTTAGTCTATTCCAAGAATAGAGAAGATCATGATAAGCATATCCGAATTGTCATGCAAATTCTGAAAGAGAGACAACTCCACGCGAAGCTTTCCAAAAGTGAATTTTGACTGAATGAAGTGGCTTTTTTGGGGCACATTGTATCAGCTGAAAGTGTGAAGGTTGATCCTAGTAAGATTCAAGCTTTTGTTGATTGGAAACTCCTTAAAACTCCAACTGAGATAAGAAGTTTCTTGGGTTTAGCAGGATACTACAGGAGGTTTGTGAAGGGCTTCTCTATTATAGCTTCTCCTTTGACAAAACTTTTAAGGAAAGACGCCAAATTTGTGTGGGATGAAAAGTGTCAAGAGAGCTTTGAAAAGCTAAAATACTTGTTGACACAAGCTTCAATACTTTCTTTGTCAGCTGAATGAAAAGATTATGTGGTATACAGTGATGCATATCATCGTGGCTTGGGTTGTGTTTTGATGCAAGAAGGGAAAGTAATTGCTTATGCCTCTCGAAAGTTGAAATCGCATGAGTTGAATTATCCTACTCAAGATCTTGAACTTTCTTCCATTGTTTTTGCCTTAAAAATTTGGAGGCATTACTTGTACGGAGAGAAGTGTCACATATCTACGGATCACAAGAGTTTGAAGTACTTGGGTACACAAAAAGAGTTAAAATTGAGACAACATAGATGGCTTGAACTCATCAAAGATTATGATTGCACGATTGATTATCATCCTGGTAAAGCCAATGTGGTTGCAAATGCGTTGAGTTGCAATTCCCTTGCAAGTTTAACTCTAAGTCCTTTGCCTTTGCTTCTTGAATTAAGAGCCATGAATGTTTGCCTTTCATTTAATTCTAATGGTTCTATCATTGCTAATTTGCAAGTCAAGCCAGTATTACTTGAGCAAGTCCAAGAAGCGCAGAAGTTAGATGAGAAGCTTGTGAAATGGGTTGACGAAGTCCAAAATGGAAGAGAATCAGATTTTTCATTAAGGAAAGATGGTACCTTATTTTATAAAAATAGGTTATGTGTTCCTAATGATGATGAATTGAGGAAGCAGATCTTGATTGAAGAACATAATTCACCTTATGCAATGCATCCTGGGGGTACTAAAGTGTATCAGACCATTAAGGAGCACTACTGATGGAGTGGTATGAAGAGAGACATTGCAAAGTTCATTTCTAAATGCTTGGTATGTCAACAAATAAAAGTTGAACATCAAGTCCCAGCTGGTTTACTGCAACCCTTGTCAGTACCTGAATGGAAATGGGAAAGGATAACGATGGACTTTATTTCTGGACTTCCACACACTCCAAAAAATCATGATGCAATTTGGGTCATTGTAGATAGACTAACTAAGAGTGCTCATTTCTTGGCAATCAGAATGGACTACTCATTGGAACGTTTAGCAGAATTGTACATTAATGAGATTGTGAAGCTGCATGGAATCCCTGTTTCTATTATGTCCAATAGAGCTCCGAGGTTTACATCCAGATTTTGGTCTAGCTTGCAAGAAGCTTTGGGTTCCAGGTTGAATTTTAGTACCGCTTTCCATCTATAAATAGACGGCCAGTATGAGAGGGTAATACAAATCTTGGAGGATATGCTTCGAGACTGCATTATCGAGTTTGAAGGTAGTTGGGACAAACACTTAGCCCTGATAGAATTTGCTTACAATAATAGCTACCAATCAAGTATAGGCATGCCTCCTTATGAAGCTTTATATGGTAGAAAATGTAGAACGCCTCTTTGTTGGAACGAGGTTGGTGAAAGAAAATTTATGGGTCCTGAGATTGTGCAATAAACTAAAGATAAGATGAAAATCATCAAGGATCGTTTGAAAATTTCTTCAGACAGAAAAAAGTCCTATGCCGATCTTAAAAGGCGTGAAATTGAGCATCAGGTGGGCGATAAGGTATTTTTAAAGGTTTATCCATGGAAGAAGATTATAAGATTTGGCCAAAAAGGTAAACTTAGTCCTCGATTCATTGGACCTTATGAAATACTTGAGAGAATTGGTCCAGTTGCATATAAGCTAGCTTTGCCACTGTCATGACCCCAAACCGGACCTGGTCGTGATGACGCATATCGTGAAGACAAGGCCAGCCGACACAATTCTCAAATCAATCATTTTCTATTAAAAGTGGTTTTTATACCATACATAAACCAATAATCTCATAATGAACATTTAAAAGAAAAATGCGGAATAATTACACAAGCCCGATATCGGGGTGTCACTAGTCATGAGCATCTACCAAGGTCTGATTACAACAACAACAGTCAAAAGTGTGCTAAGTACAGTAATGAAAATGAGAGGAAGAAAGCAGTACTGCGAACGTCGTGCAGCCACCTTGCTAACTCTGATGACTCAGCGTCTGAGCAATCAACACCCGCTACCGAGTTACGAAATACCTGAATCTGCACACGAGGTGCAGGGAGTAATGTGAGTACTCCAACCCAGTAAGTAATAAGAGTAAATAAAGACTGAGCAGTAGGAAACGATGAATCCACAAATATGATAACTCAATAAGCACAACAGGCTTTCAATCAGAATACGAGTCAATCGTCTCATTTAAAATCCAGCTTTTGGTAAAAATCATTTAAAATGCTTTCCAACAGTTCCAGTAGGGGTTCGATACCATTTATAATAAAAGAGATAAAAACCATAATCGTCCCCTTGGGCAAAACTTAGTTAGTATACAACCCCCTCGGTATGATAGAATTTCACCACCCTTTTCATAACTTAAAAACTTCAGTTTAAATGAAAGATTATTTGAAACATTTGTTCAATATTTCCAATAGAGGCTCGGTCGAAAGATGAGTGAAAGCAGTAATTAAATCAACATATTCAATAGAAACTCACTTTAAAGAGGAGTGAAAAAAAACAATAAGTTCAAAAACAGGACCCTCAGGCAAAGCATCACTCATGTATATGTATATCTATAGCCCCTCGGGCAAGCTTCTCAGTCACTCGTGACTCAACTCTTACCAATCAGCATTCACACTCAGCACTCACACTCAATAGGTACCATATAATAATTGTTACGGTGTGCAGCCCGATCCGTATATATAGTCAACTGCGCTCACTGGGGGTGTGCAAACTCAAGAGGGGCTCCTACAACCCAAGCGCTATATCGCTGCGGCGCGCAGCCCGATCCAATATATATATCGCTATGGCGTGCAGCCCGATCCATATAAGTATCGCTGCAGCGTGCAGCCCGATCCATATATATATAATTCTCACAACCAGGCATCCGGCCTCTCTCAGTCATTAACCTCACAATCAGATTCGCTCTATCTCAATCATCAACCTCACAATCAGATTGATAGAATACGCTTTCTCGACTCTTGAACATTGTTATTGATATTTGAAAACACTTCAAAGTTTGATGTGTGTGTGTGTGTGTGTGTATGTGTGTCACATTTATGTATGTTATTTGGAGGCTTGTTGGATTTTAAAGACCAAAATCTTGTAACTTGAATTTGGTAACCTATTTTACTGTTTTAGGGTGTGTTAATAACTCAAGTCTTGTAATATGCTGAATTTACACTTTGTCTTGTAAATATGTTCAAAGGAGAAAAACTAGTTTCCTTTTTTTATACCCGATAGTTTAAAATTTATGTACAATACAAACTTGCAGTGATGTTGAATGAATGTATAAATTTGTTAGGAAGTTGCTTTAATCTGTTGATTGTTCAAGAAGGGTTATATCACCTTATGTTGATATTTTGACATTGTATTTCGTTTAAAATAATATTATGAAGTGTACAAATATATATATATATATATATATATATATAAAAAAATATTGCACTTTGAATATTTTCGCATGAGCCTATTTCCGCTACTAAATTATTCTGAATATTTTTAACTAATGGCATTTTAATATTTTATAAGTAGTGAATTTTATTTGTTTCCTAAGTAGCACCCTCCCAAAGGGTCCGCTACAGTACTCAACTCATATTACAAAGAGATCAAGAGATAACATCCTTACAACCCAAGAAGATTGGAGTAGGATACCACATTGGTTCCAAACCAGTATAAGATTTCTAGTGTCATTTACCTTATTGCTTTCATATTTTATTATAAGCAATTACTGTTTGTTGATATTAGTATTTTATTGAATCGAAGTACTAACAATATTGTGCATGCTGACTTCATATTAGTCAACTAGGTCTGAGGAGTAGTCGACTAGAAATTTAAAAAGGCTACAATTCTGTCACGCCCCAAATCTGGGGAGGCGTGGCTGGCACCCGGTGTCGTACTGGCACGAGCGAACCATTCTGTAACTCATTTATTTTCTTTATTACTATCATGGGCCAACATGGCCACAACTCATAATATACAACTGTAAGTGGGCAAACACTCTATTAATAAACTATCGTTCTTAAAACATGAATACATATGGGCCGTCAAGGCCTCTAACATACTGTAAAAAGTGAACCTCCGTCTACAAAGCCTCTAAGAGTATTAGACATCAAACAGGATAGGGCACCGGCCTACCCATAAGTCTGTAGCAAAACTCTGACACGATGACTCATAGACTCGGCTGCACTCCGAATGAGGTGGAGTCTTACCGATCCTTCCCTGAATGCAAACCTCGTCTACTATGAGGGCTCGTCAATCTAGTTATCTATACCTGCAAGCATGAATGCAGCGTCCCCAATAAAAGGACGTCAATACGAATAATGTACTGAGTATGTAAGGCAGAACTAAAACATAACAGTAAGTCAACATTAATTGAAGACATATAAAAATTAACCTGAATCTCTGAAGTGCCACCGTATATGCATACTTATCATAATTACATACATACATATATACATACATACATACATACATACATATACAACCTGAATCTCTGTCTATGTATACTTATTATACTTATATATATAATGCTTATCTTTGAGACTATTATCCATATCGTATGATGCATGACTGTCCAACTGATCAGTGGTAACTGCCCGACCGGCCGTAGCACGGTGGTAAATGCATAACTGCCCGACCGGGCGTAACTCGGTGGTAAATGTGTAACTGCCTAACCGGCCGTAGCACGGTGGTAAATTAATATACATGTCTGCCCAACCGGTGGTAAGTAATGATACATAACTGTCCAACCGGTGGTAACTGCCCGACCGGCCGTAGCACGGTGGTAAATGCATGACTGCCCGACTGACCTTAGCTTAGTGGTAAACGTATAACTGCCCAACCAGCCGTAGCTCAGTGGTAAATGAATATACATGACTTCCCAACCGGTGGTAAGTAATGATACATAACTGCCCAACCGGTGGTAACTGCCCGACCGATCATAGCACGGTGGTAAATGCATGAAGATGCATGTATCATTATATTATAAACATTAACATCTTTATCAAATACCTCAACTACAAATATGTTGTCAATGTCCACCACCCATTAGAATCAAAATCAAACACTAAGTTCAAAAGGCAAGTTCTCCTTTTCCATAATATTTCAATTTATACTTTTTAGCTAATTGTCGGAGCTTAAGTTAAAAATAATGTTTTTTTTTATATTAGAAAATTCAAGATCATCTTCATACATTGCAAGCTTCACCCTTTTTCTTTTTATATTAGAAAATTCAAGATCATCTTGTGTTTTTTTCCACACCAACTACGATTGTTGTGGCTGAAGTTTCTCCACTTCTTTTCTCTTTCTGAATTGATGAATATATATATATATATATATGGTTGAATAACTTTAAAAAAATGTATGTATATTTTTATTTTTCCTAGATGGATGAATATATATATATATATGGTTGACAACTTTTTAAAAAAATGTATGTATAGTGAAGCTAAGTATCTATTGTCGCAAAATAATAGTAATAGGTGTTATAGTATTCTCTATTTACAGATTTAAATATCTATGATCTGTCTTTAGTTGTAATATACTTGTTTCATGTCTTAATTGACAAAGACTTTTTTTTTTCGTGAAATTAATTCATGTCATTGATTCCTTGCACAAAGTTAACTTTATCCAATTGAGGGATTACGTTACTTCGCCGACTTACCAGGATAATAAAATTCTATTCAAAGTGAGGAAATTAGATACGTACTTAGACATGTTTGAATATTACTTTACGGGAATAAATAACATGGACATCCTTGACTGCTAAGAGTAGAACTATTTATAGAATATCATAAAGTTTATGTATCGTCACTTAGACCATGCCAAAAGAAGGAAGGATTAACCTTAACATGCCTGAATCAAACTAGTTGTTGTAGTGGCTAAGCAGCAAGTGACCCGTTACTATCATAAAAAGGTCTTTTTTTTTTTTTTTAGATCTCTTTTGTATTACCATACTTTCACATGAACTTCACGAGGGCTCCCTTCAAGAAAACGATAGAACTTGCCACTCTCCTCACAAACACACACACATATACACACAGAAAGTTAACTACCAATGAATCCATGGAAAACTCAAGCGATGTGTTAAACGCAAAAAGGGACGGAGATTATTTTGAAAGACATCCAAAAATTTGGCTACACAAAAGAATATAATCTACATAGGAAACAGACAAGCTTCAATGTAGCATCTTCAGAAATAATCAAGTTGACGTGGAAAAAAAATAACCCATCATTTTAAAAATGAATCTTACTTTTATTAATCTATGTCCAAATAAGACCAACTTTGTATTACTTTAGATAGAGCCACATAAGCTCATATGACTACTTAGTCATATATGTCTTCACAGTGGCTTACTGCCACGTTTTGCGTTTATCCAAAATATTTTGGGTAATTGTCAATTATCCGCATAATTAAAAATTATCTCAACTTACTTAAAAAACTACTCAGTTTTAATATATTTTATATAATTTATTATCATGGTCATGTGGTACCATATAAAATAATTAAATACATACACAATTATTTTATTAAAATATTCATGTAAAAATACATGTCACGACCCGGATTTCCGACCCTCGGAAGTCATGATGACGCCTACTAATGTGAGCTAGGCAAGCCAATCATTTAACTACTTATTTCATTACTCAATTCTTTCTTTAAAACAAATATAAGACGATAACATGAAAACAACGGAACTTTAAATAATGCGAAAGACATCAATAAAATATCTCAAATCTATGTCTATTACAATTACTCAAGCCTTAATCACCCAAAACCTGGTGTCACGGTGTCACAGACGGTCTAAGATTTACTACATACAAAGTCTGAAGAAAAGATCAATACACTGTTTCTGAAGCGAAAAGATGAAACAGAAAATAAAGATAGAGGAGACGCCAGGGTCTGCGGACACCTGCAGGTCTAGCTAGGCTCTCCGCGTGGACTGAAGGTAGCCTTCAAACTACGGTCCAAGAGCTGCTCCGGGATCGGCACATAGTGCAGAGTGTAGTATCAGCACAACCGACCCCATGTGCTGGTAAGTGTCTAGTCTAACCTCGGCGAAGTAGTGACGAGGCTAGGACCAGACTACCAAATAAACTTGTGCAGTTATACAATATACAGCGGAAAGTAAAGCAGAATAAACAAATAAAGATAGGAAGGGGAAACATGCTTCGGGGAATAACAGGTAAAAACAGAATATCAAGAAAATTATAGGGAACCAAAATCCAACTACTAACAAGGATAAGGAAAACAAAGGCAGACTTCACTTTCAGTTCACATCTTATTGCAGGTGTGCAACCCGATCCATTTCTGTATCTCGTGGCAGGCGTGCCACCCGCTCCTATTTCATATATCTTGTGGTAAGCATACCAACCGCTCCCATTTCATTATCTCTTGTGGTAGGCATACCACCCGCTCCCATTTCATTATATCTTGTGGTAGGCGTACCACCCGCTCCCATTTCATTATATCTTGTGGTAGGCGTACCACCCGCTCCCATTTTATTATATCTTGTGGTAGGCGTACCACCCGCTCCCATTTCATTATATCTTGTGGTAGGCGTACCACCCGCTCCCATTTCATTATATTTTGTGGTAGGCGTACCACCCGCTCCCATTTACAAGCCAACAATAATCACAAGGAATCACGGCAAAGGAACAAGAGTAATATAACAACTTCCCATCAAGGGTACAATGATATTTCAACATCCCGACAAGGGAACAATACTATCAAAACAAACATCCCGGCAAGGGATCATTAATATCAAACAAACATTCCGGCAAGGGATCATTAATATCAAACAAACATCCCGGCAAGGGAACAATGGTGATAATAACATATGAAGTGCAATAAACCATAACGGAGTCATAACAATTATAATACAAGACTCACGGGCATGCTTGACACCAACGTATAGATACTCATCACCATGTCTATACGTCGTACTCCACAATTAACATGTAGCAAATAAGACACAACTCCTAATCTCTCAAGCTAAGGTTAGACCAAACACTTACCTCGCTTTGCAACCAATTCAAAATTTCAACAAGCCTTTGCCTCGCGAATTCGTGCCCGAAATTCTCAAATCTAGTCATAAACAACTTAATTACATCAATAAATGCTAAATGAATCAACCCCAATGCATGAAAATGAATTTTCTAAAGTTTTACCCAAAAAGTCAAAAATCGCCCCCAATCCCACATGGTCAAAACCCGAGGTTCAAACCAAAACTCGAATACCCATTCCTCCACGAACCCAAATATATAATTTGTTTTGAAATCGGACCTCAAATCGAGGTCCAAATCCCCAATTTTTGAAAAACCTAGGTTCTACCCAAAACACTCAATTTCCTCCATGAAAATTATTGATTTTGAGTTGAAATCATGTTAAAAGATGTTAATGATTGAAGAAAACTAGTTAAAAATCACTTACCAATATTTTGGAGAAGAAGGGTTATTTGAAAAATCGCCCCTTATGTTTTTGGGATTTTGAAAAATGAAAAAAAACTGAAAATCCCGTCTAAATATACTCCTCTCATACTCCATGTGTGGACCGCACAAAATCAACTGCGGCCGCACAATCACCAGTGAACCTGTGTGGACCGCACAAGATCCACTGCAGCCGCACAACCACTAGTGCGGACAGCAGAAAACCAGTGCAGACCGCACTAGCAGGTTCAGAGAGCTGCAGTTTTCTGAACCTCCAATAGCCATGTTTAAGCCTAAGACACCCCGGAACCTACCCGAAACTCACTCGAGCCCTCGGGGCTCCAAACCAAATATACACACAACCTCAAAAATATCCCACAGACTTATTCGTACGATCACATCATCAAACTAACATGTAACATCATGAATTAAACCTCAAAACTCAATATTTTCATCAAGAACTCTCAAAGTTCATAACGCTCCAACCGGAAGTTCAACTCACGTCATTCACCAAACTTTACAGTTATCTTTCAAATACTATAACAAGTTTGTACTGTGCTCCGGAACCAAAATACGGGCCCGATAACAATGGTTTCAAACATTAATTCTTTTCTTTATTTCTTAGATAATTTAGTAAAATATTTTCTTTCAAAAATAGATTTCTAAGGCTTGGGACCTCGGAATTCATTTCTGGGCATACGCCCAAGTCCCATATTTTACTACGGACCTCCCGAGATCGTCAGAACATGGATCCGCGTCCGTTTGCTAAAAATGTTGATCAAATTCAACCGTAATCAAATTTTTAACTCTAAAATTTCTATTTCTCATATTTGCACATAGAAAGATTTCCGGATATAGGTTCAAACCACGCACGTAAATCAAGGTGGGGTAAAATGGAGGATTTTAGGCCTCAAAACACTGAATTCACTTGCAACACAAGTCACAATACATATATTTTCTCAACTTCTAATTTTCCTAATCTCATATAAATAGTAAAAAATTTCATACACTTAATTCTTAAAATGGTAAAAAGATAGCCTTCTTTCATTGAAAATAATTTCTATCTTTACAATAAAGAAAATCTCATAAATTTCTCATTTTACGTGTATAATTTAAAACATATTCGAAAGTAGTAATATTAATAACTATATAAAATCATTTTTTTAAAATTATTTTACAAAAATATTCCACTCAAAATACCATGTCAAATATAAGCTAGAGAGAGTGATAAAAGGCTTAATCGTCTATAGTCTTGATTATTATTCTTATTATTACTAATATAAAGTATGGGATGTAACAAAACGAACTAGACAAAATAAAAGGGTAGAAGGGTTTGAGTCACAAGACAATCACAGAGCAAGCCTATGATCTTGAAGGAATCAGCTCCAGATTTTGATCTATCAAATGAGTTCTTGACAGAAATTCCTCTGTGGGTTACTTTACCAAAACTACCAATGAGCTACTGGGATACAAGTCTCTAAGTAAAATGGCTAGTGTGATTGCTGCCCTTGAATTTATTTACTTTTGGAAAGAAGAATCAGAGGAATTATAGAGATTGTAACACACAAATTATTTGAAATAAATACTACGATTGTTACAATATTTTTTGTTCTCGATTATTTTCTTGGCGCAAATTTATTGTCTACAAATTCTGGCATGCCCAGTGGGACCATCTCTACCTCTCATCTCAACAAAGTTCAAGAACATCGAAATGGCTTCACAGAAAATTAGCTCCAGATCAACTTCCATTGAGGCTGCTAATTTCAAGTTCTATGTAGCATCCTCGATGTTAAATTTAGAAGCTTTGGACCAATTACAAGGAGCAAAACAAGCTCTTTAGGACTACAAGCACTCCAATTGTCATCCATATCAACCATAATGTCACGACCCAAACTGAAGGTCCATGACGGGCACCCGGTACCTTACTCAACCGAGTATCAACATAACATATCTTTCTTATCATACTATTATGGGTAAATGGGCCAAAAGGGTCGTCATGAGATAACCAGAATAAGACATAAGGGAATACTAGACATAGAACGACCCAACATGATATAAAAACTTATACATGTGACATACGAGCTTATAAGACCGACATGATCATTTGTAAACTCAAAACATAGCCGGAAAGGCCATACAAGTATCCATATACCTGTCATCTATCTACAAGATCTAAGAGTACATAAATATCATAAACGTCGAGACAGGGCCCGCCTTGCCAGTTAATACATGTCTAAATCATACTGGCCATATAGGCAACTCCAGAGCAAGTAGAGTGCATCAACACCTTCTACTGAGCTGATAACCTACTAGGAGAATTGCCAACCTATCTATCAAGACATACGAGCATGAAACGCAGTGTCCCAAGGCTAAAGGGACGTCATTAAAAATAAATTACCAATTATGTAAGGCATGAAACCAGTATATAAAAGACATGAAAGAAATATGGAGTAAAAAACTCAACCTGTAAATCCGAATATCTCTGTGAATCATGAAATATTTAGAATGCCAAATAAATGTCATATCATGTGTAGATATATGCATACATAATATCATCAAGCCTCTGAGGGCATCTTATCATATCATCTCGGCCTTTATGGGCGAAATCATCATCGTATACCAGCTGATCAGGTAGCGG
Source organism: Nicotiana tabacum (assembly GCF_000715075.1). Taxonomy (NCBI): domain Eukaryota; kingdom Viridiplantae; phylum Streptophyta; class Magnoliopsida; order Solanales; family Solanaceae; genus Nicotiana; species Nicotiana tabacum. The sequence continues at coordinate 147,466,490 of NC_134090.1, forward strand.
TACATATATAACGCCGTAACCTTTCCACATACCCCATATACATATAATATATGTGTATATAACACCATCTTTTCTTGGGTTATGTACATGTATAAATGAATGCAATGCATAATAAAGTGAGTCAATAAGATCTCTCGGAATGTCATAAGATCAATATGCCTTTGGATTAACTTTATCTAATGTATTTTCTGAGACCCATGAACAGACGATATAATAATAGGATATATGGGGAATCAAGAACATAGGCACCCCTAGTACTTCTATGAATAGAGTCATATATGAAAGTTACGCGTTTACTCGTTTCATTTGTATCATATGGATCATGCTAAAAAGGAAAAAAGGAATAAGCTTAACATACCTCAAGTTGTCAATGCAACTCAACAACAAGCTTATGACAACTAGCGCACCAACCCTATAACAAAGAAATATATGTACAACTTGATGGCACTAGTATATCACGTATCTAAAATGATAACTCGACTCTAAAATAAAACGGGCAACATTTCCCCTAATTTTACTGCTCCCTCAAGCCTACTATAGGTGAGATACAAACATAATACAATCAGCAACTCAAAAATAACCCAACTACAATTCGGGGATCTTCAATACATCAAAAACCCTAAATATACCATAATACACCCAATCAACAAGTTATCAATTAGCCTGAAATTGCAACAACGAGCAACTAGACTACTACCCTACCACATGTGGAATTTCTCAACACCCTTCATCCTTCAAAACTCCATAAATCAGCATCACAATAGGCCAACACGAGTGGACAACAAAATAGTTCATTAAAAGTGAAATAAATCGAACTAACGGCTTCCGATCACTATCCCGTGAGTTCTAACTATTAGGAAACAAATTTATCGACCTTACTTGATATTTAAAATATTAAATACAGAAATTAGACATTTTCTTAACTATAAATTACCTCCCAAACTCAAACTACAAAGAAAAAGAGAGACGATATAGCGATACTTACGTCGTAGGGATCGATCTAATGTTATCGCTTCTTGATTTCGTACCCGGGACATCAGTCTTCTTTGAAACCCTAGAAGACAGCTTAAGGATATGTTTATGGGTTTTCTATGGTCGTTTTGTATGTAAAAATGAAGATAAAGACGACCTAAGACCTATATATATCAACTTTTGAAAAGTCAAAAACGTGCTAGCTTCGCACCCTAGCATTAGCCCATCTTCCGATACTTATTTCTTTTTATTTGAACGTCATATGAAAAAACGGTTAAGAGTGTTGGAAACTACATTCCAAGAGCTTTAACTTGGTATATAATATGTCCCAAAAATACCTCATATAACACACGAAATGCATTGCTCAAAAAGCTTTAGTGACACACCTACTTGTCACCTATGCAATTTACGCAGTCTCACAAAACTGAAAATATCTATCTACTCTGATGTCATATCAACAAACAGTTTAATGAATTAGAAGTTAGACTCGTAGATATTCAATTTTATATGTGGATCATCCCGTAATTCCAAGTATATTGGGAGAAAAGCTCCACTACACTTGACCTAATTTTCAGCATATTTATGAATGTAACTTGTGATGACCTTTGCCAACTTTTGTTCCAGAACTCATTTGACTTCAAAAAGTAACACACGACTATCATAAGGCTAAAATAACTCATAACATAACGTCCTTATCACGTTAAGAACCCTAATCTCACCCCAAAGTGCATGTTCTAACATTCCAAACTTATCGACTTTCGACAAAACATATTTTTCGTTTAGATTCTAAGATTTCCAACCCTCTTGGTACTTGTTATTCATGATCTTAAAGATTTGTAACCTTCAAGGTAACATGATTAAATTACTTTATGTATTTTTAAAGATGATCTCATTTCTGAGCTTACATCAATTGATTTACGAATACTCTCACATACGAAAATACGGGTGTAACATCATTATCCCCCTTTGGAACATTCGTCCTCGAATGTTGACTGATGCACCTATTAGTCTCATAACCTTTAGGTTTTATGAATACTTTAGTACTGTCCTTGCTATCTAGATAACTGTTCTATGAATAAACCCAAAGGCGAAGACATTCCTCCCCTCCCCCCCCTCTTTAGGATCTTTCTCACACCATGACTTGTGGTCGGAATCTTTCCAATCTTGTAACTATTGCTACCTTCTATCATGTAGCCTGCATGTCTCCGACCTTGTAAGTGTGTTATGCGACTCTTCTCTCCTTTTTCCTCCAACTATTAGCCAATCTCTAGGCCTCGCTTTGTAAATATATACAAAACTATGACAAGCTGTCCCTTGGGGCATCTATAGGTGTACTGAAGTTCTTCTCTCAGCACTTTGTCGAACTTACGACCATTGCTATATCTTGTTTCATAGCCTCGGTTAACTATGCTTATGGCTTTACTACATCTAGGTAGGTTATACTATAGCATAACACTTACTTCGATTTATTATTACCAATGTCTGCTACCCAACTCTAAGTTACTCTCTCGCTGCTTATCTTATATGTACAAATCTAAGTCCTTTAGTGCTTCCTTATTGCTGTTCATCTTAATAATGACGGCCTAATCTCATCTCATACTTTGTAACTTTTATCCATCTATTGTTGATTCACCTTAATGTTGATCCATAATCTACTACTGATAACTTGAGACCTCTTACATAATACATTGTCACTAGGGCTCACGTTGCATCGGGGAACATTTGAAGTTATTTGCCTGATTCACCTAGGGGTGATACTATACTTCCATAACTGTATTTCATAGCATTCCAATGTGATTCATCTTATAGGGGTATTCTAATCCCATGCAATTCATGAAATGCCTTTTCTTTAAATCATTATTCAATCAAAGGCCTAAACATCATCCTCTTATCTACCACAATTATACCCTTATTCTACTACCAGGGCAGCATTTCATCTCTTCTAAATTGTCTTAGTTTTAGACTCCTTTGAATTAATTCAGGCTATATTGAGCTTTCTATAACTTATGAAAACCATCAGCTCTCTTATTTTGATTGGCTTATTCTGAGGGCTAACCTATTCTTGTCACCTTCTCACCCACCTTTTCTTATCCATACTCCTATCTACCTAAAACCTTGTCGCTTTACCATACTTTAGCTTGCAACCTACACATATCTATTTATACTACCCGCAATCTTTCTTTAAATTGCTAGCACCATAGATTTCCTTTCCTGCCTTCTCAGTTGTCTTTAAATGTAAGCAATTATCTTTCCTGGTCGTTCTGCCACTTTTTGCATGAATACTTGGCTTATCTTAGTGTCCACGAATACTGAAATTTCTTATAATTCATATGATCTCAAATATTACTTTTGGTTTTACTTCCCGTTCATCAGTCAAGACAGGTGTCACTTTCTTATGGAGTGCATACAATGTTATAGTGAGACTATTCTTACAATATAATTTCTTCTTTAGGTCACTATGCTTGGGTTGAAGCCTTCTTCCTTTATTTCCTTAGCTAGTCTTTCGTGATAGTACTTAGGGGAGACCCTCTGACTCCTATAATGCTGCGAGTTTATAACATCATATACCCGATGAAATTTTCGATGTTCTTACTTGCCTATAATTATCCATAGTTACTTACATCCACGCCATTGTGCTCTTAGGGTTTCTTCTGAACTGAAATTTTGACTATCTTCCTAGTGGCACTCTCTTTTGTTTCCGTAACACTCATACCATACCTTTAACTACCCCAACTCCTATCTGAATATTTCTTAAGGATTATAATGTCATATCTGCGAGACCGAATTCACTATGTTGGGTTTCACTAGGTTCATCTTGAATGATCTACTGATTTGTCTGCATCCTCTTGTCTAGCCATAACCAGACTCTTCCTGAATCAATACTAACTACTTGTTGGTTCGCTCTCATATCTATATTCTGTGTAATCTCTTTTGGGTTATGTCATTTGTCTTAACTTACCCCTCGCGCTGGCTCCTTATGTATCAAGTATTCATTTTCACTTATTTATCAATAACATCTAGTGGTAGAACCCTTACCGCCTCTATTTGGCATACTTGCATAATGTTCTGGAGTCGTAACATATCTGTAGGGTCTGAATCAATGCAATCTCTCCTTTCGCCTTTTTACCGAATTCTTCCTTTTCTATTCCATAATTACTTCATCATCTTTGGAGTCTTTTCACATCTTCACTCACATTGTACTCGTCTTGCGGTAACCCTTCTATACCAAGGATAACTGAATATCTTACGCACGACGGTGACACCTAGTGTAACTGGCATACTTAGTCCCTTAAGCTTAACTCTGCTCACATTGCTTGCTTTAGGGAAATATCTTCCTGAATGACCTTTAAAGGTTATTCTTCTGTGGTCCATTCAATTCTCGCCGGAATGTGATCTCTGAAATTGTCATGATGTCGACTATTATCAAATCCTTCGATCCTGAATTCATGTTTAGTTTATCTTGTTCACTAGCCCATACTAATTTCTATTACTCCGGGGGTCCAACTTTTCCTACTGGTAATCACGTTGGAGTCACCAACTCATTTTACAAAATGATGGTATGTTGTTATGGCTTATACAGTTCTATTTTCTCAACACTTGCCACCTCTTGTCTTTTCCTTCATTTGACTATAGACTCTATCATTTTTTATATTTTGATTTACCCTTATCACCCATTTATTACATTTACTCATAATGCTTAATTTACTCTCTTCTTATTCTCCGACTAATATTTCAGTCTATTACTTTATTCTAAAAACTTCAACACAACATTCTTTCACTTTTAGCTCCCCTTGCTTCATCTCACTGGCTCTTCAGGACGCTTAACTTTCTCTTTTTCTAGTAGGGACGGGAGTCATACAAAGGTAAATATTTATCCCTCTTAGGATTCAGTGTCAATCTTCTAAATTTTTTGGATATTCTAGTATTTATATCTGACTGTACTTATTCTAGAGTGCACCATATGGGTATCTCACAAGGAGAACTATTACCATGTTTGTAATATCATTTGGGAATATCAGCTAATACTAATAATCCATCAAACATTTTGGGTTACTCTAACCTTAGTTGGATCCTGATATCTCATCCTTCTCTTAAACTATATGTGTTAGCTCCCATAGAGCATAACTGAGATCGGTGTTGTCAAATGTATATATCTCTGTTACTGTTGAATGTAACTCATAATGCTTATATTTCTCTGCCTGAATTGTAAATACAAATAATCTTACTAATTGGGTACCTCGTATCCTTCTTCACCTTGCTTCTTTTACTTGTTGAAACTTGTGTCTACCTTATGATTCTCTTATTTCTTTTTACCCTACGAATGGATAGAAATTCATACCTTAGGGCTCCTTATCAAGAAGCTTACACGTCTTAGTACACATATAATCTACTGAAGACCTTACATTTACTCATCATAAGCATGATGCAAAATCGAGTTCCTCTCACTAAATTCTTCCACATCCACATTCAATCTCTTACCAACCATCTTCTTCTGGATGAGGTATCGTTGTATTACGAATAAAATAGAATTTAGGAGTTTGAATTCTTACAACTGAGCTCTATCACACGATTTAGAGTAAGAAGAAAGAGTAACGGTCCTAAATGCCCTGTAGCCTCCTGCTTATAAGTGTGGTGCACAACACACCCATAAATAAGACTCTACTAGACATAACTTGTAGATTCCCTAGGACAGAACTTCTCTAATACCACTTTTTTCATGACCCAAACTGAAGGGCCACGACGGGCACCCAATACCTTCTTCAACCGAATACTAACATAACATATCTTTCTTATCGTACTATCATGGGTGCCGATGACATTTGAAGGAACTGATTATAGAACCTGGAGAAGAGGTGTCCTCAGAGCCCTTTCAGTGAAAAATAAGGTTAGATTTATCACTGAAAAATATAAGAAGCCAGATTCCGGTCATCCGACCTTCGAGCAATGGGAGAGATGTGACGATATGGTGGCGTCGTGAATTCTAAGCTCACTTTCAAAGGACCTGGAAGATAGTTTACAGTATGTGAGCGATGCAAAGAAATTATGGCAGGAACTAGAAGATAGTACGACGAGTTAAATAGAGCAAAAATATACCAGCTAGAGAGGGAAATCAACGAGCTAAGTCAGGAAACCTTAGATGTTACAGGATGTTACACAAAAATAAAGAAACTTTGGTAAGAGTTGACAACTTTCAGTGCACATGCACAATGTAAATGTCAATGTACTTGTGGTGCCAAGGTAAGTATGCACAAGGCAGAATAGGACAAATGGCTAATTAGGTTTCTAATAGGATTTAACGAGGTCTATATAGTTGTAAGAGAGAGTATATTGATGATGAATCGGTTGCCCATCATTGCGCAGGCCTTTTCTATTCTAATTTAGGAAGAAAAACAAAGAAAAGTTAGGCCAAATAATCATCTAATAATGGATTCTGCTTCGATGAATGTCACTGGACTTGCAAATCAAGCATTTAGCACAAATTACACTCAACAGAGAAACATTGTAGGAAATGACATACACAGAGGCAGTTATCCACCTAATAGGTCTCAATTGTTCTGCGATTACTGCAAAAAACCAGGACACACTAAACATAAGTGCTATAAACTACACAAATTTCACAAGGATTTCAAATTTACCAAAGGGAAAAATATGGTGTCTGCTGCAAATGTGCATGGAGGGCCTGAAGGCATGGTTTTTGGAAGATGTGAAGAAATTGATACTTGAAACCAAGGCATAGGTATTCAACACCTGACAAAGGAGCAGTACAATCAACTGTTGCATATACTAGAGAACTTCCATGGTGGAACTGCAATTGAAGTCTCAAATAACATCACTAGCCGCAAACTTTGCAGGTATATTAGCTTGCTCTACTCATGAAGAAATTGTTAGCAATATTTCATGTAAATGTTTCTAATCATCTACTGAATTTTGGATATTAGATTCCGGATCCGCCAATCATATGTCATATAATAAGGCCCTGCTAACTATATTAGAATTTCACCTTATCCTTTCCTAGTGACATTACCAAACTGATATAAAGTTAAAGTGACAGAAATTGGTGATTCAGTCCTTGGTCCTAAACTGACTTTACACAAGGTTTTGTTTGTACCTAGTTTTAAGTTCAATTTGATCACAGTTCATTCTTTAACATCACATCTTAAGTCAATTGTTCAATTTTCTGATTCTTCCTGTATTTTATAGGCCCTTTCAATGAAGAGGCCTCTGGAGATTGGTAGAGCAAGGAATGGTCTGTACTGCCTCTGCTCAAAATGTCAGTTTATTGGTTCAACTACTGTTCTCACTTCTCTTATTTCTAACTCACGTTCTGTTTCTCTTCGCAATAAACATAATGTACAACCAGCAAATCACACACATCATCTACTATAAATTATGTCTACTCAGACAAGAAAAGAATTTTTTCTGCTGATTAACTTTCATCATCATCTGTAAATGTTCCACTTTCGAACAATAAGAAAGATTGTTGTACATCTACTTGTTCTATTGATATGTGTGCATCCTTTTCTGATTCCTCATACTATGAAAATTGTATTGACTATTTTGTGGCATAAAAGATTGGGCCATGTGCCTTTTTTGAAAACGAGGGAAATTTCCTCCAAACATGTGAACTTTTCACCCAAACAACCATTCTTATGCTCAATTTTCCCTATGGCCAGACAAACAAGAATTCCATTTCCACAAAAAATCACATCATCCACCAATATTTTTGAATTGTTACACATAGGCCTCTAGATCCCATACCATACAGTCACACATGACAACAATAAATACTTCCTTACCATCATCGATGACTTTAGTAGGTCAACCTGGACATATCTTTTGAGTTGCAAGAGTAATACACTTTATGTTTTAAAAACTTTTGTGCGTATGATAGAAAACCAATTCAATTCTTCTATTAAGTCCATGAGATCTGATAATGGACTGGAGTTTGTTCACAACGAAACCTTATCCTTCTTCCATTCCAAAGGGATTTTACACCAGAAAACTTGTCTATACACACCTCAACAAAATGGTGTGGTGGAGAGAAAAATTAGGTATTTACTAGAAACTGCAAGAGCCCTGGTACCAGTCCAAGTTGCCTATCAAATATTGGGGAGACTGCATTCTCACTACCACTTACTTGATAAATAGACTATCTTCTACAATCCTGAATAACAAATCCTCTTTTGAGATACTTTATACGAAGAGACCTAGTTAATCACATCTCAAAAGCTTTGGATGCTTATATTATCCTACCACTCTTAAAACTCGCAAAGATAAATTTGTGCCCAGAGCTAAACCCATATTTTGTGGGTTACCCCTTTGGCACAAAAGGTTACAAGGTATTGAACTTGGCCACCAATAAAATACATATTTCTAGGAATAATCTTTACTAATTGGGTACCTCGTATCCTTCTTCACTTTGCTTCTTTTACTTGTTGAAACTTGTATCTGCATTATGATTCTCTTATTGCTTTTTACCCTATGGATGGATAGATATTCATACCTTAGTGCTACTTATCAAGAAGCTTACACGTCTTAGTACACATATAATCTACTGAAGACCTTACATTTACTCATCATAAGCATGATGTAAAATCGAGTTCCTCTAATTCAACTCTTCTACAACCACATTCAATCTCTTACCAACCATCTTCTTTCTGGATGAGGTAGCATTGTATTACGAATAAAATGGAATTTAGGAGTTTGAATTCTTACAACTGAGTTCTACCACACGATCTACAGTAAGAAGAAAGAGTAACGGTCCTAAATGCCCTGTAACCTTCTGCTTATAAGTGCGGTGGACTACACACCCATAAACAAGACTCTACTAGACATGACTTGTAGACTTTCTAGGACAGAACTTCTCTGATACTACTTTTGTTACAACCCAAACTGAAGGGCCACAATGGGTACCCAGTACCTTCTTCAACCGAATACTAACATAACATATCTTTTTTATCGTACTATCATGGGTGCCGATGGCATTTGAAGGAACTGGTTATATAAGCTGGAGAAAAAGTGTCCTTAGAGCCCTTTCAGTGAAAAATAAGGTTAGATTTATCACTGAAAAATATAAGAAGCTAGATTCCGGTCATCCGACCTTCGAGCAATTGGAGAGATGCGACGATATGGTGGCGTCGTGAATTCTCAACTCACTTTCAAAGGACCTGGAAGATAGCTTACAGTATGTGAGCGATGTAAAGGAATTGTGGCAGGAACTGGAAGATAGTACGATGAGACGAACAATGCAAAAATATACCAACTAGAGAGGGAAATCAACGAGCTAAGTCAGGAAACCCTAAATGTTACAAGATGTTACACAAAAATAAAGAAACTTTGGGAAGAGTTGAACACCTTCAGTGCACATGCACAATGTAAATGTCAATGTACTTCTGGTGCCAAGGTAAATATGCATAAGGCTGAATAGGACAAGAGGATAATTAGGTTTCTAATGGGATTGAACAAGGTCTATATAGTTGTAAGAGAGAGTATATTGATGATGAATCGGTTACCCATCATTGCGCAGGCCTTTTCTATTCTAATTCAGCAAGAAAAATAATGAGAAGTTAGGCGAAATAATTATCTAATAATGGAGTCTGCTTCGATGAATGTCACTGGACCTGCAAATCAAAAATTTAGCACAAATTACACTCAACAGAGAAACATTGTAGGAAATGACATCCACATAGGCAGTTATCTACCTAATAGTTCTGGATTGTTCTGCGATTACTGGAAAAAGCCAGGACACACTAAACATAAGTTCTATAAACTACAAAAATTTCCCAAGGATATCAAATTTACCAAAGGAAAAAATATGGCGTCTGCTGCAAATATGCATGGAGGGCCTGAAGGAATAGTTTCTGGATGATATGAAAAAATTGATACTTGAAACCAAGGCATAGGTATTCAAAACCTGACAAAGGAGCAGTATAATCAACTGTTGCATATACTGGAGAACTTCCATGGTGGAAATGCAATTGAAGTCTCAAATAACATCACTAGCCGCAAACTTTGCAGGTATATTGGCTTGCTCTACTCATGAAGAAATTATTAGCAATATTTCATGTAAATGTTTCTAATCGTCTACTGAATTTTGGATATTAGATTCCGGAGCTGCCAATCATATGTCATACAATAAAGCCCTGCTAACTAATGTTACAATTTTACCTTACCTTTTCCTAGTGACTTTACTAAACTGATATAAAGTTAAAGTGATAGAAATTTGTGATTCAGTCCTTAGTCCTAAACTGACTTTACATAAGGTTTTGTTTGTCCCTAGTTTTAAGGTAAATTTGATCGTAGTTCACTCTTTAACATCACATCTTAAGTCAATTGTTCAATTTTCTGTTTCTTCTTGCATTTTACAGGCCCTTTCAATGAAGAGGCCTCTGGAGATTGGTAGAGCAAGGAATGGTCTGTACTGCCTCTGCTCAAAATGTCAGTTTATTGGTTCAACTACTGTTCTCACTTCTCTTGTTTCTAACTCACATTTTATTTCTCTTAACAATGAACATAATGTACAACCAACAAATCACACACATCATCTACAATAAATTGTGTCCACTCAGACAAGAAAAGAATTTTTTCTGCTGATTAACTTTCATCATCATCTGTAAATGTTCCACTTTCGAACAATAAGAAAGATTGTTGTTCATCTACTTTTTCTACTGATATGCGTGCATCGTTTTCTGATTCCTCATACTATAAAAATTGTATTGATTATTTTGTGGCATAATAGATTGGGCCATGTGCCTTTTGTGAAAATGAGGAGAATTTCCTCCATACATGTGAACTTTGCACCCAAACAACCATTCTTATGCTCAATTTACCCTTTGGCCAGAAATACAAGAATTCCATTTTCACAAAAAATCACATCATCCACCAATATCTTTGAATTGTTATACATAGGCCTCTAGGGCCCATACCATACAGTCACACATGACAACTATAAATATTTCCTTACCATCATTGATGACTTTAGTAGGTCAACCTGGACATATTTTTTGAGTTGCAAGAGTAATTTATGTTTTAAAAACTTTGGTGCTTATGATAGAAAACCAATTCAATTCTTCTGTTAAGTCCATGAGATCTAACTGGAGTTTGTCGACAGCGAAACCTTATCCTTCTTCCATTCCAAAGGAATTTTACACCAGAAAATTTGTCCACACATACTTCAACAAAATGGTGTGGTGGAGGGAAAAATTAGGTATTTACTAGAAACTGCAAGAGCCCTGGTACCAGTCCAAGTTGTCTATCAAATATTGGGGAGACTGCATTCTCACTACCACTTACTTGATAAATAGACTACCTTTTACAATCGTGAATAACATATCCCCTTTTGATACTTTATACGAAGAGACCCAATTATTCACATCTCAAAAGCTTTGGATGCTTATGTTATCCCACCACTCTTAAAACTTGCAAAGATAAATTTTGAGCCCAGAGCTAAACCCATATTTTGTGGGTTACCCCTTTGGCACAAAAGGTTAGAAGGTACTGAACTTGGACACAAAAAGAATACATATTTCTAGGAATGTACAATTCCATGAGCATGTCTTTCCTTTTGTAGTTTCTTCTGATCATACTTCTATTCCTTGTATTTTTCTACCTTTTCATTCTGATACATCTTGTGAAAATCATAGAATTGATGTTTTAAATCATAGTCAGTCACCAATTGGAATTCACCAAGTTCTATCACAAATACTTTCTCATCTGTTGATCAAAGTAACTTTTCACCTGTTAGTTTGGATTAATATGAAACTTCACCTAGCCCCTTAAATACAGTAGACTATCATACCACTAATACATCCTCACCCCCAATCCCTATAAGACCATCTAGGATAGTTAAAACACCAAGTTACCTAAATGAATATGTCTATTTTATTCCAAACCTAAAGAGCAATGCATCACACATTGTTTTACTCAACACTCCCTCTCCAAATCACCAACATATCTATTTTACTGCATTAAGTAAAGATAGCCAGCATATGATGAGAAATATTTCTCATGAATCTAATCCATGTTCTTATGAGGAAGTAGCCTTAAACCATGCATGGCAAGCAACTATAACACAGGAGTTTGAGGCCTTATATGCTAACCACACTTAGAATTTAGTAAAATTGCTTGCCGGTAAGAAAGATATATAGTGTAAATGGGTCTATAAAATCAAGTATAAAGCAGATGTCACTGTTGAGAGGTTTAAGGCAAGACTTATGGTGAAAGAATAAACACGACAACCTAGAGTAGACCATACTGAAACCTTCTCCCCAGTTGTCAAGATGATAACTATAGGACTCTAATAAGTATAGCAGTTAAAAAAGACTGGGACTTATTCTAATTAGATGTGAACCATGCATTCTTACATGGGGATCTACATGAAGAGGTGTATATGGAAGTTCCACAAGGAATGCAGGTTGAAGTTCCTGGTCTAGTTTGCAAGTTAAACAAGTCTTTATATGAACTCAAACAAGCAACTAGACAGTGATAAGTGGGGATTTTGACTACTTATTAGTACCTTTTTATTTTTATTTTCTTCCAAAAGTATTGATTTATGTTTCTAAAACTAATGAAATTGTACAAAATTATAGGAATGTTGGAAGTTTGGTCTCCCATAATGAAATTCGACTCAAAAAGAAGTGTTCTGAATCACAAGGCAATAAAAGGAGAAGCAAAGAAGTGTGGTCCGCGGAAGGATTTCTGCGGCTGCAGAAGAAAGTGCAGACCATAGAATTCCATCTGCGGCTGCAGACCAAGTAAAAGCACCCAGTAGAACTTTGGCCAATGTACGGACCACACACGAATTGTGCAGCAACAGAACATGATTTTCACTAACAAATGATTCAAAGTTCAGATAGTGTGCAAAAGACTAAGTCCTAATGCCTTGATGAAGTGCGGAACGCACAAGAATTGTGTGGCCACAAAAGATGCTTCGCAGCTGCAATCCAGAAATGTGCGGATGCAGAATCCTAGTTCTTGCCAATTGAAGAAATCCGCGGACTTCACATGGAGTTGTGCGGCCGCAGAACCTCCCGAGGGGTATTTTTGTCAGCGATTGTGGGCCACTATAAATAGATGAGTTTTACATTTTTAGGTCAAGTTTCGAAGTTTGAGCTACTGTAGCTGTTATATTTTGCCATTTTAGGAAGTTTGTGATTATTTTAGTGTTTAAACATTATATTTTATCATTTTAATCTTTGATTATGAGTTTAATTAGCATTTCTTCTTTATTTTTCTCAATTGCTACTATGAGTAGTTAGATTCTTATTAGGGTTGTGACCCAACCCTAGTGTGTAAACCTTATGGATATTTAATTTAATGTATGTTTATGATTGGGTGTTGATTATTTAGCTTAGTTCATGCTTTAATTTTAGAACTAATGGTTGCAAACATTGATTCATGTCTTTTTAACTTAGTCTCTACTTGAGAAACAGTGACCTAGTTTAGGGTAACTTGGCTAACAAGAAATTGGGCTAATTGAGAGTTTGATTAGCCTAATTAAAGGGTTCAAGCTAGAGATAGTAAGAACCCGACTTGAGATCATATCAACTATTTTGTTTGATACCTATTTGAACTTGAGAAAGCCAAATTGGGCAAAATTACTCTTTGACTGAGAGGTATTGAGTGGGTAATATAGAGTTGAGATCTATAATACAATTCAATCAACAAAACAAGTATTAACGTATTTAACCCATTATACGAATACCTAGGTTATGGTCGCATCCCTAGGCTTTTTAACTATTTGGAAAAATACTAAAAATAATCGTTCATTTCTAATTTCTTTTTGTAACTTACAATTGTTGAGTAAAGTAGAAGGAGAAATCAAAACCAATTGTGGAAGTGCAAATTTAGCTAATCCATTCACTTTCTTCAAGTGTATACTCCTAACAACCCGCACAACTCCCTGTGGAAATCAATCCCGACTCTTGTTGGGTACTATTCTTTCAATGATTGTTTCCACTCATTGTTGAGTGCGGATTGGATTTAGATCAGACGGTGGTATGATAAGCTGACCGAGGCCCTGTGAACAAGGGGCTTTAGGAATTCAGAGAGTGATTACTCACTGTTCTATAAGAAAGATGGCTTTTCAATTGTGTTTGTTGTTATCTATGTTGATGATGTAATGTTTACAGGCACAAATATTGAGGAAATTAAGGAACTGAAGGCCTTCCTCCATGACCAATTTAAAATCAAAGATCTAGGGAGATTAAACTATTTCTTGGGACGGGAAGTGTTCTACAAAGATGATGCAGTCCTCATTTCATAGAGAAAGTTCACTGCAGATTTGTTGAAAGAGTATGACAATTAGTATACTTCTGTCTCTTCTCCCCTTGACTGTAGTATCAAGTTGAAGGCAGAAGAGGGACTCTTGTTGCCAGATCTTACTTACTACAGAAAGTTGGTTGGGAAGCTCAACTTTCTCACCAACACTAGGATGGACATTGCCTATAGTGTTCAACACTTAAGTCAGTTCATGCAAACATCTAGAGAGCCTCATTTCAAGGCTGCTCTACATGTCTTGAGATATCTTAAAAATGATCAAACATTGGGCATTTTCTTTTCTAGCAACTCAGATTGTACTGTGAAGGCTTTCTATGATTCAGATTGGGCTGTATGCCCTGATTCTAGAAGAACAGTGAGTGGATGTATTGTCTTGCTAGGTGATAGCTCTATTAGCTGGAAGTCAAAGAAGCAGGAAATAGTCTCCATCTCCTATGCAGAGGCTGAGTATAGATCTATAAGAAAGGTAGTTGGTGAGTTAGTTTGGCTCAAAAGATTGCTGGAATAGCTAACAGTTCTTTGCTCACATCCTATCTCGGCCTTTTGTGATAGCCAACTTGCAGTGCACATGGCAAGAAATCCAGTATTTCATGAACGTGCAAAGCATATAGAGGTGGATTGTCACTTTGTGCGAGATAAATTGCAAGATGGACTGATCACCCTGCACCACATCTCCACAAATGCTTAGCTAGCAGGCATACTCATCAAGGCCTTAATAGGTATCAAGCATGCCGGCATTCTTGGCAAGTTGGCAGTAAGTTCCTCACCTCTACCTTAGGGGGTATTGAGAGTGTTACACGATAGCTCAATTGTAGTTGTATTTATCTCAGAGGCGGTTCAGCCGTAAAGCCACTAAAGCAATGTCTTTAGGCCCCCAAAAAATTAAAGCCCCAAAATTAATCATACATATATAATATAAACAATTATATATTTATTTGTAGTGAAAAATAAATTTTTGCAATCATGTGTTGTCAATTTTTATCAACCATTACTTCCATATTTTCCAAGTTCATACTATGTAAAAATTTAAAATATGTAATGTAACTACGATTGAAAATAGTAGGCAATTATATTTGTAGCTACTTTCTATATTATTTTTTGTCTAATGTATTTGAGCTTGAATCATTCTTGTTTATAACTACGGTGTTGTAAGATTTTTTTCAATTCTTTGAATGTCTTTTTTAATATTTTCAAGCTCAAGATAACTAGAATATTAAACGACTAGATTAGAAATAAATATGTTCTCTTATAGCCCGTTTCCTCCTAAAAGTTTGGTCAGATATCTCAATTTCTTAAAAATATACTTTGGAGGGGGAAGGGAGGGGGGAGGAAAGCATTTTTACCCTTGGAGAAGTTTGGCCAATCAAGCTATTAACCTTGAATATATTTTAAAGCATAATGATCTATAAAATTAATGGTTTTGCCAATTTTTGAAATTAAAAGTGAGATGAAAATTGTACAAAGTAAAAGATGATACTTTAATTTTTTTTAAATGTTTCTATTGCTTATAAAATAATTTTAATATTCTTTAAATGTTCCGTCAGTTGAAAAAAGTTTATAAACTAAAATCAATAAGATTTCTTAAGATTAACAATGTTTTATGAGAATTACACGTACTAACCATATTGTTAAGTGAAAAAAAAATTAATTATCTAAATATCATTAACTTTCTTATCTTTTAGAAAGCTATAAAAATAAACATCAAATAAAATATATAAAAAATTTATTTAAAAAAAATCAGGGCCTCTTATAAGTTTTGGCTTTAGGCCACATATTCGATTGAGCCGCCACTGATTTATCTATATAGTTAATGGCAATTAAGTAGTTAGTTAAGTTGGTTAGAAAGTTGTGAGGGTTTTTTGTCATTAGATAGTGGAGTATTTTTATATGTGTATAAACATTAAACATAGTACATAAATATAATTGGATTCTTTTCCATTTACTCATTTCTCCAGAACCCTCTGTGAATCTCTCTCGCGTGTGTTTCTCGCGAGCTCGAGTTGCGGCAGCTTCTACTCATGATTAACTTCTTAGTTTTGAGAAATAAAATTCTATTACCTTATCAAAAAAACACCTTTCTTAAGCTAACAAACAGATAATTGATCATTTAGCATATAATTTTATGATAAACATCGGCCAAATCTGAATTTTCGTTTGTTGAAACATCGACACCAAGAAGACACAAGTCCTTCCGCAACAAATCCACATTCTTGAATCGAAGGCCTTTGAGTCCTATTTCAACTGCAGCTTCAACATTCCTCATCCTGAATGATCATTACATAACTTATATGAGAATTTTAGACTAAACAAACTTGAATATCATAGCTTCTGTATCAGGGGCGAATGTAGCCTTTCGACTAATTGAACCCATAACTTTCAACATAAAATATGAATTTCTATGTAAAGATTTTAATGGAAATGGTATCAGGTAGCCACTTTTAGGTATGTTGTTTAAAATATATTCACAGTTTATAATGTATTTAAGGATTAACCAATTCCGCTCAAACTTCAGGACACGGCCCCCTAGAGTTTAAACCTCAAAGTTCAAACTTCAGGATAGCGTATCCTAAAGTTCGAAAATTATGTCCTGAATTTTACATTAATAGTTCAGAATTTAAATCTTGGATCTGCCTTTCCAAGTAATAATTTGGTCCTTTTGCAGCCAAGGTTCAAGTAATGACTAATGAGTAGATAGATAGTAGTGTAAAATAATTAACAATATGCCTCTTATCCTAAAAGTAAATGACATACCTGTCATCAATAAAAACACAGTTGGAAGCTTCTACATTAAGATGCTTTACAACTTCCAAATAAAACTCAGGATCAGGCTTCCGTTTTCCTGTTAAGATAACAAACTGAAAAAATAAGGTTTATACTCCAATTGGAGGAAAATGAGTTCATGAGGAAAATGTTGTCCAAAACATTTAGGCCAACCAAACATGGGAAAATTGAAAAATATTTTCGAACAAACATACCCTAGGTGTCAGAGATTTTCAACAAATATTTTCTAAAAAATATTTTCCTTCGTATACCAAACACACGCTTAAGTATAAAAGTGAAAATCTTTAAGCCATTTCTTTTGAGAAAACTACCAAATACACAAGAACGAAATGTCCAAGATAGGTAATTTGAGAGTTTTAGCTTGTCCTCAATTATTTGGTACCTGAAAAATAAATAACAAAGTTTCAAAGACTTGATATATTTTGCAAAGTAATGAAGGTTTAATTTAGATTGAACATACCATATGGGAAAATTTGTGAAAGCATGAATTTCATAACCATTTTCTTTTAAAGAATTCAATAATCCTTCAACACCTTCAATGTAGGAACATGCACTTCTCAGACAGTTTTTGAGGCCTAGAAGAAAAATTAAATAATGGTTTTCAGTTTACAATGAACAAGCAAAATATGCTAATAGATTGAAAAAGTAACAATTATGTAAACATTGGTCCAATAAATATTTAAAATATCTAAAAAGACATGGATAGCTCGTTCGAGACACTACAAGATTCATGTTTATAATTTCAGGTCTATTTATGGGTGATAAGGTGCAGGAATATTCTAAGTTACCTTCCAAATCAAAAGATCTTCCATCCTTAAAGAATTTCATAGCTAGCTCATCCTGAAAAGAGTAGTAGAACAAACTTTTATAAATTAAAAAGAGAGAAAAACGAAAATATTTGGAAAAAATGTCTAGGTGCCTTTTAGTAAATAGTGTGTAAAAGGTTAGATTATATTTGATCCAGCCTATCAAAAACGAAAAAGGCATGCATAATGATCATCTTCCACGACATAAGAGTAAAGGATGGTCCGATATTCGAGGAAATGCTGAATCACAAGGGTCTATTGTATGCATTTTTTCGCAACAGAAAAGTAATAGAGTATAATATCAATGCGGTTATACCTCAGTGATAAGACCCTTTTCAAACTCAATCCAGGCAGTTGGATGCTTGCATTCTAGCAATTCCTTCATTGGCATTCTGAATAAAAAATCTCAATTTGAAACAGGAGAAAATAAGTTAGAAGCTAAAAATTAGAAGGAAAAAAGAGAGAGAAAAAAAATAGGCGAAGGGATCATTTTGATATTGGGTGCTAACTGTTAGAACTAGTATGTCTTAAAAAATGTGCATTTTTTAACGGGAAAAAAAAAGAGGAAAAATATTAATTTGGGACTAATTCACGCGCCTAAGGAAAAATAAGGAAATAATATTTTTGTCATGTCAGCTTTTGTGTTTAAAAGGTACACTAATAATTAAGTTGGAATGATCGATAAATACTAGCCTTAATTGAGGTATCAAAATGAAAACTTTAACCAAGTTTAAGGGATTGTTAGTAGGCTTTAGGACATAAGAATTGTGAAATTTCGGGAAAAAATAAAAAAAAAAATCAAGTGAAAATAATATTTAAAAGTTAAAGTTGTGTTTGGACATGAATACAATTTGGAGCTGTTATTGAATTTTTGTGAATGATTTGAAGTGAAAATTTTGAAAACTAATTTTTAGGAGTTTTTAAAATTTTCGAAAAAAATCTGAAATTCAACTTTTAGTAAAATTTAAAAAAATTCATGGATAAACACTAATTCCAAAAAAATGAAAACTTTCCCAAAAAAGAGTGATTTTTTTAATGGCCAAACGGGCCTTAGAAGAGCTAGTTGGGGGAGGGTACATATAGTAAATACCTGAAGAAGGCAGGGATATCATGGTAAAAAGGGTCACGAACAATAGTGTCCATAACATCAAAAAGCAATATGGGAAGCTTCCTTTGACCTGATACTGATACTGATGAAATGGCACTGCAACTAATGTTGTTACTGAAATAACCCATTTTTGCAGTTTTAGGACATGTTTTGACCATTAAAGGAAAGCTGCTAATGTTAGAAGCAGTTGGTCTCCAAGATACCAAAAAAGCCATTTCGAATTTGGATAATTTCCTTTTAAAAAATTGGATTCTTTTGTTTCTGCAAGATTAAAGTATTTTTTTAGGCTAAGGAGGAGTTCTATTTATATGGAAGAAAACATAACTATACAAGATTTAACAACATTAATCAATTAACAAAATATGGCATGGATGATGGAACCAGCTATCCAGCCATTTCCCATGCCTCAAAATTAGGAATCATCATGCATGCTACTTTTGAGGACTTGTTTAATTTGTTTTTTTATTTTCTAAAAGAACAAGTGGAGCAATGTTCATAATTCTATTTCAAATTAGGATAATATACACTTTGTTTTGACATGTTACGGATATGACACGTTTGTAACTACCTAAATAATCTTTCCTTGTTTGTTTTCTTGCTACCGTATATTTTCTTTGGTTTGGTACAATTTGTAAAATATGAAACTAATAAATCTAGAATATATGATTGTGACGACCCAAAGGGTCATCACCGTAATTCTTCCTAGTTCCGTGCTTCCGAGACCCTGAAAACCTCGCTTTTAGTTGCCTCGATTTGCCTGCGCAGTTCGGGCGCGTAGCCGGGAAGTTTTTATGTTAGAATATGCGAATTTTGTGGAAAAAAAAATTTGATGAATTTTGATATTAATATGCATAATATTGACTTCGGTCAACATTTTTGGGTAAACAGACCCGGACCTGTGATTCGACGGTCCCGTAGGGTCCGTAGAAAAATATGGGACTTGGGCGTGTGCCCGAAATTAAATTCCGAGGTCCCAAGCCCGAGAAATGAATTTTTGTGTGAAATTATTTTCTGAAATTAATTAAGGAAAATGAAGAAGAAAATTGATCAGAAAACTGTGGTATCGGGCTCGTATTTTGGTTCTGACGCCCGGTACGAGTCTTAAATATGTTTTAAGCACTATCTGTGAAATTTGGCTAAAAACGGATGTCATATGACGTGTTTCGGACTTAAGATGGGGAAATTGAGTTTTATGAAAGTTGAAGGAAAAATCAGGTGTTTTGAGGCTTGATCTTATGTATATGATGTTATTTTGGCGATTTGATCGCACGAGTAAGTCCGTAAGATGTTTTTAAGATTGTGTGCATGTTTGGTTTGGAGCCCCGAGGGCTCGAGTGAGTTTTGAGTGGGGTCCGGGAGGTCTTAAACTTAAACTTAAAAAAATTGCAGGTCAGATGTTGCAGGCGCAGCGCGGCCGCGGCCATTTCCTTGCGGTCCGCGCTGGCAGCCACGCGGCCGCGACACTTCTCTGTGCGGTCCGCGTGGTGGGGTTCAGAGGGGGGTGGCCAGGCCGACCAGCGCGGTCGCGCACCAAATCAGTGCGGTCCGCGCTGGGTGGGTTCAGAGAGAGCCCACTTCTTCCCTCCCTCGGCGCGGCCGCGGTACATTTCCGCGCGGTACGCGCTGACAGCCACGCGGCCGCGGTGCATTTCTGCGTGGTCCGTGCCAGCCCCAGCATATGTATAAATTCGGGATTTTTAGTCATTTTTCACTTTTCAAAAACCCAAAACCTAAGAGGCGATTTTCCAAATAACTTTTCTTCTCCAAAACGATTGGTAAGTGATTTCTAACTTAATTTCTTTATTCCTTAACATCTTTTAACATAATTTCAACTTCAAATCAAAGATTTTCATGGGTGAAATTGGGTGTTTTGGGTAGAACCTAGGTTTTCTACAAATTAAGGAGTTGGACCTCAATTTGGGGTCCGATTTCAAAACAAAACATATATTTGGATTCGTGGGAGAATGGGTAACCGGGTTTTGGCCCGAACCTCGAGTCTCGACCACGTGGGTCCGGGGGTATTTTTGACCTTTTTGGGAAAAACCTTGTAAAATCTATTTTCATGCATTGGGAATGATTCATTTAGTAATTATTAATGTGATTAAGTAACTTATGACTAGATTCGAGCGGATTGATGGTGGAATCAAGAGGTAAAGCTATTCTAGAAGCGTGAGTTGAGTTTGGAGCATTCGAGGTAAGTGTTTGTTCTAACTTTGGCTTGAGGGAATAGGATTAGGATGTTATTTGCTACTTGCTAATGTGGAGTACGGTGTATAGGCATGGTGACGGTTATCTATGCACCGGGGTCTAGCATGACCGTGAGTCTTAATTGCTTTTAATTCGATTAATGTGACACAATCTCCTTGTTTACTTGATGAGTTTCGTATAATGTGAACGATTGAGGTAGAATTGTGATTGGTGTACTCTTGGAGCGTTAGCTCGAACATGAATGTATTAGTTGAGGAAGAAGTGATTTAAAAAGAGAATGCGTTGTGATTACTCCCTTGCTGGGATGTGTAGATTGATATATATACTCTTCCTTGTCGGGATATTTTGGGCTGTTAGTTGTACCCTTGTCGGGTTAAAGGTATTGAGTTGTTATCCTCCCCTGAAGGGGTCTACTATAAGAAGTCAGATATTATATACTATATTATGGGATCGTGCGGCACGCCGTCCACTTGGTTATTGGCCTCCGTTGCCGGTGACACATTGTGCACTGTGATAAAGATGAATTGGGATCGTGTGGCGCGCCGTCCACTTATATATGATATTATGGGATCGTGTGGCACGCCGTCCACTTATATATGATATTATGGGATCGTGTGGCACGCCGTCCACTTATATATGATATTATGGGATCGTGTGGCACGTCGTCCACTTATATATGATATTATGGGATCGTGTGGCACGCCGTCCACTTATATATGATATTATGGGATCGTGTGGCACGCCGTCCACTTATATATGATATTATGGGATCGTGTGGCACGCCGTCCACTTATATATGATATTATGGGATCGTGTGGCACGCCGTCCACTTATATATGATATTATGGGATCGTGTGGCACGTCGTCCACTTATATATGATATGTACAGGTTAATTGCGGTAGGTCCTGTCTAGCCTCGTCACTACTTCACCGGGGTTAGGCCAGGCACTTACCAGCACATGGGGTCGGTTGTGCTGATGCTGCACTCTGTGCATTTTTGTGAACAAATCAGGGAGCAGCTTTCGGACCGCAGCAGTAGGACTTTTTGGGAGCTATCTTCAGTCCAGGGACTCTCGAGGTAGCCTAGCTGGCGTTCGCAGACCGAAGTCCCTTTCCATGTTTTCGTTTGTTTATCTTGTATCAGATAAATATGATGTATTTTCCTTTCAGACATTGTTTCTAGCATTCTGTAGTAGTCCGTGAGCTAGTGACACCAAACTCTGGGTAGCATTTTGGTTCAAACTTCCGCACTTTTGGTTTTCAGTTGTTTTAAATTTAAAGTCTGTCGCTTAGATTTTGTCTCGCTTATTATATTGTTGAAAGAAAGCAGGAAAGGTGTTTTAAACATTTGGCTTGCCTAGCTCCGATAGTAGGTGCCATCACGACACCCGATGGTGGGAAATCCGGATCGTGACAATAATCTATAATATATAGATGGAACAAAATAATTAAAAAATAATATCAAATAGAACTGTTATATATTGAGCATAACAGTTAAAAAAGCACTATATGTTAAATATAATCTCCTAATAACAATAATATACATTGTAATATACCTTTTTTTTTAAATTATGATTACACAGACATGGAGAAGTCTAAAAAATATTCCATGTCAAGTATACATAAAATATATTCAGATTTCACCAAAATACATAAGTTATACATAAAATATAATACTACATACACTGAATATATACATTTATTTATAGGTGACGTATACAGAACTATACATCAAATATGTATATTATATAGATTACAACTATAAATGTATTGTACATTAAATATACGGAATACAACATCAAATATATATATTTGAGGGAACTTGATTAGTATAGGAGGCAAATAACCTCCTAAAACCTTTAAAGATTTCGGTCTTTCTGTGGATAAAGGAAGGGATCTTTACACAAATAGCCGGTTATATTTATCGTTACTTTTTTTTAGTTATATACATAAATTATACATTCATTATATATAATTATATCATGTAACATAATTTATGCATATATTATATCTTCACCGATTATTTTTAGTTTAAGCGATTAAGTGGACGGCTATTTGAGTTAGGGTGAGAGAAGAAGCAAGTAAAGGGAGAAAAAGAAATGGAATAGCAAAAGTATAAGGGTAAAGTATTTTCAATTTTATGAGAATTTTTTTGTGTAGATTCAAAAATGGTCAAAGACCCCCACACGAGAGATAGAAAGAAATTGAGAGAATATTTGAATTGTTATAAATAAAATTTTATTTAAGGTGAATGTCTATATTTTAGAGAGATTTTAGGAATTTTACTTGGTGGCTAAGTCACTCTTTTCCCTATAAATAGAGGAGTTCTATTCCATTGTAATTGGCTCAAATCAATAACAATCCTCTCTCTCTCTCTTTTTCTCTACAATACTCTTCTTCTTCTTTTATTATTTCATAACACGTTATTAGCACGAGACTCTAACCAATTGAGTAGAAGCTTTGGGATTGAGCATAATGATTGTCAATTGTTCCATGAACTTTCTTCAGGATTAAATTCTGGATTTAAGGTAAGTATTTTACTTTATTTTTCTCTTTTAAATTCTTGATATTTTATAATTTGATTTTAAATATAAGCAAAGACAATAAATTTTGATTATAACTCTAATGGAGTTTGTAAGAAATTAGAACCATGTGAAGTGGTAAAATTTCTATGTCTTGCCATGATCAAATTCATGTATGATTGTGAGCACAAGAATTGAAAATCCGTCCCATTGAATTTGCTCCATTCTCATTCGCTTAAGAGAATGTGATAGCCGTATGTAATACGTCTGAAAGAAGACAAAATTATTACCATTAAGGTATCAATGGACGTGGACGTGGCAATAGACGAAATTATAATCGTCATCATTGTGATAATGAGAATAATAAGGTTTCTCAAAATAATCCTTCACTCTGTGAAAGTAATGTTTGTCATCGATTTGACATGAGATTTTGTAAATTACATATAGATGATTATGGCTCATTCATGATGTAATGTGATTATTAAAGAATAACATTAATACAAGAAATATATCTTGCATATAATTTTGACCATAACCATAATGGTATAACTTTCTCTTTAAAAGAGATATTCACCATATGGATGTTGATGAATATGTGGTAGTACAAAATTAATTGAGAGCTCTGGAAGAGTCAATTATTACTATTTTAGAGGAATAAAATTGATCATCAATAAGGCATTATGTTGTAGTAAGTCTCAAAGAAACTTAATTGAGTTTCTAAAGTATTCGCGAAAACGGCTGGTTATATTGAAACTATAAATAAAGGAAAGATTTAATATCTTCTATTACTACAACTTCTAGCGGGGTAATATATATGTGAAAAGTTACCCGCTTTATTCTCCAATTTGTACTACACAAATAAAAAAATATTACAATAAAGTAGAGGTTTATTGATATAAAAAACCCATGTCATAATAAACATGGAGTTTATTGATAATTGCACACGTCATGGTGTAAATATGAAGTTTATCAATATTGATAATTTATTCAGTTGGCATAATTGATTTAGTCATATCAATTTAAGTATGATGTGCAAAAATAATAGAGAATTCACATGGGTAAATATTAACGAATTAGAAAGTTCTTTACGAATTCTCTTATATTGCTTGTTCTCATTAATTAATAGACTAACTAAAATTGGGATTGAATCCCATGAATGCTAGAAATATCAAAAGTGAATATGGGTCATTCACCTGCCATGTATACCACATAAGATGCATCTATGAGATAGTTGCATGTGCGATTATTAATAACCTGCAACATGGTGTTGTGTGAGGTAACTTGCTCAATAATTTAATTTAGAGCATAATTTTCAGATTTTCTATTCAAGATAGTTCATCTTGATAAGTTGGTTTACATCACAGTTAGTTTAGCAAAATAATTTATTAAGTGTTTCCACTTAATAACTAAACTATTTCTTATGAGAACAAAGTTATCTATATCAGTTTGATATATATTATATACGAAAGTATATTACATTCTCCTCTCACAAGTGGTTCAGAGTCAGGAACTAAATAATCCCATCTTATTATTATTGATGTGCGGTGTATATTTTAATTAATAACATAACGCACAAATGTTTCAAACTTGAGGAAGAAACTTAGTTTTTCTAACATGAGAGGGAGACATGATAAACAAGTGAGAAAAAGTTATGTGAAATGAATTATCATTTGTACATCTAGATCCTCGAATAAAAAAATATGAACTTGAAGTTCATAAAAAGATAATTCATGTGCAATATATTGTAAAGCATGTCAGACGTATTTGCTGACTCAAAGAAAGTAATTATATTCTCACTGCAAATTCTCCTATTAGAATAAGTCCTAGAAGGACAAACTCTACGGTACGCTTAAAGCGTATAGACAAATCGGTTTCAAATAAAATTCTTGATAAAGGAGATGAGCAAATAATCAAAATGATCATAATAAGGAGGTAAGTGATCTAGAAGATCACATGAAATAACACTTCATAAAATCTCATGAGAGGTTCGGGTACCTGAAAATATGAATGAAGAGATCTTTATGTTATGTCTTTATGAAAAATATTGGAAACGATATAAAATGTTCATCAACTACATCTATCATAGCGCTAAGTATAGATGAGGATCTCAAGTCTGTCGAATACAGACACAAAAATATTGGCCAAATAGAAGAGACACAATTCAAATAGAATTGGTTTCATATGAAAGACATGTAGTTTTGGACATGTAGTTCAAACACTTGAAAGTATAAAGCCAATAATATGTGCAATCAGTTTTCGATATCTTATTTGTCTAGCATGACATGAAAACTTGATATGCATCTAATTAAGTCTATTATATGACTTATATGACTTAACTCATATGACAATCCTTGAAAGATTTAAATCGCTTAAAGCATATAGAATTCTTGGTCATGAAGTATTACATCCTAAGTGCAATTTGTGCACATTTGTATCTTGCTATAATTATAAGCATGATAATGTGATAGCGAGAAGTTTCAAGGTGCAACATATTTATTGGAGTTAATATGGCTGATTTATTCACTAAATCTCTGCCGACATCAACCTTCAAGAAGCTGGTGCATAAGATTGGGATGCAACGGCTCAAAGATGTGAATTGATGCTATCATCAAGGGGAGTTAACACGCGTTGTACTCTTTTTCCCTTATAAGGTTTTGTCCCACTGGATTTTCCTTGCAAGGTTTTTAACGAAGCAACCGAAAAGCGTATTGTTAGATATGTGTACTCTTTTTCCTTACTAGAATTTTTTTCCGCCGATTTTATTTTATTTAAGATTTTAACGATGCACACTATCTATTGAATAGACATTCAAGGGGGAGTGTTATAAATAGAATTTTATTTAAGGTGAATGTCTATATTTCAGAGAGATTTTAGGGATTTTACTTTGTGGCTAAGTCACTCTTTTCCTTATAAATATAGGGGTTCTATTCCATTGTAATTGATCCCAAATCAATAAAAATTCTGTTTATTTGAAAACTTGTCAGGAAAAATTATTTACACACCTAAACTTTACGGGTGTCCTAACACCCCACTATTCTTATCTAAGCTAAATTTAATATCCCATTGAGTGATGACCTGACATGAAAAGTGTAGGTTCATTTTGTAGATGCGTGTGAGGCAAAAAAACAGCTTAAAACTAATTTAATTGTCCAGGTGTCACTTTCCTATTGTATACTCTAACTAATTAAATTTAATACTAATTTTTTTCTCTTTTCTTATTCATTTTTATTTTCTTTTTTGTTTCTTTCTCTCTTTCTTCATTTTAGCAGAACCGTTGTCACCCTCTTCCTCCTATTTTTTGAAATTAAGTCATGTTTTATTTTTTGCTTCTCTTTTTTTTCTTGTTGAATCTCTATTCCCACTCCTCTGTTTCCTCCGTCATATTCACCTACCTTTACAAATTTCATTTCATTGCTCATATTTTGTCCCTTTAATCTCCTTGATTTGATAAAAACATAAGTTCTCTTAAGCAATTGAGTCATGGATTTAGGTTGGAATAATTTTAATACTTGATTGGAGAGCTTGATGTTCGCCAATACCATTTTTCGTACAAGGAATTTTCTCTCCTTTTCTCTTCGATCTGGGTGTGTGGGTTTTCTTTGGTGAGATTGATGTATAGGAAAAATGCTCAAATTAGAGGTATTAAAGTGGAGTGTAAGGGAGGTGGTTCTGATTTTTCAGAAATTGAGTTTATGGGTTTAAGGGAGGTTATGGTTGTGACTGCCTTTCATGGTGGCGGGCTACGAAAATAATGATGAAGGAAGGTGGAGAAAATGAAATGAAAAAAAGAGTGGAAAAAGGAAAGAAAAAGTAAAAAAAAAAATACGAAACAATGCAGTATTTGATACATGGCGTGTATTAACACAGCCCACCACAAGACCGGTTCGGTATTTTGAAGGAGGTATTAAATTTAGTTTAGATAAGAATAGTGGGGCATTAGGACACCCATAAAGTTAAGGTGTGTAAATGATTTTTCGGAACAAGTTTAATGAGGTCTTTATGCATTCTCTTTTAAAAAGTTTATTAAATTTAAATTTTAAACTCATTTCTATTTGTTTCATATAATATGAACATTACAAACAACAACATAAAGCGGTTGTATTAAAAAATATTGTTCGGGTCTATGTGGAAAGATAAACATGTACATATTACTTTACTTTATGGAAACAAACTAAAGATGAAAAGCATTTGAAAGGATGTATCCCATTAGAATCTAACTATTTTATAAAAGAAAAATCAAAAGATGATTAAGAAAGTTGAAGTTGTGAAGAAATACTTCCTTTTCATGTGTAAGAAAGTAATGTATTTGGGTTGTCCACCTTGATATACAACATGAAAAAGTAACAATATTAATAAACAAGTCCAAGAATGAAAAAGGGATATAATTACTAAAGGAATACGAATTGTGGCTAATATTCAAGGTAAAAAAAGCATTTTCATGGGATTTGTAACCACCAGCCACCACTATTCATCACGATAATGATGATTCATGATTACTAGCAATATCAACTTTATGTTTCCCTCTTGCAAAGAACAATCCGATTGAGGTAATCGCTC
Source organism: Nicotiana tabacum (assembly GCF_000715075.1). NCBI lineage: Eukaryota > Viridiplantae > Streptophyta > Magnoliopsida > Solanales > Solanaceae > Nicotiana > Nicotiana tabacum. The sequence continues at coordinate 147,494,722 of NC_134090.1, forward strand.
CGAAATCACTATCATGTCATATTCCATGAAAATCTCGAATGACTTTGAGCAAGAGGTACCTATGCTCGAAACCGACACTGTCGATAGAGAGAATACCTAGTTATGGGTGACAACTCTCTCTAAGGAACTCGACAAAATAGACCCGAAAGTTTGGAAGAAATGATTTTGCTTACTATACTTATTGGTACAACATTATAAACATACTGTATTATTACTCTTGCTACCATCAGGATAAATTTGACCACTTTCAGGTTAATTTGGCCTCTACTACAAAAGTGAGAATCCACTTCAGATTATTATATTTTTTCTAGGCAACATATGGAATGATCGAAAGTGGAGTCTTTTGGGTATATATAATCCAATTCGAAAGTAGATGGAACAAACTTGTATTAACTCAAATCAAAGGATTACAAGAACCAAAGATCCACTCTTAATCTTCTGACTGAAAAAGAAGAATTAAAAGAGAAAACAAAAAAATTGCAGAAGGAGGGAGGTTCCAGAGCTAGTTATAACTAAAAATTAAAGGTAAAAGACAAGACTCAATTCTCTACCCTAATTGATAGCTCCTTCTGAATTTGTATAGGAGTGCCTTCCTCAGGTGTTTGCTCTATTGTGGCCTTATCTCTCACGGTACTAGCAGCCTTGTTCCTTTTTGGGGACCACAAATTCTTTTAGGTATTTTGGAGGGTGCACTACTCTGTTACTGCACCTTTGTCCAGCCTGTCTCTCACTGCCATCCCCTTGAAGACGAACCTTGTCCCCAAGGTTCAAATCAGGAAATTTGTGGAGAATGGAAGATGTGTCTTCCCAAGTGGCTTCAGTTTGTGGCAGGACCGACCATTTGATCAAGCATTAAGGAATTTGGTGACCTCCTCTAGAGATGGTGCGATGTTGCAGAATGAGTTTTGGATATATTTTATTTAAGGAAGAGTGATCCAAGAGGTCTATTGGAGTGACATGTTATGAAGGCTGGCCTATGCACTTGGGAAACTCTGATACATGAAAGACATTATGTATCTTTGAAGAGGCGAGGAGGTCGACTGTATAAGCCACCTCGCTAATGCGTTAGGGAATCTAGAATGGACCAAAGTAGCGTCGACTCAATTTGCTGTAACATTAGAAGCGAACAGAAAGTTAACGATATGGTCCCAATCTGATGTATACCCAATCACTATTGCAAACAAAATGTCTCGCCTTCATTTGTCAGCTAGTAGTTTTATCTTGTCTTGTGTGACCTTGAGATTGTCTTTTAAAAGGGCTAATGTTTCGTCTTGTAGACGAAATGTGTCGCCTATAACAGGAATGATGGAGGAGTCAGCCACAAATCTAGTGATGGTCGGATGAGGTCTTCCATAGATAACCTTGAAAGGGGTGAGCTTGGAGCTGTGTTGGAATGAGGTATTGCACCAAAATTCTACCCAAGGGAGTAGTTTCTACCAAGCAGCCGGAGTATCAGCAGTGAAACAACGAAGATACATTTCTAAACACTTGTTTAACGCCTCCGTTTGACCGTCGATTTGTGGATGATAAGCAGAGTTTTTGGCCAAATAAGTACCTTGAACTCGATTTATCTCTTTCCAGAGATCAAAAAGAAAAATTGGGTCACAATCAGTGACAATCTTGGAGGGAAAGCCATGTAGTCTGATGTATTTTTGCACGAACAGACCCTCATGGAAAGAGAATTGAGGAAGTGAATAAGAGTCTGCTTCGTGTTGAAGTTCCAACAACATAGGGTCAGACTTATTCAAAGCTTGCAATTTATCCAACAAAGCAAATTCAGATAGAGTGAGTGATAAAAATTGAGAGGTGGGAATGCGAGAAAGGGCATCTGCTGTGGATTTCCCTGGTTGATATATTATATCAAAATCATAACCAATGAGTTTGCACAACCATTGTTGCTGCTCTGGAGTCTGGATGACTTGTTTCGTGAGGGCGTTAAGAGGTTGCTGATTAGTCACGATTAAGAATTTTTTACCCAAGAGATATTGCTGCCATTTTTGCATTGCCTGAGTAATAGCAAACATCTTGCAATGGTAGGTGGAGGCAGCTTGCATCCGCGGAGATAGCTTCAGAAGGCAATTGGATGGCTGTCTTGGGCAATACAACCCCGATGCCTGTACCGGAGGCATCTATTTCTACCGTGAAGAGTTTCTAGAAATTTGGCAAATATAATACTGGAACATTGGCTAAGGCAGCTTTTATTTTGAGGAAGGCAGCATGTTGAACCTCAGTCCAACAAAAAGCATTTTTCTTTAGAACCTCAGTCAAAAGAGATGTTACTTGTGCATACACTTTGAGGAAACAACGGTAGTAACCGGTCAGGCCTAGAAATCCTCGAACTTCTTTCACAATGGCTGGAGTTGGCCAATCATTTATGGCTTGAATTTTGGTTGGATCAACTTGAATGTCGCTAGTTGAAATGATATGCCCAAGATAATCAATAGAAATTTGGCCAACTTGTACTTTGACTTCTTGACAACCAGAGAGTGCTCACGAAGACAGGCGAAGACCATGTTTAGGTGTTGCAAATGCTCAGGCCAAGAAGTGTTATATATTAGTATATCATCAAAGAATACAAGGACAAAGCAACGGAGGAATGGTTTAAAGATGGAATTCATAGTTGCTTGGAATGTGGATGGTTCATAGGTGAGACCAAACAGCATCACAATGAATTCATAATGACCTTCATGGGTGTGGAAGGCAATTTTCTCAATGTCCGAAGGATGCACCCTGATTTGGTGATAACCGGCGAGCAAGTCCAACTTGGAAAAGAAGCGGGCACCATACAATTCATCAAATAATTCATCAATGGTTGGGATAGGAAATCTATCCTTGATCGTGATGGAATTCAAGGCACGGTAATCAATACAAAATCGCCAAGTGCCATCTTTTTTTGCGAACCAATAAAATTGAGGAAGAGTAGGGCCTTGATCTTGGTAGGATTATACCGGATTGGAGCATTTCTATGATCAGATGTTCTCTTTCTGCATTCTGGAAGTGAGGATAACGGTAAGGTCGAACGTTGAGTTGTGAGACACCGGGAAGAAGGGGTATTCGATGATCATGTTGTCTTGATGGTAGGAAAGAGGAAGATTGAGCAAAGATGTCAGAGTACCTCTCTAGTAAGTTGGTAAGGTCTGTAGGTGTAGGAGAGTTAGTAAGACTGCCATCTGGGATAAGTTGTAATTGAAAGAAACAGGAAATATAGCCTTGTTTGGCCAAGCTTTTTTCTTTGGCCAAGAGTGTTTTTTTTGGCAAAAAATTGAGATGTTTGGCCAAGCTTTTGGAAGGAAAAAAAGTGCTTTTGAGGAGAAGCAGAAAAAAGTAGCTTTGCTCGAAAGTGTTTTTCAAATTAATTAGCCAAACACAAACTGCTTCTCGCAAAACGCACTTTTTTAAAAAGTACTTTTGAGAAAAACAATCATCAGTCAACATGTAGTCCTGGATAGTAAGAGATAACTAGGCGTACCACGCCCAAACATTGCAGACGATTTCCATCTCCAACCATCACAGAAAACTTTGAAGCGTCTTGGATTGGTAATTTGAGAAATTTTGTCATTCTGGGGTGGATAAAATTTTGAGTACTACCCCCGTTCAAAAGTACATGTGATGTGTTGCCTTTCACGGATCCACTGAAATGTAAGGTGGTCGTAACTTGTCCACCAGATAAATCGAGGTAACTTATAGATGCTACTGGTTCATCCTCCATAGGGAATAGATCTTTCGTAGAATCTGCGAAAGGATTATCAGGTAGTTCCAGCGGAGTGGAGTCAGAATGTTCTTCCTCGGAGACAAGAAGAAGGAGTTGTTGGGGGTTGGCACCACCGTGACCTTTAACCCATTTGTTGTCACAATTGAAATAGAGGTTCAGGTCACCTTTGCGTTAGAGTTCTACTGGTGCTAATTTTGTGAAGGGAAGACAGCCTAGCCCCAGAATTGATGCCATCGATGTGGTGTTTAAAGGTTGTGATGAGGTGTTGGGCAACAATGTGGGTGTTTTTGGAGAAAAAGGGTACGAGCTAGGTGAAAGAGTTGAAATTGGTTTGGTGGAGTAAGTCATGGAATTAGTATTGGGTCTATAGGAGGATGTGGGCTTAAGGGAGTGAGCTGGGCTTGAAAGCTTTTGTTCCTGTAAAAAGGCCAAGCTGATAGCTTCATATAGATCCTTGGGCCTGAAAAAAAGGACTTCACTCTTGATATATGGTCTCATCCTAGAGGTGAAACAGTGGAGCAACATGTGTGGGGCCACATCTGTGGTCTAATTTGCCAAATTTTCGTACCGGGTCAAATATTTTCATATAGAGGAGCCATTTGAATCTTTGCCAGCAAACTTTCCGGTGCCTCTAATGATTTGGGACCAAATCGGATGAGTAATTCTCGGGTAAATTACTCCCAACTAAAGATTTGATGATTCTGATACATCCAACGATACCACTGACGGGCTTCCCCTTCGAAGTAAAATAGGCAAACGCGCTCAAATATATTGGTAAAATCAAAATATTAATTTGCTTGAAATACATAACTCTCAGGGTGAGAACCATCGAACTTAGGTATGTTAATGGTAGTCAGTTTGGTACGACGAAAATGATCAAATGCGTTTTGTTGAAAAGGCGGAACAGATTGAGCATATGGGGGCTGCTGGTAATTGTAAGGATTTATAGGTGATAGAGGTTGGCGACCATATTGAGCGTGTTGGCCATATTGGGATTTGTGGTTGTTGTGGTGTTGGTTGTAGAGGGGTTTCTAGTTGTATTGAGGTTGTTGGTAGTAGTGGGGCTAATGAGTGTAGTGAGGTTGCTGGGTATCTTGAGGGTGTTGGTAGTATTGAGGTTGTTGGGTGTATTAGGGTTGATGGAATTAGGTTGGTGTGTAGTGTCGGGATTGGGATTGGTATAGTGGTGGGTGAAGTATCTTGTGGTAGAGCTGGTGCGGACGGTGCCATAGAAGTCGGGGGTGATAGGAGCAAACCTATTGTTGTATGTGAAAGTAGACAAAACAAAAGAAAGAGAAATCAAAAAGAGATGAAAATATAATGTAAGTGCTTATATCGACATTCTTGTAATGTAAGCGCTTACCTCGACATTCTTATGATGTAAGCGCTTACATCGGCATTCTTAAGATGTACGCGCTTGCCTCGGCAGGACATTCAAATGCCTATAAATAGGGGTCTACATTTTCATTTGTAGATCATCCCAAAACTTTTTCTTTCTCTCTTCAATTAATAAAGAGCTATTTTTGTGTGGCCGTGGAGTAGACAAAAATTATCGAACCACGTAAATCTTGTCTTGTCTTGTCTTGTGCTATTTATTGTTTTTCTCTCTTAAATATTCTTTTCCTTCTATTAGCTTGACACGCTTCCTAACAACTGGTATCAGAGCACAGATAGTGTATTTCTAGTAGAAAAGTACAGTATTGGTGCAGGTACTATTCACAAGAATAATGCGATACTATTGATCATCGTTACTATTCACAAGCAATATTCACATAAATTGTTTTTTTGTGAAAAATGGCATCGGAAGAAGGGAAGGTTAAGATTGACAAGTTTAATGACAAAGATTTTGGAATGGCAAAGATTTTGGATTCTGGAAAATGCAAATAGAGGATTATTTGTACAAAAAAAATTACAATTACCTCTGACCCAGGTGAAACCAGAGACTATGGCTAAAGCGGATTGGGATCTATTAGATCGCCAAGCTCTTGGTGTGATTCGGTTTACGCTAACACGAAATATGGCGTTTAACATCATTAACGAGAAAACCATTGCAGGCCTGATGAAGGCGTTATCAAATATGTACGAGAAGTCATCTGCTTCAAATAAAGTCTATTTGATGTGTCGATTGTTCAACTTAAAGATGACAGAAGGTGGATCAGTCACGGAACATATCAATGAGTTTAATATAATATTAACTCAGTTGAGTTCTGTATAACAATTGATGACGAAATCAGGGCGTTGATTCTACTATCATCTCTATCGGAGAGTTGGTCCGCAACAGTAACTGCAGTTAGCAGTTCATCAGGAAGTACCAAACTCAAATTGAATGATATTAGAGACTTGGTTCTAAGTGAAGATATTCGCCGAAAAAAATCAAGTGATTCCCCAGGATCTGCTTTTAATACCGAAAGCAGGGGGAGAAGCAACCAAAGAGGACAAAGTTATGGTCGTGGCAGATCAAAGTCAAGGAGAAAAGAATAATCCAAAAATCGTAAGAACATTACTTGTTGGAATTGCGATAAAAAGGGTCACTACAATAGTCAATGTAGAGAACCAAGAAGAAAAAGGAAGAAAATTTAGCAAATGTAATTGCTGAACAAGTCGATGGTGCACTAATTTGTTGTACAGACAATCCAGTCGAATCTTGGATTCTGGACTCAGGTGCATCCTTTCACTCTGCATCATGCAAAGAATTATTGCATAATTATATTGCTGGAAAATTTGGGAAAGTTTATCTCGCAAACGGCGAACCTTTCGGCATTGCCAGAAAAGATGAAGTTCGTATAAAGACTTCACAAGGAACGCTATGGAAATTGCAAAATGTACGACATGTTCCTGGCCTCAAGAAAAATCTGATATCTATGGGTCAGATTGACAATGAAGGATATATAACAACATTCGGCAACGGATTGTGGAAGATAACCAAAGGAAATTTGGTTGTGGCATGAGGCTTCAAAAGGGGAACATTGTATGCAACTGCAATACAGAGAGATACTATAGCAACAGTTGATCATGGTCATGATACAACATTGTGGCACTGGAGGCTCGGGCATACGAGTGAGAAGGGAATGAAGCTTTTGGCATCCAAAGAAAAGTTGCCAAACCTAAAACATGTTGAATTAGGTTTGTACGAAGATTGCATTTACGGGAAACAAAAGAGAGTTAGTTTCTCAAAGGTGGGAAGGACGCCAAAGAAAGAGAAGCTGGAACTAGTGCATACAGATGTGTGGGGACTAGCTCCTGTAACTTCTCTAGGAGGCTCACGCTATTATGTCACCTTCATTGATGATTCCACAAGAAAGGTATGGGTTTATCTTCTGAAAAATAAATCTGATGTGTTTGTTACCTTTAAAAGATGGAAAGCTGAAGTTGAAAATCAGACAAGTATAAAGTTAAAATGTTTGAAGTCTGACAATGGAGGAGAGTATGATAGCCAAGAGTTCAAAGCATTTTGCTCAGAGAATGGGATCAGAATGATCAAGACAGTTCCTAGAACACCGGAACAAAATGGTGTTGCTGAGAGGATGAACAGAACCCTGAATGAACGAGCCAGAAGTATGAGAATACATTCTGGATTGCCGAAGTATTTTTGGGCCGAGGTTGTTAACACGGCAGCTTACCTCATAAATAGGGGACCCTCTGTACCGCTGAATTTTAAAATTCCTGAGGAGGTATGGACAAGAAAGGAGGTAACTCTCTCACATCTGAATATTTTTGGTTGTGTTGCTTATGTGCATGTAAACTCTAATGATAGAGATAAACTTGATCCTAAAGCTAAAAAATGTTTCTTTATTGGCTATGGTGATGATAATTGTGGTTATCGGTTTTGGGATGATCAAAATAGAAAGATCCTAAGACACAAGAATGTCACATTTAATGAAAATGTGATGTACAAGGACAAGCTTGAAGTAGAACCAACCAACACCAGCAAACAGACAATGTCTAAAACAGTTGAGTTAGAAGAAATCTCAGAAAATGAAGTGGCTAGAGGGATTACAGTTGATTCTGAAATTGAAGATGAAGAACTAGAAGCCGAATTTAAAGAAGAACTAGAAGCTAAACCTGGATCAGAACCAGAACCGGAACCAGAGATAGAATCAAATGCAGAACCAAATCTGGAATTAGGACCTGAATCAAATTCGGATTCAGTTACTCATGAACCTACATTGAGGAGATTTAAAAGAGTCACGAATGCTCCAGATAGGTTAACTCTCTCTCTCTTCACTATTTACTTCTAACTGATGCTGGAGAACCAGAGCATTTTTTTGAAGCAATGCAGGTGATAGACTCTGATAAGTGGAAGCTAGCCATGAAAGAAGAGATGAATTCTCTTCAAAAGAATAAAACATGGATACTTACGGAGTTACCAAAAGGAAAGAAGGCATTGCAGAACAAGTGGGTGTACAGAGTCAAGGAAGAGCATGATGGTAAGAAGAGATACAAAGCACGATTAGTAGTAAAAGGCTTTCAACAGAAGGAAGGAATTGACTACACTGAGAACCTCTCTCATGTAGTCAAATTAACTACTATCAGGTTGGTGCTAAGTATCGTAGCTGTAGAAAATATGCATTTAGAGCAGCTAGATGTTAAAATTGCTTTCTTGCATGGTGACCTTGAAGAAGCCACTACATGAAGCAACCTGAAGGTTTTCAAGTTTCTGGTAAAGAAAACCTTGTGTGTAAGTTGAAGAAGAGTTTGTATGGTTTAAAACAAGCTCCCCAATAATGGTACAAGACATTTTATGGATTCATGCATAAAAATGGTTTCACACGATATGAGATGGACCATTGTTGTTATATCAAAAATCTTGATGAATCCTATATCATTTTACTATTGTACGTTGATGATATGCTAATTGCAGGATCTAGCATAAATGAGATCAATTTGGTTAAGTAACAACTGGCGGAGGAGTTTGATATGAAAGACTTAGGAGCAGCTAAGCAAATGCTTCGGATGGGGATTAGCAGAAACAGGTCGGAAGGAACCTTAAAGTTGTCTCAAGAAAAGTACATACAGAAGGTACTAAGCAGGTTCAGTCTTCATGATGCAAAGACCAGAAGCACTCCACTCGGAAGCCATCTAAATCTGTCAAAGGACCAATCACCTAAGACAGATGAAGAAAGGAAGTACATGTCCAAAGTTACGCATGCTTCAGCAGTAGAAAGTTTGATGTATGCTATGGTTTGCACTAGACCTAACATAACTCATGTAGTTAGAGTTGTCAGTAGATATATGTCAGATCCAGGATAAGAGCATTGGGAAGGTGTAAAATGGATATTGCGATATCTCAAAGGCACCTCAGGTATGGCACTTTGTTTTAAAAAGAGCAATATTATCTTATAAGGTTTTGCTGATGCAAATTTAGGCGGCGATCTGGATAGTCGAAAAAGTACCACGCGCTACGTGTTCACCTTGGGTGGTATTGATGTTAGTTGGATGTCCAGACTTCAGAAAAGTGTTGCTCTATCTACCACTAAAGCGGAGTACATGGAAATCTCAGAAGCCAGAAAAGAGATGATTTGGCTCAAGAATTTTCTTAAAGAGATAGGTAAAGAGCAAGACAATTGTGAGCTTTTCAGCAATAGCTAGAGTGCAATTCATCTTGCCAAGAATCCAGTGTTTCATGCAAGATCGAAGCATATCCAGTTATGGTATCATCATATCCGAGAGTTGATAAATGAAGGAACTCTTTTCCTGCAGAAGATACCAAGATCAAAGAACCCGTCAGACATGTTGATCAAAGTTGTCGGTGTTGACAAACTGAGGTTGTGCACTGCCTCAGTTAGCCTTCAAGACTAATAGCGTGAAGGCACCACCAGAGAATAGCAAAAAAAAATTCTTTCTTGATGTAACATAGGTTTGAGGGGGAGATTGATAGGAGCAAACATATTGTTGTATATGAAAGTAGACAAAACAAAAGAAAGAAAAATCAAAAAGAGATGAAAATATGATGTAAGCGCTTACCTCAGCATTCTTGTGATGTAAGCGCTTACCTCGACATTCTTGTGATGTAAGCGCTTACCTCAGTATTCTTATGATGTACGCGCTTACCTTGGCAGGGCATTCAAATGCCTATAAATAGGGGTCTACATTTTCATTTGTAGATCATCCCAAAACTTCTTCTTTCTGTCTTCAATTAATAAGAGTTATTCTTTGTGCGGCCGTGGAGTAGGTAAAAATTGCCGAACCACGTAAATCTTGTCTTGTCTTGTGAAATTTATTGCTTTTCTCTCTTAAATATTCTTTTCCTTCTATTAGCTTGACACGCTTCCTAACAGGGAAGGGCTAGGGTTCTTTGATGTGGTTGGAATGGGTTGATGTTGTTTCCCGGCAGTTAGAATATGTAATTGACCCTGCATCTCAGACAACGCAGGAGAGATGGCGTCGAAATTCTGGGAGTGTAGAGCTAGTTGGTCCTTAATCTGAGCTACGTCGTTGTTTAAAGATTTCAATCGAGTCATCAGAGGATCACCCATTTGGAGAAGAGGTTCAACGAGAGCACCAAATGGAACAAACTTGTATTAACTCAAATCAAAGGATTACAAGAACCAAAGATTCACTCTTAATCCTCGACTGAAAACATCAAAATTGAAAGAGAAAACAAAAAAATTGCAGAAGGAGGGAGGTTCCAGAACTAGCTATAACTAAAAATTGAAGATAAAAGACAAGACTCAATTATCTACCCTAATTGCTAGCTCCTTCTGAATTTTTATAGGAGTGCCTTCCTCAGGTGTTTGCTCTATTGTGGCCTTATCTCTCACGGTACTAGCAGCCTTGTTCCTTTTTGGGGACCACAAATTCTTTTAGGTATTTTGGAGGGTGCACTACTCTGTTACTGCACCTTTGTCCAGCCTGTCTATAATCCAATTCGAAAGTAGAGTTATAAGAAAAGCCCTCTCACGAAAAACTAATCTCACATTAAAAATATTTTCATCTTTTGATTCGTCATGTACAAGAAGCACATTCGTCATGTACAAGAAGCACTGTAGTCCATACAATATTAGGTTAAAATATTTCCGTCTTGATTCAAATTATAAATGATTTTTAGTAATAAAAGTAATATATTTGACAACTATATGTTAAATATATAAATCACAATATTTATCATTAAAAATTTCTTAAAACTGCAATAAAGAATTATTTAATTTCTTGAATATTATTATTGTCCTATAAAAAATGAAAAAATCTTTTAAATAAGATGATCAAATTTTGGCATATACTATCGAAATTGCTCAAGTTTTACGGTTGAAAGTCTCAATCCCTTTATCCCTATCATGACACCAGCTTGAGGGTTATTTTAAGCCATAATCAATTGTAGTAGACTAGTAGTAATTTCGAATCATTTTTATCGAAGAATTTGAATATGTGAAATTCACCCATTTTATGTTGGAGCTCCATTAATGGTAAGAATAATGGACTAAATTTTTTTACCAAGGAAAAAATTAAATAATTTCTAAAACTAGTACAAGTTCAAATTTGAACATTTTCCCAAAACGCGGAGCATGAAATAACGTATTTGCATGAAAATTCTTCTTAGAGAAAAACTTCCCCTCGTAGCTTTCCTTCATTTTCGGGCAGAACGTTTCTTCCGTTTACCAAATTATGATCAATCCACTTGTCTCTTTCCTCTCGATCTCTCTCTCTCTCTCTGGTCACGCTCGAGAGAGAAAGAAAAAAAAATTAAATTTTCTTTTCTTGCTACATTTTTCTTCAAGAGTAATGTAAGGAAAATTGAGAATTCCTTACTTTTCTCTTCCTTCTCAAGATTCAAAATCAACGGATACACATCACATCAATTTGAGATGTGGGTTTGTGTGAATGTTGCATAAATGGGGAAGAAAATGGATCGAAGGAGAAATGGGTGTTTGATATTTTCGTTGTTGGTTTTGGTAGTAGCTGTGAAGGGTGAAAATTTGGTGTTCAATGTGAAGCATAAATATGGTGGGCGTAATAAAGGGTCGATTTTGAATGATCTTAAAGCGCATGATAGCCGCCGTCACGGCAGAATGCTCACCTCCGTTGAATTCAAATTGGGTGGCAATGGCTCTCCCACTGATGCCGCGTTAGTTCCCCTTCTCTGTTTTTTTTTTCCAATTGTTTTTTTGGGCAATTTATATACTACATGTTATATGTCTGCATTTTGTTTATGTATTAGGTTTTTCATAATTACTACTCTCTCTGTCTCCTAATTTATCATGTCTTGGCAGTGGCGGAGCCACATATAAGGAAGGGGTTCTATTGAATCCCCTCGTCCTTAAAATTATACCATGCAAGTAGAGTAGTGTTTTGTATGAATATAAGTTTTTGAATCCCCTTGATATAAGTGAAGCTTTTAGTGTAGTGACGAAGATGCATTGTGGCATATTTTGGAACCGCCTTAATAGAATTCCTGGCTCCGCCACCGTGTCTGCAAGTTTTTTTTTTATGTACAGAAAGTTGTTTCCTTTAAAGTTTAAACCCAATTAAAAATATTCACATGAAAAGAACGTCCGGATAGCTTTAGCTAAGTGAAAATTTCTTACTCAGAATTGAGTCCTAGATGTTGTTGTTGTTGTATGAAAAGTTGTCTCCTTTGCATAGGTTTTTGATAATTCATACTCTCTCTGTGTTGGGACGTTTGATATAGACTTCAAATTTCAATTTTTGATTTAAGTGGAGAAGAGCAGAGGGGCGAGTCCATTATCCACCGAGGTTCGGACCATGCTCCACTTGCACTCGGGGATTTCTCGGTTATCAAAAAAAAAATCAATCTTTGATTAGATGTTTTCTCTATCATATTAGCTTCTCTCAATTACTATGTTTTTCCATTATCTAACGTGTTAAAACAGTTTAAGGTTTGATTGTTGATAATTTGATAGTGATAGTAGGTGTTTCTTGTATTCATTCTTTCTTAAGAGGGGGACAGGGTGTTGAAGTTTTTAGAAAGTATGCAGCTTTGTTTCTCAACATTATGACTAACTGATATCATTGCTTCTTTGTCTAGCTCAGTGATTGGTAGTTGTTTACCACAATAAGTTTTAAAGGTTTGTTGTTCAAAATGCAGCCCCCCTTCACCCAACTTCACCTCCAAAAATTAAATATATAAACAAAAATTGCTGGGGACATGCAGGGCATGACTTCATATTGTGGTGGTGGTGGAGAAATGATGAATGCTCATATTATCCTTTGCCATTGTGTTTATGCATTTTCCTTATATATAAATGATGCAGGCTCTATTACACTAAGTTATCAATTGGAACGCCTTCGAAGGAATATCATGTCCAGGTTGATACTGGCAGTGACATTTTATGGGTGAACTGTGCTGGCTGTGAGGGATGTCCTACAAAAAGCGATCTCGGGGTATGATTCTTCTTCCAATTTATGTGTTATACTTCTCTTTCTTAGTGCAGATAATGGATGCTAGTTCTGTTATTCATAGACACATGTCATGTACTTATTCAATTGATTTATTACCTTACAGATAGACTTGGCGTCATATGACTTGAAGGCCTCTACAACTGCAAAATCTGTTTCTTGTGACGAAGAGTTTTGCATGCTTAATACTCCCTACTCGGATTGCAAGGTGGGAATGCCATGTGATTATCAGGTTAGTTATGGAGATGGAAGCTCAACCTCAGGATTCTTTGTAAAGGATGATATTCGGTTTGATCAAGTGTCAGGAGACCTAAAAACAACATCTATGAACGGGTCTATAGCATTTGGGTAATCTTCTAACCCTTCTGATTAAAATATGATTAAAATAATCCTATTGTTGATGAGCAAATAACTGATCAACTTGGATGACTAACATATAAGTTGCTAATCCTTGTGATTAAAAATTTCCTATGCCTATTTTTGCTGAATAAATTAACTGATAAACTTGGATGACTAATATAATTTTGATCTGTAATTCAATACATTAATCTGGTGTTTATAAGCTTTACTAAGTGTCAACTCTCTCTGTGTAGTCTCTGTTTTACTTCACCAAGTTCCATGCCGCACTTCTCAATTTATTTGAACTTCTCCATAAGATGTAATTGATGCTACTCAAGATTGCAATATAATGTAGTCTGTTCAGGCAGGTAATTTATCTCTAAATGACATGTGGTAGCTCACATCTTTTTTATCCAACGCAGGTGCTCGTCTAGACAAGAACTAAGTAATCCTAGTCAAGCAGTTGATGGAATACTTGGTTTTGGACAAGCAAGTTCATCAGTTATTTCGCAGCTAGCTGCAGCCGGGAAGGTGAAGAAAATATTTGCACATTGCCTAGATGGAAAGAATGGAGGTGGCATATTTACCATTGGACAAGTAGTTCAGCCAAAAGTAAATTCAACTCCACTAGTCCCCGATTTGTAAGTATTTTTACTATCAGAACCCCTTGTTTCTTAAAAAATAAATAAAGATGGTAAATGGCCCCCTGAGCTTTGATCTGGTGGTGAGAGCGCATTACATTAATTGTGGGTTAGGCGCACGCCGCTAGTTCAAATTCTACCGTAGACAAAAGTCTTAAGGGGAGAAGAGTAAAGAGGCAGACCCATTATCTACCGAGTTTCAAACTGCACGCCACTGGTCCTCAGGGATTTTTCGTTTATCAATAAATAAATAATGCATCTATTTGTGTTGATTTTTTATGCAAAATTTCTCAAACATGTCTCTGGTAAATAAATAAATATGGTAAATGGACAATTGCTCAAACATTTAATGCAAAATGTTATAATGCATCTGTTTGTGTTGATATTTGCATCCCCCTGGTTCAGTGATATGGACCTTCATCCACAATATGGCATCTTAGTTGGATTCTTGCTCTACTAGTCTCCCTTTTAATAGGTGGTCTACAAATATAAAAACTAGACAAAATTAATTAGTGCAGGACAGATTTTGCAGCAGCTTCTAGTTCTCAAATAGATTACATTTAGGACTGAAAAAGTTAAGAAATTCTTGGGTTAAAGGGAGTTCACTATGGAGATTGCCTTAATATTGAATCAAGATCAATATAGGCTTGAGAAAAAATTGAAAATAAAGACTTTTTAGGATGAAAAGCAGAGAGGGACCATAAGGTTCAAATTAAGACTATCCAACGGAAGCAAAGTTTTTGCTAAAAGTTCTGTAATAGCTGAAGGCTGTCGGATGAATTGATAGTATTACTGTTTCCAAGAATGATATTTTTAGGATTCATAGATGTAATGTTTTCTATAGAATGGAATAAAAAGTGATGTATTAAGAGTCAAGTGGCTTTCATTTAAGCTTTCTTTTCAGGAAGGAGGACTGAGACAGTCTAGTATGATAAAATAAACTTTTATATTAGGGACAAAGAAAATACTATAGTTATTGGAAACAAGGGAAAAGAAGGGTCATGTATGGTTGTACTGTAGTTACAACCTTGTAATAGAGACAATGTTAGAGCTGGCATTGCACCTTGGTAGCGAATAGCTAAGTTAGCGCCCATAAGGCACTAAGATGAGACTAGAATATATATGTTGACTGTGAGAATGCAAAGCGGAAAAATCTATTATTGAATAACAATGATACACTGAATTCTATATATAATACATATTCTACTCCTACTACATATGGGACTAGGACATATTCGATTCCTACTACATATGGGACTAGGATTATTTATACATAACTATCTAACATTGACTTTTGAAATTATAAAGTACTTCCAGTGCAGATTATTGTCTCCTATCTCTGCTATTGGATTTTAAAAAGTCTACCTAGTGTAAGGAGTTTAAAACTCTCTCGATTCACTCGCTGATGCTGCATATTTTTAATTACTTGGTTTCAAGCTTGAGTTTTGAAGTTGTGACTTCTGGTCTATTTTTTGTTATTTATTTTTCTTGCTTTGATTACATGATTTTAGCCTCACCTATTTACTGTTATCCTTTGAAATGTTTCCTTTGTTACACTACACTATTCTGAACTATTAACTAAAATATTTGCCTTCTTTTTAGGCCACATTATAATGTTGTTATGAAAGGAATTGAGGTTGGTGGTGAAGTTCTAGACATTCCCACAACCATCTTCAACACGAAATCCAGTATGACAATAATTGACAGTGGCACAACCTTAGCATATCTTCCGAACATGGTCTACAGTGCTCTCATCTACAAGGTAACTTCAGATATTTCAGAAACAGTGTAATTAATTTATTCCTTAAGAGAGCTTACACTGCATGTATGCATGGATAATTTTGAGCTTTCTGCTTGATTCTTCCTTCTCTTTGTTGCCATAGTTGATGGAACGGCAACCACAGTTGAATATTCGTCTTGTTGAGGAGAGTTTCCACTGCTTTGACTACACCGGGAAGTAAGATTTTTTCTGGCCTCTCATGTGAGTTTCATATTTCTTTCTGTTAAAGGCTTGGTATGTAATATCTTTTTTTTGTCCTATGAGTATATACACGAAAACAGTGGGAGAAGCAGATAATAATAGGGAACTTGTTCCTTCATTTGTCTAATGACCTAGTGAAAATGACTGCAAAGCAATTTATTGCAGTTGGTAGAAGGGAGTTTTTTTATTTGCAGGCACGTCATTTATAAAACTATTTATTGCAGTTGGTAGACGGGAATTTAATATATATGCAGGCATGTAATTTATAAAACTACTCTTGTTTCCCTCGTAATAGTTTTTCTAATTCAATTTTATGTGTGTGTGCCAAAATGGAGGAGTTACGGGAGTGTTATGTGACATGAACTCAATACTAGCAAGTACACTAGTCGTTCAAGCATATACAATAACAAGATCAATACACTAGCAAGTACACTAGTCGTTCAAGTTTATATAATGATGACGGGATGTCAATCCCACAAGGTTTAGGTAATATATGCTTATCTAATATAAGATTGTTTTGGGTGTTTGTGTTACAAAGGTTTGAAGATCCCTGTACATAGATGTAAGGGTCCCTAAAAAAAGTTGATAGTTCCTGTACAAAAATCACTAAAAGCCCTGTAGAAAAATCACTACTGTAAGGAATTTTATTAACATCTATCATGCTATTCTCTTCATATACATCTTCCATTTTGCACCAAAGTGCCAACTGACCTAAACATCTGTATCCTAAGATATTTGTTAGCGGAAACGTAAAAGAAAGAACACAAGATTTAACGTGGTTCGGATCAAAATAATCTTACGTCCACCAGAGAACAATTGCCCTTTTTAATATTAACAAAGGAAGGGGAGATTTCCCAATTACACTTAAGAGAATTTCTCTCTTAACTCTCTACTCACTACAATGTATTGTATTATTTTGGGATGATTTCTACAAGTGAAGGAGTGCATCTATTTATAGAGGTAAAGACCTCCTCTTGATGTCATTGGTGACATAAAACTACCTCCTCTTGATGTCATGGGTGACATCAAAGGAGGAAGCTTCCTCCTAGCATCCACACCAACTCTTTCCACCAACTCTTCCAATTGGCATGCCATTGTTGACTAAACATAAACCAACATTTTCAGCATGCCATTGTTAACTAAACATAAACCAACATTTTCAATCTCCACCTTGGTTTGCGTTTCGAGCGTGTGAACAACTCTGGCCAAAACTTCTAAGCTTACTGGGCAACCCCGTTGTAAGAAACAAGAAGAATCAAACCATTGTTGAACATACCACCTCCACCTAGCAACTGTTCTCTTCGGAGTTGCATCAGTTGATGCACACCCTCGCCAAGTCCTTGCAGTGTGCAAACTTAGCGAGCGGGACTATCTTGGTCAACATGTCTGCAGCATTATCGTCTGTGATAACCTTCACGACCTTGATAGTTCCCTCATCAATAACATCTCGAATAAAATGAAATCTGACATCAATGTGTTTAGTGCGCTCATGAAATCTCTGATTTTTCATTAGATGAATAGCACTCTGATTATCACATCTAAGAGTTGATTCCAGCTGAACCAAACTCAATTCCGCTACTAAACTTTTCAACCAGATAGCTTCCTTTACCGTCTCCGCTGCTGCCATGTATTCTGCTTCTGTCGTAGACAAAGCGACAATCGACTGCAAAGTCGACTTCCAACTGACGGCACTGCCAACGAGGGTAAAGCTGTATCCAGTTGTGGACCTTCTTCTATCAAGATCTCCTGCATAGTCAGAATCCACATAACCGAGAATTGAAATACCTGTACCACTTTTTCGAAAGGTAAGACCAACACCAGAAGCTCCTTTGAGATATCTCAATATCCACTTGACAGCTTCCCAATGCCTCTTTCCTGGGTTGGACATGTATCTACTTACCACACTTACAGATTGAGCAATATCTGGACGTGTGCATACCATAGCATACATAATACTACCAACTGCACTGGCATAAGGAATCTTTGACATATGCTCCACCTCATCCTCAGACTGAGGCATTTGTGACTCTGAAAGTTTAAAATGAGGAGCTAATGGTGTACTTACAGGCTTGCACGTTTGCATATTGAATCTCTCGAGAACCCTTTCAATATACCTCTTCTGAGAAAGATGTACAACATCGTCTTCTCTTGAAATCTCCATACCAAGGATTTTCTTTGCAGCTCCTAAATCCTTCATGTCAAATTCCTTACTCAATAGTTTCTTCAAAGCATTTATCTCTGTAATGTTGTTAGCAGCAATAAGCATATCATCAACATACAACAGTAAATAAATCATTGAGTTACCAGACATCTTCTTGTGATACACACAACTATCAAATGCACTCCTTGAGAATTCATGTGTAGTCATGAATGCATCAAACCTCTTGTACCACTGTCTAGGGGATTGCTTCAAACCATACAAAGACTTCTTTAGTTGGCATACGTGATCTTCTTTTCCCTCAGCTAGGAAACCTTCAGGTTGATCCATATAGATTGTCTCTTCTAGATCACCGTGTAAGAAAGCAGTTTTGACATCAAGCTGTTGAAGCTCCAAGTCAAATTGTGCAACCAATGCTAGTAGCACGCGAATTGAGCTATGCTTCACGACCGGAGAGAAAATCTCATTGTAGTCAATTCCCTCCTTTTGGCTGAAACCTTTTGCAACCAATCTCGCCTTGAACCTAGCATCTTCCACTTCAGGAATTCCCTCTTTCTTTCGGTAGACCCACTTGCATCCAACTGTCCTCTTCCCCTTTTGTCTTTTCACTAAGACCCATGTCTGATTCTTGCGAAGAGACTCCATCTCTTCAGTCATGGCTAACCGTCATTGTGCGGCATCCTTGCAAGAAGTTGCTTCAATATACGAGGAGGGCTCCAGATCTTTAATCTCTTCTTGTGCAGCTACGAACGCATATGCAATCAAGTTTGCTTGATTTATAAGGCGTTCCGGTTCTCGTGTCTGCCTCTTCTCCCTCCCCTTCGCAATTGTGTATGGTTCATTGACAGCAAGTTCTTCAACGCCTACATCTTCTGACTCATCTTTAACCTGAGTCTCTTGATCCTTTTCCTTGGCAAGCTCCACCGGAAGCTCCACCTGCTCGTTGTTCTTGTTTCCTGAAAACTCCACGGAAACTTTACGGGGATCAAGTATAGAGGATTCATCGAAGGTGACATCTCTACTAACTATAAATTTGAGTAAAGACAAACACCAAAGTTTGTACCCTTTTACTCCATCCACATACCCTACGAATATGGCCTTCTTAGCCCTTGGTTCAAGCTTTCCTTCATTAACGTGATAATAAGCTGGACACCCAAATACTCGTAAGTATGAATAGTTAGAGGGTTCACCTGACCATACCTCATTCGGAGTCTTAAAGTCAATTGTCGATCCTGGAGATCGATTGACAATATGAGCAGCAGTGTGAACTGCTTCAGCCCAAAATACTTTGGACATTTTGGCTTGTAGGAGCATACAACGAGCCTTTTCAAGAAGAGTTCTGTTCATTCTCTCGGCAACTCCATTCTGCTGTGGGGTATGCCTGACAGTCCTATGTCTTGAGATCCCATGAACCTTGCAGAATTCATTAAACTCTTCATTGCAAAACTCCAAGCCATTGTCTGTGCGAAGATACTTGATTTTCCGCTCCATTTGATTTTCAATCAAAATCTTCCACTCTTTAAATGCTTCAAAAGCATCACTTTTTGCCTTCAAAAAATACACCCAAACCTTTCGTGAGAAATCATCAATAAAAATGAGAAGATACCTCTTTCCGCCCTTCGATGGAAGTTTAGAAGGACCCCATAAATCTGAATGGATGTAGTCTAGCACTCCTCTTGTCTTGTGTTTGCCAGTGCTGAAGCTGACCTTCTTCTGCTTCCCTAGAACGCAGTGCTCACAGAAGTCAAGCGTGCTGATCTTCTCACCTTCCAAAAGTTTACGATTGCTCAACATCTCCCGTCCACGTGCGCTCATATGACCTAGTCTCATGTGCCATAGTCTTGCCTTGTCATCATTAGATAACTGCACTGTAGATGCATTTGCAGAGCCAACAATGGTGCTTCCGGCCAATGTGTAAAGGTCGTTCTCCAGCTTGCCTTTCAGCATGACTAAAGAACCTTTAGTCACCTTCATAGTTCCTGCTTCGCTCATGTACCTGTAGCCTTGTTCATCCAGAGTACCCAAGGAGATCAAATTCTTCTTCAGATCAGGAACATGACGGACTTGTGTAATAGTCCTCACGATTCCATCATGGCAGCGAACCCGAACTGAGCCAATGCCAACTATTGCACAAGTTGCATTATTGCCCATTACTACGGTTCCTCCACTTTTCTCGTAGCTGCTAAACCAGTCTTTTCGGAACGTCATATGCAGAGTACAAGCAGAGTCTAACACCCATTTGTTTTCATAACTACTATTATTATTACACGATGTTGTTAGTACATAATCATTATCAAAATTATGTACCTGTTCAACTGTAGATGCACTCGCCTTTTCCTTGGACTTTGACATTGGGCAATCTCGTTCAAAGTGCCCCTTCTTGCCACAACCCCAACACTCTGTATTCTTCTTGTTCACACGAGACTTTGATCTGTGCTTTGATTTGGTCTTTCCCTGTTGGCTAGTCCGGCCTCTTACAAAGAGGCCACTTGCCTGGTCATCTCTATCTCCTTCAATGTGCCTCCGCACATCACTAGAGTTAAGTGTCTGCCGCACTTGCTCAAGCTTGATAGGCTCCTTGCTATACATCATTGAATTCTCAATATCACGATATCCTGAAGTCAATGAAAATAGCAAAGCACATGCAAGCGTCTCCTCCTCCCTTTTAATTCCTGCAATCTATAAGTCCATGACAAGTTTATTAAACGCATCTAAATGATCTTGTAACGAAGTACCTGACCCCATCTTAAATGTGTGAAGACGCCGTTGTAACAACATTCTTGTTGTCACTGATCGGTCTTGGTATAGCCCTTCTAGCTTTTCCCACAACTGTTTGGCCGTCTCTTCGGTACCCGTACTCACTTCACAAAGCACGTTAGGTGCAAGGGATAGTTGGATTGCACTCAATGCATCCCCTTCAATCTTCTCCTTGTCGGGAGCTGATATATCCGTAGGATACTTTCCGTCAATAGCATGGATTGAACCTTCCCTCCGCAGTAACGCCATCATCTGGATCTTCCAGATATTGAAGTTGTTGCGTCCATTGAATCTATCAATTTCAAACTTCATGGAACTCATATTTGCTTGTTCTTTCTCCTTGGATCGTTAAAGAATCATGTCGCTCTGATATCAATTGTTAGCGGAAACGTAAAAGAAAGAACACAAGATTTAACGTGGTTCGGATCAAAATAATCTTACGTCCACCAGAGAACAATTGCCCTTTTTAATATTAACAAAGGAAGGGGAGATTTCCCAATTACACTTAAGAGAATTTCTCTCTTAACTCTCTACTCACTACAATGTATTGTATTATTTTGGGATGATTTCTACAAGTGAAGGAGTGCATCTATTTATAGAGGTAAAGACCTCCTCTTGATGTCATTGGTGACATCAAACTACCTCCTCTTGATGTCATGGGTGACATCAAAGGAGGAAGCTTCCTCGTAGCATCCACACCAACTCTTTCCACCAACTCTTCCAATTGGCATGTCATTGTTGACTAAACATAAACCAACATTTTCAGCATGTCATTGTTAACTAAACATAAACCAACATTTTCAATATTTACTGATGTTCTTTAGCATTCAAAACATGCAACCTTATATGGAGCTTTTGTTTTCCATATTAGTTTCCAGGGCCAGGATATATTCTCCTGCATACCTGAACTAACAGTTCTGTAGCAGGTCTTAACATAAAAGGTACCACTGCTATTTCCCTTCCATATGGAAAATAATATACATGTAATATGAACTTATGAGGAGTCAGATTTCAGTTTGCTAATGGCTGAGAATAAAAAGTGTTGATAAAAGTTTAGACAAACTGATACAAAGCAGCCCAGTCCCGAAAAGAAAATTAAAGACCCAACAGATCAAGGATATACCGGCCCGAGATGCGAACCAGTAGTATACAAAAATGTGTATACTAATGTTTCTTAACTTGTTTTCTGTCCTAGTACTTCCAAAATATACTTTGTAATTTGTACTTTTTGGAGAGTACTGTGTATCTTGTAATTGTTTTTGGGACGGACGGAGTAATTTGTTTTTGGAGTGACTGGGAAGGAATAAAGGACGAGTATGTGTATTTATACCGGGATTGGGAATAGGGAAGAGTATTGATTTGTAAGAAATTAATCAGTATGAGTCAGATATAAATTGCAATGATATATAAACTCAATGTCTTTTAACTTTCCTCTTCCTCTGCTGGTGCAGGATTGATGATGGATTCCCAGTTGTAACATTCCGCTTTGCAGATTCGCTTTCTTTGACAGTTTATCCCCACGATTATCTTTTCCAAGTCACAGTAAGTAATTAAGTATGCTGAACTTTTCCAGCTCTTTTTTTATTTAATCAGATGAAATTTTTTCCTTTTCCCAAGAAAACTTCCAATTTCAATTCTAAAATTTGATTGTTGGACCCTTGCTTGTTGTACAATAGCAGTTCTTTTAGCTCTCACTCCATTGCCAGACTGAACATTCACGAGCATAGGCCTTTAGATTTGTCTCCTAGGTTAATCATGTTAGATTCAACACAGCT
Organism: Nicotiana tabacum; assembly: GCF_000715075.1. Classification (NCBI taxonomy): domain Eukaryota; kingdom Viridiplantae; phylum Streptophyta; class Magnoliopsida; order Solanales; family Solanaceae; genus Nicotiana; species Nicotiana tabacum. Next base: position 147,517,439 of record NC_134090.1, read on the forward strand.
ATTTTTCTGGGAATTTGTCTCTTTCATGTCTATATGATACATTTGTGTATGTTTTATTCTACACTTCTGTTGGTGTATATGTCTGCATTTATATGTATGTTGTCCGTACCGGAGGATAGGACCAAAAAGATGGCCTTGTGTTGTTAGGGTGCAGAGAAATATGTCCCTTCTCCTCATGGAGAATTTCATCTCAGTTTTGCTCTGGTCTCAATTTTGCAGGAGAGTCGATGGTGTATTGGTTGGCAAGACAGTGGAGGAATGCAGGCAAAGGATGGAATGACAATAACTCTGTTAGGAGGTATCATTTGACACCTTCTCTTACTTTTAAGAGAAACCATCTAAATTGAAGTAAATCCTTGCAATTTTTATCGAAGAATTTTTGTGAAACTTAAGCTTGACCGTGCTCGATGATATTCCATCCAATCTTATTTCAGCAAGCATGAGCTGGATAAGACATTTCAGGAATATGAATGAATGTAGGACAAAATAAATCTTGTTGTTGGTCAAGCTTGCAGCAATGTTGAGGGATTAGAGACAGTATAGATAAGAATGCATAATCCAAAATAAGTTTAAAAGTTATAAATATGATAAAATGCTTAAAGCTGTGGTAAAGCTGTTGTGTTGGAGTTTAACGATGATTGCAATTTGCTATGATAGAGAAATCTTAGAGGAGGCTGCTGAAGAGCCTATTAGGTCCTCCACGCTCTGTCAATGCTGTGGATAGGGAAAATTTGCATAACAAGTCCCTTTAGCTGATGAAACCTTTCGTGAAAGTTCCTCATTAACTTAATTAATTAACAATGCACAAGTGGGGGAGCCTTGCGCTACGTAATGTGGTAAGTAATCATTCCTTATGCTTAATCATCAAATAAGAACATCGTCCTCTCTATTTCCAGTGGCCGGCATCGCCCGCTCCTCCTAGGGTGCCGCCTCCTTCGTTATTTCGAAATTTGTTCAGATCCAAGAAAGCCACAAGAAAGAGAAGGGAGATGGCTGTGGGACAAAGTGAGAAAACAGTGGAGGAGGGAGCAGTTTGGAGAAGGGTGGCGGTGGCGATAAAGATGGTTGAGCAGGTTATACATAGAGGGGATGCTGTAGGGCAGCCGTGGGTGTGGGTGGTATGAGAGGTGGCAGATTTGAGCAGAATTTTGGGAGAATGGCCTAAAATAGAGTAATAAATAGCTCCTATCTCTTGGACACATGGTGTTAAGAGGCTATATATTTTGGCTTGCATTTGTCTTCTCACGTGCTAGATGGACGTGCATACATTTTTAATGCCATGCCAGCTCTACGGGTGGTATTTATGGGTAATAGGACCTCCCACAAAGTACAGGTAAACATAATATTAGTTGAAGCTGTAGCAGTAAGAATACTCTTTCTAGGCCTGGACTGGAGTGGAATTGAATGATAATTCTGCCATACATTCTGCTTCATCACTTGCATCCAATGTTCTTCTGCAATCCCATTCTTTTATCTTTCAAAAATATTAACGCCGTACACATTATAATTTACATTAAAAAGTGTGCAGCTTTCAGAATTGACTTAAGTTGATAAAACTATTGATAGACAGCTTTTTGACAAATATTTTGTTGCAGATCTTGTGTTATCAAACAAGCTAGTTCTGTATGATATCGAAAACCAGACCATTGGTTGGATCGAGTACGACTGTGAGTATAGTTAATTGATTGTGATTCTTCTGTAGTCTACTCCATATTGAAATGAATCGATTTCCAATATCATTCGTAGCCTTCTACATACATATGGAAATCAATTCATTCCTTTCATTCCATAAGACGCCCCTCCTATCTAAGAATTAGGTGTCTCGCCTGTGTTTTGGTTGCTCTACTTCCTAGTTGTTGTTAATGCTTTCCTGACTTTTACACTACTGTATTTTTTTTCTATACTGTTGTGATTTGCATGCTTGCTTGGAGCCAAGAGTCTACCGGAAACAACCTCTCTACCTGAATAAGGTAGGGGTAACGTTGTGTACATAATACCCTCCCAAGACCCCCTATTTGTGGGATACACTGGGTTTTTTGTTGTTGCTGTTGTTGTTGTGCTATTCTTCACTAGCACTCTATAATGAAAGAAGATATTGATGCTTTCCTCATGTTTCAATGTTTTGCATAGTTATTTGGATTTTGCAGAATCTTCTACTGCACATGAATGCCTTTAAATATCTTCATATATTAGCTATAAAGTGCCTTCCTTTCTTTCTATTTTCTCAGGTTTAGAGACTCCATGTTATTACGATGAAATGTTATGCTATACTCAGTGCATTGTTTATAATTTCCTTGAAAGATTTTTCTTTCAGCATTGGACTTCTCCTCAAGTATTTGCTGTGTTAATTTCAGGCTCTTCAACCATCCAACTCAAATATGAAAGCTCTGGAAGTGCTGGAAGCGCGTATACTGTGGCTTCTCACGATATTTCATCATCTTCTATTGTGGATTCAAGGAAGGGTTTTACATTCTTTTTTTTAATCATTTCCATCCTGTATAATTTGTTGAAGTGATATCATAAACAGCTGTACAGGTGGTCATTTTTGTACCATAATATTCAGAAATTTGAAGGTTTCGACATGTTTCATTGCATATAATCCTTTTCCTCGGTTACTTCTGATGAAACAGTCATTAGCAGTTTCTCTTCTATGTTTAACATGTAAGAACCATTCATATAGAAGCTGGTCAAGTATTTATCTCTTCTCTGGGTATTGTTTCATAGACTATTATAGACAGTAAACATATTTAACCTGGTTTTATAAGTTAATACTCTCTGAGGAGGGCTCTTATTCAGATGAATCCGTAGCTAAAGTACTATATATAATAAACCACCTTTTAAAAGGATTTAAGAGGTGCGATCCGCATATTCTTAAAAAGGATTTAAGATATGTATATATATAATAAATGCTTCAACAGCTCCTGGAGAAAGTTGCTTGAAGAAAGATGAATCTTATTTATAGCAGTATAATATTGAACAAGAAATGCCATTAGCCATAGCCAATATTCTGAAAGTTGCATGGAAATTGTAGAGCATATATTTTTCTGAAACTGATGGATTTTAGGTAGCCCTCTCCTTGTTAGCCTATGCCATTCATTTTAGAAAATTCATTTGATTATGAAGTTGCTACAAATCTCGAAGGCAAATGCAATCGAAAAGCGTCTTCATTTCAAACGAGACACATCCTACAGGGTAAAAAATTTATACGCACCCGATGTTTATACAAAACAAGCGAATGCAAGACATTTATATGAAATCAACGAATACAAAAACTTTATACTAAACCAATAAATGCGAGACTTTTATACCAAACCAACGAATGCAAGGCATGTATCCTTAATATACGCATTTATCACTCACAGGGGCGGATGCAATGTGGTAGATGCGGGTTCAATTGAACCCATAACTTTCGATGCGGAGTTAAAATTTATATGTATAAATTCATTAAAATTGCTAAAATAATGGATTTGAACTCATAACTTTAAAAATATAATGGGTTCAATGTTAAATATCTTAAAAGTTGAACCCATAGAGTTTAAATCCTGGATCCGCCTCTGATCACTCAAGTAACGAATGTCTTCACTGTGATTAGTGATCTTTATAAGTCCATCTAATCACCAAAGAGGCTGGAGTACAATACATTGCAACATAACAAATCATGCAAAACTGTGATACAGGAAAAAGAAAAGAGCAAAAGAACAAATAGCTAGTATCCAAAAATTTAGAAGACCGCGAGTTGGATGTACAAAATTTCTGATTCTACATACACTTGAGAGAGAAAGAATGACTCCCCAGATACTCTAATATAGCCCAGAACAACATGAAATGACCCTATTTTTCTTTTTTCACCTTACCTCTCAGTTTATAAATGAGACAATAAAAAACAGAATATAACAACTAAACAAAATGGAAAATAGGACAGAAATAAACCCAGACTCAAGCACTTCACCATTTCACTCTCTATTTCTTCTTTGACTTTGATCCTCCAGAAGCTTTCTTCTCTTCTTTGTCTGGCACAAACCTTGGTAATGTCATCACTGTGTTCACCCGAGATACCCCTTCGAGCGCAGACCATTCTTTCCCCGTCTTCGGTAGCAACTCTTCCTGTTCTGAGGCTTCCTCTTTGCTGCCTGCTGAAACTTCTTCACCTTCTCGAACAGTGCCAACGCAATTCAATGCAGGTAGACTAGATGCAACATCCATCTCGTTGCTACCTTCGCTCATTCCCCTTACAGTCTTGTCATTCTCTTTTGTAATGGAAGCAGTAGAGAAATTATTTGAGTTTGAATCTAGGAAGAGGCAGACAACTGCACAGTCATCGACTTTAGAAGTTGGATATGTAGTTTTCCAAGCTCGAACAGCTACTTCAACAAGTGATCGAGCTGCCAATGAACGGGATGAAGCCGAAGCCACAATCCTCACTACTTCATCATTTGAAAGCACATCCCAAATCTGTCAGAAAAATCAAACTAATTTGATTGGCGACGGAATAAATGTTGGATCCGAGAAATACCAAAAGCAGGAATTCAAGATTCTTACCCCATCTGTCGCCAGAACAATGAATTCATCTTTCTCAGATAAACACCTATAAGAAATTTCAGGCACTGAGATGACACCAAAATCCTTGAGGCAAAAATCTCCAAAAGCACGGGCCATGGCAAGTCCAGGAGAATCGCTGTTTGGCATCCACACTCTTGCAACGTCCGGCTCATCATGAAGAGAAAACACTCGCCCTTTACATTTGCGAATCCTCTCAGCCTCCGCTGTACGTTTAGATAAGCAGAGTAAAGAAAACACTAGTGAGACGAGCATCAGTAGAAATTAATCAAAGTCAGCTACACAAAGGGAGAAGAATTCTGCTTTCTACAGTACCATTGCATGGATGCCATAACCCTACTACCATATAGTATTTCATCTATCCTGAAGAAAGCAACTGTTCCTTCAGGTCTAAAATGCATTTACCAGCAAAGTTCTAGAAATGTGGATTCAGCCACACCCTTGCAAAAGCATCTCACTTGTCATAGAACTTAAAAAAAAAAATTCCCTCCTTGGAATAGATTTCCCTGTCCTTTTACTTGTCTTTTCCTTCCACTTCTAGGTAACTGTATCGCATTCCTAAGTTTTACATGTTTACACCAGATCCTTGAAAAGTATCTCATTTGTCAAAGAAGTTCATAACATGAGTGATTGAAGTACATGATTAATCATAGATACGAAGGAGGTATGATTGCCAATCACTTCACACGTCAAAGAGAGGTCGAAAAACTTGCTCGAGTACTTGATGATTCTAAGAAAAAAAGGCCTCTGTGGACCATAGAAGCAAGATGTTGAGAAATATAGAGAAAATTGATAAAGATTTCAACAGAAGCTTAATTAAAAAGAACTTGAAACTTTAAGAGAACGGTGGGGGAACCTTCTGTCTTCTCTTACTTCAATGGAGAGAAAAGCTGACTAGCTTAAGTTTATCTAGACATCACAAGAGTCTCATGTGATGGACAATGAGTATGGGAATGAGACCGCTTAGCAAGAATTTCAACAGTTATCTATCACGAATTAGTTTTTCCTTTGTCACACATTTTCTTTGTATTCGGGGATGAACTTAGACCTAAAATCACATGGAGCCATGGAAGTAAACTGTCTTCGATGACCAATAATCCCTAAAAGAACATGTGAGCTTTAGCTAAAAATGCAAAAAAAATTGAAAGCAAGGATAATTGGCGAAACCAATTAGCTGGAACAAAAGGTTAGTTGCTATGGTGACACTAATATTATGTCTCATGTTCACAAGGAGATCTTTTTAATTTGGCTAAAGATCTTTGTGTCAATGTAGAGATATATGTGAGATTTAGAGAACCCTATTTTTCAGACAACCCCTAGTTTATCTTAACAAACAGCTTATTGAGTATTGAAAAGAAATGCCCGATAGAGTGTAATTGATATAGAGGATTCATAAATGCAACCTCAGAATAGTTGATTGATTGATTTCGTATATGTATTAATAGTTTGACCCTCAGTACAGTAACTTCACTCTATAGACATACTCGTCCAAAAGCAGATGATCTTACTAGCAGTTCCTGCTTAACCAGTCCCCTCAGAAGGAATCTTACCCAATAGTTTACATGAACCGGAAGGTTTTTTTTTTTTTTGGGGGGGGGGGGGGGGGGTGCATGAATGTATAAGATTGCAACAACATGGAAGCAAGACAAAGTCATGTATGCACCTGGTAAATTGGGCTTAAGATCTACTGTCAATTGCACTGCAGTGAGAGAATCATCGTCGCCTCTCGTACACAGCACAGCTCTAGAATCCCCAATATTTCCAATAACAAGATCCTTACCCTACAAAAAAAACAAAATACATTGTTCATCTTCAGATTAAAATAAGACAAAATCCAGCTAGCTTCAACTTTCTGAATATGACAACGAACCTGTTTAACTAGGGTTACTGCTGTTGTTCCACTACAGAGGCAATCGATATTGGTATAGCTTCTCAACTCTCTATCCACAACCTTATAAGCCTTCAGAAATGACCCCTTCAACGTTTGAAACACCTCTGTGTGCTTTTCAGTATCTTCAACATCAATTGAAACTCTCGACTCCTCAGAGATAAGGGAAGCATCCTCAGGATATAGGCTACTCCCCCTGTTGAGACTGATCTCTCTTAGAACATCCTCACTTTTTATATTAACTTCCCAGTGTGTGCTTAGCTTTAAAGGAAGAGCATCTCTGACTAGTTTTGCAACCATATGACCGTAAGGACCATGGCCGTCAAAAACACCACAGAAAACAGTATCTGTTCTGGAACCAAAATTCTGGAATATATTGTAAAAGCATAGTTAGAAAATGCTCCCCCACAGGTATAATCTATCTAGAGAGAGTATTCAGTAGCCAAGCATTTCATACTGTCGTATTTATTCTTCTTCTACAGATATACACTTACAAAATATAAATCAGGAAATAACGTATTATTTAACTTTTAAACGGCATGTCATGTAACTGTGTACTTATCCATGACTAGAAGTATCTAATATACTGCTTGCTTGTATGATGTTATTCCCACCCTCAACTCATTTGCTCTTAGAATCTGTCTCTTATGCCTTTTCTTGGGGGAGGAACAAGTAAAGCAAGTATAAATATGATGAAGTTCCACAACTTTATAAAAGGTGGAAAGTTAACTTGAACTAAAAAGAGATTGATTTTCAATTTAGAAGCTCCAAACATGACTTTTGCAGAGCAACTTAGAGAAAACAATGCAGTTTAGCAGATCAGTACAAAATGATGTATAACTCGAGGATACATTTTTGTCCCCTCTAACCTAAGTTGCTCGGACTTGGGCGCGGGTGTCCGATACGGGTGCGGATCTAGAGATAGGATCCTTCATGATCTAAAATTTAAGATTTGGGGCTACGGATCCAAGTATAGATACGGATGCGGGGTTTCGGCTAAAAATAATTAAAATATCTAAAAATAGAGTTATAAAGATATATCTAAATTATGAGATATTATATGAAAAACTTACAAGATATTCTGATATGGAAAAAATATTGATCAAGAGGAGAATCTGAGAAGGAGATAATAGGAAAAGGACTGACATAGAAATTTCTACATACAAAGTATTCCATATTTTTGAATTTTACCCCAACTTTTGTTTTGATTTCAAAAATCATTGTATCTATCCTTATTTTATCCGTCAATTTTGGTCAAAGTACCCAAAATCAGTTGACCAGATGCGGTACAGATCCCACACCCACACCCACATCGTGTCGACACGGGTGTGGCATCGAAAGTGAAGAGTCCGAGCAACTTATCCTCTAAATCTATGCATGTTTATAGAAAGTAAAAAAAGCAAAAAGCATGCCTTGAACAGTAAAAACTTACCTGGACCGGGTGTTTACACAAAGCAAATGAAAGCAAGACATATGTCTTGCATATACATTTTTTACATTTACTCATGGTTAAGTGATATGTATTTTCACTTTGATTTGTTGATTCTTAAGGTCAATTATGTAGTTAGGTATGAACCTGATCAAGAAAAAGAGTTGTCAATTATATAATTACTCACAAAATAAAAGGGCAGTCCGGTGCACAAAGCATCCCGCTTTCACGCAGGGTTCGGGAAGGGCCACACCACAAGGGGGTGTGATGTAGGCAATCTACCTTGATGAAAGCATATATATATATATATATATATATATATATATAGGCTCTAGCAAAAATAACTATCATTAGCTACCAAAATTGGGATCCAAAAGATAACTACCACATAACTTTTTAGCCCCTAGTTTCTTTCACTGCCGCAATGACCATATGCATTCTGGTGGTAATGAATATTGCAAGTCAATTCATAATCACAAAAATAGCAAATAGAAATTCAAGGACTAACCTCCCAAACAATCATAGCATCTTGATTAGTGCCTTTGTTGCCCTGCTGACTGAAGAGTGAAGCCACCTCACTAGAACCATTCAAGAACATACGCCCCGGTATCCTATGCAGCAGTTCTTCCTTATGATAGTCGAAGGAAGAATTTCGCGAACCTAACCTCTTTTTTGAGCTTTTCCTTTTCCTACTTGAAGATGCAGGAGAACCGGGATGAGGGCTCCTGCTTTCAGATGATAAGCAGGAACCCATCCCGAGTCCCCGGACTATATTCAGTATGCACTCCAGAACAGCAATATAATCAGACACCCTATTTCCCGTGTTCCGATCCGTATTAATTATCCTTCTTGAAAATCTTCAAATTCTACCAACCAATCCTCCACTCAATCCAATCACTTCATCCCAAAAAGTCGGGATCAACTATACGAATCCCCACTGACCACGTTACCAACAAAAGAGGTAAAAAAATCCAATAAACAGACTGCTAACCACAATCCACTTCGACTCCAAAAGCAGTCAATATCCAATCCACCAAAAAAAATCTATCAGACTCAAAAAGTTATGAACATTTCAACAACACTTGAAGGATCATGCATAAAAGAACAGTTCTTGAAACAATTCCTCTATGAATTATCACAAATTTAAAGTTTTTGAATAATAATAATAATAATAACTGTAAAGAAAAATACTCACTACCCTTTTGTTCCCGTTCTAACAGAGAAAGCCAACTTCAGATATTGCAAACATTAAAAGGGGCATTAAAACATAAAGAGCAGATCTATCAAAACTGTACCCCTTTTCAATTTTTTAATAGCAATAACCCCAATATATACCTTTTTTATTATCACCTTTCACTTACAAGAAGGGTCAATTAGTGACCAGTATAAAGAAAGTGTCAAACTTTATCAAAACCCCACTCAATTAAGCACAAAAATTCTAAATTATGTATGATTAGGAGGCTTATTTTTTTTTTTGTTAGAAGGGTTGAAGTAGAATTAACACAGTATAGTTAGAAGTGTATTAAGAACAAATGGATAAAATTATTAATATGGATAAGAGGCGAAAGGGGAGCATAGGAAAACGGAAAGTGAATGGATTATTAATGGAATTAAGAGGACAGGAAAAGAAATAGGAATGGCAACGAACAACAGCGTGACACACAGCACAGAGAGAAAAAAGATGGCAAAAATGGCGCCGATATGACTCTTTTTGTCAGGAGGAGAGAGAGAGTATATAATACAGATTAGAAGTTAAAGAATATACATTTACTTAATTATAATTAATAATAAATGTGTATATAAAAATTAAATATCTTGCATTTACTTATTCGACTTAAACCAAATACGTGTAAGTTTTTACGCATTAATTACTTAATCATAAATCATACTTGATATGTAGATTGATTTAATTTAAGAATGTTAAAAAGCTAAATTGCTTAATTTTGTATAACATGTGTATATATACAAATGGATAAAAGTGAAAAACTTTTAGTATTAAGGCTAGGGTATAATTTTTTGGTAGAAAGTAGAAGCCTTAACTTATATGCATTGCCAACTAGAGATGTTTAATTAATTTGGAATATGAGATTAGATGTTGACTTTATAAAATCTTATATAGAGATGTCACCTTAAGTACTTATTAAGTATAAAAAAGCAGTGCCAATAAATAAAAATTAAAATTAAAAATACAAATATAGAAACTAAATCATCAAGCCCTCGCGTATGAACTCTAAAATTAGATTATACATGCATAGAAGTCACATAGAATATAATTTTTTCATATTGATCAGGTAAGGTCTTAAAATGAATTTGTAGTGGCAAGATTTTACTATTAATGTGTTGTTTAAAATTTAATCAAAGTTTCAAACTTTAAACTTATCACTTGCTTTGGACGAATTGAAAAATGTTTTTAGAGAAGAAAGTTTGTATAAATAAAATGCATTTTGATAGTTGCTTTTCTTTTCTTCCTTTCATTGTAGTTTTTAACAAAATAAAAGATTTTTTCAGCATATAAAACAATCTGATTAATAGTGACTAATTTAAATTGACGGCGACAAGACTCGATACCAGAGCAAAGTACTTTTTGTAGACAAGAACTCTTAGAGATTGTTTTTAAAATATATTAGGGAAAATAATAGTATAATGTATTAATTTAATACTATTAATTTCTTAGAGTATTTGGTATCACCTTCGTTTCAATTTATGTGAATCTATTTTTGTTTTAGTCTGTACCAAAAATAATGATCACTCTCCATATTTGAAAACAAGTTATATTTTATAGTCGCACAAAATATATGTGTCTTATTTTACACCACAAATTTAAAAGTATTTTTTTTTCTTAAACACTGTGCCCAGTCAAATAGATTCACAAACGGAAGGAATAGTATTTTTTAACCTGTGTATACAAGACACTATATTCAGTACTTCTTATACATAGCAAGAAAAACAATCATCCAACCACAAATATTTGGTAGTAACGAAAAGTAATTGGATTGTGTTATAAAATAAAAGCAATTTAGTAAAACATGAACAAAAAATAGAGATAGAGAGAATGAAGAGATTCTCTTCTTCAATTGTGTATTTTTTCCTATCTATTACAAGGCCTTTATATAGGCATAAAAAGTAAAGAAAATATGTCATGGAATATGTCATTGAACATACAAATTATGTCATTGAATATGTCATTAAGCATTTTAGATGAAGATCATGGAAGAAGAGTAGACATCCACCATAATGTGATATTCATCATAACACTCCCCCTTGGATGTCCATAGATAATGTGCCTCGTTAAAAACTCTCTAAAAAAATATTGGGATGTACATAGTTATTTATGATATGCATTGCTTGCTGCCTCATTAAAAACCTTACCAGGAAAACCCAGTGGGACAAAACCTTGGTTAAGGAAAAGAGTGCAGCGTATAGTTACTCCCCCTGATGAAAAATCACTTAATGTCTCGAAGACGACGCATTCCAATCTTATATATCAGCTTTTCAAATATTGAGGTTGGTAATGCCTTAGTGAACAGATCAGTCAAATTATCACTTGAACGAACTTGTTGTACATCTATTTCACCATTCTTCTGAAGATCATGAGTGAAAAAGAATTTTGGTGAAATATGTTTTGTTCTATCTCCTTTGATATATCCTCCTTTCAATTGAGTTATGCATGCAGCATTGTCTTCATACAATATTGTTGGAATATTCTCTTTCGAAGAAAAACCACATGTTTGCTGAATGTGTTGAGTTATAGATCTTAACCAAACGCATTCTCGACTTGCTTCGTGAATGGCTATTATCTCTGCATGATTTGAAGAAGTAGCAACCATAGTTTGTTTTGTCGAACGCCATGATATGGCTGTACCTCCACTTGTAAATAAATAGCCTGTCTGAGATCGACCTTTGTGTGGATCAGACAAATATCCTGCATCTGCATAACCAATCAATGATGGCTTGGATTCGTTTGAATAAAATAAACCCATATAAATGGTACCTTGGAGGTATCTAAATATATGTTTAATACCATTCCAGTGTCTTTGTGTTGGCGAAGTACTAAATCTTGCCAATAAACTTACTGAGAAAGCTATATCTGGTCGGGAATTATTGGCAAGATACATTAATGCCCCAATTACACTAAGATATGGTACTTCGACACCAAGAAGCTCTTCATCATTTTCATGAGGTCGGAATGGATCTTTCTTTATATCAAGTGATCTCACAACCATCGGGGTACTCAATGGATGTGCTTTATCCATATAGAATCGCTTTAAAATCTTTTCGGTGTATGTTGATTAATGGACAAATATTCCATCTTTCATATACTCAATTTGTAGACCAAGACAAAATTTTGTCTTTCCAAGATCTTTCATTTCAAATTCTTTCTTCAAACAGTCTACTGTTTTTGGAAGCTCCCCAGGAGTTCCAATGATATTTAAATCATCAACATACACAGCGATTATAACAAATTCAGATCCAGACCTTTTTATAAAGACACAAGGACAAATTGGATCATTCTTGTACCCTTCTTTCAACAGGTATTCACTCAGGCGATTGTACCACATACGACCTGATTGTTTCAATCTGTATAAAGATTTCTGAAGCTTTATTGAACAAGTTTCTCGAAAACTTTTATATGCTTCTGGCACTTTAAATCCCTCAGGTACTTTCATAAAAATTTCGTTGTCTAATGATCCATACAAATAGGCTGTAACAACATCCATTAGATGCA